>NC_136067.1:1008881050-1011372717 GCF_964261635.1 Lissotriton helveticus
GTCCTCTGCTTGCTTTGGGAAGCTCCGCATGGTGGGTAAATTCCTCCACTTCCTCCCCTTAGAGTCCTGTTGGACGGTAATTCATGCTTTGATTACATCTCACCTGGATTATGCCAACAGCCTCTGCCTGGGAGCCCCATCCTATTTGACTAGGTGTCTGCAGATAATACAAAACGCTGCAGCCATGAGAAAGTTACACTGGTCGCCAATGATTAAACACACTGAATTCAAGGCCCTCACTCTGGTATTCAGGGCCATTAGGGACAAGGCCCAGCGTACCTGAGAGCTAGACTTAAGCATTATCATCACAACCAGAACCTCAGACCTAACCACCACCGCCTCTTGGCCATCCCCCGTTTTCGTAGCTTTAGAATGGGTGGCAGGTCCTTTGCGGTCATTACCTCCAAACTTTGGAATGCCCTTCCTCTCTCCCTACGCTCATCTAAATCAGAACCTATCTTTTGTCGCGCCCTGACAACCTGGTTGTTTTCCAACCTCTAGCTCTCTTCCCCTTGCCTGCCATCTGCTGTCTGCCCTAGCGCCGGGACACCCTTGTTGGGGGTAGTTGTGTTCTTTACAAGCTTCTAAATAAATAAATACATATAATGAGCACATCATTTGCAGATGTTTGTCACACTGCTACATGTGCTGAAGGTTCTTTGTACAACACTATCACATTCAGACATTTGAAGGTATTGACATTAGATAAATCCAATAAATTAAGCTTGTTATTGCATCACGTATCAGTGGAGTGTGACTTTTAATGTTTTTCGAAAATGCCTAATTTCAGTATTTTGTTGTTACATCCACAATTGAGGGGCTTATTATGATGGCGCTGGAAAGCCTCCGACCTTTGGTCGGAGACTTCCTGACCGTCATTGTCGGTTTCAGTTCCAACCTGCTGATTCTGAATCAGCCAGTAAAAATTTAAACTGGCCGGTCACTCCAGCTAGCTTCAGATGGGCTTAAGGAGCCTGTCAGCCAGTCGGAGGCATACCCTTAATCTCAAAGGGTGATCTTTCTGTCCTTGGGATTACGAGGCACGGTCTCCAGAAGAGTTGCCATGCCGGCCTTTCTGACATGGAAATGCTGTCAGAAAGTGTGTTTGGGGGCTCCTAGCAGGGCCCCCTTGTGTGCACAAGCTATGGTTAGAAGCCAAAGGGGCACCTATGGTGGACCCTGTTAATCCCTGCACCCCGTCGCACCTTGAGATGCCTGTCGCAGGGTGATGGGATTAACACCACCTCCCATTTGACTATGGGAGTATGTACTACGCCTGTTTTATAGCAGTAATACATGCTCCCATAGGGAAATTTCGGGTGCATCCAAATCAGGTGGTCGAGTCCTGTTTACAAGACAGTGTCTGGCAAAAGCAATTACGCCGAACATCGTAATCGGCCCCTAAGTAAGCAATGGAGCAAGAGCAGACAAGACAGGGAGATAATGCAGATTACAAAAAGCAATCTAAACATCATATCCCACATGACACAGTAAATCTTAAAAAGGTAAGTCATTCAGTAGAGGGTGGAGAGCAAACAATAAACAAGTGGGCTCTAGAAATTGAAAAGTGTGGGTTTCTTATATAGTCAGATTTAATTTTTTACTTTGCTTGAACTTTAAAATCAGACTGAATACAAATAGCTTCATTTACAAGTGCAAAACTCATAAACCTGTATTTGGATTTGTGTTAATTGTTGTTGTGAAGCAAGCATAATTTACCGATTCATGCCCTTATATAGCTATAATTCACTTTGCCCTTATATAGGCATAGAAATCATGCCCATATTTAGACATAACCCATCCAGTCCAAATACAGGCATGGGTACTTCCACTAGTTCCAAAAAGCCACAACGATTTCTTGGAAAACTCGGCTTCAGCAGTCAGGGACATCCCCTTACTTGAATATTGATTTGTCCTAGAAATCATGGCGTTTTCAAAGAACTGCCATTCCCTTGGGTTCTTTGGTGAGGTTATTATGTCCGAATTTATGTCAAACTAGGCACCTTCAAGGTATAAATATGCCTACACTTGCCCTAGCAAGCACACTGTGGCTCGGAGCAGCTCGACTATCTACTTGCCCGACGCAGCACGCTACAGCAAGTGCCGAAGGAAGCCGACCCTCCAGCTGACGCACTGATCAAGAAGCTGTCCTTTCTCTAGCTGAGAATCCAGCTCCAGTGTTTCCAAGCTCTCCTCGCAGGGTGTTGGTAAATCGAGTCCTGAGACAGAGATACCAAACCTCCTTCATTCTAAAACCAAGGTACGGAGCTGATTAGGCCCTAAGAGAAATCTTGGTTAGATTCTTGGCAAAGACAAATTAAACTTATGCTACACCTCACTTACTTCTTCCCTTGTACTAGACTTAGGTTAGGTACATTGGGTTAGGCGTATTTTAGAAGCACCAGTTGAGTACTTTTTAGCTTTGTTATTTATGTATGTGTTTATCTATGGTCTAGGAACCATACAATGCTGTTACATTATTATTTTATAATACTCTTCTTACGGTACGCATTATACTTTGCAACCAGTATTACGAATGTAGCAGTTCACTTTACTTGCTTTAGAAAGAAGACTGTTCAATAAAGCCCTTTTATTGACAATGCCCGTCTCTCTATTTCTCTGCACCTCTAATGAAACGAAGCATTCACGATTGACTGAGTAAAATATCTATCTATTGTTTCCACGACTCTGAAGATCAGTTTCATTCTTGGGGAAACAAAGTTGTCATGTTTATGCGGTTGTCAGAAACTAATCCCTAGTTTCTAGTGATCTCTGAGCTGGCTGGCACTCACAATTAAGTCTAATATATTCAATAGAGACCTAGTAGACATAAGTCCTACGTCAAATCTATAGGATACGTTATTCCAATGCGCAGAGCCTATTGGGAATATAGGAAATACACTACAGTGTGAGTTCACTGGAAGTTTGCACTGAACATTTGTGCACTCCCTCCTCACAGAAGGGCAGGGGAACATTATTTTTCTTATGGAGGAAAAAAAGTTAAAAAATCAGGTGTTCGCACCTGCAGTGTATCTCTTTTTTTGCATATGAAAATATAGGTGTATATATATTCTGGAATGGGGAAAATGTATTTTTAAAACTTTCTTCAGGATTAGGCTGGGAGATGTGGCTGGTTTACAATAGGGGTGCACAAAGTACAGAAGTAGGGACGAGGAGCAGAAAAAATAGGTCCAGTACCCTAGCTCTTACTGTCATATCCCATGGGCCCCATGAGAGGGCTATGTGGCGGAGATCTTTTAAAGTACACAATGCTGTAGTGGTGAATGCAAATGTGTGGTGCTAGTTGTGATAGTGGGTTAAAAATATCACAGTGGTGACCAATAAAAGAAGTTTTTTATTTGTGGGTCCACTGGATAGAGTAAAAACAGAAGCCAAAGTCCCACTTTCCACTAATGAGGAAATTCAATTTGGTCAAAAGTGTTGGTGCAGTAAACGGAGTTGAAATGTTTGCGAAAGACTTGCGGCCACATGTACAATGGTATTTAGCATTTGCAAAAGAGTTTGGGACCCGTTTGTGCATGCGAAATACCTGTGGCCAATGCAAAAGCACTGTTTGCGAGTCACAAAAAAATTGCAACTCTATTAGGAAGAGCGTTCCTTTCCTAATAGCGACTGCAAAGCCATGTAAAAATGTTTTGAGACCACAGTTGCGGTCGCACAACACTTGCAATTTACCGCCCTCTTCAAGAGGGTGGTAATGCATTTGCAAAAGGGAAGGGTTCCCAGGAGACCCATTCCCCTTTGCAAATGCAGGCGAAAATATTTTTTAGGGACAGGCAGTGGTCCAGGGACCACTACCTGCCCTTACAAAATGAACAAAAGTTTTCATTTTTCTTTTTTGAAATGCATCCCAATTTCCTTTAAAGAAAATAGGCTACATTAAAAACAAAAACTGCTCTATTTAAAAGCAGTCCCAGACATGGTGGTCTGCTGAGCCCAGCAGGCCACCATACCTGGGAGGGCCTGCAATTCCCTATGGGGTTGCAAATTGCAAGTGGCTCATTAATATTCATGAGCCTCGCATTTTGCGACCCTAGTGGGAACCGCAATCAGTGTCTCTGACTCTGTAGTACATTGTAAATTGCGACTCACAATTTGCGACTCGTAATCGAGCGCAAATTGCGGGCGCAATTTACAATGGTCGTAAATCTGGCCCTAAGTACTTAGGTGTGGGAATTTTCTTTATATCATCAGTTACCTAAGAAAAATCCAGCCTGAAAGAGACAGAGAAGAAAAATAGAATTAGAAAGTATCAGCCACAGGGAGTATATAGGGAGTATATAGTGGCTAGATAGTGGTGGCATGTTAACAATAAAGATGTGCTATATGTGTGGGAGTGTTCATATCATTGCTCTGTGTCACTCATACATTTTTTGTATGTGAGTGATCGGTGATCACATGCCCAAGGGAGTGCACTACATCTTTAGCAAGACCACTTGGACTCATCGCACCTAGCACATATATAGATCTATACAAAGGAAAGTTGAGGAGTAGAATCTCACTTACCCTCTCAAAGTAAAAAGGAGTGCCTCTGAGGTAATAACGGGCATTCTCTACATGCAATCTGTTGAATGAGCTAACATGAAGGGCCTCAGAATTACAAGTGGAGAAGTAGACAGCAAAATAAGCCGGTCAGGCAGTCAAGGAGAAACCCTGGCCATTCACTATGGCATACTCACAGTATTGAATGGTAGTGTTCGGCATAGTCACCTACCCACATCTGCTAACCTGGAGGTAGCCGGTACCTGAGAGTAGCTGTGTTCAAAGAGTGCCGGCGATGTCACTCAGATTGCCGGCTTTGCATCAGACATGGCTGGGAAAACTGGGCATGATGTGTAAGTGGGGGCGTGGCCCTAAAACATTTGCCTATGGCTAAATATAAGGTGTCCATCTTAGAGTGGTAATGCGTGTCCTTGTTATCTGGCTGCGAATGTCTCAATAGGAAAGAGGGATAGAATGGACTTAAAAGAAAAGAAATTTCAAGACCCAAAAGCACCAGCGGAGAATGGTAGCAGACAAATAACTCAGGGAACCAGAATCCAGTGGGTGATGTATATAATGGGACACAGGAAATAGATCTTCCCATAGAAATCTCAAACAATTGTTGTTGTGACACATCTCCTAAAGTAGAGGAGTATGATGGATTGTTCCGGGGGAGGTAGAATTCCAAAGGTGTTTATAATGTAAGTGCGTGTTCATATATTAGGTGTGTGCAAAATCTAAGCTGAAGAGAGAGAACAACAGAAAGGTCACACAGCAATGATATGAACACCTCCACACATATAGCACGTCTTCATTCTTACCATGCCACCACTATCTGGCCACTATATACTCCCTGTACCTGATACACGCTTAATGTCTCTCTCAGGTTGGATTTTTCTTAGGTGACTTATGATAGCAACTTTTTTCCCACACATAACTACTTAGTCTTTCACTGACTAAGACTCAGGGAGGCTCCCCCCAGTTTTTGAAATCTTCCTTCTCACACTATACCTGGCCCTGATGAAACGCAGAGGATCCCTTCTGGATCAATAGGACGTGAAGCATGTCAACCCAATTCAATCCACCGGCACGTTTGACCAAACTGAATTTCCTCATTAGTGGAAAGTAGGAGTTTGGCTTTCGTTTTTACTCTATCTGGTGGACCCACGAATAAAAACCTTCTTTTATTGGGCACCACTGTGATATTTTTAACCTATCACAGCTGCCGCCACACACTTGCACTCACCACTACGGCATTTTTTACTTTACAAGATCTCTCCCAAAGAGCCCTCTCGCGGGGGCTGTGGGGTATTGCAGCACCAACCCCACGAGGAGGAAAAAGCAAAAAACACCCAATGATTAAGTATGACACCTTCCCAGGTGTTTGAGGGCAACTTTTCTAAATTGGGGAATTTTTCCCCCAATCCATAAATCCATCCTGAGATACTCTCTTCCCATTTTGTTTTCCAACGTCTATCTTGCCAGATTCTTCTTCAGGAACAGCTATCCCTGAGTGTTTTACATTCCATTAGGGGTGGGCATAACTTGTGTAATTTACTGTCGCGTAATTACGTGTAATTACAGCAAAAGTAAGTGAGATAATGTTGAATTATGCAAGTGGCATAACCCTGCATTTCGTGCTATTTTCTTAGCTCATACTGAATACTCACTACACACGTCGATTCATTCTGAGCTGAGAAAATAAGGTTAAATTGTGAACATGCAGCAACAGCAGCACTCAGCACCCACTTGCTCTCTGTTCACGTCCTCTTGTGTAGGCAATTTTAGCCCAAAATACACCAACGGGCGTAATCACATAATTTTTGGTAATTTTGTGCCACAAGAGTAGTGTGAAATTACTCTCACTACTCCGGCCTAATTAAAATGTTGCCCAGGTCTAGTTTCTAGGTGTTATTTTGAAAGTTTTTCCAAATTACGAAATGAGAAAATGTACACTCATGGAGGGTGGAAAAAATATCTTAGCGTAGATGTAATAATTTATTCATTTATGAGTCACAGTGTAGTGTGGCCTAAGACCTGCTTTGCATGCATATTATGTTAGCATGGCTTATTAAAAGTTTAAAAGCCATTTTACCTTTTGCCGCTTTTTCACACGACACTGCATATAGCTGTTTTTGTAAGATAGGCTTTGTGAATGTCTACACATGAGAAATGGCTTGTTTTCGACATCCCTAGACTTATATCATGCCCCTAGTCTGCACAGTGAGTGCTGAAGCCGTCAGGGTTATCATAACATGGTAGCCGTTGTTCGACGTAATCGGCTAACATTTTTAGACACAACAACTGGCAGCTGTGAGCCAACAGCGATTCTGGCGCCCTTTTTTTAGCAAAGATGCCATGATTTCACACACTTGGATGATTTTCTGTTTCCAGGGATGCAGAGAGCTTTTGCTGATCCTGATGTGATTTACTCTTGCTGAGCTGAGAGGTAATGGGGTCCCCCACACAAGCCTAAGAGACCTTCTATAGCATATAAACATAGTTCCTAGATAGGGAGGGTGTTATAACTAGGCACTATACGACCTGTTTTCACCATCATTATAATATGATTTCTCCCTTTGTGTTTTATGGAATTGTAACAATGCTGACCATATTATTTTTAATCATATGTCTGCTTATGTTGGCAAAGATACTGCACCTGAGAGCACAACGTTAAAATAAATATTTTATCCTTACCCATGTCTCTTATTTACTCCTGTTGTGGACTGGTATGAGAGTATAACAAAAAAGTATTCTCACTTCCCACCATTCCTGAGTTTGACCTAAGTCGCATGTTCTAGGTTGTATAATCATTGGTTACTTTGCTATAGGACGAAGAGATAATGTGACACTGATGCTAGCTGGTTGGGGTTTTTTATGTACTGAGGTGAGTTTCTGGTACACCACAATTCACTGATGTCCTGGGTGCACAGTTGTGTGTAGGAGCAGGATTGTTGCAACAAGGCGCACCTAACGTAGTGGTCTTATTGTGAGACTCTCAAGTAGTGCTCATATCAGTCCACGACCCCCTCACTATTGTTTCGGGTTGACATGGTGACGGATAAACCTACCTATAGTTACATAGATCTTTTCACGCTTGATATTTCAAAATGGGTTCTATTGAATTACTACCCAGTTGTGCTTTTTTCTGTTGCATTGTACTTATCATTCACTGTGTAGATATGGCTGCGGTTGCTATCCATGGGCACAGTTGCATGGCTGTGCGCAATCATTTGTAGGATTTCAACGTCACTTTGGAAGGCATGGCAGTGGTTTTTGTTGCATCAGCTGACGCAGCGTACCCGTTTGAGCTGTTTTACTCATGGGTCACGTTTCCTGCGGTTGATGCTGGTACTCAGGTGTTTCATTCGTACACTCCGTCTGCCGTGCATGTTGAGTACGCTCCTTATAGGACACAGGAAGTTCCGATTTCTGCTTGGCAGCATGCCGTTTGGTTTAATGGCACCCTTCCCCACTGTTTGACGGCGGTCAGAATGGGACCGTTGTCGATTGCAGGCGCTTCATGGCCAGTTTTAGCTGGTTATACCCCGCACCCTAATGCGGCGCGTTGTACCGCTGTTGAATTGAGGCCCTTTTATGCGTCTGCAGTGTCAGTAATAAGAGGTCTGGTTCATTACATTTCCCACAACTTCCCGGGTGTGGCCCCGGGTGGTACGGTGCATCCAGTTGGGCAGAACGGGATGAAGCATAGTCCCGTTATGGTTAATGCGATTTTGGGCAAGCGTCCCCAGGATAAGGATGAGATGCCTTTCTGGCTTGCTGAGAAATTTGACCAACTGGAGGCAGTATTCCTGAATACCACTCCTGTGGAGAAGCACAGGATCCTTACTATTAGTTTGCAGAAAGACTTAGTGCCCGACATAAATGACTGTACCACTTGGGGTTTGATTTTTGCGGCAGTCTATACTAGATGCTTTGAAACCCCATCAATGGCTGTCCTGCCCTCCGTCATTAAGCGTGTTCAGGATGAACACCGACCAGAGGCGGCTGTGGAGTTGGGAATGCGATTCGTGGTAGCATTTGACATGGTTCTGATCTCGTCCTTGCAAATGTTAAGGGGGATGCGGTATGTTTCCAGGTGTCTAATGCTTTGTGCGATGTTCCCGAGGCCGAGACACCCCGTCAGTTACCGAGAATTATTACGGAGGCTTATAAGACCATTGGCCGTAATAGTTTAGGTGTTAAGCCTCTTGATAAAAAACATACACAGCAGCAAACTCAGCAGGTGTCCTCTGATAAAGATGGCCGCCAGAAAGTTCCCAAACAAAATTGGAGTAAGAACAAAAAACAGGGGAAACAGCAACAGAAACAGGTGTCCCGACCTGCTTCACCTACACCTGCCTCTGCTGAGCGTACTTATGAGTTGCGCGACCGCACTACGATTAAGTCACCTGATAGGTTTCAGGTTCCTGAACAACGTTCTCCTCGCTCTTTGCAGGAAACATCGGTCTCACCCACTAGTGGAGGAGACGGCGGCAGAGGACAAGGTGCCCAACAGAGCCATCAGCAGCCTCGCAAGGCGGACGGAAAAGGCAAGCAAGACTTGTCACCGCGTCAAAGGCCCCAGGTTCAGAAGAAGAAAGTTGCTGCCGTAACAGCGAGATATGCCACAGATAGTGGGAACGCAGCTTCAGAATCTGACATGGGCGCTGACACTGTTGGACAGCGCGGCAGAGATTACCATAATTCAAGAGGCGTTGCGTCCACTACTGAGGGTGACAGCGATTGACACCTTTGTTGTAGTTGAGACAGCTGACACTAGAGTGGCTCCCCCTGAAAGACTTCATGAAATTGTCCTTATGATTGAAGGTGACATAGAACGTACCATAAAAGTTTTTTTTGGGGAAAATATAACAACTACCTATGATATTTTGTTGGCGGAGGTCGACTGGCCCCCACCCTTTGTCTTAGCTGCTCCGCAAGGGGAGAATGTAATCCTCTCTAGTTTCGCGCACACAGTGCCGAAAGAGCAGGCGCTGCATTTTGCAGAAGATTGGGCTAATGCGCTTGCGCCAGCTTTGTACCGTACTCACTGTGGATTGGACAAATGTTCCCCTCGACATGAAATTCCTTTGCGGTCAATGCCACAGCCTCAACCCCAATACCCCATGTGGTGAGAAGCGAAAACTTAAGTTGCGGAAATCCTTGAACAATTGGAATATCAAGGTGTAATTGAAATATCTGTGTCTCCAATGAATAACCCTCTTTTTACTGTGGCCAAGCAGGATGGCTCGTACCGTTTGCTATTGGATTACCGCCACTTAAACTCCCATTGTCGTACGTGTGCGGTACAGAATACTCACACTTCAGCTCTTGTGGATAGTCTCATGCGTAAAAGGATCAAACCACACTTTTTTTTTTGCCCACAATCTGTCCCCTCTTAGTACTCAACGGACAGCATTTACCAGTGGTGGCAAACTGCGACAATTTCGCTGTTTGGCTATGGGCTATAAGAACAGTCCAGGCGTCTTTGCCGCCTGCATAGTCTCGCTCTTGGAGGGGCTCAAAGCAGATGCATGTTCATATGTGGATGCCATCTATCTCACAGACGAAGAATTATGGCCAAATCTGTGCTGTGTTGTCCGCATAATTTGCCGTTTTGCTGATTTTGGCTATAAATTCAACTTTGCGAAAAGTCACATTGCAGAGTACACAGTGTTGTTTCTGGGCTACGAGCTCAACAATGAAGGTCGAGGTTTGACTCCTCACTTCCTGGAGAAGTGCGCACTTTTGCAAGCTCCCACAACACTGAAAAAACTACAATCATTACTGGGCTTTTTGAATTTCAGGCGTACCTACACTCCTGAATATGCCCAGTGTATCAAGCCTCTTTACGCCTTGATACAACCTTCTTTCTCCAAATCGTACTGGCTGCCTGAACATTCTGCCATCTTGCAATCCTTGTCAGGCTGTTTTTCTTGAATCCAAATTCTTGTTGACTCGTGATAACCATTCAACCTGGTGATAAGAATCGTCCCAGGGACACTGGGTTTCACATACCTCACTTTTTAATGAGGGTGACACAGACCCTATTGCTTACAAGTCACACTTGTACACTTCGGCTGAGTTGCGGTTTTCCACTTTGGAAAAAGTTTTGACAGCAGTGCAAATGGCGATTCTTAAGGAAGGTGCACTGTCGAAGGGAAAGCACATTTTGGTTGTTTCTCAGTATCCTGCCTTGGAGGCACTGGCGAAAGCCAATGTACCAAATTCCAAAGCTTTGCAGCCACGGTGGATACAATGGGCCACGTCCTTGAATCCCCGGATGTCACGTTCATTTTTGATTCCTCTCTGCAGACTCAGGAGTTCTTGCAGGACAAATTTGTTCATCCTGCTCCTCTAACAATTGACCCACTTGCAGATTTCCTTTGTATCATTTACACTGACAGGAGTGCGCAAGCGGCTACGGGTTCAAAGCATGCATATTCTTTGCCTGCGCAATTGTGGTTGGCACTATGGTGGATGGTGAATTCAAGTCTGATGTCGTGCATACACAGATATTAGGGGACTGTACCGCCCAGTTGGCAGAGCTTTGTGCTCTAATGCTTGCATTGGAGTACGCAGATCCCAGTGTGACTACTCTTATCGTAAGTGACTCTTACTACTGTGTTCAATCATACAATGACAAATTACCCTTTTGTACTCAAAATGATTATCGTGACTCCAAGGTTCGCACAATAAAACATAAAATGATCTGGGTTGAAGTGGCTGAGCTTAAAGAACGGCTGCCACTTGTCTTTTTAATTCATACTCTGGGTCACGAGCGTGTTAGATTTCACGCTGTTGGCAATTGTCTAGCGGATGAAGCCGCTAAGATGGCAGTTGCAACGTATGCAGTAGCAGCAGTTACACATTCCAAAAGTAAGATTGATGATGACATCTTGGCAGCTATTGCCGCAACAGAGCAGGAAGGTAATTACCCTAGAGGTTTCCCGTCTAAATACTCTTATAATTTAAGTCCTGATAAAGTACCTTATGTGAGCATTAAGGACGTTGGTGACAGGTTGATACCCAACGCCGACCGCAGGCAGACTTTGATTACAACAGCCCACGCTGGGATGGCCTCATCCCATGCCGGCGTGTCAGCTACTGTATCTCTTCTCCTACAACAATATTGGTGGCGGGGTTTGTACAAACAGACGTGTGAATATGTCTTTCAATGGGGCATTTGTCAGCAGATTACACCTTCTACTGCTGCACGCCCGCCCCAAACTAAGTTGTACATATCTAATAAACCGATTGTGTGTGTTTATTTAGATCACTGCGATCCTTTCTCATCTGATACTGCGTATAAGTACATATTAGTTGCAGTTGATTCGTGCATACGCTTTGTGGGGTTGTGGCCACAACACAGAGCTGATTCCAGAACTGTCGTAAGGGATTTGCGTGTCTTTGTGGGAATTTTCGCATGTGGTTCCTTCCCATTCGGACCAGGGTCCAGCATTTACCTCTAAGGCATACAAGGATGCCGTGAGTTCTTTGGGGTTCCAGGTCAAATTTTCATCTCCATACCGGCCTGAGGGCAATAGTGTTGTGGAGTGAATGAACCGTGACTTAAAGCAATCCTTGACAGCTAAGGTATTAGGTACTGGCCGAGACTGGCTAAGCCACCTCAATAGCATACAGCGTGCACTAAATAATCTCCCTAGAAGGTCTCTGGGTGGGCGGCCCCCATACGAAATGCTCTTTGGCATCAAAATGTTTGTTCCGGACCTTGAGGGTCTAGACTTGGCGGCGGCTGCCGCATACTTTGACATAGATGAACATTCTAATGTTTTACAGAACCTACAAAAGACGAGAGACATTCTTGCAAAGGAACATTTGCCCTACACATCTGATGCTGCGTTGCTGATTTCAGTAGTCAGCTGGCTACACCGAGTTGGAGAACTGGTCCGAGAGAAGATCGAGAGCAAGAAGGAATTTGGTCCCTCCTATCAAGCTCCAGTTCCCGTGCTTGGCGTGTAGGGTACAAGAACAGTAATTTTACCTCCTCTATCTGGGCGAAAGGGGAACAGGTACATCTCCATTGACAATGTCAAACTACACAGGGTGACCGCTACTTCTCAGTATGACACCTGCGGTTTCGTGTCCAGCAATGGTGCGACACTCTGTTTTGTCCCCCGATCCTGCCATGGGGCCTGATGTTGCCATTGAGATGAATACAGTTGTGAATCCTTTATTGAATCCACCTGCTGGTGTTCCTCTTAATGATACTGAATATACTTACCGCACTGACCTGTCTATGCCTGATTTGGAGACCTGTGTGGCTAATCAATCACGTTTTTCATTTGACACTGGCTCTACCACATCCAAGTCCCCTTCAAAGGTTTTGATTTTTGCTTCCTGGTTTAGAAAACATTTTTTGATTCCCCCTTGGACTTACATTTGGCTGGTGCTTTTTAATTTTTTTTTATTCATGTTCATCGGATTTGTAGTGTATTTTTTTTGTTTTGTAATTGGACACTACGTTCAAGAAAGAACTACAATTAGACTAATTGATGGAACTTTAGCTCCCCACTCCTCTTCGCGTATCATGAAAAGGGACCAGACATTTGTGAATATAACTGCTTGGCCCGTTTTAGATGGGATTGTATGGGATGCTGTGAAGTTCCAGATTCCTGGGCCCACAGAGGTTATTAATGTCCCCAATGTACTTTGTGTTTCCATGGGGGATGTGGTTAAACAAAATATTCGCTCTGATGATTGGGACGTCCATGCCGTAGAGGCTCTATTTTCTGATTTGAAATATTATGCTGCCTTGGATGCTGAAGATTTGTATCTAGATTCTGCTAACTATGGCGATGTATTCTGTTACCAGCATTTTGGCAATCACTTTCTGTATAAAGCTAACACGTTTAGAAATGTGGTCAACTACACACAGTGGGAACATTGTCCCGCACCTGTTGAAGGCAGCTCTAAAACTATTTTACAAAGGTTTTACTGATTTTGATCAATCAAACCCTGATGCATTTTATTTTAGGATGACTGAGAAGTCCTCTTCCAAGGTTAGACTTACCCACACAAAATTACTGTATTCGAAGTCCTTTATTGACCAGTTTGCTGTTGGGGGCTATGAACTGTGGAAAGATACCATAGATCTTAAATCTGTTTGGGGTTCTAACAATTGGCAAGTGCAAGGCACCGAGGCGTTGCATCGTGCATGCCTCCTCCCGAACCATATGTTGTTTCTTAATGCTTCTATTTCACAAACCACCTGCTTTGGATTGGCTACTTCTAAAAAATTAAATGCTCCTTCATTTCCTGATTTGGGTGAATATCCCTATTGGAATAATTACACCTGTACTTCCCTTTCTGATTTACAATCCCGGTTGAGAAATTCCTTTTTTAATATTTCCAGCATTAATCCCGAAGGCTGGTTGCTGTGGCAAAAAAGTGCAGATTCCTGCCAGCACCCTGTTCTGGGTTTGACCCCTGGCTATACAGAGGTTAGAGAAGATCCCCGATTTCAGAGTCGACATTCGGTTACCACCTATTCTGTCGGCAAGTTGTGCCAGAGTTGGCTCAAACACTCTACCTTAGCGTCAGTTAAATCACATTTGTCAAAAGTGACTGACACCGTGGATTTGAATGATTTTGTAAAAGGTCCTGCAGCAGGCAAATCGAAAGGATGGATATATGCTGCTCACAACGAGGTCTGGAAACTGTCCCAGATTGAAGCTGCTTCTAGGCTCAGAGCTATTGTTCAGGCCAATTTAGAAAAAGTGCTTGCCGTTGTAGATAATAGCATTAACACCCTTTCTTCCCGTATTTTTACATTAGATAATATTGTTTCATCTGTTGTTGATTGATATTGTACAAGAAGATGTTGCAGTTCTGTACCATAGACAAAATCAATTGTGTTCTATTATGCAGTTTGCATGGACCCTTCAAACGTTCAAATTTGGGAAGGTGCCTTGGAATTACATAAACACGACTTTGCTATTTCAGCCTTTTAATTTAACTGTTAAACAACAATTTATATCAATGAAAGATGCCACGTTTTCTCTGTTGCATATTGAAAAATTGGAGCTGTTATCATTCTCAGTGGCCGAGTCGAATTCGGCAGTTTGGCTTATCCATGGATTATTAACTCTGCCTTTCCCACTATTTAAATTTGAATCATGCATGAAACACTATGCCGTAGGCAGATTTGAACCTTTAGGTAGCGCTTATCTTCAAGAAGTCTGGAATCTCCCATTTACATATAGGTGCTTGAGGGAAGGTAAAGAAGTTTATTTAAAAGGTGAAGATTGCATATCCACCCCAGAACACTCATTAGTCAGTAGAAATCTACAATTGAACGGTTTGTGTAATGTTACAGCACCAAGAGCCAGATGTAGGTAGGCTTTTACCGGTCAGTAATGGCCGAAATCGGCCTTTACCGACCGGTTAAAGCCTTTTCCTATGTAGGAGGCTATTTTACCGATTCAGTAAATAACAAATCGGTATTTACCGATTCGGTATTTACCGAATCATCATTTACCAATTCGGTATTCACCGAATCGGTAAATGAGATGTAGGAAGCACTGTAAACAGTGCTTCTGAGCTTTAAGAATTTGTTATTTACCACCACCTATTCGTTGGTGGTAAATATGGAACTCCTATGTAAATGCATAAATGTGCATTTACACCTGTGCCATGTGACAGACATTCATGCCCTTAGGGCATGTATGTATGCCACATGTGCACACCAGCACTAATCAGGGGTGCAACAGGGTGTCAAAGTGACACCCTGCCACCCTTGAATTTTTCCCAATTTTACAGAATCGGTAATTACTGATTCGGTAATTGACATTCATTCCTATGGGCCTCCAGGCCTATAGGAATGAATGGCAAATACCGAATCGGTAATTACCGATTCGATAAATACCGAATCTTAACGATTCGGTATTTTTTACCGATTAATTACCTACATAGGATTTACCGATTCTAAAATACCGAATCGGTAAAATTCTGTATTTTAGAATCGGCAAAACCTATTTACCTACATCTAGCCCGAAATCTTGCGTGTGTTTTGAAAGGCACCCTCACCCCAGCTATTACACCCACTTTCACATTGTTAGCAAACGGTAGTTATTTGATATTAAATAATGAAGATTGCTGTGGTATGCTTGCGGGAATTCCATACATCGTTACTGTTTCCCAACGTGTAGTTTGCTGTAAAAATGTCCTGCTTCCTCCTCCACATGGGAGGCTCGATGTTTCCATCTGGCCTTCTATTCCGACCTTGAAAGCAGAGTTCAACAAGATGAGTCGAATAAGAGCTCTTTTATCCCAGAAAGAAGTCACCCTTACATCTGCGCGTGAACTATTCGTCCTTCACGTTGCAAACACCCGTACTGAGGTATATGCCTTATTAAATACAGATCTGCCCCTGCATTTCGGTGCTTTGATTCACGCAATATTTAATGCCTTATCGACCACGGGTCTGGCACACTTTTTTAAAGTGGTAAGTTCTGGCCTTGTGACCTCATTCCAAGCTATATTTGGTGTGATACTAGCATTTTTCCATTCGATTATTTCAGGTGTCTTTGGCGGTTTCCCATTAGGTCTCGCTTTGGAAGCGGGCGTACTGCTGTTAATGTGCTTACTCCAAAATGGAAGCACATTCTGTGCCCCACGACAAACTGCCCCGGCTGCTCCAGCTTCATAACCGGATGCTTGAATACTATGGATCGCTACCTCTGGTGACTCTAAGTGTGGCGTATGGTTTATCTTTCTGGTTCTCTTACTTTACTTGCGTGCAGCCTGTTTTCCATTGCCTGGATTGTGGATTTGAATGGGCCCTGGATTTGTGTCTCTGCAACACAATGTATCCTGATTCAGATTTTAATCTACTAATGAGTCCCTTAGTTGCTCATGAAATAGATTGTTCTAGTTTCGGGATTATGGCCTGTGCAGCAGCTCATGGGGTCCTGGGCAGTTGGAACATATGGACTGCGGCCCATGACTTTCTAGCATGCAATTATCTCGAAGAAAGCCTGAGTTGTCCTCTGCTGGTGCTAGAAGCTCCGGCTATGGAAGAACATGAATGTTCATTTACATTGCTTAATTGGATGGCTGAAATGTTCACGGATGATAACAACGACTTCCTGTTGGAGGCGGTTGCGACATACAGTGCCTATCTGCTGTTGGATTGAAGTGAGATTTTTTTCTGCTTCATTAACACGTACTTAACTCATGAATTTTGCAATTTCTACATTTTTTTTTAGGTCTTGTTCACACCATGGCCACTCATAAATGTTTTTACTAAATTGTTTACTTTTTAATTCGGATTTTAACTCCCAATTATCAAGTTTGGCAAAATTTCTGAACTTTGTGTGTCTCATTCGAACTTGAACTCTGCGTTCTATGAATCTTGCCGCCTTTATTGTGCGTTCTCCAATCAAGGGAGGGTGTAGTGTGGCCAAAGGCCTGCTTTGCATGCATATTATGTTAGCATGGCTTATTAGAATTTTAAACGCTATTTTACCTTTTGCCATTTTTGCGCACAACAATGCATATAACTGTTTTTGTAATTTAGGCTTTGTGAATGTCTGCACATGAGAAATGGCTTGTTTTCGACATCCCTAGACTTACATCGTGCCCCTAGTCTGCACAGTGAGTGCTGAAGCCGTCAAGGTCATCATAACATGATAGCTGTTGTATGACATGATCGGCTAATGTTTTTAGACACAACGATTGGCAGCTGTGAGCCAACTGAGATTCTGGCACCCTTATTATTGCACAGTTGCCATGATTTCACACACTTGGAAGATTTTCAGTATCCAGGGATATAGAGAGCTTTTGCTGATCCTGATGTGATTTACTCCTGCTCAGCTGAGAAGTAATGGGGTACCCCACACAAGCCTAAGAGGCCTTCTATAGCTTATAAACATAGTTCCTAGATAGGGAGGATGTTATAACTAGGCACTATACGACCTGTTTTCACCATCATTGTAATATGATTTCTCCCTTTGTGTTTTATGGAATTGTAACAATGCTGACCATATTATTTTTAATCATATGTCTGCTTATGTTGGCAAAGATAGTGCACCTGAGAGCACGATGTTAAAATGCACATTTTAACCTTACCCATGTCTCTTATTTACTCCGGTTGTGAACTGGTATGAGAGTATAACACAAGAGTGTTCTCACTTCCCACCATTCCTGAGTTGGTCCTAAGTTGCATGTTCTAGGTTGTCTAATCATTGGTTACTTTGCTATAGGACGAAGAGCTAATGTGACACTGATGCTAGCTGGTTGGGGTTTTCTAGGTACTGAGGTGAGTTTCTGGTACACCACAATTCACTGATCTCCTGCGTCTCTGTGCACAGTTCTGTGTAGGAGCAGGATCCTTGCAACAACATGGGTAGGGGACTTATAGGCATCCATGTGTAATCACGTAATGCACAGAACACATGGGGCATGGTTCACAAAACTTGTTTTCTTTAAGTAATGTGTCTTTTTCATTTCATAGATCTCAGTTACATATGAACATTAAGGCCTGATCCACCAAGTATTCTCTATGAGACATTTTCAGGAGCAAAATATACTTAATTATTGAAAGCGTGAGCAAGCACGTCTTATACCTTTAAATTCAACAGTAAGTTACACCTAAGCCTTAGGTAAGACATTCCTACTCACGGAAATGGGAACTGAGGGGCATATTTGCAAGGAACCTCGTTAAAATTATCGCCGTTTTATTGGCAGGAAACTGCCGATAAAACGGCGATAATGGGCTTGTTAATATGCATTATAGAATACCTATAGAATACCAGGTTAGATGTCCTGCACATCTAACCTGGGGTTTTATAGGAATTCTATAACGCATATTAGCATGATCATTATCGCAGTTTTATCGGCAGTTTCCTGCCGATAAATCGGCGATAATTTTAACGAGGTTCCTTGCTAATATACCCTTGAGTCCCTGGAGTTGCACAGCACACATAGAAGTTATAAACTCTTTTGCTAGTCTTTTCACACTGCTGCTGAGAGTCGCCAAGCCACTGATAAAATGGCGTTGCGTCCCAGCCGCCACCCTTTGATGTACTTACATGCTCTAAATATAGAACAGAAAAAGCATGCCTAGATGACAAAGTCTTGTACCTATTATGTACACTTCTTTGATGACTGCCATTATTTCTGGGTCACGAAAGCGAGGTCGGCTGTCAGTCTTAGCCATGTGTGCAAGACATAAATGTGAACAGAATGCCAGGTAGTATTTTATTTAATAATACCTCTTTCAAATCAGCCTTGAGCTTAAAAAGCGATAGACAGAAACAGAACAGACACAGACATCACCTAAGGCTTCATTTGTCTTCGCTTGTTTTAGATTTAGTTTGAAGGCAAAACGTGTTTGATTTCTGTAGCAGCTGCAAAAAGCTCAAAGAGAAAAGGTTCACCAAACGAAGGCAGAGCGTTTTAAGCTATTGGACCCTGTTCAATAAAGCGCGCAAGGCTGTGGCTGAGCTAAATTGACTTTTGTGTCACATAAAAGTATGACTGGAGATTTACATTTCCGCCTGAGCATGCTTGTATATTTTTTTTCAATCACAAACATTCCCAAAAGTACTGGAAAGTCGCTTGAGGCTCAAGTTTCCATGTCCCACTGGCTTCTATTCTCCATTGCCGAATTCTATTGGCATATAATTCGGCACAGGTGCTCCTGTGCAAATGCACATTAAAAAAAAAACATCTTTTAAAGGAAAACATTTTTTCACATGATTAATGCCCTTCACCTACACTTTCCCACTCAAATCTTTGGTAATCGTTTCCCTTTCCCGTGCTGGAAAGAGTGGTTCACCAGCCAGTAGGCTTGAATGCATTTCCAACACTTTTTAGGGTGATAAAGGGACAGACGACACTCGTGAAGGCCCTCAAACGTAAGTTTGTGGGCTTTCGCAAACGTACAAAATAACACCGTCATGTAATGCCCACTCTCCACCACTTCCGTTGCATTTATTACTTCAGAACTCTGCACACTTCTGGTGGAGAAATTCGAAGCAGTAAATCCATTTAAACTTGCCAGAACCCCTTATGGGAATTCCTAGGAGTCATAAATGAGCTATTTTCAGCAACTGACATATATTTATTGCCGGAATTGCCTTTGTGAATCGGCTTCGAAGAGTCTACATGTTCTCTGTAATTGTTTGAGTAAATATATCATCATTATCATCATATTTGATAGGGCTGTGAATTTGGATTTGCATATAATTAGAAGAATGAAGTAATGCAGCCAAGAACCTCCTGCCAGACTGTAACCTGGAAATGATAGCTGTCCTCCTGGTATCAATTGACAAGCATTTGGGTCTAGAAAAAGCGTAATCTGTGGGGAGTAGTAGTTGCAGTGGCTGAACCAACAAGCACCAGCATAGAAAGCATGCATGGGTGCACTCTGTGAAGAAATTGAGCCATTGTCTGTTTTCTATTTCTAGAGAAATTGAAACTGAAAAGAGCAGCAAAAAACAAACAAGGATGGAATTGGGGAGTGGTGTTTTATTCAGGCTTCACTCAAAAATACATTTAATTATGAACAAGCACTGGCAAAGACCACCGATCGGGTGTTTTCTACCAAGGCATAGGCTTTGCCAATGCTCGTTTCCTTTGATTTTTTTCTGTTAAAATGTAACATGAACCATTTAAAGAGTACCACTCATTTGTGTGCATGCTTTGGTACACACACACATATAGACAACGGACTATCATCTTTGATTTTTATTACAGTTATCGATAACCTATTTCAAGATGACTGCCTCTGCCTGTATACGGATGCATGGGCAGCCATATTTGAATGTGTTCTTATACCTTAGTAAAAAGCAATTAAAAGTAACACCCTACCCATTTAAAGCTATAAACCAACTGCAGTGCCTGCACAGAATTATGTTCCCGGCAAGTGGCAGCGAGGGCTCGGTAGCAGTATCTGGGGAGTTGCTGGGCTCAGACAAATAAAAAAAAAGGTAAAAAATGTGTATTTAAAAAAAAAAAGTTGGTCAAAATTCCTTGACACTGAAGTGGGCTATTTCCATTGTGGATGATGGCTTTGTGCTTGGGCGGAATGCCATCATTCACACAGATGAGAACCAATGGCTGAAGTGAGCTGACCTATTGCCCACGCTTTGTGCAGTGGTAAGTAGAACCAAAAAGTGAATGATACTCTAACAAACTAATGGATGAAATGGGCTGGATGAACGCCACTGTATGTTTGTATGTACGTATGTATGTGTCTATATGTAAATGGATGTGTTTTTAAGGAATTCTTTGAAAAATAAAAGGTGAACACCATCAAAATTAGAGTGGGAAAGGAGAGAGTGTTGATGAGAGAAATAGCATGGGTAATTGGCCCTGAAGGGCGGCAACAGAAAAATAAGGCTTACAAGAATTTTCCATGACCAGGAATAAAAATATAAAAGGGGGAAGAGGTGGAGGTGTACTGGGGGCGTGGATGGGGTGGGAAAGGTGTGGGGTGAAATAGGCCATCGGCTTGGGGTGAGAAAGGAAGAATGAGGAATGGAAAATGTGAAATTTCTAGACTGATGATGCTTACAATAAGTAGTAGAACTTTTGTCAAGTAGAAGGTCCATGGGAAACAACATGCATCATGGACGTAGAGGGCAGAGTTCAGGGTCTTCCACTACCTGACGTAGAAAACAAACAAACAATGGCAAAGTCAACAGGTCTGGCATTTCCAATTATAAGCCAGGCATATTGGCTTTGGCAATGGTAGTAATGGCGGTGATGGGGATAATAACGATGATGGTGGTTAATATGGACGTGGTGATGGCTGTGGTTGTGGTGTTGTGGTAATGGTAGTGCTGATGTTGATTGTAATGGGGTGATGGCAATGGGAGTGGTGCTGATAATAGGGATGGTAGTCCATTGGTGGGGTTGGAGATATTAATAGGGGTATTAGTGGTGACAATAAAGGTAGTGGTAGTCGTACCAGTAATGGTGATGGTGGTAATGATCATTGAGGGGTGCTAATGATGACGTGGTGGTGGTGATGGTGGTGCTATGAATAGTAGGGGTGGTAAAAGTTGTGAAAACCAGGGCATTTGTATGATAATTATAATGGTGGCGGTAATGCTGGTGGGGTGGTACTAGTGGTGATGGTAATGGTAGTGCTGGTGGTAATGCTGGTTGATGATGGTGGTGATACTTTTTTATTTGTGGTGGTAGTTATAATAGTGGTAGTGGTGATGATAGTGGTGGTAGTAGTGGTGCCAATGGTGATAATTATAATGGTAATGATGGTGGGATTAGTAATGGTGATGTAGGTAATAATGGTGGTGGCAATGAGGGTGTGGTAAAGGTATCACTGGTGATAATAGTGCTCAAGCTGAGAGTGGTTCCAGTAATTTTCACAGTGGTGCTCGTAATTGTGATGGTGGTGCGGTGGTACTGATGGGGGTAATGATAATAGGGATGTTGGTAATGTGGTGGTGGTGGCTATGGTCATGATAATACTGGTTGGGAGCTCCTATTGATCGAAAAGCCAGGTCTTGAGAAGTCCTCTGAAGGCCGGCAGGTGTTGGGAATACATCTCTTGGGAGCGCCCAAACCGACCCTATATATTTTAAAGAATTGGCAGCAAACGGTACATGACAGCTAAAGCTATCTGTAGTCACGCCTAAAAATGGGAATGTGGGGGATAGAGTAGTATGATGGAGGAACTGGGGTTGAAAGAATGGACATGGAAGTTTTGCCTGCCATGGGAGAATGTTTATTGGATCAATTTGAAAGGCAATTTCCCAGGCAAGGCTTACAGAAGGTGGCGCAGGACCACAGATATGTGAAGAATCAACTACCTGAAGAATAAAAAAATGGGGCCACTGGGTTGCAAGGGTAACACATCTAGTATGTATTTTATTAATTTTAAACATGTTTATTATTATATAAAAGCAAAGACAAGATCAACAAAGGAGAATTTGCAAATGTCACATGTGTAGATACTATTTATCATAGCATGGGAAACATATAGCTTGCTACAAATTATTCACAACTAACAGTTTTACAATAGATTGACATAGCTCAATATTATGCACATCATATCAATCATATAGAAGAAAATGCAGCAGGGGAGAAACGTAGAGGTAGACAAGTAAACTAAACATAAAATAGCTGTATGGCAATGCTAAAATGAGGCAATATAGTTCGTGTGATTAACACATCATTTAGGAGTGGGTGAGTTAGACACTCTTTCAGAGGTGATACTGTAGTTTGGGAAAGCAACTACAAACAACATTTGATATGTGCATGTATGACCTCACGATGGTTTACATTGTTGTACAAACAGATCAAAATTTTCCCAAATTCTTTTTGCTATTTTTTATTGATTATGGTCACTAGCAATAACAATATCAACATCTCTTGTGAAACTAACCCAGGTCCACTAGATGTGGGAAAAAGGACTTGTGACAGTTTTCCAACCAGGCAAGATAGGCTTTAGACCGGTTAGCATCAATAGGAGTACATATACATGTTAGTAAATATACATATGTGTATTTAATTTGTGAGTTAGGAACACAGTATTGTGTCTAAAGGGGCTCTCCTCAAGATTATTTATGATTGTGTAACAATTTTGACATTAGCCAGCCTTTCGACCGTAAAAGAGCCAAGAAAACACATAGGATAACAGGAACCAAAGGTAGCACTCTGAAGTTTCTAAGGGTGGTTTATTCAATAGATCTTCTGTTGCAAGCTTGCAAAACAATATCAAAAAGGAGGCACTAGCAGCACATTAAGGTCCAGCATACTTGTTACCAACTTGACTATGTGAATAAAAGGAGTATGGAGTTCTATTGAAAAAAGGAGGTCAGAAGTCAATTGAGAAAACAGATCGAGGGGTTTGATTGCTCAGGAGCAAGAGCCCTCACACACCCAAATGGGTGTCATGCTTCATCATCACGTAAACCTGCACAAACCAACTTTCCATTTGAGGAATCTTGATTCCATAAAGTACAAACATTCAGTGTGGATTTGAAACTCATAGTGTCGCTTGCCCAGATCTTCTTGCCACAGTCCTTGAATACCACTTTTCATCTTTATTTCTACATACAGAGTCGGTAATCTGATGTTAGAAAGTTGCAGATTCCTTCCAAACATATGACATGCATGCGTGATTTCCTCCTTAAAGAATTGATTAGGGAAGTATGCACTTTTCACAGTTTCAATACAGTGCATGATATCTCAAATATGAGTAGGCACTCACACCCTACGTTATTGGCAAACACAGTTCCTGTACGTATATGCCATCCTGCGGTTTCTTGTCTCCAAAAGGGAGAATTTGGTGAAAATATCACAAGCTGACAAGCCTACTGTTAAGTTCTGTGCTGGGTAATGATATAGAACCCTGTATGTGGAGCCTTATCTTCACCATTTCAGTGGTGTGTACGAGTTCTCGTCAGTTGGCGAGAACTGGGATGTTCGGCAGGAGTGGCCATGTGGTGTTAGTAACATTACAGGAATTATGCTTTTTTTCACCGGCTATCTCCTGTCTCATGTTGTTCTCCACAACACATTTTGGCGACAAGGGGAAACCTCTCCATGGACGTACAGACAGCACTTGTATGACCGTGCCCGCCCCTCAATATCGCAAACGGGAGAACCTCTGTGGAAGAGTGCACAATAAACATGTAGCTCAATAACCTGTCCTGTATTGACTTTAACAGCTCCTCCCCAGAAGCTAAAGCCACTTTGATGCTTTCATTCAACATGTTGTTGTCTCTTCCCACCGTCCCGCTCCCTTATGTATTGTATGGAACAACACAAAGATGTTTAATAGCATGGAAACTGACAAACCTTTGCATAGCATTTGACCTAAATTGGCATCTGGTAACCAACAGGGGGGAAAACCTTTCCTTCTGAACAGGGTAGTGAGAAACTCAATAATCGTTCTCATGTTAAGTTCCCTCATGAACTTGCCTTCAACTCCTTTTGAGAAGTAGTCTACAACTACCAAAGTGTATCTCACTCATGCATGACACTCCGCATGTGAGGTCTAGGCCCTGGAGGAAAGTCTCTCTGAAGTTGTTCACAGACAACTGTTATGCCCCAGCTTTAAATGTTGATCTCCTTGTTGACACAAATGTTAAAGCTCTGGAGATTGAAATTGTTGAGGCTCTAGAGAGATGCACCCCTTTTAAATTTGAGGTGGACACTGAGATCCTCTCCTTCAGAGAGATGGTATACAAACAATCTTAGAATTGCTAAGAGGGAATGTAAGGCATTACAACCCCATTGGTGGATTTCTACACCCACGTTGGATGACACAGCATTTAGAGCTGCTTTAAAATCCTAATACATAGGGCCTCATTTATGAGAAATGACGCATCGCTGCGTGAAAGCAGCGATGCGTGACTTCTCAGTGCGCACTTCTTGCATCATGATTGATGCGTCATATTTATAATATGACACATCATGTCGCAAGGAGTTACAGATACGTCAGTATTTCTGACATATCTGTAGGCGCAAAAGTGACGCATTGCTGGAGTGTGTCACAAAAGTGACGCAACTCCAGCAATGTGTACTTTCACATGGGCAAGCCCCATGTTGTTAGTGCCTGCGTCAGTCTTACGCCTGCCATGAAGCAGGCGGAAGATTTTGACGCATTAGCGGCCAAGAAATGGCACAGTGAAATCTTATAGATTTCACTGCGACACTTCCATGACCCTTTCTTGCGTCAAAACGCCCCCCTTGCATACATTATACCTGGCGCAGGTATAATGCGGCGCAGGGGTTTACAAAGTGACGCATCTACCTAGATGCGTCATTTTGTAAATATGGCGCAACAAGGCGCATTTATTACGCCACTGGTGCGTCACAAAAAGTGACGCACCGGCGGCGTAAAAGTGACGCACAGCCTCATAAATGAGGCCCAAAATGCTTAAGACAACTAAAACAGCTCATTTTGTGAGGTGACTAAAGGAGAATAGCAGCTCCTCCGAGGAACTCTTTAAGATAATCAAGGAACTATCTCAGCCTACAGCTGTAAATCAAAATGTTCCTATTTTGGTTCAGCTGTGTGAAGATCTGGAATCTGGCTCTATGTTTCCATCAGAAGATCTACTCTGCTTTTGAGAGTCAATCCCCGTGACAGAGTTCTATCGGGGAGAAGTCAGCCATCACCCCGGAATGCCTATTCATTGGGGTGAATTCCAGGAGATTAATCAGGAATTAGTGGAAAAGAACATGATGGAGGTGAAGTCAGGATCTACTGTGAATCCTGTCCCCATTTTATTTGCTCTAGACTTGCCCCAGTCCTAAGTCCTTTTATTACCTGGTTGTTTAGGCTATCAATGGAGAACACTCATTTACTATCTTGCTGCAAATCTGCACTTATGTTGTCTCTATCAAAAAAGGTTAGAGTAGAGGCTGGTGAGTATTCCAACCATCACCCTATCTCCCTTCTGCCTTATTTGGCAAAGGTGTTGGAAAGGATAATTAATACGCAGCCAATGTGATTTCTGGAAGCCAGCAACATTCTGGACACCTCCCAAATGGGCTTTAGAGCAAATAACTGCACGGAGTTCACCCTGCTGACGAAGGTTGACAGAATTAGATGGGACACGGATCAGGGCAATACTAGGCCTGTTTGCCACCTTCAATATTGTCTCTCACTTCCAGCTAATTTGTGTGCTCCGTGAAGCAGACTTGCAGTCCACCACTCTACAATGGTTTGGAGCATTTTGGCTAGCAGATCTTATTCTGTTTATTTGGCTCCATGTAAATCCACCCCATTGCTGAATAAGGGCCTGATTTAGATCTTGGTGGTACTACCTTTATCCTGCCACGGCTGTGGTCCTATGTACTCTATAGAGCTGGCGGTGGTCCGCCCGCCATATTTAGATGTTATGGCAATAGACAGTGTCCTGCTGTGGCAGCGGTCTTTTCTGCTGGCTAACATACTCCTTCGCTGTCAGGCCGGTGGGATTGTACTGAGCCAATTTGGATGTTCCTGCTGTGCTGATTGTGTCCTGGCAGCAGAGTCCTGACGGAGTGAGGCCATGGAGGTGTGGCGACAGGTAAGTACCACTCATTTTAATCTCAATACACATATATCTTGTGAATCTGTCAATGTGCATATGTAGGTAATGTGTGCTGACCATATTTTTCCACATTGTATTGCATACCAACAACACAACATACACACATTGTTGAATGTGCACCCACAACTACCACAAAAGCCTACCTTAGATTCCTTCAACAATGGAGTCCCTGAGCATCGTGGTCAAGTAGCAGTAGCACAGGAAGGATCTGGACAATGGCAGGCAAGACAGAATCAGTGGTGGCACCGCAAAAAAACAGTGAGTTTTCCCCTCTTTTTGTTTAATTCCACAAACTGAGGCTTGAAGGTTTCCCTGCCACATTTGCCTCAACTGAAAGGCACATCGTAATATGGACAGCGGCTATCTTGGCGGGACTCCCTCCAACAGCAGCTTCTGCCTCTGATCCCATCAACGAGGGCGAAAGATTCTGGCAGAGGTGGTGGGACTGCAGTGTTCTTCCCTTCAGTGACTAGCCAAAATCTAAATCAAGCAGGCCGTCCACCAAGGTGACGGGCAGGAAGAGTGATGAAAAAGTGACGGCGGAACCAGCCATGCTAAGATCTAAATCAAGGCCCTATAGTGTGGTGTTCCACAAGGGTCATCTTCAAGCGTGTCATTGTTTAATGTCTATGCCACCCCCTTGGTGAGACATTTTCTCACATGGATGACACCCTGCTTATTATTACCATTGATGACAATAAGTCTCAAATTGGTGAGAATCGCCTGGGCTGTCTCTTGGATGTGGCTAACTGGATGCGTTGTAATTGCTTTGAAGCCGGACGCTGAAAAAACTGAAGTCCGGTTGTTTGGAGGGGCACATAAAGTCTGAACTGACACCTGGTGGCCAACCTTCCTTGGGCCTGCTCCTAGGCCTACAATACCCCCTAAGAATTTGGGAGTCATAGTAGATGACTCCCTTTCTATTCAGTACCAGGTAAACTCAGACTGGGCAGAGTGCTTTGCTATTTTACCCATGCGGAGGAAGCCATTTAGATGTATTTCTCTAGTTTGGCGCAGGACAGTCCCCCCGGGGCTAATTCTGAGCAGGTTGGGCAATGGCAAAGACTTATATTTAGGGAATGGCCAACTATATTTTCAGTCATTTGCACCATGTGTCTGCTTTATATAATTACTTTAATATATGATTTAATGCATTTACTGTGTACTGTTTTGCAATCGTTTTTAAATAATCAAGCAATACAGATTATTTACTTACTTACTTACAGCCGTTTGTAGCTTAATCAGAATGAAGCTGCTAGACTAATCTGCAACAGCCCTAGAAGGAGTTTAGCATTTGCTTGCCTCAATCAGCTACACTGGCTCCCAGTAATGAAGAAAGACAGGTTTAAAACACTTTGCTTTGTACATAAGGAACTTCACGAGGCAGAACCTGCTATTTTACGTGGCAAGGTGAGTGTCTATTAGCCTAGTAGAGCACTGCCTTCTTCCCAGCAAGCCTTGATTCATGGTACCCGAATTTGGAAATCCAGGTTGGGTGTCTGTTCTTTCGGCCATTTAGCCACACTTCATTAGAATTCTCTTCCTTTAGGTATACATCTCATGAGGATCTTTTTATTTTTTGCAAACATTTGAAGACTTGGTTGTATCCTCTTTAAAGGGCCTTTATTTACAGAGTTTCCATGCTTCGTTCTAGCGCTGGGAGGTCCCCTTGGGTGTGATGTGGGTGCTTTATAAATAAATAAAAATCTCGTGTTTGCTGGGAGATGGTACATGGGCCCCACAAAGTCCATGCCCAATATTTCCCATGGGCCACTTGTGAACTTAACCGGGCATGGAGGAGTTTCATATACTCGCAAGAACTTGTCAGTTTGAGTACAACCAATGCATTTAACTACCATCACGTCAGCTTCGTTGTCCATACTAGGCCACCAGTAAAGACTGCATGCCTGTTTCTATGATCCCGTCATGCCCACATGGCCCATGTGTGCCAATCCTACCAGCCGAGCTCCAAGAGTAACTGGAGGAATCAACAGACTTTCATGCACACCTACTATTGATAAGTTGTCCTTGATTTTGAAATGAGGTTTAAATTCATCACTCAAATTCCTTTCATGTGACCAATCCTTAATGATAAATGTTTTTAACGTAGATTGGCAAATGTCATGCTAAGCACACTCTTTCCATTCTTGGAAAGACATCACGCCCCACTCACGGCAACCACAATTCCATCCACCTTACCAACAACACACTCAACTTCCTTATCTCTAACCCCACCTTCATCACTGTTGACTAGACACCTATAGAGGAAACTTGCTCACAAGTTCTTTGCCCCTGGAATTAAAAGTGGAGTTACCACACCTACTGTTAAAATAAATGAGAATAAACCCCACGTCCATGCCCACAAACGTATAAGTCCATCTGGAACACTTCCCAACTAATTTGGAAGCCAAATGAATGATAATTCTCTTTATGAATATAAGTTCTTACAAATGACTTCGCTTCCATGTGAAGAAGAGAATCCATCACGGTAATTCAACACACAATGGTGAGAGACTGTCATATTGATTACACATGCAATGAATATTTGTGCTCAGAATATTATTAGGGTCTTTTGGCATCTTTATAAAAGAAATCTCTCACAAAGCAAATAATCTCTGCGTACAACCAACAAGATCATTATCTTAAAAGATACTGCAAGCTGCTTGTATTTAAATGTTTGCTACACCAGAGTATCTTTTCAATTTTCTCAGCAAGAGCCAGGAACAAAAGGCAGAACCACCAGCTGTGTTCTTATTTTTGATTTCTGGTCTCCAAAAGCAACTTTAATATACGTGTATTTTATCACCGCACAATCAAAGCATGTACACTTTCTTACCTCTGACTTTTGGCAATTTGTTTTCAGCATAAACATTGGACATATGGTATTTTTAGCTGTGTTTCCTTATGCATTATCTTAATTTCTGCTGCAGTCTCCGCTGCCAATTTTCCCCCGACCTACAAATGACCTCTAAGAGATCCACACATCAATGTTGTCAAGCCAGGGGGGAGGTGGGGGCGTACTCAGAATATAGGGCAAATCGCACACCATCATGTGCAACTTGCACGCTCACTGTTGATTTAATTGAAAGGCAAGTAGCAACATGACCTATGCACTAATAGGTAGCATCACAATGATACATTTGCAGGAGGTCCAAAATCACCTCTTTAACCCCTCCCAAGCTCGTCATGAGCCGTGGAACGCTCAGGTGCTGGGAGAATTTCTCTCCTGTGCTGAACGTTCCACTGAGCCAATGCACCTGTGACGAGCTGAGCTCGTCATGAGCACAGGAGCGCCGTGCCTCATGATGAGCTCAGTTCGTCATGAGCATGCGGGCGCTGTGCGCGCCACCCTCCCCCCCAGCACAGCGGGGGAATAACCCCCGCAGCGAAGGCGTTAATGACTATTAATTTTGGAAATCACAGTTTTCGATTCCCTGTGAATAGCAGCGAATGCAGGAATGGATGGTGGAAAATAGAAAACATAAGACCACATACCATGCATTTACTTTCCCAATTGGAAAACTCTTTTTTACAAAAAATTAAAAAGCTGCCGTGTCCATTGAAAAGGCAGGTGCTGCTTTTCAAAAAATAAATTGTTTCTTACCTGGAAATACATCAGGGGGTTGGGACGGAGAGCATGCTGTAGTCTCCTGGACCAGTGGCTGCTGTCCCTGAGGCTGTCAAACTCGACTCTCAAAGTGCAAACAAGGTCAGCTTCCCTTTGATGTATCTTATACCACTGCTTTGAAGTGCTGGTTTCTTTTTAGTGGCTTGCTTCTGCAATTATGGTTGCAAAGATAAACTCCATGCCTCCTCCTATTTGCATTTCATAAAGGGTTGCAATGCTTCTTATATGCACCAGAAAGCCTTGTCTGACTTGTCAATGGGTTTCGTACATAACAAAACACTTTTACAACAGCAAAGTCTGTTTGTTGTGGGTCAGATGCTTTGTGATTGCAAATGGGCTTTATAGATGAGGCCATACACTTCAATTCATTTTTATTAAAATGTCACTAAAAACAAATTCATGCCAACGTGGAGTATATGCTGTGAACTGCATGCAGGGAGCAGGGAGGGGATGATATAAAGTCTTGCAAGGGCCAGTCATTTCCCAGAAGATGAAAACATATTTATTATCTGTTTACAAATCTTTATTGGTTTATCAAGGGAAAGGAGCAAATTGATGTATTTTTAGCTTAATGTAGCACAGCCCTGCTTTTGAGATTGTGTGTGTGTGTGTGTGTGTGTGTGTGTGTGTGTGTGTGTGTGTGTGCGAGTGCGTGTGAGTGAAGCAGAGAATAGGTGTCTGGCCGGCTGTTGGAGGTTTATGCGTCTCTTCAGGTATACTGGTCCAGTGTTGTTTAATTGACAGCCCTTGTGAAAGGGGAGCCAGTGAAGCTCCTTGAGATAAGGTGTGATGTGGGTGCAACATGAGAGGTAGAGTGTGAGTCTTGCAGTGGTGTTCTGGATGGTCTGGGTCTATGTAGGGGTTTCTTGGAGATTCTGGTGAGAGTAAATTGCATAGTCGAGCCTGCTTGTGATGAGTGCTTGTGTAGTTGTATTTCTGGTGACCTGTCGGCCACTTGAAAATCTTGCATAGCCTGCACAGGATGTGGAAACAGGAGGTGCTCACTGTGCTGATTTTTGCTGTCATGTGAGCTTGTTGTCAAGGATGATCCCCAAACTAATTTGTGTTGTCAGTTGGTGTAGGTCACCAGGTGGACTCTGGTCCTTTATCAGAAGATCAGAACTTCCGTCTTGTCAGCGCTGAACAATGTGCAGTTGGTCCTCATCCACTCTGCTGCAATGTAATGCAATGGAATGTAAGGTAATGTCATTTAAGGTGGATTTGTAGAGTGCTGTTTGTTAGCTGTGACTGTATCCAGGTGCTGCTATCATGGTCACACAGTTGGTGAAGTTAGTTCTAGTGTTTTGGCTCTCATCAGTGAGGGGATGAGTTGGATGTCGTAGGCATAGGAGACAATGGTGATGTTTTGGGTTTGTATCTGTCTGTCTATCTGAATCCTGATTGGGTGTAGTCCAGCTAACGGTGAGTCTCGTGGTGAGTCTAGACTTATTTGTTAACAGCCTTTCGATCACTTTGCCTGGGTAGGGGAGCAGGGAGATGGGTCTGAAGTTCATGAATTATTCTTAGGCAGTGGAAATTTCTTGAGCCACATCCCAATCCATTGTTATTCTGCACACCATTCCATCTCAGTTTGAACACAGCTATATGCAAATCGGTCTTGACCCTTGTGAGAAATTGGGTTGTTTGATGATTGGGGTGTGAGCCCTGGTCAAGCAACAGCCACAATCCCTCGAAGGGTGAACCTCAAAAGGTCACTAAATTAGCCTGTACTTAACACTGGGTGGCTTGGCACAAAACTAAGTTAGGCTAAACGTAGAGGCAAGGTGTAAAGTATTTATGCAGCACATGGACAGTGTGTTAGAAACGGGGGTCTCTAGTTGGCCAGGGTGTACACCTTTGTCTGAGTAGGGACCCTTCCTTGTAGTCAGAATAAAGGAGTTACACTCCTAAAATAACCCCTGCACACCCCCTTGGTAGCTTGGCACAAACAGTCAGGCTTATCTTAGAGGCAGTGTGTAAAGCATTTGCACATAACCAAAAATAACACATTGAAAGTCATTACAAAAGGACACCACACCAATTTAGCAGTGGTCGTCGTTGTCGGTGAGACCAGGGTAGCGGTGCGTGATGTGGGCGGTGTAGTCTGTGGTGCCATCAGGACATGGAGCCAGCGACAGAGTCAGTTGTGGTTCCCTTCTCTGTGGCAACTGAAACAACGGCCCCAGAAGCGGTACCCAGAGGTTGTTGAAATCTTTGCAGTCCCCGAGACTTCAGAACAGGAGTCCAGCTCGATTTCAGGCCCTCGGAGATACTCAGCACAAGTGAAGAAAGTTCAGTCCAGTCTTTTCACTTCCCAAGGCAGAAGCAGCAGCTGTAGGCCAACCCAACAAAGCAACAACACAGCAAAGGGGCAGTACTCCTCCTGCCAGCTCTTCCAGCTTTTCTTCTTGGCAGGTTCCTTGATTCCAGCAAGTTCCAAAGTTTAGGGGTTTGGGCCCCATTTTTTATAGCTTGAAATCCTTGGTGCTTTCAGTCAGAGAGTGTCTGTGCTTAGTCCTAACTAGCCTGGTCCTCTCTGGCCCAGCTTCCCAGCAGGAGGCAGAGACAGCATTGTCCAAGGCAGACAGGGCCTATTCAGGTACAAGGCAAATCTCCTCCCACAACTCTAAATGCAGACCAGGCCTATTCAGGTGCTAGTGACAACTCCTCCTACTACTCTGAATGCAGCCCAGGTCTATTCAGCCCAGCCTTGACTCATCCAGACTCTCTGGAGCCACTGCACATCCACAGCCCAGGTCACACCAAAGTCTGACAGTCAATACACATCTTATCAGAGGCACACAGGCTAGCTAAGCAAGAAAATACCTACTTTCTAAAAGTGGTATTTTCAAACACAGAAAGTAAAAATGACCCTTACTAAAAGATGCATCTTTAGATTATGAGTTCAGGCATACTAAACTTTATTTTCCTATCTGGTCCCAATGGCAAGATATATTTATAAGATTTTATAAATTAACTCTCATGCTTCCCTATGGGACAGATAGCCTTTCCATAGAAAGAAAACAAAATGCACTGTAATTCATTACCAGGACATGTCACACATACCAGTAGATGTCCTACATTTAATACACACTGCACTCTGCCTACAAGGGTACCTTGGGCATACCTTAGGGTGACTGATATGTAAGAAAAGGGAAGGTTAGGGTCTGGCAAGTGAGTGCACTTGCCAAGGCGACATGGCAGTTACAAACTGTGCGCAGACTCTGCAGTGGCAGGGCTGAGTTACCTTTTCCGGGCTACTCATGTGGGCGGCACAATAAGTGCTGCAGGCCAACTAGTAGCATTTGATTTACAGGCCCTGACACACTGCAGTGCACTTTACTAGGGGCTGACTATTAAATCAAATATACTAATCATGAAACATTAATCTATAACATAATTTACACAAAGAGCATATGCACTTTAGCACTGAATAGCAATGGTAAAGTGCCCAGAGTCCTAAAACCAACAACAGCAGGTCAGAAAAAACCAGGAGGAAGAAGCAAAAGGTTTGGGGATAACCCTGCATAAAGTGCCATTTCCAACACAGTGATAAAGTGTAAACACAACCAAAGAAACATCCCACACCAATTTAGTAAATTAGATAAAAATGTAATACATTATTTGACACAACAGAAATCTAATCAGTAGAACTGCAGTTATGAATTTTAAAGGTTTTTAATAAAAACTAGTGGCTCAAAGACCAAAGCGCCAACACTAGACAACTAGTCGCACAAGACTGGGAAAAGTCGATAAACATGGCCGACGGTTTGGATAAAAAAGTGGATTGGTCAAGGTTGGCGCTTGCCTTTGGACTTTGGGATTTTCAATAAAATATTCTGAGAAGGTAAATTCAGAGGGTCAAGGCTGCAAATGGTGATCAGCGAGGTAAGCCTGCAGGCAGTGTCTGATCAAGGAGCATTGTTGTAGTGGAGCATCTGGATGGAGCTGCGGTGAAGTTTTCAACTTTCGGACTTAGGGCCTGATTAAGATCTTGGCAGATGAGATACTCTGTCACAAATGTAACAGAATCCCCCCCCCCCCACTATATTCCAATTTCTTTGGGATATAATGGAATTTTAATTAATTTGGCAGACTGGATATATGTCTCGTTTGTGATGAAATAACCCTTTTGGAAGTTAAAAATCTCCAGCGAGATGAGGCAGGAGGCAGTAGCCGAAGACAGTTCTAGCGTCTCAGGTACCCTTCCCGTGAAGTACTGGTAAAAAGGATTTGCTGCTGTGGAGCAGAATGTATCAGGAGGAGCTATGAAATCAGGCCGACTGGTGATGCACCTTGGGCGGATAGACGCGCAGGTTGGGCCTGGTCTTCCATCGGTCCTCAGAGCAGTTTTTAGCCAAAAAGTTTGTATTTTTGGAACTCTGGTATCTGGGTGCCTTTGGCACCACAAACAATGGCCCAGGACTGGTGGAACACCACTTGGGGGGTTCAGGCTCACTCAGGCTGGGTTCAGGTTCCAGTTCAAGGTGGTGGGAGCCTTTTATATCCCTGTGGTTCTGTACAGGAGGCCAGAAAAGTATCCCTTGGAGTCACTCTGGTAGACCAAGGTTCATGTGAAGATGCAAGGCTGAAACAGCAGGGCTGGCCTCAGGGTTCAAGGCAGGTCCAGGCAGTAAAGCAGTCATTCCAGGTACAGCAAAGCAGTGTTGCAGAGTGGGGGGATGTTTCTAGAGGTTTCCGTTTTGAAGTGAATGGTATTTCCTAACTCCCCTACCGTGGCTCCAAGCTGGCTGCAATGACAATGTGAAGGTGATAAGCCCTGTGCATGCAGATAGAGCACAGACTATTCAGTTGCAAGAGGGGCTGTGCTCAACTCCACTCCCCACCCTGCTGACAGATAACCCATTCAGACAGAGCTAATCCCCCTGTTCTGTGACTGGAAGGAAGGAATTCACAAAGTTTGTCAATTACACCCGGTCATCTGACCTGAGACTGGCTGCAGGCACAAAAGGCTAAGGGCAGGAAAATGCCCACTTGCTAAAAGTGGTGTTTTCAAAATTGCAATGTAAAACCCAACTTTATTATTGAAAATGATTTTTTATTACAATTTCATAGATACAAAACATGAAATGCTTACCTGATCCCAATCAAAAGTTAGCACTTATTAAAGGTAATATTAACTAATGATAGTAAAAAACATATTTGGGATTTTTTCACTACCAGGACATGTAAAACTTAAAAGTACATGACCGACCTTTTAATTACAATGCACCCTGCCTTATGGGATACCTTGGGCCTACCTTAGGGAATTTTAAAGCTTGGCACAGGGGTAATATTGGCAAGTTGATTTGGCAAATTAAAACTGCATTCAGGCTGCAAATGCAGACCTGGGTTATGTTGTAAGGTGTTACTTAAGTGGGTGGCATAATAAGTGCTGCAGGCCCACTAGTAGCATTTAATTTACAGGCCCTGGGTATATGGTTTACCACACTACAAGGGACTTATAAGTAAATTAAATATGCCCATCAGGCATAAGCCAATTAATCCAGGTTTAGGGAAGTGAGCACAAGCACTTTAGCAGTGGTTAGCAGTAGTAACGTGCCATAAAGACCAACTAAAATGGATTTTCAGCAACAGAAATGGAGGTAGGTAAGAAAAACATCTGGGGGAAGGCCAACCTAAGGCTAACAGGTTTAACACATGTTCCACTACCAGGTGAAAGTGGAGAGAAATACCCAACCTCCTGGGAGTTCTCATCACCAAGGTGACAGAAACTGGATAGGCCATCAGCATTGGAGTGGTCTGCCCCTGATTCCGATTCCGGACCACAGAGACCTTGGCTACGGCCTTTTGAATTACGAATCTGACTGGACTTTTGACTTTGCCTTGAAAAAGCCCATGGCCCAAATAGGCCTTTTGGACGAAACACATGTCAGCTGTCCTACTATACTGTGAAAAATGAAATAAGACTTAAATGTCTGAATTTTCTTATGAATTTTTATTGACAATTGAGAGGGCACAAACCTCTACCTCTCCTCACACTTACCTTCATAATGGCTCTTGGGTGAAGCCTTTCACGAGGAATGTGCCACAACATTTGGGCCATAACAATTGTAGCAGGAAAACCCAGAAACTTCCACCCAAAACAACGATTCACAGCCTTTGGAAGGTGGTAGGAGCCTGTATATTATATTTTATTTTTGACAGGGGGCTGTCTCCAGTATCAATATCATGGGTAACCAGATTTGTAGGTCCACAAGTGATGGGAAACAGAGAGTCAAAGTGCCCAAATAACAGGCATTAGTCCCTCTGCTGTTCTAGGGTCAGAGTAGGGGAGAGGTTGACACCCTTCACAGATCAATCTTTTTACTTTATATGACAGGAGATCAGGGAGAGGTTCACTCTCTTCCTCCTCCCCATCATATGTCACCAGCAGCAAGGTGAACTCAGGCCTCTCATAGTGGGGGTTGAAGGAGGTGATAAGGAGTACCCTTAAGAGGTTTCTGGGGGTCTTGATATATACCAAGTAGGTGTCCTCCCCCTTCCTCTTAACTACCTCATAGGGCCCAGTCCAACAATGTTGGAGGGCCCTGGGCTCCAGTGACTCCAACATCCACGCTTTCAGTACAGGTTAAAATTCCACCATGATAGCTGTCTGGCCATACCGTTCCTTCATAACTGCTTGGCAGGCCTCCAATATCTCAGAAGCTTTCTTCAGGACGTGGCCATTTGAGCCCAGAGGGCAAACATGATGCTAACCACATCCTGGGGAGTAGGGGGGTTCAGGGGCGCCTACTCCCATCCCTATGTGACCAAACTGAGCGGTCCCCTAACAGGATGTCCACACAGAAGGTCAAATGGATGGAACCCAGCTCCGTTCTGTCGAACTTCCCTGTAAGCAAAAAGCAGACACTGTAAGAGGACCTCCCACTTTCACCTCTTTGGCATCAGGCAGGCCCATAATCATAATCATAACTTTTTGGGTCTTGTTAAATCTTTCAACAAGTCCAATGGTTTGTGGATGATAGGGTATTGAGAATGTGTAGTATACCCCAAACTCCTTCCACAATAATGTCATGTGTGCAGACATGAAGTTGGTACCCCTGTCAGATACAATGTCTTTGGGAAACTCCACTTTGGTGAAAATCTCCACCAAAGGACTAACTACTGCAGATGTAGTGGCTAGTTCTCTGAGGCATGTCCTCTGGGTATCTAGTGGCAAGGTCCACCAAGACCAAGAACCTGCTGCCAAAAGCTGTCTTGGGGTTCAAGGGTACTACAGTGTCGAAGCCTACCTTTTCAAAGGGAATGCCAATGACAGGTAAGGGATTCAAGGGAGCTTTCAGCTTTTTCTATGTCTTCCCATTGGCCTGGCAGGTAAGACAAGTCCTCCAGAATGCATCTGAGGATATCTTCATCCGGGGCAGTTAAGACTGGGAGACAAGCCTGGGAAAGGTATTGCCCTGCCACAGATGTCCTGCCAGGTTACATTGGGAAACTACCAGCACATGTATTGTCCCCTGCACAAGCTCCTATACAAGAGGTAGTTCTCTCAATATATGTGGTGATTTCCAGAGATATCACAGGCGTCTGGGCTTCAGCTTTCCACCTCATGCCCTCCAAGGCTGGGCACTCCTTCTGTGCCTTACACAACTCCTCCCTGGTGGGTACCCCTTCTGCTTGCTATCCAGCATGCTCAGATAGATCACCAAGGAAGGCAATATCCTCTCCGGTAGGCTAGGGTGTGACCTCCTCTGGCTTCCCATCCACATGTATTGTAGGACTTTCAAGAGCAAGTTTGCCACTTTTGCTCTCTTCCCTCTCTTGGCAGCTGTCTGGACCATTTTTCCAGGCTCCAAACATCCTTGCCTCCCCTCCTAGGCAGCCATGGACCTGGTGTTCACACAGACCCACTCAGGCAAACCCAGCATTCCCAGGTGTGACCTGAGCTCCTCTTACTCCCAGGTAGTGTGGTCCAGATCATTCCCTAACAGACAGTCCACAGGCATGGTAGGTCTCACAGAAACTTTCAGAAGACCTGAGACCCAGCCTTTCAAAGAGAATAAGAGACACAGAGTAGTGGCTCTCCTGGTTGTCTGCTACTCTAACCTGTTGAAATCTATTAGATACCACCTGTTCAAAGAACATCAAATGACATCTGACAGTGGTCATACAGGCTCCTGTGTCCATCAGAGCTGCCACTCTCTGCCAATGATGGTAACCCACTGCCTATACACAAAATAATTTGAAGGCATGTGGGCTTTGTCACACAGGGATACTAGGGTAACCCAAACTGTCTCCCCCACACTAACTGGAGCCATCTGCTCCTAAAATACTATGCTAGCCAACTCCAGAGCCTGCCCACCACTGGGGGGTTGTGCCCACTTGGAACACTTGGGATCACTTGTGGTCTGCCCATACTGGTAACATTCATAGCACTTGGGGACACATTTACCTGTGTCCTTCTCAATGAAGCCTTTCTCCTGGTGGCCAAATTGGGGATGGGACCCTTTCCTCTGGGAATTAATTTGGGGGCCTTGGGAGAACTCTTTTTTGTTTACATCTCCCTCCTCTTTCTTCTGGTGGGAACCCTGGCCACCCTTTTTGGAGTCCCCCAGATGCCTTCTTGGACACACTGGTGCTGACTCACAGGTCCACCTCCTCAGCAAACTTCCTGGGGTCATTCACCCTGCCATCGACTAGGTGTTGGTGCAGCTCTGTAAAACAGGTATTGAGCATGTGCTCTCTCAGAATCAGGTTGTACAGCCAACAACGTCATCTATGTTGCTGCCCACCAGTGAGCCCTTCAGCGCCTTGCTGGAATAAAGTAAGAAGTCCACCCAGGACAGTTTTGGGACTTTGTGGCTGTCCCTGAACCTCTGGCGGACATTATCAGGAGTCAGCCCACATTTTTGGAAATAAGATTGAACTTCATGAGGCATACTTGTTCTGGTCTTCTAACTCAAGTGTAAGAATAGTGTCAGTCACTCCTCACTATTGATATGTACCTCCACAAGCTACCCCCATTACTCTTCTGCCACCTTGTGTTTCCTCAGAGCTATCTCATATGAGGCAAACCATTATTCAATATCATCTTCCACCAACATAAGAGGGTACCCGTTCATTGGATATGTAGACTATCACCTCTCCAGTGGACACGGCGGGTACATTGCCATCATGGGCTTTACTTGTTTGGCCTTTATATCCAGCTCTTTGAGACTGAGCTCATGGGCCATCCTCCTCTCCTCCATGCCCAGTCTCTCTCTTGCCAAGGCTCGTTCATCCTCCTGTGTCCTCACTTCCAGCTTCATCTTGGCCAGCTGCAGCTTGAGCTCCCTCTCCAACATCCTGCCCTTCTGCTCCTCTGGGGTCAGCACTCTGGCAGACACACTGCTCCCTGCTACATCTTGGGCATCCTCAGCATTCTGGCCATCTGCTGGGGTTGAGTTGGGCTTTCCTTGCAGATCGAGACCCTGGAATGGGTCCACCATCCCCTCATATTCTGCCACTGCTCCGTCCTCCTCATGTCATCACCATCATCGTCTCCTGACCTGAACTGCCACCTCAGACCTCCTAAAACGTTCTGAGAGGTACCTAGAGATCCAGTTTGGTAGCCCTCTTGTCTGCCTACAGCCCCTTCTGCTGGCAGATCTTCAGCAGTTCAGCCAGGTGTTTGGACAGATTATTAAAACAATATATAATGTGGTACAAAAATATTGTGGCAAGATTATTAGGACATCAAAATATCTTTGACTGGAATATAAAAAGTAAAGATAACATTTTAGTGTTGTTTGTAATGTTTTAAAAAATATTCATGTAGTAAATATGTTTGTATGTATATTCGTTTCTAAGTGTCAAATAATATGTAATTTATGGTAGGGTGTTTTATTGTATCTGTTTTTTTATATTTGTGTTGGTAATAAGATTTTTTTTAGTGAGTAAATGATTGAAAATGGCATGTTTAATTGTTTTTATGTATATAAATAATTGTTTAGTATTTTATTTTAAGTGGAGGGACTTTGAGTTTGTAGGGGATAAGGATGGGGACATTTTCTTTAAATGTATACTTTAAATTAAAATGTATGTTATCAGTTTTAAAGATATGCAAATTAATAATTCTGATTTGTTAAATGCATGTTGTAATATTAATATTGGTTAACATGTTTTTATTTTTATTTTAATTCATATAAATTAATGATTAAACAATATTAATTTCTAAATAAAACCAATTAAAACTATATAGCAACATTGTTTTCAAAATAAACTATTTTGATTTGTTTTGTAAATAATTGTAATTGCATTTATTATTTTATTCATAAATCATATTTTATATATTCATAAAATTATAAAATATATTTCAGTCAATTCATCAATCAATTGTATTTATTCTTTCAGCCCTCAGCCATACAATATTTTAAAACTGCAAAATAGGAACACTGAATATACTAGCCATCATCAGATATAAATATGTACAGAGCAATCAGTCAAAAAATTCATCAAAAACATTAAAGTGCAAGTGCAGTAAGAGACTAAAAGTACACATTTTCATCAAAGGTATGTGACCTAAAAAGCATACATAAATTCATTAAATGCAAAAAAATGCAAGAGCAGTGGAACAATAAAAGTGTGCATTACTATCAGAGGCACATCTTAAGAGAAAAGAAAAACTTATGTCAGTTAAAAAAGCATAAGAACATTTAGGAGCTGTATTCTTTCTAGATATGAACAATCTGCCAAAACACCTAGAATGAAAAAAAGCAGTAAATGGAAATGATAAAAAAGTGTGCAATTTATGCAAGACCTAGCAGCGTGTTCCAAAATGGAAGAAATACAGATTCACAAAGCGTATCCATTTAAGGTTATACCTACTGTGAATGGCAGCTCTCTCAAGCAAGGCCACGTAACCGATAAACATGATGCTACTGAAATAACCATTCAAAAACTTTGCTAACTTCCGTGACACCCTACCTGCCTTCCTGGGGGTCGCCCTTGATTTGAAATGCTGCCTCACGCTGCTTGCCCGCTCACCCCCCGCCGCCGCTTCTTTCAATCACATTGCGGCCTCTGAGTGGGGGAGAGCGCCAGGGACAAGAGACTACAATTCGCAGCAGCCCTCGCGGCCGGAAGCCGCACACGGGAGAATCGCGCCAGGAGGCGTTTAAAATTCAGCATCACTCCCGGTCGAGCAGGGACTCATTAAAAAACTTTGCTAACTTCCGTGACTCCCTACCTGCCTTCCTGGGGGTCGCCCTTGATTTGAAACGCCGCCTCACGCTGCTTGTCCACTCACCCCCTGCCGCCACATCTTTAAATCACATTGCTGCCGCTGAGTGGGGGAGAGCGCCAGGGACAAGAGACTACAATTCACAGCAGCCCTCGCGGTCGGAAGCCGCACATGGGAGAATCGCGCCAGGAGGCGCTTGAAAATCGGCATCACTCCCCGCGTCGCGGAATGTGCGGGAGCGTCCCGGGAGAAGCCCGGGACAAGGGCGGGACTGTCTGCGGCCGTCCAAGGCCAGACGAGCCCGGTCCGGTCTGCACCTCCTGGCCCCTCTAACTCGGACGTTAAGTAAGAGACTTCCCTCTTGCCCTGAGGGCTACACAAAAAATACTCCTGTTGCATAAATTACTTCATACAGTATAAGCTCCTGGGGAACTTTGAAAATGTTATGTCTAAAGGCTTAAGCACAATCAGGAACTCTCTGGCGGGCGGGACATTTAGAGGGACTATAGACCATTTTCTAACAAATGCTGCCAATAAGCTAGATCATGAGATCGCAGCCGCTGAACACCGTATGCCCCTAGAACTCCATTCCAACAAGCGTTCGTCCTTGGGCTCCATTCTAAGTGCAATATCACCGCCTACACAACTTACAGGCAACAACATCTCAAACGATCCGGGGATCCCCTTACTTCTACAGGACTCCCCGGTAACAATATATCCCTCTAAGGGGGGAGCCGCCAACACGGTAAATTTGGATTCCTCTTTAGATTCCACCTTGGAGGAGTCCCCCTCCTTACCGGCAATTATCTCCAAAGTAGGGAACAAGAAATATCAGGAGCAGCCATTACACCTAGCTCAGGGGCCCACATCAAAGAGAAAGCCATAGGGGTAGGCGTACTAAGATATTCAGACCTCGGACAAGTCCCACTAAGAAGCAAGGTACCCTGCCTTATACACTATGCACAAGACCCTATCCCCCACTTTTAATACCAATGAAGGGGTAATGGAGAGCATGGAACAATTAGTAAGATCTCTCCTACTACCACTTATAGAAAGAGTCAGGGGGTTGGGCGAACAAATGTCCCTAATATTGGAAGCAACCCATTCAAACGGTGGGGCCCTAAAGAAACTGACACCACATAATTTACCATGTGCACCTTGAGGCACATTAGCCACAGTAACAGACACCACAGAGGCATCCCTATCATCTATACCAAAGCCAATACCAGTACCCGCTAACAAAGAGCACCCCCAAAGTCATCTAGGGAGGCGGGATTAGGGAGAACAACAAACATGCCCAAAATCAACAATATAACATCAAGGAGGGCACGTCTCCCCGATAGGGATACCTACAGTGCTGGGCCACACATAGATCTACCGCCAGAGGCAGCCCCCTACGTCATCATCCTCACTGGGGTCCCAGAGCTGGGAGAAGGGGAGGATAGAAGGCCACACTGATCTTAAAAATAAAGTAATTCACTGGCTAAGTAACAATAGACCCCTGCCCCCCAATATCAATGGGGAAATAGCCTTTGTGAGGAGATTAGCAGGGGTGGGGCCTAGACCCAAAGATATTCAGGGGGATGTTGTGACCATCAACTTCAGGGACCGGAGAGTGGTCACCCATATTGTCGATTGGTATCTGGACAGAGTAGAGGGTGGCATATCTACCAGTGACTTGAGTTACTTTTATCCTCAATCTCTACTGGCCGCTTCGAATTCCATACCTACCACCGCCTCCCGTGTTACTTTCCAAAACCCTAACTGTAACTCCTGAGCTCATACCTTTAGACCCCCCTACTTTAGGGCTCCCCTCTATCAACTACGACCTTGTATAGATAGGCCTCCTTTCCATCACTATGGCAGACAACATCAGCCACCCCTTGGGTAACCGCTTCGAGTCTCTGGCAGGGTTAGACGACTTAGACTGACAGAAGATGGCTGCCCAGGAGGGGAAGACGCAAATTCAACCCTTTAAGCCCCCCATATATCAAATGAGTGCCCAGAGCAATCTACTCCCAGATGGAGCCTCGAATAAAATTATACATAGGGAACAAATGGATGAGGGGGTCCCAGACCACATGGCTGAGAAGAAAATAGTTAAACCATCGTTGGACTCCAGGACACACACTGAATACCAACTAAGGACAGCTTTGTCTTCCCCCAGGGCCGTGGTAGACAGTGAACCAGCAAAAAACACCACCTCTAAGCCGACGAATTATACCCATAAATTCTCTCTTGGAATGTAGCGGGCCTGGTAAATAAAGTGTGCCAACAATCATGGCTCGACCTAGTTGTCAAGTACAATATTCTTTGCTTCCAGGAAACTTGGGCATCAGAACCAGTCCATTTACTGGGGTTTCAGACCTTCCACACACCTGCAATAATAAGCTCCCAGGGCAGAAATAAAGGAGGTTTATGTACGTACGTCTCCACCACGAGCAGGATCAAAGTATCAAGGCATTCACCCACTGAACACTATCAAATTCTAACTCTTAGGTGGGGTAATGCCAAGACCATGATTTTAGTCAATTTTTATAATAATGTGCATTTAAACACTTTGGAAAATATCATCAATAAATTGATTCATAGCGTCACTTCCATAAAGGACCAGACATGAGGTGGGACGTTTTTGATCTGGGTTGGTGACTTCAAATGTACTATCTGTCCCAATAGCCCGAATGGCACTTGTGGCCTAGGTGAGCATAGGGACGACAACCCGACCCATTTCACCCACTCCAATCTGGGTGACAACTACATGATTTTTTATTTTAACTTATCCTATATTAATGAGTTATGCTCCCCACCCATCCAGTTCCAGCAAACTTTTCACGGGAGGGGGTGCAACTCAATAATTGATTTTACTCTTTTTTCTAAAAGCAATGCCCGGTTAGTAACATCTTGGGAAACACTGGATGAAATTTATGGCGACCACTACCTGATCTCCTTTTGTGTAAAAACTCACGGGCACGAACAAACCCGGGGGGACAAATTCCTATACCATCCGGTGATCAACTTAGCAAGAAGAAACGGATAAGCCATTAAATGGGATAAGTTTGTTAAAAAATCTAGTATCAACATCCAGGGAAGAAATCAATATCTGTTTGTCTCCCACACAAGAGCCACTGTCTCCCACACAAGAGCCACTTAAAATGTTGGACTCTTTTTTAAAAATACAAGTAGAACTAAAAAAGTTATTGACTAGGCAATACCGCCCAGAATCAAACCGCCCAAACGGTTGGTTTGACAACAACTGTACTAAAGCGCTCAAAGCCTTAAAAAAGGCATTGCATGCTTCCCCGAGATCCTCGACGGAGATCCGCTGAGCCAGAAAGCTATATTACACAGCTGTCAAAATTAGGAAAAAATTCTGAAGTCAGAGGCCTGGGTGGCCTTGACTAGTGCCTCAAAAAGCAGGGACACGACCTCTTTTTGGAAGGCGGTCAATGCCCCCTAATTGCAGAATAAAGAGACAGACGTGATAGATATTGCTATCAATGGGGAATCCTGGGTCACCCCTTTCCAACATCTTTACGACAACGCAAACCATTTTGACCCCAGAATCCCCACATCCGCAACTACACCAGAGTACCATGATAATAACCCCTTGGGTGCATTCCCGTTGGGCATCACCTTTACTTGCGAAGAGGTCATAGTGGCACTTAAAGAAAACCCCTCCAGCAAAGCTCCGGGTCCGCACGGAGTACCAATAGATGTTTTTAAAAACGAGATCAATCTATGGGATCCAATGTTAACGAATGTTATGAATAGTGCAAATTCCCATGGGTTTTCACCGACTTGGACCGAAGCCATAGTGGTTCCCATCTTTAAAAAAGGAGACAGGAATGACCCTACCTGCTACCGGCCAATCTCGCTCTTAGATGCTCTACTGAAGGTAGCAGGCCGTATAATTTTAAATCGAATTCAATTATGGGCAGAAGAGGGTGACATCATCTCTAGCCTTCAGTATGGATTCAGAACAGGCAAGGGTACAGTAGAGCAGGGATTGAACCTGTCCCTTGTTATATCAAAGTACACTCAGGCCAAGAAGGGTACGCTTTTTATTACCTTCGTGGACCTGAGGTCGGCCTTTGATTGCGGTTACCACATCACTTTATGGTCCACACTGTCCGATCTGGGCATTGATGAACAAATTCTTATATTTATCAGGGAACTCTACAGGGGTGCAGGCGCCAGGGTATGCTACGGTCGACTGGGAGAATGTTTGGCCAAGTTCCCCATTAGGAGGGGTGTGAGACAGGGGTGCCTCTTAGCACCCCTACTCTTCACCCTATATATAAAGTCCATTGGCAATTACCTCAAGGAGTCTCAGTATGACTATCCGTCAATCAGGGGGCAACCGGTGCCAATACTCTTATATGCAGACGACGCCGCCATAATGTCGCGAACCAGGCTTGGCCTACAGAGGGCTGTCTTGAAATTCACCAACTATATGAAAGACAAAGAGTTAAAAGTCAACATCACGAAAACCTACACGATGTCCTGTGGGCATGGCACCAAGAAAGTACCATGTCCAATATTCCTTGAGGGTACAAGGATTGAGACAACTGACCAATTCTCCTACCTCGGAATAAATTTTGATAGGAAAGGCACTTGGCACTCTGCAGTGAGGGCAAGAATTCTAGTTTTTTCCCGGGCAGTAGGAGCCCTAAACAACTTTGCAGCTAAACTAGGGGGCCGACCCGTGAAGTAACTGACCCTAATTTATAAGGCTAAATGCATCTCCACGGCCATATATGGATCAGGAATTTGGGGAATTGAAAATGCATCACCAATCCAACTAACTGAGAATCAGTTTCTCAGATATTTGCTGGGGGTCCCCAAATCACCAGCAACCTACCTTACACATATCGAATTGGGCTTACCTTATATACTAGATGTCATTAAAATCGCGCCCATACTATTATGGCATAAGGTGTGGGTTACTCCTGAGACAACCTTAAACCGTAGTTTAATTTCTGATTGCCTAACCCTTGATGGTGTCAGCAATATTAAATGGCTGCCTTTGTTGAAGCCCTGATGATTGAGATTGGCCACCCATAGTACTTCACAAGACCATCTAGTATGGAGGTGGTTGCAAGAAAGGCACTGAAAAAAATGGCACTGGACCACTTAGCCAACAAGAGATGGGTCTCGGAAAAACTTAAAAGTCTGTTACGGACTTCCAGCAAATCACTGTTAATAAGGGGCCCCAGCTGTATCTTGTAAGTGGCTTAAACTGTTATTCCAGAATGTTACTAACTCGTTTAAGGTTTGGTACCTTTTTTCGCTTAATCACCTTCCCAGCCTGTAACAACTGGTCAAGGGAGAAGCTCACTTGCCCTTGCGACAATACCTCCGCTCAATCCAATATTCATTGTATTCTTTTTTGCAAATCCTATACGGTACCTAGGGGGGCAATCTTAAAACCAATCCTGAGGGGATGGGACCACCGTACCTGTAGTATCGCTTTTGTTAGGTTGCAACAGTTAGAAAATGATATTGTTGCACAAGCTGTATCCAGTTTTTTAAAATTATTGATCAAGTTCAGGAACTCAATGTAAAACTATGCAAATCAATTGTATTTTAGATCCTCATGTATTTATTGGCACCAACTGATTTTTAATGATGTTGAATGAAATAATTTGCATAATTTGAAAATAATGTGTTAGGCACCTTTTTAAATGTATGCTTTTATGATCTCAATTGTGAAGTTCGAATAAAGCTTTTGAATTTGAATTTGATTTGAACCATGTACATGTCATCTGATTTAGTGCAAAGTGCCAATGCTTGTTTAACACATCTAACCCCATGATGTTTAAAGAGGGGAAGGAGCCACTTCCGCCGTGCTGCATCATATTTAATGCAGTACAGAACAATATGGGTTATATTGTCCACACCAGTGAAGCTACAATCACAGTTTTCTTGTCTACCATTGAGCATACAGATTCATATGATAAAATCCCTGGTCAGAAGGATCCCCAAACATGATTTTAGGTGCAATGTTTGCTTCAATTTCGGATACAACACATCCAGATATTCTGGCTATGGGGGTCTATAGATGTTAGTAAATAATTGCTTGTGATAGAGCCTGGCTGCAACTTCTGCCACCTTTTTATCTGCATGCATTTGTGGTACCGTTTTTAATTCGATCTGCAGTATCCTGTCTGATTCTATCAGGGGGCTTCTAACAAGGACACCATCTGTAGCTCCTTTAAGATTTTCTGTAGATGGGATGATCATATATGTGGCCCCAGCTAGTGCTCCTGGTTGTAACTTCTTCAAGGGGTTTCCAAAATAGACTGTAGCCTTAGGTGTTCCTACTAATCTAACCCAGTAAAGGATTGGAGTATGGGTTATGATTTCTGATATTGGGATAACATTTTGCTCCCCATAAAGCGTTGCTAGAGGGGTGCCTGGTGTAAGCTCCAGCAAAGTTCAAAAAAAGTTATTCTCAGTTACTTCGGAGTGAGCTAATGTTCACATACCCTCATAATGCTGCATTATACATTGCTGCCACAACTGCCCTTTGCTTATATATTTGCAAAATACCTCTAATGCTTCCAGCACCAGCCTTATGCCTAAACTTTCAAACCTCTCGTACCAATTCTCTCAAAACTAACATAGCCTTCTGTATTTGACCCTGCACAATTTTTCATAAAGTTTATTTAGATGTTCATAAATTGTATGATTTTTAACCCCTTGCATGCTGATGACGGCCCCCAGCCGTCATGCACTACAGTGCTCTTGTGCTGATGACGGCTGAGGGCCGTCATGACCGCACCCGCGCTGAAATATTCAGCACAGGAGCAGAATCGCGGCAGCATGGAAGGGGTTAAATTTGCAATAAAAGTTTATTATTTTACGGTTTAAATGTAAGAATTTTAGAATAAAGTGATTTTTTTTAAACTATTAATAGCAATAAACATATATATTTTTATTTTACTGGTTTAGGGTATTTTTTTTATAATTTTTTATGTTATAGTAAAAAATATGTATGATTATGTTGTATTAATTGTGCATTTATGTTGTTTAATATGTATTACCTTCTTTAAAATTATTTATTTGGAAGTGCCTATATAAAAATTAATCTCTTTGATGTCCAGCACCTTTTTCAAGTAGCCTTAGATTGGAGTAGGATTACTAAATGTCACCCTCTTAGGGTCCATTACCTTCCCCAAATTGGTATAGATTGGAATGGGAATAGTAAATGTCACTCTTTTAGGGCCCGATTACAATGTGGGTCGTAAGGCCTCCTACCTGAGGTCGGAGGCCTTACGACTGACATCATCAGTTTCAGTTCTGACCAGCTGATTTTGATTCAGCCGGTCAGAATTGAAACAGGCTGGTCATTCTGGCTGACTTCCAACAGGCTCATAGAGCCTTTCGGCCAGACGAAGGCTGGCCTGTAATCCCAAAGGTTAACCTTACCGCCATTGAGATTCTGATATTTCGTCTCGGGCAGACGTTCCATGCTGGGCTTTGCGACATGGAAAGCCTGTTGGAGAGCGAATATGGGGGCCTCTAGCACAACCCGCATGGCTCTGCGGCTTCCGGTTGATGGCCCTGGGGGCACCATAGGTGCCCCCCCTGTTTATCCCTCCAACCCGTGGCAAGCACCTTCAGGTGCTTGCCACGGGTACAGGGATTAACATTACATCCCATTTCACTATGGGAGTATGTACAAAGGCCGGTGTACGGCCATAACACTTGTCCCCATTGGGAAATGTCGAAATACGACTGAACAGTGTTCTGTCACATCCTAATCATGATGTCGGGACTGCCAAACGGTGATACGTCAGTCCAGTGTCCATCCCCTGGCATCGTAATAGTTCCAGTAGTGTCCAACACCTTCCCCCAATATGGTATTATTGGAGTGGGAATATTAAATGTCATCCCTTTAGTGTCCAACACCTTCACCAAACTGGTTTATTTTGGAGTACGAATAGTAAATGTCACCCCTATAGTGCCCAACGGGAAACAGCGTTTACAACGCTGGCATTACATTGTGTTCTGTATTCGCTGTAACAACTGCGTTGTTAGAATGCGATACCTTTACATAGCAGGTTATTAAATCGACTTGCTGTAGGGGGTACTCTAACCCAAGGAATAGTATAATTTACTATTCCAACACCTTCCTTACTGTTGCGCACGCTGGAGTTGGAAGAGTAAATGATGGTATTCCTAGGTCCAGCGCCCCCCTACAGCAAGTCGATCTGATGACTTGCATTGTAAAGGTATCACGTTCTAACAATGCGATCGATGTAACGAGCGCGTTGTAATAGAACGCAATGTCATAACATGCGTAGTAACATGCTATATTCGTGCCCAACACCTTCCTCAAGTTGTTTTAGATTGGAATGGGAATAGTTAATGTAACCCCTTTAGTGTCCAACACTTTCCGCAAATTGGTATAGATTGGAGTGGCAATAGTAAATGTCATCCCCTTTAGTGTCCAACACCTTCCCCAAATTGGTTTAGATTGGAGTGGAGATAGTAAATGTCACACCCTTAATGCTCAACACCTTTCACAAATTGGTTTACACTGGTGTAGGAATAGTAAATGTAACTTCTTTAGTGCCTACCACTTTCCCCAAATTGGTCTAGATTGGAGTGGGAATAGTAAATGTTACCGCTTTAGTGTTCAATGCCTTCTCCAAATTTGTCTAGATTGGAATGTGGATAGTAAATTTAACCCCTTTAGTGTACAACCCCTTCACTAAATTGCTTCAGATTTGAATTGTATTGGTAAATTTAACCCATCTAGTATCCAGCAATTTCCTCAAATTGGTTTAGTTTTGAGTTGGAATAGTAAATGCCACCACCTTAGTGCCTTACTCCTTTCCCAAATTAGATTAAATTGGAATGGTAATAGTAAATGTCACCCCTTTAGTATCAAACACTTTCCCCAGATTTCTTTATTTTGGAGTGGGAATAGTACATTTAACCTCTATAATGTTCAATACTTAACCCATATTATTTTACATTAGACTGACAATAGTAAATGTAACCCCTTTAGTGTCCAACACTTTCTCCAAATTGGTCCAGATTGGAGTGGGAATAGTAAATGTTACCGCTGTAATGTACAATGCCTTCTCCAAATTGGTTTAGATTGGATTGGGAATAGCAAACTATACCCCTTTAGTGTACAACACATTCCCAATATTGGTTCAGATTAGAGTGGGATTGGTAAATGTAACCAATTTAGTGTCCAGTGCTTTCCTCTAATTGGTTTAGATTGGACTGGGAATAGTAAATGCCACCCCCTTAGTGTCCCACTTCTTCCCCAAATTGGTTTAGCTTGGAGTGGGAACAGTAAATGTCACCATTTTAATGTCAAACACCTTACCCTACTTGATTTATTTTGGAGAGGGAATAGTATATATACCCCTCTAGTGGGCAATACTTTCCACAAATTGGGTTACTTTGGAGTGGGAATAGCAAATGTAACCCCTTTAGTGTCCAACACCTTCCCCCAGTACTGTTGGATCAGAGTGGGAATAGTAAATGCCCCCTTTAGTGTCTATCAATTTTTTACTTTGATTTGTATACTGTAGATATAATTTTCATTATTTTGTTATATTGTTAGTATTAGAAATATATATATATTTTTAATCAGCTGTATTTTTGCATAGAATAATATTATTAAGTACATTATTTCATGTAGTAAATACATGCCGCACATTTTTATCATTTTTTTTCAAACTTTATTATTGGAATATTTTGACATGTTTCATCATATTTATTGTGTGTCAAAAAATTAACAGTTTAATATAGGTAAGTAAATACATTTTTTTTATTTATTAATTAAAAAATATGTGAATTATTTATACATAGCATTCTATGATGCGCATTTTCAACTTGTGATTTACATGTTTAACACTTTATTAACCTTACTTCACTTTGTAATATACATATTTCTACATTGTTTCATCTTATGTTTTATGTATATATTAAATAAGTATATATATTTGACTTTATACATTTTAAACAATCTATAATAACATATTGTGTTAAGTTTTATATGTCTAATATTTTTTTAAATCAAACGTATGTTTGTTGACATTTCATAAAAGAGACATCATTTGCTTCACAACACCAGGAGTCTGTGTTTCAGAAAATACAATGCACACTGTCACGAGAGAAAACAAAGCCGAGAACGCATACTCGGACATCTCCGTGCAGAACAAAAAATCTGAAGCGATCCATACAGTTTCATAAGGTACATAGGCATGGTATGTCCTGTTTGCCAAAATAGGTTCTCACAGTCCATTATATCATGACAGGTTTAAACTGCAACCTTCCAGTCGGGAAGGCACGCCCAGAAAAAAGTAATATTCCAAACGCTTAAACCCAAAAATACCCCTCAAAGACCCCAAACCCCCCACCTACTAACAAGATATGTATGGTGATGACACTACATATGAAAGCATAGTGACCTACTGGGCCAGCATGTAGTATGTTAGAATTGAAAGGGATGCATGTCCCAACTTGATGGAAGACACACCGCCGAGGGCAGACCTCTCATAAGGCTACTAAGGGATCCCATTTATATTCAAAGCTTTTATAATCATCATGGAATATATCAGCCATTCTTTCCAGACAGAGAAGTTTCCAGAGTCACGCATGCCATATTGCGAGGAAAGGAACTGACCTCTTCTTCCAGGCTGCTGTGATTGCCACTTTCGCCGCCCCTACAAATGTCCCATGATAGCCTTGTCAGCCCTAGTCTGGTGTTCTAAGGAGGGATCCCTGAGGCCAAGAAGAACTCCTTCCATGGTGGTCGGTGTTAGATACCCCAGCATGGTTTTAATTTGTGCTAGGATTTCCTCCCAGAAAGGACGTATGGTGGAGCAATCCCACCAGATGTGTTGGAAATCCCCCAGTAGCCCACACCCTCTCCAGCATCTATCAGCCGTGTTCGGAAAGATTCACTTGAGCTTGGTGGGGACAAAGTACCGGTCCATTAGAGTTTTTAAGTGTGCTTCCCGAAGTTCTAGGGAGTGAATGAATTTCACTATATCGGAACAAAGTGCTGTCCATTCCCTGTCCCGGACATCTTACTGCAACACCCCCTCCCACATGGACATGTATCTCGGTTGAGCCATGTGTGTGGTGGACAGCAGATAATTATAGAAAAAGATCACCCCTTTCATGGAGTCCACTGATCTCACATACTTCTCAAACCCTGTTTTCTCCCTCGTGGCACTGTCCCATATGGGGTGGTGAGTGCTCAATGTTGAAGTTGAAGGTAGTGGAAGTGTTCTTCTGGTGGTAAGTGGAAGTCCCTTCTGCAGCTGCAAATGTGAGGATGTCGTGAGTGTGGAATAAGTGATGAAGCATGAGACAGCCTCCCTCCCTCCAGGCATCGAATGGACCTTCGTGCAGGGCCAGCGGAAAGGCTCGATTAAAGTGAATTGGGGTGTATGGGGAAGGAAATGTAGTCCACCCCTAGCCTCCCAACACTGAGTCCCACACTTTCAGTACGGTGCATGTGGGGGTGCTAATGTACATGTTTGCCGGTCGCTCCCTTTTGCGTTCCCAGATTAGGTCCCATATGGTCCTCCCCGCCCCTCCCCTGTCCATATGGAGCCAACGCATCCCTGACTCCCTCTTGAACCACTCTGTCACTATCCGCAATTGGGTTGCTTTACAATATAAGCTAATGTCCGGCAGCCCCGCCCCACCTTTTTCCCTTGAACGCCTCAGTATGGAAAAAGATAAGCGGGCTTGCCCACCCGGCCAAATGAACCGTGAGAGCAACAATTTGACTTTGGGGAGAAAGGTTTTATCCAAGTCAATGGGTAGGGACTGAAAAATATACAATAATTTGGGCAATAGTGTCATCTTGACAGCATGAATGCGGGCAAGCCAAGAAATGAATAGGGGTTTCCACCGCTTAAGGTCATTTTCAAGTTGGCGATAGTGGCTGGGAAGTAGGCCTTATAAAGCTCTTCTACCTGTGGGGTCACCTGGATACCCAGGTATTGAAGGGAGCAGCTTGACCACTGCAAGGAGCATTGAGATTGGAGGGCATGTGCCTCAGTGTCCGGAAGTGTGAGATTGAGGACATAGGATTTGTCAAGATTGGCCTTAAAAATGGCGACAACTTCAAATTTGGCGAATCCTAATTGCAGTGCCGGAAGTGACTGGAACGGGTCTGCACGAGTGTCAGAACCACATCGTCCGCAAAGAGTGATATTTTTTTATCATCACCTCCAAAGGGAATCCCCTGAATCTCCAGATTATTTCTAATGGACATCATGAACGGTTCAATGCTTAGCGCAAAAATCAGAGGTGACAGAGGACACCCCTGTCTAATGCCTCTTGTGAGGGGGAAGGAGGCCGACAATACTACATTGGCCTGGACCCTAGAGCGGGGATGTGAATAATTGGTCTTAATCATGTGAAAAAATGTATCTGCGCAGGCAAAGGATGTAAGGACATGAAAGAGAAATGCCCAATCCACCCGATCAAAAGCCTTTTCAGCATCAAGCCCCACCAAGACCGCTGGTATCTCCCGTTTGGCGGCTTTCTCATTTAGATGTATTGTGCGTCTAATGTTATTGTGTGTTTGTCGCCCCTGTATGAAGCAAGATTGGTCGGGATGGATTAGGTCTGGCATTAAATACTGTATTCGATTCGCAAGAATAGTAGAGTAAAGCTTTGTGTCTAAGTTTAGGAGGACTATGGGACAATAAGAGGCACAAAGCTGAACATTTTTCCCAGGCTTAGGTATGACCGTTACCACTGCTTCGAGGGGGTCACTTCTCTAACTTCCGCCATCTAGTTAAAGATTCACGTGAGGAGGGGGGCGTGGCCTGGAGCCGTCGATGGTGGACGTGTAGTTCCCCAGCTCCGTCCCTAAGCCCTGAACACTAGCTACTTATCCTGCAATACCCTAACTGCAACCCACCTGATCCCTGACCGGATTGTCTCCGGGGGCGAGCGGCGTGGAGCGGTGCGGCTTACCACGTCGCAATCCGCTCCTTGGGCGAGTTCCGGCGACGGAGCCTGTTGCGGCCTGTGGACCGACGTGGAGCCCCGGCCTCGAGTGGCTGGCCGGGCCGGCCTACCCCCTGCCCTCTTCGCGGCCCGATCGGGACCCAGGCTTGGACTCCTCCTTTGATCCCGACCGGGACTGCGGTAAGCGGTGTGGTACCCCCCCCTGGTCCTGGGGCCTCACTGCCCCACGGCCCGGCTGCTTTGCTACGGACCGGCTGCCTGCTGCGGGGCCTGCGGGGCGCGGGAACACTCTTGGGCTATCCTCCCCCCGCCCGCAGAGATAGCGGGACCCCGGCGTTCCGCCACTGGGTCGGGAACTGCAGAGCGGACAACATACCCGATCACCTGCCGCCACCACGAGACCGTCTTCGTCCACCACGGGCTTCCGGCATTCATTAGCGGGTCGACCCGCCTACTTTGATATCCCACGCCATCTTGTCCTCAATCAGGGGCCTGGGAGAGTCTACTGGGACCTGGCGCTCTCGCCTTGTCTGCCCCCAAGCCGCCAGCTGGAGACCCTGGGTGTCCAACTCTGAGTGCCACGTACTGACGACACGGGGTCCCCAAATACAGGGGTCAGGAGGGGAGAGGTGCGCAGCGCGCTTTGACGCCTTTACAAAGCGCTACAGCCCTGACTTTTACCGCGCTATCAACGGGTGCGGCTACCACTGCAGTGACCGCCATCTCTCCCACATCGCCGGCTCGGTGGGCCTGGGGTAATACATACTAGGAGGGATACCGGAAGCGTACCCACCCACCCTGCGTTGCAACATCGCTTTGGTAGCCAACACTGCGGACCCAGGGGTCCTTGCTGCTTCCATCTCTATCCAGCACGTGGTGGTCTTTCCATAGCCACTGCCAGACACTCGAGGGGACTGCAGCGGCCTGCTGCACCCACTACAGCGCCACCCTGCTCACGAGATCAATGGGCAAGCACAGGGACAAACCTCGGGCCCAGGGCGCGCAGACGGACGCGCAGTCCACGGGCTCTGACGACCCACTGGCCTCCTCCAACATGGAAGTCATCCCGCCGACCGGTAAGGGGTCGCAGGACGCCAAGTTGGATCTGATCCTGAATGAAATACGCGCGACGCGCGAAGCGCTAGAAACGCGCATGGACACCATGGCGACTGGGCTGTCTCTACTGAAGGCTGATCACAACAAATTGGCGGATCGGGTGGCAGAGCACAAAATAGCGCTAGATGACCTAATCCCGCAGCAGACGGAACATTCCACGAAATTGGAAAACGTGGAGAAACAGCTGAAGAGACTCTGGGATAGGGTGGATGATGCAGAAGGACGTGCCCGCCGCAACAACGTCCGCATCCTGGGCATTCCGGAGAGAAGCGAAGGGAGGGACCCCACGCGATTCGTGGAGGACTGGCTACGGAAGCTTGTGGGCCAGAGAGACCTCACCACCCTCTACAGTGTGGAACGGGCTCACAGAGTGCCATCGAAGCCCCCACAGCCGGGGCACCTCCTCGCCCCCTGATCGCTCGTCTCCTACACTTCAGAGACCGAGACACTGTCCTGCGAGCGGCCAGGGAGGAAGCACCGATACGCTTCGAGGATAAGAATATATCGGTCTACCCTGATTTCACTCCCACTGTGCAGCGGGCCAGGTCCAACTTCCTAGGGGTGAAACGCAATTTGCGGGACAGGCACATGAAGTATGCCCTTTTGTTCCCTGCTCGACTCAAAATCCTACATAACAACAGGTCCCATTTCTTCGACTCGCCAGAGGAGGCAGCGGAATGGATGGAGGTCACCCTGTCCCCGCCGACATCGCAGGACCCACTCGCAGACCACCGCAGTGACACCCGCGGGGGCTAGCCAGGCCGACGGAACACCACTCACAGTCCCGACCACCACTCCTCCCGCGGAGCACCGGCGATGGCACTTCCCCTTGGGCGCAAAGCCGCGGACCACCCTTCGACTTCCCTGCACCAGCCTCTAACTGAGGAGGCGCTGGCCGCCCACGACGCGGGAGCATCCGGAGACAGACTCACCGACACCACCGACACCCGCACTGAGGTATCTGGCTCAGTTGACAGCTTGCAGCTCTTCCCAAAGATCACAGCCCAGATGGCAGCGGAGTTCTGAGCCGCGACGAGATTGATCCTCTCTGGGTGGTAACGTATAACTAATCCCCCTCCTTCACATATGGTGGGTTGCGTGTGTGGGGGCCCATAGTGTTGTGGGCTACCTAACTCACGCAGTCCGTGCAGTGACGTTCGACGGAGGCCTACCACCCCCGGTATGCACACGAACCTGACTGATTTGTGCCCACGTTGGGCATCATGGTTTGGCTCCTGGGTACGTTGGCTCAGGGACCCTTTTGTTCTGGGGTTACAAGTTTGCGAGACACTCTCATTTTTTAGTACGACAAGACATGGGGGGACACCCAGAAGATTCGCATTGCTGCACCACACAGATGATAATGGGGCCTCTTAACAATTACCAATTGTGCACCTGGAACGTACGGGGCATGGGATCTGTGCACAAGCATCACCGGATCCTTGCACAACTCAACCGCAGGGGGACGCAGATTGCTTGTTTGCAAGAGACACATTTGAACGCTGCTGAAGCAGTAAAACTGCGAAAGAAATGGAGGGGGCAACTCTTTTCTACCTCATATTCCGCATTCTCAAGGGGGGCGGCGATTTGGCTACGTGGCACTCTTCCATTCCAGATGCTGGAGCAACGGATTGATCGGGAGGGTCGCTATGTGTTCGTGCGGGGACTGTTGGATGGGGAGGCGGTTGTCATTGGATGTGTATACTCACCTAACGTAAACCAGTCGGAATTTTTGCAAACTGTCAACGAGGTGATTGCGGGTTGGGCTGATCTTCGCTGGTTCATTGGGGGCGATTTTAATGCTGTTCTTGATGTTGGACTGGACAGATCACATCCCCCATTACAGGCTACCGAGAGCAGGAAACATGCAGATGCGCTTGCGAGTTGGGCGGAGGGCTGGGATTTGGCGGATGTGTGGCGCAGCATACACCCTCTGGAGCGGGAATACACCTTTTACTCCCCCCCCCATCAGCTTCATACCAGAATAGACCATGTTTTCTGCTCCCGTTCCCTTATGGCACTGATTGTCCAGACCCAACACATGGGGAAAACGCTATCGGACCACAACCCCGTAGAGATTATATGGCAGTGGGGTAGGAAGCTGGCTCCCATCCCGACTTGGCGACTGTCTCCTGATCTCCTCGAGGATTCGGTCTTCCGGTCCTCCCTGTCCGACACTATTGACACCTATTTCTCCACAAATGCGAACACAGCCAGCTCCCGGCAGATAGAATGGGACACTTTCAAAGTCTGTCTTAGGGGGGCTGCCATGGCCATTAGAGTGGGGAGGAAAAGGGAGGTGGTCAGCCTACTGAAAGAAGTGGAGGGCTCACTCGCGTCCCTAGAGAATGAGGCAGCGGGCACCAATGTTCCCTTTACACCACTACAAGAAGCACATATTAAACACGCGGAGCTGTTGGAAGATCTGCGGCTTATAGACTATAGGGAATACACGAATAGGCAACATTCACAGGCAGACCGAGCCGGTCCCCTATTAGCCCGTATATTGCGAGACTCCCCGATCAGCCAACCCATTTTGAGGGTCCTGGATCAATCTGGCCGCCCGGCTACCACCCAGTTAGGGATTAATACGGCGTTCAAGGAGTATTACACATCACTATACGGCCCCCCACAGCCCTTGTCGCTTCCCGCCCTTGAGGCCTTCATGGAGGGTCTGGCTCTGCCACGACTTACGGCCAACCAAAGAAAAGACTTGCAGCGTGCTATTTCAGTGGCGGAAATTAGGCAGGCGATACGGGCCCTTCCGAAGGGGAAGGCCCCCGGCTCGGATGGCCTGCCAGCTGAATTTTACGTTACATATATAGAAGTCCTGGCGCCCCGGTTACACACTGTTTATACGGAGGCCCTACGTACATCCTCTCTACCGCAATCATCCATGCAGGCACTGATCACGTCCCTCCTGAAACCGGCCAAAGATGGTCTACAGCTAGCCGATTACAGACCCCTGTCCCTTCTCAATACTGACTCTAAAATATTGAGCAAGGTGCTGGCGTCTAGGCTCGTTCAGTATGTGCCACAACTGGTACACCCGGATCAGTGTGGTTTTGTAACAGGCCGCAATACGGCCATGAACCTTAGGCGCTTGGCCCAGCTCATGCTCGGGGAAAATGTGAACACGGACTCCGAAGGCTGCATATCGCTGGACTTAAAACAAGCGTTCGACTCCTTGCGGTGGGACTATATGTTCTCCACCCTGTCAAACTTCGGGATACCGCCAGAATTTCTTGCTTGGGTCAGATTACTGTATACCATCCCCACGGCCAGAGTACGCACCTCCCAACAAATCTCAGGCCCCATAGCTATAGCGAGAGGCACCAGGCAGGGCTGCCCGCTCTCTCCTCTCCTCTTCGTCCTTGCCCTAGAACCGTTGCTTTGCAGACTTCGGTCGATGGCCCCCCACTATGGTATACGACGGCATGGTGCGGAACACATAGTATCTGCGTATGCGGATGACATTATATTGTATCTTAGGGACCTGAAGGGCGACTTGAGTCCGGTTTCCCGGATTTTTGAGGATTTCAGAGAGATCTCTGGTCTCACCATCAGTGAATCTAAGTCCTATGGGTTCACCTTTGCAGCAGTGGACGAATCGGCCCCCCTGCTTTTTGCCCCTCATACCTTCCAGATGGCGGAAACCACCTTCCGATATCTTGGGATACAAATATACAGAGAAGCGGGCATGATGATAGATGGCAACCTGGGGAGGGCTATCAGGACGCTGAAGTCGCAAATTCAGTTCTGGCTAACATTGCCGCTCTCAATACCCGGAAGGGTGGCTATATCCAAGATGGTGATGCTACCCCGCCTCATCTATTACTTCACTAATCTGCCATTCCAGATCCCGGCGGTGACGTTTAGGACCCTTGACTCCCTCCTCACCGAGCTTGTGTGGGGCCATGGCCGTAGACGTATAGGTCTGGCCAAGTTGCAGCTTCCCTCTGACTCCGGCGGCATGGGCTTACCGGATTTCAGAGCGTATAATTACGCGTGTCAGCTGCAATGGCTCGCTTACTGGGTGGCGGGCCGTAATCTTCATGAGATTAATGTTTCGAAGGATGACCATGCTAAGGGGAGAGTGCACATCTTGCTGCTACCTGGCTCGGATCTACCTAGAAACGCCCCGCCGCTCCTCAAACTGGCGGTTACATACTGGCGGAAGGCAATAAAGTACACGTCTCCCGGGACACCTTATGCCCCCACAGTCCCTCTGTTGGGCATACCTCTGGGCCCAGGCATACTTACGGCGACCTTGCTGGGGCCCTGGCATGACGCAGGTGTCACACATGTGGGAGACCTGTTTGCGGAGGGGCACCTGTTATCTTTTGAGGACTTCCGGACCAGGCAGGGCATCCCCGACGGCTCCTTTCTTCTACACGCTGGTCTCCGCCATTATATTACACGCAAATGGTCGCCTGACGGGCAGGAACCTGTTACGAACCCTCTCGTCGCCATGCTCTACCTCATGGGAACGGGTGGCCATCTGATCAGGTGGCTCACGGCTGGCATAAAAACAGGGAGGGCACCTACACTGTCACCACTGAGGGCGGTATGGGAAACAGACTTAGGAAGGCCGTTGCGAGACACTGAGTGGAAGCGCATACTTCAGTTCCCCAAAAAGGTAGCTAGAAACCCCAAATACAAGTTTATCCAACTGATGTTACTACACAGAGCGTACCTGACGCCACACCGCCTCCATGTGATGTTCCCTGCCTCCAAGAGCAACTGCCCCAGATGTGATGCAGACGATGCAACATTGGTACATATGTTATGGCAATGCCCTAAACTAGGGTATTTCTGGTCCTCTGTACATGCCTCCCTTGAGCAGGCTGGTACTCTGTCCAGATCCCCTACACTAGAACATACCATACTGGGACTAGGACCATCAACACGCACCAGGTCCGTGGCGACGCGCTTCTCAGATCTGGCTCTGTTGCTGGCGAAGCGCGCTGTCACGATCAGATGGAAATCGTCTAAACCACCTAACCCTGACCTATGGCGGGCAGAAGTAGTGCGCTGGGGTAAAGCGGAGGGTGAGGCCCTACAGAGAGAGGAACGCAGGGGGCTCAGGAAAAATCCGATCTCACTGGATTGGTTTGCCATGGTGGGGGCATTTGAGGCTGACAATGCCCAAGATGAAGGAGACACGAGTGAGTAGCCACTAGTAGTATAACTAAGCCCTGCCTCACTTTTCCATGCACGGACGCAGCATGCGGTGCACTGCGATGGGATACGGGGACCCTGACCTACAGTACACGCTACCACACCTTATCTGTGTGTTCAAATTCCAATATGTGTTCATAAGGTGGGTGTCGCCCATTTGTCGATCTTTCAATGATGTACCTGTTGAGAGAGTGTTGGGTGGGATTTCATGAGGGCGGTGGGTGGGTTCGGGTATAGTTAGGGATTGTTAGTTTGGTACGACCTGAAAATGTAAAATCAAATACACTGTGTTTCTTACTATGATCTGAGCAATGCATTCATGTACCACCGCGATTGTTCATGTACTCGTATATATATGCAAATGTATACATGTTGCTGCTCGAAATACTACACTAATAAACAGATTTAAAAAAAAAAAAAAAAAAAGATTCACGTGAGGTGAGGAACAAGGTCGGGCACAAAGGTTTTATAGTAGTGGGCGGGGAGGCCATCCGGCCTCAGAGCCTTGTGCAGCTTAAAAGCTGCGATAGTCGCACCCACCTCTTCCGCGATTATAGGGGTGGTTAGTTTATCATTCGTGGCTTGTGAGATGCGGGGAACTACAGGGTGCTGAAGTAGCTATCCTGCAAGTCTGCCTCTTTTGATTCTTTGGTGTAAAGTGCCTTGTAGAAGGCTCCAAAGAGGTCAGCTTTTTCTCTATATGTGTGGACTACGTCGTTTACCCCATCCCCTATACCTCCAATGTATTTCCTCTCACGTTTCTCTCATAATTGCCTCGCCAGGTGTCTCCCTATTTTGTAGGCCTGGGTGGCAAATATCCGTTGCGCTCGCAGAATTTGCAGAATTTGGGTAATTTTGCGTTCCGCGGAGAACGCGAAATTGCTAAAGATTCTGCATTCCGCGTCTTCGTGAAATGTTTTGCTTGTTCGTGTTCTCAAAATGCGTGTTCGTGAGAAATTTCCCCCAGAGCACGCAAACAGCAATTGCGTACAGGAAAAAAGCATTGCAAATAAGCAATTCCGCGTGTTCGCGGAATTTCAGCATGTTCGCGGAGATTTTTTACCGTTCCGCTGAGATTTGGGTAACGCGATTACGCAAATTCTGCCCACCCCTACTATTTTGGTTCCTTGCATGAAAGAGGTACGGCGTAATTTCAAAAGAATGTATTCCGTCCTATTATTGTAGATTGCTTACAGTTTACCTCGCAGAGCTGTAAGGGGGTGCAGGGTCACCCTAGGGGGATTTGTTCTTGTGTGCCTGCTCCACCTGTTCCAACTTCCTCTCCAGTCCTTCCCGCTCCCACGCCCGCTGTTTATTCAAGGTAGAATTAAGCTCGATACACTTCCCTCGCATAACTGCCTTGAAGGCATCCCAATTGTTACCCAGGGAGGTGTCCTCAGGTTAATATTTTTTTAACATTTTTGTATACATATATTCAACATTAAAAAAATATTTTCCATACATTTTTATTGGGAGATAGTCTTATTTTTATTTTCATTTAGGGGCTATTTTGTTTACCACTACCTTCTATTTCTTTTTATCTATTTGAGTTACTTTTACTCAATTGTCCTAGAACCAGGTTGCTGTAAGGTGTTGCTGTTCATCGGAACAGGTAAGTCCTTTTTAAAGGATTTTTCAAGGGTTTTGAGGGTAGGGAGAATTTATGGGGGAAGTCTAGAAGGTAGTTATGGTGTTGTTTGTAGACTTGTATATTTGGCTGTATTACTGTTACTGTTTTCATTAGTTTGTTGGTTTGCATTTGTTTATACCATTTTGGTACTGTTTTGTTAAATTAAGTTATGTTAGATGTGTTTTGATGATTAACTGTTTTTGGGAGTGTAGTGTTCTTTTATGGGTAGTTTGTTTATTTTACTTTTAAGGTTCTTATCTATGATCATGTGCTATTGCCATTGGGAGTTTACTTTTTTTAAGGAAACCATTTTTGGTTTATAGTAAACCAATGCTTTTTATTTTAATTTCCTTTTTTGGGGTTTCCTTGAGTGTTTATTTCTTTAATGCACTTTTTCTGGATTTATGTTATGGCTCCTACATACTTTGGAATGCTGTGAAGGAATTTTATTGGATTCATTTATTTGTTGCCTTTTGTGAAGGGCTTTTTGAACAATGTTTTTCCACTTTTTGGGGATTACTATTTTTTAATACTTGAGTACAGCCAGATCTGTAGCTTCAGAACAGCAAGTATTAATTATTGTATATTCTTTCAGGTGAGAAATGTAACTGTAAACGCTTTGTGCTAATAATATGCGATTGCAATGTGGGATTGTTTAGTTTATGTGTTGTAATTATTTTATGTGAGCATTGAATTCATTTTTTCATTTTGATTGGTGATTGTTAAATTTTACTTTAAATATTTGTTATTTAGTGTTAACATCCCAGTCTTTTTTATTATTGGCATTTTATTGTTTTTTTGACTAATAAAATATTATATTATTATTTAAAATAAAAATATGTTTTTTTTGTTAGTTTACAATTTATCATAGTTTTAGAGGATTTGGCTTGGCCATATTATGGCACTCTTCAACTGTGCTAGTTTAAGAGGAAGTCTCATTTCAACTTTGGGCACTTTTAGCATGTTGTGGATAGTGATAAAGATTGTGCAGGGCACAAATATTAGTGCACATACTGATTTCTTAAACTAGTCATTTAATAATTCAATTTAATAGCTTTATTCGGGTGCAAAAGCATCCATAAAATTGTACACTTTAAGAATAAAGTCATGTCATAAAAATGCAGTAAGTACAGTTTAGAATTGAATGGCATCAGTTTCATACCAAAATGGTGCATTGCAATTCAGTAAATACTCTTACATACATCAAAACAGATCAAAAGTGATGATAAATTACTCAAAGTGTATTGTGCTTCAGGACTGCACAGCGGCTCTCAGAAAGGAGCCAACATAGTAATATGTCTCATCATCTGTCAATTGCTGCAAAAAGGTAAAAGCGGAGTTAGGTTCTCAGAAATTCAACGATTTCATAAAAATAATTTCAAAATTGTTTAGTATACTTTATATAAAACTTGCAGAAAAAAATGTAACACAGCTTGCCCAGATCATCCAAACCCAACGCACAGCGGCTGGTGTCAAGATTGGGCCAACAGAAAGCACAGTAAATACTTGACTGCACCTGCCCTAAAACAAAATAACAAACTACATTCCAAACACCCCGTGCACTAAAATGTTAGCTCATGCTCAGATAAACAGCACCAGTAGATTTAAACTTTACGCATTGAGTCTAAGGGAATGGGCTTCATTAAGTAGCAACAATTGCACATGCTTTTTGTTTATGCTACTACTAGATCCAGGCTCAAAAAATGCATGAGGCAGCCTGATTCTTGAGAGATTCTCTTCACATATGCCAACCATGGGATGGAAAAGCCTTTGTCACATACAAGACAATCAATATTAATATCTCTTGATAAGAACACCTCCTCAGTTCTCCAAATGGATAGCAACAGCAATGGTGGGGTATGTTCTAATGCGATCCTATAAGTAAGTCATACCCAGCTACTCATGGCAAATTAAAAGGTAAGATGATAAAGGGGTAGAGAGGGCTTTTCTATAAAATCAATGTTCCTCCACCTGAATGGCTTCACAGTTTGCAATACCCCATATCTCAGCCCCATATGTTCCAATGGGAACATATTGAGTCGCATAAATCTGAAATAGCAGAAAAAGGACCCTCCCTTCCCAGCGTTTGAGGTAAAGTGTAAAGAGAGCCTACTAGCCTAGATCATTTTGCCCTGTGCTGTGTAATATTGGCTACCCATGAACCAGCTGCATCAAATGTAACCCGTAAATAGAAAAAACTGGGCGGGGATTTGTAAACAACTTATACTAATAAAAGGGTAGAAAGCTGGGTGTGTTAAATTATAATGTATGATTTTGAAACGTTGGTTTGGAAATCTAGAGCAGCCATAAACCCAGCAAATGAGTGCAGATGCCCTACTTTTGGTGTGCGAGCCATCAGCACTGCATCATCCACATATTACAGTGAAGGAAGCAATGCACCTTTTATGTTTGGGACATCCGAAGTGATGGTGGATATAAAAAGGGAATGCTCATTACTATATAATATAAACAATAAGGGGGCCAGCTTACAACCTTGCTTTACACCGCTGGATTTTATTTCATCGGAGACTTCACCATTTGAGCTCATCCATGTCGTAGCTTTCATATCCTTGTGAAAATATGCTATAAAGTGCACCAGTGCTTCCTCCAACCCTTTAGAGAGTAAAAGTTGCCATAACTTAGGGTGATTTACACTGTTGAACGCCAAAGTCGTGTCCATAAATGCCACATATAATGGTGTTTTTTTGGCTACTGTGTACTTGCCTATAATGAAATGTAGGTTTAGGTTTGGGTTCAGGCAAAGTATGGGCGCAAATCCGTTCCGCTCGCGGAATATGCAGATTTTCGGCAATTGCTGAAAAATCCACAAATCAGCTCGCGGGCGGATTTTTATTTTTTTGCACATGCCCGAGTTAAATAATGTTTTAATCAGCCCAAACAACAAGTGAGCACGGTCTAGGCTAGACAGGTGTGCTTCCTCGGCCTCGGGGCCTCGGGACCTCGGCGCCTTTCGGCGCGGTGGCAAAGCTACGGACACACGTGGTCACTGGAGACAACTCTTCTCGCCCTTTACGCAGCTGTAGTGTAGCAAAAGCACTATACATTTACCCGACGAGGTAGCACTTACTGATTAGCCAGTAGAAACGACTCCAGTTGAGTAGAGGTATGGCACAACACGGTGGCACCTTCGTGGATAAATATGTAGGCAGGATTCATTCTGGCACGATGCTCCTGTCCCAAAAATTAAACCTCAACAGGAAGCACTTACAGATATAAATAAAGCAGGTGCCCGAGTTGAAGCTCAAATTCAGTCACGCATTATAATCAGCCCAAACAACTAGTGAGCACGGTCTAGGCTAGGCAGGTATGCTTACTCCCTATATCTACCGCCTACAATTAGATGTAATCCTTGATGGAGGTCTTTGCATCCGCGAGTTTCTTGAGCGCAATCCCCGTGTACTTCCTGTGACCAGGAGGCTGCTTCCTTCTCATCTGCTGCTCTGATCGGTCTCTGAACATTACAAGAGGCATGTTTGTGAACTCGCATGGAAGCCCTACCCGTTTGGCCCCGCCCCACACACACTAGGGTATGCAACGTCTTCCCGCCCTTTCCTCACTATGATGGACAGCTCACTCGAGGGACCTCGGCGCCTTTCGGCGCGGTGGCAAAGTTACATACACACGTGGTCACATTCACATATCCTAAATTGTGCAAATCGGCGGATTCGCGTGAACTTGCAGATTTTTTTGCAATTTCGCGTGAATTTGCGGACCGCAAATGCGCAAAATTAGCCCATATTTAGTTCAGGCATTGCTCAATCATACCTTCACGATTTCGGAACCCATATTGGCAGGGTTGTATGATTTATGCCTCTTGAGCCCACTTCATAATCTCATAAATACGTCTCTGCCTAATATTTTCACAGTTGTGTCTATAAGAGAAATGCATCTGTAGCAACTTGGCTGTGACTGAATTTTGAATATAGGCACAATAGTTCAGTAGGTCCATGAGCTAGGTGCCGGGGAATGGGGAGATTATAAACACTTGTCAGTAAAATAGCCAGAAGCTTGATGTTACATTTTTTTCAGCTCATTGGACTCTGCCAGGAAACTTGCCGCTAACACTGTTAAGTAAAATTCTCAACTTCACATAGGGCAAACTGGATGGCCTGTCAATAGCTAACATTCAGCCTGGGCTGGGTAGTCAATACAATAGCAGAATAGATTTTGGAGAAGTGAGTCTCCCATGCCTTGCTTGCAGTGTGGCAACTAATCAAAGTCACAGTTTGATTTATGCTTCTCATAGCAGCAACCGCAGACTAAAAGGACTTACAGGCCTTCTTGGCTGCTGCTAGGGACAGAAAATCCCATAGATGTTTGATTACCTCCTTCCTTTATTTTGAGGTGATCACTTTAGTCTGTTTGTGTAACACAGTTACCATTGAGGGAATCCCGAGGTTAGCAACAAGTACACTACGTAAAGATCAATTAGCTACCAAACAGTCCTGGTTAAACCATTGTGGAGCAGGGTGTGCAGATTTGGAGGGTTTCATAAGGTCCTCTTTTTTATGTTTGAGCAGAGGAGAGCAAAGGAATAACCCATTCTTGAGCATCCTCTTCTGTCAGACAACACAGGACTAGCACTTGATTATGCTCTATTAGTTTTTCAAAAAATTGGGTTGGGTTTTGGAGTTTTCACACCAGTCTAAGATTGTCTCTGAACAGCTGCAATTTGCTAATCCCCCTGTCCACTTTGAATTCTACCCTTGATGTTACTGACATGGCTAATTCAATGGGAGTATGGTCACCAACATTTGAGAGGATGGTAGCTCCATACCTAAATATTTCATTTTGGCTGCTTGTAGTACAAATAAAGTCCATCACAGAGGTACTACCTCTGCCCCTAAAGTTAGGCAGCCCAAAGCAATTTATTGATAAAGGAAATACACATACATTGGTGATGGATTGTGGTGTACAGTTCCTGTTAAATTGTATGAAGGTTTACCCACCACAGGATTGCATTGTTCTGTCCCAGGTCAAATTGATTGGTAGAGTGTGTGAGTAGAATGACCAAGAAATGCATCCAACTGAATAGCGGGAACGGTTCCCATTTAAAGAAAGCACAATCCAACCTACTTTGGTTAAACCAAACCATTTTGTCCTTTTATATTGCTTTAGGGAGACTTCCAGGCACCAGAATGGCAATATCATCTTTTTTTATTTTCTGTATGGGATGGAGATTTGTTCTAGTAGGTTTTTATTTAACTGTTTGAAATAGGTATCTTATAATACTAATGATACATTCTCCTGCCTGTTACCCCTTCTCTTTGTTGCTTTCCATTTCCCTTCATGAACTTTTACTCCTTTCCCCTTTGAGAATGTTTTTGTGGACCAATAGCAATCGGTCAGCTGATAAACTCAGAGGGCCTCATTACGATGCTGGTTGGACGAGCCGCCGACTGACATTGTAGTAAAACTGGGATCGACCAACAAGTAGTCAGAGGTCCCACCTGCAAAATTATGATGTCACCTCCATGTAGGCAGTTGGAATCATAACTTGTTTCTTTGCGGCTTCTGCTGCGGTCCGAAAAGAGCTGCAGTACAAGCCACAATGGAAAAACAGATGTTTTCAAAGATCCATGCCCCATTTACCAGGCACCATGTGATGCCTGGCACACAAGGCATGGATGTTTGGAGGTTCACCACCCCTCTGGGCCCAAAGAGGACAACCACGGAGGCCCTGCTAGGGGCCCTCAAAGTCCCATTCCTGCTGCCTTTTCATGGCTGTTAGATTGCCTATCCTGGCTGAAGAGGGGTGAAACCCAAAAACCAGTCCTAGGATACTTGTTATCAGTCCAGGGAGGACCTGGCTTGGCAGTTTGGGATGGACTGTTCCCATGAGGCACAGGGTTAAGACTGATTTGCATATGCCTGGGTTCAAACTGGAATGGCATGGTGAGCAAAAAAAGATGGATTTAGGCCTGGATCTCTGTACTGGGGTGAATGTATGACATAATTCTGCATTCTGTCTTTCAACTGTTGTTTTTGCATTTGCCACTCCAAGTCGGACGGGTATGCCCAGACGTGGGTCCTGTGCTCTCCATGCCACTGGAAACAAGCTATCCTGGCTGAAGCGGGGTGAAACCCTGAAACCGGTCCTAGGTTGCTTGTTTCCTGTCCAGGGAGGACCTGGCTTGGCAGTTTGGGCTAGTCTGTTCCCATGAGGCACAGGGTCAAGACTGATTTGCATATGACTGGGTTCAAACTGGAATGGCATGGTGAGCAAATAAAGATGGATTGAGGCCCGGATCTCTGTACCGGGGTGAATGTATGACATTGTTCTGCATTCTGTCCATAAACTGTTGTTTTTGCATTTGTCAGATCGCCATGAAAAAGCAGTTAGAATGGGCCATTGTCATTTCTACGGCTGTGCCTGAGCAGGCACCGCAACTATGGTCGGGTATTGCATTCTGACTGATGCTCCAACTGGCTTCTTGAGCCTGTCAGAAGGAATATAGCACCTTATATCGCATGCGTTTACAAGGCATGTGATTACAATGCGATTGTTACACAAAACGCGTTGTTACATCACAGTACATTACAAAGCAAGACATTACATCGACATGCTGTAGGGGGCGCACTGGACTTAGGAATAGTATAATTTACTATTCCAACTCCAGTGTGTGCAACAGTAGGGAAGGTGTTGGAATAGTAAATTATACTATTCCTTAGGTTAGCGATGTAATGACTTGCGTTGTAATGTACTGCGATGTAACAATACGGTTGTTGTAACAACCGTGGTGTAATCGCATGCACTGGAATGCATGTGATGTAATGGCTGTTTCCCCATCAGAAGCATTGGTCAGTTCCTCTGCCTGCTACTTCTGAATGCCGCACCACACAATGAGGCAGTTCGGACTGCAGCACCAGATGTCGGTGGGACCGCCACCGACAAGCCATGGGTGGCGGTCCATCCAGCATCATAATCAGGCCCACAGTGTGGTTGCTGGCAAGGTGATAATGTTTCCACACATTAGGAGTCACAGGGGGAAAACAAGGTAAGGCCGCCCCCCACTCAAAACATTATCAACAAAAAGGACCTCACCTCTATCACACCTACACCTAACAGGAATGACAATCTAAGGGTTCTCAATAATTTTCCCAATTCCCTGGAGTGTGATAACTTACACTACTCTGATATTTCACGGTGTGTTACTCTCTACTCTAAAAACATCAACCAGGCAAAGTTCCACCTTCATCAAAAAAATTGTGAGGGAAGAGAGAGAGTACCTCAAGGTAGTGACACCCAAGGGGGTTGCTGGCTTGTGATTGCCAGTTTACCCACTTATCATCATCGACCGCTCTCTCTCTTTGTGTGTGGGAAAGAAGAAAGAAAAGTATGTGTTCTCCCTTTAAAACAAAAATGTAGTGAAAGGGTAAATAGTGAGTGCAGCAACCATGCTTGCTATTTAATCTATGTGCTCACTGAACCCCTGCGAGAACCAGTGAACATAATTCTCACCTTTAAAATCAGGTAGAGCTTGCTGGCCAGCCAATTTTATTACAAGCTGCAAGCCCTCCCGATTAAAAATGGTTACCAATACACCATCATCGCTTCAACATTGCCAACACGTATCGTTGCTAAAATTTCTCGCAACTTCATCAGGGCTAGTGGGGATTCAATGCTCTAAATCTTCACTCTAAAATTCTCCCATAACCTGTGATGGTATTAAAAACAACAGTGAGCCACCATCTGCCTTCCTCAAAGGCATACCCAAAACTACAGTTTGTTACAGCACACAGTTTGCTCAGATTCCAGCACATATGCATTACCTGACGGTTACGGAGTCACAGCATACCTGCAACCGTCATTGAAAGGGACACCGTGTCTTTTGATCACGTGTCCGCGGAAAGGCTGTTCAATATCCAGCCCCCTGCAGGTATAAAACAAGCCAAAAACGACATCATGAATTATTTGCTTCAATTGCTATCATCGCTCATCCCAAACATGTCACCCTCAGCACATAATATGCCCTCATGTGAACCATTTGATCTCTGATACCACTTATAGCACTGATGTTATCACTCAATATTCCTCTCGGTTTTCAAAACCGTTGTGAGCTCTTATCACATTTATAGCAACCACGCGACTATCTCAGCGGTTCCTGCTATCCATGCCTGACACTCACTCTCGCCCCACATACCTGTGTGACCCTCGGACACCCGTCTCCTTACCCGTGCTGTGTCCAACCGGCGTGTATGGAGCTGCGGCACTGGGCTCATACTCCCAAGGGATTTACACAACTCCAGGCCACGCCCTGGCAACACGTCGGCTCACAGCGTAAACACGCTCTTGTTGCTTGAGTGGCGGCCATCTTAAAACAGGAAAAGTGCGTCCTACGCTGCTGAATAAAGTTTTTCAACCAAACTGTCATCCCTTCATATTCCGAAGTGGCGCAATCCTACATTGCTCTCAGGGTGTGCATTTACATTATTTATTTCATACTGCAATTCCTCACAGCGATATTCAAATTTCTTAGCTAGAGCTGCTACTATATTGCAGAGGAAAGCTCAATTTATGCAAAGTCAGGCCAGAGCTCATTTACTGTCTACTTTATCCGTAGATTACTTAACACAACCATTAATCCAGACACCTACAACATCATTCCAACATCATCATGCAGAGTATGTCTGTACATTATATGACATCTCCATTTTTATAGTTTCCTTCCATTGTCCAAATATCAAAATTAATGGACCGAACTCACTAATCCTAGTGATATTTCATATATATCAAAGAATGTGTCGCCAACTCATCTGTCACAATCATAATGCCCATTGACAACAGTACAAGGGGGGGGGAAGGACAAATTTGTTATGTTAACTCTCATGGGTATATGCTGAAGTCAAACCCACACTCAGAATTGGACCCAAACCTCTGCCCATCAATCTGATTTATCTAATATAATGTGACCTTTCCCCAGATGACCAGTTCTCCTTATGTCTAACAAATAGTCTAAATGTGGAAGTCAAAATGTACTGATGGCAATGAGGTTAGATGAAATAGACGATGGATACTCTACTTCTCCTGCATGCCACACTATTCTCATGCATAGAACTGCTAATCTCAGCACTTGTTATGTTATGTTATGTTATATTGATTTATTATGCGCACAGATACTCCAGCCAAGGAGCGTCCCAGCGCAAAGACAAGGAGGAACATAACACAACAGGAAAATGAAGATATAAAAAAGGCAGCTAAAACAAGAATGTTTTTATAGCCCTCCGAAAGGTCAGGAGGTCCTCCAGCAGACGAATTTCAACAGGGAGGGCGTTCCAAGCTGATGCAGCTTTTACACTAAAAGAACGACCCCCCATACGGCTGAGTTTGAATCTGGGGACTACAGCGAGGGCCAGGCCCTGGGAACGGAGGGTACGGGTGGGGACATAGAAAGAGAGACAACTAGACAAAATCTCAGGGCCTATACCTCTCAAGATCTTAAAGGTAAGACACAGGACCTTAAAAAGGATGCGCTTCCTTACAGGGAGCCAATGTAAGGAGCGAAGGACAATAGCCACCGAGCAGAATCTGGGCAAAACAACAATCGCCCTGGCCGCAGCGTTCTGAACCCGCTGCAGGCGAGTTAACTCAGCCTGATTAGCCCCAGCCAGAAGAGAGCTAGCGTAATCCAGGCGAGAGATAATAGTTGCCTGGATCACCAGCTGCCTGGTCGGGGCATCGAAGAACTTGAGAACAGGTCTCAAGCCTTGTAACAAGCCGAAGCAGCAGGCAGCTGTTTTTTTGGTGTGTCCTACAAAGGTGAGGCCCGCATCCAGCCAAACCTCCAGATTTTTCACCTCCGACACCGGGGTCGGAGTGGGTCCCAGCTCTGGAGGCCACCATTGGTCACCCCACAACTCCACTCCCCTTCCGACAACCATCACCTCTGTTTTAGTGGCATTTAGCTGGAGACAGTTGCCTGTCAACCAGCTAGCCACCGCCTTCAGTCCAGACTGAAACCTAGGGGCCTCATACTCCGCGTCCCCGCTGAGAGTAACCGCCAGCTGTGTGTCGTCGGCATATGAGACCAAAGTTAGGCCCCACTGCCTAGCGACATCAGCCAGCGGTCTCACGTAAAGATTGAACAACGTGGGACTCAGCGAGGACCCCTGCGGAACCCCCATGGCCAGCGGTTGGAAATTGGACTTGAAGGGAGGGATGGCAACACAGAAGGAGCGATCAGCGAGAAAGGAGCGGAACCATTGCAACGCCTGGCCACCAATGCCGATCTCCTCAAGCCGGTGCAGGAGGATGCTGTGAGATACCGTGTCGAAGGCGGCGCTAAGGTCTAACAATATCAGCGCCGCCGTTTGACCAGCATCCAACCTCGCACGGAGATGTTCCACCATCACAAGTAGCGCGGTCTCCGTGCTGTGCCCAGCACGGAAGCCATTTTGTGTGGGATCGAGGGCGTTGGTCCGGACAAGATGTTCTGACAGGGCCAAGTTGACATAGGCCTCTGTAATCTTTGCCGGCCAGGGTAGCAACGAGATGGGACGGTAGCTTTCAGGCTTGGACGGGTCCAAGGAGGGCTTTTTGAGGATTGGGGACACCACAGCTTGCTTCCACTTAGCTGGAACTACTCCCGATTCCAAGGAAAGGTTGACAAGGGTACGCACAGCTGAGCGTCCCATAAAGGTCTGGTCTCGAAAGAGGGCAGGCCTTACTGGATCAGATGGAGATCCAGATTTGACTTGCAACGCAAGTTTGTCAAACCCGTCCGAGGTAAGAGGGGGAAAGGAAAGCAAAGTAGTCTGATGCGATGTCCCACTGGAACTTTCCCGACCGAACCCAATACACGGGAATGTCCGATAAATAGCTTGGACTTTCCCCAAGAAATAAGAGGCAAGGGATTCGCAGTGGGAATTGGAACTTACGGTCGTAGAGGTAGTCCGCTTTGCCATAAGAACTTTTACGGCCTTGAAGATGGCCTTTGACGGATTAGTGCTGTTCCGGAATTCTGCGGCATAAAAAGCCGCTCGAGCTCGACAGATAGCCCGATGGTAGAGCTTGACAGACCTGGCGTATTCAGCTTTTAAATCGGCTCCATAGGTCTTCCGCCATGCCCTCTCCGCTCGTCTGCAGGCTCCCTTCAAGGCACGAAGGGCGCCATTGTACCAGGGGCTCGACTCTCTAGGGTTGATTTTAGTCGATACAATAGGTATCAGAGAGTCCAGGGCCCTAGTGATCCAGGAACAAAAGAGGTCATACCCCTTTTCTACGTCTGTCAAAGGACCCAACGGCTCCTCTAGTAGAAGAAGATGAAAGTCTTCTGGCCTAAGTTTCTTCCAGGCTCTCCTAGGTACCCGTCTAGCCGAAGAGATGGGAGGGGTGGCTGAGACAGGACAAAAAATGGACACCAAGAAATGGTCTGTCCATTCTACCGGTGAGATAGAAATGATTTTAATCTCTGGCAGATTGGTAAAGAAGGGATCTAAAATATGCCCCCCCGTATGGGTAGGCTGGGAGACCAGCTGGGAGAGCTGAAAGGCCTCAAGGTCAGAGGAAATGGAACGCACTGTCAGACCTGAAGGGGTGTCGAAATGCAAGTTCATGTCACCCATGATGGAGAAGTTGGCGCAGTCTGCGACCAAAGGGCCAACGATGTCGGGGAAAGCATTTCTAAACACCACATCGCTGACGGGCGGACGGTAAACGACCATCCCGGAAAGCGTAAACTCAGGGCTGACAGAGACCTTAAAAAAGGCACTTTCACACCCGGAGATATTAAGAGCACTCCACACACAGGAAAAGCAGGACCTAACTATAAGAGCTATACCCCCACCTCTGGACGATCTATTCAAGGTGTGCATAGAATAGCCAGGGGGGCAAGCTAGATTGGAAATAGCAGTATCCGCTTCCTGGAGCCAGGTTTCAGTAATGGCAAATATATCCGGGGCTTCCTCCTCAATGAGGTCATAGATGTTCTGATGATGTTTCAGAGCTGACCTGACATTCAGGTTTAGGATCCGCAAAGAAGAAGGGAGATCTCTAATGCGGCGAACATCTGGAAGGTTATTCCGAGGGAGGGGCCTCGGAGGGCCAAGGGCCCAACCATTACAAGGGCAGTGGTAAGGGCCTCGTAGCGGATGTACAGGTGGGAGGGTACAACTAAGACTCACCTGACCGATGGAATACAGGCTCTCGCTAGAATATGTCAGCATAGTGACACTAAGTTGGAATGCTAGCCACTGCCCGGCTTCCCGCAACGTCCCGCGCGTCCCTAGCGCGGACGGGCGCAGACGGGCAGGACTCTGGCACGACTCCGGCCACGCGAGGACACGCCCGCTACGCGATCCCGCTACGCTAGGGGAGGAGCATTAAATAGACGTTCCCCCCGCTGGCGCATGCGCACTGAAGCGCTGTCCGATGTACAACCTCACCTCAACCCACTCCAAGATGGCCGACCCACCCCAGGCACCAAGCGCGCCAAGCGGCGGTGAAGACACAATTTATGTGCAAGTAAGGGGGAGATGAAAACGAGGGTCTAAAACAACCTAAAAGGAAGAAAAAAGGTATTTAAAATCGAAGCTTTCCAGCGAGCGCGAAACGCTCCTGTCCGCTGTGCACTCCTTGTCAGGGGGGAGGGAGACCGGGGACTCGCCTTAAATAGGCGTTCCCCCGCTGGCGCATGCGCACTGAAGCGCTGTCCGATGTACAACCTCACCTCAACCCACTCCAAGATGGCCGACCCACCCCAGGCACCAAGCCCGCCAAGCGGCGGTGAAGACACAATTTATGTGCAAGTAAGGGGGAGATGAAAACGAGGGTCTAAAACAACCTAAAAGGAAGAAAAAAGGTATTTAAAATCGAAGCTTTCCAGCGAGCGCGAAACGCTCCTGTCCGCTGTGCACTCCTTGTCAGGGGGGAGGGAGACCGGGGACTCGCCTTAAATAGGCGTTCCCCCGCTGGCGCATGCGCACTGAAGCGCTGTCCGATGTACAACCTCACCTCAACCCACTCCAAGATGGCCCACCCACCCCAGGCACCAAGCCCGCCAAGCGGCGATGAAGACACAATTTATGTGCAAGTAAGGGGGAGATGAAAACAAGGGTCTAAAACAACCTAAAAGGAAGAAAAAAGGTATTTAAAATCGAAGCTTTCCAGCGAGCGCGAAACGCTCCTGTCCGCTGTGCACTCCTTGTCAGGACCTTATTCCATTCGATGGAGCCGTTCAATCTCTTTCGGTCTGCTCGTTCGGAAAAAATCAATTTAGCCTCTTTTCTTGCTAATATCGTTTAGAGGTTTTGTGTTTCACCCACCACCTTCTCAAGGACTGTCCATCTCAAGTCCCTCAGGTCATGTCCATTTTCAGTAAAGTGTTGCACTAAGCGTGTTGTTGATTTCTTCACCTTAATTGTGCTGAGATGTTCTTGTATACGCACTTTTACTTTACGTGAGGTTAGACCAATGTAATACAATCCGCAACTACAGGTCAACCTATAAATTACATTGGCCGTATTGCAATTGCTGAACCTGTTTAAAAACCAGGTTCTGCCATCATGTAATGTTACACTCTTGGTTATTTGTGTAAGCTGCAAACCGAGCATCCGCCACACGGGTAATGACCCACTGGAAGGGAATTGGATTGTGGCATCACTGGTATACGTGTATGGTTCAATTCATCCTTGAAGTTGGTGGTTCTTTTAAACGCCCAGTGTAGGTGTGATAGAGGTGAGGTCCATTTTGTTTGTAAGGTGATAATGTTGCAAATTCATCTCTTAATATACTTGTCCTTATACTTGTCCTTTCCCAGTTTCAGACATTGTACTCTACACTGAATCATCTTTATTTGCAACAGTATTTAAAAAAAAAAATGTAGTGCAGAATTAAATGCGGTATTTGAACTTATTAACTGTTCAGTCACAAACGAATAATATGTATATATATGCATAGGCGGTCCTGTGCGGCTACCCACGTATTTACACACAGAGTATTTTCTCCTTCTAGAAAAAACAGCGCAGGACACTCCAAGATGCCTAATGCTTATTTAATGCATTTTTGAAAGCCTGCTACCGACGTGTTTCACCAATTACAGCTTGGTCACGAGAAAACAAGCGTTGTTCATCTTCCGTTTACATACTAGTGTAATTAACATAGAAAGTGGACCATGTCAGTGCTTGTAACAAGTTAGTATGCGCCATCGTGTAATGGTATTTCATCGTCTTCACTATTCAATGCAACTATTTCATACAAAGCTCATTTCATAATGATATGATAAATACATTTATATACAAAAGAAGTCATCTGTGATGTTCCAAAGTAAATTGCCAAATTAGACAATACCTATATAATTCATCCTTCAATTATCGCTATATCCATTTATAATTGAACCAGCTCAATGGCAACTGCAATTCTTTTGCAATTAATTATATACGAAAACATTTCCTCTTGGTTATCCAACTACAAAGTGCCAGTGCAATTTAGAATATTTGGCACGTTACATCGTTCCAACTAATTAGTGGTGAATACATTTGTGCACCCAGCTCAGAAACAAATAAAATTATGTCCATATGACTTGTCCTGTGCCGGGAGGAATTCCATGATTTTTGTCCTCCACTGTGCTTTTGCATAATGAGTCTTGCCCAAATGGGTACGCTCTATGACCATTCAAATATTCCTGTATGCATTGAAGTCCGGCCCAGGTGGGCATGTGGGCATAAAACACTCACAAGTATAACATGCATGGCACTTATCTCTATTGGACGTTTTTACATCTTTGTGCCTTACTCTTTCTTGTTACAGTTGTCTTCAATGTATGCATGGTCCTATTTACAACAAAGAAAAAATAATAACGTGCTGAAAAAATATGTAAACCATCTAAAAATCCTATCTACAATTAAAAAACAATTAATTTTCAATAAGTTTAATACGGAAAAGATTAATGTATGTCACGCTCTCACACCTAGTGCCTTTCATCTTCTAAAATACCAAGAATATAAAATTAACCTAGGTGCACAGCAATTTCTTCACATGAGTTCAAACCCACAGGGTATGATGTTTCAAAATCTATCATGTGTTTAGATTCTAAAATTCTTAATTGGCGCTCTCTATCACCTCCCCTCTCCTGTGGCGCTACCGCATCTAAAATTATATATGATGAGTTTGTTGTTCCGGCCATGAAATGGTTTATAATGGTGAGCCACAGGATATTGCTCATTATTGTGGCAAATTGCTCTTTTATGTTCTAACACTCTCTTTGTAGCTCTATATATTGTACTGTTTATGTAAAAAGTTTTACAGGGGCATATTAGGCAGTATACACAGTATTCTGTATTGCAATCAAAGGTCCCCTTGATCGCAAAATCTCTGTTGCTATTAGGTACTTTTATTTTTCCACAGTTGCTGCTGCCCACATAGGCCTTGCAGCGCATGGAACATGCAAATCCCACGAATTTTGTAGAGAGTTACTTGGTGCTATGTTAATTACACTAGTATGTAAATGTAAGTTTAACAATGCTTGCTTTACCGTGACCAAGCCGTAATTGGCTAAACGCTTCGGTAGGAGGCTTTCAAAAATGCATTACATAAGCATTAAGCATCTTGGAGTGTCCTGCTCAGTTTTTCCAAGAAGCAGAAAATACTCTGTTTGTAAATATATATATATATAGGGTCCAGTTGAAGACTAAGTATAGTCGAAACGAGTAGGCCGTCCTGTTGCTAACGCACATGGTGTTGTAAAGAATAAATAACTCAAACTCACTGCTGTTATGGTGCCGTGACTTCGGTACACAAGGTGGGAACCAGAAGATTCGAAGTAATATATATATATATATATATATATATATGAAAAAAACAATCCTTGTTTCCTCAGTGGTCGGCGGAACCCAATGGGTTTAGACCTCCAATGGCCCCACACAGTGCAATGAAAATCCGGCCAAGAAATCAGTCAAACCTCAAGTGAGTTGCAGAATGGCGATATATTTAATGAAAGATGACGCGTTTCACTCCACTAGGGAGCTTGTTCACATAGCGCGCTCAGAGCCATTTAGAGATATATATAATAAAAATAAAGGTGGGACAATACAAAAAAGCGTGCACACCCTCTCTGCATTTCATAATAGAAATAGTGAATAGACTAACTACAATGCAAGTGCAAGAAAATGAAAACAGACAGACTGATATTCACAAGATCGATTTGCAATTCATGAATAAAGAATGTGATCAAACAATAGCAAAAATGGACTTCAAACATAGGATGTACAATTCATTAATCAATGATGTAATCAGATAAATATTAGATCTTTCAATTGAGAAAAAAAAAAGTTTCTTTTCAGCAAAATGACGGCATAGTTCCTTAAAAATATAAAGAATCAAAGGTATTCACCATAATTCATTGAAAAACAACAAAACCTATGTTACGACACAATGTCTAAGTCCAAAATTAAGCAATGATCACATTGTAATGCTAGAACTGAGATCTATTGTCTGCACAATAGAGATGATCTAACACAGAGATGTGGTGACAAATTGCGTGTGGAAAAAACATAGTAAATAGGAATTTAAACCATGACATCAAAGAATCTAAATCTAAAGAAGGCACACAGCAAAAAAAAGGGCAATAAATGAATGACAGTCTTAATGCAAAGTAATATAGACTACTGTGAAAATAGCACAATAAAACACTCTATTCCCAAATATTTTGTCATTATATTTCTATTTACAAAAGTGTTAGGATAGTCACCAGCCGGTGACTAAACCAAGGCATTCACACCCTAAAGGCCAACTGAAATGTGGGAACAAGATGGTAACAATGAATAAGGACGCCCTTAGGATTTATATAGACTGTGGATAAGGCAGCACAAAGGCCAATTTATAGGAAGTTACTCAGGTCTTCCGTCAGATTAAGACCATTTTGGGCCTTAGTATCTAGGGACAGTATGAGATGTGATTCTTTCTGCCTCAGTAGCTTCATCCGGTCCCCACCTCGACTGGGCTGAGGTACCGAACATAAAGCAGTATACTCAAAATCTTTGAGTTTTTTATCATGTACCGCACGAAAATGCCTGGCTACAGGATAATTACTGTCGCTATTGACAATTGCACAAATGTGCTGGAGAATGCGTTGGTGTACAGGGAGCTTAGTGCTCCCGATGTATTCAAGATTGCAAGTGCATGTTAGTTTATACACAACGAATTCAGACCTGCAGGTGAGATATTCACGAATGGGTACCGGTGTTGTACTGAAAGCTGTCACATAATGTGTTCTGTTTTTGGCGAATGTGCAAGCGCGACAGGAGGTGCACTTAAAGAATCCCGTTTTATACACAAGACTCTTTTTAAGTGGACCTTCTGGCATTGGCCTGTCTAGTGCATCACGCATAGAGGGCGCCCTTCTGAATTTTATAGTCGGTGTTTTAGAAAGTAATGGTCCAAGAATTACATCAGTCAAGATTATGGGCCATTCTGTACAGATAATACGTCTAATCTTTCGTTCCTGTGTGCTGAAATTGGTTATGAGTCTCACAGTACATTCAGAAGTTGGAATATTGGGGATCTTAGGTGCAAGGAGTGTACCGTGCTCAACTGAGCATGCTTTCTGAAGGGCTTGTTCTAAAATTTGATTAGAATAGCCTCTATTGAGGAAGCGTTGTTTGGATTCTTTGAGACAATCATCAAGTGACTCTTTGTCACTACAGATCCTGCAGATACGAATAAACTCCCCATAGGGGATGCTGCTGATAGTGTGAGCAGTTTGAGCGGTCGGAGCATGCAAAATTGCATTACCTGCTGTAGACTTGCGATGAAGTCGGGTTTCAATTTTGTTATTTTTAATGAACATTCGGACATCTAGAAATTCTGCTGCATCTGTTGTGATTGTGGATGTGAATTTAAGATTCAGTTCATTTGTATTTAAATCCATCACAAATGCATTGGCTTCCACCACTGTCCCCCTCCAAATTATACAGACGTCGTCGATAAAAAGCCAATAGTTGACAATATTGGGTAGCCACCGTTGGTGCGTTGTCCTGAGCTCGTGTTCCTCCCACCAGCCCACATGCAAGCATGAATAGCTGGAGGAGAAACACGAGCCCATCGCCACACCACGCAACTGCTGGTATATCTGGCCCTGAAAACGGAAAAAGTTAGTGGTGAGACAGATTTTGATCATTTCAAGTATCATTCCGTTGTGCTCCCGAAAACAAATGTCTCTTCTACTCAGATATTGTTTACAGGCATTAATACCTTGCTGATGGTGAATCGAGGTATAAAGTGACTCAATATCCATAACCAGGAACAGATAATTGTCACACCATTCAACATTCATGATTTTATTTAAAAAGTCTGTAGTGTCCTTCAGATATGATGGGAGATTTGTCATATGTGGTTGCAAAAAATAATCCACATACTTGGAAAGATTTTCGTTCATGCTGCCAATGGCAGCAATGATAGGGCGCCACGGAGTGGGTGTCAATTGTTTATGCACTTTCGGGAGAAAGTAAAGGACTGGAGTGACTGGATGTTCGTTGTTGAGGAAGTTGCATTCATCTTTTGTTAGTAGTCCCAGTCTTTTCCATGCATGAATTTTTTTGCGAGTTATGGCATGGCTCTGTGTCATGGCAAATTGGGTTGACATTAGATAACAAGAAGTATCGAGTAAATGTCTCTCTGCCTCGATAATATAGTCTTTAGTTTGCCACAACACCGTATTTCCCCCCTTTTCAGCATTTTTAATTATGACATCCTTGTTTTTTTGTAGTTTACTAAAAAGCTTGTGATATTGGTTGTCATTGTAGTTTTCTTGTCTCTTTAGATTCAAAGTTTTTCTATTCAGTGTTTTTAGTTCTGTGATCACCCTGTCACTGAATACATCAACTGCATCGCGTGGCATAATCGGTAAAAAAGTAGATTTAGGGCGGAAAGGCGTAGCAACTGAACGTCTCACATCAGTGCTTTGACTCACACTGGGGATTGGTTAAGAATCATTTTTATAGGCTAGATCTAACAGATTCTGTAAGTCTGTAGTGTCTTGTACCTGAAGAGATGATACTGGTACTTCAGAAATATCTGCAGTTAGAGCTTTGTTCCGTTTTGATTCCAGTTTGAAGTATTTGATTAACTTGATTTTGCGGATAAATTTGTAAACATCAATTCGTGTCTGATTGTAGGAGAATCTGTTAGGTGGACAATAAGAAAGTCCAAGTGAAAGTAACTGTTGTTCAGATTTTGTCAAAGTGAGATTGGTTAAGTAAATGACAGTATTTTCCACCATGCTTGTCATTTTCTCCAGTTCTTTTTTGTTTTCCCTCGCGAGGTACTTGCGTTTAAAGATCCGTCTCCTGGTGCGCCTGCGCTGGCTGATTGATTGCCTTGTTTTGTTTGAGGTTGCCGGGAGCCCAGGGAGTAACGCCGGTCCTCGCTGACAAAATTTAGCTCCTCGATTACTGAGAAATTTTCCCGACCACAAATGCCTGGTGTGGGTCTCATTGGTGCATTTTCTTCATCACTGGTCGAAGTCAGAGAATTAATTGACAGATTGTCGCTGTTGTCTGTTTGTATAGTACTGTTGGAGGTTGAAGATTGGTTGTATGTTAGACTAGTACTATTTGCTGCCGCTTTACGTTTTAAGTTGTCACCTTTGCGTGAGAAGGTGAAGATCCTGCCAGTGGCATAATCATTTTTATCTCGTGCAAATTTCGTAATCTTCCTCTCTATGATTGTTTCCTCCAATTTTTTTATGCGAATGTCAATCTCTGCTTTGCTTTTGGTAATCAGATCAGTTTCTCCTGAAGCTTCCAGAAGGCTATTTACACGGTCGATTTCGATTAATAATTTGACACAATCTGATTCTGCATATCTGATGAGAATGTGCAGCATGTTCATCGAGCTTTTCAAGTTATTGTCGGCCCATTCTTGGAGCATCTGGGGATCTGGATTCTCATAAGTTGGAACAATGAGCACCCTTAGACCACGTGGTATCCTGTCAGCATCTCTGTATTTCTCGAGGGATTTTTTCTCCCACCACTTCGAAATTTCGCCACGTAGTAGTTTCTCTAATGTCTTTAAAAGTGTTTTCACATCACTGTTGGCAGTAATGGGTGCAACATTGGTAGGAATAGAAATGTTAGTTGGTAGGCTGTCAAAGCGAGCTTCAGCTGTGGCTTCCCTGTTTCTGAGCGCGTCGCTTGATATCATATTAAGAAGAGTAAATTCAATATTTAATCGTCAAACTTGGTGAAATTGCGACCAAGTAATCTGCAATGGTGTGTTGTGTTTCGCTGCAAACAAAATATTTGAGGCAAATCCCGTAACCCGCTGAAACTGAGTGAAAAAGTACAGAAAACACGACCAAAAGGGAAAGGGGAGTGTCCTACCGGAATCGGTGCTGGGCTGCCTGCCAGTCAGCCGACCGGTTAGCTTCCACAGCCACCACGCCGAAAAGACCGAACTCCTCACCTCCTTAGCGTGTGACTCGTAGTGTAGATGGTATCACTCGAGCGGGGGGCTATATATATATATATATATATCTCGCACCAAACTCTTCGGAAAAAAGAGCAGAGGAAACAGTGGGGGACGGCTGGTGAACACCTTTATTCAATGCTGCAGAGGTGAATGCATTTCGGCCATTACGGCCTTCGTCAGCGCCCACAAATGTTCAGGTGACTTATCCAATCAATCACATTAAATAATGTCCTGCCCCATGCTGATTGGACATCGCTGGCCCCACCCATGATGTTTTCGCTCACCGCAAAGAGCTCACGTCATCTTTGTGAACTCCAAGTCCCAGAATGCACAACAATTTCAGGTAGGTGATGCGGGGGTGTTTGTGATACCTTGTGGTTTTTGGGCCTCAGCTGGACAATCTGTGATGTTAGGGTAGCCAAATTCCTGTTGTACAGCTGGAATCTTGGCGCTCTCCTTGGTCCCCACACCGCACCAACCCACAGGTCCAGCGATCCTTACAGCGGGGGCAGAAGCGGCAATCCTTTTCCGCCCAGCGTGAGGTTAAAAACCACCTCATATATATATATATATATATATATATATATATATATATATATATATATATATATATATATATATATGTATGTATTTGAGATGTCTTCAGTGATGTCACCAGTAATCTCACTGACCATGTCATGAATTATGTAATATGTGACGTCATCAGCAGTGCATTGCAGGGGCGCGAGTTATAGTTAGTTCTACTAACTATAACAGCCAAATTTTTCTGGTTTTTTACGAGTGAAGTGTAGGAACTGGCAAGAGAGTTGCAGAACAAGGAAGAAAGGTGCAGTAAGAAGCAAGAGAAATGCAGAAAGAAGCACCAGAGGTACAGAAAGAGGCCTACTTTGACTGGACCTTACAACAGATTCATAAAAAGTACCCTAATCACTAATCCTTGTCCGAAGATGTCCTAAATCACACTTTTCTCTTGAAGGTTCACTTTTAATCGACTGCTCAGAATGTTAGGCCTACAAAATATAAAACAGCAATCCTAAGCATATCACTGTTGTAAGTCTGACTAAGTTTGTGAAGGTATGCATGCATGTCTATTCTTTTACCTAGTGGGATGTTAAATGGAAAAAAAATCATACAAACACTTGAATACTTGTGTTCCAAACAGCATACTCTGTAAATGTGTGTAAAAAAGGTGTATGCATTTCTTTCTGCTTACAATACAGGGAACACGGGTATTCAATAGTATTTTTGAGGGGCTCTATAACACATGTATACATAAGACATGTCTGCCTCTGCAACCAAATGACAGAGCAGAACTGAGAACATTTGACCACCTATAGGAGAAGTTACTCTCTTTTTAAGCTACCATCTTCGGATGCATAACAAATGTAAGAACACATATACAAGTAGACATATACCTCAGTCACAAGAGCATGCAGACCTTTAAACTTGATAGCCTGCACTACATTTGAGTACAGAAAAAAGGCGCAAGAAGTTCAGAAAGAAGCAAGAGAGTTGCAGAAACAGGCAAAAGAGGTGCAGAAAGAGGACAAAGGGGTATAGATAGAGGCAAGAGAGGTGCAGAAAGAGGAATGAGGGGTAAAGAAAGAGGGAAGAGGGGTCCAGTCATTTGCAAGAGAGGTACAGAAAGAAGAAAGAGAAGTTCAGAAAGAAGCAACAGAGGTGCAGAAAGAGGTAAGAGAGTTGCAGAAAGAGGCAAAAGTGGTGCAGAAAGAGGTAACAGGTAGGCAGACTGAGTCAATAGAGGTGCAGAAAAAGGGAAGAGGGGTGCACAAAGAGCCAAGAGGGGTGCTGAAAGAAGCAACAGAGGTGCAGAAAGGAGCACAAAATGTGCAAGAGGGGTGCAGAAAGAGGCAAGCAAAGTACAGAAAGAAGCAATAGAGGTACAGAAAGAGGTAAGAGAGTTGCAGAAAGAGGCAATTGGGGTACAGAAGGAGGCAAGCGAACTGCAGAAAGAGGCAAGAGAGTTGCAGAAACAGGCACAAGTGGTACAGAAAGAGGTAATAGGTAGGCAGACTGAGGCAAGAGAGGTGCAGAAAAAGGGAAGAAGGATGCACAAAGAGGCAAGAGGGGTACTGAAAGAAGCAACATAGGTGCATAAAGGAGCAAAGAATGTGCAGAAAGAGGCAAGAGGGGTGCAGAAAGAGGCAAGCAAAGTACAGAAAGAAGCAACAGAGGTGCAGAAAGAGGCAAGAGAAGTATAGAAAGAGGCAAAAGAGGTGCAGAAATAAGCAGGAGAGGTATAGAAAGAGGGCACAGGGATGCAGAAAGAGGCACAAGAGGTGCAGAATGAGGGAAGAAGGATGCAGAAAGAGTTAAAAGGGATACAGCAAGAAGCACGTGAGGTACAGAAAGAGGCAACAGAGGTACAGAAATAGGCAACAGGGGTACAAAAAGTAGAAGGGATGAGCAAAGGAGGCAAAATAAGTGCAGAAAAAAGAAAGGTGCGGAAATGCAGAAAGAGGCAAGAGAGGCACAGAAAGAAGCAAGAGTGGTTTGCACACCATTGGTACCAATTTAATAACCACATTTAGTATTAAGTAACAGGTGACCATTCTAGGTTTGCAAAGGCCCTCAACTACCCTGTAACACTTGTCGCTGCATTTTTGGTAGCGTTTGAGCAGGTTGAGCTAGAAACAAGTTTTTTTTTTTGTTCAAATCTGCAGATTGTGAAGCAGATGATGGAATATGTGGCAAATGCGGAAATTGTATATTTGTACGAAAGTTGGTGCATCCAAACAGCCGCATAATTCCAGTGGCCCTGCTCATATCTCTGACTAGCTACAGAAGTGCTCTTCAATGGTTCCTTCTGTTTTTGTCTCATTGAGTTTGTAGTTTAGCTTCTATTGGAAACGAGGAAGACTATACTTAGGTTACCACTCCACAACACAGACTACCATACACCATAATTACTCTCCATGACACATAATCCCACTCTACATAATTCCTATACATTAAATACCACATACCTTCTATCCACAACAAAGTCAGTCTATCCACATAATTTCACTGCATATTATATATCATACCACATAATTCCACTACAAACACCTACATCCACTAGACTCCAAGAAACATTTGTAAAACTATTTTACCTTTCCAACGCCTTTGGCTCTAACTCTCGCGAATGTGAAACCTATCACAATGCAAATGCTTCTGTAACTAGTAGTCGCATTTGCAGAGAGGTGGAGAAAGGGGGCTGAGCATCTGACCAGCGCTCAGGAATTCTGCTGCGTAGGACTTACAGGAGGTGCCAGGAGGGCTTCTTGGCCCCCAAAGTCTCTCAGAAGCAAAGTGGACTTAATCCCCCAACCTGTAGTGTGCCAGGAAGCGTGTTTGCAGAGCAGTGGAGAAAGGGGTGTGTGGCCTCCAAAGACGTCTTACCAATACCACTGTGTGGGACTTACTGAAGGCAACAGGAGGGGTAGTTGGACCACAAGGACAACTTTGGGGGCCAACTACCCCTCCTATTATCTCCAGTAAGTCCCACACAGCAGTTTTGGTAAGTTCTCAAAGCAGGCCATGCCCCCTTTGCCCAAGCAGAAGTTTGCAATGCTCCTGCCCTGCCATTACAAACTGCAATGTACCTGGGTGGGCACCCCGGGACATTGACGGAGTCAGCCCTGGGGGGTGGCCGTCCCCAGGGCAATGGAGGGCTCCAAGAGGGGGGGACATGCAGCCGCCCTCACAATGTGAAAAGAGCCATGAGGAGGTGGTGATCACCAGGCCGGGGGTCTGCAATAGACCTCCACATTTCAATTATACATGCCCTGGGGAGGTATTGGTCCCCGCGGCAGTGTGGGGGGCTTAAGCCCCCACCGATATTATTAATGAAAGCCCCGGGCAGGTGTTGGTCCTTGGGGCTTGGGGGGTCTGCGTGCCCCCCATATATTATGAGCAAAGCCCCAGGGAGGTGGCTGTCCCCAGGGCTGCGGGAGCCAAGAGAGTTAAATTTGGATTGCCCCCGGGACCTGGCCCACCCGGGGGCTTAAGAAAAACGAAGCGCAGGAGACCACGCTTTGTTTTAAAAAAAAAATTCTACCAGATTCACACACCCAGCATGACTCCAGCTGACATTTAAAAAAAATGCTTTTTTGGGTCTGGATTTCCCTGTGGGACCCCCTGAGCAGATGTTTCTACCCTACCCACATTTCTTGTTTTTTATCTTTTTTTTTTACTGTTTTCTTGAGACTCGGTTTGACTGAGTCACAAGATGGCTGCCGACACTTCTTGTTTGGAGTGTTGACAGCCAATCAAAATGAAGCTTGTGCTTGGGAAGGGTTTGCAAATCCTTTTCAGCCACCAGATATCAATATTTTTATTTTTTTAATTTCTCAGGAACTACTGCACGTAATTACACTATTTAAAACAAAGAATGCTTTCTGAACCAAGACCTACCTTTATGCCAAATTCGTTGAAATTCCATTCAGCAGTTCTGGCTGTAGCTTTGTCCAAAGTTTCCTTTGGAAATTAACATGGAGAAAATACGTTTTGGGACCCCCTTTTGTTTTTGGCCCCCGCTTGATGAATCACCCCAAATCTTTCAGGACGAGAGCTGACCTGAGAAAACCATTAGTTTAGAAAATTATGGGAAGATTTGCCAAACGACGCCAAAGATATTGGCAAAGGAAAAAATGCATTTTGAATGGAAACAAGGTCCTAACTATAACTAACTACTGGCGACCACCAGTAGTTAATATGTCTATATATACTTGCTGTGAATTCGTGGATGGATCCACAGATCCAAGGCAAATTTTGAAAAAAAACGAAGCACGGACTCCCTCGCTTCGTTACTAATTGGCCCCTGGGTGGGCCAGGTCCCAGGGACATTTTAATAAAGGAGTGGGGTACATTGGCCCCCTCTTCCCGGGGCTTATTGATGCCCCAGGGACCACCTCCTCCTCAGGGTTATTTATTTATGAATGGGGGACTCTTGGACACCACCAGCCCCAGGGACCACCACCTCCCGTAGGGCTTTATGTTTAAAGAATGCTGGGGCTGCATGGACCCCCCTTATACCCAGGAACCAATACCTCCCCACGGAAAATTCTAAGAAAGGAGGTGGGCCATGCAGCCCCCTCCCGGAGTAATAGATGGCCTTGGGCACCACCACCCCAGGGCCTGGTACTGCTATGTCCATGGGTGCCTACTCCCAGGATATAGCTGTTTGCTATGGCTTGGTTGGAGTTTTAATGCTCCAGCCAAGCCATATCAAAATGTGCTCCACTTCTAACAAATGAGAACAGAAAAAAAGCTCTCTCTTGCTACAAGCGGAGCGTAATTACTTTTACACAGAGGGAGCTAACAGCAGCTCCCTATGTGTAAAAGCAGCGGGTGGGAGCTTGCAGGGTCTGCGACGGCCTTCAGGCTCCTCCCTTGGTCCCCATCAGTGGACAGTAGGTGCCCTAGTAGGACCAGGGCACCCATAGTAGAGGCCAGGTCCCAGGGGATGGGGTCCCTGGGGCCAAACTGACCCAGGAGGGGGTCCACATGGCCCCCCTGTTGAATTTTAAGAAATAACATTTAAAAATAAGCCGGATCCCAAGGGATGGGGTCCCCATGGCCAAAATCAGCCCAGGAAAGGGGGCTGCATGGCCTCCTCCCCCTTACACAAAATGTAAGGGGTGCTCCTCCTCACACTCTAATATAACCTTTGATACACCCACTGTAAAGTACAGATTACCATTTTCGAAACTATTGACACACCAATACCAGTTACTACATACGTACTCACTGATTCCTAGGTCTACACACACATCCACTCATTCACCCATACAATCACACATACATGCAGTGACTCATCAATACAACACTATTATAAGCACTCATATACCTATACATGCACTCACACACCACACCTCATCCAGAGTTACTCACACACCTAGTAAGTCATGGAAAGAATCAATCACACTTCCATTTACTGACCTATACAGTTATACACCCACCACATCACTTATTTAAACAGAAACAAACGCATACTTACTCTCTTATACAATCACTGATAGAAGTACACACTCATCCATACAGCCACTATCACAGTCACTGACTCTCATGTATAGTCATTTTTATACTTCAAATCTCACATTCCCTGCCTTTTACATATGTAGTTACTTGGACATGTACCATTGAGACATCCATTCACTCACTGAAACATCTATGCAAAGAGTCACACACCTCCCACTCACCCATACACACACTCAGGCACCCATACAAATACTCAGGCAACCAATCGATAACCCATATAGTCAGTCATGTAGCTACTGACCAACCCATGCAGCAGCTTATACAACAACAGATAGGCTGATACAGACATTCACACAGTTTAGTCACTAACCCATGCATTCAGTAAGACACATGTAATCACTCACTTAAACAGTCAGTCACGCACCTACTAAATCCTCCATCCAGACACTTATACACCCACTCATTCTTCAATACACCTAGGCATATATATAATACATATTTAAACTTTGAAGAAAAACACAGTCACTAGATGACGTCATCAGTGATGTCACTGACCATGTCATGAATGGTGTAATATGTGATGTCACCAGCAGTGCATTGTGGGTGCGCGAGTTATAGTTAGCTGAACTAACTATAACGGGGGAATTTCAATGGTTTTATCTGGGAAGAATGTCCAACTAACTATAACGTCCCTGAAACCTTTGTTTCTTTCAATGAATATATATATATATATATATATATATATATATATATATATGTATATATATATATATATATATATATATATATATATATATATATATATATATATATATATATATATATATATATATATATGAGGCAAGCTTTTCAATGAAGAAAAAAAGAGACCAGAGGGGGTGTCAAGGGAACAGCAGGTTTTAATGCATGGCTGGCAGTGGCGGTAGATGCATTTCGGCGACAAGAGCCTTCTTCTGTACCCTGCACTGCAGTTCTTCCCAAATGCTTCTCATTCCCGTTCAAAATGTTTGTCTGCACTACATACTCCTCCCCCTTATGTAGTTGACACACCTGGGCAGTTCAATTGAAGTCCCGTGAACTACCATTCCCAGCATGCACAGTCTTGGCGATACTGGGTCGGTGGCGTGGGCGAACAGGTTCAAGACCGTGGGTCCGTGCAGACTCCAGGTGAGTGGGAACAACTCCGTTGCAGCTCCTCAAAATCACGAGCGTGCCCCTGGGCCCCCTCTATAACTGCCCGCCGTTTCTCACCAGAGTCAATCCAGGCAGGATCTGCCAAATGCGAGGCGTGGTGCTCAATGGAGATGAAATACCTCCGTCTTCCTGGTTCTATCCGAGAGTCTGGGCGGTCACCGATTTATATTGATTCCTCAATATTCTGTTGCGCTGGAACAGCGAAGTTGCCAGAAATAAATCGGGACACTTGATGGCAGGGTCATCTTTGTTACGTCTCTGGCAGGCGTAGAGTATATGAGGCAAGCTTTTCAATGAAGAAAAAAAGAGACCAGAGGGGGTGTCAAGGGAACAGCAGGTTTTAATGCATTGCTATATATATATAGCAATGCATGTGCACAAAATAGCCAGACTGCAACTCCAGTTCCCCAGAACGGAACAGACGACCAAACAAATCCGATATGAGGCAAAGAAGATTTAATGAGGCAAACTGAGCAGCAAAGCGAACTGACGCGTTTCGGGCGGATGCCCTTGATCACAGTCAAATGTTTACCCATAATGCCTGGATTTTTAAAATACTAGTGCACACAATGTGATTAAATTCGACATAGAAAAAATACTACTACGGTTCTATGGCACATAAGAGTACAGAGGTAAGTGATAACCAAATCCAATGTTAATATCACACGGATACAAGTTCTTAACTGAATGAATTCATAGAAAATGGCAATATTGTTTCTGCATGAATGCTTCAATATGGTTAACACAGTATAATACTATCCATAAACATCTAGTTTAATTCATCGCAGTTTGTAAACATCATATTCAGGGCAAAAAGACAATTTGGTTTAAAAGTATGATATAAATACTTAAAAACATTTTAAATACAAAATGAATTGTTATTATAAAAACTTGTCCTATATTGATGTGCAATCCTACCCAATGTAAACATAACATTCTGTGCAAAAGATGCTAATGAACACTGTACTGTTAAGACCATAGATATTATTTACAATCCTGCGGGGACATCTAAAATTGATGGCAGCCCCTTTTGGCTAGTGATGATATTTCGAGGACATCTACTAATGATGGCAACCCCTCTGTTCGCAGATATAGAGCCTACGTCTAGTGAAAATCTCTTTTTAAACTATATGTGCCCCTAGCACCTATAATAACGAGTGCAAAACTAATTGTGTAGACTGGTAAATCAATCCCTATCTACATTCTCTACAGGTCAAAGAACAATAAGGGTGGATAACGGAAAATGTAAAATAAACAGCAAAGGAAATGACCTTTGGGCCAAGTAAACGGATGTTACAATGTGGGAGCGGCCTCAACGATTGATAATGTTACAGTTCAGTAGGTGAGGGCTAGGGTACAAAAATGTACTACTCATGATAAATAAGTAAGTCAACCCTATACAAAATGATATAAATCTTCTGTGGTGTTAAGCCCATTCGGCACCTTAGTATCCAGTTCAAGTATCATTTGGGACTCCAGTTGACGCAGCATCTTATCTCTGTCCCCTCCCCTACGCGGTTGAGGGACAGATGTCAACACAAAGTAACTGAGACACTCCAAGTTGTTGTTATGCACATTCCTGAAGTACCTCGCCACTGGATAAGAGTTATCATTGTTTACAATTGTCCGAAGATGCTGTAATATCCTGGCGTGCACTGCAAGCCGCGTACTGCCAAAGTACCTCAGGCCGCATGTGCACGCCAGGACATAAACAGCATACTCTGTCCTGCAACTGTAATTGCCCTTAATCTGCAATGGCACCGGACTGAATGGGGTCATATAGGTGCTGGTATTAACACCGAATTTACACGCCCGGCAACTTGAGCACTTAAAGAACCCAAGTCGTTGCAGGAACCAGGATTTTTTCTTTAGTAGTCCAGGGAATGAATTGGAGACATGACTACGTAAGGAGGGTCCCCTCCTAAACGTGATTTTGGGATTGTCAGGGAGTTCAGTAGCCAGAACACCATCATGTTTGGAGGATAGGACAACTTTTTGTTAGGATGGATCTGATCTTTCTATTCTGGCAGCTGAACGGTGTTATGAACCTGATAGCTGAATTTTCAGGGTCTTCACTTTCCTAGTGATCTCGCTAGTCTGCTCTAATAGGGAATCCCTGGATCTTTGCTTCATTTTGCTGACTGACCTTTTGAGAGTTTCGTCATTATACCGTCTAGCTTTAAATCTGGTAAGGGCTTCCACTGTACATTTCTCCAATTCCTCCACACTACTGCAAATTCTTTTTAAGCGGAGCAATTCCCCATAAGGGATATTCTCAATTATGTGTAGTGGGTGAGCACTGCTGGCGTGCAAGGTGGAATTATATATATATATTACACCACACCCCTCCAAAGAAAGAGCAGAGTCCTCTTAAGGGGAAACCATAGAGGTACTTTTATTCGGCAAAATACACTTTACGGCGAATGCATTTCGGCATCAGTATAGCCTTCGTCAGCGCCTGGTGTGTTTAGGAGGTGTGGATACTCCCAGTTTAAAAGCATGTCCTGCCGCACACCGGTAGGTTATACTTATCTCCGCCCTTAAAGTCCGTGCCTTGGCTCACCTGCTGGAAATCACCTGATGCATGACAACTACAGGTCCCAGAATACTGTTGGATCAGGGTGAGTAATGCGGTATATATATATATGCGTTGGAGGCTCCGGTTCTTCAAGTGGCAGAAACCAGCTGGCGCCTGCTTTCCAAGCATCTATAATTACCGTTTCCCGGACCAGTTTCTGCCCGCCTCAAGTTTGTGTTTGCCTCAGCCTTCTGCCAGCTGGCAGCTTGTTACTTAACGAGGAGTCGACTGCACTGTTTGTTCGGCTCTGCATTTTGGCTTAATTTTGGGCTGCACTATGCTCGAGGCTTGAACTGAGAGGGACTTGTAGGAGTGCACAAGACTTTTATTTTACGTTTTTTCCTCATTTCATCACTGCATTTTTTCCTCTAATCCTGTCTGCCGTCCCCTGCAATACTCTCCAGCCGCACTGTCTTCTGGGAGTTGAAGTTTCATTTTGCGCCACCATGGTAGAATCAACATGTGACTTGGGGGCGGTGGCTTACTTACCTTCCAATGAGGGTGGTACTGGACATTTCGAAAATGCAGGTGGGGTCATCACGTGTCAGCAACAGCAACCGAAGAAGGCTCATTGCCGAAATGCATCTTGCTACGCTGTCTGTCAATAAAAACGGCTCCTACATTGTTCCCTCGCGTGGCCTCTTCTCCTTCCTTATCTGCGGGGAGTGCTGCTTTTTTCATTCAGATTCACGCACATGCCAGAGGTGCGTTGGAGGCTCCGGTTCTTCAAGTGGCAGAAACCAGCTGGCGCCTGCTTTCCAAGCATCTATAATTACCGTTTCCCGGACCAGTTTCTGCCCGCCTCAAGTTTGTGTTTGCCTCAGCCTTCTGCCAGCTGGCAGCTTGTTACTTAACGAGGAGTCGACTGCACTGTTTGTTCGGCTCTGCATTTTGGCTTAATTTTGGGCTGCACTATGCTCGAGGCTTGAACTGAGAGGGACTTGTAGGAGTGCACAAGACTTTTATTTTACGTTTTTTCCTCATTTCATCACTGCATTTTTTCCTCTAATCCTGTCTGCCGTCCCCTGCAATACTCTCCAGCCGCACTGTCTTCTGGGAGTTGAAGTTTCATTTTGCGCCACCATGGTAGAATCAACATGTGACTTGGGGGCGGTGGCTTACTTACCTTCCAATGAGGGTGGTACTGGACATTTCGAAAATGCAGGTGGGGTCATCACGTGTCAGCAACAGCAACCGAAGAAGGCTCATTGCCGAAATGCATCTTGCTACGCTGTCTGTCAATAAAAACGGCTCCTACATTGTTCCCTCGCGTGGCCTCTTCTCCTTCCTTATCTGCGGGGAGTGCTGCTTTTTTCATATATATATATATATATATATATATATATATATATGTACTCGCAACTTGCCTCGTCGCAGGGGGAGCGCGTTGGAGCTGGTGCCAGCAACGAGACCAAGGCAGGATCCCGTAATTGTATTCGCGCAAAGTTCAACAATTGATGGCACTCCACTCGAGAAATCTTTTAAACAGCATTTATTTTAGGCTGCGAAGACCTACGCGTTTCGAACGTTGCGTTCTTGATCACGGTAACATTTTAAACAACAAGTCCCTTTTCACTTTTGCTTTATATACACATTGGTGTTCCTAATGCATTCTGGGCATTGGAGTTAAATTCACATCATTCAACTTAAAGCAACATTTCCTAACTGATTTGTTAAAATATATGGAAATGGCACAGATTTACATAAATCATAACCGTTTTTATCATTGTTACTTGGACTAAGTGCCCTTTTAATGCCATGCATATGGTGTTAATTTTAACATATTTTGTGTTAAACAGACAAGTAACCAGGCATATGTAGCTTAGCGGTGAGGAATACATCCTATTTGCTTATTTAAATCTACAGTGTTCCTTAGTGAATGAATTCACTTTTTTATATGTGGAATAACTACTGTGATTAGCAGAGAGGATTGTTCTTCCGTGTTTCTCGGGCTGAGTGCCCTGGCCACCGCTATACCTTGCCACTGCAACCTGGATAAGTGTGGTTTCTTTGTTGTGGTACTCTTAGTCTTTAGACAACTACTCATATTCATCACATTTATGACTTCAGTTATAGATGAACATGAAGTTCTGCATCTGCGTTCAATCCCATTGGTTGTGTGGTCTTGAATTTCATAATTAGTTTAGATTCTAGTCTCCTCAATTGCATTTTTCTGTCACCTCCACGTTCATTCAGAGGGATTGCAGCTAAGCCTGAGTATGTCATATTTGTCCAAGTATAACCAGGATGGCTGATCATGTGCTTGGCCATTGCATAGGCAGGGTCCTTTTTCTGTATTGCCCTAGTATGCTCCAGGATTCGTTTTTTTAGGGGGCATGTCGTGCTCCCAATGTACATTTTTCCGCATTGGCACTGAAGTAAATATACTACAAATGGAGTTTCACATGTGATTTGTTGTTTTATTTCAAATTTTCTACCTGATGGCTCCATCAAACTTTTGAGATTTTTTCCAATCTTACATGCCTTACATATTAGGCATCTTGTAAATCCAGTTTGTTTTGATCCCAGCCAGTCTCTTTCTTTTCGTATTTCGAAGTGGCTGTGCACCAAATGGTCTGACAAATTCGGTGCTCTCCTGTATGTGATTGATGGTGTGTCTCCTATATCGTTTCCAATGTCAATATCCTTTTTTAATACATGCCAAAATTTACTCATGATTTTTCTGATCTTGAAGCTCTCCTTGGTATACCTGATTATCATTCTCGGATGTTCTTCCAATGTTGTATTCTCTGTTTCATTGTCATTGGATATCAAGTCCTGGTTCGAATTTTTTCTTTTTCCTAGTTGAGTTCTGTTATTTCTTGTTAGCATCTCTTGTCTGTTTTTTGTTCTGGCTGCTATTTCCCCTCTTTTTATGTCGATTCTTTTGTAGCCTCTCTGTTGGAATCGTACTTTTGTTTCCTCAAATTTGCGCTCCATTTCATTTTCTTCTGAGCAGTTCCTCTTCATCCTTAATAGCTCCCCGTACGGTATACTTTTCTTTAAACTATTAGGATGATAACTCTGTCCATGCAATAGACTGTTGGTTGCTGTTTCCTTGCGATGGACAGTTGTCTCCAGTTGGTTGTTTTTAATATAGACTTTTGTGTCTAGGAACTCAATTTCCCTCTTGCTGATGTTATAGGTGAATTGTAATCCCACTGTGTTGGTATTCAAGATGACAAAAAAGTCTTTGAATTCCTGTTCAGTGCCCTTCCAAAGCAAGAAGAGGTCATCTATGAAACGAATCCATAGTGCCACGTTGGCCATATATTGGTCGTTTTCCTCTCCCCAAGCTATACACCTCTCCCACCACCCCATCATGAGATTAGCATAGCTTGGGGAAAAGGAAACTCCCATGGCCGTTCCACAGCGCTGTTCATATGTTTTCTTGTTGAAGAAAAATACATTATTGTACAAGCAGAGTGAGATCATTTGTACAAGCATTTTTGAATGTTCATAGAGGTTCACTGGTCTTTGTTGTAAGAAGTACTGAATTGCTTTCAGACCAATTTCATGGTCTATGGAAGTATATAACGATACAACGTCAATCGTTACTAAGAAATAGTTGGGTTGCCATTCTGTGTTAGACAAAATACGCAGAAAGTCTCCCGTGTCCTTAATGAAAGATGTTAGGGTAGGCACTATTGGGGCAAGGAAACTGTTTACGTACACTGATACTTTCTCATATAAACTCCCACAACTGGAAATAATTGGTCTTCCCGGTGGCTTGTTAAGTGTTTTGTGCACTTTTGGAAGAAAGTATATGGTTGGTACAATTGGATTCTCAACCATAAGATATTTTCTTTCTGAGTAAACCAGCCTTTTTCTATTTCCATTCAAAAATGCTTGTACAAATGATCTCACTCTGCTTGTACAATAATGTATTTTTCTTCAACAAGAAAACATATGAACAGCGCTGTGGAACGGCCATGGGAGTTTCCTTTTCCCCAAGCTATGCTAATCTCATGATGGGGTGGTGGGAGAGATGTATAGCTTGGGGAGAGGAAAACGACCAATATATGGCCAACGTGGCACTATGGATTCGTTTCATAGATGACCTCTTCTTGCTTTGGAAGGGCACTGAACAGGAATTCAAAGACTTTTTTGTCATCTTGAATACCAACACAGTGGGATTACAATTCACCTATAACATCAGCAAGAGGGAAATTGAGTTCCTAGACACAAAAGTCTATATTAAAAACAACCAACTGGAGACAACTGTCCATCGCAAGGAAACAGCAACCAACAGTCTATTGTATGGACAGAGTTGTCATCCTAATAGTTTAAAGAACAGTATACCGTACGGGGAGCTATTAAGGATGAAGAGGAACTGCTCAGAAGAAAATGAAATGGAGCGCAAATTTGAGGAAACAAAAGTACGATTCCAACAGAGAGGCTACAAAAGAATCAACATAAAAAGAGGGGAAATAGCAGCTAGAACAAAAAACAGACAAGAGATGCTAACAAGAAATAACAGAACTCAACTAGGAAAAAGAAAAAATTCGAACCAGGACTTGATATCCAATGACAATGAAACAGAGAATACAACATTGGAAGAACATCCGAGAATGATAATCAGGTATACCAAGGAGAGCTTCAAGATCAGAAAAATCATGAGTAAATTTTGGCATGTATTAAAAAAGGATATTGACATTGGAAACGATATAGGAGACACACCATCAATCACATACAGGAGAGCACCGAATTTGTCAGACCATTTGGTGCACAGCCACTTCGAAATACGAAAAGAAAGAGACTGGCTGGGATCAAAACAAACTGGATTTACAAGATGCCTAATATGTAAGGCATGTAAGATTGGAAAAAATCTCAAAAGTTTGATGGAGCCATCAGGTAGAAAATTTGAAATAAAACAACAAATCACATGTGAAACTCCATTTGCAGTATATTTACTTCAGTGCCAATGCGTAAAAAGGTGCATTGGGAGCACGACATGCCCCCTAAAAAAACGAATCCTGGAGCATACTAGGGCAATACAGAAACAGGACCCTGCCTATGCAATGGCCAAGCACATGATCAGCCATCCTGGTTATACTTGGACAAATATGACATACTCAGGCTTAGCTGCAATCCCTCTGAATGAACGTGGAGGTGACAGAAAAATACAATTGAGGAGACTAGAATCTAAACTAATTATGAAATTCAAGACCACACAACCAATGGGATTGAACGCAGATGCAGAACTTCATGTTCATCTATAACTGAAGTCATAAATGTGATGAATATGAGTAGTTGTCTAAAGACTAAGAGTACCACAACAAAGAAACCACACTTATCCAGGTTGCAGTGGCAAGGTATAGCGGTGGCCAGGGCACTCAGCCCGAGAAACACGGAAGAACAATCCTCTCTGCTAATCACAGTAGTTATTCCACATATAAAAAAGTGAATTCATTCACTAAGGAACACTGTAGATTTAAATAAGCAAATAGGATGTATTCCTCACCGCTAAGCTACATATGCCTGGTTACTTGTCTGTTTAACACAAAATATGTTAAAATTAACACCATATGCATGGCATTAAAAGGGCACTTAGTCCAAGTAACAATGATAAAAACGGTTATGATTTATGTAAATCTGTGCCATTTCCATATATTTTAACAAATCAGTTAGGAAATGTTGCTTTAAGTTGAATGATGTGAATTTAACTCCAATGCCCAGAAAGCAAAAGTGAAAAGGGACTTGTTGTTTAAAATGTTACCGTGATCAAGAACGCAACGTTCGAAACGCGTAGGTCTTCGCAGCCTAAAATAAATGCTGTTTAAAAGATTTCTCGAGTGGAGTGCCATCAATTGTTGAACTTTGCGCGAATATATATATATATATATATATATATATATATATATATATATATATATATATATATATATATATATATATATATTATATGTCTAGTACAGAGCCATCTAGCACCTAGAGAAACAGATTGGTTGAAAACAAGTAAAGGCTTTAGGAAATGTGGCAATTGTAAGGCCTGTAGTGATAGTGTAAACTGTAATGAGATCCTTCTCCCTAAAACTAAAAAGAAATGGGAGATCAAACCCCGTATAAGATGTTCCACCGAATATGTGGTATACCTTATACGCTGCCCCTGTGACCTATGGTACATAGGGTCAACAACTGCACCAGTGAAGAAACGAAGTCTTGAGCACTGGCGCGCGATTACTAACAAAGACCTGTCATACAGTACCGCGAGGCATTTTAACCAGTTCCACCAGAGCAAAACATCGGCAGCCAAGCACATAGGGATAGCCACGATTAAAAATAACGTCAGGGGTGGAAATAGGTTAGCTGCATTACGAAAATTGGAGTCAAGATTAATTTTATTGGCAGGAACCCGATTCCCAGGAGGTATGAACATGGATGAAGAGCTACACTCTCATCTATAGGAGAAACAAGAAAGAAATCCTGTAAAGACCAAAATGACTGAAAGTTGCCAGACTGATTACCCATCAGATATGTAAACATTTTTGTTTTTAATTCCCCACCCCGCACACCCTCACACCCTCACAACCTATACCAGCAAATTAATGTGGGATTATTAACTGTATATTTATATAACAAGATTGAACGATACACCTCCCCCTTAAATAATAATTACAATCATGAATACTGTAGCATATCAACACCGTCTCTTCTCCCATTTTTTGTAGGTCGGAGTGGGAAGAAATCTCTTAAGAATGGTTATGGACTTTATATTTGGAAAATTATGAATTTTTGGTATAGAGTACTCATGTTTATGATCAGATATACATACAATGGTGAGCCTATGAGTTAATTAAAAGGAAGGGAGAACACAAGGGTATTATACCGATGTTGTCTTATGATTTACTGTTTGAAGAATTTCACTAAAAAAAATATGTTTATATCGGTACTAAACCTGAATTAGAAACAAAATATTGCCCACAGTACTTAGAACGATGAAAGCCAAAACGAAATCTGGTTATTTGCACTTTATCACAATAATTGCACATAAATTGGTATATATGGTCAATGAGTGTAATTGATTATATTTTATCCGCGAATTTTCATCAAACAAACTAGGAGTATTGATTGAAACTATGTATATGTATTTTGTCATGGAACAATAAAGTACAAAATGATGAAAAAACGTTGATACACCTTTAAAAGATGGTGTGTGAGGAACACGGGTCATGTGACCGAGAACAACCAGGGTTGTTCGAAACGCGTTGTCCTCGATCGCTTGCTGTGCCAAAATAAATACCTAACAAGGACTACGGGCTCGTTTGAATTCTTTTTGACTTACTGGAATTCTGCTGCTGCATATATTATAATATATATATGTATGTATATGTATATATATATATATATATATTACCTACTGGCGGTCGCCAGTAGGTATATATAGTTAGGATTTTTTCTCTATGGGTTTTTTGAAAATTCTATGTCTAATAACTTTGGCGTTTGTGGACGGAATTGGCTGAAATTTTCAGGAAAATGGCACATTTTGTTTCTGAGCAGCCCCTGAAAATTGGGGGGGGTTTCGTCCAGGGGGGGTCGAGAAAAAAGGGGGGTCCCAAAACGTGTTTTTAACATTGAGTTTTCCATAGGGCGGTTGGCCTCACTTTTAGCCCGAACGGCTGAATGGATTTGCACGAAACTTGGCAAAATTGTAGGGACTGGTAGCCCGATGTGCCTTTTGTAGGTCTCAATATATGTGCTCCAGTGGATTTTGAGAAATTAACGTTTAAAAAAAGATATATATCTGTAACAGCGGACCAGGCAGCGGCCCAGGACGCGTACTTTTCGCGCAACGGAGCTTTGTGAAGCGAAGCTGATTGGTTCTCCGGCGTCTGTCAACATTCCAAACAGTCCGTAGCGGCCGCCATCTTGTCTCTCGGTAGGATCGAGAGACAAGAGGAGGCCAAAGCGAAGGGGCAAATGACCATAAGGGGGCATAGTACATTGTCGCTGACCCCCTAGGTTTGATGTGGAGGTTTTAAAAGGGCCCCGCGGGGCAAAATAAAATAATAATATTAATAATCGAACGGCTGAATGGATTTGCACGAAACTTGGCAAAATATTAGGGACTGGTAGCCCGATGTGCCTTTGCTAGGTCTCAATATATGTGCTCCAGTGGATTTTGAGAAATTAACGTTCAAAAAAAGATATATATCTGTAACAGCGCTCCGCTTCGCGTAACGGAGGTTTGCGAAGCTGATTGGTCATTCTGTCACTGGGCTATAGTTGGGCTACATCTGGCTGATATTTGGGCTACATTTGTTTTTTTGTGTGTCTGGCGGCCATCTTTGGGCTACATTGGGCTACATTGGGCTTCATTGGGCTACATTGGGCTACATTTGGGCTCCAACATATATATATAGGCCAATGTAGCCCAATATATATTTTTCAAAGTTAATTTTCGTAAAAACCACTGGAGCATATATCTTGAGACATAGCAAAGGCACATCGGGCTACCAGTCCCTACAATTTTGCCAAGTTTCGTGGAAATCCATTCAGCCGTTCGAGCTAAAAGTGAGTCCAACCGCCCTATGGAAATGAAGGAAATGAATGGGTAATTTGTAATTAGCAAATAGCTAATCGCAAACTAGGAATGGTAAAGAATCGCTATTTATTCCTTAAAGTTCGCTATTTAGGAAATGCAAAAAACTTTGATGATACATATGGCGGTTCATCTCTAACAAGATAAGAAGCATAGGGATACATTTATGATGACTGGCGCATCACCAGGGATGTGTTAGTCATTCTGTGCCGCTGTTCCGTCACCTATGGTGTGCTGCATTTACAATGCGGCGCATCATGGGGCAAAAACAGCAGAGATGCGTGATGTATCTGTGCCGTAAAGGTGGCGCATTGCTGGAGTTGTATCGCAAGTGTGATGAAGCTCCAGCAAGGGTCGGGGGTGCCCCTGTCGCAGGGTTTCTGTTCTCACACAGAACTGTGGACAGAGGATTGGAACCTCGGCGAATTAGGGTGTCCCAAAACTCACGTTAGTAATCAAAAACTCCTTAGCAAGCTAGGTACAGTGTCACATTGGATATAACAAACTCTCAATGTTTAGACAATCCAGAATATGAACTTATAGTACCTCAGGATACGTGGAACTCATGAACAGTCGGTCGTTATATATTTCTTAGAAACCAGAACATGGAGTTAAGAAGAACACATGTGTATTTGAAATGTTTATTTACTAATGCCGTCTTCTCAGGCGTAGTATCTTAGATAATACAAGTACACATATTATCAGTAGCAAAATTACCAGCATAGTTACTAGTACATAAAAAGCGAATGGTGATAGTATGTTAACATGCTGTAAATGAATAAGAGTTAGCAACACTTATAAGCAGCCGCGGGCCGTGGAGGGAGTTACGGTGAGGCAGGGAGGCGGGGAGGGGGAGAAGCAGGGTGGAGAATACAAGTACACATATTATCAGTAGCAAAATTACCAGCATAGTTACTAGTACATAAAAAGCGAATGGTGACAGTATGTTAACATGCTGTAAATGAATAAGAGTTAGCAACACTGATAAGCAGCCGCGGGCCGTGGAGGGAGTTACGGTGGGGCAGGGAGGCGGGGAGGGGGAGGGGCAAGGTAGAGAGGGCTCCACCCTGCTTCTCCCCCTCCCCGCCTCCCTGCCCCACCGTAACTCCCTCCACGGCCCGTGGCTGCTTATATCTCACCCTCCCTAATACACATATTATATTATTTGCTAAGAAGGTCTCTTTGTGTTGGTTTAGGGCGTGCCCATACTTTAGTGTCTTAGATTTGAAGGAATCACATCAGCATACACCAGCTCTCTCTTCATGTGAACCGCATCAACTGTTGTGTATGTGTGTTCGGCAAAGCAATATAAAACCCGCCTCATGCCCAGAATTGGCAGAAGTTGCACTTATGTTATGAGTATGAAGTCGTGGAGATCAGACCTCATAACAATTCTGTATCGTGTTGTTCTTGAAACTTTAGCACTCGCTGTACAGATATAGTTTAACAAGCAAAGCAGATAGTAGAGCAATAACATATTATTCTCATGTAAACCACGATGAACTACTAGGTGGAAAGCTAAAGCAACAACTAAGTGTCGTGTGCAGAAGTTGCAAAAAAGGAAAAATGGCGTTTAAACCGGTAATGAGCCCATGCTAACTTAACACGGTGTAAAGATATCCAGGACCTAGATGACACCTCCCCATGATCCGGAAACGAACTGAATAAGATAATAGAAGTGCCATCTCATGAGAGCAGATTGCAAGTTTATATGTGGACGGTCCGCAAGGTAAAGCATTAAAAACTAGGAAAATTTAATGCTAAAGAAAAATAAAACAGCCAAGTACTTTATCGAGTCTTAAGCCAATAGGCAAGGTAAATAATAAAAACTTGACAAATAAGTCAATGAATTGTCAATGAAATGCTAGTACTCAGCATATCAAACATGAAAAAGGTCTATGACATAACTGTGTATGCAAAATAAGCTGCAACAGCCTCAATCAATCAATCAATCAATCAGTGACACTTATAAAGCGCGCTACATACCCGTAGGGTCTCAAGGCGCTGGGGGGGGGGGTGCCGCTACTGCTCGAACAGCCAGGTCTTCAGCTTCTTCCTGAAGGAGAGGTGGTCTTGGGTCAGGCGCAGGTCGGTCGGGAGGGAGTTCCAGGTCTTGGCGGCCAGGTAGGAGAAGGACCTTCCTCCTGTAGTCGCTCTTCGGATGCGGGGGACGGCGGCGAGTGTGTGGTTGGCTGATCGGAGGTGGCGTTTGGGAGCGTAGAAGTTGACTCGGCTGTTGAGGTAGCTCGGGCCTTGGTCGTGTAGGGATTTGTGTGCGTGGGTGAGGAGGCGGAAGGTGATTCTTTTGTTGACGGGGAGCCAGTGAAGGTCTTTCAGATGTCCGGAGATGTGGCTGGTTCGTGGGATGTCGAGGATGAGTCTGGCTGAGGCGTTCTGGATCCGCTGGAGTCTCTTCTGGAGCTTGGCAGTGGTACCGGCGTATAGGGCGTTGCCGTAGTCCAGACGGCTGGTGACGAGGGCCTGGGTGACGGTCTTCCTGGTCTCGGTGGGGATCCACCAGAAGATCTTCCGTAGCATGCGTAGGATGTTGAAGCACGCCGAGGAGACGTTGTTTACTTGCCTGGTCATGGAGAGGGAGGAGTCCAGGATGAAGCCCAGGTTGCGTGCATGGTCTGTCGGTTTGGGTGCGGTGCCCAGGGCGGGAGGCCACCAGGAGTCGTCCCAGGCGGAGGGAGAGGAGCCCAGGATGAGGACCTCCGTCTTGTCCGAGTTCAGTTTCAGGCGGCTGATCGTCATCCACTCGGCTACCTCTTTCATCCCTTCGTGCAGGTTGGCTCTGGCGGCGGCGGGGTCGTTGGTCAGGGAGAGGATCAGCTGGGTGTCGTCGGCGTAGGAGATTATGCTGAGGTTGTGTTTGCGTACGATGGCCGCGAGGGGGCTCATGTAGACGTTGAAGAGGGTGGGGCTCAGAGATGATCCTTGGGGGACGCCGCAGATGACTTCGGAGGCCTCTGACTTGTACGGTGGTAGGCGGACTCTCTGTGTTCTTCCGTCGAGGAAGGAGATGATCCATTCCAGTGCCTTCTCCTGAATTCCGACGTTGCTGAGGCGCTGCACTAGGGTGCGGTGGCAGACAGTGTCGAATGCCGCGGAGAGGTCTAGGAGGATGAGGGCCGCTGTTTCTCCATTGTCCATCAGGGCTCGGATGTCATCGGTGGCGGCGATGAGGGCGGTCTCGGTGCTGTGGTTGGCTCGGAAGCCGGACTGTGAGGGGTCGAGGGATCCGTTCGTCTCGAGGAAGGCGGCCATCTGCTTGTTGACGGTCTTCTCGATGACTTTGGCAGGAAACGGGAGAAGCGAGATGGGGCGGTAATTCTTGAGGTCAGTGGGGTCCGCTGTTGGTTTCTTGAGTAGAGCGCTGAGTTCGGCGTGTTTCCAGCTCTCAGGGAAGATGTGGTGTTGAAGGATGTGTTGATGATGTCTCGCAGGTGGGGTGCGATGACAGCGTCGGCCTTGTTGAAGACGTGGTGAGGGCAGGGGTCGGTCGGTGATCCGGAGTGGATGGAAGTCACCGTCTTCATCCGAAAACAGTTCAGCCATCCAATTTACCGTCTTCATCCGAAAACAGTTCAGCCATCCAATTTAAAAGCGGAAAAGAACATACGTGCTCTCCCAGCACCGGATCCTCTATCACCATCAGAGGACAGCTCGGTGGGTTTTCAAGAAAGCTCTGTTCCAAGAAAGACTGTGCTGCCGCCAGTAAATTCCAGGGACCAAGTAGTCCATGCATCAATGCCACAGCCATAATCCTTTCGCCAGGACAAACCAACTCGTGAGTAATGATAGGAGTCATCAGCTGATTAAAGTCGACGTCAGGAGAAACCGGTCCGCAGAGACACAAATCAATGGCCCAATCGAAATCACAGGTCAGGCAGTGAAATACAGGCTGGACACAGGTGAAGTAGGAGAATCGAAAAGATAATCCATATGCCGTGCTTAATATCGCCAACGGCATTGTGCCATAATATTCTAGCATGCGATTGCGGAACAGTGTCAGCAGCTGCAGGGTGGGAGGTTGCATAGGAGGGACATCCATATTTAAAAATGTAAAAAAGCACAAGAGCGTCCGCTGGAAATGCAAGTAAAAATGCCAATCCACGAACCAGAGTGGAGAAAATAGAATGAAAGGAAGCAGGGATGACTCCAAAGATTTTCTCAAATGAAGTCACGAGACCACTGGTAACAACTTTAAAAAAGTGCGCCAGGGTCTTTGTGGAGGATGCGTTAAAGATAGTCGGAACCATCTTGCTGAAATTGAAAGGCAAATCTGAATTGAAAAGTGTGTGCACCTCTGTACGGGTGTTCGCTATGTGAAGCACGAAAGTTTCACGGGCCGAACTCAAGGCCACCTCTCTCTGAGACAAAAGAGCTCTTATTCTTGCCATGCCGTTGAAATCTGTCCCAAGGTTGGTATTTGTGGCTAGATTGAAAACTCCCTATGTTCATGTGTGGGAGGAAATAGAACATTTCTGCAGCAAATAACCCGTTCACTTACTGTTACGATAAAAGGAATACTTTTAATTAACTCAGAACAATCTTCATTATTGAGCATCAAATAACTACCATTTTCCAACAACTTGAACGTGGGGATGATAGCAGGAACTGGCGTGCCTTGCAACACGCAAGCCATATTTGGTCGGTGTTTGTTGCATGAACCGTGTAACTGTATGTGCCTACACATTAGTGAATGATCTGGCGTCTCAGTGCATTCCTCTCCATTCAGATAAACTTCTTGATCATCTTTGAAACATCTGTATGTGTATGGAAGCGACCAGACCTCATGAAGAAAAGCACTACCTAAAGGTTCATAACGACCTATTGGTATATATTTCATACAATTTGAAAACTTATATAAAGCAAAAGGCAGCGTTATTAAACCATGGATAAGGCACGTTGCCAAAAAACCCGCAATCCTCTGTTGATGATGTCACTGAGCATGTCATGAATGATGTAATATGTGACATCAACAGCAGTGGATTACGGGTAATAGTATCTCTAGTTTACTCCCCTATAGCTGTCTTTCTTTTAACATAAGTGTCTGTTTCCTTCCCTTATACTTACTGTTTTTGGTTCGCTTTCGGTTCGCGTACCGGCGAGCGAACTGGGAAGCGAACTAAGAGAAATAGAGGTTGGCACAGTTCCAAATATTGTACCAATTTTTTAATAACGGGGAGGTAGTTCTGAAAAGAACTTTTTTTTATTGTTTTTGTTGTTTTATATTTTTTTTATTATTTTTCGGAACATTTTTTTACTGTTTTTGAATTTTTCTGAACAGTTTTATATTCTTGTGGGTTTTTCTTGGAGGGGGCAATGAAAACGATTCATTGTAAAGGGCTCAACAGGAGCAACAAAACAAAAAAAGAAGTATTTATTATTTTGGGCGTTTCGTACAAACTTGCATATGATAGTCAATAGCTCTGTTGATCAGAGTGATGCTTTTTTCTCCGTAGGAAATGAATCCATCGCAAAATACGCAGATGTGTTTTACATCACCAAATCTCATTTGTATATTTGGCACCATCTCCCTGCCCTCTGGTCCCGTTACTTCCGGTACAACAGATCTTCTGGCCATAATAGGGAGATTATCTAGGTCGTTCCGAAACTGTGCAGCACTGTAGTTGTTAGGATGCCACCTAGTCATATGGCGATGCATTGTGTAGTTTCCGAAACTGTATTTTTTCTCGGTTCCTCTGGACAGTCTATCTTGACATATAAGGCAAGTTACGTATCTTGCATTTACTTTTTTCTGACCTTTGGGAATTTTAAAAAATTGCCAAATGAAGTTTTCTTTCCGGTGAGACGTCCTGGGCTGCTCAGGCAAAAACTGCCTCTCTTCGTGCTCGTCGTCCTGTTCTTCTTCTTCCTCTTCTTGTTGAATTATAACTTGAGCAGGTGGTCCACTCTTCCTTGGATGTGGTGGAGGTGGTAGGGAAGCACCAGCTGAAGCTACTAAAGAAGCCATTGCTCAGTGATCACAAAGGGTCTTTCTCTCACAATGATGAAAGTCAGAGTGAGGAAAGAAGGAGGGATTTTCATCATTTGGGAAAAACAAGAGTTCTCAACCAATCAAAAGTGTTCATTTTAGATTATATGACCTAGTCTTACATCATTAGGAAACCAAAAGTGAAATGAACCAATGAAAAGTGTTATTACCAAGTCACATGACTTGCTGTGTTTACGTTAAGCGCTTTGCAGGGCCTCCCGGTTTGCTTCCAGAAACCTGCGCTTTGCGACTCGCTTCGCGTACCAGTTCGCTAACGTAGCACGTCATATGACGTATCACGCGAGAACGTGAAACGTCATGCGGACGGGAGGCGTCACGATGTTGTTTTCTAACGCGGCACTTGCGGTAAAGAAACGTTTACCGGCTCGCGGTCTATTTCGCGGCATCAAGGTCAGCTAACGGGAAGCTTCCCGATTCGCGAAGCGGGAACGAAGGAAAAAAAATATTTTAAAAAAAAATGATTCATAAACATATAAAATATATTTTGGGATTTAAAGAAGAATACATTTTACAGCTACAGATATTAGCTGTTAAAAAACCAATGAAATTCACAGAAAAAACCATAGGTTATAGACCATATATAGTTAGGAATTAGCATTTACAAAACCTTGAAAATTCACTGAAAAAACCATAGGTTATAGACCATATATAGTTAGGAATTAGCATTTAGAAAACCTTATTTTACTCACACAAAACCATTGAAATTCCATATATAGTTAGTTGCACTAACTATATATCGCGCACCCGCAATCCACTGCTGATCATGTCACATATTACATCATTCCTGACATGGTCAGTGACATCACTGATGACATCACTGATGACATCTCAAATGACATCACTGATGACATCACTGATGACATCTCATTTGACATCATTCTTGTGCTAATACGATAAACCTCTTCAGACTCTGATATAACCTTAGATACACTCAGTGTATACAGACACTCACACACTGCCACTCATCCATGGAGTTACTCACACACCCAGTCAGTCATGCAAAGAAACAATCTCACCTCCATTTCTTGAACTATGCAGTTAAACACACCTTACTTATTGAAACATATACTAACACATATTTACTCTCTTATACAATCATTCAGTGGCTCTCATGCACAGTTATTTATATATGCCAACTCTCAAATGTACTGTGTTTTACATATGTACTTACTATGACATGTAGCATTGAGATATCCATTCACTCATCAATACACTCATGCACACAGTCAACTGCCTATGTAGCTGTTTCCACATGCACTCTTGAACTCATACACCTAGTGAATAGAGTCACACACCTTCCAGCCACCCCCACACAAACTCAATCTCCCATAGAAATACTTGGGCAACCAATTAATAACACATATAGCCTCTCGTATAGCTAATGATCAACACATGCAGCAGTTTACAGAACAACAGACATAATGATGCACAAATTAAGACAGTTTAGTCACTAACCCATGCATTCAGTGAGACACATTTAATCACTCACTCATACAGTCAGTCACGCACCTACTAAATCCTTCATCCAGACACTTATACATCCACTCATTCCTCAATATGTAAGACATATTTTAACTTTACAGAAACATACAGTCACTGGATGTAGTCATCAGTGATGTCATCAGTGATGTCATTTGAGATGTCATCAGTGATGTCATCAGTGATGTCACTGACCATGTCATGAATGATGTAATATGTGACATGATCAGCAGTGGATTGCGGGTGCGCGATATATAGTTAGTGCAACTAACTATATATGGAATTTCAATGGTTTTGTGTGAGTAAAATAAGGTTTTCTAAATGCTAATTCCTAACTATATATGGTCTATAACCTATGGTTTTTTCAGTGAATTTTCAAGGTTTTGTAAATGCTAATTCCTAACTATATATGGTCTATAACCTATGGTTTTTTCTGTGAATATATATATATATATATATATATATATATATATATATATATATATATATATATATATATATATATATATATATATCTTTATTCCTTTATTTCGATACAATCGTATCATAAAAGGTACATTCAAAACATTTACACATTTTATCACAGAGCGTTCACATAGAGATACATAATCCTCTGATCTAATTTTTCAATTCGTAATTTCATTCAGGAGGGATATTTAAGATCGAAGTTTTACAATAAATACTTGAGAATAAAAAGGCACGTATCAAAAACGTAAAAAAAACAAGATCTAACCATTTACATCGTATTTACAATTAACAATTGGATAATTAATTAAATTGATTAAACTGATTAAATTCGGCAGATATCGTCCCCTGGCCATGGTTCGGGTCTAGCGTCCCATTGTGTTCCCTATTTTCTTGCATCTTCATTTAAATGCACATACGTGTTCTAGAGCTTCTCAACCGCCTTAATCCAGATAAAATGAACTGGTAGCAAAAATCTACTTACAGCAAAAACAAATACTTGGCTAGTGTCTGATTTCAATATCCTTTCCGCCACCTGGTATGATCTCACACCTATGTTTCTACAAACTGCCATCCCATAAGCTGGGCAGAAAAAAAGTAATGTCTTCCTTTTTACCCCCAGAGCACAAGGTACATAAATCGCTACCATGCTTAGTTCATCTTGCCACATATGATTTTAACATTAGTATACCATATCTTAGCTTCAAGTATGGTGTTTTGCCAAGAGGAGGGTTTACCTCATTGAGAAAGGGTTCAAAACTTGGGCTAGTTTTAAATAACAGAAATTCACTGGTCAATAAGCCATTTGCTCTGTCATATGGTCCATTCTGTTCCATATGAAACCAAAATGACTTTTTTAGAACCCTCTTCGAGCTTTTTGTCATTGCTAAGGGATTATTCCAGAAATGTACAAGATCAATCGTTGTCAGCCAGGACCTAACATGATTCAACCAAGTGAGGTCATTGTAGATATCTAAATCCTTTATCACAATTAGGGCTGCCCTGTAGTCCACTAACTCTGGTGTTGTCCATATCCTGACCCAAAACCTTAGCGGTTTTAAAATTACATGGTAGTAAGTTCGCTTAACATTGAGATCCAGCATCAATGGTGTTAACGGGGTACGAGTTGGTAATTTAAGGAGTGCTCTATAGAATTTATTTTCATTCAACTTGAACACTCTTTTACATTCAGCGCCATAGATGGCAGCGGACTGGGCTGTAAACTTAAAAACCTCAAGTGCTGGCAACACAGCTTTATTATGACTGTTACCATGTTTTTTTAAGATTGGAAGTGCATTCTGCATAAGCAGAAGCGTACTCTTTTCAATCAGGGTTTTCCAAGACATTTTTGAATCAATTGAGACTCCTAGATACGTAAAATTTTGAACATATTCGACTTTTTGTTTATTTAGTACCATGTGTCCGGAAAAAGACCTGTGCGGATTTATCGCCATAAACTTAGTTTTACTGGTATTGATATCTAGTCCTTTGTTGCTGCAGTAGGTTTGGAAAGTGTTAAGTAAACATTGCAGACCCTTCGGTGTTTGCGACACTAATATAGTATCGTCCGCAAATAAGAGAGCGGGTATAGTCTCTCCTCCTAATTTTGGGGCATCATTACTACAGTCTTTCAGGAAACTGGGAATATCATTTACAAATAAGGAGAACAGAGTTGGTGCGAGAACGCATCCTTGATGGAAGCCCCTCTTTATTGGTATTGCCCCAGTCTGTTCACCTTCCGGTCCCCACCTTACTTTAGCATAGTTGTTATGGTGTAATCTAATTAATTGCTCCAGGAGATTGGCCGGTAGACCCAACCTGTTAAGTGTTCCCCATAGTAAATGTCTAGGAATGAGATCGAATGCAGCTCTTAGATCAACGAATGCCACATATAAGTGGCCCTTCTTTATGTTGCCATATTTCCAACACAAACAAGCGAACCTGAACACCTGATCCATGGTGCTAATTTTAGCTCTAAATCCTGCCTGATATTTGGTTAAAACCTGCTCATCAATCCACAGGTTGATGCGATTTAAAATGTGCCTTGCGTATATTTTCTGTAAAATATCAATTAAACTTATTGGGCGATAGTTCCCAGGATCGTTCCTATTGCCCTTTTTAAAAATACAAATAATTTCAGCACCCCTCCACGTTTCAGGGATTTCTGCACCAGCTGCTACAGAGTTGCATAGGTGGTTGATATAAGGGCCCCATACACCAATGTCATGTTTATATAAGTCACCCGGAATCTTGTCTAGTCAGGGAGCTTTCCTTGGTTTGACTAGACTTATAGCCGTCAGTGATTCTTGCAGGGTAAATTCTAGTTTATCTTCATTCAAATTTAATACTAGTCCCTCACTTTCAAGGCTACCTATTTCTGGGGCCGAATATAATTTAATAAAATGTTCAACCCAGGTTAATTCATCTAGGTAGACTTCCCTGGAGTCCCTAAAATTCCTATTTCCATTTGCGACAATGTTCCAAAAAGTTATGTGGTCCCTGTCTTTCGCTGCCTCTAACATACATGACCATATTTCTTCGTCCCAAATTGATTTAGCCTTCTCTACCACTTTCTTGTATCTGGTCCTAGCTTCCTTGACTAGCTGGCACTCTTTGTTCTTAATAGCTTGAACCAGTTCAGTTTGGCACTACGACATTCTTTATTATACCAAGCCTTTCCATTCAGATTTTGATTGGCTTTGTCTTTCCCTTTATTGACAGTTCTTGTGATCAGTGGGACAATTGCCTTAAAATAGCTGGCATGTAATTCCATAAATTTGCCCATATACTCATTTTCCAAAACATACGGGCCAAAAATATCCACCAGAGTGTCATAGACTAGTGCCAACTTCTTCCCATGTTTCAAAATGTGCGCCCATTAAACTGAGCGACGATTGTTGCTCACTATGACGTTATCGATTTTATGGGGTTGGCTGTTTGCATTATTCAATGAACTATTCATCAACCCTCCTTCAAGAGCAAGACAGAGTGAGCGTTGATCACTCTCCATCCTAACATCGATTGCAAAATCAACAGCAAATGGCCATATGTTATAGGATAACATTATATAATCTATTTTGGTTTGGGTAAGGCCTCTACAAAATGTAGGGTGTTTTTCTGTATCTGCAGGAAAACGTCCGTTACATGCCCTGAGACCATGAGTCACGGTAAATCTAAGTATTTGCAGCGCAAACGCGGAACATGGGACCAGTTTTGCACTTGTTAAGAATGGAATTTTATTTACCATGTCTTCATCGTCTAAAATCTTATCCAGTCCGCTAATGGGTTCAAAGTTACATTTGAGGTCTCCACAAAATACTATTCCTACACGATGCTCTACAGTATTTAAAATTCTATCCAGCTGCCCGATTGTTTTAGACTCCTTTGACCCTGGCCCAGGTCTATTATAGACATTGTAAATGTGCATTATCCTATTTGCCCTAGTTATTATCTTAATACCTAGGATATCCGGTGAATCAGTCACTATTTGTTTTATACTAATACTTAAATTGACTTTCACCCATATTACTAGGCCACCAGAGGGTCTTCCTCTTACTGACGGTACAGCCGGTAAAAAAAAGCTTTTATAACCCACTCTATGTATGGTCTTAGTTGACCAAGTTTCCTGCAACGTGCATATATCACTTGTATTAATAAAACTGTTCCACTCGGGATCAATAATGTTCCTGCGTAGTCCCGCTATATTCCATGGGTTTATTTTCAAATTTGCCCACTCTTTATTATTTGAAACTCTCATGGAATCGCCATAAGCTAGTTGAGTACTACCATTTAGTATTAATGGATTGGAGTTATTTACACAACTACGTATGTCCTCTATACTTACATCATCAGTTGTCCCTAGTGGAACGATATCCAGCACTGCCGGCTGCCACCATAGTCTAAGGGTACGCCTGACCCGTGTAGTCAATCTACTTCCTCAAGTTGGGACAGTTCTTGGAATCTATTATATATTTCTGGGGCGTGAGAATTGCTTACTGCTTTGTTCCTACCTTGTTCCAGGTGTTTATAAAAGTAACCCAGTGGCAGTGCACATATGTTTGTTTCCCACATTGAGTTTGCTTCATGGGCTTGCAAGAGGGAGCGTATTACATGGGGATGTCTAAAGTTAACCACAATACAATCTCCCTGTATGTTTTTAACCCCACTTCCCACCCACCCTACCCTTCGTACCATCAAAATGTCATTGGCTTTGTTTGCCGTAAATTTGTTACGTTTGGTCAACCAACCTACCGCCTTATTCTTTAGGTTTTGCCACGTTTCTTTTTGGTCCCTTTTTAGTACTGGTACACCTGCTAAGACCAGAACATATGGACACGTAGCAGGGGGCAGTTTTAGTATATATGTATTAGGTACAAGGTCTGTCTCGTTTGAGCTATATACCCTTTCCCTTTGGGTTGGAACTTCTGAGGACGATGTGGTACTAGTGGGATTAGGATGGGCCCTCTTTTCACACTTATTAGCCCCTTGGGGATCTTTTATAGCACATTTGTGCGCCTTATTTGGAAGCCCTACGTCTCTTTGTATCTGAATTTGATCCGCAGCCTTATTAGCCATGGTGGCCTGATTAGCTATTTTCAAACCATCAATATGTTTCTCCCCCTCTGTAATTATGATATTACCTTCTGTTATGTTCTTGTTTAGACAGAGTACCATTTCACTTAATTGGGCAATCTCAGTGTCTGAGACATTTAATATACTATCTAAGCAGTCTCTTATTTGTGCCTGAATGGAGGACAGGGCACTTTTAAATATGTTAGCCACTGTCTGCTCCATTGCCCCTATTACCTCTTGATCTCTAGTTACATCAATATGGTCTGTAGCTTCTGTTTGTACCCCTATTGTTCTAATGCTAGTACCCTTCTTTCCTGGTGTGATAGTGGGGTACCCATTACAGGGATTTCCTATCTCTCCTGTTTTGCCTTTCTTTGGCTGATTTTTTGCGCCCCGCCGGGATTTTTCACATTTTTCCCCGCTTAAATGACCCACCGTCCCTATAGTTTTTTGTGTTCGTAATCTACTTGCAATACCTGTGTTTTGTTGTTCATGTTCTCTCTGCTGCCCTGATGTGTCATCTCCCGAGACATTTACAAGTGGACACAGATATATATACATAGAGAGATATATATATTCATATATATATATATATATATATATATATATATATATATATATATATATATATATATATATATATATATATATATATATATATATATATATACATAGAGAGATATATATATTCATATATATATATATATATATATAAATATATATATATATATATATATCCACTCCACTCCTTCAAAAGAACGAGTAAGGCCACAGGTGGGGAACGTTTCGGAAGCGCTTTATTAGCTGCACATACAGCGGAAAATACAATCTTTTCCAATGGCGGATGCATTTCGGCGTTCTTAGCCTCCTCAGCGCCAGGTGCATGTGCTTGTGTAGATAAGCGTCAGGGAAGAAGGTATGTCCTGCCACCTCCCCCACAGACCGCAGCTCCTCCCACTGTGATGACCTCACATTGCATACACCTTCCTGTAGTCCGCTTAATGTTCAGCGCCTACAAAGTCCAGCATGCCACAGCAGTGCGTGGGTAGGTATCGCAGGAGAAAAGTGGGAAACAATTACAGCAGCGTCTGTAACGATAAAGCCATGCCCAAAAGTACATGTGTGCAGCTGCGCTGCCTCCAGTCCCCATACCGCTTTAACCAACGTAGCTTGGAAATCCTTTCTGGCGGGGGCAAGTCAGCAATCCAACTGGCCCGACGTGATGCATAATGTCATCCTCACCGTCGTACTTCTTTCTTTGCTGCGCGGTGGGCTCTGTGAATTCCGGTACCCCGGAGAAATCCAAAACTGCAAGCAGTGTTCCAGTAAGTACAGAGCCTCTTTACCAAAGCGGGAGCCTTAGAAGCGCATCACTGGAAACTGCGCTATGTATCCACTCCACTCCTTCAAAAGAAAGAGTAAGGCCACAGTTGGGAAACGTTTCGGAAGCGCTTTATTAGCTGCACATACAGCGGAAAATACAATCTTTTCCAATAGCGGATGCATTTCGGCGTTCTTAGCCTCCTCAGCGCCAGGTGCATGTGCTTGTGTAGATAAGCGTCAGGGAAAAAGATATGTCCTGCCACCTCCCCCACAGACCGCAGCTCCTCCCACTGTGATGACCTCACGTTGCATACACCTTCCTGTAGTCCGCTTAATGTTCAGCGCCTACAAAGTCCAGCATGCCACAGCAGTGCATGGGTAGGTATCGCAGGAGAAAAGTGGGAAACAATTACTGCAGCGTCTGTAACGATAAAGCCATGCCCAAAAGTACATGTGTGCAGCTGCGCTGCCTCCAGTCCCCATACCGCTTTAACCAACGTAGCTTGGAAATCCTTTCTGGCGGGGGCAAGTCAGCAATCCAACTGGCCCGACGTGATGCATAATGTCATCCTCACCGTCGTACTTCTTTCTTTGCTGCGCGGTGGGCTCTGTGAATTCCGGTACCCCGGAGAAATCCAAAACTGCAAGCAGTGTTCCAGTAAGTACAGAGCCTCTTTACCAAAGCGGGAGCCTTAGAAGCGCATCACTGGAAACTGCGCTATGTATCCACTCCACTCCTTCAAAAGAACGAGTAAGGCCACAGGTGGGGAACGTTTCGGAAGCGCTTTATTAGCTGCACATACAGCGGAAAATACAATCTTTTCCAATGGCGGATGCATTTCGGCGTTCTTAGCCTCCTCAGCGCCAGGTGCATGTGCTTGTGTAGATAAGCGTCAGGGAAGAAGATATGTCCTGCCACCTCCCCCACAGACCGCAGCTCCTCCCACTGTGATGACCTCACGTTGCATACACCTTCCTGTAGTCCGCTTAATGTTCAGCGCCTACAAAGTCCAGCATGCCACAGCAGTGCATGGGTAGGTATCGCAGGAGAAAAGTGGGAAACAATTACTGCAGCGTCTGTAACGATAAAGCCATGCCCAAAAGTACATGTGTGCAGCTGCACTGCTTCCAGTCCCCATACCGCTTTAACCAACGTAGCTTGGAAATCCTTTCTGGCGGGGGCAAGTCAGCAATCCAACTGGCCCGACCTGATGTATAATGTCATCCTTACCGTCGTACTTCTTTCTTTGCTGCGCGGTGGGCTCTGTGAATTCCGGTACCCCGGAGAAATCCAAAACTGCAAGCAGTGTTCCAGTAAGTACAGAGCCTCTTTACCAAAGCGGGAGCCTTAGAAGCGCATCACTGGAAACTGCGCTATGTATCCACTCCACTCCTTCAAAAGAACGAGTAAGGTCACAGGTGGGGAACGTTTCGGAAGCGCTTTATTAGCTGCACATACAGCGGAAAATACAATCTTTTCCAATGGCAGATGCATTTCGGCGTTCTTAGCCTCCTCAGCGCCAGGTGCATGTGCTTGTGTAGATAAGCGTCAGGGAAGAAGATATGTCCTGCCACCTCCCCCACAGACCGCAGCTCCTCCCACTGTGATGACCTCGCGCTGCATACACCTTCCTGTAGTCCGCTTAATGTTCAGCGCCTACAAAGTCCAGCATGCCACAGCAGTGCATGGGTAGGTATCGCAGGAGAAAAGTGGGAAACAATTACTGCAGCGTTTGTAATGATAAAGCCATGCCCAAAAGTACATGCGTGCAGCTGCGCTGCCTCCAGTCCCCATACCGCTTTAACCAACGTAGCTTGGAAATCCTTTCTGGCGGGGGCAAGTCAGCAATCCAACTGGCCCGACATGATGCATAATGTCATCCTCACCGTCGTACTTCTTTCTTTGCTGCGCGGTGGGCTCTGTGAATTCCGGTACCCCGGAGAAATCCAAAACTGCAAGCAGTGTTCCAGTAAGTACAGAGCCTCTTTACCAAAGCGGGAGCCTTAGAAGCGCATCACTGGAAACTGCGCTATGTATCCACTCCACTCCTTCAAAAGAACGAGTAAGGCCACAGGTGGGAAACGTTTCGGAAGCGCTTTATTAGCTGCACATACAGTGGAAAATACAATCTTTTCCAATAGCGGATGCATTTCGGCGTTCTTAGCCTCCTCAGCGCCAGGTGCATGTGCTTGTGTAGATAAGCGTCAGGGAAGAAGATATGTCCTGCCACCTCCCCCACAGACCGCAGCTCCTCCCACTGTGATGACCTCACGTTGCATACACCTTCCTGTAGTCCGCTTAATGTCCAGCGCCTACAAAGTCCAGCATGCCGCAGCAGTGCATGGGTAGGTATCGCAGGAGAAAAGTGGGAAACAATTACTGCAGCGTCTGTAACGATAAAGCCATGCCCAAAAGTACATGTGTGCAGCTGCGCTGCCTCCAGTCCCCATACCGCTTTAACCAACGTAGCTTGGAAATCCTTTCTGGCGGGGGCAAGTCAGCAATCCAACTGGCCCGAAGTGATGCATAATGTCATCCTCACCGTCGTACTTCTTTCTTTGCTGCGCGGTGGGCTCTGTGAATTCCGGTACCCCGGAGAAATCCAAAACTGCAAGCAGTGTTCCAGTAAGTACAGAGCCTCTTTACCAAAATGGGAGCCTTAGAAGCGCATCACTGGAAACTGCGCTATGTATCCACTCCATTCCTTCAAAAGAACGAGTAAGGCCACAGGTGGGGAACGTTTCGGAAGCGCTTTATTAGCTGCACATACAGCAGAAAATACAATCTTTTCCAATGGCGGATGCATTTCGGCGTTCTTAGCCTCCTCAGCGCCAGGTGCATGTGCTTGTGTAGATAAGCGTCAGGGAAGAAGATATGTCCTGCCACCTCCCCCACAGACCGCAGCTCCTCCCACTGTGATGACCTCACGTTGCATACACCTTCCTGTAGTCCGCTTAATGTTCAGCGCCTACAAAGTCCAGCATGCCACAGCAGTGCATGGGTAGGTATCGCAGGAGAAAAGTGGGAAACAATTACTGCAGCGTCTGTAACGATAAAGCCATGCCCAAAAGTACATGTGTGCAGCTGCGCTGCCTCCAGTCCCCATACCGCTTTAACCAACGTAGCTTGGAAATCCTTTCTGGCGGGGGCAAGTCAGCAATCCAACTGGCCCGAAGTGATGCATAATGTCATCCTCACCGTCGTACTTCTTTCTTTGCTGCGCGGTGGGCTCTGTGAATTCCGGTACCCCGGAGAAATCCAAAACTGCAAGCAGTGTTCCAGTAAGTACAGAGCCTCTTTACCAAAATGGGAGCCTTAGAAGCGCATCACTGGAAACTGCGCTATGTATCCACTCCACTCCTTCAAAAGAACGAGTAAGGCCACAGGTGGGGAACGTTTCGGAAGCGCTTTATTAGCTGCACATACAGCAGAAAATACAATCTTTTCCAATGGCGGATGCATTTCGGCGTTCTTAGCCTCCTCAGCGCCAGGTGCATGTGCTTGTGTAGATAAGCGTCAGGGAAGAAGATATGTCCTGCCACCTCCCCCACAGACCGCAGCTCCTCCCACTGTGATGACCTCACGTTGCATACACCTTCCTGTAGTCCGCTTAATGTTCAGCGCCTACAAAGTCCAGCATGCCATATATATATATATATATATATATATATATATATATATATATATATATATATATAGAGAGAGAGAGAGAGAGAGAGAGAGAGAGAGGAAATGCTATTCAGATTAATTTCTGACATTTTCCAGGTACATTGAAAAAGTATACAGCATATGTAGATTGCCCTTAATATACTGAGGGAGATTTGCAGAAACCAATTTATATACATAATTTAAATGTCAACGTCTGTGATTCACAGATTTTTCTTAGATAAAAAAACAATAACAAGTTTCCAAGATGATAGATATTCTGTACATGCATCAAAGGTACCTTTCAGCGGTTTGTGGCTTATTAGTATATTTTAGGCATCAACACTGAATTTATTTGCCCTATTCCATCCCTCACACAACTGAGCACTTAGCCACTGACTCCTCTCTCTGGTCACAGTTAAGCCCTCTTCATTGCAATGTCTTGTTAACTGTGAACAAACTATACACAGTTTTAATTTCTGTTTATGTGTTACTAACATGTTAGACTCTTTTTGCCTGTATACAAGATAACCCACATCAACAATGCCTGTATATGTTCCATGTCAATAAGAGTTTTGTGATCGGTGTCTACCACAGTTTCCATTGAACTGCTAAAGAAGGGAAAAGGGAAGAAAGGCAAGAAGGAGGGAACATAGAAGGAGGAAGAGAGGAAGAAAAAATGAAGGAAAGAAGGAAATCATGAAGGAAGAAAAAAAGAAAAGAAAAGAGAAGAAGGCAAGTAGAATGTGAGAAAGGAAGAGGGGAAATGTATATTGGAGAATAGGAAAAATCATTACTGAGGCTTACACGCCAAATTATTATGCGATCATGAGAACTTTCTTCATTTACCTTTTAAATATTTTAGAAATGTTAGGTTAAAAACTAAGTACCATATTAATGGGCAATTCACGCAGTGCAGTGAAGCAAGTCACCTTGCTGTGCAGCACTGCATGACAGGAAAAAGGCAGGAATGCACAGTATTAAGTCCATACATTCCTTTCTTTTTGCCTATGCTGGCTCTCTTTTGGCTGCCTAGCGCCAATGTGCAAGGCTGCCTTTGTTGTAAGAAGGATTGTTTTTGTGCAGGGAGATGCACCTTCCTGCACAAAAAACAATCTCCTAAGACTTTTTCTCTTTTTATTCTGCAGCACTCATAGAAGGAGGGAAAAATGAGGAAAAATAAAGATATTTCTACTTGATACGCCTCACCTCGGGAAGCATAGGTTTTTGGCTCAATCCCAGGTTCGCCGCGTCTAGTAAATCTGGGTAAGTTCCAAAATCCATGGCTGTTGCGTGGGAACACCCATGAAATTCCCATGGAAATGCTTCCCTGGTGCATACTAATGCAACGTAGTGATTTGCGCTGCGCTGCATTGCATTACATGAGATTCGTGAATCTACTCAGGGCCACACGAGGTGGCCTTGTGTGGCTTCATAAATCTAATTTTTAAGTTTCATCGACCTTGCACCACATTGCTGGGTGCAAAAGCAACACAACAGAGCTCATAAATATGCCCCTAAATTATGAAAGGTGAATTTATTCATAAGTAAAAACAATCTTCAGTGCTGTAGAAAAATTCATTGCTAGTTTAAATATCTGATTTATGCAAAAGAAAGGGACAGGACCACAGCCTGCTCAACGTGATTTTCTACAAGACCAAGTGCAGTTCAGAAAGATTATTAGATGGGTATAAGAGCATAGTGGGGTGAGGGGCAACAGTCAATCCTTCCGTTCCAGTCCATTATCTCACCCCCTTAACTTGCCTTGCTCTTCTCCTAGTGTTCTTTATTTCTCTGTTAAATTGTGTTCCTCATTTATTTAAAAAAAATTAAACCTCAACTTCTTTCATCCTACATCTTGCACCCATCTTACTGCCTTCTGTCACCCCCATGATTTTACCCTGACATTTCTGTTTTTCATCTTCTCCTTCTTATTTTTTCCAGTCCCTTTATTTGACAGTTCGACCCCCTTTCCAACCACATGTTCCAACTCTCACTACTTCATGCCATTTTTAACTCTTTTTTAAAATCTATTTAGCTTTGTTTTCACATCAGTTTTGTGATCTGGCTCTCCTCCTTCTTAATGCTACCATAGTCATGATGGGAGTAGGAGAGATGCCGTGTGACCTTTTTTCCCCTCATAAGACTTTTTTCATAAATACATTTGAACTTTCTACTCCATTTTCTTTAGGATTTCTGCTAGATTTCTAGTTGTTTTTAAACCATTGAATCTGGAACTAGTACTCGATACTGGTCAGTGGCAGTTGCATTTTTGTAATTATAGGCCAGATGTAGGTATTTCCTATTTACCAACTCTTAAATACCAAATTTTACCGATTCGGTATTTAAGAGTCGGTAAATAGCAAGGGGGCAGATGTAGGTAATTCTAATTTTAGAATTACCCAATCGGTAGGATTCGGTATTTACCGATTCGGTAAATACCGAATCAGTATTGCCCATTGATTCCTATGGGCCATGAAGCCCATAGGAATCAATGGGCAATACCGATTCGGTATTTACCGAATCGGTAAATACCGGATCCTGCAAGGGTGCAGGGGGTGTCACTTTGACACCCTCCAGCACCCCAAATATTGGCTTGTGTAACATGTGGCACACATACATGCCCTAAGGGCATGTCTGTGTGTCACATGGCACAGGTGTACATGCACAGATGTGCATGTACACCTGAATTCGGTATTTTACCACCCAATTGGTTTGGGTGGTAAAATACCGAATCCTGAAGGCCTGTAGCACTGTGAACAGTGCTACCTACATCTGGGTTTTACCGAATCGGTAAAATTACCGATTCGGTATTTTACAGAATCGGTAAATTTACCGAATCGGTAAATTTACCGAATCTGTAAAATTAAGCGCCCTACATCTCAAACTCCAATTACCGGTCGGTAACGGCCGAATTCGCCCGTTACCGACCGGTAATTGGCGACCTACATCTGGCCCACTAATCGTTAACTAGTCTTCAAAAAGGTTTGTTTCAATTTGACAATTCACCAAATGGAAACTCCACAGATCAGTAATAATTTAAAGGAATAGAAAGGGGACTGTGATCATCCCAAAAGCACGATAGTTAGTACACACATTGCCTCATTATATATTGTGTATAAGTGCTGTCTGAGAGATCCAATGTGCCAGTATCACTGGTTCGTTGCACTGACCCTTGAAAAGAGATGTTCAAGCAAGGTCAGTGAAAGGTTGACAAAGAAGACATGCGTAAAAGTAAATTGTGTTTCAAACACTAGACAATAGATATGCCCTTTTTAAAAATTTCTTTATTTGCTTTTCCATAAAACAGGTAACATGTTAGCAACAGTATACAAGTACTGCAATAATCATAAAACCCTGCTCTTATAGCCCAATTACATTAAACACAGTAAATACAACCTAGTAGGTCTATGTCACACCCAGTTCCATTTTGGCCCTGTTAAAACCCACCAATAATTTACCACTACTTAGGTGACACAGTTAATTATTGCATAATAAGGAACTCACTGGGCAGCAGGTGGACACAACTTTTACCCATGGGGGATGGAAGAACAAATCAGGCAAGACATAGGGTAATATGAACAGGAGACATCACAATGCATTGACCTATTTAATTATATTAATATTTTACGGTTGTATGTCTAAACAACTACTGCCTAAACCATGGCTTCCTTAACCACGAAAGCCTAATCACGTGATTTTCTCAACCACTACCTTTTTTTAACACGACTTCCTAAACCACGAAATGAAACATCTCGTGTTTGGCCAGTAGATGGCACTATTGTAATTACAATACACTCGTAAAAAATAAACGGATCCAAATCTACTTTTTTTTTTACAACGCATACCATTAGCTTTTTTTTCCTTTTTTTCGTTCCCTTAATTCTGAGGAGTGTAGTGGTGAGACTCGTGGTTCAGGGAAGTCGTGCTTAATGAAAGTCGTGGTTTTTGAAAGTCGTGGTTCCGGCTTCGTTGTTCAGGTAAGTCGTAATAAAATGATCGTTGTTAAGGATGTTTCCCATATTTTACATGACTAAGGTGGCAACTCATCTTACTTGTTAGTAGTGCTGGTGACATTATATCCCACAAATTTACATCTGGAGGCTTGTGATAGAATGTATGCTTAGTCATCAAGAAATATCCTTCTGCAACAGCCCATTTCAACACCTCGTTAGTAATTTTTTTCAACCCAGGTAGATGAGGAGATTTCCAAGCCATTGCGATCTGACAGATCACAGCCAAAACACATCCATATTTATATATTTTGACTCCAATTTGACTTTTTGGGGCTTCTACCAAGTCCAAGTATACTCCGCCATGACCAGTTCCAAGCATGGCTGTGAAAGAAGGAGGATTACCCACAAGGGTATCTACACCACCATGTAAAATAAGTCCTAGCTACAGAAACGTCAATCAAAAGACCAAAAGACATCCCAGCCTTGGAGAGAGAGGACTCTCCTCCATATAGATTTATGATGCCTTGTGGTGAACGTCAGAGATCCTGGGCAGCCACAGGCTTGATCCACCTACTTTTGACGAAGACCATCACCAGTGGGCCATGGAATGAGAGAACCATGCATGAGTCAGGCAAGACAGCCCAAGTGGCAGTGGAGATGAAAATCTACAAACTTGTCCTGCTTGCATTAGCGAGAACAGGTGAACACAGTCCGGACAGAAAATACTGGCTCCAGGATGAATGCTTATGCTTTTTAGACATGAGGAAGAGAATGCCCATACACTCATGGAGTAGCACTGATTTTATTGCAAGCATCCTACACAGCTCTGGTTGGATGGGAAGTCCATATCCACAGAATCATCTCAGCAACCTTCTGTGCAAAGAAAGAGAGGAACAATATGAATGTTATCCAGTGTTACGCACCTACAAATGACACTGAAGGAAAGGAAAAAGAAAAGTCTTACAACAGACTTCAGTCCATCCTAGAGAAATGTCCTGAGAGAGACATCATCAGTATGAAGAAGTCATAGACAACCATAGCCATGGCAACATGAAAAAGAATGGAGAAAGGCTTTCAGATCTCTTTGCACTGAACAGCCTAGTGATAGGTGGCAGTGTATTCCCAAACAAATGAATACACACAGCAAGGTGGGTGCCCCCAGACCATTCAACAGAGAATCAGATTGACCATGTCTGCTTTGCCAAAAGCTTCCTGAGGTCTCGCCAGGATGTGCGAGTGATGAGAGGAGCAGATGTAGCATCAAATCATAACCTCGTCATGGCCAGGCAGAAGCTTAAGCTAAGGAAAGCATGCATGCCGACAAACAGTCGCCAGGGATATAATATTACCCTCCTCAAAGATATACAGAAATAAAGTGAGCACCCCGAAAGGGTAATTAGTAAATCAGAAATGAGGTATATGGGGGTTAGGATAACTCAAAATATTGGAGATCTTGCTAAAGTTAACTTTTTCAAGATTAAGAAAGAAGTTGCGGCCATTTTAAAAGGGTGGATGAATCTTCCTTTGTCATTATATGGTCGGACTAATCTTGTGAAGATGGTGATTGTGCCAAAAGTTACGTTCTTATTTGAGACTATCCCCCTCGGATTTAGTAAAGAATGGTTGGCTAAATTACAGAGTGAGATTGTGTCATTCATTTGGGCATCAAAAGGATCACGATTATCGTGGAAAAAGTAAAGGAGGAGAATCAACAAAGGTGGTCTGGCGGCTCCAGACTTGCAAATTTATGCATGGGCTTTTTGTTTAAAGAATTGTAGGATGTTGTTCGGTACCCTAACTAACTCAACGATTGGAGAAATTTTTGGTGTGATGCTGAAAAGTTGCGGATATAATGATTTTGATTTTCTATATAAGTTTGCAGACCCTTTTCAAAAAAGTGAGACTTAAGGTTTTACGGGATCTGGCGGAGGTTTGGTATAAGATAAGAAGAATATTGAAACTGCCCTATTTTAGTTATATGGCCCAATATGGGACTCTCCTGGAGCTCCACTTTGGACAAAAGATACTTTGGCTTCTCAGTTAACAAAATAGGTCGCTTTGCAGAGATGGAAAGACTTGTTCCAAGAGGGTGAATTGGTGCCTTGGGGCCTCTGTCAACAATTGTGGGGTCAGGTTTTTTTTAGATATAAGTATGTGCAGATCCAGAGTTGGGCAAATGATCCAGAAAATGTAATCGGGACTCAAAATGACTTTGAGTTGAAGTTGCGGATAGGGACCTTCAAGAAGGAAGTTGCTACATGGTATTGGATGATATTGGAAATCGAAGATGGACCTTTTTTGCTTCCGGAGATGCTGTGGAAAGAGTGCTTACCGAAGATCGCGACAGAGAACCAATGGCAAGTAACAATGTCTATGCTTTACAGTATTGTTAAACCTGCAAATTTAAGGCGAAATCTTTTGTTTACCATCCATAGGGCATATTAGTCCCCTCGCAGACTATCTATATTCAAAACTGGTGGAGTTGTGGGGTGCCCGAAATGCAAGACCCCAAATGTGGATGATCTACACATGTTCGTCTTTTGCCCAAATATAAGACCATTCTGGCTGGATGTAAGTAATTGCCTGTCTCAAGTTCTGAACCTGCGAATGGAGGTAAGCCCTGAATTAATAGTAACAGGAAGATTTGATTTAAAAAGTAAATGCATGAATGATAATGTAAGACTTACCTTCTATGCCATTCTATTAGCCCGTAGAGAGATATGTAAGCTATGGGTCTCACCACTTAGCCCCAATTTACTGGACTGGATATTAGCTATGAGGTATATAGCTAAGCTTGATATTTCAGATCACACCAAGAGAAATCGGAGATTTTGGGTACCTTTTCTTTTACGTTTTGGTTGAATAATATTACTTGATACAACTTCCGATGATTAAGCCCCCGCCTATCTCTGCAGAACCAGCCCATGCTGCAATCTCCACCAGACACACATCCAGCTGACTAGGACTTGACAATCAACTGCAGCAGACTAGCCAGGGAAAAATTATGACAAACCATCGAACATCTGAGAAATGAGAAGGCAGTTGACCTGACAACATTCATGTGGAGGAACTGAAAGAAGACATTGGAACATCAGTAGAGATGCTCTACCCCATTTTTAGAAAGGATCTTGGGAGACTAAAAGGTGCAGTCAGACTGAAAGATGGGATATCTCATCAAGATCCCCCAAGAAATGTGACATGGGTAACTGTGCAAACTACAGAGAGATAACTCTAGTATCAAACCCAGGCAAAGTGTTCAACCGAGTCATCCTGAAAAGAATGAAGAAACAAGTTGATGCTCAGTGGTAAGACCAGCAATCTGGCTTCCTCAAATATAGAGCCTGCACAGACCATATTCAAACAATGTGCCTCATCATTAAGCAGTTGAGGAAATCAAGCTCCTCCCTCTATGCCAATTTCATCGACTACAAGAACGATGAAATTCATGGTTGTGGAGATATTTTGGAAGCTCCTCTGCCACTACAGGGTGCCAGATAAACTCATTAGAATCATCAGGAACTCCTACAAGGGAATGACCTGCAGATAGTCCGCAGAGAACAACTAATTGAAGCCTTCCAAGTGGCAACCGGAGTCCACCAAGGCTGTTTGCTCCCACATTTTCTATTCTTTCTGGCCATAGACTGGATCATGAAGACATCCACAACCGGGTGAAAACAACTGGATCTACTGAACACCTTGTACTCAGCTCAATGACCTGGGCTTTGCAGACAAAATGTCCCTACCCTCCAATACCCATCAGCAGATGCAAGAGAAGACTAACTGTACAGCAGCCACATCAGTTTCAACTCAACATCCATAGGGGAAAAAATAAGATCCCGAAGGCTAACAGAGCTAGCACAGCTGCAGTCACTCTTGCAGGCAATGCACTGAAAGAGGTTGATATCTTTACCTACCAGGGCAGTGTCATGGACAAACAGAGTGGCACAGATGCCTATGTCAAAGCAAGAATTTGTAAAGCAACGGCTGCCTTCAATCAGCTAAAGAGGATCTAGAGCTCCAAGGACCCAACACAGCAAACCAAGATCAGGCTTTTTATCACCAATGTAAAATTGTTCCTTCTGTGTGGAGCCAAAACTTGGAGGCTACTACCAACAAAGTCCAGATCTTCATCAATACCTCACTGAGGAAAATCCTCCCAATATACTTTTCCAAACACCTGACATGAGGTAGCAGACTTTCCAACTCCCTTCCCATGCAGATATTGTGAAAAGACTCTTATTTATTTTTATTTATAGTGTTTTATATAGCGCGGACAAGACCCGTGGATATCAGAGCGCTTAACATATGTGATTACAGATTGACAATTATAGTAGCAATTATAGCAGCAAAACATATATGGAGGTAGAAGACGGTATGCTATCTAGGGTGATAGGATAGAGGATTACATATTAACATAGAAGATTAAAAAACAACATTGAAATTATAGTAGCAGTTATAGCAGCAAACAGATATGGAGGTAGGAGGTAATATGCTATCTAGGGTGATTAGATAAATATATTCCTGACGCCTGAGCAATTAGTATATAGTTTAGGTTGTGTCATAGTCATACAGTCAAGTTCGATGAGGTAGGATTGTATATTATTATCAGTTCAATATCATAGTAGTTAGCAATAGGAGTAGAATGGAAATAGCTAGATGCAACGATAATAAATATTAACAGGTTAAGGTAGGGGTAAATATCTTCGGGTGAGAGACATAGTGCAGACACATCTAATAATGAGGTATCAATAGATTGTAAAGCCGAGTCTTGATTGGAATCGGTCATTTGTCTTATATGTCTTCCAATAGTTCATGATGACTCCAGTCCTCTTTGGCCGAAATGTTCATATCATTGGTCTGTTGGCATCTCTATGTAGGGTATTTACTCATCCTGTGGCTTTTCAGTTCCCTTTTAAAAGCTGCAGTATTTTGAATCTTCCTGATGTAAGGAGGCAGTGAATTCCAGACTCTGGGGGCGGCTCCCGAAAAAGCTCGGTCATAGGTCTTTTTTTTCTGGAAGAAGGCCGGCCGCAATAGCAACTCTTTAGCGCTTCTAGTTGATCTATTACCTCCCGATAGCTTAATTTTCTTGGCTAGATATCTCGGCATGTTGTAGTGGACCGCTTTATGTGTGATACAGGCCATCTTCATTTCAATTCTGGCATCATAGGGTAACCAGTTTAGTGATTTCAGGTATGGAGAAATGTGGTCGAATTTCCTCGTTCCTGTGATGAGTCTTGCCGCTGCGTTGAGACAGGCTTTAAGTGGTGCAGTGGATGTTTTCGGTAGGCCAGCTAACGTAGTGCATCCATATTCGATCCTCGAGATAACTAGCGATTGGATAGCTAGTTTTAGATCTGCTTCTGAGATAAAGGGTTTCAGTTTTCTTAGATAGTTCAAGTGGAAGCGGGCGCTCTTGGCCATTGAGTTGATGTGTTCTTTCATGTCTAGGTTCTCGTCTAGTGTAATTCCTAGTGATTTGGCTGAATTAACTAGGGTCGGAGTGCAGTTAAGCGCAGTCACCAATTTCACCCATTCCTTTGCCTCTGTGTGACTCCTTGTCGGTGAGATTAACATGAATTCTGTTTTATTGGCATTCAGTTTCAGGTGATTGGCTGTTAGCCAATGCAACGCTCTCTTTAGGGTTTCGTTCATAAGGTCAATGTTATCACTGCAGGCAATCTTCATATATATTTGCGTGTCGTCTGCGTACATGTGGTAGGAGATCTGTGATTTCCGAAGAATCTCTGTGAGAGGTTCTACATACAAGTTAAATAGATCTGGGGATAACGTTGAGCCTTGAGGGACCCCTATTGTGTTAGGGCACGGCGAGGAGATTGCTTGATTGACCAGGAATAGCTGAGTCCTGTTCTGCAGGAAGGAGCTAAACCACTTCAGTACGTTTCCAGATAAACCCATCCTGTCTTGAAGTCTGGTCATCAGTATCTCATGATTTACCGTGTCAAATGCTGATGACAGGTCTAGCAGAATCAGTAGGCACGCATGATTTTGGTCAAGAGCTTGTAAGGCGTCATCAACAATATGTAATATCGCAGTTTCAGTACTGTGTCCAGTTCTGAAACCTGATTGGCAGTCATCTAGTAGTGAGAACTTAGCAATGTGTTGGCTCAGTTGGCCTTGCACACATTTCTCAATAAGTTTGGCCAGTAAAGGGATGTTGGTCACTGGTCGATAGTTATTCGGGTCTGTTGTATCCGCTGTCGGTTTTTTGATGATTGGAACTACCTGCCCCGTTTTTAGGCAGTCAGGGAGGGTCCCTTGTGCTAGTGAAGCATTTATTATCTCAGTCCAAATCGGAACTAGAGTGTGGCTGATTTCTCTTACACATTTTGCCGGTAGCGGGTCTTGGTAGTGGTTGTTGGGTCTAAGTTTCGCAAGCGTTTTGGCGATCTTTTCCTGGTTGTATAGTTCAAATGTGTCCCAGCTTGCCTTATTTTTTGATAGAAGATCTTCCGTTGTCGTATTCGCCTCCTTTTTAGATGAGGGAAGGGTCGTGAGGTTAGCTGCTGAATTCGTGAGCTCGGCTTCTAGCAGTTTATTTTTATCAGTGAAGAATGAGGAGAATTTCTCACAACTTATGGGATTTTTTGAGTTCTCTTGGGCCGTTTTGGTTAGTTTATTTGACTGTTGTTTTAGGATCTCGAAGAGTTTTCGAGGTCTGTTTGTGGAATTGTCCAGTTCATCCCTTATAAATTCTTTTTTGGCGTTGGTTATCTTTAAGTTATATTGTTTTCTGGTTTTTCTGAGGGCCTTCAGTTCGGGGGAGGAGGGATGTTGCCTCCATTTCCTTTCAGCCATTCTTACTTTTCGCCTGTCCTCGTTCAAAGCCTCATTAAACCAAGGATTTTGGGGTTTTTCCGTGACTCTTTTCAGTTTTTGAGGCAAGGTGTCATTGACTATATTACCGATAGAGGTTAAGTAGTGGTCAGTCATCTCATTTACATTCTGCATGTTGTTACGAGGCTTCAGGTCTTTCCCACATCTTTCAACCAATAGTTCAATATTAGCTTCTGGGGCTAGATAGGTCACACCGTTAACATGCCTACGTCAAACACATCCAGGTAAGCCCTGACATGAAACCCTCATGGAAAAAGGAAAAAAGGAAGGCCAAGAAACACCTGGAGCTAGGGACTTGAGGCTGAATATAAGGAGATGTACTACACCTTGAGTCAAATTAAAAGAAAAGTCCAAGACAGAGATGGCTGGAGAGTCCTGGTTGATGGCCTATACCCTAGGAGGGGTAGCAGGCATAAGTAAGTAAGTAAGACTTCCCGTCCCATCCACATATTCCCACTTTCATTACTTCATATCATTGCTACCTCTTTGTAAATTTCTCTTTAGCTTTGATTTCACCACAGTTCCTTGATCTGAGTCTCCTTCTTCATGCTTTCATTATACCTCACTTTGACTTCAGCAAACTGGTTCTCCAGTAATTTCAGACAACACAACAGTGGCCTAATACTAATGAGTCTTCCACAGAGAGCAAAGCCAAAACATGTGCAATAGGCCAGCCTTTGTGTCTCCACATTTAGGGCACAAATAATATCTACATCTAGGGGTCTAGCCTATGTTACCCATGTGGTGTCAGTTATACCCTGTGGAGGATTTTATACTGGATCAATGTCAATCTCATATTTCCAGAGGCAGATGCATGGAGTTCAAAGCACTATTTTGTGGCTGCAACTGTCGTAAATTAACACCAAAATTAAGGTATTTAAATTTGGATAGATTAATTTAGGATTTATTACTGGTACATCTGCAAAGAAATATAGGAGCCTAGAAAATATCATTATTATGGACAAGGCAATCTTTGCAATTTCAGACAATTGGAGCTTGTTCCTAAAGTAAATGGTTTCCCTGATATTAATATTTGATTTCTCTACAGTACCTGCAAGAGTGTCTTCATCATTAAAGAATAACTGTGCAGCAAGGTTTCTAAAAAGACATACCCACCAACTGTATTGGCAAATGCGGAAACTCGGCAGCTTCCGTTCCCCCATGTAGAGGCAACAAACATGATTTATTTCTGTTAACCCTAAGCCCTGATATTTTCCCAAGTCACCCAAGTTGCGCAAGGATTATTTATATAAATAAGTACATGATCTGCCTTTTGCGAAATCAAATGCTTACACCCAGAGTTATTACTCTATTTCCTCACTATGCCAAAATTTCTATATTTTTTTGAGTTTAGAAAGCTGTATGGAAAATAGTAAATTTAGTAAAACGTCATTACAAAAGCAAATGACTTACAATGAAGAATGGAATGATATTAGAATAGAGTATTTGCAAATTAGTCCCATAAATGGGAAACAAAACTATATAAAGGAAAAAAGCCTTTTTTATTTTGTTTTCTTTTTTTGAAAGGAGAAGGGAGAAAGAAAAAGGAAAAGAAAGATAGAAGGAGAAGAGAGAGGGGTAGCATAAAAGAAAAATGTGTATAAAAATCACTACTACATCTGTAAACAGTTAAAAGTAAACTAGTAGTGAAGAGAGAAGAGAGTATTTTAACTGGGAACAAGAATATTTCAGGGAGCATGTTTGGAAAGCAAAGCTGTGAGAGGTGATCACAACAAGTCCTTTTTGATTAATAAAGGCACTGAAGTGGTGAATGCGCAATCAAGCCTGTGGTGATGGCATAACAAGTTCCACCAAGCCTGATATGAAATTTTTGAGGGATCTTTCCAATTGGTCGTGATGATTTGGAGGGAGATGGTTATGAATAAATCTTCGCGCATTACAGTGAGCATTCCATATTGGTGAGGAGCCGCCCAAAAATATGGGTATAATCTCAAAGGGGAAATTTGTGGATAGAATTTCATTTGATTTGGACCAAATACGAAACCATAAAAATTTAACCAACGGACAGTGGAAAAACATATGGAGAAAATCACTGTCCTCACATGAGCATGACCAACTTTTTTTAGATTCTAGTAATTTAAATTTGTAGTCAGAAGGGGTAAAAAAGAGTCTCTTATAAAAGAAAAAGAAAATGTGTGTAGTGCTTGCAGAACGAGAAGAGCTATGTCTTTTGGACCAAACAAATACCCAGATCTGAAGTGAAAATTCCTGGGTTAGATCTTTCTCCCATAATAGTTCTATTGGTGACTTAGATCTATCTGCTAAAGGACAGGAATATCAGTGTGATTGATCTTAATGGTTTCCCTAATAGTATTAGTATAAAGGACGCCTAAACATTTTATGTTCTTGGGATTCCATTCGAAGCCAGAGCCATGGAACATGTGAGATAGACAAGATTTGTTTAAAGGTAAACTTCAGATTTATCAATATTCAGTTTATAGCCAGAGACTTAGGAATATTCTTGTAGTAAAGAGAAAAGAGCCAGCAAAGAAGTGGAAGGATTAGAGATGCAAAGCAGAATATCGTCTGCATAAGCAGTAAACTTAATATGAATGTCCTGAAATTGGAAGCCTGTGTATAAAGTTGAGCGCCTATTTCTTTCAAGAAAAGGCTCTAAAGCAAGAATAAAAAGAAGTGGGGAATGGGGACATCCTTGTCTGGTTCCTCTAAGAAGAGAGAAGTATTTAGACTGACAGCCATTAGCCCATATAGAGGTTGAGGGGTCAGAATAAAGCAATTGAATATATCGAATAAAATGGGGGCTGAAACCATACCATCTCAATGTTCCAAACATAAAGTCCCAGCGCACCTTATCAAATGCTTTCTCAGCATCCAGAGTAATGGCAGCTACAGGTGAATCCATTTTAGAGGCGAGGTGGATGATGTTGAGGAGAGTTCTCGAATTGTCGGTTATAGACCTCCCTTTGACAAACCCAGATTGATAGATAATAATAAGATCAGGAATCACCTTGTTAATACAGATGGCCAGTATTTTAGTGAAGATTTTACAGTCGGTGTTAATTAAAGAAATGGGCCTGCAATTCTTGCAAAGGGAGGGATCTTTATACTTTTTATGGATTAGACATAGCATTGCCTGGGTGAAGGATCCCTTTGACTCCCCTTTGCCAAGAAAGTAATTTATCAGTGAAAATACATGAGGTACTAGAGATATTTCGAATTGGAGGTAGAACCGAACAGTGAAGCCATCCGGACCAGGTGTTTTATCTTTGGGTAGAAGATTGATAGCATTAATAATTTCCTTTTCTAAAAATGCAGTATCCAATGATGTAAGATCTGCCGAACCATCATAAGAACTAGGGATAGATTGAAAGAAAGAGTCAATTTGAGCGGAGGAAGAACTAGACTCTGGAGTGTAAAGAGAAGTGTAATATTGGACAAAGCAATCAAGTATTTCGTCATCAGCGGTGTGACGAACACCAGAGTTGTCGGTAATAGCAATGATTTTAGATTTCTGTTTCTTAATTTTAAGGTAGTTGGCCAGAGATTTGCCCGCTTTATTCTGTCCACCATACATTTTTGCATTAAATTTGAGGAGATTGTTACAGGCGGAATGCCATGAATGTTTATTAAATTGCATTTTAACTGTGATAAGAGAGGTGAGAGTATCAGTGGAATTAGTGGTGAAATATTGGTGTTCAAGAGCTTTAATTTGTTTAAGGATGAGAGAAGACTCTGAGAGGGCTTTTTTCTTTTTCCAAGATACAAAATCAATAATGAAGCCTCTGGCAGTGGCCTTAAAGGCATCCCAAATAGAATGAAATTGAGAAGTAGAATAAAGATTATCGAGGAAGAATTCTTCAATAAAAAGTGTAAATTGCTCAACAAACTGGGTATCTCAGAGAAGAGAGTTATTGAAGCACCATCGGCGAGAAGTAGGGGAGGGCAACGGGAAATCCATATCTAAAATGACAGGGGCATGATCTGAAATAAGGATAGAGACAATTTCTGAGTTGGTCATAAACTGTAGGGCAGGCTGAGTGAGGAAAATGTAGTCAATACGGGAATGAGATTTGTGGACGGGGGAGAAAAAGGAAAATTCCAATGTATCAGTGTGAGAGATTCTCCAATTGTCAATTAGGCCTCTAGAAGAGATTGCGTTATGAAAAGTTTTCTGCATTTTATTGGGAACATATTTGGTTGGTGATTTCTGATCCAGGAAGGGATCCATAAGTTGATTACATGTCTCCACCCAAAATCAAATCATCTACAGCAAGTGAAGAGAGAAAGGTAGAAAAATCATTCCAAAATTTAAAATCATTGCAATTCGGACCATAAATGTTACAAAAAGAAAGTTGAGTGTCTTTAACAGTAGCCTTTAAAAACAACCATTATCATCATGAAACTAATTTTGTAATTGAACACTAAAGATTTGTGAAATAATATTATAATCACACCATTTTTGTTATTCACTGTCGGGGAGAAAAAACTTGTCTAACCCATTGTTTACATAATGAGGACAAATCTTGTAGCTTAAGGTTTGGTTCTTGTAACAGTGCACTGTGACATTTTAGCCTCGCTAAGTGAGAGAGTACATGTTGCTTCTTAACAGTGTTACGAATACCTTTAACATTCCAGGAGATAACACGGAAACCTTTCATTGATAGGGTTCAAATAATGATAAGGTTGAAAATAAAGACAGGCCAGAAGAAGGGAGAAGAAAAGGATAAAAGGACAGGAATAGGTTAAAGATTAAGAAGACCCAGGGAGCATAGAAGAAAGAAAAACTTGTGTAGACTGGCCACAAAGAGATAAGAAATGGAAAACAGTAAAGTACCCTAAATTGAGGATAAAAGGAAGAAGAGAGAGAGATAGGACCGGAAAATAGTACAAGAGAAAAGGGAAATATAGAGAAGGAAAGAGAAAGAAGAACTATAGCAGAGGGGAACACAGTCGCCTGAAAAGAGTTAGGAAAGAAGAGATGATGGAAAGCCGAAAGGCTTTAGCCATAATAAACAGAAAAAAAGGAACAAGAAACATTAATGGGGAGGGGGACGGCAAGAACCAAAACGGCCACACCACTGGGGGGAGCACCGAGAGCAGAAATCGACTATATAGCAACAAATGAAAAGGAAGGGAGAAAATACTCCAAAAAGGGAATATTAGACAAATAAGACAAGGCGAAAGGGAGCGTTCCAGACATTAGGGAACAAAGCAACTAGATACGTCAAACAAAATAGACAAACGGATGGTGTAAGCAGGAGTCTTCAACCACAGAACAGAAGGACCTGACCTGGTAGATTGTTTAGATACATCCTGACTGAAAAAAATCCTTGTGACCGGACCAGAACATTTGTTTGTGTTGTTTGGCGCTCATTGAGGATTGTCATAAGTTCGGAGTATAACAGAAAATAGGTGATGATACCTCTTGGTTTGGTGGCCGATGATGCATTTGGAGGCCCTTATCTGTGTGCTCCTTGAATGTTAAAGTCCGCTGGTTTTGGGAGGCCAACAATCTGCAAGACCTGAGACTTCAAGAAGGAGATTATGTCAGAGCCTTCAGAACCCTCTGGAATACTGTAAATGTGTAGGTTGTTATGCCGATTGTGATTTTCTAAATCCGCCGTAGTTTTTTTAAGTTGGTTGTCTTCTTTGGTAAGGCTTTCAACATTGGCAATGACATCCTGTGCGTAGCTTACCTTCTGTTCAACATCAGAAAGTCTCATCTCAAGGCCGGACCATTTTTCCTTAATTCTTTGGAGGGTGGTGGTAGTGTCTGAAATAAAGGGGTGAAAGAAATGCAAATCATCCATAATTTCCCCTAGCGTGATGGGAAGAGGTGACTTAGTTGGAGAGGAAGGATCATTCTTGAGACGTTTGCTGTTGTTGGCTGTAGAGTCTTTATGGTCTCCAGAAGAAGTCCCTGCAGCCCCATGAGATTTGCTAGATTGCGTAAGATCCATGTTGAGACAAAAAATAGAATGAAGACAGAAGCCCAAATTGTGAAAGGCAGGATAAGACAACTAAATCACAAAGAGTGAAGTCGTTAAGGAGCAAAATCAGAAGAGCACAGAGCCAGTAACCCAAGTAGACGCAATATAGGAAATATAGGGAAAAAAAAGGTAAAATGCAGCCAATGTATTGGTAGGTAAAACTGTAGATAATTATAGAATAAAGTAGGTAGCAAAACGAATCTGCTCAGGAGCAAATGGCCTTGCTATAACTAGAACAAAAATGTTCCAACAGTTGTCAGGAAAAGGGATGGCAAAAAGAAAACAACAGCCTTCATTGCGAGGAGACAAATTCCAAGATAGCCTGGCTGATGAGGATAATGAATCCGAAACCGGTCCCAAGATGCTTGTTTCCGGTCCAGGGAAGACATGGCTTGGCAGTTCGGGCTGGACTGTTCCCATGAGGCACAGGCTCAGACTGATTTGCATATGGCCATGTCTGAACTGGGGTGGTGGAGTGAGCTAAATAATGGTGATGGATTAAACCCAGATCAGTTGACTGGGGGTGAGTGCTTGATTTGCTCAAATGCTCCGTCCATCATCCCCTTTGGTATCGCTTTGTTCGCCCTAAGTTGGCAGGGTATGCAGAGATGTGGGTCCCTTGCTCACTCCACCACTGGATTCAAGATAGCCTGGCTGATGAGGATAATGAATCCGAAACCGGTCCCAAGATGCTTGTTTCTGGCCCAGGGAAGACATGGCCTGGCAGTTCGGGCTGAACTGTTCCCATGAGGCACAGGGTTAGACTGATTTGCATATGGCCATGTCTGTACTGGGGGGGGTGGAGTGAGCTAAATAATGGTGATGGATGAAACCCAGATCAGTTGACTGGGGATGAGTGTTTGATTTGCTAAAACGATCCGTCCATCATCCCCTTTGGTATCGCTTTGTTCACCGTAAGTTGGCAGGGTATGCCCGGACGTGGGTCCCGTGCTCACTCCACCACTGGATTCAAGATAGCATGGCTGATGAGGAAAATGAATCCGAAACCAGTCCCAGGATGCTTGTTTCCGGTTCAGGGAAGACATGACTTGCCAGTTCAGGCTGGTCTGTTCCCATGAGGCACAGACTCAGACTGATTTGCATAAGGCCATATCTGAACTAGGATGGTGGAGTGAGCTAAATAATGGTGATGGATTAAACCCAGATCAGTTGACTGGGTGTGAGTGTTTTATTTGCTCAAACGCTCCGTCCATCATCCCCTTTGGTATTGCTTTGTATGCCCTAAGTTGGCAGGTATGCCCAGACGTGGGTCCCTTGCTCACTCTACCACTGGATTCAAGTTAGCCTGGCTGATGAGGATAATGAATCTGAAACCGGTCCCAGGATGCTTGTTTCCGGTCCAGGGAAGACATGACTTAGCAGTTCAGGCTGGACTGTTCCCATGAGGCACAGGCTCAGACTGATTTGCATATGGCCATGTCTGAATTGGGGTGGTGGAGAGAGCTAAATAATGGTGATAGATTAAACCCAGATCAGTTGACTGGGGGTGAGCGTTTGATTTGCTCAAACGCTCCGTCCATCATCCCCTTTGATATCGCTTTGTTCGCCCTAAGTTGGCAGGGTATGCCCAGACGTGAGTCCCTTGCTCACTCCACCACTGGATTCAAGATAGCCTGGCTGATGAGGATTATGAATTCGAAACTGGTCCCAGGATGCTTGTTTCTGGCCCAGGGAAGACATGGCTTGGCAGTTCGGGCTGACTGTTCCCATGAGGCACAGGGTCAGACTGATTTGCATATGGCCATGTCTGAACTTAGGTGGTGGAGGGAGCTAAATATTGGTGATGGATTAAACCAGGATCAGTTGACTGAGGGTGAGTGTTTGATTTGCTTAAACACTCCGTCCATCATCCCCTTTGGTATCGCTTTGTTTGCCCTAAGTTTTGCAGGGTATGCCCAGACATGGGTCCCTTGCTCACTCCACCACTGGATTCAAGATAGCCTGGCTGATGAGGATAATGAATCCGAAACCGGTCCCAGGATGCTTGTTTCCGGTCCAGGGAAGACATGGCTTGGCAGTTCGGGCTGCACTGTTCCCATGAGGCACAGGCTCAGACTGATTTGCATATGGCCATGTCTGAACTTGGGTGGTGGAGTGAGCTAAGTAATGGTGATGGATCAAACCCAGATCAGTTGACTGAGATTGAGTGTTTGATTTGCTCCAAAGCTCCGTCCATCATCCCCTTTGGTATCGATTGTTCGCCCTAAGTTGGCAGGGTATGCCCAGACATGGGTCCCCTGCTCACTCCACCACTGGATTCAAGATAGCCTGGCTGATGAGGATAATGAATCCGAAACCGGTCCCAGGATGCTTGTTTCCGGTCCAGAGAAGACATGGCTTGGCAGTTTGGGCTGGACTGTTCCCATGAGGCACAGGCTCAGACTGATTTGCATATGGCCATGTCTGAACTGGGGTGGTGGAGTGAGCTAAATAATGGTGATGGATTAAACCCAGATCAGTTGACCGGGGGTGAGTGTTTTATTTGCTCAAACGCTCCGTCCATCTTCCCCTTTGGTATTGCTTTGTTTGCCCTAAGTTGGCAGGGTATGCCCAGACGTGGGTCCCTTGCTCACTCTACCACTGGATTGAAGTTAGCCTGGCTGATGAGGAGAATGAATCCGAAACCGGTCCCAGGATGCTTGTTGCCAGTCCAGGGAAGACATGGCTTGGTAGTTCGGGCTGGACTGTTCCCATGAGGCACAGGCTCAGACTGATTTGCAAATGGCCATGTCTGAACTGGGGTGGTGGAGAGAGCTAAATAATGGTGATGGATTAAACCCAGATCAGTTGACTGGGGGTGAGTGTTTGATTTGCTCAAACGCTACGTCCATCATCCCCTTTGGTATCGCTTTGTTCGCCCTAAGTTGGCAGGGTATGCCCAGACGTGGGTCTCTTGCTCACTCCGCCACTGGATTCAAGATAGCCTGGCTGATGAGGATTATGAATTCGAAACTGGTCCCAGGATGCTTGTTTCTGGCCCAGGGAAGACATGGCTTGGCAGTTCGGGCTGGACTGTTCCCATAAGGCACAGAGTCAGACTGATTTGCATATGGCCATGTCCGAACTTGGGTGGTGGAGTGATCTAAATAATGGTGATGGATTAAACCCAGATCAGTTCACTGGGGGTGAGTGTTTGATTTGCTCAAACGCTCCGTCCATCACCCCCTTTGGTATCGCTTTGTTCCACCTAAGTTGGCAGGGTATGCCCAGACGTGGGTCCCTTGCTCACTACACGACTGGATTCAAAATAGCCTGGCTGATGCGGATTATGAATCCGAAAACCGGTCCCAGGATGCTTGTTTCCAGTCCAGGTAAGACATAGCTTGGCAGTTCGGGCCTGCCTGTTCCCATGATGCACAGGGTCAGACTGATTTGCATATGGCCATGTCTGAACTGGGGTGGTGGAGTGAGCTAAATAATGGTGATGGATTAAACCCAGATCAGTTGACTGGGGGTGAGTGTTTGATTTGCTCAAACCCCTCCGTCCATCATCCCCTTTGGTATCGATTTAGAAAGCGGTGCTGGCAGGAATCTGCACTTTTTTGCCATAGCAACCAGCCTTTCGGATTAATGCTGGAAACATTAAAAGAGGAATTACTAAACAGTGCCTGATTTTTTGATCAGGGGTGTACTGGTAAAATTATTCCAATGGGGGAATTCACCCAAATCTGGAAAGGAAGGAGCTTTTCATTTTTTAGAAGTAGCCACCCAAAGCATGTAGTTTGTGAAATAGTGTCATTCAGAAACAACATATGGTTCGGGATGAGACATGCACTATGCAAAGCCTCAGTGCCTTGCACTTGCCAACTTTTAGAACCCCAAACAGATTTAAGATCAACAGTATCTCCCCACAGTTCATAGCAAGCCAAGCTGGTCAATAAAGGACTTTGAATAAAGTAATTTGGTTTGGGTAAGTCTAACCTTAGAAAATGACTCTCCAGCCAATTTAAAATAAAATGCATTAGGGTTGGATTGATCAAAATCAGTGAAATAGGAAAACTTTTTCAGGAATGTTTTGGAACTGCCTTCTACTGGTGCGGGACAATGTTCCCACTGTGTGAAATTAACCATGCTTCTGCATGAGCCAGTCTTATGCAGAAAGTGATTGCCAAAATGTTAGTAACAGTACAAATCACCATAATTTGCGGACTCTAAATATAAATCTTCAGCATCGAAGGCAGCATAATATTTCAAATCAGTAAAGAAAGCTTCCACAGCTTTAACATCCCAATCATCAGAGCGAATATTTTGTTTAACCACATCCACCATAGAAACAAGGAGTACATTGCGAACATTAATAACCTCAGTGGGACCATGAATCTGGAACTTCACAGCATCCCATACAATCCCATCTGAAACGGGCCAAGCAGTTATATTAACATAAGTCTGGTCCCTCTTCATGATGTGCGAAGAGGAGTGGGGAGCCAAAGTTCCATCAATCACTCGAATTGACGTTCTTTCTTCAACATAGTGTCCATTGATAAAACAAAAAAAATATAGCACAAATCCTATGGACATGAACAAAAAAATCGCAATCAGCACCAGCCAATGTAAATCCAAGGTGGGATCAAAAAATGTTTTTTAAACCAGGTAACAAAAAACAAAACTTTTGAAGGGGTCTTTGATGTGGATGAGCCAGTGTCAAATTAAAAACAATATTGATCTAGCCACAAGAGTTTCTAAATCAGGCATAGATAAGTCAGTTGGATAAGTTTATTCAGTGTCATTAAGAGGATCACCAGCAGGTAGATTTACTAAAGGATTCGTAAGTGGAATCATTTCAATGGCAATATCAGGTCCGATGTTAGGATCCGTGGCCAAAACAGAGTGTCGCACCATTGCTGGGTACGAAACGCAGGCATCATACTATACTGTATTGGCCACCCTGTGTGGTTTGACATGGTCAATTGAAATGTACCTGTTCCCCTTTCGCCCAGGAAGAGGAGGTAAAATGACTGTCCTTCTACCCTGCACACCAAGCACGGCAACTGGAACTCGATAGGAAGGACCAAATTCTTTCTTGTAGTCGATCTTCTCTCGGACCAGTTCTCCAACCTGGGGTAGCCAGCCGACTACCGGATTCTGCAACGCTGCTTCAGACGTGGAGGGCAAGTGTTCCTTTGCAAGACTGTCTCTGGTCGTTTGTAGGTTCTGTAAAACATTAGACTGTTCGTCTACGTCAAAGGATGCGGCTCCCGCCGCCGGATGTACGTTGTTACAACGCATGTTGTAACAACGCATGCCTTTCCCACGCAAGTCTTACAACGCAAGTCGTTACAACGACTTGCGCTGTAGGGCGTGGATTTAGGAATCTTATCATTTTATATTCCAACACCAGTCCCCGTAACATTAGGGAAGGTGTTGGAATATAAAATTGCCAGATTCCTTTTCCCACAGCGCCATCCAGCGCAAGTCGTAGTAACGACTTGCGTTGTAATAGCTGCGGGGTAAAGGCACTGCGGTGTAAAAACCGCGTCGTAAATGATGTTCCCCCCCGCCGCCATGTCAAGACCGTCAAGGTCCGGTACAAACATCTTGATGCCAAAGAGCATTTCGTATGGGGTCCACCCACCCAGAGACCTTCTAGGGAGATTATTAAGTGCAGTTTGTAAGCTATGCAAGTGGGTGAGCCATTCCCTGCCAGCACCTAACACCTTTGCTGTCAATGATTGCTTTAAGTCACTGTTCATCCACTCCACAACACTATTGCCCTCAGGCCTGTATGGAGACGAAAATTTGACTTGCACCGCCAATGAACTCATGGCATCCTTGTACACCTTAGAGGCGAACGCTGGACACTGGTCTGAATGGAAGGTGCCACATGCAAAAATTCCCCCGAAGACACGCAAATCTCTTATGACAGTTCTGTCATCAGTGCTTCTTTGAGGCCATAGCCACAAAGCGCGTGCAAGAGTCAACTGCTACTAAGATGTACTTATACGCAGTATCAGAGTAGAAAGGACCACAGTGATCCAAATAAACACACGCAAGTCGCTCATTAGATATGTGCAACTGAGTTTGGGGCGGGCGTGCAGCAGAAGAAGGCCTAATTTGCTGACAAATGCCACAATGAAGGACAAAATCACGCGTCTGTTTGTACAAACCCCACCACCAATACCGTTGCTGGAGGAGAGATACAGTAGCTGACACGCCGGCATGCGCCGAAGCCATCCCCGCATGGGATGCTGTAATCAAAGCCTGTCTGCGGTCCGCGTTGGGAATCAGTCTGTCACCAACGTCGTTAATTCCCACATAAGGAACTTTATCGGGACTTAAGTGATAAGTGTACTTTGAAGGGAAACTCTTACCTCCCTTCTCAGTCGCGGCAATAGCTGCCAAGATGTCATCATCAATCTTACATTTGGAACGTGTAACCGCTGCCACTGCAAATGTTGCTACTGCTGTCTTTGCAGCTTTGTCTGCGATACAGTTGCCAACAGCATGAACTGCTACCCGCTGATGACCCAGAGTATGAATTACAAAAACGAGTGGGAGACGTTCTTTAAGTTTCGCCAGCAAACCCAGATCATTTCATGTTTTATTGTGCGACCTTTGGAGTCATGATAATTATTTAGAGTCCAAAAGGGTGGATTGTCATTGAAAGACTGTACACAGTAGTAGGAATCACTCACAATAAGAGTAGTCACACTGGGGTCCGGGTACTCCAATGCAAGCATCAGAGCAAGTAGTTCTGCTAATTGGGCGGTACAGTCCCCTAATGTCTGTGTATGCATGACATCGGACTTGAATTCACCATCCACCATGGCACCAACCACAATTGCACAGGACGCAGAATACGCGTGTCTAGAACCCGCAGCCGCTTAGGCACTTCCATCAGTGTAAATGATACAACAAAAATCCTCAAGTGGGCGCATAGTCAGAGGAGCAGGATGAACAAACTCATACTGCAAAAACTCTTGAGTCTGCAAAGAGGAATCGACAACGAACGTTACATCCTGAGATGTCACGGATGTAGCCCGTTGTATCCACCGAGGGTGCAAAGCCTTGTAATTTGGTACACTGGCCTTCGTCACTGCCTCCAAGCCAGGATACGGAGTAACAACCACAATGCGTTTTCCCTGCGACAGTGCACGTTCCTTAAGAATCGCCATTTGCACTGCTGTCAAAACTTTTTCCACAGTGGAAAACCGCAACTCGGCCGAAGTGTACAGGTGTGACTTGTAAGCAATAGGAACTGTGTCTCCCTCATTAAAAGTGAAACCCACCGCCCCTGGCATGATTCTTATCACTAGGTTCGTGTGGCTACGACGAGTCAACAAGAACTTAGATTCAAGTAGGTCAGCCTGAAAAGATTGCAAGACGGCTGAATGTTCTGGCAGCCAGCACGATTTAGAAAAAGTAGGTTGTATCAGCGCATAAAGCAACTTGATACGCTGAGCATATTCCAGAATGTATGTGCGGCCGAAATTTAAAAAGCCCAGTAAGGATTGTAGTTTCTTCAGCGTTGTGGGAGCTCGCAAAAGCACGCATTTCTTTAAGAAGTGAGGAGCCAAGCCTCTACCTTCATTATTGTGCTCGTAGCCCAGGAGCAACACTGTGTATTCTGCAAAGTGAGATTATGCAAAGTTAAATTTGTAGCCAAAGTTCGCAACACAGCAAATTATGCGATCAACACGGCACCGATGCAGCCATAACTCGTCATCCGTGAGATAAATGTCATCCACATACGAACATGCATCTGCGTCGAGTCTCTCAAGCAGAGAGACTACACGGGCAGCAAAAACCCCTGAACTGTTCTTGTAGCTCATGGGCAAACGAAGAAACTGGCGTTGTTTGCCGCCACAGGTAAAACTTGTCCACTCACTACTGAAAGGGTACAAGTTATGGGCAAAAAAGCCATTGGAAATGTCAAGTGTGGTTTTGAACATTTTACGCACAAGACTATCCACTATAGCAGAGCTGTGAGTATTCTGCACCGCACACGTACGACAATGTGAGTTTAAGTGGCGGTAATCCAATACCAAACGGTACGAGCCATCGGGCTTGGTCACAGTAAAAAGTGGGTTATTCATCGGAGACACAGACGTTTCAATTACACCTTGATATTCCAATTGTTCAAGGATCTCGGTTACAGAGGCTTTCGCCTCACGCCGTATGGGGTATTGGGGTTGTGGTTGTGGCATGGACCGCAAAGGGATCTCATGTTGAGGGGATAATTTGTCCCATCCACAATGAGTACGGACAAAGCTGGCTCAAGTGCCTTAGCCCAATCTTCTGCAAACTGCAGTGCCTGCTCCTTCGGCATAGTGTGCGCGAAAGCGGGGAGGATCACCTCCTCGCCTTGCGGAGCGGCCAAGACAAATGGTGGGGGCCAGTAGACCTCCGCCAATAAAATGTCATAAGTAGTTATTAGATTTTCACAAAATACCCCTTTTATGGTACGTTCTATGTCACCTTCAATCAAAAGGACTATTTCATAAAGCCTGTCAGGGGGAGCCACTCTGGTGTCTGCTGTTTCAACAACAACGAAGATGTCAGTCGCTGTCACCTTCAGTAGTGGACGCAGCACCTCTCGAATGATAGTAATCTCCACCGTGCGGTCCAGCAGGGTCAGAGTCCATGTCAGATTCCGAAGCTGCGTTCTCACTATCTGTGGCATATCTCGCTGTCACAGCAGCAACTTTTTTCTTTTGAAACTGGGGTCTTTGCCGTGGTAACTCGTCCTGCTTGCCTTTTCCATCTGCCTTACGAGGCTGCTCACGGCTCTGTTGGGTACCTTGACCTCTGCCGCCGCCTCCTCCACTGTGGCTGTTACCGATGTTTCCTGCAAAGAGCGAGGAGAACGTTGTTCAGGAACCTGAAACCTATCAGGTGACATAATAGTACTGCAGTCGCGCAAAGTCATATTTATGCTCAACAGGCGCAGGTATAGGCGAAGCGGGACGGGAACCCTGTTTTTGCTGCTTCCCCTGCTTTTTGTTCTTACTCCAATTTTGTTTCTGAACTTTCAGGCGGTCATCTTTATCAGATGATCCTTGCTGAGCTTGCTGTTGCTTTTCCTTCTTCGCAAAAGGTTTAACACCTAAACTATTACGGGCCATGGTTTTATAAGCCGTGGTTTGTCGGTGTCGTGTACCTCGCGCAGGACATTAGAGACCTGGAAACTAACAGCATCCCCCTTGACATTAGCAAGGACGAGATCACGTACCATATCAAATGCTCCCACAAGGCGCATTCCCAAATCTACTCCTGCCTCTGATCCATGCTCATCCTAAACACGCTTGATCACAGTAGGCAAAACAGTCATTGATGGGGTACCAAAGCACCGAGTGTAGACTGATGCAAAAATCACCCCCCAAGTTGCACACTCAGTTACGTCAGGCACTAAGTCTTTCTGCAAACTCACGGTGAGAATCCTGTGTTTCTCAACAGGACTAGTATTTGGGAACACTGCCTCCAGTTGGTCAAATTCATCGTCAAGTCAAAAAGGCATTTCTTCCTTATCCTGGGGACGCTTGCCCATGACCGCATTAACCATGACGGGACTAAGTTTGAGTCCGCCACCGCCAACTGGATGCGCTGCACCAGCTGGGGCCCCACCTGGGAGGTTGCAAGTAACGTAGTGAACCAGACCCCTGATAACTGCTACTGAAGAAGCATACAGGGGTCGCAATTGAACGGCTGTCAAAACACCCGCCTGGGGATGCGGAGTGTAAGCAGCCAACATGGGCCAAGTAGCGCCTGGAATGGACAACGGTCCTTGTCTGACCGCTGTAACAAAGTGTGGGAGGGCCCCATTAAACCAAACGGCATGCAGCCAAACAGAAATTGGAATTTTTACCGTCCAATATGGAGTGTACACTGCAGGAGCATCAGCGGGGGTGTACAAGTCATAAACACCAGAAACAGCATCCACCGCGGGAAATGTGACCCATGAGTAATACAACTCCAACGGGTATGCCACGTCAGCAGAGACTATAAAAACCACCGCCTGTCTCTCAAGAGAGACGAGGTATTCCTGCAAATGGTTACGCACAGCTACACGACTGTGAGCCGGGATATCAACTGCAGCCATATTGAAACAGTAATAGAGAAGTAAAAGACAATACTAAAACGCTCAACTGGGTTGTAATTCAAAGAAGAAACCTTTGAGAAGTAACAAGCTTGAAACAACCTATGTAAATATAGGTAGGAATATTTATCCGTCACTGCCGTCAACCAGAAACGATAGTGAGGGGGTCGTAGACTTATACAAGCACTACTCAAGTGTCTCACAATAAGACCACACTCGTTGGCAGCGCCATGTGACAGCGATTCTGCGCCAAGACAGAACTGTGCACAGAGACTTAGGACAACAGTGAATTAGGGTGTGCCAAAACTCACCTCAGTACCCCAAATTCCCTACCAGACTAGCAATCAGTGTCACATTAGCTCTTCGTCCTATAGCAAAGAAACCAATGATTAGACAACCTAGAACATGCGACTTAGGACCATCTCAGGAATGGTGGAAAGTGAGAACACTCTTTTGTTCCACATTCCTATCAGTCCACAACAGGAGTAAAATAGAGACACAGGAAAGTTAAAATATTTATTTTAACGACGTGATCTCAAGCACAGTATTTTAATCAACATCAGCATACATATGGATAATAACAATACGGACAGCATGGTTACAATTCCATAAAATACAAAAGGAGGAATCATGTTACAATGATAGTGCAAACAGGTGATAAAAACACCTATTTAAAACACCCTCCCTATCTAGGAACTATGTATTATAAAACTATAGAAGGTCTCTTGAGCTTTCTTAAGGGTACCCCATTTACCTGTCCGCTCAGTAAGTGTAAATTACATCAGGATCGGTTAGTCTCTCTGCATGCCTGGAATCTTCCAAGTGTGGGCAATTCTGGCAAGTGTGCTATGGTAAAGGCGCCAGAATCCTACTCGGCTTGCAGCTGCCAAATTGTTGTGTCTAGAATGTATTACACGGACAAGCCAATAAACAGGCTCTCTTTATGATAACCTTGGCGGCTTATCACTCACTGTACAGACTGGGGATACGATGTATGTCTAGAGATGTCGAAAAAACAACCATTTTACCATGTATAGACCTTCATCCAAGCTAAGTCAGCAAAAACAGCTAAGCAGTGTCATGTGTAAAAGTAGCAAAAGGAAAAAATTGAGTTTAAACTTCGAATGAACCATGCTAACCTAACATACACGCAAAAGCGGTCCATAAACCATACGACAAGCTATTTTTCTGTAGCAAGTCTGGCTGGCCCATAGAGAAAAACTTTAAAGCAATTTTAAATAATAATTCTGCTATCCCTAAATTGGGACTAGCTAGAAATATGATTAAACTACTATTTTTAATATTTTTAGGAGCACAAGATAATGGTAAAGTCGCATTTTTAAAATGTATGTGCGAAAGTTGCAGAATTTGCTTTAGCGTAGTTACGCGCAATTACATCAGAATTATGTGAAATTAGGGGTAGTAATGCTAAATGCAGATCCATCATTTAATTCTATAATTTAGCACAGAATTTATCCTTTTGTCATTTTATGGCTATCATTTAGCCTACACCTGCTTTAAATTTACCTTTCAATCAATCTTTTTTCTTTGTATTAAACAATTATAAAATAACTTGTGTTTGTGTGATATTTGCTACAGCATAGCTTGCCATTTTGTTTTCCAGCACTGTTTTTTATTAGTTGTTACAGTGATACTCATTTTATCGGTCTCATAAGTATGAAATTATGAGATACTCCTGCCAGGATTAAAACCAATGCCCTTCACATTAGTCATAAATCCCTGCAAGAGAAACAACAGTATTGACGCAAACACCCATCACTGCACACATAAATATCAGATGAATTAGGAATGAGCCACAAAATATTCTTGAGGATGCCACGTCTTTTGGTCATTCATTTTTCATATAGTGCTGCAAGTTTCAAGTGGTCTCACAGCGGGAAAAAATAAACAAATCACGTTTAAGGTACAGTATCTCATTTTATGCACATTTTCAGTTTTTCTTTCTTATACTTGTTAGATTGTTTCTTTTATTTCATTGACTTGCTTACTTTATGCTGTGATTATGAATCCTGTCGTTTGTTCTAGTGGGAGTATTGCAGACTGCAACTGCTGCTTTATGTGCATGTGGAAGGAATATGCTTCACCAATTGTGGCTGTAGAGCCTGCACGGATTGACATTTTATGGAAGATTTAGCTGAGCAATGGCCTGCATGTTTTGATTGGATGAAAGCTTTTGAGCCTTTTGAAACAGTGTCATAGATTGCTAAAAGATTTATTGAAGTCCTGTGTATACCGTAATACAGGAATATTCCCTTAAAGTCTCTACTCTTTTAATGTAGAAGGTTGCAGGCAATGATCACCATTTCAGTTTTGCTGTGTTATTTTAGCTCTAGCTTATGATCCCTTCTGCTGCGTCTTCCTGCCTTTGCCTGTAGTAAATCTGTCCTGTTCTCAGTTTATTTATGAGGGCGGTGTGCCCTGTTACTCATCAAGTGATACCTGTTGTGTCCATTAAAGAAGTTTGCAATGCTACTTCATGTTATATTACATCTGAGCGCTTGGCGGAACATTTACTCCTGGCTCTGCTGTGACGTAAATTGTCCTCTCTGTGAAAGGGCTCTCGAAGAAGCTGTCCATAATGTGATTGTTTGGTGTGAGAGAACCTAAGAGACAAAGAGCAAGAGTGTGTCTGTGTGTGTGGGGGGGGGTGGATTTGTGTTACTATCCTTGTGGGGACTTGGATGTGATAACACACTAACACAGTGGAGACTTGGTTGCACTGTGGGAACCTAAACCCAGGTCCCCACAAGGCAATGTCTTTTAAATTATAAAAAAAAATGACTTCAGGAACATCTGTGCCAATTTTTACAACTTTTGCCTTGTGGGGACCTGTGTTTCAAAAAGTGTGTTTATATTTTTGCTCAGCTCTGCACCCATAGACAGGAGGCGGTACTGAAGTCTTATACACACTTTGCAATTAAACACACTTTACTCACCAGGAACACATGCTAGCAGCAGAAAGCACAAACGTGTCAAAGAATAGGTTCATATAAAGGTGTTAAAAATATTTTTCATGCAAAGTAACCCTGTTCCTATTTATTAAAGTAAAACTTTATTTACATGGAACTTTCGAATTTAGACTATTTGTGTCTAAAAATTTTTAGTGTTTTTTTTAAACATCGCTAAAAGCACTTTGGGTCAGTTTGAAATGCCAGACTACTTCACTATTGCAGTTTGATTGTTACATGCAGTTAAAGAATGATGGTGCACTACACTGTGATGTAGCATAAACTTATCTGATCGTTTTTTCAAATAACTCAGAGGCATCAATACCTATTAGTACATTTTTTTGTTTTTTATTAGAAATTCAGAGCCTTTGTGTTGCTTTGCCTTTGATTACATATTAATTTGCACTATGGAATACGTTCTTAAGATGATGGCTAGACGAGTGAGTGACTAGAGTTGCATTGTGTTAACAGCAACGTTCTCACAGGCACCGAACTGCAGTAAGGTTATGCCACAGCACTGAGAAAGTTAAATTGTAACAGAGCAGGCATGTTCTTAGAAAATGTATGACATTCTTAGAAGATATATTAAAATATTGCCATAATATGTAATTACTTTTAAATCCTTTGAATTGCTAAATTTGCAAACTGTACCCAAAGCTTCACAACTTAAAACTGCTTCATTCCCAAATGTGGGTGAAGAACAGTCATATAACAAGCATTGCAAAACCAACAGGTGTAACCTACGAGGGTGCTACTGGGTTTGTCAAAGGTTTTTTTGCTATGTTGTACAGCAGCGTGCCTGCTCTATTGCATGGATGAAATTGAAATTATTTTTTTTTAAAAGCTCTATGACACAACCAAAGCTGACCACATCATGGCACATATTTCTATTGATTGCTTCTGGAAGCGTGAGGGATCAATACTAACAACGGAAGAGGTGAAGAAAAGAAAGAAAGCTGACGCGGCCACTACTAATCACATTATATAAAGGAGATGTCAGAGCCTCCTTGGACTTATTCAATTATAAAATGCAGACTGATATATATCACGTTTAGTGAAGTAGGTACAGTGACACCTGGTCTCAGTACACCCTAATTAGTGACTATTTTTTAAACCCAAACAGGAGAGGTGGGACGGAGCACGCATTCCTATCTTGCATAAAGACCCAAGGTGCCTTTGCAACTGCATTGCCACCAACACTTATTACCACTGGGACGGGCCTTACTACTGCATTGGTACCCACACTTATTTCCGTTGGGACTTAGTTCTTCACCTGAGGTGTGAAGCTCTGCTGTATAATTGGCCACCTCATGTTGGTGTCCTCTTCAAAATGCCCTTTCTGTGTATTTAAATATAGTTTGCCTTCCTAGACCACACTAATTTAACTACAACATACTGCAGTAACCTAGGCTGTGCTCTACCACCTGCCTAATGAAGGAGAAGATTTTCAAGCTGTTGAGAGGATGTGGTGTTATGCTAGAGCAGCAGACTTGGAATTTGGGACTTAATCCTTGACGTTGACCTAACGTACTGTGATTCTGGTCAAATCAATGAATCTCCCAGTGCCTAAAAAAATAGAACATGACCTAAGTGGTCTTAATGTAAAGTGCTTCAAAGTGGAGTGACCCAAGCCGCAAACAGACATCAGGTGGGAAAGATAGATCAGAAAATGTGAGCGCTACATGAGCGCCACGGACGTCCCGGATAGCAAACAACTGCACCTGTTTCTGGATCTCGCAGGGGATGAAATAGAAGATCTGCTTTTAACATTCCCCGCTAATCAAACAACGGATTACAAGGGAGTGATACAGTGTCTCACACAGAAATTTGACCCTCAACTAAACGTTGACTTTGAGATACACATTCAACACTGCATGTCAGCAAGGAGAAGAGAGCCTAGAAGAATTTGCAACGAGACTCAGAAAACTAGTCACATACTGCGAGTTTAACAAATTTGAGAATGAGAAAGCAATAAGATTGTGTATTATCGAAGGTTGTCAATCAGTGGAGTCCCGAGCACGCATTCTGAAGGAACCAACAATGCTGGAAAAGATACTGACGATGGCTCGCACGGAAGCAAGGGCCTCAGAGCATGCCAAGCAGATGGAGATGGGAAAAGAGAAGAGAGTGGCGTAAGCACATCGCATCTCTGGGAATTGAAAAAAAAATGATTCCAGGCGCCGGTCCTACCAAAGAAGATCAAACAAACATGCTACAGATGTGGCCTCGAATTCCTACATGTCGGTGACTGCCCAGCAATGGGCCAGAAGTGCAGGAAATGCAACAGGGACAATCACTTTTCAAGCACGAGCATGACCAGACAATTCAGAAGTGAGAGAGGCAGAACAATGAGACCACAGATGACCAGGAACAGGTACGCATGACAAATGGAAACGGCCAATCGCAGCTCCTCCGACGAGTCATAAGAAACGGCAGCACCTGTGAGGGAGGCGAGACTATATCTAATGTCAGACGAGCCCAAAGAAGTTAAAAGGACAGAGCACGTTCATCTCGTGGAGAATCAGCAGATAAAGAAAACCACCACCTTGGACATCGGCGTAGGGAGCCACCAAGCTAAGTTTGTACTTGACAGTGGAGCCACATGCAACATCATGTGCATGTCAGAGTATAAGAAAATGAGAGTGAAACCACAGCTATCACCATCGACCGTGGATGAGTTCACGTGGGTCTCCAAAAGCCCAGTAGAAAATATGGGAAAATGTACGCAAACTTTAACATACAAAAGCATGTCCTACCAAGACGAAATACACCTGCTCAAGGGTGACATCCCAGCAACATGCCTGCTAAGCAATGTGACAGCGCATGTGATGGGGCTACTAGCAATGACATACCACATGTCAGAAACGGAGAACATCCTACAAAAATACCCAGCTATACTGAGAGGTCTTGGTAAACTGAAAGAAAAACAGATAACATTACATATCAATGAAGCAATCAAGCCAGTGGCCCAACATCATAGACAAGTACCAATCCACCTACAACCACAAGTGGAAGAGAAAATAACTAGCTTACTGGTACAAGATATAATTGAACCTGCTAAAGGGCCAACGCCTTGGGTGTCTCCGATTGTGGCAGTTTCAAAGACGAACACCTCCAAGATCTGCATCTGCGTAGATATGAGGATCCCAAATACCGCAATCGCAAGGGAACGTCACCCGGGGACACACCTAAACTACATGATCAGCAGTCTCACTGGGGCCTGCCGATTCCCGAAGCTGGACTTGTGCAAAGGGTACCATCAATTAGAACTGGATCACCAGTCCAGGTACATCACAGCATTCTCCAGACACCTGGGTCTGTTTAGACACTAGCGACTGAGCTTCGGAATCTCATCAGCCGAGGAGATATTCCAGGAGACTGTAAGGCAAGTGATAAGACCGGTAGAGAACAGCCTAAACTACAGTGGAGCAAGCGGGCCTAACATTCAATGGAGACAAATGCGAGCTGGGGAGAGGTGAACTGGTGTTCTTCGGAAACATTTTCTCCAAAAAAGGGATGAGGCCAGACCCCAGCAAAGTTGAAACACTGAAGAACCATATCCCTCAACTGATGTTGCAGAAGTAATATCATTTCTAGGCCTTGCCAGCTACTGTGCTCGATACATACAGGATTTCGCCCCAGTGAGCACACCACTAAGAGAACTGACCAAACAAGGACAGAAGTTCATCTGGTTTCAGGAATGCAACAAGGCATTCGAGGAAATAAGACAAGCAGTGGTGACTGTGGAACATCTAGCCTACTTTGACCTCCTGCTCTGCACTGAACTGACTGTCTATGCTAGCCCAGTAGGACTAGGAGCTATATTAGCGCAGCATCTGCCAGGGAGAGATTCACAAAGAAAAATTGTCGGGTATGCAAGCAAAAGCTTAACGGACATTGAAAAAGTATACTCACAACCAGAAAAGGAGAGCCTAGCAGTGGTATGGGCGTGTGAACACTATCACATGTTCATCTATGGGAAGTCAATCACCATCATAACTGACCACCAGGCACTGGTGACGATCTATGGCAGCCTGTCAGCTAAAATGCCACCCAGGATTGTACGCTGGGGCATAAGGCTGATGGACTATGACTTCACGATTGTGCACAAGCCAGGGAAGGAACACAATCTGGCAGACTACATGTCGAGACACCCATTACCGCAGGCACAAGAGACGACATCGATGGCAGAAGAATACCTCAACTTCGTACTAAAGCAAAACACCCCAGCACAGATAACACTAGCGGAGCTATCAAGGGAGACTAAGGAAGATGCCACGCTGCAAGTGGCCATGGAGACAACGAGAAGGCAGAGATGGAGACACATCAACAATAACTGCACCTGGGGAGCAGGAGTATGCAAGGATGAAGTGTTAGCTCTAAAGAAGATACTGTCAGAATAGTGATACCAAGTTCACTCAGGAGGCAACTGGTCAATCTGGCTCATGAGTCACGCTGAGGCATAATAGCAACGAACAAACTGCTAAGAGAAAAAGTATGGTTCCCTGGCCTAGACCGCATGGTAGAAGACACCATAACGACATGCCACCTCTGTCAAGTGACAGGACCTTCGGCTAGGAATGAACCACTACAAATGTCAGACCTTCCAAGAGCGGTGTGGACAACATTAGCAGCTGATTTCTTTGGACTACTGGACACAGGCAACTATCTGCTTGTTGTCATCGATGAATACTCTCGATTTCCAACAGTACGATATGTCCCATCGACATCAGCAACAGCAACCTTGCTGATATTAAATTACATATTTGCAGCATTGGGCTCACCACAAACGCAGCAAAACAGACAATGGTCCTCCATTCTCAGGAGAAGACTTCCGCAGATTCATGGCCTATCTAGGAATAAATCACAGGAAGATAACTCTGCTGTGGCCTCAAGCAAATGGAATGGTGTAGAGGTTCATTGGAACATCAAAAAAGCAGTTCAAAGGGTGAAGCTGGCGCAGATATCACTTGGCCAAGCTCTGTGCCAGGTACTCCGTGATTACAGAAACACGCCCCACAACTCCACAGGAAGGTGCCCAGTAGAGGTAGTACTGGGAAGAACAAGTAGGACGAGGCTACCGTAAATAGAAGTAATTATGTCACCAGATCACAGAAGCTTTGCAGAAAAAGACAGAGAGGCGAAAGAAAAAATTAAAAGATATGCAGACGCCAAGCGACACGCAATCTTGTCAGACCTACAGGAAGGAGACACAGTGGTAGTGCGCCAACAACAACAAAGGAAATCTGACAGCATGTTCTCCAAAGACCTGCTAACATTAAAAAAAGTGAAGGGCCCAATGATCACTGCAGAGTCAGAACACAAGAGGATAGCGCAGAACAGCTTACACTTCAAAGAACTGAAGGAGAAGAAAAGGGAAGACTAAGACAAGGAAACAGCAGAACAAAAAGAGCAGGAGCACAACAGGAAAGAAACAGACAATGGTGAGGGACCAGCAGAAGAGCAACAGATGGAGGCCGGCCCGAGAAGAGCATGCAGGCGGCCAAAAAGACTAATAGAAGAAATGTAATGGTGGGAAGCACACTGACCTGTGCCATGGCAGACTTGCATCTATCTCTATCTGCACATCTCTGTGCTTCACTTTTCTTATCATTTCTTTGTGACAAAAGGGAGAGATGTAGTGACCTGGGGCAGGGAATTAGGACCCTGCAGTGGACCGTAGGGAAACAAAGGGAACCGGACACCACATCCGGTCAAGGGTGTGGGAGAGGGCAGTACAGAGGGACGAGGAAGCATGGGTAGACATGAGTGTGTCCAGCTCAGCACATACTGTATCAATAACGAATCATCGATCCTTACCTGTCTCCCGTGTATCTGTAGGGGCTAAAGACAAGACAATTAAGATGGTGGTGAGACTGCCACTGACAGCCCATTGGTGGCGGTCCCATCGCCATCGGTGACTGAATCACCGCCCGGCACATTACAATGGCGGGTGGTGTGTTAGTGGTCGGAAAGACAAACCACCACCTATCCGATGGGCTCCTTTTGCCAGCGGGTGTGGTGGATGGGCCCGAAGTCCCTACAATGGTGGTGGTGCCTACCAGGCAGCGCCGTAGGGATTACGATGTCCCTTTCTGCCTGCCTGTTCATGCCTGTTAACCTGCAATGAACAGGCAGACCGAAAGGGACTTTGGGGGCCCGTAGCGGGCCGCACATCCCCTGTTCCTCAGATGTGGGCACTGGGAGACCTATGGTGCCCCCCTAAATATCCCTGCACCATGTTGCAGGCTCCACATGGGGCCTGCAACATAGTGCAGGGATATGTAAAGTGTCCCATTTTTACATTGCGGCGAGTGCTGTGGCCAGCAGCAGGTGCCATAATGCAAAAAATAGTAATTGCGATCGCCGTGGTGGTGGTCGCATCGTAATACAATCAAGTCAAAAACTCTCTGCCTGGACAGTATAGTTAAAGTGCTAATCGTCACTGATATAAGTACATATACACATGAAACCTGTCCTACTGAAATACAATACACACTATTAGAAATTCAGAGCCTTTGTGTTGCTTTGCCTTTGATTACATACTAATTTGCACTATGGAATACGTTCTTAAGATGATGGCTAGACGAGTGAGTGACTAGAGTTGCATTGTGTTAACAGCAACGTTCTCACAGGCACCGAACTGCAGTAAGGTTATGCCACAGCACTGAGAAAGTTAAATTGTAACAGAGCAGGCATGTTCTTAGAAAAAGTATGACATTCTTAGAAGATATATTAAAATATTGCCATAATATGTAATTACTTTTAAATCCTCTGAATTGCTAAATTTGCAAACTGTACCCAAAGCTTCACAACTTAAAACTGCTTCATTCCCAAATGTGGGTGAAGAACAGTCATATAACAAGCATTGCAAAACCAACAGGTGTAACCTACGAGGGTGCTACTGGGTTTGTCAAAGGTTTTTTTGCTATGTTGTACAGCAGCGTGCCTGCTCTATTGCATGGATGAAATTGAAATTATTTTTTTTTAAAAGCTCTATGACACAACCAAAGCTGACCACATCATGGCACATATTTCTATTGATTGCTTCTGGAAGCGTGAGGGATCAATACTAACAACGGAAGAGGTGAAGAAAAGAAAGAACGCTGATGCGGCCACTACTAATCACATTATATAAAGGAGATGTCAGAGCCTCCTTGGACTTATTCAATTATAAAATGCAGACTGATATATATCACGTTTAGTGAAGTAGGTACAGTGACACCTGGTCTCAGTACACCCTAATTAGTGACTATTTTTTAAACCCAAACAGGAGAGGTGGGACGGAGCCCGCATTCCTATCTTGCATAAAGACCCAAGGTGCCTTTGCAACTGCATTGCCACCAACACTTATTACCGCTGGGACGGGCCTTACTACTGCATTGGTACCCACACTTATTTCCGTTGGGACTTAGTTCTTCACCTGAGGTGTGAAGCTCTGCTGTATAATTGGCCACCTCATGTTGGTGTCCTCTTCAAAATGCCCTTTCTGTGTATTTAAATATAGTTTGCCTTCCTAGGCCACACTAATTTAACTACAACATACTGCAGTAACCTAGGCTGTGCTCTACCACCTGCCTAATGAAGGAGAAGATTTTCAAGCTGTTGAGATGATGTGGTGTTATGCTAGAGCAGCAGACTTGGAATTTGGGACTTAATCCTTGACGTTGACCTAACGTACTGTGATTCTGGTCAAATCAATGAATCTCCCAGTGCCTAAAAAAATAGAACATGACCTAAGTGGTCTTAATGTAAAGTGCTTCAAAGTGGAGTGACCCAAGCCGCAAACAGACATCAGGTGGGAAAGATAGATCAGAAAATTTGAGCGCTACATGAGCGCCACGGACGTCCCGGATAGCAAACAACTGCACCTGTTTCTGCATCTCGCAGGGGATGAAATAGAAGATCTGCTTTTAACATTCCCCGCTAATCAAACAACGGATTACAAGGGAGTGATACAGTGTCTCACACAGAAATTTGACCCTCAACTAAACGTTGACTTTGAGATACACATTCAACACTGCATGTCAGCAAGGAGAAGAGAGCCTAGAAGAATTTGCAACGAGACTCAGAAAACTAGTCACATACTGCGAGTTTAACAAATTTGAGAATGAGAAAGCAATAAGATTGTGTATTATCGAAGGTTGTCAATCAGTGGAGTCCCGAGCACGCATTCTGAAGGAACCAACAATGCTGGAAAAGATACTGACGATGGCTCGCACGGAAGCAAGGGCCTCAGAGCATGCCAAGCAGATGGAGATGGGAAAAGAGAAGAGAGTGGCGTAAGCACATCGCATCTCTGGGAATTGAAAAAAAAATGATTCCAGGCGCCGGTCCTACCAAAGAAGATCAAACAAACATGCTACAGATGTGGCCTCGAATTCCTACATGTCGGTGACTGCCCAGCAATGGGCCAGAAGTGCAGGAAATGCAACAGGGACAATCACTTTTCAAGCACGAGCATGACCAGACAATTCAGAAGTGAGAGAGGCAGAACAATGAGACCACAGATGACCAGGAACAGGTACGCATGACAAATGGAAACGGCCAATCGCAGCTCCTCCGACGAGTCATAAGAAACGGCAGCACCTGTGAGGGAGGCGAGACTATATCTAATGTCAGACGAGCCCAAAGAAGTTAAAAGGACAGAGCACGTTCATCTCGTGGAGAATCAGCAGATAAAGAAAACCACCACCTTGGACATCGGCGTAGGGAGCCACCAAGCTAAGTTTGTACTTGACAGTGGAGCCACATGCAACATCATGTGCATGTCAGAGTATAAGAAAATGAGAGTGAAACCACAGCTATCACCATCGACCGTGGATGAGTTCACGTGGGTCTCCAAAAGCCCAGTAGAAAATATGGGAAAATGTACGCAAACTTTAACATACAAAAGCATGTCCTACCAAGACGAAATACACCTGCTCACGGGTGACATCCCAGCAACATGCCTGCTAAGCAATGTGACAGCGCATGTGATGGGGCTACTAGCAATGACATACCACATGTCAGAAACGGAGAACATCCTACAAAAATACCCTGCTATACTGAGAGGTCTTGGTAAACTGAAAGAAAAACAGATAACATTACATATCAATGAAGCAATCAAGCCAGTGGCCCAACATCATAGACAAGTACCAATCCACCTACAACCACAAGTGGAAGAGAAAATAACTAGCTTACTGGTACAAGATATAATTGAACCTGCTAAAGGGCCAACGCCTTGGGTGTCTCCGATTGTGGCAGTTTCAAAGAAGAACACCTCCAAGATCTGCATCTGCGTAGATATGAGGATCCCAAATACCGCAATCGCAAGGGAACGTCACCCGGGGACACACCTAAACTACATGATCAGCAGTCTCACTGGGGCCTGCCGATTCCCGAAGCTGGACTTGTGCAAAGGGTACCATCAATTAGAACTGGATCACCAGTCCAGGTACATCACAGCATTCTCCAGACACCTGGGTCTGTTTAGACACTAGCGACTGAGCTTCGGAATCTCATCGGCCGAGGAGATATTCCAGGAGACTATAAGGCAAGTGATAAGACCGGTAGAGAACAGCCTAAACTACAGTGGAGCAAGCGGGCCTAACATTCAATGGAGACAAATGCGAGCTGGGGAGAGGTGAACTGGTGTTCTTCGGAAACATTTTCTCCAGAAAAGGGATGAGGCCAGACCCCAGCAAAGTTGAAACACTGAAGAACCATATCCCTCAACTGATGTTGCAGAAGTAATATCATTTCTAGGCCTTGCCAGCTACTGTGCTCGATACATACAGGATTTCGCCCCAGTGAGCACACCACTAAGAGAACTGACCAAACAAGGACAGAAGTTCATCTGGTTTCAGGGATGCAACAAGGCATTCGAGGAAATAAGACAAGCAGTGGTGACTGTGGAACATCTAGCCTACTTTGACCTCCTGCTCTGCACTGAACTGACTGTCTATGCTAGCCCAGTAGGACTAGGAGCTATATTAGCGCAGCATCTGCCAGGGAGAGATTCACAAAGAAAAATTGTCGGGTATGCAAGCAAAAGCTTAACGGACATTGAAAAAGTATACTCACAACCAGAAAAGGAGAGCCTAGCAGTGGTATGGGCGTGTGAACACTATCACATGTTCATCTATGGGAAGTCAATCACCATCATAACTGACCACCAGGCACTGGTGACGATCTATGGCAGCCTGTCAGCTAAAATGCCACCCAGGATTGTACGCTGGGGCATAAGGCTGATGGACTATGACTTCACGATTGTGCACAAGCCAGGGAAGGAACACAATCTGGCAGACTACATGTCGAGACACCCATTACCGCAGGCACAAGAGACGACATCGATGGCAGAAGAATACCTCAACTTCGTACTAAAGCAAAACACCCCAGCACAGATAACACTAGCGGAGCTATCAAGGGAGACTAAGGAAGATGCCACGCTGCAAGTGGCCATGGAGACAACGAGAAGGCAGAGATGGAGACACATCAACAATAACTGCACCTGGAGAGCAGGAGTATGCAAGGAAGAAGTGTTAGCTCTAAAGAAGATACTGTCAGAATAGTGATACCAAGTTCACTCAGGAGGCAACTGGTCAATCTGGCTCATGAGTCACGCTGAGGCATAATAGCAACGAACAAACTGCTAAGAGAAAAAGTATGGTTCCCTGGCCTAGACCGCATGGTAGAAGACACCATAACGACATGCCACCTCTGTCAAGTGACAGGACCTTCGGCTAGGAATGAACCACTACAAATGTCAGAACTTCCAAGAGCGGTGTGGACAACATTAGCAGCTGATTTCTTTGGACTACTGGACACAGGCAACTATCTGCTTGTTGTCATCGATGAATACTCTCGATTTCCAACAGTACGATATGTCCCATCGACATCAGCAACAGCAACCTTGCTGATATTAAATTACATATTTGCAGCATTGGGCTCACCACAAACACAGCAAAACAGACAATGGTCCTCCATTCTCAGGAGAAGACTTCCGCAGATTCATGGCCTATCTAGGAATAAATCACAGGAAGATAACTCTGCTGTGGCCTCAAGCAAATGGAATGGTGTAGAGGTTCATTGGAACATCAAAAAAGCAGTTCAAAGGGTGAAGCTGGCGCAGATATCCCTTGGCCAAGCTCTGTGCCAGGTACTCCGTGATTACAGAAACACGCCCCACAACTCCACAGGAAGGTGCCCAGTAGAGGTAGTACTGGGAAGAACAAGTAGGACGAGGCTACCGTAAATAGAAGTAATTATGTCACCAGATCACAGAAGCTTTGCAGAAAAAGACAGAGAGGCGAAAGAAAAAATTAAAAGATATGCAGACGCCAAGCGACACGCAATCTTGTCAGACCTACAGGAAGGAGACACAGTGGTAGTGCGCCAACAACAACAAAGGAAATCTGACAGCATGTTCTCCAAAGACCTGCTAACATTAAAAAAAGTGAAGGGCCCAATGATCACTGCAGAGTCAGAACACAAGATGATAGCACAGAACAGCTTACACTTCAAAGAACTGAAGGAGAAGAAAAGGGAAGACTAAGACAAGGAAACAGCAGAACAAAAAGAGCAGGAGCACAACAGGACAGAAACAGACAATGGTGAGGGACCAGCAGAAGAGCAACAGATGGAGGCCGGCCCGAGAAGAGCATGCAGGCGGCCAAAAAGACTAATAGAAGAAATGTAATGGTGGGAAGCACACTGACCTGTGCCATGGCAGACTTGCATCTATCTCTATCTGCACATCTCTGTGCTTCACTTTTCTTATCATTTCTTTGTGACAAAAGGGAGAGATGTAGTGACCTGGGGCAGGGAATTAGGACCCTGCAGTGGACCGTGGGGACACCAAGGGAACCGGACACCACATCCGGTCAAGGGTGTGGGAGAGGGCAGTACAGAGGGACGAGGAAGCATGGGTAGACATGAGTGTGTCCAGCTCAGCACATACTGTATCAATAACGAATCATCGATCCTTACCTGTCTCCCGTGTATCTGTAGGGGCTAAAGACAAGACAATTAAGATGGTGGTGAGACTGCCACTGACAGCCCATTGGTGGCGGTCCCATCGCCATCGGTGACTGAATCACCGCCCGGCACATTACAATGGCGGGTGGTGTGTTAGTGGTCGGAAAGACAAACCACCACCTATCCGATGGGCTCCTTTTGCCAGCGGGTGTGGTGGATGGGCCCGAAGTCCCTACAATGGTGGTGGTGCCTACCAGGCAGCGCCGTAGGGATTACGATGTCCCTTTCTGCCCGCCTGTTCATGCCTGTTAACCTGCAATGAACAGGCAGACCGAAAGGGACTTTGGGGGCCCGTAGCGGGCCGCACATCCCCTGTTCCTCAGATGTGGGCACTGGGAGACCTATGGTGCCCCCCTAAATATCCCTGCACCATGTTGCAGGCTCCACATGGGGCCTGCAACATAGTGCAGGGATATGTAAAGTGTCCCATTTTTACATTGCGGCGAGTGCTGTGGCCAGCAGCAGGTGCCATAATGCAAAAAATAGTAATTGCGATCGCCGTGGTGGTGGTCGCATCGTAATACAATCAAGTCAAAAACTCTCTGCCTGGACAGTATAGTTAAAGTGCTAATCGTCACTGATATAAGTACATATACACATGAAACCTGTCCTACTGAAATACAATACACAAATGTATTGGGTTCAAAATTATCAAATATATTCAATATATTACAGAAAATACAAATGTTTGAAAATACAATTATGCTGGACCCTAAAGCACCCAAGCACAACCAAATACCTCACACACACTATCGTTCATACAAACCAGTGCATGTCCATACATACACATACATCCTGAAAGAATGAGGATTCCAGACATTCTACATGCTCATATATACAAAGAATCACAAACCCCCTTGAATCATAAACAGTTAATGACACTGTAAGGTTCCACAGAAATCAAATGAATGGGACAAATAGTCAGTTCAAGGTTATTTCCTAACTAAAGAACCATCATTAATACAAGTGATCAATACAAGAATCAATTTCTTATTAACATAGAAGGGGGAAAACAAATGAACATAGAACTTCCAGCACTGATGCACGTTTCGGTGGGTGACCCAGATATGGGTCTCACCTTATTCAACGACCAACAACTACAATTTTTTTTAACAAATTAATTATACAATTAACGTAAATAATTATCAGTCTTATAATTAATATTAATTCAAAATTAATGATTTGATCAATATAATGTATTGACCTCCCACCCTTTACCCCTATAAACCCTACAACCCGCTACAATACTAACATTGGCAAAAAACTTTTCAATGAAATATAAAAAGTACTAAAAATCCACAAACTATATTAGAAAGCATTATCAATATTGATGCAAATAATTTATAACATATATAATTAAATTATATAGTAAAACACATCAAAATAATTAAACATTGATATTATTTTCTTTTTATTTCATCATTTTCTATTGAGAACAATTTAAGGTATGTAGAAATATGAATACATAAAACATATCATAGAATATTATGAGCTTACTCAAACTAATAATAAAAGGGGAATAATTCAGTATCAAAGGGAAAGTAAATTACATGAAGAGGTTATAGAAGGTATAAGATGTGTAATAAAAGAGAAGAGTATTGTATATAGTATATTTAGAAGTTCATAGACATCATTATATAAAGAATTAGAAAAAAGGATGTAAATGAATTGGGAACATAGAAAATGAATGACATGGGTTGGAAATTAAAAGAGATGGGGAGGATTATAGAGAATTCCTAAATAAAGAAAAATTAAAGAAAAAATAAATAAATATATATACATATATTTATATATATATATTACCTACTGGCGGTAGCAAGTAGGTAGTTATAGTTAGGACCTATTTTCCATAGCAACATTATATTTAGAATAACTTTGGCGCCTGTTGACGAATCTTCCCGAAATTATCAAAAGTAGGCAGGCGCCCCGGTCTGCTCCTATCCTGAAAGTCTTGGGGTGATTCGTGAAGTGGAGGCTGAGAAAAAAGGAGGGTCCCAAAACGTGTTTCCCCATGCAATTTTCCGTAGGTACCATTTATCGCGGCTACAGCCCCAACGGCTGAACAGAATTACATCAAATTTGGCAAAGTGGTAGTCCTTGATTCAGACTCCTACCTTTTGCTTAAATGGTGTAAATCCGTTCAGTAGTTCCTGAGAAAATTATAATTAAAAATACATATAAATCTATGACCTCGGTGGATCCGCGCATCTTGTGCGCACTCTAAGCGCACCGTCCCGATCATGCACTGAATGCTAATTGGCTGTCAAGTGGTTGTTAACATTTGAAACCAGGAATTATTGGCAGCCATTTTGTGCCTCGGTAGAAGTAAGGTTGAAGAAGTCAGTGGAAGAAGTGTGGAAAAAGTATATAGGGGGTAGGGTTGCAATATCTTGACCCTCTATACCTGCTTATAGGGTCCTACAACGACTCCCATGGCCCAATTTTTTTTCTTCTAAAAATGGCAAAGTGCGCTTAGGGTGCGCGGATCATGCCGTAAACAAACAGATAAAAGGAAGCGCGGGCTTTAATAATTAGCTACCTGGGAGGCCAAATTTGGGGGGCAAACGTTTTAAATTGTATGGGGTCCCAGAGGGGCTTCCTAGCACCGGGGATCGCCACCCTACAGGGCTAAAACATTAATGGGTGGCAGGGTGTCGCTCAACCACCACCCCACCAGTAAAATAGATGGGTGGGGGAGCTTAAAGGCACGCTACCCCTTGGGGCTTTTTAAAAAATGGTTGAGGAGGGCTCAAAGGCCCCTCCAGTCCTAGGGACTGCCATTTCTGTTTGCTATGGCTCTTTGGTGTGCACGCATTGGGTGCACGACTCTACCGCGTCGGGTGCGTGACTCCAAGGGGAAAAAAGTAATATTTTTCAGATATACATGAAGCTTATGTGTTTAGATTTTGGGTTGCTCTAAAAAGAGCCCTTGTGTTTATTGAGAGATTTTGGTACTTACAAGTAAGTACCTATGCAGAGTCTAAAGTTCAAGATGAAGACTCTGTTACCCTCATCTGTAATATGAACACCATCTCTCCTATAGATGCCATCCATATTGAAACGCAGATTGTTGTGGTAAATGGACCCCAATTATATAATCTAGGAGAAAACCAGAAATAGATTTATTGACATGTTTCCTAGCTTTCTCAATCTGTGGACAAAATTGATTAGACCAATTCCATTTCTGCCTTTGGCATATGTTAGAATAGACAAAGGCAGTTTAGGGGAAAAGGGACATCAATTCTCCAAAGGTGTCCTTCATAAGCATTTCCAGACCTACCCCAGTCAAAGTGCCTAGGTCATTGCCACCACAGTGCACAATTATGAGGTCAGGGTATTGGAGATGTAAAAAGGATTTAACCAATGGCATCAATTGGTGTCACTTTAACCCTCTCTGTCCAATCCATTTAATGTCTACATTTGGTAAAACCTAGGTCTTTGTCAATGGCTTCATTTTCTGTGTACCTTTGGCTCCAGAAAATATAGCTGTGTCCCACAATTCCCACAATCCATACTGTAAGCATCTAAGAACTTTATTAAAAATGTTTCTAGACGGAAAATTAAGGTTGAAAATGTTGAAAGTAGTGATGACGCTTCAACGAGAAAAAAAATCGAAATAATAGGAATGGAAAAAAAGCGAATGTAGAATCAAAAAAATTGACTTTTGGTAAAAGAAGAGAAAATCAGTATTAGGAGATTCGAAAGAAAATATTTTATAATAGCGTAGTACATAATTTGCTGAAAGATTTGAAGAAATATAAAAAGAGATCACTATTTTATAAAAAAGAAGCATATTCAATCCTTTGTTGAAAAGGCTTTCGAAGTAAAAAGGAAACTATTTATTTTAGTTTTAAACAGAACTCGATCACTAGACAAACCAATCCATTCAATGAAGGGCAAAAGTAAGAGGAAAAGAGTAATAAACAGAACTAGTTTTTGAGATGTTTTTTTGGGTGAATGGAAACACAGTTCAAGTTCAGAGCCTTTCTTTAACGAAGAGAGTTATTTTCAGACCAATTATTTGTTGCATGCAGTAGACACCAGTGGTCGAGCTTATGTGGTTAGAAAATGGTTCCCAGACCTTCAGAATAAGTAATAGCTGATGAGGTTCTAGGCAGATGTGCTAAAGCCCCAGTGTACACGTGGGATTGCAGTAGTATTTGTAGTGTATGACTAGAATCTATTGATCTTTTATGTCATTTCTTTCGAGAATATAGTAAACAAAGTGTTAAACAAAAGATTAATATGTTGCAAGGACTAGACCCTTGCAGAGTGAGAAAAAAATACTGGTTTGCAAGGTCATTCTCTGGCTTGTCTTTCTTGGAAAGAATGTCAAAGTGTTTTTAACCATTTCAGGATGTTGGCAGTACATCATACTCAAATACGGAAGTTAGTCAGAAGATTGTTGTTGTAGGGGTAAGTAGGCTACTACCAGAGATTTGTAAATCAATAACTGGTATTTATTGTGAGTAACAGAGAATAGTTGGTGCTCCCATAAAGGCTAGCAGGCAACTGTCAGCCAAGTACAGAAGCACAGAACACTGTCCCCACCAAGAGTCTAAATAGAACTTGACTCTTAAAGTGCAAGACACAAGCTAAGCAATAAACAAATACAACATATCCTCTTCTCTTCATACATTAGCTACAAACCCAACACAAAGAAGAAGAAAATAAACAACAAACACACAAAATAACATACTCAAAACCGAAGCTACAAAATAAAATTAAATACAGGTTGACACACAAAACATTAAGCATTCCCACAGTAATAATCTCGTAAATATCTTGGGGCACGTCTGCATCTCTGAATAGGCACATTGTCATTTACCATCTCCTGTCTATTCTCAACAGAAACCATGCTACTGTCATTGGTACAATTTTCGTCCTCAGGACTCACTCCTACCTCCCCCCGAATGCATATTTCTCCACCTATGTTCTTCACACATTTCTTGTACAATGCAACTCTCCTCAGGTTCCAATGTTCACCATTGTACAACGTCACAAATCTGTTATGAACAGATTTTACTTTAAACGGACCCCTGAACTTTGTTAAACCACAACCAATGCATTCTGGTTTAACCTTTACAAGATCATTGACTGATATTTTAGTATTACCTACCACAACGTTTCCATCATTCGAACCTTGATTCCCCAAATCAGCCAAACCAATGCAATCCTTCATCCACGCCAGAACAAGTTTTGTACCTGCTGAGCGCCCCCTCATCAAATTGAATGGTACCTTCCCTGAGACATTATTCTCAGTGGTACGGTACGCCCACACTAGTTCATCAACCATATCTCTGACACTACTACCAGAAGATACAGCCATCTGAATTGCACCCTTCACCATACGATTCGCCCTTTCCACAATACCGTTTCCTTGTGGATTATACAAAGATGTCCTACTGTGTATAATCCCACAAGATTTCAAAAACCCCACCATTTCTTCCGACGTTAATTGTGTACTGTTATCTGTTATCACATTTATAGGAAAGCCCTCCTCTCTAAAATCTCTGACATTAATCTAATAGTACTTTGATTGAATGTTAGGCCCGCTTGCTCCACTGTAGTTTAGGCTGTTCTCTACCGGCCTTATCACTTGCCTTATTGTCTCCTGGAATATGTCCCCGGCCGATGAGATTCCGAAGCTCAGTCGCTAGTGTCTAAACAGACCCAGGTGTCTGGAGAATGCTGTGATGTACCTGGACTGGTGATCCAGTTCTAATCGATGGTACCCTTTGCACAAGTGCAGCTTCGGGAATCGGCAGGCCCCAGTGAGACAGCTGATCATGTAGTTTAGGTGTGCCCCCGGGTGACGTTCCCTTGCGATTGCGGTATTTGGGATCCTCATATCTACGCAGATGCAGATCTTGGAAGTGTTCTTCTTTGAAACTGCCACAATCGGAGACACCCAAGGCGTTGGCCCTTTAGCAGGTTATCTCCCTACAAAACTTCACAATCAACCACTTTGAATAGACATCAATCATAACCAGAGCAAACTTTAATTCCAACCCAAAACCACTAAAAGGCGCAATAAAATCCATACACACCGTATGCCAAGGAGAATCTGGATCATCTATATTACCATAAGACACCTGGCTTCCCACCCTCAATCTCTTCCCACTCTCAAAACACTCAGCACACCTTTCAACCCATTCAGATATCTGCTGATCCATTTCCGGGCCACCAAAAGTACTCTCTCACTCTTTTCTTAGTAAGACACTGACCAAGGTGTCCTTCATGCGCCAACTTGAACAGCAAAAACCTCAAATCACCAGGTGGAATAAACTTATCATCCTTCATCACTATGTTTTCCTCCTTATCATAAATGGACAATTCATCCAAAACCTTCAGATAGGGTCTAACAGCAACAGCAAGCGTACTTTCACGCCGTGTGCCTTTAACGATCAAATCTTTCACGCTACATAACACCTCATCCGTAGCCATACTTTCATTCCACTGTGTTCTTCCAATGGCACCCGCACACACAAGCACTATCTCATCAACAGCTGCTACCGAACCCTCACACTGAGATAACTCCACAACAGATTTATCTACATCTTGCCATGGCAAAGGAAGCCTTGACAGTCTGTCCACCTGTCCGTTCTTCCACCCCGGAATATAAGCAACCTTGTACAAAAAAATCTTGCATACGAGCTGCCAATCTCGCCAACCTAGCAGAGCCCTTCCCTGCACCACCCGGCGACAAGATCCTTAACAAGGGTGTGTAATCTGTCTGCAACCTCAATTGGAATCCCCACAAGTACATTCTGAAATACTCAAACCCCCACGCAGCTGCCAACGCCTCCCTCTCAATTATTGAGTAGTTCCTCTCAGAACTAGTAAGAGATCTTGAAGCGAATGCCACGGTCTTAACGCCAGAAGAATGTTCCTGTGCCAAAACCGCACCTATCCCTACAGCACTCGCATCAACGGTCAATACAGACTTCAGTTTAGTATCAAAAGGGGTAAGAATCTTCGCCTCACAAATCTCCCTCTTAATATTTATGAAAACCTTCTCCTGTTCTTCAGCCCTCACAAATTTGCATCCCTTCCTTATTAACACCCTTATCTTCTCCGTCTTATCAGAAAAGTTTTGCACAAATTTCGCATAGTACTCTATGAGTCCTAAAAACGATCTCAACTGATCCTTGTCAACAGGCATAGGTGCCTTCCTAATAGATTCCAATAGATCACGTTTAGGTTTTACCTCTTCTGCAGATAGAGTATAACCCAGATACTCAACCTCCTCAACCACAAATTTGCACTTCTCCTTCTTTAAAGTCAAGCCAGCCCTCTCCATTTTATTTAAAACTTCATTCAAAATCATATTGTGCTATTCCTTTGTCTCCCCAAATAACAAAACATCATCCTGAAAATAGACAACATTTTTTATCCCTTCCAAAACTGAGCCTATCATACGCTGAAAAACACTAGACGCCAGCCCAAAAGGCATACGCGTAAACTGGAAGACCCCCTCAGAAGTGATAAACGCTGTCAACGGCTTTGATTCATCGTGCAATCTAATCTGGTGATACGTGCTGTGTAAATCCAACTTCGTGAAAAATGTCCCTCCTTTCAACAGCAGAATCAACTCATTAATATTTGGTAAAGGATAATTATCCACAATTATATTCTGGTTTAGAGTGCGCAAATCAACACAGAACCTATATTTCCCATCCGATTTGGTCAACATAACCACAGGTGAAATCCAATTTGAGGTTTCTATCTGCTCAATGACACCCTGCTCCAGCATCTCACACAACATCTTCTTCACTTCGTCCCTAGCGATAATAGGTACCTTCCTGACTTTATGCTGCATAGCAATCGCATTGTGCTTGAGCATGATTTTATGCACGTACCCCTTCAGTGCACCAATTTGTTCCTTAAACAAATTGGACATACCGTCCACAATCGACTCCGTCGTCATTTCATTCACAACCATGACCTGATGTTTCGCCCTTGGATTTATTATAATATGCAGGTCATACTGATGTCCCCACCCTAAAATTGGCAGTCCAGAATGAGCCACATATACCTTACCCTTCACACTCCTATTTTGAAAGACGATATCTGTTAGCATGTATCCAATTATATCAATCCTCTCACCCTGGTACCCACTCGGATTTATGTCCTTAGGTTCCAAAATAACATCAGGCCAATTTTCCTTAAACAAGCACTCTGGAATAATCGTCCAAAATGAGCCAGAATCCACCATCAATTCAGTTTCCTTCCCCTCTATAACAAACACAGCCTTAGGCCTCATCCTTCTCCTGTTTTCCACTTCCAAGTCCTCATCACTTATGCACAATATCTTGTTAGCCCCTTCAACCTTACACCCCGACGTCACACACACACTCTCCTTCTGTACAACTGCTACTTTCACTCTATTATTAGATTTACACATCTTATAGAAGTGTCCCTTCCTTCCACACTTTTTACACTCCTTGTCCAACGCGAAAAACCTTTTATACTCAGCCGTGTGGTACGTGCTGCCGCATCGTGTACACATTCTCTCCTGATTCCTGTACTGATCAGGGTGGTTTTGAACATTCCAATTATACTTCTTAATACTCCTGTCACCTCTTTCGCCACTCTTCCTACCAGACACTGCAGCTACCTCTTCCTCCTGTTCTACGCAAGACACACCCATTGCGCACCCATTTTCCTTCTGATTTTCCTTTTTCTCCATTTCTTTCATACATGCACTCGACTCCTCCACAACTCTAGCTATATCTATAGCATTTTGCAGAGATGGATTCTTCGCTGCCCACAGTTTCTCCTGCATCTTCTTGTTCCTGCACTGGACAATGAGCTGATATCTAATCATCTCATCCCTAACTGTCCCAAAATTACACTTTATCGACAACTCACGTAGACGTGTCACGAACTGATCAATATTCTCGTCCTGCCTCTGTGGTTGCATATAGAATTTGTGTCTGGCCATGACAATATTCACTTCCTTCGAATATTGAGCCTTTAACCTAGCCTTCGCCTCAAGATACACATTAGTAATCACCCTTCCTTCAGCATTAGTACCTGTTGGTAAAAATTTGAAGGTGTGCTGCCCCTCCTTGCCTAAAATGCTTAACAATAGTGCTTTCTTTCTTGCAGCACTGAAGTCCTTCCCATCCAACGCCTCAATATAGTTCTCAAAAAATTCGATCCATTCATCCCATTCAATAGGCGGATCCCCACTCTGCTGTAAAAATAAAGGAGACATTATAACATTTTGGTTCTCCATCCTAAACACAACGCAAAACAATACGTGTAATCACAGTATATACAGGTATGACCCTCGTGAATCTAGTAATCAACAGAAGTCAATGTGCAAAGTGTAGTGCTCTTCCACCAGCAACACAATCCTTCCTCGCCACACACTTTTGCAAACAGCCGCTTCCCACTGTGTCGTTTTGTGTCCTCTTCAACACGCGTCCTCAAAGTTATTATCCAACAAATTACCTTAAAGTCAACCTTCAACCACACTTGCTTAGTGGTACTCTGTGTCTGTTTACCGTCCTCACCACGGTACCGTCTCCTGCTCACCGTGAAGCCCTTACACATTGCTAGGTAACTCCTAGTTTTCCAAAATGGCCGCTACGTACAGCATCACTGCGCACGTCCTTCTGCGTCCTCAGTCACCACGAACGTTGCGTTGCACTCCTGCGTTCCACGCCGCTCTCAAGGCGCTGCTGAAGTTACACAGACACCCGAGTGGACTCGAGCCTCATTGCACGCAGATCAACGCTCAATCTTCAACCGAATACCACGGTAGGCATCTTTCAAAAATCTCTCACTTCCAATGCTTCCACTCGCATTTGCAACTCAAATCTCCTTTTTTACTTCAAGTTGCAACACACTTCCGACCAACGACGGGCCTTTCAATAAAGATGAAGACACTCCCACTCATTCATCTCACAATTTACCGCCTTTCTACTGGTCATTAGTATAAGTGTCTTCTTCAACGATTCATCTTCCCTCTCGCCGATATTTGCCCAGGCCAAACTAAGCCGTAGTCCTTATTCCGATTAGTACTCTCGACAAGCAAAGTTTTTTTTTTCCACCAACAGAGGTACTACCTCACTCTGTACTCCTCCTTGCACTACTAGCCAATCGTCGCCATCTGTTGTAGGGGAAAGTAGGCTACTACCAGAGATTTGCAAATCAATAACTGGTATTTATTGTGAGTAACAGAGAATAGTTGGTGCTCCCATAAAGGCTAGCAGGCAACTGTCAGCCAAGTACAGAAACACAGAACACTGTCCCCACCAAGGGGTAGATGTATCAAGGTTTTTTTTGTCGCAAACGCTGCGATTCGCAAAATACCAGTGTTTGCGACAAAAAAAACGTGATTTAGAATGTTTCATGCAAAAAGCCTCGCAATATTAAGGAATCGCAAATGTTGCGATTCCTTAATATTGCGTAAGCATTTAAGAAATCGCAAATTGCGATTTCTTAAATGAAATGTATTAAGCATTTCAGTTTTGCGATTTTTGACTAAGAAATCGCAAATTACCACCAACTACAATTTGCGAATTCTTTTACAAATGCACTTTTTGCATTTTGTAAAGGTGCCATGTGACACTCAAACATGCCCTTAGGGCATGTATGTGCGCCATATGCGCACACATGTCGATTTCGAGAGTGCAGCAGGGTGTCCTTGAGACACCTCTGCACCCTTTAAATTATTCTCAATTTGCGATTAGCAAATTGCGAATCGCAAATTGAGAATAATTTCACATTCACTCCAATGGGTCAGTATCAGATGTGAAGAAGATTTGTGATGACATTGAGTTTTGTTACTTTGTTCCTGAACAAGAGAGTGCAGAGACATTAATAGAAGAAAATGTTGAAGAGAATGTTGAACATAGTTGTACAAAACAATTTGAAGGTGAAATTACAAAGTTTAAGGTGATTTCAGGTGAAAGGCCAAATTACTCTTGTATTTGTTGGTGGCGAACTCACTATAAAAATCAGACAAGGAGTGAAAGAGAAAATAATGACAAGCGGAAGGAATTTGCAACTTATTTGTTGGCAGAGACTTGTTTTGATTTGGGTTCTGATCAGCAAATTTGTAAATATTGTTATAACAAATAGATGAGCATAAAATGCCCGCTAGAGCTGTCTATAATAATCTAGAGTTGGTTGCTATTCCTCTAGAATTTATAGATTTAAATAGCTATGAGTCTATTCTTCTTCAATGTGTGCACCCGTGTCAGGCTATTGTTCGCATGGAGCCTAAAACAGGTAAATTGCCTCCTTCAGATTTACAGAGAGGATTAAAAGGAAGAGTTGTATATTTACCATTTGATTTAAAGAAAAATGTGGAAACTATTGGTGTAGAGTATGTAGAAAATGAACCACTAGTCATTCAAGTTAATGGCGTTCCTACTAAGAGTAAGACAATCTGGCAGGAAAAAGTGGATGTTAGGAAAGTGCAGAAGGCGACTTTGTATTTAATAAAAAACAATGAGTACTATAAAAATGCGTATTTCGGAGAAGAAGAAATACTTTTAGCAGAAGATACTGAAACGTCAAGTGGACAAATTGAAAAACTGGATATGTCAAGAAGTGAAGCAATCTATGAACATTACAGTGTACATCCACTTCATTCAAAAGAAGTGATGGGGCACACTATCGAGTTGTTTCAAATGAAAAAAGCAAAGGGAAGTCCCATGAGTATATGGGAAGAGAGCTTGGAAGCTCGATGTTTTCCACAGTCATTTCCAACAGGAAAAGGAGGACGATATGATGAACGACCTGAGCAAATTCCTGCATCTGAATATCGAACAACAAGATTATATGCAGAAGATCCAAGATTTAGACAATGTATCCCTTATATGTTTCATCTTTTGTTTGAAAGTGACTTGTCTGGACTTTCATATGCAGTCAATCACATATTGAAAACAGGGGTACAACTGCAAAATGTTTCTGCTAAGGATTTTATGGATAAAGTGCACCAGAGGGATGATCATTTAGAATCTCAGCTGGTTAATCTAATGGCATGTCAGCGTGGCACTAATGAATATTGGTACCGTCGTCATGGAGAACTGAAATGTATGCTACGGCACTTAGGAACTCCTACATGGTTCCTTACCCTAAGCTGTGCTGAGTACGCTTGGGGTGATTTACTTGAATTTCTTCGAGAGGCAAATTCCAATATGAAAAATATTGAATGCAAGACACCTGAAGAATTGTGCTCTTTGGATCCTGTTAATGTATGCAGGTATTTTAATCATATATTTGAAGCTATGATGTATTTTCTCTGCAATAAAAAAATTCTCCTCTTGGAGAAGTTATGGATTTCTTTTGGAGAAAGGAGTATCAAGCAAGCGGTGCGCCTCATATACATATGCTATTATGGATCAAGGATGCCCCAAAATTTGGAACAGATTCAGATGATACTGTTTTGTCTTTTATTGGAGAATATGCCACATGTGCTGTACCCAAAAGCACAGAAGAAAAAAACGTAAGACAAGTCTTACGATTCCAAAGCCATTGATGTGGAAAATACTGTCCACGAAAGTACAAGTCTAAGGACAAGTTTTATACCAAATGTCAGTTTGCATTTCCACGTCCTGTAATATCCAAAGGAAGAGTGAACAGTTTTATGTCTGCTATGCGACATGTCATCACAAGAAAGTCTCCACAAAATACCTACAATTTAAGAAGAAGCGAAGAATCAAAATACATAAATAACTACAATCTGGTTTTCTGTCCATGTGGATTGCTAACATGGATATTAAATATGTTGCAGACAATTCCATTGCTGTTGCTCGATATGTAATGCCCTACATTTCAAAATCTAAAAAGAAGGAATTGAAAGATATGTGGGAAGAGACTTCTCACAAAGAGTCTAAGTAAGAAATTATACAGTTTCAGTTTGAAGATGTTATCCCATCGAGAAATTGGAGCATATGAATGTTCACATCGGTTATCATCTGCAAGTCTATTATCCAAATCTAGAAGAATTATTTGGGTGAGTCTAGGTCTTGCTGCAATGCGAAATCGGGTACTGAAATCTGTGCAAGAAATTGAATATTTAGCAGAAAAAGATCCAGAAAGTACAGATATTTTGAAAATGATTATGTTGGACACACATTACCAAAACAGAAGTCATCATCTTGAGAATATTTGTCTCTATGAAGTGCTGCAAAACTACACTTTTAAAAGGAATACTACTGAGAACATTAATGATGGAAAATATGAAGTGATTGGATCCGAAGGATGTTTGGTAAAACAAAGGAAAGGAAATTTGATTAACCATAAGAAGCTGAGTTGTGACACTGCTGATAAAAGGGAATTTTACCTTTTTAGCTCTTTTGTAACTGTTCCAACCATGGCGTTCGGAATTGGAATTACTTGGAGATTTTCAGAGATATGAAGATTCCTTAAATGCTTGTAAAGATACCATACAATGTACTGCTTTTGCAAATTATGTGAAAATGTTGAACAATGAAATTGATCAAGAAGCTACTATTGCAGCTGACATTGCTAGTGACAGTGCTCAAGACAGTCAAAGTTCAGCTCCACTGAGTCAAGATTGACTAGGACAACCAATTGCTGAAAATGAAGCAGCAATCGCCATGAATGAGGTGGAAACAGTAATGCATCAAGCTCAAAAAGATGTAACAGACTTAGCAAACTTTGAAGAACAAATAAATGTTGAACAGAAAGAAATATATCAGCAATTGAGACAACAGATTGATCATGGATTCCTTCATGAAAAGAAAGAATGTACATGCTCATCTTTTCAACTTATCCGAATGTATGTGAGTGGACAAGCTAGAACAGGAAAAAGATTCTTAATTAAAGTAATCACCAATTATCTACAGAAAACAACTGAGTCACATTTGGCTTGTGTTGTAACTGCTCCAACTAGGTTAGCAGCACACAACGTTAAAGGAATTACATTACATTGTTAACTGATGCTACCTGTGGAGCATGAAAACAACATGGAATATCACAAGCTATCTGTAGAAGCTTGTTGTGAAGTTTCAAGAGTGCTGAAGAAAATTAAACTTCTGATTATTGATGAGGTAAGCATGGTCTCAAACGTAATGCTTGCCTTTGTGCATTTAAGAATGCAGCAAATTCTTAAAACAGAGTATGACGTGTTATTTGGAGGAAAACATGTCATAGTTTTGGGAGATCTACTGCAACTTACTCCCATAAAAGGACAACCAGTTTTTAAAACACTTGCGCATGAAGACACCAGAAAGTCTCTGGGTAGTGTTAGAAATGTAAACAATTTGTCATATTTTGAATACAAGGAACTCATTACAAATATGCGACAAGCAAATGATGTTGATTATGGAACTATTCTTCAAGATATAAGAATTGGCGTACTGATAGAACATGGCAGAGAAGCTCTGCAGAGTCGATTACTTTCCAATTTGTTTCCAAATGAAAATGTAGTTTCTGAGAAAATATATATGAAAATTGCAGAAAACAAATCTTAATCTGCCTAATGCCAACTCTGTGTGAGTGTTCTACATTCAACAAACAACTTTTGAAGCTGGAAAATGAAGAAATAATACAAATGGAAGCCATTGATAAAATTGAGCATGAAGGAATCACTATTATTTTAACAGAAAAGTTGAAAACAAAATTGGGTTCTTTAGAAAAATCTATATCTAAAACTGCTGGTTTAGAAAGGAAATTATATGTATGTAGAAACTGTCGGGTAACTTTAAGGCGTAATTTGGATGTAGAAAAAGGTTTAGTTAATGGAGCAATGGGCATAGTTGTGGATGTTGTTAATTATCCTAAAAAAGTTGGTATTGAATTTTTAAAAATTAAATTAGCTCATATTGAAGAAGTTAAACAAATTGGTCGTTGTTCAGTTCACTTTTTGCTTGTTAAAGATTAATGTGTCGGAAGAAAAAAGTTTCCAGTACCTCTGGCATATGCAGTGACTATTCATAAATCTCAAGGTTTAAGTGCAGAAAGTGCTTTGGTGAACATTCGAAATACTGTGGGGTTTTTTTTTGGTCCTCATCTCACCTGTCAAGCCTCTGCAGATCTTATGAAGCCAGTTTTCCGATCTGTGGCCCCTCCGGCTTACCGCACTCGCTTGGGTCATCCGACCAGTCCCTTTTTTAGTGAGGGAACCTGGTGTAATCATTAGACCAATTATATTAATCTTAGACTTTGGCCCCGCTCACAAAGGGGAGCCAGATGTTTAATAGCTTGTCTTCTGTACCTTCACAGTCCAGAAGAGCCATGGAAAATGATGCCTTAAGCCAATCATCCCTCTGTGCTGGTAGGGGGTCTTTCCACCTCTTACAAATTTCCCTTCGAGCCAACAGTACCAGATAAATTAATAAACCTCTGTTTTTCTGGGAGAGGGTCTGACTAAGTCGTCCATCATCTCCGAAAAACACCAATGACATATTGATATCTAAAGTGATGTTAAAGATATCACAGATATTGTCGCCCACCTCTGCCCAGAATTTTGCCAGTACTGGACACTCTAGGAAAACATGTAGATCATTGGCCAAAGGTAACAGACATCTTGGACATTTTGGGGGTGGCTCCGGAGCGAACTTGGCGATCCTAGCGAGGGTGTAGTAGAGTCTGTTAATTACAAAGAAGTGTTTTTTTTTAAACAAGCAGGTTTGACATATTTATACAGAACCTTTAAAGAAGGCTCATATAACGACTCTATTGATGGCCCAAGAGGGGTTTCGGTCCATACTGCAGCCAAGGGGGGGACCAAGTGGTCCTCAGCTTTCAACAGGTTGTTATACCATACTGAGATTTCCTTCTTAACCACATGAGCGCTAGCGAAATTCTGCCCCTGTGCTTGTTTTTTAAAAAACCCATTATTCATGACGAGCTGGGCTCGTCATGAGCGTGCGAGGAGGCTACCTCATGACGAGCCCAGCTCGTCATGAGCGTCGAAGGGGTTAATTGGGAGGGTAGATTGCCACAACCCTTCGATCTCTCCATTCCCACTGACCTCCCCTCTTTCTGCATCGTACCATGAGGCTAACTGTAAATATTTAAATTTTGAAAGCCTGGCCCAATCTTTGCTCTTAAGCATTCCCACGGGTGAATCCCTCCAGAATCTACGAGCTCGGCCCATTTGATGATACCTGCCGGTCTCATGGGCAATGCAAGGCTATCTTTAATGCAGCCCGGTGTTCCTGGTGAATTCCAGACAGGGGCACTGTCTGAATAGTTTCCTATGCCCCAGCTGCATCTGAGCGAGTACCATAACTCCAGGGCCGCCCTCAAAACCTTCAGGCGTACGCGCTTAAAGAATTTTGGAGATCCAAACTTATACAGGAAAGCCTCACCTTCTCCTCCACCCTCCGCTCTTACCATTTCACCAAGCAGCCTGCCCCACTCCGACTCCTCTGGTTTGACAAGTAGCATCCTTATGCTTTTAAACTGGAATGCTGCTGCATAGAGCCTGACATCAGGAAGGGCTAGCCCACCTTTCTTCAGTCTGCGTCTGATCTTTTTCCACGCCAGCCAGACCCCTTTTTCCCCCCCACACAAAGCTCCCAATTTTACTCTGTGGCTTGCTTAAACTTTTATTTGGGAATGTTAATGGTATAGAGGAAAATAAGTAAGACAACTTGGGCAGAATGACCATCTTTACCAGATTCGTTTTTCCATAGATAGTCAAGGGGAGGTTCCTCCATCTGCTAAAAAGGCCATCTATTTCCTTAATAACCCTGTTAAGGTTGAGCTCAGGTATCTTCTCCAAGTCCTTGACTATATATGACTATATATAGCCCCAGATATCTCAACTCTGCACTGACTCTTCCCGACCACTCCAGGTTCCAGCACATCACCTCTGTCTTGGTTTTGTTAACTAGATATCCAGATAAGGCCCCAAATTCACACATAAGCTCTTCTACCCTCAGAATCGTTGCCTCAGGGTCGCACGTGTACAGTATTAGTTCATCGGCGTATAGGGCGATTTTGGAACTGTATTGTTCAGATCTAAAAGGGTAGATTAGATTGTCCAATCTCAACGCCTGTGCCAATGGTTCCATGTATATATTAAATAAAAGAGGCGAGATCGGACAGCCCTGCCTGGTTCCTCTCTGGATGTTGAGACTAGATGTAAGTATCCTGTTTAATAGAATTTGTGCGGAGGCACCATGGTAGCAGTTCTGCAGGGTTTGAATAAAGATGGGACCGAACCCCATTGCCTTCAAAACCTCCCAGAGGTACACCCAACAGACTCTATCGAAAGCCTTGGCCGCGTCCAAAGCGACTACGGCCAAGGGTTCAGTCCTCTGAATGGCAAGGTCTATATTACCTATTAAGAGCTGTGTTTGCTCCTGGATGTGTCTCCCCACAACAAACCCTTTCTGATCTGGGTGGATTAACTTCGGGATCAGTTTTGCCAATCTCCCTGCCAGAATGCCCATAAAGATCTTATAGTTGGCATTCAGCAGGGAGATTGGTCGGTAGGAATCCGCTTTTTTGGGGTCCTTCCCAGTTTTTAAAATCAGAAAAATAATTGCCTCCTTCCAAGTCTTGGGAACCTTTCCAGTTAAGCAATAGATTGAATTGAAGGTGTTCCCCATTACATTTATCATCTCCTCATTGAGGAGTTTATAGATCTCGCTTGGAAGTGAGTCTGGGCCTGCAGCTTTTTTATTCTTAGACTTTTTAATCTGGTCGACTATCTCCCTCTACAGTTAAGGTAGCATCTAATTTGTTCTTGCTTTCTTCCGATAGCAAGGGAAGATGCTTATTCCTCAGGAATGACTGAATAGTACTCAAAAAGGGTGCCAGATCTTCTTTATATAATTCCGAAAAGATGGAGAGGAGGCAGAGCTGCATATCTTCGATCTTACTTGAACTTTCCCCACTAGCATTAATGGTTAATTCTTTTATGTCATTTCTAGCGCGGTCTGTTCTCGCCTTCCACGCTAAAAGGGCGCCTGCCTTCTCCCCATATTCGAAATTCCGCATCCTTCTAGAATTCCACTGCGCTCTGCACTTAGCTTCTAGTTTTCCTCTGTACTCTAATCTTGCTTCATCCAAATCATTCAAGATTTGTGTTAGTCGTTCCGAGTCACTGTTGCTGAGTCCAATTCTCTCTTCCAGATTATTTATCTTCCCCTCAATGTTATTGAGTGCCTTTACGTCTACCTTGTTCTTAAAAGAGATTATTCCATGTAGTTTCCCCCTTAACCAAGCCTTATATGCGTCCCAAACAATATCTGGGGTTGTGGAACCCATATTCATGGAAAAAAATTCCAGAGAGGGAGCATGTACTGCCTCTATAACTTCGGAGCCTAAAAGCTTAGCCCTATTGAGGGTCCATCTCACTGGCTGCCGCTGCGCCTCTTTACTCTGATATATAAACTGCAGAGGTGCATGATCAGAAAGGTGACTCGGGAGAACTGATATCTCCCGTAGACTGTCTCTAGACTTTCTATCCAAAAAGACATAGTCAATTCTTGAAGAAGGCCCATGCTTCTTACTATAGAATGTAAACCCTTGTTTGTCGCCTTTTTGGGCCCTCCATACGTCGATCAAATCCAAATCATGTATCATGTTAAGTAGTGCTCGACGTATCTTTACTGCTCCGACATAGTGACTCAAGTTCGATCTGTCTTTCAGCGGGCCGAGCAGTACATTGAAATCCCCTCCGATGACATAGGGTGGAGATTCCAGAATTAATGCTGACTGAAGTTTGTATATATGGGCCGGATCGTCGATGTTAGGGCCATAGAAGGATGCACATGTTAAGGCTACGTTTTCAAATGCCAATTGTGCTACCAGCCACCTTCCCGAGGGATCTGATTGTGTTTTTTTTATCATACAAGGAGCTCCTTGTTTAATTAAAATTGCTACCCCTCTACTTTGAGTTGTCTGAAAAGAGGCACAGAAGCTTTTATCCCAGGAGACCTTAGAGAAGATTGCAATGCTTTCGTCATGGCTCACATGCGTCTCTTTTAGCATACAAACTTGGGCGGTTGAGAGTTCTAGATGTTTAAAAATCAGTCTCTGCCTCCAAGGACACCTTAACCCGTTAACATTCCAGGAGGTAAAGATGGTCTTTCTATCCCCTAGTCCCGTGCCCCTCGTCATCTCTTTGTTTTATCTGGAAAGATAGACTTCGTGGCATAAATATCCGTACATAAGGTTAAGATGAGGTCGAATTTTTTTTCTTTTTTTCCTACTGCTCCCCACCCTCGTGCCCCCCTACCTCTGGTGAGTCTTTAAACACTGTCCCCTTCAATAAAGAAATTACAAAGCCCTTGATATCGCCCCCTTCCAGGGCTTCAGGCACATTCAGGAGTCTCAAGTTGTTCCGGCGTGAGTAATTTTCCAAGCGCTCAATGTCCTCTTTCAATTCTTTATTCTGAACAGACAGCTTGGTGACCTCCACTTCGGTGGTACGCATGGATTCTTTGATCTTAGGAATTTCTGACTCAATTGTCTCGGTTCTGAGGGTGACTTCATCCATTCTCTTGGCTAGCACTTCATAGGATGCCTGAATTGCTGCTTGATTGGCCTCAGAGATTAAAAATCTGTTAGTCATTTCCGCTTGATTTGTTTCAGATACCGTGAACCTGCTGGTGATCTCATTCTTCATGGCTAGTAATATGTCGGCCAATGTGCGTGAGGTTGCATTCGATTTATCTACGATGTTCTCTGCACCATTATCGGACGTGGTGGCGTGGTGGCGTGGTGTACTTGTTCTAATAGTGTTACATTTGGGGCGTCGGGGCATTGTATTATTTCTATAGGATCCATTGGGGTGTTTCCTGAACCACCCCCCCGAGCAATGAATACCTGTTTGACAGGTTAATGCCTGAATGCACCATAACTACCGCCTCCACTGGAGCTGGTGGCTTGTCTGCGCTCCCTTCTTTAACGGAGCTCGTGGGCGTCATGGTCGAGCCTCCTTGTAGTGGTACGCCCATATCACTTACTGCTATAGAAGCTGGGCTGGACGGGATAGACGGAGACTGAGCGAGCTGACTGAGGAGGGTGGGTTGAACAGATAAGGGAGAGCAGGTAGTAGCGGAGGTAGAAGCCGAGGTGGTAGACATTACCTTATAATAGGTTTTAAGTGAAGGGGTAACTTTTATATCGGCGGCAGCACCTTTGTCGTTTTTACTTCTGCCCTTACTTTTTATATTTTTCACACTCAAATATTCTTCTGAGGTATTCAGCTTAGCTTTACCCCTTCTTACACGCACCCTCACCTCAGAGACTGGGGGCAAAATGTGCGGGGGATAGACAGGCTTCCCCTTGGTTGCATTCCAGCACTACCCTAGCTCTCAGTGCATACCTATTTGTTTTAATTAGATCCAAAACCTTCTCTTTGTCACTGGAACTTCTAAGGGTGACCTTAGGTCTAACCTTACTGCCAACACCAGCACCCTCACCAGACGCTCCCCCTACATCAATACAATCAATTGGAGCTCTGAGTAGTTTTACCTCATTTAACTGTAGGGGATTAAGTCCTCTTAAAGTGCAGTTATATATACCGTTATACTGGGTGCTTAATGAATAGTCACTAGATCCAGCAGCCTTGTTATGACCACAGGGTGGGAAAAAGAAATATTCTCGATCCCCTACTTCAGAATCTGCTTCACTGAAATACTGATTCTGGACTTTACTTTCACTCCTGTGTGCAGCTCCTCGCACCAGCTCCGCTCTGCAAATGCTTCCACTGGCTCTACCCCCAACGACCCGGAACGAGAGCAAGGCGAAAACGCGCCTCTTCCGTGTCCAAGCCGCCTCCTCCCAGAGCCAGCGCCGACCTCCTTACACGTCGTCCCACTCTTGCTGACTCTCCTCGCAGTCCTCACTCGTCCTGAAGCTCGCACCCAGGATCCAAGGCTTCACGTCGTTCTCCGGGGGCATATTTCAGCAAACTGCAAGTTTATTTCTTCACAGGGGGTTTAACTGACAAGCAAAATCATGTATGGGGTCAAGGATATACGCGAAAGCAGGGATTAGTTATTCCATAGGGGGAGACCGGCTGTGGCCGTTCAGCTAGCGGCCGCCATGTTCCTCTGGGGCAAAATCAATCAAAAACAAACCAGATAAAGTTTTGACTCGCGACAAAGCACAACACAAAACACAGTCGAAATACTGTGTTTTGTGTTGTGCTTTGTCGCTAGTCAAAACTTTATCTGGTTTATTTTTGATTGATTTTGATGACACAAAGGTTACTGCAGATGCAAACTGTGTAAAAGAGTATAATCCGTTAAGAAGAGTGTATGCTCCCAATTTAGGTCAATATCCTGTCTTTGAAAAGTGTGTAGTAGGTAGAAAAAGAAGATATGAGAAAATCTGTAGTGAAGGTATAGAGAAGGGAAAAAAACACGATAATGTTGTGATTGCAAGCAAAAAGAAAAAGGACACTGTTGAAGAGATTGTTGGTTATCAGTTTGAAAATAGCTCAGATGTCAACTGCTATAAATGTAAATGTAAATGTGGGATACTTGTAAAGCGCACTGTTACTCTACCCGAGTGTCCTGGCGCTGTAGACCGCTGGGGAACCCGTCCTGGTTTTCCCTGTGAGATGGTCCCTTTCTGGGTATCTCCAGGGTGAAACCAGGCATCCCTGGTGCCTGTGGGGGGGCCGTTGTAGAGATGAGGCAAGCTTAATGCCCAGAGTTACCGAGTGTGTTCCCTGGTTAGAGTAGGCACTGAGGCGAGAATTATCGAGTCCGTTGACCCTGGTCCACAACCCTGCCGCGTCGGTAATTGAACCCTGGTCCCGGGCCGTTCTCTGCTTACAGGTCTGCTGCCTCTAACCAGTGAGCCACACCTCTCCTCCCTATGCTAATGTAGTGGTCAATGTTGTTTGTTTTCTTGAAGGTTTGCAACAGCAAATTATAGAGAATTGGGAAGAAAGATTTTGTTCATTGTTGTATTGCGTTTATGAAAAATTGAGAACTGATAAAAGTAAAATACAAAGTGTTTGTGATATTCGGAATCTTTTGGATGTATGTTCTGGTTCTATACAATTTATGCAAAATATCCCACAAAATTCTCAGGAATTTCTAATGTATATGCTAACCATATTGGAAAATGGAGGTATACAAATTGAAAACCTTTTTGGCCGTTGTTATAAATGGGAACCTCATTGTGAAAATTGTATGTATATATGTAGCACTAACATAGACACTGAAAGATTTATATATTTGATATTGCTAGCCTGTAAGTTAGTGTCTTTCAATAAACTAGTTAAAGCAGCAAATCAGAACATGGAGTGCAGCCAATGCAAATCAGAAATGTTGTCAACATTATTTATACAAAGATATGGACAATATATAATTTTAATGATGCAATGTTGTACAGCTAATTGAAGAAAATTAGAAACTTTAATAAAACATTTTGCAGTAAGTCAACTATCAATATCAGGAAGGACTTTTGTAGCAGTAGCAATAATTTTCCATGATGGTCCTTCCACAACATCTGGACATTACACTGCCTATCTAAAATGGGACAAAGGCTGGATACTTTGTAATGATACTCAGTTAGTTTTTAAACAATGTTTGCCAATCGAATTACCTAATTCCTACCTAATATTTTTGAAGCCAATGTTTTAGGAACAAAATTCAGCCTCTGAGGAATTTATTAATATGTATTAATACGATTACTGTTGCAAAATTTCAATATAACGGATTTCAAGAATACCATTTGGCCATGAGGAAAGGTGTTTATTCGAATTACGGACTTTTTCTTGCACATTGTCTCGGTGTACAGTTTTAAGCACCAGCATTTACAGTGTTTATAAATTTAAGTTATAGAAATGTTCTTACCAGTAAGCATTTTATATATGTGTGATTTGTATTTTATGGTATTTTATTGAGGATGTATTTTTGTTTTTTTTAAACAATGTTATTGATTGGGTTTTTTTGGGCCTCTGTTATGTGATGAGTACGATTGAAATCACTGTTTCTAGTGAAATTCAATATGTTCTGAGAACAGCAAAAAAAGGCAAAGAAAATAATTTGTGAAATGTAAAAATTATAGTACTGTGTATTATAACTGTATTTTTTCTTCTCTTTTACAGATTCTAATTCTAAAGTATCAAATTCATTCAAATTTATTTTATTAAATAAAACTGTAAAAAAATGTCTAGCATTTTTTATTTATTTTATTGTGAAAGTAAGTTTAACTAAGTATTATAATGCACAATAGCCTGTATTTGTACACAGGTGAAGAAAAATGGAGGACGCAGTAGATATATGTGGAAAGATGCTATGTCGGTGTTTTAAGTTACAGGATAAAGTTAACATGAATACTGAGGGGCAGATCTAGAAGAAAGTGCAGCAGCGTGGCACAGCAAGCCCTTTGGCTGCACCGCGCTGCTGCACTTTCGGAGCACAGATATGCGACATTTCTACAATGATATGTCGCATTCCTGTGCTCTCCCCTGTGCTGGTGCAGAAACAGCTGCCAAGCGCCTTGCCAGGCACCTTGGAACCATGGTGCAAGGATGCCTGTGCCATTGGTCATTTTTTTTTGTGCAGGAAGGGGCACCTTCCTGCAAAAATCAATCACTAAAACTTTTCCCTCTTTCAAAGCGTGCTATAGAATACAGCACGCATTGAAAGAGGAAAAAACTAGGAGAAATGAAAACATTTCTCGTCGTTGCGCCTCCCTACACCACCTTTAGGGTGGGATAGCATTCAGTCACATCTCTAGATTGACGATTTCTCATAAATCTGGAGATGTATCTTGTTCCATGGGTGTTGCGTGGGAACATCCACAGCAACACCCATGAAATGCTCAATAACCGCAAAGTGCTGCGTGTGAAGGGGTGGTATTTACAAGGAGAGGAAAATACCATGCAGGGTGACTTTTCCTCTCCTTGTAAATATGGAGGAGCCCCCTGCGCCACAGTACGTCATGAAAGGTGATGTACTGGTGGCGCAGAGAGCTTGTAAATTTGCCCCAGAGTGTCACTGGGGACCAACTAACCCAACAGATATGTATACAAAGCATCCTGTGCCAACAATATGTCACTTTTTATAACATAGTGATAGCATAAAAAAATCTTTCATATTTACAAGGAGAGGAAAAGGCAGTCTGTGTACCTTTTCTTTTCCATGTAAATAAGACTTCATCATACACACAACTTTATTTTCAAAGGGCGTTCTATAGATATTGCTGGTCATGTTTGCAGATAACACTCACAAAACAAGACACATCACCAGATTTATCAGAAATGATACTTCTGGACATGTGTATAAATAGTGCACCATCTTCCAATTGGTGTAGCGATGCACAACAAGGAGAATTCTTTTAATTTCTCCTCATTTTTTCTCTTTCAATATATGCTAAAATGCACACCATACATTGAAGGAGAAAAATGTGTTCATTGGCTGTTTTTGTGCAGGAAGGTGAGCCTTTTTGTACAAAAATAAACTACACATGACACAGATATTCTTGCACCAAAGTGCAAGGGTGCCTATGTCATCACATGTATGTAGTTTAAGCACCAGTGCAGAGAGAAGCACAGAGTTGCAATATATTTATGTATATATGTTGCATCCCTGTGGTTCAGAAGTACCTTAGCATGTTGTAGATAAAGAGTTTACAGTATCATGCTACAGCACTTCCTTATAGTTCTGCAGTTATGCATTTACCATACACCAGAAATGCATTCTTTCACTCAATTATGTAGTACATATACATTCATAAAAACTTTCATGTACTAGCATACAAATTTAGCTCTTTCTTTAACCAGAGTAGTTAGTTCTGAAAAGAACTATTTTTTTGTATTTTGTACTTTTATATATTTTTTTTGGTTTTCTGAACGTTTTCTCTTTTTTTTCGTTTTTTTTAAAAAGAAAAAAAATCAACAGGGCGAACAAAACCAGGAACCTATGTTTTTTTCAATGAATATATATATATATATATATATATTACCTACTGGCGGTCGCCAGTAGGTAGTTATAGTTAGGACCTAGTTTCCATAGGAAATCCGCAACATTCTATTGAGAATAACTTTGGCGCCGGTGGACGAATCTTTGCGAATTTCTCAAAGAAGATGGCCTGCTCCGCTCCTTCCCTGAAAGTTTGGGGGGGATTCGTCAAGTGGGGGCTGAGATAAAAGGGGGGTCCCAAAACATGTTTTCCCCATGTTATTTTCCATAGGGACGTTTAGACACGGCTACAGCTCGAACGGCTGAATGGATTTATAAGAAATTTGGTAGGAAGGTAGAGTCCGGCTCGCAGATTACGCTTTTCTTTGAATGGTGTAAATCTGTTCAGTAGTTGCTGAGAAAATTAACTTTGAAAAAATATATATTGGGCTACATTGGGCTATATATATGTTAGAGCCCAAATATAGCCCAATGTAGCCCAATGTAGCCCAAAGATGGCCACCAGAGCCAAAAAAAAGCAAATGTAGCCCAAATATCAGCCAGATGTAGCCCAACTATAGCCCAATGACAGAATGTCCCAGAGTGTTCTAAAGAACAACTAGAGCGCTAACAGTCTTACTTATGACAAAAGTATGGCACACCTGAAGTCATCTTGATTGGAATAAAGTGTTAACACTTGAAACATTTAATTTGCAAAGGAACAAAATGAGGGGGTTCATTTTGCCATAGAAATTATGATTAGTGCCGAAGAAAGAAAAATTAGGGCACATTTTGAGTGACTTCTCAAATCCTCTTATATTTCATTAAAAAAATTCTGATATGCAGTCTCCCAAGATGGCCACCAGAGACAAAAGAGCCCAAATGTAGCCCAAATATCAGCCAGATGTAGCCCAACTATAGCCCAATGACAGTAGTTAGGACCTAGTTTCCATAGGAAATCTGCAACATTCTATTGAGAATAACTTTGGCGCCGGTGGACGAATCTTTGTGAATTTCTCAAAGAAGATGGCCTGCTCCTTCCCTGAAAGTTTGGGGGGAATTCGTCAAGTGGGGGCTGAGATAAAAGGGGGGTCCCAAAACGTGTTTTCCCCATGTTATTTTCCATAGGGACGTTTAGACCCGGCTACAGCTCGAACGGCTGAATGGATTTATAAGAAAGTTGGTAGGAAGGTAGAGTCCGTCTCGCAGATTACGCTTTTCTTTGAATGGTGTAAATCTGTTCAGTAGATGCTGAGAAAATTAACTTTGAAAAAATATATATTGGGCTACATTGGGCTATATATATGTTAGAGCCCAAATATAGCCCAATGTAGCCCAATGTAGCCCAATGTAGCCCAATGTAGCCCAAAGATGGCCACTAGAGACAACAAAAACAAATGTAGCCCAAATATCAGCCAGATGTAGCCCAACTATAGCCCAATGACAGAATGTCCCAGAGTGTTCTAAAGAACAACTAGAGCGCTAACAGTCTTACTTATGACAAAAGTATGGCACTCCTGAAGTCATCTTGATTGGAATAAAGTGTTAACACTTGAAACATTTAATTTGCAAAGGAACAAAATGAGGGGGTTCATTTTGCCATAGAAATTATGATTAGTGCTGAAGAAAGAAAAATTAGGGCACATTTTGAGTGACTTCTCAAATCCTCTTATATTTCATTAAAAAAATTCTGATATGCAGTCTCCCAAGATGGCCACCAGAGACAAAAGAGCCCAAACTTAGCCCAAATATCAGCCAGATGTAGCCCAACTATAGCCCAATGACAGTAGTTAGGACCTAGTTTCCATAGGAAATCTGCAACATTCTATTGAGAATACCTTTGGCGCCGGTGGACGAATCTTTGTGAATTTCTCAAAGAAGATGGCCTGCTCCGCTCCTCTCCTTCCCTGAAAGGTTGGGGGGGATGCGTCAAGTGGGGGCTGAGATAAAAGGGGGGGCCCAAAACTTGTTTTCCCTATGGTTTTTTCCATAGGGACGTTTAGACACGGCTACAGCTCGAATGGCTGAATGGATTTATAAGAAATGTGGTAGGAAGGTAGAGTCCGGCTCGCAGATTACGCTTTTCTTTGAATGGTGTAAATCTGTTCAGTAGTTGCTGAGAAAATTAACTTTGAAAAAATATATATTGGGCTACATTGGGCTATATATATGTTAGAGCCCAAATATAGCCCAATGTAGCCCAATGTAGCCCAAAGATGGCCACCAGAGAGAAAAAAAAACAAATGTAGCCCAAATATCAGCCAGATGTAGCCCAACTATAGCCCAATGACAGAATGTCCCAGAGTGTTCTAAAGAACAACTAGAGCGCTAACAGTCTTACTTATGACAAAAGTATGGCACACCTGAAGTCATCTTGATTGGAATAAAGTGTTAACACTTGAAACATTTAATTTGCAAAGGAACAAAATGAGGGGGTTCATTTTGCCATAGAAATTATGATTAGTGCTGAAGAAAGAAAAATTAGGGCACATTTTGAGTGACTTCTCAAATCCTCTTATATTTCATAAAAAAAATTCTGATATGCAGTCTCCCAAGATGGCCACCAGAGACAAAAGAGCCCAAATGTAGCCCAAATATCAGCCAGATGTAGCCCAACTATAGCCCAATGACAGTAGTTAGGACCTAGTTTCCATAGGAAATCTGCAACATTCTATTGAGAATAACTTTGGCGCCGGTGGACAAATCTTTGTGAATTTCTCAAAGAAGATGGCCTGCTCCGCTCCGCTCCTTCCCTGAAAGTTTGGGGGGAATTTGTCAAGTGGGGGCTGAGATAAAAGGGGGGGTCCCAAAACGTGTTTTCCCCATGTTATTTCCATTGGGACGTTTAGACACGGCTACAGCTCGAACGGCTGAATGGATTTATAAGAAAGTTGGTAGGAAGGTAGAGTCCGGCTCGCAGATTACGCTTTTCTTTCAATGGTGTAAATCTGTTCAGTAGATGCTGAGAAAATGAACTTTGAAAAAATATAGATTGGGCTACATTGGGCTATATATATGTTAGAGCCCAAATATAGCCCAATGTAGCCCAATGTAGCCCAAAGATGGCCACCAGAGACAACAAAAACGAATGTAGCCCAAATATCAGCCAGATGTAGCCCAACTATAGCCCAATGACAGAATGTCCCAGAGTGTTCTAAAGAACAACTAGAGCGCTAACAGTCTTACTTATGACAAAAGTATGGCACTCCTGAAGTCATCTTGATTGGAATAAAGTGTTAACACTTGAAACATTTAATTTGCAAAGGAACAAAATGAGGGGGTTCATTTTGCCATAGAAATTATGATTAGTGCTGAAGAAAGAAAAATTAGGGCATATTTTGAGTGACTTCTCAAATCCTCTTATATTTCATTAAAAAAAATGATATGCAGTCTCCCAAGATGGCCACCAGAGACAAAAGAGCCCAAATGTAGCCCAAATATCAGCCAGATGTAGCCCAACTATAGCCCAATGACAGTAGTTAGGACCTAGTTTCCATAGGAAATCTGCAACATTCTATTGAGAATAACTTTGGCGCCGGTGGACGAATCTTTGTGAATTTCACAAAGAAGATGGCCTGCTCCGCTCCGCTCCTTCCCTGAAAGTTTGGGGGGAATTCGTCAAGTGCGGGCTGAGATAAAAGAGGGGTCCCAAAACGTGTTTTCCCCATGTTATTTTCCATAGGGACGTTTAGACACGGCTACAGCTCGAACGGCTGAATGGATTTATAAGAAATTTGGTAGGAAGGTAGAGTCCGGCTCGCAGATTACGCTTTTCTTTGAATGGTGTAAATCTGTTCAGTAGATGCTGAGAAAATTAACTTTGAAAAAATATATATTGGGCTACATTGGGCTATATATATGTTAGAGCCCAAATATAGCCCAATGTAGCCCAATGTAGCCCAATGTAGCCCAATGTAGCCCAAAGATGGCCACCAGAGACAAAAAAAACGAATGTAGCCCAAATATCAGCCAGATGTAGCCCAACTATAGCCCAATGACAGAATGTCCCAGAGTGTTCTAAAGAACAACTAGAGCGCTAACAGTCTTACTTATGACAAAAGTATGGCACACCTGAAGTCATCTTGATTGGAATAAAGTGTTAACACTTGAAACATTTATTTTGCAAAGGAACAAAATGAGGGGGTTCATTTTGCCATAGAAATTATGATTAGTGCTGAAGAAAGAAAAATTAGGGCACATTTTGAGTGACTTCTCAAATCCTCTTATATTTCGTTAAAAGAATTCTGATATGCAGTCTCCCAAGATGGCCACCAGAGACAAAAGAGCCCAAATGTAGCCCAAATATCAGCCAGATGTAGCCCAACTATAGGCCAATGACAGTAGTTAGGACCTAGTTTCCATAGGAAATCCGCAACATTCTATTGAGAATAACTTTGGCGCCGGTGGACGAATCTTTGTGAATTTCTCAAAGAAGATGGCCTGCTCCGCTCCGCTCCTTCCCTGAATGTTTGGGGGGATGTGTCAAGTGGGGGCTGAGATAAAAGGGGGGTCCCAAAACGTGTTTTCCCTATGTTATTTTCCATAGGGACGTTTAGACACGGCTACAGCTTGAACGGCTGAATTGATTTATAACAAATTTGGTAGGAAGGTAGAGTCCGGCTCGCAGATTATGCTTTTCTTTGAATGGTGTAAATCTGTTCAGTAGTTGCTGAGAAAATTAACTTTGAAAAAATATATATTGGGCTACATTGGGCTATATATATGTTGGAGCCCAAATATAGCCCAATGTAGCCCAATGTAGCCCAATGTAGCCCAAAGATGGCCACCAGAGACAAAAAAAACGAATGTAGCCCAAATATCAGCCAGATGTAGCCCAACTATAGCCCAATGACAGAATGTCCCAGAGTGTTCTAAAGAACAACTAGAGCGCTAACAGTCTTACTTATGACAAAAGTATGGCACACCTGAAGTCATCTTAATTGGAATAAAGTGTTAACACTTGAAACATTTAATTTGCAAAGGAACAAAATGAGGGGGTTCATTTTGTCATAGAAATTATGATTAGTGCTGAAGAAAGAAAAATTAGGGCACATTTTGAATGACTTCTCAAATCCTCTTATATTTCATTAAAAAAATTCTGATATGCAGTCTCCCAAGATGGCCACCAGAGACAAAAGAGCCCAAATGTAGCCCAAATATCAGCCAGATGTAGCCCAACTATAGCCCAATGACAGAATGTCCCAGAGTGTTCTAAAGAACAACTAGAACGCTAACAGTCTTACTTATGACAAAAGTATGGCACACCTGAAGTCATCTTGATTGGAATAAAGTGGTAACACTTAATACATTTAATTTGAAAAGGAACAAAATGAGGGGTTTCATTTTGCCATAGAAATTTGTATATATATATATATATATATATATATATATATATATATATATATGTATATATATATATATATATATTCACTGAAAAAACCATAGGTTTTAAACACATTATAGTTAGGAAGTAGCATTTAAAAAACCTATGAAATTCACTAAAAAAACATAGGTTTTACACACGTTATAGTTAGGAAATAGCATTTACAAAACCTATGAAATTCACTGAAAAAACCATAGGTTTGACACCAGTTATAGTTAGCTGGAAATTTTACTCGCATAAAACCAATGAAATTCCCACGTTATAGTTAGTTGGACTCACTATAACTTGCGCGTGCAATGCACTGCTGATGACGTCACATATTACATCACTCATGACATGGTCAGTGACATCAGTCATGACATCACTGATGACACCATCCTTGTGACAGAGTGACAGACCTCTTTTCACTGTAATGTAACCCTTGAAACACATATTCAACAATAGAAACTAAAATGTTCCAAAAATGGAGATATGCATACCAGTTACAACAACCAATTCAATAATTCCACCATCTATATACACATCCACTCATTGATCAACAGTTCTATATAGTCACTCGTACATATACTCACTCATGATATGTAGTGATACACCTATACATTCTGTTACACACCGACAGTCATCCAAAAGATACTCTCACACATATTCACTCATGCAAATAAACTATTGAACATCCATTTATTTGCATATACAGCTATACACACACAACCACCTTACTTCTATGGAAACTTACACATACTTACTCTCTTAAACAATCACTTATAGAAACACATACTTATCTAAACAGGAACTCTTACAATCTCTTTCTCTCACATATACTCACTTATATACATCAATATTCACATATATTAGATTAAAACATATGTAGTTACTGATAAAGACACTAGTGAGACAGTCATTCACTCACTAACACACACATATACACACTCTTCCACCCATACAGTCCTGCACATATGCTGTCTTCAAAACACATACAAAGAGAGAGTCAGTCATTCATGCATCTATGTGTTAAGTAATACCCCCACCAAACCATACAAACACTCATACTGATACTAACAAAAACATCTAATAACCCATACACATGTAGCTACTCACCAACCCATGCAACCACTTATACACAAAGTGAAACACTAATACATATATTTAAATATTTAAACATTACTCTCTAATATATGTATTCACTAAGATACACTTAATAAACCAGTTAACAAATCAATAAAAAAAACATCCAAGTAATCACTTATTTAAACATTTATTCTTCCATCAACTTTTACATATACATATATAACACATATTCATTTTTAAAAAAGACACACATTCACTGGATAGTGTCATCAGTGATGTCATGACTGATGTCACTGACCATGTCATGAGTGATGTAATATGTGACGTCATCAGCAGTGCATTGCACGCGCAAGTTATAGTGAGTCCAACTAACTATAACGTGGGAATTTCATTGGTTTTATGCGAGTAAAATTTCCAGCTAACTATAACTGGTGTCAAACCTATGGTTTTTTCAGTGAATATATATATATATATATATACTGCTCCCAGATTCTTTCAACCTTCTTTCATCAAACAAGAAAACAGCACTCACAGGGGCGGGGTTTTGTGCCAATAATTCTTTATTGGCAACCCTAGCACAGGCAAGACGCGTTTCTGCGCTTAGCCTTTGTCAATTGTGGTTCAGAACTCGCCGCCATTGCGATTAAATAAATTTCATTAGGTCATTGCATGTCAATCATAGGCATAGAAAGAAGACTTCAAGGTTACAAACCCATCGCCATTTTGAAAGGTGCAATGCACTATAAACATGAAAAAGAAAGTAAATACATTCTTAGATCCTAGTCTTCAATCAGAATGTTGTATCCTGGGCGAGATGAAAGGATGATGAAATTTGTAGTTAATAGGCTGATATCAGTTATATACTACATTTCGATTGAAGACTATGATCTAAGAATGTATTTACTTTCTTTTTTATGTTTATAGTGCATTGCACCTTTCAAAATGGCGATGGGTTTGTAACCTTGAAGTCTTCTTTCTATGCCTATGATTGACATGCAATGACCTAATGAAATTTATTTAATCGCAATGGCGGCGCGTTCTGAACCACAATTGACAAAGGCTAAGCGCCAAAACGCATCTAGGGTTGCCGATAAAGAATTATTGGCACAAACCCCCCCCCTGTGAGTGCTGTTTTCTTGTTCGATGAATGAACGTTGAAAGAATCTGGGAGCAGTTATTTCGTCGGCGGGCACACCCCTGCTAAAGGAGCACCCGCTCGAGTGTGCAGCAGGCTGGTGGATTTTGGAGCGATATATATATATATATTAGTTGGACTTTTCACTCGTTCAAAACCAGAGAAATCCAGTCATTATTGTTAGTAGAGCTACCTATAACTCCCGCCCCGCAATGCACTGCTGATGATGTCACATATTACATCACTCATGACATGGTCAGTGACATCACTGATCACATCACGGATGATATCACTGATGACATCTCAAATGACATCACTGATGACATCAGCCAGTGTATGTGTGTTTCTTTAAAGTTTAAATATGTTTTATATATTTATATGCCAAGGTGTATTGAAGAATGAGTGGGTGTACAAGTGTCTGAATGGATGATTTAGTAGGTGCATGACTGATTGTATAAGTGACTGATTAAGCGTATCTTACTGAATGCATGGGTTAGTGAGTGGACTGTGTCAATGTCTGTATCAGTCTGTCAGTTGGTGTATAAGCTGCTGCATGAGTTGGTGAGTAGCTACATGACTGTCTATATGGGTTATTGATTGGTTGTCTGAGTATCTGTATGGGTGCCTGAGTGTCTTTGTGAGTGGGTGGGTGTGGATGACTCTGTCCATAGATGTGTGAGTGGGTGATTCACTGGCTGTATGGGTTCAAGAGTGCATCTGTGAAGGGCTATATCGGTGGGTGAGTGAGTGTAAGGGAGTGTTGGTTCGGGAATGGATTTCCCAGTAGTATATGTGTGTGTAACTACACATGTGAAAGACAGTATATGTGAGTTTTGGGGTATATAAATGACTTTACGTGAGAGTGAGTGATCTTGAGAGTGGCTGTGTGGATGAGTGTCTGCTTGTACAAGTGATTGTGTAAGAGAGTAATTATGTGTTAGTATTTGTATATTTGTGAGATGGTCTGTGTATGACTGTATAGGTGAGCAAATGGGAGTGATTGATTATTTGCATGACTGAGGAGGTGTGTGAGTAAGTCCATGGATGAGTGCTGGTGTGTCAGTGTATGTATAGGTGTATGAGTGCATATGATAGTGCTGTATTGATGAGTGACTGCATGTATGAGTTACTGTATGGGTGAATGAGTGGATGTGTGTGTAAACCTAAAAATGAGTGAGTGTGTATGTAGTAACTGGTATTGGTGTGTCTATGGTTTCGAAAATGGTAGTCTTTATTTTAGAGTGGGTATATCAAAGGTTATGTTAGGGTGTGAGGAGGTGCATCAGGTTATTACATGGATGACGTTGTCAGTGATGTCATCAGTTATGTCATTTAAGATGTCATCAGCGATGTCTTCAGTGATGTCACTGACCATGTCATGAGTGATGTAATATGTGACGTCATCAGCAATGCACTGCGGGCGCGAGTTATAGTTAGCTCTCTAACTATAACGGCCAAATTTCTCTGGTTCTTTACGAGTGAATTGTCCAACAATCTATAACGTCCCTGAAACCTATGGTTTTTTCAGTGAATTTCTAAGGTTTTTTCATGCTCATTTCTTACTATAACCTCCCTGAATCCTATGATTTTTTTTAGTGAATTTCCAAGGTTTTTTTAAATGCTAATTTCTAACTATAATGTTGCTGAAACCTCTGTTTTTTTTGTGAATTTCAAAGGTTTTTTAAATGCTAATTTCTAATTATAATGTTTATTAAACCTATGTTTTTTCAGTAATTTTGAATTTGTTTGTGACTTTAGTAACTTTAATACCCTAAAGAAAATGCTTTTTATTTTTTGTGTTTGTTATTAAAAGTATATAATGTTTTCTTTTTTATTAAATACTAAAATATAAATTTTTTTGAGAAAAAAGTGGAGTTGCACTCCCATTGTGTACCTATCTCGGTGGGTGCATGGATTCAAAGCACCATATTGGTGAAGTTGTGAAGGACGCGCATTTCAGCCACCCACTCCACTTACGCTTACAAGGAGGGATGACTATGCTACATGGCCCAGGTTTTCATTGTAGTGATCTGCTGGTCACAGGTCTAGTTGTCAGTATGTCACAGCCACTCCCTCACGGCTGGTTTACACCCACACCACACCCATCAAGCACAGGCGTCACAGGACATGTGACCCTGCCAATAAAAAGGGCCGGGCGCACTTGCTCAACACCATTTTCGACCTCTCTCGGGGTGTATGCATGTGCTGTGGATGGGGCCCAGGACCCTGCAACATCACATTCCGCCGGCCCAGAGGTGACATGATGACATCCGCAACACGTTACCCAATCATAGAGGGTCCATGAGTTTTGGGGCACAGTCTTGGTGGCACCAGATGCACTGTGGCTGGCAAAGGCACACCGCCACAGTACAGTGACTTTCGGTGCACTGAGGTAGGTGCACAGTAAGTGCTAAGCGGGTGTGCAGCCTGCAATGAACAGAGGTGAGTACACAGATATAGACCTGTGAGGAACATTGCTCCTGTAGAGAGAAAGCAGCAAAATACTAAAATAAATTGAAGGGGCTTCAAGGGGAGCTGCAGCCACCCCTTGGATAACATGAACTTCCAGATGCCCACAGCTAAGAATTCACAAAGCGGAAGCTGTATATCACAGATAGATTCTGCTTTGCAAATGGCTAGACTCCCTTTTTGGTATGGGAGTCACAGAAATGCCACAGAAATGTTGGCAAACCATTGATACATGGTCTTGCAAGCTGCAAGGAAGGGGGCGCCTCTTTCATATCATTGGTTTCTTAAAATTGGCAAGAACTCGCAGTGTAGACATTTCAAGTAAAAAATCCGGCTGTGCCATATAATGTCTCATTTGTATATTTTAAATGTGGATTTTTCACTTGCAAAGCCTGCAATTTCCCCCACAGCAGACTTTCTAAGTATAAAAACATTTTGTACACGTGGTCCTAAGCTCAGTAGACAGTCGCATGTCTATTTTAAGTATTTGGAGAGAACTGTGAGAAAGTGGACGTTCGAAATTCTTAATTTTATTCCTTCATTTCACTATGTGTAGACCCAACCAGATACATTACTAAACACAGTGGCAACTGTACAAGTTACCCCAGTGGCGTAGCCAGGGTGTCATGGGCCCTGATGCAAGAAAGAAAATTACTCGACTGGCTGCTCTGTGAATTATAAAATACATCAGTAAATAGGGTTCAGTGGTCTCACAAGGATATAGACCCCGGCGCCACTGCAGCTGCTGCACCAATAGAAGCTCTGCCCTAGAGTAACCCTGAAAAACCCTCGAGCAATGAATGCAACCTTGAAAAGCTAAATGGAAACACCGAGTCAGGCTTAGCAGTGGCACCAGAAGCAGCTTCGACACTATCCTCTAGGGGTCAGACTTGAGTTACAAATTACACCCGAGGCACTGACTAAGCAATTTGATTGGAACGAAATACGTATATCTTTCTTCATTAGGATTCTAATAGAAAGCGCAGTGTAGGAATTGGAAAGACGCAGGAATTGTGCATCGCTTGCTCTCTTGGTCGGTAAACATTTGTTCACGAGGCACAGCTCTCGCTCTCCATCGCACATCCCATCACCCTATCCTTTACAGCTTTGCTGTTTTAATGCATAATTAAGAAGGTCAGAATTAATGAAGCGGTGTGGAGTAAAGTTCAAGGCATCCCCAGGCACCGTTTATTCTATTAGATCTCAGGCATGAATGTCAGATTGGCAGCCGTAGAGGTAGAAACAGTGCAGCTGGAAACATGCCAGGAATGAAACTATCAGGGGAGAGACTTACCTGCAGTGTCAAGTTATTCCTAAACTCCTTCCCTGCAATAATGACACGCAACTGGTCAGCCGGAACTCCCTGTTGCTTAGCAACCGCCTCCTAGAGTTGGAAGATACTGGCGTCTGCATCGACCTCCAGTCTGGGAAAGTATGGCTGGAGTTAACCTGACAAACACGAGCCCAAATCAGAACAGCTAAGAACCTGACAACGAACGGAAGCCCCTTCATTACCGGAAGGGCGCGTGCATACCTTCCCGACCCCGGATTCACATGACAATGTCGGTTAGTTTCAGTGGCGCGCAAAAGTGCACCAGACTCCCGAAATGACTGCCACCGATTGCAATTCAATGCCAGCGGTGCGTTGTGTGATGTACATATTTCCACGCAGTCCGCACAGGGATTTAAGCTGGCTCCCGAAAGTAGCAAGCAGTGCAGTCTACGTAGCAAATGCAAACACAGTTTCTTTATTCCTCGTTGACAAGGCTGGCTGAAACAAGCTGCACATAATAACGGATGCTTTGAGCCAGCTAACGTCTCTTTGATTCCTGTATCAATAAGTACACCAGATCTTTAAAGCTAGGCTCCAGTAATGTTATACTGGGGGATTGAGGCTTTAGCTGCAGCTCAGTCTAAGAGTTGGAACACAGAGACACGCCGTGATTTGGACATTCTTTATATGTTATAGAAAACTTCCACATTGTACAACCCTCTCGTGAAGAAAACCCAAAAATTAAGATAATTTTGTCGCATTTTATTTTTTATCTGAGCAAATTTAATTGAAAAGTTTGCTTTATTGCCAAATATTCGGGAAAATAGCAGATGGAACTACACTTGAGGAATTTTTGGATTAGAAAACATGGGGGATATTGTCAAGAACGTGTGATAATTATCGCAAATTGAGCTTAACGCAACATTGCATATCGCAGTCTATCACAGGAAAATAACGCTGTGTTAACGGTGTATTCACAACACGGCGGTACCATGCGATAGGCCCACGATAACGCGTCTAATGTCCGTGTTATAACCAACGCGATGTTGAAAAATGCGAAACACCATCGCGAAAATAGTAGCTATAAGGCCAATCGCGATACAAACATCAGCGATAACCAGCAACAGGCCTGCTATTCCCACGCGTCATGTGGGAAAATACACCATAAAAGCAGAGTAAAAAAATGCTGAGACAACAACGTATAAGCACAACCACACTGTTGTGATGAAGAACAAATGACTATTGTTCAGCATCAGATAGACATCTCCCCACAGACAGCCGCAATGCACATTAACATGCATCCTGTATGTAACCTGCGCCAATGCGGAGACATACATGGAACACACTTTGAAACCGCATCTCCTCTTCACATTGCAGAGGGAAATTCAACACCCCCTGCACACAGACATGCCATGTCCATGTCCAAACGATAATGAAAGAATGGACTAATGTAGGGGCAGTGACTCCCCCCTACGTGCATGTTGCCCATGTCGTGGGACTTGAGTCACAGGGTGCATCCCTGCATCATGGCGGCACATATTGGAGCCCAAAAGAAGCCCTCTTGTCACTTGTAGGCCACAAATGACAGCCAAAATGGAATGAATTGGGACACATGTGAAACATCAAAGAGTGGGATACCGTACCAACTGTGACACACAGAACTGGCAGTATAAATACGTGACACCCTAAACAGCCTCACTGCACAGAGGTGACACACCCACCATCCATGAGCAAATTCAAAACATTACCAGCACTACATGTTGCACCCATACTTGTCTGAGTGAAGTACCTGTACAGATGACTGATATGAACACAGGGAACGTGTTTTGGAATGCATTTATTTGCACATGCTGTGCCTGTGGTCATTCATCGTACTGTCTCATGATTGCCAAGTACTGTGACAATGTGACGTCAACTTGAGAAGAAATTGTCAATGATGGTGTTCCTACGGGCTATTCCTGCTGCGGCTGCTGTGGGGTGTGGTCCACCTGCCTCGTCTTCATCATCATCGTCTGGAGCATCTGGCACTCGTACCCATGGGGAATTGCTGCGTACACATATGTAGTGCAACACACAACATGCTACGATCATCTTGCACATGATGTCTGGGCTGTACAGGAGCCTTCCACCTGTGCCGTCCAGGCACCTGAAATGTGATTTCAACACCCTGAACGTGCGCTCCACAATGCCCCTGGTGCGTTTTTGGGGCAAATTGTACTGTCTCTGGGCCTGTGTGTTCGGGGCTCGGAGTGCCGTCATCATCCAAGCACAGAGTTCATATCCTTGGTCACCTGTGACAGTGCAGAGAGACATGAGTCAAGATAACGAACTGCAAGATGTAATGGCAGGCACACTGGTTCCTTGGTGTGTGACCTAATGATTCCTGTATGGCATGAACTGCTTGTTGCAAAAGAGCAGCATCATTGTGTATTACGTAGCCTCACTGCTGCACCTCCCTCCCCCCGAGCATAGTCAATGGTGTGCAGAGCAGTTGCATCACTTGCACCCCTATGGCACACCATAGTCTTGCCTGTCTGCACATGTCCATAAGCTTGACTACGACATAGTGATGAAGTGCGCTGAAGGTGGCTGGCCTCCTGTGCGTAGGCCCATTGTAAGGACAGGGCCGACCCAGATGTAGAGTTCATGGCTGCCTGAAGTCGCGATGCAGTTAAGAGCAAATATTTGACGCAAGCTGCGCTAATAGCAGCACACACTACAGTTGTCATATGTGATCCCTGACCCCGAGCGGGCACGCCCACCCTCGTGTACCCCTTCAACCGAGCTCGCCCTCCGGGGGCATGCCACATAGCAACATTGTCCATTGTGGGACGGGTGGCGCAGACATATAGAGACATATAACCATAGAGACACATGCATGAGTAACTTCCTTGTCAAGGTCTGAACTTAACTGCACCCAGATCTACGTGTAGAGGAGCCACACCCCTACGCTGTACTATCGTATGCCTGTCCACTCCACTTATGCTCACAGGGAGGTACGACACAGCTATATGTCCCAGGTCTACTCCACTGCCTGCGGTGACATGGTTGCGCCCGCTGTACCCAGCACAATGTCATGTGGAATGGCCATGCATACATAATGACCACACGGACACACTGAGTGAGTTTATCGAACAGGCTACGGACACATGCGCCCATCCCCTTTGATTGCCAGGGTCACATGTCCAGTGATGCCTGTGCTGGATGGGTTTTGGATAGTGTAAGGTCACATGTCCAGTGACGCCTGTGCTGGATGGGTGTTGGGTAGTGTAATCCACCCTTCAGGGGTTGTTTGGTGCTGGCAACAACCACAAGAGTGATCAGACAATCAGCAGAACATGGTTCAAACAGCAAAGGTCCATGACTTGAGCCGCACTGAGTTAGTGGCCCCGGATGCACTGCGGCCGGCACAGGCACACCGCCCCGGGGCGGCGACTTGCGCTGCACTGAGGTAGGGCCATGCAAGCTGAGCAGATTCTCGTTGATGTCCAAGAAGAATGTGGCGGAGGGTTGCGGGGGACAATAGAAGGTGTCCTACCAGGGCACGATGCAGAGGGCAGAAACAAGCAGAAACAGGCAAATGGCGGAGTTGAATGCTACAGACTCCTCCTTACCACCATGTCAGTATCATCTACATGATGATGAAGATAACCCCCAGCTCATGGACTCAGACGCCATCAAAGTTCAACCAGAGAGTGCCCATGGATTTCGGGGCACATGCTTAGTGGCACCATAGCTGAAAGGGGATGCAGTCTGCGATGAGGCCAGTACAATGACATAACTCTGCCATGAAGAGAGCAGAACGCAGTTCAAATTGTGTGATCTACTCAACCGCAGTATAGGCCAGAGGCAGCGGTCAGCACAGGTCAACTGCTGTCCAGCCATCTTCTCATGGATCTCTAACACACGACGTTGGAAGGGCATGTGGAGAAGATTTATGGTTGATGGAGGTAGAGGCACCAGAGGTGAGCAGGTGTGCAGGATGCGACAATGCTGTGTCCTGCCTGGTACTGAATATATTGGGTTGGTGTGAGGCCTGCAGGACCGTGGTGTGGGCTGGAGGCCGAAGTCAGTAGGGACCGACAGACATGTGTAGTTGGAATGCTATGCACAGAGTTGGTGGCACCACATCGAAGGGTGTATAGTGACATAAACTCAGCCATAAATATGTACTCTTCCAAAGTGTAATCCTCAGTTCCAAATGTGTGACCTACTAGTCCGCTGTGTCAGCTGGTGGAGAACGTCAATGAAAAAGGAGTACTGCGGGCCTGTGTCGCGGAGGCCCTAATGATCTGAGGAGGCTGGCAAGATCGGGCTTGGAGCTTGCAGCGGCACATAGTGGGCCCTCTTCGACACATGCCGATGTCGGCAGGTGGGCATTGATACCTGGGTGCACAGGGGCGGGCAGGACTGGTTCGGCGACCAGGGATGCAGATGGTGCACAGGATTGCACGCAACACCGCTCATGGCAACAGCGTTGGCCTCGTGGCGGGGTGAGAGGTGCTGCACTGGCAGAGACGTTGGGCATTCCGGAAGAGAACCATGCCCAGAGTTACGTGCCTTTAATTCACACCCCTACGCTGGCCTGGCATACACCGGGCCAGCCCACTCCGCTCACGCTTACGGGGGAGACGTAACAAGCTACATTTCCGTGAGCTTCTCCACTGGCTGGGGTGATATGGTTGCGTCCACTGTCCACTACAATCCAAACACCAGCGGTGTATGTCGACATGGATATGTGTGTGGTCTCCATACTGCAGTCTGGCCATCACATCCACACCACACTTGGCATTGTGTACATTCTCATTCATCGGTCACTTGTCTCCTTCGCACATGCCTGGTCCCCACCTCTTTCCACATTCTGCTATTGTGTGGCTGATGTGCCATGCCATTGATGGCTTGTGTTCATGGCTGGGCCAGGTTACCTCAGTAAGTTGTGCTGTTGTGTCTGGTGGGTGGGCATGTTTGGCATGTTATGTATGTGACTTTGTGACGTGTGCATTCCCGGAGTTGTGAATTGCATGAAGGTGATTTTGAGGTGTGTGGTGTGTTCATTTGGTACTTACTTACGAGCAGGGCATTTTTGTAGGTGCCAGCCTGGAAGCTATGGTTGATGATGGACTGTCAGAAGATGTATGCATCATGCACACTGCCTGGGTAGTTGGCGACGACGTTGGGAAGAGTCCCCGGTGGTCCACTATTGCCTACACATTGATGGAATGTGTGTGCTTACTGTTGTGGTAATTGTGTGCAATGTCGGCAGGGGGCACAAGTAGGACATGTGTGCAGTCAATTGCCCCCAACACAAGCGAGAAGCCAGCTATGGCGTAGAAGCCTTGCTTGGTCTCCAGCTGTTCCTGCGCAGTGTGGGGGAAGTATAGGTACTGGGGTACCAAGCTGATGATGGCATCCAGGACAGGTTTGAGGAACTTTGATAGGGCTGGCAGTGAGTCTCCTCCAACTCTGGCATTTGTCGATTGGAAGGTACCAGAGGCCAACAGATGCAGCACATCAAGCAGCTTTGTCTGAGGTGGGATGTTGGTTGTCCGCTGTGTTGGTACAGTCAGCCTGTGGGCAATGATATTCAGGATGCAGAGAATGGTTGTCCTTTTGAGCCTGTAGAGGGCAATGACATACTCTGGTGTCAAGTATGTGGGCCTGGTGCATTTTCGGAAGATCCGCTGTATGTGTCTGCGCTGCCTCTGTGGTGGGGCATGGGTGGTCCGGGGGGGGTGGGTGGCCTGGGGGTGGTGTCGGTGGGTGTTGTGGCCATGTTGGGGCTTCCAGCTGCATGATCAGTAGCTCCATGGCTTCTGTTTGTCTTCAGGTGTGGCTCTGGGCTGGGCTCCCTTTTGTGGTGCAGGCTGTTGTTTATACCATGTCAGAGCAGGTGTCAGTTTCTTGCTGCTAATGCGCCTTATTGCCTGTTTTGCGTTCTTGTTGCAGATCTGGCTGGTCATTGAGAATGTTGCGGAGTGGTGTTGTTGTGGCTTTTTGCACGGGAACGCCTACTCTGCATCTCATTAGTGATAGTTGTCGGGGTCATCTGTGGCTATGTTTTTTGCGACTGCTACCTCAAGTTAACCTGTGTAATGGGCACCAGCTTGTGAATGGGGAGATAAATTTATCGCCACTTTGGCTGCGATAAAGTGCTGATAACTCGGTGATAAATCCTTGAGAATATGCCCCATGGTGTATTTTTGATAAGCTGTTATTCAGGTGCATTGAGTTTTCAGTGCTCTTTAGGGATTAGATGGTCATATATAAACCCCGTTAGCTACATTTTAGCGGTTAATTTGTTTATTTACTCTTTGTAATTTTGTACGAGGGATCTGAAGTGGTCAGTGTGACATGTCCTGCTTTTTAACTCGATTTTGTAAATATTAAAGCAGTGATACTAAAATGTACGGCCCGGGGGTCTCATTGGGTCCCCTGGACCTTCACATGTGGCCCCCTGCTGAAGGACAGTACAGGGCTGCTGTTAACTTGAGAGAGCGCTAACATTCTGAAAGTTGTTAAATAAATGGACAATCGTGTATCTATGCAGTAACTGAAGTAAAAGAAAAGAAGCAAAGGTGTTCTGTACCATTTAACTTTAAGGACACTCATTCATTGTTTGAGACATCTAGCAGCAATGTGTACAAATAGAATAGAGCCTCTACAAAATTAAAATAGAATGCAGCTACAACATTCAATAAATGAATAAATGTGTTTTATTAACATGCAGACGAGTTTACCCTTAGTACAATATATTACATCGGTGCATTCACAAGTATTTTTTAAAACTGTTATTTTTCAAAAGTGAATGTAGAAACATTCATGCCGCCTCCCACCCTGACAACAATGCCAAAAGTGACATAAGAAGCAAGTCAGCTATCACGTAAAACCCTTTGGGTTGATATTAACCATGGACATTATAGTTTATTAAATTAAACATGGTTTTGTACAGTGTATGTCCTGAACTCATGTATTTCAGGATGCTCTTATATATCATAATGTAGAAAAAGGAAGCAAAGCGAAATTAGACAATTGCCTAGGATCACACAATTTAGTCAAGTGTGGAATCTGGGAGGGATACCAGTTTTTCTGGTTTCACATAGCACAATTCTATTCCATTCCATTTCAAGTAATCAGGTTACTTCAATTTTACACTTGACTCTCCCACAGTAACGATAACACGCAGAGACGGCTTACCCCAAGGTGCAGCAGAGTAATAGTGATTCAGATGCAGCATAACACAGTATTGTCAGATCTATGATTCTTATGGAGATTAGGGCCCTCATTTATAAGAACTGAGGAATTGCTGTGGTAAGGCAGCGATGCATCAGAAATAGTTGCACTGCCATATTTATGGTGTGGCGCACCATGTCGTAAGGCCCCAAGGTGCACCATAAAAACTGACGCATCCATGGGACAGCAGCCACAGAGAAAAGTGATACATGTGCATCCAAAGTGACGCTAGGCTGCTTTGTGGGTTGTAAAGCAACGCTCAAATACCACAAAGCAGGTTTGCGCCACATTAAAGTGCGTCATGCGTAAAAACACAAGTGGAAAGTGACACATTTGTAAAAACTCCTTACTTATACCTCAAAAAGGAGAGATTGAGCAGGCAGCAGCAGTCAAGGCAATAACTCCAACACCAGCTAGGATGCCCATGCAAAACTCCAGGGGACGAGAAAAAGTAATTTCAGTATGGAGAATCTATACAATCTATACCAGGGAAGAGTTACTTAGTTTTAACCCTCAGCCAAAAAACCTCCCTCTCTTTACTTTCGGAGAACCAAAAAAACCATCCCAAATAGGTAACAAGAGCAAAACGACTGAGGTCACGGACTCTGACCATGGGAGTAACCACACAAAACAACTTAAATCCAAGACCTGTCAAAATCACATAGTATGTGCTCTTATAAATGTCAGGTCTCTTGCCAAACACGCGACACAGGTATATGACCTGCTCGTCAATAACCTCTTTGATTGTTTGTTTATTACGGAAACATGGCTGTCCGAGTGTTCCAACCCGGATTTAGCACAAGCACTCCCCCTAGGATACACTATTTCCAGACTAGACAGAACAGGAAAAATAGGGGGGGGATTGCGATCATCTACAAAGAACATCTAAAATTTACCATATTACTTGCCTCTGCTTCAATATTAAAATAAACAATCAAAACACCTTTGCGGGAGTACTGGTGTATAGACCCCCTGGCCCAATGGGCCACTTTTTAGACACTCTTGGTGACTTTCTAAGTCCCATGGTGATACGTTATGCCAATTTTACAGTTCTAGGTGACTTCAACCTACACCTAGAAATGAAGAACTGCCCAAATACAAGAAATTTCAGGGAAATTACTAACTCCCTCGGTCTAAAAATTCATAATAAAGGTCCTACCCACCAAGCTGGGCATACCCTAGATGGGATATGCTCCAATTCTACTAATATAGTAACATCCCCCCCTCCCCCCGTCCACCCTTGTCTGGACTGACCGCAAACTGGTGCCTTTTAATATATGCTATGAAAATGGACCCATAAAAGGGCATGATATCACCACCCCCCCCTGTTCGCAACTGGAAAAATCTGCTAGCTAGCCCCAATCTGCTACATTTAGCGGAATCCACTAAACCCACCCTCACAAATGATCCATTTTTTTTTATTTTAAACATTTTTTATTTATGGGTGGCACAAGCAATTTAAACATATACAAAATATTTCATTTAACAAAACTTTCCAACATCTGCATAAATATTTACAAGAAGCAGTTTTACAAAGGAAGATAAAAAGAGGAGAAAAAAAATAAATAAATAAAAAAATAAAAAATAGTGAAACATAAGGATACAAGACAAATAGGCAAAGGAATCAATTGGATATAAAGGATAGCAAAGTAGTAATACATTAATATAATACAGGTCTTCAATTCAGATTAGTTCAATTCATATGTAGGGAACAGGCAACCCCAGATTCTATCTATTTTCACCAGTGCTTTAGATCCTCTTTTCCTATCTAACAATAATTCCATATGATGTGTCTTTTTCACCAAGCACCACTTGTGATTTACATCCACTGACATTCAAGCACTTGCTAGGTTTGGAAAATTTGTGAGACTTTTGGACAAGCTTTTATTACCCCCCTTGGTTGACATGCTTCCTCCCCCTCCCCCTCAAAGACTCATTACAGACTTTTTCCGTCCCTTGGCCCAGTACCCTCTGTATTAACTATTTTATCCGGCCAAGTATAGCAAAACGTTCACATAGGCAACCATAATACTGCTTCTCAATAAGCACATTGGCCACTTAGCCTTGTAAATTGCTTTTTAGCCTTGTTCTTATTTGATAAACGTGCTAAAAACTAAATTTTATATTCATGCGAAAGTAGACTTTGTACAGCAATAGTTTTAAGTAACTGTGCTAAACTAATAAACTTGAAACTTGAAACTCACCAAGCACCACCATTCGTTTACATGAGGTGTTTGTTCTGCTATCCAAGCTCGAGCTAAGACCAGCCTTGCACATGCTAGTAAAATAAAATTTAAGTCTTGAAATAGAGAGGTGTTTGGCTGCAAACCTAACAGAATCATATCTGATGTTAATGGTACCTGAATTAGTTGTTTCATTCTCAAGATATTTTCTAAGCTGTCCCAATATGGAGCAAGAGCAGGGCAAAGAACCAACATATGTTCTAAATCAGCAGCCTGAAGGTGACATTTTGGACATTTGGTGCGATCATTAAAGGTATTGTTGGGGGCCCATTTACTTATTTGTAAAGGGGTATAATAAAGTTGAAATATCGTTTTGTATGCTTGGAGTTTTAAACTTGAAGAGTGGACTAACGTATCAATTTTGTTTAAAAAAGAAGAAATTTCATTCGAACAAATATCGGTCGTAAACCGTGAAGCCCATTTCTGTGCTAATTTAGGACAGTCATCTATCTTACTTTCAATAAAACATTTATATCCTTGACTGATAATAGCTTTCTTGTTTCCAACACCTTTGTACATACATAACCAAAAATCTGAGTCCCCAATCTCTTTAAGGTTTAGTTTCCCTATAAGAAAGTCACGTATGTGCATATACTTAAAGTAAGTATATGCTGGTAGTTTATATATTAGACTAAGTGTGTCAAAGTCCAAAAATCCTAATGAGCCATATAGGTCCCCTAATCTAGTTATGCCTTGATTTGCCCATATCTTACATCCTGAATCACTGAAAATACTTGGTAAGCCCGGGTTGTTCCAGAGGGTTAAAAGTGAATGATAGAATGTTTATGAAAGAACAGCAGCGGACCTAAGATCGCCGCACCTAAACTCCAGTTCCAAAAAAATCAGTTTTTCCAAATATCTTTTTTTCTTCTGTGCTGCCAAACCCCGACACCAGCTGCTGTTTGGCGTCGCTGTGTTCTCCAGATCAATCAAATAGTTTTTTACGTTGTTGGGGGCGCACCAAAAAATAGAAGTCCAAAGTATAATAAGTATGAAAATGTCCTTTATTTATTTTTGTCCATTAAAATACATATTATCAATACGAAATATCACGAGTTCAGCCAACGCGTTTCACTCCTTACCAAGGAGTTTCTTCAGGGCTGAAAGAACAATAAAAAACAAATACTCCCATCAGTTTCCTGCAGTAAGTATTTGTGCCTTCATCATTTCATAATACAACAGAGAAAATCTATATACATTTTATACAATTTCTATGTACAATAAATATTACCAAAAAACGGAGGTAAATATATAATCACCAAATAATCATCAACAAAAAACATATAATAATATATAATAATAACGGGAAAGACTGAAGAACAGACATTATAACGTATATGACAATACACATAATTTTCACCACATTTTTTCGTTTTGCGGATCGTTCCTTTCCCAAATCAAGAACGCTTAACCACCAAAGAAGGGAAGAAAAAGGTGGTAAAGAAGACCGTCAAGAAAAGAGAAAACAACGTTAGGAAATAACTTATTGGACTGTTGTAAGCTTCCAGGGATGAGTACACCACCACCACCCAGACCGCTTAAAAACATTTGACAGTTGTCTCACAGAGGCAAAACAATTGCACCTTTTTCAAAGAATGTTATAATTCCTGCTACAATATTAGGACAGAACTGCCCATAAAGACACTACTTCGCATTGGTAGTTAGAACTAAGGTCCACTAGTGGTGGTCGTAAACAAATATGTCACAGATCTATCATTGCATAGGTCCAAAAAAGGTTATATGTTGCCTGGTGCGCATAGCACCCATAGTTACAAAGAGGGCCCTCTACTGGAGGCCACAGATAAATACATCAAACATCTATCACCACTGAACTCCAAAGTAAAATATATTTTACCCAGAGCACATAACAAACCAATTTCTAGGACAAGAAATAAAATAAACAGAAAGAACCCTCTCACATGTTCCCAACATAATTTGTGGTCCCTCAAATCGCTTTCTCAAATTCATATCCTACTGAAGCCTCTCAGTTTGTAGTTCTCAGCAGTAAATATATTCGCATCAACGTGACAAAAATACCTATGCACATCAATATACCAAAGTACGTTTAACTCTCCACTGCTTTTTAATTACAACTTTGATTTGGGGCAACCATTGCGTAGAGTTTTAGGACCAGGGTTAAAAGCATGGAGCCCCTCCATGCGTCAGTTTTGGTGGGACAGAGTGCAGTCTTTTTTTGTAATAAAAAATATATCTATATAGTATATATATGGTTCTTACCACTGAGGTTCTTTTTTGGAATGTTGTTTTGCAGGAGTTTCCACTGTTGGTACGTTAATTTTTTCTGTTGATCATGTAGATCTTTGGTTCTCTGATCATCCAGACATAATCCTACATAATAAAGGAAAAGGTTGTTTTAAACTGTCTGCTTCTATGTATATTTTCTTTGCGTTTGTAAGGGTGTCTAGGGATATATACACCCATCTTTCCCTTATTGCATACCTTGATGAGCTGTGGTTCCTGTTGTCCCTTATCTATGGTCTTATTTTTCTCCTCTTCTTGAATCACAACGGGTGGTCCACTGTCGTTTTGGATCAGGATTCCTTGTGATACTAAGTAGAGGGGATGGCAAATTGTAAGTTGCTGCCCCTAGTCATGTATATATATAAGGCTGTTTACGCATAAATGCTCTATTCCGGTTGTAAAACATCACAAGTGCCGGCTCAAAAACGAGCCCATATTACCGGGTTGCGGGCAGTCATTTTCATGTAAGTGCTGCCCATAGCGTATAGCCGTGTTATCCAATACCAAGATCACCTCTCTGTAGTAATGTCATACAGTCCGTAAATTCGATAAGAATAATGAAGAGTTCCACCCATATTACTCGACTACACGCCCCACAGTTGTCTAAAATTAGCCTGTTACATTTAAGATAAGGGGGGCGGGGGGGGGGGGGGACCCAGAGCGTTGCGCCGCACTATCTTTGCGACGACCGCCTCCCCATCACACTCCCGTGTGCCCCTTAGAGCTGAGTTGCACGAGAAAGTCCCGGCCATACTCCTATGCTCCGTATTCCATTTTTCTGTGAAAAGCCTCCTTGTATGTTATAGCAAACATCCCCTGCCGCTAGTTTCTAATCCCTCACCTGTTATAGCGTTGTTCGTCTTCAGAGGTTCGGCATGGCTGGTTCCAAGCTGCCGTAGCCATTACAAAAACCGCCTTATATTCAAAGGGCGAGATCACCTATTGGACAGACGCTTCTCCGCCTTGGAAACGCAATCAATGCCTGGTTAGGCGTAGGCAGGCGCCATCTTTGAGTGGGCAACGGTTCTCGTAGCCGCATAGTTACCGTAGTGTATTTGTATATACACATATGCTAAGATCGGTGTATGTTGAGGTAGTACAAGTGGCATTGTTATTTGGAATATAGATATAATTACTCAGTACGTTGCTCGATTGTGTGTACAATCGTACATCAGATTGTAGCATTCCGTCCTATTTATATATTAGGCTGCCATAGCTGCGCCAGACCCTTCGATCCTACGGCCCCCGTGTATTGGTAAACTGTAAGCCATTGTATTTTAAGGCGAACATTACAGAGTGTGTTAATAGCAGTAGAAGTGATCGCCACTGGGTCCCATTGTCTCTATCGGCAGGCGCCATCTTGGAGTGGTAAATTACGTAAGAGAGTCTAGTTTCTTTCCAATTTAAGCCGGATAGATCTGAAATACCGATATATATGTTTTAATTTACAACGGGTAATTGCTCAGTTTGTAATTTGTACCGGTACCATGAATATTATTCGTATTTTGTTTTTAAATTATTTTTTGCAAGCAGAGTCACGCAGAGTCACGCAGAGTCACGCTACATTGCTTTAGAGGATACTCCAGGTCTAAGTAAGTGACGATTTGCATGTACTCACCATAGATTTTTGATTATATACAGATCGAGGTAGTCACATCAACAAATGACTATAATGTTTATGAACACCGTATGTGCGCTCATTCCTAAAGGTATAGAGAGAGGAAAAGGGGAAAAGCAACAACACAGAATTTTGAAGTGTTTCTAGATCTGATGCAAGTGAATTATTTACAGTGTTACATAATAAAAAAGAGAGAAAAAAAATAAAAAAATATATATAAAAAAGTTTTTTCTACAGAAAGGAAAACACTTTCTCGTGAGAAACTTACAGAAAATGGTACATCTCATTGTCCAAGTTCATACCGTACTTTATACATTGCAATTTGCATATCCATCTTGCCTCCCGCTGTCTAAGGAGTGCCTCACGATTCCCTCCTCTAGTGAGTGTATGTACATGTTCCAAGCCATGGAACCAGAAATCGGGTTTACCACCATGTTTCTCCCAGAAGTGTTTAGTGTGGGCGTATCTAACATCCTTATTCAGAATTGCTCGCCTATGTTCCTGGATTCTTACTCGTAAACTGCGTTTCGAGCTGCCCACGTATATTAGTCCGCAGGTACAGCCCAATACATACACCACAAAGGTGGTTGCGCAGTTGACGAAGGATAGGATGTCGAACATTTGTGAGCCATTAAATGCAAATTGCTTGGTTTTGTCCCTACCATATTCGCACATATTGCAGTCTCTGCATGTGAAAAAACCATTCGGTTTCTGTGATAACCAGTTTGCCCTAGTGTCACTTTTTGGTTCTAAGTAGCTGTGGCATAGCTGATTGCGTAGTGTTCTACCTCTACGGTATGTTACTGATGGATTGTTTCTCACATATGTCTGTAGTCCTGGGACTTCTTTTAGGCGGTACCAGTTGTTTTTCAAGATTTTGAATATGTTGCTGTTGTGTCTAGTATATTTTGTCACAAATCTGACATCTGCATTGGTTTTCAATTTTTTGTATGGTTTCGTCTTGAGGGTCTCACTTCTAGGGATCTTGCGCGTCCTACTCTCAGCTCTATGGATCACATCTTCACTGTAACCCCTCGCTTCAAAACGACTCCTGAGTAAACATTTATATCCTTGACTGATAATAGCTTTCTTGTTTCCAACACCTTTGTACATACATAACCAAAAATCTGAGTCCCCAATCTCTTTAAGGTTTAGTTTCCCTATAAGAAAGTCACGTATGTGCATATACTTAAAGTAAGTATATGCTGGTAGTTTATATATTAGACTAAGTGTGTCAAAGTCCAAAAATCCTAATGAGCCATATAGGTCCCCTAATCTAGTTATGCCTTGATTTGCCCATATCTTACATCCTGAATCACTGAAAATACTTGGTAAGCCCGGGTTGTTCCAGAGGGTTAAAAGTGAATGATAGAATGATGCTTTATTATGAGTAATTAATATCTTCCAAATACTGATTATATCTTTCGCGGTCTTGAACCTGACCCTTTTGAAATAATTTGGGTCATTGTTTCTAGCCAAGAATTGTAAAGATTCTGATCCTAACATAAATTGGTGGAAAAAATATGGATTACTAGAATTAAACAGGCTCTGTAGCCGCCCCAAAAATGACGCAAAGTAATACATTCTAAAATCAGGGAAATTAAGCCCTCCTTTAATGAATGGTAATTTCAGAGAGGAAAGGGCTCTGCGGTTCTTTTTAAAGCCCCATATAAAACTACCCAATATGCCATCCAATTTCCTAAAAAATAATTTATTTATCTTCAAAGGAATACATCTAAATAAATACAAAAATTTTGGCAGGATATTCATTTTGATGAAGTTAATTCGTCCAATAAGATTTAAAGGCACCTTATGCCATTTTTTAAGGAGAGTCTGAGTGTCTTTAAGTAAAGCGTCGTAATTCAATGCCATTATATCCCTAATGTTAGATGTTAACTTGATGCCTAAATAAGTTGCAGCGTGGCATCTTCCCGTAAGTTGTGTCAGTGGTTTATAGTTAACTATAATTTGAGTCTTGCCTAGATTTAACTTGTATCCGGAAACTTCACCGAAATCGCCTGCTTCTTTAATAATTCCTGTCATGGTTTCAATCACATCAGTTGTATAAACTGCCAGATCATCCGCATAAGCGGTAATTTTAGGAGAGTTTGCCCCTTATGTAAATGGTTTTATCATCTCCTGCGATTGTATAGCATTAATAAAAGGTTCCATAGCAAGAGCAAATAATAGAGGTGATAATGGGCATCCCTGTCGGGTCCCTCTCAAGATTGAAAATCTAGAAGACACTAAACAATCATACCCTATTAAAGCATTAGGGGAGTCGTAAAGTGCTTGAATTTTCGCTAAAAAGTTAGTTTTAAACCCAATTTCTTTGAGAATTGCCCACAAATAATCCCACCCCACTCGGTCAAAAGCTTTTTCAGCGTCAAGTAGTATCATTCCGAGTGGGGAGGGATTAATGGCTGCCATGTCAAACAAGGTAATAGCCGTGTTTACATGCTGAGTTGTATCCCTGCCTACTACAAAGCCATGCTGATGTTCACTAACCAACTTAGGCATGAGGGGAGAGAGTCTTATAGCGATTAGTTTAGCAAATACCTTGGCATCGGCATTAATCAAGCTGATTGGGCGATACAACCCGCACTCTGTTGGTGGCTTATTCTTTTTTAAAAAAAAGATAATTTTAGCAGTGTTCCAAGAGGTCGGGGCCCTATCTGTTATACTAATCTGATTGATGACTGAGCAAAATACAGAAGAAAGTTCCTCGTAGCAAATTTTATAAATTTCAATCGGCAGGGTATCCTCCCCGCAGCCTTCCCAGAGGGTAGAGAAAAAATAGCTAATTTTAATTCTTCTTTTGTGAAGTCTTTTTCTAGTTCTTCTATATCTACTATATCCTTTTCTAATCGCCAATTGTTTCTAATATAATTTTCCACCAACTCCGTAGGGGGTATAGCCTCTGGGGTGTATAATTTGGTATAGTATTCAACAAATTGTTGTAATATCTGATCTGAGCGAGTATAGTTAGTACCATCTTCACCTTTTATGCTTTTTATTAAATAAGTGTCTCTATCGTCAGCTACTTTATAGGCAAGAATTTTTCCTATTCTATCGCCACTCTCATATTGCGAGAATTTATATTTATGTAGTTTAGCGGTAATTTTGTCTCTTAAGAATTTCTTGGTCTCACAGCGTAGTATTATCAGCTTAAGTTCCAGTTTAGCTTTGTTTAGATTATAATAGGAGGCCTCCACATTTTCTTTTCTAGTAATTTCAGCCAAATGTTCTTCCAGCCCCCTTATCTTTGATGTGATACTACAGATCTCTTCCCTACGATTGGTGTTCTGCTGTATGATAAACTGTTGGGCAAAACCTCTAATGCTAGCCTTACAACAGTCCCATACTGAAGTAATTTTGGCCGTATCAATATTGAACTCTAGAAATTCTTTTATATGTTCCTTCAAAAAAAAAGTAAATCTGGGATTAGATATCAAATGTCCAGATAGGGACAAAAATCTGTTTAATAAATGGATGCTATCAATAGCTAACACGCTAGCACCATGGAAGAAGGGCAAGAACGCAAAATGTAAGTCAGCTCCCTGGTTCATACCTCAACTAAAAACCATGAAAGATAAATGCAGGACCCTAGAGAAAATATGGAGAAAGCACTACAAAACAGAAGACTTGAAATCCTTTAGACTAGGATTAAATTCCTACCATCTACAAATAAGGGTGGAAAAAAAGAAGCACTATACGCACCTTATTGAAAGGGCAGATGACAACCAAAAGTCTATTTTTACAATAGTCAAATCTTTCACTCACCCAGCTAGCTTAGACTCTGAAATACACCCTCACAAGAACTTTGTAACGATATCGAAGAGTACTTTGAAAACAAAATCAGTGAGCTAAAAGACAATTTCTCTGATTGTATAGCCCAAGACCCCCCAGCCCAAAACCCAGGTCCAAGAATAGAACTCAAATGTTTCAAAAAAATTAGCTTAGACGAATCTAAGAAGGCTATTCGTTCATGTAAATCAGGGTCCCCTTTCGATCCCTGCCCGCCAAAAATTCTCCATGCATTAATTGAGACTGTGAACCCGATCATAAATCAAATTATCAATTCTACTTTTGAAACAGCAAAAATCCCTGATCTTTGGAAAATAGCCGCGGTTATACCTCTCCAAAAAAAGAAACTATCAGACCCCACCATACTTTCCAACCTTAGACCCACCTCCCTTCTCCCATGTCTGAGTAAAATTGCGGAAAAATTGGTGAACACTCAGTTGAACGAGTTCTTGGAAAACTCCAGTTGCCTTCACCCCAAGCAATCAGGTTTCAGAGCGGGGCATTCAACAGAATCAGCACTGCTCCACACCACAGACACCCTGAAATGGGCATTAGATCAAGGCAAAGAGGCGGTGCTGATTCTGTTGGATCTCTCCGCTGCCTTTGATACGGTCTCCCACAACATTCTGATAAACAGACTGAAGCAAATTGGTTTAAACGACAAAGCCCACGAATGGTTAACCGCATTTCTTAGAAACAGGAACCAAGTCGTCACTCTGGGTAGGTACAAGTCCACAGGGAAACAACTGTCCTCAGGGGTCCCACAGGGATCCTCCCTGTGTCCGACCCTTTTTAACTTATACATGTCCCCTCTGCTCACACTGATTGACTCCTTCGATATTGAAGCAATCAGCTACGCAGACGACACCCAATTGATTCTGACCCTGGATAAAAACTCCACCGCGGCAGAAGAAAAATTTCCCCACTGCATCACCTCAGTCATGAAATGGATGGAGTCAAACCATCTCAGGTGTAACTGCTCCAAGACAGAGATTATGTTGTTTGGGAAAGCTAACAACTTTAACCCAACCCTATGGTGGCCCATTAATTCAAACCCACCGTCCGCCACAGTGGACACAGCCAAAAACATAGGTTTTAAATTCGACCCCTCGCTGTCCTTTCACAAACAGGCACTCACAGTTGCAGGTACTTGTTTTCAAATTATAAGAATGTTGAGGACATTCTTTGATATGCTTCCCCTGCACGCTAGTAAAACTGTTGCAGTGGCCCTGATTTTATCTCGCCTTGACTATGGCAATGGTCTATATGCTGGAACAAAAAAAATGGTGATAAAACGATTGCAAGTGATCCAAAATGCCGCCGCCAGGCTGGTACTGGGACTCCCCAAACGGTCATCCTCAAACGATGCCCTAAAAACTCTCCACTGGCTACCAATTCATAAAAGGATCTTATTTAAGATCCTAACCATCACCTATAAAGCCACCATTGGAAGTGGGCCACAATATCTGAGAAATCACCTTAGACCCTACAAAATTAAACGAACCCTGCGGTCTTCCAACGAGAACTTGCTCACCAATCCCCCCTTCAAAATGAAAACCAGAGGGGGGAAAACTCTGGCCACACTGGGAGCAAAAGCTTGGAATCACCTGCCCACCCAACTAAGACACACCAACAAAGAGCCCATGTTTAGAAAGCTATTAAAAACTTGGATCTTCAGCACTTCAGACCAGGAAATCTTAGCACTTTTCTGATCCCTCTGCAATCATCTTTTTTTTGCTCCCTTCCCCTCCTGTCTTCCCCTTAGTCTTCTGTCATCTAGCGCCAAGATGCTCCTTGGAGTGAACGCTGCGCTCTATAAAACCTAGTTTCATTCATTCATCAAATTCTAATAATAGAGTTGGCAAAGCATCACCTTCAACTCTTTGTCACCTCCAAATTGCCATTAGGGAAGAACGAGGCAATTCGAAGTGCATAGTGGACAAGAATAACAGTGAAGGGCAAGTTACAAGGACAGTGCCAGAGTGCACGAAGTGCTAGCATGATTATAAGCGTAGGACCAAGGAGAAACTGGCCAATAACCTGAAGGCAGCCATGCGGACCAGAGGAGTAGAACCTGAGGACCAGGAGGAGCTGGATCCCTTGAAGAAGCAGGTGGCGTCAGGCATCCCAGTAGAGTTGGTGGCAGGAGTGAGAGGGCAGGACTGTGCTGTGCTAGAGGACCAGGAAGATCTATAGGGTAAGTTGCAAAAAGGGACAATATGGTAAACAAATGTCATACTGTGCAGTGCAGCAACCTACGTTCCTTTTGGATGTATTGTGCTGTGTGCAAGGGAAAGGACAGGAAGCTCACACTTCTTAATTGATACATCACATAACTGAAAGTCATACTGAACAGTTACATGTTACACAGCCCAGTCCAGGTCTGTCAAGATTGTCCAGTCACTGTGAGATGTGCATCATCAGTCCAGGTTCTCCTTTGTATACTGGTAATTGTTGTGAATGAATAATGTGGCCAAGATTACAAGCCCCGTAATACAAATCAAAAAACCTGGACTGGGACACCAAATCATGCATGGACACTTGAACCCTGTCCCCCCTGACTTTGACAATGCAGGGCCACTCGCGTCATTACGCCAATGTCTGTGTCTTCGAGCCATGCAAACAAATCTGGACTGTAAAGCAATGGAACGGAATGGGTGTGCCACAGGATGAAATAAGCACCTGAGAGTGGGTTCAGATGTGGTGTATGTGAAGTATCACCACAAATTAAAATGTAAAGAGCCACATGTACAATCACTAGCATGAAACTACATTGCACGCAGCTGTTCTGATATGCGGGGTGAGAGGACACATGTGTTGGCTGCCATGACAGAGACCACCCTATCTCCTGTCATGCCCAAATTCATACTGGAGTTGGGGGAGTGCAAGAGGGCATTGGTGTACTACATCCTACATGTGATGTGGTGACGATGTGTCAGTCAGTATTTTGGAAGAGAAATGTCTGACTATGCCTCATATGTCCAAGCAGGAGGATGTAAAACTGGGAATCGAGAAGTGACTGGATGATTCCACAATGATGGCCTTGTCTTACTGATGTTTGGTGGATTAGGTGTATGGACCTAGTTTATTGGCCAACCTTTGTAGGTAATGTGATTGAATATCATTGCTACTAGTTTGTGGGCCCCCGCGTTAGCCATAGCCCTCAAATGCAGGGAGACATGTTGCTCAAGAAATGCTGTCATACATTGGGGTTGTTAGTGCCACATGAGAGTCAAATTATGATCTGCTTACCATCATTGTGTGACAGAAAGTTGAGTCCCTGGTGCCACTAGAGGAGTCATGTACAAATACAAGTGAGCGGGGCTTAGTTGACCCATGTGTGATATCTGCAGATAAGCAAATGTGGCAATGACAAAATGGGGTGAGTGTCTGTGGTAGCAACCTTCAATATGTGACTGAGCCTATCTCCTCAGAGTTGGTACACAGTGCCTATGGTGTTATGAACCTCAATGTACCCCAGTATAGGCCTAGGTAGTAGCACAACCTTTTAGATACATTTTGTCCTGCCATTGTTCAACATAACGGTTCTGGTGCTGACCTTTTAACTAGTTAGGTGCTGTGCCTCATTTATTATGCATGAGGATTCTTAGTATCGCAGCAGGATTACCATCTTCTGCATAATAACACTGTATAAGGGTCACCACTATCGTCAGCCTCGGCCGACATACCCACAGTACCATGATACATCTAGGTAGAACCCCTGAGGGTACCTTTTGGTTATATAAGCACCACATCTTCGCTGGGCAAACCAGAGGAGAAAGACTTTCATGCTGACAAGAGATGCTGAAGTCCCTACATGCAGATACTCTAGTACACAGTGGTATGACATCCTTTGCTTGGTGTCCAACTAGAGACCAAGACAGGGTCCTTCATTCTTTCACATCAGGTAATGGTGTTGGCTCTTTGCCAGGGGGATTCTTGGCTATACACCTACATACATGCTAAGTACACTTAGGTACATCTAGTTAGGGTTAGCATCATAGGAGTACGCATTACTACTGTCATGTATTTATATGCCTGCATATATTTACGGTTTTAGCACTATGGTAGAATTCTACCATTTATTTACTCTGTTGGTGCTTATAACCGTATATATCTGATTCTGTCTTATGGTTGTTGCAGCACACATATTTTATACTAGAATGGCGCTGGTACAATAAATACTTATTGAAAATGTCCCCATAGTTTATTCTGTATATCTCTCTGAAACAAAGCATGAATGACTGAGTGAAAAGTACTGCACTGTTTCCTGAGGGGTCAGGGTTGTCATGTTCGATACTTGCCAGCAACTATTCGCTCACTGGCAAGAAGGGCATAACCTGACACTGTGAGTTAGCTGGTCTACAGGTTAACATATCCTTGGGGGTGACTGAAATCAGTCTAGGCACCAATCCCATAATTTAAGTTGTCTAAACATGCAGATCCTATATAGTTTTATAGGAACTACACGACAATGGTTCTGAACAAAGTAGATAACTGTGTGTGTTCTAAAATCACAAAGGGAGTCCAGATGTGCCTCAGTCCCACTCTGAGGCTTTCAAAGGTAGCTACCCGTTGCTCCATAGAATAGAACAGTCCCTGGCTGGCATTGCTGGTTTCATGAGGTAGAGGCAACAATAGCCCTGCCAATGTGACACCAGTGAAGTTGCCCCTCAGCTGTGTGTTTAAGGTGTAATTAAGTCACATTATGTGTCTTAATGCCATCCTGCAAATATGGGGTAGAGAGCAACGCCACCAGAGTGTCAGATAAAGTGACGGTCCAGTGTCATTAGGGGCTTGTAAATATGCCCCTTGGTTTGGTGTGCGTGCAAATCCTGCTTTGCCAATATCTGGTGAGTTGCACTACTCCTGCTGGATCAAGGCAAATGGGGCACCAGTGTATGAGGTGGACTAGCCTCAAGGGGCCTGTGACCTCCGTGACAGAGTCACTGTCACTCTAAGGACTGCTGCTTCGCAGGCCTTCATGCAAGACTGGAGGTGAATTTTAGCATGAATTGTTGTGAACATGCCTTCAAGGTTAACTCACATCTGCCACCCCTAGGGTCCACCTGCTGGTGCTAGGATCCAGGGCTTTTAAGGTCTAGCGGGCCTTCTAAGATCTAGCCTCGGAATGTGCTCCCTCTGAAGAGTGGTCTGGTGGGATAGTCGTGAAGGCTGAACCTGGCCATAGTGTCACATCCTTTCCCTCACTGAACACCACACTGCCCTACTGAGAGAAACTTGCACTGACTTCAGCTGCAATCCAATTGTGCCCCACTATAAATACCTGGAAGCAACTCAATTCAAATTATGCACCAGACAAGAGTAATATGCTGCCTGAAAAAAAAGTAACAACATCCTTGAAAAAGCAAACACTCAAAGGGAATGCAAGATTACATAAAGCATGAGAAATGTAAGCAGGAACAACTAAGTTACTGTAACCCTTTTACTCTCATTATTCAGAAATCAATGAGTGTTTTTGCCTGAAAAGTTAAAGACATGACTATAGGGCCTGGAAGGGACCCGTTTCAATGTCTATTGCTTATAGCCTTGAAAAACGTAAGCCGTATGATTTAAAAAGACATCAGTGAACACAGAGCAACAGTACACAGTTTATAAACTAAAATAAGGAAAATAGCTGAAAAGGATCACATTAAACGTTTTCCACTCCATTCATCAACCAGGTATTGCAGTACCTCCAGGAATGGTGCACTTAACCACCCAAGAAAAACAATGCTGTTCAAAGAAAGACAAGAAAACAAAAGTAGCACTTCACTGGCAAACTCTGTAAAGTGGCACTATAGTGTTTGGGTATCAATAAAACCAATCTGGCCACTTTGCAACCACTCTGTCTTGCTTTATTTAGTTCTTCTTTTATTTTTCTTATTTTGAACCTTTCTTTTTTCTTTCCTTCTTGAGGCCACACTGTCAAATAGAAAAATTCCAGGAAAAGGGGACATTTCCATCATAAGTGTTTCTTCATTTTTTAATCCATTTCACAGGGGAACAAATTAAGGAATAAAGAGGAAAGAAAGGGTAAGAGCCATTTGTCAAAGTCATGGTTTTCATCAAGTGAGGAGGAGCGAGACAAAGAGAGAAAGAGAGGGAACAAGAGGAAGAGGAAGAAGGGGGGCAGCTGCCAGCGGCAAAGCAGGGGAAGTGGACACTGTCCTTGTCTTGTCTGGACTAGAAGGAAAAGACAGAGTCCTTTTCCTTCTCTGCCCACCTCGCCCGTCTCCAAATGTCCGAGCCTTATCTATAGGCCTAGACTATTCCTGCCATTCTAGGACGCATTTTTTAAATAAAAAAGAAGACAAATGGATTCTATTAAAAAAGTAGGGGCACACTGTGTCCTGCCAATCCCGTCCACGTAGACCACTGGGTTGGTCTAGCAATGTTCCAGGACCACACCACTCTAGCACGCAGACACAGCTTCCTCATCTTCCTCATCTTCTTGTATGCCTTAGCTGCATTTCTTGCATGTCGGTAACATTCCTGGTGCATTTCAAAATTGTGGGTATCATCAGCTGACATGTTTTCTATGGTGAAAATAGAAATAATTAGTTTGCACAGGCAGTACATTTATATGACATCGGTGAGAAGTAGTCTGACATTGTTACACAATCAAATGTTCCGGACCTGAACAATACCAGCAATTGGGATAGATATATGGACAACATGTTGTCACTTCATACACATCCCCTACTTGAACCTGGGAAACTGAGTCAAATATCATCTATATGGATGCACAAAATGTAACGGTACGCACAATGACATAGATACCATATCAGGCAGGACAAATATTCACACTCATAAAGATGTCCTGATCAACAATTTACACATGGGCCTGGTCACCCTAAATTGGGATATGGAGTTGCGTTCTGCAGATGTGCTGATCATTGATAATGAAGCAAACACAAGGAAATGATGGACGGAGCGCTGAAACTTTTAAGACACTCACCCACAGTCATAGATCTGGGTTGAATCCATTAAAATGTTGCCACCTCAGTTCAGACCCAGCTATATGTAAATCAGTCTTGACCCTGTGCCTCATGGGAACAGTCCAGCCCGAACTGCCAAGCCAGGTCTTCCCTGAACCGGAAACAAGCATCCTGGGACCGGTTTCTGGGTAACACCCTTCATCAGCCAGGTTATATTGAATCCAGTGGCAAATTGAGCAAGGGACCCACGTCTGAGCATACATACCCTGCCAACTTAGGGTGAACAAAGCAAACACAAGGAGATGATGGACGGCGCGCTGAAACTTTTCAGACACTCACCCCCAGTCATTGATCTGGGTTGAATCCATCATCATTCTTTAGCTCACTTTGCCACCTCAGTTCAGACCTAGCTATATACAAATCAGTCTTGACCCTGTGCCTCATGTGAACAGTCCAGCCCGAACTGCCAAGCCAGGCCTTCCCTGAACCGGAAACCAGCATCCTGGGACCGTTTTCTGGGTAACACTCTTCATCAGCCAGGCTATCTTGAATCCAGTGGCAAAGTGAGCAAGGGATCATTCATAATGAACATAAGTATAAGTGGATAAGGTGATACACTACAGCCAGTGTGCCTTGCTTTGCATACCTCATCTGGACTATTTTGGAGTTGCACACGTTGCTGCCTTCACTCACTCAGATATTTTTATAGACAAAGACAAGAGCAACCCATGTGTCCATGTGAACTGGGTATGAAGAATTGCCTTCTGACAAATGTCCACATGCAACTCATTTCAAAGATACATTTCTATTTTCACAAAAAAATTAATTGTGTGTGTAATTAAACCAAAGAACTGAATTTAGAATTATAGAACAGTATTTATCTATCAAAACCAAAATTGGAAAATAATTTTTTGGCCTGATCCAAGCTGTCAAAACACTCAGTTCAACCAAACTGAGTAGTTTATTTTTCTATAATTGTCACAAACATTATACACAATATCTATACATCTATACAAAGCGCATATTGATTTTAGTGGTAAGTGTTTGTAGAAATATAAGTGCTAAAGAGCCGCAGGAAAGTAATCATAACCAAAACATTAAGAAAAAGTGACAATCAAGTGACTGCAAAATTTTTACAAACATTTTATAGAAGTTATTGGTATATACGAGGATGTTTAAATGGTTATTCATATGGTAACTAAAAACTAACCTGAAGACTTTTTGGAGCTTTTGCCTGAAGACTGTAATTTCATTAGTGGAGACAACGTTTCAACCTTATTCAGGATGTCAGGGTCTCATCAGTATGGTGATGATCTGGGGCTATAACGAGGCGCCCTATTAGATTGAATGAATAATATTGTGACAGTTAGATGGTCAGGAATTATAAGCTTACACAAGGATAGAGGGTAAGCAGATATTTCTTATTTTCTCCTGGAGAAATGTTGTTTCTCTACGGTAGATAGTGTCGTAAGAAACTTCTTAATAAGGGAGATCCTTACAGTTTGGCATTTATTCTGATAATTTGGATGTCTGAAAGAATAATCAGGGGGTAAAATTGCCATTATATATGCTGTTTTTTAATAATATGGTGCTCGGCATTAGCCTCTATATATCAATGAGAACCAGGATAGGACTCACCAGGGTGCAGGGGCATGTTATTTACTTCACATTTTTTGCAATGTGACTGGAAACATGTCTGTGGCGTGGGATGGGAAACCATTATATGCCCCTCTGTTGACACTCCCAGCACATTATGTAGACTATGCTGTCATCGACATATGTAAGACAGAAACCAACGTAATGAAGTGCAGGACACTGACCAAGTTATCGCACACTCTTTGGTTGAGCACTCTCTTTGGACTGTGTCAGAGGATCTGTGGCTGAATATACTGTAGCAGCACACACAATCTCTGGATGTGCACACTGTTACACATTGCTGACTTTCTGTTGTGTGTGTCTTGCACACATGTTCTGCACATGGTATTATCATGCACCAATTTTTCTGAAAATATGTAGGTATGGGGTGAGTGTGTCACACAGCAGCAGACCTTTCAAATAGGTGAGTGAGCCATTAGTCATCACTGCAGTTAAACATGGCAAAGTGTGTCACACAGCAGCAGACCTTTCATATAGGTGAGTGAGCCATTAGTCATCACTGCAGTTAAACATGGCAAAGTCAATTCAAGTCAATTTAACTTGTGATGTTCAATCAAAATGAGGCTATCATTCACACATATTCTCCATCTTTCTTTTGCCAACGTACGTAGCAGAACATCCACTCTGAGGATTGGCCTTTGTGTGTGCTTCCTGGTCCAAGAATACTTCATTTTCGGACACAGGCATATGTTAAGGGGCACTCTACTTACAATTCATCTTTGGGTGACTACAATATTTGTGATCCCTTCAACTACATGCTTGTACACTCGGGGTAGAGGTACACAATACTTGCCATGCAAAGGGAAGTTCATATCAAATCCCTCCATCTGACAATGTCCAATGACTTAGTGTGTATGCACATACAGATTTGTCTGCCTTTTTAACCAATTGAAATAACACTCTTAACATCTGAGTATTCATCAGCTGTTCTGATGTTGCCATATCACCTATCCAATGTCATACTGCTCCGGCTCTTTACTCACTGTACAATGCAATCTGCTCATGTTGTATTTTGACAGGCCTTTGTTCCTCAATGCATTGCTGGACAATGCATGGCAAATGTGTCCTTTATCTAATGTAGCATGATGTGATGTATGCTACAATGGTGTCAGGAAATAGCAGTGTGTAATTTTTTGTGATAAGACACATGCATGTATAGGTTCTTGACAAGTGACATCTTTTACATGTTCACATGCCACTAGGCCTTTGTCAATTAAATATGTCACTCATTATCTCTGATGGAATCTGATACATTACTTACAGCACACTACTGTCATTCTGCATGTTTACAAACTGCTGAGACATACTACAATGTAAAGCTATTCTTTGGTATGGTAATTTGTGATCCTAAATTCAATTAATGCCATTTGTTGTACACTTTGATGCTGCACAAGACATCAGGACTGCTAGCTGTGTTGCTCTGCACTGCTCAAGTGCACTGGGAGAGTGATGATCAACTTGGATTAGTAAAAGTGTCATGCCTGGCCTGTACCTTTAATGCAGAACAATGCTTCACATTGCATTCCTATATATGTTAATTTCATTGGCGAGACACATGGCCCCCTTGTTGCTTAACAGGTCTGATAGAATGCCTATTACAATTTTAGGCCTACTTCTATTTAAAAAGATGAGGGTGAGTTGATGTTTACTGGGACTATGACCTAAACACCAACACCAACACAAACATTTATTTACATGCTGGACCTTTCTATTGTGTCAGGTCATTCTGTCCATCAGAGTACATGTACTTTAAGAGAAGAAATTCTTCACCATGTGTGTGTGTCACCTATTCCCAGCTCCTGCATTTTGGACCTGTCCTCCATCCTCCTCCTCCTCCTCTATTGAGTCCTGGTCCCCATGGTCCACGTTTCACATAGATGTTGTGGAGAATGGCACATACTATGTTAATTTTGCAGACCATAAGGGTTGAGTATACTCCCTGACATGTCCAGGCATTTGAACCAGGACTTCAGCATTCCAAAGCTTCCCTCCACTATTTTGCAGGTCTTAACCAGTGCCTGGTTGTACTGTCATTCCTGCTCAGTGTTGAGATGAACTATTGGGGTCATGCCTCATGGCTGAAGATCATATCCTTGGTCAGCTGCGAGTTAAATAGAAATTAAAACAGTCAATACTTTGGCTCCCTGTTACAGCTACATTCCTGCCCATGTGTGTTGTGTGTATGATTGACTCAAACACATTTCTTACCGTATTTCACAATATGTATTATTTAGACAGTGGACCTGTATTTCACAATATGTATTATTTAGACAGCGGGCCATAGGTGTACACATGTCTGCCAGTTCTCTCTGTAACAGCAAATGATGAACAAGGCTTGATACATTCAACACTTCTACATCATGAATTTCATGTATTATCATTTGCTTATTTTGATGGGTATTTAGTGATGTTCTTTATACCTCACTGTTATGTGCACTCACTACATGTGTGACGTGACATATTATTGATCAGAATTTTTTTTAGTTGGGCTACCCTAGGTAGATTGTGATATAGCCCTCATGTTTAACACTCACACATATATAAGTCCATGCTAAACTACCTATTTTATTTTTGGCCTACATTCCTTTGGATTTAAACAATTAAAGGAGCACAGAGGGATGCTGGAGCGGGTCGCCCTCCACTCAAAGTCAACAAAACAATCAAGACCCACTCCCTCGGCGTACGACCAAATCAGTGACTAGAGGGGGGGTGTTCCAAACGTCCTACTCCCTACCACTCTCTTACCAATATTGTAAGAGACAATATGCACTGTTCTCCGCCAATGTATAAAAACCTGTTCTCCAGGGCAACACACCAGAACCAACACATAAGGTGTACCCGAATCCCGGGATTTACCACTGTATCCACACCCAACGTTGGACACTGCTCTTGTTAGAGCAAAAAATGTGAAAGACGCAAGTGACACCTCACGGAAACACCACCGTCGGGGTAACTGGTATCAAATTTCCAGACAGGCCCCTGTCTCATCATCGGTTGTCACATGCGTCTTAAAGAAAAATAAGATGAAAGGAAAGAAGTGTCCAAAACAACAAACATATATAGTGACAAACTAGTGAAGGTGCAGAAATATCTGCTAGTGACCAACACATATAAACAAAGTGAAAATAAAGTAACAAAGTGCATAAAAACACACACCCAATCAACCGTCCCTTACCCAACTTTATTCATAGGGCGGAGATGGTGTGCTTGTATAAAAAAGGGGGCTGGTAGTTAATCATATCTACCACAACCTCCTGCCAGTGCCGACATGTTTCACTGCTATGTTATATTAAAGCAGTTTCTTCAGGGCTGCACTCTGGGAATGTCACTTCACTGTCTTGGACACTAGTTCTATAGTGTGCAAAGGGCAGCCAGGCCATTCATACCGGCCGCTCCTGTATCTATAAGGGCAATCAACACTTCTCACGTAAGTCTGTGCCTTATTGCTCCATTATCAAATCGTGCCGTGCTCGGAAGGCGCCTTTCCTCAGCCGGCTGAGGAAAGGCGCCTTCCGAGCACGGCACTATAGAACAAAGTTGGGTGAATAAAGTTGGGTAAGGGACGGTTGATTGGGTGTGTGTTTTTATGCACTTTGTTACTTTATTTTCACTTTGTTTATATGTGTTGGTCACTAGCAGATATTTCTGCACCTTCACTAGTTTGTCACTATATATGTTTGTTGTTTTGGACACTTCTTTCCTTTCATCTTATTTTTCTTTAAGACGCATGTGACAACCGATGATGAGACAGGGGCCTGTCTGGAAATTTGATACCAGTTACCCCGACGGTGGTGTTTCCGTGAGGTGTCACTTGCGTCTTTCACATTTTTTGCTCTAACAAGAGCAGTGTCCAACGTTGGGTGTGGATACAGTGGTAAATCCCGGGATTCGGGTACACCTTATGTGTTGGTTCTGGTGTGTTGCCCTGGAGAACAGGTTTTTATACATTGGCGGAGAACAGTGCATATTGTCTCTTACAATATTGGTAAGAGAGTGGTAGGGAGTAGGACGTTTGGAACACCCCCCCTCTAGTCACTGATTTGGTCGTACGCCGAGGGAGTGGGTCTTGATTGTTTTGTTGTCTACATTCCTTTGGCACAGCTGTTTCATAGTTTGGTTCCTTCAGCATGTAATTTTGGTGCATACTCCTGGTGCAGTTGAAGCATGTCACATGGATTGCTATGTAATTTCCTGTCAGCATTCAACAATTGTTTTTGGCAGAAAAGGTGTTATGGTGACCTTTGATTGGCCCGTAAGTATTGCAATGTGGGCCATCTTTCTGTAGAACACACTGATGCTGTTACAAGGAGCTGCCTAATCCAATTGTAGATGGAATACACTGGTTTTACACATGTATGTGTTTGACTCTAACTTGTATGGTATTGTGTACTTGTATGCCTTCATATTTTACTTATTGTTGTGGCTAATATATGTTGTGATTGTCAACCTGAATACACTGTGGTGCCTTGTCCATATTGTATTGTATTCTATGTTGATGTCTGAGGTATGAAAAGCAAACACAAGAAGATGCTGTACAGAGCACTGAAACTTTCTAGACACTCACCACCAGCCACAGATCTGGATAGAATCCATCATTGTTCTTTAGCTCACTTTGCCACTCTAGTTCAGACAGCTATATGCAAATCAGTCTTGGTCATGTGCCTCATGGGAACATTCCATCCTGAACGGCCAAGTCATGTCTTCCCTGGACTGGAAACAAGCATCCTTGGACCGGTTTCGAGCTAACAGCCCTCATTAGCCAGGCTAGCTTGAATCCAGTGGCAAAGTGAGCAAGGGACCCACCTCCGATGTCTAAGATATGATTTATTTGACTGCATTGTGTTTGACTTCGTGAGTTTCACATTGCTGGGTTCATATGCTTTTTATTTGGACTACTACAGGTAAGCGTTCACATTGGTCACATCAGACAATGCGGCCATCAACCTACATGTATGTGTGTGTACATAGACTCTCTGTATTTCTGAGACATACGTGTGTTTTGGACTATTGGTGTCTCAATGTTATCCAGTGTAGACACACTTACACGTCTGAGGCCTACACTTACATGCCATGCCTCACATGGCTTTTCCACATACTTCTTCCTCTGTTGGTCCAATAGCTTTGCTCAACATAGATTTATGCTGCCATGTGTGACACATTTGCTCATGTCCACAGTACTTGCTCCCACACCACTGACCTTGTTGACCTTTGACTAATACCAAGAGTAGGTATGCCATTGAGGGAGACACTAACCTCAGACTTTGCTATTGTGTTGCCTTTGTACTCATGTTGGGTTGTCTGTCATACCACATGGTTTCATTAGTGGATCGTTACCCAGGGCAGTTATTATTATTAATATTATTAGGAGCTTATAAAGTGCACTTATACCCAAGGGCGTCCTGGCGCTACATACTGACTCCCAAGAGAGCACACGAGGATATATTCCCTGAATAACCAGGTCTTAAGCCCCTTTCTGAAAGAGAGGAGCTCTAAAGCATTCCTGAGATGCACCAGCAGGCTGTTCCAGGCTTTTACTGCACAGAAGGAGAAGCTGTTTCCTCCCCAACTGGCCTTTTTTATTTGTGGCACTGCTGTTGCTGTTGTTCCACCCATCCACACAGAGTAAAATGACAACTTGCTACTCATTGACGCTCTGTCCCTACTACTATTGAGAAAGTGGTAAGTGCAATATCATTTCTGACATGCACTATAATTTCTGACAATATAATTTCTGATATGTGGGTAAGTGGCAGTGTGCAGTGCAGCAACTCGCCTGTCTGCACTCCACTGCATAAATGAGAAAGAGCTGTAGTGCACAGATTTTCAGTCATACGGCACTTTATTTACATTTCTGCCTAAACTTGCACACAAAGATCAGCCTAGAACAATCACAGGCACACTTGCTCCATAGCCTCAGGTGCCAGCATTGCCAATGGATTTTTCTTTGCGCAGGAGTGGGCACATATATGCACTTGATTTAGCCTCAGAATCCTAATTGTCTATGTATGTATGTGACAGAATGTAGCACACAATAAATGGGAGTGATTTCGAAGAGTTCAGTTGTTTTTCCTTGTGACACATCACCTCTGGAGACCAACTGATTGGTCAAATTTCTAAGTTTACACGATTTGGCATACATAACATGCCTCATGAACCATGGGAGTTGAATGTAGACACCCCCACAACATCCATGCACACAGTGATGTTACACTGCATTTTGCCCAGTGTTGCATTACTCTGTACATTTACAACATTCAAAGGCACACAGGGTGGCTTTGTGTGTCCTCACATGTGTGACTTGGGGGTTTGCATTACACGTGTGACCCACTCTCCATTAAACTGATACAGAGGGCTATTTTGTCATACATTTTTTACTGCTAATAATTCTGGTATGTACTTCTGATTTGCTTACCTACAATTAGGCCATTTCCATATTGGGCATTCTAGAAGCGCTTATTAAGGAGGCAGTGTCTGAAGATGTAAGCCTCATGCGCACTACCTGGGTATTTTGCCAGCATATTTGTGAACCTCCCACAGTAGTCCATGATGGCCTGGACGTTGATAGAATAGGTATGCTTCCAGTTCCTGTACAGATGTGATGCTGCTGTAGGAGGTACCAGTTGCAGAAGTTTAAAATCCATGGCACCTAGCACATGTAGGAATCCAGCAATGGCATAGAAACCTTGCTTGGTGTCCAGCTGTTGTTGTTGTGTCTTGGAGAAGAGGAGGTATTGAGATATTAGGCGGATAATAATATACGGGCAGAGGGTAGGAAGGCTGAAAAAGATGGCTGTGATATTATTGCCACTCTGGCTGTTGTAATCTGGAATGAACCAAATGCCAGCATGTGGAGGACAGTCATGAGCTTGACCTGTGGAGAGATGTTGGTGGACCTGGCAGTTGGTGGCTGTATCCATGGCGCTATCTGGTTCAGAAGTTGTATTATGGACTGCCTCCTGAGTCGGTATTATGTAATGACCTCATTCTCCCTGAGGTCAATAAGGGACGTCCGCTGGTGAAAAACATGATCCCTTCTCCAGAACTGCCTACGTGGTGGGGGTGGTCAGAATCTCCTTACAGCTAACAGCTACAAATTCAGGACCTCCATGGTGTAGTTGAGCTTGCAAAACTGTTTTGTGTTGCTTGTCTTCATGTACTGCAGTCAATGCTTCATTTTCTACACCTGGGTTGCTGATAGGCAGGAACTTTGACTAATTTCAAGCTTTGCACAATGCTTGACTTTGATGTGCCACACATTGTCAATGCGATAAATATTTTTGAGTGGCAGTGTGCTCCCTCTTCCTTGTTTTTAAAAGGTTCTCTTGAGCTAATGAGCTGACAACCTCACCTGGAGTACACCTGTGTGCCTGTGGAGTGGTTCTGTGACCTGTGAAGACTTGGGCAGCATTTCAGCAACCTCAGAATGCTTTTCTCTGCTCTCTACTACTTCCGCTCTCTACTGATGAAGGTCTAATCCCAGAAACACATGTCTAGAGATAACAGCACTGCCTGCACCAAACTTAGTGAAAAAACTGCAGCAACTTTGATGCAAGCATACTGCATTTACCACAATGCAATGATGTGAACTGTGCTGGGATGAGAGATATTAAGCTCCCTTACTCCCTGTGTTTAAAAGGCTCTCCTGAGCCAACAAGCTAATGAGCCCACCTAGGATGCACCTCTGTGCCTGTTTTGAGGTACTGTGACCATTAACGACTTGGGCAGCATTTCAGCAGCCTCAGATGACTTTGCTCTGATCTGTACTTCTACTGCTCTCTACTGATGAAGGGCCAAACCCAGAAACTCATGCTCTAGTCATGAGTTTCTGGGTTTGGCCCTTCATCAGCATAACAGCACTACCTGCACCAATTTTGGTGAAAAACTACAACAACTTTCAAGTAAGCATACTGCACTTACCAGAATGCAATGGGGTGAAGTGTGCTTGGATGAGGGGCAGTATACTCCATCCCCCTTGTATATAATAAAGAAGGTAAACATGTCGGACAGGCACAATTCAACAGCTGGTCATAGCCATGGTGACTGAAATTTTGTAGCAGTTAAGGACTACATTATGTGGTTGGCTTGACTAAATTATGTGACAAAAAAGGCAAATTCACCAGTAAATATTATTTGTGTCTTGTTTTGAAGTACAGTAAATGCTGCCCCTTTTTATGTCTGAGATTGGCAAACCATTAGGTTTGAAACTCAAGCACTGACAAATGCAAAAAGAAAATGCCAGTTGCAATCCAAAACAAACAGTTCAAAGCCAATAGATCGCATCAGTGACACCCTCTTGGAATGGGATGCATTAAAATATTACAAATCTATTAGAACATGACTGCGTTGATGTGTGTTAATCCAGCGTGACTATCTTTGAATGCATTTGTAATTTGCATTATTCTAAAAACTATACAACACATATGAACAGTAAATGATGGCACAAAATGCTCCAAGGATTGAGAAAATCGGCATTTGCACCACGTTCTCCTTGTCCATTTCTTAAAAGTGTCAGTTAAAATGAGCATTTTGCATTCCAACTCTATATTTTGCTTCGTGAATATCATCCCAAGGCACAGAAATACCTTTTCGGCCTGGGTAAATCCTTCATCTTTCAAAATGTTGTGTGGAGGATATTGCCTTTTTCTTTCAGACATATTTGTGTACTAATAGTGCTGCAGGATATGGTAAATTTAGTAACAGTATTTAAATCCGGTGTGCTATATCTGGTGGATTTTGCCATTTCCCATGTTCCCCATTAAAGCGATCACCCGTTCCTCACCTTTTAAGAAACCTAGATCCCCATCCCATTCCTGTTTTTGTTCCCCAAACATGTCTGGAGTGTTTATGACCATGTATGTATACATGTTAGAAATATGTCCTCTGTGAAGTATACGTCCCTGTAGTCTGTCATCCTTGGCCAAGGGATTATATTACGTGAATCTATTCAGCATGAAGCCGTTTTGTTGCTCCTGATAAATCAGGTCGCCAACCCCTTTAAGGAGATGTTTCACTAGTCAGTGGCAGCAGCCACTGAACAGGAGTGGTGGGTGAAAATAAAGTACCCTCTACACCACCGCAGCCACCGTTGACGCTAAATGCCTCTCCCACCGCTGCACGCCTCTCTTCCATCTGCATCACCTGAAGCACCCAGACTTCCGGACTCTCCCGGCCAATCACGACGCTGCTCGCTGCCTGAGCAGCATCGTGATAGGTCTGAGTTGCCTGTTTGGCCTTCCAGGCAGTACCTAGGAAGGCTGGGCATGTTCTCCGCGTGGCTGTGCAACACAGCCCAATGTTGAACATGGCAAGTGTGTATGATGGTTTGGCCAGCCCTAGCGGGCCCGTCAAGGCCATCCTGTGCACATAAGGAGGGAGTGCAAACCACTCCTGCTCCCTCTGTGGCAAGCCAGCCCCCAGACCTGGCTGAAGCAAAGACAAATACAATGATAATAACTTCTTGTCATTGTAATTTTATTTTCCACTGCTCAAGGAGAAGTTGGGCGATGCTCCTCTGCCTTAGTGAAGGAGCCGCCTCTATTGCTAGGACATTTGCAGGTATTTTCAACATGGTACTTATGAGAGAAACAGGTTAATGTGAGACACAGCTGTTCGCAGACTGCTTAGATTTTAGTCTGACTGTAATGACAGCCTCCCCTAATGACTGGAAAATCCCCAATTTTCCTTACTGGCATGAAGAGAGCATGTAGAAATTGGACTGAGGACCCTGCTAAACTTTTAAAGAAAGTGACAAGGAGCCCTCTGGGTCCTAACGTTTTCCTAGACAATAAGGGGCATATAAGCAAGAACCTCGTTAAAATTATCGCTGTTTTAGTGGCAGGAAACTGCCGCTAAAACTGCGATAATGGGCTTGCTAATATGCGTTATAGGCAGACATTACAATGACTTTGCATAAATAGAGAAAGATGGCAACCTACATTGCCTAAAATGACTGCCCCTTTACCTAAAATTGCGACCTAAATGATTTTGAGACCTATTTAAAATGGAGTCAGACCATGGTCCTTTATGTCATAATGACATGCAGAATCCGGGTCAAAGGTAAACAAGCTGGAGAGGCTAACTAAAATGGAAAATATATCTAAAGATGGACTCTTTGCTATATTTTTTAAGAATCTAAAACTAAAAGAAAGAAGCCTAAAAGTAAGTGATTAAAACAGATAAAATAATAGAATTATGGAGGAAAACAGTCATAACATTTATGACATTCCAGGAAGGATTTCTAAACTAAATAGTCACTACATTATCACTGAATGTGTTTTTGACTGTTGTTGCTTATCAGACATATTAATTATACATTTACAGAATAAAAGCACATGCCAGAAACGTGCATTGAGATAGCAATTCATCACTTGTTACATGATCAATAACACATGCCTTCAAACTGAAATGAAAAATGGGTCTCTGCGCTGGAAGAAATGATCCTTAGAAAAGTGTAACTTCCAGCTTCCTCCATTGTTCCTGAGTTACTTACAGTCTACCCCTCAGAGGTCCAATCACTGGGAATGGTACTGAAGGTGATTTTTCTCCTGTTTCTCAGTTTCCAATATGGTTTGATAGTCAGTCCTTCTGTATCACTCATGCCACCACCCGGATGTTGCTCAGTTTTGGGATGGCAAGAGGGTAGAGGGTCTCTGCTCCAGGGGAAATCACCTGTCTGAACCCTTGGCTTAACTGTGTGTCAGGATTAGCAAAGATTATGGGTTGCACAAGTACATCCTTATTCTCACTATTTCAGACAATGCTCTGGGTCTAGAAGAGCAGCAGAATGGTCCCACTCCTCTCACTTAGGTCGCTTCCCCCTGACCTAAGGTCTACCACTAACTACCTCCTGTTTCGAAAAAAACTAAAGACTTACCTTTTTCCTAGATTCAAATGCTCGCATTAATGTCAGTTCGTAGGAGTTTCAGTTTTGGTATAAGTGCCTTGATATCCCCCGGGATGAGTGTTGCGCTCTATAAATACCTAAAATAAATACATTTCTCCACCCAGGAGAGAAGGTACGTCTTATACATCTGCACCTGCCTGCTGCTCTCATGGTGCTGCTGGCCTCTCTGTCATTGGCTCCCCAAGAGCCTTCATTTATTTGGACAGCGCTAACCATTCCCTTCTAGGTGTCTTTTCCTCACCGGTTCTTTTCTTTCTTAAGCAAAGAGTTGCCACCGGCTGCCATCTTAACAGTCTATGGCCCTCGTCCTCTGCTTCCAGGCAGACCACAATTCAGGACTGGGAGACTCAGCAAAGCATTAGAAATGGACTTTTAATCCACAAATCTTAGTTTTCACATAGCTGGAGTTCATTTTCTGCAAGCAGTAGCAGGATATCACAGAAAGGCATGCAGCAGAACTACACCGCAGCGCATCCATCAATTTAGCTATCCAAGTCATGCCCCATATTTGTAATGTTTCAATAAATGCCATTCAAATATGGCCACAGCGGATACGAACACATCCAGGGCAACCATCTTTAAAAGTATTTGTAGTATTTTAAAAACTACATTTTGAAAGATTGCCACCAGGGATACACAGGCATCTATGATCTTTCGAGGACATCTCTGAATGGGCATGCTAAAATAATATAAACCCTATTAGTAGCTGATTCAAATACATACACATTTACACTCCAAGACATCCATTATGAAATGGTGGAAAAAATGTTAACATGGATATGAGCCAATAGCTTGCCAGGTGCCAAAATTCAAAGGAAAAAGAAAACAGAAAAGGGAGAGGGCAGAACAAGGAGGTACTAAGTGGGGAAAGGGGGAGAAGTGGAAGGGATATAAAGCAAACGAGTTTTACAAAGTTACACACAACAACATTGATGTTCAGGACAATCTTTTCTATAAAAACTAGCCCACTATTTGATGGTATCAGTATCACTTTCCTTTCTCAGGAATAAAACTATTCATTATAAAAATGAAGGAGAGTCTGTAACCCAATTAAAATGGGGTTAAAGAACTGGAGAATGGGACAGCAGGGTGGTCTAGACACCACTCAAGCTAATATTGGTTGCCGTTTTCTCATATCATCTAAGGGACCCTATACTGAAAATGAGGTCTATGACATTAGTTGTTTTGCCCAAAATAGTATTTGCTCTCTGTTTAAGTCTGTAGAAAAAATATCATATTGAGCACTTTTCATGAATTAGAATGAAAAAATAAAACTGCATTTTAGGTAAAGTAAATCCTTTCCCCTTTCAACAGTAGAAGGATTAGGAGATTTGAAGCCTTAAAACCATTAGAGAAAAACTGAGATTTTTAATGAATTTCTTAAAGTTTTGCAGGTATTTTTCCACAGGAGTAAATGAAATGGGAAGTCATAACATATCCACCAACCATATTACGTCACTATTTTAACACAAACCCAACACAAAAGTCAGTGGTGGTATTTGCAAACCAATGTAAATCATTATTTTTGTTGGATTTTAACCATAAGGAACACAAAGTTCCCCAATGTACTGCTTTGTTTTACTTTGTGTCAAGGGGGCATTCCATTGGTGGTGCATAGCCATTCACATGCAACTACCCTCCTGCTACCTCCAGTAAGTCCCATGCAGTGGGTTTGATGAGAGGTTTGCTGTGGTCCCGCTCCCTTTGTCCACCACTCTGCAAACGCACCTCCTGGTGCACTACTAGCTGGGAGATGAAGTCCCCTTGGCTCTTGAGCATCATTGGTGCCACGGACCCCTCCTGTTACCTCAAGTTAGACCCCCACAGCTGGATTGCTGGGAGGTAGTCTGAAGCTGGGTCCACTTTCTCTATCACTCTGTAATCGAAGAGGTTTGCAGGGTATCCAATCTTATCTGTTGTGTCCTACTGGGCGAGCCTCAAGGCTCCTGCGGTCTCTGCCGGCTCCCAACATCCTGCGGGAGCTGGCATTGCTTTTTGATAGAGGGAGCTGCTAATATACAGCACCCTCTGTCCAAAAGCAAATCTGCTCCGCTTTCAGCAAGGGAGAGCTTTTTTAATGCTCTCGCTTGCTGAAAGCGAAGCAGAATTTGCTATGGCTTGGCGGATGTAGCACCCCGGGAGGTGGGTTGTGAGGAGGTCCACACAATCCCAGCATTTTATTAAATTAAAGCCATGGGGAGGTGGCAGCCCCTGGAGCTGCGGGGGGCATGAGGCTTCTGCAAATAATTTACAGTTAATCCCCAGGAAGGTGACTGTCGCCAGGGCTGAGGTGGGGCCGAGAGGCCCCCCCCCCAACTAAAATGAGAAAAGCTCTGGGAAGATGGTGGCCATATGAGCCGCCCACTTATTATTTTAAGAAGCCCCAGGGAGGGCATATTGAGTCCGAGAAAGGGGGGCCATGTGCCATCCCCCCATTAATAAAGCAGTGCCCCCGGGACCTGACACACCTGTGAATGAAGCACGGGAGCCAGCACATCGTTTTTTTAAATAAAGTTCAGCTGGGTTCCATGAATCCTCCCCAAAAACTTCAAAAAATGCTTTTTTTGCCACATGAGCCCCCTCCTATAAGAAATAAAAACTTTTTTACAGAAAATGCGGGACTGGCAAGTACCGGATACCCCACCCTCTTTCTACGCCATTCTACAAGCACGCCTCCTGGTACTCTACTGATTGGGAGATGAAGTCCCCTTGGCTGCAGAGGTTCCTTGTGGGAGTCATCTTAGATACTGAGGGTCATTGGTGGCCAAGAACCCCTCCTGGTACCTTCAGTAAGTCCCACCGAGCATGATTGCTGTGAGCTGGTCAGAGGCCCCACCCCCTTTCACCACCATTTTGAAAATGAACCTCCTGACATTTACTGAAAAAGCAATGCACTGCTTATGACGTCACATATTTAATCACTCATGAAATGGTCAGTAACATCAGGTAATGTCTCCACTGACCTTGTGTGCATGTAATTTCGTCAACATGATTATTCCTGGAATGTCTTCATACACAAATCTGCGATAGCATTAATCCTCTTCAAGGGAAGATGACAAGACTACAAACACATGAATCTCCAGCAATCAGGTATTTCCCCTTAACTAAATCACGTAAGTGCTTCTTTGTTTGGTGGTGATGTCCTTGTATTCCTCTGTAGCAATGGTGGTCACCAAAATCAGCTGTAAATGCACTCGGGGCATTTTGTTAAGCTGTCAATCAACATGGGAAAAGGCTGGAGCTGTCAGCAAAATCAAACAGCTATCTCCCGAGGATCAGTACTTCAGGAGATAGAGGTAGTTGCCCCAGGGGGGGCTGGCAGTCCCAGGGCCATATATAACTCCAGGAGGGGGGCTGTGCAGCATCCGTCCTTTGTTCAGAACAGGCTGGTCCTTGGTGGTACAGTGGCTGTGTATGGTCCGGAAGGGGAGGACACAAGGCCCTCCTCCATGTTTAAATGTTGGATTTAGCCCAGGGGAGGTGGCAGTTCCCAGGTCCAGAGGTCCTCCCAGACATGGGTTTTTTGCCCCTGGGAGGTGTTGGGCCCCACGACTTTTAAATTCCTAGGAGGGAGGTCCATGTAGTACCTCTACTTTTTTAGGGGGTGCTCAGTGGGGTCTGCGCTGCCGCTTAATTGTCTTTATAGCCCGGAGGAGGTGGTGCTCCCCAGGGCATGAAATTGCTATTGGAGGGGAACTCCATCATGATTTCACTTGAATTTATTTTAAAGTGCGTTTTTACCCTGCCGGGATCCCTCTAGGACCCCAGGACAGGCTAGCTGGTCAGGATATTCATACCCAGCCCCTTTTCTTTTTTTTCAAAATGTTTTATCTGGGACCCGCTGAAGCCTAGTACTAAAATGACTGCCAACACTTCCTGATTGAACTGTTGGCAGTCAATCAAATATCAGCACAAAATCAGGAGGTTTTGCCGAGTCTTCACCCCCCTATATATACAAATTTAGTTTTCTTTAATATCTCAGAAAATACTGAAGGTATTTACATCAAATAACAAAAAAAGTGAGCTCTTTGGACCAAGAGCTACATTTTCTGCCAAATGTGGTGTAATTCTCTCCAGTGGTTTGGGCTGTAGTTGCCTATGGGAATTAACATGGACATGCACTTTTTCTGTCCCTTCTTTTTTCTCAGCCCCCACTTGATGGATCACCTCGAAACTTCCAATGCACAACTAGAATCACTGGGGCACTTTTTTTGCAAAATTTGGTGAAGATTCGTCAAGTAGCCCCAAAGAAATAGACAAGTCAAAAAAGCTTTTCCTATGGAAACATGGTCCTACCTACTGGCTACCGCTAGTAGGTAATATATATATTTATATACATATATATAAAAACACTCAATATTTACCTACAAAATACATTTAAAATGCATATGCAGTTACCACTCATGCCTTTGCAACGAAATTCCTTTTCAAGGCATGCATGGTAAAGGAATATTTGTAGGAAAATACTGTGTGGTAAAGGTTATGCATGGTAAAAGCTGCATTGTTATCGTTGTTTTCCCTACTAGTAATGTTTGTGAATTTGTAAAAAAAATCCCAGATGTACACGTGCAAATGAGCGTATTTACATTTTTTTGTGAATTGAGCCATGAAAATAAAATAAACAAGTTTCCCATTTTCACCTGGACTTCAAATTTCAGAAGAAAGTGACTACAGTGTGAATTTATTTCTACAAAGATCTTGTTATCATTTTATGGAATAGCCTGCATGAAAAAATGCACTACACTGAGATTCAACATTAACATAATAGTAATTTTAAATTAAGGCAGGTGTGTGAAATATAAAAGTCCGCATCGGGTCTTCATCCCTTAGCACCGAGCTTAACTATTCCATTTGCATTCCTTTGATGTTTACTTTCGTTAAACTTAACTTTATATTAGAAAAGATATGCAAAAAAAACAGTAAGTCGCAATTTCAAAGGATTTATGCCTCTGCAGATATATTTAGCATGTGCTAGTCACACAACTGAAAAAGTAATACAATTGCACATTAATCAACCGGTACGTTTCATATTTCTAGATAAGAGCAAGACAGTATTTCTGTTAGAAACGTTTGCACTGCTGTGCAGTGTAGAATGGATGATTCATTTTCTAATAGTTATGTGCTGCCCTATATAACGCTCAGCCACCATATATTGTTTTGCCTCTTTCATTTCATTCAACTACATCAAACACGGCATCCAGTAAAGGGAATACAAGTTCAAATACGTGTATTGTTCATAAACAAAGTACATAGTTCATCAGGCTTCAATATCACCTCTAACCGTTACCTTTGTTTGCACTGTACAGTCTATAACGAAACAGTAAGAGAAGAGTAGTCAAGTGAATGGGTCGGTTAGAATGACAACTTTTTCTTGATGTGGATGTTTTCTTTACGAAATCATCTATTTCCTTCCTGTAAATCGTACCTGAAACCAAGGCCTCATGCATGGCATGTTGGCATAGGTTAGTGCAGCAATGCACCCTGCTCCGATGTCCTACGCCAAAGTGAAAGGGCAGGAGTGCACCATATTTAAGTAATAGAGGGGCATATTATCAAGAACAAGCGATAAAATTATCGCCGCTTTAGCGGCAGGCAACTGCTGCTAAAGCGGCGATAATGGACTTGATAATATGCCCTTGTGAATTTCCATAGCAGCCCAGGTTAATATGCCCCATAGTGCCTTCCTGTCCGGTCTGTCTGAGCTGGCGCTGTTTTGGCAGCCTAACGCCAACATAGGCACAAGGGTAAGTCCATTTCAGGCAGGAATGTTTTTGTGCAGAAAGGGGAACCTTTCTACACAAATGCAATCCTGAAAGGCGTTTTTCTCTTCATATGTGTGCTGCAGAATGCAGCACACATAGAAAGTTGAATAAATGAGGAGAAATTTACATATTTCTATTCACCTCTGAGGTGAACAGTTTTGCCCTTCCCCCAGTTTACATCAGTTTGTAAATCTGGAGCAGCATCAAATTCCATGAGCGTTGCATGGGAAAACCCACCACAATGCCCATATAACGCCTCCGGAACCCAGAATAAGGTGACACAGTTTACTCAATATTTATGAGGGCTTTCAAAGCCGCACAGGGTGGCTTTGTGTGGCTTCATAAATCTTTATGAGAGCCCAGTGTCATGCATGTACCACTTTACGTGGCGCATAAGTGACGCAGGGTACTCATAAATAAGCCTTCATTTGTTTTGGGTTACTTCTTAGGTCCAATTCATGGGCAGTTCAAAACGTTTATCACAAACAGGAAAAAGAGAGAGAGAAAGAACAGTTGCCTGTCTTCCCTTGACTATATATACACCAAACAACAGTACCTTATTTACTTAACCAAGAATCCTTTAGTCTCTCACTTTCAGCATTGCAGTTGGGAACCTTCAGGGTTTTTAAAAGAACCCTCACTCACTATCCTTGTTGGTGACATGCTTCAACATTTCGTTCCCACCCTGGAAGCCGAGTGCCGCCAAGGTGTGCTTTGATGCCTGATTTCCTCGGAGATGGTTGTTGTAAAAGTGAAAAAAAGGTGGTAGCGACTTATAATGGACTCAAGGTCACCTACCCAAAAGGTATTGCCAGTGCAAACAGGTGAATGAAAAGCCTCAGAGAGGTCATGCATTTTTTTCTGGATCATATCAATGTTTCTTCAATTTTATATGGCAAATGAAAGTTCATGGATTAGAACTGCAGACGACATATGGTTGCCTAGGTTACCTCTCTCAAATATACATTGGACATGTTTATTAGAGCAAAAGTTGCAACACTGTTTATTCGCCATTATAAATGTGGATCATACAGTGTGTCTATTGCTTGTTTTTTTCTTAAAACATTAATGGAAGATGCCTTGAAGTCTTCACACATGGATCTCTGGTCAATAGTAGAAATGCCATGTACAATAGAGATACATCTAAATGCATACTGATTAAAAACTGTTGGTGCATCTTGTTGGTTACAGCAGCTGTATAATTGATAGAGTAAATCTGATATAGTAAATCGTACACATGTTTTTTTTTTTTTTTTATACATTTTTTATTGAACATAGCAATGGTTAATCAGTGGTACAATGCATCTTTACAGTTTTAAATAAATAAATAAAGAAGAAAGACATCTATATACAGATATATATCAGACATGAGAATTACACATGTATCTACTTAATATAAGTGTAATTTAAGATTCAGCTTAGAAGCCAATCATAGTCGTTAACATATTTCATTCAGTTACACTCATGTGGTGACCGGTTGAAATGGGTGGAAAAAAAAGATGTAACTGAGTGAGAAATACTTTGTGCACGTTATGTACGACATCCACATAAGCGAGTGCATCTAATCAGAACACTGCAAATCACTTCAATGTTTTCCAACAGTTCAAAGGCGCTCCACTATAGGGTCTCTGCTTCAACATCATCTAAGTATCATTTCTTGATTGGCAATGACCTTAATAACTTCAGTGGTTAGAATGATTCTCAGAAACCATTGTGCAAGTCACCAAAGTGTTACAGGAAAGGATCAGGAATAAGGCTGAAAGTTAATTGATTTGTATAGTTATTAAACTGTAGGATAAGTTGCAAAAAATATTTCATACTATTGGGGTAGATAATGCCATAGAATAAAGGGGTGACATTGCAACCTCCTGTAAAATGTTTGCCCTGATTATTAATGTTATTTTTTTATTAATGTATGCACGCAGGATATAAATACATATGAGCATGAACAGCTTCCTGTGTGATACGAAAACCTGTCTACAATAATGATTCACAGGTATAATTTTCGTATAATTTAAAACTAGTACCTTTGCAGATACTAGTTCAACTGCACAGTTCCTCAGAAGGTGTCAAACCTGCTCAGCAATTCAAGGTGTATTAAATTACAAGGTTTTTTTTATGGTAATTACATGGTCAGATGAGATTACGAATTATACAGCCTTTTCCACCAGATAAGTAAATATTTTTTCTTGTCAATCATGAAAGCCCACGTTCAATGGTGATTTCCATTGGCACACTATAAAATAATATAATGGCGCACTTATTTGGGCATGCAGCACTTACAATTAGTATTTTTGGGGTCGCTTTAGATGACAGGATTTTACTGGATACTGACAGAATTAAAGAATATTTCCCTATATTACTTAAAATTAATTATATAGGTAATATATGGCACTACTGTTCTCGTTTGAATTTCAATGATTGATATATTACACAGGATTGCATTAGATATGATTAGCTCCTCGACTGTTAAGTGTCCATTCAATATCTGTATGAGCTTCGTAAAAACAGTCTATGAAGGTTTTGACACAAGAGTGTGCAGAGACGCGGGCAATTAAGGCGTTAATGAAGAATGGTCATAGGAAACATGGGCACACATGCATCATTAAATGTGTTTGCGATTTCTTAACAGCGAAAAATAAGGAATTGCTATTACGGAATCACAAAACCGAATGCAGCAATATAATCGGTAAATATATTTGCGATCCGGTAACATTTGCAAATATCATTACCGATTCCCTTACAGAATCTGTAATTGCGAATTCGCTATTACAGAATCAAAAATTACGAATTTACCATATTGCTGCATTGCGATGACTTCAAAACCGGGATGTGTTTCACTGATTCCACACACCTGTACACAGGGAGAGGAGGTGGAGGAGGAAGACTGGTGGAGCACACCCTGGAGGAACTGTGTTTGAAGAGGAGGTGTGAGAAAACACACCATGGCTGCTGAAAAAGCACAAAGATAAGGAGAAGGCAGGAAGAGAAAGATCAAGTTCAGTGAGAAGGAACTTGAAATCCTCAATGAGGAAGTTGTCCAGAGACATGACCAGCTGTTTGGGAAACAATCCCTGCATTTGCGGAGTAAGTGAGGAGGAGGATTTGGCTTGTGATACAAGCCAAGGTAAATGCTGTGAAGGGTGACACACCGTGACAAACCTGACATACAGAAGAGATAGTATGACCTGCCCAGCCAAGCAAAAGAGAGGGTGGCAGACAGGCTAGCCGCAGCCAAAAAAAACAGGAGGGGGACCATCCAGCGAGCGTCCAAACACCCCACTGGAGGACATGGTGGAATCCACTTTGCAGCCAGAGGCAGATCGACACCTCAGAACATGCAGGCACCACCCAAGGTAAGAGCACAGCTAAACATGTTTGTATGTCAAATGTAACCACAAACTGCCCCAAATGCATACCCTGCATAGTGTAGCACACCTGAGTCCAGTCCACCTTTTACTTGCAGCACCCTAATGCATTGTGGGAGTGTATGCAGACAAATGTAAGGGCATGTCATGGAGGGACTTACAAAGCTGTAGTGCAGCAGAGTACAGCAAGGAAGTGACAACAGTAGACTTTTTACATTACAGAAGTAGATTTTATCTACCTGCGCAGGCGCAATGTTACAAACAAGTGCAAACAAAAACTAACTGAACTTGTCCTGCTCCAATCACAGATGCAGCACAGGACAGTGACGTGGCTGATGACCACGAGTCCAAAAGACACATGGAACAGCATGATGCGGGACAAGAAATGCCAGCTTCCCCACCCATACCTGCTCCCACTCACCACAGAAGAAGAGTACAACCACTCTCTGATTTGGAGAGTGATGAGGAAAGCAACACAGGAGCTCACACATAGCAGCCTGCACATACACCACCATCACCACCACCAGAGCCAACAATGCAGTGCTATTCCATGCAATTCCGCAGGTGAAGGCCCTGGGCAATTCTCACGCCTGCTGAGTATGATGGCGAACCCACCACAAGTGTTCTGGAGTCCAGGATGCTGAGGGTCAAGAGCCTGCAAGGGAAGAATATCTGTATCATGCAGGGTCAACTGGGAACAATGTCAAGACACATGGGTGGTATTCATGCTTGCCTGAGGGATCTAACTACTACAGTAGTTGAAGGGCACAGGCCGAACAGTGAGAAACTAGACCATGTTACAACTGCCATTGACGATATGTGCAGGGTCATCCAGGCTGAGCATGTCTCAAATGGCAGGAGGCATCAGACTTCAATGGCATACATGCAAAGTTACTCCAGGGCATAAATAGGCTGAGTCATACTACAGCTCAGCTTTCAAGGTGTGCAGTCAGCATGCAGGTGGAGATGACCCACTGCTTCTGGGATGTGGCCATGGGCCTCATCCAGGTCACCACTGCTATCGAAGGACTACAGACTGCAGCAGCTAGTGGAAGCCCCATGCATGCAGAGGGGAGAGTGAGGAGGGCTCCAGCCTGAGCAGCCTACTAGTACCTGTATCACATGGCAGGAGGCGCAGTACCTGGAGTCAAGCTGGCACAGATGGGTCAATGACGGGGGTAGCAGAGCCCACTGACAGGGCCACAGGAGTGCGTGGAAGGAGGAAGTAGACAATTGGACATGTACCAATCTGGTGACCTAACCAGAAATATGTATCCTGTTCACACTGATGTTGCAGTGCCAAGACAATGACATTTGATTGTCTGCACCCACACTGCACTTGTCTGACAATGGTATGTGTGCATCAACACAACTCAGCACCGAACAAAATAAACCTTTACACAAATACTGTGTTGTGTCGTGATTACTCACCTTAGAAGTAATGTTGCGTGATTTCTGCCCGTCTCCCCCTCCCCTCTGCTGCATTTGGACCGCATGTTCCAATGCATACCAATGACATGTAGGAATTGTGCAACCTGATAAAAATCTAATTTAGTTTGCTGCAATTCCTGTGGTGTTGTGGAGAACCGAATGTGATGGTGTATCCTCTGCAACATAGCATTAAGGAAAGCATTGAAAAAGAGTGATAGGGCACTTTGAGAGACACCTCCAGCTGCTGCAATTACTCCCTGGAAGGCACCTGAAGCTAGGAGATGCAGAGAGCATAGGACCTGCACATGGGCTGGGATGGCATGTGTCCTGCGACTCTGATGCTGCAGTATTAGGTCTAACTCAGCAATGAGATCTAAGATTGTAGCAGCATTCAGCCTATATTTATCATATATCTCTTCTTCCGTCTGCCCTAGCAACGTGATTCTCTCCTGTATCCTCCTTCTTCTCTGTGCTGCTGATCTTAGCCTCATCCTCCTCGCTATGACGTAGACCGCTGTCATTGTGAGACACTCTGCTGCATTCTTGGACTGTTTAAGTAGTTTGCTGATAATTCACACCTGATTTGTTGTATGTGAAATTTTTACCACCTTATATGATTTGTTCTTATTTAGGAGATGCAATTTGCAATTCTTGACTAATTCTGTATTTGCGAATTCTTGTTGCATAGGAGTTTGCAATTTCTTATTTGCAATTCCATAATGCAGATTCGGAAATTTAGAATTCGCTAATTTTGCGAAAAGTAAGGGTTTCTGCAAATTTGCTTCATGCATAGGAAGAATCTATTTTGTAATCGCAAGTGCCCTTTTTTGTGATTTGCAACATTTGCAATCGAAATTAGCTTGATGAATGTGAGCCATAGGGCCTAATGTGCAAAACACTGGTCACAAATTTGTTACTGGTACTTTATTGGCCAATGAGGAATTTTACAAGCTGACCATTGTATTAATAAGTTGCTTCACAAAATTTCTATTCTGAGGTGGTCCAGCAGGTGGGAATCAGCCTCTACTGCCACATCTACTATGAATCTGTTTTGATTTGTTTTTGTAGTAAAATATTATTTAATGTTGAATTATTTTAGCAGGAAATGAGGAATGGTGTCTTGTAACTCCCAGAGCAGTGTTTGATTCTTTGAATTTGTCTTTCTTAACATGTCAGCCCTAAAAAAGGGTTCTGAGCCACAACAGCCCTGACAATGGAAATGTTGTGTATTCGGTTGATGAGAGCTTTGTTGTGGCTGGAGATATCAACTTGGGATTTATATTTAAACCATACATTTTAAAGTTGAAGTTTACTCTTTTCTTTTCCTGGAGACGGTGGAAGGACTTGAAATCGGATGTGAAGTGGCCAAAGTGATTCAAGGTAAGCAGAAATGAGCTGCATGATTTGAGACTTTGGACATTGAATTTTGATATGTTGGATCTGAAAATTTACAGTCTATTAAAATATTCAAAGTGAGAGAGATAACAATGGTTAGGATTATGTTTTTTTTTTTTATTTTAGAGCCATGAAGAAGAAAAAGGACTCCTCTTAGCAGACAAAAATGCAAAGAACATTCTGAAATAGCATTTATATGGGATGTGAAGAAAAGCTTCTTGTCAAACATCAAACATTGTTTGCTGGCTGTAGATACTAATTGTAGAGAGAGCCAAGGAACTCAGACCTGGAGGTAGGCAAATGGACTAATTTGCACGTTGTCAAGAGAAAGGCCTCCTTTTGTCAGCATCCAAACACATTTTTGTTCTTCTGCATCCAGTGCTAGACATATGAGAGGCAATGTTAGACATTGTATTCATTGCCAGACCTGCCCCTGAGATGGTTTTGGATGCCATCTATCTAAATATGATCACCCATGCCAAATGAGTCAAGCATCATGGTAAGAGGAATCATAAAAATACTGAACAGCATAAGATATGTAGCAGAGTCTTGTGGAATTCTACATACGATTTGGCAGATTTGGAATACAATGGAACTACTTTAGCCTGCTGGGTGAATTTATGTAGGAAGGACCAGAACTAGGATAGCAAAGATCTAACTATGCCTGCTGAATGATTCAGACTTGGTAGTAAATGGGTTGAAATCCAGCCGATAGGTCAAAGATAATCAAGGCAGAGGGGCTCCAACCATTGGAGCGGCGTCATTCTTCCCTAAGGTTTAGTAAAGGATATTATGTTCCTGTTTGATTTCAGGTGGTAGGAGACTTGGTGGAATATTACTCTTTGCAGCTCATTGGAAGCACATGGCAGACCTGAGATAGCTCTACAGTTAGCAAGATTATTACTGACTGCTGGTGGTTTCCTACGAATGTGTATAATGATGAAATGCTTGAGCGATGAAAGGATGAATCCACCTGAAAGAGACAAATTAATAAGCTTTTCTTAGTTCATGTTCAGTGGCTGGAGTAAATTCTGAAATGGTAAAATAGAGGGGTGTTGCATGAGGAGTTCCTCAAGCTGCTTCAAAGGGATGAAGATGCCTTCTCTCAGAGAGTTGATTTTACTGACGAAAAATGATAATAGGTTATTACAGGGATACATTGGTACTAAAAGGCTTGGCAATTGATTTAGGGTTATCATGTTCTGTTCAATGCGGAATAATGTTCTGTTTAATTTTTCAACACTTTGAGTTACAGGTTTAATAGTGTACTTTTTTTAGGTCTATTGAAAGATAGCTTATAACCACTTGAGTGCACTCAGCATGCAGTTTGTCCTCCTGAGATTAGTTTGGCTTTCCTCTTTCCAGTGCACTGCCTTTGTGATTTGTATACTGTGAGTCACTTGGTTAGCTTCTTTGGGTTCCTATTGCATGTGCTGAAGTGGGGGGGCAATAGTTGCTTCCATCACGAAATGGGTGAGGAGATCATCTGCTGACCCCATTTACGGTTCATGAGCATCACAGAGCAATCAAGAGAGACTGGCAGGTTGAAGGCTATTCAGATTACTCCAAGAGGAAGAGAGACCTCAAGCTCTATAGCATCTGTATGGTGTATTACTGAGACATCCATTGTTGTTGATAGTAGAGAACAATAGCTTCAGACCATGGTCTCCAGTACGAACTCAGACATTTACAGGAGTGTCCATTTCTTAATAGTAATTAGGCTATAATTGTTTGAAGGTTCATGTACTCAAATGTTCAAGTATTATAATACAAGTACAATTTAAGATGGAGGATAACTAGCTACACAAAGGAGACATGTGGTTGGGCAAGTGACCACCATGGGTAACTGATGCTTGATAGAGTAAAATGAAGAGCCATTTATTTCTCTTATGGACAGTGAACTAAAGTTGATTTATTTTTTATTTTATTTATTTATTTTGAAAGTTTTATATAGCGCGGACAAGATCTTTGCAGATATCAGAGCGCTTTACACAGAAAGGGTACATGAGGGAACATATTCAAAACAAATAAATCAGAGGAGCATACAGTACAAATAAGTGAGGGCAAAACCAATCATGTAAATCAGTAAATCAATCATACAAGTATTACAAATATGCAACAGGGTCAAACAAGTAATACAGATCGGTGCCTATTCTTAAGGAGACCTAAGTAACAGTTCAGGTGTATTTTGCCATAAGGATAGCTTTTACTTCTTTCTTAAAGAGTGTAGTGGAAGAGATGAGCCTAGTTTCGGGGGGGAGTGAGTTCCAGATTCTGGGTGCCATTCCTAAGAAGGAGCGTTTATATGTTTTTTCCTTCCGGAATCTACGTGGTTTCAGCAGAAGATTGTTTGTGCCTCTCGTGTTTCTAGCGCCGCCAGAGATTGTCAACTTCTGAGTGAGGTAGCCGGGAGAGTTCAGGTGTACCGCCTTGTGAGTCATGCAGGCGATTTTCAGATGTATTCTTGCTTCAAAAGTTAGCCAGTTCAGGGATTTCAAGTCAGGGGAAATATGAGAGTGCTTTTTTGACCCAGTTATGAGCCTCGCTGCAGCGTTTAGAGAAGCTCTTAGGGGTGCGGTAGTAGTTAGCGGGAGTCCGCAGAGGGCGACGCTGCCATATTCTATTCGAGGGATGACTAGTGCTTGTACTGCGGTTTGGAAGTCATTGGCTGGGAGGAATGGTTTAAGTTTCCTCAGGGTATTGATTTGGAAATTCGCTCCCTTAGTTGCCTTGTTGATGTGTTGCTGCATGTTGAGATTGGTGTCGAGGGTTATGCCTAGAGATTTTGCTGAATCCACGATGGTGGGTTGGACATTGAGTGCAGTTAGGTGTTTGAGCCAACTTTGAGTGGTGGAGATCTTCGCTGGAGGTGAGATCAGAAGGAACTCTGTTTTCAGAGCATTGAGTTTGAGATGATTATCGGCCAGCCAAGATTGGGTGCTTCTAATCGTTGAGTTCAGGAGCAAGATGTCTTTGGGGGATTGTAATTTGAGATATAGTTGGGTGTCATCGGCATACATGTGAAAGTGTAAGTTGGCTGCCTGTAGCAAGGTGGTGAGAGGTTCCATCACTAGGTTGAACAGAGTTGGGGATAGTGAGGATCCTTGGGGGACGCCCAGCGTTACAGGTACTGGAGAGGACATCAGGTTGTTGCTCTTGAATTTCTGCGACCTGTTGTGAAGAAAGGAAGTGAACCACTTGAGAACAGTTCCAGATAATCCCATTCTAGTGCTTAGTAGTTCGAGTAAGTTCTCATGTTTAACGGTGTCGAATGCTGAAGAGAGATCAAGAAGGATGAGAAGGCAGGTGTCGTTTTGGTCTAGCATTTGAAGTGTGTCGTCAATTATGTGGGTCATAGCAGTTTCTGTACTATGTCCTGCTCGGAAGCCTGATTGATGAGGATTGAGGAGATCAAATTGTTCAATGTGTTTAGTCAATTGTAGTTGTACGCATTTTTCCAGCAGTTTGGCGAGAGTGGGGATATTAGTGATGGGACGGTAATTGTTCAGATCAGAGGGGTCGGCTGTAGGTTTCTTTAGTAAGGGAGTGACTTGTCCAACTTTGAGGGAGTCAGGTATGGTTCCTTGTTGAAGTGAGCCGTTGATAATTCTAGTCCAGAGTGGGAGAAGCAAAGGGGCAAAGTCTTTTACAGCGTTAGCAGGAAGGGGATCTGTGAGGTGATTGGATGGTTTCAAGGTGCTGAGCAGTTTGCCAATTTCCTCTTCAGAGTATGTGCCAAAGGATGACCATGTAGCATTGTTTTTTAGTTCAATGGGTGCAATGCATTGAGGTTTGGAGTAGAGGCTTGCGTCCGCGAGGAGATCGCTCTTTATGTTGTCAGTTTTTTGGATAAAGAAAGCGGAGAAGTCTTCACAGGAGGGAGCTTCGCGCACAGTGCTGAGCTGTTGGGGTTGTTCCTTGGATTGGGTTTTGATTAGCTCAAACAATTTTCTTGGACGGTTTTTTGCTTGGTCGGGCTGGAGGCTGAAGAAGTCTAGTTTTGAACGTTTTATTTTCCTGAAATAGGCGTTTCTCTTTTTCTTCAGAGTTTTTAGGTGCAGTGCAGAGGGAGCTGATCTCCAGGTGCATTCTGCCATTTGCATGTCTCGTCTATCCTCATTGAGACTTCCGTCATACCATGGGTTGGACATTTTAGTTGAGACTCTTTTTAACTGCATAGGTGCCGCCTCATTTATTATTGAGGTCATAGCATTGAGGTAGTGGTCAGTCAGTGATTGAACATCCTTAACGCCGGGCGGTGGTAGTAGGAGATTGCAGCTGTTAGGAGGCAAAGATCTTGGGTTGAGTTTTTTCAGGTCTCTTTTCCAGACTTTGGGCTTGGAGGATTGAGTCGGGTTGCATTTAACTTTTACATTGATGAAGAAGGTGACAATATGGTGGTCTGACCAGTCACAGGGTTGGATAGACTCGAGTTGGATAGAGTCCTCTTTGGAGATGATAAGGTCGAGGATAGAGCCTTTTTCGTGGGTCGGGCTGTTGCATATTTGGGTGAGGTCAAGGGCATTGAGGAAACTTTTAAGACTATTTACCACCGCGTCATTGCGATCGTTCCAGTGGAGGTGGAAGTCGCCAAGGTATATTTGGGTGAGCTGCCGTCCGGAGTTGGTTGAGATCATATCCATGATTTGTTGAGAAAAGGAGAGGTTGTCTCTGGGTGGGTGGTAAATGCAATGTAGAGAGCATATCGGTTTGTCCTCACTGATAATGTCGAGGCAGATATATTCACAGGATGTTGGGGATGATATGGAGGTGGACTTGCCTTTCAGAACGGAGAGGTTGTTCCTGTGGATGCATGCGATTCCACCACCTATTTTGCCTGGCCTGTCAAGTCTAATTATGTGGTAATTAGGTGGAACCAGAATGTCCATTATAGGTGATGAGGCTTCAGTTAGCCATGTTTCAGTCAGAATGATTAGGTCAAGGTCCAGCGATAAGAGGAGATCAGCGATGGCGGCGGAATGTTTCGAGGCCGATCTGCAGTTAAGGAGAGTGCATTTGAGCTGGGGTGTGTTGAGGGCGGTAGAGGGCGTATGATTACGGTCACATCAGCCCGTTCCCCATCTTCCTGTTCTTTGTTAGGATATAGTAGGTATGGGAGGGACACTGGTTATATCAGGAATAGAGGTATCAGTGAACTAAGTCTCAGTGTTGGCTAGCAGGCAGTGAGAATGATTGAAAATGAGGTATAGAAATGGTACACATGCTTGGTAGCTGATCTTGCATTCATTAGGGTTCTTGCTAAGTCATTTACACAAAGTGGATAATTTAGAGGACGGTATAGATCATTAATGGGGTACATGGATAAATGAATGGAGGAATGCCAGGGGATCTGTTGGGAGAGGTGGTTTGAAGGAGGTTTGAATATGTGAGATGGAGCAGTAGAGAGGAAGAAGTGGGGTTTGCACTCAGACAATAGAAGGACTGTAATTGCTCCTACGGGAGGAACATTCAATGGCTTTTGTCTCTAACTTGTGGAAGCTATGTTTACATTTTAGAAGATTCAATTGATTTCCTTGGATCACAATCTATCCACTGTTGTACATTTTTATAGTAAGTGACAGGTGAATGAGGTAGATAGGGAAATAACAAGCGCACTGCATCAAGGGATCATGGAAAGTAATAAGGTAGAATATGAGAGCAGTAGTTCAAGCAGTGAAATGAAAGGTATAAAACAAGGGCTCTTTTGAAATTACTCCGAGATGAGGGTTGTGATTAGTTAAGGGGTGCAAATCAATGTTATTTCCTTTGCAATGCATTGGAGTTATGAACTAAAATATCACTTTGACTGAGGTAAAGATAATTAGAACGAATAAATGATGTCCTTGGTCACCCAGGAGATTAAAATCACCAAGGTTAAGTTTTCTTAGCATGAGAAATTGAAACTGAGGATATGGAATATGCGAGGAGACCAATGAGGGCCTGAAGGGGTGCCATCTGGTTTATTGTAGATTGGTACTCCTTTTCATCTGTTTAAGTAGAATACAGTCAGTCTATAGTACTTGAGTCAAGTATTTGTATTTCTCTTAATTTTAGGTTGTAGATGTAGCTAATGTATTCAGAATTGCTGGATCAATCACAAAATCTATAGTATTACAATTATAAGATGAAAGTGAATTTCCATTTCAGCTTCGGGCATCGCAGATAAAATTACATGGAACAGGAAATAGGCACTCACTCCAGAACTAATTAGCACTTTACCAGATATATGGATGATGTACCACCTTATATCTCTAATTGTATGGATCACACTGCCCGCCCCATAACACACTTTTATTTGAAGAGAAATGTAATTTTGGCCTGCAAACACTATCTGAAAAGAGAAGAGAACAAGGTATACTGCAGGACCACAAAACATCAATGTGCTAATTATTATCTGTTACTACAGAACCAATGAAGAGGGGCATTAGATACTCTCTCTATTTTACTGTATTGTTTGTTATGGTATAAGAATATAATTGTATTGTATTCTTTTTTAGGTGGGAATGTCCTTAGCTTTGCAAATGGGCATGCACCCTTGTCCTGAGTGACCTTAATACATGAGGAACAGGTATCTTGACTTTTCTTTGGCCCATCAAACATCTGGGAGGCGCACTTCCCATGAAGCTAGTGAAACAGTGCATTATTTTTTATAAGACAAAATAAAGATAGTAAAACTCTTCTTCTTTTTTTTCTTTTTTTTAAAGTCCTCAGACCATCTCCAGATGTTGTAATAAGAACCATTACGGTATATGGGTCCACGTGCTCCAAAATGTGGATTTTCGTCTTTAAGAATTTTGGGTGGGCTACCTCAAAACTATCTTACTGCCATTGCTCAATTGCTTTAGGAAGATGGAATCATTAGATGAATACATTTGCTTAGAGGCTCAGCATATCCCAAAACTCGCCACCTTCCTTTTGCTTGCCATCTATCTATCTTCTCAAAAAAGGCCACAGAATTTTTCCACGCTTGCCAGGAGGGTGGAGCGGCATGAGTCTATAAGTTGCATATTTCTCTTCTTGCAATTAGAATGTTACATTTCTTTGCTTTGTGTTTAAGAATAAGCCCCCCACATCCTGTTGCCTTATCTCAAACATGATTAAGATAGTGCTTACCTCCATGGTAGTGCCCGCTGCGAGGGAGATTGTCATACCCCCGGAAAGCCAGAACTCTTCTAATTTAGGACAGGTGGCGAACATGTGCATATCGTCTGACTCGTTGTTTCCACAAAATTTGCGTTTAGGAGCACCATTACCCTTTCATTTTGCCAGCCTTTCCGGAGTCCAGTATATTCTATAAAGAGAAAAAAGTGGTTCTTCTTTAGTGCTGCACGCTTGACAATAGAGTAAAGTATAGATAAAGATGCTTGGCATAATTCTTCCAGCTTGGCATCTGGCAAGTATCCATCCCATACTAAAAATGAGGCCCTCATCTTGTCATTAGTCACTGTGAGTAGATGTTGATACCACTGCACCACTTTCTTTTTTTTTGACCGGCACTCCTGAAGGTCCCTCTCCATCTGGCTTGGTTGTATTACTGTCCAATCTTGGCTCTTCAGCCATAAGTTCATTTGATAGATTTTGAACCTAGAGATTCTCCCCTCAGTCATGTTACTCCAATATTCCCAGGTTAGGTACTGCCCCTCTAACAACTGCTCCCATCTGTTTATCCTGCTTTGTTTAAAGGGGACCGAAAGGGAATCCAGCAGGCACTCTGGAGTACAAGGGGAGTCCCATATGGGAGACAACTTACTGCAATATGCACTACCCAGAAGTGATCTAACCTTAAACCAAGTTTTTGCTGCTGCTTGAAGACATTTTAGTCTGACCTCCTTAAAGTACGTGGGCGTTCCAAACTTATTGGTAAAGCGCTCCTTGGGCAGGCCCAAAAGCATTGTTATGTACATGTTGCCAATTAAGGTCTTGTCTGGGCTGAAAAGTAATATTCTGTTATTCTTGAGCTGAAAGGCCCAGCAATAAAGTTGGGAGATCATGAAGCCCCAGGCCCCAATCCAGGCTTTCTCCTTAATTTCTTCCAGGAGAGGTGTAGACCTTTGTTGCCCCTAATAAAGGATGTAATTTTCCCCAGCATGCCTTGAATGCCCATTTTGTCAAAAGTTTATAGGGATATTTTCAAACAGAAAAGTGACTTTGGCGAGGATGAATATCTTTACCAAATTGATCCGCCCATATATAGATAATGTTAAATTCTGCCTTCTCTTTAGCAATTTTCCAAGCTCCTGACTCACTTTTTTAGGTTACCTGCAGCAATTATCCCAATATCTTTAATTATTCTTAGCCCCAGATAACTCATCTCTGTAACATTTACAACATCCTGTTCAGAATGATTCCATGTCATAACTTCTGTTTTATCTTTAATCTTGTATCCTGAGAGTTCATCGAACATCTTTGCCTCTTCCATCAGTTGTGGTAAAGCTGAGTGTATGTCTGAAGTGAAGACCATCAAATTATCGAGGTATAATGCTACATTTCTTGAAAAGGACCCTTTCTCAAAAGCCTTCATTTTCACTTTAAGTCTTAAACTTTGAGCGAATGGCTCAATATGAAGACTGAAGAAAATGGGAGAGAGAGGACAGCCCTTTCTAGTCTCCACTTCTATTTTCACTGGTGCTGATAAGGAATTGTTCACTTTCAGGCACATGCATCAAAGGATTTTGCGATCGCAAACGGTGCGAATCGCAAAAATTGTCCGTTTGCGATCGCAAAATCTGCTTTTGGAAGGGTGAAGGTCCCCGCAATTTGAGAATTCGCAAATATTTGCGAATTCTCAAATTGCGATTGCATTTAAGGAATCGCATTTTGCGATTCCTTAACTGCAATGCATGAAACTTTAAAAATTTGCAATTTCACAATTAGGGGGAGCAAATTACCATGAGGTTGAACCTCATGGTAATTTGCGAAAACTTAGAAAAATGCACTTTTGTGCATTTTTCAAAGTTTCATGTTGTGCACACACATGCCCTTAGGGCATGTGTGTGCGCAACATATGTGCACAGATTGATTTCAGGGGTGCAACAGGGTGTCCTTTGGACACCCCTGCACCCTTGAAATCGCATTCTCAATTTGCGATTCGCTAATTGCTAATCGCAAATTGAGAATGTCTTCCCATTCATTCCTATGGGCCTCTAGGCCCATAGGAATGAATGGGGAGGTATTCCTTAATTGCGACTCGCAATTTGCGAGTTGCAATTAAGGAATATTGAGAAATCGCAATTTTATTAGCGATTTCTTGATGCATTGCATTTTGCGATTCCTTAATTGCGATTCCTTATTTTTCGCAATTAAGGAATCACAAAGAGCAATATTGATGCATGTGCCTTTTTGACTCGAGCAGCAGGAGTATAACACATCTTGCCTAATGCAGTTAAAAAAGACTTGCTCATGCCAAAATGATCTAAAACTGCCATAAGATACTTCCAATTAACGCAGTCAAACTTTTTGGCTGCGTCTATGGTAACAACAGCTAACGGGATGAATAAGGTTCTAGATAGGTCTATCGAACCTATCAGCAAATGGTTTAGCTCTCTCAGGTTTCTTCCTGGCAAGAAACCTTTTTGTTCCTCATGTATTAAGTGTCCCACTACTTTATTTAAACGTGCTTCCAAGATACTGGTAATTACTTTATAATCACTATTGAGCAATGATATTGTATGAACCAATTGGCACTGAAGGGGGTTCTTACCTGGCTTTGGAATTAAAACGAATACTGCTTCATTCCATGATTTCGGGATGGGCTTACCTTCGACCAATTTTGAGTTAAAGTTGAATCCAGATTGGAATAATCCTGTCAGCATTTACAGCATATAACTCGCTGGGAATTGTATCAGGACCAGTGGCTTTGCCTCTATTTGCTTTTTTAATTGCTACCAGAATTTCACTACCTTTTATTTCCTGACTCAAAAACTGTTCTTGTTCATGTGATAGCTTAGAAAGGCGTTTCATTTGTAACCATGCCTCTATGACTGCTGTATTTTTAGGAGGTCTTCCGTGAATAAGTCCTGAAAATACTCTTTAAAGGTTTGTTTTATCTTGTAGCTCTCTTCCACCATGCTATCTGTGCTATTTATAATCTTCTTAATATAATTATGATTCCTTTCCAGTCTTGCTTCGCATGCCAGCAGTCTCCCACAGCATTCTCCCTTCACAATATACCTGACTCTGCTAACTTCCCACTGTTGTGACACCTTCTCTTCTGACTTTACTCTAAATTTAATTTGTAATTCCTCAAAGGTTGCCTCTTTACCCATTCTCTCCTCCTCACGCTGGAAGAGCACTGACACCCTTTCAAGAGCAGGAAGCAGAGAGCAGAGGGTGGGTGCTGAGCCACGGGTATCACGGGTATCGTAGGAATGGCAAGAACTGTGGCGACTGAGAGTAGACAACCCAACGGATCAACAGAGCTGGCCAAGAAGAGTGGACACCGTTCCCCACTGGATGCCGCTGGGCACTGGGCCGTGAGGAGTGGCGAGGAGTGCTGCGAGGCTGCAGCTGAGCTGAGACGGAGGCCACGAGCGCGAGTAAATGCAGGTGGGCGTTCAGCGAAGGCGGCAGTGTTGCACAGAGAAAACTGCGGGGGCAAAAGTGAAAGGCAAAAGTCTACCGCAAACCACCAACTGCAAACTCGCAATCCGCCATCCGCCACCCGCATTCAACTAATTGCCCCAGCAAGCCACCCCTCCTCCCCCCACTTCGAACTCTTGGTCTATGTCCTTGTTCCAACTTCTCTAATTCCCGGTCTGCCCAGCCTACCCCCACCGCAAGCGCCACAAGGACCTACTCGTATTTTACCTGCGATTCATTCCAAGGGTGCATGCCGCTCCCTTTACACACCAAGCATCTTTCCAGCAGGAGCCACAATCACTTCTCAGAGTGCCCTCCCCATGAGCCTGCCTCTATTTGCCTCTATTGCCTTTATCGTGGCAGGAGCTGCGAGCTGAGAGCACTCCCAACGCAGCCGGAGCTGCGTGAAGCCTCGGGGGAGGGGCAGGAGCTGAATACATTTATTGGGAGGCAAAAGCCGCAACAAAACACCTTAAGAGGCCAGAGCCACCATTATACTTGTCTGGGAGCCACACCTCAAGAAGAAGAACCATTCCTTAACACAGCAGAGTTACTACCATTGCAGAAGGTGCCTGAACCGTCTAAAAACATCTTATCTTATCTGAATATATGATTATTCAACGATTTCAAGTTCCACGCATGCCTTTACCACGCGAATTTTACTTCGCATGTGTCTTTTGCACGCAGCATTTGACAACGCATGTTTTTACTCCGCAATCATAACGTTACGAAACATCTGACGTCCCATTTACATTTACATAATGATACTGATAGGCTACATGCAGTACGAAGGAAAAGATCGATGTTTTAAACAATAATAAACAGATTCCCTTACATTATATTTTTATTTTTTTCATAATGCGCTTAATTAATACCCTAATTTACAAAGTTTTGATTTATATCTTACCCCTGTACGTCTTTCACCATCAGCCCTTTCTTCCACCGACCACGGAAACAAGCGTCAAAACACGTCTATCAAAACTGATAACGGACTTCTATTATGACGTGCTCTTTTCCTTCAGCGTTTTGAGGCATTGTAGAGCGTTTTTTTTTACGTTTTTGAAATGTTCTTCTTATTTATTTATTAATATCCGCTTGGTTTTTTTTTTTTGGGGGGGGGAACCCCCCCCAACCCCCCCTAGCCTCCCCCCAGTCCCCCCCCCAGCCCCTTAATCCCCCCCTCCCCCCAGCCCCCCAAAGCCAACGCAGATCGTACTTGCAGAACGACGACAGGAAGGAATACCACTCGCGTGGTAAAGACGGTCGTTGAAGGCTTACGCGTGGGAAAGACCTTTGCGTGGTGAGTGACGCGTGGTAAACGTTATGCGTGTTATTTGCTTCGTAGTAAATGATGTTTCCCATATTATATGATTATTCAACGATTTCAAGTTCCACGCATGCCTTTACCACGCGAATTTTACTTCGCATGTGTCTTTTGCACGCAGCATTTGACAACGCATGTTTTTACTCCGCAATCATAACGTTACGAAACATCTGACGTCCCATTTACATTTACATAATGATACTGATAGGCTACATGCAGTACGAAGGTACATATCTAACACGGCAGGAGGAGCAAGTGTTTTCTTAGCTCCAACAGTGAAACAGTGAAATCCGTCAGCGGACAACCCCTCTTTTCCCTTTTCCTCTCCCTCCCTCCGTTTCACAGAAGTGCACGGCAGCACCGCCTCCAACGTACATAACAGATACTCCTTTTGTCTGGTCCCTAAGGAGTGGAAAGAGGATTGGGAAGAACACCTCCTGGGGAAAAGAAAGTCAGAGAAATAGAGCCGCTTGTGGACTTAGAGTACATTAAATATACTCCAAATATGAGGTCGGGCAGAAAAAGGGGGCACCCAGAGGCTGTCATCTATAAGGCTAAACGGAAGGAAAAAGTCAAAACAATTCTGGTAACAGCCGCGGAGGAGAGTCACGAAGCAGAGGCCGCCACTAACCCAGCACTAATTGTAGGAAGCAGCCGCCCCCACCTAAACCAACCAAAAATATCTTCAAAATTCCAATTTTTAAAAGATCCAGCGGCAAAATCCAGGGCCTTCAAGGACCGCTTCTCCCCCTTTTCTCACAACAATCACTGATTACACTAGTCATAGAACAAGCCACAGTGACCCAACCTGTGGTCATCATGCCATCACCTGAAAATACTTGCAAAGTGGAAGGGGAGGTGGAATGGCGAGCCAAGGATCATACCACTTGCCGACTTCATTACACTCCCTCTCCAACGAGCAATGCCATAACTGACTTAATTGATCCTAAAAAGTGGAAGGAAGCGCAAAATGCACAAGAATCTCTGACAAGCCATAGCGGGCCTCATTTACAAGAAAGTGCTGCAGCCCAGCAACCCAAGACCCTTGGCAGCGCCATGCTGAGGCACTTTCAAAGCACAGGGATGGGACATATTTCCAATATTATTTGACATCCCTGTGCTTTCCCCCGTGCTGGCACACAATCAGCTGGCATGCCCTGGCGCAGGCACCCTTGCATCATGGTACAAGTATGCCTGGGTCATGGGGAGATTGTGTTTGTGGAGGAAGGAACAAATTCCTGCGCAAAAACAATCAAGAGGAAAAAACATTGAGAAATGTAACCATTTCTCCTGGTTGCACCTTGCTATGCCACCCCTGTGTTAGAGTTGCATTCTGATGCATTTTCAGGTTTTCGATTTCTTGTAAATCTGGAAATGCATCAGATTGCATGGGTGCTCTGTGGGAACACCCACAGCAACACCCATGTCCCGCCCCTTACACGCAAAGTGTTGCGTAAGAAGGGACGATACTTACAAGCCCACATAAAGCCACGCACGGTGGCTTTACGTGTACTTGTAAATAATGGGCAGCAGGTTGCGCCGAAAGTGCCTTCACGCCAAGTGACGTACCGGTGGCAAGTGGCTTGTAAGCCTCAGAGTACGCCAACCCCCAAAGAAAACCCCGAGGCACTCTGGGGGAGCTCGGTAGGAATCTTGTACTTTGTATTGCAATGCTTTGCTCTACAGGTTTAACAAATAACTAAACTAAATGCAATGCCATATTTCACAGAAAAGCAGTGAGGCCACATCTGATTCATCTCAAGAACTGTAAGAAACCCTGTATGTTCAGAATGCTTAAACAGAGAATAAAGTACCTGCTGCCAAAGTAAATTCAAAACTTCAAATGGAAACAGGATTCTAAGATTCATGGCTCAACTCCTGACCTCATTCTGTTTGTGGGCCAGTAGTTTTATCAGAGTAATATGCAAGTATTTATCAACGTGCACAGGCCTGATCACCGAGTAATTTTCTGCATTTCTGTTCACCATGCTATAATTTTCTTTTATGCCTCTTTCAAATTGCCTTTGGCAAATAGCTGTGCAACGTGACAAATCTATGCAATGTAATCATCTATGCAAGTTAATAAATATTAACAAGAAACAGAATTCTACAGAGAGGTAGTGGCGGAAAACTGGTAATAAGGGAACATATAAAAAATGCGCAGCACCCTGGAAGATCGTTACTGAACAGAAACCGTAAACAAATGACAAACTCGCCTCCCTTTACAAGCTAGCCTCCTAGCCTGGGAAATAAAAGGGTTTTCATCGTCCTCTGTGCATTGCTGACAGCTGGTACTTCATCAAGAGCCTAGAAGTATAACATTCTGCATCATCAGAAAGGGCGGCTGCTAATGCTGCAATCAAGCCAGGAATAATAAGCAGGGCATCTCTCCCTCCCTTTGTTAGCTTTGTGCAGAAGCATCAGAAAATATTTCTGTGACTTAAAGAAGGGAGTAAGTTTGTTTCTGGATTCCCATCAGTGCAAGAGAATTAAGAGTACGTCTATTTGAGCTATTTTTAGATTGTCCAAATGCTATGTTGGCATTGCAAGAAATTAAAATGGTAAATAGAGCATTATACATTTCTGAGTGTGTCTGGATCTAAATTGTTTGGTCTGCAGGCTCTGGACTCGATAAATCCGTGATATTGTCTAATGACGCAGGGATAGGGAGGTCAGGCAAGGGCACGGCCAATCCCTGCCTTACCGCTACAGCAGCAAGGGGGAGCAGTCATCGCCCACATCCGACAACAGGCTGAAGTCAAAGATTTTGGCCCTTTGAACACCTTCACGACAAACCAGTACATTTATAATGAGGGCCTTTAAGGCAGGAAAGGAGCAACCAGAGACACAATGGGGCATATTTACAAGGGCTTATCGCAGCAGGAACATCACTTTTAGCGCCGTTCCAGTGGCAATACGCACTTTGCCTTATTTACAGTGCTGTTAAGCCACTTAACATGGCTCAACACCGCCTTGTAAATAAGGCATCCTTTCATGGGCTGTGCAAAGGGTGTTGTGGTGAGAGTTCAGCACCAACACCTATTTATTTTGGGCGTAATTGAAAACCAGCGCCAAAATTAGGGCCAAGGTAAACCTGGTCTTAACATGGCAAAACGGGGAGACATTTTTAATTTCTCAGCATTCATGTGGTTTCTATATGTGCTACATTGTCCCTTCCTGCACATAAACAATCATTAAAAGAAATTATGATTTGCAACTTCCATGTGATCTGCACAATGCAACACATGTAGGAGTTACAAATCACCATTAGTGATTGTTTATGTGCAGGAAGGAAAACCTTCCTGCACAAAACAATCATTCCCTCAATGCAGGATTCCAGGGTGCTTGCGTTGGCGCTAGGCAGCTGAGTTTAGAACAAGCGTTAGGGAAAACGCAGGGATGTACCGTATCATTGTAAATATAGCGCATTCCTGCGTTTTCAGAGTGGCGGAGCATGGTGTTAACCATTTCTGCTTAACGCCATGCTTCACCATTCACTTGTAAATATCCCCCAATGTCTATTGCACACATTCCTCTTATCTTCCTCACCGTGCTCCCAATAAGCAGCCCTACTGAGTGCAGAGAATACAAATAAGTGTATCACAAAATAATGAGTGTAAAAAAAAAGTGTACAAATTCCGTACACATTACCTGATTTTCTCACTGCAGCTGTATGCACCAGCCTAACATTTGTAAATCTCTTACATAGAACTCCTCTGTACCCATCGGCCAAGGACTTGGGAAAACTTGGAAGAACTCGCCATCTCGAAATAATCAGAAGCTCACGTTAGTCAATGTTTAGATTCAGTTAGTAACTCCACAACACACATAAATATTATGTTAAATAGCTATACTTTTAGAACAGTCAAGCAAATGGAAAAACATTTCGTCCTATAAAGCCATGTTCTGTAGGCTCAAAAGATGTAAAATGAATACCCAACTGATCACAGAGCTCTAACAAGTACTGCATATCCAACAGTTAGGATGCAAAATAATTGTCACTTTCATATCTGTGCTCTTAATGTTCCCGAGTTGCTGAGACAAATATCCCCAACCTTTCAACACCATCTTAAGTTCTATCAAGGTAGCCACCTAGAATGACGATCAGGAAGTCCGTCTTGATAAAGAAAACTCGACAGACCATCAGGCTAACTTCTAACTTACCATCACTGTTCTCAGTATACTAAAATTATCCATTGGAATGTGGCAGATACTTTAAATCAGCCTTGTAAAAATCGAAGATGTCTCTGTTCAAAACACATGGACAAACACATTCAATTCTGGACCCATACAACAATAACCACCCACCACGAAAACACCTCAGTGGATCTAGTTCTTCTTGTAGCACATACAGCACAAATCATGACTTGAAATGTGTCCCCCAGTGCACAGCTAAATTCCTACAGTAGTCCAGTGCTTTCTCGTGAAGTAATGTCACTCACATAAACAGGATTTTAACTCAGAATCATTTATATTTGTTGTAAATTCAGTTCTACACAGTTACAAGGGAAACCGCGTTTACAACACAGTCTCCACAACGCGGTAACTTTACAATGCGGTCGTTACAACGACCGCGTTTTTACCATGCATGCCATTACATCGCAAGTCATATCAACGACTTGCTGTAGGGGGCGTGCAACGCCAGGGAATGTGTTGGATTTTAAATACAACACCTTCCCTGCTGTTGCACAAATTGGAGTAGGAATAGTAATTAATACTATTCCTAAGTCTAGTACGCCCCCTACAGCAAGTCCTTGATATGACTAGCGATGTAATGGCATGCGTGGTAACAAAGCGGTCGTTGTAAATACCTTATTGTAAAGGCATGCGTTGTAAAGGCATGCGTTGCAATGTTGCGTATTCAATTACAATAATGCGCCAATTCATTTCTGAATGTTCTACCCTTCAGTGCGGATTAAGGGCCTGATTTAAAGTTTGGCAGACAGGCCATGGAAATAATCTCTGCTACCATAGTAGAGTTTCACCTTCCATATCCAGAGATCTCTGCTTCCCTTGTGGAGATTTCTGTGCCCACAAATGAGCTGCCAGCATCAAATGTTTGCCAAGGGGACCCCATGCTTCATGCGGCCACTTAGCAACCTTTTTTTTTCTTATAAAACAAACTTCCTAAGCTCGAGTTTGTTTTTGTAAAACAAAAAACTAATTACCCTGGCACCTTGGAAGTTTTCTCTGGGCGCTTGTGGTCATTTTTTTAATTTTCTGTTCAGCGCTACTAGGTTTCTCCTGACGGTCACAAAGAGAAGAAAAATACATCACATCACCCTCTCTAATCTGGACCGACGGTCTGATTTTATTAGACCAATAGCACCAAATCTGCCAGCCTTCAAAGTCAGTGTGGCCTCAGCCAACCTAAAATGATTGTCTACCTGACTCCAAATAAAGTGGGAGGTCGCTCGGTTTGGTGGACAGGGTGCTGCACCACGCTTCTCAGTGTGCTGCCCAATAAAGACTAACCCCCCCTAGATCTACAGATAAAACCTACTGATTTATAAGTGAAAATATATATTTCAGCCTTTGCTAATGTGAACTTGTGCTCATAAACTTGTCATTTGTATGTATAAGTTAAACTTACAAGAGAAAATGTGTCTGTGAAACAGGGTCAGGAGTTTTTAATCACAGCATGTGAACAAAAAGTAGAATGCTGTTCAAACTATGTTTTCATTCACATTAATGAGCACGTTCTGCCCCTTTTATATAATGTTATCTAAACAATATTGAGAATAAAATACTACATAAATTGGGAATATGTAAGTAATGACAAAATAACTAGTTTGTTGCTTACCTCCTGTTTTAGGATATTATCCAGACTATATTTTAGATGATGGATTTTATATTAGATCACCATGAACATCTTTACAGAGGTGTCTCTAGAAGTTCATTGGAGGGGGGCACACACTGGGCCACAGCATAAAGAAAAAAGTGGTGGAGGAATTTACAAACGCATGCATATCTATCTATCTATCTATCTATCTATCTATCTATCTATCTATCTATCTATCTATCTATCTATCTATCTATCTATGTATAGATAGATAGATCCATCTATCTATATATCTACCTATAGATAGACAGATAGATAGATAGATAGATAGATAGATAGATAGATAGATAGATAGACAGATAGATAGATAGATAGATAGATAGATAGATAGATAGATAGATAGATAGATAGATAGATAGATAGATAGATAGATAGATAGATAGATAGATAGATAGATAGATAGATAGATAGATAGATAGATAGATATATAGATAGATTATCCACTGGCGGGCATAGTAGATAGTTATAATGAAAGCCTAGTTTCCATAGAAAAAGGGTTTTATTTTTGCCAATACCTTTTGCATCGTTTTGCAAATCATCATACATTTCAAAACTAGTTTGCCAGTCACTTCAGCTGCTGTCTGCATAGTTTCAAGGTGCTCCGTTAAGTAAGGGCCGAGAAAAAAAAACACTCAAACAGCCACACACAGAACAACACAGCTAGTCACACACCCACTCACACAATTACTTGCACAGCCACCGAACCACTCACACATCCACTCGTACCCCAATACAGCCACTCACACTCCCAGGTCTATAAAACCACTCAAACACCCCCTCACAGACCCACACAGCCACTAGCAAACCCACTCACACAACAACTTGCATACCCACAGAACTAGTCACACACCAATATAGCCACTCACACTCGCAGACCCATGAAACCACTCAAACACCCACTCACAGACCAACACAGCCACTCAGGCCCCCACTCACACAACCACTTGTTTACCCACAGAACTTACTCATACATCTATGCAGCCACTCACACACCCACTCACAGATCCACGAAACCAGTCACACACCTAATAACAGACCCACACAGCCACTCACACACCCACTCACAGATCCACGAAACCAGTCACACACCTAATAACAGACCCACACAGCCACTTACACACACACTTACAAACCCACAAAACCACTCCCTGGTTACACTGATACAGCCTCAAACACACCCACTAATAAACCCATAACACCACTCTCACACCTACTCACATGCACAGAGCCACTCCCACACCCACTTACACACTCACACAGTTGCTCACTGACCCACTCACATACCCATATAGCTACTCACACACCCACACAGTCACTCATACACAGGCCCACATAGAGGCAGTGATACACTAATAGAAATTGTGATAGCATATGTTTGTATTAAATCTGCTGTTATTTTAGTATTGAATGTGTGCAATATAACCTGCAGACCCCTTATTTGTCTGGGGATTTGTGATGGATCTGCGGATGCATAACATGAATTTAAAATTAGATAGTCTTGGCGCATTGCATTTATAGAAAGACTGTATAAATGATCTTCCTTTAATTTTTACATTTTTTGTTTTCAAATATATAATAAGAATGGATATGTGAATAAAATACATTTATAAACATGTGAAAAAGAACATTAGTAAATTGAACTAATTGGTCAAATTGTAGTACAATTTGTATTTTTTTTAAAACTGTAACAAAGGTTACAGGGAATTTATAATAAAGAATTAGCATTAAAAAACACAAATTCACTGAGAAAACCAAAGGTTACAGGGATACAATGGTTAGGAAATAGAATTAAAAAAACCTTAGAAATTCACTGAACAAAACAAAGGTGTCAGGGACGTTCTTGTTACGTTCTGAATTCATCACACAAAACCACAGAAATTCATCAGTTATAGTTATAGTTATAGTTATCTCAAGCAACTATAGCTTGTGTCCTAAGGAAACCATAACTCGTGCCCTCACCATGCACTGCTACCCCATATATTACATCATTCGGGAACTTTTCTATGACACCTTTGATAATATCACTGCAACATTTGCAGTGAAATTATTGATGGGAAAAATGTGCATGGTGAGGCGCAAGTTATAGTTACCTTAGGGAATGAGTTCTAGTTAACTATAGCTATACCTGTTGAAGATAAAGATAGATAGTTAGATAGATGGATAGATAGATAGATAGATAGATAGATAGATAGATAGATAGATAGATAGATAGATAGATAGATAGATAGATAGATAGATAGATAGATAGATAGATAGATAGATAGATAGATAGATAGATAGATAGATAGATAGATAGATAGATAGATAGATAGATAGATAGATAGATAGATAGATAGATAGATAGATAGATAGATAGATAGATAGATAGATATAGGGACCCTCAGAATTCAAGGGTACCTAATCCCCCAATTTAAAACTTGCAACGGGCACGTTTGCACTTGTCACATCTGGCCCACCCCCTCCCTTCACCACTGTGCAAATGGGCCCTCTGGTGTATTGTAAGTTGGGGGATTAAGTCCCCTTGAACCCTGAGGGTTGATGGAGCAAGGATTCGCACATAATGTGACTTGCTTGTACTCATGAACCTCAAATAACCCTAATAGTATTAATCAACCTGTTTGTTTTACTAATTTGCCCTTATTCTGACATTTTGGGTGTCCCAGAGACGCTTGCCTATGTGTTTACTAAACCTAATACGCTTGCTACTAATATGGCTGCTGCTACGCGGGAATTTCTTCTGCGCATGCGTCGGTCATAACGATGTGATGTGACGTACTCGCAGTTCTGGTGGGAAACCTTTTGCACTTGCGCATTAGAGCCAAAATGGCTGCTTTGTGTTCTCACATGCCCGAAGCTTGCATCGCTGCTTTGGCTATGCTGTTTGTTTCGCATTAATTCTAATGCTATAGTTATTATGAAATAATGGGAATAATATAGGGATTCCTGGTATACAGTGCATTCATTTTTTCTGTGTTTTAAAACTGTTTCTATTTACTTTTCATGTATCGTAAATCCGTGGGCATGAGGGACGGGAATACTCCATGTTGAAAATCCCTTCTGCGCATGGCAGCCTTCCGCAAGGGGATGAGCTCCGTGTTCTTGAAACCAAGCCAGATGGAAGCACTAGCCAAGATGTGCCTGGGAACCATTCGTCTGACCCTACTAAGAAGATGACAAAAGACTACAATGTATACATTTATAGACTGTCCATTGTTTCGCACATTTAAATCATCATGTGAACCTGAAGTTCGGAAGGCGTGCCCAGAAAATGTAAATTATGGGCTAGAGAAAGTCAAATCCTAGGTGGTGTGATAACCTGTCCTTTCAATTGTCCAATCGAAATTCACTTGCAACATTTGAGGGGTGGTACACTGACCCGAAAACAGTATAACTAGCCTAGGTTAGTTAGCAAAATTGTCCGACTTGTCCCAATAGCTGACCTGTCACTGACCCTACGCACTCAATAGCTGATCGAGAAACAGAGGTGCTGCGGAGCACTCTGTCCGACTGATTCACAGACCCAATCAGGGTTTTGAGAACCTTTAAGTGCTGACGAAGCACTTTGCTAGGGAAATTCGAGAATCCAATCGGGGTTTTGACTGATAGCTGCAGAGAGGGTGTAACGCAGGCGTTGCTACTGACCTGCGGGTGCTGGTATTACCTTGGTGGTCCTGTCCTGATACTAATCTGGTTTTCCTGTCCTGGGTTTTCCATTCTGCACTTGCTGCCTAGTGGCGACGGTATTCCTTGGTGTTCCTACTGTCCTTAACTGACCCCTGGCCAGAGTTGGTCTCCACACCGTTCTAGGTAAATATAAATCTGTGCAGGAAATACACTTGCGTCCTTTTCTTGCTTTCTGAAACTGCTAAAATCTTATTTGCCCATTGTTCCTTTTCTTACCTTCCCTGTGCTGACCAATAATAAAGATTTACCTTGTAGCTGTTTATTAGTATGTTCCATTTTCTTCCCATCCTTTAAGTCAATAGTGAAATACTGTTCATGAAATATAGCTGTTCCTTTTCTTTACCCACCTTTAGCTGATTTAAAGTGGTTGCTCTGAATTATTAGCGTGTTCCATTTTTCCTACCCATTTAGCTACATGGTTATTTCAAATTCCTTCAGTACAAAATAAAAGTCTTTTGCCTTACCCACCTTCAAGGGGTACTCAACTGTGATATTCTAGCATGTCCTTATCTTTCCCGTCCTTTATTCACACCATACCAAGTCTAATTTCTGAAAATACTTATTAGCATGTTCCTTGTTTTTACCTTTCCCTTAGAGTTCTAAATGGTTGGCATAATCTATTTTTTTAATGGTTATACGATTTTCATGATTTTGGTTATTGATAGTTTACTTGCTGTGAACTTAATGCTTTCAACTCTTGATGAAGAATAGATAAAGGTTTTCAAAACTTCCTGAGTCTGTGGTTATTATAAAGAGTGCAAATAACATTAAATGTTATTGTATTTTGGTGACTGCTTATCTTTTTCAGCTAGCTCCCTGACCCATTGTGATCATAGGTACCTGTGACAAGGATTGGTAAGTCAGGTACATAGGAAATAGATAGGAACGAACTAGGGATACTGGTAGTAGAGTGTAGGTTACCCGATTATATATAGTATGGTGTATTAAAATTTATGGGCCCAAGTGTGCATATGGTAAAATTGTTAGTCGGGTGACCTGCGCGCTCTACTGTGATAATTAAACTTGCTGCTAAAATCGATCGATCAAATGAAAAAGTGTTTTAATTTGTTTGAAATGTTATGAAATGTTTACAATTTTTCTCTGATATGCTGTTATATTGATTTATGTACTAATAAAATCGTTAGTGATTGTTATATGTTTGTTTGGAATCCCCGGGGGCAGAATAGCGAGTGGTAGAATAGAAGCCACGTTGCAGTGAGGTCAGTTGCTCGAGGAAAATTGGTGCGGGTTGGGCAGAACTGGAAGCACTAATTAGGGTTTCTGTAAAAGTGTATGAATAAATGATAGCAAGGAGTTCACTGGTAAAACTTCTATTGTGATATCACCTAGTAAGGGTCACACGGAAGGAGTAGCAGGTTTGTCTAAGCTTGTTTGATAGCAAAGGGGTTCACTGGTGAAACTTTTGGCTTAGTATATATCCCTGAGTGGATGAGTCGAAGGAGTAGCAGGTTCTCTAATGCTTGTGTGAGGAGTAGGCAGAAGGGACCTACTCGCAGTGTATGAAAAGTAAACTGAAGAGATTTACTTGCAGTGAAACAAATCCATTTCTTTCTAGACACTCGAGTACAGTGGCGAATGTTTTTGCGTTGTAAAATAAACAGTGCACTTGCACTTTAAATAAAAAATTAAATTACGATACCTTGTGTAGGAGGGAGTCAGTTGCGGAGCTGCGCTTACGTCACTCTGTGCCGCGCTGGTATTGGTCGAGACAGCGGGCGTGTAGCTGAGATAGCATTGTAAAGGAGGGGTGAGCACAGAAGCGTGAGAACTCGTTTCACGACAAACGCCACGCACCCATTGGTTGAAATTATTTGAAACTGCACATTTGATTGGTTGCGGAAAAATAATAGATGCATTTGTATTGGAAGTGGTTTTGTAAACAAAAAGTAATTTGCGAAACAGGTATATGTGGTATCCAACTCATCCAGAGATTCGACCTGACCCGAGATATCAAGGTTTTGTGAGGGATCAGTGGAAAAACTCTAGAAATCGCATTATGTACGGAGGCAAGAGAAAATTGACATTTGTAGACAAAGTGAAGAATTACTTCAAGAAAGACAAGCCTATCAAAACTAGAGAAGGAGTTATCATTCCACTACCTAATACTCCCACATCGTTTATGTTATTCGACAGAGGCTACCATGCTTGTGTATGGTTAGAAAATTGGGTGGAATATACTAAACATGACGGAATTTTAGTATTTCCTTTAGAAGGTACATTTAATGGCAGAATTTTGTTCAATCTGAGAACCCGAATGAATGATTTGCATCCCAGACCTAGACTGACGCAATATGAGGCCTTAGAAGAATGGGAAATAGAGGCTTTTGAGCGAGACAGACCTAGAATTGACAAAGGATGAGCTACATTTTATCCGAAGATAAAGAAAGAAACCGAGAAAAAAGGATGAAAGAATGGATACAGAACATGATGGTAGAAGGACTGTACCCTGTATTAACAGTAGAAGAACCCATGGGAGGGAAAAGGACAGAGAAAAAAAACATGTAATGACCAGTGGTGATTCAGACGATGAGTATCTGGAGGAGTTGTTAATGAAAAGTCTACCACCTTACAATGAGGAACCAAGATCCCTAAGCACGAGAAACCCATTCCTGAAACCTAATTTTGGCGAGGGTCCAAGTATGACATGTCCAAGTACCCCGAGTTATGGCCCTTCTTTAATTGCGCAGATAGTAAGTGAAACATCCATGGATAAGGTACTGCAGGATAGAGAATGAGAGGCTTTAATTAAACAAAGAACAGAACTAATTCAGAAAATGTCCTAATTGAATACCAGTCCTGAAGCTTTGACAATCCCAGTAACTATTGGACCAGTTGTTTCTTTGTACGGGGATAAGCAAAGTAGTCCGAAAACTCCAATAATAACCCCATCTGTAGTACAGCCGAGAAAAGAGCCCTTGATAGTTGATGATCAGGCAAGTGAATGTGAATCTGTGATTTCCCTGATGGATTTGCTGATAAGGGAACCAGATGGGAGTTCACAGAGAAAGAACACTTCTTTTACTTCGAGAGAAGTTCAGATTGAGACATCTTCAGGTACTAGGAGTGCTACGGTAGTGACTCCTGAAGAAATCGACAGATGGACCCGAGAATTAGAGAAACCAAATCCTCAGCCAAAACCATTGGATATATATAAACTGAGAATAGAATTAGAGGAACTGATGGCTGGAAATGTGGGTTTGGACAGACTGGACACCCTTAGTGAAGAGGAGTTGTTATTCATTTGCAAAAGTATTACCCGTAATACCAGAGTGTATCATGAGAAATTAATGGACACTGCAGCTAGTATGGGAATAGACATTAGGAGATCTAAAGTTTTGCAAAAACCCTACAGAGCAGAATTCTCAGACAAAGATTTGGAAAACATGAATGTGTCAGGGAAAAAGGTACAGATAAGAGAATTGTTAAATCTGTTACAGAAATGGGGAGATTTAGAAAAATGGAAAGCCAGGTGGGCCAAGAAAAAGGAAGACAGTAGATCAAAGCAAATGACATCTGAATATGTCATGAAACAAGCAGAAAAAGTGGAAAAATTATATCCTATGCGAGAAGTGCCAGGTGGAGGATATGTACATGTTCCATGGTCCCGACAGGATATAGTGTCCTTTACAAATGACTTCCCGAAGTTGCGAAAAAAACCTGTAGACTGGTACAGGCAGGTTGAAAGATTTGTGAAAGTTCAAAAATGCCTTCTGAAAGATCTAGATGGTTTCTTTGACATTGTAGTTCCTGTAGATTTGTAGACAGAATGTAATATTGCTGTTGATTGGCCTAGTGAAGAATTCCCGAGGGACCCAAAGACAGGGGCTCCTTCAGGGGATTTCATGAGAAAATACGATCAGGTAATGCTGTATCTAAAAGGAAAGATGCCTGCAAAAAAAACAGATTGGACCCGAATTGATCGAACTACCCAAAATCGAGTTGAGACTGTACACTCATATTATGAACGACTGTTACAGGTGTTCAAGACGTACAGTGGGCTGGATAACATTGAGATGAAAGACATGACCCATTTAATTTATCGATTTGTGTTAGGGTTAAGGCCTGAGATTTCACATTGGATCAAAGACAATAAAATTTGCTGGCAGGCTAAACCAATCGATGAAGTCCTGAAGTATGCTAAATATTGCGAGGATGAACTGGCAGATAAACAAAAAGAATTGAAAGAAAAAGTCATGTGGGCACAGGTAAAATTAGCAGAGCACCAAGAACAGCATCTGAATAAAATGACTAGTAATCAGAGTCAGAGGCCTGGAGGTGGGGGGAAAGCCGAGAGTTAAAATGAGTCGAGAAGAGGCCCGGAAGAAGTTCCCATGTCACGGGTGCGGAAAGATAGGTCACTGGAGAGACGAGTGTAAGGCTGTAAAGAATGGTAATGTGCAAATTAATGATTTGAATCCACAGACGCAGAAAGAAACTCCACGGAAGACCCAGCAGCAGGTAAAACAGAATCAGTTGCCTCGTGCACCTAAGCCAAATTATAGGAGCAAAGCACAACAGAGTGAAGACACTGAAGCTTGGGAAGGAAGGGAGGATAGAAATGCAGCAACTTCACAATTTTTGTTAAATGACACGTTCCTCTGTGACGACACCTACTGACGGTGCCTGAGGGGGGAGGACGAGGAGTGCGTGCTTGGCGCCTCCTTGCCGATGGACCAGTCAGGGCCATACATTGAAGGAAAGGTTGAAGGAAATGACGTCACCTTTCTGTTGGACACTGGTGCTACCCGTTCTACTATGAGAACAGCAGACGTTCCAAACCTACCCCTCTCGGGAGAAGCGATCCAAGTAGTGGGCATTTCTAATCAGCTAATTAGTACCCCAGTTACAGAACCTATGGAAATTAAAATTGGGAATTTTAAAGAAATGCATAGATTTGTTGTTTGTGATTACAGTCCTGTTAACTTACTAAGACGAGATTTGTTGTGTAAAATGAATTGTACTATCATTTACACTCCAAATGGTGTTGAAATTCAGACCCCAGATGAAGATGGAATTTACAAATTAATGTTAGCAAGACCAGACTCAGAAATTAAAAGACTGACAATACAAGACTTACCTGAAGAACTCCAAGAAACAGTGAAACCATTGGTATGGAATTTTACTGGAAAAGATGTAGGATTAATGGCAAATGTTGACCCAATTCAAATAGCCATAAAAGAAGATGCAGTCTACCCAAATACTAAACAGTACAAAATGAGTGCAGCAGTAAAGGCAGGAGTTGCTTTTGAAATCAAACTGTTGCTAGAATCAGGCATATTGCAAGAAGTATTGAGCAGTCCTTGTAACTCACTGATAATTGGCATAAAGAAACCTAGTGGTAAGTACAGGGTAGTACAGGATCTGCGCAAGGTAAATAAAATTGTGGTTCCTTGCTGTCCTGTTGTGCCAAACCCTGCAGTGATTCTATACCAAATACCGTGGAATGCTGGATGGTTTACTGTCATTGATTTATGTCATGCCTTCTTTTCAATTCCATTACTTCCTGACAGCAAATTTATTTTCTCATTTGAATTCGACAGCCATGTATATGTCTGGAATCGTGTTCCTCAGGGGTACACAGAAAGCCCTTCGATCTTTAATCAGATTCTGAAAAAGTGCCTTGAAACCCTGGTGTTGCCGGGAAAATCAGTCCTGGTGCAATATATAGATGACCTCTTGGTGGCGTCTAAGAGCAGGAAAGACTGTGTTGTCGACACCATTGCCTTACTGAACCATTTAGGTGAAGGAGGGCATAAAGTATCGCCAGACAAACTGCAGTTCTGTACCTCATCAGTAAAATATCTGGGCCACCAGATAGAGAGAGGTATCAGGAAAGCTACCACAGAAAGAATTAGAATAATTCGAAACATGGAATTGCCAAACACCCAGAAAGAAATCAGAATGTTCCTAGGAGTTGTAGGATACTGTAGGCAGTGGATTGTGGGATTTGCAGTCCTAGCAAGACCATTGACTATTCAAAAGATTTTGCACTTTTCTGTGACACACGAGTGAATTGTGCACTTTCAGTCCTGACCCAAATTCATGGCTTGACTCGACGTCCAGTGGCATATTTTTCTTCCACATTGGACCCTGTAGCTGCTGGATTACCTGGATGCTTGAAAGCTGTAGCTGCAACATGCACGAATCTTGAACAGAGTGAGTCCATTGTGATGGGACATCCAGTAACTGTGTATGTTCCACATTCTGTTGTAATTTAGCTGACAAGAACTAAGACTCAGTATCTCACACCTAGTCGGCTGACTAAGTATGAGAGAATCCTTGTAGGTGCAGGAAACTTGACCATTGCTAGATGTAATATTCTGAACCCAGCCACCTTACTGCCTAATTCATTTGCAGCAGAAGTGAGGGAGGAAACTGAACATGACTGCATTGATTTGACCGAGTTCAGTACAAAACCACGCCCAGACATAAAATAAGACCCTCTAATTAATGACGATTATGAGCTGTATGTAGAAGGCTCATGCATGAGACATGAGGAAGGAGGCCTAAGCGCTGCCTACTCAGTGTGTACATTGGGAGGTCCAGTGGAAGCATCCTATTTACATGGAGTCAAATCTGCACAAGTAGCTGAATTGGTTGCATTGACAAAAGCTTGTAAATTTGGGAGGAACTCGAAGATAACTATATATACTGGTTATGGGGTTGTGCATGACTTTGGCCAATTATGGATGCAAAGGGAGTTCCTGACTTCTTCAGGCACCCCTATCAGAAATGGAAATTACGTGCAGGATTTACTGGAAGCAATCCAGTTACCAAAAGAATTGGCTGTGGTCAAGTGTGCTGCTCACAAATCAGGCGATGACAAAGTGACAGCAGGTAATCGATATGCTGACCAGTTAACCCAACATTGTGCAAGATACCGAATATCAATCAATATAAAGGTTGGGGGAAACGGAAACAGCTGCCAACTTATGATGCTAGAGGGAGTGAGTACATGGGAGGAAGTGAGAGACTTAAAGGACACAGCAGAGCCACAGGAAAAAAAAGGTGGAGAAACTTTGGTTGCCAGAGGAGGGTGGAAGATGGTATCATTGTTTATGTGGATGGTATGCCTGTGTTGCCAGACTGCTTGCTCCTATGGCTAGGTTGATACATGGAGACACACATTTGGGAAGAGATGCGATGATTCGCATGTTCCGCCAAACTTGGTTCAATTCGAAATTCAGAAACATAGCAGAGGCACTCTGACAGAGGTGTCTGGTTTGTCAGCAATTTAACCCCGGAAAGAAAACTGTGGTATTACCAGGAACAATTGGAAAGGCAGAGGGCCCCTTTATTCGACTACAACTAGACTTTATTCAGTTAGCCCCTTGTCGAGGAATGAAGTACCTTCTTGTCATTGTCTGCCTATTTTCAAAGTGGGTGGAAGCTTACCCTGCACGTAGAAATGACAGCATTACAGTAGCAAAATTATTACTTAGGGAACTTATACCTCGTTACGGTTTCCCAGTCATGATTGAATCTGACAGAGGAAGTCATTTCCAAAATGAAATAATTAAACAGATTTGTGAAGCATTCAAAATCACGCAAAAACTGCACTGTGCATATCGCCCAGAGGCTTCTGGAGTGGTAGAACAACTGAATGGCACAATTAAAGCAAGATTGGAAAAATGTGTGAATACACTCAATTGGAATGGCCTGATGCTTTGCCACTTGTGTTGATGGGACGAAGTATTCCAGACCGGAACACGGGCTTGAGCCCCCATGAGATACTAATGGGAAGAGCATGCGGCAAGCATGGGTGCCAGGATACAAACTGATAAGCATTTCTGATCATTTGGTACTAGAATGCTGTAAAGAACTGGCTGACCAAGTGCGTTCTATCTCTCACCAGGTTGGGGGAGATGCCGTTGCCAGGCCGACGACTCCAGCACATGACCTGAATCCAGGTGACTGGGTCGTAATAAAGAAACACACTCGGAAGAGTGTAACCACCACAGCTGTGAAGTGTGCAGGAGTACCTCGCTGGATCCATGCCAGCCATACGAAGAGAGTGACTGAACCTGAAGAAACTGAGGCTGAAGGTTGTGCAGCTGAGGGGTCCCAAGATATCGGTCCTGAAGTAGCTGAAGAGGAACAACCGAGCTTCAGTCAAGATGATTGGATCAAAATAGTTGACCTGACTATAGATCCTGTGAGAACCAAAAGACAAATCTATTTAGATAGACAGTGGGATAGTGAGGACGAGACAGGTATAGAAGAAGGTACTCAGATCATCGAAATCCAAGTCAAACCTGATTCTGAGGAGGACCAGATAGGGAAAGAACAGGTAATTGACACTCCACCAAAAACACCTGAGCCAGAAGAGGGACAGATAGAAATTAGGGCGGAAGTTTAAGCGGAAGAAAATCAAGAGTTCGAAGAGCTTGAACAGGACCAGATAGGAATAGACAATTGTGTTCAGGAAGAAGAAAACGATACAGAACAAAGCCAAATCCAGCATACACCTGAACAAGGCCAGTTTAGGGACTAGGCAGAACAAACTGATGAAAGACCTGGACCTAGTCAGTTAGGGAGAAATACTGAAGACGAACTTGAAACAAATGTGCCACAACTGAACGAAAACAAAAGAGTGTTTGAAGAAAGTCAAGACACAGTGCCAGTTAAAAGACTCAGAAAAGGTGACTCAGTACCTAGATTTGTAAAAAGACTGAGACTGAGATTAAAGACAATAAACGAAGAACCTGAGCAAATAAATGAAGTATCGAGTCAAACTGACCCAGCTGTAATAAAACCGAAGCGAAGAAGTGCTTGTATAAAGAAACTTAACAACAAGTATCAGAGTCCTGAGTGGACTTACTTTGTACTGGAAGAATTTGAAAACCTGGAAATAAGTGACGAAAGTGATGAAGAATTGATTGCGGACCAAGCTGAAGAAGAAGCGAAACCAACCTGAAAAGTTGTTCGAGTAAGCAAATTGTGCAGAGTTACAAAGAGGGGTTGAAGCTTCTTTTGAGTCAAAATGTCTGATTCCTCTGTGAATGGGAGACCAAGACGAAGTTGTTTAAAAACATGCTGCCAAGTATGTTTATGTAGTGTAGCGATAGTACTGATACTTTGGATAGGACTAACAATAGCTATTCCTTCTATGATGAGTAAAGACCCGAACCTGTACCCAAATAATCACTTACCAGAGGACACTGTAGAATCACATACTAGAAATACACCACAAAGAGTAGATGCACCAGAAAAGCCACTTAGTCTTAAGCAAACAAAATTAGATTTAGAAGCACCAGATGAGGAAGGATTACACTATAACAAAATCAAGAATAAAACTCATTTAAATGTTTTCGCAAACCTGTTAGTACATTATGTAGAAGCTATGGAAATAGACGACTGTTATGTTTGTATGATGCTGCCTACTTCGGTTGCTGAAGGGGTGACGTATCACCACTTGCCCTTAACCTATGGAATCTCCTGTAGTATTCTAACTAGTTTATTTTATAGAAGAGGACCTTTACAGTATTATTATTCAAACTCTGATGTGACATTTTCTGAACTTCCTGTGCAAAGACACCTAAACCCTGTACATACAACTACAGATGTAGCTAAATACATGAATGATTGTTTTCTAACTGTAGGTAAAATAGATATAGATGACGCACACAAAAATAACTTGACCTGTTCATTGCACGAAAAAGAGAAAACGTTCCTAAATATGGTAGAGAAAAGAAGAGAAAGTTTCCAAAAGAAAGCAAAAGACAAAAATCAGAAAACCCCTAAATGGGCTGAAGGCATAGAGAGCACCTCAAATGGTGGGGCTAATGCTGCTATGTTACTGGATTTTGAAAAGAAGGAGAAACTTTGTCTTCACAGAGAAGGAACCAGTTATTATAACAATATATTCATTGGTTCCAGTGAATGCGAACACAATTACAAGGTAATTGGGGGTTGGGGTTTCAAAGATGGGTCAGAGCCTGTTTTTCCTGGAATATATTATATATGTGGGAAGAAGGCTTATTTCAAATTGCCCGACCATTGGTACGGAAGCTGTTATTTTGGTATTGTCTTCCCAAAGATATACCATGTGGGAAAAATCACTGGAAGCACTGAAAGAACTAATGAATTAGTACGTAGTAAAAGAGAAAGTGTTAGTGAAATAGTAGGTGATATATTTAGTGCATTGATACCTGCAGTGGGAGTGACTCTGAATACACACAGAATTTGCAAATTGTCAACAGTAGTAGATCGGTTATCAACTGACACTGCTGGAGGTTTCCCGATGGTCAATACCGAAATGGTTGCGATCAGATCAATGGTTTTACAAAACAGACTTGCTCTTGATACGTTATTGGCAAAAGAGGGCGGAGTCTGCAGAATGCTGAAAGCGCAACATTGTTGCACCTACATACCTGACAAAAGTGTGGAAATCAAAGGGTATGTGAGGAACATTACTAATTTGGAAAAAGAGCTTAAACCACTGGAGGTTGACAGTGCCTGGAAGAGACTTACTGATGGTCTCTCTGCTGTAGGTCATTGGTTTTCTAACCTAGGTAAAAGTCTTTTGAGTAAAGTACTGATGCCAATTGCGGGAATAGGGTTAGTAATGTTCATAATAATAATTTGCTGTAAATGTCGAAAACACCAAAAGAAGTATACTGTGAACAAGAGAGGAGTGAAAAGAAATGTTGATGAGCTTGAATTAGAAGAATTAAATAATCAGATTTACAAAAGGGTGAAAAATGCTCACCCTAATAAAGAGACTGAGAAAAAGCTAAACAGAATGTTTGAAGAGATTGAACTGGGTGACATGTGAAAAGTTGGCATCTGGTTCCATTAATTTGTGATGATATAGAATATCATCAAAGAGGGGATTGATGGAGCAAGGATTCGCACATAATGCAACTTGCTTGTACTCATGGACCTCAGATAACCCTAATAGTATTAATCAACCTGTTTGTTTTACTAATTTGCCCTATTCTGACATTTTGGGTGTCCCAGAGATGCTTGCCTATGTGTTTACTAATCCTAATACGCTTGCTACTAAGATGGCTGCTGCTACACGGGAATTTCTTCTGCGCATGCCTCGGTCATAACCATGTGATGTGACGTACTCGCAGTTCTGGTGGGAAACCTTTTGCATTTGTGCATTAGAGCCAAAATGGCTGCTTTGTGTTCTCACATGCCTGAAGCTTGCATCGCTGCTTTGGCTATGCTGTTTGTTTTGCATTAATTCTAATGCTATAGTTATTATGAAATAATGGGAATAATATAGGGATTCCTGGTATACAGTGCATTAATTTTTTCTGTGTTTTAAAACTGTTTCTATTTACTTTTCATGTATCGTAAATCCGTGGGCATGAGGGACGGGAATACTCCATGTTGAAAATCCCTTCTGTGCATGGCAGCCTTCCGCAAGGGGATGAGCTCCGTGTTCTTGAAACCAAGCCAGATGGAAGCACTAGCCAAGATGTGCCTGGGAACCATTCATCTGACCCTACTAAGAAGATGACAAAAGACTACAATGTATAAATTTATAGACTGTCCATTGTTTCACACATTTAAATTGTCATGTGAACCTGAAGTTTGGAAGGCGTGCCCAGAAAATGTAAATTATGGGCTAGAGAAAGTCAAATCCTAGGTGGTGTGATGACCTGTCCTTTCAATTGTCCAATCGAAATTGGGGATCCTTACACTTGCAACATTTGGGGGGTGGTACACTGACCCCAAAACAGTATAACTAGCCTAGGTTAGTTAGCGAAATTGTCCGACTTATCCGAATAGCTGACCTGTCACTGACCCTACGCACTCAATAGCTGATCGAGAAACAGAGGTGCTGCTGAGCACTCTGTCCGACTGATTCACAGACCCAATCGGGGTTTTGAGAACCTTTAAGTGCTGGCGAAGCACTTTGCTGGGGAAATTCGAGAACCCAATCGGGGTTTTGACTGATAGCTGCAGAGAGGGTGTAACGCAGGCGTTGCTACTGAACTGCGGGTGCTGGTCTTACCTTGGTGGTCCTGTCCTGATCCTAATCTGGTTTTTCTGTCCTTGGTTTTCCATTCTGCACCTGCTGGCCTACTGGCGACGGTATTCCTTGGGGTTCCTACTGTCCTTAACTGACCCGTGGCCAGGGTTGGTCTCCACACTGTTCTAGGTAAATATAAATCTGTGCAGGAAATACACTTACGTCCTTTTCTTGCTTTCTGAAACTGCTAAAATCTTATTTGCCCATTGTTCATTTTCTTCCCTTCCCTGTGCTGACCAATAATAAAGATTTACCTTTTAGCTGTTTATTAGTATGTTCCATTTTCTTCCCATCCTTTAAGTCAATAGTGAAATACTGTTCATGAAATATAGATGTTCCTTTTCTTTACCCTCCTTTAGCTGGATTAAAGTGGTTGCTCTGAATTATTAGCGTGTTCCATTTTTCCTACCCATTTAGCTTCATGGTTATTTCAAATACCTTCAGTACAAAATAAAAGTCTTTTGCCTTACCCACCTTCAAGGGGTACTCAACTGTGATATTCTAGCATGTCCTTGTCTTTCCCGTCCTTTATTCACACCATACCAAGTCTAATTTCTGAAAATACTTCTTAGCATGTTCCTTGTTTTTACCTTTCCCTTAGAGTTCTAAATGGTTGGCATAATCTATTTTCTTAATGGTTATACGATGTTCATGATTTTGGTTATTGATAGTTTACTTGCTGTGAACTTAATGCTTTCAACTCTTGATGAAGAATAGATAAAGGTTTTCAAAACTTCCTGAGTCTGTGGTTATTATAAAGAGTGCAAATATCATTAAATGTTATTGTATTTTGGTGACTGCTCATCTTTTTCAGCTAGCTCCCTGATCCATTGTGATCATAGGTACCTGTGACAAGGATTGGTAAGTCAGGTACATAGGAAATAGATAGGAACGAACTAGGGATACTGGTAGTAGAGTGTACGTTACCCGATTATATATAGTATGGTGTATTAAAATTTATGGGCCCAAGTGTGCATATGGTAAAATTGTTAGTCGGGTGACCTGCGCGCTCTATCAGGGTCCCTTTGGTCCAACTAGCCCACCAGGTACCTCCAGTGAGCGGCACAGAGCTGCGTTGCAGAGAGGTGTAAAAAGGTGCGTGGCCTTGGACCACCTCGATGCATCACAGCTCTGTGGTGCTTACTGGAGGTACATGGTGGGCTAGTTGGCCCCAGGGACCCTCAGGATTCAAGGGGAATAAATCCTCCAACTTAAAACCTGCCAGGGGGTGCGTTTGCAGAGTGGTGAAGGGAGGGGGTTGGACTGATGTTACATGTTTGTACTTATACAATCACTCCCCCAAAACCCAAGTACTTACAAATTCACCATGCACTCTCCTTGCAATACTCTAATCATCCAATTAGTACCCATGCACTCATGCAATGACAAAGGCACTAACACATGCACTGCTACAATACCTTGAGCACTACCCTTGCAGTCCAGCCATCGCCCTGTCAGTTCCCATGCACTCCTTCAATCACCCAGCCAGCACCATGTACTTATTCAATCACTCTACCAAAACCCAAGCACTTATAAATTCACCATGCACTCTCCTTGCAGTACTCTAATCTTCCAGTCAGTACCCATGTACTCATGGAGTGGCCCAGGCACTAACACTGCACTGCCACAATCCCCTAAGCACTTCCCATGTAGACCTCTAACCCCCTACAAACTACTGATTACTCCTCCAATTAACCAGGTAGTACGCATGCAATCCAGAAACCCTTCTATTACTACCCATGCACTCCTCCAATCACCCAGCCAGCTCTATGTACATATCCAATCACTCCGCCAAAACCCAAGCAGTTACAAAATCAACATGGACTGTCCTTGCAGCACTCCAATCATCCAGTCACTACCCATGTACTCAAGCAATGATGCAATAACTAACACATGCACTGCTGCAATCCATTTAGGACTACCTATGCAGTCCAGTAATCTCCCTGGTACTACCTATACAGTCCTCCAATCACCCAGCCAGTCCTATGTGCTTATTCAATCACTGCGCCAAAACCCAAGCACTAATAAATTCACTCAGGCACTCTCCTTGCAGTATTCTAATATTTCATCAGTCATGTCATCAGTGATGTCATCAGTGATGTCATTGACCATGTCATGAATGATGTAATATGTAACATCATCAGCAGTGCATTGCGGGGGCGCCAGTAATAGTTAGCTGAACTAAGTATAAAAGGGTTATTTCTGTGGTTTTGTACGAGAGAAATGTTCAACTAACTATAACGGCCCTGAAACCTATGGTTTTTCAGTGAATATATATATATATATATTTTTTTTTAATTATATATATATATATATATATATATATATCTTCGCTACATTGACGATGTTTTTATTATTTGGAGAGGCAATCAGGACAGTGCCAGGGCCTTTGTGAACTTGATCAATGTGAACAATGTCAATCTTAACTTTACTGCTAATTTGAGTTCTGAAATGATTTGTTTTTTGGATGTGGAGATATTCGTGAGTGATTCTGCCCTGAAAACCCGGCTTTATCGAAAGCCCAGTGCTGGCAATACTATATTGCATTCTAACAGCCAACATCCTGCCCATTTGATTCGAAGCATTCCCTTTGGGGAAATGCTTCGAATCCGGCGGATTTGCAGCACTGATGCTGAATGTGCAATTGCACAGGAGGCATGTAAAGTACGGTTTCTTGAAAGAGGCTATTCCCCAGAAATCATCATGACAGCCATTAGACGTTCCAATTCTATAAGCAGGCAAGAAGCGTTAATCCCCAAAGCTAAAAGAGTGAACCAACTCGATTTAACAACAGACAAGGGTGAAATGAGTGCACCACGACTCATTCTGGCTTTAAATCGTCAACATGGTGCTTTACGCAAAATCGTAAACAAGAATTGGAATCTGGTCCGTAGTGACCCTACAATTGGTCACACAATGGGTACCAAACCAATCTTGACTTTTAGGAAATCTCCATCCATGTCCAAATCCTTGGTGAGTAACTCCTTAGAGCCCAAGGTTTCTTCTACTTGGGGGGCATTGAAGAAGGGCTTTAAAACATGCCCTCAATGCAAAGCCTGCCGTTATGGCATCAACAAAACCCACTTCCAAAGTCCCTTCCATCAACATCCGACTGCCATCACAAAATGGTTGAACTTCAAAACCGAGTTCGCTATTTATGTGTTGGAATGCCCGTGTGGGCTCCAATATGTGGGCAGCACTAAGCTTCACTGTAGTGGGGCTACATCTCGCCCCAGACAATCGCACAGCTGAAAGTGCCAATTGCGTTATTTTATGTTATTTTGTCCAACATTCATCCATGTATTCCATAATCTTGTCTATTTCTCATATTTTTTCACCAACTTAAATGCGAGTGCGCACGCTCAGTGTATATGCCATTTTCGATTTTTTACTGCTCCAACCATGTCTATCCGGACCTTCAGTGTGAACAGGACTGACGCATAAATTCATTTCAGACAGCGTTTATTTAAAAAATTTTACCCAATGCATTTCGGGCTCAACGCCCTTCTTCGGGGGTCACTGTGAATAGATAACAAATAATCACAATCACTAATCATGTTCTCCATTTAAGTATGACAATTCTAGTTTAACTCAATTTTAAATATGTCGCACAGTGTCAAATAAACAGTTTTTACCATTTTAAAACTCTGTGTAATAACTGGATGCTTTAAAAATATCAACATGTCAGTCAACCTAATTAATACATTCCTCCTTAGTTTGTGTTCTCATGTTCGTGATATACAAAAACCATTTTGGAGATTTAGAACCAATCCCTCACCCTGTACTATACGTGCGTGTTGCTAATAACAACTTCCCTGTGTTTCTGCAGTCTGCTAATTATTGCTTGAATTTACTTTCTAATCCTTCCATTTGCCCATAAAACTACAAGCTTCCTTCCCCGAGCGGCAGGCAGCGCGAAACGCCGCCGCGACCCTTGACCTCTATTTCTGTTCCTCCCTTCGTGCTCAAAAACATCATAATTTCTTTCAAAATCCCTCTTCCCTCTGTGCTCACCCCTCCCCGACCGCTCGTTCAAACAGTAAACCGGGCCCTTTCACTGCATACTATTCCACACGTACCTGCCATCTGATGATAAAAACAATCCTTCCTTCTGCCATCTTGATTCCCATCAAGCTCCCCCCATCCTCACTCTCCTATTTAACCCCTGGTTCTAACCAATTAGGCTCCATATGTCAAAACTCCCGCCCTCGCTGCATTACATTTTAGGTGTTTATTCTTCATGACTACATCTCCCAACATCCAGTTCAAATTCAATTAAAAGCACCGGCGCATTTTCCAATGATATAAACAAGTGTCAATCAATAATGCATCACGCAATGCGAGCACATCTTGAGTTTAAACCATTCAGTGTCATTTTCTTTAAAATGTGAACTCTTTAGGGACCTCCAACGTTGTCATTCGTGAACCACATTGTTGTTTCAAGCGTGCTGGCTCGTACTTTGTGCAACAGTTTTTCATTTTTCATTTTCTTCATCCTTGGGTGCTATCCAGTAGTGGGGCATACGTGTCAAACTTCACTGTAAAGGGAGACCGGATGCACACCTCTTAATCCTCCTTCCTCAAGCTTTTCTCCAATGTATCTGAAGAGTGCGTGCGGATCGAATGAAGTGCCATGCCCTGTCGGCACTAGGAATTTGTATACATCACTGTAGTGGGGCTACATCTCGCCCCAGACAATCGCACAGCTGAAAGTGCCAATTGCGTTATTTTATGTTATTTTGTCCAACATTCATCCATGTATTCCATAATCTTGTCTATTTCTCATATTTTTTCACCAACTTAAATGCGAGTGCGCACGCTCAGTGTATATGCCATTTTCGATTTTTTACTGCTCCAACCATGTCTATCCGGACCTTCAGTGTGAACAGGACTGACGCATAAATTCATTTCAGACAGCGTTTATTTAAAAATTTTTACCCAATGCATTTCGGGCTCAACGCCCTTCTTCGGGGGTCACTGTGAATAGATAACAAATAATCACAATCACTAATCATGTTCTCCATTTAAAGAACACTAAAGAGTTCACATTTTAAAGAAAATGACACTGAATGGTTTAAACTCAAGATGTGCTCGCATTGCGTGATGCATTATTGATTGACACTTGTTTATATCATTGGAAAATGCGCCGGGGCTTTTAATTGAATTTGAACTGGATGTTGGGAGATGTAGTCATGAAGAATAAACACCTAAAATGTAATGCAGCGAGGGCGGGAGTTTTGACATATGGAGCCTAATTGGTTAGAACCAGGGGTTAAATAGGAGAGTGAGGATGGGGGGAGCTTGATGGGAATCAAGATGGCAGAAGGAAGGATTGTTTTTATCATCAGATGGCAGGTACGTGTGGAATAGTATGCAGTGAAAGGGCCCGGTTTACTGTTTGAACGAGCGGTCGGGGAGGGGTGAGCACAGAGGGAAGAGGGATTTTGAAAGAAATTATGATGTTTTTGAGCACGAAGGGAGGAACAGAAATAGAGGTCAAGGGTCGCGGCGGCGTTTCGCGCTGCCTGCCGCTCGGGGAAGGAAGCTTGTAGTTTTATGGGCAAATGGAAGGATTAGAAAGTAAATTCAAGCAATAATTAGCAGACTGCAGAAACACAGGGAAGTTGTTATTAGCAACACGCACGTATAGTACAGGGTGAGGGATTGGTTCTAAATCTCCAAAATGGTTTTTGTATATCACGAACATGAGAACACAAACTAAGGAGGAATGTATTAATTAGGTTGACTGACATGTTGATATTTTTAAAGCATCCAGTTATTACACAGAGTTTTAAAATGGTAAAAACTGTTTATTTGACACTGTGCGACATATTTAAAATTGAGTTAAACTAGAATTGTCATACTTAAATGGAGAACATGATTAGTGATTGTGATTATTTGTTATCTATTCACAGTGACCCCCGAAGAAGGGCGTTGAGCCCGAAATGCATTGGGTAAAATTTTTTAAATAAACGCTGTCTGAAATGAATTTATGCGTCAGTCCTGTTCACACTGAAGGTCCGGATAGACATGGTTGGAGCAGTAAAAAATCGAAAATGGCATATACACTGAGCGTGCGCACTCGCATTTAAGTTGGTGAAAAAATATGAGAAATAGACAAGATTATGGAATACATGGATGAATGTTGGACAAAATAACATAAAATAACGCAATTGGCACTTTCAGCTGTGCGATTGTCTGGGGCGAGATGTAGCCCCACTACAGTGATGTATACAAATTCCTAGTGCCGACAGGGCATGGCACTTCATTCAATCCGCACGCACTCTTCAGATACATTGGAGAAAAGCTTGAGGAAGGAGGATTAAGAGGTGTGCATCCGGTCTCCCTTTACAGTGAAGTTTGACACGTATGCCCCACTACTGGATAGCACCCAAGGATGAAGAAAATGAAAAATGAAAAACTGTTGCACAAAGTACGAGCCAGCACGCTTGAAACAACAATGTGGTTCACGAATGACAACGTTGGAGGTCCCTAAAGAGTTCACATTTTAAAGAAAATGACACTGAATGGTTTAAACTCAAGATGTGCTCGCATTGCGTGATGCTTTATTGATTGACACTTGTTTATATCATTGGAAAATGCGCCGGTGCTTTTAATTGAATTTGAACTGGATGTTGGGAGATGTAGTCATGAAGAATAAACACCTAAAATGTAATGCAGCGAGGGCGGGAGTTTTGACATATGGAGCCTAATTGGTTAGAACCAGGGGTTAAATAGGAGAGTGAGGATGGGGGGAGCTTGATGGGAATCAAGATGGCAGAAGGAAGGATTGTTTTTATCATCAGATGGCAGGTACGTGTGGAATAGTATGCAGTGAAAGGGCCCGGTTTACTGTTTGAACGAGCGGTCGGGGAGGGGTGAGCACAGAGGGAAGAGGGATTTTGAAAGAAATTATGATGTTTTTGAGCACGAAGGGAGGAACAGAAATAGAGGTCAAGGGTCGCGGCGGCGTTTCGCGCTGCCTGCCGCTCGGGGAAGGAAGCTTGTAGTTTTATGGGCAAATGGAAGGATTAGAAAGTAAATTCAAGCAATAATTAGCAGACTGCAGAAACACAGGGAAGTTGTTATTAGCAACACGCACGTATAGTACAGGGTGAGGGATTGGTTCTAAATCTCCAAAATGGTTTTTGTATATCACGAACATGAGAACACAAACTAAGGAGGAATGTATTAATTAGGTTGACTGACATGTTGATATTTTTAAAGCATCCAGTTATTACACAGAGTTTTAAAATGGTAAAAACTGTTTATTTGACACTGTGCGACATATTTAAAATTGAGTTAAACTAGAATTGTCATACTTAAATGGAGAACATGATTAGTGATTGTGATTATTTGTTATCTATTCACAGTGACCCCCGAAGAAGGGCGTTGAGCCCGAAATGCATTGGGTAACATTTTTTAAATAAACGCTGTCTGAAATGAATTTATGCGTCAGTCCTGTTCACACTGAAGGTCCGGATAGACATGGTTGGAGCAGTAAAAAATCGAAAATGGCATATACACTGAGCGTGCGCACTCGCATTTAAGTTGGTGAAAAAATATGAGAAATAGACAAGATTATGGAATACATGGATGAATGTTGGACAAAATAACATAAAATAACGCAATTGGCACTTTCAGCTGTGCGATTGTCTGGGGCGAGATGTAGCCCCACTACAGTGATGTATACAAATTCCTAGTGCCGACAGGGCATGGCACTTCATTCAATCCGCACGCACTCTTCAGATACATTGGAGAAAAGCTTGAGGAAGGAGGATTAAGAGGTGTGCATCCGGTCTCCCTTTACAGTGAAGTTTGACACGTATGCCCCACTACTGGATAGCACCCAAGGATGAAGAAAATGAAAAATGAAAAACTGTTGCACAAAGTACGAGCCAGCACGCTTGAAACAACAATGTGGTTCACGAATGACAACGTTGGAGGTCCCTAAAGAGTTCACATTTTAAAGAAAATGACACTGAATGGTTTAAACTCAAGATGTGCTCGCATTGCGTGATGCATTATTGATTGACACTTGTTTATATCATTGGAAAATGCGCCGGTGCTTTTAATTGAATTTGAACTGGATGTTGGGAGATGTAGTCATGAAGAATAAACACCTAAAATGTAATGCAGCGAGGGCGGGAGTTTTGACATATGGAGCCTAATTGGTTAGAACCAGGGGTTAAATAGGAGAGTGAGGATGGGGGGAGCTTGATGGGAATCAAGATGGCAGAAGGAAGGATTGTTTTTATCATCAGATGGCAGGTACGTGTGGAATAGTATGCAGTGAAAGGGCCCGGTTTACTGTTTGAACGAGCGGTCGGGGAGGGGTGAGCACAGAGGGAAGAGGGATTTTGAAAGAAATTATGATGTTTTTGAGCACGAAGGGAGGAACAGAAATAGAGGTCAAGGGTCGCGGCGGCGTTTCGCGCTGCCTGCCGCTCGGGGAAGGAAGCTTGTAGTTTTATGGGCAAATGGAAGGATTAGAAAGTAAATTCAAGCAATAATTAGCAGACTGCAGAAACACAGGGAAGTTGTTATTAGCAACACGCACGTATAGTACAGGGTGAGGGATTGGTTCTAAATCTCCAAAATGGTTTTTGTATATCACGAACATGAGAACACAAACTAAGGAGGAATGTATTAATTAGGTTGACTGACATGTTGATATTTTTAAAGCATCCAGTTATTACACAGAGTTTTAAAATGGTAAAAACTGTTTATTTGACACTGTGCGACATATTTAAAATTGAGTTAAACTAGAATTGTCATACTTAAATGGAGAACATGATTAGTGATTGTGATTATTTGTTATCTATTCACAGTGACCCCCGAAGAAGGGCGTTGAGCCCGAAATGCATTGGGTAAAATTTTTTAAATAAACGCTGTCTGAAATGAATTTATGCGTCAGTCCTGTTCACACTGAAGGTCCGGATAGACATGGTTGGAGCAGTAAAAAATCGAAAATGGCATATACACTGAGCGTGCGCACTCGCATTTAAGTTGGTGAAAAAATATGAGAAATAGACAAGATTATGGAATACATGGATGAATGTTGGACAAAATAACATAAAATAACGCAATTGGCACTTTCAGCTGTGCGATTGTCTGGGGCGAGATGTAGCCCCACTACAGTGATGTATACAAATTCCTAGTGCCGACAGGGCATGGCACTTCATTCAATCCGCACGCACTCTTCAGATACATTGGAGAAAAGCTTGAGGAAGGAGGATTAAGAGGTGTGCATCCGGTCTCCCTTTACAGTGAAGGCAGCACTAAGCTGCCCGCCCACAGGCGCATACTCCAACACATAAGGGCAGTAACGGGACACGATCAGAACTATCCGGTTGCCAGGCATTTTCAGGAGAAACATCTTGGTATCCCTGATAAACTCCAATTTTTCCTAATTGATTGTGTTGAGCCATCAAGGAGGGGAGGTGACCGTGAGGCCAAACTCCGCCTCCTTGAGACGAGATACATCTTGGAGCTCAACACCAAGAATCCTTATGGCCTCAATGATAGAGAGGATCTCTACACTTGCCTTTAGAATTTTGGAGTTTTTAACATTTAAGACCTGTCGGATATAGCAATCTTCCATTGATCTTGTTATGCTCTCTTTCTGTATTGTATAATTGTATATATTGATGAATTGATTCTATTACAAACTGGGATACTGTGGCACATGTTTTTAACAATTTTAACATTTGAGACATTTTTCACTATATGCACTTTATGGTATTTGCACTATTGCTCTTTGCACCTTCTTGGCTATTCAAGTTTTCTTGAAGTGACTTGCCCACTTGGGCTCTACTTTTGCGAAACAGTTTCATAGGACATTATAAAAAACGCTGCTATTGTCTGTCTTTGAGCTATTTTTCTAAGGGTTTTTATATGAATACTGAGGAAATATACATTGTTGCTACATAGATAACATTGTTTGTCATGTAAATACTTTGTTTTTTTAGTATGTACTTTTGCCCGACAAATATGCTCTTTTTCCATGAATTCTGTTTTATTAGAAATTAGGGATTGTGCTCCTGTCAGCCATATATACATTTTTGCTGTACTATTGGCATTGGTTTGATTGGTTTGCACATTAGCGGCGTTTTTACCTTATAGTTTATTTTCTATGTCTATGAAGTTACTCAACTGCACTGTCACTTTAAATAGCCTTACACACCATGTGTAGTTTGTCATGTGATCAAGCCTCCCTGGAGGCGAAACGCGTCATGGCGGCAGCGCTGGCTTCACTGGATTAAAATTGAACTTGCACCAGCATTCTTTGGGTCGGCTCTTTGTTGTACAGGATTTCTTTTGAGCAACAACTTGTGGAATATATATATATATATATATATATATATATATATATATATATATATATATATATGTATATATATATATATTACCTACTGGCGGTCGCCAGTAGGTAGTTATAGTTAGGACCTAGTTTCCATAGGAAATCCGCAACATTCTATTGGGAATAACTTTGGCGCCGGTGGACGAATTTTCGCGAATTTCTCAAAGAAGATGGCCCGCTCCGCTCTGCTCCTTCCCTGAACGTTTGGGGGGGATTCGTCAAGCGGGGGCCGAGATAAAAGGGGGTCCCAAAACGTGTTTTCCCCATGTTAATTTCCATAGGGCGGTTGGACTCACTTTTAGCCCGAACGGATGAATGGATTTCCACCAAACTTGGCAAAATTGTAGGGACTGGTAGCCCGATGTGCCTTTGCTATGTCTCAAGATATGTGCTCCAGAGGATTTTGAGTAATTTAGGTGCAAAAAAAATATATATCTTTAAGCGCTCCCCGGTACGCACTGATTGGCTCTCGGGTGTCTGTCAACATTCCAAACAGTCCGGAGCGGCCGCCATCTTGTGTCTCGGTAGGATCGAGACACAAGAGGTGGCAAAAACAAAGGGGGAAATGACCAAAAGGGGGCAGGGTAGACCCCCCCTGACCCCATAAAAGGGCTTCGCGGGGCATCCATTTCGAATTTCGCGGGGGGAGCCCCCGGTACGCGCACCATGGAGAAAAAAGAATGACAGAGTTTTTAAAAAATGTAGCATTTTTTTATAAATTGGAGGTAGTTCTAAAAAGAACAGTTTTTTTATTCTTTTTGTTGTTTTATATTTTTTTTGGTTTTTTTGAACATTTTTTACTTTTTTGGGCTTTTATGAACAATTTTATATTTTTTTGTAATTTTTATGGGGACAAACAAAAAACAGGGAATTGTAAAAGGCTCAACTGGAGCAAAAAAAGCCAGGAAAAAATTAAGGTTTCTTTGGGCACTTGTGGTTATCACCAGCATGGTTGATGAGTGTAATACTTTGCTCACCATAGGTAATTGTTTTTCCACAAAATATACAAACGATTTTGTATCCACCAAACTTGGTTTGGATGTTTGGGACCATCTCCCTTGCCTCTGGACCCAATGGAGTAGGTTGTTTGCTTGTTGAGGTTCTGGAAGAAGATTGGGGAAGGTTTCTGGACAGTTCTCTCACCTCTGCCGCAGAATAGTTGTTGGGATGCCTGCGTTGCATGTGGCGAATCATGATGTAATTACCAAAAGAAAACTTTTTTGTTTGGTTCCCCCTGGAAAGTTCAGTGCCACAGATCAGACAAGTCACTTTTGCCGCATTGACTTTCTTTTGGCCTTTTGGGAATTTAAAAAACTCCCACACAATGTGCTCTCTCGGTTTTTAAGGTGGATTGTCTTCAGGCAGGAAAGTCCTCCTCCACTTCCTCTTCCTCCTCCTCTTCTTCATCTCCACCACTGTGGTGTTGTGGTGGTCCTTGTGGTGGTGGTGGTGGAGGTGGTGGTGCAGATGCTCCTGCTACTGCTGCTATTGTAGCCATTTCTGAATGAATGGAAACAGGTCTTCCTCACTCAAAGAACAAAGTGAGAATGAGGAAAAAAGGTGGGGGCTTTCATCATTTGGAAAACAAAACTGTTCTGAACCAATGAAAAGTGTTATTTTGAGGTCACATGACCCGACGCGCTTACGCTACGTGCCCCGGGGAGCGCCCGGTTGCGCGTCCGGGTGCGCGCCCGGGGGGCGCTTACGTAGCGCGATCGTATGCGCTCTGGCGCTTCCGGGTGCGCTTACGCCGTGCGTCATAAGACGCATCACGCGGCTATGCGATACGTCACGTGATGTTTTCATTCGCGGCAATAGCGCTAACGGGACGCTCACCGGTACGCGCACCGGGGCGCGCTGCAAGACTGCGCTTACCGGTGCGCTCACCGGTACGCGCACCGGGAGCGCTCCAGGCCAAAAAAAAAAAAAAAATAAACATGAACAATATACATAAAAAAAATAGTATTACATAAATATACAATATAGGATTCATTATAAAAAATATTATATTTCATAGCTATAGAAATTAGCTATTAAAAAACCTATGAAATTCACTGAAAAACCATAGGTTTCACACCAGTTATAGTCAGGAATTAGCATTTAAAAAACCTATTAAATTCACTGAAAAAACCATAGGTTTCACACCAGTTATAGTTAGCTGGAAATTTTACTGACATTAAACCATTGAAATTCCCACGTTATAGTTAGTTGAACTCACTATAACTCGCGCGCCCGCAATGCACTGCTGATGATGTCACATATTACATCTTTCATGACATGGTTAGTGACATCACTGATGACATCACTGATGACATCTCAAATGACATCACTGATGACATTACTGATGGCATCATCCATGTGATAATACAATACACCTTCTCACACTCTAATCTAACACATGATTCACCTAGTGTTAAATAGAAACTACCATTCCTGAAACCATTGACACAGTAAAACCACTTACCACATACGCACTCACTGATTTCTAGGTCTACACACACATCCACTCGTTCACCCATACAATCTTTCATACATACAGTCACTCATCAATACAAGACCAACATATGCACTCATACACCTATACAGAGACTCACACACTGCCACTCATCCATGGAGTTACTCATACACCTAGTTAGTCATGTAAAGAATCAATCACACTCCCATTTCCACAACTATAAATAATAATAAATAATAAGTCATTTGTTGAGCGCCTGGTTACACAGAGAACAGTGTGTCCCCGCGCTCATTGCTGCTAGGATTTCAGGAGGCAGATGTTTATAGAGCCATTGGAGGGAAAAGTTACATAGTGGGGAACAGGAATGTCTTTAGTTTACCCCTGAATCTAGATTCCGAAGGTTCCATTCGAAGATGGAGCAGGTTTTGTGTGTATAACTATACAGTTATACACACAAAACCTTGCTTATTTAAACATAGACTAACACATACTTACTGTCTTTTACAATCACTGATACAAGTACATATTGATAGATACAGTCACTTATGCAATCGCAGGCTGTTAGATATAGTCATTTATATATGACAACTCTCACATTCTGCAGCTTACACAACAACAAACATAATGATGTACACATTCAGACAGTTTAGTCACTAACCAATGCATTCACTAAGACACATTTAATCACTCACTCATACAGTCAGTCACGCACCTACTAAATCCTTCATCCAGACACTCATACATACAATCATTCTTCAATATGTAAAACATATTTTAACTTTACAGAAACACACAGACACTGGATGATGTCATCAGTGATGTCATCAGTGATGTCATTTGAGATGTCATCAGTGATGTCATCAGTGATGTCATTTGAGATGTCATCAGTGATGTCCCTAACCATGTCATGAATGATGTAATATGTGACATCATCAGCAGTGCATTGCGGGCGCGCGAGTTATAGTGAGTCCAACTAACTATAACGTGGGAATTTTAATGGTTTTATGTCAGTAAAATTTCCAGCTAACTATAACTGGTGTGAAACCTATGACGTTATAGTTTGTTTTTTTCAGTGAATGTCTACGTTCTTTTTAAATTACATTCTCTAACTATAATGTCCCTGTAACCTTTGGTTCTTTCAGTGAATATATATATATATTTAAAGGAAGTGGTTCCTGCCTCCCTCCTGTAATTAGTTCGTCATCCTCTGAAGAAGAAGGCGGGAGCCTTCGAAACGCGTCAGGATACTAATAGACGAAACAGGATATTCATGAACGTTTCTCTGGGTCTCTCTGCTATTTGAAGCTTGCTGTCAGTATTAAAGGCTTCTGGACAGTATCCCCGTGAGTGAGGTCTGTGTTTTCACACATGAGCTTTGATATATATATATATATATATATATTCACTGAAAAAACCATAGGTTATAGACCATATATAGTTAGGGCTTAGCATTTAAAAAACCTTATTTTACTCACACAAAACCATTGAAATTCCATATATAGTTAGTTGCACTAACTATATATCGCGCACCCGCAATCCACTGCTGATGATGTCACATATTACATCATTCATGACATGGTCAGTGACATCACTGATGACATCACTGATGACATCTCAAATGACATCACTGATGACATCACTGATGACATCTCAAATGACATCACTGATGACATCATGACACACCAATACCAGTTACTACATACGCACTCACTGATTCCTACGTCTACACACACATTCACTCATTCACCCATACAATCACTCATACATACAGTCACTCATTATTACAACACTATCATATGCACTCATACACCTATGCAGACACTCACACACTGCCACTCATCCATGGAGTTACTCACACACCTAGTCAGTCCTGTAAAGAATCAATCACACTTCCATTTCCTCATCTATACAGTTAAACACAGAACACCATACTTCAGTGACATCACTGATGACATCACTGATGACATCTCAAATGACATCACTGATGACATCTCAAATGACATCACTGATGACATCATGACACACCAATACCAGTTACTACATACGCACTCACTGATTCCTACGTCTACACACACATTCACTCATTCACCCATACAATCACTCATACATACAGTCACTCATTATTACAACACTATCATATGCACTCATACACCTAGTCAGTCCTGTGAAGAATCAATCACACTTCGATTTCCTCATCTATACAGTTAAACACAGAACACCATACTTTTCACACATATACTAACACATACTTACTCTCTTATACAATCACTGATACAAGTACACATTGATATGCACAGAGTCACACACCTCCCAGCCAGCCACACACACACTAAGTCTTCCATACATCCACTCATTCTTCAATATGTAAAACATATTTAAACTTTACAAAAACACACAGACACTAGATGATGGTTTTTTCAGTGAATTTTCAAGGTTTTTTAAATGCTAATTCCTAACTATATATGGTCTCTAACCTATGGTTTTTTCAGTGAATTTCAATGGTTTTTTAATAGCAAATATCATAAGCTGTCGAATGTCAAGTACGTGGTAAGTAAAAACATTTTCGTGTTTATGCACACTGATCTGCTTTGAATGCTGCCCCCCCCCTCATTTCTATTAGGAGTACTCTCTCTTTGCAGATAGTGAAGGGTAGTTAACGCAGGCCTTTGCCCCCGTTGTAATCCGTCGTGCCTGCTTCTCTCTCCATTTGATTGATTGTTATCCAAGCATTTACTGTTTTAGAATTGGTTCTCTTTGGTTCATTCTCTATTTACAAACAAGCACAGAGTCGCAATACTCTGTTTAGTCTTTGCAGATAGCGAAAAATCGTGTAAAAAAACAAAAGGAATCGAGCAAAATCAGTAGGCCACTAATGGGATCTCTTTTTGACCTCGTTAAAATAGAAACATTAGGAACAACCCCTCATGACAAACACGAAACTATTGAGATGAACTGAACTCCACACCATGATGGCTGCAATACAGCTCGGCTCCGCCACCCACCCCGCCCAAAATAACGATAAACTCTATGCAAATATTACAAATATATACAACACACCAGCAAAGTAACAGGGTAAAACATTTTATTAAACAACTATTTACATAACTATTTTATACTTTTTGTTGCCCGATCCGGCTAGCTCAATCGATCGAGCATGAAACTCATGCACTCTGATGGTTCAAAGTTTTGAGGAGTGCTTGTAACACTGTCTGAAGCCTATTTGCACTTGCTTCAGCTTCACTATTGTCAAAGTAAAGTGGGGACTGTTTGAGGACGTGACTGCATTTGTGAACAATGTAATGCGGTGCCACCCTGAACCGCTTGACGGAGGCCCCCGAGGGACGGTGTGATGGCGCGGACTCGGAGGGGGCGCTTGGCTCCGGCTCCCTCCCCAAGTCGTGTTCTCCTGGTGTAGCCTGAGATCGCCCCCGACATAGGTGGCCGGCTCCCGGGATCAAGCGGAACTTTTTGCCTTTTGGTAACTCTTCCATTCTTGACCTTGTCCCACAATCCGTTTCACCTAAAGACACGCTGTAGTGGGGCGCCCCTTTACCATTTCAGTTGCCATTCCGCCCGCTTTTGCTACACTGTGCCTCTTCCGCTATTCAGCTGTTTACCGCCCGCTCTTTCGACTACAGCGTCTCGCTCACCATGTAGTTGAGTTGCTCCCGCTCTTGCGGTGCAGCGATAGCCGGCTGCCACAGTACTCTCAAAATGGCGGCCGGCTCTTCAGATTTGGGCGTGGTCCACTAAAATTGCCCTGCGACACCTTGGAACTCGGACGCTTGTCTGCTAGAGATTGGGCTCCATTCTCGAAAGCGTCCCCTCAGCCTTGAAGATTCTACAAAAGTCTTGGGGGCCCCCGACTCCCGCAGGCTTCTGGTGGAGAGCGGCTAGCATTATTGCTCGTCGAATGGCCACGACGGAGCTACGAAATGGTGGTGCTCTCATGCTAACGCCAGCTTCAGTCTGAAACATCCAGAAACACTGTAGACTACCAATTCGATCAGTTCCGGTAGCGCCCCAACGTGACCCGGTAGAGAAGAACTAGCCCTCCCCTCTTTCACTGATGGTTCTTGTTGCCTGTCCCTTCTGTTGTCATTTAACAGAACTATTTAGCCTGCTGAAAGGGGTTGTGTTCCGACTGCTGGTTGGTGGAGACATTTTGACTATATTCTAGACCTGCGTTGTCGCGTAATGCGTCATATGACGCGCCGCGTTAGCGCATCCGGAAGTGATCCGGGGCGCGACGCGCAGCGCGTAACGTAAGCATAACAGGTCATATGACTTGTTAATAAAACTTTTCATTGGTTCATTTTACTTTTCTTATTCTAATGATGCTTTCGAACATTATTTTTTCTTAAATATATGTTATAATGTTCCAGGCTAATGTACTTTCCCGGAAAATTTACAACTGTCCTGCAAGTAAAATATATTCCTTTTTCGAGAAAAAGGGCGTTTCTTCGTCCCATGACGGAGCCGTTGAGCAAAAGAGGGTCGGCCTGCTGTCTTAGTCGCCGATACGCCTGAATATCAGATTCTTATTGATCACTTTATGTTGCAGGAGTAGAAAACACAACAGCCCTTGACCATTTATCTTTACTGCATTCCTGCGTATTATACCTTGTACCCTTCATGTAATTGGACTGCTTTATTTCACTTGCCTTTTACTGATTCGAAAACAGTGACTATTATTAAAAACTTTACCAATGTATATACTACTACCATGTTTTCTTTTAAAAACCTTTATTGTGAAAATGTCATTATACAAATACGGGCCTATAACCACGTGGGCCGGCCACGGAGCAAACTGTAATCGTATATGATGAGTAGACATTTACACTGTAGAGGAACGTAACGGGCGGGCCATTAGGTTGCAAGAACTAAAGTGTCTAACAGTTGCGGAATCGGTGGACGTACATTTTATAATTAAAATACGACAGGGCCACTTACAATAAAATTATCTAGATATACATTTGCGGGCAAGTACCATGGGTGACGTTAATTCGAACTTTCAATAGTACAGTAATCAATAACACATCAGAACTTAATATCAATAGGGATATCGAAATATTCAATCTATTCTCATCCCCGCCCGCCATGTGCTTCAAAACTGCATACGTATCTCGTGATATCAAGGTTGTGCAACCAGTACACAACAAGGAGTTACGAGTCCCATTTATTCCGGTGCCATTTTGGGCAAGGACGGGCAGGTCCAGGATATAGTCAAAATGTCTCTACCAACCATCGACTATGATGATGTTCATATGCTGTATTTATTAGAGTAACACTCATCTGTCCACATGAAATTAATTTGCCACAATCTAAACATGTCATTTTAATCTTTCCAAAGTTCTTCTAAATATTTGGGACCGTTTTCCTTGCCTCTGATGCTGTCAGTGCCACTTCTTTGATGAATGTACTGGCAGGTCGGGGGTTCTCCTCCAAATCTCTCTTTTATGCAGCACTATAATTAATCGGTGCCACCTCTCCATATGACGATGCATGGTATAGTTACCATAACTATATTTTTTTTCGGTTCCTCTGGAGAGTACATCGTGGCAGATGAAGCGTGTAACGTACCGGGCATTTACCTTTTTTTGCATGTAGAGGAAAGGAAAAAAAATTCGAGCGGCCGAGTTCTAAGGTGTCCCAGGGCCATTTTAGTGGACCAGCCCCAAATCCAAAGAACAGGCCGCCATTTTGAGAGTCCTCTTGCAGCCGCCTGTCGCTGTAGCATCAAGAGCGGCCGAAACTCAGCTGAATGGCAACTGAAACGGTAAAGGGGCGCCCCACTACAGCAGACGAGCCTCCACCTAGGAAGGCACGTTCACGCCGCCTCCCCCCCCCTTCGGGCACCCCACGCCGTTATTCGGAGCAGGATTGTAGGATGGCCACACCAGTACGGCAACTTGCTAGACACCACCTCGGTGCCAACCGAATCTCAGCGCCTTGTGGTGTCTTCTATTCAGAAAACATTGTTGTGCTGCCTTCGACCTATTCGCCGCAAGTGCGCACGCAACTCAGCTGCATAGCTTGCTAGACACCACCTCGGTGCTAACCGAATCTCAGTGCCTTGTGGTGTCTTCTATTCCGAAAATATTGTTGCGCTGCCTTTGGCCCCATTCGCACATCGGTCCGCTACTGACGCCATCTCACAGGCCAACGGGGCTCCCCACGCCGACTTTCAGCATTGTAGGATGGCCACACCAGTGCGACAACTTACTAGACACCACCTCGGTGCCATCCGGATCTTGGCATCTCAGCGCCTTGTGGTGTCTTCTATTCAGAAAATATTGTTGCGCTGCCTTTGGCCCCATTCGCACATCGGTCCGCTACTGACGCCATCTCACAGGCCAACGGGGCACCCCACGCCGACTTTCAGCATTGTAGGATGGCCACACCAGTGCAACTTACTAGACACCACCTCGGCGCCATCCGGATCTTGGCATCTCAGCGCCTTGTGGTGTCTTCTATTCAGAAAATATTGTTGCGCTGCCTTTGGCCCCATTCGCACATCGGTCCGCTACTGCCGCCATCTCACAGGCCAACGGGGCGCCCCACGCCGACTTTCAGCATTGTAGGATGGCCACACCAGTGCGACAACTTGCTGGACACCACCTCGGTGCCATCCGGATCTTGGCATCTCAGCGCCTTGTGGTGTCTTCTATTCAGAAAATATTGTTGCGCTGCCTTTGGCCCCATTCGCACATCGGTCCGCTACTGCCGCCATCTCACAGGCCAACGGGGCGCCCCACGCCGACTTTCAGCATTGTAGGATGGCCACACCAGTGCGACAACTTGCTGGACACCACCTCGGTGCCATCCGGATCTTGGCGCGTTGTGCTGCCTTCGGCCTATTCGCACATCGGTCCGCTACTGACGCCGCCTCACGTGCCAACGGATTTTCTACGCTTTTTATACCCTATGCCGCATAACAGGTCATGTGACTTGTTTATAAAACTTTTCATTGGTTCATTTTACTTTTGGTTTCCTAATGATGGAAGGCTTGATCATATGACCTAAAAATAACACTTTTCATTGGATGAAAACTATTTTTTTTTCCCAAACGATGAAAGCCCCACCTTGTTTCTGGATGTTTCAGACTGAAGCTGGCGTCAGCATGAAAGCACCACCATCTCGTGGCTCCGTCGTGGTCATTCCGCGAGCAATCATGGCAGCCGCTCCCCACCGGAAGCCTACAGGAGTCGGGGGCCCCCAAGACTTTTGTAGAATCCTCAAGGCGGAGGGGACCCTTTCGAGAATGGGGTCCAAGACCTAGCAGACAAGCGTCCGATTTCCAAGGTGTCCCAGGGCCATTTCAGTGGACCAGGCCCAAAAAGGAAAGAGCCTGCCGCCATTTTGAGAGTCCTGTGACAGCCGCCTATCGCTGCACCGCAAGAGTGGGCGCAACTCAGCTGAATTGCGGATTTTGACACAGTGGACCAAAAGCGGACGGAATGGCAACTGAAACGGTAAAGGGGCGCCCCACTACAGCAGACGAGGCTCCACCTGGGGAGGCCCGTTCACGCCGCCTCCCCCCCCCCCGGGGCGCCCCACGCCGTTATTCGGAGGGCGGCAACTTACTGGACATCACCTTGGTGCCATCGTTCTGCTGCCTTGGAACTATTCGCACAACAGACCGCTACTGATGACCCACCCCCCGCGACGCCCCACGCCGGATACCGAAATCAGTGCGGCACCCAGGCAACATCACCTGGGTGCCGTCCAGAAATCTGGACGTTGTGCTGCCTTGGGACTATTCGCACAACCGACCGCTACTTCCTTCTTTTTCCCTAAAAATGTTTAAATGTTTTTACTGTTTTTGTTTTGTTGTATATATTTATAAGTTATTAAAGTTTTATAATCCTACTACTTTGTTGGAGTGCTATATATTTTTAATGTGACACATAATTGTAAAAACTTTGATGTACAAAGAGTCATCCCTGGAATCTTCCGCTTCAGGCTCGGTCCCCTCCCCAATCACAATACAGGATGGTTTTCAGATAGTAGGAACGCGTGTGGTGTGACGGATCTCATCGGGTGTGGGCCTTGATCTACTATAACTCCTTTGAAGAGGGGTAATTCTTTACAGCTGGGGCCATAAACTACATCTGCAGGGCTAGCTGATAGCCTGGGACCGGCCTGGACAATCGGACACAGAGGAAGAGGAGTGTCAGAGGGTGCGGTAGTGAATAGGGCGAAAGGGAGGTGTCGGGCGGGCACAGGGTGTGATTCTCAGGGAAGAGCAGCGCAGATGGGGGGAGGTTTATTGCCCATGCATAAGACAGAGAGCGGGGGTGACCAGTGCCTGGGGGAGATGCTTGCGAGGGTGGGGAGCCATGCTAAGGATCGACAGCGTGCAGAGAGTGGGTCTGGTCAAGTCATCTAAAATGGCTGCCGTGCACGACAAAAGTGTGGCATTTGAAAAAAGGCAAGATGGCGCAGACAATGTTTTTCAACACTTCCTGATTTCCTTCGAATCGAACGTTAACAGACGTTGGGGCATATTACCAAAGTTAAGCGATATTTACCCTAACGATGCTTAGCAACGAATTTTTTACCGCTAAGCATCGTCAGAAATTATCGCAGATAAACCTTGCTATTATCAAGGTTTATCGCAAATGCGATAAAAAACGGCCGCAATGCATTAATATCGCTGAAAAGTCAGCGATATTCATGCATTACCGAGCTAATGCTCTTAGCCATGTTATCCACCTCCCATTGGATAACATGGCTAAGAACTGCTCAGGGCAGGTGTTACTTTTTGGAGATATTCGCGCTTAGCGCGAATATCTCCAAAAGTTGGTAATAGGAGATAGCGACTGGAAACAGTCGCTAACATCTTGGCATGCCCACTTTGCATGTCATTAGTGATAAATATCACTGACATGCAAAGTGGGGCCCAAGATGGTCGCTGTCTCCTACTAGCGGTCGCTAACTGGTGTTAGCGACAGCTAGGTAATACGGAGATAATTTTATCTCCGCTTTCTTGGCTTTTAAAGCCAAAAAAGCGGAGATAAACCCCCTTGATAATATGCCCCGTTATCTCTCCCACACTACCGGTCCCCCTGGGCTTAAACGCCGAGATGGTAGGGACTGCATCCCGTGATGATAGGCCGAGACGTCACTCAGCAGAAAAAAAAGTTAAAAAAAAGTCTATAAACATACAATAAGTTAAAAGTCAATCATTCTTCATTCCTTGTAGTACGCTCCCCAGTCCGCTTCCCGTTACGCTAACCGGGCGCACCCCACCAAAAAAACAATTTTTTTTGCCCCGCGGAGCCCTTTTAAAGCCTCCACATCAAACCTATGGGGTCAGGGAGGATCTACTATGCCCCCTTATGGTCATTTGCCCCTTCGCTTTGGCCTCCTCTTGTCTCTCGATCCTACCGAGAGACAAGATGGCGGCCGCTACGGACTGTTTGGAATGTTTACAGATGCCGGAGAACCAATCAGCTTCGCTTCACAAAGCTCCGTAACGCGAAAAGTACGCGAACTGGAGCGCTGCCCGTTCCGCTGTTACAGATATATATCTTTTTTTGAACGTTAATTTCTCAAAATCCACTGGAGCACATATATTGAGACCTAGCAAAGGCACATCGGGCTACCAGTCCCTACAATTTTGCCAAGTTTCGTGCAAATCCATTCAGCCGTTCGATTATTATTATTTATTTTTTTTTTGCCCCGCGGGGCCCTTTTAAAACCTCCACATCAAACCTAGGGGGTCAGGGAGGATCTACTATGCCCCCTTATGGTCATTTTCCCCTTCGCTTTGGCCTCCTCTTGTCTCTCGATCCTACCGAGAGACAAGATGGCGGCCGCTACGGACTGTTTGGAATGTTTACAGACGCCGGAGAACCAATCAGCTTCGCTTCACAAAGCTCCATAACGCGAAAAGTACGCGAACTGGAGCGCTGCCCGGTCCGCTGTTACAGATATATATATCTTTTTTTGAACGTTAATTTCTCAAAATCCACTGGAGCACATATATTGAGACCTAGCAAAGGCACATCGGGCTACCAGTCCCTACAATTTTGCCAAGTTTCGTGCAAATCCATTCAGCCGTTCGGGCTAAAAGTGAGGCCAACCGCCCTATGGAAAACTCAATGTTAAAAACACGTTTTGGGACCCCCCTTTTTTCTCGGCCCCCCCTTGACGAAACCCCCCCAAATTTTCAGGGGCTACTTAGAAACAAAATGTTCCATTTTCCTGAAAATTTCAGCCAATTCCGTCCACAAACGCCAAAGTTATTAGACATAGAATTTTCAAAAATCCATAGAGAAAAAATCCTAACTATATATACCTACTGGCGACCGCCAGTAGGTAATATATATATATATATATATATATATATATATATATATATATATATATATATATATATATATATTCATAATGTCCCTGTAACCTTTGGTTCTTTCAGTGAATATATATATATATATATATATATATATATTCACTGAAAGAACCAAAGGTTACAGGGACACTATAGTTAGAGAATGTAATTTAAAAAAAACGTAGATATTCACTGAAAAAATATATATAACTTATGCCCCCACAATGCACTGATTATGACCTCACGTTTTACATCCCTCAAGACATGGTCAGTGACCAATCACACACCCACTCACACACCTACACAGCTACTCATTCACCTACTCACAGAACCACTCAGACATCTACTCACACACCCATATAGCCACTCACACTCAAAGACCCACAAAACTACTCAAACACCCACTCACAGTCCTACACAGCCACTCACATACTCACTCACCCACCCAACCATGTGTTTACCCACATTACTACTCACACATCCATGTAGCCACCCACTCACAGATCCACAAAACCACTCACACACTTACTCACAGATCCACACAGCCACTCACACACCAACTCACCCACCCACACAACCACTTGTATACCCACATAACTACTCACAGATCCAAGTAGTCACACACACCCACTCACAGATCCATAAAACCACTCCCATACCCACTCACAGACCTATGCAGCCACTTACACACCCACAGAACGGCTCCCAGACCCACTCACACACTGATACAACCACAACCACACCTACTCACAGAGCCACAAAACCACTCACACACCCACACAGCCACTCCCATACCCACTTACACACATTCACTAATACACCCACTCTTAAACCCATATAGCCACTCACATGCCTACACATTCACTCACACAGCCATTTACCGTCCCACACAGAGGCAGTGACACTTTTATAGAAATTGCAATGGCATATGTTTGTATTAAATGTGTTGTTGTTTCACTATTGAATGTGTGCAATATAACCAGTGGACCCCTTATTTGTCTGGGGATTTGTGACAGATACGCGGATCCATAAACAATTTTTTTTTAAAGATAGACGTGTTGCATTGCATTTATAGAAAGACTGTGTGAGTATTCTTACCTTAAATTTTTGCATTTTTAGTTTCAAAATATATAATAAAAATGAGTGTGCGAATAAAATGAATTTATAAACATATGAAAATATATATTATTAAGTTGAACTTATTAGTCAAATTGTAGTACAGTTTGTATTTTAAAAGAAACAGTGACTCTAACTAAAAAACATAGTTTACAGGGTCATTATAGTTGGGAATTAGCTTTGAAAACATCGAAATTCACCGAAAAAAACAAAGGTTACAGGGACGGAATGGTTAGGAAATAGAATTAAAAAACGTTTAGAAATTCGATGAAAAAAACAAACAAAGGATTCACCGACACTTTAAATAGGTTCAGATTTTATCAAGCAAAACCATAGTAATTCAGAAGTGATAGTTATCTCAAGCTACAATAACTCATGCCCGAAGGTAACCATAACTCGTACCCTCACCATGCACTGCTACTCCACATATTACATCACTCATAACATCTTCTATGACATCTTTGATAATATCACTGCAACCGTTGCAGTGAAAACATTGATGGGAAACTGTTCATGGCGGGGGCACAAGTTATAGTTACCTTAAGGCATGAGTTATAGTTAACTATAACCGTACCTGCGGAATATAAAGATAGATAGATAGATAGATAGATAGATAGATAGATAGATAGATAGATAGATAGATAGATAGATAGATAGATAAACAGATAGATAGATAAATAGATAGACAGACAGACAGGCAGACAGGCAGACATACAGAAACAGACAGACAGACAGACAGACAGACAGACAGACAGACAATAGACTTAGGATGTTTAAACCTGACTTTGGATAGATATCATACAGATATATACACACATATATACAAAATGAGATATCAACCTGGAGAAGACCTGTATATGGTAATGTGCATGTTCTATTTTTCTGTGATGCATCCTGGCACATTCAACAGCTGTGATGGTGGGACTCAAGGGGGTTACCACACATGAACAGAGATTGGCAATGGACCATATCTAGCCCTCTCTCTAGAGACACCAATGCATGTTTAGGTCATAATCAGTATGGAAAAAGAGAGATAAATACTTTAGTTCAAGCCCTATAGGGAAGGTGAGAGAGCAATAAATAGTGCAATATTATGGAACTGAAAACAAAAGGACTATAGTAAAGAAGTGAAGATTAGCAAATACTCTCCCTTAACAATAAAAGCATCCAAGGTCGCAATTAGGTGTACTTCCTGTGGGAGTTAGTTGAGTTTAATTAGATTAGCTGTCAACATTCATGCATTTCAACAGAGAGGTGTTTTGTATAAATAGCCTCATTAGAAAAGAAAGTATGTGATAAAAGTACATATATTGTTTGCAAGCTATTGGAAGCAATGTTCCAAAATAACAATGTTGGATCCATTGAGTTTAGTAGCTTTTCTTTTTTCTGTTACTTAGAAGATTGATGATGTGTGATTGTTTGAGTTTTATTTTTTACGTTTATCAAGCAGCATGTTAAGAACACATCAAAGAACGTTCCCTGTATTTATATTTTGTGTTGGTAGTATTGTATTTTTGATCTTATTAGTTTTTTATTAATATATATATATTGTCACTGAAAGAAACAAAGGTTACAGGGACATTATAGTTAGGGAATGTAATAAAAAATTATGACCTCACATCTTCCATCCCTCATGACATGGTCAGTGACATCACTGATGACATCACTCTTGACATCTCCAATGACACAACTGATTACATCATCTACAGAATCAATCACATACCCGTTCACACAGTCACTCACACACATACTCACAGAGCAACTTGCACATGCACAGAACCACTCACTCATCTACTCAGATACCCATATAGCCATTCATACTCACAGACCCACAAAACCACTCAAACACCCACTCACAGACCCACACACCAACTCATACACCTATTCACACAACCACTTGTACATCCACATAGCTACTCACACATCCATGCAGCAACTCACACACCCACTCACAGATCCATAAAACCACTCTCCCACCTACTCACAGACCTACGCAGCCACTCACACGCCCACAGAACCACTCTCACACCAACTCACACACTGATATAACCACAACCACACCTACTCACAGGCCAACAAAATCACTAACTCACTTACTCGCACACCCACACAGCCACTCACATACCCACTTATACACTCACACAGTCACTCACATACCCACTTATACACTCACACAGTCACTCACACACCTACTCATGTACCCATATAGCCACTCACATGCCCACACATTCACTCACACAGCCACCCACCAACCCACACAGAGGCGGTGATACATTTTAGAAATTGCAATAGCATATGTTTGTATTAAATATGTTGTTGTTTCACTATTGAATGTGTGCAATACAACCAACAGACCCGTTATTTGTCTGGGGATTTGCGACGGATCCGTGGATCCATAAAATGAATGAAAAAATAGATAGACTTGGTGCATTGCATTTATAGAAAGACTGTATGGGTATTCTTAACTTAATTTTTACATTTTTAGTTTCAAAATACATCATAAGAATGAATGTGTGAATAAAATGTATTTATTAAAATGTATATTAGTAAATTGAACTTATTGGTCAAATTGTAGTACAGTTTGTATGTTTTAAAAAACAGTAACTCTAACTAAAAACCAAAGGTTACAGGGTCAATATAGTTAGGAATTAGCATTAAAAACATAGAAATTCACAGGAAAACCAAAGGTTATATGGACGCAATGGTTAGGAAATAGAATTAGAATTAAAAAAACCTTTAGAAATACTCTGAAAGAAAGAAACAAAGGTTTCAGGGACGTTTTAGTTAGACTCAGATATTATCACACAAAACCATAGAAATTCAGCAGGTATATTTATAGTCATCTCAACCAACTATAACTCGTGCCCTAAGGTAACCATAATTCGTGCCCTCACCATTCACTGCTACCCCACTTATTACATCACTCATAACATCTTCTAAGACATCTTTGATAATATCACTGCAACAGTTGCTGGGAAAATTGATGGGAACACTGTACATGGTGGGGGTACAAGTTACAGTTACCATAAGGCATGAGTTATAGCTAACTAATAATATGCCTGCAGAATATAAAGATAGATGGATATATAGATGTATAGATGTATAGATAGATAGATAGATAGATAGATAGATAGATAGATAGATAGATAGATAGATAGATAGATAGATAGATAGATAGATAGATAGATAAATAGGTAGATAGATAGATAGATAGATATATAGATAGATAGATAGATAGATAGATAGATAGATAGATAGATAGATAGATAGATAGATAGATAGATAGATAGACAGACAGACAGACAGACAGACAGACAGACAGACAGACAGACAGACAGACAGACAGACAGACAGACAGATAGATAGATAGATAGATAGATAGATAGATAGATAGATAGATAGATAGATAGATAGATAGATAGACAGACAGACAGACAGACAGACAGACAGACAGACAGACAGACAGACAGACAGACAGAGAGACAGACAGACAGACAGACAGACAGACAGACAGACAGACAGATAGACAGACAGACAGATAGACAGATAGATAGATAGATAGATAGATAGATAGATAGATAGATAGATAGATAGATAGATAGATAGATAGATAGATAGATAGATAGATAGATAGATAGATAGATAGATAGATAGATAGATAGATAGATAGATAGATAGATAGATAGACAGACAGACAGACAGACAGACAGACAGACAGACAGAGAGACAGACAGACAGACAGGCAGACAGAGAGACAGATAGATAGATAGATAGATAGATAGATAGATAGATAGATAGATAGATAGATAGATAGATAGATAGATAGATAGATAGATAGATAGATAGATAGATAGATAGATAGATAGATAGATAGATAGACAGACAGATAGACAGACAGATAGATAGATAGATAGACAGACAGATAGACAGACAGATAGATAGATAGACTTAAGATGTTTAAACCTGACTTTAGATAGATATCATACAGCTATATAAACACATATATACAAAATGAGATTTCAACGTTTAAGTGAAAAACAATAGTGATTTGCAGTAAAAGGTATTTGCAGAAGACCTGTATGGTAATGTGCAGTTTATGTTTTTCTGTGCAGCATCCAGGCACATTCAACAGGGGGTGACCAGTTGAACAGAGCTTTGCAATGGACCCCATCTGGCCCCCTTCTAGAGACACAAATCAATGCATGTTTAAGTCATGATCAGTATGGAAAAAGAGAGATGGCTACTTTAGTTCAAGCCCTATACAGAAAGCAGGAGAGGAATACATAGTGTAATAATATGGAACAGAAAACAAAAAGACTATAGTAGTGGAGTGAAGATTAGCAGATACTCTATCTTAGCAACAATAACATCCAAGGTCTCAATTGGGTGTACTTCCTGTGGGAGGTAGCTGAGTTTAATTAGATTAGCTGGCAACATTCATGCATTTCAACACAGAGGTTTTTCATATAAATAGCCTCACATGAAAGGAAAGTATGTGATAAAAGTACATATATTGTTTGCAAGCTACTAGAAGCAATGTTCAACAATAACTTTGCTGAATGCCTTGAGTTCAGTAAGTTTTCGTATTTCTGTTAATTATAAGATTGATGATGTGTGATTCTGTGGGTTTTATTTTTTACGTTTATCAAGAAGCATAGTAAGAACACAGTCAAAGAATGTTCTCCGTATTTATGTTTTGTGTTGGTAGTATTGTATTTTTGGTCTTAAAAGTTTTTTTTTAATATATATATATATTCACTGAACAAAACAAAGGTTTCAGGGACATTATAGGTAGAAGATGTATTTAAAAAAGACTTAGAAATTCACTGAAAAAAGAACTATGACGTATGCCCCCACAAGACACTGATATGACCTCACATATTACATCACTCATGACATAGTCAGTGACATCACTGATGACATTACTCATAACATAACATCTCCAATGACACAAGTGATTACATCAAAACAGACCCAATCACATATTCACTCACACACTTAGTGATACACCTATACAACCTCTCACAGATGCACACAACCACTCACTCATCTACTCACATACCCATACTACCACTCACACACCTATCCACATACCTACACAAGCACTTAAACGCCCACTCACAGATGCACTCAAATACTCACACATCTACTCAGACACCCAAACCAACACTCACACACCCATGCACCCACTCGCACACCCATTTTAACATATACTCTTAACAAATCACACATCCTATCTTACACTCACATCCACACGTTCACTCCCACATTCACTTACATACTCATGAATTCACACACGTAGTTAAATACCCCTACAGATACACACCTGTTGACATACTCACACATCCACTGACACACTCAGTCAGACACCTATACAGCTATTCACATTTGTGCGCACACTAACAAAGCTACTTAAATATCCACTCACACAATCATATACAACTCATACACCCATTCGCACATCCATACAAGCTCTCAAACAGCCATAAAACAGCTCATACATCCACACACACAGCCATAACACCACTAAAACAGCCAAAGACAGGCCCCCAAAACACTCACACAGATATCTACGCACACTCCCAGTGACAAACCTACAGAACCATTCACAAACTCACTTACACATCCGTCCAGTTGCTCAGAAACCCAGTCACACACACATATAGCCACTCAGACACCCAATCACAAACTCACACAGACTGTCACAAGGCCACTCAGATCACATATGTTAGAATTGTGACAATGAATATAAGGTAATAGTGGTATACACAAATAGTAATTTCTTTTCTGAAGTAGCTTAATGTATGTCTTTAAATCTGAGACACCTTTAAATAACACTCTCACATACTGGATTATGTAATCAGAGATGTCATATGAGATGTCATGAGTGATCTTACTGACCATGTCATGACTGATGTAATATGTGAGTTCATAAGCAGTGCATTATGGGGGGCATAGGTTATAGTTAGGTGAGGTAACTTTAACTCATGAATTTTTATGTTTTTTTACATTTGAAATGTGAGCCTAACTGTAACATCCCTGCGACTTTTGTTTTTTTCAGCAAATTTCTAAAAAATGTATTTTCTAAATTTAACATCCCTGTAACCTTTGTTTTTTTAATGAATTTTTTTTGTTTTAAAATAATTTTCCTAACTGCAACGTGTAACCTTAGAGGGTCAAAGAGTGAGTTGTATTGGTCGGTAAGTGGGTGTGAGTGTTTTTCTCTTAATCAGTACTTGAAAGTTACACAGTGACGTGTTTAACATGTGTCCCAGACTATTAATCCATTTGACCCGGTAAATGTTCAGACAGTGGCTCTGCTCATTACCAGTGGCAGCAGTCTATTCAGGTAGGATTTTGAAGTTTCTTTGGCATGCAGTAGTTCATACATGTCTTAAAACAGTTCCACATGCTTTAACCAATTTTGGGAAGATAGTAATCTATCTGTTTTCTTATATAACCCAAGTCCTTTGTCATTTATTCCCACTTTGTTCTTCTGGGCCCTATGTTAATAAATTATTTCAGACCCAGATGGATGTTAGGTAGCCATCAAGAACAGCTGCCATCACTGACTCCATTCTGTCCTGAACCATTCTCTAGATACTTCCTGGGGATGCAGTAAGGGAGGGTGGGTATTAGAGAGAAAAAGAGAGAGAGAGAGAGAGAGAGAGAGAGAAGAGAGTGCTGCCTTTCCAACACTGTTATTGGAAATTAATGTGTCCATCAACAACCTCAGATGGCAAACATCATATATTTAGAGCCTTAAAAAAACAGGATAGTGTTCTAAGGTAGTGTTTACATGATGGTTGAGGTAGATACATATCTCTGTAATGCTTTTGTCACTGCCTGTTCTTTCTGAGCCATAAAGTAGTTTAGGACTCCCAGGAGACGCATAAGGTGTAACTATTATTAAACCTAATGTAACTACACAACATTAAAAATTAGAACCTCTGTTTCTTTTTTATTTTACATTCTAAGATAGTAGTGAAGTAGAAAATAAATACTCCATACTAAGGAATGGGAATGTGTCCAAAACACTTTCCTTTTAAATATCAAATTACATCCCCCCACACTATTTTAGCTCAGTAGAAATCCCCTTTGGAACATTCTCTTGTACCAGTAGGTCACAAAATTTTCTGTAAGTAGTATACCAGCTTCAAATTCAACTGTAGCAGGTGTGTTTGACTGTTTTGAAATATAAGCATATCCAAAATAGCATACCTTTTTTCCAGAGCCAATCACAGAGTGACTTACTTTTTGCACAGACTCACTACCTAATTTTAGCTACCTGTACATTTACACATGTCAATCAAATATGTTCTTTATTAAGTTAGGTGTTGTCTTCCTTTTTAACTGCCTCTCATTTTGAAAATTGTCTCATTCAGCTCTGGCTTTCTCCTTTGTGATACTTTTCCTTACCTTCAAAATGGTGAGAGTGTGAAATGTAGGCCATAGCTTTGGGTTTTAGGTCAGAGAGTGTGCTAGAAAGAGTGGCATTGACAGGGACATGGGTCTGCCAGATTTCAACATTACTTGGGTTGGCCAGAGAGTATTAAAGTGGCATCAATTACTGCTTTGTTTGATAACATTGCAGGTTGCCAACATCCAGACCTCTTGATATGCACTGTGCATCTAGGCACGCTTACTGGGGTTGGACTGAAAATCCTATTGAAGGATACCTTTAGTCAATTTGTGGCACTTTTCCCTCACCCTGCCTTGGTGCTCTTTAACATTTCTGCATTCCTTAGAGACCATACCATGGGCTCTATTTACCACAACGATGTATGCTTTGGCATAGACAATATCTATAGAAGGGAAGGAGTTCATTCCATAGAGAAAGGCAACAGGGTGTTCCTCAACAACTTGAAAGACTGCATCCTGTTTCATATGCAATTATCATACACATAATAATCACAAAAGCTTTTCTCGAAGCACCACTTTTCCCAAACACTGGTTCCTTTTCTTTTTAAACCCCTTTTTAAATTTTTATTCAAATTTGTGAATCCGTCGCAAATCCACAAATCAATAACACACAATAAATACACAACAGCACAATTAGGATTCAAGATTCTGTGATTGACCCTGTGCATCTGTCAATGGTGTATAAGTGTCTGAGTAAGTCTGTGAGTGGATGTCTAATTGTGGGTGTGGGTGTGGGTCTGTGAGTGGCTGCATAAATGGATAAGTGGGTCTGTGATTGACCGTAAGAATGTCCAAGTGGGTCTGTGTGAGTGGCAGTGAGGGTATTTCAGTGGTTCTCTGAATGAATGTGTAATTGACTGAGTGAGCCTATGAGTAGATGAGTGAGTGTCTGAGTGGCTCTGTGGCTGGGTGTCAGAGTGTCTGAATAGGTCTGTCAGTGATTGTGTGAGTCTCTGTATGGGTCTAAAAGTGGGTCCATGAATGTCTGAGTTGGTCTGTAAGTAGGTGTGTGAGTGTCATAATGGGCCTGTGAGTGAATCTAAGGGTGGTTAAGTGGCTCTCTGAGTGGGAGTAAAAGTACCTGAGTGGGTATGTGAGTGGGTGTATAAGTTTTCAGTGGGTCTCTGAGTATATGAATGAGTGTCGGTGTCAGTCTGTGAGGATCTGTAAGATCGTGTGTGAGAGTGGGTGTGTGAGTGTGTGTGGGTCTGTCAATGGGTGTGAGAGTCTCTGAATGAGTCTGTGAGTGGGTGCATGAGTATCTCAGAAGGTCTTTGAGTAGGTGTGTGCGTCTGCAAGTTGGTGTCTTAGTGTCAGAGTGGATCTAAATGGGTGTGTAAGTGTCTGAGTGGGTCTGTGAGTGGGTGTGTCAGTATCTGACTGGGTCTGTGATTGGGCACGTAAGTGTCTGAGTGAGTATGTGAGTGGGTGTCTGAGTGGCTCCGTGAGTGGGTACATGACTATCTGAGTGGGTGTGTGAGTGGGTATATTAGTGTTTGAGTGGCTCTGTGAGTAGACATGTGAGTGTCTGAGTGGGTCTGTGAGTGGGTGTGAGTGTGAGTGAGTCTAACAGTGGGTGGGAGAATGTCTGAATGGCTTTGGGAGTGGGTTCATCAGTGTCTCAGTGGGTGTGTGAGTAGGTGTGTCAGCATCTGAGACAGTCTGTGAGTGTGTGCGTGAGTGTCTAAGTGGGTATGTGAATAGGTGTGTGTATCTGAGTGGGTGTCTGAGAGGGTATGTAGGTGTCTTAGTTATAGTTTCTTGAGATATCCTGACATGTCTTTTTAGTGACTTTCTAAGGTTTTTTCGAATTCTGTTTCCTAATTATAACGTCTTTGTAAACTTTATTTTTTTCAGTAAATTTCCTTGGTTTCTTTAATGCTATTTTTTCCAGTAAATTTCTAGTTTTTTTAAAAAAGTAATATAAAATGTTATTATAATATGTTTATCCAAGGGTTTGGCATGGGTTTGGCCTCCGGGACAGGCCACTGGCCAGGACCTGCTACCAACTCCCCACAAGCAGTCAACCCCATGTTGCGCATGGCCTTTGGCCTACCCGCAGAGGCAGCCAACCCACAGGCCCCCTCCCCAGGTCTCTTTTGGCCCCAGGGACCCCATCCTCGGGGACCCATCCCCTAGGGCTTGGTGCATTTTTTAGGAGGAGGTGGTCAAGTGTACCCCCTCCCTGTCCCCTTTTGGACACAGAGACCCCATTCCCTACGGCAACATATTTCAAAGCAAGGGGGACATGGCTCCCCTCCCCAGACCAATATTGGCACCAGGGATCCCATTCCCAGGGCCCAGCACCCTATTTAAAGTGGAGATGGCATGCAGCTCCCCTCCGATGGATACATTTGGCCACAGGCACTGCATACCTTGGGGCCTGGCATATTTTGCATGGGAAAGGGGCATGTGTCTCCCTCCCTGGGCCAATTTTAGCCCCAGGTACCCCGTCTTCCAGGGCCAGGTGCATTGGTTTAGGGGAGGGGGTATGTAGCCCCCATCCCCGGTCGTTTTTGGTCATGGGGACCCCATCCTCTGAGGCCCTCTACTATATTACCAGGAGAGGGGCCACACAGCCCCCAGGCTGATTTTGGCCCTGAGGGCAACATCTCCTGGGACTTGACCATATTCCAAATGAGGAGGGGGCACACATCCTTTTTTGGCTCAGGGACCCCATCACTTGGGGCCCGGCCAATGTGAAACATTTGAGAGGGGGCGCATGCCCCAGGGCTTATTTCGGCCCTAGGGAACCCATCCCTCTGGGCTTGGCTAACAAAGGATGGGTGACTTGGTGCCCACCCAGGCCACCCACCACACTATGCTTGAGGCCCACTGTGGTGCCCCAAAACTTTGAAGCTCCACCCAGCTCCCTGCATCCAGAGGGAGCTGCCATTGCTCCTGTCTGCAGGTTGCAACTAAAAATGCTGCGTCCTGCAAGTGAGAGGAAACACAGGTTTCCCTGCCTGCAAGTGAGCAAGCCTGGACACCGCTATGTCCCAAGGATGGGCTCCTGAGGACATAGCCTGAGCCTGCCAAAGGGCAAGGGGTTCCCAGGGCCATTAATGGTTCAGCGGGGTATGCAGCCCCTTCCCCCTTTGATGCACAGCAGGGCCAATGGGGCTGGGGTCCCCAGAGTTGAGAGCGGCCCGGGTAGGTGGGCCGCACTCCTCTACCCCTTTTTACTTAGCATTGGGGGAATAGGGGATGGGGTCCCCAGGGCCAAAAGTTGCCAATGGATGGGGCATCATGTGTCCACCCCCTCATATTATAATCAAGGACCTGGCTTACTTGGGATGGCTTAAAAAGAACAAGCACAGGAGACCGCACTTGTTTTTTTTTTTATTTTGCTGCAGATCCTCAGATGGCAAAAATGAGAAAAAAAAATGTTGACCCCATCACCAGGCACAAGTAATTTCTTTTGCCTTTTTTCCTCAGACTTGGCAGAGTCCAAGTCCAAAAATGTCTGCCACCACTTACTGGTTGAAGTGGTGGTAGTCACAGCATTGCTGTTGATGCGTGGATCCATTGTTCCACTGAGGTGGATATGCAGTGGATCCACGTCTCTAGGTATACATCAATCTTTTTTCTTTAATAACTACAAAATTACTGAACAGTTACACCAAATTACAAAAAGCACTCTTTCTGGACCAAAATATAGCTATCTTCACAAAATTCTCAATAAAAAAGTGCTCCAGTGATTCTTGAAGCACATGGAATGCTTTGTGGAGATTCGTGAAGCATGGCAATGTTAATTCCCAGAGGAGCCTGTCAACAAGACCACAGCTAAACCACTGAATGGAATTACACCAAATTTGGTAGAAAGGTAGGTGTTTTTCTGCAGACTGTGCTTTTTGTTATTTGTTTCACATCATTCAGTAGTTCTTGCAAAAGTTAATTTGAAAATTATAGTGATATCACTGGCTTGCTGTGGAAGTGCCTGTATGGGTCACTGAGTGGGTATATAAGTGGTGTATATAAGAGTCACTGGGTATATAAAAGCCTGTATACATGAGATAGTGGGTGTGTGAGTCTTTGAATAGGTGAGTGAGTGGGTGCATCAGTGCTTGTATGAGTAAGTGAGTAGCTGTGTGGATATCTGTATAGTTGACTGAATTGGTGTATCAGTGGATGTAAATGGTGACTCTGGGGGTGCATGTGTAGCTGAATGGGTTCTTGAACAGATACATAAGTGTCTGTATGGGTGAGAGACAGAGTACTTGAGAGGCTGTCTTGGTGCATCAATCGGTGTGTAAGTGGGTATATGGGTGAGTGAGTGGGTGTATGAGTGGCTGTATGTGTGAGCGAATGGGTGTTTGAGTGGTTGTATGGGTGAGTAAGTAAGTGTGAGAGAGCTTGTATGGGAGAGTATGTGGTTCTCTGAGTCACTGTATATGAGAGTGAATATATGTATTAGTATATGTATAAGTAACCGAGTGGCTGTTTGAGTAATTGTATGGATGAGGTAATGGCTATGTTAAAGACTTTATGGGTGAGTGAGTAGGTGTGTGAGTGGGTGCATGGTTAACTCATTTACTGTGTCAGTAGCTGTATGGGTGTAAGTGTGTCTATGTCTCCTTGACTGGATCTGTGAGTGGCTGTATTGGTAAATGAGTAGGTGCATGAGTGGCTGGATATGTGGGCTAGGGTTCCATTAGTGCCTTTATGGACAGGTTGATGTGTTACTGGCTGTATAGAAGAGTGACAAGAAGTGTAAGTGTTTGTATGGGTTCTGTGAATATATTTGTTAGTGATTGTGTGGGATTGGGTGTATGACATGTTTTATGTGAATTTCTGAGAACACCGCTTATAGCCCCGATACACAGGCAGATCATTTACTTTAAGGTAATATTTTAGTAACCCCAGTGTAAATGTTATGCATTCTTTCTCTGGAGTATGTCAATTTAGTTTATTTTGACATTCAACTGATACGTTAGCTATGAGAGAATATATTAAAAAGATTGTTTTGGCTGTCAGGTCTTATGTAGACTCATTATCCTCTTGACTGCAAATCTTCAAAACATTTGGCTTAAACGTCTAAGTTCATGTTTTTTGACGTATGGCTTTAAGAATTTAGAATTTACCTTTCGATCTATATTAAGGATGACTGCATATGGGGCTTTTATTTGTATGCCCTAGTCAATAACTTTAACTTTTTAAGTTATAGTATGTCTAGATTTGTTTAAACCCTTTATCTAATATGAACCATAAAATATTCGCACTACCGCAATGTACAAAAAGAGAAATTCTCAATTTCTAAATTAAAAATTAGTCATCCATGCCTACTATCTGTCTATATAACTGCTTTACTAGGTAATAGTTGATGTCATTATTCTTTTTAGAGTTTTGCACCTTTTAAATAGCATCCCCTTGAACTACCAAACTCTTCCATGAAGTACCTGAAGAGATCATATGTAATCAATATCACTATATAATAGCCTTTCAAGTAAGTCATATATACACAATGTGAATATGTGCAGGTGTAGAGATCATATGTCGATTTTCACACTTTTTCATGCATTTTAAACTATTTATTTTTATGTATACTAGAACCATACACATGCTTACCTGATTCCTCTGAGATAATCACAGTTAACCCAGCAGAGCCATCCATGCCTTGCTGTATACTACTGTTCTAAGTAAGTCGACTCTGAAAGTTTGTCGCCGTTACCTTGTCACCCTAAAAGACTATTTACATGCCTTTCTTATCAATAATTATAACAGTTCATTTCGAATTAGGTTAAGTTAATTTCGATTTGGATTCAACAATTCTTTGGTCCGACACCATACACACAATTTCATCCATGTTCCAGCACTTGAAATAGACCACTTGTTGAGTTTGGTGCACTGTATCGGCCTTCTTCATGGTGTGGCAAAGTAATAAGTTACTCAACGTAGACAGGTGTATATATGCATTTGCGTCATGTTATTGGGATAGTTATGGAGTTGCTCTAACAGCAGAATTATGTTCTTCGGACTACTATGATTCATTGTATGTAATACATGAACTGTATGTTATATGAATTATTTGGAAATGTTCTGTTTTATATTATGTCTATTTTTATTTACAGATGTGGTAATTTCCTGAAGAAGGCGTTCTTGATACGCCGAAACGCACGTCGAAAATTATAGATAATTACTACTGTGATAATTATTACTGTGATCACTGCTGCTAGACTGTGCATTTTCTTTACGTTTTACTGTAATTTTTTTATGTATGGCTATGATAGCCTTTTTTAGTACACTGTATTGAATACATTATATGTAATACAAATATACTGTGGTTTTTAACATAGGTCTTGGTTGTTTCATTGCTGTCACTGAGCACTCCATGTAACACTATAATTATGATTCCTTAATTGCCTAGGAAATATACTTACTCACATTGTAAGTGGGTGTGTCAGTGTTTCTGTGGATGATGTCATCAGTAATGTCATTTAAAATGTCATCAGTGATGTCATTTGAGATGTCATCATGATGTCACTGACCATGTCATGAGGAATCTAATATGTAAGGTCATAAGCATTGCATTGCAGGAGAATGGTATATAGTTAGCTCAGGTAACTATAACTGCTACAACCTACGTAATGCATTCAATTAAAGAACGGCCCTCCAGGCGATGTTGAAGTTATTAAATCATCGCAGCAGAAAACATTTGTACAGTGCCAGACCCGTTTTGGCTGAGAAAAGAAGGGGGGGGGGTCACAAAACGTGTTTTACCCATGTTATGTTAATGAGGATATTTAATTTTTTGAACATGACTACAGCACAAACCGCTCTATGGAATTACACCAATTAGGCAGAAAGCTAGATGCTAATCTGGAAAGCGTGCTGTTTGTGAATCTGTTTAGTAGTTTCAGAGATATTTAAGATGAAAATATATAAGTTTAAGTTTAAGTTTAAGTTTAAAATATTTATCGAGCGCAACGTACACCTGGGCGGTTTCTTGGCGCTAAAGTAGCAGGCAGCCAACTGGGCAAGAGCAGTCGCTAAGACGTCGACTGGAAAGGCAGGCAGGGCTTACGAAAGAAGAGCCTGAGAAAATAAAAAGGTCTTCAGAGCTTTGCGGAAACTGGAATACTGGGTGAGGGACCTAAGATGGAAGGGGAGAGAATTCCAGAAAATTGGGGCGAGAGTGGAAAATTTTGAGCCACCCTGTTTTTTTTTCTGGTAGCGGGGTACTGCTAAAAGAAGTTGTGCCGAGGAGCGGAGGTCTCTGCCCGGGACATAGGCCTTGATGGCAGAGGATATGAAAAGGGGGGCCAGGTCAGTCCTAGGCTGGAACGCCATGCAGCCTAATTTGAACAAGGCGCGTTCCCGCACAGGGAGCCAGTGGAGGGTTTTCAGGAGGGGGGAGGTGTGGTGGAATTTGGGAAGACCGAAGGCCAGGCGGGCAGCCTGGTTCTGCACTAGTTGCAGTTTACGCAGGCTGTACTGAGGGATGCCATTGAACAAGATGTTCCCGTAGTCCAGGCGGGACAGGACCAGTGCGGACATAATTAGTTTGAGTGCAGAGAAGGAAAAGAAGCGAGAGATGGAGCGGATAGTACGGAGAGTAAGAAAGCAGGAAGAAACCACTGAACCAATCTGGGAGTGCAAAGTGAGTTTATCATTTAGCTTGATGCCAAGAGTCTTAACAGAGGAAGCAGGGGTGGGAGGAGAACCAAAGGAGGGGGGCCAAAAGAGAGAATTCCAGGGACTGGAGCAACCACCCGTCACCACAAGTTCCGTTTTATCGGGATTGAGTTTCAGGTGATTGAAATTCATCCAGTCCCTGATGAAAGATAGGATAGATTGGAAATTAGAGATAGAATCAGGGGTAGAAGACAGATTGAAGATGAGCTGGAGGTCATCGGCATAGTTATATACCGTGACCTCCAGCTGCTGTAGGGCAAAGATAAGAGGAGCGATATAAAGATTAAACAGTAAAGGAGAGAGAGAAGAGCCCTGAGGAACACCGCACTGGACCTGGCAGGGGGTAGCTGAAAACTCCCCGAGGTGGACCGCCTGGGTCCGGTCCCTCAAAAAGGATGAAAGCCAAATAAGGGCTGAGCCTCCTATGCCCGCCGCCTTGACACGGGAAATATAGATATCAGGGATTAAAAACTTGGTTGTTCTCTCAAGCCTATCATTAGCCATTGTCAGCTCTGTGTTATGTTGGACGGATTCTTCACTTTTCCTATAGCGCCATGAAGCCTATGGGCGTACGAGCGCTCTATAAATTGATTTTAACATAACATAACATAACAGGGAGCTCAACAGTTTACTGAAACCCTACTGAAATTCGATTGGCTGCCAACACTTCAACCAGGAAGTGATGGCAGCCATCTTGGGACTCGTCTGACCCGAGTCCCACAAAAAATGTAAAAGAAAAAAGAAAAGGGGGCAGGGTAAAAATACCCTAAGCCCCTAGGCCTCGTGGGGGATCCCACTAAGACTCCACAGGGCCCATAAAAGCATTTTCTTTCATTCAGCGGGAATCTTGGATTTGGCTGAAAAATAAATCAAAAAATGCGGGCTCCCGTCCTTCGATCATTGTCATTATCAGCCTGGGGTGCGCCAGATCAAGGGACATCATGCAGACAATGTAGGGGGGGCATAACCCCCCTCCTTGGGCTTAATATCCCCCTGGGACCACCTCCTCTCTGAGGCTTTTTATTTTTGTTGATGGCACCACTTGCACCCCCCAGCCCAGGGGACCACCACCTCCCTGGGGCTTAATGTTTACTTAATGCACGGGGCTGCGTGGACCCCCCACAGCCCGGGTTCACCACCTCCCCTTGTGTTTAATGGTAATTGATGCAGGTGGGCCACACAGATCCCCCGCTGCCCTGAGGGCCACTACCTCCCTGTGACTTTAACAATAATTGATGTGGGTGGGGCAACACAGAGCCCCCTGCAGCTCCAGGACCACCACCTCCCTGGGGCTTTAATAATTAGTAATACAGGGGGTCTCGCAGACCCCCGTAGCCCCAGACACCACCACCTCCTTGGAGCAAATTTGGAGATGGAAGGGGGGGGGTCTGTGCCTCCTAGAGCCCTAGATGGCCATGGGGACTGCCAACCCCCAGGACTGGCTTCTGTTATGTCACAGGGTGCCCACTGTGAGAAGTTAGCCTGGCATATGATGTCCATTAGTTCTAGTGGGCACCTTGCACCAGTCTAATCGACCCTTATTGATGGTGGTTGTAAAGTCAACCTTATAGAAAGCTATCCTAGGGGTAGCAGTGACGAGCAGTCTTCAGGATAAGACTTCAAAATGTGAATTAAGCGAGTTGTTTTACCAATTATAATCCCTTGAGTACCAAATTAAAGCACACCACACAGGGTATATATCAAATATATATGTATTTATTGTAAACACAACCCCTCTGCACTCTTTATTAGGTCAGAGGTAAAAGTACAATACAAGTTACTTAATTGGCATACGATAAGTTGCACAGTATACATTTTGCTCTAGGGGCCTCACAAACCATATACTAAAATAGTGGTATAAGAACCACTTGAGAATTAGAAAGCAGGCCTGGGGCCTGTGGAATTGCTGGGGCTACTCTAAACTAAGTATGGGCGGAAAATTCGTTCCGCTCGCGGAATTTGCGGATTTTCCACGATTTCGTGATCTGCGAATCGCGCGGAATCATGGCAAAATCCGCAAATCCGCAACCTGGAAGAATTTAGCTCAGGAAGCACTTACAGGGTTAAAGCAGGTGCCCACATTGAAGCTAATTTCTTTGTAAAATGGTTACAAAGAAATTAACTTCAACTTGGGCACCTGCTGTAACCCTGTAAGTGCTTCCTGAGCGGCGCATCGTTGCCTACTTGCAACTATTCTCTGACCGAGCTCTTACCCTCGAAGCAGGGTCAGAGAATAGTTACAATTAGGCAACAAGGCACTTACAGATAAAAAAAGCAGGTGCCTGGGTTGAAGCTAAAATTCAGTAACGCATTATAATCAGCCCAAGAATCTAGTGAGAACGGTCGATGCTAGGCAGGTGTGCTTTCTCCTCAGATCTACCGTCTACAATTAGCTGTAATCCGTGATGGGGTCTAGGCTTCCACGCAATCCCCCTGTACTTCCAGTGACCAGAAGGCTGCTTTCTCCTCATCTGCTGCGCTGATCGGCCTCTGACCCTTTTGTACCGCCTTTCTAAACTTGAGGCATGTGAACTCGCACAGAAGCCCGGCTCCGTCCCAACACACACTAGGCTATACAACCTCTTCCCGCACTTTCCCCCACTGTGATGGACAGCTCACTCGAGGGACCTCTGCGCCTATGGGCGCGGTGGCAAAGTTACAGACACACGGGGTCCCTGAAGACAACTCTTCCAGGCCTTTATGCTGCTGTAGTGCAGGAAAAGCATAATACATTTACTCAACGAGGTAGCACTTACTGCTTTCTACTCACCTGCTGCGCTGATTATCTTCTGACCCTATAAAAACTTGAGGCATTGGTACTCGCACAGAAGCCCGGCCCCAGCCCACACACACTAGGCTATGTAACCTATTCCCGCCCTTTCCCCCACTGTGATGGACAGCTCACTCGAGGGACCTCGGCGCCTATGGGCGTGGTGACAAAGTTACAGACACACGGGGTCACTAAAGACAACTCTTCCGGGCCTTTACGCTGCTGTATTGCAGGAAAAGCACAATACATTTACCCAACGAGGTAGCACCTACTGCTTTCTCCTCATCTGCTGAGCTGATCGGCCTCTGACCCTTTATAAACTTGAGGCATGTCAACTCGCACAGAAGCCCGGCCCCAGCCCACACACACTAGGCTATGCAACCTTTTCCCGCCCTTTCCCCCACTGTGATGGACAGCTCACTCGAGGGACCTCGGCGCCTATGGGCGCGGTGGCAAAGTTACAGACACACGGGGTCACTGAAGACAACTCTTCCGGGCCTTTACGCTGCTGTAGTGCATGAAAAGCACAATACATTTACCCAACGAGGTAGCACTTACTGCTTTCTCCTCATTTGCTGAGCTGATCGGCCTCTGACCCTTTATAAACTTGAGGCATGTGAACTTGCACAGAAGCCTGGCCCCAGCCCACACACACTAGGGTATGCAACCTCTTCCTGCCGTTTCCCCCACTGTGAAGGACAGCTCACTCGAGGGACCTCGGTGTCTATGGGCGCGATGGCAAAGTTACAGACACACGGGGTCACTGAAGATAACTCCTCTGGGCCTTTACGCTGCTGTAGTGCAGGAAAAGCACAATACATTTACCCAACGAGGTAGCACTTACTGTTTTCTCCTCATTTGCTGCACTGATCAGCCTCTGACCCTTTATAAACTTGAGGTGTGTGAACTCGCACAGAAGCCCAGCCCCAGCCCACACACGCTAGGCTATGCAACCTCTTGCCGCCCTTTCCCCCACTGTGATGGACAGCTGACTCGAGGGACCTCGGCGCCTATGGGCACGGTGGCAAAGTTACAGACACACGGGGTCATTGGGGACAACTCTTCTGGGCCTTTACGCAGCTGTAGTGCAGGAAAAGCACGATACATTTACCCAACGAGGTAGCACTTACTGCTTTTTCCTCATTTGCTGCGTTGATAGGCCTCTGACCCTTTATAAACTTGAGGCATGTGAACTCGCACAGATGCCCGGCCCCAGCCCACACACACTAGACTATGCAACCTCTTCCCGCCCTTTCCCCCGTGGCAAAGTTACAGACACACGGGGTCACTGGAGACAACTCTTCTGGGCCTTTACGCAGCTGTAGTGTAGGAAAAGCACAATACAGATTTACCCAACGAGGTAGCACTTACTGATTAGCCAGTAGAAAGTACTCCAGTTAAGTATGGTGCAAATCGCAAAAAAATCCACGATTTCGCAGGAAAATCCACGAATTCGCAGATTTTTTTGCGATTTCGCGCAAATTTGCGAACCACTGATTCGCAAAATTCGCCCATACTTACTCTAAACAACCAAAGGTTAGGATGTAGGAGGCCCCCGGGAGACGCGTTCAGTGACTAAACACAGTCGCGGGTTACCATTGAGATTCTATGGGAAACTAACAAGTTGCAAATTTACAATTTAAGGACACATAAATAAACTATGATGGAACCCTTTTGGATGTAGACACTAGGAAGGCCAATACCCTCGAGACTATCAGAGTACTCGTGTTACCTCACCCACGGAAGCCGGAAGTCAGATTACTTCTGTCTTTCTTGTCTTCCTTGGTCTGTGCGGCACCGGGACATCTGATTGCCTTTGGGACGCTGGTGGTCAGGGTTTTCCATCTGGGTTTGGCTAATAAGACCTAAGTTTGAAGGGAGTTTGCTGGTATGAGGCAGGGCTTCGCTTATCCATCGCGTCTGACAGTGTGAGACTATTAAAACAAGTCCCGATGTTCAGAATAATACGTTTGACACTTTGGGACTACCTTTCCCAGCATGCCTGGACACCAGACGCTTTGATGCAGCCACGCAATCACGTTTGTTACGCAAGTCACGTGACTGGGCTGAATCATGGCTTGACGATGCCATCAACATTTAAATCCCGAGTACCGTAACTGCAGCTGACTGCATGGCAACTCGGATTCAGGTAGTGACGAGAGGTTATTCCCGCAGAACAGTAAGGAGCGATTGGGGGTGACGTATTAGGGTACTTTGGGCCGGCCGTGCTTGTGATGCCGTGACGGCTTGGTCACGGGATAGCGGGCATGATGTCGCGGGTATCGGCAATAAACAAGTTTGTGCTGGGTTGAACCCTTTTTGACGTCAATATAAGATAATCAGAGCAGACGCTTACTTCTCTTTATTCCGTGACATAGGTTGTGTTCTTGGGATACCTCCCTGCCAGGTGCCATTTCGGTTTTCGAACTTTGGTAAACTCGAGTTCATGGCATGTCCATTCTTTGTCATCTATTCAGTGTGGGTATGCACTGGTTTGATAATGTGACAGACCCGTGGAGTGTGTTCCTTTTAGGAAGATATGTTGATCTTTTCCATGCAGTGAAATTTATTTTAACGATTTCTTTTAAACATATCCAATAGGGTGGCAAATGAGGTTACTCTTGATATATTGTGGGGGTCTAATGAATGTTACAGGCTACCCGTTTTGGGTCACAAGTTGGATACAACATATTTTTGATACTTTTGAGGGGCTCATTCAGCTTGGCACTTTGGAGTAAGCATATACATCATTGCGCTTCCTTGCAGTATTTGCATCCTGTGTTTTTGAGACTCTCCACTACACGGGACGATCAAACTACGATCCTTTCTAAACAAACACATTTTTTTTACACTTGGCACATTGACCGAACTGCGGCTTGGCAAGGTTCAGGATTGGGAATGACAGACGTCCTGAAGAAGACTGCGGTGACCTTTTGAGGTACAGTAAGTCGGTCGAAACATGTTGGCACAAGCAGTATCAGGAGTGGTGTTTTTGAGAACCTTATTTCTCCTTTAAACACTACCCATCCTTTTTTCTTTTTAATCCTGGTTGTGGAACCTACGAATTAGGGTTTTTGATTGGTATCCCCAAACCAGTTTTAGAGCACTTTCCCTTTAACTGCACTTTTATCGTATCACCATTCCCAGTCACAGGGTGAGAATTGGCACCTGATCACAATGTTTGTCATTTTGTGTATATGTTGCGTCTTGTGATTCTGTATTATTTATTATTTTTTTCCCCCTCCCTTATGCCCCGCCCTGAGTGTGGCTACACCAGGGCGTATTGTAAGCAGACCCGATGATGAAGCATTACACACACCTTGGTGTGTGAGTGAGGGCAGTTTTTCAAAACATATGAATTTTTCTCTGTCTTGTATTATTATACGTGTATTCTGGTCCTGCCACCCCTTCTTTGTGTGTGCATAACTTGACTTTGGGGGTTCAAGGGTGGTAGAGTTTATGTTCGACCCTCTCCCCTTCTTTGTGAGTGATGATATTTTGAGCGGCAGCTTAGCCGCAGGGGTATTCTCCTGTTTTTTGGGTCCCTTGACAATTGCTATTGCCATTTGGGACTTATGTTGAACTGCACTCTTTGTTCCATATCTTTCTAATTCTGCGGCGACCTACCCACCTCCACTCCGTCCCTTTTGTGGTAACAACACTCGTTTTTTGGTGGTAGTTCACTTGTGGACACCACCAATCCCTCTTTGAGATGGCACTCATTCCTGGATTGTCTTTTGGAGAGGACATAGTGTCTGATATTCTGGCAGGGCCCTCTATTCTGGGCGATGCTGCTGTCACAGAGGTTTTAGCGCAAGGTGAAGGTTGGGATACTTTATTAGAGCTTAAAAAGACCCAAGTTAAAACCATCTTACATGGGGCTATTCTCACTGAATACCTATGGGTGAATGCTGCCCCGAGGGGACTCCTAGTGACGAATGAACCCCTGATATTTCTAGAGGATGAGGCATTCAGACGGGACTGGGCCTTAGTGGCCTGGAAATGCACCTGTGATTGGCTAGTTTTAATCATCAGTACGGCAAAGCGGTTAGCGGATGCCCTCCTCATTCAGATCCAAACTACGGAATCAGGTCTTCAAACTGACATCGTAATGGCAACCTTTGACCACAAATTAGACCTCATAAACACAGAATTATGCCAATATAGAGATCATCTGATACATTAAAAAATCTTCAAATTACAAAAGGATTTGAGGAACTTCTCTAGGGAGAAGGTCTAACCCTACACTGATAATGAGTATGCAAAACTGAAACTGGCAGAAAATAATAAGAGTAACCAACAGGGTCGTCCTCGCCACTATACCACCAGTAGCTCGAGTGAGGGCAGTGAGGGTGATTTCCCACAAAAAAGGAGAGGGAGGGGCCGGGGTTACTGGCGAGGCCCGAGGCCACCAGTGTTCCACCAGCCGTTCCATCAATATCCACACCAGCCCTATAATTAGCCGGTAATGGGATACCCGCCACAAGCACCTTTTCAAAACCAACTTTTTGATGACCCCCGGTTTCAGACCCCACAGTTTCAAACCACCCAGTTTCAAAACTATCAGGGGCCTTTTTTAGGGAGAGGCCGGAACAAGGGACGAGGGAAACAGAGAGGCCATCCAACCAAGATATCACCCAACGGGTGACCAGGAGTATGGCACAGAGCGGTCTACCGAGCACGAGCCATGGGCCACCCTAGTGGTGAATCTATCCTCCTGCCCCCTTACCTCTGTGCAGGAACAGGTACTTAACAAAGGGTTGGGTTTCGTCCCTACCAATTATCCTGACCTTTTTAAACTTTGTCAGGATTTGGCAGCTTTCTTTCGTAACCTTAGATTGAAGGTCTTTTTCCAGGGTCAAGAATCCTCAGACTTAGATAAATGGGATACGTCTCTCCGTCCTAAGTCTACCTTCACTCCTCAACTGTCACTGCTTCCTCCACAAGTGGCGGCTTTTGAGCAGGCTGTGGTCCACGACTTGGAGAACTCTAACTTAACTCAACACCATGACTTTTCCAACCTGTCTAATTTAGAGAGGTTGGAACTAAAGGAATTGATACAGAATAAGAACATTATCCTAAAACCCGCAGACAAGGGTGGTGCTACGGTGATCTTGGATCGAGACATATACCGCACAGAATGCATCCGCCTTTTGTCTGATTCTAGAACTTATCGCAGGCTAGTGGATGATCCCACGGATGCCACCTCGAGAGAAATCACCACGATGGTGGAGGAGGCTCGGTCTAATGACTGGATCTCTGGACATGAGGCAGAGTTTTTAATTAACAAACAACCAAATACCCCGTATTTTTACATCTTACCAAAGATCCATAAAGCAGTGAGACCCCCTCCCGGGAGACCGATTGTCTCCGGGATGGGGTCCCTGCTCGAACCCCTGTCGCAGTTTTGCGATTTCTTTTTAACCACTTGGCTGCTAAGGGGTTTTTTCCTCCCGTGCTGAAGATTTATGTTTCCCATTATACATGACGAGTTGACCTTGTCATGAGCACAGCTTCAGTGTGCCTCATGACGAGTTCACCTTGTCATTAGCATGCAAGTGGTAAAACCCCTTGTGCAGAAGCTGCCGGCATATCTGAGGGATACTCTTGACATCTTGAATCTCTTAAAAGACATACCCTTTGAGACCAACAATGAGTTTCTTATAGTTCTCGATATAGAGGCTCTATATACTAATATTCCGCAGATGGAAACTCTAAGGGTTTTGGAGACTATCTTATTTGAGGAAGAATGGCCCTATCAGACACCGAGAGCCTTTGTGTTACATCTAGCTGAGATAGCTCTAACTAAAAACTTTTTCGAGTTCGAAGGCACAATGTTCCTCCAAACCCATGGAACTTCCATGGGCAGTGTGTTCGGGCCGAGCCTGGCCGGATTGTATGTGGGGGCATTTGAGCATGCAACGATTTTGAATACCACATGTCCATGGACGGCCCACTTGAGATTGTGGCGGCGTTACATCGATGACGTCTTGGTGATTTGGAGAGGTGATGAAACATCTGTCAGTCACTTTTTGGACTGGCTTAACGAGAGGAATCCGCTTCTCCATTTCACCTCGACAGTCACCAAGACCAGCTTACCCTTCCTGGATCTATTGATTGAACCAAAAGAGGGTTTTCTGACAACGAGAGTGTATCATAAGCCCACAGATAAGAATGCTTTACTGAAATTCGAAAGCTTCCACCCTAAATCCCTCTGGGAGAACCTGCCGGTGGGATCATTCTTCCGCATCCGCCGCAACTGCTCGGAACGAGCTGATTTCATCACGGAGGCAGGGGCCCTGTCTCAAAAATTACAGCAAAGGGGGTACCCCCGGAGGGTTATTAAAAGGGCCCGGTAGAGGGCCATCAACACTGATCGCGAGTCCCTCCTCTCCATAACGATTGGGCCGAAATCAAATAAACCAGTGTTTGTGTCTACGTTCAATACTGCATCCCAGCAGATTAAACGGCTGGTGCTACAAAATTAGAAAATTCTAAACTCGGGTGGCTTAAGTATGGAGAAGCCTTTGTTTTCCTTTAAGCGCAGCCAGAATTTGAAAGATCTGCTAGTCCATACGAGACCAAGGGCACCTATGATCACGAGGGATACTCATACTGTGAAGGGACTACCAAGACTGATGAGCCACACACGATGTGGCTCGTGTAGTGTCTGCCACCTTACCACCAGTACCAAACAGATCGACCTGGGACTTCGAACACCCTGGGAGCAGAGATCCCATACCAACTATAACTCACAGGAGGTGATCTATCTAATTACCTGTCCTTGTCAAAAACACTATGTGGGTATGACAAGCAGAACGGTTAAGACAAGAATTACAGAACACCGAAGTACTATTAGATGTGGCAGATCTAATACTAGACTCACAGCACACTTTTTGGTGGTGGGACACGCTTCGGAAGACATCAGGTGGACTGTAATAGAGAAACTACAATTAGGTAGACATGGGGCAGACGACCAACGCGCCTTACTCCTACGCGAGGAGAAATGGGTCTACCGTATACGGAGCCACATAGTGGGATTAAATGATGATATCCCGTGGTAAACGTTGGGGAGGTGATTCATGGTCTTGAGTCCCTCGGCCTATTTCCACTCTCTATGATTGGTCCTTTAGAGGGTTTGCTTGAGGGGGGTTACATGGACTGGTAGGGGATCTGATTATGGCTTGAATTATGCTCCCTCTGCCCCGAGGTGACCTGGCATTTCCCTCTAGGGACCGGTCAAATTGGAGACTTATATTATCTTCTGCCCCGCATACATGTTTCAAGTATTGTGTAATTTATGAAGTCAGATTACTTCTGTCTTCCTTGTCTTCCTTGGTCTGTGCGGCACCGTGACATCTGATTGCCTTTGGGACGCTGGTGGCCAGGGTTTTCCATCTGGGTTTGGCTAATATAGACCTAGGTTTGAAGCGGGTTTGCTTGTATGATTCAGGGCTTCGCTTATCCATCGTGTCTGACAGTGTGAGACTATTAAAACAAGTCCCGATGTTCAGAATAATACGTTTGACACTTTGGGACTATCTTCCCCAGCATGCCTGGATGCCAGACGCGTTGATGCAGTCACGCAATCACGTTTTTGACGCGAGTCACGTGACTGGGCTGAATCACGGCTTGACGACGCCATCAACATTTAAGTCCCGAGTACCGTAACTGCTGCTGACTGCACGGCAACTCGGATTCAGGCAGTGACGAGAGGTTATTCCCACAGAACAGTAAGGAGCGATTGGGGGTGACATATTAGGGTACTTTGGGCCGGCCGTGCTTGTGACACCGTGACGGCTTGGTCACGGGATAGCGGGCATGATGTCGCGGGTATCGGCAATAAACAAGTTTGTGCTGGGTTGAACCCTTTTTTGGCGTCAATATAAGATAATCAGAGCAGACGCTTACTTCTCTTTATTCCGTGACATAGGTTGTGTTCTTGGAATGCCTCCCTGCCGGGTGCCATTTCGGGTTTCGAACTTTGGTAAACTCGGTGAGTGCATGGCATGTCCATTCTTTGTCATCTATTCAGTATGGGTATGCACTGGTTTGATAATGTGACAGACCCGTGGAGTGTATTCCTTTTAGGAAGATATGTTGATTTTTCCATGTAGTGAAAGATATTTTAACGATTTCTTTTAAACATATCCAATAGGGTGGCAAATGAGGTTACTCTTGATATATTGTGGGGGTCTAATGAATGTTACAGGCTACCCGTTTTGGGTCACAAGTTGGATACAACATATTTTTGATACTTTTGAGGGGCTCATTCGGCTTGGCACTTTGGAGTAAGCATATACATCATTGTGCTTCCTTGCAGTATTTGCATCCTGTGTTTTTGGGACTCTCCACTACACGGGACAATCAAACTACGAAATTTTTTTACACTTGGCACATTGACCGAACTGCGGCTTGGCCAGGTTCAGAATTGGGAACTACAGACGTCCTGAAGAAGACCGGGGTGACCTTTTGAGGCACAGTAAGTCGGTCGAAACATGTTGGCATAAGCAGTATCAGGAGGGGTGTTTTTGAGAACGTTATTTCTCCTTTAAACACTACCCATCCTTTTTTCTTTTTAATTCTGGTTGTGCACTTTTGTCGTATCACCATTCTCAGTCACAGGGTGAGAATTGGTACCTGATCACAATGTTTGTCATTTTGTGTATATGTTGCGTCTTGTGATTCTGTATTATTTATTATTTTTTCCCCCTCCCTTATGCTCCGCCCTGAGTGTGGCTACACCAGGGCGTATTGTAAGCAGACCCGATGATGAAGCATGTCACACACCTTGGTGTGTGAGTGAGGGCAGTTTTTCAAAACAGATGAATTTATTTCTGTCTTGTATTATTATACGTGTATTCTGGTCCTGCCACCCCTTCTTTGTGTGTGCATAACTTGACTTTGGGGGTTCAAGGGTGGTAGAGTTTATGTTCGACCCTCTCCCCTTCTTTGTGAGTAATGATAGGATGTAGGAGGCCCACGGGAGACGCGTTCAGTGACTAAACACAGTCGCCGGTTACCATTGACATTCTATGGGAAACTAACAAGTAACGAATTTACAATTTAAGGACACTTCTAAATAAATTATGATGGAATCCTTTTGGATGTAGACACTAGGAAGGCCAATACCCTCAAGACTATCAGAGTACTGTTGTCACCTCACCCACGGAAGCCGGGTGCATAGGTCTCTTTTGGTGTTGGGTTTCGTCATCGATTTCAATGGAGATCTGCAAAGAAGTGATGCAGGCGACCAGAGGGAAAGTGTCTGGGTGGATCCAAGGGTGGATCAAAGATCTGTAGAACCTGAAAGCAGAAGGGACAGAATCTGGGTCACTTGCCAGTGACCAAGGCGGCGATAGGAAGATACCACCAGATGTCGGGTGATTTCAGGTGAGGAGGTAAAGCTTGTCTCTTCAGTCACGAGGACCAGGAGGCGTCGACGACAGCCAGGAGCTGAATTCGAGCTATCCCACAAAGGTTCTAGTTGACTGTGGTGTCGGTATCCGGATTGGACCCAACAAGCCTTCTCCTTTGCAGGGAAGTTGGAGCAAGCCTGGAGTAACCAGGAAAGCAAGTTAGATTCAAAGGAAAGTCTTCGGGGGGCTCACTAGCCAATGGGCAAGGAACTGCAAAGACGCGTCTAGCTGAAATGCAAAAGCTGGGCCCATGGGACACTCGTGAAGTGGGAGCCTCTGAGCTTTGGTGCAAATGGTGCTCGGATTTGGGGCTTCAAGCACCCCAATGCACAACTTGAAGATACCTTGTAAAGTAGGTGCTGCATGCAAAATTCAGGATGTCCAGGAGTTCCAGTCCCACGTCTCTCGTGTCCGCCACGGGTCTCAGCTGTGCTGTGAGAGAAGGCCTGGGTCAGAGACGTCTGAAAGTCTATGTCCTGTGTCGCAGATTCTTCGGGATCCGGCGGGAGCCTCGAAAATGCAGACCAGCAGATTTGCTGTTGGTGCCTGTTTGAATAGGGTGGTCACTCCTTGACCACAAGGGAGAAATCTTCCATCTTCCAGTCGAAATGGAATGTCAAAGGTCCAGGATATATGTTTCAGAGTTTCGTGCAGGGTAATCTAAAGTCCTAGGGACTGGGTTCCTATACTTATACTAAGTTTAGGGGCTGACCTACATTTAAGGTCCCTCCTATGGGTGGACCTGGGAAGGGGGTGGTTACACCCTTTCCCTTTGTCCAGTTTCGTGCCAGAGCTAGGGCAGAGTGCCCCAGCAACCGGTTTAAACTGGAAAATGCATGGAGCACCTTATGTGCCCCAGGCAGTGTCTGAAAAGCATTCACTGAATGCAGCCCTCCCTGCCCCAATACACTAAAGCCTGTCTGGGGAGGTGCCAGCAACTCCCTGGACAGGAAACCTATTGTCCAGGCCTCCCCTGATGGAGTTTCGTCCAGCAGCAGGAGGGCAAACTCGTGGCTGTGGCAGCTGCATCCATTTTGTGATGCTGAGGCTCTGTTTAACTTTAACCGGGTAAACCAGTAACTACATGTCTTCTCCCTCTAGAAGTCACAACCTTATATAGGTGTTGAACCGCTACTATCGACACATATTCGAGATTTTAACTATCGAATCGGTAGGTTTAGAAACCGTTCTATACGAGTGTTTTAATGTCACTCATTCGGATGGTTGCACTTTGGTCACTTGGTTTATAGAGATTGATTTGGTAGCACTATTGAGGTTGTAGTGTGTTTTATCTAGGTACCTGAAGATATTCCTATTCTTTGCCCTTGTCCGGTTATAAATCAATAATATCCCTACAACGGCATAGAAACTCTTTTCATAATTCAGTCATAGCGCATGCTGTCACATTAAGCAAGCCTATTCCTCCAGCCCCCTAGAAAGCACACCGAGTTCTTAAACAAATCCAAGCCTCCAGCAACCTGGGAAATCCCCGCTGCTTTGTTTTGATTTTGTCCGAGAACTCCTGTAAAGCACTGTAAGAACTACCAGTTCTTAGTGACATCTTTATTGACGTCTTATGTCCAGCCTTACGTCAAACCCGGCACCTTTCAGGTATAAATATACCAACGTTTCCTTAAGCAAACAGACGGTGGTAATCCTGGAGCAGTGCAGCTATCTACTTCCGAAGAGCCCAGCTGATGCGAGAGCCCACGGACGCTGCCCCTCCCTTTTGACGCGCTGAGAAAGACGCTGTCTTTTCTCTTGCCGAGAAATCCAGCCTCCGGCGTTTCCAGCCTACCTTTGCGGGTAACTGGGATACCGAGTCCTGAGAGAGAGATACCAGCCCTCCTGCCTTCTAATACCCAGGTACTGAACTGACTAAACCCTTACAGAGAATTCTTGAGTCAGATTCTTGGCAAAACAAACTTAACTTAAACTGCTACTTACTTACTCCTTCCCACGTATTAGGCTTAGGTCAGGTACACCGGGGTAGGCGTAGTTAGAAGCACCAGTTGAGTACGATTAGTCAATGTATATATGTATGTATCTATTTTATCCATTTTAAAGTATCATATGGCTAAGAAACCATATCCATGCTTTTACAGTATTATTTTATAATCCTGCTTTTACTGTATGCACTTTACTTAGCTATAAGTATTGCAATTGTAGCAATTCATTTCTCTTGTATGAGGAAAGAGACTGCTCAATAAATAACGCCCGTCTCTCCTTTTCTCTGCAATCTGGTGAAACTAAGTACGCACCTTTGACTGAGTGAAATAGCTGTCTTTTGTTTTCACACGGCTCTAGAGATATACTCTTATTCAGGGAGAGCAAAGTTGTCATGTTTTATGGTTGTCAGATACTAAATCCCTTCTTGTCTATCCAGGGAGGTTAAACTCCTCCTCGCCTATTCGAGAAAGTTTCTAGTGAACTCTGAGCTAGCTGGTAAACACTTAAGTCTAATATAGTCAGTAGAGACCTAGTTAACCTCAGTCCTACGTCTACACTGTTAAATATATTATTCCAATGCGCAGAGCCTATTGGGACTATAGGAACTACACTACATGGCGCCAAATGTTTGGTAAGGCGATAAATCTAACGCAAGCCGTTAGAGTAACTCAGTCGTGCTTTTTCACACAGACCCTTTCTCCCGTAAATACTCCAAAGACGTCTGGAGTGGGTCAAAGGTTAAAATCCGCAGGAACTTAGTAGGAAGAGATTTCTATGTATAGTTTTTGGTTTATTCAACGTTGAAGGATACAGTGTTCCAAAATATTGTGCACCTAATCTTTGTTTCCTTGAAAACCTGATCTGCAAACAAAAAACCTTCCTGTCAGTAAAATGTCAGACAATGAAGGAGATAGGGAGACAGCTAGAATAGCAGCTCAACTCCTAGCGGAAGACACAAGTCTCCTACAGCAAGACCCGGATGCAATACTCATCCCGGTCAGCATAAGAAAAACTATAACTCTTAAACTAATAGAAAATGGACTAACATCGAGAGGTGGTACAGTCATATTCGTAATTGAGGCACATGAATATCGGCAGACAGAGGTATTCTATTCATGGATAAACTTTCCAGCAGCAAACGCTGTCACACATGAATTCCACTATTACAAAGTAGAGGAACCTCCGGAAGAGTACACCCCTTTCGAGGAGGTGGAAATCCCATTAAAATACCAAGAGCACCTGCTCTGGTTTAAAGGCGCCCTAAAACATAATATTCACATCACCGGGCTCGGTCCACTAGGTAGACCAGGAGCAACGTGGCCGGTTCTAGCCAGCTACACACCACAACCTGACATTTATAAAATGGCAAGTGAAGAACTCTTAGTTAAAATAAAAGAATTGACACAGGCATACAGAGAGTTGGTTCAATTGGCAACTGAGGATATAACTTTCCTCCAGAAATTTAAAGAAACAGATATAGCAGAACAACCATTTGAACTTGCCAGAATCATAGAAAAATCCTATGAAGAGCTAGGAAGAGATAGTTTGGGTGGGAAACCAGTAAAACCCCAGTTAACTGAAAATCCTGAAAAGATATTTATTAAAAATAATCTAAACACTCCAAAAAAGAGCTGGGATGGAAATAAACAATCCACTCCCAAAGAAAAAAGATTCCAGTCCAGAGGAAGGTCTCCTCGGCGGAGAGAAAGATCTCCGGACCAAGGACACAAGTCTCCCCAGAGGGAGCCCTCTGAGAAAAGATACAACCTTAGAAATAGGGATAATTTGAAGAAACCTGATAGATATCAAGATATTGATACACGTCCCTCTCGATCTTTTCAGACTTCCTCGCAGAAATCGGAAAGAAGAGTACGGTCAGAACACAGGGAAGAGCACGTCAAGTCCAAAGACAAGGAACCTGCTCATCAAAGTAAAAAACTACAATTTCCAAAAAAGAAGGTAGCGAGTATAAAAATAATCAAACATGCCGAGGACACAGTTGAAAAACGGAGAGTGGGCTCAGACAATGCTAGACAGCGCAGCAGAAGTGAGCATAGCTTGCAAGATCCTGATGAATCATCTGGAGACAGTGGACACGAATGAACACATTCAGGTGGAAACTGCAGATACCAGAGTTAGCAAACCTCATAAAATATACGAGATAACATTACGTATAGAGGGAGATAAGACTAGGAAAATAAGGGGTCTATTATGGGATAACCTCTCAAAAGGCTATGACATCCTTTTAGCTGAAAAAGACTGGCCACCGGAGTTTGTCAGGGAGTGCCCTCATGGCGAAGAAATGATTATGCCTGCCTTCTCAAATCACATTTCAATTCATAAAAAATATACACTTGCAAGAAAATGGGCAGTAGCCCAAGCTCCTGCATTATATAAAAACCATGTTGGATGGGATGAGGACTCTCCTCCTCACAAAATCCAGTTAAAATGTCAACCAACTGCACAGAGGCAGTACCCAATTAAGCAAGAAGCTAAAAAACAGGTCAGGGAGATCTTAGATCAATTTGAATACCAGGGGGTGATTGAAACATGCACCTCTCAAATGAACAATCCTTTGTTTCCTGTCTCCAAGCCAGACGATTCATATTGTCTAGTTTTGGACTACAGACACCTTAACTCATGTTGCAAAACTTTTGCAGTACAAAACTCACATAGTGCAGCACTAATGAATAACATCGTGCGCAAAAAATACAAAACAACATTGGACATCTCTAATGGATTCTCTTGTCAAAACATAGCACCTGAAAGCAGGTATTTGACCGCTTTCTCAATAATGGGCTTGCAGGAAAAATTCTGTCGACTCCCACAGGGGTTCAAGAACAGCCCAGGATTATTCTCAGCAAGAGTAACAGAGTTACTACAAATGTATGATGATGAGGCATTATCTTATGTTGATGACATCTATCTAACAGATGATGACTTGGATACTCACTTGAAAAGAGTGAACACCATAATACTTGGGTTCGCAGCAGAGGGTTAGAAATTCAACTTTAAAAAGTCACGAATTGCCCATCTAACTGTCCTGTTTTTAGGATATGAATTATCAAGTGAAGGCAAAAGCCTGGCAGACAATTTCTTAGAGAAATATGCTGTAATCCAAGCACCAAGAACGCTGAAAAACTTACAATCAATTCTAGGTTTCCTGAATTTCGGAAGAACTTACATTCTAAATTATGCAGAGAGGGTTAAACCTCTCTATGAACTAATAAAACCAGATTTTAAAACAATCAATTGGACTCAAAAACACACAGAAATGTTGAGATCATTGCAAACAGACATGTTAGCTAAAACAAAATTGCAAACACGCGATAACACTCGCAACCTTGTAATCCGAGTCATCCCAGGAAGATGCGGATTCACATACCTGACCTCTAATGAGGGAGAAAAGGTACCAATAGCACACAAATCACATTTGTACACAGAAGCTGAAAAAACATTCAGCATTGAGGAAAACATTGTTCATGCGGTTCAAACAGCTGTAGCAAAAGAAAAAGAGACCAAGCTGACGGCAGACAGATTACTGTTACAACAGCAGAATCAGCCTTTGAGGCATTAACAAGCCCATGTAATTTACCTACTGTGGCATTAAATCCAAAATGGATACAATGGGAAAATTCTCTTGCTACAGACAAAGTGAAATACTATTTTGACCCGGAAATGAAAAAATTAAAAAATCTAGAATATGAAAGAGAATATCCTCTGCCAATCGACATTCTGCCCATACGACAGTACGCCTGTGTAATATATACAGACGGACATGCACAACCCTCAGTTTGGGGAAAACAAGCCTATAATGCCACATGCGAGATTGTTAAATACGTGTGCCGCGGAGGTAAATTGAGACCTCTGGTAACAAAATCACACTCTGTAGAAAATAATTCAGAAAAACAAACTGAAGTAATGGCGTTAAAAATGGCGCTAGATAATGCCGATCGCGAATTCTCAACACTAATAGTGTGCGATTCGTATTACTGCGTCAAATCATACAATAACGACTTGCAGAAATTGGTTCAAAACGGTTACAAAGATGACACAGGTGCCACAATAAAGCAAAAATCGCTTTGGGAACAAGTAGTTCTTTTACAAAAAGAACTACCAAAGGCTCACGTGATACACTCATTGAGTCATGAACGTGATGGCGTTCACGTTTCAGGGAATTCATTGGCTGAGACAGCCACAGCGGAAGCAACTAAACCGGCTTCCGTAGCTACAAAAAAGCGTTCAGGAAAATACGTAGATGGGGAAACGATGCTGGCGGTAAAAATGTCATCAAAAGGCGACTGTTCAGCGCTACCTGTCAACTATCCGCTCAATTATACATACGTAATCGATGCAAACTCCGTTCCTTTTGCTCAAATCCCTGGAGTGGGGGATAGAGTGATTCCAAACACGAACAGGAGAAACTTATTAGTGGCAGACGCACATATGGGTGAGGGTCTAAGACACCTTAAGATTAAGGAATCTCTGAAAGAATTACAATCAATATACTGGTGGCCGGGAATGAGCCTGCAAAACTACAAATTTGCATTTTACTGTCAAAACTGCAACAGAGACCGCAGTGGCGAAATGCCCGGAGTACTACCAATGCCCTTCTTTTAGAGATCACAAGAATACCAATACAAAATACCCAGAAAAATTGCGTTCCGCTAATTTTATTAAAAAGACTAGTTTCACTTAAAATGTAGACCCCAGCTCTCGGCTGACGTCTGAACTGTTATAAAAGATTTGCGATTCTATAGCGGCATAGATGCAATTGGCATGCTACACTCTGACCAGGGTCCTGCTTTTAGCTCTCAAGCTTATAAGGAGGCCATGACATGATCAGCATGGGCATTGCATTGCGGTATTCTTGTCCCTTCCATCCTGAGGGAAACGGGCTTGTGGAAAGAAAAAACCGAGACATAAAGCAATCTATAACGGCAAAGGTATTAGGTTCGGGGGTTGGGTGGGTCAAACATTTAATAAGTGTCCAACGTAGTCTTAACAATCTGCCAAGAAATTCTCTAAAAGGTTTCAGTCCGTACGAACTATTGTTCGGGACTAGAATGCATATCCAGGACCTCGATAGTCAAACTTCAGTGGTAGAAAGAAAATGCTTTGATATCAAAGATCGTTTGGCTATTTTACAGGACTTAAATGAAACAAGAAAAGACCTGAGCAACATAAAGTTGAAACAACAGCCAACAGCCACTGAAGAGAAACCACCTGTCCCAGCAAGGCCTGTCTGGATTCCAAAGATTGGGGATCTGGTCAGAGAGGAAATCGCGGTGAAGAAGGAATTTGGGCCTTCTTACAGAAAAGCAGTACCTGTCTTAGATGTCAACGGAACAAGATCAGTTGTACTACCCCCCTTGCTGGTAAAAAGGAGAACCGAGTTGTATCCATCGACCTGGTCAAACCACAATCATGTGGCCAATAATAAGTAGTAGGCCCAGTGGACTCCCAAGAAGTAGCAGAACACCAAAGTTTTCTACAAATCAAGAGGTTCAAACTGAGAGACTAATCACATTTGATAAACCTACAGTGAATCAACGAGGACTATGCAACAAAGACATGGAACTTATGCCTCTTGAAACCCAAATTGCTACAATTCGTCAAGAAACACCTGTCTACAACGATGTAGCCACAGACTATACTAATAAAACAAAGAAAAATCCAGAAGCAATTCCAATAATTGACAGAACTGCGTCAGGCTACTTCATCAACTTCGATGACTTTTCTGAGGATCTGAACGAACCTGAGGAACAGCCAACAAAAACAAAATCTCTTAAAGACAAAACTAAGGAACTCTTTCATGAACTAAAAGAAACCTATCTGATTTCTCCATGGATTGAATTTTGGGTGGTGCTAGGTGTACTTTTCCTGCTGCTTTGGCTCATCATGGTGCTATGCTTGGGACACTTCATTGAGGGAAAATATGTTACAATGGACACAGCAAGCCAGAATATCAACCTGGTCCTAAAGCCACACAAGTCTTCACACATCGAGAAAAGAGAACTTTCTTCAGTAAACTTCAGAGCCAATCCATTGCCCGGTGGGGTAGCATGAGACAAAACAGATTACGATATATATGGCCCGGTCGAGCTCTTGAAGTATCCTCATCAATTTAAGGTTTCATTAAGTGACTTTGTAAAACCGAGCACATTCTCTGATGATTGGGACTTTGAAAGTATTAATGATATGATGTCAGACTTAGTTATGTCAGGAAAATTTACAGAACATGATTATTTACAGGGTTCATCAAATTATGAACAGATGTACTGCTACAACCACTATGGTAACAACATGTATAAAGGGACCCCCTCCTAAGGTTAATTATGGCCAAGGAACAGAGGGGAGCAAGAAAACTACAATGTGAAGATGTTCCTACAGTGGCCTTATACTTTAAACAAGCAGTTATGTCTATAATATAGACATAATTGCTTGTTTAAAGTATAAGGCCACTGTAGGAACATCTTCACATTGTACAACCACTATGGTAACCATTATTTGCATAAATCTGCTCAACCTAGAAATGTTTTAAACTATAATCAATGGGAACATTGTGCAACTCCACCAAAAGGTAGTTCAAAAACATTCTATGAGAAATTCCCATACTTCTCAGGGTTTAACACAAGTGAAGCAGAAACATTTTATTTCAAACTGTTAAATAAGACAGGAATGAAAACCATGCTAACAGGGAGGGAAAAATTTGGCCCAGTTTGAAAATCTCTTCTATTCGAATTGATACTTTAAGCAGAATGAAGTCTGTTCTTCTACAGACGCCAGTGCACTTGGCGTCATCAAAAGAAACGTATGATCTCCAAGTTGCAAGGACAACGGCAGAGATACAAAACCTTTTATCAACAAATTCCCCCTACACTTCGCAGAAATGCTAAACGAAATCTTAAACATTTCTGATACGAATGGTATCGCGAGTGGATTTGGAGGATATGTGCACCCAAGGACACGTGTGTTGGTGCCTTACTGGCCGTCACTCCAGGATACAATGTATGTAGTGGTTGTGTACAAACAGGGTTACACATGAGGTATATATGGGTCCGGCATGAATTACCTGATTTAGAGAATACCATATGGATATGTGGATAATAAATAGTACTTTCTTGATGTTTTAGGTGCAGCACACTTTGTGTGTTAATGCTTAAGCCCTAGTCCTGATGAGGCCCAGAAATTAAGGGGCTGAAACGCGTCGACAACCATTGGAACGGACACCCTTTGAATTTAGCTTTGATGATAAATAATAATCAGCAGTACGAAGTAGAAGGATCAAAATTACTGATTTCTTTAATACTGGCCTAATAAGGTGTACCTGTTTTTTTGAGGAATGCTCTCGAGATAACATGATATAGAGCATCCATATAAATAAGAGGGGCTATTGTGAAATTATATGTGAATGTTTAAATTTTCATTTCTATTTTGCTTTGTAGAGGTTTTGGTAAATTGTTTAATGATATGTAAATAGTATAATTTTATATGTATAGCACATAAAAGAGGAAGTATGTGAAGTTAATGAAGATACAATAATAAAAAAAAATGTTTTGGAACAAATAAAACAAACTTCAAAAAGAGAAATACATTTCCGTTGGATATAATTGATTTGTTGAGGTAATGGGCAGTAAGTGACAAAATAAATTGTAAAGATGTAATCTAGATGAAGGTCTCAGGTTGGGTGGGTAATTCATAAACCTGTCCTGAACAATTATTAGAATTAATTGGTCCCATAGCGTCACTTTGTGTGTTGATATATATTTTTCCCAGATGCTCTTTTGGTTATAGAGGGAAAACCCCTTATTATATAGGAGTTTCGTCCAGCGGCAGGAGGGCAGACTCGTGTCTGTGGCAGCAGCATCCATTTTGTGATGCTGAGGTTCTATTTAACTTTAACCGGGTAAACCAGTAACTACATGTCTTCTCCCTCTGGAAGGGTGGAATGCTACCCCCGCGGCCAGAACTGGTGGGGTGTAGTATTCCAAAGTGTTTGACACCTTACATGACATGCTTTGATAAAGTCAAACCAAAGTTAGCATTAACCGCAATGATTATAATGCCCTTAAGAGTATATGGTGTGGCTATATCTTATAAAGCTATAAGGAGATGGTTCTGAAAGCTGCAGAGGGGCTCAGCTCATGCTAGGGCACCCTCTCACATAAAACAAGCACTCTGCCTCCAGGATTGTTAAGGCCTGCCATAGAATTGACTTATAGGTCTATATGTGTCTAAATGTATATATAGATATAGGTATACTATATCTAAGTAAGGGATGACTACACCACCTTACCCAGGCTGTGGGAACAGACCTGTGGTGTCAGTTTGGAAGGCCAACCAGGGGTGGCACAATACACGCTGCAGCCCCTGGTAGGCCTAGAGTGCACCTATGCCCTGTTTACCTAGGGTACACTATAAAGGGGCTCACAAGGGTGACCAAGTAATCAATCTGGTATGTACCTAAAGTACATGGTATCAATTTCAAGAGAGAACAGCTGGGCTGTGGGGCTGATTAGCAGGTCCTCATCCACACTAAAGTCGAAAAACCAGAGAATCACAGCAAAAAGTGGAGGTTACCATAGGAAGCAGACCCTACTCTCCTACACCCAACATCTTAGTACTTTGCTGTTTGCTATGGCTTGCTCCTGCCAAGCCATAGCAAACTTTGCTCCACTTCTAGTAAGTGAGAGCAGAAAAGGTTCTCGCTTACTAGAAGTAGAGCAGAATTGCTTTTGGACAAAGGGTGCTGCATGTTAGCAGCTCCCTCTGTCCTAAAGCAGTGCCGGCTCCCGCAGGTGCAAAAATAACAGTTGATGGACATAATGCAGAACAATGTCATACATTCACACCAGTACAGAGATCTGGGCCTAAATCCATCATTTTTTTGCTCACCATGCCATTCCAGTTTGAACCTAGCCACATGAAAATCAGCCTTGACCCTGTGCCCCATGGGAGCAGTCAAGCCCGAACTGCCAAGCCAGGTCCTCCCTGGACTGGAAACAAGCATCCTAGGACCGGTTTCTGGTTTTCAGCCCTCACCAGCCGGATAGCTTAATTCCAGTGGCATGGAGAGCACGGAGCTCACGTCTGAGCATACCCGTCCCACTCGGAGTGACAAATGCAAAAACAACAGTTGATGGACAGAATGCAGAACAATGTCATACATTCACCCCAGTACAGAGAACAGGGGCCTAAACACATTGTTTTTTTGCTCACCATGCCATTCCAGTTTGAACCCAGCCATATGCAAATCAGACTTGACCCTGTGCACCATGGGAACAGTCCAGCCCGAACTGCCAAACCAAGTCTTCCCTGGACTGGAAACAAGCATCCTAGGACAAGTTTTGGGCTTTCATTTCCATCAGCCAGGATAGCTTGATTCCAGTGGCATGGAGAGCACAGGACTCACGTCTGAGCATACACGTCCCACTCGGGGTGACAAATGCAAAAACAACATGTGATGGGCAGAATCCAGAACAATGTCATACATTCACCCCAGTACAGACATCTGGGCCTAAATCCATCATTTTCTGCTCACCATGCCATTCCAGTTTGAACCCAGTCATATGGAAAATCAGTCTTGACCCTGTGCCCCATGGGAACAGTCCAGCCGAACTGCCAAGCCAGGTCCTCCCTGGACTGGAAACAAGCATCTGTGGTAGAGAGCCAGCAGTGACTGCGGGGGCCATGAAGCTTCCTCCTTGTCCCCAACGATTAAAAAGTGGGGGCCCTAAGTTGGACCAGAGAACCAACTTCACAGCACAGGCCGTGGGTTGGGGTCCTGGTGCTGAACATGGCTCTCTCCCTTTAACAGCAATGGAAATTCAATAGGTCTTGCCTTCGATTAGGTTAAAGCCATGTACTTTGCTAATGGTATTACATTATAGCTTTGCATTATTTAGTGTATATTTGTGATATGTTGTAGCTGTATGTTGTTAGAATTGTTTTGTTAGCTGTGTAGTAGTTTCAAGCATAGCGTTAGTAGGAAAAGAGCAGTGTTTCAGATTTGGGAGGTGAATGAATAGATTAATAGTATGTGTGTTAATTTAGTATAGTAAGGATTAGAATAGCATGAGGCAGATGAAAGGGGTGAGGGGAGAGCAAATAGGGAAAAGGAAGAAATATGCAGAGTTTTGTAAAAAAAAAAGTAATGATGAAAGCTGTAGACATTTTGTATGTGTTATGGAGCGTATGTATGTGGTGTGTGGTGAAACCCCGTACGAGGGGGCTGTCCCCACAGTATGACATCCAAGGCTTCCACTACATCCCTGAGATGCCCAGTGACACCCCTCTCCTTAGTAGTCCATGGCAGTGTGTGTGCGCAGTACATGAATCGCATACCAGAGAGAGGCCGCCCCACACTGTGTGACCTCCAAAGCTTTACACGGCCACTGTCATGCCGAGGGTCACAGGGTGCACGGGTCTTCAGAGCAACTGGGGCCGCATGCCCCCTTCCCAATATTTGCAAAGCCCCAGGGGTGGCGGTCCCCGGGGCTGGTGTCCATCACAGACCCCCCAATTTAAATAATTAGAGCCCCGGGGAGGTGGCAGCCCCAGGGCGTGTGTGGGCGTTCAAGCACCCCCACACAGGGTGTTAATTTTTTACAAAAACAAATGCTGGGAGGTGGCGGTCCCCAGGGCTTGGGGGGCCTTTGAGACCCTCACAAATGTATTATGCAAGCCCGGGGGGTGACGGTCCCCATAGTGGGCTAGTTGGACCCTAGGGACCCTCAGGATTCAAGGGGACTTAATCTCCCAATTTAAAACGGCCACAGGGCGTGTTTACACAGTGGTGAAGGGAGGGGATGGAGCCTGAGGTGAAGTGTGCAAACACGCCCTGTGGTGCAATTTAAGTTGTGGGAATAATTCCCCTTCCATCCTGAAGGCCCCGTGGGGACCAACTAGCCCACCATGTACCTCCAGTAAGCACCAAAGAGCCGCGTTGCAGAGAGGTGGTCCCAGGCCATGCCCCATTTTACACCTCTCTGCAATGCAACTCTGTGGCACTTACTGGACATACCTGGTGGGTTAGTTGGGCCCAAGAGACCCTCAGGATTCAAGGGGACTTTATCCCCCAACTTTAAACGCCCACAGGGTGTGTTTGCACACATGTCTCCTCAGGCTCCCCCCTCCCTTCACCAGTGTGCAAACGCACCCCGTGGTGCGTTTTAAGAGGTAGTTTTAATCTCCCTGCCCTATCATGTACTAGGGGCTTACAGAGGAGGTCATGCTAGTTCCCTAGTATATGTAGGCATTTCCACTGTATTCTAAGTGTCTTTTTGCATACCATTGGCTCTAGGCCCGGTTAGTCAGAGTCAGTTAACACCTGTACCCGTATGAAAAAGTTGTGGGCACAGGATGATTTTGTAACATGGCCTCTTTCTGCTCCTTTGTTTGTTCTTTCTGCACATGTCTTGCTTCTTCCTGCACTTTTTTTCGTCTTTGAGGAATTCTGTTGCTTCTTTCTGCATTTCTTTTGCTTCTTTCTGTGCGTTTTTTCTCCTTTCTTCACATGTCCTACCTCTGTAGGCATAGTTAGAAACTAGCATTTAAAAAAACCTTAGACATTCACTTAAAAAAACATAGGTTTCAGGCACATTACTGGTAGGAATTAGCATTTAAAAAAACCTTTTTAAATTCACACAAAAAACCATAGGTTTCAGGCATGTTATAGTTAGAAAATAGCATTTAAAAAAACCATAGAAATTCACTGAAAAAACCATAGTTTCCAGGGGCGTTATAGTTAGGTGGACAATTCACTCGTACAAAACCATAGAAATTCCCCCGTTATAGTTATTTCAGCTAACTATAACTTGCGCGACCGCAATGCACTGCTGATGACGTCACATATTACATCACTCATGACATGGTCAGTGACATCACTCATGACATCACTGATGACATCTCAAATGACATCACTGATGACATCACTGATTATATCATCCTGGTGATAGAGTGGCAGACCTCCTCTCACCCTAATATAATCTTTGATACACACACTCAAAAATAGAAACTAACATTTTCAAAACAATGGACACACCAATACCAGTTACAACACACCTATTCAGTAATTCTGAGATCTACAAAAACACATCCACTCATTCAGCAACAGTCCTATTCAGTCACTCATGCTTGTACTCAATCATCATATGTACTCAAAAACCTATACGTCCTGTTACTCACTGCCACTCATCCAGAGTTACTCACACACATAGTCACACATGCAAATAAAGTATCAAACACCAATTTACTAGCATATACAGTTATACACACACCACCACACTTACTTCTACAGAAACTTACACATACTTACTCTCTTAAACAATCATTTATAGAAACACATATTCATTTATACAGAAACTCTTCCAATCTCTCAATCTCACATATAGTCACTTACATGCACCAAAACTCACATATACTAGTTTAAAACATATGTAGTTACTCATAAAGACACTATTGAGACAGACAGTCATTCACTCACTAACACACCCATACACACACTCATCCAGCCATACAGTCCTGCACACATGCCGTCTTCAACACATACAGTGAGTCACTCATTCATGCATCTATGCGCTAAGTAATACCCCCCACCGAACCATACAGACACTCATACTGACACTCAAAAAACAACTAATAACCCATATAGACCCTCATATAGCTACTCAACAACCCATGCAGCCACTTATACACATAGTGAGAGACTGATAGAGATATGTACATATTTAAACATTACTTGCTAACCCATGTATTCGATAAGAAACACTTAATCAGTCAGTTATACAATCAATTTTACAAAAAAAATCATCCATTTAGACACTTACATTCCCATTTATTTTTCCATCAACCTTGAGATATACATATATAAAACATATTTAATTTTTCAGAAAAACACATTCACTGGATGATGCCATCAGTGATGTAATTTGAGATGTCATCAGTGATGTCATGAGTAATGTAATATGTGACGTCCTCAGCGGTGCATTGCGGGCGCGCGTGTTATAGTTAGCTGAACTAACTATAGCGGGGGCATTTCTATGGTTTTGTATGAGTAAAATGTCCAACTAACTATATGCCCCTGAAATCTATGTTTTTTTCAGTGATATACATATATATATTCATTGAAAAAACCATAGGTTTCACACACGTTATAGTTAGGAATTAGCATTTAAAAAAACATGCAAATTAATTGAAAAAGCCATAGGATTCACACATGCTATAGTTAGCTGAACATTTCTCTCATACAAAACCTTTGAAATTCCTCCGTTATAGTTAGCTCAGCTAACTATAACTTGCGCCCCCGCAATGCACTGCTGATGACGTCACATATTACATCACTCATGACATGGTCAGTGACATCACTCATGACATCACTGATGACATCTCAAATGACATCACTGATGACATCACTGATGACGTCATCCAGTGAATGTGTGTCTTTCTGAAAAATAAATATGTTTTATATATGTATATCTAAAGGTCGATGGAAGAATAAATGTGTTAATAAATGTCTAAATGGATGTTTAAAAAAAAAATGATTGTATAACTGACGTATTAAGTGTATCTTAGTGAATACATGTATTAGCGAGTAATGTTTAAATATGTAAATATCTGTATCATTGTCTCACTTTGTGTATAAGTGGCTGCATGGATTGGTGACTAGCTACATGAGTGTCGATATGGGTTTTTAGTTGGTTTTTAGAGTATCAGTATGAGTGTCTGTATGGTTTGGTGGGGGGTATTACTTACCGCATAGATGCATGAATGGGTGACTCACTGTTTGTATGTGTTTTGAAGACAGCATGTATGCAGGACTGGATGGGTGGATGAGTTTGTGTATGGGTGTGTTAGTGAGTGAATCACTGTCTCAATAGTATCTTTATGAGTAACTACATATGTTTTAAACTAGTACATGTGAGTATTTATGTATGTAAGTGAGTACATGTGAGAGCGAGAGATTGTAAGAGTTCCTGTATAAATAAGTATGTGTTTCTATAAGTGATTGTTTTAGAGAGTAAGTTCGTGTACGATTCTGTAGAAGTAAGTGTAGTGGTGGGTGTATAGCTGTATATGCAAGTAAATGGATGTTTGATAGTTTATTTGCATGTGTGAGTATGTGTGTGTGTAACTCTATGGATGAGTGTCGGTGTGTAATAAGATGTATAGGTGTATGAGTACACATGATGAGTGAGTACAGGTATGAGTGCCTATATAGAACTGTTAGTGAATGACTGGATGTGTATGTAGATTTTGAAATTACTGAATAGGTAGTTCTAACTGGTATTGGTATCTCCATTTTTTTGAAAATTTTAGTTTCCATTTTTGAATGTGTGTATCAAGGGTTATATTACGGTGAGAGGAGGTCTGCCACTCTTTCACAAGGATGATGTCATAAGTGATGTCATTTGAGATGTCATCAGTGATGTCATGAGTGATGTAATATGTGACGTCATCAGCAGTGCATTGCGGGCGTGCAAGTTATAGTTAGCTGAGCTAACTATAACGGAGGAATTTCAAAGGTTTTGTATGAGAGAAATGTTCAGCTAACTATAACATGTGTGAAACCTATGGTTTTTTCAATGAATTTGCATGTTTTTTTAAATGCTAATTCCTAACTATAATGTGTGTGAAACCTATGGTTTTTTCAATGAATTTCAAAAGTTTTGTAAATGAAAATTTATAAATATATTATTTATTATGTCTTTTTATACTAATTTCTTATATTTTTAATATAACTACTTATATTTATTTTATTTTTTAGATTATATTTCATATTCTTATCATAAAATAATAACAAAACTAAATTGCAAAGTAATTTTTGGTTTAATTATTGCTAAGAATATTTCATATTCTTATTATAAAATAACAACAAAACTAAATTGCAAGCTAAATATTGGATTAATTATTGCTTGACTTTGGTTGCAAGCATAACACAGCTCCAGCAATGCTCTTGGGCCCTGTGCTCACAATGCTGTATCAATCCTTACACCTGCTTCAAGCATGTGCAAGATTTTGACGCAGCATAAGCTCAAAAGTGACTGAATAAAATGTTATACATTTCACTCAGTCACTTTTAGGAGGCGTTGCTGCACCCCCTGCTGCATAGGAAAGCCTCTTCTGGAGCAGGGCTTTACAATGTGATGCACCCTCCAGATGCGTCACATTGTTAATAGCACACACCATGGCACATCTTTTGCACCACCACTGTGTCACAAAAGTGACGCAACGGCTGTGTAAAAGAGGGCCAAGGGGATTGTAAATCTGCCCTTAACACATACAAATTCACCCAGGCAGTTTCACAAGCAGCGCAAATTGAAGCATAGACTTGTAACATATTTATGTACATATGTTACATTCAAGTGCTTCGGACATACTACAGTATACTGTAGGTAAACACCTTATAGATTTATGCTGTAGCACTTCCTTATGGTTCTGCACTTTCACATTCTCCATACACTAGTAATATATTCATTAATTCATTTATGAACTACACATTCATTCTGACAAACTTTTACACACTAACATAGAAATATAGTTCATTCTTTGACCAGTGAAGGTAGTTCTAAAAAGAACTGTTTTTTTTGTTTTTTTTGTTTTGTATTTCTTTTGTGTTTTCTCAACAAATTCCAAGCGGAACAAAAGAATGAAAAAAACAAATAACTAATGTCGAGTACACCAATGATCCTGCATCCTGCGTTTTATCAGGTCCATAGACTGTTCCCCATAACACAAAAGTTTATCGCAATAAATGCATAAAATTTTAGCTTTAGCAAAGTCAGAATCAATTTGTGGATGTGGACTGCTTGCTGAAAATGCTGCTGCAGCAGTTGATGTGCTTGGTGCAGCAGCAGGTGGGTTCTCGTGCAACTTGCACCTTGCAGCTCGAGCTAAGTTGTTGGGGTGCAAGTTCTTCACGTGTCGCACCGTATTTGCTGTGCCAACGGAGTATTTTTTACATGGATCACCCCTTGAAAGAGTTGTTTGTCAAATTTTACAGGTTACTTTTGGAGCATTAACCTTTTTTTGCCCTTCTGGAAAAGTAAAAAACTTCCAAATTAAACTTCTTTCCTCTTCTTTGGAGGTTCTTCAGGAATGAAATCTCCCTCTGAAGAACTGCTGGAAGATGAGTCCATTGCTCTTATTATGGTGACCTCCCTTCTATTTGAGAAGATTCTCAGAAGAAATACTACTTCTTAGAAAGTCAAAGTCGAATAATTATAATGGGTCGAAACTTTCAACAGCCGCAATAGGAAAAGTTACCAACCAATCAAATCTCTCCTTTTAAGTCACATGGCTTTGCGTACGCTTATGATGCGCTTGCGTAGCTCTTTCGATACGAGTACGCATGATGTTCTACCGCAATTTGTGTAATTGTTTTTAAAAGTAATATATGATTGTTAAAAGGATTAAAAAAAATCATGGTCATCCCAAATGTCTGTCCTTAGTATCTACATTAAATACATAAATAAATGTTTTAAACCAAGTAGAAACATTGCCGCCTTTCGCGTACAGAACGCCGTACATGACGTCACACGGAAGCTTTAATGCGGTGCATAACGTCAAAGCATATTCGTACCGTATGCGCGCTGGTACGCGCTGAGTATGATTAGCAGTACAAAGTATGGTGCGATCACCCGCTCACTGACAAATCAGAGCTCAGGGCGCGCTGAGGAGAATGATTAGAAGTGGTCACTCATTGCAGATCGGATTCTGGGCCTGCCTCTGCGCACATTATAACACCACCCCCATCTCTCTCTGTTGTTAATTGTTCATGCACACACTCACACTTGCACATGCGCGGTGCACGCCCGCCCACACTCCCCACATGCCAACACCTAGCATTCTTGCTATCACTAAGCCTGGAAACCAATACATTAGCCAATGGGATCCCCCAAGGCCATCATTCTTATAGACTGCGAAAACGCTACCAATGATGGCCCTGGGCTTGGTTTGGTCAGCCCCTTCGGTTCCCATATAATGCAGGCACTGACGTGAGCACGCTCTCTTTTGCCTGCCTGTGCTACGGTGACAAACAGAGTGTTGTCATCTATTTTACTAGGAACTGATTGCTCGAGTGGAGGAGGACTCCTGACACTCGACGTGGTGTCACTGCTGCTGCCGCCCAGCCACAATACCATAGGCACGGAGGCGGCGGCGCCCGCAACCAAAACACCCCAGACTCAGCAAAACCGCAGCCTTTCAAGACACGACAAAACACGACAGAAGCAAAGGTAAGAGAAGCTGTCTAAACATCAGCATCCACTGTAAATTGTATATGCATGATGCTATTTTTTTCTCCATCATATGGCTTTCCTACCCCTCAATGGTTTTAAATTGTATGCACATAGTATAAATGTTTCTTTCTGCGTCACGATGTTGTATCCACTTTCAGCAAGGCCTAGTCATGCCACTAAAACCTGTGAATCTTAAAATAGAAGTTGGCACGGAAACTGGAATAGAAAAGACAAAGTTTATTAAGACCCCATGGGGTGGAACTACATTCAGACAATACCCTTCGGAAATGTATGAAGTAGCACACTAAACGTCTACTGTCTTGTTTTCGTCTGTCCGATTCCTTTTGACAGTGGTGAGTTTTTGGATACCGAGGCAGTAGCCTCATTACTTCACATTCATTTTGAATTGTTTAGTCGCTGTTTAGGCTGTCTTATTGATGTGTGACGCTTTGTTACAGTTGAGGTTGTATCACAGGGTCAGCTCAGTGATAGGTCGCGGGTACCGGTCAATTGAGTTTGCAGAGTTGTCAGCATGTTTCCTCAAAGAGTCTCATCTTTGTCTATATAGTACCTTCTGATAGTGTTCAGTTTTGTGTGCCTGCCAAGGTGATTATGCCGTCAGGCAGTGATGAGTTTTGTGTACCTGCCGGGCGTTTGCCTTCAGGCACTGATGAGTTTTTGGATGCTGCGTTGCTGTTTCAGTTTCACAAGGTTAGCACTTCGATGGGCCGCGGGTAGCGGTCAAATGGGTTTGTAGAGATGTCTGCGAGTTTCCAGATCAGTGGGTTTTCTTTTTGATCCAATCCTTGGTAGAATGCCCTGTTGAGTTTGAGGAAATGGTGGTACAACATCTCAATGCCTAGGTCTCTGTGGAGGTCTGCTGTTCGTGTGATCATAGGAGCACCTGCTGCAATCCGTAGGGCCTTGCTCTGTAGTCTCTGTAGGTCTTTCCGAAGCAGCGGGCGGCACCATTCCAAACTGGTGAAGCGTATGTCATAGTTGGTCGAATTATTGCGGTGATTGCTCGCACCTTGCTCTGCATGGGCATCAACTTGGTCTTCAGGAGTGGGTATAATGCAGCCAGTTTGGCTGCTGCTTTCTGGCAGGTCTTCTCTATGTGGTTTCTCCACCTGAGTTTAAAGTCCAGAGCCACCCCCAGGTAGGAAGGCACATGGTACTTTTTATACCCACACAGGGGTTTCGGAAAATACACGGCACAAACAGAAGACGAATTCATGTACATATAAGGGTATTTTCGCAGCACATTCAAAAAGTGGAAGGAGCTGACAATTAAATCAGTTTGGAGTAAATACATCTCAACAATGGTTTATCAGAAACAGATGTGGCTCGATAGAGCATGCGCATATTTGATAGAAAGCACGAGGCAATGGAAGGCATACAAAATGGTGGATAGTAATACAAAATGGCCTCTAAAAACGGGCAACATAACATTGAAAGGTACATTAGCTTCAGCGAATGCTAACCTAATCGTTGTCAATTTACGACAACGAGGTCCTCCAGACCTCTATTTTTTAAAATTATCCGTGCATAAATTTTGCTTTCGTATTTTTGAACTGTCACGTGCTTTATCCTGTATTCATATAAATTGTGCGTTCATAATAGTATTATTTTTTTTAATCCGTCAAGTTGCCCCTCCCAGCTCTGTTTTGCTTTATTTTTGTGGAATATAGGCTTTCTAGTTCATCGTATTTGCCCGCTCCTCATTCTCCCATTAGTTTTAATATTTATTACTGCGTCACGTGACACTCCCAAGCCTGTATTCTTTTAAATGATGCGTACATGGTTGTAATAGTTATTGCTGCGTCATATGGCCCTCTCACACCTCTATTTGAATTAATGTTTAAGAGTAAAATCTAGTAACGTTTAAAAGACTATGAGAAATGTAAGATGTTTTTAAAACTTTTTCAAGGGAAGATTGTTTATTTTGAAAATATATTCATTAATATTCACTTTTTCGAATCCTTGTAAGTCTAAACAAATGTAATTGGGTTGTAATGTAAAGCTATTAATGATTGCATTTGAACTCTACAGGTACCTTTTGAGAAAATGGACATTCTTCTTAGTCCGACAAATACTGCCTCTCATTGGATACTTCTGGTAAGTGCAAGTTTTTCAACATTTATTAGTCCATTTTCAAAGTTATTCTTGGAAAATATAACTGGTTGTAATAGTTTAAACTATCTAAATTTTACATCAAATAATTTAAAGGGTAATCTTTTTAAATCATTTTGTAATGTATCTAATGTAGACATCTGAATTGTAAAATGTAAACTCTCCATACTTAAAATCATATTTCTATAATATTTTCTATACACTTCCAAACCTTTAACAAAGACAATCGGTCATGATTCACGGAGTTACAAAATTCAGACCTATCAAGAGTTTTTATTAAATAGAAGATAACTTTTCCCTACAAAAAATTTTCCTTATCTCTTTATTATAGCCTTATAGCCCGCCGTAGTGGGCTATACCGGCTATTGGAACATTGGAATGCTGGGAGCTCCATTGAAAACAATGGAGTGCTCCGGGCTTATAATGGCTGGTATACGCCTGAAGCTCCAACATTCCAATGTTTCTTTGTTCACAGCTCTGGCTGTGAACAAAGGCTTCAAGGACCCTGAGGGGATTCCAATCCCCTCACGCTCCCATAAGGCTTTGTTCCTTTTTGTTAGAGCATTCTACCCTCTAGTGGCAGAATGTTCGAATTGCCTTATAGCCCTTCGTTGCTGGGCTATACCCGCGATTAAAGTCCCTCTCCCTTGTTAAAGGCTCGGGACCTTTAACGCTGGAGAGGGCCTTTAATAGCCGGTATAGCCCTCTCCGTCGGACTATAAGGCTGCATTAGGACTATGAAATACTGGTGTAAAAATATCATTCATTCTATTGTCAGATATCTACCTTGGTGACAGTGGAATTACCACTACTTTTTAGACTACCATTGAACAATATTGTGTAGAGGAGCGGTGTTACTTCTTGACCTTCAAAGAGGAAGATTTAGATGTATATTTCAACAGGTAAACAAAATAATTGCTCAATTTCAAAAAGAAAATTAAGTAGGAATGTTAGAGGAACTCTGGTCCAACTCTAAAAGGATTGTGCAAATCGTAACAGGTGAAAACAAGTGTGTCTCAATATTACTTTTTAAGATAATTTGGACACAAGACTAGACTGCAGGAGTGTTCAAATATCTAATTAGATATCTTGCATATGATCATATGTTACTTAAAAACATACTTATGCACTTTTTATGCTGGACAGTGTTACTTCTAAACACCCTTTCACTGCTTTCCTCCATACCTTCAAAACGATTTCATGGATTTACATGCATAGTCTTTCAGGTCTGTATATCTGTAATGTAAAACAATTGTACTTGTTTTTCTTTTGTCACTGACATATATAAACTCACCAGTCACTCCTATGTCAAGCTTTTACAATCCTGAATACTACGTTTTCTGTGAAAGGATGCCCATGCATAACAATGCTAAGTTTTCTTTAGCTGCATGCACACATGTAGTGTAACCTGTCAAACACTTTAAAATGCTACCCTAGTTCTAAAGGCGGATGTAGAATTCAACCGTTCTTCACAAAATAGAATTGGACGTCACTAAGTACAAAGTGTTTCTGTATTATGAAAGCTCTAATGTGTCCCTTAAAGATTCCAGCAAAGTCCAGACACATACTAACTGAAACACACCAACCATTAGTAACCTGTTAAATTTTCCAAACAACTCTTTCAAGATGTGATCAATCCAAAAAATCCTCCTTTGGCACAGCAAATATAGTGCAACACTTAAACAACTTGCACCCCAACAACTTTGCTTCACTGCAACACAGAGATTGCAGAACAACCCACTTGCTGCTGCATCAAGCACATCAACTACTGCAACAGCATCTTCTGCAAACAGTCCATACTCACATATTGATCTTCAATTTGGTAAACTTAAATTTCTATGCATTTATTGCGAATAACTTTTGTGTTACACGAAACAGTCTATCAACCTCATCAAAAACAACAAACAGAAGCGTCACTGTCCTTAAAATTAGTTATTAGACATTTATCAAACTTTTTTGTTGTAAAAACTACCGCGTCCAAAGGCAGTGGAAAGTTTGCACACTTGCTGCCTTTCTTGGCTGGAGTTATGAATTATTGTAAAGTTAATAAAAAGTCGAAATGCTGACCCTTTATTCAGCCTAATTTTATCGCCCAGGCTTGATAATATGGGCCAGAGTGCGTAGTGTACAGCAGCTTCTCTGTAAAATGTACAATTACCTCCGAGCTGTGACAACAGATAGGTTACAATAGTCTGACAAACAGATCCACAACCTTATTATGCCACTTTTGAGACACTTTTAACATGGGTAAAGTGACGCAAGGAGCTTGTAAATCTACATCTGACTTTTCAAAAATAAATCTCAACTCCAGACTCTGCGAAACAGTTTTAATGTTGTTTTCTCTCTCTTTCTCTCTCTCACTCTCTGTGACATCATTTCTCTTTCTCTCTTAAACTTATAGACACTGCTGTCTGCTTGGACGTGTAGAAGAATTGTTGAAAATAAGTTGTAAATTCAACTGCCTGAAGTGTTTGGCCGCAAGGTTTATACAACGGTAAGCACAGAGGCCTAGATCTACAAAGCCTTCATAGCAATGCATTAGAAATAAGTCGGCATAACGGTCGTCAGTAAAGCAGTAGGCACTTCCATATAGACACCACTTGAAAGCGGCACTATAAAAAGTGAAATGTACCAGGTACACTGCACTCGTAAAACTGTAGTGTTACCTTTATTTGTGAAAGCAGAGAGGGTCATATTATCAAGCCTGGGCGATAAAATTATCGCCACTTTATCGGCAGGAACCTACTTAACCTGGGCTGCTACGGGAATTCACAAGGGCATATTATCAAGCCCATTATCGCCGCTTTATCGGCAGTTTCCTGCCGATAAAAGCGGCGATAATGTATCGCCTTTTGTTGATAATATGGCCCATTGCTCTTTTTTTGACCAATAAACTTAGGTGCATATTATCAAGCACCGGTGTTAAAATTATCGCCGTTTTATTGGCAGGAAACTGCCGATAAAACGGCGATAATGAGCTTGATAATACGGCCTTGTTATTTCCCATAGAAGCCCATGTTAACACCAGAACATTGGCTTCTATGGGAATTAACAAGGACGTATTATCAAGCCCACCATCCCAACATTAATAAAAAACCATAGGCCCTTGTAAATTCCCATAGCAACTCAGATTCTGATGTTAACCTGGTCTGCTATGGGAATTCACAAGGGCATATTATCAAGCCCATTATCGCAGCTTTATCGGCAGTTTCCTGCCAATAAAAGCGCCGATAATGTATGGCCTTTTGTTGATAATATGGCCCATTGCTCTTTTTTTGACCAGTAAACTTAGGTGCATATTATCAAGGACCGGTGTTAAAATTAACACCGTTTTATTGGCAGGAAACAGGCGATAAAACTGCGATAATGAGCTTGATAATACGGCCTTGTTATTTCCCATAGAAGCCCATGTTAACACCAGAACATAGGCGTCTATGGAAATTAACAAGGACGTATTATCAAGCCCACCCTCCCAACATTAATAAAAAACCCCAGACAGTGCAGGTACCCGGAGCTGGAAGGTCATTTTACATATTACTACCCCAGAAAGGTGGCGTTCCGCGCGACGTGTACGGGGAGAGAGAGAATGAGAGCTCAAAACATATTTTTTTTTAATAAAGACCCGAGGGGTTCCGCTCCCCGAGACTGCAGGGAGTAGGACCGTAACCCCCCCGCATACTTCAAAATAAAACCAGAGGAGTGCCGTTACCCAGTGCTCGGGGCACCTTACAAGCCCCCATTATGCAAAAAAATTGCCCCCGTAATTTGCCCCTCCGGGACCTAATGAATAAAACAGACTTCTAGTTTTTTTTCACCTTTTCCACAGCGTACAAGTACTGCACGAGTACCCCGCCATTTTTTATTTTCAAAAAAAAATTGAGCCTAAAAATCCATGTACCACCCCCTGACCAAGACTATAGGGTTAGAATGTTTCTACCCTGCCCCCTTTCCTTATTTCTCATCTTTGTTTTACTGTTTTCTTGTGACTCGGCACTCCCGACAAACAAGATGGCTGCCAACACTTCCTGGTTTGGAGTATTGACAGCCAATCAGCATGCAGCTCCTGCTCGTAATTGTACGTATATCTGTACGCGTACGCCGCGATTTTTCTTTTTTTTTTTAAATAGAGCCTAAACATCCATGTACGACCCCCTGAGCAAACCTAGAGGGGCAGAATGTTTCTAGCCTGCCCCCTTCCCTTATTTCTCATCTTTGTTTTACTGTTTTCTTGTGACTCGGTTATAGCGACGATCAAGATGGCTGCCAACACTTCCTGGTTTCGAGTGTTGACAGACAGTTCACAGCCAATCAGCATGCAGCTCGCGCTCGTAATTGAATGCATCTCCGTCCGCGTGTACAACTCCGTCTCTAGATATCGCTATGATTTTACTTGTAATTTTCTCAGAAAACACTGAATGGATTTACACCATTTAGCAAAAAGCACAATCTACGAACCGAACTCTACCTCTCTGCCAAATTTGGTGTAATTCCGTTCAGCCGTTCGGGCTGTAGCCCTGACTAAAGGTCCCTATGGAAAATTGCATGGGGAAAACACGTTTTGGGACCCCCCTTTTTTCTCAGCCCCCACTCGACGAATAACCCCCAAACTTTCAGGGAAGGAGCGGCACCAAGCAGGCCACTTTCTTGGAGAAATTCACGAAGATTCGTCCACCGGCGCCAAAGTTATTCCAAATAGGTGTGGATTTCCTATGGATAGTAGGTCCTAACTATAACTACCTACTGGCGACCGCCAGTAGGTAATATATTACTTACTGGCGGTCGCCAGTTGGCAGTTATAGTTAGAACCTAGTTTCAATAGGAAAAGCATTTTTTGATTTTCTAATAACTTTGGCGTTGTTTGACGAATCTTTCTGAAATTCTCCCCCAAAAAATTCTATCCAGGTCAGCTCCTATCTTGAAAGTTCAGGGGTGATTTTTCAAGTGAGGGCTGAGAAAAAAGGGGGGTCCCAAAACTCGCATGTTAATTTCCATAGGAAATTTTGCGACGAGCTACACCCCGAACTGCTGAACGGAATTACCCCAAATTTTGCAGAAAGGTAGAACTTGGTTCAGAAAGCGACCTTTTTTTTTAAATGGTGTAAATACGTTCAGAGTGAAAAAACATTTTCCCATTGAAACTTTGTGCAAGGCTACATCTGAAACTACTGAATGGAATAACTCCAAATTTGGCAGAAAGGTAGTGCTTGGGTCAGAAAGAGACATTTTCAAACATGGTGTAAATCCGTTCAGTAGTTGCTGAGAAATTAGAAAAATAAATGTTTCGATATCTGGGTGGAGCCTAGGTCGCGTGTGTGAGCTTCACTATGATTGGCTGCTAGGACTCCAAACCAGGAAGTGTTGGCAGCCATCTTGTGGCTCCGTAGAAGTGAGTCACCCGAAAACAGAGAAACAAAGGTAGAAAGCAAGGGAAGGGGGCAGGGTAGAAACACCCTGACCCCCTAGGCCTGCTGAGGGGGTCCCAGAAGGACCCTCAGGGTCCCAAAAATTACTACCCTAAAGCATAAACCAGTACCAGTCTGTTGGCTTGCAGCTGTGTGTCTGCGAGCGGAGGTGTCCCTAGCTGTACATGTGCGAGTCAGTCTGTTAGGTGATAGGTGTGTCACTGCTAGCAGGGCCGTTGGCCCGTTGGTGTCCCTTTGCGAGTTGACCCAAGTTCTCCCTCTGCGAGCCAGCACTCTGCTGTGCGTTTGCGAGCCGACGGCCCGTAGCTCACACTGTGCGAGCCGAGACGACGGGCCGCAGCTCTCCCTCTGCTCGCCTGCTCGACAGCCCGCAGGTCTCCATACGCTAGCCATATCGCGGCTGTCACTCTGTGAACCGATATTGGGAATATAAGGTGGCTCTAAAAAGAGCCCTTGTGTTTATTAGTTGGAGCTACATATAAGTGCGGATGCACTGCTTCAGGTTATTCAAAAAAATTCGATTTCCCGGATCTGTGAAATGTACTCCATCACTTCTGTAGATATTAGCCATATCAAAACGTATGTTGTTGTTGTAGATCAACCCCATTCTATGGTCTCTGAGTTATGCAGACACGGCTTCGTTGACATTCTTCCTCGATTTTTCAATCCGAGGACAAAATTGGTTTAACCATTTCCACTTCTGTCTTTGGCATATATTGGAATATACAAAGACAGTTTGAGGCAAAAGCAATGTCCATTGTTTAAAGGTGTCCTTCATTAGCATTTCCAAACCTACCCCAGTCAATGTGCCTAGGTCGTTTCCACCACAGTGCACAATCATGAGGTCAGGATGTTGGAGATGCAAACAGGCTGTAATCAAAGGCAACAATTGGTGCCACTTCAATCCTCTCTGTCCAAACCATTTAATGTCCACATTTTGTAAACCTAGGTCTAAGTCAATACGTCTCTGTTCTGCAGACCTTTTGCACCAGAAAACATAGCTATGTCCTACAATCCACACTAGCATTTTGAAGGTATGGCTGGGAGGTATGGATAGATGTCTGTAGCTCATGCAGTCCGTTTGTGGAATAAGAAATATGTTTAAAGATGGGGAACTTCTTTTTATTCCCATACAAAATGATAACTGATTGGGAGATGAAAATCATTGTTTTTTAAAAGTAGGGTGCACGTTCATTTTGTGGAAAAGCATCTTTGTGATTGGTTAAGAAAAAGCATTTTAAACGTGGAGTGCATATCATAGGATAACAATTGCTCAACTCAACCATATTTCTACTTGTATTTGGAAGGCACTGTTCGAACTTAAAACAATAGTGAACTTTTAACCTGCACTTGCCATTAAATATTCAAGAAAAAGTAGCAAAAAAATATTGTTAGGTTTAAAAAAAATTCTGAACTTTTAACCTGCACGTATTGTAGAATGTTCTAGAAAGTGTGTTGATAGAATATGTTGCACTTCTGACTTCTATGTGTCCTTGAATATTAATAAAACTGTTTATATGAAAAAATAAAAACAAAAACAATAGAGAGAAGTTTTGCAATCTAAAAGAATCAAGGAACTATTCTAATTTGTTCTTTACATGTATTTATGTGTGGAGAAAGAGAATTACAGACACAACAGCACCAGGAAGAGGAACAAGCAGGGGTGACGGGGGGAGATGGGCACAGTGGCACACATGCCCAACTACAGACAAACCATGGCCAAAATTAAACACACCAACAAGGAGCACAAGTCATACAACCCGCCAACATCACACCACTGAACAAGCATAGAAGTGTAAACCACACTGCCTGAAAGGGAAAAGGGTGAACAAAACCTCACATGAAGGGACTTCTCACACACAATGCAGCACACACACATAGGAAGCAGAGTACAATAACATCCACCATAATGTTGTCCAAACACAAACATTCGCACAATCGAACACAGGACACAAATGCTCGCAAGATAGCTGAGACAAGGAACATTTCATCCCTACAGTAACTTCTTTAGCTGCATTCATAGAGAATGTGTAGAAAGGCCGGTCGTGGGTGTTGTGGGATGTCTGCAACACTGATCATCATGCATGAGATGCCCAGCATATGGCACATGGGCGGGTTCACTGTGTGTTACATTGCCAAACAGTTGCTTCTTCCTCCCACGAGCCACCACACTTTTGTACAGTGCGCTGTTATATCCTGTGCACTCCTCCGGCATACCATTGTAATGTCTATTTATTCGCGCATGTCCTGCGGCATTCCAACCATACCGTGACACTGCCATTTGGAGGTGGTGCATGCCACTTTACAACATCGACTGCTGCGGCCCTTGTGGCGGCCACACCAGAACACAGAGACACACTTACTGCACTTCTTGCACACAGACATGTCCAAGAAACCCTGTTCCCCTTGCCGGGTAGGCACACCCCTGTGCTGACTTGTGCATGCCAGACAAGCACACGTCACTTGTGCTTGCAGGAGGATGCGTTCGTAGCTACATGTCCAGGCTCACTGCCAACGCTGAGGTGACATGGTAATGTTTGGTGAAGACAGCACACTGTGATGCTGCAGGGCCCCTGCCCATCGTGCTAACACAATGACCACACGGATACACTTGCTCAAATGCGGGTTCGGGAGCGTTGGCAGTCCTGGGGTTGTTGGGATGAGTGTTGTGGCACTCATGGGTATCGGTGTATCATGCTCATTGACTCTATGGCACCTGTGGGTGTTCCGGTGTGGCTCTGGGCTGTGTTCCCTTTCATGTTGGAGGAAGTCATCCTGCTTAACATCAGCAGAGAGCAGGTTTAAAATCCCTTGTGCTAATGCGGCTTTTACCCGGAATTTGTTTCGCATCGCAGTTTTTGCCTTTCGTTGTGAAAGTAGTGATATGGTTTTTTCGTGAACAGAAAAAATACACAAACTGGGCAGTGTATCCCATCAAGATCCAGCACCTGACTCACTATTTCCAATCAATATAAATACAATGATATTTCTTCATTGATTTTGTGTGTACACTGTAAATGCACCCACTACCACAGTGCAATTCAATACAGGATTTTAGTATTTTGACTAAATTGTAAAGGTGCACCTCGTGTCTTTTTGTACAGGAACGACTACTTTGCATCTCCTTATCAGCACTTTAATGCAACTAAAGTTGAGAAAAATCTAACACACTAGAAGCTGGTGCAAACTGCAGACATCACCAGTATTCCCGCAATAACTGCCCCAAAATTTAACACCATGGTTGACACCACAAAATAACAGTAATAAGAACGAGAAAGAGTCGCACCGCATTTAAGTAACAACTAAAAATGTTATTGAATTGTTTTTTTTCAAACTTTATGTAGGAGAGTAGGGTCTGCTATCCTATGGTCACCCCAAATTTTTGCTTTTTGCTTCACTGGTTTTCGACTACTGAGGCTGTGGGCCTGCTGATCAGACCCCCAGCCTGCTGTTCTCTCACTAAATTACTGACACATGTGCTATAGGCACATACCAATTGGAAATGGACTCCTTGTCAGCCCCTGTATAATGCACTATAGGTGCCCAGGGCATAGGGGCCACCAAGGCCTACCAGGGGCTGCAGCATATCTTTTGCCTCCCCTGGCTGGTTCTTAAATTGACACAACTGGCTGATCACTCAGCTGGGGTAAGGTGGTGTAAGCACCCCTTGCTTAGATATAGTATACCTATATCTAAACCTATATCTGGACACATGTAAACCTGTGAGCCACTCCTATGGAAGGCCTCATCAATCCTGGAGGCAGAGTGCGTGGTTTTATGTGAGATGGAGCTCTAGCATGAGCTGAGCCTGTCTGCAGCTGTCGGGAACAACTCCCTAAGCTGTTTCAGGATAATGCCATACCATATACCCTTAAGTGCCTTATAATCCTCGCGGTTAAATAGCAACTTTGGTTTGGCTTTATCAAAACATGTCGTGTAAGGTGTCATACGATTTGGAATACTATCCCCTCGCCAGTTCTGGCGACGGGGATAGCATTCCACCCCTCTAGAGGGGTAAGACATGTTCCTTTACTGTAATGCGGTTAATTTCTCCAAAGACCTTAGATCCACAAAATGGATGCCTCTGCCACAGACAAATGTCTGGACCCCTGCAGCTGACCGAAACTCGGCCAAATGGGTCCTGGACAAAGGGTTTCCTGTCACAGGAGGGTGTCACCGCCCTCCAGACAGGAGATAGTGGATTGTAGCAGGGAGGTCTGAAAGAAACCAGACACTGCCTGGGGCGCATAAGGCTGCCCCTTGCATAATCCGGCCAAACCGGTTCTGGGGCACTCCAGCCCTCGTGCCAGGGCGGCCTGGATCAAAGGAAAGGGGTGTATCCACCCCCTTCCTGGGTCCCACCCATAGGGGGGGACCTAGCAGGTAATCACGCCCCCCAGATTGGAATAAGAGTGGGAGCAGTGCCAATGCACATCAGATTTCCTGGAAGAAACATTAGAAACAAAACTCTGGACCCTTGGACCTCCATCTCAACGTGGAAGCCCGAAGAATCTCCCTTGTGGTCAAGGAGTGACCACCCTGCAGCAGCAGGCACCATCCAGTCCTCGACGTCTACTTAGTTGCAGTTCCCGCCGGAACTCGAGCGACTGAGATCAACGAGATCAAGCTTGCCTGCCTTCCAACAGCCCGATCCACAGTCCCTGCAGAGCTGAGACCCGTGGAGGCGACCGGAAGCGTGGGGCACGCCATCTTGAATTGACCACGAGACGCTGACCGTGCAGCCCACGAGTGACCCTCGAAGCTGTGCACCGGGGTTTGAGAAGCCCCCACCCTGAGCTACTCCTGAGCCAAAGTTCAGCCCTCCACACTCGACGAGTGCTGCGTGGGGCCCTTCTGCTCCATTTGGCTCAACGTGTTGGCCCGGTCACTTGCTAGCCGGCTAGTGGTCCCTGTGCCGACGAAACTACAAAGAAGACTCGTGAATCTGGTTGCTCCAGATCCACACCAGCTCCCCTGAAAAGGAGCCCCGACTCTGACCTTCCTGGTCCGAGTGAGAAGCAATCTTCCGATCCCGCGTGGATTGCTCTTGCCAAGTGTTGTTTGCTCCAAACTTGAGGCCGACTGCACCGACGGTGAGAGCCTGCGTGGGACAGATCGTGACCTGCTCCTGGACATCGCAGATGCCCCAGAGCCCACGTGACAGCGGAGAGAAGCTCCTCGACGACCACCTGATTGCGCCCGACATTGCCTGGTTCCGTCCTGGTTCCACCCTGGTCACTGCTGAGTGACCCAGACTCTGTCCCCTCTGCTTTCAGGTACCCTTCGACTTGAGTCCACCCTTGGACTCCACCGGACACTTCATCTTCAACCCGCCTGCAGCCCTTTCAGCTTCAAGCACCAAGAGCCTGCGTGTCAAAACCCGACGCCACTTCGACCCTGTGCACCCACTTCCTGTGGGTGAGGTAACTTTGCTCCGCCGGTGTTCCCACACTGGTGCACATCTCTAGGGTCTGTGTGTTAAGTTTTGTTCCTCTAGGTCCAGCGGAAGTGTCCTTAAACTTTAACTTTATGACTTTTACGCACCATTGGTTAACATTGGTGCATGCGTGCGCTTTCCGCACAGCTCCCGAATCCCGAGGGCCATTCCCGACTTCAGCATTGCTTGTCCTGACTGCTCCCAGCGATTCCCTAGGCCCTAGGCCTAACCACTGCTCGAGTGGCATCTCTTATACCACTTGTTTAGTATATGGTTTGAGTGGCCACCCGCCCTCATCCATAATTGTGCAACTTGTATGTTTAAACAGTGCTTTTGATTTAACGCTTGTGCCCCTTTATTCATAAAGAATACTGGGGATTGTTTTTAGTAATAAACACATATATTTTTATAATATATACTTGTGTGGTGTCCTTTCATTTGATATTACAGGATTGTATGTGGTAAAACAGCTCGCTTAACACGACCTCTTAAGTTAAGCCTTTAGGCTGCTTAGTCCATGCTACCCCTAGGATAGCTTGTCTAATAAGGTTGACTTACAACCAGACACTATAAGGGATTGTTTGGTCTGATAATAGGTGGTTCCAGAATTGGAAACATCACCTATCAGGCCAACTTCTCACATTGGTGAGCAGCGGTGCGGATTTGAGCTTGCTGTTGTTTTACCATTGCAATCTTTGTATCAAATTGAAAGATCACATCAAGTACCTCTAGGTACATATAAATCAAAAGCTTAGCATATTAAGTTCTACTGAACTTAGTAGTTGTAGATAAAAGGGATTAGCACACCCTGACTACAACTCACTAGCAAGGTACAGTAGGAAAACACTTAGTGTAGGTAAGTGCACCACTTACACCTCACTAGCAACCATGTCTGACACAGGAAAAGCCTCAGGGTCTACTCCTGTGACAGTTGACCTTACCCAGGCAACTTTTGGATATGACAAACTAACCCGAAGAGACTTGATTGCCTTGTGCAAATCAAGAGGGTTAAAAAGGGGCAGAAGCCCCACCTGTCCAATCCTGATAGCCATTCTAGAACAGGATGACTTAGAAAGGGCGAAGGGAATTCCCCTAGGATCAGGAAATGGAGAGAACCCCCCTGTAACTGACCCCCCTCAGGAGGAAGAGGATGAAGAAGAAGAGGAAGAGGAGGAGGACTCAGAAGTTGAGGACTTAGAAGATCAGGATCAGAGGGGTAGCCAGGTCCCAGTTGCCAGGCTTAGCCAGGCCAACTTAGACCTACTGGGGAATGGAGAGGGCCAGCACCTCCCCAGATCCCACAATGTTATTCTCCCAGGCAACAGAAGAGTGAGATCTCCCTCAGGGGACTCTCATATTTCTAGTACCTCCAGAGAATCACAGAGAGGCATGACTGCTTCTCAAAAGCTAGAGCATAGGGCCAGAATGAGGGCTGTCAAACTCCAGATAGAGAGGGAGGAGGTAGCCTTGGCTCAAGCTAGACTTGCCTTGGCAAGAGAGCAGAAATTAAGTGGCTTAGATGCCACTGGTGGCAGCAAATTTCCAAGAGAAAAAGACAGGGGCTATGACAATAGAAACCTGACAAAAATTGTGCCCCCCTTTAAAGAAGGGGATGACATCCACAAATGGATGACTGCTCTTGAGAGAGCCTGCATGGTACAGCAGGTTCCTGAGGATCAGTGGGCTGCAATTTTATGGTACTCCTTTTCTGAGAAAGGGAGGGACAGGCTCCTCACAGTTAGACCTGAGGATGCCAAAAATTACACTGTCTTGAAGAGTGCTCTTATTGAAGGGTTTGGCCTAACCACTGAGCAATACAGGTTGTTGTTCAGAGACACCCAAAAAGCACAGACTCAAGACTGGACTGATTTCGTTGAGTGTGCCACTAAGGCTTTGGAGGGTTGGTTGCAGGGAAGTAAAGTTTCAGACTATACAGGATTGTACAATCTTATGATGAGAGAACAGATCCTTAATAACTGTACAAACCAGCTGTTGCATCAATACCTTATTGACTCTGATCTGACCTCTCCCCAAGAATTGGGAAAGAAGGCGGACAAATGGGTCAGAACAAGGATTAAGCAGAAACCCCAGAACCAAGGTGGTGACCAGAAGAAAACAGACCAGAAGGGTGGTAATCAGAATCAGAAAGATAAAGAAAAAGACCAGAAGTCTTCAGGCCCCCAAACTAATAGTAAGGAGGGTGGTTCCCAAAATGGAAACAAGAAGAAGAAGAACAAAGGTCCAAAGACACCTTGGTGTAATACCTGCAAATCAGTTTCACACTGGGGCAGTGAGTGCACCAAGGCAAATCCAGTTCCCACCACTACAGCTCCTAAAGCAACTGCAACCCCAAGTACAATAAGCAGTGGTGGAACACAGTCCAAGGGTGTAGCTGGGTTGACCCTGGGTATTGAAGTAGGATCTGGCCTAGTCAGAATCCCTACACAGGCAGTTCTCCTGTATGATGTGGACATTGAGTTGCCCACTGCAGTAAGCCCCAGTAACCTGGGCAAATACAGGCAGACTCCCTTAATTAATGAGAAACTGGCTCAAGCCTACAGGGACACATGTGCCAGTGTCACAATGGTGACACCTGACTTTGTGGACCCTGGACAGATTGTACTAGGTGAGAGCTACCTAGTGACCAATGCAAGCAACTCCACTACTTCCCATAGTGTGGCAGTTGTGAACTTCTCCTGGGGAGGAGTTGATGGCCTAAAGAAAGTTGTGGTGAGTGCAGACCTACCAGTAGACTGTCTGTTAGGCAATGATCTGGAAAGCTCAGCATGGTCAGAAGTGGAGTACAGGACTCATGCAGAAATGCTAGGGATTTCAGAGCATGTCCTTGCCATGACAAGGGCTCAGGCTAAGAAGTGCCTTCCTGAACCAGTGGTGGATCTTGGAACAATAGACCAACCACAACCCAAGAGAAGGAGCAAGAGAGGAAAGGCTGAGCCTTCCACCTTGCCCCAGGTTGAGGATCAAGTTTCAGAGGAAACTGATTCTGCAGTCCAAGAGGAGACTGTCTCTGAGGAACTTGAACCTGACCAGGTTGAGTTTCTGGGGACAGGGGGACCCTCCAGGGCAGACCTGAGGCAGGCTCAATTAGATTGCCCTTCCCTTGAACCCCTCAGACAGCAGGCTGCTGCTGAGGCTGCTGGGGATGCCCAAGGTACCCATACTGTGTATTGGGATGATGGACTCCTTTACTCAGAGGCTAGAGACCCCAAGCCTGGCATGACCAGGAGGTTGGTTATACCTCTGCAGTTTAGGGGGTTTCTTCTTACCTTGGCCCATGATATTCCCCTTGCAGGACACTTAGGCCAGAACAAGACGTGGGACAGGCTTGTTTCACACTTTCACTGGCCTCACATGTCAGAGGATGTCAAGGAGTTTTGTCGCTCCTGTGTCACTTGCAAAGCCAGTGGTAAGTCAGGTGGCACAACAAAGGCCCCCCTAATATCACTATCTGTGGTGGGGGTTCCCTTTGAAAGAGTTGGAATTGATATTGTGGGTCCAATGGACCCCCAAACAGCATCTGGGAACAGGTTTATACTGGTGGTAGTGGATCATGCCACCAGGTATCCAGAGGCTATTCCCCTGAGGACCACCACAGCACCTGTGGTGGCAAAAGCCCTCATTGCAGTTTTCTCAAGAGTGGGCTTCCCAAAGGAGGTGTTATCAGATAGGGGCACCAATTTTATGTCCAGCTATCTGAAAGCAATGTGGAAGGAATGTGGAGTAAACTATAAGTTTACCACCCCATATCATCCACAATGCAATGGGCTTGTGGAGAGATTTAACAAGACCCTTAAAGGCATGATAAAAGGATTACCAGAGAAGCTCAGGCGGAAATGGGACATTCTTTTACCCTGCCTGCTCTTTGCTTACAGAGAGGTCCCACAGAAGGGGGTTGGCTACAGCCCTTTTGAACTTTTGTTTGGCCACCCTGTGAGAGGTCCATTGTGTTTGGTGAAGGAAGGATGGGAGTTACCTCTCAAAAAGCCCAAACTAGACATAGTGGACTATGTACTTGGTCTCCGCTCCAGGATGGCTGAATACATGGAAAGAGCATCCAAAAACCTGGAGGCCAGCCAAGAATTGCAGAAAGCTTGGCATGACCAAAAGGCTGTACTGGTAGAGTTCCAACCAGGACAGAAGGTGTGGGTACTGGAGCCAGTGGCTCCAGCAGCACTCCAGGACAAATGGAGTGGACCCTATCCTATCATTGAAAAGAAGGGAGAAGTCACCTACTTGGTGGACTTTGGAACACCCAGGAGCCCTCACAGGGTAATCCATGTGAATCGCTTGAAAGCATTTGTGGACAGGGAGGACATGAGCTTGCTCATGGCCACAGATGGGGATCAGGAGGAAGAGAGTGACCCTCTCCCAGACCTGCTTTCTCAGAACCCTGATGATGGTTCAGTTGATGGAGTAGCCTTGGCAGGCAGCCTCACTGGCCAGCAACAGATGGACTGCAGACAAGTTTTGCAGGCCCACAGGCATTTGTTTTCACTCACACCCAGCCAGACTGACTGGTGTACCCATGTAGTGGACACTGGTGACAGTCTACCTGTGAAGAATAAGATCTACAGGCAACCTGACCATGTCAGGGATTGCATCAAGGCTGAGGTGCAAAAGATGTTAGAGCTTGGAGTGATTGAGCCATCAGAGAGCCCATGGGCCAGCCCAGTAGTCCTTGTGCCAAAACCTCATACCCAAGATAGAAAGAGAGAAATGAGATTTTGCGTGGACTACAGGGGTCTCAATGCTGTCACTAGGACAGATGCTCACCCCATTCCAAGAGCAGATGAGCTCATTGACAGATTGGCTTCTGCCAAGTTTCTGAGCACATTTGATCTGACAGCTGGCTACTGGCAAATCAGATTAGCTGAGGAGTCAAAAGCCAAAACAGCATTCTCTACCCCTAGTGGACATTATCAATTTGTGGTAATGCCCTTTGGTTTGAAGAATGCACCTGCCACTTTCCAAAGGTTGGTGAACCAAGTCCTTACTGGGTTGGATGACTTTTGTGCAGCATATCTAGATGATATTGCTGTCTTTAGCTCCACCTGGGAGGATCACCTGATCCACCTGAAGAAAGTTTTGGAGGCCCTGCAAAAGGCAGGCCTAACTATCAAGGCCACTAAGTGCCAGATAGGGCAGAGTAAGGTTGTATACCTGGGCCACCTAGTAGGTGGAGGCCAGGTTCAGCCACTGGAAAGCAAAATCCAGGCCATACAGGACTGGGCTCCTCCAGTTACCCAGACACAAGTCAGAGCCTTCTTGGGCCTGACTGGGTATTACAGAAAGTTTGTGAAAAACTATGGGTCTATAGTGACACCATTAAATGACTTGACATCCAAGAAGATGCCAAAAAAGGTTCAGTGGACAGTTAGCTGTCAAAAGGCATTTGATGACCTGAAGAAGGCCGTGTGCTCTGCACCTATCCTGAAGAGTCCTGACTACTCCAAACAGTTCATTGTTCAGACAGATGCTTCTGAGTTGGGGGTGGGAGCTGTGCTCTCACAACTTAATCAAGATGGTCAAGACCAGCCTATTGCTTTCATTAGCAGGAGGCTGACTCCCAGAGAGAAACGTTGGTCAGCCATTGAGAGGGAGGCCTTTGCTGTGGTTTGGGCATTAAAGAAGTTGAGGTCCTACTTGTTTGGAACTCACTTCCTGGTGCAGACAGACCATAAGCCCCTCTTATGGCTTAATCAGATGAAGGGTGAAAATCCCAAACTGCTCAGGTGGTCCATTTCCCTACAGGGGATGGACTTTACAGTGGAGCACCGCCCAGGGACTGACCATGGTAATGCAGATGGTCTCTCCAGGTACTTCCACTTAGAACATGAAGACTTATCTGGTCAAGGTTAGTTTAATGTCCCTGCGTTTGGGGGGGGGGTTGTGTAGGAGAGTAGGGTCTGCTATCCTATGGTCACCCCAAATTTTTGCTTTTTGCTTCACTGGTTTTCGACTACTGAGGCTGTGGGCCTGCTGATCAGACCCCCAGCCTGCTGTTCTCTCACTAAATTACTGACACATGTGCTATAGGCACATACCAATTGGAAATGGACTCCTTGTCAGCCCCTTTATAATGCACTATAGGTGCCCAGGGCATAGGGGCCACCAAGGCCTACCAGGGGCTGCAGCATATCTTTTGCCACCCCTGGCTGGTTCTTAAATTGACACAACTGGCTGATCACTCAGCTGGGGTAAGGTGGTGTAAGCACCCCTTGCTTAGATATAGTATACCTATATCTAAACCTATATCTGGACACATGTAAACCTGTGAGCCACTCCTATGGAAGGCCTCATCAATCCTGGAGGCAGAGTGCGTGGTTTTATGTGAGATGGAGCTCTAGCATGAGCTGAGCCTGTCTGCAGCTGTCGGGAACAACTCCCTAAGCTGTTTCAGGATAATGCCATACCATATACTCTTAAGTGCCTTATAATCCTCGCGGTTAAATAGCAACTTTGGTTTGACTTTATCAAAACATGTCGTGTAAGGTGTCATACGATTTGGAATACTATCCCCTCGCCAGTTCTGGCGACGGGGATAGCATTCCACCCCTCTAGAGGGGTAAGACATGTTCCTTTACTGTAATGCGGTTAATTTCTCCAAAGACCTTAGATCCACAAAATGGATGCCTCTGCCACAGACAAATGTCTGGACCCCTGCAGCTGACCGAAACTCGGCCAAATGGGTCCTGGACAAAGGGTTTCCTGTCACAGGAGGGTGTCACCGCCCTCCAGACAGGAGATAGTGGATTGTAGCAGGGAGGTCTGAAAGAAACCAGACACTGCCTGGGGCGCACAAGGTTGCCCCTTGCATAATCCGGCCAAACCGGTTCTGGGGCACTCCAGCCCTCGTGCCAGGGCGGCCTGGATCAAAGGAAAGGGGTGTATCCACCCCCTTCCTGGGTCCCACCCATAGGGGGGGACCTAGCAGGTAATCACGCCCCCCAGATTGGAATAAGAGTGGGAGCAGTGCCAATGCACATCAGATTTCCTGGAAGAAACATTAGAAACGAAACTCTGGACCCTTGGACCTCCATCTCAACGTGGAAGCCCGAAGAATCTCCCTTGTGGTCAAGGAGTGACCACCCTGCAGCAGCAGGCACCATCCAGCCCTCAACGTCTACTTAGTTGCAGTTCCCGCCGGAACTCGAGCGACTGAGATCGACGAGATCAAGCTAGCCTGCCTTCCAACAGCCCGATCCACAGTCCCTGCAGAGCTGAGACCCGTGGAGGCGACCGGAAGCGTGGGGCACGCCATCTTGAATTGACCACGAGACGCTGACCGTGCAGCCCACGAGTGACCCTCGAAGCTGTGCACCGGGGTTTGAGAAGCCCCCACCCTGAGCTACTCCTGAGCCGAAGTTCAGCCCTCCACACTCGACGAGTGCTGCGTGGGGCCCTTCTGCTCCATTTGGCTCAACGCGTTGGCCCGGTCACTTGCCAGCCGGCTAGTGGTCCCTGTGCCAACGAAACTACAAAGAAGACTCGTGAATCTGGTTGCTCCAGATCCACACCAGCTCCCCTGAAAAGGAGCCCCGACTCTGACCTTCCTGGTCCGAGTGAGAAGCAATCTTCCGATCCCGCGTGGATTGCTCTTGCCAAGTGTTGTTTGCTCCAAACTTGAGGCCGACTGCACCGACGGTGAGAGCCTGCGTGGGACAGATCGTGACCTGCTCCTGGACGTCGCAGATGCCCCAGAGCCCACGTGACAGCGGAGAGAAGCTCCTCGACGACCACCTGATTGCGCCCGACATTGCCTGGTTCCGTCCTGGTTCCACCCTGGTCACTGCTGAGTGACCCAGACTCTGTCCCCTCTGCTTTCAGGTACCCTTCGACTTGAGTCCACCCTTGGACTCCACCGGACACTTCATCTTCAACCCGCCTGCAGCCCTTTCAGCTTCAAGCACCAAGAGCCTGCGTGTCAAAACCCGACGCCACTTCGACCCTGTGCACCCACTTCCTGTGGGTGAGGTAACTTTGCTCCGCCGGTGTTCCCACACTGGTGCACATCTCTAGGGTCTGTGTGTTAAGTTTTGTTCCTCTAGGTCCAGCGGAAGTGTCCTTAAACTTTAACTTTATGACTTTTACGCACCATTGGTTAACATTGGTGCATGCGTGCGCTTTCCGCACAGCTCCCGAATCCCGAGGGCCATTCCCGACTTCAGCATTGCTTGTCCTGACTGCTCCCAGTGATTCCCTAGGCCCTAGGCCTAACCACTGCTCGAGTGGCATCTCTTATACCACTTGTTTAGTATATGGTTTGAGTGGCCACCCGCCCTCATCCATAATTGTGCAACTTGTATGTTTAAACAGTGCTTTTGATTTAACGCTTGTGCCCCTTTATTCATAAAGAATACTGGGGATTGTTTTTAGTAATAAACACATATATTTTTATAATATATACTTGTGTGGTGTCCTTTCATTTGATATTACAGGATTGTATGTGGTAAAACAGCTCGCTTAACACGACCTCTTAAGTTAAGCCTTTAGGCTGCTTAGTCCATGCTACCCCTAGGATAGCTTGTCTAATAAGGTTGACTTACAACCAGACACCATAAGGGATTGTTTGGTCTGATAATAGGTGGTTCCAGAATTGGAAACATCACCTATCAGGCCAACTTCTCACACTTTATTTTTCTGTTAACGTACATATGGAGGATAAACTAAATTTAACAAACTCAACACAAAAAACCAAGGTGGAAGGCTCCTGTCGGGACCATGAATGTCGATGACACAGCTTGGAAAATAACGCACAAAATAAGGATGTGTGTAATGCGTATATCAAAGGGGTGAGACACAGAGAAAGAAAGAAGGAAAAGAAAAGCCAGAGAGAAAAAGAGAAGGAAGGAAAGGAAGGGAGTGAGAAAGGGAGAAGGGAGAGAGAGTGAGAGAGATAGAAGGAAAGGAAGGAAGAGAGTTAGAGAGAGAGAGTGAAGAGAAGGAAGTGAGAGAGAGAGAGAGAGAGAGAGAGAGAGAGAGAGAAAGAGAGACACTGCCGCCCCTCTGCATCCATGACCAAATAATTACCTGCTGCCACAGGAGTGTCTACTTGTGGGCACTCCACGTGCCCGTGAAAGCTCCAGGGCCCGGTTCCAACACCATGGCTTGGTGCACATTATGTGGACCCGCTCCACAGCCTAGCAGATCCCACACATGTCGATGAGTCATCAATGGCGGAGACCACATCAACTTTTGGTGCCGCTAACCCAGTGCAACTCAAGTCCGTGCCACGTGGTGGTAGGTCCATGACTGCCACATCAGCTTCAGGTGGCACTAACCTATGCAACTCAATTCTGCGCCATGTGCTAGTAGGCCCCTGAGGGCCACATCCTCTTCGGGTGGCACTAACCCTATGCAACTTGAGTCCGCGGCATGTGATGGTAGGCCCCTGACGGCCACATCAGCTTCGGGTGGCACTAACCCTGTGCAACTCAAGTCCGTGCCATGTGGTGATAGGCCCCTAACGGCCACATAAGCTTCGGGTGGCACGAACCCTGTGCAATTCAAGTCCGCGAAACGTGGTAGTAGACCCATGACGGCCATACAGCTCAGGGTGCGACTAACCCTCTGCGCAACTTTTCATGGACTCTTTATGATTCACACCAATGGAGCGTCCGTGACATGTTGACAACTAAACCACTGACCTGCACACCAACAGCGAGTACGCCTGCAACAGGTAGCTATGTGGGGCCAATGTCGGAACGTAATCAGAGTGGCGTGCCGTACGATGGATCAGGGCAGGGATAGCCACAATGACGCAGACGGCTCGTAGTACTGCATCTGTGAGTCGAGCGGACGGGCAGCAGTTGTCCCTCTGTGAGCCTGGGTGCGAACTGTTCATAAATCACACTACATAAGCATTGAAAAGCCATTTTGTGAGTCAGGGCATCAGCTGGCACCTGTCCGAGGCATTTCTGAAAACATACTGGAGTTCTTTCTGTTAGAGATACCCCTTTCACGCTGCGTCTCCTCACATCAGCAGGTAACACAGCCTCTTCCCACATTGCCAACATACCCCCAACAACCTTTTTGGCCCCGGAAGTGTCCCTGTGCGGTTGGACAAACAAGTATCTTATTCATAGATAGATTTACATATAAAACTTTTTATTTAAAGAAAACAACAACAAATAAAACTGAAGGGAGTCTGGTGTTGTGGTCGCTGCCACCAAGTTGGGGTCACTGCCATTCAGGACTCAGGACACAGTTCCACATGTGGGATCGGGTTGTGTTGAACAGGGTTAGTGGCACCACATGTCGCCGGCTTGTGTTAAATAGGTTTAGTGGCATCACGTGTCCAAAATTGCCCACAGTGAGGACTTGTATTGAGTGTTTGTTTGCACTTGAAGATGGATTTGGTGATTGTACTAAAGTTATAACTGATATAAAAAAGTTCTTGAATCAAGGATACTAAAAGGATATTTTATCGTTTTTAGGCCTGTGATAGTTACTTGCCTACTGGACTCTGAAATTAAACAATCAAGACTTAATTTTAATTGTGAGCCCTGATGACCACAGTGTAGGCCAGAGCATTGAGACTGTATGAGCCTGTGATGATGCTTGCTGTGGACGGGCTGCACTGGGAGCAATGTCTCTTGCCTTCTGGACTGTGTCATCTGCAATTGGGACTCTATCTGAATTGTGAGCCCTGCTGACAGCAGTGTAGGCCAGAGGTAGTGGTGAGCAAGGGCCCACAGCCACGTGCATCGGTTGGTGGCCCCTCCAGCTTGCGTAGTTCAGGTTTAGTGGCACCACCTGAAATAAAACAAGTTCTTTAAGCAAGGATACTAAAAGGATATTGTGTAGATTTGAGGGACATTATACTTAGTTTGGATTTTCACCAGAAACTACTTTAAATTTTGTTATTTCTTTTTGAAACTTTATATCACTTTTATCTTCCATCTCTTGTTCAACATGTACACTTATCAAACTGTTATTTTCTGTACACTTCTCTTGACTTCAAAAAAAACGTAACTGTATATCATCACAAAGTTGTTTTATATCATTTATATTAAAACTCCATTTTGTGCCGCAGCAAGACCTAGACTTATCCAGATGATTCCTCTTGACTTTGAATATAAACTTGTAGATGTCTATCGACACGAAAATTCGTAGGATCTCATTTCTCGATGTGAAAGCATCTTTAAGCTGAGGCTGTACAATTTTTTTGCTAAGTTTCTTCTCCTGTGAAATTTTTTCCCACATTTCTTTCAATTCTGTCTTCTCAGACTTGGTAATATATGACGTGACATAGCGAGAAACAGCAATTCAGTTATCTGCAACACATTGTACGTCCATATTTGCATTCCACATCTTCTAAATCACCTCATTGTAATCATTAATGTACTTCGATTGTTCTGTTCTTTTTAGTATTTTTGGGTGATTTTGGAGTGATAGTATGCCTCACTTCTCACATAAAACTGTTCAGTCTTCCTTGAGATGACTTATGGTGCACTGAGTTAGTAGTACCTTTGGCGCTCAGTGTGTACGTACCCTGCGATGATGCGTAGTTCAGGGGGGCCGCACTCGGACCAATATCTTTTGTCTATTGAATTGTGCCTGGCTTCTGTTGAACAGGGTTAGTGGTAGGACGTGTCACGGATTGAGTTGAACAGAGTTAGTGGCATCATGTGTCACGCCTTGTATTTTTCAGGGTTAGTGGCGCCATGTGTCGCCAGCCTTGCATATGGAAACATGGCTCACTGATTGAAGTGGATCTGGTGCTGTGGTTGCTGCCACAGACTTGGGGTCACTGCCATTCAGGACTCAGGACATAGTTGCACATGTGGGATCTACTGTGCCGATGATGCATCGTCCAGGCAGGCCGTACCGGTAACAATGTCTGTTGCCTACTGGACTGCGACATCTGCAATCGCAACTTGAGCTGAATTGTGGGCCCTACTCACCCCAGTGGAAGCAGGAGGCAGGAGGCAGGAGGCAGCGGTGAGGAAGGGCCCACAGGCCTGTGGCGTTGACTTGACCAATGTCTGTTGCTTACTGGACTGCGTCATTTGCAATCGCGACTCAAACTATATTGTAAGGCCTACTCACCCTAGTGTAGGCGGGAGGCAGTGGTCAGGAAGAGCACACAGGCACGTCATGTTGACTTAAGCAATATCTATTGCCTACTGGACTGCGTCACCTGCAATCGCGACTCAATGTGAATTGTGAGTCTTGCTGTCCGTGGTGTATATCAAAGGCAATAGTTTGTATATACATAAGTCTGTGGTGCTGTGCCGCTGGGAGCCTGTTTGGCGGAAGTCAGCAATCGGCTGAGGAGGCTGGCGGTCAGGACGCCGGCCTCGTGGCAGGGTGAGGGGCACCACCCTGGCAGACGCTTTGGCCTTCACACAAGTGAACCACGCCCTGAGCTCTGGCCTATTTATTCACACTCCTACACTGAAATGGCGTACATTGGACCCGCCCACTCCGATTACGCTAATGCTTACAGGGGGGGACGACACAGCTACATGACTGAGATCTTCCCTAGTGTTTGACGTAACATGGTTGGTTCACTGTCCACAACAGTACAAGCACCAGTACTACTTGTGCACATGGAGAGGTATGTGTTGTGCATACTGAGATGTGTCCAGCACATCACCGTACACTTTGCATTGTGTGCAATGTTATTCATGGGTGAATTGCTTCCTTCACATATAGTTTGCTCACACCTGTTTCAATATTCAGCTATTGTGTGGCTGAGGGGCCATGTTGTTTTCGGAAAGTTCGCTGTCTTGTTCTGCGCTGCCTCGGTGGTAGAGGGAGAGGTGTCCTGGGGGTGGTGGTGGGTTTGTGGCGTTCTTGGGTGTTGGAGCTGCTTGATCAGTAGGTCTATGACGTGTTGGTCTTCAGATGTGGCTAAGGGCTGTGCTCCCTTTCATACTATATGAATTGTTTAATATTTTAAAAAGAAGAAGACATTATATAGTTTAAATAATAAAAAAAATGCAAAAACTATTTTTAGGATATTAAAGTTACAAAATATAATTAGAAATTAGTATTTAAATAACCTTTGAAATTCACAAAAAAAGGTCTCAGGAACATTAAAGTTAGTAATTAGTTCCCAAAATTGAGCTATTATATGGGTGAGGGAACATGTCATTTTGGAGGGTTCACTGTCCTGTTCTGCACTACCCTGGTGGTGGTAGAGAGAGGGGTGGTACAGGTTTGAGGTCCTGAGGGTTGTGGCAGTAGGTATAATGTCCTTCTTGGGTGTCGGAAAAAACTATAGGTTAAATGAACATTCTATTTTCAAGTTAGCATTAAAAAAACATTGAAATTTACTGAAAAAACATTAGTTTCAGGCACATTATAGATAGAAATTAGAATTTAAAAAACCTTTGAAATTCACTGAAAAAAACGTAGGGTTCAGGCATGTTATAGTTAGAAATTAGCATTTAAAAAACCTTAGAAATTCCCAGAAAAATACATAGGTTTGAGGCATGTTATAGTTAGAAATTAGCATTTAAAAAAACTTAGAAATTCACTAAAATTAGTACAGTACAGTGAGAGACCAATACAATACTTACAGGTGAGTAAAATGTTTTGAGATTCAGTCTCCATGGGATTTGGTCAAGACTCAGCAAGGGTTGGACCAAGGTAGGTACTGCACTGAAGCTGCACACCCAGTGATGCAGGGGCAGCCAGGTGCAGAGTGCAGAGGAGGTGTCATGAGCCTTATTGAAACCAATGGAGATTTTTGATTGGAGAGAACAGCTGGAGGCTCAGTTCTGAAGGTTGGCTGAAGGAATCCCATGACTGCAGAGGCAAGTTGAATAGTGGGTGAATGCCAAGATACCCTCAGCTGGGTACTCCTAGGCCTGAGGGCTGCGGTGCAGTGATGTGTTTAGGCGTCGGGTTTCACTCGCCATCTTCTGTCGTGGTCGGGTAGACCCTTCAGGTTGAGGCTGCAGGTGTTGAGTGGGAGTCAGGAGAGGTTGTCCAATACTGGATTCCAGGTCAGGATCACCAGTGAGACTTCACTGGGTTGATGGACCACATGGACTTGGGCTGTGTGCGTCTGAGCAGAGTGGCTCAAGTGTCGAGGATCTGCCTGGTTCTTGTGTTGGGTCCTTTGCTAGATAAATCTGGTGTCCATGGGGAACAGGGTCTTTGTTGAAGAATATTCTGCACACGCAATAAGGGGGAGAAGGCAAACACCTTACTTTGCACTCCTCCAAGATAATATAAGTCGCAACTGTGATATAAAGTTGAGCCAGGAGCACCTTCACTTTGTAAAAACTGCCCTCACCCACAACAAGTTGTGCCATGCCTCATCATAGACAAATCTACATAAGTGTCCCCTAAGGAATTATTTCTCAATTGTTTCCTCTTTATAAATAGTCACAGCAAGTGAACCTATGTTAAACAATACATGGGATTCTTCTCAAATATCATTATTTATTCTGATCAAAAGTCAGTATGGCAACAACAATACTACTGACATTTTAAATCTCATTGTAAGTAGTATACAACATCTTTTGCTTCATTTGCATGGATAAATAAAATACCATACATCACAAATGTTTCAAACAAACTTATAAACATTTAAAAAAAACACAGAGGTTCATTTGTGAGCAAACAGATGTTAAAGCGTCGACGTTTCGGTCCACTACTGGTTTAAGAATTCCCCAGGACCATCTTCAGGATGTAAACGTTGCACATCCCTAATTTTAATACAAAGTAAACATAATCAATGAAAAACCCACTTAATATCCCTGTAAAATGTATCGTCTGCTCACCCGAAAAGACGTGAGATATACATCTTCCAACCCCGTGTATATACATATTCAATGGTCTAATTAGAGAGTGCTCCCCAAAAGTGTGACACATCAAGACCAGAAACCAAATAATTTGCTAAAAAGGTATTCGCACAAAACACATACCTAATACTCCCAGCCGGAAGTTTCAATTCGCCAGATGGACCTCAATGTCCAGGCATCTAAAAATACTGAAAAAGCCACCTACTGAATACACACCAGCTTTCTCATATGCTTAAAAGTAGGCTGACCCAAACAACTCAGTGTTATACTCACTCTCATACGGAGCTGGTATTCCCACTTGTCGACCCTATACAATGAAAAACCACAAGCAAACACTTAACGTTTACTCATGAACGACTTCCTATACGTGAAACAATCAAAAGAACCCAAACGAGAAACTTACTAACTCAGTTCGGAATTTTCAATTTGTAAAATAAATGGAAGAGCACTCAATTAATATGATGTGTCCCGCCCGTTGTAAAAGCCTAAGACAATCACCACCAGCGTGATAGTGATATGGTATTTTATTTATCCATGCAAATGAAGCAAAAGATGTTGTATACTACTTACAATGAGAATTAAAATGTTAGTAGTATTGTTGTTAGTAACTAATGTGTGGAGGTTAAATCACCTTTCACATAAATGTGCGCTCAGGTTAACATGAAACTGGAATGTTTCTTCTCAAATTTTTTCAAAATACTTCCAATGATATAGAGTCAAAAATATGTCATGAAATCATTTCAATTTTTATTCGTTGATTATTTTCTTTCCTTATTTTATCTCATAAGGGTATGTCAACTTGTTTCTCTAACAATCCATTTATGAACATTATTCTTCCGCCCAATGCATTTCGGGTCATTGAATGAGACCCTTCGTCAGGGGCCTAAAAATGAATCAATACAGGACCTTAGCAAACAGTACAGGTCAGAATATATACAATATGATTATCGAGAGTGACGTATTTAAAACAAAGACACATCATACAGATAAATGTGAACAGTAACGGAGTGAACGCGCATTAAGGGGAAGTGAATAAAGATTATGCATGCTATGTTAACTCTGAAGTGAAAGAGATGTGTGCTAATAATGCTCATTTGTGTTAACGATGAACGGGAATGTGTCGTTCAAAAATATGAATGGACAGTGTGCTGGTTCCGATTACGGGGAGCGCCCCATGATGTTGACGAGTGACGATAATCGGGCGTAGGGCCCAAATATCGTTATGATTAAACTAGGAAACAGCGTGCAAAGTGAGATATAAGAAGAAACTTACTAGAAGTCAGCGTGATAGTTCACCCAGGACGTTAACGAATACCAAATGTTCGCGGGTGTGGAGTAGGTTCAAAAGGTGAATATTGCGATCACGTGATATGAGTATTCAGACTTCAATGAAAGTCGAAAACAGACTATGCGGAAGATATGGAGTGGTAAACGTCCGTGATGGGAAAGAAGCTTAATGAAAACAAGAAAGGATGTGTAGGGGAAAAGTGTGTGATATCGGTTACTTAATGAATTACGGAATCAACTGATCAGGAACTTTCTCCTAAAAATTATAGATAATAAATGAGAAACAGACTGCATGGTCATGTGATCAAAGTGAAAAGACTACAATAGAAATGGAAGGAAATGTACCGAGTTCACATCAATTAGTCAGATGAAGTAACCAATCCATCATAGTAATCAAATTTTAGTGACATATATATATATATATATATATATATATATATATATATATATATATGTATATATATATATATGTTTAAAATAAAATGAAGATAACCAATAAAATAAAGTGTACATTTTCAATCATTAGCAAATAGGCATCTCATACGTAAATGGTGATCAAATAAATAGTACGGGGAGCAGAGTAGTCCTTAATTCATGCTATCTATAGAAAGCAGGAGTATTCGATACGGTCATTCATTCCAATAGGTTGAAAGGTATTCAGTTTTTTTATCCAGAAAAATTCTGCTTTTAGTCTCTGTTTTGTGGGGTCCATGTCATTGCGTTGCGGAATTGCCTCCAGAATCGTGAATCTCAATTGGGATATTTGATGTTTTGCTTCTATCCAATGGGTAGCAATAGTTGATTTGGTATTGTGTAGACGAATGTTACTTTTGTGCTCTGTTATGCGCACCTTGATTTTTCTCTCAGTTTGGCCTACATAAGTTTTTCCGCAGGGCCATTTGATTGCGTAAATGGTGTTTTTGGTATCACATGTACTGGTAGGTTGTAACTCTATTTCATATCCTTGAGTTGGATGCATGAATGTATTACCGATCAAAACATTGTTACAGTGGGTGCAGTTGAGACACTTAGACATTCCTTTGTGAATAATTTTTAGATTTTTTGTGGTTGTCAGGATTTCTTTCAAGTTTTTTGATCTCTGAAATGCAAATGTGATGCGTTCACTGAAAAGGCCTTTTAAATCCGGTTCCGTGTTGATTAAGCTCCAGTGTTTATTGATTATTCTTTTAATCTTTATGGCCTCTGTAGAGTATTTTAACACACATACCGTTTTCTGTTCTGAAGTCGTGGTTTTAGATAGTAATAGATTTTCTCTAGGGATATTTTGTACTCTTTTGATTGATTCTTGGAGGATATCGATAGGGTACCCTCTTTGTTGATACTTGGTCATTTGTTCTTTGAATGTTATCTCAAGTTGTCTGGAATCTGATGTGATCTTTTTTAGTCTGATCAACTGGGAGGTTGGTAGATGCTTTTTGAGCATATCAGGGTGAAAACTTTGAAATAGGAGACTCGAGTTCCTGTCAGTTGGGTTGGTGTGCACTTGAGTTGTGAATTGAAAATCTGTGATGTTGACCTTCACATCCAGGAAAACAATAGCTTCATGATTGATATTGTGGGTGAATTTGATTCTCTCATTTCGTGTGTTCATGATGGTGATGTTCCTTTCAAGCTGAGTTCGGTCTCCCCGCCATAGGATGAATATATCGTCAATGAAACGTTTAAAAATGATCAGATTGTTTTGCCAGTCGGGGTTATTCAGGATGAAATCAGTTTCGAATTTTGACATATATATACAGGCATAAGAGGGGGCCCCCCCAAAGCCCATCGATGTTCCATTACATTGGTTAAAGAAGTGGTTTTGCCATTCAAAGTAACTGTGGAAGAGAGCGAAGTGCATCAGTTCTAGTAAAAATACTTTCTGAGTTTCTTCCATTTCTTCATTGAGTAAGCTCCATTCTAGGGCTTCAAGTCCTTCATTGTGAGGGATTGAAGTGTAGAGTGAGGTCACATCTACAGTACATAGCCAGTAGTCGCATTCTGTCGATAGAATCACATCTTTAAGAAGTTTGAGAAATGCCATGGTGTCTTTTGTGTAAGTACTGCCTTTTTGAACAATAGGTTGAAGATACCAATCAATATATTTTCCTATAGGTTCGGAGATTGATCCGCAGGCAGAGACTATTGGTCTGAATGGTGGATTCTTGCTGTCCTTATGAATTTTAGGTAGCATGTAAAGTTTAGGACGCCTAGGATATTTTGTCTCAAAAAATTGGTGGGTCTTTTTTCCAATCCATTTCATTTCGAGAGCTTGATCAATTATCTGTTGTAAAAAAAAATTGTACTCATTGGTTGGATCAGAGTCAAGTGGTATATATGTGTGAATATCTTGAACATGTGTGTTCACACATTGAAGGTAGTAGTTTGTGTCCATTACAATCAGGGTTCCCCCTTTATCTGCTCGTTAGAAGGCGAGTTCTTCATCTTGACTTACATTTTTTAGGATATTCCATTCTCGAGATGACAGGTTTGTTCTCTTGGGTTTTGCAAATTTGATCTTTTGAAGTTCTGTGAGCACCGTTCTTTCAAATGCTTCAATAGTTTTGTGGGTTACTGGTGCGCAAATTGTACCTTTGGGTTTGAATTCTTTGGTTTGAGTTTCTGGTTCAGTTTCTGTGATATTTTCATTGGTTTTGAAGAAGTAGCGTAATTTCAAATTTCGAAAGAATTTAAATAAAGCTATTTCGGTTTCAGGTAAGTTTGATCTATATGTGGGGACAAATGAAGTTCCTTTGTTTAAGATCATCATCTGAGTATTCGTGAGTTGTTTTTTGGAAATGTTGATGACTAAGTCACTTTCGTTTGGCTCCTTGTGACTCGCCTTACTTGTTCTTCTTCTGTTTCTCTTTCCTCTCCTTGTTTCCCTGTTTGTGGTGGAGCGTTTGCCGCTGGACTTATATCTAAAAAAGCTGGTTGTTGTGCTTGAGTTGAGGATATTTGAGTTGCTGGTAGTTTTGAGGTAGAAGGAATGGGTTTCCTTGTTTGAGATATTTCAGATTCCGAAACTACACTTTCTTGGGATGATCCAATATTTGATCTTTGTTGCGGTTGTTGCCATTTCTTTTGGTTATAAATTTCGGCCCATGTGTACACTTCTTCCAGTTTGTAGTCGATGGTGTCTCGACGGTATTTGCGTATCTTACGATCATTCACCTCTTTAGTATATTTGTCAAGTTTTATGTTGATTTCATCTAGTTGTTTTTGAAGATCTTCCTGTTTATTCAATTCTCTTTTTATACCTTCTAGTTCTTCTTCAAGCTCTTTTAGTACTTTAGCTAGTTCTTCAATAATTAACAAGATGAGATCCAAAGAACACTTGTTAAGAATTTGATACCACTTTTCAATAAATTTCTTATTGTTTTTGCATAGCATCGGCTTAAGGGCTATTCGTAGTCCCCGAGGAATTCTTTGATTTTTGTGATAGTGAATCAAAGTCGTAGCATGGAGCCTTTGATTGATTTCCTTTTTGCTAATATATTCAAATTGACGTAGCAGTTGTGCCACTGTAGACATTTGGGGTGTGAATGCTCTGGTCTTCTGTATTAAGCCATATATATCTTTGGCTGCTTCTGAGGAAAATGCTAAGGTTTCGGCTTTGTTCACGGTGATCTGTGATATTTCATCAAGTTGCATGATTAATCGTTGGTGCAACCGGGATGGGTTAGGCAAAAAAAAATTGGAGAAGAAACATTCCAGTTTCATGTTAACCTGAGCGCACATTTATGTGAAAGGTGATTTAACCTCCACACATTAGTTACTATTTACTAAGGCACGACCAGGCATCATGTGACAAGTGTCAGCGCTACCCAAAATCAAGAATAGTTCTATTTTCAATTAAAACGAGTGCATCGGGATCAAAACTTTTTCTATATTTGAAAACTTTTTCAGTAGTATTGTTGTTGCCATACTGAATTTTTATCAGAATAAATAATTATATTTGAGAAGAATCCCATGTACTGTTTAACATAGGTTCACTTGCTGTGACTATTTATAAAGAGGAAACAATTGAGAAATAATTCCTTAGGGGACACTTATGTAGATTTGTCAATATTGTACCCAGTCCTCGGGGGATAATTGGGTGGCTCTGTGTTGTTTACAATGCCTCATCATAGGGCTGCTGCAAAACACCTCAGCGCAGACCAACGCTAGAGGCAGAGCAATAGGGAGGGGTAGACAATACACACAAATAAAAAAGGAAAAGAAAAGGAGCCTAAATAGGTGCAGACGATGAGTATTAAAACAGACTAAGGGATATTGTCATAACAATTTTATTCCTGGATTCCCTTGTTAGGATTAAAAAAGGGTGAGAAATACCCCCCGGTGGTGGTGGCGTGAGTGAGTTATGCACACTCCACCCCTCTGTTCTGCATAGAGGTCAACATGTTTCTGCCGATTCCGTCTCTTTTCCCGCATTCATCAGGACAAGCGGGATCCCTCTACCTAATTTCCTTGTTGTCACATATACCCCTGGTGTTACCACTGTACTAAGTGTTACTCCACCTGTTAGTATGGTGCAGTCCCGTACACTTAGTCATCTATGGAATCTGTAAGTGGAGAGGATAAAAACTGTGAAACCAGTCTGAACAGTAGTAAGCAGACAAACAACATAAATAATACAAGTGAAAAAATTGTGCTCTCAGTGATAACCTTATAAAAACCACCAATTTAGTGTGACATGGGCTTTCTGTTAGATATAAATTATACACCCTATTACTTGGGCAGCCAATGTCCCTGTTCCATTAATTCTGAACACTCAGAGCGTATGTCAAAATTTACAAACATTCTGTGCCTATGTCAAATGTTGTAGTGATCACATCTGTATAGAAATGGTTGTGGTGGCAAAACATGCCCCAAATCGTACACATAATCTTCGGCGTATCCTTAAATGTGCTTAGGATCATACATCTCCCTCGACTCAGCACACCTTCCAGAGTTTACTGAGATGAGCGCTAGAAATGGCACAGGAGTAGAGGGCGACCCCCTGTAGACACACACTGTGAGGAGAGTAAGTCGTAAGGTAAATAATGGTAAAATCACAAGGTGCATGCTTGAGGTCAAGCCAGCCTTGTTCATAGTGCTGATATGTGGTGACACAGGTACGAAATGGTCTCAGGAAAAAGCCACTCACCCCTGCAGCAAACAAACATGGCACCAGGACAGACTGCCCGTTCCCCCAGTTTTGGTCTACGCATTGGCACGCCGTATCAGGTAATTACCTGCCCTCCCTCTCCTAACTTCTTCAAGGGTAATCAGCCGCTCCCAAATAGGTCTCTCCTAGTGCCGTGTAGGTACACGGCCAAGCGGGAGACCGGGGTAAATATACAGAGCAGTTTCCCGTCACGTGGGTCGCATGTGATGCAGGACTCAGGTAACGCGTCACACGCACGGGAGGTGCTCTAGTGACGGCCTGAAGCTAGAGCGGTAACTAACGCTCTATTCTATCAGTATGCAAAATATCCCAGAGCGTAATGGCTGCTAAAAAATTGAAATGGACACAAAGGGGCAGATTAAAGAGAAATAGGAAATTAAAAAGGTCCTAAACTCCAGACAAAAAATATTTTAAATATTTTAAACTGAACAAGGTACCTTCATTCTACCTGTAGAATTGAGGTAGAGGGGATTACTCTTTGTATGTCAAAACTGTATTGATCCCAGTGGACAGAGCAGCCAGCTCAGGCTTCAAGATCAGTCACAAATAATGAAAGGTGGAACATGCCCCACTTGTTGGGTCTGCTCTGCTGTAGAGGTGATTACTTATTGCTGGATTATATGTAAAAAACGTTATTGATCCCAGTGGACAGAGCAACCAGCTCAGGATTCCACATCAAGATCAGCGACAAATAATGAGAGCTGGTATTTCTCACCCTTTTTTAATCCTGACAAGGGAATACAGGAATAAAATTGTTATGACGCTATCCCTTAGTCAGTTTTAGCACTCATCGTCTGCACCTACTTAGGATCCTTTTCTTTTCCTTTCTTATCTGTGTGCATTGTTTACCCCTCCCTATTTCGCCGCCTTTAGCATTGGTCTGCGCTGAGGTGTTTTGCAGCCGCCCTATGATGAAGCATGCCACAACTTGTTGTGGGTGAGGGCAGTTTTTACAAAGTGAAGGTGCTCCTAGCTCAACTTTATATAACAATTGCAAATTGTATTCACCTTTCTTTCTTTTGTATATTTTCTTTGTTGAAGGCAACACAGGTCCCCAGGGTTCTTGGGGGTTGCTGGCTGTGGGTCACACCGGTTTCTTGGCGCAGGGTCGCTGTTGGAAGAGACAGGTCTGTAGGGCTGGGGCCAAGTCAATTGTTGTCTTCTTCTCCACTGCTACACGGCTCATTGGCCCTTCTTCTTTGTAGATTATCGAATCTGAGAAAACTGTTCGGGTGAGCCCTTAAATACTGAATATAAGGGTGTTACTAAGGTTGGGGGGCAGTAGCCAATGGCTACTGTCCCCTTGGGTGATTACACCCTTTGGGTGCCCACTCCCTTTGGAGAGAGAGACACACATCCTTGTTCCTATTGGACCTAATTCTCCAAATCAAGATGGAGAATTTCTAAGAGAGGGCTACACCTCAGCTCCTGGCAACCCTAGGGGTTTGCCAGGCTAAGGTGAACACTCCTACTCTGCGTACTAATTTTTTCACCTGTCCTGCTGCCAGAAGTAGGGTTTGGACAGGGGGGTCGGCATCTTCCCTAGTTGAAGCTGCCCAAATCAGCACATCACAAGGTGAGAGTCTTTGAGGCTCACCGACAAGTATTGCTGTTCCTGCCAGGGGGAGTGTGAAGCACATCCACCCAAAGCAGGCTTTGTTTCTGACCTCTGAAAGCCCAACGGCTCTGACCCCATGAGGTCAGAAATCTATGTGGTGGTGGCGGACTGGTGGGGACCAGTCAGCCAATACACTAGAGGTTGGTTATTTTTCAGTGAACATCTCTACGAGTGCATTTTATAATACATCTATCACTGGCATCAGTGTGAGTTTATTATGTTAGAAGCATGATACCAAACTTCTCAGTCTTCAGTAAAGCCATCATGGAGTTGTGGAATTCATGTTGACAAACTCCCAGCCCATGTACTCAAAATGGACTCACTGCACTTACAATGCCTGTGAATGACACGAACACTATAGGGGCATATTGCTCATGCAGCTATGCCTTCACCTGGGGTATGGTGCACCCTGACTTATGACTGTGAGACCTGCTAAAGGGGCGACCTATCCATGCCACAGGCAGTGATAATGGGCATGGCACACAGGGATGTGTACCATGTGGACTCTTCATTTTGGTCTGTGCCAAATGACTAAGCCTGCAATGGCAGTGTGGGGGTGTTAAGGCAAGGGGTCTCTCTGGGTGGCACAATATCTGTTGCAGCCTCAGAGGCCCTCTTTGGTCACAAGGCCCTTGGTACCAGGGGTACATTTTATAAGGGACCTACACGTGGGGCAGTGGTGTGTCAATTGTGGAAACAAAGGTACAGTTTTAGAAAAGAACACAGTGCTGGGGCCTGACCATCAGGGTCCCTGCTCACACTCAATAAAGTTGGCATCACATGTCTGGCAAAAGGTTAGGGGGCAACCATGCAAAAGGGACACTTTCCTACAATCTATTTTCATTTAACAGTATAAGAAAATCATAATAAGGATTATGTGTAATATACTGCATGTTAGAGCTGCTACAGAGAACAAAGACATATGCATCTGTGGGGCTACTTCTGAATTGAATGGTGATTTGTTTTCCATCTTCCTTAAAATATTCAGGAATGAAGGAGAGTTGCATCATAAATATTTGCTTTGCCTCTTGGCCAGGCATTCTTCAAAGATGTTTATTCTTATATGGATAGAATCATTCATCCATTTCTGGCCCCTCAAGGGCCGATCGCCAGAGGATGTTGAGCACTGAATTAGATCCACATGAGTGAATACGAATAGCTAACACTGAAATGTAAAAACACAGAGGGGTCCAAAAAATGCTGCCAATCCCATGCTGTCATGCCATACCCATTTGAAGGAGAAAAAGGGAGATCCCAGATATCTTTAAGCTATTTTGGCCTTCATCAGTGAATTGCAGCTTAGGTTACCACCCTTGAAACAAACCATCAGTGTACCTAGAAATTATGTGTCTAGAGGTGAAGGTATCACAACTGTGATGGATGGATAAACTTCAGTCAATATAAATCATAGGTCATTGGCCTGGATACATTCCAGTCGCATCACTCTTACTTGTCTGTGTGTGTATAAACTGACCTTTTGCAAATCAAGTCCTTTCCCACAAAGAGGTAGCCCACCCCCAACTACAAAGAAGAAATTGAAGCAGGAACTACATTGATGGTAACAGGGTCATATGTTTTAGGCATGATCCTGTCTGATATTGTGTAATCTGGAAAGACTCTCTCCTGAATAAATAATGTGTCCTTTTTCATATCCACGCTGCTTTCTTGTTTGCATTTCCTTACATGTCATAAATCATTTTTGGGGGATTCCATGTTGAATATCTGCTGTTCTTAAAATATTTATTTATTTATTTATTTATTTGAACTTTTACCGCGCACAGCTACCCACAGTGGGTTTCCCGGCGCTAGGGATAGACTGAAGAAGAAGATGTCAGATAGCCAGCATACAGGTACCAATTACTTAAGTAAACAACAGCGTTTTCAGAGCTCTGCGAAAACGAAGAAGACTGGTCTCTAATTTAAGGGCTGTGGGCAGGGCATTCCAATATTTGGGACCAAGATAGGAGAAGGAACGTCCACCCATCCTTGCCAGCTTAAATCTTGGTATAGAGAAATTGCCGTTTTCCGAGGATCGTAAGGTATGTGTGGGCCTGTAAGGTTGCACAAGCTTTTGTAAGTAAGTAGGTGCGATGCCTTGCTTGATTCTAAACATGTAGCATAATGTCTTAAACTTTATGCGGCTGGAGATCTTCAACCAGTGAAGATCATACAAGGCAGATAATGCCGAGATTCTTCTAGGAACGTTCTTCAAGAGTCGCGCGGCAGCATTTTGTACAACCTGTAATACTTTAACAGTGGCTACATCAGCACCCAGATATAGTATATTGCCATAGTCCAGGCGAGATGTTATCAATGCCTGGACAACCGTTCTACGGGATGGAATAGGAAGCATCCATAAGATCTTTTGTAACCACCTAAGAGTAGAAAAACAGGTTGCTGCAACCTTAGTGGCCTGCTGCTTCATTGTTAACTTGTCGTCAATTTGGACGCCCAAGTTGCGTACAGCATGTGTGGGTACAGGGAGTGAGCCCATCTCATTTGGCCAATGCTGAGGGCCCCAGAGGTTCTTATTTTTCCCCAGAATGACCAAAATAAATTCCATAACAGATATTATGCCTAAATCTATAGTCCAAACTTTAAGTAGAAATGCAAAGCATGCTCCTTCTAAGCAGGGAGCAGAGATGTATCAGAGTCTGATAAATATTAAGTGACAGGTGAGAAGAGAGGGAAAAAAGAAAGAAGAGAGATGAGACAGAAAAACTACAGAAAAGTGGAGCGCTTGAAGAATAAGAGGGCAATACTGTTGAGGTAAGTAGAAACCATGGAGAGGGTTAGAGGGGATTATTAAGTATTGTATGTGATGGAGCAAGGTTTCACATATACCAAAACTTGCTTGTATTCAACCCTCTCTAAATAACTTGTAATATATTAAGCAACATGTTTTGTTTACTAATATTTACATTTCACGACATTTCTAGCATCAAGGGGAAGCTTACCTATGTGCTTTTACTAACAGTAACTCTAATTAATTGAAATAGCAGCAGAAAGCGCAGGAAACCTTCTGCGCATGAGTCTGTCTCATCTACGTGGCATGACATACCTCTCTGCTTGGTGGGAAATCTTTGCTTCTGCATACTAGTGCCAGAAATGGCTGAATGGCTGCTTTAAATTTCACTTGCTAATGCTTATGCTGCAGCTCGTACTAACCCTGTTCGTTCTGCTGAATCATTAACGCACAAGTTAAAATAAAGTAATGGGATTAGAGCAGAGATAAGTGGTATACAGTACATTCATTTATTTCTGTATTCTAAAATGTTTCTTTTTGATTTTGCTACTAGCTCGTACTTTGGGCCTGATCACTGACACATTTTCCATCTTGGATGATTTTGAACATGCGTACTCTGACTCTGAATTTGCTGAAGCACTGGCATTGAACCCCTGCCAGCCCACTTCTTACCCACAATGTGCCTGGGAACCTGTTCATCTGACCTCTAGTAAGAAAGCTACCAAATACAATGTATTCAAAATGTATACCAATATTGTTGGGCGGAATAAAATCATGGAAAATTAAATTGTGGGTGGGGATTCAATCAATATGATTCAAATTGAAATTGCATCGTCTTAGGATGGTGTGATGACCTCTCATTGACTTGTGACCAATCACTGAAGGGGAACACATAGATTTGCAACATTTAGGGGTGGTTCATTGCCCTCGAAATGGTATAAATAAGGAAGGTTTAGATAGAGAAATTGTTCGACTTGTCCGAATAGCTGACCTGTCATTGACCCAAGACACTCAATAGGCGATCGAGAGCAGAGGTGCTGGCAGAGCACTCTGTCAGAAGAATCGATTACCCAATCGGGGTACTAATTGGCTTTTCTAGAGAGAGGGATGAGACGCTGGCATTGCACTTAGCTGAGGTCATCTGTCCTGATCTGCACCTGTCTTTTCCCGTGGGCACCTAATTAGTCGGGAGCCTGGTCCTGGTCCGTATTTTGCCCCAGCCCATGGCCAGGATTGGTCATTGCACCATTCTAGGTAAATATAATCTATGTGGTATGTCCTTGTGCTATTTCCCTTTCTTACCCTTCCCAGGTACCAACGTCTAAAGGAGTTACTGTGATTTCTTATAAACTTTATGTCCTGCTGGTTATATTCTTACTTGTAAAATTTATGGTCACAAGATTGTGGCCCTTTTCATTTGACTCAGAAAATCTATCATAGATAAAGGTTTTAAAACATTCCCTGAGTATGTGGTTATTGTAAGTAAAGCAAAGGTGTTTAAATATTATCTGTTTATGCTAACTCCCTGATCCTTAGGACTTATAGTAAGGTGACAAGGATTGGTAAGTCATAGTTTACAGGTATGAGTCCTAAATCGGACCTCTGGGCAAACTGATAGAGTGGTTAAATTAGAAAATTGGTTAGGCAGGACTACTAGTTCAAAGTGTGAATGTTATATGGGTCCAAGGTGAGTATGGTAAAATTGAGCTAGTTGGTCCCTGCGCGCTCTATCATATGGATACAAAGAAGAATGATAGGAGCTGCCAAGGAGAAGATGAGGAAGTAGTGGATATACAGGTGAGGTGCTCAGAGAAGGGTTGAGGAGTATCAATTGAAAAATGGGATAGAGAAATGGAAGAATAATTTAAATGAAGAAAATTAACTTTAAGGAGACATGACTAGTGTAGAAGCAAGTGGGAAGAACATAAATGAAAGGGCAGAGGATAAAACACAGGTATTTCAGTATCGGAGAAACGCAGAGTGAGAGGGAAAATAAAGAAAGTATTGCCAAATGGCTAAGATATCAAATAGTTGTCAGTAGCAAAGTAGCAATTCGCTGAACCCATTAGCAAGTCATAGCAATTTACTAAAATGTAACTGTTGCAAAATTAGCTCCACCTATTTAGTATGCACGAATATTTTGCTTTTTGATCACTCAGTTTTGTATTTTTTACTGTCAGGGAGTCTCACTACTTGGGTCTCATCCACGGTAATCACATTGTAAATGGACTGTGCGTGTTTACCGCCAGTGTTTGCATTTTTAGGTAAGGCAACTGCGTTGGCAGCTGGTTTCATGTGAATATAAGTGCACACAAGTGTGCACATGTGAGGGCTGCGCATATGAGACTACCGTTGTGCACAGCCCTGTACCTGTGCACAGGTAGCCTGGCGTAGAGGGTACTCTGCAAGGTTCAGTGGTGACCTGGGATAGGAGGCCTTATAATATCAGTGAGCACTCATGTCAAGACAGTCTGGTTTATGGTATATAGAACCGGTGTAAAGGCAGGCCCCAGATAGGTTTGTTCTTTTAACAATAACATTAACATAATTGTATTCCTTGGCTGACACAAAGTAAATCTTGCCTGACTCAATCTTTATGGGCACTCTTGGTGCAAGCCTTGTGGGCAGAACTTCTTTGGGAAAGAAAGCTCATCAAGGATGAAGTCACTAAAATGATAAACTCTCCCTTGAAAATTGCATATTCAAGAGCACATCCGGCCCTGAGAGCTGGGCACTATGGAGTTGATGTGTCACAAACTCTTATTTCATACTTCATACAGCTCTTTAAAGCAATGGAAAGGCTAATTGAGTATGTTGAATATTTCCTTTGACATCATCACAGCTGGTGCTCTCCCAGGAGGAGCATTATTAGCAGTAAGATTCAATCTAGTTTTGAGAGATTGAGGGAAAGATTTTGCTCAAAGAGCACTGGTTTTGAGGATCCCCTTTGAGGAAACATATTTGTTAGGGTCAGAGCTGGAGAACAAGGTACACAAGTTATTCAAATAAAAAAAAACATTTGTCTTCAATTTAAAAGTTTTTGTTTTAAAGACTATTAGTCATTCTAGAAGTCTCAATTTCATCAGCCATTCAAGAAGTAGCTTCAACATCAGACTAATAAATTCCTGAAGCCAAATGCCATAGTGAAAAGCCACAAAAGCAAAAAATCGGGATCCCCTTCCAAACATCATAGGTCCTGACTATGCCGAAACTGACCTGCTATTTCCTGTTGTAGGAACAATTCAGAATGTTCACCAAGCATAGCTGGAGCCTACTTCAGAAGTATGTATACTTCGGATAAGCAAACCAGGGTACAGGATCAAGTTTGTAAATCTATCCCTGGATTCGGGAACCAAACCAACACCGTGGCATCACAGCAAGAAAAAAGAAAAAACACACTGGTTGAAAACGAATGCTCTCTGATTCTCAAGGAAGAAATTGCAATCGTAACCAAGCAAAAGAGATAGAAATATTTTTACTCAATTATATTCCTGTTCCCAAAAATGTCAGAAGGCTTCAGGATGTTGCTCGAACAGTAAAAATCAAATCAAGAGTTGAAATCAATCCTCTTCAAAATAGGGTCATTGTAGAAGATTATTCCTCCAATTTCAGAGGGCAATTATATGATAAAAGTGGATTCACAGGATGCATATTTCCATCTACCAATAGCTATTAATATCAGGGATTTCTCATGCTTTGCATCCAGAAGGAACATTTCCAATTCAAAGCCCTGCCATGTTGTCCCAAAGTACCTCTGGTACATACAAAGGTCACAGAACCTGTGGTGTCTTGGCATCTGCAGGCTGTGAAAGATATACCTCTCTCTCAACGGTTGGCAGAACATACACCTTTAAAAGAGCAGGCATTGAAGAAAATTAATGTGGTGTGCAACTCTCTAAGGTAGCACTGTTTCTTATTGAATATCCCTAAACACCAGTTAAAACCCTCTCAGGTTCTAACTTTCATCATTACAGGATTCTGAATGAATATGAGCAGAGTGTTTCTCCCTCCATCAACAGCCGAGTCTTTGAACAAGGTGTTATTGAGTATGATTCACAAGTAATCAGTAATAGTTATTGACTGGGGTTTGAAGGGTAATTCAGCATTTGCTAATTTTGACTGCAGGACAAAAACTCATAGAGCAGAAAATTTGGTGTTAGTTGCAGACGTGAACAAACAAGGGGGGTCAAGGTTGAAGTACTTAAACTCAGGAGCATGTGAACTAAAAAGCTGGGGTGAAGTATCTCTTCATAGCTTTGATTCATGTAAGGAAGGGGCAACATTGAGGCAGATAATCTAAATCATATATTCGTGTTGTCTCAAGAACTGTCTCTATCCAAAAGAGTATTTCAAATGATATGCAAACGGTTTGGAACACTGTTTCTGGATCTCTTTTCCTTCTCCTATCAGTGCTCAAGTTCCCAGGTTCTGCTCTGGAAATGTGGAGAAAGTGGTTTGGCCAGTTGATGCTGTTTCAGCAACATGGCCTTACAAGTGTCTTTATGTTTTCTCTCCTTTCTCATTAAACCCAAAGATGTTGACAAGATTGCAGAAGGAGCACAAGACAGTAATAATAGCGGTTCCAATATGGCCCAGGAAGTTATTGTTATCCATTCTTAATTGATTGGCAATCCAAACCTTTTTGATTCTTCCCCTGTCTTCACCTCCCCCGATGAACTTGGAAACTCTACCACAGAGGTTCCACCTTTCGAGAGTGGAAGTTGATAAGAAGGGGTTGCACAATAAAGGAATCCTGAGGCTTTTAGCTGTTGCAATGTAAGAGTCTAGCAGTTCCCCGCCTCATGTGGGTGGTTTTGTTTTTGGCAAACTATCAGTATCGACTTTGAAAGCTCAGTGAAATATCAGAGTAATTAGAAGCGGTTAGGACACATTGAAGGATGCAGAAGATTTTGTAACCATTGTTTATTTAGTGTGATCTACTCATAGGTGTTGAGAGCCTTAGCTGGTCACTCGTGTGAGGCACCTAAATCAGCAGAACTCACCTTTCTCACCATGAAGGAGGTTTTTTTGGAGGTGAATATCTCAACCAGGAGTATTGGGGACATCAGGGTTCTATTGGCAAGCAGACCTTTTGTGGGTATTAAAAAATATGGGGAAAATCCTTAAGGTAGTTCACAGAGAGCAGGAAGTTAATCTTCTAGTTTTATCCAGTTTCCTATTTCTTTTTAGACGCTGGACAGCATTTATTGGATGTTAAGAGGGCTTTGTTAATCTACCTAGAAAGATCTTCATGTTTCAGAAGGTTAGAGAGTCTTGTTGCCCCATTAAGGTCTTTAGCAAGACATGAACGACTCTACAGTGTCTACCAGTCCATGAATGAAACCTACAAAACCATTACCTTATTCTCTAGCAGAATTAAGCATGCCTGACTGAATTCAAGAAAATTGATATATAGCTATCTCGACCACTTGGGCAGAGGTCAAAGTAGTTCCTTTGTCTGAGATTTGCAGAGTTGTGACCTGGGCAGTTCGGAATACCTTGTCAGTCAATACAGATGGTAAGATGTTTTGAATAAAGGAAATAATTTCAGTGTAGGGGTCTTACATTCGGCATAACACTAGGGGCCTGATTCCGATCTCGTAAGAAAGGGCTCCGAATGGGATCCGCAGCGTGCGAGTCCGATTCGGAGCCCATGTTTCTGACTGAATTGTCCCCCATTACAAACAAGCAAGTATGATGCGAAGATCGCTGCATCACTGACCGGCTCGTTTCGGAATGCAAGGCTGCCCGTACAACTCGTACGGAGCCGAACCGTGCCACGCAATGGATCGGGATTACGAACAAATGAGTATGATGCACGATTCGGACAGCGGCATCGACTCAGTCTCAGTGAGACAAAGCAGCTGTCAGAATCGGACTTCGGGGGGCCAGAGCAGGTACCCCTTCATCCTTTGCCCTCCGATTCGGTCACAGGGATGTGTGCATGGGTCCCCCGATCCAAGCATGACTATTGTAGCGGGCAAAATTAGGTGCCTGCCACAGTGTATACCCTTTTCCACACCCACCGCTTTTTAGCTATGGGAGCCTGTGTACACGTCCGTAAACAAGCTCCCATAGAGTGCTATGGGATTCTGGCCGTATAGAGTCCGTAACCATGTGGTTGCATCGTACAGTGATGAATACCTGTGGAAAATGAAGGCCTTCAATAGCTTTGGTGTGAAGCATTATTAATGAAGGAGATGAAGAGATGAGGTGTGGAAGTAATGACTAATTTCCTTTGCAATAAGCGAAATAAACATTTATAACCCAGTTTACTGAAACACATCTAAATTAAGGGGCATATTACCAAGCAATAGTGATAATTATCGCTATTGCTTGGTTAGAGACAAAATTTTACCGCTGAGGTGCGGCGATTTTTATCGCAGATAAACCTTGGTATTACCAAGGTTTATCGCAAATGCGATAAAAAACAGCCGCAATGCATGAATATCGCTGAAAAGTCAGCGATATTCATGCATTACCGAGCTAATGCTCGTAGCCATGTTATCCACCTCCCATTGGATAACATGGCTAAGAACTGCTCAGGGCAGGTGTTAGCTTTTGGAGATATTCGCGCTTAGCGCAAATATTTCCAAAAGTTGGTAATTGGAGATAGCGATGTTAGCGACTGTTTCTAGTCGCTAACATCTTGGCACGCCCACTTTGCATGTCATTAGTGATAAATATCACTGACATGCAAAGTGGGGCCCAAGATGGTCGCTATCTCCTACTAGCTGTTGCTAACTGGTGTTAGCGACAGCTAGGTAATAGGGAGATAACTTTATCTCTGCTTTCTTGGCTTTTAAAGCCAAAAAAGCGGAGATAAACCCCCTTGGTAATTTGCCCCTAAGTACTTTAAATAAAATATTTAAAAAGTGGGAAAAACCTAAAACAGATAGAAACTTCATAGCCAATGCTGTGAAAAAGCAAATTAGTAGAACTGACGAATCTAATCTCGAAAAGGTGCTGACATTCTTTGAGGTCAGCGTCGGGCCTAATTAATGCAGCTCTCCACTAATGTTATTTACTAAAACATTTTATGTGTCAACATAGAGCTTCCTGAGCTACCCTGGCATTTATCTTCATCCCTCCGACCAGCTTTTAAATTTGATGCAGCAGCATGGCTCAGGACTGCCACACTTTGTTTAACTTTCGAGGGACACGGTGGCTTTGTTCTGACAACCACTTACACACGTCTGCAGCCCTGACAAGTGTTTGCATTAATTTGGGCCTGCTGCCTGTTACTGCCACAGGTCTGACAACCCCGCACAGCCATTGCTTCACAGGTAGAAGGAACCGCAGCGAGCCCGTGACGGGTGCAGAATACCAGATAAGGCAAAGCCTCTGTGACCTCGGCAGCTCTTCTGCAGCAATCTAGCTGGTTGTCAAATCGAAAAGGGAATTAAAGTGAGAAAGCCACCTGTACAGATGCACACCAGCATTTGGAGGTGCCACGCTGTGTTAGCTGGTGCAGCAGGAGGCTTATGTATTTTTTGCAGTTCTAGTTTTACTTTTCAATAATGTTATTATGCATCCTGCAATGGGACGACCATGCTGTTTTACCCAAGTGGAGAAGGTATGAGAAGCGCAGTGGTCAATCTATTATCTCTGATGCTTGCCAGGTGCCGGGACGTTTACCCATCATGCATCTTACAATGTCATATGAATATAAAGTAAAGTCCACATTTGTAAAGCGCACAATCACCCGTAAGGGTCTCTAGGCGCTGGGGGCCGTCGGGAAGATTAATCGAGCTATTGCCCAGAGTCACATGGTGCTGGGCTGACCTGCCGCCGGAGCCGGGGATCGAACCGTGGTCCCCAGATTCCAGCGTCAGTCGCCCTGGCCGCGGCGCCACACCTCTTCGATAGCTGGTCTTAAATCGGAGTTTCCCACGTCTTTATTACGCGCGTTGCACATTTTGTTATGCTATAAAATTAATTTTTGCAAATATGCCATCACTGTGTTAGAAATACTTCATTTTCTGTTCTCTTCACAGTTCATGTATCCTCCACAGTACATCTACTGAGTCACCATAATGCAGTTAAGCCTCCCCATTTAAGCCCAGTGAGTTTACAGAGTTCATGCAGCCTGCAGACTAAGAAAACAGCACCTGGAGCACTCTACTGATTATTCATCCAGCTTCCCTCGGTTTGAACAGCCACTACAGCTCAGTCAGCTCCTCCATGGGGTTCAGCCACCCTCCAGAGTTTGAAATAATTCTTGACTTGAGAATTTCCTCATAACCAATGGGCTATCTCCACAATTTGTCCATCCTTTCGCTAAATATAGGGGCATATTATCAAGCACAGGCGATAAAATTATCGCCGCGTTATCGGCAGGAAACTGCCGATAAAGCGGCGATAATGGGCTTGATAATATGCCCTTGTGAATTCCCATTGCAGCCCAGGTTAACACCAGAACCTGGGCTGCTATGGGAATTCACAAGGGCATATTATCAAGCCCATTATCGCCGCTTTAGCGGCAGTTTCCTGCCGATAAAGTGGCGATAATGTTATCGCCTGTGCTTGATAATATGCCCCTCAGTTTCTAACATCTCAACAGCACATAACAAGTTACCAAAAGTCCCCATTATTGAGAGTTTTCTCTAGCTGCCATGATCTGGAGCAGGCAGATTCCATTTAGCAAGGTGAGTACTCATTTAGTACCATCGAGAATATTTTAAAAGCCATCTACAGTAGACAAACCTTCGGTTAATAGTACAATAGAATGAAAGCCGTCGATCTAGGAAAAGTGTTTTGGTCTTAAGCAAGTGGTCGAGCCTTTAAATAACTACAGTAGTCATATTTTTTGTTGGAAGACGGAGATGTCTTTCTTTCTGAATAAGACATCCTTTTAGATTCACTTCTGATTTTTATGAGTTCGACTGCTGATTGGTACAGCTCTAATAGTAATTAGGCCCACAACAGCAGGGACTCTGTAACAGAACACACAATTAGACAGACTAAGCCCATCGACAGCCAATCACATCCCCATGGATCCTACTTATCACAGAACACCAGACACTTCCTGCCTGCCCCAATCCAACTAACCACCCATCACATATTGGCTAAACAGCTGAGAAGCTCATGCATGGAGTATGTCAAATGGCCATTTCATAGCCAGGTCCCGAATATTATGGGCTGCCTACAATGAGGATGCTACACCGCATCCATGCAAGCCCACACAGAATAACATTTCCTAAAAAGGCATGCAATTCATGGCAGCAAACAAAGTTGCATGAAAGAGAGAGCGCAAGACAGTGCCAAATGTACAACAATATGGCGCTGTTACTCTCTCCCCCAGCTCAGGTGAACTTCAGGCTGCTTTGTGCCATGTACACACCCTTGCACAATAGTTCAAGCGTGTATGTGTGATGTCTAGCACAGGTTTTGTACTGAAAGGGTACCATTTGAAACTTTTCTGACTTTGTATGTGTGCTGTACTTGCATGCTGCAAGGAGGCATATGGTTTTGGATCAAAATCATGATTACCTTTCTTAGTAAATAGGGCTCTACATCAAAGTCCATGGGTGGTTGCCCGGGATCGTCCATGTTCCACTCATGTGATGCCCCTTGACGCAAAGTAGCACAAAACAGTGCAAAGTGCTGCTTTGTGTTATGTTAGTGCTTCTTTCCCTAGCAAATCAAGATTTGGGCTTGAAAGTAAATCCCCATTGAAGACTTTGTGCCAGTTTGCATCACTTCTTGTGACAATGCTCTGGCAGAAAACCTTGATAAATCTTGTTCATAGTCTTTAGCATTTCTGGGGAACTCTCTGTTACCTAACTAATCACCACCATGTCAAAAGAAGCAGAAAAAGATTCACAAGAGCCGCATTGATAATATTTACACCCTGGGAGTGCACTAGTATGTACAAGGAAATAACCAAGACTGATATTTTGCTCTCCATGAACATACTCAAAGAGAGTGGATACATCCCTGACAATGCTCACCATTACTAAAAATTCGAAGAGTCCTCTTCACAGGCAAGCAAGCACTTCCAATGCACGAAGAAAGCATGCAATAAACAAATGAAGCAATTTAACTGAGATTATGTAGGGCACTAACATAAATCTGCTAACAACTGCAAAGGAAATAGAGACAGACTCAGATCAACGCCGAGCCCAACAGAGTGTCACTGCAAATCAGTAACAAACAGCCTGCCAGAATCCCTCTCTAACCCCGAGGATGTCTGCAGAGTGGATAAACACAGTTGCACAGCAGAACTTTAGATGACGTAAACACAACAATGGTGTCCACAGCAATAGGTGGCTCCCTGTTATTGAGCAATCAACAGGAGAGCCTCGAGTGCACTGTTGCGCCAGACCAAATTTTTCACCACAACTGCAGATGAAATGGAAACACCCCAGCCCAACCTAAATGTCTGACTCGACCTTATCCTTCAAGGCAAGACAGACCCAATGGAAACCACCCCACGAACACACACTTGTACAGAAAGCTAATCTTTTACAACGGGGAATAACCAAATAAAAGCCCTGTTATTGAGTTAAGACATGATTAAGAACCATTGCTTTAAGAAGACAACAGCTACGAGGCATTTTTATCACATTGAACATACACTCTTGTCGGCAAGCAGTAATAAGCTGGCTGGGAGGTACCTCTTCCATCCTGGCCTGTCGCAGAGTTAAATTCATGACTGAGGTTAATAAACGGTTACAAGAAACCTAAAGGAAAAAGGTAAAAAAAAAAACATTTTGGGCATAAGGGACTGACTGAGGCCGGAAGAACATCGAGGCACCTAAACCTTCATTAAATCTTTAACCAAGACTTTGAACTTAAATAAGTACTGTATGGGGGAGACTAAGAATGGCTTTTAAAATTGTATAGGGTTGTGAAAGAATGAATGTATATTTTTATAGCACCTAATTTTTTACTTGAACGAATATTGTAACAATTTTTATTAATCATTCAATAAACTAAACTTGAACTTGAACTTGATTAAGAATCATTGCAACCACTGTTTTTAATATCTCAATTCAGACAGGCTTTAAAAGAAACCTCAGAAACAAATAGTTGGGGTGTGCTCCACTGAGCTCGCCTGAATATAAAAAGAGAACACACATCATGCTTCTTATGTGAGTATGTAGTGAGTATGTAGTGTAGTGAGTATGAAGTGTATGTAGAGTATGTAGTGTTGTGCTGCATCATTTATCCAAATATATCATGTGCCACAGCAATAATATATTGTTTTCATAGTCTAAGATGCTACACTGTTGGAAGAAATATTTGGTCCGGACCCACACTTGAAAACTGTGGTCCAAAAAGTCCTATTCTTTGGAGATGTTAACCTGTGGTTGACTTAATTGAAAATCTGAGACCCCTAAGCATCTATTAAAGAATGTTGTTGGCCAAATAATGGGTTTTGTATTGCCATACAGAGTTTGCAAAGTCTAGAAAGTGAATCAAAGCTTTAAAAAATATGTCCAAGTGACCGCTGTGACAGAGGCATTCTGCAAACTGGAATGCAGCTTGCACAAGTCACAATTCGAGGTGGACAAGTCATTATGCATGAGAGAAGGTAAACAGGAAGTGCTATTGCCAAGCTATCAATAGAGCCAAACATCCTAGAGGCTGGTTACTATGGCAGTGAACCCACCACAGGCAGGTTGCTGGTGGTGGGTTCACCGCCATCATACTGCCGTTTTCTGCCCACCAGATTACTCTGGCAGGGAGAAACATGGCAGTCAGAAAGACCGACTGCCACGGTTCCGACAGGCGGTCATTTTCCGACCGCTAGTCGGACTGCCCGCATAGCCCAGAATGGCAGCAGTGCCTGTTAGGCACCGCCGGTCATATTATGATGTCAATCGCTGCCAGCCTTTCCATTGCGATTCCCCCGCTATGAAAAGGCTGGTGGGATGGACATCGGGGGCTGTAGCATGCCCCCCTTCACCATGGATCCTTTCTTTTGGGGTGGGGGGCACAACAACATTTCCCTGCACCATGTGGCAGGCACGACATCGTGTCTGCCACCCAGTGCAGGGACATGTAAACAGTGCCGTTTTTACTGTGGGGCGGGTGCTGCATCCAGCAGTACTCGCAACAAAGAATGGCAAGTGTGACCGCCATGTTGGCCCCTGTGGGACCGCCGCCTTGTAGGCGGGTTGTCCCACTTTCCGAGATGAAAGCAGACGGACTGGAGTTGGTACCACATTGTAAGGAACCCCCTAGTTCGGGAAACCTGTCAACAAGACAAGAAAGGAAACAAAGAGACCCTCAAGTAGGTACAAATTAAACCCAGCAGAATTGTGCTTCCTAATAGTTTTGTGATGTACATTAATCAAACTAGTGTATTTCCAGGTCTTATTCTTGAGCCATCATGACCCTTCTACTCTGGGACCCATGATCTTGAAATTTGAGTTTATACTTTGGGTGCTTCAAACCACTGAAGTTGCTTACCATTGCTGAGCATCACCCAGACGTATTTTCCATCGAATGGATGAACATAAGTTATTTCATTGAAGGTGTATGCTAATTTCATTGCAAACACGTTTGTCTGTTGCGGCATTACAGTATATAATAGTATCTGTTTCTATATCCATGAAGCACTGGATCTGATACATGTGCTCTGCTGCCTTACCTAACAGGCTAGCATATTCTCTTGCTTTCTTTGCAGTGCTTAACCTTGGTGTTAGCAAGATGTAACATAAAACAACTTAAAGTAACAAAACAACATGATTCTGAGTTCATGACCACAGAGTCTCTCAAAGGTAAAGTATAAGGAAAAGCAAAAATGGTTTATTTTATAAAAATTACAAATACATTTGTGTTAAATATTAATGTAAAATAATGTACATGTTTATTTTAAACATAAAACAAAAGAAAACAAAACTATTATTTTTTACTTGCAATTAATAATTTAATTTAATTGATATACATATAATGAATTAAATAGCAAATATTTTTCGAAGGTTAAATTAAATAATACATTTCTCATAAAGATTTTTTTTTCAATATGAGTATATATTTAATCATTTGTTTTTTTATCTATTTCAAATAATTACATTTAATTTAATGTTATTTCCTATGGCATTTTTTTTAATTCACTTCCTCCATTATGGAAGGATGCTGCACTAACAATGGTTGGCCAAGTGTGGTTCTGGATTTAATCAAAATTGTTTTAGCAATAACTTACACTGGGATTTTATGAATAGCCCAATGTCATAAACTTACTTGAAAGTGTAAATTACTCAAAATTATAAGTTATGTTTCAGTCCTCCCATTGCAGAGCCTGTGTGTGCAGTTAACACTGCCCTGTCGACCTGGAAAAATAAACCTTTCGTCAGGCCAAAACGTTTCCTTTTTCTACATATAGGTTACCCCTAAGATATGCCCTGCACAACCCAGAAGGCAGGGTGCAATGCATTTAAAAGGCAGGACGTGTACTTTTAAATTTGCATGTCCTGGTAGTGAAAATATTCTTAAATTAATTTTTCACTACGTCAAGGATTATATTTCTCACAGGAAAACATTGGGATTACCCGATTACATTTTATAAGTGTACTTTCCAGATGGGAAGATAATAAAGATTCAAGTTTGGTATCGCTAGAATCTTAATGCAAAAGCCTAATTTATGGTGAAGTAGGATTTTAAATCACATTTCTCAAAATGCCACTTTTAGAAAGTTGACCTTTTTTTGTTTTAGCCATTTGATGCCTGTAGCCTTTTTCTGATCACATGATTGGGTGTGGTTGACAGGGGGCTTTGTTTATTCATCTTAGACAGCCACACATAATGGGAGCGTAGGTGTGTCTCAACGGGGCATCTCTGGCAGGATGGGAGGGGGGAGCTTGGCAGAGCCTCACTTACACCTAAATAGGCTGTGTCCTGTCCACAGACAAAGGGCTGCATCAGCATTATCGTCAAATATTCTTTATTCTGCTTTTGCAATCATAAAAGATTTGAACAAATGTATGACAGTCATAAAAATCAACGGTAATTATAAAGTGCAAACACTGGATTACATTTTTCCACTAGCTGTAAATATAACTTCTAACCAGTTAAAGCAATATTTAATAATATTTAAGTGCTATTTAAAACATTCATAAGTACAAAGATGCTCATTATAGCATAATGATAAAATTGCGTGTAGCAACTGGCTTTCCAATTAAAGAATAATCTATATGAACCACTAAGTTTCATTCACAGAGCATTCAGGTATAAGGTGCAACCTAATAAGCTGCAAATTTGAGTAATTATTGCTCATTGGAGATAATCACAGTATTTCTTGCCAAGGAACTTATCCGAGAAAGGCGGTCATATAGAGCTAATCGCATGATTATGTGTAACCAAAGACTGTATGTATTACATCTAACCAAAATAAATGATCTTTAAGTATGAATCAAATCTCATTCACAAAATATAAAATTTTTAGAGAGCTGTATAAACCCCTGTAGTAAGTCCGGAGTCAGAGCAGGAAGGGAGGATCTCTGTGCACTTCAAAGACATGGGTATAAGTACTGGACCTCAGAAACTACCACTCTGGTACACTTCAGGACCTGTGACTGTTCTGCCAAGAAGAAGGACTGCTGGGCTGCTGAAGGACTGCCACTCTTCTGGACTGCACTCTGCTGAACTTCTGCTGTGCTTTGCTGACCTTTTTCCCTCTTGCTTGAGTGAGGACTGGACCTGCATCTCTTGATCCCAGAATCCAGAGTGACTCCTGACATAACAGGCTTCCAACTCCTACACCTGGACTCTGCCAGCTGTGAGTCTTCCCTTCCAAGTGGTGCCACCCCAGGCCTGGACACTTGGAAGTGGTCCAAAGGGGTTCGTAAGTGGATCCAATGAATCTTCTCTGTGAAGCAATGCATTCCGAGCATCCCTGAGCAGAACTGGTGCAGCGCGGCTGCTGCATGGATTGGACCTATCACAAAAGACTTGCACTGCTGCCGCTTCCCACATCTTGGGACCAGCGCACTTTCTTAAGAACCGGTGCTGCATGATGCTTTTCCCGGCACAAGCTCCTCACATCCCTCGTCGAAGGCAGCCTTGATGACAACGAAGAAACTCCACATCGCAGATACTCCGGTATTAGAACAAATGCATCTCCTCAGCTGCGCCCAACATCCTTGACACTGGACTTTGCATTACAAGCCTCATTGACAGCATCCTTGACTTCGATGCATTAGGACCTTGCACAGCAGCCTTGCTGCATCTCGGAACTAACATATCAGCTTGGCTGAGTGACGCATCTTGACATGGATCCATGCAACTCTCTTTGACCAGGATTTAAGGGACTCTAGCAGGCCTAAGTGGGTCCCTATAACCGGCTCAATTTCATTGCGGTTAGCCAGAACTAGTGATTTTGTCTCAGCTTGGCGCCACCAGAAATCCCCAATGGCGCTTTGTGCTTTTTAGCACTAATTCTCACTATTAAAATCAAAATTCAATATCTCTGGTTCTACTAATTAGATATTCGTACTTTTGGTCTTGTTTTATTTCTAGAACCCAGAGCTAGTTTTCTTACCTGGAATCATTTTGTCTGGTGTTTTCACAGTTTTACAGTTTGAAGTGTTGCACACATACTTTACACACAGCCTCTAAGTTAAGCCTGATTTCTCTCTGCCAAGCTACAAGAGGATGAGTACAGGTAAATGTAGGGTTTGCCTGCCTATTCCGTTGACTAGGATTATGGTTGCTGCTTGACCAGGGCTCATGCCCTAGTCAACGAGTAACCCAATTTCTAAAGTTGGTGACCAGTGGTGAATTAAGGACTTGTGGTTGTGCAGTGCCAAGCAGTGATTTGGTGTTTACTGCCTATCCACACCTAATACTAGTTTTCATTTTAAATTCTCTGCGATTTACATTTTTGACTTTTCAAAATCCTGTCTCTCTCAGTTGGATTTGAAAACCACACTTGTAAACATAAGATTTGATCTGGTTAACATAGAGCTCTATACTGCAGCCCAGCTCAAGCACTCCTGCGCGGAGTTTGGACTTCCAGCCAAGGGCACCACAAGGAAGGTGGAGTTGCAGAAGGTGCGGAGGGCCTGAGCATAAGCTCACACCATATGAAGTGAGACTGCAGCAGAGGATGAGGAGGTGGAGGAGCCACCTGCAACAGAAGGGAAGGATTTGACCCCTAGAATGGAACTCCCTCCCAGGGCAGGGAGTAATGTCTCTTTCCATGGCCTATCCCCAGAGGAACTGGAAGAGAGGAAGGACGGGGGGGAATTCAAACTGCAGAAGGCCGTAGATGAAAAGAAAATCTTGATGGGTCATGAACTGAGTCTAAAAGAGCTGGACATCAAAGCCAGACAGACTGATCCCAGCATTGATGGTGGCAGCATACCCATAGTGCATGAAGAAGACAAAAAGAGTTTGCATACCTAAGGATCTGGTGCCCAGTCATGTGGTAAGAGATGATTTAGATAAATGTTTTTTTGCCCTGAGGGTTCACAAGGTCCCAGAAGAGCATTGGGGTGGGGGGTGGTCTGTGCAAACACATGCCTACTCTGGGTTGGGGCACACTTTTACCACTAGAGAGGTTAGGGGCCAAACTAGATACATTCCAATGAAAGACATTTTATTTGCAACATTTTTGCTGACCCTTGAAAGTACAGCCAGAGGTTTAGAGACAGCCATAAGCTCCCCAACATGTCCCGGACGGATTTTGTGTATTCCTCCAGCAAGGAACTGAGTGATTGGGTGCGGGCAGCAAAGCAAATTATTGCAATGGGTTGTACAATCTGATTATGACAGAGCACATGCTCAGTATTTGTTTTGCTGAGTTGCGCCAGCACCTAGTTGACAGTAAGCTGACTGACCCCAGGAAGCATGCTGGGAAGGCTGACCTCTGGACTAGCATCAGAGTGTCCAAGAAAGTATATTGGGGGGACTCCCACTAAAGTGATCCGGGTTCCAACCAGAAGAAGGGGGAAAGAAAACCTTAAAAATAAGAAGTTCTCTAAAGGCCCCCAAAATACTTCTAGAGGGAGTAGTGGTAACTAGACCCAGTCTGATCTTACGAAGAAGGAGATCTTTTTAAACAGACAGGGAGGTTTGTACCTGTTAGGCCTCCTGCTTTGGAAGACTCAGGGACATATAAGTCTTCCTTGTGCTTTTACTTTACTGGAGCTCTCTGCACTTACTGGAAGTTCCATTGTGCTTTTACTTTGCCACAGATTACCTGGGGGCTTTATTTTCTGAAAACGCTCCTGTGCACTCTACTGAGGGGAAGTCCCATGGTGCCTTCCTTGCCAGTCGGCTTCTGTGGGTGCATAGTGCACTGTCTGCAATGCAGAGCTGAGCCCCCACCCGCTGTGCGCTGAGCCGAGGACAGGAGGGATCCCCAGTTAGATCATAATTGGAGCCAGCATTAAGGAGATACCCGGGAGTTGCTAAGCTACCAGCACTGCAGCTTGGAATCCCCAGCACTACTCCGCCACGCCCCGGAAGCCACCTCGGTCTTGCAGCCCCAGCCACACTGGACGGATGTGCCTCGAGTGAAGGAGAGGAGTCTTGTGGAGCTGTGCTGCGTCCACCGCACTGAAAGGGAACCATGTGAGTCTTTGCCCTGCTTTGAGCTCTGTTTGGGGGGATGTTGTGTTTTCTGCTATTACGGACGCTGAAAGAGAAGGATCCTCGTCGGAGTCCCACCCGGCCTCATCCTTTCTTAAGGCATCCACCCTCACTGCGGCACACGGGTAGGCGGTCAGATAGGAGGACTGCTGTCCTCCAGCCACATTTCAAGTGAGGGGGCGAGGGTGAGGTCCCGCGTGGGACTCACTTTAGAAAACAGACCTTAAGGGGGATAAAGCCCCTGCAAGTGTTCACAGCTGTGCTGCATTACAGCGGGCAGCTGCTATGTGATATGTATTGTCGGGGGCATGGTGTTTTTCTCTCTTAAACTAGAAAAGACACCCTACAGAAGGAGGGAATGAGTGTCGCCTGCCTTTCAAAATAAGTAGAGCGTAAACGGTCCCTGGATAACTGCACAAATGTCTCAAGTGGGAATTGGAACCAGAGTTGGAACAAACACCTGAAATTAACAAATAATAGCAAAAATGAAGATATCCAATACAAAAATATATTTTATTCAAGTTTAAATATTTTAGAGAATTTTTATAATTTTTTAACTAAATGATATAACACATCAGATGGTGTGAACATAACCATTTTCTTTTTCAACTTGCACCCACAAGAACAGTAATGAGATTCATAGTATGTCCCCCAGTCTAGATGAGTCACTGCAAGGAAACATATACAAAGTCCTCCTATTAAGGTGCAAACAACATTCTTTCAAAAAGTCAGTCATACCATACTCGCATCCATACATCTATCATACTAGCAAAACCAAACAATAAAAATTAACTATATAGGCAGAAGCCTTAGCCACCTGGGATGCGGATGCCTGCGCACCAGGACGGTGTGCTCAAGGTTATTAACACAACTTGATGCTCCTGGCATTTTCCTTCACTGCCAATAGTACGTTGACCATTGTGATTCCTGCTAATAACAGTGCACTGAAAGTAATGTTAGTTTTTTTTAGTTGACTGTGACTTGGTGAACAAAGTGAGAGGGTCCTAATATGTTTTGCAGTACTATAAAGTGATTTGTAAATGGTGCACCTTACTAGTAGTTTATTGTAGTAAACTATCTACGGTATTATGACTTTTGCCTTATGGCAAAGTGATTTATGATCTATGTGACGTCATGACAAGCGCCTAAAAGGCGCAGTGATGTATGTGATTGTGGTCTAATGTGTTTTATGTACGGAATACAAAGGATATTTTTATATAACCTTGTGTGGAGTCTCTTTCTGTGATGTGCATAGTTGGTCACAGATGTGTGTTTGTTTTGCACAAACGCTATACACATTGCCTCTGGGATAAGCTTGACTGCTCTGCCAAGCTACCTTGTGTGGAGTCTCTTTCTGTGATGTGCATAGTTGGTCACAGATGTGTGTTTGTTTTGCGCAAACGCTATCCACATTGCCTCTGGGATAACCTTGACTGCTCTGCCAAGCTACCAAGAGGGTGTGCAGGGGTTATCTTGGGTGTGTAACTCCCTTACCTTGACTAGAGTGGTGGGTTCTGCCTGGCTTATGTGTACATCCGGCCAACCAGAAATCCCATTTCTAACAGTACCCTAATGTACTGAGCGGTATAAGTATAGGCATCTGATGGTGATTCCAATTGTCCCAAGAGGGCACTGCCCCCACCAGTGGGCAGGCACCTGGGTTGGCAAGTATAGTGCTCAGGGAAGAGTTAGTCCCAGTTAGCTTTGAGGAACAGATAAAGATAACTCTAGAATCCCTGGAGGATAAAGTGATGGTGCCAAAAGCCCATACGCCTGCCAATAGTTTAGGTACAGGCAGTAGTTCACCATCAATGGGCACCAGGTGGAGGTCCTCAGATTATGATCTCCCTAACACATTTCACCAAGTCATAGTCATCGAGAATCGTGAGAGCCATCTACCAGTGACTCTGGTTCCTTTTGAGTGGGTGGGTCTCAGGTTCTCTGAAAGTAGCTATGAGCCCTGCCATGCCAGTAAATTGTCTGTTCGGCAACGACCTAGAGCACACTACCTGGAGGGATGTAGAGCACAGGACACACGTGGAGATGGTGGGATGACCTGAGTGGGTATGTATGACCAAACAGTCCATGGCTGCCTGAGAAGGGAGTCAAGGGCTTCTGGAGCTTGGAACAATGACCCAGACAGCTGCCAAGAAGGAGAGGGGCAAGGGGCATGGAAAATCAGCCCCTGAAGTTCCCATGGTCGAGGTTGGCATGGCACCTGAGGAGAAGGCCCCAAGCCACCAGGGGAGGACATTGCCACCTTGGGTGACCTACCTGAGTTTACAGGCTGGCAAGTTGAAGGTGGGTACACAAAGAGGCATTCTACAGGATGTAGAAAGAGTGCTTCACTCTAGAGGGCTTGAGGTGGCAACCCAAAGCCCAGGCAGCAGGTGACACCTCTGGGGATCACCCGATCTATTGGGAGAACAACCTTCTATGACCCTGCTTGCAGGCAGGTCGCTACCCATGCTGCTGCATGGCTCTGCCTGCATTGTTTTTGCTTAATCTTGAATTTTTCCCCTGTGCCTAACTTGCTCTCTTGCCCAGACTTGTTTTTATTCCTCTGTGCCTGCACTTGTTTTCTTGCCTAAACTTGTTTTTCCTTCCTGTTCCCAGTTCTCCCGTGGCCCCCGCCTGTTTTTCCAGCCGCTGCGTCCCTCCGGCCCCGCCCACCTGCAATCCCATTCGCCACACCGCTCCCGCCTCCGCTCGCAGGCAGGTCGTTTCCCACGCTGCTGCACGGCTCTGCCTACATTGTTTTTGCCTAATCTTGTATTTTTCCCCTGTGCCTAACTTGCTTTCTTGCCCAGACTTGTTTTTATTCCCCTGTGCCTGTACTTGCCTTCTTGCCCAGACTTGTTTTTTTCCCCCTGTGCCTGTACTTGGTTTCTTGCCCAGACTTGTTTTTATTCCCCTGTGCCTGTACTTGCTTTCTTGCCCAGACTTGTTTTTATACCCCTGTGCCTGTACTTGCTTTTTTGCCCAGACTTGTTTTTATTCCCCTGTGCCTAACTTGCTTCCTTGCCCAGACTTGTTTTTATTCCTCTGTGCCTGTACTTGTTTTCTTGCCTAAACTTGTTTTTCCTTCCTGTGGCTAGTTCTCCCGCAGCCCCGCCCGATTTTCCCGCCGCTGCGTCCCTGTGGCCCCGCCCACCTGCAATCCCATTCGCCACCCCGCTCCCGCCTCCCAGTTGCTCCTCCCTGCCACATCCCCTCATATGGGGACCTGAACTTCCACCTCGAGAACAACAATGACGCAAACTCCTCCACGCTGATCGACCACCTCGCTAACCTCGGCCTCAGACAACTCGTCACCGCGCCCACCCACGCCGCCGGCCACACGCTAGACGCCATCTTATCCACAAGCACCCACGTCAACTTCGACCACACAACCGAACCCCACTGGACCAACCACCGCTGCATTCACTTCACCTTCAAAAAATCAACCACGCACCATCGCACCCAACAGCTGTCTCGCCGCTGCTGGAGCAAAGTCACCGAAGATCAGCTGATCACCACCCTCTCCTAGAACCCACCCACCGACCCCACCAACCCAGACGCCGCAGCCCGCAACCTCAGACAGTGGATCAACGACTGTGCCAACACCCTCGCCTCACTGAAGAAACCCTCCAACAACCATGCCAGGAAGAGAGCCACCTGGTTCACCGACAAGCTCCTGGCCTCCAAGTGCGCACGCCGGAAACTGGAGAAGAAATGGCTCCACGAACGCACACCGGACAACCATACAGCCCTCAAGGACGCCACCCGCAGACACCACCACCTCATCAGATCAGCCAAGAGATCCTCCTTCAAAGACTGCCTGGATAACAACGCACACGACAGCAAAGAGCTCTTCCACATTGTAAAAGAACTCTCCAACCCCAGCGCCAACACCAACGACATCCCGCCCTCACAGGAACTGTGCGACTCACTGTCCATCTTCTTCCACTGCAAGATCGCCGACATCCACGAAAGCTTCAACACCACGACCGACCCGACCAAGCCAGACTCCACCCCTCTCCCGAACACCAACAGCACCAACCACCTGACCTCCTGGTCCAACGTCAGCGACGTCGAGACACGCAAGGTCATGAACTCCATCCACTCAGGATCACCGACAGACCCGTGCCCACACCACATATTTAACAAGGCAGACGCAGCCATCGCACCCCAACTACGGAAGATCATCAACATCTCCTTCGAAACAGCGGCATTCCCGGAAAGCTTGAAGCATGCCGAAATCAACGCCCTCCTCAAAAATCCCAAGGCGGACCCCAAGGAGCCAATGCATCTTCTCTGCTGAGCCATGCATCCCGAGCAGAACCAACGCATCTCCTCGGCCAAGCAGTGCATCCTGAGCCAAACCGATGGATTGCCACTGCTGTGTGGATTGGACAAAAGACTTACATTGCTGCCTCCCCCCACATCTTGGGACCGATGCACTGCCTTCGGAACCACCACTGCATGACTCTTTTCCTGGTGCAGGCTCCTTCTATCCCTTGTCAGCGGAAGCCTTGACGACGATGCTGAAACTCCCGCATTCTCAACATTAAACTTTGCATCACAAGCCCCCTCAACTGGATCCTCGAAGTCTAGCATCAGGACCTCGCACCGCCGCCTCCCCACATCTCAGAACCGACACATTACCTTAGCTGCGCAACGTATCTTTGATGCAGATCCAGGTAATGCTCCAACCAGAGTTTAAAATACTCTATTCAGTGGATCCAGCTGAGTCCCTTTAGCCAGCCTTTTCTCCTCTATGGTGGGCCTGAGCTTGTGACTTTGTCCAGGTCCAGTGCGACCAGCTATCCTCAGGAGCGCATTGTGTTTTTTGGCACTATTTCTCACTATAAATTTTTAATTCAATATCTTCGGTTCTACTGATTGGATTTTTGTCGTTTTGGTCTTGTTTAATTTATTAAAATCAAAGCTATTTTTTGAACCTGGTGAGGAAAAGCCTCTAACTTAAGCCTGACTGCTCTGTACCAAGCTACCAGAGGGTGAGCCCAGGTTAATTTTGGGTTTGCTTTCCTCTCACCCTGATTAGGATTGTGGTTGCTGCCAGACCAGGGCTCATGTCCCAATCAACTGTTAACCCAATTTCTATCATTAATCCAGTTGTAAATGTCAGCCACACAGATTTCAAGGCAACACAGTTGTGATTTTTCTCCCCCTTCTGAACAATCACTTTTTCGTTTATGAGCAAAATGTATTTGCATCCAGTACACTACCAGGCAGGATAGACACAAAGCAGCAGGCAGGGCAGCATTTACATGCCATGAAAACACAAAGGAACAAGTAATGCAAATGTAATGCTGATTGGCGGATTCATTTATGTTTATCATATGAAAAACTCAGCGATGCGACTGTTACTTGAAGTTCTTCTTTTAATATACTTACTATTCAGTCAAAGAATATTCCACCTTTAAAAATAAATTCAACATGATGCCCTTCGGTTTTGTTTTGCTTAAAGTTATATAGTTAACCTCTTGTCTGCTGAGGTGATATTGTTCCCCGTTGCTTAACCTCTTATTATCATATTTGATCACATATTCACATCCAAATAAGTACTAGTCTTTTTTATTTAAAAGTTTCCAGAGTCGAATTAGGTTTTTTCCCACATGACGAAAGAGGCCATAAGGATATCAATGATTCTTTATTTGCTTTTGAATGGTGTCAAAAAGTAGACACTATAGGAAAACACATTGAAACATCTTGTATGCCTGACTTTAATGTGTTAATCACGAAAGAACAGGCACAATCTTAGTGTGTATTGTCTCTATGCAACCTGCCTCTTTCTGTACCTCCTATGTCTATGCTCTATTTTTTATTCCCTAAACTTGCAGTGCTGCTTTACACCAGCACCGCATACTAGGGATTAAAACAAGCGGAATCATTTCTCATTGAAATGCAAGTGACTCCCCCTCACCCTAAACACCACGAGGGTGCACTCTACCGTGTGTGCTCCACCATCTGGACCATTGGACTGTCGAATTACAGTCCTATGACTTACAGGTTACTAGATAAGGTCCCTACAAAAGTTGATGTTATTCCATTCGTAAACTCGGGTTCCTTTGCCCATTCTTTATGGGCACCGCTCTGACAGGTCAGTATTCACTAATCACTGGGTGCCCCAGTACCGATCAATTGCAACAGTCCCCGAAACCACTGGCGCCCAGAATACCAAAAGAAAATCAGACGGGAACTTACTGTCCCCTTGCAATGACCCGGATTGTCCATTAGATGCTCCGAATCTAGAAACCATATATGCAGATGTCACACAATGACCCCTAATGTTTGTCAAGTTGCCTGTACCAACAGTAGGGCCCACTTCCAGTACTATACACACTTTGTATTTTTAGAGGAGATTTTGGTTTGGGCACAGGTGCTTTATTTTTGCTCAGATTCACTGATTTATATTCAGTGAGACCCTATCTAGGGAAAGTAATGAAAAGGGAAGATAGGGTTTGCCATATTCCTTTCCATAGTCTTATAGCTAGGATACATTGAGCAGAGTGTGGAAACCTATTGGATGCAGAGAATAGGGATATTGAACATTGTCCCAAATGCAAATTGTGACAGGGTCTTCGTTAAAACGTTCTGAGGGCGTATATTGGCCACAAAAAACCTTCTGGTATTCTTTGTCATCCACCTTTTCAACCTCCCTACAGCAGTCTGCCAGAATATCGAGCTCAAAGTATCATATTTCAAAGATATCATAGCCAAAACATTAACTACCAAATTATCATGAAGGTAACCATGTAGGTAAGTATGACTTTAGTATTCTTAACTCCACTTCTACATGAATTGAATCAAGGGAATTATATGTCGAGCTAAGTATAATAAATCTGTACTTACCTATATATACCTACCTTCACAATATTTTTTGTAGTTGACATTCTGGTTTGTAAGGAAAAAAAACGGTTCCTGGAATTGCTAAAGATTATTACCTGTACATGCAATCATTGTTATAGTGGAATAATGAAAGGAAATACATACTTAGGAAACATATTGCCTAGTAATGAGAAAGAAAAAAACAATTCAATATATGCACAACAAACATATATGGTGGCAAGTGAATGGATGATAAAGACACGCTGGGTGCTCTGTAAACATGGTACCTAAATACAGTTAAAATTTCAAGTATGACAGCAAAAACAAGAAAGTCCACGGGACCATACAAAACATATTTGTTTCGTATCAATAATTCTGTAATCGAGAAACTGTTCAGAACGAAGGATTCTGTTCATGAGATGAAATTTGACATTATTTTTACCCAAAGTATAGAAGGGTCCTTATCAGTACTAATTTGTTAAATAAGGTCAGAGAAAGAGTAAAGGTGCAGGCGAACACGTTATCTGCAGCACCTATACAAACAACCGCTTCTAGCCCCAGCAACATTATGACATCCGTGCCAAACACTGCAGATCTAGTCACTTTCTCTCAAGAGATTTTAGCTGCCGAATAGCAGACAAACTCCTATGAGAAAGTGCATCGGACAATGAGGAATTTATACTGGAATCCCGCCCCAAAATTACAGATTCCCATGGTAATTATTCATTTCTTAGTGGACCTTCAGGCCCTAACCACTTCCCCACTCTCTGACTTACTGGTAGGTACCCTTGATGTGAACAACAAAGAAACCTAGGGGTCTAACAAAGAGGATATCAGAAAGAGCTTCAATCTGTCATCGACAATGTATAAATTAGTACAGCGATGATCAACATTTAGTTTGTAGAGTAGGATAAACAGTGCTTAAACACAAGGTCTGTTGTGATTCTGAATAGAACCCACAAGGTGTTCATAGGATACCCATCAAAGTATTGTATGATCAATTTTATCATCTGGTCATCCAACAAATGTAATAAGTCTCTTGATCATTGAGACCATATTCTTACCCTGTAACAGAACGGGGTCACTGCCCAAAAGCACTTTATGACCAAGTGATATTGAGCTGATGGGTAAAAGTGCAGTGCAAGAAAATCATAAATGTGGTGAATTAAGATAGGATAGAGGACAAAAAGAGGGGCAATTTTATTAAGAATATGACCTCTTCCTGGTTAAAAACAAGAACAGTGCAAGAAAGCAGTGTTAAACAAATAACTGCGTAAGGGCCGACATGTTTCAGCCTAGATGGGGAAGACCCAAGGCTTTCTTCAGGGCCTCTGTTCGTGACGTTGCTACTGCAAAGTGAAATAATATTTAAATCAAGACCAATCAAATAAGATACACAATAAGTGAAAAAATCCAAAGGATACAATAGATCAGTTACATATCCTCCGTGTCAGTGGATCCTTTATTAGATATGGAACAACACAAAATCAAACAAAACTAATGTTTAAGATGAAGAATATGCTACTCACTTCCCTCTCGGTAGAATGGAAATAACACTCACCCAGCATTACCGGTTAATAGACCTCACCTCACCTGGACTCAGACTCAGGAATAATGAGGCCACGCTCTAGGAAGATAAGGATACATATGCTTAATGCAAGCGGGTGAAAGAGCTAGTTCCACTCCCCTATGCACTCATCAAAATAACAATATTGTTATCCTTACTCCTAGTTTCTTTACCATGCAGGTAACCACAAATCGCTAGGGGCTCAAACCTTCCTAGAATACTCTCAACTAGTGTTATCATTTAATAATATTTGCTCTTAAAAAAGCCTCCCAATACAGAAGAGACCTCATGCCCCTATATCTCTGTTAAGCAGATTCTAACAGCATAGGGCACAGTAAGCGTCTGTATATGTCAGGCATCTTAACCTTACCTCTCCGTCGTTGCCTCTGACAAGTCCTAAGTCAGGGGGAGGCAACGTACGGATTGGAATGGGGAACTTTAAACGCCTCGGTAATAAGTAGGCGACCAATCATAAGCTCACTCAGCAGTTCAAACTGGTACTGGCGAACCGCGCCTCGTATTTCATAATACAATGTTAGTGGCATCAGTGCATTAGCGTGTTGATGTTTCTTGGGCAACTTTCAAATATTAGCAAAAGGGATATTGGGACAAGTATATAAGAGAAGCAGCTTACCCCGTCCTTCACCGGCTCTCCGCGATCTCATACCGGAAGAGCAAGGATGGGCGCGTAGTCTCGCGGTGTTACGAGAACTACAAAAAGACGTCAACATCGTACACATGGTAGTTCCATAAAGGGTCAGAAGCGTCAACTGTGCGCATAAGATCTATATATAAATCGACCCACTCTAATCAATAAGCGGTACCCTTGATATCAATAACTATGGAGGTGGGGAAAATCCCACCCATGTACTAGGCTTTTCATAATGAGGTCCTTACTACTGTAAAAAAAACTGATGCATTTCAGGGTAGTGCTCTTACCTACATCACTAAAACATGCAATGCCCTATTCACAACTCCATTTGTAGTTAATAAAGTATTGCTCCAGCATTATTACTCACAGACTGCAGAATGCAGTTCACAAACCTACAGCTGAAGATCTCTGCCTCTACTATCTGTTCTGTGTGGACATTTCCACAAGAGTGGCAGTGATCTACACACAGGTAGGAATACGATTTTGTAGTTAATGTGGCAGGAGACAAGTGAAGTGGTGGGGAAATGGAGAACACTCACTCCAAAATTGTTGGGGCTTATTGAAATTTAAGGAGGGGTTTGGGAAGAAAATGCCAATACAAAACCCACACAGAGCAAGACTAATGCATTCGACAAAATATACATCTAAATTTAATACAACCCTAAAAGTGACAAAAGAGACTTAAATGTACTGAAGTCCAGCCTTGGAGTAAGTCAAGAACAACAAATGTCCAAACACTATTACTGCATGACTCTCACATAGAAGAAAATGTAGACAGCAAACTAAAATATCATCCCATAGCAGTTAATGTTAATTAATGAAGTGTGTTCCACATTTAAAATGTGTATATCTTTTTGGAATACAATTCTGTTTTCATTCAATGTTTTTTTTAATTTGATGGTACACATAAATAACATAAAATGCAATTAATTTTTTTAATTATAAAAAGTATTACAATGTGTGAACTACATAACTTTCAATTAAGTTTACTACAAAACAAATAAAACTAAATTTGTCACGTTGATGGTGGGACACTTTCTTTACATTTTTGCTAAAAAAATGATATTAATAAATTAAATAAGTATATTCTAATTATTGTATTATTAGATACACATTACATTTGAGGAGTTAATGTGTTGTAGCCTTTTAATATTTTACATTGATATTATGAATTAAAATATTTTACATACATTTTTAAATAATCCACTTTATTACATTTCACTATAGTATTCCCTAGGGAGATCTCCACCTGAGTGATAGAGGTTGTACCAACATGTGAAAAGTTACAAGTAATAACTTTACTCTTATAAATTATGTTGTGGGAGATTCCACCCACTTCCTGGTGCTGTTGAAATTTTGCAAATCATGCAGCATGTTTAAATGTTATGTCATGTTAGTAAGTCTATGCTTTAGGCAATGTTAACCCTTTTTATCCAAATTAAAAAAGGTCCATGATTGCTAGTTTACTGCTACAAACCAACACATACTGCTCTGAACTAACAATTGAATTTTTGTTATGGGTTATTAATATTTCATTGCATATTAGTCTCTATTTAATGTTAATAAATACCTTTGATGCATTAGTATTTTTCAAGCTCATGACCAAGTAAATTGGGTTCTGTGTACACAGATACACAAAATTAGAGTAAAATTGTGATTTTTGAAAAAAAACTCTCAAGACAATCAACATTTTGCAAATACCTTAAAGCAAACAAGCTTCCCAATCCATCATGGAGACTCCCCTAAACCCCCAGGTTTCCACCCTGGCCAGGAAACTAGAGACACCTTGCTGCAAGTGGCATGCCCATACCAAAATCCATGCATTTCCTTGGCCTGATGGGGGCACATTCTATGCCAACACCATAGAGAAACAAAGGCACACATACAGACCAGGTATACAGGACATAGGGAGGCCAAGCAGGAGGCCTTACTAGAACTATGGGCCACATTTGTGGTGGCCCCAGCCTACAAGACTATCCCTGAAACCATAAGTAAGGCATCTGCACCTCCCCCACCATACACCAGCGGGGATGTGCTCTCACTAATGGCGGCCATCTCAGTTTCTGTCGCACAGGGTTACACCAATCAACCAGTCGAGAAGAGTGCTGAACCCCTCCCCCGAGGCAGCAAGCTGCCGGGCGGGGAAGAGGATCCCAGGTTCCACCAGCCCGGCCCCCATAGACCCTGGCTCAGACCAGTACCAATCCCCCTCGCAGGGACACTTCACCATCAGCAGCAATCCAGCGAGCCTGAACCGAAAAAGGAGCACATACTCCTGAGTGCCCCACGAGGCGCTTTAAGGTCAGAGGGAGGTTTGTGGCCTCCTACCTGGTTATTTCATCAATGCAGGGTAAGAAAGGAGTGCCAGCCCTGCAAGGCCCAACTCTGAAGGGGAGCTGCAGTCTACACTCCACCAAGGCAGGCCTATGGCAAGGAAGAGCATCAAGGAGTGAGATTTGCATCCAAAACATTTGCCAAGAAGAACAGCACAAAGAACTGAGAGAATAAGACAACTCAGGTGAAAGTTAGAGGAAAGGTGAGAAATAAGGATGGAGTATGAGAGGGAGCTCTCCCCTGGGAAGCCCAGCAAGGAGAGGGGACAACTCCCCGTCCCCCAGAGGTAACAGGAGATTGGCCTCAGGCCCCATATACGGATGAGCCCAGGGATGAGTCAGGAGGAAGACCCCTAACCGTGGACCATACATCATTAGGCCATAGATGTAGGAGAGGGTCTGACCATTAAATAAGTAGTCAGGAAAGCCTGACAGAGATACAATTGAGACATAGAAGAAGCAGCATGGCACCTTTACACGTGATCGAGTAGAGTGACGATGAGGACGTCCACAGCTCCCTCTGGGCATGCTGGTCAGACAGACCAACCCCTAGAGACACAATATCCAGAGAAGAGGGCGAGGCCTTCGCATGGCCTTTTTGTCATCTAATGGCCTGCTGGACCAAAAGTAAGGGCCACCAGTATGTCCGTCCTTGGCCAGAGGAGGGATCCTTTAAACTAGAGGATATGGCCATTGCAAAAGACTGCATCCAGCAGAGAAGATCCGAAATGGAACTACCCCTACATGCAAAAGTGTTTAAGATGATGGGAGTGCTATGTCATGGAGAAACTAGCAGAGCTTCCCAAAGCCAGGATGTGTCCACTACTCCAGAAAAGCGCAGCACGAACCATTTACATGCCTTGGGCACAGATGGACAAAGAAGGGCTCAGGAATAAACTGCACCCATTGATGGACAAGGCAGGGAAAAGGATCTTCAGCTTTGTATAGAATGCTATAGAATGCTATAGGTGATATCATAAGCCTGCTCATCAGCCGCATTGGAGAGCAGACTGACACAATTTTCTCCTGAGCCCACATCCCTGCAGTCATGCTCATCAACATCAAGCATGACTGGGCTGCTTTTAATTCTCCTGATCTAAGGGAGTTGCTCCCTGACCATCCAGATGCAGGAGGATTAATGGCATAAAGAATGAAACCTTGGGTAACCATGACTGAGTTCCTAGACAGACGAACAGAACGGTAGGGACAGGGGACAGAACAGCCCTGGGCTGACACATGTCCTTAGGTTGCTTTCTTCTGCAACATCCTCAAGTGGGGATTACCCACAGAGATCCAGACCAGACTCAATAGCTTAGTAGAGCTAGACACCAAACCCTGGCAGGAAATAAAGGCCCACATACTTTACTATTACTGGAAGAGACAGGAGAAGGACAGGCCCAGAGAGACACCACCAAGTTAGTCCAACAGAAGTTGAAAAAGACCACCATCGAGAGGGCTGATTTAGCCGTGAACATCCAGATGGCACCTGTCTCAAGGGAGCTCCACATTTGGACCCCGGATGGTATCCCCTAGCCCTAGTACAGTGATGTGTGCAGGTCTGGCCGACAAAACCAATAAAGGCAATATTAACGTATGCCATAACCTTTGCCTGCACAACCATGCCAGTGCCCGTCACTGCAATGTTAAAGTATGTCATAACCTGTCCCTGCACAGTAGTGCCGACACAGGTAATGACGAGATCAATGTAGGGGAGAGGATGTAGCCTTACTGCTAGAACTGGGGAACCAGGTTTGACATTTGCATCAGCTCAACATCCTATGATTCTGGGCAAATCACTTAATCTCCCCGTGCTTAACAAAAATGAATGTGTCCTTGTGTAACGTAACTGGTGCTCATGTAAAGTGCTCCAATAACTTCCAGTCAAGTTTGCGCCATATACATCTGGAAAAAAAAATGTATGTCATAGTCCATGCTCAAATGACGAAACTGTTACTCATAACAACAATGCACATTATGACTTAAAAGCAAACTTAACTGTGTGAATACCAGTAGGAACAATGTTAATGTATCCTATGACAAGTGTATGTACAATGTTAAGGATATCAATAAAAATTATACAAGTGACTGCCATATTATTTTTAGGAGTTCCAATGAGCTCATATCATTGGTTTCAGATTCACCTAAGGTGACTCCCCCCATCCATGCCTATTGAATACCCAGATCACTGGTGGGGTCTCTCCTAACCTAAAGACAAACACACACCCAGGGAAAACCCTGATCAACAAATAGATAGTTGCACTACAAACAGGTCAGGGTAAATTGGCCCCAATAAAACACATTTGCCCTTGCATTCCCCAAATACTACAAAGCTAGAAACCACATGTAGATAGAAGCACTCATCCAATCGTGATACAACATGCACATCACATGTCGTGATCACACGCTCCTCATGATGGACATCTGGACACATACACACTGGCCCACAATAGTTTGCCCCTTATCGAGAACCATCTGTGTTCTTATCAGGTGCTTTATTGTACCTCTAAAACTGTATACAACAGCAGCTAAAGCTTTGTATACCAAGAGACTTTGAGCAGACGGACTCTGTCGAGGCTCTCCTGGTTGCAGTGTTTAATTAAACAAATTTGTTCCTGTTTTGCCAAATGCCTCTGGTCTTTTCATTTATGTAAGATAAACTCATACACGAGCAACATACAAGCAACGTTCCCATGCAAATACTGTGTGCCTCAGTTCACAGTCATCAGGATAAAAGTTACCTCTAGTATCCTCCACAAGAATTAGGTTGTACAAATGGCTAGCATTTATGAGACACATACACAGTCAATGCAAACTGTTTACTGTGTCACACCATTCTGATGGTAATTGGATGTCTGATGTTTATTACGCTGCAAAAGAACACATTCTCATCACTTGGCCAAACTGAAATCTTTGTTTGTTGTCTGTCTTCCCAATTGACCTGCATTTGGCACAGATAGATGGCATGCACTGATTTTTGGATTTAAAAGAAGTTGTCCAGCACTTTTTGTTACCCATTGCTACATTCCTGTGTTGCGACCGATTACTAGCATGTGTGATGTGAGTATTTTGATGTTGACAGTAACTATGAAGTAAGATTGCTTACTCAATAGTAGTGTTCATAAATTATTTGCAATTTTATTACACTTTTTGCAAGTAGTCCATATATTTGTGTTCCCTTGATGTGGCTCATGCATCAGCAACTAAATTCTGCACAATTTGGTCTCTCCGCCGTGTCCCATCAAGTGAGGGTGCATTTTGGTGTTGGTCTTCCCCATCATCATCCTCCGGGCCTTCATGGGCCTCATTTCCTTCAGCCCAGGGGACATTGGTCCTCGCACATATATTGTCTAGAATGCAGCTCACTAGTATAATTTTACATACCATAGGGGGAGAGTACAACAATCTCCCCCAACATGGCCAGACACCAAAAGCATGACTTCCAGACTCCAATGGTCTGCTCAACTATGGACCGGTTCCTGCTAAGTGCCTGATTGTACCTTCGCTGGGTATCTGTCTGGGGATGTGCATGTAGGGTCATGACCCATGGATGCATACCATATCCTCGGTCAGCTGAAAAGACAGGAGGAGAACAATCAGTCAATGGTCATGATGGTTGATGTGACTACGTTCATGTACATTCTGTTATGTGGCTTGAATAACTCAGATTTTGCAAACAGTATAGTATGTATCCTGACATTGTTTCGCATACAAGCACTTTCATTTTTGGTATGACTGACACTGTACTACACTTACAAGTATACTAGCTTGTATGATACACTCACAAAATCTAATACTTGGGTTCACCAATGCTAAGAATGTGGTAAATCTTTCCTAGAATGGAGCGTCAGTTAGCCATTGAGGAGATACTTCAGTGTCCTGAGTTTTTAAGCTGCACTGGCAGAAAAAGGGCAAGATTGCAGCAAGACAGGGATATTATATGTATGGTGAATGTGTAGCTGCTTGTCCTGTGAGCTGTACTTTGTACATGAGAGTCTAGCTTGCTGCACAGTCAGAACACTTGGAGGACTGATGGAGTAGGTATTTCTGTCACAAAATGGAGAGCACATTGTATGGCAGGTGTGTATATATGAAGACAATTGTAATTTTCCATAGTACACAGGACCTGGGTAGGGCCAAATGTTTGAAACATTTTTAATTTTCACAGGTATTGGATTTATGACATGCTTCATGGCCATGGGAGTTACCCGTGAACACACCGACAACAGAAATTGAGATCCTTCCTTCAACATGGCATTGTGAGACATCATTTACATAGTGTTGCATTGCTCAGGGTCTTTCCACCATTTAGAAACACACACACAGGGCCTAATTAACAGGCTGTTGCCATAGGCCAGTAGGGGATGTCACTTAGATGTGCTGCTCTGCATCAAAAGAAAAGGGCAGGAATGTGCCATATTGATGACATATAGTGCATTGGGTTCCTTCTGCATGCAGAAGATCACAGATTCATGACTAGCATCTGTACATTCATCCTTCGCCATGGTGCTTGTGTGTCTGTGTTGTGGGCTTAATTGTTTTATGCAGTGAGGGACACCTTCCTGCACAAGAACAAACAATGGAGCCTTCTGCTCTATTTGTGTGCGTGCTGCATAATGCAACACACATAGAAAGGGTAATTAACTAGGATAAATTAGGTTATTCCTCCTTGTTATAGAGCAACACATTTTTCAACACATTTTTCGTTTCCCAGGTCCTTGTCATTCTAGGGGTGTGTTAAAGCACATCAGTGTTGCATGGGGAAACCCACCAGAAGACCCATGGAACACATTCTTGACATAGAGTAAGGCAACGCAAGACTTTGCACTTAGTCCATATCTATGAGGCCATGCAAGGACACAAAGGGTGACTAAGCATTGCCTAATAAATATGATTGAGAAAACTGCTCCACCAGAGCATCATGTAAATTTACGCTCCAGCGGCTCAGGCATCTTGTACACGAAGCCCACATTGGCTCAACAGGTCTTAACATATGTGACTTGGAGGGGTGTACTGCAGATGTGCCATGTAGGATGGTGCAAGTATGAGGGTCACACCTGCTACATATGGGCTGTCTTATTCACCCAACACAAATATTGGTATTTTATCTTACATGATTTTCTGTCATGTGGTCAGTCATGTGCTTGAGATGTACTTACCAACTAGTAGGCCACCCCATATGTCCCATTCTGGAAGTGGTCATTTATGACGGAATGTCTGAAGATGTATGCATCATGAGCACTTCCAGGGTTCACACTGATGAACATTGCCAGATTGTCCACTATTCCCTGCACATTTATGAAATATGTGTGCTTCCTATTTCGGTTCAAGTGGGAGGTAGCCACAGGTGCACAAGTTGCACATGTGTGCAGTCCATTGCCCCAAAAACATGGGAATCCAGTAATGACATATAAGCCTTGCTTGTTTTCCAGTTGTTTCTGCTGTGCGTTGGGGAACATGAGGTACTGGAGTGTGAGGCTTATAATGCCATCCATGGGGAAGGGTAAGAATGCAGAAAAAGGTGGCTGGGAGATTTCTGCCACTCTGGCTGTGGTGGGTTGGAATGATCCAGATGACAGTGTGTGTAGTACTGCCATCAGCTTGGCCTGCAGAAGGATGCTCGTGCACCTGTGGGATGTTGTCTGCAACCTAGGTACAATCTGGTGCATGAGTAGGACAGTGGACTACCTCCTGAGGTCAGTGAGGGTAATCCTCTGCTGGTATGTCTGCTTCCTTCCCCTGCGCTCCCTCCGTAGTGATGGTGGAGGTGGTGGGGATTGTCGTTGTCTTCTTTCTGCTTCCGATCTGCAGTATGAGCGGCTCCATGGTGTAGTTGAGCTTGCCAAAGTATTCTGGGTATGTTTTGCTTATGTACCAATGTCAATGCATCATTTGTATGCCTGGTTTGCAGATGTGCAGGGATTTAGACACATTTTTGACTCAGTGCGTCGTTTGTCAATTATGCATCACTTTCCCCAAAACTTGTAAATATAGATGCACCTACCTTGCATATGATTAACGTAACCTGATGCATTCAATTGTGGCACATGAAAACAACTATAAAAAGGAGAGAAAAGTGATGCATTATGCCTTAGTGGCATGGGCAGGTGATCAGGCGGCATCCAGTTATCCATTGGAAATATCAGGAACTTCTCCCTAATTATCCTGGAAAGGAACAGGCTTAGTAGTATTTTGGTATCATAATCCTCAGGTAAGTGCCTAGAAATCAGTGGTATTTGAGCGCTATATAAATGTTACTAACATAACATGCCCAGTCCTGAGTTACTCGTGTAGGTCTCAGAAATCTCGCCTACTCTTGTCAGGGACATTACTGGGTTAGCCAGGTACAAAAGGATGTCATCTGCATATAACAATATTTGTTCCTCCTATGTGATTTATTTTCTAGGGGAGGGCGGAAATCGCAGAATTTGACTCTGCAGAATTCCGCAGAGTTACATAAAAACTCTAAGAGATTCTGATGAGTTCCGCTAACAGGCGGAAAGAGGTATTTTGCGCTGCTCGCACTGTGATTTACTGCAAGGAGTGCGTTCCCCGGTGAAAAATCTGCATGAACTGCACCAAGCGGAATGCCAGAGGGTGCAGCTTCTCGAGTTGATTTTGCTCCTACTCGAGTATATTTTCTATTCGAGCTGCAGCCTTTTGCGAACAGTCGCTAGCACCCACATTGGAAAAATCTCATCGGATGTCTTCGTCGCGACGTAAAATCGAACTAGAGGGCACCAAATCTGACTCGCACTCACCAACTTCCCATCCTAAGGCCACACACGAGAAAAAATTTGCCATGCAGTGATTGAGGGAATTTAGCTGGAATTCATAGTTACGAGTCTAATGCAGAGTTGCCAAAATTCTGCTAATTTTGTGGGTGTAACAGAATATTTTGCCCACCCCTAGTGATTTCTCAACTCCATTCTCATATCTTTGCATCCACCCTCATCCATTTCATTAGAGCCTCTATGGCAAGTGCAAATAACATTGGTGATAGAGGGGAGCCTAGTCTCATGCCACTCTTTATCGGACATTTCACAGAAAGGACCCCATTTGCTTTCATTTTTGCCCTGGGGCTCATAAATAGCAATTGACCCACTTTAAGAAGTTCAGAATCCTAAGTAAAATGCCTTATTTGTGTCTAGCAAAAGTACGTCAAATGGCTCCAAAGTCCCATCAAGACTGCTATGTTGATGTATAAGTGCGTGGAGGTTAGTATTTGGGGAGCTATTGGGCATACATCCGATCTGTTCTGGGTGCACCAGATTTAGTATTGGTTCCCAAATATTGCAGTGTGTCAATTTGTAACTCTTATGGGGTATATATGTTTATTAGCTCTGATCAACAATTTTCTTTACAATACCAATACTCATATCCATAGATAGCCAGGTTCTGTCTGAATTTATTTGACTATATCAGCTTGTTAGTGGTGATTACATTCTTCTGAAGTATTTTGTGTACTTTGTGAAAAATAGAAAACTGAAGGATGTGACCTGTCATCAGCCTGGAAGTAAAGACATTCTTCAAGAAATTTGGGTGACTATTAGGAGGTTGAGCTTCATGATGCTGCTATTGCGTGCAATTGTATATTTCTGTAGGCTTGCTAGTTACATGTATGTAATAGTGTGTATAATGATGGTAACAATATATTTCTTTCTAATTAACCAAATTCAAATAAGGATGTTTATTGCTCAAAATAGTACATACCTGTAAATAAGACATCATTTTTTACAGTCTCTGGGCCTGATTATGAGTTTGGCAAATGGGATACTCCATCAATAATTTGATGAATATCCTGTCCGCTGTATTTCAAGTTCCGTAGGATATCATGGAATTGTAATACGGCCAACGGGCTATCAGTTACGTTTGTGAAAAAGTAACCCTGTCCACCAAACTCTTAATCAGGCCAACTGTATCCCAGCCATGTGAAACAGAACCAGGAATTATTTCATTGCTCAGTGAAATTTCCAAAACAAAAGATAATTGCAATGTCTCAATAGGTCCCATGATTTGTTAAAGAACCTATTCCCAAGGTATGTCCTTGGGCACAGGATAAGCTGTGATGTTTTCAGCACAGAGCTTTCTCTGAGCTCTTTGGGATAAAAGATGCGACTGTAGTTTACAAACCACAGATTGCAAAATTGTTCATTCTGGAATGTATTGTCTGTTTATTAGCAATGGAACAGTGATCATTGTTGCTGGCCACATGATGAGTAAGAACTCTCCTACAGTGGTCCAGACATAGGACCAAGGTGGGAATAAGTATCTGTCGTGAAACCAGAAATAGACATGAAGCAGTTTATGGCGTAGTGGGACTTTAGAGCATATCCTCTGTGCAAGGTTAAGAGTCATTCTCATACATTATTGTTTCTTGAAGTGGTATCATTTTGATTGATGTAGACTCAGGGTGCACTTCATAATAATTCTTGGAGTTGTATAAAACATTGGCAACCGTAGAGATGGCAACATCAGATTCAGCTGTAAAGTTAATTGGTATGTGTAACATTGGAGAAACAATGTGCTTGAATTTCCCCAACAGAGGACTCATGCTAATGGTGTTACTGTAACCAATAAGAGATAATACATTCAGAGGAGGGAGAGGATGGGAGGTTCTACTCTAAATCCTTCTTTCTGTCTGTGATGGTCTGCTGTAGAGCATCGGCCAAATAGTGCTTTTTCACATGGTTGATGAACACCAGCCTGTTTTTCCTTGAACCAGACAGAGGAAGCTGAAGGACACTTTTATTTACTTTTTACCTCAAGGCTTGCAACATGTGGTCTACAGGATGGTTCAAAAGCTTGCTTGTCATGGAACTTTTCACAAACTAGATTACCTATTTTATGGATCCATCTATCAGCAATGGTTATAAACTTCACTTTGCAGGTAGTGGCTTCAGAATGGGTCACATTAGACAGTTTGTTTCTGACCTCTTGGATACTCTGTAAGACATTCAAACATTTTCCAGGTCAAACTCTTCTTTATTCGCCATCTACCCAAGATTATCCAGGCCAGGCACATACATAGGAACTCTGGAGAGAACCTTATTTGGAATGCATCCCCATGAAACTTATCTAGTCAAGTAATTTAATGCCCTCAGGACTCCATACAGATTACGGTATCAACTAACACCTGAACTTAGTATCCCAGCAGTCAAGGCTTGTCCATGCCATTAGAATGATCAACTAACCAGCTGGACTTGGTTCTAAGTGGATTGCTTACTTGCAGATAAACTCCGAGTATATACAGGGTATCCTTGTAAGCCTTGGAGGCGAATGTAGAACTATTATCAGAGTCAACTCAATGCACTGCACCACTGTAGCACACGCATTTCTCTGTGACCACACCCATAGAAATCGAGAACATAAATCAATGGCTACCAGTATATATTTATATCGGTTAACAGATTGTATTGGTCCAATATGCTCCAAATAAATTACACTAAATTGACTGTGAGAGGAGTTGGCAAGTGTCTCTTAACAGCTGACATATGTAACATTTCCTGATATAGTCTCTAGTCTGTTATACTTACAAGGTCACCAGCAGCGTTTCTACAGTATCATTAACCCCAGCATGGACAGATGCCAATTTCTTCTGAACGTACCTGATAAAATCTAATCTGTACAGCTTGTTAGGAATTACACTTTATCTCACTCCTGGTGGTGTGACTACAGGAGTGTTGCCTAAATTAAGGGTGTAGGAATATTCATGAGGGAAACATGCATGAGGCTTTCTGCATTATTTGGTGGTATGTATGGATGTTAAAATATCTGTGTTGAGCGTGATCTGAGATCCTGTTAAGGCTGCAACTCTCACAGGCTGAATTGCAGCGTTGGCAGCTAAATCAGTCTCACAGTACCGTTTAGCATGGAATCCATCATGCTGATGACCCAAACTGTGCCCCACATAGACCAATTGAAGCTTATCTTGTAGGAAGCTACCTTTCCCCAAAGCTGTTAATTCTTGATAGGTTTTACCTTTTAATCCTTGAATCTATCCAAGTGTCAATGTTGCAAATCAACATTGTATCCTTGCACACAAAATTATGAATCTAAATGTATGAGTGTGGGAACTCACCCTTTTGTAATGCAAGCAACAAGGCATGTTGCAAAGTGATATAGCTTAACATCTTCGTGTGGGTTCCTAGTGAACAGAATTCACCATCTTTCACTATACCTTGCACTGCTGTACAGGCTGCAGAGGATTTATATGTTGTTACTACATCTAGTTGGGCAGAGCTATCAATGCAGAATATGCTCTGAAAAGTCTCCATGAGCAAGACAATCAGACTTGGAAGAAAAGATTATTCATATAAGAGAAAAGCCTGTGTACGAAGAATGGGATTATACTGAAACTTTACACCCACTGCACTCAAAGAAGAGGTCCACTGCACCCACCGTGGGTGTAGGGTATGAGCATTAGGAATGCTTGCCTTGGTGGCTGCCTCTGGTGTTGATATGGAAGAATCCTCAATCATTAGTTTCCCCTGCACCAAAGGATACTCCTTCAAGACTCAAGTTATCCGTATTGCACAGCTGCAAGGATTTTTTCAATGGAAGCAAAACGCACTTCAGCCGGAGAATACAAGTGAGACTTGTATGCTATAGGAACAGTCTGTCCCTCATTTAAGGTAATACTAGTGTGACTTGGTGTCTAGGTTGGTCTTACTGTCCCTAGTTTGTAAATATTTAGGGGCAGATTTACAAGCCCCTTGCAACACTTTTGCGCTGCAGTTGTGTCACTTTTGTGGTGCAACGAAGGTGTGCAAAATGCAGCAAAGTTACAACGTGGCGCATCTATGGAAATGCGTCACGTTGTAAAGCCCTGCGTCACATTATACGTGCGTCAGGTGTAATGTATGCAGGGTAGGCATTCTCAAGCAGGAAATCCTCATAAAAGTGACGCAGTGAAATCTACAAGATTTAATTGTGTGACTTTTGGGATGCCACTGCATCTAAACCTTACGCCTGCTTGAATTAGGCATAAGGAGTGACGCAGTGTATTGGGAATAGGCTGTAACATGCATTGTTGGAGTTGGGTCGTGCTTGCGACACAACTCTAGCAATGCGTGACTTTTTGGCCAACAGATGCATCAAACTTTCTGACGCATCGGTCAATCCTTGCGCCATAGTGCACCGTATTGTAAATACGGCACATCTATGGTGGCGCAAGGGTTTTTCACGCAGGCGAAGGGAAACTGACACATCTATACAGATGTGTCAATTTCTTGTAAATCTGCCCCTCACTCTCTAGCACTTATGCTTGTGGACACGCAAGATATCAGTTTGTATATATGTCATACAAGAACTTCACTCACTCAGCATAGTGAGGCAAGTAGGTGCGTCAAAAGTTAAGAAATCCCAGCAAGGATTGCAATTTCTTCAGTGTGTTAGGAGGCTGCAAGGTAGCACACTTCTGAAGAAAACCAGAATCCAGACTCTTGCCCTCATTGGATATCTCTTATTGGAGAAAGGTCACAGTAAGGTTGGCAATCTTCGATTTTTTTTATTAATCTTGTGAATGTGTGATGTTAATAATGTTACAACTTTGTCCATCCTAGTTAGGTGAAAATCCAAGTCATCATTAGTGAGATAGATGTCATCAATGCATGACAATATCCTGGGATCTGGTTGTAAGATCTCCATAATATGCACTGAAAATAAACCAGGACTGATTTTACAGCCCATAGGCAAGCACTGGAACAAGATCTGCACCCAGGGGAAACTAAAGGTGATTAGACACTCACGTTCAGGTACTATGTTTTCACTGAAAAACCCACTGGAGAAGTCTAGGGTTGTTTTGTATTTTTTTCCACACCATATTCATCATTAAACCTGTGCTTTGGGCCGCATATGCGGCATATGATCTTGAATGTGCATTTAAATTCATATAGTCTAAAACTATTCTATAGTACCCATTAGGTTTGGATATTGGAAAAATGGGTGTGTTCATTGGTGACTGTACTGCGGTGGTCTCAAGGCAGTGGCTGTGTTAGGCTCATCGGAAAGCCTTAACAGCAGAACCCCCAGTGGGACAGCACCTGCAGCACATTCCTGCACGCTGTGGAATGCACTGTGTTGTGCTTGCCACAATATGTAGGAACGGGGGTGCAATTCCAGGGGGGCACAACATGTGCCCCCCGTATGCACCCCCAAGTCCAGAAACAGCAGGGGGCCCTGTTAGGGCCCACTAAGTTTAATTTCTGTTACCCTTTTAATGGCAGGCTCACTGCAATGAAATGGGTGGTGGAAATACTACTTGAAATATGCTCGGCAGTGCCACAGTGGCGCCACCAGCATATTCCTGCCTCTTTCCACAGTGCCACCGCCATGGGATCCTTCATCCAGGCACACATGGCGGTCCATAGGAGGTTCGACCACCACACTCGAAATACGGCAGGTGGACCCCGCAGTGGTGGCTCTGGTTAGACCACCATTATGAGTACGGTGGTCCTAAGACCGCCATACTCGTAATAAGGCCCTCAGTGTTCCTATCCTTACAAGAAAAGTACTGTGGTGTTTTGATAATTGACTCCCCCTTTTAAATTGAACAAGATTGGCTAGATGCATTCCTCCATTGTAAACCTGTTTGGAAATTGGAAAGTGTATAAATACCATCACATTAATTCAATCTTCAATTAGTAATGTTTATTTTTAAATAGTTATTTGGTCAGAAGTGTCCGAATTGTTTCTAAGGAATAAAATATTAATTTTAATCTGTGAGAATGAAAATGTGTTTTAATAAGCATTATTGATATTTCTCCTGAAAAAGAATATTCTGATTATTGCACCCGTTTTTTTAGTCTTGAGCTAATCATTTACGAATGGTTTCTCTTTAATATTACATTGCTGTTAGGAGTAAAAAGAAACTGAGTTAGTGTATGTTGGCTTACCTATGTTAATATTTTCCTTTTGCTTAAGGGTACTGTTGTTATTGTGATTTGAAGTGTCTCGGAGTGCTTACACAAAGATATTCTCTATTAATGTTCCATTGAGGTGAACGAAAGAAAAGGAGTATATTGGAATTATATTTTATTACAAATGAAAACAAACAAAAAACATGTTATTACACACCAAAATATAGGGGCAATGGTCTTCTGGGTGAAGTACTTTTTTCGTGGTAATTTCTTCACAGAAAGAGTTTTTACCTTTTAATCTGAGGATTTGTTAAAGAAAATGTTATTTGTCTATAAATTAACCTATTTGCCTTTAACATTTTGTTTTTGTTTTACATGAGTACATATTTTGTGTAGAATATAATGGTGTTCTTGTTGCTGTTAGACGGTGGTATGTTGTGAGGGATTTTATTGTTGTGTGGTCTCCTCGTACAGTAACTCAGCTAATCACAAAATGGTATACAACACAATATATACTTTTCAAATGCTTCGCTACATTTCAAAATAAACACTATTTTCAAATCTATAGTTTTAGCAAAAAAAATCGATTCAACAAACTATTTCTAAAGTTATCTGTAAATCCTTTGAAATTAAAAGGAAAAAAAATAGAAAAAATGTCTTCCTGTAGAGTCAATTTGTTTCATGACATGTGCCATAAATGGAAGATATTACCTTTCACGGTATTTTTTCGACTTTTTCCATCTTGTCCTTTATTTTTTATATTATTTTTGAAGTGTAATATTTAGTGATTGATTCCATAAAAGTCAACGTAAAATGGTGGAAAGGCTGCAGAGCATAAAAAGCATCAAATCCATCAGTCAATGTCAACATAATGTCAAATACGTAAAAGCAGAATGGATTTGCAGAGAGCTACATTTTCATTGATAGAATAGCAGAGTTGTTTAAACGAAGAGATCGTCTTAAAAGTTGTAATAAAGGAAATGATGTTCAATCCTGTTTGTTGATCAAGTTGGCTGAAACTAAAAACACATTTCTTACTTATCTTAGAAAGTGTATTCTGACAACTGTAGGGAGTGTGGAGACAAGAGAAGGGCATAAAGAGAAAGCAAAAATATGAGCGAGAGAGACAGAGGTAGAAGGAAAAGGGGGGTGAGGAAGAGTGAGCGATAATGAAGGACTGTGAGAAAAGGAGAGAGAGAGAGAGAAGGAGAGATAGACAGAGTGTATGTGTTTGTACGTGCGAGTGCGTGTCTGAGAGCGAGCGAGGGAGAACAAGAGAGAGGTGATATTAGATTTTGCCAGTCAAAACAAAACCTGACTGAAAATAAGATGACGTCAAGAATCTTCGTCCATCTTGAACGCAGGCAATGGTTCCACACTTCACTTTTTTACCCAGTTCCCCTCGCTGCAGCCGTCGTTTCACACAAGGCTACAAACTGTAGGCAATTAATTGGCTGTCTAAATAGGAATGTTCTTAGTTGATGCTTGGGTCTGCCAAGAGTGGCAAACGCTTACAATTTATTACCCGCTGCTGGAAATGAAGAAGAGGATTTCTGGAAGAGGGTAACAACCGCTTGTTGTGTCAGGACCTGAAGGTAAACGTCCGCCAGATCTCGGTAGTGCACTTGCTCTGCTTCCAGGCCTTAGGAACAATTCTATTTTTTTACATCCTTTTTAAAACTTTCCCAGCTTGATGCGTTGATAGAGTGTATAGTTCAATTATACAACTTCACACACCACAAATCTTGAACACTCAAATGTAGCAGTAGAATTTGGATTTGTGAAATTGGATCCAGTTTAACCTTAACTTTAGGTTACATCAGATTTCATCCACTAGTTGTCACCTTTCACTAACAGGCTGAGCAGTGGCGCCTTGAGGGAAAAGGTGTTGGGGCTCTGCACTCCTTCCCATTTGTGGCCTCAAAGAAAACAGCTGGGGTCATATAACATAAAAGTGCCCTAAGCGTGCAATAGACCTGTGTGCCTGCTGTTTTTTTCGCCTCTGGGACAGCCTCGTATTACTAAAGGGACAGCAGAGCCTCTTTCATTACTACTGATTCCACTATATACACACATATAGCTCATTATTACTGATTCCACTATATACACACACAGCTCATTATTACTGATTCCACTATATACACACATATAGGTCATTATTACTGATTCCACTATATACACACACATAGCTCATTATTACTGATTCCACTATATACACACATATAGCTCATTATTACTGATTACACTATAAACCCACATATAGCTCTGGCGCAGTTCTGAATGAGCATTCCCTTATTAACATTGGGGTGTGGCTCCATGGTAACTAGGAAACAGTTTCTCTCTGAGCAAAAGCAAATACGCAGACTCGGAGGCAAAGAGACCATCAGGAGGCACACTATGTTCCACAAAGAGGCGGCACACTGTTGGACCTGGCCTTTTTTTGCAGGGTTACCCCCATATGTTTTGCCTTCTTCCTTCTATTTTTTCTGACCTGTATTTATTGGCTCTCGGACTCTGGGCACTTTACCACTGCTGATCAGAGCTAAAGTGCATATGCTCTCTTTCTAAATTGTATTTGGAATCGGTTATCCATGATTGGCATATTTGCTCTACTGGTAAGTCCTAGTAAAGTGCACTGTGTGTGCCCAGGGCCTGTAAATCAAAAGCTACTAGTGGGACTGCCACACTGAATGTGCCACCCACATGGGTAGCCCTGCAAACCTGTCTCAGTCCTGCCACTGTAGTGTCCGTAAGTGCAGTTTTCAACTACCATGTCAACCTGGAAGTGCACCCACTTGTCAGGCCCAAACATTCCCTTTTATTACATGTAATGCACCCCTAAGGTAGGCCCAAGGTAACTCCATGGGTAGGGTGAAGTGTATGCGAAAGGAAGGACATGTATTGGTGTGTTTTACATGTCCTGATAGTGAAATACTGTTAATATTGTTTTTCACTCTTGAAAGACTATCTCTCCCGTAGGTTATCATTAAGCGTGGGCGTAAAATCCGCTCCGCTCGCGGATTTTTCGGATTTTCGGTAATTCCGCAATCCGCGAACTCTCGCGGATGTAGCGAAAATACGCAAATCCGCACGCTGCGGATTTTTTGCTTGTGTTCGCACTGTTCGCGGTCCGCAGCGCGGGCAGCAACAATCTCGCACTCGCAAAATTACAAAAATTACAATTGGGGAGGGGTGAAGGAAGTGGCCCAGTCTCCAACTTCCTGTTCCTGTCCAGCAAGCTCCTCCCATTGCTTAGTCCATTTCCTGGCCACTTTGAATTCGATCTTGACTGGGAAGGATTACTTTTTGTGGATGCTGCTGGAGATTTGGCTTTGAGGCCTTTTGGATTACTTTTGGATTCGAAATTTGATTTCACAAGTAAGTTGATAAGTTGATGTTGTTTGTTTGTGGTGATTTTTGTGTGTGTTTTTTTACTTTTTGGGGTGGGGTTGGGGGCTGGCTATGTTGGTGGGAGGCCATTTTGAGGCATGGTCCTGCAGGTCCTGGCCATGTGGATGCTTTGTGCCCTAGGCCCACCCAGTCTGCTCTGATTTCTTTGATTTTGCCCAGGGGGCCTAGAACTCCCGCGGATTACCCGAAAATCGGAATTTAAAAAAAAAAAATTGCCTGTGTTCGCACTGCTCGCGTCCCACGCAGCAACAATCTCGCACTCGCGAAATTGTAAAAATTACAATTCCGCACATGAGTTGAAAACTACCAGGCTTAGTTATGGGTGCATGCATGATACAACTGTTTTGTTGAATTTTAACATGATTCTGGCCAGGGCATGGATGGCATTGGATTGTGGTGATTTTTGTGTGTTTTACGACTTTTTGTGGTGGTGTTGGTGGCTTGCTATGTGGGTGGGGGCCATTTTATTGCCTGGTCCCGTGTGGGTGGGGGTCTAGGGGCCATTTTTAAACCAGTTTGTGTGCTTTGTGCCATAGGCCTGCACCCAGTGTGCTGTGATTTTATCATGCCCAGGGGGCCCAGAATCGGTCTGTTCGCGTATTTTGCTGGTTTTTCGCCACGTTCGCGTCGTGAAGCAACAATCTCGCACTCGCGAAATTGCAAAAATTGCAATTCTGCACCAGAAAACCACCAGCAGGCAGCATAAACCTTCTGAAACTTGATGGATGGCATTGGATTGTGGTGATTTGATTGGTGTTGTGTTTTTTGACTTTTTGGAGTAGGGGTTGGGTAGGGGTTGGGGGCTGGCTATGTTGGTGGGGGCCATTTTGAGGCATGGTCCTGGCCATGTGGATGGGGGTCAAGCGGCCATTTTGAAGGCAGGCAGTGAGCTTTGTGCCATAGGCCTGCACCCATTTTGCCTTGCTTTCACCCATCGTGCCCAGGGGGAGTCAGTGGTACATGAAACTATAACCCTCTCTGTGTGTGCTCTCTTGGATCAATGTTAAATTCCTGTTTCCCAAAAATTTAGCAATTTTTAATTTTGAAATTTCCATATTGTGTGGTGTGCACGTGTGTATTCATAAATGCCTACTTGCAAACTATTTATTAAAGCGCTACATATGCAACATATATTTACTGATGTTCCTCTGTCTTCGTTTGCTTTTAGGTGCACAAAGTCAATAACTCCGCATCATCGTTGAGCATCAGTGCCAGGAAGAAGTCCTGCTGCGGCCTGCTGTTCCGACATCTGAAGAAGATGGCTCCAAAAAGAGGTGCCCGTAGCTCCTCTTGCAAGAAAAATGTCTCTACTAAGGAGAAGAAGAAGCAAGTGGCACCACTTACCAAGGAGACTGGTGGCTCGACCACTAAATTTTTGTGGAAAAAACAAAGGCCCATCATGAGTGCTGCACAGGTAGCCTGTTTAGTGGTTCAATCACCAACGACCAGTGATGTTGGCTCATCGCAAGAAAGTAGCAGCACACCATCAACACAAGTTGTAACTCATTATTCAACAACCAAAGCCGCAACAACAACTGCATGGGCTACTAGTACAAGCACAAGTACATGCGCAAGGAGCTGTCCGAGAAGGAGCTGTCCGAGAAGGAGCTGTCCAAGAAGGAGCTGTCCGAGAAGGAGCTGGCCGAGAAGGAGAAGGCCGAGAAGGAGAAGGCCGAGAAGGAGAAGGCCGAGAAGGAGAAGGCCGAGAAGGAGAGGGCCGAGAAGGAGAGGGCCGAGAAGGAGAAGGCCGAGAAGGAGAGGGCCGAGAAGGAGAGGTCCATGGAGAGTTGCAAGTAGAGGTCAGTGAAGAGGCCCATGTAGCGGCGCATGGAGCGGTGCAAGTGCCCACAATGGTTGTTCTTCCAGAAGTAGGGGCACAGGAGGAAATTGACTTTGGAGCCGGGGTATCATGTCAGGAAGACGAAGGCACTCCTCCTGATGATTCATTTTCTCCCAGCTCCCCAGCAAGGAAAAGATCAAGGAGTGTGTGTAGAAGTTCCTCTTCAAGTCCCGCTCTATCAGATGATCTGGATCTAGATTGGCAACCATCTCCGACGTCTGAGAAGGAGGCACACCATGAGCTGCGAAAGGTATCAAATGTTAAAAGGAAGGCCCCCGGAAAGCTCATACTTATGGATCCGAACGTCGGACTTGATGAAGTGGTGCATTCTGATGTTGTTGAACAGGATGACAGCAATGACCTAGTCATCACACACGTCATTCCAGCCACACCGGCCATGCAGCAGACAGACATTTATACCCTATCCCGACGTCATGCTGAGCGTGACCCTGGCGACGTGGCACTGGTAGCACCACCAACGCAGTCAAGTAGTACAACAAGTTCAACAAAACCTACAGCTCCCATATTTTCTCCCCAGAGGGGGACTCCATCCAGCTCGACTCCCTCAAGTAGGGTTGCTGCAATAATTGCACAACCCAGTAGATGTCTGCAAGGCTCATCCACCACTGCTTCATCTGGCATTGGCAGTATCATCTCGTGTGGCAAAACCAGAAGTTTCCAGTCCCCAGTTTGGAACTTTTTTAGTGTCCATGCAAAGTATGATAACATAGCCGTTTGTTGCATTTGTAAGACTAGAGTTAGCCGTGGTAAGACTGGTACCAACTATGGAACCGGAGGCCAGATAGGTCATCTTAAAAGAAGGCACGCTGTCGAATGGTTTGCGCACCTAGCAAACATCAAGGGAAAGCAATCCCAAAGGGCAAGTGGCCAAAATATACCCATACTAGGTGTTCTTATCTGAAGATGACGGGGAGGTAGAAGAAGCATCAGACATTTGTCCGGTTGCACCCAGTACCCCTGGCAGCACCACACCCTCCGGAACACATAGGAGGCTCACTGAGAGTCTGGGAGACACACCAATGCGGAATATCTCAACACTGAGCAGAAGTGGGTCGAAGAAGGCATCAGCATCATCCAGTAAATTTGTCCAGCGCACCATTACAAACATGTTCTCCTCAGATGCGCAATTTCAATGCAACCACCCAATTGTACGCCTGTATAACACTAAGCTGGCTAAAATGCTAGCGGTGGACCTTCTCCCTTTTTCGTTTGTCGAAAATGTGGGTTTTCTTGAACTCGTGGCAACACTGGCCCCTAAATGGAAGGTTCCTAGCCGGTTCTATTTTGCCAGGGTTGCTGTTCCAGCACTACATAAAGAGGTGCTTGAGTTGGTTGGGGCAGCTTTGCAGAAGAGTGCTGTTCACACTATACACCTGACAACAGACATGTGGACCAGTTGCCAAGCCCTTGATTACATGTGCATCACTGCACACTGGGTCTCTTTTTCAGGGGTTGCAAAACAGATAAATGCAGGTGGTGACTTGGTCTAGATTTTTAAGGGTGCTCGTAAACATGCAACATTAGCCATGTTTGGCATGGAGAAAACTCATACTGCAGCCAACATTTTGGATGACTTTAACAAAAAGGTCTCGCAATGGCTGCCCCCAAGAAATTGCAAGGTTGGTTATGTTTCTACTGATAATGGCAGAAATGTAGTTAAGGCCATGGAGAACAGTTACTATTTCAGAGTGCCGTGTTTGGCGCACTGTATGAACCTTGTCGTGCAAAAGTTCTTGAAAAAAGAACTTGCAGTCGACAAAATACTGACCATCTGCAGAAGAATATGCACACATTTCAACCATTCTTTTAAGGCCCGGAAGGAGCTGAGGCGCCAGCAAAATGTACGTAGAATGCCATTGAAAGCACTTATCCAGGAGGTGGCAACACGTTGGAACTCAACCTTCTACATGCTTGAGCGTCTGCATGAGCTGTTTCCAGTAGTCAATGAGTATTTCTACAACCTGGGTCGTGATACGACAGAAATGATGCTAGCGGTGGAGCAATGGCAGCTAGTTAAAAGCCTGACAGACATGCTTCATCCTTTTGAGGTCTTCACGCGTGACGTCAGCAGGGAGGACAGTTCTTTGAGCAAAGCTATCCCATTCTTGCTGAAGCTCGAGCACCAATTCAATGTGGTGTCTTCAGAATTAAAAGATGCTGGAAAGAATGAAGCATATGAGTTGGCGCAGAGATTATTACAACGCCTAGTTAGCAATAAACGGCTTGTAAATATCAAGAAACAACAGCACTACATTTGTGCTACTATTCTGGATCCACGTTACAAAAAGCCATTGTTTGGCAAAGTAATAATTCCTTTTGAAACATCAGATGTTACAGAGTACAAAGGTTGGCTAGCTCAGTCAGCCATTCGTTTTGAAAGAGAGCGGAAGGAAACTGTAGGAGAACTTGAAGACAGTACTACTAGTGAATCAGCAGGCCATCAGGCGTCCCAAAAAAACACTTCTGCATCTGTGCCTGTGACAGAAGTGAGTGACTTTTCCTCTGAGCCGTTAACCACACCAGCAACCGTATCATCTGCACCAGTCACAGGCGATATGTCTGAAGCGGATTGGCTAAGTGAGCTAGGGTTTCCTTGTCCCAGAAAGGACACAGAAGTGCAAAGTACAGGAATCCGGGAGAACATTGTTTCAATGGTGCAGGCCTATCTGGATGACTCAACAGCGGTCAATATTACTGAGGACCCATTGGCGTATTGGCATGGGAAAAGAAAGATGTGGCGAGAGCTCACCAACCTGGCTATCAATTACTTGTCTTGCCCACTCGCAAGCGTGTCTTCAGAACGTGTTTTTAGTTCTGCTGGTGGCATTGTGACTTGCAAAAGGTCCCGCCTCTTGCCTGCAAATGTGGAGCGGCTCACCATGATAAAGATGAACCAGCACTTCATACCATCAGATTACAAAGTACGAGAATGCACGCAGGAAGAAGAGGACACCGACCTACCTGAGGGAAGTTTTCATCAGTTACCAGAAGTACTACCGACTCAATTTGCAGAATTTGAGGACGAGCTCTGCTTCCCTGACAGCGAGTTCTGAAAATGAGTCAATGATTCATTATTTCGTCCTTATTCACTTTTATAACTGTGTGTCTGTCTTTCTTTGTTTAGCAAGTGCTTCATCACATTCACAACAAAACTGTAATCACCCAATCAAACAACAAGCCCATCAGCAGAACTGTCTTGATTTTGATGCCGCAGCATTCCTCAGGTTCACAACAGTTAGTTGACAACTCAGTCCTGGTCGTCTATCCTCCTCCTCCAGACTCACCCTATCCATTTGTTTCCCGTAATGCTGATGCCTGGATTCTGCACAATGAAGAAACTTACGTTGACGAGTCCCCTAAAGAGGGACTGGAAGTAGTGAGTCCTCATTTAAATACATTTTGCTAAGTGTGACTTTTTTTCCCCGATTTGCTTTTTTGGCTGTTTGGGGGGTGTCAAACTTGTTTGCGCTTGGGTTTACGGGTCTTGGCTGGGCCATTGCTGGCAAGGTCTATTAAGGGATGAAATTGGTTAGGCATTTACTTTGGAAAACATTTGGTCATTTACACGTGAACTTTTAGGCGTTATTATTGCTCGCTTGCCTGTCTTAGGGGTGCTGTCTGTGGGGCTTGTAGGTTTTTGGTGTCTGTGAGCACCGCTGCCACATTTATAATGTTGATTGCTTTTGTTTTGCAGAAAATCCACGCCGGGAAACTCCAGTTGGGGCCCTGCTGCAGAACGCTTTAGGACAATGTGAATTCCAGGTGGAGCCAGCCCTCAAACACAAATTACAGGTACGATAAGCGTTTGGATGGGAGGTAGTATAATGGAGTATTAGGAGAGGCGAGAGAGTGACAGTGGTACTAGTAGTAAAGTCCTAGGACTCTTGAATTAACAAACTCTGTGAAAGGCATTTACTTTGGAAAACATTTGGTCATTTACACGTGAACGTTTAGGCGTTATTATTGCTCGCTTGCCAGTCTTAGGGGTGCTGTCTGTGGGGCTTGTAGGTTTTTGGTGTCTGTGAGCACCGCTGCCACATTTATAATGTTGATTGCTTTTGTTTTACAGAAAATCCACGCCGGGAAACTCCAGTTGGGGCCCTGCTGCAGAACGCTTTAGGACAATGTGAATTCCAGGTGGAGCCAGCCCTCAAACACAAATTACAGGTAAGATAAGCGTTTGGATGGGAGGTAGTATAATGGAGTATTAGGAGAGGCGAGAGAGTGACAGTGGTACTGGTAGTAAAGTCCTAGGACTCTTGAATTAACAAACTCTGTGAAAGGCATTTACTTTGGAAAACATTTGGCCAATTACACGTGAACCAACACGATGACAGTGTTCAGTAAAACGAACTTACTGCAAACCCACCACCCACCAGGCTCAAAAGTAGTAAAAAACAAGTATGCTCAGATAAAGTTTGAAAAAGTGCATTTTTATATCCCTAACAAAATAAACTCCCGCAAGACCCTCCCTAACCCCAACAAATAAATAGTCCTTCAAAAGTCCCCAAAAACCCCAACTCCCAATTCCCACCCCTCAAAAGTCACTAAAAAAAGGGCAAGGGACACTCTAGGGATGCATGGTGTTGATTTTGGCCTCCAGGGCATCATGTCTTAGGGCCAGGGCATCGTACTGCTCCCGGAGGGTGGCATGATCTAAGCGGAGGCCCTCCACCAAATTTTGGTACTCTTTCAATTTTCGGACCTCCGCCTCCAGGTCGCACACTCTGTGGATTGCACGGCGCAAGCGAGCCTTTACAGTACTATGAGGGGCAGCCTTTGCTGCTCAGCTGTGGCGTCTGACAGCACGGCTCCGTTTCGCCGGAGCACTGCGATGACCGGCAGAACGTGGGGTCACAGAGGAGGATGCAGATGTGCCATTTGATGTACTCGACTGCGTGTCGTCCCCCTCCAGTTCCACCAGCCGCCGATATTGGGCAACAGTAGCATCCAGCCTCCGTTGCCGGGCCAGTACAGCCTGCATACTCCTTGTAGGTTTTGTTGTTCTAGTATGACCAACTATATGAAGAAAGAAAGACATAATCTGTAACCAATGCTCTTTAAGAATATGATTAACACAAAATGATTCAGCAGGAAGTTGTGTCACAGTACAACTAGCAAATAGCCAGCGCAGTACAAAACTATTCAGGCCAGTATCATGGGCGTCCGCAGAGAGGGGCATGAGTTCAACCTCATGGTCATAGTTTTTTTTTGTTGCTCTAGATCCACCCCCCTCCCCCACTGACCCTGCTCCCTTCGGTGCGGCCCTTGGCCACAAACCACACTGTCAATTTGGCCCCGAGAGAAAGTTTGTGAGGACCCATGCTCTATAACCACATCCTCCTGATTTAGATTGAATTGTTTTTTTCTGGCAATTTTTTATTTTTCCCTCTGTTTTAATGTAGTTGCCAGGTCGTCTGCTGTGGTGCAGCACAAGATTTTTCTCTTCCCCCTATGGGGTTCTTTGTTTATTTAAGCTCTATGTCGTGTTAGATTTTAAAAAAATGTATTTAATACTTGTGCTCAATCATGTCAGGAGTAGGACTCAGGAGATGGTGATGATGTTGCACCCCCCCCTGGAAACATTTCATAGTATGTTCGTAGTTCATCCAGTGACCGTCTACTCTCTGTAGATACACATCATATGCTATCTAAGAGTCAGATAGTACCATGATCCAGCTGACCTGTACCCGCCACCACCACTGTCTCCTTCCTCACAGTCTGTTCTTGGTCCTCTTGCGCCGCCTCCTCCCCAGAGTGGTCCTCGGACTCCGAGTCGATCACCACCACCACATCAGAGCTGGCCCCGCCACCAGATGTTCCACCTACAAAGTAGATTTAAGAATGTTAGATTACACCACTCACTAGTATTTGGTCTAGGAATGAAGAATGTGAAAACAACAGAAAAAGTAATTGACTGTCTACTCTAGTCTAAAGTAAAAATGTCCCTCCTTCCAGGGAAGGCTGTTGTCTTGCTGCACTTTTTTGTCACAATTGATGAATGCTTGCTTAATTTTAACACACACCATTTTTCTCTGAACAGACAGAAACTGGACTTCTAAGGACAAGAGCAACATCAACTTCAAACCAGGTGAAAGCTCGGCTCGACCACAAGAAATGTGTTCCATTACTCATCAACTCAGCACCAAGCACTTTTCCATTTCCAGCTAACTTTATTTTAATATATGTGTTTATTTTAACTTTTAATAAAGCTTTTAAACTTGAATAGACTCTGTGGTTTTTGGTCCTCCAGACTAGAGTGACTGAGCGAAAAGTTTTGCAATTTTTGCAAGGAGGAGTCCGTGCCGCTGACACTACCAGGTTTATACAGTGTGCCAAACACGCCACTCTGAAATATTATTATTCTGGTCTTTGGTGTCCATAGTTCGGTTTGTGGAGAATTGTCCCTGCAACAGTAGTATTATGGATTTTGCTCTTATCTAAACACTATTTCGAAAAAATTAAATTAAGAACGCTTGGACAACAATAGGTCCTCTATATTTAAATGAAAACTTACTGGGGCCAGCAAAGGAGCACTCGCCGCCCTGGCCTACATCCTCCTCCTTTGGAGCCACAGCATCCTCCTTTTCCGTCCGCTTGCCCCTGGGCGGACCTGACGTACAACATGAAGGAAAGAACAGAAAACATTGATGATTGCTGTTTGTCGATGTCCTAGTCAACCAAATCAAACATTTAGAAAGAACAAGAACCAACTATTTCAGCCAAAAAGAGGGCTACAAAAGAAGGACTGCACCTGAGCCTCTACTCTAGGGGCAGATTTACAAGCCCCTTGCAGCTCTTTTGCTCCGTTCTTGCGTCACTTTTGTGACGCAGCGCCACAACAAGAGAGGCGCCATGGTGTGGCGTATATTAACAACGTGACGCATATGGGAGATGCATCCCATTCTAAAGACCTGCGCCATAAGGGAGCGTTCCAGCGCAAGGGAGGGCGTTCCTGCGTAGGAACGCATGCTAACAGTGGCTATGGGGAATATATAAAATTTCAATCAGTCATTTAGGACAATGATGCATCACTGAAACCCTGCGCCTGCATGAAGCAGACGTACGGCTTGACGCAGCATTGCTGGAGCTGCGCCATCGTTGCAACGCAACTCCATCAATGAGCCGCCTTTACGGCACCGATGCGTAACGCTTCGGTGACGTTTTGGGACCATGGTGTGCCGCATTGTAAATACGGCGCACCATGGGTGGTGCTGGCGTGCCGCACACTTTGCAGGGATGCGCAGGTAATTGCTAATCTGACACTTAGGGGCATACTTACGAGTTCTGGGCTGCACACCTCCAGAGGTGCACCAGAAGAAATGCTTAACGCAAAACTAACCTTGCGTCACGGCAGATGCGCTGCAATTACAATGCGGCAAACCCTGGCGCAAGGGTAGGCAGATGCGTGACGCATCTCGTGACGAAAGAGGGGCGCATCTCTAGAGTCGCGTCGCAGGCGCGATGCAACTCTAGCAATGCTCAGGGCTGCCCAATACTCAACATACCGCATCAGTCCTTACGCCTGCTTCAAGCAAGCAGGCATAAAGAATTGACGTAGCAGCATCGCGGAAGTGCCTGCGTTAAATCTTGTAGATTTCACGCAGGCACTTTTGCGAGGCGCACAGCTGCCTGACCGCCACCCCCCACCCCCCCTCCTGCGTGGGAACGCATCCATTGTGGCGCAGGCCCAGGCCTTAACGTGGCGCATCTCCCTAGATGCATCACGTTGTACATGACTCGCAGGGATGCGCCACGTTTACGTCGCTGTGCGTCAGGTAAGGCAGCGTAAATGTGGCGCAAGGGGCTTGTAAATCTGCCCCTTTGTGTCTAGCATTACGCAGTTCTGTAAAGTACACTCATACATTACTCAGCCCAATAAAATGAACACAAAATAAAAAACAAATAAGCAGTGGCACCGCCACAGAGAAGGAGAGCAGTGCACCTGAAATGCACAGAAGATTTTGAAATATTAATTTACCTCTCCTATCAATGTAATCGGCAGCATTATTGCTCTTTGTAAAAAAGTTAAAGCAAACATTTGCAATATAACACACAGAGCAGGAGAAAAAACAGAGTAGTGAGTGATTAAAAAATTGTTACTACTACTCACCAAGCCCGGGGACCTCCACTCCCAGCACGTCGAGCAGGTCGCGCTCTCGGTCCAGGATATCGGTCCAGCGGTGGGTCACCTGATTATAGGTGCGCTGGACCCCCGAGATGTGAAACAGGGCCCACCTGCTCCCACTGCTTCCATCGCTCCTGGCGGTTGGTGTAGCCACCAGCGATCCTGCCGCCTGCCGCGATGGTCTTGGGGAGGCGGCGCTGTACATAAAAAACGAGTGCGCCCACCTCCTCAGGGCTGAAGATCTCCCTGGGCACCACCATTTCCGCCCTCAAACGGCAACACGGGAGCCGGGCACGGGCTGCGGGGCCCGTCTTGGGCAGCTTCACACCTGTCTTCACCATGGTCTGGGCAGGTTTTAGGAACAAGGAGACAAAATGAAAAAGAAGAAAACTAGGGAAGAAGAAAATAAAAGTTTAAAAAAGTAGTTGAAAAGTAAACAAAAGTAGCCTAAAACACAAAATTTTAGACCTAGAAAACTAGAGGGATAGAAAAAAAGTTAAATAGATCAAAAAATATATAAAAACAGGCAAAAGATGGCAGAGATATAGAGGATAGAAACACCATGCCCAGACACATAGGAATGAATGAAAAACAAGATGGCGGCCCGATCACGTGCGCGTAAGTAAGTTCGCACGCGATTTCTCTCGCGAACTTGTGCGAACTTGCATTCGCAATGCGCTCATTCCGCGAGATTACACATAGCGGGCGGAAACGGAAATACGTCACGTAAACAAAATGGCGGCGCCCGTACTCAACCTTGGGGTAACTCGCACGAGTTTGCGTCTTCCACGGTCGAGTTCGCACGACGCCGCGCCTCGCGAATAGGGCGAAATTACCGAAAAACGAGTTTTGCAAAAGCAAAACCAACGAGCAGGTGCAAAAGTTCGAGCTCATCATTTGTAACCATTTCCCTGTAGTGCTTCCTGAAGGGGCCCTCCAGAATCCGGTTGTCTACTTGCAACTATTGTGTGACCCTGCTCTGACAGTCACAGAATAGTTACAAGTATGCCATTGCATCCTGTTAAAAAAAATGTACATTGCAACAAAAAGGAAAGGGAGCAGACAAACAGGTGCCAGCCTTCATTAATGTCAGTTGGGGCAGGGCAGGTGTTGTTGTTTGCAAAACTTAAAGCACTTAGCAGGTGTGCTTTGCTTTGCCACAATAATGTACACTCACTTGTCAATCAGAGGGTGCTGTGATGACACCGAGGGTGGCATGGGTGTGCCAGCCAGAGGGTGGCATGGGTGAACCAGAGTGCCAGTGTTGACAGAGGATGGCAGTGCTTTGCTTTGCCCCAATAATGTACACTGGTGAACCAGAGGGTGCTGTGATGACACAGAGGGTGACATGGGTGAGCCAGAGGGTGGCATGGGTGAACAAAGAGAGTGCCAGTGGTGACAGAGGGTGGCAGTGATGAAGAAAGCCTTGCAAACAGGCTGGGCACGTAGAAACAACAAGTTCGCAAAACTGGCGACCCGACAAGTAAGTTCGCAATTTGCGAAATTGTACAAAACCCTCGCGAACTTGCAGAAACCCGTGCGAACACACACCCCAAAAAAATCTGCAAAATCCGCGAGAGTTCGCGGATTTTGCGGATTTTCGCAATCCGCAAATTCGCAAATCCGCAAATTCGCGGATTGCGAATCCCCAAAATCCGCCCATGCTTAGTTATCATTGGAGCTGCCTTGTAACACCTTACAAGTGCAACTTTCAATTGTGAAGGGATAGAGATTTGGAGTTTGTGTTCCCTGAACTCAGGATTTAAAAACACATATTTCTGTGAAGGTGTTTTTTTAAATTGCATGGTTGAAAATGCAACATTTAAAATGTCAATGACCGACAATAGGGAATGGGCCCTTAAATGTCAGTAAGGCTAAGCCACTAGAAATGCAAACATCACACAAATTGCCAATACTGACTCTGCTACTACACACTTTTGTTTCATTACCAGTGATCACCCTATATTTTTTCAATACATAAATCATGGCAAAAAGATTTCAATATTTACAATTGTAACACACAGAAAACAAAATATGAACATATCACAAATATGCATTATAACACATCTCCAACCCCATAAAAACAAATCTAACTACAATCACAAGCATTACAAAACATCACAGACATTATGATATACAAATGTAACAATTATGAATTTGGCTGCCCAGGAGGAAATACGCTTTGCCATCTGTCGCATAACATGTGCATTCCTCATTAATGGACCTTTCAACACAATGTTGCCATGCTGATTGGGACCACAGGAGAGACTGTTTTGTCATTCAATTCTGTTAGACCTGGCTTTTTCACTGGGTTTATCCCCAGACTTTTTGCATTTTGGCCTCCTGTTTTTGACTCTGCTTTTGTTGGTTGTAGTATGCAGGCACTTTACCACTGCTGATCAGTAATAAAGTGCATATGCTCTTTGTGTAAATTGTTACTATGGATTGGTGTTTGCATGTTTGGCTTAGTTGATTTACTACTAGGTCCCTAGTACAGTGCACTGTGTGTGGCGAGGGCCTGTAAATCAAATGCTGCTAGTGGGCCTGCAGCAATGATTGTGCCACCCACACAAGCTGCCTTGCAAAAGGTTCTCAGACCTGCCACTGCAGTGTCTACGAGCAGTTTCTACTGCCATGTCGACCTGGCAAGTGAACCCACTTGCCAGGCCCTAACCTTCCCTTTCCTTACTTGTAAGGCACCCCTCATGTGGGCCCAGGGTATGCCTGTGGGCAGGGTGCAGTATATGTAAAAGGTAGGACATGTCCTGGTGTGTCTGACATGTCCTGATAGTGAAATACAGGTTATTTCATTTTTCACTATAGAAAGGCTATCCGCCCAAGAGGATAGAATGGGAGTTTATTTATAACATCTTATAAATATAACTTCCCATTGGGATACGGTCAAAAGATGTAGTTTAGTACGCCTCAGAAAATAAAAATGCATCTTTTAGTAAAGATGATTTTTTAGTGTGATGGAAAATACCACTTTTAGAAAGTAGGTATTTTCTTGCTCAGCCATTCTGGGTGGCTCTGTTGGTTTGTGGATTGACTGTCTGGCTTTAGAGTGACACGGGCTGGGGATGTGCATTCTCTCACACAGCCACTGGGGGAGTTGAGGTGTGTCCTGCCTTTCCTGGATGAGTCAAGTCTGGGGTGAATAGTCCTGGGTTGCATTTAGAATAGGGGAGGAGATTTCTTTGCACCTGAATGGGCCTGGTCTACCTTACACAATGCTTTCACTACCTCCTGCCAGGAAGCTGGACCAGAGAGGACAGACCTGGTTTTGACTAGGCATAGAGCCTCCATGCCACAACAGAACAAGGAGAAATTGAGTATAAATATTGGGGCTCAGACCCCAGAACTTTCGATTACTTTTGGACTCAAGAGGAACTTCTGCCAAGGAGAAGAGCTGGGAAAGTTAAAGGAGAAATACTGCCCCTTTGCTGTGTGCTGTGTGTGGTTGGCCTGCAGGGGCGGTTTCTGCCAAGGAAAGTACCAAGACATTGCTGTGTGCTGTGTATCCAGCTTTTTTTTTGTGTCCTCATTGCCCAGGCAGGCAGACGTCTGCCCAAGATCACTTCTCGGTAGGCGCCTCTAGTGCTCTTATAGAGACCTGGAATGGTACACTCTATACCTTGTTTCCTTACTCAACAATTGGTGCCTCTTTCCCCCTGACATCCGTCGGCAACCACCAGAGTATTTACAATATGGTGTAGGGGCCTAATCATTGGACTCATTCATTGAAAACTGTACCCATTCCTCATAAGGAAGCCAGAAAACATTCCGCTTGCATTTATGTGCTCTCTCCAGCATATTAGTGTATTTTACTGAAGCCAACCATTCTATTTTGCTAGGGGGAGTGGTCTTAATCCATTTTTGCTAATTTCCCTACGAGCAAGTAGTATTAAATAAAAAATCTATTTTTTCGTATTTTTTGACAGGGATTCATTATTATTTGTAAGCCCAAAAAAGACCAGCAGTTCCCTTACCTGCAGTGCTTCAACAAGTATGGAGAAAATTGTGCTACTCACATCCAGCCAGAAGCATTGGATCGCCGGGCAAGACATAAACATGTGAGTGTCATCACCTCTCTCCTTTTTGCTTTTAGGACATTTCGGTGCTGCTCTACTCCCCAGTTTAGATAATTTGTAAGGAGTCCAATAAACCCTATGAAGACAAAAGAGGTGGTGCCGCCTCAAAATTGCGGGTCGGACTGTAGAATATTGTATGTCACAAGATACTTGCCATAAATCTTGAATCTGCTCTCCTGGCAAGCTCTTCTCTCACAGCTCCATCGACAGATTGAAATCCCCATCCGCCATCTCCATTAACAGCCAATAGCAGTTTGCCACCTCTTTTTTATGAAATGTTCCAGCTACCAAACATTCTTCCAGCTTATTGGACAATCCTGCTCCTAGGCCATCAGTAAGACTGCAACTTAGCTTTTGCAAATACTTAAATCTCGAAAGTTGGCCATTGAACAACATTTGGGTCTCTTCCCAAGGTATTAAGGCACCATTCATTATCAGTTGCCTCCAGATTGTGATTCCTGCATCTTTTAATGGACACGCCAAACAGTCCTTCGACCATTCTGGAGATCCAGGAGAGTCACAAATAGGCGCCATCCCACTGTGATAATTGATTTTTAACTCTCTTCTAACTTTGTGCCATGTTGTCGCTAAGCACTGTAGGGTTTTTAATCGTATTTTTTTTTTAAATCAAGGATCTCCATATTTGTGCATAAAACCATATTCTCCCCCTTTTATATCTTTTAACATTGCCGTATGCATCTTTCCAGCAAAACCCAGGCATAATAGGATAAGTCTGGCAGCCTTAGGCCACCTTTCTGATATTGTTGTCTCAGTTTTTTCCACGAGATACACACCACTTTAGCACCCCAAATAAAGCTGGTTATTTTAGACTGTATTTTTTAAGCCACTCATCATAAAAAGCCAATGTAATATTCTGGAATAAGAATGTGATTTTCGGGAGGATTGTCATTTTAATGATGTTTACTCTCCCATAAATCGATAATGGAAAGTGAGACCACCCCAGTAATAGTTTCCCCACTTCCTTATCGGTCTTTTGAAAGTTGGTTTCAGGAATTTGCTCTATTTCCTCAGTGATTTTAATACCCAAATACCTCATTTCCTTTTTAACACAGCTCTCTTGTGTATTCATATTCTAAGCCATTATAATCGTTTCCCTTGGTTGATTTCAAATCCCGAAATCTTACCAAAACCTGCAGCCAACTCAAAAACTTTAGGTAGTGCTAAACTAAGATTTGAGGTGTATACCACCAAATCATCCGCATATAACTCCACTTACTTCTGCCAACCCCTGGCCTGGAAAGGAAGTATCTCCTCGTATTTTCTAATTTTCTCAGCCAGGGGTTCGATGTAAAGATTAAAAAGAAGTGGGGACAGCGGGCACCCCTGTCTCTTCCCTCTGAGGATGTCAAATTTTTCAGATAACCTCCCGTTTATTAATATTCTAGCTGTCGGGTTTTCGGATATCTGCTTTACTGCCCTACAGAAGTTTCCTCCCAGGTGTGACAATCTCAAAACTTCATGTAGATAGGACCAATTTACTTGGTCAAACGATTTAGTCGCATCAACTGTAATGACCACTAGTGGCACCTTGTCTACAGAGGCTAGGTCAATAGCACCTATGGGACTATAGGTTAAATCCTTGATATTCCTTCCTCGCACAAACCCTGTTTGGTCTTCATGAAGGAGTGCTCCCACCACCCCATTCAACCTCTCTGCTAATATCTTCGCATAGATCTTGTAATTTACGTTTAGCAGAGAAATAGGTCTATATGAATCACAGCAGTCTGTTTTTTTGTCGGGCTTAAGAATCAAAGTCACTATTGCGTCATTCCATGAGGGGGAATCTCTTCTCCCTTATCGAAAATACCTGTAAATAGCTCACTAATTACTGGCATCAAATAATTGCTTATCTTCTTAAAAACTTCCATGGGCAGACCATCAGGACCTGCTGCCCTCCTGGATTTCCCCGATTTTATGGCCTTTTCTATTTCTTGGTCAGTTATTGTGTTGTTCATAGCAGCATTTTGGGTTTTGGATGCTTTATGAGGTAATTCTTGTTCTAGCCAGTCTAGAACTCCCCTCCTTGTCGTGCATAGGTCTTCTTTGTATACATCCTCATAATATTTTAACATAGTATCCTCTATGGTGAACCCCGCTGTAATTGGACATCCAGCATTACCAAAATTGAGCTCTTTCCTGCAGCCGCCTCTCTACTACCGCCAGCAGATCCGTCTTAAGAGTCTGCATGCATACTTGTCCCACCTCATTCTCCACTTCATTGCACTGTATTTTATGTTCTAAACTTTGAATTTTATTTTCTATACTTAGGATTCCTGCCCTGCGTTGTTTATTTTTGTACAACTGAATCAATGTAATTCTTCCCCTCAGAAAGGCCTTGTACGTATCCCGGACAATCCCTATCGAGGTACTCCCCCGATTATTACAAAAGAATTCCTGAGATTCGAAACCAAGTTTATTTATCACCTCGTCGTCAGACAATATGGAGCGATCCATAGTCCATCTCTGTTGTATCGCTGCAGTCGAGCGGGCCAGCGTCAACGTTATCGCAGAGTGGTCAGACAAGTGTGCTCCTACATGATTTGCATCATGAACCTGGGGCCAGATGTAGGTAATCCTATTTTACTGATTCTAAAATACCGAATTTTACCGATTGGGTATTTTAGAATCGGTAAATGTGATGAAGGTAAAAATCCGGAAATAGTTACAGAATCGGTAAAAATCGGAAGCTCCGATTTGGTATTTACCGATTCGGTATTTACCGAATCGGTAAATACCGAATCTCTATTTCCGATTCATTCCTATGGGCCTCCAGGCCCATATGAATGAATGGTAAATACCGATTTGGTATTTACCGATTCGGTAAATACCGAATCGATAAATACCGAATCGGAGATACAAAATACAAGCAATTGAAGATTCAACCAATCAGGTGCATCGACCTCACCCTACAACCAAGCAACAGAGGAAGCCAACCAATCATGTGCATCCTGACAGACTGAATCGGGTTTGTGGAAGGAAGAGGAATAAGGCGACGGTGCACATATTACAGAGTGGCGATATTGGGATCAGAGATTGGCAATCCAACAGGATATGGGGGGTCTTTATGAAGAAGAAGAAATTCAGAGAACTAGGAACTAGGAGCATTGCTGTCGTGTTGGTGATAAGTGGTGGATTTAGATTGGCACATTAGGAGGAACCTACAAACACGGCAATTTGCCTCACAAAATATTTTGAGTCGCCTTTGGAATACTTGTGAAGAGATAGGATTATTTGACAACAGTGAAAGATTGGCAGTAACCACACGTATTGAAGCCCTAAGGACGTCCCATGTGGGACGAAATGCGTTGGCTCTTGAGTGTGTATTGTTTCCATATGAAAACTACGGAACTTGAAAAATAAAGACATCATTGTGAATTGAAGTTATTGTACTTGCATTACTACGATTACGCTCCTTCCTAAATTGTTTTGATTGTCAATCATGTGCATCCACCCCACCCCACAACCAGGAAGTGGCCACACCCATGCAGGTGCAGACTAACTGAACATCCTGGAGAGTTGTAAGACACTGACTGGCTGTACTGAGCTGAGCTGAGCAGAAGTGCAGTATGGAATCCCAGGACTCACAGAGGGAAGCACCAGACCGCAAAAGGAAAATAAAGTTCAGCACAGGTGAACTGCAGGTGCTGGTGGAGGAGGTGGTGACACACCACAGAAAGCTTTTTGTCAAACAGTCTCTGCACGTAGCAGAGGCTGTGAAAAGGAAAACCTGGCTGGGAATTCAGGCTAAGGTGAACGCAATAGGGGTCACCACCCGAACTGCAACAAAACAAGGTAAGGAACTAGACCAGCAAACCTCTCCCCTACCCTGTCCCCCTTCCCCAATGTGGCTGTGTGTTACATACTCCAGTACAGGGTTTGGGATACACCAGCAATGCATCATGGGAGAGGTAGTCTTTGCAACATACAACAGTACAGTCAGCATGAAAAAAGGCAAGGCATGCCACACACTACATTCAAGGCAGTTGAGGACCATGAAATTGTGTGACTGGATTGTAATTTAATATTGAAATACAGGGTTGCAGCACCACTAAGCCAATGTCCATATCTGTCCACAGGAGAGTCATCGCGCAGGACTGTGCAGGAGAGGGAGAAAAGGGCACCCCAAAGGGAAAGGAGTGAGGATGCAAGCAGGAGTGTAGGGCTAAGCACTGTAACAACACCTGCACCCATAACACAGGCAGCTGCCACACCAGAGGCAGGCATAACACCGCATCCATCATCGCCTCTGCTATATGACTCTCCACAGCAGAACCCACCAACACAGTCTCCATCACCAGCTTCAGAGTTGTCGGAAGTCTTAACCTTTTCCATGCTCATGATGAGCTCAGCTCGCCATGAGGCACGGCGCTCCGGTGCTCAGCTCGTCATGAGCCGTGGAACGCTCACACGCGGGGATAATTCCCCTGCTGTTCTGAGCGTTCCACGGGAATGGGTGTGGTCATGACAAGCTCAGCTCGTCATGAGCACACGAGCACTGAGCCTCATGTCATGAGCACCGGGGCGCTGTGCGCGCCCCCCGCTCCCCAGCACAGCGGGGGAATATGCCCCGCACGGAAGGGGTAAAGTCCCAGGAGGCATGATGTTCCCTCTCTACGAATCCTTGAGACGTCCTCTGATGAGGAAAGGGAGGGTGACACTCAAACTGAGCCACAGGAGGCAAACATTGCTGGGCTGTAGTCCACTCCTAAAGGTGTGCACAGAGGTGCAAGACGCCGTAGGGTCCGAGAAAGAAGCACAAGTGGCCATGGTGACGGGGTCTTCTGCGGGCTGGAGACCACAATGGTAAAAGTGCAGCACCTGCAGGCAAAACCAATGACGTCAGTACAGAGACAGATGCGCCACCTAAACAGCAACATGGAAAATATGAACCGGGGCGTCACCTTCATGGCGGAGAGCATGAGGGACATGGCAGATGGGAAAAACTGGATGAGGACCGCACACAGAGGCCCCGGGAGAGGCAGTGTATGCAGCATCACACAAAGGCCATGAACCGTCTCGCAACTGCAACTTCCCTGCTATGTCGCCATTCTGTGGCGATGCAAGAGGGGCCGGTTCACTGCTGCACAGATCTCTCCAGGGGGATGGGGAGGGTTACTTCTGCTATGGAAGTGCTGCTTACAAACCAGTCAGCCAACGTTGGAGATTTAGGTTTGGGGGACACTGATGATACCACCAGCAGGAGCAGCAGCAGCACACCCATACAGGACATACGGCGTAGCAGCAGGCACCAATCTACAGGCCCTGGCTCAACAGCCAATGTTGAATCCCAACCTCGGGCATCCTGCACTGTTGTGCATGGGCGCAGACAGTAATGCTGCCCACACTCCAGAGGACATGTTAGGGTGAGGTAACCCGTGACCGGCTACTTAGGTTGTCACAAATTGGACTACAATGAAGTGTCATTTGACATTTGCCATAGTGACCATTAAACTACGTCATTCACATTCAACCCCTGGCTGTGTCTCCTTACTTACTTAAAAATAGCTGCGTGTGATCTCTGCCTATCTCAGTCTCCCATCTGTTGCTGGTGCTACTCCTGCTGCATAGGGCTCTGGCTGTTCATTTCCATCATCAATGTCCTTATGATAAGTCATTTCAACTTCTGTGCCTTTCTTGGTGGCAAGGTTGTGGAGCATGGCACAGGTTGCAATTATTTTATCGCAGATCATGGGTGTGTACTGCTTTGCACCTCCGCTCTTGTGGAGGCTGCGGAACCTGCTTTTTAAGAGCCCAAATGTGCGCTCAACAACGTTGCGTGTTGGTCTGTGTGCCACATTGTAACGTCTCTCACTCCGGGTAGATGGATTCAGGTAGTAGTGAGAACAAAGGACCGCACAGCATAAGCCCTATCGTCTAGGTGGAAAAGAGAGTGCCATTAGTTACATACGAAAAATATATTCATCTGCAGTATCTATCAGTGTGTGTCACAGTGATTTACCTAGCAGGTATCCTTCCCCAAATTCTCCAGCAACAAGGCATGTGTAGATTCCACTGTTCTGGAATATCTAGGTATCTTGGGTGCTCCCAGGGAATTTGGCCACAATGTCAGTAATTATGTTGCCAACGTTGCATATCACCTGCACATTTATTGAGTGTGTTGACTTTCGGTTTCTGTAGATGTATTCTGTGGCTGCAGGAGGCAGATTGGGATGTATGTGCCATTAATACAGCCTTTGACGTGAGGGAACTGTGCCAGTTGATAGAATTCAGTCTTGGTCCTGAGCAGTTCTGAATGTGTGTCAGGGAAGCTGATGTAATGATGCTTTCTCTGCATCATGGCCACCAGGAAATTCCGGAAGAAATGGGATAGGCAGCTCTGGGACACCCCACCTACCGCAGCAATCACCCTCTGGTAACTCCCAGATGCAAGCAGGTGTAGGCTACAGAGGACCTGCACATGGGGTGGTATGGCGTGCGCCCTTGGTGTTGGGTCCTCCAGGAGTGGGTGCAGGTCCCTGATCAAGTCCAGGATGGTTTGGGGGTATAGCCTGTACCTTTGCAATATCTCTGCCTCAGTGAGTTGGCAGAGCGTTATCCTCTGTCTGCAGACTTGCTCCTCCCGTCTACAGACCCTCTCTCCTGCTGCCTGTAGCCGTAGCCGCCTTGCTATTACGTAGAATGCCGCCATTCTGGTCACACTGTTGCATTTTGGGGCCTTTTTTATAGCCTGCAGCTGCTTACCACCTGCTTTCACTCCATGGTAATTACCGACTCTTAAATACCAAATTTCATGAAATGCGGTATTTTAGAAGTTTGCTACATCTCAAAAATCATTTTTTTCCATTTCTTATTTACCGATTCAGTAACTTCCGATTCGGTAAATTCTGATTCGGTAAATTACTGACTCGTATTTACCAAATCAGTCTTTTTTGGGCTCCTACATCTCAATAGCCCAATACCGGTCAGTAACGGATGAAATTCGGTATTTTCTGCCGTTACCGACCAGTATTTGGCTACCTACATCTGGCCCAGGTCTTTTATATTTTGAGCCACTAAAAACGAATATATTCTGGATTGGTGCCCGTATTTTTTATTATTAAAAGTAAAACTTTTTAGGGCTCCCTTCTTTTCCCTCCATAGATCGCACCATCCAAGGTTCTTTATTTTGATTTTTTATCAGTGCTCTTGACTTGTTATGTATTATACTTCTGCTTTTGGTAGTACAGTCAAGGTTACCATCCAGAACCACATTAAAATCACCTGCCAATATGACAGGGTCAGGGAAATCCAGCAATTCCGAAAGCAAAGTGCTAAATGGCGTGGGTTCATCAATATTAGGCCCATAATAGCCCACTACTGTGTATAATTGATCGTAATATTTGACTTTTGCAATTGCCCATCTTCCAGTCTTATCCATCCTACTATTTATTACAACCAACTGAGGATTAACTAATATCAAAATTGCCACCCCCTTATAGAGAGCTGCTGCTCTGTACAAACCATATTCTGTACCCATCTCCCGCTTTTAAACAACTCTTGCATCTCATCACCGGTTAGATGTGTCTCCTGAAGTAAGATAACTTGGGCTGAAGAATCTTTAAGATATTGTAGAATCCTCTCGCGCCTATGACATCCCCTTAATCCATTGACATTCCATGATAGAAATGTTTTCAATGGTTTCTGATTTGCTGTCATTCCTTTACTCTTTTGGTTTTAGTGGCAATACTGCTACCTGAGTTTCGATGTATAAAGAGGACTTCATTTTTTTGTTTTTTTTCCTCATGCTCCCACCCCAGGTCACACTGTTGCATTTTGGGGCCTTTTTGATAGCCTGCAGCTGCTTACCACCTGCTTTCACTCCATGGTAATTACCGACTCTTAAATACTAAATTTCATGAAATTCGGTATTTTAGAAGTTTGCTACATCTCAAAAATCATTTTTTTCCATTTCCTATTTACCGATTCGGTAACTTCCGATTCGGTAAATTCCGATTCGGTAAATTACCGACATGTATTTACCAAATCAGTCTTTTTTGGGCTCCTACATCTCAATAGCCCAATACCGGTCGGTAACGGACGAAATTCGGTATTTTCGGCCGTTACCGACCAGTATTTGGCTACCTACATCTGGCCCCAAGTCTTTTATATTTTGATCCACTAAAAACGAATCTATTCTGGATTGGTGCCCGTATGTTTTATTATTAAAAGTAAAACTTTTTAGGGTTCCCTTCTTTTCCCTCCATAGATCGCACCATCTAAGGTTCTCTCTTGTGTTTTTTATCAGTGCCCTTGACTTGTTATGTATTATACTTCTGCTTTTGGTAGTACAGTCAAGGTTACCATCCAGATCCACATTAAAATCACCTGCCAATATGACAGGGTCAGGGAAATCCAGCAATTCCAAAAGCAAAGTGCTAAATGGCGTGGGGTCATCAAGATTAGGCCCATAATAGCCCACTACTGTGTATAATTGATCGTAGTATTTGACTTTTGCAATTGCCCATCTTCTAGTCTTATCCACCCTACTATTTATTACAACCAACTGAGGATTAACTATTATCAAAATTGCCACCCCCCTTATAGAGAGCTGCTGCTCTGTACAAACCATATTCCGTACCCATCTCCTGCTTTTAAACAACTCTTGCATCTCATCACCGGTTAGATGTGTCTCCTGAAGTAAGATAACTTGGGCTGAAGAATCTTTAAGATATTGTAGAATCCTCTCGCGTCTATGACATCCCCTTAATCCATTAACATTACATGATAGAAATGTTTTCAATGGTTTCGATTTGCTGTCATTCCTTTACTCTTTTATTTTTAGTGGCTATACTGCTACCTGAGTTTCGATGTATAAAGAGGACTTAATTTTTTAGTTTTTTTCCCCATGCTCCCACCCCGTGCACAAAAAAAAACTACCGGTGATCCCCTCCCATTCCCAACCCTTGGGAAACCCTCCTCTTTCTTCCTAATGGCCTAGACCGGAGGAGGCCCTGATTTGGAGAAATCAATAATTCACATAACCCACCTGATAAAAATAATGATAATATGCCGCTGAGGACCCTTCACTCGACACTAACAGCACTATGTGCCCAACCAATTTAAATAAAGTCGCGCCTATCCAGCTCCAGCCTCCAATATGGATCTCAGAAACTCCGCCTCCTCAACCCTACGGAAGGTCTGCATCTTACTATTATGCATTACCCTTAAACTGGCCGGAAATTTTAACTGTGCTGTGGCACCCAGACTCTTAAAAGACTCAATCAGGTTCCCCAGTTCCCATTGCTTATTTGCTGTCATTTGTGAGATATCTGATCTGATCTCGAAATTAATGCCAGCTACAATCAGAGATCCTAGCTTTAATGCCTTGAGAAGTATTTCTTCTTTAAAACTGCAAGTATGAAAGTTTGCCAAAATTTTCCTTGGTTTAAATTTGTTGACGTTCCGTCTATATGGGTCTCTATGAACCCTTTGTATATCCATACTAAGTTCTTCTTCTGTCCATTTTAGTTCCTTGAACAGACGTACCACACATTTTTTATGTCTTCTCCTTCTGCACCTTCCGGGACTTTAAGCACCAGAATATTACATCTTCGTTGATTATTTTCTAGTGATTCTATCTTAGAACAGGACGGGAAAACATGGCGGCCGCTTAGCACGCGGTCATGGAGGCTCCTGATTCGTGGAGAAGAGTGGGCAGGTTTAACAGGGAATTAACCCACTTTTTTGCAAGCGGACCACTAAAGTTAAAATGCAGAATATAGAGTTCCACAGAAAAAAAAATTAACGTGAAAGCGCAAAAAGAACGTGAAAGATAAGGAGGTATTCCTATCGGTTCATTTTCTGAGCTCGATCTGAGCCCGATCTGTGTTGCCTTCCAACGAAGGTGCATTGGAGTGCGGTACCTGCGTTTGGGCTGGGCGCGTGTTCTTGTCTCCCCATTTGTGGCTGTTTGGCGGTTTTGTTACTCCCTTACTTGTGCTGCTGATTCGGAGGGGGAACTGGAGCTGGGATGACCGTGTGGCAAGATGCCTAGTAGGTAGGAAGCGGATGTGCTTGGAGGAAGGGCTGGAGTTCTGGGTCGTTCGAGCCGGTCAATCTGCAAGCTTCTCTGATTCTGGACCCCTGGTGGGCGCAAGCTGCTCATGAACTCGGCAGGGGCCAAAAGGCATTGATGCAGTGGACAGGAAACAGAGGCACACACAAACTAAGGTCGAGCAGGGCAGGCACAAAGTCGAGCAAGAAGGTGGAAGGTGATTGCCTGAAGCAGGTTAGTTCTGGCAAGTGTGACAAAGTACAGGGTGAAGTTGGGAGGGTGCTGGCCAAGGAAATAGCAGCTTTAGGTGTGAGAGAGGGTGATATTGGAGCTCGAACTGCCATGGTAGGGGTTTCTAGTGCGCCTTTGGCTAAGGAGGGAGGAGGAGGAAGAGTAGATGGGAGCCCAAGGGAATCTGGCCCCTGCTTAATTGAGCAAGTGGAAGGTATAGTGGGAGCAAAAACGGGGCAAACCTGCTACCATCTGAGTTGTAGGCTAAGCAAAAGCTGCATGAAGGGGGGGGCAGGGCTCTCTAGAGTTAAGCAACAAAACAAAATTCTCCCTCCATCAAAACAAGGGGGTACGGTTACAGGAGAGTGGGTAAAGCCAAAGAGAAGGAGGAAATCTAGTGTATCGAGAGGGCGTCTCTCTCAAAGTAAGAATTTACCTCCAAAATTAGCTCAAGTCGATATACTTTGTTTAATGTATGCAGATGATATTGTTATACTTGACCACACCCCGATAGGTTTACAAAGATCTTTGAATGAATTAAAGCTGTATGCAATCGAAAATTTCCTGACGCCAAATATTAATAAAACGAAAGCAATCCCTTTCAGTGGCAGAAGGAAGCCCTTACCTTATATCTGGTCTTTAGGAGATGAACCAATAGAGACTGTAAGAGAGTATGTGTATTTGGGTCGTATTTTTACTTCCAATCTGTTAGATACAGCACACCTCTGCCACCTGTACCGGAAGGCAGATTCCCACGTTGGGGCTTTACAGAGATTGTACCACTCCACGGGAAATAGACACTTTACACCAATGCTGGAAGTCTACGGTATGAAAATCCCTCCGATTTTATCGTATGCCATGGAATATTCACAAGTTAAAACATGGAAATCTATAAAAGTAAAGGGAGGGACCATACTCCGAAAATTGATAAAAGTGGCTCAGTCAGTGCCAGTTCAAGCCTTACGCCTTGAGCTATCGGTAACGGGCATCTCAACTAGAGTAATTTCAAATATTATTAGGTGGTCGTTCAATTTATTACATGCAGTCCCAGACACCTTAAGACATTTTCTAAAATTGGAGACTTTCAGAGAGGAAGCGACTGGGTATACTTTTAATAGGAATATGGTGAAAGCCTTTGAGGTCTCTCAATGCACGGTTGCACTTTTACAGAGTGGTCCCCAGCACACCTGAAATTGTTTTTTAAACATTTGGCCCATAGAATCAGCTTTGAATCTAATAAAGAACACTGCAGTCAATTGAAGCACTATAAACGATTTGCAGAAAATATAGAATTTAAAACCTATGCTCCCTATTTGCGATTTCAATTAAAGCATGGAGTAAGGCATTGTATTTGACTCTTACGCTTGGGTATACTCCCATTAGCCACTTTTGTAGCTAATTGGGATGGTACTAATAATGCCTAAGGTTTATGCGAATTATGCAAAGGTGGCCAACAAGATTTTCTACATGTTTTATTAATATGTCCTAATGTGAGCATAGTTGCGGCTCGTCAACGTTATATAACCCCCAATTCAATTAAAGTATAACGCAGTCTCTGCCCTAGACCTAATCAAATTGTGTAATTCTCCCGTTAATGAATTTGTCTGTCATAATCTGTTTAAGTTTTTAAAAAGCTTTTTGCAGCTGTTTTAAGTTATAAGCTCAAAACCGAAGATTTCACCATATCTAATCCTATCGATGCTGTATGAGTAGGTGGTAGAATATTGCTACTGTACCAACTTGTAGTGAGCCTAAAAAGCAAAAGTCTTTTATCTAATCATTTTTAGGAGTATCTAAAATTATTTTAATTCTGTATTTGTTGATCTCAGTTGAGGTCTGGATCAAATAATTTTTTTACTGTTTACCGTTTACTGAGGGGCTTAAGTATCAAATCTTAAAATCACTCCCTCTCTGAGAACTTTCTTTAAGGTAGCTCCTAAAACAGTGCAACTTAAGTATCCCACCGTAGGTCCCCCTAAGACAGATTTAACCAGAGGGGCAGACACAGTGAATAGCAATAGGTTTCAGGTCTTGGTAGGACTCTCGGATTCGCTGCATTTTCTGCATTCCAGCAATGGAAGAATGGAGGTTCAATCCGTACAACCTCTGGTACAAGCTCAATTGCAGGCAGCGACCCCCGAGATGTCGATTAGACTCCCCAATGGAGCAGCTAAAGAGGGGTGGAACAAGAGCAAGAACGCAACTGAGATAGTTCAAGCTGATAACGAATCTCTGACACAAATACAGCCCCAACCTCAAGTTCAGGTGCAATCTCTGACACCAATGCAGCCTCAACCTCAAGTCCAGGCGCAATCAGTAGCGTTGTTGATACACTTACTGACAGTTGAGGTCAGAAATCGGTTTGAAACATACGAGATAAATCAGAGAGAAATCCGGTCCGTTTGCGGGAGTCTAGGATGAAAATCGGATGATGTAGATGAAAGAACTGCACAATTGGAGATCAGAATGAAAGAGCTGGAATCTCAGGTGGCGGTTAACACAAAGGAGATCAGTGATCTTAGGGGCAATGAACAGCAATTGAAAGATAAGATAGAATCACTAGAAAATAATCAACGAAGATGTAATATTCAGGTGTATCCAGCTTGAAGAATATCTCCAAGGGCTTGGTGTAGAGCTATTTCTGCCAAGGAGAGGACCAGGACTTTTTTGTGTTCTGTGTATCCTGCTTGAAGAAGATCTCCAAGGGCTTGGTGTAGAGCTAGGTTCCTGTCCTGAAGTCTCAGGGTCACAAACACTTGATTTCCTCTGTCCTCCTGCACCTGCAACTGCTGTTTCAGCTGCCACAGAGGGAAATAGCAACACCGACACCGGCGAGCAACACCGCAACCTGCAACAAAGCTGTGGCACCGCTCCTGAAGTGCAGGACTCACACCGCAGCCCCAATGCTTGCCGCCGCCGCCGCACCATATGGACTCTGACCGAGGCTGCTGCCTGCACCAGAGCTGAGGCACCGCTCATGACACTCACGATGCACTGCTCCTACTCGCACCGCAGCCATTACCTCACCAACGCCGGTGCTTCATCATCGCAGAGCTGATACCTGACGTGGGTGACCTCCCGAATCCATCGACCCCACATCTTGATAAGGAACCAGTGCCTCAATGCCACCGTGACTTCATCTCCCCGGCATCAGTGAGGAACTGATGTCTCACCTTCCCTGCATCGCAGTAAGGAACCAAAGCTTCACCTCCCCTGTGGTCATTAGGAATCAACGCCGTCTGGCCCCCATGAAGCATCACCTCCCGATGCTGTGCACACTCTTTGTTTTCATCGTTTATGAAGGTAATGTTCTTTGTGGTCCGGGTGACTCCGAGTCCAATGCCGCACACTTCAAGGTCGGCGCCATACTTTGGGATTTTCAGCTGTCACAACATTGTAATAGTCCCAGTTGGAGCTATTTGTTGCTACAAGCTTAATTTTTGTGAATAACCAATTTTTTATGATATCGTGATATATGAATGGTGAATTTTTGTTGTTTTGGAATTGTTTTGTTTAGATAGAGATTTCCTATTTTTCTTTACTAGTGTGGTGTCCATTTGTAGTGTTTTCACTGTGTTACTGGATGTATGCTCAATTGCCTCTGAGAGAAATCTGTCTGCTCATGCCAAGCTACCAGGGGGTGAGCAGGGATTGTCTAAGGGTGTAACTCCCTTCCCCTGACCCGAAGCAACAGTCCCTACTTAGACAAAGGTGCAAACCATTGCCAACTAGAGACCCCCATTTCGAAAACATTCCATCTACTGTAGGTCCCAGCACTTAGTATTAATATGTACTCATTGGCTGAAGATCAACAATTTTCGAACCCTTAGGTTCTCAACAGGATTCAAAATTAAAGACCACTACAAAGGAAAAACAAAAAATCATGTATACCTCTCTAAAAGTTACTTGGATAGGTAAAGAAGTTATACTTAAATTGCAGCCTTCATCTTGTTACCTCTCTTACATTTCTTTGGAGGACACCATCACAATTCAAGACAGCCTTCCAGGTTGATTTGACCACTTCCGCCTAAAATAACCAAACACTGGCTTAGTTATTACCCTGGCTGAGTCAAGCACTAAGATTTAAGCAGACTTGAGCGACCTTAAATCATTCCAAAATTATGCACACTATCATCCACCTTTAACACCCATAACCACACTGAATCTTGCATCACTGGTGGTAACATTTTACATCCTCTGTTCAATTGCACCAATCAAAAAAACAATTCACAGAGAGCACTAATGAAACTCACTATTATCTGCAATACGCAGGAATCTCCACACTCTGTTATCACGTAAGCATGGTACACTAACAGCGGTTAATCAAGCTTCACCGGTTTCATGGCATGCATGTGAAATTGTGCTTGCAAATAATGACCATGTGTGGGGTTCAACCTGCTAAAGGGCTCATGGGTCAGGAGTTGCATTATTATGACTGAAAATGGGAAACCCACACCAATTCACTCTCCTTGGTATGGAAAAACACATCCCAAGGAGCTGCTGCAGCATTATGATTTGCAAATCAGCCAGTGTGCAGGACTTAAAGCATTTTGATTTGCATTACGGCAATTAATATGTGAAAATTATACACTAAAATATGATTTGCAATATAGCAATATAATACTGTCCATATGGAGGACTCAACCTGCAGTCCAGGGCTGCATTGTTTTTTTCTGGAAAAGTGGAAACTGCACACTTTGATTTTACTCTATATGGAAAAAGTGCATGTGGAAAGAGGCTGCTGCATCATTTTGATTTTCAAAATAGTCTCAGGATACTCACTATTTCCTTGTTTTTTTCACCTCGTACGATGGCAATCTTACCAGCGCGGCTGTACACCTGCCTTGCTGCCGGATGTTTAAAACTACCCGGTCTGCTCCAGAACTTATGATGTATCTCTATTCAAACATTGGAACTGGGGATTGGTTCACAATCTCATCTGGTGTGCGTCCCGTTAGAGTTACTGTTGCTCAGCCTTCTGGGACTGGTAGTTCCAACCGCATTATTTATTCTTTTCTTCAAAAAAGTATTGTGATTCCCTTCCAAATTTAAGGAACCAAATGAGCAATTCAGAAAGTTGGCATTTTCTTTCTTTACCATCCTGGGCCTCCGCCTGCCTGTGGAATCCATATCTTGTTTAGTCTGACAGTTGGACTGTTTGTGCATTCACTATAGATAGTCACACAAAAGACGCTGAGGTGTCTACATATCCTGATTGCCCATCACCAGGCTGATGGGCCTTCCTGAGCTAGAGTAATGGGAGAAGTTGTCACTGACACCTGAATAGGTCTGTGACAGTCCTCTCACATTGCTGTCTAAACCCCTGTGTAGTGTATCTGGAGCCAGGTCAGGGCAAGGCAGGAGGATATGTGCACTATAAAGACTACTTTTTATGCATTGCATCTGAGATAAGCCTGGCTGCTCGAGGCACACTATCAGAGGCGTGAGAAGGGGTTATCATGGGTGTATAATCCCCTTACTCTGACTAGAACGAAGTGTTCCTACTTGAACAGGTGCAAGCTACTGCCAACTAGAGACCCCCATTTTTAACAGGTACATTCAGTGCGCGCCACCTGTTATGGTGGAAAGGGGGGTAATAGCTGCTCTTTGGAGTGCAAAGTGTGTGCTGCCTGCACTGTGAAAGATGGAGCCACTGCTTCAGTATCTCCGCCTTTCATTAATGCACTGCCCCGGACAGCTGCGAGTTTACAGCAGCTCTGGGGCAGTACATTGATTGTAATAGGGCCCACTGCCCTGATCAGCAATGTGTACCATGGTGCAGACCAGGGCAGAATGCCTTCTTTATGATCCAGCCCTGGATGATCATTGTAGTCAAATATCATTTCGATATGCACTTCCATGTTCATATCGCTAGCAGAAATAACTCAGAGAATATTGTTATTCCAATTCCAGGAACTAATCCCCTGAAAGTGACAAAATATAAACCTAGATATGTTTAGTAGACATTATATCATTTGGTATTCAAACTGAGTTTTGCGGCAGGGTGGATTTTAATTACCTTCTGAGCGTGAATATATTTTTGAATTAAATGCTTAAAATCTGCAGTTGAACCTTGGTAACAACAAGACATCATAAGCTGTCTGGCAATAAAAATACATAAAAGGACAATAATCTCCTTGACAAAGTCAGAAAAATTACTTCCCCCTGGCTGGCATCACTTTCTTGAATCAACATTCAATAGGCTTATTGTCAATAATAATTACGGAAATATAGTACAATTTAAAAGTTTCAATAGGCCATGCGTTCCATTTACTAAATACACACACATGCATACCTTCGTGTACAACTTTTAGTGAATCTTAAATATTTAGAATACAATAGAAACCCATGTTAGGATCAATTTTATTTTGTTGCTTGAGAAACTTACATGTAAAGCAGTAACGCAACATTAATGTCTCCAAGATCTTTAATGATGTTGTAATATATGCTATATGGTAGAGCAATAGTGCTTATTAATAGATTGCACCAAATCATACAAAATAAAAGGTGTATTTATGATTTATTATATGGCTGATGACTGCATTAATTGCTAGAAAGCTGAAAAGGTATTAAAAAAAGGAATTTATGGAGGCTTAATTTATGAAGGCTTCAGTATGATCGCATTATGCATATAATAACTCTTCTTAAAATGTTCTCCATAGAACAGAAAGATTGACTTGATTAATTGTGATTATTCCTGATAGCCAGTACAAATATTAGCACAATGGAATGTTGGTAGCAGCATTGAAGACAATTGAATGGCTCGATCAGGCCCAATAATGGCTTGCATAGGCATTTTACTCCAACATTCTGATGCTTGCCTTTCTATTTGTGCCTGATTAATTTAGAACATTTTACAATGAGAATGTTTTCAAGCCAATTATGGAACTCCTGCCTTTGACTGTACTGCTTGTAGAAGACACTCTCCCTCGTTATAAATAATCCACATTTGTAAAGCGCACAATCACCCGTAAGGGTCTCTAGGCGCTGGGGGCCGTCGGGAAGATTAAGCAAGCTATTGCCCAGAGTCACATGGTGCTGGGCTAACCTGCCGCCAGAGCCGGGGATCGAACCCTGATCCCCAGATTCCATCGTCAGTCGCCCTGGCCGCGGCGCCACACCTCTCCCACAAGGTTATAGGCACTAGCAAGTGGCTTGGGTACATAACTTGGGGAGAAAGCCTGTAACATCCATTATAGGCCTTAACTTGGGGAAAGAGTCTGTAACAACCACTTTAGGCCTAGGCAGAGGATAATAAATACATATTATATCTTCTTAGGAGCCATGAGAAATTGCGCAAAAGACACACAGATGATGGATAGAATGTGGAACAAATCAAACTTTCACCCCAGTCAAGAAATTTGGGTTGAATCCATCGTCCTTTTGCTCACCATGTCACCCCAGTTAAGACCCAGCCATATGCAAATCAGTCTTGACCCTGTGGCTCCTGGGAACAGTCCAGCCCGAACTGCCAAGCCAGGTCCTCCCTGGACCGGAAACAAGCATCCTGGGAGCTGTTTCAGGACATCACCCCTCATCAGCCAGGATAGCTTGAATCTAGTGGCACAGTGACCCCGGGACACACATCTGGGCATACTCAGCGCACTTAGGGAAAGAAACCGGTCCTAGGATGCTTGTTTGCAGTGCAGGGAGGACCTGGCCTGGCAGTTCGGGCTGGACTGTTCCCATTGGGCGCAGGGTCGAGACTGATGTGCATATGGTTGGATTCAAACTGGAATGGCATGGGTAGCAAAAAGACAATGGATTTAGGCTTGGATCTCTGTACTGGGATGAATGTATGACATTGTTCTGCATTCTGTCCATCAATTGTTCTTTTTGCATTTATGTTATGTTATGTTATGTTAATTGCTTTTATACCGCGCACAGCTGCCCCAGCAAAGGGGCGTCCTTGCGCCCAGAAAGGTAAACACAACATTGCAAATAGCTGCCAAATCAGAAGTTTTTATTAAAAAGTACTGTTTTAATAGCACGTCTGAACTGGAGTAGATCTTCCAGTGCTCGAATTTCCACAGGAAGGGAGTTCCAGAGTTTTGCGGCTACCACTCGGAAGGAGCGGCCGCCAGTCCTACTCAACCGAAAACGTGGGACCACAGACAAATTCTGACCCATCGATCTCAAGGGTCGGGAGGGGACATATGGGGTCAGAAGATTCACCAATATGGGTGGGGCTGTACCTTTTAAAATTTTAAAAGCCAGGCAAAGCACCTTAAACTCGATCCTCCTGGCTACTGGAAGCCAGTGGAGCGCCTGCAGTGTTCTTGAGACCGAACATCTCCTAGGCAGGCCGACCACCGCTCTTGCAGCGGCGTTCTGTACTCGCTGCAGCCGCTTAAGTTCCGCCTGGTTGGTACCTGCTAGCAGAGCACTGGCATAATCTATCCTGGATAGCACTGAGGCCTGAACCACAAGCTGTCTGGTGGGGGCATCAAAAAATTTCAATACCGGCCTGATGCCTCTGATGACACCAAAACAAGTGGCGGCTACCCTCTCAGTGTGGCAAGTAAAACTCAGGAAGGGATCCAGCCAGACTCCAAGGTTTTTTATCTCCATAACAGGAGAAGGGATCATTCCTAGCTCAGGAGGCCACCAGTGGTCATTCCACCATCCAGGTTGCTTACCAAACACCATCGCCTCTGTTTTCATAGTGTTCAATTGGAGACAGTTCTGATTCATCCAATTAGCCACCGCACGAAGCCCCTCACAAAACTTGAGGGCCTCCACAGCTGAGTCCCCACTTAACGTGACCGCCAGCTGTGTGTCATCCGCATAGGAAACCATTGTCAGGCCCCAGCGTTTGACTACATCAGCCAGCGGTCTAACGTAGATATTAAATAAGGTGGGGCTCAACGATGATCCCTGTGGGACCCCCAGTGTGAGCGGGTGGGAGGTGGATTTCCCGGGAGGAATAGCAACCTGGAAGGATCTATCTGAGAGGAATGAGTGGAACCAGCAAAGAGCGGATCCCCTAACGCCAACTTCCTCTAACAGCCGTAACAGGATCTCGTGGGACACCGTATCGAACGCGGCACTCAAGTCTAATAACAAGAGTGCCGCTGTTCGTCTGCTGTCCAACACGGAGCTCAGATGTTCAGTCATAAACAACAATGCAGTCTCCGTGCTGTGGCCTGCGCGAAATCCGTTTTGGGTGGGATCCAAGATATTAGCTTTGGCGAGATGGTCAGCCAGGATCCCATTCACGTGGGCCTCGGTGACTTTGGCGGCCCACGGCAGCAGTGAGATTGGGCGATAGTTCTCTGGTTTGACCGGATCTAGGGAGGGCTTTTTTAGAATGGGTGTTACTACCGCTTGCTTCCAACTAATGGGCACGGTTCCTGAGGACAGTGATAAGTTGATAAGGGCTAGCATAGATGTGCGACATAAGGCCTGCATGCTCTTCAACTGGGCCGGTTTGAGCGGGTCCATTGGGGAGCCAGATTTGATTTTTTGGCTCAGTAAATCAAACCCCTCCTCAGAGAGGGGGGCCAGCAGGTCCAGAGTCACACCATCACTCCTCGGACAGCCATCTAAGGCCGGATGTTGCATCCCCGTTGGAAAGGAGCGGTAGATTGCCGGTACCTTTTGAATAAAAAAGGCAGCCAGACTTTCGCAGTGGGAATCAGTGCAGATTTCAGCTGCGGAGGCCCTCTTCGTCATAAGGTCCTTTAGGACCTTAAAAATCAATTTAGAGGGGTTAGGGCTGTTCCGAAACTCCTCCGCATACAATGTGGCCCGGGCTCGACAGATCGCTCTATGGTATGCCTTGGTTAGAGTAAGGTAGCAGGTCTTAAGCGCGGAGTCGTAGGTTTTTCTCCATCGCCTTTCTGCTTTCCTACAATCTCTCTTAAGGGACGCTAGAGTCTCATCATACCAAGGACTGTGATTTTTAGTCCGACAATTCGATCGAACCAGAGGAATTAGCAAGTCCAGGGCCGAGGCAATCCAATTGCAGAATGAATCATAGCCAGAGTAAACCTCGGAAAGGAAAGGCAGAGGTGACTTTTCCAGTAGAAGATAAAAATCTTCTAACTTTAATTTGTACCACTGGCGCATAGAGGTGGATTTGTTCTGCGATACAAAAGGAGAGTCTGACATAGGAATAACAGCCTTCACCAACATATGGTCCGTTCAAATTAGCTGGGTAGGTGGGCCTATAATTATGTCCTCTAAATTAGAGAACAATGGGTCTAATACATGCCCACCCTGATGAGTGGGGAAAGATACCCTCTGCGATAGCTGCAAGGCTTCCATGTCAGCTAAAAAGCTCCGAATAGAGGGTTGGGACGGGTATGCCCAGACGTGGGTCCCGTGATCTCCAAGCCACTGGAGTCATGCCAGCCTGGCTGATTAGGGGTGAAAACCGGAACCGGTCCTAGGATGCTTGTTTCCAGTACAGGGAGGACCTGGCCTGGCAGTTCGGACTGGACTGTTCCCATTGGGCACAGGGTCAAGACTGATTTGCATATGGCTGGGTTCAAAGTGGAATGGCATGGGGAGCAAAAAGACGATGGATTTAGGCCCATATCTCTGTACTGGGGTGAATGTATGACATTGTTCTGCATTCTGTAATCAATTTTTTTTTTGCATTTATCATCCCAAGTGGGAATGGTATGCCCAGATGTGAGTCCCGTGATCTCCATGCCACTGGAGTCAAGCTATCCTGGCTGATGAGGGGTGAAAACTGAAACTGGTCGTAGGACGCTTGTTTCCAGTACAGGGAAGACCTGGCCTGGCAGTTCGGACTGGACTGTTCCCATTGGGCGCAGGGTCAAGACTTATTTGCATATGGCTGGGTTCAAACTGGAATGGCAAGGGGAGCAAAACAATTGATTTAGACAAGGATCTCTGTACTGGGGTGAATGTATGACATTGCTCTGCATTCTGTCCATCAATTGTTCTTTTTGCATTTGTCACCCCAAGTGGGTCGGGTATGCTCAGACGTGGGTCCCGTGCTCTCCATGCCACTGGAGTTAAGCTATCCTGGCTGATGAGGGGTGAAACACCAAAACCTGTCCTAGGATGATTGTTTCCAGTACAGGGAGGACGTGGCCTGGCAGTTCGGGCTGGACCGTTCCCATTGGGCACAGGGTCAAGACTGATTTGCATATTCTGGGTTCAAACTGGAATGGCAAGGGGAGCAAAACACAATAGATTTAGTCCTAGATCTCTGAATGACATTGTTCTACATTCTGTCCATCAATTTTTCTTTTTGCATTTGTCACCCGAAGTGGGACTGGTATGCCCAGACGTGGGTCCTGTGCTCTTCATGCCACAGTAGTCAAGCTATCCTGGCAGATGTGGGGTGAAACCCCGAAACCCGTCATCGGATGCTTGTTTCCAGTACAGGGAGGGCCTGGCCTGGCAGTTGCGGCTGGACTGTTCCCATTGGGCGCAGGGTCAAGACTCATTTGCATATGGCTGGGTTCAAACTGGAATGGCATGGGGAGCAAATAGACGATGGAAGGAGGCCCAGGTCTCAGTACTGGGGTGAATGTATGACATTATTCTGCATTCTGTCCATCAATTGTTCTTTTTGCATTTGCCACCCCAAGTGGGACGGGTATGCCCAGACGTGGGTCCCGTGCTCTCCATGCCACTGGAGTCAAGCTATCCTGGCAGATGAGGGGTGAAGCCCCAAAACCGGTCCTAGGATGCTTGTTTCCAGTACAGGGGGTACCTGGCCTAGCAGTTCGGGGCGGACTGTTCCCATTGGGCGCAGGGTCAAGACTGACTTGCATATGGCTGAGTTCAAACTGGAAGTGCTGGGGAGAAAAAAAACGATGGATTTAGGCCCAGATCTCTATACTGGGGTGAATGTATGACATTGTCCTGCATTCTGTCCATCAATTGTTCTTTTTACATTAGAAATTGTGCATCACACTATACCAAAGATTGCATGCCACACTATAGAAAGCTCAATATCGATTAACAGTATGTGCTGGGATGTTTTTAGAAGCACGCTTGAATAGAAGTACCTTCACCTGACTTCTGCTTGTCTTAGTTAATGGTCATTTGCAAATACCAAGCATCAGCAGAGACTGAATTATGTGAACTGTAGTCATAATGGCTTTTCTCTTTTCTTCTTCTCTAACATCAGAATTCCTAGACAAATGAAATTAACCTTGCCATGCTCCTAACTCTAGATACTGACTAGAAGCTCTACCTACTATCAAAACATCTCACAGGTCTGATAAGGGCTTTTCATGTTCTGCAGTAGTTTTTTAACAGTCACTTGTAAGGTTTTGCAAGGCACCTGTTTAATGGTGTAATAGTATAATTATCGGATGCCCTTCATGCCTGCATGTAGGATTTTACTCTCAGATCCTGCACCATTTGGAATTTAGATGCCATTGTTTTTGTAGCTAACTAAATTGAAATTGGGTTCCCTATTTGTCTCAAGTTGATCTAAGAAAAGGACCTATATGTTTGGTATGTATATGACCTAGTGACATAGAAGATGGAATGCTGGTGCTTTAGTTCATAGTTGCAATACATGGTGGAGCTGGATGTTGTGAGTTTCTTAGCACAGAGGACTTGAGAGACATTCAAAGGTTTGTGCATGAATTATGTTGATAGATGCTGCTTAAACTATCAAAAGGAAGACTTGGATGGGTTTGGTATAGCTGCTTTTTAACTTTCTTTGCTATCTCGGATGTGGCAAAATCTTCTAGATGGCAGTAAGGATGCGTTCAAGAAGAAAGCAGTAGCATACCAGGAATGCTTCAGCTCATTGTCTCAAACATTGTGGCCTCAGGTAGACCTCAGAAGTTGGCCAGCTTCTTTTTGGTCCGTGTAGTGGTGTTTTGAAAATCATCATGGTTTGCTACGACTGTGGTTCTTCACTTTGGCAGCCGAGCATCCCTGATATATGGAGACTTGAGTCAGCATTGTTGTAAGCTTAACTGAATGAGGCACATCTTTGTGAGGGATTGCCTAGTTTGGGGGAATACAGCTCAGTGTGACAGGACCATACTGTATACTCTGCAACTTTACAAGTAAGGGGATCACTCAGCAGTCATTGCTTTGCCCCACAGTTCCTTCAAGTAAGACAGGTGTGGACACCTCAAAAAGCATTCCTTGATCTACACACCTATCCAAACTGTCGTACTAAAACTCTGATGGGATTTAGCACTGGTAAGGAGGTTGCATAAGGGTAAAATAAAACGAGGATTCAGTTGCACCTATGACACCGTAGATTCTCGAAGCATTTCTCCATTGCAAAGCAACAGGTGATTTGTGGAGTGCAGGGTCTAGCAGTGTATTGTAATCGGTAAAGCAAGAGGCAGCCCTTTTGATAGAATATGGAAGGGCATGGTGATGGAGGCTGGCAAGGGGGAGTTGCATTGTTGATGACGGCACATATAACACCAGCCTGAAATGTCAGGTATTTCAGATGCTCATCACATTATTTAATGGCAAGGTATATTTGTATTGGCTGATGTTTTATGGTTGTTTTGTATGTTATCATAATTTTGAGACTGCATAAGCCCATGTCGGCTGCCTGTGACACAATCAGTGAATGGAGAAAGCTTTCCGAGCTGAAAATGTAATGGTAAAGATAAAAAAAATTAATGGAATTTTCAAGCTGATGAGAAGGTTATGAGTTTTATTGTTATCCTTTATGTATCATCTCGATTTTGATTATACTTATACAAGAGTACACTGTGAGATGTAATTTGAGGGGAATTATGGTAGCCAAAAGTATATCATAGCAATCAAAGCTTTTGCTGGCAGGTAGGGAACTAAGATTTCTGTGGAGGTGGAAAGAGTGGAGAAAGCTATTTTATTTGTATTCAATGACGTTTTAGGGTAAAAAAAAAAATCAACAGTGTGGAAAGAAGTGCTTTTGTGTAACACAAGTATTTGGGGTAAGCATGTGCATGAAAGCCCATCCTATATGCCTTTAGGCATTGAAAAAGGAGAAGCAAGAGAACCTATCAACGCTTTAGATTTACATTTCGGAGAACATACAAATGTAGGTCTGTAGAGCAAAACAATACGTTTTTCATGTGATAGAGTGGCAACCATATATCTAGTGCTCTGTGGCACAACACTATAATTGCTGGATGTGGAGAGACTTTGTCAAGGAATAAAAATCCTACTGCGTGTATGGTTTTAGAGGTGAATGGAACAAGAAAATAATTTGTTATGCAAGTGAACGGTGATGCTAAAGATATTCATGTGCCATTGTGTAATATTGTGTGAATGTGAAAACAGTGGTAAATTCTGGATCAGCTTCTACTTTAATCTTGGAAACTGTATTTATAAATGCTGTAGGAGAGGAATGTAGAGAGTTTTCAATGATATTTTTGGATTCTAAGAGGTTATGGGTCTAAAGTACCAATATAAGAACTACACACATTCAAATATTAGAAAGTGAGGGACAAGGTGAATGTGATGGAGAAAGAGTCTTCATTAAAAGTGAGAAGGCTGATCCAATGGCAGAGGAAGGTGTGAAAGTAGTAGAAATAGATTAGGAACTACTATGGGTAAGGAATCTGTATAGCAGAATTCATCAACTATTTTGAAGAGGTTGGCAGAAATGAACAATGTTATCCATAAGATTATGTTAAAGAAGTAAGTTGAGCCCGTGGGATCAAGAGAGTACATCAGGTATCGAACTTGATGGGGAAACCATTTGAAAAAAATAATGTTAAATTTGAAACTGTGAGCTTGACAGAACCAATAGAATCTAATTAATGGTTTGTATCAGGGGGGATTATACTTACAGCACCGAAACTTGATGTCCATCAATACAATGCTGAGAGAAGGCTTAAAGTGGAGGTCATTCTGATGCAGGTGGTGCCTATGGCAAGGGGATTTTCTTGGTTTCACTGCAAATTATTGAAAGCTTGCAGAAAATTTAGCATGGAAGTCAGAATATTTAAGAGTTTTTATAAAGAAGAGAGTTACATATGAATGAACCACAGACTATAGGAAAGTGTTTCTGACAAGTCAAAAAGATATCAGTGAAGGTTTGATTTGATGACAAAAAATACTGTAAACAAAAACAACTTGTCGTAATTTTACTGGATTTGGGGCAACACTTCTCATTGGTTGAGAGAGAGGTTTGGTGCACAGTTGAGCAACTCAATAGTAGTTTTTAATTTGTCCAATGTCATTTGCAGTGAAGATGGATCACATGTTGTTGATGTTTGCACAAAACCTTGGAGAGAGCTACTTCTAGAACCACTACATGTGTGAGGAGCTAGTTATTACAGATTGTGTATTTACCTTGGTTTCATTACAAAGTCATAGGCCCAGTGGCGGCTCACTGAGGGAGTGCTGCAGGGCGGTGGGGCGGGGCGGGGCAGAGGCAGGGTGGGTGGGTAGTGGACTCCGACATATGGCGGAACGGAGTAAGGTAAGTAAATAAATAAATAAAACAATTAACCTTGCCCGTGCTGCATCGCCAACTCGGCGATGCAGCCACACAAGGTAAATTGTTTTATTTATTTATTTACTTACTTTATTCCTTTCCGCTGTATGTCGGAGTCCACTAACACCCCCACCCTGCCCCTCCCCTGCCTCACCGCCCCGCAGCACTCCCTCAGCGAGCCGCCACTGCAGGCCATGTGTGAAGGTTAATGAGAACAGTGGATAATACTAGGATGGTAATGAAACATGATGGGTAAGTAGTGTTACAAAAGGTAGATGTAGCGATTCACAAAAAAAAGAGGGATATGCTTTGGAAAAAAGATGCACTGATAAGCAAGGCACAGGAATAAAACACACAGATTTGTAGATCTGTTAGTGAAGTAGAGACTTCTAGTTCCTGAGAGAAGTTTGAAATGTAATAGATGAATTTGCAGAAGTAGGGGGAAAATTATCAAGATATGCAGTGTTATGAACTTCCAGAATAACTATGAACGAAAATTGTATCTTTGGCCCAAGAAAGGCCTTCTGGTAGAAAAATTATGAAATGTGGAATGATACAGACATATTGGTGGGCAGGGGGAATACCAAGGTGAAATCTGCAGTGAACGCTTTCCTTGCATGTGGCTCAAAGGATAAGGGATATAAGATGTATAATGCACCATTATCACCAGTTGTAGTACCAGGAGGTGCACAAAGGGGAGGGTGGAAGCTAGCTCTTGATCAACTTAGTATTAATAGGTTATATGCCCTGATGGATTGTTATGAGAATTTGACAAAAGTGAATACTTATGCAGTAACCCCATTTGTAAAAACAATGTTTTGACCAAAGAAGGGATACCCACACTTTTGGTCACAGACAACTAAATGCAATCTTTTTTGTCCTCGTTTGCTTCGTTCACACCTTTCGATTAACGTTTCCAACCTCCTGTATCCAAAACCTCAATTGTTGGAGAAAGAAACAAGAAGAGGATTCACCTTTTGTCGCCCTTGGAATTAGACATCCCTCCTCTTTTACTTCCAATACACACACAATCTCCACACGCCTCCCTGCTCAGTAGAGAAGGTGCCAGCTGTGGCAGAAAAATGCTCAATCATTGGACCCCAGGTCTAAGGTTCTTACTTATTGCTCACACCAGCGTAAGAAGGATATCCAGAACTCATACCTCTTTTTCCCTTTGTCTAAAATGTCCAGCTTGGCCACGCTCCTCACGGAGTAACCAGTCATCACAACTTGGGGGAGCCTGAGACACCCATCATTTGCCGATTTCTCTGCGCTCCAGGAGTATAGCATAAGAAAACAAATTTTCACTATTCTTATTACCTGTAATTTGCGCATCCAAACCTCCAAAAATAACTAGTAAGATGCTTACCTTGATTTGTAGGTTCAAAGCATTGGACAACACCTCACTCACGGCCTCCCAAAATGGCTGGATCATTGGACAGTGTACAAACATATACAGATCATCTTCCTTCATGCTGCCACATTTTGGACATGCCACATCACCTTCAGACCCAAATTTGATAACCTTTGGGGGTTCGTCCAGTAAGCCCTATGGATGGTAAAAAGATGATTACTCCTCAGGTATGCAGGTTTAACTATTTTGTACAACATAGACACAGATACTTGCCATTGATCTTCCAGACTGGTCTCCGGCAAGCATCCTCCCCAAAGATCCTACGGCAAGGTGAAAACCCCATCTTCCATCTCTATCATCAGCCAATATCCCATCGCGATTACCTTTTTTGGTACGACCCCCGACAGCAGTTTCTCCTCAAACTTAATAGATTCTCCTGTTTTTGTGTCTATGGCCTGATACCAACTTTGTATCTGGAGAAACTTACATTTTGAAATCCTTTGACCCATTTCCTGTTTACACCATTCCCACATAATTAGGGGGCATATTACCAACAACTAGCGATATTTATCGCTAAATGGGCTTAGCGAGGTTTTTTTTATCGCCATGCATCGCCGGATATTATCGCAGAGATAACATGCTATTAGCAACGTTTATCTCTAAAGCATTAAATATCCGGCGATAGCGGCGAAATGCGTGAATATCGCTGAGAATACAGCGATATTCACGTGCTACAGCGGAACTCCAAAAATCATTTCTAAATCAGCATCACCTTTCCCTGAAACCTCCGAACACACATTTATTCTCCAGTGGGGCCCATAACACTGCACACTTTCTCTGTTCACTTACTTGAGTTCAAGGATTTGTGAAACACAAAGGAGTAATGCTGTAACATTTGACGGAGTGTCTAAACCTATTTAACCAGTTATTATTTTCACCTATAACTTTATACGAATTAGCATGGTTTTAACAAACATGAATTTTATTCAGACACACCACCATAGTGGCAATGGATCTGCTAGAAAGAAAATCAGGCGTAGGAAAAATTACAAGACCAGCTTTAATATTCCATTTTCCTAATTTTATTAAAAGCAAACTTTAATATGTCTGACATTTATGCATTAATTAATTATTTATTCAGTAAAACTTAAACTTTATTTCAGAATGATCATTTTAATCAGAGCTCCGAAAATAGTAATTTATTTATAGATCAGTTAAAAGTTTAGCAAAGAATAGATAGTTCCAAATTCATTCTCTCCTAACATCCCTAACTAACGCCCTCATCTTATCCTTCAGTCCTGCAAAGAAAACAAGAAATAAATCAAGGAGTCTTACATCCAGGAATTGATCTGCAATCCGACAGCACTTCGAGAGGAAATCGAAAGAGCGACCCTCTCTTAGCAAAATCAGGGGTTTTTATACACTAATTTCCTAACTTAATCTATCTAAAAAGTATCTAACATCTCCGATTCGGGTTCTGATTGGACAAATTTGGGATTGGTGAGCATCTCCGAACCATTACAACATCATATTCACGGTGAATCAGCATTTTAATAAATGGGTATTGTTTAGAACAGTCTTTGGCCTGGTCACTTCCTTGACTTGCAACTTCGCATTACTTTCCCACGTTCAGAACACTCAACTGTCCATGTTTTGGCAACCATCCTGACTTCCAGGGCACGGTAGCCTTGAACTTCTCATCCGAGCACAGGCAGTTCACTCTCGCTTGCAGGCTTTGGGCGCGCATGCGCAGTCCAGCACTTGCTCGCAGTTTACCAGAGCAGCCATGTTTTCGCTAGGTCTCAGAGGCTACTTTTGGAACTATCATAGAAACAAACACAAATTCATGTTAAATATGGAACTAAAGCCCTTCTGTTTACCTCCCACCGTACTAATGTTTCCCTTTAGTTATTACCTAGCAGGTAAGCCACATAAATGCGTTTCATACTTACATATCCGACGACTTTCTAGCACAATAACGTGTACAATAAGCACATTCATATTGTGTTTATTTATTTTTAAGCTGTGCATTAGTTCACAACACGAAAACAATACAAATTAATTAATTATATTGCTTCATGCAGGCAAAATTAGTATTCCCACGTGTGCATGTGTGTGCATCTTATACTATTGTTGATTAATTCACCACAACACACAATTAGTAAATGTTAACTTTATGGAACATTGATTTCACAAGGGGTACACAAAAAGTTTGTTTTGGCACCTTGCTCCATCACACGCATTAACGCCAATAGGGTCTTGGCCATAATATCCGCCTCCCATTGGATATAATGGCTAAGAACTGGTCTGAGCAGGCGTTATAAATATCGCTGACATGCAAAGCAGGTCCCAAACCGCTCGCTATCGCCTATAAGCTGTCGCTAACTGCTGTTAGCGAAAGCTTCCTAATAGGGCGATAGAATTATCGCCGCATAGCGGCCGAAAACGGCTGCTAAAGCGGCACTAATCTCTTATCGCCCTCCTTGATAATATGCCCCCAGATGACCTTCTTGAAGTAGCTGTTTCCACCTAAATATGCCAGCCTCTCTTAGTGGCAATGCCAATGCATCCTTAGTCCATTCTGGAGAACCAGGAGCTTCCCAGATGGTGACAAGCTGACTGAAATATGGCAATTTTGTAATCTTCCTAATTTTATACCAAGTCTCAGCCATACCCCTTAAAATCTTAAGCCTAACTTTTTATTAAGTGTTTTGGATCCGCATATGTGTACATAAAAACACAGTCCGCCCCCTTCTCTTTCCTCAACATCACCTCAAACTTTTCCCAAGCTCAGAATTTGTGGGTCTGTCCAAAAGCATTCTACCATTCTCTAATAGGAAACCCCATTAGTAGAAAAGCATATCTGGTAACGCTATCCCCCCATTCCCCAACATCCTTCTAAGCTTTTTCCAAGCTATCCTTTAGATGCCCAAATAAAGGAACTGATCTGGCTTTGCATCTTGATAACTCACTCTTTCTTAAATGGTAAGGGGTTTAAGTCGAACAAAAATGTAAACTTCGGGAGAACTACATTTTTACGAGATTAACTCGACCGAACAGTGTTAACGGCAGGTGCAACCAGCTCTTCATCCAGCCACTCACTTCTTTCTTAACCTTTTTGAAAGTTCTCTTTGGTGAGGTTTGCAATATTCTGGGTGATCTTAACTCCTAGATATCTCATTTCTTTCTTGCATTTTATTTCACGAATCTCTGTATTCCAGGCCATAACCTCAGTTTTTCCCTTATTGATGTCATAACCTGAGATTTTCCAGAAGTCTATTGTTAACGTTAAAACACAACTCAAGGTGTTTTGTAAATTGGTAGTAAATATCACAATGTCGTCAGCATATAAACCTATTTTCCTGCTCAAGCCATTATATTTAAAGGGTAGAATATCTAGTATCTGGGGTACAGGACGCACGCAGGACGCCAATCCCTGGTATAATGATACTTTGGCGGACCTCAAAAAGATTTGTAAGAGATATGAGCGCGACTGGAGAGAAGACTATTCCACCGAGAAAAAGGTCTGCTATCTAAAACAAATTAAAATATATCACAAAGCCATCTGTAGGACTAGGGCAGCATATTATGCCACTGAAATAAAAATCAGCCCCAATCCGGCTAAGGTGATCTTTAAAATTCTTAAGGAATTTAACACAAAGAAACCCGCAGCCAATATTGTTACCTCGGCGGATCAGTGTGAAGAGATAGCCTCCTTCTTTGTAGAGAAGATTCGGGGCATCTATCTAGACTTTTATCCTGAGACTCAGCCCTGCTGTGGCTTAGACACGAGACTTAGTTCTGTCTCCAGATTATCAGCTATCCCCGAAATTTCGGAGGAAAGGTTCGATCAGCTAACTAAGCTTATTAAATCGGGTTCCCCAGCAGACCCCCTTAAGCCTGCCCAATTCAGAGACTCTTCTCGGTACTGTTTGGCCCCATTGCATAGCCTTATCAATGCTTCCTTTTCAGCCGCAATTGTGCCAGCTAAGTGGAAACAGGCTTGGGTCTCACCTATATTAAAAAAGCCCACCTTAGACCCTCGGAAGCCCGAAAATTTTAGACCTATATCATTGCTTCCCTGGGCCACTAAGATTGCTGAGGGACATGTAAATTCCATCCTTACCAATGTTTTAAATTCCAATAACACTCTGGATGAAACTCAGCACGGGTTTCATGCCGGTCATAGCATGGAGACGGCACTCCTGGCTATGACGGAGCGTCTTCGGGCCTCTCTTGACCAGGGCCAAACGGCGGCACTGATCCTACTGGATCTCAGTGCCACGTTTGACACTGTCTCCCACCAGATCCTGCTCCGCCGGCTTGAAGAGGCAGGGATCACAGATACGGCTCTTGCGTGGTTTAGGTCCTTCCTGACCAGCAGATAATTTTGTGTTTCCACTCCTCCCTTCCTCTCTAGGGCGTACTTCATTGAGCAGGGGGTTCCTCAGGGCTCGGCATTAAGCCCCACCCTGTTCAATTTGTATGTTCAGCCACTGACTGCGAACGCTAAAGCGTGGGACCTTAACATCGTGTCGTACGCTGACGACACGCAGCTAGTGGTCGCCCTATCGGAAGGCACTGCTATGGATCATCTTAAATTTAAAGCAGGCCTGGCTGCTGTAGCAGAGTGGATGACAGCCAACTGTCTACAACTTAATGCCGCCAAGACGGAGGTGCTAGTGGTGGGTAGAAACCCGGAACTATGGGGAGACCACTGGTGGCCTTCTACTCTGGGGAAAGCCCCCATACCTAAACTGGAAGTAAAGAATTTGGGAGTATGGTTAGACTCGGCATTAAGTTTTAGCACCCACACTAAAAAAGTTGCCGCTACTTGCTTCAGCATTTTACGTAGCTTGAAAACAGTTTTGAAATTTTTTGATTCTGCTACCAGACAACTAATTGTTCAATCTACAGTGCTTTCCAGATTGGACTATGCCTCCTCTCTGCTTCTTTCTGCCAATAAAGCGGAAACTGCCCGTCTGCAACGCATTCAAAATGCGGCTGCTAGAGCCTTAATAGGCGTACCTGGTTTCAGTTCTACCTCCAAAACCATTCGGAAACTTCACTGGCTTCAAGTAGTCCAGCGGATACAGTTTAAGGTCTTGTGTACCTCATTTAAAAACCAAAAACAATCAACCCCTAAAATGCTAATGCCTTTGTTGAAGAGGTATGTGCCTACGCGGGCCCTACGTTCAGCTGGCCAGAATCTGGTTGAGATCCCTCGCTTCAAGAGAACTAGAGCCGGTGGACATTCCTTCTGCTTTTTAGCAGCAAAGTTATGGAACACTCCAACAGCCCATATTCGAGAAATAAATGAGCTGTATCAATTTAGGAAAGCCATTAAGACCCATCTATTCCCTTAAACTAACTGTGCCCTTTCTGTTTTCAGTTGTGTTTGTTCAGGATTAGCGCCGGGACGCCCCTTTGCTGGGGAAGCTGTGCGCTTTATAAATTTTATTACATAACATAACATAACATCTATATTACTCCTGAATTTCCTAGATAGCAGCTCAACGTACAAACCAAACAAGAGTGGAGACAAAGGACAGCCTTGCCTAGTACCCCTTGCATTCTGAACAGCTTTTGTCAATACCCCATTAACCAGGACCCTGGCTGCTGGTGCAGAGTAAATTCCTCTCAAACCTTTACAGAAATTATGGCCCAGATTAAGAGATTTAGCCACCGCCTGCAAATAAACCCAATTCAGATGGTCAAATGGTTTGGCAGCATCTAGCCCCATTACTGCCAAGGGAAGCACATAGGCAGAGGCCAAATCGATAGACCCTATGAGCGTATACGTCAATTCTTTCAAAGTCCTACCTCTAATAAACCCCTTTTCACCATTGTATATCAGCTGTAGTATGACCCCATTTAGTCTTTCTGCCATGACTTTTGCAAAAAGCTAAAAGTCGCAATTTAAAAGCGGTATGAGCCTATAAGAGTCACAGCTTTTGGGGCATTTTCCTGGTTTTTGGATTAAAGATATACTAGCCTCTTTCGAAGATTCTGGCATAACAGCATCTGTCAAGAGTATTGCATTAAACAGTTCACCAAGAATAGGATTTAATACACTGGCTAAAGCTCTATAAACCTCGTGGGGAAGACCATCTGGTCCTGGTGCCTTCCCTTTCTTACCTCCCCCAATAGCCTCTTATAATTCCCTACTGCTTATCTTCTCATTCAGCCACTCCTTTTTCTCAACTGTTAGGGGATCAGCTTGATCTTGACTCAGCCAAGTCAGCACCTCTTCCTCTGTGACGTCCAGATCTTCCTGATACACTTTCCCAAAGTGTCTGAAAAAGGCTAATCCAATACCCTGACAGTCTCCTAGAACGGTTCCTGATTTCTCACACCTAATCTCTTTAATTATGTTTCTAACTTGGTCGTTCTTTGCTTTCCAAGCTAACAGCTTACTACAGCCTTCCCCATACTCAAAATGAGCTAGCCGGCAAGACTCCATTCTCTTCCTAACCCTATCTTGTAAAATTCCCGTCAGATTTGTTTTTGTGTTCATTTTTTCACCCATCATCTGCTCATGCTCTACTTGGTTTTCTGAATTGATCAAGTCCTCTTCAGCATTCCAAATTTGCACCTCTTGTTCTAGAATCTTTTTATGATAATGTCGTCTTTTTGCTGCCTCTAGGGCACCCAGTCTACCTCTCAAGTAGGCTTTATATGAGTTCCATACTACCTGCCATGATGATCGGGTATGGAAAATTTCAAAGCTCCGTAAGTAATTCTTCTAAGGTACCTGTATCCTCCTGATTTGGACCATAATATCCCACTAGCGTGTAATTCTGCACATTTTTTTTATTTTACCACTAGCCATCTCCGCGCTATGTTTGAGATGCTGCCTTTCACAGAGATGTTCGTCCAAAATTGATACTCCATTTGCAACTACCGACTGTCTTGTATAGACTGCCTGTGAAATCTATCTTTTAGCTTTAAAAACCTCCCTACTCTCACCCTCTGTTAAGTGTGTCTCTTGTAAAATACCAATTTGAGGAGGACAGTCCCTTAAACACTGTAGTACCCTCTCCTGTTTCCCCCTTACCCGAAGTCCATTAACATTCCATGATATATTTTTTTTATCTCATTTGTTCTTTTCTCAACCATCCCCTCTAGAGTCAATATTTGAACACTGGTACAATGCCAACAAGACATGTTATCCCCCATGCTCCCCACCCTGTGCACCCTCCCCCTGTGGAAAACTCTACCCAAATTTCCATAGAAAAAGCCCTATAGCTGCCCCCCTAAGTGCTCTTCGAAATCCAAAAAATATTTCTCATGCATGAAAGAAAATTAATGTAACTTCTAACTTAGACTTAACACACTATTAACCCAAATTCAATGGAGAACAACATCCAATACACCAGGAACTAGTACAGCTTATACCATCTTACTAACCCCTAGGCTGCAGTTTTTCAATAAACTTATCTACCTCCTCAATAAAGCGGAATATTTGCATTTTGTTATTATGCATCACTTTCAAGAAAGCTGGGAACTTCAACTGAACTGAGGCTCCCAACTTCCTTAACCACTTTGATGCTGCAGACGGCCCCCTGGCCGTCCCACGTGACGGTGGGGAGGACAGCCGGGGACCGTCAAAACCCCGCTCACTGATTAGAATTCCAGCACCGCAGCAGAATTTGCGCCGCGGTGAAGGTGTTAAAGGCTCTATTTTTTTCCCTAGCTCCCACGGTCTTTTGGATGTTACACTGGACAAGTCTGATCTAATTTCAAACCTAACCCCATTGGCTTCCATTGTTTTTTTTTCCACAGAGTCTTGGCCAAGATCTTCTCCTTTAATGTCTAAGTGAGGACGTTTACTAAGATTCCACTTGGCTTGGTCCGAATTGTATTGAGTCTATAGGGGTCTCTGTGAATCCTTTGAATGTCTTCCGTAAACTCCTCTTCAGTTTCCTCGAGTTGAAGTTCCCTTTTAATCGATTGAACTATGTAAGCTTTTATATCTTCTCCCTCCTTGCCCTCCGGGATTCTTAAGATCTTCAGATTGTTCCTTCTCTGGAAACTTCCCAACCTTTCTACCCTCTCTTGCTGTTCTGTCTTCCTTGTTTTGAGACCCTCTTTTTTAACCGTGTTAGCCTTCACTGCTTCTTTAAGGCCTTTTACTTCACCCTCCAAGGTCGATGTTCTGTTACTCAGATGGTCCAACTTCTTTTCCAAGATTCCACAAGCTGACCTGATCTCTTTCTGAAATTTCAAATAATTTTTTTTATTTCTAACGTAAGGGTTGTATGGAAAGCACTGATTTCAATGTCCTAACTCTCTGAGCTTTTTATGCCCCCCGGTTTCATCACCAACAGCCCTCTCACGTGTTTCCTTCTCACTCTGGCCTCCTTCAAAGCTTAAGTTTTACCCCTCCACACTACCATGAGGCTTGTTTAACACCTCGGGGCTAGAGTCTGAAAATTCACCCACATCCAGGGAATCTGCCATATCTGCAATCTCAGATACCAGTACTTGATACTGGTTTGGGCTCAAAATGCTTGGAGTAATCACCTTATTTGGCGGCTCTATAATTCTGCCTACTGCCCCTTGTCCTTACTTGATTCTTCCTGACCTCCCTTTGTCTCCATCCAGTCGCTATTCCTTAAAATAAGGGTTTTTGGCAGCACCTTAAAATATGTCCTGAGCGAGGGAGTGACCCTTTATCTTTTGTTCAGGGTTAGGCTTTTTTAATATCTTCTTATAAGTTATAGCCTCTTTAACTGGTAACTCTTTATAATGTCCAAACCTGCTCACTTCATTTACTTTAACCTCCTCTTTTCCCAGTCCTGCCTCCTCCTCAGTTTTAAATACAGGGTTAAATATGAGGTTTATTAGCTCAGAAACAACCCCACCACTACCCCTCCCTGTACTCCTGAGAGTGTATCTTGAAAGTCCCTTCAAACGTGCTGCACCAGCACCCCCTCAAAGCTCTTTACCTGCTCATGCCCGACTTCCCTCTCTTACCGTCCGTCTCTGGACTCCCCTCGTGGTGCAGCACCTGAGCTAACAGATGCGGTTGCTGTATCGGGACATCAGCACTATGCCCAATGCTTGTGTCAAGCTTAGCCTGCTCCCTGCTGCAAGCTCCCCCATTGCCGATTCCACTATCCCTGCTTCCTCCTCCTCCTCTTCCCCAGAAGAGAAGCCTGGCAGCAGTGTGCCAGCCCCTGCGCAGCTCCAGTGCCGATCTCGCCCATGGCTGTACAGCCGTGTTGCTGGAAACCAAACTCCGCTACTGCGGATGACCCGGCAAGATCCCTGAACTCCCTGCGGATCCGCGATATTGGTGAGTTGCTGCTCCAATCTATGGCACAAAGTATTCTCATATTCCAATCTACCCTTCCACGTTAAAACAAACCTGCGCCTATGATTTTCGAAGCACTCCTCGGGCTCACCCATAACCCGCCAGCTAGCCGGCTGCCATGTTTTCCCTCAATGTTATGTTATGTTATGTTATGTTAAAGTTTGTTTTATATAGCGCTCAGCAACTCCGAGGAGTGTGTCGGCGCTAGAAAAACCCAAAGCGGTGTGGAGCGGGACAGCCAGGCCGAAAAGAAACTACTGAACAAACAGCCATGATTTGAGATTCTTCCTAAATGCCAAAAGGTTGACATTAGTCCTCAGAGGCAGAGGCAGAGCATTCCACAACTGTGGCGCCAAACGTTGGAAAGAGCGGCCGCCACACCGGGCCCGCCTGATAGCTGGAACAGCGGCCAAGGCCAGAGAAGCTGACCTGAGTGCCCTAGATGGCTAATAGAACCCCATCCGTTTGCTGATGTAGTGGGCGCCAATGTCATGAAGTGCCTTGAAAGCCAAAGTGAGCGCTTTGAAGGTAATGCGCTTTCTGATTGGCAGCCAGTGCAGGGATATTAAAAGGTCACTGGCACTCGATCTCCTATGGAGGCCAAATATTGCACGCGCTGCAGAATTTTGGACAATTTTGCAGATGCGGAGGAAGTCCGGGAGGCCAAGGTAAAGCATGTTGGCATAGTCCAACCGGGAGCCTATCAGTGCCTGTACAGTAATTCTTCTGTGGTCCAGAGACAGAAGGGGCAGGAATTTCCTGAGCATTTTCAGGAGGCCAAAGCATTTACCCACTAGGCCAAGCACCTGTGGTTTTGGGGAAAGATCAGTGTCAACCTGCACTCGCAAATTCTTGGCTACCGTTGAGGCTACAGAGGGGGGAAACATGTCCGCCGGCCACCAAGACTTCCAATTCGGGTCCGGAGCACCCAAAGAAAAGCACCTCCGACTTGTTGGAATTGCACTTAAGGCTGTTCTGTTGGAACCATTGAAATACAGCCTCAAGACACCCACGGATGCTCTCCCCATCAAAGTCAGAGTTTCTGTCACAGGCGAAGAGGAGCTGGGGGTCGTCAGCGTATGACAGGATCCGGGCTCCAAAGGACTCTGCCAGTGCCGCCAGAGGGGCCATAAGGATATTAAAAAGAGTCGGGCTCAGGATTGAGCCCTGGGGAACTCCTACCTCCAATGACGGCACTGTGGCTGAGAAAGGTGGGGCCCAGACCGTTTGTTGGCGGTCAGCTAAAAAAGACTCAAACCAACTATACACCGTCCCCCTAAGACCAATCTCCCGGAGTCTTAAAAGGAGACGGCCTTGGGGGACGGTGTCAAAAGCTGCTGACAGATCTAACATGACCAGCATTGCCTTGCCCCCAGAGTCCAAGATTTCTTTGATGGACTCCGTGACTTCCAGCAACGCCGTCTCAGTACTCATATTGGACCGGAGGCCCGACTGTGACTGGTGCAGGAGGTTATTAGCCTCTAGGAAATTTGAAAGAGTCCGGCGAGCGTGTTTCTCCGCAATATTTGCGAAAGCCGGCAAAAGAGAGATAGGCCTATAGTTGCCATGGACCGTGGGGTCCAGATTGGGCTTCTTCAGGAGTGGCACGATTAGGGCCTGTTTCCAGGCCTGGGGGACCACCCCTGTGCTAAGGGATAGGTTAAGCACCGTGTTAACTAAGGGGTTGATTACTTGTGCGACTTTGGCGCAGAATTTCGCCGGACAAGGATCCAAAGGGGAAACAGACTTTAGTTGCGTGAGGAGATCCAAAGAGGCTTGTGGGGGGAGGGGAGGGAAACATGAGAGAGTCTGGTTCTTCTCAATTGAGATCGTGGGGGCAGCGCCGCATCCTGAGCAGCCGCCGCACCCAGTGATGAGAAGGAGGCCTGGATGTTTTTTATTTTGCTTGCGATAAAGTCCGCTAGCTCAGAAACCCAGCTTTCAGAGTGAGAGCTCTTCGGGCATCCACAGAGAAGGAGAGGTAAATTCCTTAACTATCAGGAACATTTCTTTACAAGAGTTAGTCGCTTCCTCGATTCTTCTTGCGAAATAGGATCTTTTTTTCCAAGATGATATCGCGATGGTATTCCTTGATGGATTCCCTATATTCCTCCTTAGAAGCCAGATCGTAGTGACGACGCCACGCTCTTTAAATTTTTTTGCACTGCCGCCGCTTCTCCGCCAAGGCAGGAGAAAACCAAGGGGCAGATGCCCGAGACGAGTTCTTATGGTCCGCACGGACCGGGGCAAGTACATCTAATCGTTGAGCAAGCTATGTCGGCAGATGTTTCAGATCAGTCTCAAGTGAACCTGACCGCTGGCAGGGATAACTAGATAGAGCTTGTGCCAGCATGTCAGGAGAGACCAGGTGGAGAGCTCTGGAGTTCTGCCCCTGACGAAACAACCCACTCCGAGCTGCCCTATCAACGTGGGTGATTTGAAAATTCACTAAGAAGTGGTCAGACCACAGAACAGGTAAGGGAGGGGAGGTGTCTAATGGAACAGTAGAGAACACTTGGTCAAGCATATGGCCCTTAATGTGGGTAGGGGCAGCAAGAAACTGAAAGAGTCCCAGCGACATGGTAGTATCACTGAGTTTAATAGTGTCTGCCTCCTCCTCCCTATCCATATGGATATTAAAATCACCTAGAAGCAGACAATGCTGTGTTCTAACGCATAAAGTGGAGACCACTGAGTGGAGCTCTTCATGAAACGACCTATGGGGCCTGGAGGTCGGTAGACTAAAAGCCCCGAGCAAGATTGATAATGGGACAGTGTCAGCGAAAAACCCAGGGTTTCGCACCCCTGAATGTCGTCGGTGGGAATGATAGAGCACGCAAAGCGCTTATCCACTACCAACGCAACACCCCCGCCCCTGCCTTTGGTTCTGTCCTTCCTCAAGATTACATAGTTAGGAGGGAGAGCCGAGGCTATGTCCGGGCCCGAACATTCCCCTAGCCACGTCTCAGTCAGGAAAAGAGAGGTGGGCTTGGTGTCAGACAGCAGGTTGTAGATGTCTAGAGCATGCTTTCCTAGAGTACTAGTATTTAGGAGTAAACAAGTACTCTTGTTGGGAATGGATTTCGGAGTGGAAATGGAGCCCTTACTTGGCGACCATCCACAGTTAGGACAATGCCCTTTGACCCTACGATATTTGGGAAATACAATACAACAATCTTTCCCCTTCTCCCTAAGTGCCAAGAGTTCATCCCGGGTGTATATTAACATTTTCCCCCGAGACAAAATCACCCCACCCGACCTCGTCTACTCCCGTCCGCCTCCGGGACGCTGAAGGGCGCAGACGGGCTTTCCTTTGGCGCTGCTTAGGCGTGTCCGCTGCTCGCGTCCGCTGCTCGCGTCCGCTGTGCGGAGGTGAGGGGACCTAGTTTTAAGGCGTCGCCGGCGCAGGCAGCAACACTAGTCTGCCGCCCAGCGCGCCTGCTTCCCCCCAAGATGGCCACAACAGTGCGAGGCCTCCAAGTCCCAGAACACCCTTCAGCACCTATTCGTCTGAGTGGGTGACGGACAATGAAGGCTGAACAGCGCGGCAGAGGTAATAGGGATGCGAAGGGTTAATGGAAGATGGAAATACTAATAGTGAGAGGGAGTCCTAGAGTCACCCGGCTTTCCGCCTCAGGTGACTCGAAAGGGCGAGAGGAGCGTGAAATATAGCAGTAGAACAAAACACAGTTAAAACGCTAGTAGTCAGCGAATAGCAAACAAAACTATTTTTTAAAAATCAGCTGATGTTCAGTGCAATTTCACCCGCTCGCCCGCACCCGGCTTCCGTCTCGGGTTTAGTGGGAGGGATGAGGATCTAACCCGGGCACCCCTCTGGTGGAGTTTTAAGGCGTCGCCGGCGCAGGCAGCAACACTAGTCTGCCGCCCTGCGCGCCTGCCTCTCCCCAGGATGGCAGCAACAGTGCGAGGCCTCCAAGTCCCCGAACACCCTTCAGCACCTATTCGTCTGAGTGGGTGACGGACAATGAAGGCTGAGCAGCGCGGAAGAGGTAATAGGGATGCGAAGGGTTAATGGAAGATGGAAATACTAATAGTTAGAGGGAGTCCTAGAGTCACCCGGCTTTCCGCCTCAGGTGACTCGAAAGACAAGAGGACGTGAAATATAGCAGTAGAACAAAACACAGTAAAAACACAGTTAAAACACTAGTAGTCAGCGAATAGCAAACAACACTATTTTTTTAAAATCAGCTGATGTTCAGCGCAATTTCACCCGCTCGCCCGCACCCGGCTTCCGTCTCGGGTTTAGTGGGAGGGATGAGGATCTAACCCGGGCACCCCTCTGGTGGAGTTTTAAGGCGTCGCCGGCGCAGGCAGCAACACTAGTCTGCCGCCCTGCGCGCCTGCCTCCCCCCAGGATGGCCGCAACAGTGCGAGGCCTCCAAGTCCCAGAACACCCTTCAGCACCTATTTGTCTGAGTGGGTGACGGACAATGAAGGCTGAGCAGCGCGGAAGAGGTAATAGGGATGCGAAGGGTTAATGGAAGATGGAAATACTAATAGTGAGAGGGAGTCCTAGAATCACCCGGCTTTCCGCCTCAGGTGACTCGAAAGAGCGAGAGGAGTGTGAAATATAGCAGTAGAACAAAACACAGTAAAACACAGTTAAAACGCTAGTAGTCAGCCAATAGCAAACAACACTATTTTTTAAAAATCAGCTGATGTTCAGCGCAATTTCACCCGCTCGCCCGCACCCGGTTTCCGTCTCGGGTTTAGTGGGAGGGATGAGGATCAATGAATTGCAATCTTGTACTGAGGACATAAATCATTTTTTGTAGTGTAATGCAGTGCATAGGATAACTGAGATGTAGTGCACTCAGGGTAAAGGATAAGTGGATAGATTTAACAGGATTATGATGGATCATTTTTGTTGATGTTAGCATGTTCATACTAACCAACATGTCACAATGTGGCAGGGAACTGAGTACAAAGGATGTGTTGACAGGTATTTCCATTGAGAGTTGAGGATAATTGAATTGTCAGATGTGATGCAAACTATCAGCTTTTCAATAAAGTGCACACGAGGACGTGAGAATAAAATATGGGAAGCTTGAGTGTTGGGAACTCTGGGCCTGATTAACAATCGTAAACTTACACTTTTGTGTAAGTTTACGATTGTTTGTTATTCACAAAGAGCTTTTTGAGTGGTATCTTTACAAGTTGAATCTATATTTTTAAGTGCAGAGATTCTACACTCGTAAAGATACTACTTGTAAACAATTTTATGAATAGCAAACAATCGTAAACGTACACAAAAGCGTACGCTTACCTTTGTTAATCAGGCCCACCTTGTATATTAACAATCCTTAACATATGAAGAATGGATGCAAAATGTTTATTGACCTGTGGAGATTTGTAAAAGTCAAAGGGGCACATGCATCAAGGTAGGCTTCTGCGATTCCTTAATTGCGATTATTAAGGAATCGCAATTAAGGAATCGCAAAAGCCTATGCAGGTAGAAGTCACTGAAAAAATTGCGATTTCTAAACATTCCTTAATTGCGACTCGTAAATTGCGAGTCGCAATTAAGGAATACCTCCCATACATTACTATGGGCCTAGAGGCCCATAGGAATGAATGCGAAGACATTCTCAATTTGTGATTCTCAATTAGAGAATTGCAAATTCAGAATGCAATTTATAGAGTGCCAGGGTGTCAAAAGGACACCCTGCACACCCCTGAAATCTGCATATGAGTACATATTGCACACACACATGCCCCAAGGGTATGTGTGTGTGTAAAATGGAACTTTAAAAAATGCACTTTAGTGCATTTTTCAAAGTTTTAGCAAATTACCATGAATTTCAACTTCATGGTAATTTGCTCCCCCTATAAGCGAAATCGCTAATTTTTTTTATTTGATGCATTGCATTTAAAGAATCTCAATTTGAGATTCCTTAAATGCAATCGCAATTTAAGTAATCCCAATTTTGCGATTTCTCAAATAGCGATTTTTGCATTTGGATTGATGCATCCCAAATGCAAAAATACTGGTCACAAAAGGGAATCTGCCCGTTTGCGACCGGTTTTTGCTTTGATGCATGTGGGCCAAAGCATTTTGTTGTATTTCAATAATACGAGATTTAGAGTGTGGGGAGAGAGATGAAAAATCAAGAAAGAGAACAATGGTGAAAAAAGAAAGAATGCAGACTACAAGGACAATGTGTAAAAAAATGTGTTAGGAAGACTGAAAGCTGCCAGAAGGAGTATAAGATGTAATTTTACTGTTGCATAATAAGTGGATGGAGTTGGTTAAATAGTCCTCACTTTTCTATGTTTGTGAGTTGTTTGTGTAAAAGGGGGGTACATGTTGCAGGGTCAGGGTTTGTTTTGGTACAGAGGGAATTTTAGCTGTCATTTTTTAAAGAAATAATTGTGGAGAGAGTCCCCGCTGTAAATATTTAAAGGATGACAGAGATGGGCTTGATGACACTTTTTAAATCCATTTCTTGTCATTGTTAAAAAGTATCTTCGGAAGAGGATCATGGGTAGGAGTACAAAATTCAATGTTCTGCATTTTTTGCCTACTTTCTGCTGTACCTCTTGAGATCCACATGTTCATATTCACCAGGTTTCTGATAGCCGCTCATGTAAGCCTGTTAACCTGCACCACTAAAAAGGATAACCTTATAGCATCTGCCTGTGCTGATGTAGTTATTAATCTGCAAATAAACTAACGCCCAGCTTTACTATCATTCGTACAACAGAACATGACTTACATATTGCAGTGGCGTTTTACTCAAAGAACAAAAGAAATGCAGCACCAGATTTAGCAGGAACTACCATTGATGGAATCATAGGGGAGACTTCTTCTAAAAATAGATGTTCTTTGTGATGCTCAGCCTATGGTGCAAAGGCATGCTGTCAGTGTCTATCATAGGATTTTAGGCCCATCCTCCAGTACTGCTTCCTAAATGTAGACAACTTATTAGGGATCAGATATATAGGATGTTTGCTTTTAAGTAAAGCAGCCATGTACCATGTAGGTATATCAGGTGATATTCTGATTAACCCCATGGTCACAACTCACTACACTTGACATTAGCATTTTGGGCAAAAGCAAGGCATGCTAGTTAAGTAGATCTGGGATTGAGCCAAATCCTACAGTTTTGAGCTGTGGCATTACAGGCATGCAACTTTACATTGCTTAATTGGAGAAAAGCATGTTTGGTCCAGCACAATAGCTTTTGTTCACAAAAGTTGATTGTCACTTCTCTTCATGCCACTTTGTATTGCAAGAGTGCCAGCAAAAATCTTTAGTAAACCAAGACCTAAGAGTTACCCACAGAAAAGATGGAACCCCTCAAATCTAATCATAACAGCACTATGGGAATTTAGGTATAAATCTGAAGCGGTGAAAAGGGGGCCTATGGTTTTTGGTTTTCACCTGAAGAGTGCATGCAGTGCAAGCACTGTCCTTGCAAAACCTCGTGTATAGGAGAAAAGTTAAAAAGATGCTTAGACCCTGCTCTCTACTTACCTTTAGATACCATTGGTTGGCTTGCGTGTTGCTCTCATTTCCTTGCTTCTTATTGGTCAATGGTTTCCCTAGATTATTGCTTCCTCCTGTGCTTCAAGTTTCTCTCGCTGCAATGGAGCATGGAGCAACTACAGTTTCCCGTCTGTGGCTACTGTGCTTCCACTGGCTGCGTGCTTCTTGAGGTTCTTCTTTTGTAATTTCAACATCCACTCTCTAAGGCTGCATGTGTCTGCAATTTGTCTGTCCTCCCCCGCTGCCCATGTTCTTTTTGACTCCCTCCCGTAGTCTCTGGACTTGCTCAAATCTCCCTCTTCCATCCACCTTGTGTTACTTGCCCTCACCTGCTATCTATTTTCTATGTGTCCTCCTGCCTCTGTTCGTTACCTTCCACCAACTTCCTCAGTATTGCTTGCCTGTCCCACCCTACTCCCCCTCCTGCTGTCCAGCACCCCTCGTGCCCTCTCAAGCCCTCTAGTCTGCCAAAAAAACACGTTAACAATGCCAAATAGCTCTGGCACTACTGTTTGGCTCTGTTAATACTTTTTAGACATGTTGCATCGCAGTGCGGGCTGCTGACCAACATACCTAAAAGTAGATAAAAAAACAGCGATATGACACGGTGAACACTGAACTCACAATGGGCTTTCTTTGTATTTACTTTAAGCAATGCAGGACAGCAGCCCGGGCTGCTGGGCAACGTGTCTAAAAAAATGCCAATAGGTCTCACATAGGCAAAACCTATTGACTTTGCAAATGCTTGTTTCATTCTGTCATCAAATAAATACCTTTATCTTTTACCCTTACTATAAAGCTACTTCATCTCTTCTGTAACTGATCTTTTAGAAAGAATTGCACTGAAAATGAACAGTCTTGAACTTTAATTTCATAATGTTTCTCTGCTTCTGAATACTATAGTAAAAGAAATATTTGATAGCAGGAAACTGAAAAACAACTTTTTATTTTCTGTGTACTTACTTGGCTTGTTTTTTATCATTAACATTACTCATTTCTTTATTAAATAGAATTAAGAAACTGCAAGGTACATGCAAAACAGGTATTTATAAACAGCAAGAAATCACCTCGAACCTACTCAACATACCATTATGGTTGCCTGAAATAATTTCCACTTGTAACCTTGACAACTGTCTATGATCGTGCCTGCTGAATCCCAGCACACACAGTAGAAGCACATATAGCTGGGAAGATTTTATTGAGAGTGTAAAACATATTGGATCTAAGCATAGATGTCACTGGAAACAGTTCAGATTTTTTTTTCGGGAAATTGAACATAACTGCTTTTAGGCACTAACCAAGAATAGCCTGGTCATATTATGTATGTATATATTAGAAGTGTACACAATTTGCATAATTTACTTTTGCATATTGTTAGACCTGTCAGCTTTAGGGCGGTCTTCCCCCAGACTTTTCACTTCATCTCCTCTATTTTTCTGCTAAAGGTATTGTTTTTGACCTCAGGACTTCATTTTACTACTACTAATCAGTGCTAAAGTGCTTTTGCTCACTCCCCTCAAACATGTTACTTTGGCTTATGCCTAACTGTCATATTTACTTTACAAATACGTCCCTTGTAGAGTGGTATACCATATACCCATGTTCTATAATTTATATGCTACAAGTGGACCTGCAGCACTTATTGTGCCACCCATTTAAGTAGCACTTCAAAACATGCCCCGTGCCTGCTATTGCAGCCTGAATGCATTTTTAAACTGATGCTTTGACTTGCCATTGAATCCCCCTTGACAAGCCAAATACTTCACTTTTAGTATATATAAGTCAAACCTAAGGTAGGCCCATGGTAGCCCATGGGGCAGGGTGCTGTGTAATTAAAAGCTTTGACGTGTGCTTTTATGTTTTACATGTCCTGGTAGTGAAAACCCCTAAATTTGTTTTTCTCTTCTGTTTGGCCTACCTCCCTAAACACCCACAGGGTAACATCAGAGATTCCTTATTACATTTGATAAGATGCAATTTCCAATTGGGAGCAGATAGCTATTTTGTGTTTGGTGTCTTTGGGATTGTAGTGAAATATCCTATTGGTAAAGTTTTTTTTTTAATACAATTTTTAAAATGCCACATTTAAAAAGTTACAAATTGTTCCCCAACGAATTGTTTAAGAATAATTACAATTTTCAAACAGTCACGACAGTGATCATAAATCCACCAACCCAGGGAAATTAGCACAAATGCCACAAAAATATTTGATTTATAATTTTGTGCTGTTTTACGTGGCAACATACATACTACTAGGATTCCAAACACAATTAGTAGTAGTATATAATACCTTTTGCTTTCATTCTGGAGAATCAAAATACCATACATAACAGAACTTTCATATTACAATACATCAAATTCAGAGTCACAAAAAATTATTGTATGAGCAAAACGATGTTGGGCGTCGACGTTTCGGTCCACCGTCGGTCTATTAGATCCTCAGGACCGTCATCAAGACGAAAAGTTGCACATATATATCTAAAAATAGAATATATATATCTAATGTAAAAATGAAATATCCTTATTATCCCTACATATATGGTATCGTCTACTCACCCCAAAAGAACAAAACCAGTGAAACACACCCACAATGTAAACCAACAAACTCCATATAATGGTGTATACCCATTTCCAAAAAACAATGTGTCCAGTAAAAAGTATTCAATAAAAAGTGACCTTCACCACCACTAATTCATCCTAATTTAAAACCACATTACCATGGACTTCCAGCCGGAAGTAGCTAAATGCGAGGGGGTATCAATGGCCCAGAATCTAATACAAAAACATAAACAAAAAAACCACTGATGTATATTATTGGTTTGTAAGAGATGTAGGTGGTGAGATTTATTCAGAACACCTGTGAGTATAGTTCTTGACTATTTGAACGTATGCTAAAAGACTGAAAGAGATGTTGACATTAGAATTATATGCATTTGCTATTTGTTTATGTTTTAGTATTAGAACTGTCGCACCCACAGTGGCTTACCACGGCTAGTTTGCTGCCCTGCTCTTCAGAGACAGAGGGACTCAATAGGCTACCTCCATCTTGAACCTGCACCTCGACCCAGCTGGGTGAGTCCTAACCCTCCAAGTGGTGCCCCTACAGTCCTGGACCTTTGAAGGTGATGCTAAAGGTGTCCAGATAGCTATACTCCCAAAGTGGGGTATCCAGCCTGGTGGAACTGTCTTCGACTACAGCCCTCTGACTTGTCCCGCTGGAGATTTTTGACTTCCATTTTAGAGACTAGGGGCCATATGTATCAACATACACTTTTGCGATTTCTAAATAGCGATTTTTAAGGAATCGCTATTTAGAAATCGCAAAATGGTATGTATGAAGAAAATCGCTATTTTTTAGCGATTCCTTAAAATTCCTTAATTGCGATTAGCAAATTGCTAATCGCAATTAAGGAATATTTTCCCATTCATTTCTATGGGCCAGGAGGCCCATAGGAATGAATGTGAAATTATTCTCAATTTGCGATTTGCAATTTGCTAATCGCAAATTGAGAATATTTCCAAGGGTGCAGGGGTGTCTCAAGAACACCCTGCTGCACCCCTGAAAATGACATATGTGCGCATATGGCGCACATACATGCCCTAAGGGCATGTATGAGCGTCACATGACACCTTTTGATTTTAAAAAAAATGCTTTTTTTAAAAGAATTCGCAACTTACCACCAACTAGAAGTTGGTGGTAATTTGCGATTCCTTAATGGCATTTTGGAATTTTTTTTTCCTTGATACATTGCATTTAAGGAATCGCAAAATTTGCGATTCCTTAAATGCAATCGCAAAATAAGGAATGGCAAATTTTGCGATTCCTTATTTTGCACCCAAATTATTTCATACATACCATTTCGCGAAAATGGGTTCGCAAACGCCGGAATTCTGCGAATTTAGGCGTTTGCGAACCCATTTGGCCTTGATACATAAGTCTGAACATAAAAATCTTTGCAGTGACTTTGTACAAAGGCTCCCTCCTCTGACACCTCCTGCAGCTTTGCCCAGCTGATCTTTACCTTCTCAGAACATTTTTCTCAGAAATGTTTCTAAGCCCCAAGGAAAGGGCTCATGGGGTTCAATCTACTAAACTGCACTCCATCGTGATCTGTCATATTTTTACCACTTTGATCCGGTCTCGCTCAACTAGATGTCCGCAGTTGGTGCTTTGATTTTCAAGGTGCTAATTTTTACTAAAAACGTTAAAAATTCATAACTGCAGTTCCACTAAATTGATTTTTCTCAAATAATGTTACAATCGATATTGGTACCCTAAGCTAGGTCCAGGGAACATTGTACACTTTCCCTACATCAGCTTACGTCAGTTAATAGAAATGAGCCTTATAAGGAAATACCTCCAAATAAGAAAAGACTAGCTTGTATGGACATAACACCTTGTAAGGTCTGCAGCCTTTTATGGACTAAACCTTTCACCTAGTTCATGTCAAGGGTGGGTTCTGCCCTATCGAAACTGCTAAGACGTCATCCTTAGCACATATGAATAATTAATGAGTACACTCTCCAGGAGGTACACTTCACCTCTCCCATTGATGCACAAAGTTTAGTCCCCAAATGCCATCCTCATACTGAACAATGGGTAACACAGGTACATAGACTGTATAAATACAGCACCTCTTGCTATCAGTAAGCAGGAGGGAACTGAGACTTCAAGGCCGACACACTGACCAGAGATGCTGCGGCTCGGTATGCCATCGCTCCAGCTGACAGTGGTCTGACCATCCCTTGCGGGGTGTCCAAATCAAGTCCAGGATGGAGTCCCACACTATTCAGGTATGGGGGTTTGACTAAATCCTAGCAGGATTCTTGGCTTGTAGATTCTAGGCTATTTGGCTCTTAGGCTCATTAGCTCTTTCGCACCTACTCACATGCTAGGTACACTTAGGTACATCTAGACAGGCATCTTAGGAGTACGACCTTTATTTTATAAATGCTTTTTATATTCATGTATATGTACATGACTATTGCAAAATGATAGAACAATACAATTTCTTCTTATTCACTGTACTGCTGGTTCTATATCTCTGTTGCTGTGTTACAGTCGTAACAGCGCACTTATTCTACATGAGAACTACTGTACAGTAAATTCTTACTGTAAACATGTTCGACTGTTTCTTCTCTGTATCTCTCTGAAAGCAAAAACAAGCAAGCACGAGCGATTGGGTGAAACGTGATATATTGTTTCCATGAGTCTGAGGTTATTGTGTTCTAAAGTTGCACAAACTAATCTCTCTGATAACAGGAGATTCTAGTGGCACTGCGAGCTATCTAATGCAAACCATAGGCTAATATATGCGGCAGGGTGAACAGAGTCACTCTGCCACCAGACCCACAATATATGTGACCCATATCGAACCTACCTCTTTTATTCAAAATCCTGGAAAGATATGTACTTCCACAGCTAACCCAACACCTGGAGAACATCAAGCTCCTAGACCCCCACCAATCGGGATTCAGAAAGGGCTGCAGCACCGAAACCGCAATCCTAAATGTCATAGACGATCTACATAAGTCACTTGACTTAGAACAATGCTGCCTTCTCATTCTCCTAGACTTATCTGCCGCTTTCGATACAGTTGATCACACCCTGCTCCTCAAAGTCCTTCAAGAAAGAGCAGGCCTTAAAATGACGGTCCGCCACTGGTTCTCTTTCTTTCTCCTCAACCGCTCACAAATAATAAAAATGTAAAACTTTGTATCCGACCCCCTACCGTTTAATAGGGGTGTTCCACAAGGGTCAGTACTCTCCCCCCAACTATTCAACATCTACATGGAACCCCTCACCACACTACTCAGGAATTCCATCATCCCCTTCCACCTCTATGCAGATGATACACAGCTTTATCTGGAAACTACCTCCATTGATGACATACACAGACTAAATGTCACACTCAAAGAGGTTCAACAATGGCTCACAACGAACCACCTAAAACTCAATCAAGAGAAAACAGAAGTACTCCTCATCTCCAACAGAGACGAAAACCCCGAAATTGAAGAACGGCTCAAAGCCATTGAGGCCCTCAATGGCACCCTCACGCCAACGGACTCAGTGAAATCTCTAGGTATCACCCTAGACCCCAAACTGGACATGAAAAAACACTTAACAAGATCCGCCAAAAGCGCTTTTCTCAATCTGAAACTTCTATACAAAATAAAACCCTCCCTTCTCCCGAAAGACCTTCAACAGGCCACCCAAGCACTGGTGCTCTCCAGAATTGACTATGGAATCGCAGCCCTGAATCAGACAGCAAAATCTCACCTAGGCCCCCTGAAAACAACCTTCAATGCCGCAGCAAGAATTGTCACAGGAACTAAGAAATTCGAGCACATCTCTCTCGCACTCAAGGAACTTAAATGGCTCCCAAATTGAATTGTGAGCCAGCTTCAGAATGGCCTGCCTCACGCATAAAGCCCTTCACCCAGGCAAACCAGAATACCTGGCCGCCAAACTCAAAAGGGCCGGCCAGTCCAGGAACCTCAGGAGTTCCAACACTCTACTACTTATCCCACTGAAAACTCAGAAACACAAAACCGCAACTAAATCTTTTGCGGGAAATGCACCTAAGATCTGGAACTCCATCCCCCCCGCATCAGAACGACCACCTCATTCCCAAAATTCAAGAACCTACTCAAAGTCCTCTTCCTAGATCGCTTTAGAATGAAACAATAAGATCACAAGATACCCCGGAAACAGTTCGACTCCTTACCGAAACTTCGCTTTGTTCTAAAACGGTCGTCTAGAAAACGTCGGGATCACCCGTCATGCCTCGTCTTGATCAATAGACACCCTACTCGCTCTTAACACATTAACTTCTTTATATGAAACCTAGCAACCCCAACCCTCATGTTCGACCACAATATCTGTACTGTATTTATGTCTATAATGCTCATAATTGTGCACGTTGTGGATTATGTTTATGCCGATAACGCTCATAATTGTACATGCTGTGAAGAGCTCTGATACCCTCGGGTCCAGCTAGCGCTATACAAAACTCCAAAAATAAAATAAAATAAATGTTATCCGTAATCGTCGTAGGTCCTGCATGAGAGGGTACTTTTTGGGACTACACTACAATAATTTATTAAAGTATACTCTATTTTTCTAAATTGGTTTGGAATTGTTATTTTGTTGTGTTTTCTTTTTATTACTGTGTGTGTGCTGCATCAATACTTTATACATTACCTCTAAATTAAGCCTAACTGCTTTTTGTGCCAAGCTACCCAGGATTAAGCACAGGTTAATTCAGTGACTTTTGGTGGTGCAGCAGGGATTGTGGCTGTAGCTTGTCCAGGGCTCTCACTTCAGTCAACCAACAACACAAGTTCTTACATGGAAAACACAAATGCTGCAAACAACAGTTTTTGTTCTAGTTGTTTGCATTGATCCTGCATTCCCACACTGTTATTTTGGCATGAATGGTTGTGTAATTACGCACTATGGTAAAAAGGGTATACATGTAACAACTATAGTTTGAAATTTCCCAAATTGCGCAAATTAAGCCAGCATTAATTTCAGTGTCACTAAGCCTAACATACAGTGCTTAATCTGAGCTTTTATTTTCTGATGTTCAGCACAGGCACTTAATTGTCAACACCAGCACTTATAACAGTCTGCCACATAATGACACTTTCTAAGTAATTTAGAGATAATCACAGCAACAGTTGCTTATTAATTCAAGATACATAAAAAATGACTAATACCTCCCAACTAATTCTTATACTCAGGGTGTCAGGTTTCTGCCATCCTGACAGTAGATGTCACTCACAAGGGTCCTTTACGAACCTGTCTTTACATCAGTATAGGTCACTTATGCACATCAATACTTACCATATTTAGTTTTGCTTCCCCTTCTACTCCATGTTTCTGTTCCTTGTCCTTGATGCATTGTGGTCCTTGTATTTCCCTCTGTCTTCAGACACATCCTAAATCACGTCCTGATGGTGGTTTCCTGTTCACTAGATTTGTTCCTGAATCCTACTGTTACTCTGACCCCTTTTTATTTGTATTCCCGACTCTTATCTACGTTTGAGCAGATCTATACTCCATTCCAAATTTTCCTATTCCCTTTATTGTGTCTCCTGCTTCATCTGGTCTTCTCATCTCCAGATCTCAGTTCAGCCTTTCCTTCATTAGTAGTTCCCTGATTCCCTGTATCCTGTTAATACCTTGCACCCGTCCTTCTTCCTGCACCAGTGCTCCTCCCCTGAGCCTGCAGCTATTTCAACCCTGTGAGCTCAGAGTGCAGCGGCTTGCAATTGACTTTTGTTGAGTGTCCTTGTTCTCTGCTGGGTTCCTGCTGCTGTTATTACAGGCTTGATCTCTGATTCTGTTTCCTCTTTTTCCTGTACACATTTCCCTGTTTTTGGCTATTCATGCATTTCCTGCATCTCTGTTCCTGTGTTAGCCATTGATCATAGTCTCCTGTCTGCACTCTTCCTGTTCCATCCTGTTATATGCCGACTCCTTGCCTTGTGTTCCTGCTCGTCTGTATATTTCTGTCTTCCCTTGTTTGAGTGCAGATCTTCCTAGCCCAGTTTTCAGTATTTCAGTCCTGCTCCTGATACTGATTCCAGTCCTGCTTTTGCCTGAGCTAAGTTTATATTTTGCTGTTAGTTGCTCTGCTCCTGTTGTTCTATCTTGTATTGTTATCCTGATTTTTATTACTTCCAAGTGTGTCAGGTAGATTTCAAGGCTTGTGCCTTTGGCACAGAGAACCACCCAAAACACCTTCTCTATAGGAGCTGGTGGGTATCTTCCAGAACTCTGTGAGATTAATCTGTTCCTTGCTTTCGTATAAGATCTTTCCACCTCACAGAGAGAGAAATTATAGTTTGTCTGTTTCTGCTCCTCAGAAAACATTTCTGAGGAGCAGAAACAGAAAAACTATAATTTGTGATAGCTTATCTATTATTTTCCTGCTTTACCTGCCTGTTCTTTGTGTTTGTGTTTTCCATGCAGTATTCTAGTTCCATATTCACTGCCTGTTCCAGTCTCATGAACCCACTGCGTTTCTCCTGCTTCGCTGCCATCCTTCAGTTACTCTCTTGTTTGTATTCACTTCAGAGATCACATAAAAACCCAGTATCCAGTCTTGTCGTGGTCTCACCCAGGTAGTCCCCTAACAGACCATCCTGCTAGTTCCCTGCTAGTATATCCAACACTAGGGGCCTGGAATAGTCTAATTCTCACACTTTCGCAATGGGTGCTGTCATTAGCAGAGCCAGCAGGGGCAATGAGTGGTTCAAGCTGAGTTGCCTCCTAATGAGGGCACTGGTAGTTTTTTTTTTTTTTACAAATTAAGTACTACATAACTACATGCATGTATACAAGAAAAAAACGATATGGAAAAAAGTTGCATTTGCTATCAACATATATTAAAAGTTTGATCGACATTCAGAATGTAGTTAGATTCCAAATAGAAGTGTCAATCACGTTATTTTAATCTCAGTTGGTAACTTGATTTGTACTTAAAGAACTTACAGTTATGGTATTCCATTATTACAAAGTATGCATTCCTTTGTTTTAGAGCTCAATCATAAGTACCTACTAAAATTCCAAGTTACTGAGTGAGTATCACATCGAAGGAACAAAAACTTATCTCAAGGACAAAACAGACTGATGTGTGCACTCTCCTACTTCCCTCTTCAACCTTCACACAGCAACAGCAACAAAAAAAAAGAAAAACAGAACTAATGGTACAATCAGAAAAGTGATGCACCACGGACTGGATGAAAACACAGGAGCAATGAACAAAGACAACTCATAGAACTATAAGTATTCTATACCAATAGTCACGTATTAAAGGTAGCACTAAATCATGACAGCTTAGTACTCAAACAAGTGGAATGTGCCAAAATCAATGTATCCTCACAGATTAACTTTCTCATTACAAATGTGTGTACCCACTCAAAATGCCTAAAGCATACTTGCACCGCAGTCTACAATGCCTCAAGGTGATCAATGTCTATACCAAAACAGCACTGGGAGTGCCAGCACTGTTATTTTGGGCACATAAATTTGTGTCAGCTTAGTGATTCTCCTGTCCAGCCCTTTAGCCTGCTGCACATGGCATGTAATGTATAGCCTTCATTGCAAACGCACCAGTGTGCTTTGCCACCCTGAATGAAACTGAATGAATGTCAAAGTTGCAGATTCAAAAATTATTAAGCACTCTTTGAATATCAAATAGTGCCAATTTTATGACAAAGTGCTAAATAAAATGAAGGGGTGATGTGATGGAAGTTATGACATATGTAGAACGTGGAATGTTTATGTTAGAATGTGAGAAACGACAGCTGGAGAATTGAGATGCTTGAAAGTTGCAGAGTCATCTTGGCATACTCCCTTTGCCGCAGCCCTTTGCTATTGGCATCTGTAGTCACTACGCTATTACACTGGGGATCAAACCGTTGTAGAGCAGGTTGATGCCTTTCAAACCACAGTGTGTTTATGCACCTCTGTTTCCTGTCTCAGCACGAGACAGTACAGTCGCACATGAGGAATATCACAAGCCGAAGAAAAATGTCCCGTCACAGCACCAAAACTCCTCCAAATCTCCTCTGTACTCGCCACTCCAAAACACCTCAATGTATAGGCTGCCTGAGGAGAAAACACCCTTGTAATATAGGTGCAGAACAAACTGCTTCCTTGTTATTATCAAATTCTTGCTTACATTTATCTGACCACAGACAGTTTACATTTGTTTTTAGCATCTTCCTCACTTGAAAAGTTGCATAGAAAAATTCAAACAAATTTCAAAAGGAATTCAAACCTTTGTAGATTAAACCTTGTAGAGCAGGAGCAGAACAAATTGCCTCCGTGATATTATCAAAGTAGAAGTAAATGCAAAAGTATTCACATTAATAGCTTAAAATTGTTGGTTCTAAGGTGTGCTAATCACCACAATCACTTCCTATTCTTCGCAGTGAATGCTTAAGATATTTAGTTATGCTTTAAGGTGTGCAAATCACACAGCGCTCTTGGCATAGCATTCTTTAAATGATTAGTTTTGCCTTAAGGTATGCGAATCACCGAATGTTTTCTGCACTGAATACTCTAGGTGAGCGGATCACTGCTCGGTACACTGTTACTCACTGTGCCCCTGTTGCTCCCGCAGCCTACAATATGGCGGCTGATGCCTTTCAAAGCACAGTGTGCATGCCTGCTACTTCCAATATGAATTTAAAAAAACAAGGGGGACCCTATATAACCCTCTAGAGCCTGGGCTGTAATATTAGAAAGTGAACTATGAAAAAGGCTGTAGCAGGATGGATACATTATTGTCAGACAAGGGGTCAACTTATTATGCGTAACCACAGTGGTACTAGAATCACCCGTTGAAATTAGATCATGATTATTCATATAATCTGCGTTTGGTTTCTACCAGAGACATTGCTCTGCTACAGTCAAGAAGGCCACTGACAACAGTAATTTTCACAATGCATTTACTTATTCAATTTTGCTTTCATACTTTACGAAAAGACAAAGAGACAACTGATTGAAAAGATATAGGAAGTGTCAACTGGTCTTATTTACTAATAAAAACACTATATATCTGGACAAATATCAAGGCAAACAATTTGTACCTGGGTTGAGAGTATGACCACAGTGACGGACAATGCACCATTGTTAAGGCGACAGGAAGATACTGTCTCCGGGTAAAACAGCAAAATACAGTAGTAGTAGTAAAGCTTTATTCAATTTTATTTAGAAAATCACAAAAGTATACATTTAAAATACATTAAAATACATAACATAGAAATCCTTCACACTTCTTGAACTTCCTTGTAAATTATAAAAACAGAATACAGCTAAGCGTCGGTAATCAGTCTAAAAGGTTTGCATCATTATAAAGACAAGTAAAAGAGAAAATAAACACATTTGTTTAAAAAGGGGAACAGATACAGGCAATCACCTCCCATTGAGAACCCCAAATAAAAAGCGAGTCTGATGAAAACAGATGGTAAGTGAATTTAACATCTGCAAAAAAAAATAGGCTGGCCTAACTTATATAAAATTCAAAGCCAAAATAGTGCACAAATACTTTTAAAATGCAGATAATTATATCTAGGCCATAGCATGACAATATGGAGAGAATCAAGGCAAGACACACCATCACAAAGGAAAGGCATAAGAACTGAGACTTTACACCATGATCCCTCGGGTAATAAAAGCAGATAAATGTTTTGAACCTAAAATATGTAAAGAGCCTTCAATGGTGATTAGACATCTCCAGTAACAAATAAGGTCCATTCCAGACATATCCCCAGATTGATCAAACCCAAATTCTGCGAATTATAAATTGCGAGAAATACCGAATCGCAATTTAGAATTCGCAGAATGGGATTCATCAACAAATGCGACCAAAAAAAGCGATTCGCAAACGGCCGCAATTGCCGTTTGCGATGTTTCTCAAATCGCTAAATAAATCGCAGAATCGACCTTTTTCTGAGAATAAATTGCGATCTCGCAATTACCGAAATCGCAAATTGCGATCTCGCTAATTGGGAGATCGCAAAAATGGGAAGTCGCATTTCGAGCACAGTGATGACATCACAACCAGGAAGCAGGCAGTTCCCTCCCTCATTCCGCATACTGAGCCTGAAGTGGATGCAGCACTGGCCAGAGCTCCACTCCAGACCACCTCCAGCTCATATTCAGGAGACACCCCATAGCAGAAAATGTCCCAGGAAGCAGCAGGGAGCAGTTCCACAGGAAGGAAGCGTAAAATCAAATTCTCAGAGCAAGAATTGGAATTCTTAATTGAGGGAGTGAGCAAAGACCAAGACTGGCTCTTTGGGAAGGACTCAAGGAGGGTGCCTGAGGCGGAGAAAAGGCGCATTTGGATGCGCATCCGTGCCAAAGTAAATGCAGTTGGAGTGACCCAGCACTCCATAGGTGTCTTGAAGAAGAGGTGGTATGACATCAGAGGGCGTGCCAAGGAAAGGATTTCAGAGAGGCTGGGGGTGCGTGTTGCAACTGGAGGAGGAGAGCCCACCGTACCACCCAACACCCCACTGGAGGACCTCGTGGAGGACACCCTTAATCCCGAGGCATGCGTGGGAGTAACCCGGCTGGACTCCTCCCGACCCACCCAAGAAACCCAAGGTAAGTGCCATGCGACTGCGACCCTGTCCCCTAACAATGGCCATGACCCCAGAGCTACCCATTAGAAACCCCAGTCATGCAGCCCATGCACACCAGAAAAGCCCTATTGCATTGTGGGACATGTAGTCTGACCACAATTTCCATTAAGCCCCATAGAGCCAGACCTGTCCAATGAGAGTCAATCCTACAGCCAGTCAGGGAATGCTAGCCTGCATGCATGTAGCAACCTTCCATGTGCAAGATACATGTCATTAATCAACGTCCACTTTACATCACAGGTGGCGCTGAAGAACCCAGCACTGATAGTGAGGCCCGGCAAATAGACGACAATCCCGAGGACACCGAGGGAGACGTCCATCCTTCCCCTCAACCAGGACCATCAGGGCCTGCACCAGCAGTAGTACCACCACCTGCCCCTGTGGACAGGGCCACCCCAGCAACAACAGGTGCGCCACAACCACCCCGTGGGACACCCATGCCAGTGGCCCTGGCAACTACAGCTGCTGCACGGAATCAAACAAGGTGCACAGCCACTGTGAGATCACAGTCCAGCGGACTGGTGAGGGAGCCGCGTGACACAACACCACGCGCCGGCAGGGGGGTGAATATGCAGGTACCTTGCCTGTCAATTGAGCGTCGTATGCTCCGCGTACACCAAAAGCAGGCACGTCACCTTGCAGCCATCCACCTGCAGCTGCACAAGACTGCACTGAAAGTGGACAGCTCTCTGACAGAAAGGAGAGGATGACCGCAACAGTCGAGGAAAACACCCAGGCCATGTTGACCCAGCGGGACGTCAACCGGCGCCGCCACCGCCAGCTGCTGACCCGCCTGTCTGCGTACACACGCTCGAACCACAATATTGGGAATGCCACCTCCCAACTATCCCGACGCTCGTTGGCCATGCAAATTCAAATGGTGCAATGCTGCCAGGATGTCGCTAGGGCACTGGAGCAAGTCACCACTGCAGTGCAGAGTCTGCAGGCGACTGGCCATGGCCAGACAGGTGGGGGGGATGATGCAAGTGAGGGCAATTCAAACCACAGCAGCCTGTCGGTGCCACTGGTGACAGTACCCCGCCGCAGCACCATGCCCACTGCTGCCTCATGGGCAAATGCTGAGGAAGGGGTGGAAAGGCAACTGGGAGCGTCCGCCTGGAGGCGCCACTGACAATTTATTGTGTACCATGCAGGGCCATGCTGATGAAACAAGCATGCCCTCCTCACATACATGGGGATGTATGAGTCAATACAGCTCTCATGTAACTGTAAGAAAAAGCCCACATTATTGTAAATAAAACAATAATATTTATTTAGTACCAGTTAATCAGACTCATGTCATTATTTCTATTGTCATGCATGAGTGAAGTGTTGGGTGAGGGGAGTGGGTGCACTAGAAACAGTTAATTGTGATTTGGTTGCGGTGCCTGTGTCCTTCAGCAGGATTCTCCCCGCGTGCATGACGCACATGTGCAGGTGGGCGGTTGTCCCCTTCCGACTCACTGCCAGAGATCTCTACAGGTATCCTGCGCTTGGTAGCAATGTTGTGGAGTATTGCACACATGGCCACGATGCGGCAGCAGACCTCAGGCTGGTATTTGAGGGCCCCACCAGTCTTGTGAAGTATGCAGGATCGGCTCTTCAAAAGCCCAAATGTACTCTCAATGCAAATTCTTGTGCGGATGTGTGCAGCATTGTAACGCCGTTGCTGCGGTGTGGCAGGGTTGAGGTGTGGGGTAAGGAGGTACTCACGGAGACCGTAGGCGCTGTCACCTAAATGAAAGGAGCAGAGGGTGAGTGCCTGTTATGCGCAGCTACATGGTCACAATGTAATATTTGGTGGCATGTGCACTCCCCTGGCCAGTCGTGTGTGCATGCCGTTGTGCCGGAATATGAAGTAGTCATGTATGCTCCCCGGGTATTGTGCCACTATGCATACCATCTGGATATTCAGGGAGTGGTAGGACTTGCTGTTCCGGTACATGTATTCGGTTTGTGCAGGTGGGCAGATGTGGATGTGAGTACAGTCAATGCATCCGATTACATGTGGGAATTGCGCAATGTTGTAAAAAGCAAGCTTGGTTGGATTCAAGGCCTGTTGGGTGGCCGAGAATGTGATGTGATGGTGTAGCCGGGTTAGCATTGCCTCCAGGAAACTCCTTAGGCAGTGGGACATGGTGCTCTGGGAGATCCCCCCCTGCAACGGCAACTACCCCCTGGAAGCTTCCGGAGGCCAGGAGGTGCAGGCTGCACAAGACCTGGACATGGGTGGGCACGGCATTGGTCTTCCTTGTTGGGTGCTGCATCAGGGGGTCTAGGTCCTGGATCAGCTTAGTGATCATTGCCCCATTCAGGCGGTACTTGGAGTAGATTTGCTCCTCAGTTTGGCCCAGAAGGGTGATCCGCAGGCGGAATATTCGCTCATGGATCCTGCGTCTGTTCCTTGCTGCAGCCTGGAGCCTTCCCCGCCTGACCACCATGAGAGTCCTCATGCTCCAACTGTGTCTCCTTTAGTGTGTTTGGTCAGGCCTGCACCTGTGGCTAGTTTAGGGGGGGGGGGGTTTGTATTGACTTCATGGTTACCACCTGGTTTGGGTTCTCCTTAAATTGTGCGTCGCAAATAGCGAATTTCTCATTTTTCGCTATTTGCGAGTTTTCATGAATTGCGTTTGTGATTATTTAGCGAGTTCGCAAAATATTTCGCAGAATCCTTGAATTCTCGCTATTTCCGAATTGCTAAAGGGGTTCCACCAAGATTCTGCGATTTATTTTGCGAATTCACAAAATATTTTTTGAAATTTCACAATTTTTGACTTTTTTGGATGATGAATTGCTTTTCTTTTAATTGCGATCGCAATAGGTAATTCGCAGCTATTGCGATCGTAATTTTGGTTGATGAATCTGGCTGATAGTTCTTACCATAATAAAATACCTCATAGAACGCTCAATAAGCACCGCAGCCTCCCGTTCAACACATGCTCTATCATAAAATGCCTGCTTAAGCCATGGGATATCCTTTCTAGCTATGCCTTCTGGGTTAGTGCACAACTCGGGGTGGCCCAATTTTGCTTACATACTTAATAAAAAAGACAAAGAGACAACTGATTGAATAGACATAAGTGGTGTCAACTGGTCTTTTGTACTAATAAATCAGGACAAATATCAAAGCAAACAATTTGTACCTAGGTGGACAGTATGACTATAGTTATGGACAATGCACCATTGTTAAGGCGACAGGAAGATACTATTGCCAGGTAAAAACACCTGATTACAATAGAGCTTCTCCTACGACACACAAATCAATTGCATGAAACTACAACTATAGCAGTGGTCTATAACACCATTCATATTCTACATGTGTTCTTGTATCGAGTTGGTCCTGGATGATGTGGGTCGGTGCATTTTGCCCTTGTACTTTATGGCCTCTTCAGGACAATGCGGAACTAGTGTCACCCGAGCATCTGGCTGGTGTGGGGTGGCTATCAAGTTGGTGCTTCAGCAAAAGGAGGTCTGAAGCGCTGCCATAAAACCCTCCTATGAAGAGTAGTGAATGCTGACTGTTAAAAAGGAGGACCCTCTGATGGCTGAGTAACTTAGAACGATGTCAATCAAAAAAAGGTGTCCTGATGGTGTGGTGGCTTAGATGAAACTCCTGAGTTCCGTTGTCAAGTCATACCGAAGCTGGATACGAATATGTCATTCACAGGCTTGGGTCATGCCATGACCCTCAAACCGTCGTGTACTAGGACTACCTATGCCACACTCTAATATGGCGGTCGATGCCTTTCAAAAGCACAGCGTGTGCACACACCACTGTTTCCTGCCTCAGCACGAGACAGTACAGCTGCATGTGAGGAAAATAGCTGCCAAAGAGAAAACGGACGGTCACAGCACCACAACTCCTCCAAATCTGATCTGTTTTCCCCACTCCAAAACACCTCAATGTATAGACTGCCTGAGGAGCAAGCACATTCTGATAGCTCCAGGCAGTAGTTTCTGAATGGGGGTACACAGAATGCACTTACACAGTGCTCCGGCAATCGCACTAGCTGCACCGGTCACCCGCAGCTCCTCTCATAGTGCCTCTGATTATCACAGGAAGAAGGCTCCAATACAAAAGGTCTACTCCAAAGGACACCAGCTTTCAAAATCTCTTCAGCTTCACATTAGGAAGACGCTCTTTCAAAGTACCTTGTCAAATTCAAAGAGGTTCACCAGGAAACACCTGCTAAGCATACTCCCTTTGCCCTAGACCTTTGCTACTGGTATCTGTAGCCTCTATGCTAGTACACTGGGGAACAAACCCTTGAAAAGCAGGTGCAGAACAAATTGCCTCCTCAATATTATCAAGTTCCTGCTTACATTCATCTGACCACAGGAGTTTTACATTTTTTTTTAGCAACTTCCTCATGTGGAAAGTGTTCATTGAAAAATTCCTTACAAATTTCAAAAAGAATTACACTAACCCAAACAATTAACTTAAGTCTTCTTCATTCTGTGGCTACGGTAACTCTTTAATAGCTAGTAACAATTGTTTCTTAGGTTTGACTTTACACCAGCTAATTCCATGACCTAAGTAAATACATGTTTCGTAACAAATTTACATTTGGCATATTTAACTATGTGGCATTCTGTAGAACGTTTCAGTACTTTTTCAAGTTTCTTGTCATGGTTCTCCTTGTCTGTTAAATAACAACAACTAAATCCGGTGGTCTACTGAATGAGAATGGAAGCAAAAAACACATATAACAGAAGGAGTACTACAATGAAACAAGCTGACCTTACAGAGAGAACGGATTACAATCACTCACAAAAGTGAACAATATCAACATTTGGGTACCCTTCATATCAACCACTGTGCCACTTGATCATAGAGGAGGATGTGGTGGATTATGTCTCATTCAGGCGATAGAGGAACAGAGGAAGGACACAAACAAGAGACACGTTCTCGAATTGTAATGATCACAAATAGGAAGTGAAAAGATGTTTGGTGGAAAGTGCAGTGCATGGAAGTGAGACTAAAAAATGATTTAAAAGAGAGGAAAAACTTTTTATTGAAATATCTCTTATAATCCTTACAAAAATCAGTGCAAAAGCAGCTTAAACAACTATGTGCTGCTTAAAATACGGTCAACATGTTTCAGCCTCTTGGACTCATAGTCCCAGGCTTTCTTCAGGACCTCAAAATAATACTCATTGCTACTGCATTTAAAACTTAGTGAAAAAATAGTGATGTAAAATTGGAGACAATACGACCTTACACAACACATTTCATTCCTCAGTACTGACAGGGTGCAGTCGGTACCTAGAAAATAAAAAATGCATTGTATTAGTCAACATGTGACCGTGAATTTAGTCTATAACCACCCAGAGTGGTGGTCTCTCATGTGGAACATATACATTTATGAATATACCACAGTTGTTCATATGTATATACAGTATATACTCAACCATAAACAATTTTATGAAAAAGGACTTCTCACCCATCTTGTACGAGGATAGAACCTCACCTCACCCAGTCACAACTCAGGTCTACGAGGCCCCGCTCTAGGAAGGGGAAAGAGCATAAATGAGACAGGAAAACAGGCTTTGTGCTATGCCACCAATCAGTGTGTGAGCACCCTCTTGCAACACCCTGGCTGTGCTGCGGTGCAATATCAGTCTCTTTTCTCATCCAAATTCATTAAAACTAAAGCAGTGCCACCTATCATCAGAGGGGCAGATAAAAGACTAACAGTGACCTCTGTTGGAAGGCAACATTATGGGCAATGCTGACCTTGTCTATGCTGAATCCCTTGTATCTGCTGATAGCTGTAAGGCTCTGGGACTGCTGGGCGGAGACCGCAACACTCTTCCCTTGTTCTTTATGTCTTATCCTTATTCTGGCCCTTTACAGTTTGTGTTTAGTTTAGTCTGATGACACCTTTTCAAGCTGATGCCTCAAAGTCTTTAGTATGCAGCAAACTTTCAGGAAGGGATGAAGGCGATAAGCTCCTGGATGTCATCCAACTGCCTCAAGTTGAACTCCAACAAAACGGAGGTGATGACATTCGGGAGCTTGCAGCCGGCCTGGTCCCCCCAGTGGTGGCCATCACAGATGGGCACGCCCCCCCAGCCAGTGGTCAAGGTACGAAATTTGGGAGTCACTTTTGACAACAAGTTGACGTTCCTCCACCACGCCAATTCCGTGGTATCCTCGGCTTTCTTCATCCTAAAAAGAATAAAGAAACTTCTCCCCTACCTGCCACAATCCGCTGGTAAAACATTGATCAGTACCCTAGTGTTCTCTAGAACAGATTATTGCAACTCCCTATTGCTGAATGCTCAGGAAAAGGTACTTAATAAGCTCCAAACAGTGCAGAATGCCGCGGCTAGAATTCTTCTATCCATTCCCAAATTTACTCCCACCTCCCCGTACATCAGAAAACTGCACTGGCTCCCCATCAGGAGCCGAATAAAGTTTAAGGCACTCTGCATAGCCTATAAAACCTTGAACAATCCCGGACCTTGGTTCCTGAAAAAAGCTCTCTGCCCATTGGAACATCAGAGAACACTACGATCGGCATCAGCCCACCTGTTAAAAGTCCCTCGAACAAAAAAAACCAACTGGGGAGACAGATGCTTTACCATCGCAACTGCCAAACTATGGAACACTCTGCCACTCCACATTAAAACTGCCCCCACGTTGCTAAAATTCAGAAAAAGTCTCAAAACCTGGCTGTTTACCTCCTAAATCTTTTCCCCTACTGAAGTGACGATCTGTAACATTAGCGCCGAGACACCCGTAGGGGTATTTGATGCGCTTTAAAAATTGCGATAAATAAATAAATAAAAAAATATGGACTTCTGTGTGATTTGAAGGACTTTGCTCGCCTCTGGACCAGCACTTCTGGGCCCAGTGCCATTGCTGGTCAGTCCTAAGCTTCTGGTCATTGGGTCGTACTGTGTCCGGGTGTAGCTTGCATCTGCCCCCTCTCAGGCTGTTGGGTTTGAGATAATGAGGGTGGCACTTGTTTACTGCGCATGACTTTGAGAGCAGGGCCTCTCAGTGAGCTTGGTGCAGCCCACTGATGTGAAGTCTCCGACGGATCACTCCTTAATACCTCTGCCAATGGGGATGCACATTCCCCTCTTCCCTCTTGTATGAGCCTCTCCTTACCCGCATCTTTCTGGAATAATTTTACCCATTTCTTTCCCTCCTGGTGCAGGCTTTGAAGTGTTCCCCCATTCCGCGGGTGGTGGTCATGGTATCACCACAGCTGGTATGGGCCTGCATACTTGAAAGGCTGTGGTGGCATGCAGGGTCCAGTCCTCTTCTTTGCCTATGTAATGTTGCGGTTCCCATCCCAGGCCCAAATATTAATGAAAGGATGGACAGAGACACCAGATGCCAGATGAGATGGGTGTATGACTGGCCACGAACAAACCCCAGACCCTTTTATGAGCCTTGTCACCTGACTAGTGATGCCTGTGTTGGATGAGTATAGAGTGGGTGTAAGCATAGCCCCTAGTGAGGGACTGCTACATGACATGTCCAGCTGACCACTACAGTATACAGGTTGTGATTTTTGTTAAGCTTTAGTGTAGTTGTATGCTGCTTTTCTACCCAGACCTGCCAGTCATGCATGATTAGAGATGGTCTACTCAAACAAATGAAAAATCACCAACCATCCAAAAAATGAAGTAAATACCAAGGACCTGATCAAGAATCTGAGGGATGGTACTCCACCCATCAAGGTGGAAGAAGACTTTACATTCACCACCCTGAAAGGCTATGATCTCTCAAATTTGGAAAACATCGCTGGTTCAGTGGTGATCTGTGTACCTTGTGTTCCTGTCAAGGTACAAATTGTTTAGTCGACAGCTCCTGTTGATTTTGACTAACATTCACAGCAAGACTGGTATCACAAATCTGTGGGTGAAAATACATCAATTTAGTGTCTCCTATCTGACAGCCATCAATGAATAAAATGTAAGTTACCAAAAATGAAAAACACAATAGAAACAGACATGATGTTCCAAAATACTTACGAAAAACCATAATTATAATGGGGATATCCATTGTTAGCATTCTGTCCTGATGTGAGGATGATCATACATATGCATAGCAAACATTACAATTTTGTTGATATGCTCTAAACAAAATTGTTTTACCGGATAAATATAATAATAATACCACATCGAGCATACCATTTTCTCTCGGGCTATAATAATACCACATCGAGCATACCATTTTCTCTCGGGCTAGTATGGGAGTAGTTGTAGATGTGGTCATGCCGGACGTGAGCTACTACTGTGAGTTATCGTTTGTAAAGAGGTAAAAATATGCCTCTCGTGATGGATGCATAGAACTGATTAACATAATAAGCCCTACAGAATGAAACAAGACCGAAACTCTTGATAAGTGATTGGAACAATATGAGAAGTAGGTAAACATCTAGATTTCTTTGAATTCATTGCATTTTCAACAGATGTACAATAAATAATACACCAGCACATTTTAATTTGCGCAGTTGTGCAGTAATTTGAATTTACTAATAGATTGCACTACTCATTTTAGATAGCTGAACCACTTTGAAGTCAAATGAAGGGTAACAAATTGTATTCCTTACATGAACAGTCCACACTCTTATTCCCTCTGTGTCTCACTACTAGGAGAATGAGTATTGATAGTTCTAACAAATGCGCTTGGCCCCAAGGGCATTGAGGCTGCACAAAAACATCTTGGTTTAATTCAGGAAGCTCTAAGTGTGGATCCTCTGTTTTTCCTCTTTTAATCAATATATTGAAGAACATCAGTGAAAGGATAGGGCCAACCTGTCACATTTTTAAGTTTTTACTAATTTTACATCCGTTTTCTTGATACCTGTAACTTGGTTGAAGTCATTTTCTGGATAACTAGGGACCAAACTGACAGCAGAAATGATGAAAGAAGTATGATTGTATTGTATTCTAGCTCATATTCATTTATGATCTTTCTTTACAATTAATTGTGTCTCCTTATATTGTACCTTGTACAAATATATTGCTTTATGTAGTTGGTACCTTTCCCTTGTTTCCCCCTCTCCCTCACCGATTAGCTTGGCCTAGGTAGAATTTTCTCTGTAGTATTCTGCTGTGCACACTTATGATGGCTATTCCAAGTGGCAGTTCCTTCAAGTCTTCCATTCGAAGGAGATTGTACATGAGTGCTGTTGGCAATAAAGTCTTATTACTATAAGGGCATTGTGCTTCTTTACAACACTGGAGACGAGGGTGGGATCCGACCCCAGACGTGCAAAGCACAATGGGTTAGCAAGATGTCCTGTATTACCACATCTAAGGACAATCCTATTCCCGTATGGTGGGCCCAATTAGTAAGCCTGCCACAATATGTATGGTGGAGGGCTTAGCTCCTGTGATTACTCGACAGCTTACCTTTAATGAATATTAACGTAACTGTTAGACCTGGCATCATTGGCGTGAGTCTCCCTTCTATTTTTGACGGATTGCTTCCTCGGTTTTTATGTTTTTGCTGGTTATATGCTTTGAGCACTGTGCCACTGCTATTCGGTGCCACAGCACAAGTGCTCCCTATGTTAAATTGATGTACTGATTGGAGATTCCATTATTGGGTTATTTGATTTACCTGTCAGCCCCTAGTACAGTGCACCACATGTGCCCAGGGCTTGTAAATCAAATGCTGCTGGTGGGCTTCCAGCACTGTTTGTGCCACCCACAGAAGCAGCTTGTAAAATGTGTCTCAGGCCTGCTATTGCAAGGCCTGTGTGAAGTCTAGCACTGCCATGTCGACTTGGCCAAGTGCACCCACTTGCCAGTCCCTAAACCTTCCCTTTGCTTCATATTAGACACCCCTATGGTAGGCCCAAGGGCAGGGTGCATTGTAAGTATAAGGTAGGACATGCTCTGATGTGTGTAGCATGCCCTATTAGTTAATTACAGCCATTTTTGTTTTTCACTATTGAAGGCTACCTGTTCTCCATAGGCTAGAATGGGCAGTTAGATTATTACATTCTTATAATCCTAGCTGACTCGGGGAACATGGTAGAAATTCGAATTTAATATGCCTGAACTCAGAATGATAAAATACATCTGTTAGTAAAGTTGGTTTTAATATTCTGTGTTTGAAAATGCCACTTTTAGAAAGTAGGTGTAAACAAAGTGCTCAGGAACTGGTTTGGACTAGGCAGAGGCCTCTCTGCCTGCAGAGAACAAAGGATTTTGCGGTATAAATATTGGGACCCTGATTCCAAGAAATTAGATCACTTCTGGAACAAGAAACCTTTTGCCAAGGAGAAGAACTAAGGAAGCTGCAGGCGTTTTACTGCCCCTCTGCCAGTGTGCTGTTTGCTGGGTTGGCCTGCAGTGGTTGCTTCATTGCCAAGGAAAGGAGAAGGAACTTTTTAAGGACTTTCATCATCTTCAGAATATTCTCCAAGGGCTTGAACTGTGCTTGCCTCCTGCTGAAGTCTCAGGGACAAAAGACTTTGGGGTCCATTAGGATGGCGGGCGGACGGAGATCGGGACCATAAGGGCGGGGGTCCCGTTGGGGGTATTAGGATGTGCCCGCCTCAGTGGCGGGCACATCCTATATGTTTTACATTGTGGCGGGCGGTGCTCTCTGCACTGCCCGCCACAATGCAAAACATAAGTTGACGCATTTACATATGCAAAGCGGGAGGCACCGCGCGGTGCCTGCCGCTTTGCATATGTAAATGTGGGGGGTACCATAGGTACCCCCCATGTGCCCCCCCCGACAGTGGCGGCAACCTGGGGGCCCAGCAGGGGGCTCCCACAGCATTCTCCGCCTGCCTTTCCGCCACGGAAAGGCCCCTACATTGTGCCAACGTAATATGGCTGGCGATGTCCATTAGACACCGCCACCATATTAATCTATTACCGCCGCGGTCGCAAGGCGACCGCGGCGGTAAAGCATCCGCCGCTGTCCCCTCCGCCATCCTAATCTGGCGGAGGGGAAAACGAGAGTGGTTGTCGGGCGGATTGCCTCCGCCAGGGTGGCGGTGGCTACCGCCACCCTGGCGGAGGCAATCCGCCCGACATCCTAATGGACCCCTTAATCTCCAGCTCCCCTCTGAATTTCCTTGCCGGGAATTCTCAACTCCAGACATTTGTGTGTCGCTGGGAGCTGGAAGCGCGACGCATCAAGACGAAGCGTGTCACAGCCGCAGCTGAAATCGTCGCATCGCCGGAGAAGCGATCCTTCACTGCATCTCCATGGAAGCGTGTGTTAATCGAAGCTGCCTGCTTCACCAGAGAGGCGTGATGCCATCGAGAGAGTCGCCATCGCATCGCCGGAGAAGCTTCTCGTAGGGCCTGTCGTGGCTCCAAAGTACTCAGTCGTCGCAAGGCTGCCAGGATGTCTATGCATCGCATCGCCACATCAAGAGCGCCATCTTCTCGCATCGCAACCGGATCATCACATCACATGAAGGCGCCATCTTGCGCACTGCAACGGGCCCGCAGGCCGAGAATCTACGCACCACCTCCGCACCGTTAAGGATTACGACGCATCCCTTACTCTGCGCAAGCATTGAGGCCTGACGCATCGTCTCCCCCGGATCACGGAACCAACGCAGCTCCCCTTTTGCGAGCCTTTTGTTTACTTTGCCTTACTCATCCAGGTACTTTGTTGAGAACTTTGTCGCATTCATCATCAACTAGAACTAAGTAACTTTTATCATCTTTAAAGCAATCTTAAGTGTAGTATTGTGGATTTTTTTCATTTCTGGTCTTGTGTTAATCCTATATAAAGAATACTTATTTTTATAAAACCTGTGTGTGTCCATCTGTAGTGTTTTCACTGTATTACTGTGTATATTCACAAATGCTTAACACACTGCCTCTGAGATAAGCCTGTCTGCTTGAGCCAAGCTACCAAGGGGGTGAGCAGGGGTTATTAAGGAGTGTAATCCCCTTATCCTGATTTAGAAGTAAGGGTCCCTATTTGGACAAAGGTGAATACCATTGCCAACTAGAGACCCCCAGATCTAACAGTAACCTTCTCCCTTTGGACAGATAATTCTCTGAAATCATGTCAGATTTTAGCCCAAGGCAGTAAGATTGGTCAATATGGACCTGTAAAAGACTTAGAAGTGGAGTAAGTGTCTCCTTACCTTCTCTGCTTCAGAGCCTTTGCTGATAAGCCTGAAACAACATTCTCCTTCCTCTGATGAAAAGTTGGTAGAAATGTACAATACCTGTTTGAAAGATGTTTTCAGTATTCTTACCCTGTCCTAGAGATCAATCTCTCAGAGAGGACTCGCCCCTCACAGTGCTGCTACACTGATCCCCACCTCATTAAAGCACAACTCTGCTCTGTCAGTGCGAAATCGCTAAAATCAAAATCTCCCAGAAAAGAAAAAGGAATCGTAAACTGCCTGAGAATAATGTACTGAAGTAGCAGAGAAGCAGGAACTTCTGCTTATTGTATTACACATGAAAGATATGAAGAAAATTGTACTAAAGAACTAAAAATATTCAGTGAACTGTTCAGAGTGCAAAATTCACACATTACACCAGGCTAATTCGTGAAGGTGTTAATCTGTCTGGAAAACCCACAATTATACCTCACTTACCTCTTCCTACTCTCTTTTGACCATTCTTTCTTTTTCTCTAGCTGGAATGAGCCCATCCTTAAAAAATTAGACCATCATTGAGTTAATGAATACTACACAATGTTCAAGTGACCCATATCTGCCCTCCTAGATTAAAGAATTTACTCTGACTTTAGAACCAGTCTTCGTGGAGATAGTTAATAAGTCCTTGGCGGAAGAATGTATGCCCAGAAAAATGCATAAATTACCCAACACCCAGGGATAAAACAAAGTCCCTGGGTAAAGAGTTCATTAGTCATTTTACTCTTTATTTAATTATTTGTATTGGGAAAGCAGCAAAAGTTAATTTACGATACATTACATGATCAGAATAACAGTTTTCAAAATACAAACAGAAAATAAATATGTCAAATGACACGTGTCATAGGTATTTGTTTTTCAACCCTGGATGAAGTGTATTGATTATAGTCTATCTGACGCAGTTATACCTTGTAAAACTTTTATGTAAGAAGCAGGCTATCTATTTAGTGTACTAAAACGAAGTACACTGTGCAGAAATTCCAATGGAACCCTTACTGGTACAAAGAGGCTAAAGTAGAGAATACTAGTAGCAGAGAAGTCAGGCTTATCAGAGGGTAGTGCTAAGTATTTGTTGTACTTACAGAGGCAATAAATGAGAGATACACAAAATAATAAATCCGAACATAATTTGTAAGAAAATGTAGATTTTTATTTAATTTTTAAGACCAAGAACTTCAATCTACAGTAAGTACTTTAGGAGTTGCGATTTTTAAAACTTCGTAAAATGCATCACTATTGTGTGCAATTACGCACCGTTGAAGTCAATGGGGAAAAGCAGAAAAATGCATAGAAAATCAAGCAGTGCTTTTGCGAAATTCACCTTCTCATTTTAGCTCTATAGCAGGGCCAGGTCTAAAGTTTCAGCAGCAGAAGCTTGGGAGCATCCTGGATCCGCCCAAGAGCAATGTGCTGTAGGTTATGGTAGCTGGTGCGAACGATGAAGGGGGCCACCTGTAAAGGTACTACACTGGAGGACTTAGAGGTAAGTCCAGTGGATCCCACTTGAGGGAGTAGGTTGCAGGGTTGGCAGGACCATGGAAGCATGGCTGATTTGCCATTACTGGGGCAGGTGGGGCTGGGTGCAGAGCAGATGTGTCAGCCAGGCTTCATGCATCAAGAAGTCTTTGCGCTCAGGAGCAGCAAACTTGGAGAGGGGATTTCAGGACAGCTGGGCCACTCAGGTTGTGGGTCACAGGGTCTCAATGTCCCTCAATGGGTGCTTGCTTCTTGAATCAGTGGAATTTGGAATGGACACTTCATCAAGCTGTTTGTTGTAGGGGATCCGGTACCCCAGGTATTTCTATGGTGCGGCTCTGGTAGGTCCTGGTGTCTCCAAACTTGGTGGGGAAACAGACATTACCCTCTGAAGCTGTTGTTCCTATTTTGGTGTGTGTGCTGCTTTGAAGTCGTGAGGAAGCAGCAGGTTTACAAACTGGACTCAGCGGGATTGGTGCCTGCAGTGAGCAGGGGAGTGATACCTTCAATCCAAGAGAGGTTCATGGTGATTGCCCCAGTAGAGCCTCTTACAAACCCATGCCCTAGGTACCAGGGGTACCATCAGGGATTTACAGGGGTGGCTAAAGTTGTGTGAAGTGGTGCCAATTGTGGTACAGTTTTGGGAAAGATATCTGGCACTGGGAACCTGGTTAGCCGGGACACAGTGCACTTGCAGTTCAAAATCACTTCAGGCATCAAGCAAAAAGTGTGGGTTAACCACGTGAAAAGAATCACTTTCCTACAATTTATCACAATTAGAATGACATTTTGGCCAGTCCTCTTTGATTGTGCTAGCTTAGGTGTTCAATTCATCATCCTCTTCATATGCCTGCTTTCATTCCTCTTTTGAAATCACCCTTATGCACAAGGCTCCAATTACCACTATCCATCCTTGATCCTCTTTACTTTTAAGATCTGTGCCACACTAATGGCCATCCAACATCCTAATCCTTGACAAATTTCCTGTAAAAATTCCACCACTAACAAGCCATCATGACAAACACCCTTTCTTATCTTGCTGATAAGCTCACTATCTCTGGTCGTTCTCAGCACACTTGCAACCAGAACATCATCAGACTAAGAAGTGTTAAAAAAAACAAGACCTCAAGCCTTTTCCATATGTATACCCAGGATCTGGGGCACCATCCCCTTATGCATCAGTACTGTCCCAGCTCTGTTCACGTTTCGGAGAAAAAGTTGCAGACTCGCCTCTTTAAAGAACGATACATCACAATTCATTAGCTATCGAAACCCATCAATCTTTCCTATCACTCGTTGACTATACATTTGTCTTTGACCCAGTACAGCACTCAGCTGCCTTTTGGATATTTTTGTGCTATAGACTTACCACATACAGATGCACATACCACAAAATTATACTTTTCCACTGTAGATAGTCACTTGGCAATTCAAGGAGACACTTGCGGCTAGTTACGATTTAGTCATAAATGCGCTAATGGCTTATCTTTGGCTCTATTCTTGGAGAGTGCATCCCAAGCACACCTTTTATTTATGAGATAAGGTGCATTCTTGTCCTTTCAATCAGCGCTAGTGCACAATTTAGTGCCTAGTGCCAATGCAGGCACCCTGGTACTATGCTGCAAGGGGGTCTGTGTTGTTGGCAAGATTGTTTTTGTGCAGGAGAAGGCACCTTCCTGCACAAAAGCAATCCATGGAGGTTTTTTTTCTCGTTTTCTGTGTGCTGCAGAATGCAGCTTGCCTGGAAAGAGGAAAAAACAAGAAGAAATGAAAAAAATTCTCCATGTTATTACTGCTCTAGGGAGGCTGTAAAGTTTTAGTGCTGCCCCAGGTTTATGTGATTTTGTAATTCTGGGACGCATCACAATCCATGGGTGTTTTATGGGAACACCCATTGCAATCTCCATGAAGTGCCTCATTGAAGCAAAGTAAGCAACGCAGCGCTTTGCGTTGCCTTGCCTTAATCCACATCTATATAGCCATGCAAAGCCACGTGGGGTGGCTTTGTGTTGCTTCATAGAGATATGATTGAGGCCTGCTCCACCAGTGTCAAAAAAAGTGAAGCCCCGGTAGCACAGACATCTTGTAAATAAGCAGTTCAGTGTCTTCTCTCTCACCACTGGAGCCACTGATGGTATATTCAAACCTGTCATTATGGCTGACATGCACATTTTCATCTGCATTCTCTAAACGTTTCCCAAGTTCCTACTATGATACAGACTTCCTAGATGAGTTGGTTCACTGCAAGATATCACAAGTGTTCCCTGATAAGGCACATATGCACACACCTAGCTTTTCCTCTAATCTATAGTACCAACAATAATGGCTTTTCCTTTCCCTTTCACCCACAGGTCTCAGTGGATATCCCCTGAGGTATACAACCTTTACCACGCAACTTTTACAACGACCTACCATTACCACGCATTTTTTACAACGCAGGATCCATTACAACGCATACCATTACAACGCATGTATTTACAACGCAGGTACCTTTACAACGCATACCGTTACAACGTAAGTATTGGTAAGTATATCATTTTATTAAAAATATTATAAGTTTGGGTTTTTGGGTAAAGGGGTATTTTTAGGGTTCAGGGTCAGTTTTGGGTTTTTGGGTAAAGGGGTATTTTTAGGGTTCAGGGTCAGTTTTGGGTTTTTGGGTAAAGGGGTATTTTTAGGGTTCAGGGTCAGTTTTGGGTTTTTGGGTAAAGGGGTATTTTTAGGGTTTAGGGTCAGTTTTCAGTTTTTGGGTAAAGGGGTATTTTTAGGGTTCAGGGTCAGTTTTCAGTTTTTGGGTAAAGGGGTATTTTTAGGGTTCAGGGTCAGTTTTCAGTTTTTGGGTAAAGGGGTATTTTTAGGGTTTAGGGTCAGTTTTCAGTTTTTGGGTAAAGGGGTATTTTTAGGGTTCAGGGTCAGTTTTCAGTTTTTGGGTAAAGGGGTATTTTTAGGGTTCAGGGTCAGTTTTCAGTTTTTGGGTAAAGGGGTATTTTTAGGGTTCAGGGTCAGTTTTCAGTTTTTGGGTACAGGGGTATTTTTAGGGTTCAGGGTCAGTTTTGGGTTTTTGGGTAAAGGGGTATTTTTAGGGTTTAGGGTCAGTTTGGGGTTTTTGGGTAAAGGGGTATTTTTAGGGTTCAGGGTCAGTTTGGGGTTTTTGGGTAAAGGGGTAGAGGGTAAAAATTAAATATAATTAAATTTAAATTACATTAAATTAAATTGATTAAATTAAATTAAATTACATTAATTAAATTAAATTAAATTACATTAATTAAATTAAATTAAATTACATTATATTATTTTAATTAAATTACATTAAAAAAAATATTATATACTTACCAATACTTACGTTGTAATGGTATGCGTTGTAAAGGTACCTGCGTTGTAAATACATGCGTTGTAATGGTATGCGTTGTAATGGATCCTGCGTTGTAAAAAATGCGTGGTAATGGTAGGTGTGGTAAAAGTATGCGTTGTAACGTCATACATCCTCCCCTGAAGACAATATACAGCAGATTACTACTCTAGTAGGCCATTAGGACACTCAAACATTGATGTGTTTGCTTGCATTCGAGCATATTCACAACCCATGTCAAGCCACTGAAGGTTTGTGTGCATGTGTGTATGGGTGTATATGTGTCTATATGCTTCCTGAAGCAGTAGCGGCTGCTACTGGTCAGGGGTGGTGAGACGAGGGGGGATTCATTCTTTTTTTTTACTTACCTTATAACGGCCAGCTGGCCACCACCTCCCCTGCGTGCTCTTTTTTCTTCCTCTGCAGTCTGGCCCAGAGCAGGAAGCACCTGGCACACAGACTCCCCTGAGCCAATCATAATGCTAGAAATCATAAAGCGTTTCCTCAATCTAGGGAACGGCCCTCTGGGCACTGCCGCTTAGGATCAGTCGATCTCTAAATGTTGTACGTCCTTATTAATCAAAAACTTCCACTGTTGCGATCATCAAATTTGGATTTTAATAAATCATGTTCATGAATTTCCAATGTTGTATATCACATCAAAAAAGTTATTCTTGTATTTTTGCATCCATAGAAAACATTCGAAAAAACGTATTCCCTAAGGCATCATCCCAATACATTTCGTGCCCATAACAGGCACTTTGTCAGGGGAATCTGTTAAATAAACAATAAACCACTATGAGGGTCCACAACATAAAAAGAATGTCACAATCTAAGCAAATGATTCAACCGCTCGACAGTATCATTGCCAATTCTAAAAAAGGTATTACTTCGTGTAAAGAAAAGTGAAAATCGTAAGCTGGTGTCATAGAGACGTGAACTGTTAATTAAAAATCACAGCGTGTAAACTTCTGTGTGTGCAAAGACAGATAGAAAATAACGACCATGAACGGCCAGGAGAACGCCGTAACATCTCTAAAGTGCGGAAGGTAACAACGAAAAGCATGATCATAGATACCACCAACGTGAAACGTGACTTCGCCCGTATCCCAATTTAATCAAGTTTGCGTCTTACCGCTCTTCAAAGTGTAAGGTCTCGGTTTGTCTCTAAGTCGGATTGAACTCTAAGACCCGGCAAAGCCTGTTAGTATATGAAGAAGAACCAGCGTGATGTCAGCGTGATGTTTTCCAACAGTGATGACGGACTGCTAACCCAGTTGTGAAAACTAGGTTCGGCCATTTTGTAACGGGTTCAAACTGATGACTATAGTGTCGACCATATTAAAAGTGTGAAAAGGCAATGTGACTCATGCAAAAAAATGTTCTGTACTAAATCAAACGTTCATGAATAAACCTATGTTATTAGTGAACAGCACATATTTAAATACAGTACAAAGATTGGCCAGATGAAATTGACACATGATTATAAAATTAAACAATTCATCACTTGATATTGTCAGGTTCACATGTAGCACGAGAGTTCCAAGCGGTCATTAAGCCCATGGGGCTTCAAAGAGTCAAGTCTGTGAATCCATTGAATCTCTTTTTGTAATAATCGTCTATTTACATCCTGATTTCCAATGTTGGTGATGGTTTCAAGAACCATAAACTGTAATTGGGAGATGTTGTGTCTGTGTTCATTGAAGTGTACAGCAGCGGCTGATTTCTCATTTCTAGTCCTTATATTACTTTTGTGTTCTGTCAATCGTGTCTTAATCTTCCTTGTAGTTTTGCCCACATAGACCAACCCACATGGGCACTTAAGCAGATAAATTAGATTCATAGAATCACAGGTTGCTGTCACTTTGAGTTGTATAGGGTTACCATGCCGAGGATGGTTGATCGTAGTTCCTTTTATAATGGCATGGCAATTGTTGCAATTGTGACATGGTATTGTGCCCTTGAATTTATCTTGATTGGCTGTCTGTGTACGTTTTTTGAGTAGATCTTGGATAGTCTTGCTGCGACTATATGCAAATCTCGGTTGAGCTTTAAAGATTCCTTTGAAATCCGGTTCATTAGATAAGATTAACCAGTGTCTGAGGATAGATTGCTTATAAGCATAACTCTTGGTAGAGTAAGTTGATACAATGACTGAACGCCTCTCTGAGATTTTTGGTGTGCTTTTTAACAGCTCCAAACGTGTTTTTGCATTGCACCTATTCGTGGCAATTTCCAAAATCTTGCTACTCCAATCTTCGCTTGATCAGAAATTTCAAGTTTTGCTACTGGAGGTACTAAATTTCACATTGTACCAAAGTTACTTTGAATGGCAAGAACACTATTACTTGCAACTCACAGGTACAAGTATGGGAAATTGCGTGGCACCTTGCTACGCGAATATCTTTATGACCAACTTTGAATCTGATTTCATTCTCAATGGTGAATACTGGAAGAAACATGCAAGTGCTTTTTACAGATTCATAGATGACATCTTTGTTCTCTGGCAAGGCCCCAAAGATCTTTTACAACAACAATTGGAAGATTTAAACAGAATCAATGATCGTATCCAATTTACTTTCAACGTCAATCAAAAAGCCATTGCATACTTGGATGTACTAGTTCAAATTGAGCACAACAAGATCAAAACAACATTACACAAGAAGTCTACAGATCGCAACAACCTGTTGCACTACAGAAGCTTTCATCAGAATTCACTCAAGAACAATTTACCACTATCACAATTATACCGAGTGAAAAGGATAGTATCAGAACCTGAGGAATCTCAAACACAAATACAAAACATGTTACATCGTTTTAAGGAAAGAGGATATCCCCCTAAGATTTTGGAAATTGCCACGAATAAGTGCAATGCAAAAACACGTTTGGAGCTGTTAAAAAGCACACCAAAAATCTCAGAGAAGAGTTCAGTCATTGTAACAACTTACTCTACCATGAGTTATGTTTATAAGCAATCTATCCTCAGACACTGGTTAATCTTATCTAATGAACCAGATTTCAAAGGAATCTTTAAAGCTCAACCGAGATTTGCATATAGTCGCAGCAAGAATATCCAAGATCTACTCAAAAAACGTACACAGACAGCCAATCAAGATAAATTCAAGGGCACAATACCATGTCACAATTGCAACAATTGCCATGCCATTATAAAAGGAACTACGATCAACCATCCTCGGCAAGGTAACCCTATACAACTCAAAGTGACAGCAACCTGTGATTCTATGAATCTAATTTATCTGCTTAAGTGCCCATGTGGGTTGGTCTATGTGGGCAAAACTACAAGGAAGATTAAGACACGATTGACAGAACACAAAAGTAATATAAGGACCAGAAATGAGAAATCAGCCGTTGCTGTACACTTCAATGAACACAGACACAACATCTCCCAATTACAGTTTATGGTTCTTGAAACCATCACCAACTTTGGAAATCAGGATGTAAATAGATGATTATTACAAAAAGAGATTCAATGGATTCACAGACTTGACTCTTTGAAGCCCCATGGGCTTAATGACAGCTTGGAACTCTCGTGCTACCTGTGAACCTGACAATATCAAGTGATGAATTGTTTAATTTTATAATCATGTATCAATTTCATCTGGCCAATCTTTGTACTGTATTTAAATATGTGCTGTTCACTAATAACATAGGTTTATTCATGAACGTTTGATTTAGTACAGAACTTTTTTTGCATGAGTCACATTGCCTTTTCACACTTTTAATATGGTCGACACTATAGTCATCAGTTTGAACCCGTTACAAAATGGCCGAACCTAGTTTTCACAACTGGGTTAGCAGTCCGTCATCACTGTTGGAAAACATCACGCTGACATCACGCTGGTTCTTCTTCATATACTAACAGTCTTTGCCGCGTCTTAGAGTTTAATCCGACCTAGAGACAAACCGAGACCTTACACTTTGAAGAGCGGTAAGACGCAAACTTGATTAAATTGGGATACGGGCGAAGTCACGTTTCACGTTGGTGGTATCTATGATCATGCTTTTCGTTGTTACCTTCCGCACTTTAGAGATGTTACGGCGTTCTCCTGGCCGTTCATGGTCGTTATTTTCTATCTGTCTTTGCACACACAGAAGTTTACACGCTGTGATTTTTAATTAACAGTTCACGTCTCTATGACACCAGCTTACGATTTTCACTTTTCTTTACACGAAGTAATACCTTTTTTAGAATTGGCAATGATACTGTCGAGCGGTTGAATCATTTGCTTAGATTGTGACATTCTTTTTATGTTGTGGACCCTCATAGTGGTTTATTGTTTATTTAACAGATTCCCCTGACAAAGTGCCTGTTATGGGCACGAAATGTATTGGGATGATGCCTTAGGGAATACGTTTTTTCGAATGTTTTCTATGGATGCAAAAATACAAGAATAACTTTTTTGATGTGATATACAACATTGGAAATTCATGAACATGATTTATTAAAATCCAAATTTGATGATCGCAACAGTGGAAGTTTTTGATTAATAAGGACGTTCAACATTTAGAGATCGACTGATCCTAAGCGGCAGTGCCCAGAGGGCCGTTCCCTAGATTGAGGGAACGCTTTATGATTTCTAGTAATTCACACCTAAAGTCCGACTAGGTGATACCTCCGGTGCACGCAACAATTTTCACCTGCCACTTTCAAATTGAGCTTGTGACCAGTCTACTTTGATTTTGTTACCAATTATAATGCTGCAATGCAGCGTTGTGATTGGTCTGAGCGCTGTGGATTGGTGCTCAGACTCAAACAGGGAGCCTGTGCATGTTCCTGACCAGCCTGTGTAATGCAGCCTGGTAGGAACATGCAAAATGCGTATGAACTGTTGGTCAGCCGAATAGCGCCAGTCAAACAGTTCATGTGCACTTTTGGTAGTGCAAACCACTCCCCCCTGCACTGCCCAGCCCTGCCCGCCCCACACTACACACATGCCACAGGAAAAATACAACGACAATAATGATACGTTATTATTATTTTATTTTTCCTTTTTGCGCACTGGGGCAACGCTCCTCTGCCTTAGCGGAGGAGCCGCATCTGCCCTGAGTTATGTGTTGCTGTCACTTCGCTCTATGTAAGACTGTCAAAAGTGTGTCTCTTCCCACTTCTGCTTTGTACATTGGCGTGCCATCGTTTGTGAATTTCAAAGCACACTTTTCAGGTTGATGAGTGACTTCATCATCACGTTGATCTGATACTTCTGATTCTTCCTCTGCCTGTCAGTTTCCACAGTTGTGTCGGAGGGATTCCCACAATTCACTGTATCCTCGTGTTTCCTCTCTCTGTATATTGAGTCTATTGATTCTAAAAGATGCTGCCTTCTAAAAGCCAATCTATCAATCATAAGTATGAAGGCAGCAGCATAGACCTGGACGAGGCAAAAAACACAATAATTACATCTGTGGTGTGTGTCCTTATGTGTCTGCAGCAGCCTCTTTTACCCCAAATCATTGTGTCTCTGATTGCATGACATTCACCTCCCCTACTTTCAGTGCCAATACTCTTTTAACTCCATCTGCCAGTGACAGATTCTATTTTAAAGAAAGATTTTCCATATGAATGCATTGAATGATGACTGCCATTTTCTTGCCAGAATGGGTAGTTCCAGGAAACACCAATTCTGTAATTTTTATACATTAGTACAAATATTTTTGTGACATAGCTCGTAAAGATTTCCATACCAAGAGCTTGTTATCCAATGGTACTGCTCATACCCTCGACCCTGACATGCTCATCTGAATAATAAATGCTTTCGGCTGCATATTTTTTATGCCCATTTGTAATCTCATGTTGGAGAATCCGGAGGAGTGAACAGAAACCTGGACATTATTCATAATTAGCTAAAAAGACAGCTAGATGGGAACATATCACATTTACATCAAAATTCAGCCATCCTGCATTTAGAAGACGGAATTTCAAGTAAACAAGCTTTCTTTGCTCACTGCCTGTCTAACAGCAATTCAGTTCATGCAGCGGCTGCTCTGCACCAGTAACAAATCACCATAACAGTTTCTTGGGTAAACAAAGTACCATCATTTTACAAAGCAGAAAAATGTAAACGATATATCATCTGCTCTGCTAACAAGTAATACAAAATTGAGTGTGATAGTTTAGAACTATAGTTTCAAACCAAACTTGAGAACAACTTACTGCATAGCCTCAGGCCACTATTGTGAAGCCTACTAGGTGGTTACAAATCAGAAATGAGAACTTATTGTAAACTCACTAAAGAATTTTAAAATTACATAAAAAAATTAAATCAACATTAAAAAGTGAATGCATTGTAACAATGCTGAAAAATGAAAATTAGTACCCAAAGGGCGGCATTTCAAAAGTATATTTTTCATGTGTAATCATGCAGAATTGAACCAAACCTGAAGGGTAACAGTGAGAGCTCCTCAGTCGTTATCATTAACTGGATTCACATATTGATGAGTGTGGCAGCTAAACTGTCGTGAAACTTATCCCTGTATGTCAACAGTATCATAATTGCACTAAACCATCATTACTAAGTGTAGTAGACATTTTTTTAACTCTATTTTCTTTATTAATTTAGGGCCATATTATCAAGAAAGGGCAATACATTATCGCTGCTTTTATAGGCAGGAAACTGCCGCTAAAGCGTTGGTAATGGGCTTGATAATATGCCCTTGTGAATTCCCATAGAAGCGCAGGTTAACACCAGAACCTGGGCTTCTATGGGAATTCACAAGGGCATATTATCAAGCCCATTATCGCTGCTTTAGCTGCAGTTTCCTGCCGATAAAAGCGGCGATAATGTATCGCCCTTTCTTGATAATATGGCCCTTAATTCCCTTGTAGGCGATTTACCCTACACAATGTCTGCAACAAATGTGTCGATTCGTGCCCTTTCTCACTTTTTTTAGGGGGCCAACACCAGGCTCTTTCAGATGTGACGTAGGTGTGAGAAATGCATTATTCACTTTTCTTTTTGAATTCCTTTTGCTTTCACGTCATCTCAGTCAGTCTTTTTCTCCAGAATTAAGGTACGTTAGATAGGCAACTTGATGGTCTTCTAAATACTTCTATGACACATTCTCTGGGTTCTTAATATCGACCTACAAAATATCACATCCACTACATCAAATCTTACTACTTCATCAATGTAAGCATATATTTTATATTCTTTACTCCACATCAACTTACATAATACCTATTTCTTGATGTAATGGATATGATAATTTTGTTATATGATATAATGCATGAGAAGTAGTGAGAGAGTACCTCTTAAACCTGCAAATGCACACCTGTATAGCAACACATTTTACCAGAAAACAGTACTAAAGACCTTTTCGAAGGCATATAGAGCCAGATGTACAAAGCATTTTACCATTCACAAATGGTCCATTGGGCTTTTTGCAACAGGTAAAATGCATTTTGCCATGTACAGACAGCAAAATGCGACTCAGTAACTCGTTACTGAATCGCATTTTGCTTTTGCGATTCGCTATTAGGAAGGGGTGTTTTCATGGCGTCCCTTCCTAATACTGAATGGCACTGGTATGTTTGAATGTTTTGCAACCAGAAATGCGGTCGCAAAACATTCACAGATACCATCAACTTCTTGTTGGTGGTAACCCATTCGCAAACAGCAAGGGGTCCCCAAGGGAACCACCTTCCCCTTTGTGAATGTGCGTGCCAAAATTTTTTTAAAGCAGCCAGCGGTACCAAGGACCACTACTCTTAAAACATAAAAAGCTACCTTTTTATTTTTATTTTTGAAACGTATCCGGGCTGTATTAGAAAAAAAGATGTAGCTTTATTTAAAAAGCAGTCCCAGACATGGTGGTCTGCTGACCCCAGCAGGCCACCATCCATCCCTGTGATTGTAGCCATTCAAAATGGTTTGCAAATTGTGGCCTGCCTCGTGAATATTGATAAGGCAGGCCCATTTGCGATCCACTGCGAATCACTAACAGTGTCAAACACACTTTTTTACATCGCAGTTTGCGATTTCCAAATAGTGAATTGCTAAAATGTGCTATTAGGAAATCAAAAACATGCAATTTCGTGCATCTGACTGATATTTATTAAACTTGTGTCATTCTGACGAGTGGAGCACATAATCATCTCATGACCAGACTCTCCACTGAGAGCACACCAGCATAAACTCTGGGGTCAGGGGCTTCCACTGGTAGAGGTATTTAACCTCCTCGATCCACAGTATTCGGGTGTTCTCGGCAGTGAAGAATCGGCAGAGAGGTGCAAATAGTCGGGCTCCTCGCTAGCGTCTCGGTAGAGGCTAGCATCTCGGTGGTGTGCTGTCTGCCCTTTAAAGATACCTTAGTCCAGGATCGTGCCCAACGTTGGAATCTTCTTGAATTTATCTGTTCCTCAGAGCAGAGCATCCTTCCTCGATATCAAGTGAGGTTACCCTTCCAGTGTCTCTCATTTTGTTTTTTACGTCTGGCGGATTACAACCTTCCCGCCTTTTGGATTCCTGTTCCCGCCCCCCCCCCACCCCCCTCTATATACATTGTTCCCTTTTCGCCCTGATGAAGGTGTAGCCCCAGCGTTGGCGTCTTTCGTGAAGGGGAAGCTGGATGATATCTACCCTTTTCCATGATGAGCAGTACTATTCTGTCTCATGACCAGCTTGTGGGTTTTTTTCCATCTTTTTTTACCTGTGTGAATGTGGTGAATTATGTGATTGAGATATGGAGTTGAATGTTGAGTGCCAGTATCATGTGGAGGATTGAATGTGTAGTATGATAGAGGAGTGTGGGATGGGTCATTTGAAATTCTTTGTTCTTAATGTATTTAATTGTATTCTGTCAAGCATCATATCTTTTTGAAATAATTGTTAAAAATCAATAAAATGTTATATATTTTGTACCCCTTGGTGTGATTTATCTTCTCTGCACTTAAATTGATCCGGTGACAGTGTGTTTATTTAAGGACCCCTCTCTGGGGCCTTGCCTTATCAATTGGGGCAGGTAGTTCCTGTTGTTGGTGTTTCCGTTGTTCCCCTGTTTACCTGCCCTTATCTATTCAGGGGTCCCCCTTTTCAGTAGTATTTGCTGCACACCATAGACTTTGCTCAGACTGCAAGCAGGAAAATGGGTTAGAGTTGGAGCCTTGAGAAGATCCAAAACAAGGACAAAAAAGAGATGCGAGCTGTGCCACTCATCTATATTTTTTAGCGCTTGGTTTTAATCAGTTTTCCTGAGAACTAAGTGCAGGGGAACCTCCCTTGCTTCTTCGGGACCCTCCCTCTCCTTTCTTAAACATTTCCCAGCCTTGACCATTACAATGATCCTTGGAATGTCTCTAAGAGTCCTCAAATTCATATCAGCTGTCTGGGTTCCCTCTGACCCTTCTTCTTAGGGACCACTTGAATCCTGTAGCAATCTAAATGGAAGCCAGTATAGCCTAGACACATGCACCACAAAATCGCAGAGACAAGTTCATATCTGCAATACCATGTCCCAAATGGATGGGTAGATGACCAAATAGCAGTTGACTGGCAGACAGAATTAAAAAGATAGAAGAGGTTAGTAAAGCACTCTCTCTAGCAGGTGACAGGTAGAAAGACCTATTCTGCAACTATAATCACTTTGCTGCTACCATTGTCGGTATTCTAGAGCCTAGATAGATTTCAGTAGTCACTCTCTTAAAATGGAAAGTGCATATGGTTAGACCCTTAGTCCACAGAGTCCTGCTCTGGGATTCCCTCCAAATTGAGGAAGGCCCTTTGTACACACATGACCATCGTGTGTGCTGAGTTGGAGGTCAGAAACACTGCAACTTACTATGGGGAATTTGATGCACTGATGCAGAGCAACTTACAGTTCTCTCCCTTCATAATTATCAAGCACAAGAGTGGCATGTGATCCTCTGGACCAAAAAACTGGTACCAAACAATTATGTTAACAACCCGAAGAAGGCCCACACAAATGGCAAACCACTCTTCCTAATTGGTAGTCCAGTCCTGTTCTATAAGTAGCAATCTGTGGCCGAATCAGGCAACTGGACTCTCGTTGAGCTAGGCATGGTCTGCCCATAGTCAAATTGACTGTAGTTATAGGTCTTAAAGATGGGTGCATTGCACTGATTGCCTTTCAGATCATCACCTTCTGACACTCCTTAGCCTAGATTACCTTCCTGAGCTCTTTCTAAGTGGTTAGGGCAGTAATTAAGGCAACAATGTTTTCATAGTTGGCCACAAAGTTCCTTTAGTAATGAGTGAGGCCCAGGAAAGTCCTCAGGTGAGTCTCAGTTGTGGGGACTTCCCAATCAAGTATGGTCTGTATCTGTACCTCAAAAGAGCAAATCTTCTCTGTCTTCACCTGATGTCCAAGATAGACCACGGAGTATTGACTTTCCTGACTCTTCGTTGCATTGATGGTCAGTTTAGCTTCTTGCATCCTAACCAACACCTCCTCGAGATGCATCTTTTGGTCTCCCCATGAAATGATAAACACAGCAATGTTATCCAAGTAGACCATGATGAACTCCTCCAAGGAGGAAAACACATAGTTAGCTAGGCAGAGAAAACTGGCAGGTGAATTCTTTAACACAGTGCACAACCTTAAACTGAAAGGGTACACAGTCAAAATATCGAGTTCTTTATGTCGACTAGCACTAATATCGAGTTTAAAAAATCGAAGGTAAGAAATGTCGATGTTGGAAATATCGTAGTACTAAATATCGTTTTTTGTGTAATGAAAATAATATCGAGTAAAGTAATGTCGAGATAAGAAATATCGATGTATAAAATATCGAAAAGTCAAAATATCGACATGTTAAAAAAATGTTTGTAAAATCTTTTTTAAATAATAAATGTGTAAAATTTTAGCCATAATAGTTTATAGTAATAATAAAAAGTTTTATAATGTATTATATATTTTTAGTAGCGGGATGTAGGGTTTATAGGGGATAAGGGTGGGGAGTGTTATAAAAATATATATTGTGATTTTTATATTTTTTTAAACAAATAAATCAAAATTTGAAATTAAAATTAGAAATTAGAAATTATTTTTAAATTTGAAATTAGATAATAAATAGAAATTTGAAATAAAAATTCGAAATTAGAAATTATTTCGAAATTTGAAATTAGATAATAAATTGAAATTTTACAATAATTATAATTTTTAGTAGCGGGATGTAGGGTTTATAGGTGATAAGTGTGGGGAGTATTTACAAAATATATATTGTGATTTTTATATTTTTAAAAAAAAATAAATCGAAATTTGAAATGAAAATTCGAAATTAGAAATTATTTCGAAATTTGAAATTAGATAAATTGAAATTGTACATTAATTATAATTTTTAGCAGCGGGATGTAGGGTTTATAGGGGATAAGGGTGGGGAGTCTTTTAAAAATAAATATTGAGTTTTATATATTATTTAAAATAATTAAATAGAAATTTGAAAAAAAAATAGAAATTATAAATTATTTCGAAATTTGAAATTAGATAATAAATAGAAATTTTACATTAATTTTAATTTTTAGTAGCAGGATGTGGGGTTTATAGGGGAAATGAGTGGGGAGTTTTTTAAAAATATATATTGATATTTTTATATTTTTTAAACAATTAAATAGAAATTTGAAATAAAAATTCAAAATTAGAAATTAATTTGAAATTTGAAATTAGATAATAAATTCAAATTTTACATTAATTAAAATTTTTAGCAGCGGGTCTGAGGGTTTATAGGGGATAAGGGTGGGGAGTGTTTAAAAAATAAATATTGAGCTCTATATATTTTTTAAAACAATTAAATAGAAATTTGATTTTAAAAATATAAAATGTAAAATATTTAGCTATTTAAAATTTGTAAATATTTATAAATGTAAAATTGTCGTGAATTTCAAAAATAATTATCAATTTTACAAGTGGGATGTAGGGTTTCTAGGGGATAAGTGTGGGGAGTGTATTAAAAATAAATATATAATTTTTTATATTTGTAATAAAAACATTAAATAAAAATATGAAAATACATTTAGAAAATAGAAAGTATTTACACATTTGAAATTAATAAAGTTTAATGAATTTTGTATTATTTTGATATAAAAAAGCAATTATATTTTTATGAGTGGGATGTAGGGTTCATAGGGGATAAGGGTGTGGAGTGTTAAAAAACAATAGATTAATTAATAATATAAAAAAAAATATTGAAATTGGTAATATTTTTTTGATTTGTAAAAAAATTTAGAAAATAGAAATTTGTAAACAATTTCTAATTTAAAGTAATTTTGAAAATGTAAAAAATTTTTTACTAGTTGGATGTAGGCTTTATAGGGGATAAGGTATGGGAGTGTTATAAAAATATATGTTGAGAATATAATTTTATAAAAATTAAATAAAGATTTTGGGATTTAAGATTATAAATATGAAAATATTTAGATAATCGAAATTTGATCAAAAATTGTAATTATCAAATACATTTAATTGTTATGAGTGGGATGTAGTTTTTATATGGGATAAGGGTGGGGAGTGTTTAAAAAAATAGAGAGATAAATTTATATTTAAAAAATATACAAAATATAATTAGGAAATGAACATTAGAAATTTGAAAAATAATCGAAATGTTTAATTTGCATATATAGTTAATTTTGCTAAAATACAAAAAGTTTCAGGAGTGGAATTTTTGGTTTAGAGGGGATAGGGGTGGGGAGTGTTTTAAAGAATAATATACTTTTTTTTAATTAAATCTAAATTGGAGGTGGAATAGTATAATAAATATGTTTAGTGTCCTGCGCCTACTATAATTAAATGTAGATTGGAGTTGGAATAGTACATTAAATATGTTCAGTCTCCAGCATCTACCCTAATTAAATGTTAATTGGAGTTGGAATAGTAAATTAAATAGGTTTAGTGTCCAGCACCTACCATAATTAAATTTAGATTGGAGTTGGAATATTAAATTAAATAGGTTCAGTGTCCAGCACCTACCCTAATTAAATGTAGATTGGAGTTGGAATAGTAAATTAAATAGGTTCAGTGTCCAGCACCTACCCTAATTAAATGTAGATTGGAGTTGGAATAGTAAATTTAATAGGTTCAGTGTCCAGCAACTACCATAATTAAATGTAGATTGGAGTTGGAATATTAAATTAAATAGGTTCAGTGTCCAGCACCTATCCTAATTAAATATAGATTGGAGTTGGAATAGTAAATTAAATAGGTTCAGTGTCCAGCACCTACCCTAATTAAATGTAGATTGGAGTTGGAATAGTAAATTAAATAGGTTCAGTGTCCAGCACCTACCTTAATTAAATGTAGATTGGAGTTGGAATAGTAAATTAAATAGGTTCAGTGTCCAGCACTTACCCTAATTAAATGTAGATTGGAGTTGGAATAGTAAATTTAATAGGTTCAGTGTCCAGCAACTACCCTAATTAAATGTATATTGGAGTTGGAATAGTAAATTTAATAGGTTCAGTGTCCAGCACCTACTCTAATTAAATGTAGATTGGAGTTGGAATAGTAAATTAAATCGGTTCAGTGTCCAGCACCTACCCTAATGAAATGTAGATTGGAGTTGGAATAGTACATTTAATAGGTTCAGTGCCCAGCACCTACCCTAATTAAATGTAGATTGGAGTTGGAATAGTAAATTTAATAGGTTCAGTGTCCAGCACCTACACTAATTAAATGTAGATTGGAGTTGGAATAGTAAATTTAATAGGTTCAGTGTCCAGCACCTACACTAATTAAATGGAAATTGGAGTTGGAATAGTAAATTAAATAGGTTCAGTGTCCAGCACCTACCCTAATTAAATGTAGATTGGAGTTGGAATAGTAAATTAAATATGTTCATTGTCCAGCACCTACCCTAATTAAATGTAGATAGGAGTTGGAATAGTAAATTTAATAGGTTCCGTGTCCAGCACCTACCCTAATTAAATGTAGATTGGAGTTGGAATAGTAAAATAAATATGTTCAGTGTCCAGCACCTACACTAATTAAATTGGAGTTGGAATAGTAAATTTAATAGGTTCAGTGTCCAGCACCTACCCTAATTAAATGTAGATTGGAGTTGGAATAGTAAATTAAATAGGTTCAGTGTCCAGCACCTACCCTAATTAAATGTAGATAGGAGTTGGAATAGTAAATTTAATAGGTTCAGTGTCCAGCACCTACCCTAATTAAATGTAGAGTGGAGTTGGAATAGTAAATTAAATATGTTCAGTGTCCAGCATCTACCCTAATTAAATGTTAATTGGAGTTGGAATAGTATATTAAATAGGTTCAGTGTCCAGCACCTACTCTAATTAAATGTATATTGGAGTTGGAATAGTAAATTAAATATGTTCAGTGTCCAGCATTTACCCTAATTAAATGTTAATTTGAGTTGGAATAGTAAATTAAATAGGTTTAGTGTCCAGCACCTACCATAATTAAATGTAGATTGGAGTTGGAATAGTAAATTTAATGGGTTCAGTGTCCAGCACCTACCCTAATTAAATGTAGATTGGAGTTGGAATAGTAAATTTAATAGTTTCAGTGTCCAGCACCTACTCTAATTAAATTTAGATTGGAGTTGGAATAGTAAATTAAATAGGTTCAGTGTCCAGCACACTACCCTAATTAAATGTAGATTGGAGTTGGAATAGTAAATTTAATAGGTTCAGTGTCCAGCACCTACTCTAATTAAATGTACATTTGAGTTGGAATAGTAAAGTAAAGTAAATAGGTTAAGTCTCTAGCAGGTACATAAATTAAATTTAGATTTAAGTGTGAATATTAAAAGGATTTAAATATTTTACTTTATTGAAAATAGATTGAAGAAAACAATAATAGAGTACATACATTTAGAGATAAATAAAAATATTTATACATTGTTATTAAATGAAATGTAATTGAATTTTTAACATATTATTGTGCTGTACAAATTATGTTATACAGGTTTATATATTTTTACATTGCAACATTGATATTCAATATTTTTAATTTCATACAATAAACATATTTATATTAACATTTTTAAATTATAATCAGTTAAATGTATTTAATTTGTTATTATTAATTATATAGTATTAATAATAATAAATTAAAATTATTTGTAAAAAAAGGAAAATAAATACAGAAAAATTATTCATTTAGGGGGTCATTATGATGACGGGCGGAAAACCATAGTGGGGAACGGGACCGCCCGCCATAAGGGCAGGGGTCCCGTGGGGGGAATTAGGATGTGCCCGCCACAGTGGCGGGCACATCCTGTAGTTTTAGCATTGTGGCGGGCGGTGCACTCTGCACCACCCGCCACAATGCTAAAAATGCTTTTTTGCATTTGCATATGCAAAGTGGCAGGCCCCCCCCGGTGCCTGCCACTTTGCATATGCAAATGTGGGGGGTACCATAGGTACCCCCCATGTGCCCCCCCGACAGTGGTGGCAACCTTGGGGCCCTGCAGGGGGCCCCCGCAGCAATCCCCGCCTGCCTTTCCGTGGCGACATTGCCGCCGCGGAAAGGCCTCTACTTTGTGGCATTGTAATATGGCTGGCGGTGTCCATTGGACAACGCCACCATATTAATCCATTACCACCACGGTCGCAAGGCGACCGCGGCGGTAAAGCGGTGGACGGTCTTTCCGTCTGCCGCTGTCCCCTCCGCCATCCTAATCTGGCGGAGGGAAAAACGAGAGTGCTTGTCGGGCGGATTGCCTCCGCCAGGGTGGCGGGGGCCACCGCCACCCTGGCGGAGGCAATCCGCCCGACATCCTAATGGGGCCCATAGTTTCACAATTTTTAACACAACCTGTTTTCATAATTATAACATTAAATATTTAAAAATATTAATATTTAATGTAATAAAAATAAAAAATATGATTATAATAATATAGTTATGGAACAAAGATAGATTAATTGTATAAATGTTGCAAAACATTTTATAACAGTTTGGGTTTTAATTGTAAGACTGAATGCTCCATTCTTAATTCTTGAAAACTTTGCTCCTTTTGGATTGCTGTTAGGAGTTTGTGTAGTGTGGGAGTTGTTCGGCCAGTTGAACATAGGAAGGCATTATGCCAACCTTCAACTGCGTTGTTTGTCTTGGCTTCTTGGTTTAGGGTTGGTAGATATACATTCCACCAAGGTATTAGGAATTTAGGTTGGCGTCTGTGGCCTGACCTGTGTAGTCTTCCCACCCAGGTGTCCTCAAAATAATCCAAAAGTGGAGCTAGTTTTTGTTCATTTTGTGTATAGAAAGGACTTTCTAGTAAAATGTTATAGTGTTCAGCCACATCTGTGATTGGCACGTATGCCCGTCACCATAGTGGGGAACGGGACCGCCCGCCATAAAGGCGGGGGTCCCGTGGGGGGAATTAGGATGTGCCCGCCACAGTGGCGGGCACATCCTGTAGTTTTAGCATTTTGGCGGCCGGTGCACTCTGCACCGCCCGCCACAATGCTAAAAATGCTTTTTTGCTTTTGCATATGCAAAGCGGCAGGCACCGTGCGGTGCCTGCCGCTTTGCATATGCAATGTGGAGGGGTACCATAGGTACCCCCCATGTGCCCCCCAACAGTGGTGGCAACCTGGGGGCCCTGCAGGGGGCCCCTGCAGCAATTCCCGCCTGCCTTTCCGTGGCGGCATTGCCGCCGCGGAAAGGCCTCTACTTGGTGCCATTGTAATATGGCTGGCGGTGTCCATTGGACACCGCCACCATATTAATCCATTACCGCCGCGGTCGCCTTGTAAAGCGGCGGACGGTCTTTCCGTCCGCTGCTGTCCCCTCCGCCATCCTAATCTGGCGGAGGGAAAAACGAGAGTGCTTGTCGGGCGGATTGCCTCCGCCAGGGTGGCGGGGGCCACCGCCACCCTGGCGGAGGCAATCCGCCCGACATCCTAATGGGGCCCATAGTTTCACAATTTTTAACACAACCTGTTTTCATAATTATAACATTAAATATTTAAAAATATTAATATTTAATGTAATAAAAATAAAAAATATAATTATAATAATATAGTTATGGAACAAAGATAGATTAATTGTATAAATGTTGCAAAACATTTTATAACAGTTTTACAAATTTTTTACTAGTAAAATAAATTTATTTGACATTTATTTCACTATTTCCTTGATTATACTATTATTTGGGTCTTTTATTTTGTAACCGCTCATAGTCTTTTTGGGTCATTTTTGAAGATTGAAGCTCGCGGTTGGAAGCTACTTCACGTCTGAGCAGGTAAGAGTGGTTTTCATTATATTTTAACTATTTTAAGTAAGTTTTGAAGGTAGTAGTTTGTTATTTAGGGTTTGTGGACTACTATATTAGGATTTAGGTAGTATGTAGTTGTTTATGTATGTTTTCCCGTTTTTTTAGCGTTTTGTCGTTTCACGGCCTTGGAGTTATTGTGTTTGTGGCATTTTATTTAGTTTTGGTTAAAAGTATGTATGTTATGGTTACAAATAATGTATCGTTGTAAATTGTTTGTGGGTGGGAATGTTTATTTTTCTATTCTAGGTTTTTGGATACAGCCTTTTACGTTTCCGAGTTGTAACGTTTTTTTTTTAAAAGGAAGTTTTTTTCAGTTTTTTAACTGAGATGTATTTTACACTTCCTTTATTTTTCGGGTTTTCTGGAGCATTTATTACCCTTTTAAGCCATTTTCGGGTTTTTGATGGATTCGGAATTATCGATTTCTTTGGATGTTGTATAGATTTAGCACAGTTGTATTTTTTCATTTTATTGGGCCATTTTTTTTATGCTGTGGATTTATTACTACATGGATTGGTATGGATAATTGGATTTGCCTATTACGTTCCTGTGAAAGGTAAGTAATTTAATAATTATATTTTTGTGGGTTGGGAAATGTGCTATTATTAAACATATTTTTTTAGTTTGATATTTATTTTGTCTACATATTATAAATTATTTAAACATATTAGACAAAATAAATATCTTATAATTTTTTATGGAGATGTGTGGTGTTATATTTCATGCTTTTTTATGATTTTGAACATTTTATATAGTTAGTGTTTTTAGTTTAGTGTTTTGGCTATCATTTTCAAGTATTCTAGTCCTCTTGTTGTAGGGTAAAGTTGTACTTGTTGTTGTAAATATTGGTACATTTGGGCAGTTTGTCTTGATAGTTTGGGTTTTAATTGTAAGACTGAATGCTCCATTCTTAATTCTTGAAAACTTTGCTCTTTTTGGATTGCTGTTAGGAGTTTGTGTAGTGTGGGAGTTGTTCGGCCAGTTGAACATAGGAAGGCATTATGCCAACCTTCAACTGCGTTGTTTGTCTTGGCTTCTTGGTTTAGGGTTGGTAGATATACATTCCACCAAGGTATTAGGAATTTAGGTTGGCGTCTGTGGCCTGACCTGTGTAGTCTTCCCACCCAGGTGTCCTCAAAATAATCCAAAAGTGGAGCTAGTTTTTGTTCATTTTGTGTATAGAAAGGACCTTCTAGTAAAATGTTATAGTGTTCAGCCACATCTGTGATTGGCACGTATGCCCGTCACCATAGTGGGGAACGGGACCGCCCGCCATAAAGGCGGGGGTCCCGTGGGGGGAATTAGGATGTGCCCGCCACAGTGGCGGGCACATCCTGTAGTTTTAGCATTTTGGCGGCCGGTGCACTCTGCACCGCCCGCCACAATGCTAAAAATGCTTTTTTGCTTTTGCATATGCAAAGCGGCAGGCACCGCGCGGTGCCTGCCGCTTTGCATATGCAATGTGGAGGGGTACCATAGGTACCCCCCATGTGCCCCCCAACAGTGGTGGCAACCTGGGGGCCCTGCAGGGGGCCCCCGCAGCAATTTCCGCCTGCCTTTCCGTGGCGGCATTGCCGCCGCGGAAAGGCCTCTACTTGGTGCCATTGTAATATGGCTGGCGGTGTCCATTGGACACCGCCACCATATTAATCCATTACCGCCGCGGTCGCCTTGTAAAGCGGCGGACGGTCTTTCCGTCCGCTGCTGTCCCCTCCGCCATCCTAATCTGGCGGAGGGGAAAACGAGAGTGCTTGTCGGGCAGATTGCCTCCGCCAGGGTGGCGGTGGCCAACGCCACCCTGGCGGAGGCAATCCGCCCGACATCCTAATGGGGCCCTAAGTGTTAATTTTTGCAAATGTCTCCATAGACATTGGTTAAAATGGAAGTAACATCCTTGTATGGATGTGTGTGGATATGTTTTAAGGATGGAATTAATCATTGCTTGTTCGAAGTCTATTATAATTTTTAGGGGAAAGAAGTCTGATGTTTCTTCTTTTATTTTGTTTAATATTTCTGTGTAAGTAGATATTTATTTGTTTGGTAACAAACAATAGATGAATGGAATACAGGTATTATGGTATTGCCCATGTATGGTATATAATTGATAGAATGGTTTAGGGCATATGGTAAAAGTGCCATCCATCATCCATGTTTGACTTTCTTTTAATTTTTTTAGGTTGTTGTTTGTAGCGAACATTATTATCCTTTTATCTTTGTTGTTGTTATCGTAGAAGATAAAAGGTTCATCATTATGGGGTCGATTCCGATCCGGTAAAATCCCCGTCCGTACGAATCGTATCCGGAGCCGTTTCCGTACGACTCGTACAGACGCCGTACGACCGGACGATTCCGATCGGCCGACCCGGACGCGATTCGTACGGTACACGTCGATTCGTACGGAAAAGCGCACGATCACCTACACACCGTACGGCGCGTACCCCCCATGATCGCAGGGGTACGCGGCGTACCCCTGTGGTCATGCTTGGTGCGTGCCGTACACCCAGCATACATGGGGTACGTGCCGTACACCCACTGTACATGGGGTACGGTGCGTACTCCATGTACGCTGGGTGTACGGCATGTACCCCGCATGACCACAGGGGTACGCCGCGTACCCCTGCGATCATGGGGGGTACGTGCCGTACCCAGGGGGGGCGTTCCGTACCTGTTTCGGCGCGAACTCTGCGTTTACGACTGTTTTCGGCTCCCGTAGGAAAAGGGTCGTACGGCGCGTACCCGACATGAATCGTACTTGCTGGGTCGTAAAAACGTGCCGCGATGTCGCGTACAGCGGGTTCCGAGTGAGATTCGTACGGAGATTTGAGTCGTACGGAGTCCTGTACGACTCGTACGGAGTTCGGCACCTAGTACGGATCGTACTTCATCGTACGTACGGGACGTCTACGGATACGATTCGTACGGGGAAATAACTCTCCGAACGACCATTCGGAGCGCATTTTACCGGATCGGAATCGACACCAATGTGTTATGGTAAGCTCAGGTGGAAATATGATCTCTTCAAAAGTTTTAGGTATTGGTATTGTTGGTCTACTGGATTTTTTGGACCTAGCTATGGTTCTTTTTATGGCAGCTACTGATGGTAACTGACCTCTTGCCTCTCTAGGTACTCTAGGTAGTAATTCCTTAAGTATTACACTTGTTGGTAGGTCAGAGGTGCTGCTTAATTCCTTAATATTTTCTAGAGTAGATCTAACCTCTATTTCTGAGATATTAGGTGGATGGTTATGTTCAGTAGTATTAATAACACTTGTTTCTCTGGTTGTTGCATGCCCATAGCATTTGTTAGAGTAATACTTAGTACATTTCCAGTTAACTTTAAGGTCTTTTTGTTTTTCCTGAGTATAAGTACACCCCATATAGCATAACACAAATTTTCCTTTCTGAGATGTAACAAATCTTGCTTCTTCTGTCATTGTTGTTTTCTTAAATCTGAAAGGGTGTATTAAATATTATTAGGAAAAGTATTACCTTTAAAAGAGTACATAATTATTTATGTCCAATTTTTAGGTACTTACCAATAGTCAAATTGTAGATTTTGAAAGTAGATGGCTTTTTTGCTTGATGCTTTTATAGATTTTACTGCTCTGTTGAAAGAAAGTGAAGAATATTTTAGGGAATGATTATATGTGTATTTTGGTTACACATTTGGTAGTGTGCTATCTTTTATTATAAAAAAGTTCAGTTTATTTAATTTAAAATAGAAAACATTTAGTGACAATATATTTATAAATTTAAATAAAGTCAAGTACTAACATTGAGCAATTTTAAAAGCTAAAAAATAGTACATGTGTATGTATTATATACTTACCAAGTGTTAATTCTTAGTTGTTAAATGTATATTCTTTGTTGATATATTGCAGCTTTTCGTTTTTCAGTTATCTGTTGAAAAAATAAAATGTATGAATAATAATTTGTTCAGTATTTATAATTTAAGTTGCATTTTTTTAAAAAAGCATTTAATTTTTTGTGTCTTTTAAACCTGTGTTTACTAATTAAAACAAATTAGAAAGTTAAGTGGGATTTTCTTACAAGTTTATATCATTTTTGGTATTTATTTAGCTTTTGTTAGTGTTTATAAAGGATATTTCATATACTTACGTTATAAGTAGGTTGTAGTAGTTTTGTAGAAAATGTTCATCTGTTTTTTAAAGTAGAATCTGTTGTGGAAAAATGTAGAGAGAGGAAGAAACATCAGGTATTAAGTTTTGACTATGAATAGTAGGTTACGTTTGATGTAACATTTTGTTCAGACCCATAAGATTACTTACTTTTTGTAGTTTGTAGTATTTTCTTATATAGAAGAATCTTGAAGGTAGTCGAAAATGTTGCAGTCTATCTTGAAGCTGAATATTTTCTGCAGGTTTTAGAGCATGTTTTCAACTTCTTTATATAGAGTATGTTTAATTAGTGTTTGTTTCTGATTGGTTACATACCTTGAAAAGTGTTTGTATTGGTTAGTTTGATTATTTTTAAGTTAAATTATTAAGTTAGTTGTCTGTTAAATGTTTATCCAGAGAAGTAGTGTAGTTGTAAGTATTTTACGAATAATTTTTAAAATTTGTATAGCTTGTAAAAATGTATAATATTTATTTTAAAATGTGTATATATTAAATGTGTGTGTATAAATGTTCTTTATTGATGTATTAATTTTAAGTAATTGTTTTAGGGAGATATCTTTATATAAATGTGTTTAGTATGTTAAAACATATTTTTATTGTTGTATTTGTAATAGATTAAATGTGTAGTATGTTTAAAAAAATACTTTAATCATTTAGAGCTGTCGATATTTAGATAAAGTCGAAATAATAGCAGTCGATATTTGTGTAATCGATATTATTTTAAAGTGCTATATTTAAATCTAAAGGTCGATATTTTATATTTCGATAAATGTGCTATCGAAATTTGTGCTGGCAATGTTTTTGTATATCGATATTGTGTGATCGATGTTTTTGTAGTTTTTTAAATAAATATAGGGTGTCGATGTAATTGTCATCGATATTTGAGACACGATATTTCTGTAGGTCGATTTTAGTGAAGTCGATAATTTGTCAGTGATTCAACTAAAAGAAGCCTTCTAGAGTGCAGAATAACCAGTTGGCACTGGTCTTATCAAAACTACTGAGTTCACCACAAAATGCTGTGCAAACTCATATAGCTGTCATTTTCATTAGTATACCTTACCAGACAATGAACATTTTGGCCTTTTCCCATTTCTATAGCACAGCTCTTTTCACCTCTCAAAGGGTCTGTTTTATTTTCCACCAATATAGATAATGTAGGTGTGTCTTTACCACAGCTATCCTCAAAAGGTATACAGAGGTGTTTTCCACTAGGATGTGTAAATAGTCATTAATAACCAGAAGGTGGGAAGACCAGTAGTAAAGCCAGATATTAAGTAGTCTATTAACTAATTACCCAAGATATTTCACAAAGTGTGCTCTCTAGGGCTCATGATTGCCCAGCGTGATATTGTACAAGAGTAGTTGAATTAGATATGCCTAGCACAAGCAAAACAGTGTAGCAGCATTGACATATATTTTTGTCAGCTACAAAATGGTGTATTAAAACAGGAGCTGCATTCTGAAATTAGAAAAGGGTTGGGGTGTGGAAGGGAAAACAGCCTTTACTATGTAGCCTTTACCACGCAATACCTTTACCATCTAAGTGTGAGAAAGGTAATTTTAGGGTTTAAGGAAGGGTGGGGGAAAAGGGAGGGTACTTTTAGGGTTATAGGGTGGAAGTGGTAACCAGAGGTAAGTTTTTTTACTTGAAGGCTGGGTAGAGAGGTAAAGGGTGGTATGGGTACATTTAGGATTTAAGGGTGGGCAGTGGAAAAGGGTGGTAAGGGTTATTTTTGGGGATGGGTAGTGGTAAAGGATGATAAGAGAATTTCAGGGTTTAGGCTTGGGTAGTGGTAAAGGAAGGTATGGGTAATATTAAGGTTTAGGTAGAGGGAGGCATGGGTACATTTAGGTGGTAGAGGTGGATAGTGGAAAAAGTAAGTGAAGGGTGGGTAGTTGAAACTCGAGTTAAGAGTAAATTGGTGTTCCCCAGAGAGTTTGTCTCTGACCTTAGTACCAATTTCATAGGTCAGTGGGCGGAGTGAACCTCTCTCCCACTCTGATCCCAGAGCAGTAGAAGGGCTGTCACAAGGTGCTATGATTGTTCACCTCCCTGTTCTTCCTGACTGCAGGAATCACCAATTGGTGTGTCCATGGTGTGGACACTGGGGGCAGTTTACCTGTAAAACATAAAAATTACAGAGCAACTGACAAAGTCAGGGCCAGCATCAAGGACGAGGTTTCTAAGATGTTAGCATTAGGGGTGACAGAGCTCTCCAGGCACCCCTGGGCTAGCCCCGTGGTCTTGGTTCCAAAAGCTGCTTCACCAGGTGCTACTTCTGAACTCATGTTCTGCATGGTGTACCAGAGCTGATGAGCTCATTGATAAGATATGGGCTGCCCGGTACCTTACTACATTTGATCTACCATCTGGATACCGGCAGATTACCTTGACTGATAGGCCCAGAGAGAGGTCTGCTTTTTCAACACCAGAGGGGCACAACCAGTTCTGTGTCATGCCCTGTGAGTTGAATGACGCCCCTGCCACATTCCAGAGACTGGTCAACGAGCTACTGTCCAGGCTGGAGGAATTCAGTGCTGCCTACCTTGATGACATTGCTGTGTTCAACTCCAGCCGGGGGGAACACTTGTAACACCACTACAAAGTGTTGAAGGCTCTGCAGAAGGCAGGCCTCACTGTCAAGGCCAGTAAGTGCAAGATAGGGCAGTGATCTGTGGTATACTTAGGGCATCAGGTAGGAAGTGGCCAAGTGGCATCCCTACAGCCTGAGATCAACACTATTCTAACTTGGGAGCCCCCAAGACCCAGAAAGAGGTGAGAGCCATTTTCGGACTCACCAGCTAATACAGATGGTTTGTCAAGGGGTATGGCACCATTGTTGCCCCATTGACAGAGCTGACTTCAAGGAAGCAGCCAAGGAAAGTGATTTGGACCGATGCCTGTCAGACTGCTTTTGATGCCCTGAAATCTGCCAGGTGAACGGCGCCAGTGCTCAAGGCACCCAACATCTCCAAATAATTTGTTGTGAAGACAAAAGCTTCAGAGCATGGGATGGGAGAAGTACTCTCAAAGTTGAATGATGAGGGTTTGGACCTACCCATAGCTTTCATTAGTAGGAGGCTACTTCCCAGGGAACAGGGGTGGAGTATAATTGAAAGAGAAGCTTTTGCTGTTGTCCAGGCGCTAAAGAAGCTAAGACCCTACTTGTTTGGGACTCACTTCTGGGCTCCGGCAGAACACAGGCCCCTCAGATAGTTGACTCAAATGATGGGTGATAACCCAAAACTGTTGAGGCAGTCCATCACCCTACAGGGAATGGGCTTTTTAGTGGAACACCGCCCTGATGCAGAACACGCCAATGCTGATGGTCTGCCCAGATTCTTCCACCTCAGTGATGAGAACTCCCAAGAGTATGGGTAGTTCTCACCACCTTTCAGCTGGAGGGGACACACGTGAGACTTTACTTCTTTGGTGTGGTTTCCCCTGACTTTTTGCCTCTACCTCCTATATTTTTGATGCTGTGCTGGATTTATTTTTTGCTGGCTAAGATGCTTTGGGCACTTTGCCACTGCTGATCAGTGTCAAAGTGCAAGTCCTCTCTGTGTAAATTGTTATTATATTTGATTCTCCCTGATTGGTATATTTCATTTACTAGTAAAGTACATTGAGTGTGCCCAGGCTGTCAAAACCAAATGCTACAAGTGGGCCTGCAGCCCTGATGCTGCCAACCACACGAGTTGCCCTGAAAGGTACCTCAAACCTGCCACTGCTCAGTTTTAAACTGCCATGTCAACCTGGCAAGTGCACCCACTTGGCAGGCCCTAAGCTTCCCTTTTCTTACATGTAAGTTACCCCTATGATAGGCCCTACGTACCCCCCTGGTTAGGGTGCAGTGTAAGTGAAAGGTAGGACATGTACTGGTGCGTGTGACATTTCCTGATACTAATACTGCCAATTTTGTTTTCACTATTAAAAGGCTATCTGTCCCATAGGATAGAATGGGAGGTATGTTGTAACATCTTACAAGTATAACTTCCCATTGGGACAAGGCAGAGAAATAAAGTTTAGGCTCTTTGAATGTATTAATACATCTTTTATAAAGATGTTTTTGGAAGTATGTGTTTGAAAATGCTACTTTTAAAAAGTAGTCATGCTCTTGTTTAATCATTCTGTGTGCCTCTTCCTGTTTGTGTATTGACTGTCTGGTTTTGGAGTGACAGGGGTTGGGGATGTGCATTCACAGTAGGCAGCCACTGGTGAGTTGAGGTGTGCCTGCCCCTTCCCGAATGACTCAGTGCTGAGCTGAATAGACTTTGACTGAATTTCGAGTAGTAGGAGGAGATTTCCTTGCGCCTGAATAGGGCCTGTCTCCCTTGTACAATGCTGTCTCCACCCCCTGTGGTCATACTGCACCAGTAAGGATAGAACTGGTTTGGACTGGGCTCAGAGACCCTTGCACAAGGAGAACAAAGGCAAAATGTGGTATAAGTATTAATCCTGGGTGGAGTTTGCAGGTTTTCTCTATGCGAAACTCCGCAAAATGCAAAAAAAACTCTGGTGCGCTACGAGGAGCTCTGCAAGCGGCAGAGCGCGTTAAAAAATTGCTGTTCATGCTAATTTTGGACACCGTGTTTGTCCGTGCTGTGAAATTATTGTGAATGGCACCATGCACAGTGCAAGCAGGCGCAAGCGAACGCAAGCGGGCACTGCTTCCTTGCAGCCGCTCAAGTAGATTTTCTGCTTGAGCAGTAGCTTTCTCAATGTGAAAGGACCGTTTCGCAAGGCGAGCAGTCACGAGCATACGCGACCACTCACATTGAGAAATCCGACTGCCCGCATTGAGAAATTTTACCGGGAGGTTGATTTCCCTCACTTGGACTCGCCAACTTGATGTTGACAATCGCAAATGAGGAAAAATCAATCCAGGAGGTGTATTTTCCTCGCTCGTGCTTGCCAACTTCATGTTTACAAGTGAAAGCAAGGAAAAATCTCTGCCTAGTGGAGCAGATTTTCTTAGAACTCCATGAGCTCCACGTAAAGGGGAGTGCAGAAAAGTCTGTAGCAGAGTTCACTGCCCAGGCTTATTAAGTAGTAAACCTTAAACCCCAGAACTTTAGATCACTTCTGGACTCAGGAGGAACCTTTGCCAAGGAGGAGAGCTGTAGGCAGGAGTACAGCCCCTTTGTTGTGTGCTCTGTGGGGTTGGCCTGCAGTTGCTGCTTCTGCCAAGGAAAGGACAAAGACTGGAAATTTGCTGAGAAATATGCTTGAAGAAGAATCGTCAAGGGTTTGTGTGTGCTAACCTCCTGTTATGAAGTCTCTGGGACACAAATAATTCACCACCAGCTCCCCTGAACTCCATTGCTGGGAGTTCTTACCTGCCAGGAGGTGCCTGTTCTAATTTTGGACCTCTGGAGGCTGTTCTTGGTGTTAAGAGCTGGAAGCAATCTAAGAGAAACAAGAAAAGCAATCTCTGACCCCGTCAGCGATGATGCTGCGACCTGCAGCGAAGCCATGGGCACCTCTCGTGAAGTGCACAACGTACCGCCTGGCCAGCACTGCAGCTGCAACGCCCTTTGACGCCTGCCAATGCCTGCAGTTATTGGCCCTCCTGACCCCAGCGCTCGCACCGACTCCATCACCGCCAGTACCAGCATCCAGCATCCAGTTATTGTGGCGCTGCCGAAGGTGACTCCACGAACTCACTGACATCACATCACTTCAATCGAACCCGCCGCCTCAACCAACTTCCCCAGTCCTGGATTTGACACCTCGCTTCTTCGCACACACGATACCTCAGCCTCGACCTTGGCACCTACGCCTAACCCCCACAACACTGTGCATTGTCATAGACTTTGTTTTCCAAGGTACTGTTATTTGGGATATCCGTGTGACTCCATGCCCGATGACGTGCACCTTGCGGTCGACGCCTTACTTTGGATTTATAGCTGTTCCTAAATCGTAATAGCCCCAGGTGGAGCTTTTTGTTTTTCACAAGCTTTATTTTGGAAATAACTGTTTTGAAGTGCTATTTTAATATGTATGTCTTTTTTTCGTCATTTCAGTCTTGTTGAGTTTAGATAAAAATACTTTATTTTTCTAAACTAGTGTGGTGTCCATTTGTGCTGTTATCACTATAATACTGTGTGGTTGGAGTACAAATGCTTTACACATTGCCTTTGGGATATGCCTGTCTGCTTGTGCCGAGCTCCAAGGGGGTGAGCTGGGGTTATCTAGAGTGTGTATCCCCTGTCTATCCTGACTAAAAGCAAGTGTCGCTATTTGGACAAAGATGCCTACCCCTGCCAACTCGAGACCACCCATTTCTAACAATCATTCAATAATAAAGACCTGTTAATCGTCCATCTCAATTCAATTGACCATCCATATACTCCCACAGTAACAATACGGCTGAGTGATTTGAACAATATGTCAGCATATGCTTAACCTCACCTAATTTGACAGTAAAAGCACATTCTGCAAGACAAAAAATCAATCTGAAAGTTATGCTTGTATTTTTTACTATGGAAAGTGTTACCCCCTTTTTGTTCCTCCTCATTTCCACCAAATGGTACACAGCCCAAACTCTAGCATGAAACCCTTTCAACATTTAACATTTAATTTCCCACAAACTTAATGGAAAAGAATATGCCAAGCGTTTTGCTGCCATAAAGGGGTGAGACATCATTGTATTTTGGGCTGTAAAATGCAGCGAATGTGAACAGTCCTTGTGGCCCTACAGAATTTCCTGCGATACACCTGCCTGTTTAATCAGTTTTAAATTTACCAACATTAATCCCAAGATTTTTCCTAATCACCACTACCACCCCTCTCAAGTTAATTCTTTGATCTTATTTGATTTCCCCATTCATGTTACAAAAGATAGATTTCTACACTCCAGGCTTTAAGGTGGGTTTCTTGCAGTATCATCACTTGAGCCGGCAAGTCCCATAGCTATTGGCATATTAATTGTTGTCTCCTAACCGGCAACCGGGTCACATTCCAAGACAGAAATTAATTTCAACCATAGTACTCCTGAATATTATACCCACCCATAACCCTTTCTATTCAACTCGTCCACATTGTAGTGATTATTGCGACAACCAAAATTAGGACTTTTTCCCCATTTTATTCTGTGTGTTTTTAATTTCTCCTTTCATGCACCCCAACCAGTGCTCCTCACAAGGGAACCCTCCAAATCAGCTTTGGCATAACTATATGCCTATTTGGGTCTTGCCTTCTGGGGAATCGCACCATTTTGCATATGAAAAAGTTTAAAATCCTAACTCTCTCATCCTAAACCCGAGGTCCCCTACCTCATCATGCCTCTCCGCTCACCGCCCTTATATTATCTTATACAGAATTTCTAAAAGCCCAACAATCTGCTTTGCTTTCCTGAAATTATACATCTCGTTCCTCCACATGATCCTTAATATCAAAAGGAATCCTAGTTGGACTTTGGCACCCTATCTACATAGTTCGTCCATTCTTTGTCCAAGTTCCAACTGTATTTTGCATATATCAGACTGGATGATGTAGAGGAGTAGCTGGCCTGTTGGAGCTCTAGCTTATTATGCTAGACATAAGATCCACCGTTTTATGACTGAAAGTTGAACAATATTTTTCTCTGTCTTTTACGACCCTACTTAAGTCTAAAGGGGTTGCGATGCATCCTCTGGGTACCCTTTTGAGGTCACACCCTTAAGGACATCATCCCGGATTTTATAACAAATGCTCTTAAGTCAGCCCCTTCCAAACCTTCAGGGATATTCAATAGCCTCAAAATGTTTTGTCTGGCTCTCTAACCTCTCCAATTCCTCCAGCAGCACCTTGTTTTGCTGCTTAATTGCATTGATCTCCATACTGGTGTTGTCTAGTGTATGTCCCAGTTCCTTGGTCTTGTATTCTAGTGCAACAATGCATTTCGTTAAATCATCTAACTTAGATTCCAACACCTGGCATCTATTTCTGATTGTGCTTTAATCTAATTAAGCTACCTCACACCGTCTCTAAACCTCTTCTTGGATACCCATCATCAAGAATTCGATTTCTGACCCACAAACCTGTTCCCTTACTTCCTTTCTGTTTGGATTAGGCTGGTCATATTTGCCCAAGAGGGTTGAGTAGGGAAAGCAATACTGTCAGCCTGCTTAATATCTTTGTCTGTTTCTTGCATCTTGTGTTCTCTCTTCTTCTCTTCCTGGATCCACTCTTATCTATCCTTCTACTCTCTTTTCTTCCTGGCAAAAAAACCTAAGTTTCTCCCTCTCACAATTCCTGGATTTCTCCTGGTGCTATTCCTTAGCTTTCTAAAGCATTTGCTCAAGTTTAAGGCTCTCAGCAAATCTAGACTATCTAAAGGTAAGATACTTGTGACTGGTGCCATGGATACCCTAAAAAGGGCCCAAGAAGGCTCTCTTGCAGATACTCTAGAAAACGGTATCAGGGACACAGTAGGAGATAATCTTGGAGATGGCTGCACTCTGGGACTCTGAGATCCAGTGTCCACTCTATTCTCCTCTGAGGTAATGTGTACTAACCCCTTAGCCACCCCAATTATGAACACCCGGTGAACCCGGTAAAAGTCAGAATATGGGCTTTGAATGCATACATTTATATCATATGGTAATTGTTTTGAAAGTGTTTGGAAAGCAAATTATTACTCATTGAGAGCCTATGAATAGTCCTCTTTGTGTTCAATTAATGGGAAAATTAGTACAAACCGATTCTTGGGTAGCAAAATCTAGTTACATAAAAAAAATTATATATATCACATACAGGTATTCGTAGGGGTGAGTTGTGATGGCATAGTGCTCATGAAGGGGATGTAACCAAATGCTTGTACATAATGAAAGATAAACAAAAAATGCTTGTTACTAATGATGCACGCTAAATTGACATTGTCATGCAGTCAATTCAATGTTATGCCCATTTGTAATCGGATTTAATCAAGTATTGGATTCTGTGGGAGTCAACATTTGTAACCTGTACAATAATAATATTGAAGCAGGTCTTCACCAGGGCAGAAAAAAATGGATACACCCTAAATCAGTGGTTCCAAAACAATTGAGAACCATGAACCACTTTTTAGAATGACAATCTTTCTGGACCCACCTACCTTTAATGGACATGAGGAGAGGTGAATTTTGAATGTCATTAAGGCATCAGGTGGTAGAGTGGTAGCGCATTGTCATTTACAGACAGCACATTTTCCATTGAAATGGCCACTTACTTTGCATAGTCATACAGTTTTACTGATAAAAATATATAGCACGCAAATGACATGTCGAAATTGGGTTTCTCTGAATATTTATCATTTATGCATTACCAAGTAAAGTGTCATAATTTGCTGTGACCCTTTTAAACTCTGTTTGCACATCACATCAGGAATTTAATAGAAAACTTGCTTCACTTTTGCTTTCCTCACTGGTGAATGCATGCAGTTCATTTACAGGTATTTACATTTTGTTGAGTGATGTAAAAAAGAAGATTAAAATGAATTGAATTGTGTCTCTTGTAAAGCGCACTGCTACCCGCACCGCAGGCCTCGTAGCGCTATAGACCGCTGGGGAACCCGTCCTGGCTTTCCCTGTGAGATAGTCCCTCCTGGGAGTCTCCAAGGTGAAACCAGGCATCCCCGGTGTTTGTGAGGGGCCGTTGTGGAGATGAGGCAAGCTTAATGCCCAGAGTTGCCGAGTGTGATCACTGGTTAGAGTAGGCACCGAGGCGAGAATTATCGAGTCCGCTGATCCTGGTCCAAGACCCTGCCGCGTCAGGAATCGAACCCTGGTCCCAGGCCGTTCTCTGCTCTCGGGTCTTCTGCCTCTAACCAGTGAGCCACACCACTCCACTCTGGATGTAGACATCCTACAGACTTTCCCTTCACACTCCCTGTACTTCAGTAGGATTGTCACCTTATACATTAAAAACTCAACTCACTTTTCAGTCAGAGTACGAAAAGTAAACATCAATCTCCTGTTAATAGCATAAGCAGCGATTTGCCAGAAGACAACCTGACATTTGACCACTGTCATTGAAGCACTGTAAAATGTGGCAAGACAAACACAGAATTTAAAGGAATCTTTAGTTATTGCTCAGATGTTCCCAACCTACCAATAGTCAGCTCACAGCCCATCAGTGTGATGTGATACACAGTTTGTGAAACTCTGCCCTAAATGATCAAAGAAATGATAAAAGAAATGCATCGTGACTGCTGTGTCTCTAGATGTCTCTAGATACTGGACATAGACAATCAATGTATACTGTTTTTCCTCTTCTGGTAAAGAAGCATGCTAAGGAAAGAGGACCTATGCGTACTAAGTTATCAAGTGAAAGCAGGATCAGTAAGATACCCTCCTTTATGGTAGGACAAAATAATGATGTCCTATGAAATGCAACAAAAAAAATCAATTACTGAAAAATATAAACACACCTATGACAGCAGTAACAAGCAGAAGTTACTCACCAACTAATATCTTGTCATGTGGAGGTATTAGGCCCGGTTAAGAAATCACCATTTTACATTTATTTATTTTTATTTATTTATTTTAAAAATTTATAAAGCGCGGCGTATACCCGTGGGTGTCTTGGCGCTATAATTTTGCTGAAAATCCCAGAATAAGGTGGTATCTTTCTTCAAACGTATCGTTTCTGAGCGGATTATTGATCGAATAACCAAGTTTTTACCAGTTTTCTAAACTGAAATAACGATGGTGCCAGTTTTATTTCCTTTGGGAGCGGGTTCCAGATTTTGGCTGCGGCATTAGTAAAGCTTCTGTCGCCCCATGTCACCGTCCTGGTGCGTGGCACTACCAGTAGGTGGCTATGTTCGGAGCGTAAGGATCTTTTTGGTGAGTAGTATTGAAGTTTTCGTTTGAGAAAGGCAGGTCCAAGACCCTTGAGAGCTTTGTAGGTGAGACACAGGGTCTTGAATCTGATGCGATTTCTCACTATTAGCCAGTGGAGATTTCTAATCGCGTGCCTGGTGGACTGAAACTTAGGAATGCCAGCTAGTAGCCTTGCGGCCGCATTTTGTATAAGCTGGAGTTTGGCCACCACCCTTGCCTGGGCGTTTGCAAACAGTCCGTTACAGTAGTCGAGTGAAGAGAGTACTAAGGAGCTCACCACTGTTTTCTTAGCACTCTCCGGGAGATAGGGCAGGATTTTTTTAATTATCTTAAGCTTATAGAAAGCAGACGACGCAACCTGGTTGGCATGGTTGGAAAAATTAAGATTGTCGTCAAATATAATGCCTAAGTTCCTGACCTTTTTTACTGGTTCTGGAGGGGCTCCGAGGGGTGTCGGCCACCAAAGAGTGGACCACTGTGGTGATAAATTTCCGAAGATCACTACCTCGGTTTTCTCCGAGTTGAGGCGCAGGCAGTTTTCCGACATCCATTCCTTGATGGCAAGCATGCCTTCTTGGAATCTGGTGGCAACCTCCTCCCCGTTGTTCTTAATAGCGATCACCAATTGGGTGTCGTCGGCGTAGGAGGTAAGGCTCATCCGGTGGTTCTTAATCACCCTTGCTAAGTCCGACACATAGATGTTAAAGAGTGTCGGACTTAGGGATGAGCCTTGCGGGACGCCACATGGGAGGGCGAGCTGAGGGGATTGAAATGCGCCCAATGTTACTGCCTGTGTTCTATTGGACAGGAATGATGCCAGAAGCTCTTTGGCTTTTGAACAGATGCCCATCTCCTCGACACGGTCAATCAGAACGGTATGGTTGACCGTGTCGAAGGCCGCCGAGAGATCCAAAAGGACCAGTATAGCTGTCCCTCCTTGGTCCCTAATGGCTCTGATATCATCGGCGGCCTTAATGAGGGCAGTCTCCGTCCCATGAAGTTTCCGGAATCCAAACTGCGATTCGTCCAGGAGACTGTTTTGCTCAATATATTCGGCTAGTTGAACGTTCATTGCTCTTTCCACTATTTTAGCCAAGTAGGGTAGGCTAGCAATGGGTCTATAGTTTTTGAGAATTGTTTTGTCAAGACCCGTTTTTTTCAGTAAGGGTTTCAGCAAAGTGTTTTTTAACTTATCCGGAAAGATCCCCGATTGGAACATGGTGTTACAGATGGGGGTTATGACTTTGCTCACCACATCAGTTACTGGAATAAAAATTTTAGGGGGGCAAGGATCCAAGGCTGAACCTGTTTTAACCAGTCTCATAATATCTCCTATTTCCTGTTCCGTCATATCCCTAAATCGGGAAAACGAACAGTCCATACTATTTTTTGATAATTTGGGATAAGTGCTGGTGTTCGATGGAGTGACCGAGAATTCTGCATATATATCGTCTACTTTTGAGAAAAAGTAATCTGCTAAATTATTGCAGAATTCCTGAGTGTGTGGGGGATTCAGATCTACCACCTTCCCTGCCAGAGTCTTAACTACTTCAAACAGTTGTCGACTCGAATTTTTTGATTGCTCAATTTGCTGCTTGAAGTAGTCCTTTTTTACCTCCTGAATCATTTTTTTATAGATGATGAGTTCATCTTTATACTGAGCTTTGCTTAAGTTATCATATGTTTTACGCCAGGTTCTTTCCTTATTTCTACAAATCTGTTTTTGCAGTCTAAGGGTTTTTGAATACCACGGCGCTGAAGGCACCTTTCTATTTTTTTATATAGTTTTTAGAGGAGCATGCATGTCTACCGCCTTGCCTACCCAGTTATGGTACTGCTCCACTGCTTCGGTGGGGTCAGACTGGATATTCGGACAGGTGTTGGCCAGGGACATTCACATGTTCTTAAGTTGCCTTCTCTCCCTAAACACAATGATACACATTCATTTGCGTGTACGTATGAGATAACATTCTCTGAGCTCAGTTTACCTATAAAGCCACTTCATAGGTACTCTATCAAAACAGCATGAGCATTCTGTTCAAGGGCAAAGTTCAGCACTCAAGATGTTATTTGTTTTTTGGTGCTCAACGACAGAACTATCATAATAGAATGAAAAATAGCGGCATAACTGAGCCTTCAGCATGGCATCATAGAGGATGTCATTAAATGTATGACATCAAGTCTTTGTTTTTTCATAGGAGCATTTCCCCGGCACCGAAACATTGGTCCATGCCAGAATTCCAGCTCACCTGATTCCTGTCACCTCATTCGAGGGATGCTGTCCAACTCTAGACCAAGACTGGCAGCTCATTGACACTGACCTACAGGTAATGAGGAATTAGACCACTCGCATAGAGATTCGGCTGATCTACTCACCTTAGACATGATAGGGTAGTGTGCGTCAGGTAGGAGTACACTATATTGCAGTACTTGTATGCAAGCATATAGTTTTCTGTAATCTGCAAAATTCATGAATGTTCATCTGTTTCCCCATTCTTATAATGCTAATCACATTATTATGTTTCCTTCTATTAATCATTGCAGCACACGTATTTTACTCAAGAATCACAATGCTTCAAAAAATATTGAAACTACATGTTGTGTATTTCTTGTGTGTCTCTTCGGGTATGCCAACGTGGCTAAACAAAAGGGTTCTAGATCTGTTCTTGTGCTTTCCTTGAAGAGCCAGGGTTGTCATGTTCTCAGGTTGCACACACATTTGTTTTCCTGTAGAGTTAGGGGTACAGATGTTACACTGTGAGCTAGCAGATCAACATTTCCTGACAGGTGCTCAGAATCAATCTAGCACCAATTCAATGTTTATGTTGTCCAACAAATAACAAATGCACAGTTTTACTTGAAAAAGTACAAGCCATACGACAATGTTAGTATCAAGGTCAAAGTGCCTCAACAATACACTTTTAGTATAAAAAAAGATAATTAAGATCCCATTCACTTACTCTATATAAACACCAACCACCCCAACATTTCCTGCAACCATTTTCTCTGTCGGGGCCTGTTTCACCCCTTGGTCCCTCGTGGAATCTGTAACTATATTCACCCTATCATTGGACCTTGGAACCCTCCACCCCCAATCCCAATACATTTCCTTCAACTCATCTACAGACAGGATTCTCAGAATTGTTTCTTGCCATTTTCCATCTTCCATCATTTGCATGTTGTTTGTGCAAAAGGTTGGACTTAATAATCGCTATTAGCACTTATTGGAAGTGATTCTAGATTCTAGTGTCCTTTTTTTGCTTGCCACAAATTGTGGAAAAATGTTAGGAATCCTAGGACAATCAGAAGCTGCTGCATGCTGTTGAAATCTGAGCTGTTTATCACTGAAGTCATGGAGTCACAGAGCTTAACCCTACTATTGGATGCAAAAATGATCACCAGGATTCCCACTTTAGGCACTGACTCAGAGAGTAATAAAGTTGAACTGTGCAACGTTTACTTGCGTAGGTACTGTGCAGGTAGACACTTAAAAGGCATCAAGCAGCCGTCAATGAATCAGTCTCAAAGCCGAATACTCACACAACTGGAAAGTCTGAGCATACTCAACAGAAGGCATTTCTCACAAATACTAATGGGAGTAATTCCCATGATATCATACGGGACAGTCTATGGTGGTAAAGCACATTGACCATTTCCATAAAAAGGAAAAAGGGCAAAGTCTGTGGCCCATGGAGAGTTTCTGTTTCTCAATTCACTTACAGTGACTAACTAGTCCCAATACTTCACTCTTGTTTTCCCTGTTTGTGTTTTAAAGCATGGTTCATGTTTCTCCAGCCATGTTTGTATACTTCTTTGGGAACAGGGCATTTTGCTGTCAGCTGGAGCATACCACCCTAATGTGTGAATCTGGGATAGGCCATTAAACAGAAGTTATGCTGTCCTTGGTAATGTCCTCATGCTGATACCTCCAACACCCCACCTAATCAATTGGTCAGCTCTGTCCTTAAAGTAAGGTCCAAGTATGTGGAGTGTCCTATTCAGATATCTGTTGACCAGTGGGAGTTAGCCCTTCCAAAGAACAAAAGGCCAGGAAAAGGAGGGGGAACTCCTAGACTTAAAATGACCCACTGTCTCCTTTCCAAAACACTCTTCAATATTGCCTACTACAAATATCCTTGGAATGTCTGAAAATGCCCTCCAATTCTTTTCAGCTGCATGGGCTATTTTTGACCCTCTATTTTAAGTAGCCCTTGGATTCTGTCAAATACAAGCTGCAAGCCAGTGTGGCAAGGCCACACGCGCTACACGGTAAACAACATTTACCCCGAAACTGTTTCCCCGCAGGGAATCACAACGCGGTCTTTACAACGACCGTGTTGTCATTCCGCATACCATTACTCCGCAAGTCGGAACAACGACTTGCGGAGGGGGGAGTTGTTGGATTTAAAATCCAACACCTTCCCTAGTGTCCGCACAGACTGGAGTTGGAATAATAAATTATACTATTCCAACATCCAGCTCCCCCCCTCCTCAAGTCGTGGTTCCGACTTGCGGAGTAATGGTATGCAGAATCACAACGCGGTCGCTGTAACAACCGCGTTGTGATTCCCTGTGGGGGAAAAGGCTGCAGGATAACGACATAGATTTGCGCTACACACACTCCACTTGCTTCCATTTCCACCTGATTCCCTGCATCTATTTTGTTAGGGTGGGCCTTACCCCCATTGGGAGCCCTTGATATTGTACATAGGGTTCAGAATCATACTTTTTTATGAATATTAAAATTGTCTAGGACACAAAACAAACAATTATTTTATTCATGGTTGCTCTGGCAAGATTAAACAGAAATATAAAGCAGATGGCTAAGGGACACAATCTTATGTCCATCCTAATTTGTCAACATGTTTCTGCTAATCCTTTAAGCCAGGTGGGGTCAGCGGTCTTCCTCAGGACCATCAGATCCAAATCAGGTCACCCTACTTAACCTTTTGAATCTCGTTTGTGTAGGAGAAAGACGTATAAACATATAATACACACTTGAAATTTACTTGTATCAATGGATCAGAGGTGATTCCTGTAGAAACACATATAAACAGAAAAAAATCATTGATTGGACTAACACATTTGTGCATTGAATATCTTGTGTATGCAAAAAATACCAGTGATACTCTGCAAGCTGGATCAAGTGAAAGTAACCCTATACAAGGACACAATTGTGGCTGAACAATGCTGGTAGGAACCTACCTGGTGTATCTAAGCAATTCACCTCAACAGGGAAGAACTAAACATCTCCTTGTATTTAAGCACAGAGGGCCCAGTTGACAAAGGTAAAGTTAGACCTGAAGTCTATCTTTAGGCCTGAAATATAAGCTTGGACCTAAAGTTTAACTTTACACCTAAATTCTAACTTTAGACCTGAAGTTTAAGTTTCGACCTGAAGTCTAACTTTAATCAATTAACAGGACACTGACACAAGCCGATGACAAATATTGGCGGGGAGTGGGTTGGACTTCAGGTCCATACTCAAACACAGCTTGTCTCACAGAAAAGTTCATGCGCTGCCCAGGCGCGACTTAATAAACTACAGCCTTATTTAGAGTTTCATGGAAGGGATACTAAGCCACAAACAGGGTAAATCCCCTCTGCTTTATTACAAGTGCATCATAGCCTATGGCACTTGTAATACAGAAGACGTGATATGTGCCTTATTTGTGACAGAGTGTCAGCTACCAATTTCTACATCAGGCTTATGGGACTGATTTAGAGGTTGAGGGACGGAGCAAAGGCAGTCATGGTGACAGAGGACTTTATGTGTGCTACCCTGCCTTTACTCCTGCCACCCAGTTAAGAGTTAATCGCGCCCCAAGGTGAACCCTGTTGGTTTGTAAGAACTACAGTCCTGGAGGTTCATTAAAGGACACTTAAAAGCTTGGTGTGACTCTTTCATTAGAGATGTATACCTACACAAACGTTTTAAAGTTTTTGCTTCAATAAAAGCAAACTCCCAAAGCGGGAGTTTGTTTTTCGAAAAGTAAAAACTAATGGCCCTACCATCATTGGAGTTTTTCTCCCATGGTATGGGGCTAATTTATTCTCTAATTGTTACTATCCCTCTCTGACAGAATCTATACAAAAAAGGCCATTCAGTCTAAAGGGTGTGAAGGCAATATGGCTCAACTTCAATGAATGACCTGTGCTCAAACAGAAGGAAGGTTTACTCCGAATGAGTAGATTTTACTTCACCAGCTTAACTGTGGAGGCTCGCCCAACTCAAAAGTGGGTGGGCGGATCGAAAGTTGGGGGACAGAGTACTCCACCACAAACGAGACAGAGTTCCCTGCACCATAAACAATAAATAGACCCCTATATCTCTTTCTTTGTTTTCTCACCCTAAATTGGTAAAGGACTCATACGCTGGCCCTGCAGCTCTTCGGAAGTACAGCGCGCCAGCAGCATTCAGTGTGCTCAGGGAAGCCGCAGTTACTGCCTGCATTCTGCTGATGAAATTCACATTTAAGCTTCAAATACCGAGGAGTTCCTACAAGAACATCCTTGTGGGAAAATTATGGATCTATCACTGTCCACACCAGGGTCAGCCTGGGCTGCTGGCTGCTTAAGGTCATCAAACTTAAACCTTCCTGAGGGGTTTGTTTCCCTTTCACTTGATTCCTCAATTTGTCATTCTTGAACAAGGCTTTTTCACTCCCGATTCTATCATCTCTGCCCTTTGCAGCGCGCCTCCTGTTTAACCCTTGCCTCTCCTGCACCCGCTACACGTCCTGCACTGGGCCACGAATCTACACAAAGGAGGTAGAATTATCTTTTTTTTTATTCTTCTCAGAAAGGGGTATAGAGAGACTAGGGCCCCGTCCATTGACAGCCTAACAAGTTGGTTCAAATATATATATATATATATATATATATATATATATATATATATATATATATATATATATATATATATATATATATATATATATTCACTGAAAAAACCATAGGTTATAGACCATATATAGTTAGGAATTAGCATTTACAAAACCTTGAAAATTCACTGAAAAAACCATAGGTTATAGACCATATATAGTTAGGAATTAGCATTTAAAAAACCTTATTTTACTCACACAAAACCATTGAAATTACATATATAGTTAGTTGCACTAACTATATATCGCGCACCTGCAATCCACTGCTGATGATGTCACATATTACATCATTCATGACATGGTCAGTGACATCACTGATGACATCACTGATGACATCTCAAATGACATCACTGATGACATCACTGATGACATCTCATTTGACATCAATGACCACATCACTGATGATATCATTCATATGACAATACAATGCATCTCCTCACATTTTAATATAACCTCTGTTTCACCCAGTGTTAAATACAGAATATAATTTTTGAAACCATTGACACACCAATACTAGTTACTACATACGCACTCACTGATTCCTACGTCTACACACACCTTCACTCATTCACCCATACTATCATTCATACATACAATCACTCATCTTTACAACACTATCATATGCACTCATACACCTATACAGACACTCACAGTCTGCCACTCATCCATGGAGTTACTCACACACCTAGTCAGTCCTGTAAAGAATCAATGACACTTCCATTTTCTTGTCTATACAGTTAAACATAGAGCACCTTACATTTTCAAACATATACTAACACATACTTACCTTGTTATACAATCATTGATACAAGTACACATTGATCTGCACAGAGTCACACACCTCCCAGCCAGCCACACACACACTCAGTCTCCCATACAAATACTTGGACAATCAATCAGTAACCCATATAGTTAATTATATAGCTACTGATCAAAACATGCAGCAGTTTACAGAACAACAGACATAATGATGCACAAATTAAGACACTTTAGTCACTAACCCATGCACTCAGTGAGACACATTTAATCACTCACTCATGCATTCAGTCATGCACCTACTAAATCCTTTGTCCAGACACTTATACTTCCACTCATTCTTCAATATGTAAGACACATTTTAACTTTACAGAAACATACAGTCACTGGATGTTGTCATCAGTGATGTCATCAGTGATGTCATTTGAGATGTCATCAGTGATGTCATCAGTGATGTCACTGACCATGTCATGAATGATGTAATATGTGACATCATCAGCAGTGGATTGCAGGTGCGCGATATATAGTTAGTGCAACTAACTATATATGTAATTTCAATGGTTTTGTGTGAGTAAAATAAGGTTTTTTAAATGCTAATTCCTAACTATATATGGTCTATAACCTATGGTTTTTTCAGTGAATTTTCAAGGTTTTGTAAATGCTAATTCCTAACTATATATGGTCTATAACCTATGGTTTTTTCAGTGAATTTCAATGGTTTTTTAATAGCAAATATCATAAGCTGTCGAATGTCAAGTACGTGGTAAGTGAAAACATTTTCGTGTTTATGCACACTGATCTGCTTTGAATGGTGCCCCCCCCCCCTCATTTCTATTAGGAGTACTCTCTCTTTGCAGATAGTGAAAGGTAGTTAACGCAGGCCTTTGCCCCCGTTGTAATCCGTCGTGCCTGCTTCTCTCTCCATTTGATTGATTGTTATCCAAGTATTTACTGTTTTAGAATTAGTTCTCTTTGGTTCATTCTCTATTTACAAACAAACACAGAGTCGCAATACTCTGTTTAGTCTTTGCAGATAACGAAAAATCGTGTAAAAAAAAAGAAAAGGAATCGAGCAAAATCAGTAGGCCACTAATGGGATCTCTTTTTGACCTCGCTAAAATAGAAACATTAGGAACAACCCCTCATGACAAATACAAAACTAGTGAGATGAACTGAACTCCACACAATGATGGCTGCAAAACAGCTCGGCTCCGCCACCCACCCCGCCCAAAATAACGATAAAGAGCGGCTGCCATGATTGGTTGCGGAATGGCCACGACGGAGCTACGAAATGATGCTGCTCTCATGCTAACCCCAGCTTCAGTCTGAAACATCCAGAAACACTGTAGACTACCAATTCGATCAGTTCCGGTAGCGCCCCAATGTAACCCGGTAGAGAAGAACTAGCCCTCCCCTCTTTCACTGATGGTTCTTGTTGCCTGTCCCTTCTGTTCTCATTTAACAGAACTATTTAGCCTGCTGAAAGGGGTTGTGTTCCGACCGCTGGTTGGTGGAGACATTTTGACTATATTCTGGACCTGCGTTGTCGCGTAATGCGTCATATGACGCGCCGCGTTAGCGCATCCGGAAGTCATCCGGGGCGCGCAGCGCGTAACGTAAGCATAACAAGTCATGTGACTTGTTAATAAAACTTTTCATTGGTTCATTTTACTTTTCTTATTGTAATGATGAAAGGCTTGCTCATATGACCTAAAAATTACGCTTTTCATTACTTCCGAACATTATTTTTTCTTAAATATATGTTATAATGTTCCAGGCTAATGTACTTTCCCGGAAATTTTACAACTGTCCTGCAAGTAAAATATATTCTTTTTTCGAGAAAAAGAGCGTTTCTTCGTCCCATGATGGAGCCGTTGAGCAAAAGAGGGTCGACCTGCTGTCTTAGTCGCCGATACGCCTGAATATGAGATTCTTATCGATCACTTTATGTTGCAGGAATAGAAAACACAACAGCCCTTGACCATTTATCTTTACTGCGTTCCTTCGTATTATACCTTTTACCCTTCATGTAATTGGTCTGCTTTATTTCACTTGCCTTTTAATGATTCTAAAACAGTGACTATTATTACAAACTTTACCAATGTATATACTACTACCATGTTTTCTTTTAAAAACCTTTATTGTGAAAATTTCATTATACAAATACGAGCCTATAACCACGTGGGCCGGCCACGGAGCAAACTGTAATCGTATGTGATGAGTAGACATTTACACTGTAGAGGAACGTAACGGGCGGGCCATTAGGTTGCAAGAACTAAGGTGTCTAACAGTTATGGAATCGGTGGACGTACATTTTATAATTAAAATACGACAGGGCCAGTTACAATAAAATTATCTAGATATACATTTGCGGGCAAGTACCATGGGTGACGTTAATTCGAACTTTCAACAGTACAGTAATCAATAACACATCAGAACTTAATATCAATAGGGATGTCGAAATATTCAATCAATTCTCGTCCCCGCCCGCCATGTGCTTCAAAACTGCATACGTATCTCGTGATTTCAAGGTTCTGCAACCAGTACACAACAAGGAGTTACGAGTCCCATTTATTCCGGCGCCATTTTGGGCGAGGACGGGCAGGTCCAGGATATAGTCAAAATGTCTCTACCAACCATCGACTATGATGATGTTCATATGCTGTATTTATTAGAGTAACACTCATCTGCCCACATGAAATTAATTTAACACAATCTAAACATGTCATTTTAATCTTTCCAAAGTTCTTCTAAATATTTGGGACCGTTTCCCTTGCCTCTGAAGCTCTCAGTGCCACTTCTTTGATGAATGTACTAGCAGGTCAGGGGTTCTCCTCCAAATCTCTCTTTTATGCAGCACTATAATTAATTGGTGCCACCTCTCCATATGACGATGCATGGTATAGTTACCACAACTATATATTTTTTCGTTTCCTCTGGAGAGTTCATCGTGGCAGATGAAGCGTGTAACATACCGGGCATTTACCTTTTTTTGCATGTACAGGAAAGGAAAAAAAAATCGAGCGTTCGAGTTCTTAGGTGTCCCAGGGCCATTTTAGTGGACCAGGCCCAAATCCAAAGAACAGCTATCTCACAGGCTAATGGGGCGACCCACGCCGAGTTTCAGCATTGTAGGATGACCACACAAGTACAGCAACTTGCTAGACATCACCTCGGTGCCATCCGGATCTCGGCGCCCCACTGCAGATGAAGTGCCTCTCAACTATGAAACCACCAGAAAACGCTTGAGTCAGCTTTGTGTGAAGCCGCCATTTTGATTCAATCAATAGCGTCCCCCTGCACACATTCAGGGACCTGGTCGTGTCTTCAGGTCAAACGAATTTGGGACAAGATGCAGAAAGGAAAAGGAAAAAAGTTCCGCCGGACCCCGGGAGGTGGCCGCCTATGTCATGGGCGATCTTAGGCCACACCAGGGCAATAGTGAAGCTGCAGCAGGTGCAAATAAGCTTCAGACAGTGTTACAAGCGCTGCTCAGAACTCTCAACTATGACACCACCTCGGTGCCATCCGGATCTTGGCGCCTTGTGCTGGTTCCGGCCTATTCACACATCGGTCCGCTACTGACGCCACCTCACAGGCCAACGGGGCACCCCACGCCGACTTTCGGCGCAGCATTGTAGGATGGCCACACCAGTGCGGCAAATTGCTGGACACCACCTCGGTGCCATCCAGATCTCGGCGCGTTGTGCTGCCTTCGGCCTATTCGCCACAAGTGCGCACGCAACTCAGCTGCATAGCGAGTGAAACACCAAGGGGCGCCCCACTGCAGCCGAGGAACCTCCATCTTGGGGGCGACGCACAGCATCACATTGCTTTCCAATGCAGTCAGATCCTCAAACAGCCCCCACTGACTGACGCGAACTCACAGGCCAACGGGGCGCCCCACGCCGACTTTCGGCGCAGCATTGTAGGATGGCCACACCAGTGCGGCAAGTTGCTGGACACCACCTCGGTGCCATCCGGATCTTGGCGCGTTGTGCTGCCTTCGGCCTATTCGCACATCAGTCCGCTACTGACGCCATCTCACAGGCTAATGGGGCGCCCCACGCCGACTTTCAGCATTGTAGGATGACCACACCAGTACAGCAACTTGCTAGACATCACCTCGGTGCCATCCGGATCTCGGCGCCCCACTGCAGATGAAGTGCCTCTCAACTATGAAACCACCACTGTGACATCCGGATCTTGGCGCGTTGTGCTGCCTTCGGCCTATTCGCACATCGGTCCGCTACTGACGCCATCTCACAGGCTAATGGGGCGACCCACGCCGAGTTTCAGCATTGTAGGATGACCACACCAACTTGCTAGACATCACCTCGGTGCCATCCGAATCTTGGCATCTCAACGCCTAGTGGTATCTTCCATACAGAAAATATTGTTACGCTACCTTTGGCCCCATTCGCACATCAGTCCGCAACTTAGACATCACCTCGGTGCCATCCGGATCTTGGCATCTCAGCGCCTTGTGGTGTCTTCTCGTCAGAAAATATTGTTGCGCTGCCTTTGGCCCCATTCGCACATCAGTCCGCTACTGACACCATCTCACAGGCCAACAGGGCGCCCCACGCCGACTTTCAGCATTGTAGGATGGCCACACCAGTGCGGCAACTTACTAGACACCACCTCGGTGCCATCCGGATCTTGGCGCGTTGTGCTGCCTTCGGCCTATTCGCACATCGGTCCGCTACTGACGCAAACTCACAGGCCAACGGGGCGCCCCACGCCGACTTTCAACATTGTAGGATGGCCACACCAGTGCTGCAACTTGCTGGACACCACCTCGGTGCCATCCGGATCTTGGCGCGTTGTGCTGCCTTCGGCCTATTCGCACATCGGTCCGCTACTGACGCCGCCTCACGTGCCAACGTATTTTCTCCGCATTTTATACCCTATGCCGCATAACAGGTCATGTGACTTGTTTATAAAACTTTTCATTGGTTCATTTTACTTTTGGTTTCCTAATGATGGAAGGCTTGATCATATGACCTAAAAACAACACTTTTCATTGGATGAAAACTTTTTTTTTTTCCAAACGATGAAAGCCCCACCTTGTTTCTGGATGTTTCAGACTGAAGCTGGCGTCAGCATGAGAGCACCACCATCTCGTAGCTCCGTCGTAGTCATTCCGCGAGCAATCATGGCAGCCGCTCCCCACCAGAAGCCTGCAGGAGTCGGGGCCCCCAAAACTTTTGATGAATTCTCAAGGCGGAGGGGACGCTTTCGAGAATGGGGTCCAAGACCTAGCAGACAAGCGTCCGATTTCCAAGGTGTCCCAGGGCCATTTCAGTGGACCAGGCCCAAAAAGGAAAGAGCCTGCCGCCATTTTGAGAGTCCTGTGACAGCCGCCTATCGCTGCACCGCAAGAGTGGGCGCAACTCAGCTGAATTGCGGCTTTTGACACAGTGGACCAAAAACGGACGGAATGGCAACTGAAACGGTAAAGGGGCGCCCCACTACAACAGATGACACTCCACCTGGAGAGGCCCGTTCACGCCGCCTCCCCCGGGGCGCCCCACGCCGTTATTCGGAGCAGCATTGTAGGATACCAAAACCAGTGCGGCAACTTACTGGACATCACCTTGGTGCCATCGTTCTGCTGCCTTGGAACTATTCGCACAACAGTTTGCTACTGAAGACCCACCCCCCGCGACGCCCCACGCCGTTATTTGCTGGGTGGCAACTTACTAGACATCACTTTCGTGTCATCTAGATTTCAGCGCGTTCTGCTGCCTTGGAACTATTCGCACAACAGTTTGCTACTGATGACCCGCCCCACGCCGGAAATCTGGACGTTGTACTGCGTTGGGACTATTCGCACAGCCGACCGCTACTTCGTTGTTTTTCCCTAAAAATGTTTATATGTTATTACTATTTTTGTTTTCTTGTATATATTTATAAATTATTAAAGTTTTATAATCTTACTACTTTGTCGGAGTGCTATATATTTTTAATGTGACACATAATTGTAAAAACTTTGATGTACAAAGAGTCATCCCTGGAATCTTCCGCTTCACGCTCGGTCCCCTCCCCAATCACAATACAGGATGGTTTTCAGATAATAGCAACGCTTCTGCTGTGACGGATCTCATCGAGTGTGGGCCTTGATCTACTATAACTCCTTTGAAGAGGGGTGAATCTTTACAGCTGTGGCCATAAACTACATCTGCAGGGCTAGCTGATACCCTAGGACCAGCCTGGACAATCGGACACAGAGGAAAAGGAGTGTCAGAGGGTGCAGTAGTGAATAGGGCGAAAGGGAGGTGTCGGGCGGGCACAGGGTGTGATTCTCAGGAAAGAGCAGCGCAGATGGGGGGAGGTTTATTACCCATGCATAAGACAGAGAGCGGGGGTGACCACTGCCTGGGGGAGATGCTTGCGAGGGTGGGGAGCCATGCTAAGGATCGACAGCGTGCACAGAGTGGGTCTGGTCAAGGCATCTAAAATGGCTGCCGTGCACGACAAAAGTGTGGCATTTGAAAAAAGACAAGATGGCGCAGACAATGTTTTTCAACACTTCCTGATTTCCTTCGAATCGAACGTTAACAGACGTTGGGGCATATTACCAAAGTTAAGCGATATTTATCCCTAACGATGCATTGCAAAGATTTTTTTACCGTCAGGAATTATCGCAGATAAACCTTGCTATTATCAAAGTTTATCGCAAATACGATAAAAACCGACCGCAATGCATTAATATCGCTGAAAACTCAGCGATATTCATGCATTACCGAGCTAATCCTCTTAGCCATGTTATCCACCTCCCATAGGATAACATGGCTAAGAACTGCTCAGGGCAGCTGTTACTTTTTGGAGATATTCGCGCTTATCTCGAATATTTCCAAAAGTTGATAATAGGAGATAGCGATGTTAGCGACTGTTTCCAGTCGCTAACATCTTGGCATGCCCACTTTGCATGTCATTAGTGATAAATATCACTCACATGCAAAGTGGGGCCCAAGATGGTCGCTATCTCCTACTAGCCGTCGCTAACTGGTGTTAGCAACAGCTAGGTAATACAGATATAATTTTATCTCCGCGAAGCGGAGCGCTGTTACAGATATATATCTTGTTTTTGAACGTTAATTTCTCAAAATGCACTGAAGCACATATATTGAGACCTAGCAAAGGCACATCGGGCTACCAGTCCCTAATATTTTACCAAGTTTCGTGCAAATCCATTCAGCCGTTCGATTATTATTATTATTTATTTTTTTTGCCCCGCGGGGCCCTTTTAAAACCTCCACATCAAACCTAGGGGATCAGCGAGGATCTACTATGCCCCCTTATGGTCATTTGCCCCTTCGCTTTGGCCTCCTCTTGTCTCTCGATCCTACCGAGAGACAAGATGGCGGCCGCTACGGACTGTTTGGAATGTTTACAGACACCGGAGAGCCAATCAGCTTCGCTTCGCAAAGCTCCGTAACGCGAAAAGTACGCGAAGCGGTGCGCTGTTACAGATATATATCTTTTTTTGAACGTTAATTTCTCAAAATCCACTGAAGCACATATATTGAGACCTAGCAAAGGCACATCGGGCTACCAGTCCCTACAATTTTGCCAAGTTTCGTGCAAATCCATTCAGCCGTAAGATTATTATTATAATTTTTTTTTTTTGCCCCGCGGGGCCCTTTTAAAACCTCCACATCAAACCTAGGGGGTCAGCGAGGATCTACTATTCCCCCTTATGGTCATTTACCCCTTCGCTTTGGCCTCCTCTTGTCTCTCGATCCTACCGAGAGACAAGATGGCGGCCACTACGGACTGTTTGCGGCCACTACGGACTGTTTGGAATGTTGACAGACGCCGGAGAACCAATCAGCTTCGCTTCACAAAGCTCCGTTGCGCGAAAAGTACGCGTCCTAGGCCGCTGCCCGGTCCGCGCTTACAGATATATATCTTTTTTTAAACGTTAATTTCTCAAAATCCACTGGAGCACATATATTGAGACCTACAAAAGGCACATCGGGCTACCAGTCCCTACAATTTTGCCAAGTTTCGTGCAAATCCATTCAGCCGTTCGGTCTAAAAGTGAGGCCAACCGCCCTATGGAAATTAACATGGGAAAAACGCGTTTTGGGACCCCCCTTTTTTCTCGGCCCCCCCTTGACGAACCCCCCCCAAATTTTCAAAGGCTGCTCAGAAACAAAATGTGCCATTTTCCTGAAAATTTCAGCCAATTCCGTCCACAAACGGCAAAGTTATTAGACATAGAATTTTCAAAAATCCCATAGAGAAAAAATCCTAACTATATATACCTACTGGCGACCGCCAGTAGGTAATATATATATATATATATATATATATATATATATATATATATATATATATATATATATATATATATATATATATATATATATATATATATATATATATATATATATATATATATATATATATATATATATATATATATGTGGGCTTTTGAGCACAGCACTGTATGAGTCACGAGCTCCACAAAGCTATAATTGCGGCTCTTTGTTAGCAAGAGCTGTAACAAAAGCACAACATTCCGTGAAGGCGACTTTTTTTTCCTTTTTATTGTCACTGTGTAATTGGTCTATGCTGTGAACTGTGTGAATTGTTTCCACAGCTATGTCGGCCGCTGCTGCATCTACCCTTTAAGTGCTGCGTTATGTGTCAACTGCGATGACTGTGACCGATGGCTTTATTTGGAATGCTGTGTACGGGGAAGGGCCATGCAGGCCAGTGTTTCTGGAGAGCTTCTCAAAGGGCTCTGATTCGCATTTTCTTTGTTTGGTCTTTCTTCCTAAAATAACTTGAGAGGCTGATGCCAAAATGCACTTATTCGAAAAAGCCAGGACCAACAATCCGGAAAAAACGAATCCTTACAAAAATGTATGTGTACTGTGAACTATTCCATCGCTAAGTCTACCAGCCGTGCAGCTTAACGGCTAGCCGCCATTTTGTAACTGGATGTGTTAATACATAAAAGTCATTTGTTGCGTCATGTACTACATCATTTGCTGCGTGATTTGGCCGAATACGCAATCTTAAATGCCATTTGCTCTATTTCTTCAAGTTCGCATATATGCAAGCAGGTGAATTCCTTTGTACCATCTTCCACATGACTACTCACTTCAGGGTTTTCAACTGTGAAAGTCAATCCTTGTTTGCTATCCTAATGGTTATAGCATTGTATCATTTGCCCTCTTTCGTAGATTTCTTTTTTCTTACTTACGCACGAGTCACTGTCTATGAATACATACAGTACAGTGTGTGTATGTGCAGTTTCATTAAAATAGCTGTAGAGCAAAGGATACAGGGGGTTAGGAATAAAATAGATTTTTCTCCTGAAACAGTACCCGAACCAAGGTGAACCATTACACCAGCCAGGCCATCAACATATTTGGTATGCAAAGCGTGCAGTAAGCAGGCAAGGTGACACGCGGGCATGGTGACGCGCAGTTATGGCGACGCGCTGTTTTTATTTTTCATTTTATCTTAACACAATGCTGATGCATATCATATATAATCATTGCAAGTGCCACGTTAAATTTAGATGTACTATATTTTACTGTAATTAGTGATTCTTCTTGTGTTCACCTTATGTTAGCCATAGTCGATGTAGGCCTCAGTTTGGAAATGCATGCTAACATCGAAACTGTGCTTTTGGCTGCTAATGTGCAATCTCACTCATCTACGTTTCAGGAGCCAAACTGACTGCAGTAGTTGAATATTATTTGTTTCAGTTATTTTAAATTGAGCCAAAAGGTATTGTTGATAATGTCACTATAATATTTTAATTGATTTCCTGTGCCTGTTTCCATGGCATTCTGATCATACATGCTAATTTTTTCTCCCCTTTTATATTTTCTGCACATTTTTCAATTTTTTTCTGAACTCAGTTGCCCTTTTTGTTACCATAAAAAAGAACCATTTGTTTTTCAAACTTTACAAATGAACCCCCCAAAAATTCAAAAACGGAAAATCATGGCACTGAGAGGAAAAGGAATACCATTGGATAATACACTTTCCAACTAAAAAAATAAAAAGAACACTCCCATTTTTCTATCTAGAACAATATTTAAGAGGAGTTATTAGTGAGCAGATGTGTGCAATCCACGATATGTCACAAGAGATATATTGTGACATAGTCAAGGGGTCCAAATAAAAAATATTCTTGCAGGACTACGTCCATGCTTCAACATCTAAAAACAAACCACAGCGATAGTATAAAAGCAGCAAGAAGCAATGCAAGGCTGAAGGACCCTCAACTTCAATAGCAACCGCAACACCAGGGCATAGAGTCCCTTCAGAGGTCTAATCTCAACTTCAAGGTTTGGCCCCACAGTTTTCCTGGATGGCATCATACTGCATAGATTGTGGAGTTGTAGTGAGTGCTGGAGAGCAGACCATATTAGCTGTTAGCATTGCTGCAAATAACCATAAATGTTGATTTTCTTTTCTTATTCACCCTTCATAGTTTTTCTACATCAACATATGCAAACATACTCTAGTTTTTGAGACCACACTGTGTTAACTTTTGTAATCTCTTGTTCAGAACTATCAACTGTAATATATGTGTCATCAGAAGCCTAGATCTTGTTATTCTATATGGAAGAGTGCCAGCTGATGAAACAGCACATTTTACTTTTCACTCTCAACACACTTTTAGACTAAGTGATTGTGTCCTACCAAATGTTTGGGGCTTGTGATAATATTTTTGTCTGCCCATCGATGTGGAGCGACCATAGCATAGTGGGTATGACAGTGGCTTTTGATCTACCCACACAGGATTTGGGGAATGTTGGTCAAGACATGGCCACTTTTAACAACGCAAATGGCTGATCCTTCTGGACACAAAAAACATCTTTGAAGTAGGCTCAATTGTGAAGATGTCTGATGTAGAACGGCAGGGTTTTACTCAGTTGAATATTATACCCTTCTTTGAACCTCAAAAAGAGAATATTTGTAGCTTAAGTTCTACATCTTCTGAACCTCGCCTGTTTAAACAGGATATGTCCCATAAGACATCTTTAAAACAAGTTATTAACCATCTTGTCCAAAAACAGCATATACATTTCCTTACTGGTCGGCATCAGGAAATCAATCACCTTAAGCGAGTGAGAAGACGTTTTATGCTCAGTGAAAAAAGAAGGGAGCTTGATGCTGAGTGGATTGGGCTGAAGGAAACCGCAAAGGCCAACGACTCCAGAAAGTACTGGCACTATTCGCGGAATACTGCGACTCAAGGCAGAGGGCGCTACCCATACCAATTCCAGAAAAGGACTGGGTGGATTACATCTCCTTAATATATGGAAATAATAGCACTGTTTCCCTTGTGATGACTGATCGGGTTAAACCAGTGTTTACTAAATTTACTGAATTTGTCACCCCGGAAAGGAAGTGGTAAGTTACATAAAGAATGCAAGAACCTCAGGTGCACAAGGGCTAGACGGAAGCCCGATTGCACTAATTAAAAAGGAGCCAGAAGCATGGGGTGATTTTTTAGAGCCACTTTTTAAATATTGCTTTCTTATGAATAAAATCCCCCCCTTTTGGAAGGGCATCATTATAGTCCCCCTGTATAAAAAAGGACCGAAAACTGTGACCACTAGTTTTAGACAGATTGCCCTCCTGGATACCACAGGCAAGTTATTTGCAAAAAGAATATTATGCCATCTACAACAGTGGGTTTATGATCAGAATATTCTTCCACTGGAACAAGCTGATTTTAGAAAGAACCATGGCACCTTGGATAATATAACGGTTGTTCAGACAATTGTAGAGAAATATGTTTTCTCCCGAGGTATGCCAATGTATAAAGCTTTTATTGATTTCTCCACGGCGTTTGACAAAGTGGACCACCAGACGCTGTGGAGAAAGCTTGTCTTTCTTGTCATACCATATCATCTTTTGGATCTGATTGTAAAATTGCATACAGACACCTGGTACCAGGTTCTGATGGGAGGTTCGCAGGGGTTATCATGTAAAATTAGAACACATAATGGGCTCAAGCAGGGTTTGCTATAAGCACCACTTTTATTTTCTTTGTAAATTGCTGAACTCCCTGGCGCTCTGAATTCTGTACGAGGGGATGCCCCCAAAATTGGTACAATGCCAATTGGCTCTCTGTTTTATGCAGATGATGTTGCAGTATTCGATCTAACACCTATAGGCCTGCAACATCGGCTGGATGCTTTAAGTAAATATTCAAAGACTCACTTCTTGAAAATTAATATCTAAAAAAACAAAATTTTGGTTTTTCGTAAGAAGGGGCTTAAAATAAAGAGATATCTAAGATGGATGCTTGGTTCTGAAAAACTGGAACTGGTTGACTCGTACCTATATCTAGGGAAGGTTTTTTCCAAAACTGGGCGAGATTTGGAGCATATTAAACATTGTGTTAATAAAGCTGTCTCCCAGGCAAGTGCATTAAACAGATTCTATAAAACACGCGGAGATGCCATTTTGGCCATGTTTAATCTGTTTTTAAGGTCAAAATCCCTCCCTCGTTAATTTATGCTGCAGAGGTTTTAGACATGAATTATTGTCTTTCTTTCAATAAAGTTGAAGGCCCAATCCTACCTCAAATTTGCAATCTAAACTCTTTGGCTACCCCACATGTACTGCGCCTTGAATTTGGATGAGTCTTGTCCTTCACCTTATCCTTGGCAGCGGTTCTGAGGTGGGTGAACTCCCTCTTTTTGCGGAAGGAGTGTACACTTAGGGCTGCCCTGAGAATAGAGATTTTTGGCACGCTAAAAGAACCATCAACGTTTTTATGTGCAAATGATACCTTCGGTCTTAGTTTGAATTCTGCTTCTCCTATGTCTAAATCTGTACTGAAACAACTTCTGAAGAAGTCTAGATCCCCTATCAGTTTGGCAAGAGATGCTGCCTCAAGATAGTCCAGGTCCAGTAATGAGGCAATCAGAGGGAGTGCTTTGTGAAATAGACCACAGCCCTATTTAACTTGGAATATCCCTCACAGGATTAGAAGGCTGATACTCGTACTGAGATTTAACTTGCTGCCGCTTAGAGATGTCACGGGTATCTGGGATAAAACACCTAGAGAGAAGAGAATTTGTGGATTGTGCCAGCTGCAGATCCAAGATCTAGATCATGTTTCATTTGTATGCTCAAAGCTGAACAGTGCCAGGCGAGTGTTCTTAAAGCCAGTTTTTATTACATTTAATATTCACTCTACCCAGGAGGCACGATCTTTGGTTTTGTCCCCTCCGAATGAAATGGTTTGTTTTAAGATGCATCAATGTTTTAACAGATTTTTGCCTATTTATTAACAGTAATTCTCTTGTCATGACATAATATCAATTGGTTGGTCACTTGATTGCTTCATGTATTTAAAGCACTATTTACACATCTCTCAATATGTCGATATAAGAATTTTATTGGTCGGTTTTTAGATTGCTTAATATATTTATAACACTATTTGCACACCTCTCAGTATGTTTGCTATAAGAATTTTTACTGCAATGTATAAGGAAGCATTTTGTTTTGTATTATATGTAAAGTTTGTGCTTTTTAATCTAATGGTGTATTTTTGTGGACCTCCATAGGAGTTCCATAACAAAATAAATAAATTAATTGAATTGAATTGCCTATGTTCCGACTGACAATACAGGCTCCCATTGAAAAAGAGGTGGTTGTGCAAAACCTTGCACCCTGTCGCAGGCACCCCATGTGCCTGACACAATGTGCATGGTTGCAAAGAGGGGTCCCATGGATACCCCCACGGGCCCCAGCCAGAGGCCTCCAGGTGAAGAGGGGCCTGCTACGGGCCCCCAAAGTCAGTTTCCAACATCCATTCTCTGTTGGACAGACTGATTCGGAAAGGCTGTCTGAATCCAACATTGTAATACATTGGTCAGAAACGCAGTCCATAGAGCTGTACGATTCAGCTTTGACCCACAAGGAGTCTCTGAATGCTGGTCGGAACCGAGTTGCAAAGACGGAACGGTTACCTTCTATTGTAATCGGGCGGTCGGAAATATTTCCGAGTCGGTCGGAAACATGGGTTCCAACACAGGTTAGGAAAATCTGAATGCCATTTGGAGCCTTTCCGATCGACATCGTAATGAGGTCCCACGTGTTTCAATACTTTTCTACTTAGATGTATTAGATTTAAATGTTGAAAAACACTGCATATGAAAATCTGCACATTAATCTGTATCACAGCATATACAGGTACATGCATCATTGTAGGATTTTGCGATTCCTAAATTGCGATAATTAAGGAATCGCAATTTAGGAATTGCAAAATCCTAAGCATCAAGAAATAGCAAAGATTTTTGCGATTTCTTAATATTCTTTATTTGCGATTCCTTAAATGCGAATCGCAATTAAGGAATTGCATTCCATTGATTCCTATGGGCCTAGAGGCCCATAGGAATCAATGGGAAGGCATTCTCATTTTGCGAATTCGCAATTAAGGAATCGCAAAATGAGAATGCAATTTCAAGGGTGCAGGGGGGGGGTCCAAAGGACCCCCCCTGCACCCCTGAAATGTCATGTAAGTACATTTTACTCACACACATGTCCCAAGGGCAGGTGTGTGTGTAAAATATCAGTTTCAAAAATGCATTTATTTGCACTTTTGAAACTTTTCGCAAATTACCATGAAGGTTTACTTCATGGTAATTTTTTCCTTATAAATTGCGAATTCGCTAATTATTAAAAATCATGCATAGCATTTAAGAATTCGCAATTTTTGCGACTTATTAAATGCTATTGCAATTTAAGAATTCGCAAAAATTGCGACTTCTTAAATTGCGAAAACATAAAAAAATATTGATGCATCCCAAAAAAGCTTTTTGCATTCGCAAACGGACGATTTTTGCGATTCGCACCGTTTGCGAATGCAAAACAGCTTGATGCTTGTGGCTGATAACTCACTAATTCTTCAGAATACATGCAAACAGTGTGTGACAGGGTACATATATAATTCACCAGATTTTTCTTAAAGAGTGCATATTCCTTACTAAAGCTTTTAATTTCTGGTTGAGCACAACAATGCTCCCTGGATGATAGATAGCGCCTAGTGATACTCTTGGACTATAGGTGGTGACTACATGATTACCCGAGTATGTAGGAACTACATTGGTGGGTCCGTATCTGTATAGTTAATGCCTGTGCATTCACATGACTATATTACTACTATCTGGGTGACTGGATGAACACATGGGTGTTGCCTGCGTAGTTCATTGAGTACATAAATAGTGCCTGCATGATTGAAATAGTGCATGCGTAGTGCCTGGGTGATTGAATACGTCTAGATATCACACTTGATATATAATTGCATACATGGCTCTCTTGGCGAATACAGTGCTCTATTACTCAGCATGCACATGCATCTGTAAGTTTCTAAAACTGAAAAAAACAATTCTCACTTTTTCAAAGCAAAAAAGCTTTACTTAAAGGCATACCTACATAATTTTGCAAATATTTCTTGTGTCTTTAAAACATATCTCGAGCATTTCTCAAAGAAAAGTTACACGCCAAGTGAATCTAGCATAAGAACTCTGAAGAAATATTCTGCACTATTAACCATCCTCAATTTTACACATAGCATGTTTAAAGAAATACACAATATACATGAAACTTTCAACAGCCTTCAAGAACATAGATCACCATGTACACATACATGTGATTTCATAATAGAAATACACCTTCAGGCCATCCTTCAAAAAATATATAGTTTTCTGCATCTTTAAGTAAACTCAAGAGTTTCATTGTACATATAGCATATTATAACTATAATTCACAGCTCACTATCTAAACATATGCAATCTGGTCATACAAGTTAAAAACCACATTGACAAACACTTATATATATATATATTACCTTCTGGCGATAGCCAGTAGGTATATATAGGTAGGACCTAGTTTCCATAGGAAATCCACAACATTCTATTGGGAATAACTTTGGCGTCGATTGAGGAAATTGCGTGAAATTTTCCAAGATTTTGGCCAGCTTAATTCTGCTCCTTCCCTGAAAGTTTTGGGGGGATTCGTCAAGCGGGGGCCGAGAAAAAAGGGGGGTCCCAAAATGTGTTTTTCCCATGTTAATTTCCATAGGACGTTCAGACACGGCTACAGCCCGAACCGCTGAATGGAATTACACCAAACTTTGCAAAATTGTAGGGACTGGTACGCAGAAGTGCCTTTTCTATATTTGGTGAAAATTGCTCCAGTGGTTTTTATGAAAATTAACTTCAAAAATACATATATATTTATATAAGCTTACTTTAAGCTTACTGTACTCTGTACCTTCCTGAGTACGAGCTGCATTCTGATTGGCTGCCAATGTCTGTCAACACTCCAAAACAGAAATTGTTGGCAGCCATCTTGTACCTCGGTAGACTGAGACACAGGAAAGCAGAAAAACAAACGTGTAGAACTCAAAAAGGGGGCAGGGTAGAAGCACCCTGACCCCCTAGGCCTGCTCAGGGGGTCCCACAAGGACCCCCCAGCCCCCCCGGGGTACACGTGAGATCTGATTGGCTGTCAGCACTTCATCCAAGAACTGTTGGCAGCCATCCTGGGACCAATACACATGATAGCAACTCATTAAAAAGCAGTGTAGTTAATAGAGGGTTTTAGGACTTTAGTTACATTATAAATCATTTGTTGATGGTACCATACTCATTTTAGGAATTGTGGTGTGTTCTAAGGTGATTTTACCATGTGAAAAAGCCTTCTGCTGGGATATCATGAATCATGATGGAAAGAAAACTATTATCTCATTCTTTTCCCACAGTGGTTTCGAAGGGGATCTATAAGCTAAACTGAAAGCATATTTTCTGTAAATTCACATTATCTTTCTCAGTCATGTGAGAATGAAGTCTGACATTCTCAGTAAAACATGTACATCCAACAAGGACAGAGACTGTCAGTTGATTTCTTTGTGTTCTACTGCAGCCTCCTAGAGTGTTCTATAGAACAACTAGAGCGCTTACAGTCCTACTTATTACAAAGGTATGGCACACCTGAAGCCATCTTGATTGGAATAAAGTGGTAACTCTTAAAACATTTAATTTAAAAAGGAACAAAATGAGGGGGTATATTTTGCCATAGAAAGTATGATTAGTGCTGCAGAAAGAAAAATTAGGGCACATTTTGAGTGACTTCTCAAATCCTCTTCTATTTCATTAAAAAATTCTGACATGCAGACTCCCAATAAGGCCACCAGAGACAAAAGAGCCCAAATGTAGCCCAAATATCACCCAGATGTAGCCCAAGTATAGCCCAATGACAGAATGTCCCAGAGTGTTCTAAAGAACAACTAGAGCGCTAACAGTCTTACTTATGACAAAAGTATGGCACACCAGAAGCCATCTTGATTGGAATGAAGTGGTAAGTCTGAAAACATTTAATTTAAAAAGGAACCAAATGAGGGGGTTCATTTTGCCAAGGAAAGTATGATTAGTGCTTCAGAAAGAAAAATTAGGGCACATTTTGAGTGACTTCTCAAATCCTCTTCTATTTCATTAAAAAAATTCTGACATGCAGACTGAAACATGCACTTTGAATACAAGCAGCAGACTTCCCTGGTGAGCAGTAGCTTTACTACAGTGATCTAATGAGCAACTAGAGTGCTAACATTCAGAATTTATGGCAAATGTGTGACACATCTGAATGCCTTCTTGATGGAACCAAAGTAAACAAGCATTGAAAATGCAATAGATCTCGCCCTCGTTTAAGTTAAAGCCATTCTGTCTGTAATGAGGTGGCTTTTTAGTTTTTTTTTATTAGTGTTTTTAAAACTTTCATGTAAATAACATGCATATGTATGCATATGTATATGTATGCATGCATTTATATTTGTATTGATATAGATATGCAGATTATATATGTTTATATATATATATGTATATATATATATATATATATATATACACATACATATATATTCACAGAAAAAAACATAGGTTATAGACCATATATAGTTAGGAATTAGCATTTACAAAACCTTGAAAATTCACTGAAAAAACCATAGGTTATAGACCATATATAGTTAGGAATTAGCATTTAGAAAACCTTATTTTACTCACACAAAACCATTGAAATTCCATATATAGTTAGTTGCACTAACTATATATCGCGCACCCGCAATCCACTGCTGATGATGTCACATATTACATCATTCATGACATGGTCAGTGACATCACTGATGACATCACTGATGACAACATCCAGTGATTATGTGTTTCTGTAAAGTTTAAATATGTTTTACATATTGAAGAATGAGTGGATGTATAAGTGTCTGAATGAAGGTTTTAGTAGGTGCGTGATTGACTGTATGAGTGAGTGATTAAATGCGTCTTACTGAATGCACGGGTTAGTGACTAAACTGTCTTAATTTGTGCATCATTATGTCTGTTGTGATGTAAACTGCTGCATGTGTTGATCATTAGCTATACGAGAGGCTATATGTGTTATTAATTGGTTGCCCAAGTATTTCTATGGGAGATTGAGTTTGTGTGGGGGTGGCTGGAAGGTGTGTGACTCTGTGCATAGATGTGTGAGCAGTTTATTCACTAGGTGTATGAGTTCAAGAGTGCATGTGGAAACAGCTACATGGGCAGTTGACTGTGTGCATGAGTGTATTGATGAGTGAATGGATATCTCAATGCTACATGTCATAGTAAGTACATATGTAAAACACAGTACATGTGAGAGTTGGCATATATAAATAACTGTGCATGAGAGCCACTGAGTGAGTGGTTGTATCGATCATTGTGAACTTGTATCAGGGATTGTATAAGAGAGTAAATATGTGTTAGTATATGTTTCAATAAGTAAGGTGTGTATAACTGTATAGTTGAAGAAATGGAGGTGAGATTGTTTCTTTGCATGACTGACTGGGTGTGTGAGTAACTCCATGGATGAGTGGCAGTGTGTGAGTGTCTGTATACACTGAGTGTATCTAAGGTTATATTAGAGTCTGAAGAAGTTTATCGTATTAGCACAAGAATGATGCCAAATGAGACGTCATCAGTGATGTCATCAGTGATGTCATTTGAGATGTCATCAGTGATGTCATCAGTGATGTCACTGACCATGTCATGAATGATGTAATATGTGACATCATCAGCAGTGGATTGCGGGTGCGCGATATATAGTTAGTGCAACTAACTATATATGGAATTTCAATGGTTTTGTGTGAGTAAAATAAGGTTTTCTAAATGCTAATTCCTAACTATATATGGTCTATAACCTATGGTTTTTTCAGTGAATTTTCAAGGTTTTGTAAATGCTAATTCCTAACTATATATGGTCTATAACCTATGGTTTTTTCTGTGAATTTCATTGGTTTTTTAACAGCTAATATCTGTAGCTGTAAAATGTATTCTTCTTTAAATCCAAAAATATATTTTATATGTTTATGAATAATTTTTTTTTAAAATATTTTTTTTTCTTCGTTCCCGCTTCGCGAATCGGGAAGCTTCCCGTTAGCTGACCTTGATGCCGCGAAATAGACCGCGAGCCGGTAAACGTTTCTTTACCGCAAGTGCCGCGTTAGAAAACAACATCGTGACGCCTCCCGTCCGCATGACGTTTCACGTTGTCGCGTGATACGTCATATGACGTGCTACGTTAGCGAACTGGTACGCGAAGCGAGTCGCAAAGCGCAGGTTTCTGGAAGCAAACCGGGAGGCCCTGCAAAGCGCTTAACGTAAACACAGCAAGTCATGTGACTTGGTAATAACACTTTTCATTGGTTCATTTCACTTTTGGTTTCCTAATGATGTAAGACTAGGTCATATAATCTAAAATGAACACTTTTGATTGGTTGAGAACTCTTGTTTTTCCCAAATGATGAAAATCCCTCCTTCTTTCCTCACTCTGACTTTCATCATTGTGAGAGAAAGACCCTTTGTGATCACTGAGCAATGGCTTCTTTAGTAGCTTCAGCTGGTGCTTCCCCACCACCTCCACCACATCCAAGGAAGAGTGGACCACCTGCTCAAGTTCTAATTCAACAAGAAGAAGAAGAAGAGGAACAGGAGGACGAGCACGAAGAGAGGCAGTTTTTGCCTGAGCAGCCCAGGACGTCTCACCGGAAAGAAAACTTCATTTGGCAATTTTTTAAAATTCCCAAAGGTCAGAAAAAAGTAAATGCAAGATACGTAACTTGCCTTATATGTCAAGATAGACTGTCCAGAGGGACCGACAAAAAATACAGTTTCGGAAACTACACAATGCATCGCCATATGACTAGGTGGCATCCTAACAACTACAGTGCTGCACAGTTTCGGAACGACCTAGATAATCTCCCTATTATGGCCAGAAGATCTGTTGTACCGGAAGTAACGGGACCAGAGGGCAGGGAGATGGTGCCAAATATACAAATGAGATTTGGTGATGTAAAACACATCTGCGCATTTTGCGATGGATTCATTTCCTACGGAGAAAAAAGCATCACTCTGATCAACAGAGCTATTGACTATCATATGCAAGTTTGTCCGAAACGCCCAAAATAATAAATACTTCTTTTTTTTGTTTTGTTGCTCCTGTTGAGCCCTTTACAATGAATCGTTTTCATTGCCCCCTCCAAGAAAAACCCAAAAAAATATAAAACTGTTCCGAAAAATTCAAAAACAGTAAAAAAAGTTCAGAAAAATAAAAAAAAAAGTTCTTTTCAGAACTACCTCCCCGTTATTAAAAAATTGGTACAATATTTGGAATTGTGCCAACCTCTATTTCTCTTAGTTCGCTTCCTAGTTCGCTCGCTGGTACGCGAACCGGAAGCGAACCAAAAACAGTAAGTATAAGGGAAGGAAACAGACACTTATGTTAAAAGAAACACAGCTATAAGGGAGTAAACTAGAGATACCATTACCCGTAATCCACTGCTGATGATGTCACATATTACATCATTCATGACATGCTCAGTGACATCATCAGCAGAGGATTGCGGGTTTTTTGGCAACATGCCTTATCCACGGTTTAATAACGCTGCCTTTTGCTTTATATAAGTTTTCAAATTGTATGAAATATATACCAATAGGTCGTTATGAACCTTTAGGTAGTGCTTTTCTTCATGAGGTCTGGTCGCTTCCATACACATACAGATGTTTCAAAGATGATCAAGAAGTTTATCTGAATGGAGAGGAATGCACTGAGACGCCAGATCATTCACTAATGTGTAGGCACATACAGTTACACGGTTCATGCAACAAACACCGACCAAATATGGCTTGCGTGTTGCAAGGCACGCCAGTTCCTGCTATCATCCCCACGTTCAAGTTGTTGGAAAATGATAGTTATTTGATGCTCAATAATGAAGATTGTTCTGAGTTAATTAAAAGTATTCCTTTTATCGTAACAGTAAGTGAACGGGTTATTTGCTGCAGAAATGTTCTATTTCCTCCCACACATGAACATAGGGAGTTTTCAATCTGGCCACAAATACCAACCTTGGGACACGTTTCAACGGCATGGCAAGAATAAGAGCTCTTTTGTCTCAGAGAGAGGTGGCCTTGAGTTCGGCCCGTGAAACTTTCGTACTTCACATAGCGAACACCCATACAGAGGTGCACACCCTTTTCAATTAAGATTTGCCTTTCAATTTCAGCAACATGTTTCCGACTATCTTTAACGCATCCTCCACAAAGTCCCTGGCACACTTTTTTAAAGTTGTTACCAGTGGTCTCGTGACTTCATTTGAGAAAATCTTTGGAGTCATCCCTGCTTCCTTTCATTGTATTTTCTGCACTCTGGTTCGTAGATTGGCATTTTTACTTGCATTACCAGCGGACGCTCTTGTGCTTTTTTACATTTTTAAATATGGATGTCCCTCCTATGCAACCTCCGACCCTGCAGCTGCTGACACTGTTCCGCAATCGCATGCTAGAATATTATGGCACAATGCCGTTGGCGATATTAAGCACGGCATATGGATTATCTTTTCGGTTCTCCTACTTCACCTGTGTCCAGCCTGTATTTCACTGCCTGACCTGTGATTTCGATTGGGCCATTGATTTGTGTCTCTGCGGACCGGTTTCTCCTGACGTCGACTTTAATCAGCTGATGACTCCTATCATTACTCACGAGTTGGTTTGTCCTGGCGAAAGGATTATGGCTGTGGCATTGATGCATGGACTACTTGGTCCCTGGAATTTACTGGCGGCAGCACAGTCTTTCTTGGAACAGAGCTTTCTTGAAAACCCACCGAGCTGTCCTCTGATGGTGATAGAGGATCCGGTGCTGGGAGAGCACGTATGTTCTTTTCCGCTTTTAAATTGGATGGCTGAACTGTTTTCGGATGAAGACGGTGACTTCCTATTGGAGGCTGTTGCAGCTTATTTTGCATACACAGTTATGTCATAGACCTTTTTCATGTTTGATATGCTGAGTACTAGCATTTCATTGACAATTCATTGACTTATTTGTCAAGTTTTTATTATTTACCTTGCCTATTGGCTTAAGACTCGATAAAGTACTTGGCTGTTTTATTTTTCTTTAGCATTAAATTTTCCTAGTTTTTAATGCTTTACCTTGCGGACCGTCCACATATAAACTTGCAATCTGCTCTCATGAGATGGCACTTCTATTATCTTATTCAGTTCGTTTCCGGATCATGAGGAGGTGTCATCTAGGTCCTGGATATCTTTACACCGTGTTAAGTTAGCATGGGCTCATTACCGGTTTAAACGCCATTTTTCCTTTTTTGCAACTTCTGCACACGACACTTAGTTGTTGCTTTAGCTTTCCACCTAGTAGTTCATCGTGGTTTACATGAGAATAATATGTTATTGGTCTACTATCTGCTTTACTTGTTAAACTATATCTGTACAGCGAGTGCTAAAGTTTCAAGAACAACACGATACAGAATTGTTATGAGGTCTGATCTCCACGACTTCATACTCATAACATAAGTGCAACTTCTGCCAATTCTGGGCATGAGGCGGGTTTTATATTGCTTTGCCGAACACACATACACAACAGTTGATGCGGTTCACATGAAGAGAGAGCTGGTGTATGCTGATGTGATTCCTTCAAATCTAAGACACTAAAGTATGGGCACGCCCTAAACCAACACAAAGAGACCTTCTTAGCAAATAATATAATATGTGTATTAGGGAGGGTGAGATATAAGCAGCCGCGGGCCGTGGAGGGAGTTACGATGGGGCAGGGAGGCGGGGAGGGGGAGAAGCAGGGTGGAGCCCTCTCTACCTTGCCCCTCCCCCTCCCCGCCTCCCTGCCCCACCGTAACTCCCTCCACGGCCCGCGGCTGCTTATAAGTGTTGCTAACTCTTATTCATTTACAGCATGTTAACATACTGTCACCATTCGCTTTTTATGTACTAGTAACTATGCTGGTAATTTTGCTACTGATAATATGTGTACTTGTATTCTCCACCCTGCTTCTCCCCCTCCCCGCCTCCCTGCCTCACCGTAACTCCCTCCACGGCCCGCGGCTGCTTATAAGTGTTGCTAACTCTTATTCATTTACAGCATGTTAACATACTATCACCATTCACTTTTTATGTACTAGTAACTATGCTGGTAATTTTGCTACTGATAATATGTGTACTTTTATTATCTAAGGTACTACGCCTGAGAAGACGGCATTAGTAAATAAACATTTCAAATACACATCTGTTCTTCTTAACTCCATGTTCTGGTTTCTAAGAAATCTATAACGACCGACTGTTCATGAGTTCCACGTATCCTGAGGTACTATAAGTTCATATTCTGGATTGTCTAAACATTGAGAGTTTGTTATATCCAATGTGACACTGTACCTAGCTTGCTAAGGAGTTTTTGATTACTAACGTGAGTTTTGGGACACCCTAATTCGCCGAGGTTCCAATCCTCTGTCCACAGTTCTGTGTGAGAACAGAAACCCTGCGACAGGGGCACCCCCGACCCTTGCTGGAGCTTCATCACACTTGCGATACAACTCCAGCAATGCATTCGCCGAGGTTCCAATCCTCTGTCCACAGTTCTGTGTGAGAACAGAAACCCTGCGACAGGGGCACCCCCGACCCTTGCTGGAGCTTCATCACACTTGCGATACAACTCCAGCAATGCGCCACCTTTACGGCACAGATACATCACGCATCTGTGCTGTTTTTGCCCCATGATGCGCCGCATTGTAAATGCAGCACACCATAGGTGACGGAACAGCGGCACAAAATGACTAACACATCCCTGGTGATGCGCCAGTCATCATAAATGTATCCCTATGCTTCTTATCTTGTTAGAGATGAACCGCCATATGTATCATCAAAGTTATTTGCATTTCCTAAATAGCGAACTTTAAGGAATAAATAGCGATTCTTTACCATTCCTAGTTTGCGATGAGCTATTTGCTAATTAGCCGAATGTAGCCCAATGAAGCCCAATGTAGCCCAATGTAGCCCAAAGATGGCCGCCAGACACACAAAAAAACAAATGTAGCCCAAATATCAGCCAGATGTAGCCCAACTATAGCCCAGTGACAGAATGACCAATCAGCTTCGCAAACCTCCGTTACGCGAAGCGGAGCGCTGTTACAGATATATATCTTTTTTTGAACGTTAATTTCTCAAAATCCACTGGAGCACATATATTGAGACCTAGCAAAGGCACATCGGGCTACCAGTCCCTAATATTTTGCCAAGTTTCGTGCAAATCCATTCAGCCGTTCAATTATTATTATTATTTTTTTTTTTTGCCCCGCGGGGCCCTTTTAAAACCTCCACATCAAACCTAGGGGGTCAGCGAGGATCTACTATGCCCCCTTATAGTTATTTCCCCCTTTGTTTTGACCTCCTCTTGTCTCTCAATCCTACCGAGAGACAAGATGGCGGCCGCTACGGACTGTTTGGAATGTTGACAGACGCCGGAGAACCAATCAGCTTCGCTTCACAAAGCTCCGTTGCGCGAAAAGTCCGCGAACCAGTGCGCTGCCCGGTCCGCTGTTACAGATATATATCTTTTTTTAAACGTTAATTTCTCAAAATCCACTGGAGCACATATATTGAGACCTACAAAAGGCACATCGGGCTACCAGTCCCTACAATTTTGCCAAGTTTCGTGCAAATCCATTCAGCCGTTCGGGCTAAAAGTGAGGCCAACCGCCTTATGGAAAACTCAATGTTAAAAACACGTTTTGGGACCCCCCTTTTTTCTCGGCCCCCACTGGACGAACCCCCCCCAAATTTTCAAGGGCTGCTCAGAAACAAAATGTGCCATTTTCCTGAAAATTTCAGCCAATTCCGTCCACAAACGCCAAAGTTATTAGACATAGAATTTTCAAAAAACCCATAGAGAAAAAATCCTAACTATATATACCTACTGGTGACCGCCAGTAGGTAATAAATGCATATGCATATATATGCATATATATATATGTGTATGTGCGTGTAGAGAGAGGTAGAGAGGTAGAGGTGTAGAGGTAGAGAGGTAGAGGTAGAGATGTAGAGGGAGAGAGGCAGAGACTAGTAGAGAGAGAAGTAGAGAGAGGTAGAGAGTAGAGAGTGAGTAATAGAGAGTGAGTAGTAGAGAGTAGTAGAGAGCAGTAGAGAGAGTAGCAGAGAGTGAGTAGTAGAGAGTAGTAGAGTGAATAGTAGAGTGTGTAGTAGAGAGTTAGTAGTAGAGAGTGAGTAGTAGAGAGTAGTAGAGAGTAAGTAGTAGAGTGAGTAGTTGAGAGCAGTAGAGAGTGAGTAGTAGAGAGTAGTAAAGAGTGAGTAATAGAGAGTAGTAGAGAGTGAGTAGTAGAGAGTGAGTAGTAGAGAGTAGTAGAGAGTGAGTAGCAGAGAGAGAGAATAGTAGAGAGTAGTAGAGAGTGAGTAGTAGAGTGAGTAGTAGAGAGTAGGAGAGAGAGTAGTAGAGAGTGAGTAGTAGAGAGTAGTAGAGAGTGAGTAGTAGAGTGAGCAGCAGAGAGTGAGTAGTAGAGAGTAGTAGAGAGAGAGTAGTAGAGAGTGAGTAGTAGAGAGTAGTAGAGAGTGAGAAGTAGAGAGTGAGTAGTAGAGAGTAGTAGAGAGTGAGTAGTAAAGAGTGAGTAGTGGAGAGAGAGTAGTAGAGAGTGAGTAGTAGAGAGTAGAGAGTAGTAGAGAGTGAGTAGTAAAGAGTAGTAGATAGTGAGTAGTAGGGAGTGAGTAGTAGAGAGAGAGTAGTAGAGAGTAGTAGAGTAGTAGAGAATGAGTAGTAGAGAGTGAGTATTAGAGAGTAGTGGAGTAGTAGAGAGTAAGCATGGGCTGAAAATCGTTCCGCTCGATTTCGCGGTCCGCGAATCTCGCGAAATAGCTGTAAAATCCGCGAATCAGCGGGGACGAATTTTCAGCCAAGCACTTACAGGGTTACAGCAGCAGGTGTAAAAGTTGAAGCTAATTTCTTGTAACCTTTTACAAAAGGGTTACAAAGAAATTAACTTCAACTTGGGCACCTGCTGCTGTAAGCCTGTAAGTGCTTCCTGGCAGCTCCTTGCCTACTTGCAACTATTCTCTGACCCTGCTCTGACCCTTGAAGCAGGGTCAGAGAATAGTTACAAGTAGGCAATGAGGTGCCTGTCACGAAAATTAAACCTCAACAGGAAGCACTGACAGATATAAAAACAAGCATTTGCAATGCAATAGGTCTCGCATTAGGAAAGTTTGAGCTATTGGTCTTGTAAATGACAATTTTTTTTATTTATGTGTTGGTTTTGAAAATAGCTAAATTAATAGCTTTGTCATTTACAATGCCAATAGTTATAACTTTTGCAAATGTGGCACCTATAGCATTTGTAATGCAACATGTTTTGTATTTACGTGACTTAGCTGTATTGATATTACAAATTACAATGGCATTTAATTTTTTAAAATAATTAATACTTAAATAAAAGTGATTTTAATTTATAATGGCAATAACTTCAACTTTTGTAAATAACTTTTGTGAAAATTATGTTCAGTGTATTTTATTGTGACGAAAATCCAAGAACAGAAGTCAAATATCAACATCTTTTTGTGACATTTGTAATAAAGTTTGAAACATTGAGAGAACATATTTGAACCAGTTGTTGTTGAATGGTTGCGCAGATTGATGCTGGGGTGGCACTGAGTGGTGCTGTGGTGGTGCTTAGTGATGCTTTGGTGGTGCTGAATGATGCTGTGGTAGTGCTGAGTGGTGCTGTGGTGGTGCTGAGTGATAATGTGGTGGCGCTGAGTTATGCTGTGGTGGTGCTGAGTGATACTGTGGTGGCGCTGAGTGGTACTGTGGTGGTGCTGAGTGATAATGTGGTGGTGCTGAGTGATAATGTGGTGGTGCTGAGTGATGCTGGGGTAGCGTTGAGTGATGATGTGGTGATAAAGAGGGCAGAAGGGCACAAAAAAACAGTCTAACAGAGGACAGAAGGGCAGAAAAACAAGAGAAAAACGAGTCTAACAGAGGGCAGAAGGGCACAAAAAACGAGTCTAATAGAGGGCAGAAGGGCAGAAAAACAAGGGAATAACAGAGGGCAAAAGGGCACAAAAAACGAGTCTAACAAAGGGCAGAAGGGCAGAAAAACAAGGGAAAAATGAGTCTAACAGAGGGCTGAAGGGCACAAAAAACGAGTCTAACAGGGGGCAGAAGGGCAGAAAAACAAGGGAAAAACGAGTCTAACAGAGGGCAGAAGGGCAGAAAAACAAGGGAAAAACGAGTCTAACAGCGGGCAGAAGGTCACAAAAAACGAGTCTAACAGGGGGCAGAATGAATCCCGCCCTGCGTGTTTGTCCACGAAGATGCCACCTTTTTGTGCAATACCTCTACTCAACTGGAGTACTTTCTACTGTCTAATCAGTAAGTGCTCCCTTGTTGGCTAAATGTATAGGGGCAGATTTACAATAACTGGCGCATCCCCAGGGATGCGCCAGTTATTGTGCGCCGCAGCTCTGCCACCCATGGTGCGCCGCATTTACAATGCGGCGCACCATGTGGCAAAAACGGCACAGATGCATCACGCATCGGTGCCGTAAAAGCAGCACATTGCTGGAGCTGCATCGCGCTTGTGACGCAGCTCCAGCAATGCTCTGGGGGGCCCTATCTCCCTAATGCTGCATCAAGCCTTGCGCCTGCTTCAAGCAGGCGCAGGGTTTTGACACAGCAATGGCCTAAAAGTGACTGAGTGAAATTTTGTAGATTTCACTTAGTCACTTTTAGGAGGCGGTCCTGCGCAGGAACGCCCTCCCCTGCGCCGGAACGCCTCCTGATGGCGTAGGGTTTTACAACGTGACGCATCCCTCAGATGCGTCACGTTGTTAATACCCAGCACCATGGCGCATCTTTTGTGCTGCCGCTGCGTCACAAAAGGTCTCGGTAGAGGGTGGCAGTGGTGAACCAGAGGGTGGCAGTGATGAACCAGTGGGTGACAGTGATGAACCAGAGGGTGGCAGGGGTGAACCAGAGGGTGACAGTGCTGAAGCAGAGGGTGGCAGTGCTGAACCAGAGGGTGACAGTGCTGTACCAGAGGGTGGCAGGGGTGAACCAGAGGGTGCTGTGATGAACCAGAGGGTGGCAGTGGTGAACCAGAGGGTGGCAGTGATGAACCAGAGGGTGGCAGTGGTGAACCAGAGGGTGCCAGTGGTTAACCAGAGGGTGGCAGTGGTGAACCAGAGGTGCGGTCGTGAACCAGAGGGTGACAGTGCTGTACCAGAGGGTGGCAGGGGTGAACCAGAGGTGCTGTGATGAACCAGAGGGTGGCAGTCGTGAACCAGAGGGTGGCAGTGGTGAACCAGAGGGTGGCAGGGGTGAACCAGAGGGTGCTGTGATGAACCAGAGGGTGGCAGTGGTGAACCAGAGGGTGGCAGTGATGTACCAGAGGGTGGCAGTGGTGAACCAGAGGGTGCTGTGCCCATACACGACCGCATGGGTAACTTCGCCATGTAAGCGGCCCGCAAGCACGTAAAAAACCCCACGAACACGCAAAAAGCCACGCGAACACGCAAAAAACCCCACGAACATGCAAAAAACAAAAATTTGCACGAATTTGCTGCTTTTGCGGATTGCAAATTCGATTTCGCACGAATTTGTGGAACGCGAATTCGCAAATTCCGCCCATACTTAGTAGAGAGTAAATAGTAGAGAGTAGTGGAGAATATTCCAAAGTTTGGCACAGCACCACTTGCACAATAAGTCCAATCAAATCATATCACTTAGAGTCCTTATTGAAGCGCTGAATCTTGGTGTATATTCAAAATCTTCTTTTTTCCTTAAGTTTATGTACCACAGCCAGCCGACGCGTTTCGTTCTGTACAACAGAACTTCTTCAGGGCGTTCTTATTTCCTTCAAGTTATGTCGGTATCCTGTTGTCATATAACTAGATATTTCTTCCAAATGTTAGACGAGACGTAAGTACATTCTTATTCAAAGTGACTAGGTATCAATTTTACCCACACAATTCGGGTAGACTTGAGTAATTTATAGCATCCTCAAAGTCAGTCTTTCAAAAATTCCAAAGTATAGGACATGATAATCCAAATCCAAATGTTTCTCAAGAAAAGTCATTTTCAATCGTTCGGAGTATCGGCGTTTGGGCAGATATGACCCAGGGACCCCAAGAATGCAAGGGGAATTAGTCCCCCTCTGCAAATGTGCCAGTGGCCTGCGTTGTAGAGAGGTATAAAAAGGGGCATAGCCTAATTACACCTCTGCAATGCAGCCCCCTGGCGCATACTGGAGGTTCAAGGTGGGCTAGTTGGCCCCCAGGGGCCGCCAGTATGCAAGGGGAATTAGTTCCCCCTCTTCAAACTGCTTTGTACAGAGGTGTAAAAAGGGGCGTGGCTTCATTACACCTCTCTGCAATGCAGTCCCTTGGCGCATACTGGAGATTCCTGGTGGGCTTTCAGGTCTTATGTAGTTAGGAATTAGCATTAAAAAAACTTTGAAATTCACTGAAAAAAACATAGGTTTCAGGCCTTATATAGTTAGGAATTAGCATTTAAAAAACCTTTCAAATTCACAGAAAAAAACGTAGGTTTCAGGCCTTATATAGTTAGGAATTAGCATTTAAAAAACCTTTGAAATTCACTGAAAAAACCATAGGTTTCAGGCCTTATATAGTTAGGAATTAGCATTTAAAAAACCTTTAAAATTCACTCAAAAAATTATAAGTTTTAGGGGTGTTATAGTTAGCTGGACATTTCACTCACGATGTCATTTGAGATGTCATCAGTGATGTCACTGACCATGTCATGAATGATGTAATATGTGACATCATCAGCAGTGGATTGCGGGTGCGCGAAATATAGTTAGTACAACTAACTATATAGGAGCAATATCAATGGTTTTGTATGAGTGAAATGTCCAACGTTTATTGAGTTAATTAAAAACTTTGGGCATCTCTACCACTGAGTGCGCGTAGTGCTTTCAGCACATTGGGACTAGTTATTAATTTTCCGGCTAACGGGTTCGCCGGATTACGCGCCACCCGACAATGGGAGCGGGACCCCGGAAGGACCCTTCTTGGTTGCAGCAGATATATATATATATATATATATATATATATATATATATATATATATATATATATATATATATATATATATATATATATATATATATATATATATATATATTTATATTTATATTTATAGATATATATACAGGCTCCAGCGCATGCATAATTTAGCACACGAAGGCACTCAGGGGATAATTACAGACACCTTTATTAGCAGACGCGTTTCAGCATACAGCTTTCTTCATTGCTTTCCGGTGTAAACATCTTGTGCACAGCGTTCCGTTTTTTTAAATAGAAAAAATGTCTCTCCTGATTGGCGCTCTCACAATGTGGCAATTGAAGCAGGACTTGCGATATACGCTCCATATGACCGCCATACTTAAAAGGTAATGTTTGGATTTTGAAAGATGTTCTCCATTACCATCGCAGTTCAAAGATATTACTAATGCTGCTGGTAGCGTGTCTTTTGGTAATTAAGTCCAATACAATATCACTGGCCACACGAACGCTGTGCATCTTTTCCCCTTGCCAAGCCTCTTTCCAATCAGGATGAAACACCAGGCAGCAGTACATTACGGCAAACCTTGAATTTGGATAATTCACGACCTCCGGTCGGCAGGCACATCCTGTAGAGACGGTTCAGCTTCTGTATATATAGCTTAGCTCCAAGCCCCTCAAAAAACAGACTCTTGCTGAACTCCAGGCGGGTGCCTTTCAACAGTGAGGAAGGGACTCACTTTAAAATGCAGGTTCCAGCGCATGCATAATTTAGCACACGCAGACACTCAGGGGATGATTACAGACACCTTTATTAGCAGACGCGTTTTAGCATACAGCTTTCTTCAGTGCTTTCCAGTGTAAACATCTTGTGCACAGCATTCCGTTTTTTAAATAGAAAAAATGTCTCTCCTGATTGGCGCTCTCACAATGTGGCAATTGAAGCATGACTTGCGATATACGCTCCATATGACCGCCATACTTAAAAGATAATGTTTGGATTTTGAAAGATGTTCTCCATTACCATCGCAGTTCAAAGATATTACTAATGCTGCTGGTAGCGTGTCTTTTGGTAATTCAGTCCAATACAATATCACTGGCCACACGAACGCTGTGCATCTTTTCCCCTTGCCAAGCCTCTTTCCAATCAGGATGAAACCCCAGGCAGCAGTACATTACGGCAAACCTTGAATTTGGATAATTCACGACCTCCGGTCGGCAGGCACATCCTGTAGAGACGGTTCAGCTTCTGTATGTATAGCTTAGCTCCAAGCCCCTCAAAAAACAGACTCTTGCTGAAATCTAGGCGGGTGCCTTTCAACAGTGAGGAAGGGACTCACTTTAAAATGCAGGTTCCAGCGCATGCATAATTTAGCACACGCAGACACTCAGGGGATGATTACAGACACCTTTATTAGCAGACGCGTTTCAGCATACAGCTTTCTTCAGTGCTTTCCAGTGTAAACATCTTGTGCACAGCGTTACGTTTTTTAAATAGACAAAATGTCTCTCCTGATTGGCGCTCTCACAATGTGGCAATTTAAGCAGGACTTGCGATATATGCTCCAAATGACCGCCATCATTAAAAGGTAATGTTTGGATTTTGAAAGATGTTCTCCATTACCATCGCAGTTCAAAGATATTACTGATGCTGCTGGTAGCGTGTCTTTTGGTAATTCAGTCCAATACAATATCACTGGCCACTCGAACTCTGTGCATCTTTTCCCCTTGCCAAGCCTCTTTCCAATCAGGATGAAACCCCAGGCAGCAGTACATTACGGCAAACCTTGAATTTGGATAATTCACGACCTCCGGTCGGCAGGCACATTCTGTAGAGACGGTTCAGCTTCTGTATATATAGCGTAGCTCCAAGCCCCTCAAAAAACAGACTCTTGGTGAACTCCAGGCGGGTGCCTTTCAACATTGAGGAAGGGACTCACTTTAAAATGCAGGTTCCAGCGCATGCATAATTTAGCACACAAAGGCACTCAGGGGATGATTACAGACACCTTTATTAGCAGACGCGTTTCAGCATACAGCTTTCTTCAGTGCTTTCCGGTGTAAACATCTTGTGCACAGCGTTAAGTTTTTTAAATAGAAAAAATGTCCATATACACACCAGTGAATTGAGTTAAGAGATTATATTCTTGTTTTAGTTCATTCTGGATAGTTTTGACCCTGTAAACATTGGTTAAAAACTAAGCACAAGAATGGTATACCACTCTCATAGAAAACAACTATAAAATGGCTACCTCATCAACTTTCCACTCTACGATCATGAGAAAGGCACCAAATAAAATCATGTTTTCATTTTAGACTACTGTATCTCCGCTTGTGAAGGGTTAGTATCAACCCGTTCCCTCTGTTTCAAAATGAGATTCCTCACCCCACATGTTTGACATGTTTTCGTGATGATCGTTGAATAATTTAGAAAAATGGGAGTCCAAACTGATATGTAGCTTAAATACTGCACAACAATTTATAACATAGTCCTGAATTGGAAATTAAAGTTTGCCGGTACTTAAATTGTGTCAGAACTCCTCAACCTTTAAAAAATGTTCTGTCTCTTTAACAACCTCCCCTCAGTGGACTTAGCAACCCAGTGGAACCAGTAGGTCACACGTTCATAGTACATTCTAGAAGGAACATGCTACTTCCAAATGAGATACAGCAACTGGGATTTACTCCATGGATTCAAAAGCATATCCATGTCTGTATTACATTTCTTTTTTAAAACAACTGCCTATAACAGGACTTCTTGCTAAGGCAACCAATATACTACCTAATGTTATTTACTTTTATGCTGACAGCATCCAATGAAATATTTACTTGAAAAAAGATAATAAAACACCTCCATTTTAACTGCTTTTCAATTTGAAAAACTACCTCATTCAGCTCCAGCCTTCTCCTGACAGCTATTCCCCTTTCATGTCAAAATGCTTTGATTGTGGATTGTGGGCCACAGCTATGTCTATCGGGCTAAAGAAGCTGCAAAAAAAAAGGTATTGACATGGACTTGGGTTTGCCAGATGTGGAGATTACTTAGTTTGGCAAAAGAGGGTTAAAGTTTCATCAGTTGCTGTCTTTGGTTAAATCCATTGTGGTTTACTGAGCTCTTCACCTCATAATTGTGCACTGTCGTAGCAATGACCTAGGAACATTGCCTGGGGTAGGGCTGGAAATCCTTGTCCGACGCTTCTGATTGCAGCATCTGGAGGTTCTTCTGCGTTCTTCACTGAGGGGCCGATTCCTTTGGAGGGAAACCGTTTGTGCCCCGCAGCTCAAGGTACCTTAGGTCCTAGCTGTATCTGCGGTGTAATCGCCCTTCACGGTGATAGCTCCCTTGATACTGCCTGTACCAGTCTGACTTTGTAAAGGCGGCATTGTCCCTCTATGCCCGTCCACACCCATCTCACCACAATTCTTTGCTTCCTAATCAACTGCTCCCCTGAAGGATGGCCCCTCAACGACTCTCAGGCCAATTTCTATTCCAGGCACCCATCTATTTTCTATCTTAATAGCCTAATATGATCTGTGGTGCGATCAATCCCTCAACGCTGCCTGACCCTAAAATGGCGACTGCGCTAGCAGTGCTCGCATATCACCAGTTCTCTTTCTAATTGTGCACACGTCTAGGTGAGTTAACACTGCGCCTCAACCGTGCAAAAAAACATAACTCATCGCCTGCCAGCTGTTCATTTGTTGTTTTGGATCTATTGATCTGTGGATCGCAATTGACCTCATCATTATTGACTTCTTCTCCCCGCAAATAAGTTGGCGCTTGCATAGTGGAAGCCTGACATTCCACATCATTTGTGATTTTGCACACCACAGCCACGCACTGCATACCAGATAGTGCAGAAACAGCCTAACGTCTCTCCACCGCTTTGATGGATCGCTCCGGTGTACAGGAACTACTAAGGGAGGCATGGAACGCGATGCTGCACGGTACCCCCACATTACCGAGATGACCTAATGCGGCAACTGAATTTGGCGCTGGACTAACTTCTTGGGTCCCCATGTGGTACTTCACTACCACTGCCGATCTGTCAGAACTGATCTGTTACCTAGCCCCCTGTTTCCACACCCCACACCCCACACTCCTCTCCCATTCCTCTATTCCTCTCTTTGGGGGACTTGTTTCTTCTGTATCTGACTATGCAACTGTAATCTAATGTTAGCATGAACAAAAAAAAATGTCTTGATATTCCGAACCCCTGAGACCTTAGCAACATGGCTGATGCCCGGTGGAGCTGCCAGACAGCTATAGAGGAGACCGGCCTGGGTTCACTCCATCAGCCGTCACCTACCCAGCCGGACATTGGGCACATTTCTCCCTGTCTCCCTGCTGTATCTCCTTCCTCCCTCCCGACTAATTACTGTAATATTATTTTCATATTTTTTTCTTTTGCCTATGTTTTACTATGCTCTGGGAACAGATGTAATTTGTAACTTGTAATGCAATGATCCTTATGTAAAGCGCTCTGATATCTACGGGTCTAGCCAGCGCTATATAAAACTCGTCAAATAAATAAAATAAATTGGTGTACTCTAATATATGCCAAATCTAGAAATGGAAGTGATCAAATCAATTCTATCCACAGATTGACAAAGCCAGGAAACATGTTAAGAAAACTGTTTCTGCCTTCCTCAGAGACTAGCGGTACAAAAGGGGGTGGTGATGGACGGAGCATCTGAACCAATCAAACACTCACACCCAGTCAAAAGATCTGGGTTTAATCCATCACCGTTCTTTAGCCCACTCTGCCACCCCAGTTCAGACATGGCTATATGCAAATCAGTCTGACCAGGGCCTAATGGGAACAGTCCAGCCCGAACTGCCAAGCCATGCCTTCCCTGGACCGGACACAAGTTTCCGAGGACTGGTTTCCGGCATTACAGCCGTCTTCAGCCCGGCTTGCTTGAATCCAGTGGCAAAGTGAGCAAGGGACTCACACCTGAGCATACCCTGCCACACTTATGGCGGCCAAAAGCGGTACAAAAGGGGGTGGTGATGGACGGAGCATCTTAACCAATCAAACACTCACACCCAGTCAAAAGATCTGGGTTTAATCCATCACCGTTCTTTAGCCCACTCTGCCACCCCAGTTCAGACATGGCTATATGCAAATCAGTCTGACCCTGTGCCTCATGGGAACAGTCCAGCCCGAACTGCCAAGCCATACCTTCCCTGGACCGGAAACAAGTTTCCGAGGACCGGTTTCTGGCATTACAGCCGTCTTCAGCCCGGCTTGATTGAATCCAGTGGCAAAGTGAGCAAGGGACTCACGTCTGAGCATACCCTGCCACACTTATGGCGGCCAAAAGCGGTACAAAAGGAGGTGGTGATGGACGGAGCATCTGAACCAATCAAACACTCACACCCAGTCAAAAGATCTGGGTTTAATCCATCACCGTTCTTTAGCCCACTCTGCCACCCCAGTTCAGACATGGCTATATGCAAATCAGTCTGACCCTGTGCCTCATGGGAACAGTCCAGCCCGAACTGCCAGCCATGCCTTCCCTGGACCGGAGACAAGTTTTCGAGGACCGGTTTCTGGCATTACAGCCGTCTTCAGCCCGGCTTGCTTGAATCCAGTGGCAAAGTGAGCAAGGGACTCACGCCTGAGCATACCCTGCCACACTTATAGCGGCCAAAAGCGGTACAAAAGGGGGTGGTGATGGACGGAGCATCTGAACCAATCAAACACTCACACCCAGTCAAAATATCTGGGTTTAATCCATCACCGTTCTTTAGCCCACTCTGCCACCCCAGTTCAGACATGGCTATATGCAAATCAGTCTGACCCTGTGCCTCATGGGAACAGTCCAGCCCGAACTGCCAAGCCATGCCTTCCCTGGACCGGAAACAAGTTTCCGAGGACCGGTTTCTGGCATTACAGCCGTCTTCAGCCAGGCTTGCTTGAATCCAGTGGCAAAGTGAGCAAGGGACTCACGTCTGAGCATACCCTGCCACACTTATGGCGGCCAAAAGCGGTACAAAAGGGGGTGGTGATGGACGGAGCATCTGAACCAATCAAACACTCACAGCCAGTCAAAAGATCTGGGTTTAATCCTTCACCGTTCTTTAGCCCACTCTGCCACCCCAGTTCAGACATGGCTATATGCAAATCAGTCTGACCCTGTGCCTCATGGGAACAGTCCAGCCCGAACTGCAAAGCCATGCCTTCCCTGGACCGGAAACAAGTTTCCGAGGACCGGTTTCTGGCATTACAGCAGTCTTCAGCCCGGCTTGCTTGAATCCAGTGACAAAGTGAGCAAGGGACTCACGTCTGAGCATACCCTGCCACTCTTATGGAGGCCAAAAGCGGTACAAAAGGGGGTGGTGATGGACGGAGCATCTGAACCAATCAAACACTCACACCCAGTCAAAAGATCTGGGTTTAATCCATCACCGTTCTTTAGCCCACTCTGCCACCCCAGTTCAGACATCGCTATATGCAAATCAGTCTGACCCTGCGCCTGATGGGAACAGTCCAGCCCGAACTGCCAAGCCATGCCTTCCCTGGACCGGAAACAAGTTTCAGAGGACCGGTTTCTGGCATTACAGCCGTCTTCAGCCCGGCTTGCTTGAATCCAGTGGCAAAGTGAGCAAGGGACTCTCGTCTGAGCATACCCTGCCACACTTATGGCGGCCAAAAGCGGTACAAAAGGGGGTGGTGATGGACGGAGCATTTGAACCAATCAAACACTCACACCCAGTCAAAAGATCTGGGTTTAATCCATTACCGTTCTTTAGCCCACTCTGCCACCCCAGTTCAGACAGGGCTATATGCAAATCAGTCTGACCCTGTGCCTCATGGGAACAGTCCAGCCCGAACTGCCAAGCCATGCCTTCCCTGGACCAGAAACAAGTTTCTGAGGACCGGTTTCTGGCATTACAGACGTCTTCAGCCCGGCTTGCTTGAATCCAGTGGCAAAGTGAGCAAGGGACTCACGTCTGAGCATACCCTGCCACACATATGGCGGCCAAAAGCGGTACAAAAGGGGGTGGTGATGGACGGAGCATCTGAACCAATCAAACACTCACACCCAGTCAAAAGATCTGGGTTTAATCCATCACCGTTCTTTAGCCCACTCTGCCACCCCAGTTCAGACATGGCTATATGCAAATCAGTCTGACCCTGTGCCTCAAAGGAACAGTCCAGCCCGAACTGCCAAGCCATGCCTTCCCTGGACCGGAAACAAGTTTCCGAGGACCGGTTTCTGGCATTACAGCCGTCTTCAGCCCGGCTTGCTTGAATCCAGTGGCAAAGTGAGCAAAGGACTGACGTCTGAGCATACCCTGCCACACTTATGGCGGCCAAAAGCGGTACAAAAGGTGGTGGTGATGGACGGAGCATCTGAACCAATCAAACACTCACACCCAGTCAAAAGATCTGGGTTTACTCCTTCACCGTTCTTTAGCCCACTGTGCCACCCCAGTTCAGACATGGATATATGCAAATCCGTCTGACCCTGTGCCTCATGGGAACAGTCCAGCCCGAACTGCCAAGCCAGCCTTCCCTGGACCGGAAACAAGTTTCCGAGGACCGGTTTCTGGTATTACAGCCGTCTTCAGCCCGGCTTGCTTGAATCCAGTGGCAAAGTGAGCAAGGGACTCACGTCTGAGCATACCCTGCCACACTTATGGCGGCCAAAAGCGGTACAAAAGGGGGTGGTGATGGACGGAGCATCTGAACCAATCAAACACTCACACCCAGTCAAAAGATCTGGGTTTAATCCATCACCGTTCTTTAGCCCACTCTGCCACCCCAGTTCAGACATGGCTATATGCAAATCAGTCTGACCCTGTGCCTCATGGGAACAGTCCAGCCCGAACTGCCAAGCCATGCCTTCCCTGGACCGGAAAATAATTTCCGAGGACCGGTTTCTGGCATTACAGCCGTCTTCAGCCCAGCTTGCTTGAATCCAGTGGCAAAGTGAGCAAGGGACTCACGTCTGAGCATACCCTGCCACACTTATGGCGGCCAAAAGCGGTAAAAAAGGGGGTGGTGATGGACAGAGCATCTGAACCAATCAAACACTCACACCCAGTCAACAGATCTGGGTTTAATCCATCACCGTTCTTTAGCCCACTCTGCCACCCCAGTTCAGACATGGCTATATGCAAATCAGTCTAACCCTGTGCCTCATGGGAACAGTCCAGCCCGAACTGCCAAGCCAGCCTTCCCTGGACTGGAAACAAGTTTCCGACGACCGGTTTCTGGCATTACAGCCGTCTTCAGCCCGGCTTGCTTGAATCCAGTGGCAAAGTGAGCAAGGGACTCACGTCTGAGCATACCCTGCCACACTTATGGCGGCCAAAAGCGGTACAAAAGGGGGTGGTGATGGACGGAGCATCTGAACCAATCAAACACTCACACCCAGTCAAAAGATCTGGGTTTAATCCATCACCGTTATTTAGCCAACTCTGCCACCCCAGTACAGACATGGCTATATGCAAATCAGTCTGACCCTGTGCCTCATGGGAACAGTCCGGCCCGAACTGCCAAGCCAGGCCTTCCCTGGACCGGAAACAAGTTTCCGAGGACCGGTTTCTGGCATTACAGCCGTCTTCAGCCCGGCTTGCTTGAATCCAGTGGCAAAGTGAGCAAGGGACTCATGTCTGAGCATACCCTGCCACACTTATGGCGGCCAAAAGCGGTACAAAAGGGGGTGGTGATGGACGGAGCATCTGAACCAATCAAACACTCACACCCAGTCAAAAGATCTGGGTTTAATCCATCACCGTTCTTTAGCCCACTCTGCCACCCCAGTTCAGACATGGCTATATGCAAATCAGTCTGACCCTGTGCCTCATGGGAACAGTCCAGCCCGAACTGCCAAGCCTTGCCTTCCCTGGACCGGAAACAAGTTTCCGAGGACCGGTTTCTGGCATTACAGCCTCTTCAGCCCGGCTTGCTTGAATCCAGTGGCAAAGTGAGCAAGGAACTCGCGTCTGAGCATACCCTGCCACACTTATGGCGGCCAAAAGCGGTACAAAAGGGGGTGGTGATGGACGGAGCATCTGAACCAATCAAACACTCACACCCAGTAAAAAGATCTGGGTTTAATCCATCACCGTTCTTTAGCCCACTCTGCCACCCCAGTTCAGACATCGGTATATGCAAATCAGTCTGACCCTGTGACTCATGGGAACAGTCCAGCCCGAACTGCTAAGCCATGCCTTCCCTGGACCGGAAACAAGTTTGGCAGTTCGGGCTGGACTGTTCCCATGAGGCACAGGGTCAGACTGATTTGCATATAGCCATGTCTGAACTGGGGTGGCAGAGTGGGCTAAAGAACGGTGATGGATTCAACCCAGATCTTTTGACTGGGTGTGAGCAGGGCCGTTTCTAGGTGTTTTGCTGCCCTAGGCGAGAATTGAAAAATGCCACCCCCTCCTTTTTACTACCATCACTCTTTCTCCCTGTCATCCAGCCTAGAAGAATTAATGCATTAGATATAAAAGAACTTGTATTAAACATTAAACAGTAAAACACATCAAACATTAAATAACTAAATGTGACATTCAACGACTATGAGTGACACTTTCTCGCGAGCAAAATCAAGCAGTAAAGACAAGGGAAACATATATATATCAGAAATTACACCCATTTGAACAACGAGAAACACTAAAAAGATCTTAAAACTGATTGCCGTTCCTATGCATTATTCATTGTAAATCTTGAATAAACATCACGTGTTTCAACATCCATTCTAGATCATCACATTGCATATAGGTGGGTCAATACTTAAATAAACTATGTTGCCTGTACATAACTGCTTCATTCTATTAATTGTGAAAGTGCCACAACTCAAGTATTGAAATATCACACATAGGAACACTGCATACAAGGAGTACTGCACATAAACAACCTAAAACACGGCAATTCACTTCAGTTGTAAATCTGTAACAGGCACAATTCTATGTTCACCTCTCCCTACTATCTTCAGTTGTAGCAATTAGCTGATGCTCCTCAACAACACACCTTGTCAGCTGAGCTGCCCCAAAAATTAAGTGACACAGTCAACTGACTCATAGGCACCGCCACAGACAGACAGACACTAGGCAATCCTTTCCGGCAGTCACTGTGAGCCAGCAGCCATGGTGCTGTAATCTATTAAAAACGAGTCTCATCAACCCTCCGAAAAATCATGATTACCCCGAAAGCAGTCCGCGCTACCTGCCCAGCCCTGCAAGGGTGCAAAGCGAGCGCTTCGGAACACAGGAAGATTTACAAGGAGGTGCACAGAAACACGAGGATAGAAACACGAAGTGTAGGAGAGAGAAATACAAGGCGCTGAGAAACATGGGTTCCTAATATGAGCAGTCTAGAAACACGTGCTGGGTATAGGAAGGAGCTGAGGACATGAGGCAAACGTCACAGAGCATCCTCCGCTGCATAATCAGACACGGAATTAAGGGCAAAAGGCTGTTCATAAATAGAGAATAGTTCACAAGAACTGGGAAACTGTGTACATGACAGACGGTATTTTGCTACGGGAGCTGGGAGGCTAAATATTTTCAAGAAGAAAGTATGTCAATTTCTTTGGTAGTTGTGCTTTCATAAAATGGTCAAACGTAGATACTGAACTGCCTGTATTGCAATATTGCTGTCCCCATTCAGCTCTCTCCATTGAAAACGGGCGGAGCTATCGTTAGTGCAGTAGGCACAGTGGCACCAGGATCCAGGGATGTGAGGGCTCTCTGCATCCCAGGTTATGGCTGCCTTTTACTATCTACACGGCTGCCCATTTTCCTTACTTGTCTTAAGGCCTATGGTGCCCCGCTGACAAACACATTATTTCAGAGTAAATCAGCCATCTGAGAAAGGAAGGTGGGTCAGTGATCTAATATCCACATTGGTCAATCTTCCAGACTAAATAAAATAGGGCTTAACTGTTAGAATTCAAACATGTGCACCTTTCAGAAGCATTCACAATCTGTGGGTGCTCCAAAAATAACAAAGGTTAGCACTTTAGGACAAGTACAAAATCAGAACATTTTTGGAGGGTCCACCTTTGCAGGACTGATCGATGGTTAAAATGTGTGAAGCAGAGATAAAGTGTAGTATCCATGTTTGGCACCTTCATTTATAACGGGTGTCCCTGCTCCTTGGTTATTACTGCACTCCAAAGAGCTATTAGTTTCTGGGAATTCTGAGGTGCGAGGGAGGAAGAGTCAGTGGGTTTAAGTCATCCAGTGGTGCATGTGCGCATGTATCATTAATTCAACATTACTGCCCGACGCACCGACACACAAAAATAATTATACCCCGGTCCACCCCTTCCCTCGAACGCACAGATCACACCACAGCAGGGCTGTCACAGAGAGCTATCCAATGCTGCTCTGCTGAGTGACACTGCTGACCTGTGTGAGCGTCTGCTACAGTACAGAGCTCTGGCAGGCAGGTGTTCATGACCACGCTACCGTGCAACTGCTAATTTAGCAAAACAAATACCATCCATTGCCAACCAAATAGCAGTTGTATTATACACTTTCAGGGGGCACTGTGACTTACACTTACTTTGCTTGGCTCACTGCACCAATTCCGTTCCGGGCCACCTTGTGGCCGCAACAACTCCTGCTGCAAGGCAAGCTTGCCACGGCCTTTCTTCCGGCACCAGCCTGAAAAGTCAGACACTGACCTGTCCGCATCAGCTGGAGCACTGTGGTGTACTGGGCTCCACAGCGGCCGATTGCCGTGGTCCGGATCGGGGGTTGGGACCGACCGGGTCCATTAGTCACATTGCAGTGCTTCACATTAATTTTAAAAGTAATGGAAAACTGTGTGCCCCGCCTTCCCTCAAATAGAATTGTAGTCAACCCCCGCACCACCGTGGAGGCAGCAGGATACTCTACCCCGCCTATTAGTTTCTGCACGGCCGGAGTTGGGAATTGTTACAGTGTTAGTAGTAGCTGCTGTTCAGCCAGCCCACATAAGCTGCCTGCTGAGAGCAGCGCGCACGCTGCCACTCCACCAGAGTGGCACAGTTTCAATCAGGAATTGGAAACTAATAGTAGTTGATAGCATGCTTTTTGCCGCCCTCCCACTTTTGCTGCCCTAGGCAGCCGCCTAGTCCTGCCTAATGGTAGAAACGGCCCTGGGTGTGAGTGTTTGATTGATTCAGATGCTCCGTCCATCACCACCCCCTTTTGTACCGCTTTTGGCGCCATAAGTGTGGCAGGGTATGCTCAGACGTGAGTCCCTTGCTCACTTTGCCACTGGATTCAAGCAAGCCGGGCTGAAGATGGCTGGAATGCCAGAAACCGGTCCTCGGAAGCTTATTTCCGGTCCAGGGAAGACATGGCTTGGCAGTTCGGGCTGGACTGTTCCCATGAGGCACAGGGTCAGACTGATTTGCATATAGCCATGTCTGAACTGGGGTGGCAGAGTGGGCTAAAGAACGGTGATGGATTCAACCCAGATCTTTTGACTGGGTGTGAGTGTTTGATTGATTCAGATTCTCCGTCCATCACCACCCCCTTTTGTACCGTTCCTCAGAGACGATGCATGGGCTGTATCTATAACAATAATCTGCGTTTTGACATGCATGGAATTTATAGAAATTATGGAGTGCGCCTTACAGATAAAGGCAACAGGGTGTTTCCAGGTAACCTAATACTTTGCATCTGGTCATATATGTAGCTCTCATATACACACAATCAACAAAAAGGCTCTTGCCAGGACCTGAAATATTGTTAATTTTCGTTAAAAAGATCTTTTTTTGTTTTTTGAATCTTCACGTCGACAACGCGATGTTCACAGAGACGTTGCAAGAATGGAAATCAAAAGCAGACATTAAATGGCCACTGGCACATCCAAAAATAATAAGTAAAAACAGTCCATTCTAAACATTGAGCTACACATATTACTATATACATGTTTCTTTAAAAAAATGTTTAGACTCATGTTTTGGTACTATGTTTCTTTAAAATCCCTGACTTCCCCTCGGAACCACCGACCTTTGCACCACTACACTTTACATTGCAGAGTGAGAAGGCCAAACGACTGGTATCTATGATATACAAGACGGTGCATACACACAAAATTGAGCACGCTGCAAGGGCAAGGGAGAACTGGGACCGGGAACTAGGGACAGCACTAACGGATAAGCAATGGGAATTCTGCTCAATGCAGACTGAAAGAATTTCTGCTAGCAGCAGGCTCTGGATTATCCACTATAAATGTTTACACAGACTGTACGACTGTACTATACTCCTGCCAGCATGTATAGATACAAATTAAGAGATAATGATATGTGTGATAGATGCCTATCGGAAGGCGCTGATTTCCTGCACTTAGCATGGGGCTGTCCGGTGGTGTATGAGTATTGGATGCAGATTTTTCAAGCACTGTCCACTATGATAAATGTCCAGATTGATGGGTTGCTGCTAGTGGCTTTGTTGGGGTACGTGGAGAGGTTACGGGTGGAACATCGTAGGTTTGTTGCCCTAGCACTGCTTCTAGCAAAAAGACGGGTGGCATGTAGCTGGGGGAGAGGAAGAGTGCCCAAGTTTAAGGTGTGGCTTACAGATCTAACATACTGTCAGGAGCAACTGGCGACCTATGCGGAACTTCTGCCAACTGCATCCAGACCTCAAGATATTTGGGCACCACTGCAGTGTTATTTACTGGCCCACCCCCAGCGCAGTCCTTCTGCGGAGAAATTAGCCACCTGGGGAGCGAGCACTGTAACACAAAACAAATTTGACTACCAACTGTTGGACATACCTGCTACTGCTATGTTGAACAGCTTTGAAATGAACGGATGTAGTGTAGTTCTTATATTCCCAATAGGCTCTGCGCATTGGAATAACATAAACGATAGTTTAGACGTAGGACTGAGGTCATCTAGGTCTCTACTGAATATGTTAGACTTAATTAGGTATGCCAACTGGCTCTGAGGTCACTAGAAACTTTCTCGAGTGAACAGGAAGGAGTTAACTTTCCTGAATAGACAAGAAGGGATTAGTTTCTGGCAACCGCATAAACATGACAACTTTGCTCCCCCCAGAATAAGGAGTATATCTCCAGAGTCGTGGAAAACAATAGACAACTATTTCACTCAGTCAATCGTGCATGCTTAGTTTCACCAGGAGTGCAGAGAAATAGAGAGACGGGCGTTTTCAATAAAAGTTGATATTTATTGAGCAGTCCTCTTTCTCGTGCAAGAGAAGTGAATTGCCACAATTGCAATACTTGTCATGAAGTAAAGTGCGTACAGTAAAAGGAGTATTATGAAATAATACTGTAAAAGCATTTATATGGTTTCTAAGCCATAAGATACTTAAAACAAATAAAATATATACATACATAAAATCATTGACTAAACGTACTCAACTGGTGCTTCTAAAATACGCCTACCCCGTTGTACCAAACCTAAGCCTAGTACGTGGGAAGGAGTAAGTGAGCTGCAGTTTAAGTTAAGTTCATTTTTGCCAAGAATCTGAATCAAGAATTCTCTGAGGATCTAATCAGCTCCGTACCTTGGTTATAGAATAAAGGAGGTCTTGTATCTCTTTCTCAGGACTCGATCTCCCAGCAACCCGCAAGGGTGACTGGAAACACTGGAGCTGGATTTCTCAGCAGGAGAAAAGACAGCGTCTCTCTCAGTGCGTCAATGGGAGAGTCGGCTTCCTTCGGCTCTCGTTACAGCTGGGCTTCGGGTAAGTAGATAGCCGATCTGCTCCAAACCACCGTGTGTTTGCTTAAGGCAAACGCTGGTATATTTATACCTGGAAGGTGCCAAGTTTGACGTAAGGTTGGACATAGGACGTCACTAAGAACTTACAGTTCTTTCAGGACTCCAGGAGTTCTTGGACAAATCAAAACAAAAGCAGGGGGGATTTCCCGGACTGCTGGAGGCTTGGTTTGTTTAAAGAACGCGTTGTACTTTCTAGGAGTCTATGGGAGTAGCCTTGCCGTATTTGAACTGCATTGGCTATGACTAAATATGGATATGATTCTTATGCCTTTATAAGGACATGATTTGTTATAACCACATAAGGGCATGAATCGGGAATATTAAAATAGGGTCCTAGATACGTTCACAACACGGAGACCTGTGTGTTTAGGCCATAATTCGTTGCCGCCCCCCGCCTCCAGGGGGGAGATGAGGGATCCCCTGTTCCCTGCCCATCCTCTTTATTTCTTTGAACTATGCCTCTGCTTTCGGCTCCTCCTCCTTGCATATATGTCATGTCTAAAGTATTGTACTGTAATAATGTCATGGACCACTGTGAAAAGGACTATGCAACTATGTTGATGAAAATGTAATTTTTCTTATGTACCAATTAAGGCAACTGTGGATATGTGACCGCATGTGTACCATGATGATGATGATTTGTTTCTGAAAATCAATAAAAAAGAGTTACAACAAAAAAAATCTTTCTTTAAAATCTTTAAGATCTATTTACTGTTTTCGCGGTTATTCGGGGAATCAAGAGGATTTTTCTGGTGAGACCGGAGATCGCTATGACATCGGTAATCGCCATCTCCTGGGGAGACAGTGCGAAAGTGGAAAGCAAAAGCAGGAATTCAATAGCCACCACCACATTAAATAATTCTAACTATATAGAAAATTATAACCATCATACTAGATAACTCACTATCTAAATAACTCTACAAAAACATTTATCAAAATCTCAACATCTCTATAACAATGCGTATTAATAATTCCCAATTTTTTTTTCTTTCCACCAATATTCGCAATGAAGTCACAATAGCCACAACACCCCTGTGACAGTACACAGGGCGCTACGCTGGTGGTCGTGTCGCCGTCGTGAATATTGCACGCACTAAAAAAAAACAATTTTGGACACATAACTTGTGTCACTAACACACTCATTTCTCAAACATGACCCCTTATGCTAGATTTAAAACACATTTCCGGCCACAGGAACCATTCCCAGATAATAAAATGGTTGCCACAACTTTCTGTTTAGGTTGCATTCCCATTAGCTTGTGCATTCACGATTCATTACGAAACCTTTAATGAGATATCCGCGGCCAGTGATATATCTTTAATTTACACCATACATTTTTCAAAAAATTACTGGATGGATTTACACCAAATAACAAAAAGCTCAATCTGTGTAACAGCCTCTACCTTTCTGCCAAATGTGGTGTAATTCCGTCCAGAGGCTCGGGCTATAGGTTTCGAAAATGCTTTCCTACGGGAATTAACATTATAAAGCACCCTTTTTTGGTTCCCCTATTTCTCTGTCCCCACTGCACCGCCTTTGTCGATGGTGATGCGGTATGCACGAAACGGCCCTCTTTTATGTCCATTACATTTCCTTGAACTCGAAAACGCCATTTGCAAACAACAGGCAGACATATTGGAATATGTCATTTCATGATCAACAATACTTTTTATCATGAACCCAATACATAAATTGCATTGTACTCGTTTGCCAATACTGCACATCTGTGCCTTTACCATTTATACTTAATTGTATAAATTACATAGTTCATTGCATTACGGACATTTTTAACGCGCGGGTCTTTAAGGAACTACAATTCCCAAGATTCCCCCCGATCATACGTCACAGCCCATTATAATATATCGAGCCCACTGATGGGCCTAGTTTTGTAGCGCCAGTTGATATATAGCCCTGTATGGGCTAATGCAAATCTTGAACTCATGTATTCAAATAAAATGCCTACTTCAAACAACAAAAACCCCACTCTCAATTTCATTAAAGTTTTACAGAAACCCACAAAAATAAGACTAAACGGTTATCAAATATCATTATTGTTAAAAATATCAGATCTAAAATTATTCATCAGAGTTCTCAGATTTAAGCTCGTTTGCACATACCTTCAGCTTAACAAGTCATGATTGCGAAAACGTTCATTCTTACTACCGTAACAGTTACTATCTCAAATGTACAGCTTATTCCTCGTGAGAATTTAGACCTCCGGGTGCTTTCGTCTGCAAATCAATAATGAATCTTGATTCTAGTCTCCTCAGACTACTCACCCTGTCACCACCTCGTGGATTTATTGGGACATGGTCTATTGCAAAAAATCTTAGCTGTGTTCTATCCCCTTTGTGTTCTGTCTAAAAACGGCGAGCTTCCAGGTAATGAGAACTAAGAGATGGGGGTAGTGCACAGCGATTTGAAGTAATTAGCAATAATGTTCCAAACAAGTTTGGGGTGCTGCCCGTGGGGTTGTGTTCCCGTCTAGAACACAGGCGAATAGAACTAAAGTAGTGTATGCATATTTAAATGCAGGTACATCCCCTCACGAGGCACTCAAGACGGAGTTCATTAAAGTTGTGTTCAGTTTGTAAATGCTTTTATTCAGCGAAGTGTCATCAAGGATATATCGATATTCAATTCATATCAACAATAAATTTATCGAGGAATAGACGACGTGAGTGACTCCGATGCATTTCGGGCAGAGCCCTTTGTCAAGGAGCGCTGGAAAGAAGAACAATGCGCTCCTTGACAAAGGGCTCCGCCCGAAATGCATCGGAGTCACTCACGTCGTCTATTCCTCGATAAATGTATTGTTGATATGAATTGAATATCGATATATCCTTGATGACACTTCGCTGAATAAAAGCATTTACAAACTGAACACAACTTTAATGAACTCTGTCTTGAGTGCCTCGTGAGGGGATGTACCTGCATTTAAATATGCATACACTACTTTAGTTCTATTCGCCTGTGTTCTAGACGGGAACACAACCCCACGGGCAGCACCCCAAACTTTTTTGGAACATTATTGCTAATTACTTCAAATCGCTGTGCACTACCCCCATCTCTTAGTTCTCATTACCTGTCCCGCCTAAGGGGCTTGTGGCACGCCTATAAAATGCAATTTGAAGACATCAGTCGCAGCACTGAAGCTAGAGCACATACCCTTGCGTATGATGACGAGGAACGTCGACGAATTTACTCACTCATTGAGGAGGACATTCCCTTAACTTCCACCACACGCAACAAAGAGCAATGCTATAGACAATTACTTTATTTATCGAAACGACACATAAATCAGAAGCTCCATGCGAGCACGTTACTAAAATACCATCGGGCACTCAGAATCCCTCGAGGCCTAAGGATTGCACTGAAACCCTCCTTGTGCAAAAACTCTAAAACCTTCAAAGAAAAATGGGAAGGAATTTTAAACAAATGCAGTTTGGACCTAATTCTCCTCATCGTGGAAGAACTATCAGGTATCCTGAAAGAACTAGAATCTGAAATTAAAGACATTGACAAAGAACTAAGAGAGATGTTAACACCTGAGGATTTGAACACTACACTTGAGGATCTCAAAACTACATTGGATAAACATCAGAAAGAAATAAACGAACGCAAGATTAGGAAATTCCGTAGGGACACGCTTGATTACAAGCTCGATGAAGTTTATTCTTGGGCCGACATCTATGCCCAACGACGCCGCAACAGGCCACCTAACACCCAAACGGACACCTCATCCTCTGACAGTGATAGCTTAAATCGCCAACCAAGAAGAACAACAGCTCAAAAACCCACGGACGACCAAGCAAGCACTTCTACCATGGTACAAGACACATCCTCTGCGGTTCATTTTTTAGAGACGGGCCCAGAGATTACCGAAGACCCAGGAGGGGCTCGAGCAAAAACAAAAGAAACAACCGCTCCAAACACACGGAGCACCGTCACGAAAAAGGATCCGAAACCCAGGAAAAACACCTAGTTATCAACATCTCTAAAACTCCCATTTCACGATACCAAATGAATTTACTTGAAAAAGGCACTTCCTTCGTTCCCACTACACGTACCAATCAGCTTGAGCTTGAAGTCAGTACATTTAAATTAGTAAGGAAACTCAGGCTACGTCATTTTTTTGAGAATATTGTACCTTCAACAACAATTAAGACTGACGAACTCAGAGGTCTAAGACCATCAAGTACCTATCAGGCTCCCAGCAGTCACAAGTGTATTGATTTATTTGAGAATCTGGTTCGCAACGACATTTCTAAAATCAATTTTCAGAAACATCCCAGGAATCAAAATCTTACCAACAAGGACCGTGATACTCTTCATGCATTGGCCAACAATGACAGTATTAAATGCGTCAAGGCTGACAAGGGCGGCGCATTAGTGATCGTTGACACCATCATGTACAACCAAAGGCTTCAGGAACACATACGTGACACGTCCACCTACATGCTTCTGGATCATAATCCGACTACGGAGTTTCAAAGTATACTCAAAGACTTGGTCATGAAAGCATTCCAAAATGGTATCATACAGGAACGCACAAAGAACTACCTATTACTAGAACATCCCAGGAGCCCCACTATCCAAATGTGTCCTAAAATCCACAAGGATCTCAATAATCCACCTTTCAGGCCAATAGTTTCAACTAAGGGTTCCATCCATGAAACACCTGGGAAATTCATTGATAAATACATGCAACCATTAGTAACTAAAGCAGCAAGTTACATCAAAGATACCACTGAGTTCTTATTAAAGTTGTCCAGCATCAAAAAAGATGAAAATTGCCAATACACACTGTGTACAGCTGATGTAACCTCATTATATACCTCCATTCCCCATCAGGGAGGCATCGAGGCCATAGAGCAAGCTCTCCTCAACAGTGACGTGGATCCAAACATGCAGACATTCCTCATGGAATTAATGGTATACATATTATACCACAGCTACTTTCAAGTTGACAATGAATGGTATCTCCAACTCACGGGAATGGCGATGGGAAACTGCGCTGCCCCTTCGTATGCCAATGTATACATGGAGAATTTTGAGAACATCAATATTTATGGCAACAGCAACATGCACAAGAAAATCACAATGTACGTCAGGTACATTGACGACCTGTTTTTTGTCTGGACAGACACCAAAGAAGTACTCAACCAATTTCTCGTTGAGCTAAACTCCAAGGATGAACGCATCAAACTTTCATGGCAAATCAGTGACACTGAGATCACATTCCTGGACGTACTCATTCATAACACTCCCAACGGATTCAAAACCGATCTTCATCGGAAAACAACCGACCGCAACAACACACTGCACTTCAGTAGTTTTCACCAAATGTCACTGAAGAGACATTTACCATTTTCCCAGATGTTACGTGTCAAATGTATAGTTTCAGACGACTCCATACTCAATGCACGCATGAAGGAGATGCATGATCGCTTCCTCGACAGAGGCTACCCCACAAGGATTGTCACCGAGGCACAAACAAGAGTGACACATATCACAAGACAAAAAGCTCTAACCAAAACTCTTACCAAAGAGCAACAACGCACTGTTCTTGTTTCAAAATTTTCCACCTTAAGCCCTGTGTACAAGAAGATCATTTTAAAACATTGGCCAATTCTCCAAATGGAACCCGATTTTCGGGACTTGTTTTCTAATCCTCCTTTGTTTGCCTATACTAGGAGCAAGAACATTCAGGAAATATTGGCTAAACCGACTACCAACGTGAAACATCACAAAGGCACTCAACCTTGTTTAAATTGCAGCCACTGCAATTCAGTAATCAAAGGCAACACCATCCGCCATCCCATGAAGGGCCATGCCATCAACCTCCATGTCAACGCCACATGCGACTCCACCAATCTGATTTACGCATTGAAATGTCCCTGTGGTAAACTATACGTCGGGAAAACTGAAAGAAAAATTAAAACCCGGCTGAACGAACATAAATCAAACATCAGACTCAAAAATGAGAAATCGAACATTGCCACACACTTTCATGAATCTCGCCACACCATCGCCCAGTTGCAGTTTATCATCCTGGAGATAGTAACCAAAAGAGAAGGAATTGATAACAACAAACTTTTACTCCAAAGAGAACTGGAATGGATATTTCGTCTTCAGACGCAGAAACCTTTTGGACTTAATGACCGAATTGAATATAGCTGTTACCTGTAATTGATCTAGCATTGTCTCTTTTATGCTTTCTTTAATTTTATTTCATTTCATTTTTTTAATTTTTATTGCTCGTGCACTTGCTCACTTTTTTCATAATCTGATCTTCCCCACAGTCACTTTTCACCATTCTAAGATGGCCACCGCTGTACCACTACACCTGTTGGTTTAGTCCTACCACTATTTTTACCCGTTTTACTTCACCGGCTTACAGTCACCTTTCCGCCAGCGTCTTCAGTCAGACCCTGGACTGTTGAAGTAACGCGCTGCGTTACAATGGAATAGCAGTAAGTGACATGTTAACTTTAACACGGATTGCATGGTGATTTCACTTTTGTTTAATGCGTCACCTCACGACCTTTTAACATTACGTGCACTTTTCTGTTAGCTTTGCTAACATTGAACTAGTCCGGTTTCCACCAGAGCCACACACACGTCCCGTGTTTGTGTTTGTTTTTGTAGCACCTATTGATCGACACTTAATGATTTTACATGGCCCGCCTTTATTTGAGCACTTGCTCACACTGATATATAGTGCCCCCTTTTTCTCACCCCCGCATTGTTCTTCTTTCCAGCGCTCCTTGACAAAGGGCTTCGCCCGAAATGCATCGGAGTCACTCACGTCGTCTATTCCTCGATAAATTTATTGTTGATATGAATTGAATATCGATATATCCTTGATGACACTTCGCTGAATAAAAGCATTTACAAACTGAACACAACTTTAATGAGCTTCCAGGTAAGTCATGTCACCATGCATGATCGCTCTGGAGTGTTCTAACACTCGTACCTTAGTCTGGTGAATCGTGTCGCACTGCACATCATCGCTGGCTGCACTCACACTGAACACCGAACCTATCACTAACTCTATGCAGCTCAAGTCAACGCCACGTGGCTGTGGGCCCTTCCTGACCGCTGCCTGCAGCCTACACTGCGGTCAGCAGAGCTCACAATTCAAGATTAGTACCGATGCAAATTGTGTAAGAGATTCTAATCTGTTAAGAAAACCAAATGCTCCCAATCTGTGCAGCTCAAATGAATGCCACATGGCGGTGGCCCTTTGCTGACCGCTGCTCTGGGCTGCACTGTGGTCAGCAGGGCTCACAACTCAAATTCAGTCTTCATTCATTAATTTCAGAGTCCAGTAGGCAACTAACTATAACGTCCCTGAAACCTACATATTTTGACAGTGTTTTTCATAAACGTTCCATCTTTTGTTTCATACACCTGTACTGCGGTCAGCAGAGCTCACAATTTAAATTGAGACATGATTTATTTATTGTAGAGAGAATTGTACTCTATGTCCTCGGATTTTGTCAAAAGGATGTGACAAAAATAAATCCTCGATGTCTGTGCTGACTATTGTCTTTGATCTACACAGCGGACAGCAGGGCTTACAATTCTGATCGTGTTACGATTGCATATGACGTCGTCCACTAGGCAACAGACATTGCTACCAGTGTGGCCCTTCCGGACCACGAATCATCACTAGCTGTGCACATGCTGAATGCTTCTGATGCCCCTATTTCAGTGCACCACAACTCATGGACCTTTTATAATACAATCTGTTGTATATAATTTCAGATCTGCTGCCACTACCTCAGTGTACCACAAGTCATGGACCCTTTACGATAGAATCTTTTATGTATTATTGAATATCTGGTGCCCCTACCTTAGTGCAGCACAAATCATTGACCCTTTGCGATTGAATCTCTGTGTGTGATCCAATGTTTACTGGTGTACTTGTTGCCAGCACCAACCATTCCCTGAGGGCTGGCTTACACTCATCCCACAGGCATCCAGCACAGACGTCACTGGATATGTGACCCTGGTAATAAAAAGGAGTGGAGCACATGTGCCCGTACCCAGTTCCACTATCTATCTAACTGTGTCAGTGTGTTCATTATGTATGCATGATGCTGCCCCTTAGGCCCTACCACATTATATTGTGCGGTGGACAGCGTATGCTACCATGTTACCTCTGGCAGTGTGGAAAACTTTGGTTATTTAACCTTGTCTAGGTCATTGTGTAAGTATGTAGGTGGAGACTTGATCCTTACAGTACTGCAAGGAGAGTGTGTACTGAATTTATTAGTGCTTGGGGATTGGTGGAGTGATTGTCTAAGTACATATGTTGGTGCAGCCTAACCACCGAGCACAAGCTTGCCTCTAATTGCCTGCCCTCCATGTGCTAAAAACTGAAACTTCAACTTTGCATGGCCCTGTATTGCTACAGCTGCAACACTCCACTGAATGTGCAATTAACATTCATATCCACAGAGATGTGTCATGTCGACCATCTTTCCTGTGTGGAAGTATGGACAAATGTAGTATCAGTGATTCCCCGTACCTTCCATGTTGGCCACATTGTGGGATTTGGGTCATAGAGTGACACATTGGCGCTTCCGACCCGGGGATGGCAGCTCTACAACAGGGAGACCCGCATCAGTTGATTCCTCATACTGATAGAGCGCGCGAGGCCACCCGACCAATAATTTTCGCCGTTTCCGGCTTCAGGGCCCATATACTTTCAAATCACCATATACATTGACCAGGTGACTTCACGAGCTCTACCAATTTGTGTGTGTGTCCCCTACTATCATTTCTCAGTGCACCCGACTTACCATCCACCGATGCGGGTACCTAATGACCACAATGAATCAGGGAGCTAGCTGTAAAAGGAAAGGCAGCAAAATACAAACCCAACCAATAACATTCAAATACTGTTTGAAATGACCACGGACAACGGGAAGTTTTAAAATGTTTATCTAAAGTTCATATGCTTCATGTATAAGGTACATCAATATAAGGCAATCAATAACCAAGATAACGTAAATGATATAACTGTAAAGAAATAATGACAGAGTAATCATTGAAATACTGATATAAATGTAACGAGAAGATACTATGCTATTCAATAATATTTAAGCATGGGCGGATTATGTAGGTATAACTACAGGAGGGCCTATAAAGAGTAACATGCTTCACTTAAGGTGAACGGGCCTTTAAACAATCTAGGCAATGAGGTTCTAGACCATATCAGAAAATGACAAACTGCAATGCAAAATATAATTTCTAACAAGTGAGAAGACATAGGAACAAACTTATGGAAAAATGCAAATGACTTTCAATAGTTGCGGAAAGACATGGAAAAATAACATGTGCAATGGTAAACTTTATTGAAGCAAAAGTTAGAAATTCAGAAGGTGCAAGATTTAAGAGGTTCAGAGCAATATTTACCTAGAAAGGTGTGGAAACCAAACCCTGGCCACGGGTCAGTTTAAGGACAGGAAACCCTCAAGGAAGGATACCCCTCAAAGGACAGCAGGTGCAGAATGGACACCCCGGATAGGACAGAATACCCTCGGATTAGGAATCAGGACAGGACCTCAGGACAGGACAGCAAACCCTCAGGACAGGACCGCTCAGGACAGGACCGGAACCCACAGTTCGGAAGCAACGCCTGCGCTCCACCCGCTCTGCAGTTATCGATCAAGACCCCGATTGGGTCAGCGAACTTCCAGCAAAGTGCTTCGCCAGCACTTTAAGGTTCAGTAGAACCTTAGTCTATGGTCAAATTCGGACAGAGTGCTCTGCAGCGCTCTGTATCTTCAGTCACCTATTGAGTACGATGGGTCAGTGACAGGTCAGCTAAACCAGACAAGTCGGACGGTTCCCTAGGTGAACCCAGGGTAGATATACAGTTTGGGGACAGTGTACCACCCCCCAATGTTGCAAAGTGTCAGAATCCCTCAATTTCGATTGGTCCTAAGGTAGGATTTGGGTAACACACCAATCACAATTCAACATTTCAAGCCTGTATTTGCATGTTTGGGCACCGCCTAGTAAGATTGGGGTTCCCATGAGAAGCTACACAGCAAACAGTAGCGTAATATTACAATGTAACATATAAGGAGCCACATTCGCTGTTCTCGCAGGGCAGAGGTGACTTTCTCAGGAGCATCTCGCCCATCGCTGCCAACTGGCTATGTTCCATCAGTCAAGGTCTACTGTGCTGCCAAAGTTGCGCAGGCGCAGAAGGGACCTCCAATATGGCTCTCCTTTCACTCAGACCCCCATTCCCCGCGGTACATGAAAAGTAAGCGAAAACAAATTAATACATAATAATGTCATCATGAAAACACATCACAGGGTTTGTACTTTCTACTTATCATTATAAAATATACTTATGCAGGTTAAATGTTAGCTACATTGATACAGACACAAGAGCAGTGGCACGAGCAGTACCACATGATGAGCACAGCTATGGATTACGCATGCGCATAAATTTCCCTCCACTTCTGCAGACGCGTCAGGACACGTGAGTGTGGCTGACGCATGCGCAGTAACTAAAATACAAGCGGCGGCCATTTTAAAGTACACGGGTTAAATGTATTAGAAATACACGTAGGCAAGCTTCGCAAACTTTGCCTAAACAAAAATAAACGTTAGTAAAACATACGTTTTTGTTACCTTATTACACATAAACGAGGTTCTTGACTTCGGCAAGCCGCAAAATATGCGAAGCTTTGCTTCATCAATCCCCTCTTTGATGATATTTACTATCATCACAAAAATGGAACCAGATGCCAACTTTCTTTCACACTTTATATAGCTCTATCTCTTCCAGCAATCGTTCTAACTTTTCTCTCTCAGTTTTAGTAGGGTGAGAAGTCTTCACCTTTTTGTATATCTGATCATTCACTTCCTCCAACTCAATCTCATCCACACTCCGTTTCAACCCTCTTGCATTTACCTCGTGCTTCTTGGTGCGCTTACGGCATTTACAACAGATAAAAATGAGAAATATAATAAGACCTATAATACCAATTGGCATCAGTATCTTGAACAATAAGCTTTTACCTACGCTAGCAAGCCAATGACCTACATTTGAGAGACCATCTACCAGTCTCTTCCAGGCACTATCAACCTCGAGTGGTTTGAGTTCCTTTGTCAAATTAGTAATGTTTTTCACATATCTTTTGATCTGTACACTTTTATCCGGAATATAAGTGCAACAATGTTGCGCCTTCAACATCCGGCAGACTCCGCCCTCTTTCGCTAATAAGGTGTCAAGAGCAAGTCGATTCTGCAAAACCATTGATCTGATCGCAACCATTTCGGTATTGACCAGCAGAAATCCATGAGCTGTTTCAGTAGACAGCACATCCACTATAGTAGACAATTTGCAAATTCTGTGAGTGTTCAGAACCACTCCCACTCCAGGTATCAGTGCACTGAAAATACTACCCATAATTTCACCTATACTTTCTCTTTTACTACGCACTAAGCCATTAGTATCTTCATTGCTTCCAGCTTTTCCATTCACATGGTATATTTTCGGGAAGACAATGCCAAAATAGCAGCTTCCATACCAGTGATCCGGCAATTTGAAATAAGCCTTGTCCCCACAAATATAATAAATTCCAGGAAACACAGGCTCTGACCCATTTTTAAAACCCCAACCTCCAATTACCTTGTAATTATGTTCGCATTAAAAGGACTCTTAAAAGAATTGTCCATTATCTTTCCCCTCAGGCACGTAAGCAGGTTGCTATTGCCCTTGTCGGGTCACGGCTCGATTACTGCAACTCACTTTATGCCGGGACCAACAAGTGCCTTTTGCAGCGCCTGCAGGTTGTACAGAATGCGGCGGCGCGTTTTGTACTGGCCCTGCCCTGGATGTCCTCTATGACCTTGGCTAGGAAGAGTCTCCATTGGCTCCCTATCTCTTCAAGAGTTTCATTCAAACTTCTCTGCCTCACGTACCGTGCCTTAAAGGCAGGTCCGACTGATGCTTTGGGATCCTTGCTTACGAGGTATGTTCCAAACAGGTGTTTGCGCTCATCTGAGCTAAATCAACTGGTGGTCCCACGCGCTAAGAAGGCTAGATGGGGGAGCAGGGCCTTTTCCATCCTTGCACCCCAGCTATGGAACATACTCCCCCTGGAGATTAAATTACAGCCTTCCCTTTATCTCTTCAGGAAAGCGTTGAAGACCTGGTATTTCATTAAAGCATACCAGTAAGTTCTTGTTTCTGACTGCCCCTGCTAGGTTGTTTTGAGTTAGGCGCCTTGACGCCCATTGGGCATAGCTGCGCGATATAAAAGCCTGTTCATTCATTCATTCATTCATTCACTGGAACCAATGAAAACATTATTATAATAGCTAGTCTTCTCGCGGTGAAGACATAGCTTGCCTTTCTTTTCAAAATCCAGCAACAGAGCAGGTCCCGCCCCACCATTTGAGGTGCCTTCCATGTTCTCTGCCCACTTTGGCTTTTTCTGACTTTCGTCATTAGCCTTCTTTTGTATTTTAATTCTTCTTTTCTCTGCCATGTTCAGGAACATCTTTTCCTGTTCACGCAAAGAACAAGTCAAGTTATCTCTGTGTGCATCAGCTATGTCAATGTTACCTATAGTCAAGAAGTAGTCTCCCATATATCTTATGGTGTCGCTTTTGGTATGTACAGGATTCAAGTTCCCACGTATAGGAAGTTCAGAAAAGATTACGTCATTATTAGAGTAATAGTACTGTAACGGTCCTCTTTTGTAAAATAAACTAGCTAAAATGCTACAGGAGATTCCATATGTCAATGGCAAGTGATGGTATGTCACGCCTTCAGCCACAGACGTAGGTAGCTTCATGCAGACATAGCAATCTTCAATTTCCATAGTCTCTACATAGTGTATTAACAAGTTTGCAAAAACATTTAAGTGTGTCCTGTTCTTAATTCCATGATAATGTAGTCCTCCCTCATCTGATGCTTCTAAGTCTCGTTTTGTTTGTCTCAGTGCTCTCTCATGTCTTGCTACACTCTGTGTTGTCAACTCCTCACTGTCTGTATTTACAATTTCAGTAGGGACAATGTTAGTATCTTTACTTACAGTGAAGGGTATAAAGATTGTTAGTCCTATCCAAATTACTATCAGTACTACTATACTACATATACACACCTTGCAGCACGTCTTGAAACGACTGCAACTAGGTCTACCATTCACAGTTGAATCAGACATTTCGGCTCAGAAGAAGTTTCTCGACCCCTCTTTGTGTCTTTACACAGCTAGCTTACTTTGTGCAAATTCACGGTGGTTCGTCTTCTTCTTCAGCAGAGTACTCAGGGACGGGCTCTCCGTCGCTTACGTCAGTTATATCAAGATCTTCAAGTTCTTCCAAAACGAGTGTCCATTCAGGAGACTTGTACTTCTTGTTTTGTCTTTTTATTCGCTCACTCCTTCTTTTGGAAGAGTTTTCTTCTTGCTCTGCTATCCGTGCACTTCTCCTTGCTTCTGCACGTTTTTCTTCCACCGTCTTTATCCTTAGCCTTAGTCTCTTTACGAACCTAGGCTCAAGGTTGTTTCTTTTCTTTAGTCTCTTAGTTGGTACTTGGACTTCGCTTTCTTCTCTTATCCTCTTATTCTCTTTAGCTTGTGGCAATTCTGCTTCACTTTCTTCTTCTTCTTCCCTTATCTCGCTAGTTCCAGGGCTAGCATCAAATTCTTCTGCCTGGTTACTAATCTGGCCTTGTTCAGGAATATGTTGTTTTTGGCTTTCGATTGTCTCTGTTTCTGATTCTGTTTCTGTTTCCTGAACCCGTTCTTCTAACCCTATCTGATCCTGTTCAAGCACTTCGATCTCTTGATTTTCTTTTGCTCGAACTATCACTCTATGTCTAAGCTGTCCCTTATCCACATCAGGAGTTAGTGGAGGTGTATCGAACACCTGTTCTGTCCCTGTCTGACCTTCTCCTTCCTCAGTTTTGATGTGAATCTCAGGCGGCTGAGGTTCTTCGCCTGTGCCTTGCTTTTCCTGACTAGTCCACTCTCTACCTTCACAAAGTCGCTCTCTTGTTCTGATAGGATCTTCGGTCAGATCAATCATCGGTATCCATTCTTCTGGCCATATGCTTGGCAGCTCGTCATCAGCTACTCCTGGCTCAGCTTCCTGGACCTCTTCAGCAGGCTGGATTCTTGGCAGTTCGTAGTCAACTACTCCTGGGCCAACGTCTGCTGTTCCTGCAGCCTGACTGGTGCTGGGCTGTTCGTTGTCAGCTGCTTCTGGTCTGGCTCCTGCAGAGTCCTCTGCTGGATGCCCTTCTTCTTCAAGTTCTTTGTCTGGTAATACCTTCTGGGTGTGGCCAGCGTGGATCCACTGGGGAATACCTGCGACCTTCACTGCAGTGGTTGTTACCAGGATTACTTGGCGTTTCTTTCCCCACCTTGGTGCCAGACAGCTTGATCGAGTGTGTTTCTTTATTTTGACCCAGTCTCCTGGAACCAAGCTGTGGAGAGGAGTCGTTGGATTGAGGATGCCGTCGTCTCCAATCTGGCGAGAGATAGAACGCACTTGGGCACCCAATCTTCTGCAGTATTCAAGCACCAAATCATCAGTAATACTCAACAGTTTGCTTCCTGGCACCCATGCTTGTCTCATCACTCTTCCCATAATGATTTCATGGGGACTTAGGCCTGTCTTGCGGTCAGGAACACTTCTCAGTCCCATCAGGACCAGGGGCAGGGCCTTCACCCAGGTCATGCCAGTTGCATCAGTCAGCTTTGCTAGTCTGTTTTTGATAGTTCCATTTACTTGTTCCACTTTTCCAGAAGCCTCTGGATGATATGCACAGTGAAGTTTCTGCCTTATTCCAAAGGCCTTACAGAGTTCAGCCAGTATTTCATTCTGAAAATGTCCACCCTTATCTGATTCAATAATGAATGGCACCCCGAATCTAGGTATCAGTTCTTTTAGTAAACACTTCGCTACTGTCAGTGCGTCACTTTGGGGAGTAGGGTAAGCTTCTACCCATTTTGAAAATACGCAAACAATGACAAGGACATATCGCTTCCCTTCACAACGGGGCATGGTGATGAAATCAATCTGTATCCTTACAAAGGGACCCCCTGATCTCCCAATTTTGCTCAGCTCAACCATTGTCCTCTTGCCTGGGTTCATCTGTTGACATGACAGGCACCTCTGGCAGAGGGACTCTGCTACTTTCCTGAACTTCTTACTGTACCAAGTCTGTTGAAATACCAGAATCATGGCATCCCTACCAATGTGTGATCCTTCATGTATTAATCTTGCCATTGTGCCAAGCAAGTGTCGGGGTAACACAGGCATACCAGTTGGGCCCAAAATGACACCATCCACACGTCTCGGTCTACACCCATCCTCCTTCCATTTCTCTCTTTCTTGCCAAGGAGCCGACTCCTGCCACTCTCTCACTTCATCCCAAGTAGGCACTTCCTCAAACACTTGAAGTTGGCAGCTGGTTCCTAGCCCCCCTCGTTTTGGATTTACGATATACCGATCTCTGGCGCACCATTGGGCCACTCGATCAGCATAATCGTTTCCCATTGATACTTTGTCCATGCACTTCTTATGAGCAGCACATTTTACCACTGCCAGTTCCTTTGGCAATTGGATGGCCTCTAAAAGGTCATGAACAACTTTTGCATTCCGAATGGGAGTACCTGAGGAAGTCAGGAATTCCCTCTGTAGCCACAATTGGCCAAAGTCATGCACAACTCCATAACAGTACTGACTGTCAGTATACACTGTTATGCGTATGTTCTTCCCAATTTTGCAAGCTTTTATCATAGCAATCAATTCGGCTACTTGTGCAGACTTGATGTTATATAGGTAACCTGCTTCTTCAATTTTTGTTAAAGAGACTACTGCATAAGCAGCACTCAGGCCTCCTAGTTCATGTCTTAGACAGGAACCATCTACAAACAGCTCTTTATCATGCTCAGGCAATGGCGTTTCTTTTATGTCTGGGCGTGGTTTGGTGCTGAACTCTGTCAGATCAATGCAATCATGTTCATCATCATCCCCACCTTCCATGTCCATGGGGTCGGGGAGTAAAGTGGCAGGGTTCAGAATACCGCACCTGACAATGCTTACATTTGCTGCACCCACAAGAATCCTCTCGTATTTAGTCAGCCGACTAGGGGTGAGATACTGCGTTTTAGTTCTGGTCAATAGAATTACCACTCCATGTGAAACATACACAGTCACAGGATGTCCCATGACTATGGACTCACTCTGTTCCAAACTTGCACAGGTAGCAGCTACTGCTTTCAGACAGCCTGGTAACCCAGCAGCTACTGGGTCCAGGGTGGCAGAGAAATAGGCCACAGGCCTTCTGGTCGTGCCATGTTCTTGAGTCAGGACTGACAATGCGCAATTATCGCGAGTGTCACAGAATAGGGCAAACTCTTTGGAATAATCTGGCATTCCCAACGCAGGGGCTGTACACAGACAGTTTTTCAGTCTTGTGAAAGCCATTAGGCTTTCATCGTCCCATTCTACAATGTCTGGCATTCCTCTCGTGGTCATTTTTATCAAAGGCCTGGCTAAGACTGCAAATCCCAGAATTCACTGCCTGCAGTATCCTAGTACACCCAGGAACATTCTGACGTCTTTTTGAGTACGGGGCAACTGCATCTTTTGAATTATTCTCACTCTTTCTGATGTGACTTTTCTGACACCCTTTTCTATCTGGTGTCCTAGATATTTCACTGATTTTGCACAGAACTGTAGTTTGTCAGGGGCCACTTTATGCCCTTTCTCACACAGATGATTTAGGAGGGCAATGGTGTCAACTACACAGTCCCTATGACTTTTAGACGCCAGTAGAAGGTCGTCTATGTATTGCACTAAGACAGAGTTCCCAGGTAAGATCAAAGTCTCTAGACATTTTTTCAAGATCTGATTAAAGATAGAAGGGCTCTCTGTATACCCCTGAGGGACCCGGTTCCAGCAATACACGTGACCTTCGAAGGCAAACGAGAAAAGAAATTTGCTGTCGGGGTGCAGAGGTATCGAAAAGAATGCATGACACAAATCAATCACAGTGAACCACTCAGCATCCCAAGAAATCTGGTACAATATCACTGCTGGGTTCGGGACAATAGGGCAGCAAGGAACTACAATTTTGTTTACCTTTCTCAGGTCTTGCACTACCCTATACTTGCCACTAGGCTTCTTGATGCCCATAATCGGTGAGTTGCATGGGCTGCTCATCACTTCCTGTATGATGTTTCCTTCTAATAATTTTTGTATTTCCAGAGTGACACCTGCTTTCACTTCAGCATTCATTCGGTAGGGCTTAGTGTTAGGATATACTGCATTGTCCTTGATGGCTATCTGTATGGGGTCCACATCTTTCATTAATCCCACATCTTTTCCAGTGAAATCCCACACCTCTGGCTTTACCGCTTCCTGGAGTTCTTGGGGCAAATCCTGCAGGGTCAATCTTTTAATTTCTGAGTCAGGTCTAAGTAACAATAGTTTATAAATGCCATCTTCATCCGGGGTCTGTATTTCAACACCTTTTGGTGTGAAAAAGATGGTACAGTTCATTTTGCACAGCAAATCACGACCCAGTAGATTCACTGGACTGGTGTCACAGACGACAAACCTATGCATTTGTTTAAAATTTCCAATTGAAATCTCCATTGGTTCGGTAACAGGAGTACTAATCAATTGATTAGATACACCCACTACTTGGATATTTTCTCCCGAGAGGGGTAGGTTTGGAACGTCCACTGTTCTTACAGTAGAACGGGTAGCGCCAGTGTCCAATAGAAAGGTGACATCATTTCCGTCGACCTTTCCTTCAATGTATGGTCCAGACTGGTCTACCGGCAAGGAAGCGCCAAGTACGCACTCCTCGTCCTCCCCTCTCAGGCCCCGTCAGTACTGATCATTACAAAGGAAGGTATCATTTAGCAGATACTGCGAAGTTGCTGTATTTCTGTTCTCACCGCTTTCCCAAACTTCTATCTCCTCACCCTCTCCCTGTTTTCCCCTGTATACTTGCTTTGGCGCACGAGGCACCTGAACTGTTTTTACCTGCGGTTGCGTTTTTCTTGGTCTTTCTTTCTGCGTCTGTGGAGTTAAATCAGGTGTTTTGGGGTTATCATCTGTCAGTTGGGGACACTCGTTTCGCCAGTGTCCAATTTCGCCGCACTGATGGCAGGGAAATTTCTTCATAGCCTCTTCCCTGCTAAATTTGGGCCGGGGCTTTCCTCCACCCCCTCCCCCAGGACTTTTGTTCTCAGCATTTTTAACCATGTTACTCAATTGTTTTTCCTGCTGTTCTGCGAGCTTTACTTGAGCCCACATCACTTTTTCCTTAAGGGCCTTTTTCTTTTCTGCCATCTCGTCCTCGCAGTACTTAGTGTACCGCAGGACCTCATCCATTTTCTTTGTATGCCAACAGATTTTATTATCTTTTATCCACTGACAAATTTCAGGTCTTAAACCATTTACAAACCTGTAAATAAAGTGCGTCATGTCCTTCAAATCGATGTTATCAATACCACTGTATGTTTTAAATACCTGCAATAACCTCTCATAGAAGGAGTGCACTGTCTCGTCCCTTTCCTGTGTTGTTCTATCTATTTTTGTCCAATCAGTTTCTTTTGCGGGCACCTTTTCTTTCAAATGCTGAATTACCTGCTCATATTTTCGCATGACATCCTTTGATGGCTCCCCTGTTTCCTTATTTCTTGGGTACTCTTCAGTAGGCCAGTCTATGGCTATTTTACACTGGGTCCATAAATCTACCGGAACCACAATGTCGAAAAACCCATCCAGGTCTTTCCACAGACATTTCTGTACCTTCACGAACCTTTCCACCTGCCTGTACCAGTCTACTGGTTTCTCTCTTAATTTTGGAAAATCGTTCGTAAAGGACACAATATCCTGTCTAGACCAGGGGACATGCACATATTTCCCTCCAGGTACTTCGCGCATGGGGCATAACTGCTCAGGTTTCTCTACCTCCCTTAAAGCAAATTCAGGAGTCACTTGTCGGGAGCGAGCCTCTTCCCTCTTTTTCGCCCACCTGCTTCTCCATCTTTCCACATCTCCCCATTTCTGCAGTACCCCCAATAATTCTTTAATCTGCAACTTTTTTCCCGCCACATTCAGGTGCTCTATATCTTTGTCTGAGAAGTCTGCTCTGTACGGTTTCTGTAAGGGCTTGGACTTCGAGATATCTACCCCCATACTAGCTGCGGTTTCGGTCAGTTTTTCGTGGAGCACTCTGGTGTTCCTTGTAAAGCTTTTACATATGAACGACAATTCTTCTTCAGAGTAGGTATTCAATCGATCCAACCCCACATTTCCTGCCATTAATTCTTCTATTTCTACCCTCAGCTTGTAGAGATCTAAAAGTTTCGTTTGCGGAGTCTGTTTCTCTAATTCACGACTCCAACTCTCAATTTCATCCGGAGTTACCAGAGAGACATTCCTAGTGCCTGTTGCTGACTCTAATTTAATTTCTTTCGCATTAAAAGGGTTATGCCTCTGCTGCATTCCCTTTCCGGTCGGTTTGTTTGGCAAGTCCAAGAACGCAACTTCAGACTCGCACTCACTGGACTGATCATCTATGATTATCGGTTCCTGTCTCGGGGGTGCCATGACTGGGGTCATAACTGGAGTAATCGGATTTCCCTGACCATTTCCGTATAACAGGACCACTGGTCCAATAGTTACTGGAATAGTCAATGCCTCAGGACTGGTATTTAACTGGGAGATTTTCTGAATTATTTCTGTCCTTTGTCTAGCTAGGGCCTCTTGCTCCTTTTCCACTAGTATCCTTCTTAAAGTCGTGTCATGTAATATCTGTGGGGTCAATGGAGGAGTAAAACTCGGGGCAGTAGGATGCGTTTCACTTGGTCCTCCACCATAATTTGGTTTCGGGAATAAAGTTCCAGTGTTAAAGGACCTGCGTTCTTCCTCATATGGAGGTTGAACAAAAGGCAGTCCTGAATTCGATGGTTTCTCTTCGTTTTCATACAGGGGTCTGGGAAAGAAAACTTTCGTGCGTGAATATTTTTCTTCCTGGCTTGCGGGCACTTTGGGATATATATCCCTTGTTTCCACCGGTTCGGGTTTCTCAAAATAGGGCAATACTTGACCACCCCCTCCCAGTCCTAGGGATCTGTCTTCTTCCTTGAGGAAGTGGCGTCGGGGAGCATCTCCTACACTGGAAGGTTGGGTTCCCTCGTTATAAGGTGGCGGACTTCTGGTACAGATGTCATCTATCAGTTCATCATCTGACTCCCCAGGGGCCCCCCAATGCTTACACTTTTCGGTACTTTTCTCACCCGCTGCAGGGTTATGACATGCCGGCATCATGGGAAACAGACCCTCAACAATCATGCTCTGCCTCCACTGTTTCATCCTTTTATCCCTGGACTCCTGTTTCAGCCTGGGGTACCACTTGGTCAAACCCTTGTCCATTCGGGGTCTTTCTCTTTCAAAAGCCTCAATCTCCCATTCCTCTAATGCCTCATACTGCGTTAGTCTCGGTCTGGGATGCAGTTCATTCATCCGAGTTCTTAAATTAAATAGGATCCTACCATTGAAAGTTCCATCTAACGGAAAAGCCAATACTCCGTCATCTTTTGTGTACTTCACCCAATTCTCCAACCACACACAGGTATTGTATCCTCGGTCAAACATCATGAATGAGGCGGGAGTATTGGGTGGTGGGACAAGAACACCTTCTCTAGATTTAATTGGTTTGTCCGTTTTAAAATAATTTTTCACCTTACTTACAAGGGACAATTTTCTCTTTGTTCCGTACATAATATCGTATCTATTAGTTTTCCACTGATCCCTTTCAAACCCTAGGTGCCTTGGATCAGGTCGAGTTCCTGTAGTCTGCGAGTGCCACATACGACTTCTACGCTAAACTTTGTTTACAAACTACCTCCAATCAGAACGCGCTTCAGAAATCTGTGCAACCAATGGGTGCGCGACTCTAAATAATCTCCGCCAATGGGTGCGCGGCCCCTTCGTGAGACAGTTCCCACGCTCTGGCGCTCACCCCTCCTTTACAATCTCAGCTCCGCTACCCGCCCGCTGCTTCTACCAATCCCAGCGCGGCACAGAGTGACGTCAGAGGCGCTTCGCGACTGACTCCCTCCCTTCACAAGGTAACGGAAACTTTCTTTCTTTTAAAGTGCTCAGTGCTTGGTTATTTTACAACAAATACACATTCGCCACAGTGCTCAAGTGTCTAGACAGAGAAAGAATTATTTTACTGCAAGTAAACTACTTCCATTTACTTTTCACTCGCTGCGGGTAGATCTCTTCCGCCTACCCTTCACTTTAGCATCGGTGAACCTGTTATTCCCCTAAACTCATCCACTTCTTTCCGGGATATATTCCGAGTTTAAGGTTTCCCAGCGGACCCCTCTGCTTTCACACTAGCTCCGAGGAACCTGCTACTCTTCCGATGTGACCCTTACCAGGTTACGCCACTATGGGAATTTTGCCAATAAACCCCGTTACTGACATTTATTCACACATGTATTCAGAAAACCCTAGTTAGTGCTTCCCGGTTATCTTAACCTGCACCTAACTTTCCTCGAGCCTGTGACCTCAGGACAATGGATTCTATTCACCACTTGCCCTTTCAATTCCCCGGGGAGTTCGGACAACAAGAAACTAAACGGTTGACAAACGCATGGATTAATACATATAACAATATAAGAACAAGAATAATAATGAAAAAACAGTTCATTGATTTCAGCAGCGTATTCACAAGAGAGTGATCAGTCCCCTCGGAACAGCCGCTCTTATAGCAGCATTAATGTACTAGCAGCTTCCGACTCAACTAGTCTAACTAATCCTGCCTAACCTTTAGCTAGTCCCTAACCATACCTCTGCTTACCAGTAAAACTGATAGAGCGCGCGAGGCCACCCGACCAATAATCTTCGCCGTTTCCGGCTTCAGGGCCCATATACTTTCAAATCACCATATACATTGACCAGGTGACTTCACAAGCTCTACCAATTTGTGTGTGTGTCCCCTACTATCATTTCTCAGTGCACCCGACTTACCATCCACCGATGCGGGTACCTAATGACCACAATGAATCAGGGAGCTAGCTGTAAAAGGAAAGGCAGCAAAATACAAACCCAACCAATAACATTCAAATACTGTTTGAAATGACTACGGACAACGGGAAGTTTTAAAATGTTTATCTAAAGTTCATATGCTTCATGTATAAGGTACATCAATATAAGGCAATCAATAACCAAGATAACGTAAATGATATAACTGTAAAGAAATAATGACAGAGTAATCATTGAAATACTGATATAAATGTAACGAGAAGATACTATGCTATTCAATAATATTTAAGCATGGGCGGATTATGTAGGTATAACTACAGGAGGGCCTATAAAGAGTAACATGCTTCACTTAAGGTGAACGGGCCTTTAAACAATCTAGGCAATGAGGTTCTAGACCATATCAGAAAATGACAAACTGCAATGCAAAATATAATTTCTAACAAGTGAGAAGACATAGGAACAAACTTATGGAAAAATGCAAATGACTTTCAATAGTTGCGGAAAGACATGGACAAATAACATGTGCAATGGTAAACTTTATTGAAGCAAAAGTTAGAAATTCAGAAGGTGCAAGATTTAAGAGGTTCAGAGCAATATTTACCTAGAAAGGTGTGGAAACCAAACCCTGGCCACGGGTCAGTTTAAGGACAGGAAACCCTCAAGGAAGGATACCCCTCAAAGGACAGCAGGTGCAGAATGGACACCCCGGATAGGACAGAATACCCTCGGATTAGGAATCAGGACAGGACCTCAGGACAGGACAGCAAACCCTCAGGACAGGACCGCTCAGGACAGGACCGGAACCCACAGTTCGGAAGCAACGCCTGCGCTCCACCCGCTCTGCAGTTATCGATCAAGACCCCGATTGGGTCAGCGAACTTCCAGCAAAGTGCTTCGCCAGCACTTTAAGGTTCAGTAGAACCTTAGTCTATGGTCAAATTCGGACAGAGTGCTCTGCAGCGCTCTGTATCTTCAGTCACCTATTGAGTACGATGGGTCAGTGACAGGTCAGCTAAACCAGACAAGTCGGACGGTTCCCTAGGTGAACCCAGGGTAGATATACAGTTTGGGGACAGTGTACCACCCCCCAATGTTGCAAAGTGTCAGAATCCCTCAATTTCGATTGGTCCTAAGGTAGGATTTGGGTAACACACCAATCACAATTCAACATTTCAAGCCTGTATTTGCATGTTTGGGCACCGTCTAGTAAGATTGGGGTTCCCATGAGAAGCTACACAGCAAACAGTAGCGTAATATTACAATGTAACATATAAGGAGCCACATTCGCTGTTCTCGCAGGGCAGAGGTGACTTTCTCAGGAGCATCTCGCCCATCGCTGCCAACTGGCTATGTTCCATCAGTCAAGGTCTACTGTGCTGCCAAAGTTGCGCAGGCGCAGAAGGGACCTCCAATATGGCTCTCCTTTCACTCAGACCCCCATTCCCCGCGGTACATGAAAAGTAAGCGAAAACAAATTAATACATAATAATGTCATCATGAAAACACATCACAGGGTTTGTACTTTCTACTTATCATTATAAAATATACTTATGCAGGTTAAATGTTAGCTACATTGATACAGACACAAGAGCAGTGGCACGAGCAGTACCACATGATGAGCACAGCTATGGATTACGCATGCGCATAAATTTCCCTCCACTTCTGCAGACGCGTCAGGACACGTGAGTGTGGCTGACGCATGCGCAGTAACTAAAATACAAGCGGCGGCCATTTTAAAGTACACGGGTTAAATGTATTAGAAATACACGTAGGCAAGCTTCGCAAACTTTGCCTAAACAAAAATAAACGTTAGTAAAACATACGTTTTTGTTACCTTATTACACATAAACGAGGTTCTTGACTTCGGCAAGCCGCAAAATATGCGAAGCTTTGCTTCATCAATACAACCCAGGACGGAACCACGCCCATAGCTCTGGAGTCATTCTTCACAGCCTCACACAGCACTGGCATAAGCCAGGCCAGCCCACTCCACTTACGCTTACACTTCAGCAACTACTGAACGGATTTACAACATTTAAAAAAAAGTTCGCTTTCTGAACCAAGCTCTATCTTTTTTCCAAATTTGGTGTAATTCCGTTCAGCAGTTTGGGCTGAAGCCTGTAATAAAATTTCCTATGGGAATTAACATGGAGAAAACACTTTTTTGGACCACCCTTTTTTCTAAGCCCCCACTTGACGATTCACCCCCAAATTTTCAGGATAGGAGCTGACCTGGATAGACTGTTTTTTTGGGGGATTTTGACAATATTTGTTATTAGCAAATCAAAAAAAAAAATCCTTTTGAAACTAGGTTCTAACTATAGCTACCTACTGGCGAACTGTTTTTGATTTTCATACAATTAAGCGAAAACCATGTTTGTTTACAAATTCATATGGCCGAATTCAATAACAAAATTCACATTTTGGTATTGCCCTGGGGCGATATATAATGTATAAACAAAACTTCTCATTCAAGCCCATGTTGGCTATTTAATTTTGACCATATCCCAAACATGCCCATCCATTGCATCTGCCACTTTAGGCACACATCCTATATACCTTCCAACTACGATGTATGTTAAGTGAATTCATAAGTGATTAAAAAAACTAAAAACATTATGATTTTTTATCGTGATTTTTACAGGCAGACTTCTTGAGATATTTACATAATCTATCTACAAGTGCGTGTACAGATCTTCCTCCACATTAAGGCCATCAGGTTTCATAGTGTTTGATTCAATAATGTAGAAGGATTCTAATTTCTGAAGCTTTTTTTCTCGATTCCCACCACACAAATCTTTTGCCACTGAATCAACCACATAATAACAAAATCCTTTCACATCTTGTTATGGAACCTTTCAAAATAGTGAGCCACTGGTTAAGTGTGGTCTCCATTTTTGATGGCCCTCAAGTGCTGCAAAATTTGTTTATGCACTTCCAAGATTGTGCTGCCCACGTACCACAGGCCACACAGGCACTGCAGCAAGTAGACAGCAAAATCGTCTTGCAGTTAAATCTGCCTTTGATTTACCGCATCTCATTGGACAAAACTAATCTATACTGATAAGTATTGGTTCCATAATGGCATGCCTTGCACTTAGTGCACTTAAGGAACCCCTGTTTCTTACTTAACCATGTTTCCTTCCCTGGTTTTTTCTTCAGAGTGTTCTTTACAAGAGATTGTTTAGAGGATCTCGCACGTCTGAAAGTCACCTCTGGTCGACGTGGTATTGCCTTACCTAAGACTGGAGAATTTTTTATGAGCCAATGTTGATTGACAATATTCCTCAATTTGTCCTGTTGAACACTATATTTTGTTATCAATCGACACTGATTGCTTGTGTCCTTAACTTTTTCTTTTCTTTGGTAAAAAGAATGTCTTGCCTTTTCTTTTTGGATGTTTTCAAGACTGCTGCATTAATCTACTCATCAGGGTAACCTCTACTCTGAAACCTTTTTGTTAAGTTCTCAAGTTCTAACTTTGTTTCCTCTTCCTCACTACAATTACGCTTAGTTCTTAAACATTCCCCAAATGGAATACTAATTTTAGATTGGTTGGATGGAAACTCGTTGCATGAAGCAACGTATTAGCTGCAGTTGGTTTCCTCTATAGTTTTGTTGTAATTTTCCCTTCTTTGATGTACACCGGTTGGTCTAGAAAATTAACACTGGTTTTACTCACATCGCTTGTAAAAGACAAATTCAATGTATTTTTTGGGATGTTATCAATGAATGTTCTGACCTGCTCCTCTGAGCCCTTCCATACTAGGAACCATCATCTATAAAGCGACTCCAGTGTAAGATATTCTCATCCCATTCCACTTGGTACTGCGTCCGGATCAAAGCGATACAAAAGGGGATGATGGACGGAGCGTTTGAACAAATCAAACACTCACCCCCAGTCAACTGATCTGGGTTTAATCCATTACCATTTTTTAGTTCACTCAGCCACCCCAGTTCAGACATGGCTATATGCAAATCAGTCTGACCCTGTGCCTCGTGGGAACAGTCCAGCCCGAACTGCCAAGCCATGTCTTCCCTGGACCGGAAACAAGCATCCTGGGACCGGTTTCGGATTCATAATCCTCATCAGCCAGGCTATCTTGAATCCAGTGGCCAAGTGAACAAGGGACTCACGTCTGAGCATACCCTGCCACACTTAGGGCGAACAAAGCGATACAAAAGGGGATGATAGACGGAGCGTTTGAACAAATCAAACACTCACCCCCAGTCAGGATCACCTGCTCCTCCCACCAACCCAAATGCAAATTTGCTGAGCTGGGGTTGAAGCAGATGCCCAAAGCAGTACCACATATCTGATGGTAGAGATCTTCTAAAAAAAAAGGAAATAATTACTCGTCAAACAAGTTTCCCCCATTTTCACAATCATTTCAGTGTGCGCCCGAAGTCTTATTGGTCTACATCCCAAGAAGTGTTTAATGGCTCTCAGCCCCTCTATGTGTCTAATACTGGTGTATAGCGTGGTCACATCAATAGTGACCAACAAATATTCTTCTTCCCGAGGGAGATCATAAATACTTTTTAGGAAATCTCCTGTATCTCACAGATACAAGGGTAATGCCTTTACCTCTTTGTTCAAGAAAAAATTTACAAATTTAAATGTATTTTCAAATGCACTCCCTATTGCAGAAATGATTGGATGGCCCAGAAAGTTTTCTGCGTTTTTATGAACTTTTAGGATTAGATAGCACACAGGTGTGACTGGATTATCAATTTTTTAAAGCATACATTTATCATGGTTTAGAAGACCCTGGTCATACCATTGTTTCAAGGTAGTGTTGTAATGTTGATAACATGAAAACATTTCAATTCCTTCTGTATTGCTATGCTGCAGCCAGGTACAACTGTTTGTCCCAAAGGACTACATTGGCCCCTTTATCTGCGTTTCTAACTATGCCATCATCATTATCATTACATTTCTTAATTAACACTTGATATGCCTTTTGTTGCTGTGCACAAGGTGAATTTGTATTCTTGTTTTTATTCTTGCTGATGTGTGAGCACACATTTTTAAATTCATTAACCACTAGATCATTAAACACATCTGTCGCATCCCTGGCTGTAGCTGGTATGAATAGAGAGTTAGGCCTGAAACTTGTCGGCATTCCTTTATTTATTTCTATGCCTTGCTCTTGAGCTACTTTTGACGCTTCCCCCACAGTTCCTGCCATGGTAGTTTCAATATCTAGTTCTCTCAATGCAATCAACAAATTCATGTTGTTAACAGTCAGTTCGCCTTGTTGTGCCACATGAGTCACAGGCATCTCTGATTGGCCCAAAGAGGGGTTCATGAGAAAGTGTTTATTTAATGTTAGTGTTCGTATAAACTTAAACAGGTCTATTCTCGTTTGCACGTTATTCAAATCTACCACTGGACAGAATGATAGTCCCAGGCTAAGCGCTTTCCTTTCATCTTCTGTAAGGACCACTTTGGTGAGATTGATGATAGTAGCTTCATTTCCTTCACCTACTTCTTGCCTCCTTTCTTTTTCTGCTCCTGCCCTCCTGCGCCGGTCAGCACACTTCCGCCTCTTGCTCCACTGCCTCTTCCTTTTCCTCTTTATGGCTGTACCATCTGTGTTGGTTGCCTTGGTCTTAAATTGAACCTCTTCTCTTCGTGTAAAAAAACGAAATCTTCTAAGACTGATGGGACTGATCTATTAATTTGTACCCCTTGATCATCCTCCAAGTCTGTATCAATTTCAGAACTTTGTAGGCTACTTTGTCCTAAGTGCAATTCTCTTGTGGACTTACTGGCTGTTGTCATATTGTGCCAGCTAAGTGTATCAAATTTCTTTGCAAAGGTGTAAATTTGCCCCCTGTCATAATCTTGCTTATCTCTTAGGAATTGAATTTCTGCACCTTCCTTTCTTTGATGGGGTTCTCTAATTTGCGTAGCCTCTCCTTCATATCCTTTTAGAATTTGGTTATTTGCTCTTGATCTGGTTCTTTATCCAACTCCCCAAGTAATGCCTCCAATTCCACAAATATCTTTTGACTATCTATATCAGCATACTTGATGAGTATTGCAAGCATTCTGTGTGAGGCATCGTTACTTGTGGTCCATTCACGCAGCATTTGATGATGTTGTTCCACATAACTAGGTGCTACCATGATACGAAGCCCACTTGGAATTCGCTGGACCTCCAGGTAGCGTTGCAACGACTTTGACTCCCACCATTTGGACATTTCTTCACGCTTCAAATTTTCTAAGCATTGTGGTCGTGCTCCTAAGTCAGATTGGCCCCATAGAACGTGTTTCAGCTGTCCCTCAGCCTTGCTAACCAATAATCGAAGTAATGGGAGCAGACATTTTAAACAAATAAAATGTGATTGTTATGTGTCACGTGAAAGCTACAATACAATAAACAGTGTAAACAGACTTGTAGTTTTTTCGGTTTTTCGTACATGTTTACCCAGTGCTTGTATATGTTATTTGCATGAAATGTTTATCTTCATTGCAAAAACATAACTTTAAACATTATCTTGTCTTTTAACAAATTCATTAGGCTAATTGTTTTTGATTTTCAAACAATAAAGCGAAAACCACATTTGTTTACAAATTCATAAGGTCAAATTCAATAACAAAATTCACATTTTAGTTTTTAATTTGGTATTTTTACATGTATCACCCTAGTGGGCATAATGTATAAACACAACTTCTCATTCAAGCCCATGTGGGGTATTTAACATTGACCATATCCCAAAAATGCCTGTGCATTGCATCTGCCACTTTAGGCACACATCCTATATCTATAGCAATGTTCCCTCTAATTTTTTTCCTCTGGGTCCAGCAGTGTGGGGTCTCTGTGCGCTGCAGCCATGGTGATGTGCGCCAGGAACCAGACCGTGCGTGTGGGTGCAGCGCCAAATGTCACTCCAAATGCATGCTTAAACAAGTGAAAAGACTGCATTTTCACACATAAATCGCCAAGTTAAGGGTCTTATGGCAGATTTGCAATGTAGATACATACGCCATGACATGAATTGGTTACACAGGCAAGTACACTTCGGGTTTAGAAAAGCACAAGACTCCAATGATGGCACCATTATAAGATTTTACTGCTGTAGGTGTAATGTTACTTGTTGTATTGTATATATGGATGCACAGACAGAAAGACGTGGATAGGCGTGTTATCAGCTGTGCCTACATGAAAGGTTATCATGTTATCAGCTCCATCAGCTTGGAATGAAGGTGCGTGATTATGTCACCTGCACCACAGTAAAGGGATGCTATCTCATGAACAAGGTCAACGAAAGGGGAACTTAGGGCCAGATGTAGGTCGCCATTTACCGGTCGGTAACGGCCGATTTCGGCCGTTACCGACCGGTATTTGGGATTGGCATGTAGGGGGCATCTCATTTACAGAATCGGTATATTTACCGATTCGGTAAATATACAGAATCGGTAAAATACTGAATGGGTAAATTTACCGATTCTGTAAATCAAGATGTAGGTGGCACTTCAAAGAGTGCCACAGGCCCTTTAGGAGTCGGTATTTACCACCCAATCCTATTGGGTGGTAAAATACCGAATTCCAGTGTACATGCACATCTGTGCATGTACACCTATGCCATGTGACACACATACATGCCCTTAGGGCATGTATGTGTGCCACATGGCACACAAGCCTTCATTTGGGGTGCTACAGGGTGTCAAAGTGACACCCCGTTCCCCCTGCCAGGATTCGGTATTTACCGATTCGGTAAATACCGATTCGGTATTTTTGATTGATTCCTATGGGCTTCAAAGCCCATAGGAATCAATGGGAAATACCGATTCGGTATTTACCGAATCGGTAAATACCGAATCTTACAGATTCGGTAATTGTAAATTATAAATTACCTACATCTGCCTCCTTCCAATTTACCGATTCATAAATAACGAATCGGTAAAATTCGGTATTTATGAGTCGATAAATTGGGTTTACCTACATCGGGGCCCTAATGTTATTGTCAACTGTTCTGCTTCAAGAAACACCATGGTGTCAACATACATGTGACAAAGGAAACAGAAAATTACGGAACATAGTGAAACATTGGTTCCTCTACTTGGCTTCTTTTTCTGCATCAACGTAGACTTCTTTTTTAGATCGAGGTTCTCTCTAGACATTATTGTGCTGTCAGTTGCGAGAGCTATTGTAGTCCGCAACAACGGGTGGAGCCCGCCCCTGGCTGACCATTGGTTACTTTTTCTTGTCACTCTTATTTTCCAGCTCTCTATTGGTGCCCCAGCTTGTCAATCCTGTATTTGTCCCTCCCATGGAGCATTTTCTCTTTACCATTGCCTTGGTTGGTTGGCATCTGGGATTTCATTATTTGCTTTTCAAGCATTATTTTTTCTTTTTGTTGAAGCACTAGCTGAAAGTGCCTGAATTTATGAGCTGTGTATCACAGGTGGCCCTCTCCGTGAATGTGTTTTTCAGCTGTCTCTCTTTCTCTGTTTTCCATTACCTCTCCCTCTAATGCTTCGCTCCCCCACTTCTCTGTGTCACTCTCCATTGTCTGCTTTCTCTGCCACAAATACTTCATGTAGCGCTCCCATCTAGTCCCTTCGGACTCATCATGGATCCATCTCAAATCAGTAAATAAAAATAAAAATATTAAAATTTGTATGCCAGCCCGCAAGTGCTCCCATGAAAAATTATTCAGCTGAGCTGCCATGTCAGACTTTTTTTACTATTAAGAAAATGTTGCTCAGGGGTAGTGATCGATGTTGTACAGTACTGCTAAATAACCATTGGCAAAGCCAGTAGCTCTCCAAGGTGGGATCTGTTGGCTTTGTCAATGCTTGTTACTCCAGCTCTGTCTTCTTTCTAATAGGATTGTATTGTGTACAAAGCTATTTATTAGCTCTTCAGCTCGAGGGTGGTGATGTGGCCTAAATGTCATCCATGCCTGGTATCCATCACAAAGCTTATTGGTGAAAAAAGCAACTTGGTGAGCATCTATTTTCCTCACAGGTCACTAGCACTCAGACACTGAACAATGGGTAGGCAGCATGCTTGTAGTTATTAAGGTTCGCATGTGTACTTGTTGATAGACAGTATGATGGGCCAGAATCATAAACATTTGGTAAGGATAATGGAAAGTGTGGGCAAAGCCGCAGATTCCCATTCATTGTATTGCCTCTGAAATGGCGGGATGGAATGATATTGTTAGTATATTCGGGTTACACAAAAGGGTCTGATGGAAGACCCCGTTACCTTATCTAATAATAATCTAATCATTCCAGGGGAAAAAAGCATAATAATTTAAAATATGGCAAATCCTACAATTCACAGTGGAAAAACACAGAAATTAGCATATACTTGGGGTATAATGATATTAAATATTCAGACTCTAGAGCGAAACAGTGCACAATTTTATATATTGAAGTGTGGGGGGACTTGCAAAAAACTACTTAATGCAGTGTCACTTGCCAGCACTTTAAAAACATCGAAGAATACCCTCCGCAAGTGCCCTCTACCCTACTCATAATTAGAGTCTGTTGGAATGCTGGTGGCAGCTGCAGACTGTATTCCTGTCACTTTCTGGCTGCAGGCTGAAAATCTCTCCTCCTTCCTGTGCTCATGCTCTGTGTCAACACAAATTAAATACATTAAAGCGTTCTTCCTCAGCTTGGAAACTGCCAGGGCTCCTGCAGAGCTCACCCAGCCTCATAGGCAGAGTCAGGCCGCTCCATGAATTTGTGTATTCCGCTTTGAAGACAGCCAGCACTGCCTTCTTCCCACCCTTCTACTCCCCCATGGCCCCTCAGTGTTTTCCCAGTCACTGTCTACTGCGATTATCGGGAGTGGCTGAGAACTAGATTCCCCACGCCAAAGATCATCAGATTCAAGCCTCTCCAATAGGGGGTTTCCAAATTTGCTGTAATGCCAAGATCTGAACCCATCCTATGCCATATAGCTGGAGATCCATGAGCCCCTGTGCCAAATCACCAGCAGGCACGCATGCCATGTGTGAAGGATGAACCTACATGTTAGGGGCTCGGCCAGGAACCTGCAAACTAGTGGCCGCCATCCAAGAGATAGGGAGACCGAGACACGCCCTCTGCCAAGTACATGTACAGACATGTTCCTGTGTTGTCGTCTAGTAGCCATACAGTGCATGGCACCTATGAAGACCTTTAAAACACAGGCTTAGCTCTGCCAGGGACCTGCAGAGGGGTGACCTTAAAAAACAAGCATTTACAATGCAATAGGTCTCACATTATTAAAGTTTGAGCTATTGGCATTGCTAAATAATGCAACACCAATAACTAAAACATAAATAAGCGAGACCTATTGCATATGCTTGTTTATTTTGCTGCACTTCTCTGCTGATGGGCTGTGGCTGCGGGCTGTTTGTGGCCCTTTGTGAGAACATTTGTTAATTGCAGCTCCGTCATGCGCTGAATTTAACAAACATTTTCTCAATGGCTCACAATCAGCCCCCAACCGCGCTCCATTAAGAAGAAATTTAGCAAGTCCAAAAGCACCACAACATGCATAATCTATCTAGAAATGCGTGTACAGATTTTCTTCCACATTAAGGCCTTCCAGTTGCTTATTGTTTAATTTAATAATGTAGCAAGATTCTAATTTCCAAAGCTTTTTTTCTGGATTCCCACCACTAATATCTTTTGCCACTGAATTAACCACATAATAAGAACATCCTTTCACATCCTTGTTATGGAACCTTTCGAAATGGCGAGCCACTGGGTAACTGCACTCTCCATTTTTGATAGCCTTCAAATGCTTCAAAACGCGTTTATGCACTTCCAAGATTGTGCTGCCCACGTACCTCAGGCCACACGGGCACTACAGCACGTAGAAAGCAAAATCCGTCTTGCCGTTAAATCTTCCTTTGATTTTTCGCATCTCATTGGACACACCTAAGCTATACTGAACCCCTGTTTCTTACTTAACCATATTTCCTTCACTGGTCTTTTCTTTTTAATCACTCATACATTCACTTAACAGACATAGTAGTTGGAAGATATACCCTTACTATAGATATAGGATGTGTGCATAAAGTGACAGATGCAATGCATGGGCATTTTTAGGATATGATCAAAGTTAAATAGCCCACATGGGCTTGAATGAGAAGTTTTGTTCATGCATTAAGCCCACTACGGTGATACATGTGAAAAAGCAAAAATGCAAAAAACCAAAATGTTAATTATGTCATTAAATTCGACCATATGAATTTGTAAACAAACGTGGTTTTTGCTTAATTGTTTGAAAATAAAAAACAATTGCCCAAATGCATCAAACTGAATTGCATTTGCAAACGGTGCGAATCGCAAAAATTGGCATTCATTGTTTTGGGATGCATTAAGCTTTTTTGCTTTTTTCGCAATTTAAGAAATCGCAATTTATTTGCGATTTCTTAAATTGCGATTGCATTTAAGAAATCGCAATTTTGCGATTTCTTAAATGCAATGCATGATTTTTTTTAAATTGCTAAATTGCAAATAGGAAGTGGTAAATTAACATGAAGTTAAACTTCATGGTAATTTGCGAAAACTTTCAAAAATGCACAAAAGTGCATTTTTGAAAGTTTCATTTTACACACGCACATGCCCTTGGGGCGTGTGTGTAAAAAGTACTTAAAGGTGCATTTCAGCGGTGCAGGGGGAGGTCCTTTGGACCCCCCCTGCACCCTTGAAATTGCATTCTCATTTTGCGATTCCTTAATTGCGAATCGCAAAATGAAAATGCCTTCACATTCATTCCTATGGGCCTTTAGGCCCATCGGAATCAATGAAAAGGGATTCCTTAATTGCGATTCGCAAATTGTGATTTGCAATTAAGGAAAATTAAGAAATCGCATAAAAATTGCAATTTCCTAATGCATAGCCGTTTGCGAATTCTTAATTGTGATTCCTTAATTTTCGCAATTAAGAATTAGCAAATAGGAACATTGATGCATGTGGGCGTAAGTGCCTAATGAATTCGTTAAAAGACAAGATAATTTTAAAAGTTAGGTATTTGTAATAAAGATAAACTTTTCATGCAAATAACATATACGAGCAATGGGTAAACATGTACGAAAATCAAAAAAAACAACAAGTCTGTTTACAGTGTTTATTGTATTGTAGTTTTCACATGACACATAACAATCACGTTTTATTTGTTTAAAATGGCTGCTCCCATTACTTCGATTATCGTGAGCAGGGCTGCTTGACAGCTGAAATGCGTTCGATGGGGCCGAAAATAAAGTTATTTTGGACCGGCTACCCAAGGCTTCGTCATCCCTTTGTTTGAGAGGATTATTGGTGGATGTTACGGGACCTGCTCCTGTGAGGCCCAGAGAGGTGACACGACTCTTGAGGGAAGGCAGCGGTATACGCACAGGAGAAAAAATTTCACTGCCACCTCCCTACATGCAAGACGCCAAGATCTCCGTGAAGAGTAGCAGCACTGAAGCACAGAGCAACGTCCGGTGAGTCGTAGGACCCGCGGAAAGCGCTCTAGCGGTCAGGTAAGTCTGTGCCCTGGAGCACAGCGGGGGAGAAGAGTAAAGTTTCTGTGTCGCTGTGATCGCACAACGGCAGGAAGCGGTTGTAGCCGGTGGGAGATTCTCCCGTGAAAAGGGAAAAATATTTGATATGTTGGCCTCAGAAGTAAGAGAGACAGAAGAGGCAGCGCTTACAATTTTTGATGACGATTGCACAAGTGCGAGTACCTCTTCCTCAAGAAAAGAGCAAATATCCAATAAACAATCTGACTTAGGAGCACGACTGAAACACTTAGAAAAATTGAAGCATGGAGAAATGTCCAAATGGTGGGAGTCAAAGTCGTTGCAACGCTACCTGGAGGTCCAGTGAATTCCAAGGGGGCTTTGTAACATGGTAGCACTAAGGGGTCGATTAGGATGGCGTACTGAAATGGGTAACGTCCGCCATGGTCGCGGGAAAAATCACTCCCGCTCGCAGGTTGCGATTAGGATATTCATGTCAAGAAATTCTGACCGCGGCGGACGGATCACATCAATCACCGTCCGCGGCAGACGGAACACATCTAACACCGTCCGCGGAGGATGGAACCAAAAGATCCCCCACCGTAACGGATGCACATGACCGCGGGAACAGGCCCAACCGCCGCCATACCTGCGGAGGGTCCGTCCGCGCGATTAGGATAATGCCGCCATTCCAACAGAACTCACCGCCGTCCTCCACCGCCGCGGAAACAATACCTCCGAAAACGGACCATGACAGCGGAAGGACCACACAAACACCATCCCATCCGTCAAACCGATTAGAAAATGGCCGACGGAAGTAAATAGACATCACATCAAACAGAACACCCAACCACCTGAAACACCCACCCCCAGCAACTACACGCCCCAATTACACCCCTCAAGCACCGAAAAATGCACCTAAATCCCCACACCCACAGAACACCTGATTGGCAACTACGATTGGGACACCACCACAATGAGTATAAAATGAATCCCTCCCACTACCACAGTCCTTTGCATCACAGCATAGCTGCAAGCAAGATCCACATTAGCATGACCAGCAGACACACACAAACACACATACAACCTGCTCACAAACACACACACCACACAACCCAACACCACACCATCCATACACACCACACACCTGCACATCCCACCACACCCCCCCACACCTAGCACATCACACACCATGGCTCCCAAGAAAAATCCTAAATTCACTGACACTGAGTTGAAGGTCATCGTGGATGAAATCATCCGTGTCGAACCACAGCTATTCGGCAACCTAGTCCAGCAGACAAGCTTGGCAACCAAAAACCACATGTGGGACAGGATAGTCAGCAGAGTGAATGCATCAGGGACCGTGCCACGCACCAAGCACGAAATCCAGAGGCGGTGGCACGACCTCAAGGCAAGGGTGAAAGGCATCAGGACGAAGAACCACCTGCGGGCACACCACACTGGCGGCGGCACTCCCCCGGAGCCCCTACCATTTACTGATTGGGAGGAGAAGGTGCTGGGCATACTGCACCCTGAGAGCCTGGAGGGAATCGAGGAGGGAGCAGAGGCTGGTAAGTACAAACAAATGACCACGAACGCACTGATATGCTCTGCCATGCACAACTGACAAGACAAATCTCCCTGCCACCAATCCATGCATGTGGACCACACAGTCACCCAAATGTGAAGTCCTCCCCTCAAATCCACCCACCATGACCAAACACAAATGTTGCCTCCTACGTTCCAATGCTTGCATGTTGTCAGAGCAACCAGCACCACAACTCCCAATAGGCCCCCATGTCCACAGGGAGGGTGGCTGTGGGGGAGGGGGGGTGAGAGAGGTGGGTGGGGTGTGTGAGAGGGATGTATGACATTACAACACATGCCTTTACATCGCATGCGTTTACAACGCAAGTATTACAACGCAGTCCATTACAACCCATAGTGCTTTGGGGTGCTGGATAGTGAATAGTTTAATTTACTATTCCAACTCCAGTCCCCGTGGACACTAGGCAAAGTTATGTTGGGGTTCAAGGGGGCCTGGTTCCTTCTGTCTAGTTCCCCGTTGGCGGTTTTTCTTAAAAGTGCCAAGTGCATATGCGAATTTATGGACGCTCCCTGGAGCTCGCTTTAAAAGGGGGCTGCCAAATGGAAACAGGTGCTTTGTTTCTTTATTGGTCCCTTGTCGTGTGTTTCCTGTTCCTGTGGTTCTACCTTGTTTCCCTTCCTTCGAGCTCCGTTCCAGCGGTCTTTACTAGTGCTGGGTTTTGATCCCCTTTTTTCCCCTGCTCCCTTGTTTTCCTATTCCCTTGGGCATTTCAGAACCCTTTATTGGGGACCTGTTTTTGATCTTCGGTGACGTTCTGGGATTCGCGGCTGCGTTTCCTTTGAGTTTTAACGTCCCGTTATTATCCCTTTTTTGTATCCAAACCATCTTGTTATACGCTGTGTTTGGGTGGTTTCACGAAGGAGCTGAATAACAGCCGTTTTTGTGCTACCTTCGTGTTCTTTTTAGATTCCAGGGTTTTTTTGGGTGTCTTTCGTATTCCCTTTGATACCATTTTTCCCCTGTCCCTTTTTTTGTCCTAAGAATTGTGAATTCCACCCCCTTTGTCATTCTCGGTGTTTCCCGAGGGGGCGTGGTTGGTCTGGGGTTACGCAAGAAACAACCAATACGATTGCAGTGGAAGAATTCCTGTTTCGTATCAAGCCACTCCCGTTTGTTATCAGGGGTAAGCAGGGAGGTCGGTGGTTCGTGTGTGTACTTGGCACTGGTAATAGTAGTAAGGGTGTGTTTAATCTTGTCTCCTTCTTTCATTTTAGCGTTCTCGTCTGTGTCAAGCTGTCAGCTGCTTAGAAGCCAGAGGAGACGAGTTGTGTTCCCCAAGACCTTGGGTTCCCTTGTTTTGTTACCCACCTTCTCCAGGTGTCGTGTTCTCCACCATCCGTTTTAATTGCGGGTGTTGGGGGTCACGGTGAGGGTAGAGGATTGGGACGTTCTTCACTCCTGCGGTGTTGGGCCGGTCGGCATCGGAACAGAAAAACAAGCCCACGAATTAACACACCGCCCGAGTGAAGAATGGTTGAGGAGGCAGCAGGGGGGGCTTCTTCGATGCAGGAAATCATGCAGGCTTTAGTGCACATACAGGTTGAAGTCCAATCCCTGCGTCAGGAGAATCAGGAGTTACGGGGGACACTGAGTGAGGTGAAGGAAAGCACTAAAAGAAGAGGGAGGGATCCCTCCGTTAAGGCTAAGCCCCCATTGATTCAACCAGCCACATTTCAATATGAGAGGAGTGGGGGGCAGAGTGGGTCTCCTTCTCCTTTGTCTGTTACAGTGAACACTCCCGTGACGGTGCCTCTAGCAGCTCCAGAGAGGTTTTCCGGGGATAGTAGCAGATATGCTATATTTATGAACCAGTGCCATTTGCACTTCATGTGTCGACCAACCGCTTTTCCTGACGACACTACTAAAGTAGCGTTTGTGATCTCATATCTTTCGGGTACTGCAGCTAGTTGGGCGGTCCCCTTAGTGGAAAACAATGACGCTGTGTTGAATAGTTTCCCGCCCTTCATGAACCAGATGCAAAGTCTGTTTGCTAAGCATGCTTTTATGCAGGCAAGCGATGTTGAATTGTTAAAGCTCCGGCAGGGTAAGCAGGATCTTTTGGGTTATGTGGCTACTTTCAATCGCCTAGAAGCAGAGACACAATGGCCCATGGCAAAAAGAACCTCTTTGTTTTATCAGGGCTTGTGCGAGGACTTAAAGGATATAGTCTCTCAGGTTGTAGACCCCCCTGAAGATTGTGTTGAGTTCATCGATTTGGTTGTCAAACTCAACCATCGTATGAGTGAAAGAAAAGGGGAAAAATCAGGTTTCAACCCCCAAGGCCAACTGTAACCAAGAGAGAAACATCTGAGAATGGGGGCGTGAAAACAGATCCTGAACCTATGCCTTTGGGTGGGGTGCGGGGTCCCTTATCCAAGGAGGAAAAGGAGCGAAGGCTCTTGTTGCAGTTGTGTTTGTATTGTGGGAGGGGTGGACACTTTGCTCGAGAGTGTCCAGTGAAACCATCCTGGATCCCGGAGAATAAGGCTGTGGCTTTCGTGGGAAGGGATTGCAAGAATCCTTTAGTCCATGAAAGAGGTTTTTGTAACCCATATGACGTACAAGGGGCGGTTCAAAGAGTCCCGCATCATTTCACGGTATCGGCTTGCTTCGCTTACTCATCTTGTGGTAGAGCTTCCTTGTCGGTATTATTGGATTGTGGGGCCACAGGGAACTTTATGGACATTGGGTTGGCCGAGTCGTTGATGGTTCCCTGTGTGATGAAGAAACAACCTGAACCCGTGAGGGCTATTGACGGCACGGAGCTAACCTCTGGGTCGATTGTACGACAAACCAAACCTTTGTTGATGACATTTGATAATGGGCATTCTGAGACGGTCTGTTTCGATCTGATTGCTGCACCAGCATTTGGAATGGTACTCGGGGTACCCTGGTTACAGGCCCATAATCCCAAAATCAATTGGGCGCGGAGGCTCGTTACGCTTGATTCGGAGTATTGTCTTCTTCACTGTTATTGTGAGGCGACTGATAGGGTGTCTCCGTTGTCTTGTGCAGTGAGTGGTTGCGATCAGAACGGTTTGCCTCCTTCGTTTGTGGCATATAAGGAGGTGTTTGATAAGGATCAGGCGTGTGTATTGCCACCACACAGGGCTTTTGATTGCCGTATTGATTTGGTTCCGGGGGCCATTTTGCCCTGTAGTAGGGTTTATGCGTTTTCTGAGCCGGAGGAAAAACATCTACGGCAGTATTTGGATGAGATGTTAAATAATGGGTTTATTCGGCCTTCTTCTTCGCCTGTGTCTTCCTCCATATTTTTCATACCGAAGAAGGAGGGTGATCTTCGCGCTTGCGTGGACTACAGAGCGTTGAATAAGGTCACAATAAAGAACAAGTACCCATTACCTCTTATACCGGTGTTGTTAGACCAGCTGCGACATGCCAAGGTCTTCACGAAGCTTGATTTAAGAGGCGCTTACCATCTCGTTCGCGTCCGCGAGGGCGACGAATGGAAAACGGCGTTCCGTACTAAGTTTGGTTTGTTTGAATATTGTGTTATGCCTTTTGGTTTGTGTAACGCCCTTGCCGCTTTTCAGTTTTTTATAAATTAGGTTTTGTGTGAGTTTTTGGATGTCAGTGTGATTGTTTACATTGATGATATTTTGGTTTTTTCCCCATCCTTCGAGGAACATGATGCTCATGTTTCGCAGGTTTTGTCTAAGTTGTTGGAACACCGTTTATTTGTCAAGCTGGATAAATGCACTTTTGGTGCGACACATGTTGAGTTCTTGGGATTCCTGATATCTGCGGATGGTATAAAGATGGATCCCCGGAAGATCGAAGCTATAGTTAACTGGCCCATACCCGCATGTGTTAAGGATATACAGGTGCTACTTGGTTTCGCCAACTTCTACAGGCGTTTTATCAGTCATTTCTCTGACATTGTTTCGCCTATGACTTCATTGTTGAAGAAGGGAGTGGTGTTTGAGTGGACGCCTGCGGCACAGTTGGCTTTGGAAAGATTGATTGGGCTTTTTACATCTGCTCCTGTGTTGATGCATCCTGATCCTGCTCTTCTGTTTTATGTAGAGGCGGATGCGTCCCAGCTAGCCGTTGGGGGCGTGTTGTCTCAGCATGACAATGAATCTGGGTTGATGCATCCAATTGCGTACTTTTCAAAGAAACTACTACCTGCTGAGCAGAATTATACGATTGCCGAAAGGGAACTATTGGCCATAAAGCTGTCTTTTGAGGAATGGCGCCATTACCTTTGGGGGGCTCGTCACCCCATTACCATCTATACGGATCACAAGAACTTGGATTTTTTCCGGTCTGCTAGGGCTTTAACTCCCAGACAGATGAGATGGGTGCTATTCTTCAATGAATATGATTTTACCATCACGTATAGGCCAGCTGCTCAACAGGGGAAATCTGACGCATTATCTCGGATTTATGCGGATCTGTCACAAGGAAACAAGACGGAGGAGTCCTGTTTTATGATTCCTGGTGATAAGATAGTTGGTTGTGCTTCCATGGATGATTTCATGGTTAAAGTGCAGGATGAAATGAAGCAGTTAGATCTGGCTCCGTGGCTGTCGGAACCTGGAATCAAGTTAAAGGATGGGTTATTTTATCAGGCAAAGAAGTTGTTTGTGCCCCCCGAATTGCGTACACTGGTTCTTACATATTGTCATTCATCGTCCTTGGTTGGGCATCCGGGGATCAATAAGACCAAAGAGCTGTGTATGCGTTGGTTTTGGTGGAAGTCTCTAGCCCATGATGTACAGGTATTTGTGGCCTCATGCCCGGTGTGTGCTGTTAGTATGTCCTCGCACATGTCTCCGTCTGGGTTGTTGCACCCATTGCCAGTGCCTCCTTTCCCCTGGCATACGGTCAGTATGGATTTTGTGACCGATTTGCCGCTTGATTCAGGGTTTACGGCCATTTTAGTTGTTGTGGATTTATTCACAAAAATGGCTCACTTCGTTCCCTTGCCAGCGTTACCTACATCTATAGAATTGACTGATGTGTTTATGGCCCAAGTGATCCGACTGCATGGGGTTCCTACTGCCATCGTTTCAGATAGAGGGGCACAGTTTGTTTCACATTTTTGGACTGCCCTGTGTCGATCATTAAAGATGGAAGTACGTTTGTCAACAGCTTACCATCCACAAAGCGACGGGAAAACAGAACGTACCAATCAAACCATGGAGCAGTATTTGCTCTGTTTGCTAACGTCACTGACGGGCAGTGTGGTACAAGCCCTTCCTGTGGCTGAGTTTGCATATAATAACAGCATGCTCTCAGCTTTAGGCATGTCACCGTTTTATTGTTCAATGGGGTTCTATCCCAAGACCATTCCTATTCAGCCATCTGAGAGGGTACCAGCAGTGGATTCCCTGAGTAGGAGTTTGATTGAAATCTGGAAGAAAGCCCAACAGCATTTATTTGAGTCCAAGAAAGCCATGAAAGTACAGGCAGATAGGCATAGATGGCCAGCTCCTCTGTATGCAGTTGGGGATAGGGTTTGGCTATCAACGAAGAATCTGAAGTTGCCAGGACCAAGAAAATTACAGCCTCGGTTTGTAGGTCCCTTTCCTGTCCAGAAGGTGGTGAATCCAGTTGCGATCAGGTTGGCTTTACCGGCTGAGTATGGTATTCATCCTGTATTTCACACCTATTTGTTGAAGCCATACGTCGCCACTTCTCAAGAGTTGCCACCTCCTCCTCCCGTTTTAATAGATGATAACGTGGAGTATGAGGTTAAAACTGTTATGAATTCCAAGAGGATGAAGGGACGGCTGTATTACCTAATTGACTGGAAGGGTTATTCCCCCAGAGGACCGTTCTTGGGTTCCGGCAAGTAGGGTTCATGCTGCCCGGTTAGTTCGTCTGTTTCATCGCCTGCACCCTGGCAAGCCAAGGCCTGTAGGGAGGCTTTCGGGAGGGGGTACTGTTGGGGTTCAAGGGGGCCTGGTTCCTTCTGTCTAGTTCCCCGTTAGCGGTTTTTCTTAAAAGTGCCAAGTGCATATGCGAATTTATGGACGCTCCCTGGAGCTCGCTTTAAAAGGGGGCTGCCAACAGGAAACAGGTGCTTGGTTTCTTTATTGGTCCCTTGCCGTGTGTTTCCTGTTCCTGTGGTTCTACCTTGTTTCCCTTCCTTCGAGCTCCGTTCCAGCGGTCTTTACTAGTGCTGTGTTTTGATCCCCTTTTTTCTCCTGCTCCCCTTGTTTTCCTATTCCCTTGGGCATTTCAGAACCCTTTATTGTGGACCTTTTTTTGATCTTCGGTGACGTTCTGGGATTCGCGGCTGCGTTTCCTTTGAGTTTTAACGTCCCGTTATTATCCCTTTTTTGTATCCAAACCATCCTGTTATACGCTGTGTTTGGGTGGTTTCACGAAGGAGCTGAATAACGGCCGTTTTTGTGCTACCTTCGTGTTTTTTTTTAGATTCCAGGGTTTTTTTGGGTGTCTTTCGTATTACCTTTGATACCATTTTTCCCCTGTCCTTTTTTTGTCCTAAGAATTGTGAATTCCACCCCCTTTGTCATTCTCGGTGTTTCCCGAGGGGGCGTGGTTGGTCTGGGGTTACGCAAGAAACAACCAATACGATTGCAGTGGAAGAATTCCTGTTTCGTATCAAGCCACTCCCGTTTGTTATCAGGGGTAAGCAGGGAGGTCGGTGGTTCGTGTGTGTACTTGGCACTGGTAATAGTAGTAGGGGTGTGTTTAATCTTGTCTCCTTCTTTCATTTTAGCGTTCTCGTCTGTGTCAAGCTGTCAGCTGCCTAGAAGCCAGAGTGGCAGTGGGGGGTGCGTGTGAAAGAGGTGGGTGGGGTGTGTGAGAGACCAGCACTACAACTCCCAACAAGCCCCCATGTCCACAGGGAGGGGTGACGGTGGGGGGGTGAGAGACCAGCACCACAACTCCCAACAAGCCCCCATGTCCACAGGGAGGGATGGCGGTGGGTGGGGTGTGTGAGAGACCAGCACTACAACTCCCAACAAGCCCCCATGTCCACAGGGAGGGATGGCGGAGGTGGGGGTGGGAGAGACCAGCACCACAACTTCCAACAAGCCCTCATGTCCACAGGGAGGGATGGCGGTGGGTGGGAGGGGTGAGAGAGGTGGGTGGGGTGTGTGAGAGACCATCACTATAACTCCCAACAAGCCCCCATGTCCACAGGGAGGGTGGTGGTGGTGGGGGGGGTGAGAGAGACCAGCACCACAACTCCCAACAGGCCCCCATGTCCACAGGGAGGGTGGCGGTGGGGGGTGCGTGTGAGAGAGGTGGGTGGGGTGTGTGAGAGACCAGCACTACAACTCCCAACAAGCCCCCATGTCCACAGGGAGGGATGGCGATGGGTGGGGTGTGTGAGAGACCAGCACTACAACTCCCAACAAGCCCCCATGTCCACAGAGAGGGATGGCGGTGGGTGGGGGGGTGAGAGAGGTGGGTGGGGTGTGTGAGAGACCAGCACTACAACTCCCAACAAGCCCCCATGTCCACAGGGAGGGTGTTGGTGGTGGTGATTGGGGTGAGAGAGACCAGCACCATAACTCCCAACAGGCCCCCATGTCCATAGGGAGGGTGGCGGTGGGGGGTGTGTGTGAGAGAGGTGGGTGGGGTGTGTGAGAGACCAGCACTATAACTCCCAACAAGCCCCCATGTCCACAGGGAGGTATGGTGGTGGGTGGGGTGTGTGAGAGACCAGCACTACAACTCCCAACAAGCCCCCATGTCCACAGGGAGGGATGGCGGTGGGGGGTGTTCGAGAGACCAGCACCACAACTCCCAACGGGCCCCCATGTCCACAGGGAGGGTGGCGGTGGGGGGGGGGGGAGTGCGAGAGAGAGGTAACTGATTAGTAATGGTGTTACCAAAACCATGTCATGTCCACAGCATTGAACTTGATAATTTTGTCCCTCAGGTGATCGCAACTTGACTGCCGCAAGCACCAACCGCCAGCACCAGTTGCCCCCCTCACAGCACGGACTATCTGGGGACGAGCCCATTGCCAGCTCAGACGCAGAGGACGAAGCGGGACCAAGCAGACTTCCAGGGCCATCAGGCTCACAGGACATCACTGCCTCCACCACCACGGCCTGTGTCACCACACCATCACCTGCCATAGTGAGCTGTGCAGCCACCACCACCTCCACCACCACCACCACCACCACCACTCCTGCCAGTGCCACCCTGCCTGATCCATCAGCCGATGATGGGCCATCTACATCCCAGGCAAGCAGGGAGAGTGGACATGAGAGAACACAGGTGAGGGCACAGCACACAAGCAGGAGTGCAGTTGCCCGCCGAGGTGGGGAAGGAGACCCACCCCATCCAGCCGCAGAAACCCTGGAAGCCATTGCAAGAGTCAATGCATCCTATCAGCGGGCGCAGGAACAGTCTGAACGGGCCCACCAAGACTCACAGGAGAACAGCAATCTGTTGCGGTCCATAGATACGCGCATAGGGCAAATTGTGGACATAATGGCCCAAGCAACTGCACTGTGGAGGGACTGGCTATCCCGCACCACACCATCACCCCCTCACCCTAGTGCCCAGCGGGACCGCTCCCCAACACCACCGCCACCCACACCTGAGCCCACGGAAAGGGAGGTGGCCCCTGACCAACCTGCACCCACAGCTGTCTCCGCTCCTGCTACACGACGGAGGGTCCGTCCGAGTCTGGATGCCGGTGAGAGCAGTGGTGTTGCTCCAGCTACCTGCTCTAAGAGGGGTCGCCAATGACTTCACCCATGTCCTAGCCTGCCATTCACCCTGCCAACTATCCTGCCCCACAATGCCAAGCATTGCCACACGTCTGTTGGACTAGGTGGACATCACAGAATGTGGTGTCCCAACGGTGTTTCCATCTGCCATGACCTTCAACTCTCACTCCCCCACCAACACTCCTTTGTAAATATGCACCAACAACAATCCTCAACCTGTAAATAAACATCACGTACACACTCAATGATGTGTTGCCTCCATGTTTTAATCACATGAATGTCTCAGAATATTAAGTTACCAGGTGCAGGGATCAATGTTGTTGAGAATCATGGCTCTGTGGGAGTGACCTAGGGATAAAGAGAGAACAACAAACACAGGTCATGAAAGAGATTCACATCCATCACAACACACTGTACTGCAACATCCCACAAACCACACTCATCACCAATTAAGTTGATCACAGGACACACATCAGGAAGCATACCATGTACCCCATGTAACACACACATTTGCTAACTGAACATACCAGAACAGGCAGCATAGACACACCACATCCACACTCCACCACCAAACATACATCACGCATTGTCTGGCTGTACAAGCTGTAGTTACTCACATTCAAGGGAAATAGCGATCAATGAGCTGACGCCTCTGGTACACACCTTCTTCCTCACCACTATCCTCATCAGTCGACATGGGTGGGATGGGAGGCCGAGCAACCTTTTGGTCTTCAGGGTCCATGATCAGTTCTATGTTATTGCGCAATGCCAGGTTGCGGAGCATGCAGCAGGCAATCACGATTTTGCATACTTTGCCTGGTGAGTATGGCAGGGCCCCTCCGGTTTTATCCAGGCAGCGAAACCTAGACTTCAGCAGTCCAAAAGTACGTTCTATCACTCGACGTGTCCTCCCATGTTCATTATTATAACGCAATTCACCAGGGGTAGTAGGATTCCTGATGGGGCTCAGCAGCCACGGCCTGTTTGGGTACGCCGAGTCACCTGGATGGTATGATGACAGACAAAAATGTAATTACCATGAATTGTGGAAACACTATGCCACACATACAACACATTTGTCCTCACAACACACTGACAACACAATTGTCCTTTCAGCACACTCACCTACAAGCCACGCACGTTCTGGACGCAGATTAGCCATCAGTTGGGGGACAATGCTGCTCCGCATGATGTGGGAGTCATGGGCGGAACCGGGAAATCTGGCACACACATGCGAGATGATGTTGTCAGCCAGGCACACCACTTGCACGTTGAGGGAATGGTAGTGCTTCCGATTCCTATATACAGCTTCACGTGCCCGGGGTGGTATGAGACCAATATGTGTCCCATCAATTGAACCCACCACGTGTGGTAACTGGGCCAGGGCATAGAAGTCCCCTTTGACTGCTGCCAACTCGGCCTGACGTGGAAAATGGATGTAATCATCCTTGTACAGCATCATGGCATTCAGGACATCCCGCAGAACCATGCTGAACATGGATTGTAACATCCCTCCCGCATGGCCAACGGTGTACTGGAAAGTGCCAGTCGCAAAGAAATGTAGTGCCGCCATCACCTTTGCTGTGGGTGTGAAAGCCCCAGGCAGGATATGTCCGGCGTGGCTGCAGATGAGGTGTCAATTGTGTGACAAACTCCTGTAATCTCAGTCGGTCAAGCCGATATTTGCGGATCACCTCCTCGTCAACCATGTCCTCCAGCACAGTGCATGGTCGATGCACATTCGGAGCCCTCCTTAGTGGGAATAGATGGCAGCAGATGTCAAATGACCAACAACGCATAGCCGTGCAACACTATCACACCAAGAGCACCACAATGCTAATAAGACATGTTGCAGACAGTGATGATATGTGTGACCGGGACAAAATATCATGAAATAGAGCAGACTACACACAATGTACAGCCACAAAGACCATCCTGTGGCCTCACATGTACAATGTAAAGTGCACACATGTTAGAACTTTTTGCAACAACACATGACTGAGGGCCCATATGTGGACAAGCGTCCACACAGACACACATGTACGTGCACAAACAACATGAAATTTGAAGACACCCGACGTGTGTTCATGCACCCATGTACACACAGACAATGCCCCCTCAGCTGACATGCATGGGCACACACCAACAGAAACGCATACACAGAATGCATGTACACACACATCATTGTTACTTGCACACACAAACAACACACTCACAACAGGTAATGAATGTGTGTACACACCCTTGAGGTACTGTGTTGATGTGTAGAAATGAACACGTGTGTCCACAAGACCAAACCGTCAACACGTCAAAATGCACATCTGACGCTACTTTGGGCAACAACACTAGCCTATGTTGACCACTGGCAAGGTCTACAGTCTGAGCACACATTGAAAAAATGGACATGATTGTCGCACGTGGACATGCTCTATAGACGTATCAAAATATCTTACAGCATTCCAGACATGTCCTGACACACTCGTACAACTAAGAAGTTCACATGTGTGCGGAGACATGCAGTGTGTGTACATACGCCATCTGGGGAGGCCTTCCAGCAACACAGGAGATGACCGATTACACAGCAATTAAGCATTACATATGCTGTATGGTCACTGACCATCCCGGTTGCACCCCGCTAAATGCATGTGGAATGGAATGGAATGGAATGGAAATGGAATGGAATGGAAAGGAGTTTTATAGAGCGCGGACAGTTACCCAGAGGCATCCAGGCGCTGATAGGTAGAGGAACTTCTGCTGGGGTGGACCGCTGGTGAGTGAGTTTATTTAGATATTTTTTTGGTTGAAAAGAAACGCTTTTAGTTGTTTGCGAAAAGTGAGCAGGTTTGGGTTAGATCTTAGGTGGAGGGGGAGCGAGTTCCATAGCTTGGATGCATTATAGGAAAAGCAGCGACCTCCTGCTCTGGCTCTTCGTATCTGTGGGACATCCGTTAGGAAGGCTTTCGATGAGCGGAGTTCTTTTTTGGGATGGTAGGGAGTGATCAAGGGGTGAATGATCAGCGGCCCCATTTTCCAGAAGGCTTAGTGGGTAATGCACATGGCCTTGAATTTGATCCTCTCCCTAACAGGGAGCCAGTGCAGGGACTTCAGGCCAGGCCCTATGGAGTTTCTGCGAGGGATTCCAAGGAGGGTGCGTGCAGCGCAGTTCTGGATCCGCTGAAGTTTGTTTAAGCAATATTCTGGGGATCCTAGATACAGAGCGTTGCTGTAGTCTATACGGGACTGGATTAAGCCCTGGATGACTACCTGTTTTGCCTCAAAGGGAAGGAGTGGCAGGATTTTTTTCAGCTGCCTAATTAGGCCAACACCGCGGCGGTGCATCATTTGAAAATATTCACTCACTGGCGCCACTATGGCGGTGCACGCCTTCCGCGGTGGCGGTGCAGGCAAACACGTACATTTGATGATCCAATCTGAAATGGCAGTTGAAACAACCACTTACAGTGTTATTGCCTCACCCACCGCCAGTCCAGGCCGGTCACCCACCGCCAGTCCAGGCCGGTCACCCACCGCCAGTCCAGGCCGGTCACCCACCGCCAGTCCAGGCCGGCCACCCACCGCCAGTCCAGGCCGTACACCCACCGCCAGTCCAGACCGGTCACCCACCGCCAGGACTGTGTGGTGCCTGGACTGGCGGTGGGTGACCGGCCTGGACTGGCGGTGGGTGACTGGCCTGGACTGGCAGTGGGTGACCAGCCTGGACTGGCGGTGGGTGAGGCAATAACACTGTAAGTGGTTGTTTCATCTCAGATTGCATCATCAAATGTACGTGTTTGCCTGCACCGCCACCGCGGAAGGCGTGCACCGCCATAGCGGCGCCAGTGAGTGAATATTTTCGAATGTTGAACCGTCGCGGTAGCACGCACATGCGGTTGCCGTTGTGTGAACATGACGGTCCGTGCACATGTAGCCAATGGGAACAGGTAACGCGTTGCACGTAAGCGCATTCAAATATTGCGGAAGACGTGATCCGCCACAACAATGTGAGTCATTGGCTCTTTTTGAATGAAGCATCCATGGAAAACCAATTGCTGCAGACGTATGCCACTGGTATGAACTCAGGGCACTATATATGTGTGAAGATTTCCTGCACACATTCACCGCTTCCAGCCACTGCTGCCTGCGACCGTCACCTCGACATGCTGCTCCTGAGCTATCCAACTACTGCTGCCTGAGACCGTCACCTCGACCTGCTGCTCCTGAGCTATCCAACTACTACAGCCTGCGACCGTCACCTCGACCTGCTGCTCCTGAGCTATCCAACTACTGCTGCCTGCGACCGTCACCTCGACCTGCTGCTCCTGAGCTATCCAACTACTGCTGCCTGCGACCGTCACCTCGACCTGCTGCTCCTGAGCTATCCAACTACTGCTGCTGTACTGCCAGTCGTCAACCTTGCCATGCAGGAAGTGCGAGAGACCCGGTCTCGTCCCTTCACCGCAGCGGAGCTGGATGTCCTTGTGGACGGTGTGCTCAGCCACTATGAACGGCTCTACGGTGCCCCCGGCAGGTGGTAAGTGAAGTGGGTAACATGTCGGCGGGCATTAGCTGGTCAGTGACTCCTTGCTACTGCAAGCTTGGCAGTGTGCTGTGGGACCTTCACATGTGTTGTACTGCGTATGGCTGCATGAAGATACGTGTTTCTGCAATGTCTATGATTGTCAAACAGTCCACTGACGTTAGCCTCTTGTCTCCCATCCTGGTAGGTGAAGCTGCACCTTCGCAAGGCCGTGTGGAAGACCATAGCACGTGATGTACGGGCAGTGGGGGTGTGCTATAGTCGACACACACACTGCCACAAGCGCTGGGACGACATATCCAGGCTCAGCAAGAACGTTTCAGAGATGACACTGGGGATAATTCCGAGAACAGGCCGCCTTGAACGACGCACCATGACCCCTCTAATGCACCGTATCATTGCTGTGACGCATCCTGACCTGTCCGCCCGGCTGAGAGGGGATCCACAGCAAACTAGCGGTAAGCAGACTGTATGTCTCTGTAACTTGTGAGTGAATGCATGTATCCGTGCTCAGACACAGTAGTGACATCCGTGGTGCGTTTCTGATGCATATATTGCATGTTGGTGTCATTAGCGGAGTGAGCGGTAGCACTCATGTCCGCAAGGTGGACATGCCAGTTGATTAGTATTTGAGGGTTCCAGGACATGCCGTTGAGGTCTGGTGTCCAATGGCATGACATGTGTGGTGTTCTGCATGCACTTGCCCTGTTTGTTTGATGTTCAGGTTTCACAGAAACCAACGGATCTATGATGTTTGGATGTGTGGTAGGGGTGGTTCATGTACAGGATGGGTGCTACATGTCAATCGACTGTAAGGAACGGTGTGACTTTTTAACCTTCAGTGCGTGAGTGTGGCACTTAGGTTAACATCTCTTCTGTCTCTCTTCCAGCTTTAGCCGAGGGCACTGACACACAGACGACGGAGATGAGTGGTGGTAATGCATCCGGATCCGAGTTGACACACACGCAGACTGACACTGAAGATGGCAGCCACGGAGAGGGCGACAGAACCGTCCCAGAGGACTCACATGTGGAGACACCATTGCCCTCATCCTCAGAAAGTGTTGGTGAGTCCGCACTGTTGGCACAGACAGGGAGTGGGCAATCGACACCTTCAGTCGGAACACAGCACACAGGGCCCACACTGCCACCCACTGCAACATGTACTGCTCGTGCTCGCCAGAGGAGGGGGAGCAGATTTGCCTTTGGTGCCGGAACCGCTGCCCATGCCCTTGTGACACAAAGTGCACTTTGTGCAGAGGCTGTTGATCTGCTGCGACAGCTGTGTGTAGGGCAGACCAACATGATCAATGCATTCCAAGACCACCATAGGAAGTTGGGGTAGGTGGTGGCATTCATGGAGGGGATGCATGGCGATGTTGCTGGTCTCCACAGAACAGTTCAGTCATTGGCAAACACTGTGTCCTCAGCCATTGTACAGTCGCATAGACAGGGTGCTACTTCTGTACAACCATCCACACCACTTGATGTTACAGGGGAGAGTGAGTCATCAGACCAGGCCTCTTATTCAGGTTATTGCACTAGGAGCAGACACAGGCAGCAAGGCAGGGCACGGAGGGCACAGACACCATCCCCTAGGCCTGTGATCGCTTTATCCGAAGACGACGTGTCTAACGCTGGAGTTGACACACAGGATCACCTAGGGGTGTGTGTGGAAATGGATTCACATGCTACACAGCCATCCCCCACCAAAGTGACTCCCAAGCCAAGGCCACCTCCCAGGAGCAGGGACACCCCCAAGGACAAGGACAGTACCAAGGAAAGGGCACCTCCCAAGAGCAGGGACACTCCCAAGGACAAGGACAGCACCAAGGAAAGGGCTCCTCCCAAGAGCAGGGACACTCCCAAGGACAAGGACAGTACCAGGGAAAGGGCACCTCCCAAGAGCAGGGACACTCCCAAGGACAAGGACAGTACCAAGGAAAGGGCACCTCCCAAGAGCAAGGTAGCTTCAAAGGAGAGGGACACTACAATGGACAAGTCTGCACCCAGGGACAGGGCACCGGCAAGGGATCAGGGCCATTCCAGGGACAGGACACCTCCGACGTCCAAGGCACATCCCATGGCCAAGGGTTCTCCCATGGACACAAGCACCATCAAGGACAGGCATATATCACCACTGGCTGCACTGAGGCTGATGTTTAAGGAACGTACAACACATGTGTCAGCGGTGGAGTCCCCCCATACCTCTACTCCCATCCACGCCCCGCAGAAGCAGAGGAAGGAGTACACTGTTGTTGCATCCCCCATTACACATGATGCAGAGGGCAGAAGGCAGGCACACAGCAAACGGCAGGCAGGGTCCAGCACGTCCCAAGAGAGCAGACCACCACAAGCACATGATACACCTTTGATGTCTGGTGATGCCACTCCACTTACCAGTCCAGGCATGTCCGTGGTGCCCCTACGTTTCACAAAGAAACGGAGACACACACCACTGAGACAAGAACACCCCAATGTCGCTCCAGTACAGTTGTCCCCAGCTCCCAGAGCCACCCTGCCTCCTGGCCCATACAGCTCTGTGGCTCATCATTTCAGTGGTCCTAGTGGCTCAGCTGCAGTTCACTCACATGTGTCAGGTGCAGGCATGGTGTTTGTTGGTCAGTGTACAGGGACATGTCCGGGCAGTGTGTCTGGGTCTATGGCACATGTGTCAGTCACCACAGCTGTGGCTGTTTCTCACACTCCTGTTTCTGGTGCTGGAGGTGTGTCTGGGTCTATGGCTCATGTGTCAATCAGTAGATCGGTGGCTGTGTCTCACACCCCGGTTGCTGGTGCTGGCGGTGTGTCTGGGTCTAGGGCTCATGTGTCAGTCAGTAGATCGGTGGCTGTGTCTCACACTCCTGGTGCTGGTGCTGGCGGTGTGTCTGGGTCTAGGGCTCATGTGTCAGTCAGTAGATGGGTGACTGTCTCTCACACTCCTGTTGCTGGTGCTGGAAGTGTGTCTGGGTCTAGGGCTCATGTGTCAGTCAGTAGATCGGTGGCTGTGTCTCACACTCCTGTTGCTGGTGCTGGCGGTGTGTCTGGGTCTATGGCTCATGTGTCAGTCAGTAGATCGGTGGCTGTGTCTCCCACTCCTGTTGCTGGTGCTGGCGGTGTGTCCGAGGCGAGTAGTTCAAGCAGTCCACCAGATTCTGTGGTGTGAGGTTTAGTTGCCATCAGTAACATGTCATTTAACTTTGTGTGTACATTGACGTATGTAACCACCTAGGTATTATTAATCTCCTTGTGACGGGTCGCTTGACACACGTACTTGGGTAGCCAATGATGTACCTGCTGTGTTGTCCACAATGCCCTGTTGCAGTTCTGATACTGCATTCTGCCTTCTCATTTGCTGCCAATGATGTACCTGCTGTGTTGTCCACAATGCCCTGTTGCTGTTCTGATACTGCATTCTGCCCTCTCATTTGCTGCCAATGATGTACCTGCTGTGTTGTCCACAATGCCCTGTTGCTGTTCTGATACTGTATTCTGCCCTCTCATTTGCTGCCAATGATGTACCTGCTGTGTTGTCCACAATGCCCTGTTGCAGTTCTAATACTGCATTCTGCCCTCTCATTCTCTGCCAATGATGTACCTGCTGTGTTGTCCACAATGCCCTGTTGCTATTCTGATACTGCATTCTGCCCTCTCATTTGCTGCCAATGATGTACCTGCTGTGTTGTCCACAATGCCCTTTTGCAGTTCCGATACTGCATTCTGCCCTCTCATTTGCTGCCTATGATGTACCTGCTGTGTTGTCCACAATGCCCTGTTGCTGTTCTGATACTGCATTCTGCCCTCTCATTTGCTGCCAATGATGTACCTGCTGTGTTGTCCACAATGCCCTGTTGCTGTTCTGATACTGCATTCTGCCCTCTCATTTGCTGCCAATGATGTACCTGCTGTGTTGTCCACAATGCCCTGTTGCTGTTCTGATACTGCATTCTGCCCTCTCATTTGCTGCCAATGATGTATCTGCTGTGTTGTCCACAATGCCCTGTTGCTGTTCTGATACTGCATTCTGCCCTCTCATTTGCTGCCAATGATGTACCTGCTGTGTTGTCCACAATGCCCTGTTGCTGTTCTGATACTGCATTCTGCCCTCTCATTTGCTGCCAATGATGTACCTGCTGTGCTGTCCACAATGCCCTGTTGCTGTTCTGATACTGCATTCTGCCCTCTCATGTGCTGCCAATGATGTAGCTGTTCTATGCAATGGACTGTCGATGCACTTATCCCCTCTCATATGCTGCCTGTGATGTAGCTGTTCTGTGCAATGGACTGTCGATGCACTTACCCCCTCTCATGTGCTGCCTATGATGTAGCTGTTCTGTGCAATGGACTGTTGATGCACTTACCCCCCTCATGTGCTGCCTCTGATGTAGCTGTTCTGTGCAATGGACTGTCGATGCACTTATCCCCTCTCATATGCTGCCTGTGATGTTGCTGTTCTGTGCAATGGACTGTCGATGCACTTACCCCCTCTCATGTGCTGCCTCTGATGTAGCTGTTCTGTGCAATGGACTGTCGATGCACTTATCCCCTCTCATATGCTGCCTGTGATGTTGCTGTTCTGTGCAATGGACTGTCGATGCACTTATCCCCTCTCATGTGCTGCCTCTGATGTAGCTGTTCTGTGCAATGGACTGTCGATGCACTTATCCCCTCTCATATGCTGCCTGTGATGTTGCTGTTCTGTGCAATGGACTGTCGATGCACTTACCCCCTCTCATGTGCTGCCTCTGATGTAGCTGTTCTGTGCAATGGACTGTCGATGCACTTATCCCCTCTCATATGCTGCCTGTGATGTTGCTGTTCTGTGCAATGGACTGTCGATGCACTTACCCCCTCTCATGTGCTGCCTCTGATGTAGCTGTTCTGTGTAATGGACTGTCGATGCACTTATCCCCTCTCATATGCTGCCTGTGATGTTGCTGTTCTGTGCAATGGACTGTCGATGCACTTACCCCCTCTCATGTGCTGCCTCTGATGTAGCTGTTCTGTGCAATGGACTGTCGATGCACTTACCCCCTCTCATGTGATGCCAATGATGTACATGATCTGTTGTACACAATGCCCATGCTCTTGGATATTCTGATATTATGCACCTAATATGTTGAATAAAGCTAATAAATCATGTTTTGTGGTATGTCGTTGTCATTCCTGGTTGTGTACTTCAATTGTGTATATTTTTGTGAGATCGTCAATGTATTTCCTATGACAAGCCACTCCCCCTTCCAACGTCACAGCCCTTGCAAGTACTCCCCTTCCGGCAGCAATAAGTAAATTGGCGTACCTGCGTCGTCGTCGATGATGGTCCATGACTTGTTGGTGGTGGAGCACGAAGAGTATCGGAAAGGCGTGCAGCACTGGGTCCATGACTGCGATCTGCTTGTGGTGTGTATCTCCGCTGTGGTGATTCCGCCGTGTTCAGGCAGGTTGTTTTTCCGCTGTAATTTTATGTGTGTTTTCCGCCATCGTGATTTGGGGGACGGTCGGACACGTCATTCCGTACGGCGGTGTGTCTGGATTGGGTGCGTCCGCCGCGTGGTCGGGTGTACTACCGCGGCGGTGCGTGCTCTTCCGCCGCGTACAGTAATTTGACAGGGTTTCCCATCCTAATATGGCGGACGGAGTGTCCGCGGCAGGCGGACAGAAAAAAGGCTTATTCCGCCTACTCAAGGACGGCGGTCGTCCTTCCGTCCGCCATCCTAATGAGCCCCTAAGTTATGAGGAATAAAATCCAGAAATGCTGCGTGAATGGGCCACAAATACCATCGATGTCTCTCGCAGAATGCTTGCAATACTCATCAAGTATGCTGACATAGATAGACAAAAGATATTAGTGGAATTGGAGGCTTTACTTGGGGAGTTGGATAAAGAACCAGATCAAGAGCAAATAACCAAATTCAAAAAGGATATGAAGGAGAGGCTACTCAAATTAGAGATCTCCATTGAAGAAAGGAAGGCGCAGAAATTTCTAAGAGATAAGCAAGATTATGACAGGGGGAAAATTTACACCTTTGCGAAGAAATTCGACACACTTCGCAGGCAAAATATGACAACAGCCAGTAAGTCCACAAGAGAAATGCACTCTGGACAAAGTAGCCTACAAAGTTTTGAAATTGATACAGACTTGGAGGAAGATCATGGTGTACAAATTAATAGATCAGTTTCATCAGTCATAGAAGAATTTGTTTTTTTAAGCGAAGAGAGGAGGCTCAATTTAAGACCAAGGCAACCAGCACAGATGGTACAGCCACAAAGAGGAAGGGGAAGAGGCAGAGGAGCAAGAGGCAGAAGGGTGCAGCCCGTGAAGGAGGGCAGGAGCAGAAAAAGAAAGGAGGCAAGAACTAGGTGATGGAAATGAAGCTACCATCATCAATCTCACCAAAGTGGTCCCTACAGAAGATGAAAAGAGAACGCTTAGCCTGGGACTATCATTCTGCCCAGAGCCAGATTTGGAATACGTGCAAACGAGAATAGACCTGTTTAGGTTTATGCGAACACTAAAATTAAAGAAACTGTTTCTCATGAACTCCTCTTCGGGACAATCATTGATGCCTTTGACACATCTTATATCAGCACTACAGTATAATTAAATACAACAGTGACCATACCAAACAAGTGTACACTGAACGTGCAAGTGACAGTGGGCGGCGCAGTGACACAAGGGTAAAATAAAAGTGTGAACGGCGCAATAGACAATTAAATAAAATGTGGTCAAATACAAATTAGAAATACATACAAAAGGTCAATCTAGGTCAATTGGGTAAATTGGGTAAATTAATTTGACTACAGTAGGCGCCAACATTCTGGGCTGAATAGTCGACGGTGTTTCGCCCTATTCAATTTCATGTCATCATCAGGACAAAGGTCACTTGATTTAGGAGTGGTGCTGTATAGGGGGACAGGGAAAAAGGAAAGGTCAGGGCTGAGTGGGGCGGGGTCGCATGTAGGGGAGAACTGCAGAAAAGTGGTGCAATAAATTACTGGGGTGCAGCAAGTAATGTGGCCTGGCCAGTTGGGGTGGGAAGATCCAAAAACGTTGAGGCAGTCAAGGCAGAAGACAAAAGAAACCTGTTGGGGGACAGATGGGGGTGTTTGTGAGAGAGCTGGCGAGTCTGCACGAACCTAGAGCAAAACGCGGTCCATCATGGTGTCAGGGGGATGGGGAAAGGAGGGGGAGGGGAGGAGAGGGGGATGGGAGGAGAGGGGGAAGGGGGAATGGAAAGGTAGGGTGAAGAGAGGGGGGAAGCAAAGGTTACCTTGAGAAAAATCAAGGTCCTGTGTAGGATTGCACTGGGGGGAATCACTCCGGCGGTTCATAGTGTACAGGGGTTGAAGATCTCTGTGGGAGGAGGTGTGCATAGGGTTTAATGGCATTGGCAAAAACGTGGGGCGTGGTACCACTGTGCATGTAGAGAGGCACCAGCGCACATACCTTGATTGTGAGAGGTTTTGGGCTGTAAAACCAGGCTGTGCACATCAATCAGCGGAGTGGGCAAAATCCATTGAGGGAGGCGATAAGTAAATATTAGTCTGGCAAAAGCCGGACGGCGGCGAGTGAGGCGTCAGTATGTGCTGGAGGTGAGTGAAGAGTGAGCCACATTCTTTTGTGAGGCAGCGTGTCCCATGGCCAGCAACGACTAGACCGCGGGAGGTGGAAACAGTGTTAGGCCCCCGGGGGGGGGACCACCAGGAACTGTGTAGAAAGTCAAGGGAAGGAGGGGTTTGCGGCTACAGGAAGTATGGGGCGGCAGGAGGGGGAGGCAACACTAGGGTCCGGGTATAGGGCAAAATTCTCAAATACAGCTATAAGTCAAATTTTAATTGTTCACATCGAGGGCTGCATGATGAATTCATTTTGTGAGCATGATAAGCAAAGGACATGCTAATTAACAGTGATAGTGATTTCTTATTGTGAGCATAATAAGGACATAAACATACTAAAAAACAATGATAGCATCGATCCAAGGTTACAATGGCTATGTAGAGCATTCAATAGCGGGAAGGATCCCCATAATAGAATGATGGACACAGTAAATTACAATGATGAATACACTCAACAGAATTAAAAGCAAAAAACATTACTCTATACCAACTGATCACAGCGGTTAGTGTGCCTGACAGCAGCTGACCATACTGGAGAGGAGAGAGGGAACGAGTGGGACTCCCAGGACCAGGAGTCTCCACTGCCGCTGCCATCACTGCGCTCCTCCCCCAACCACTGCCTTATCACCGCTTGCGGCCCTTGCATTGCGGGAGCCGCTCACAGCAGTTAGTGTGCCTGACAGCAGCCGACCATACCGGAGGGGAGAGAGGGAGCGAGCGGGACTCCCAGGACCAGGAGTCTCCGCTGCCGCCACCATCACTGCGCTCCTCCCCCAGCCACTGCCTTATCACCGCTTGTGGCCCACGCTTCGCGGGAGCCGCTTGCAGCGGTTAGCGTGCCTGACAGCAGTCGACCATGCCGGAGGGGAGAGAGGGAACGAGCGGGACTCCCAGGACCAGGAGTCTCTGCTGCCGCCGCCGTCACTGCACTCCTCCCCCAGCCACTGTCTTATCACCGCTGGCGGCCCCCGCTTTGCGGGTGCCGCTTGCAGCGGTTGGTGTTCCTGACAGCAGCCGACCATACCGGAGGGGAGAGAGGGAACGAGCGGGACGCCCAGGACCAGGAGTCTCCACTGCCGCTGCCATCACTGCGCTCCTCCCCCAGCCACTGCCTTATCACCGCTCGCGGCCCTTGCATTGCAGCGAGCCGCTCACAGCATTTAGTGTGTCTGACAGCAGCCGACCATACCGGAGGGGAGAGAGGGAGCGAGCGGGACTCCCAGGACCAGGAGTCTCCGCTGCCGCCACCATCACTGCGCTCTTCCCCCAGCCACTGCCTTATCACCGCTCGCGGCCCCCGCTTTGCGGGAGCCACTTGCAGCGGTTAGCATGCCTGACAGCAGCCGACCATACCGGAGGGGAGAGAGGGAACAAGCGGGACTCCCAGGACCAGGAGTCTCTGCTGCCGCCGCCATCACTACGTTCCTCCCCCTGATGTCACACAGCTCTAATAGGCGTGGACTTGCCCCGCCGTGCGGGACGCGCGTGGGACGTGCGCCGGTCGAAGCCCGGGCCAAGGCAGGCCCGTTTGAGCCCGTTCGAGACCTGAGAAGGCTGGGCTGGGCTGGGCCTATCCTCCAACATCTATCTTGGAGCGCTGACTGCCCAACTATCTACGGTAAGATCTAATAACTGGTCGCAAGATTCACAAAGAGGGGTCAGCATCCTCAGCCATGGCTAACAGTGTGGTGAAGAAAGGGCCCAAAGGGGGGGGGGACCAGGGGAACTCTGGACTATTTTATCACTAGAGCCTGGAATGTTATCGAAAAAGAAATCGAGGTAACTGAACGACGGCTCTCACTTGGTTTGGGAGCTGCCAGGACCCCGCTGGAGAATGGACAATTGCGGGACACTCTTTCCGCGGAGGCCCTAAACGTAATTATTAATGACCTTCCCCCACTGGACAGCAATAACCTATTTGGGACTGAGGAGCCCGCTCAGGAATCAAGCACACCGTACCAGTCAGTCTGTGCAACAACTAGATCTAAGTCGGCCTTATGCAAATCAAGAATTGGATCCCTGAAAGACAAACAAGCGTGTGGGGGAGGGGAGTAAATATGCGGATCAAAGTGGGGAGCCAGAGATGGGAAACCGAAGTGTGGTGCCTGAGACGATGGAGATGTCGACACCCCCAATTATACCGGACATATCCGCGGTTCCTGTGGTCACTCTGAATAGCGCTTTCTGGGAGAAAGTGGAGTCAATAATTGCTGAAAGCCTAATGCCCCTAATGAATAGATTGGCTGCCATTGAAGCAAACCTACTCTCACTCACTAATGTATTAGACAGAATCCCTGGCGCGCTACCAAACCCTAATATCTTTACCACTGAGCCATCGCCCCTAACTCCTTGCAGAGCTAATGACCCAAGTAGAGTAAGGACAGTGATAGAACATCAAAGTGTACAGGGGGTCGGGATCATATCACCGGCGAGACCAGGGACAGGTGGGAGTAGGTCGGGAACACAGGCCCTAGTGGATGGAAATTTACAACAGGCTAAATCAGTGGTTGCAGCCAAGGGATCGGATAGGCACCCCCAAAGCAAGGACACAGTAAGGTCAAATTTGAATGCTGTCCCAAAACTCCTTAGCCAGAACAAATTTCCGAGTGTACGAATTGACCTACCCCCTGAATGTAGTCCCCTCGTAGTGGTTCTTGCTGGGGTACCACCACTGACTAATGGGTGAGAGGAAACACACACCACTCTTAAGAATAAAGTCATCGACTTGTTAAATAAAAATAGACCATTACCACAAGATGCAACTAGCAAAATCTTGATGGTTCGAAGAGTAGCATGGGTAGGCCACAGAATTTTAGGGACACACGTGCAGTGTCCCATGTGTGCCAGTGGCCCCGTCCCACGCCAGCGTACGCCATTCAGTCCCTCCCTCTCTCATACTTTTATCCACCTGTTTCACCGCACAGTACCAGCGACAGGAATGCAGGCTGGAACTGGGTAGCCTCTACAACAAGAACAGGGACAAGACAGGGTAGACGCAGAGAATCCCTGGTAGCTGAGGACACCTGTCTATATAATAGATTTTGCCCCTTAGACATGGTGGACTGACTAACTTCTAGTGACTTGGACATTAATCCCAGGGGCACATAGGGGGCGAATAGTGAAATGCAGGGGCTGGAAATGGGAAGATGCATGCAGGAAGAAAAATTGATAGGGAATGACACATGCGGTGTGGCAGCTCTACTAAGTCCAGCAGATGCACCCAAACTTCAAATAGCCAGAGGGCCTGCAATTGATAACAGTGGGAGGGTATGCCGATGACTAACAATGGCCGTCGCATTGATCCTACAGACGTGGGGAATGAGGCACAAACTGAGAGAAGCGTCCCTGCCGCAAATTTAGAATCAATAAAAATTGTGACATGGAATCTTTCTGGACTATCCAATAAAATCATATGTCCAGAATGGGGGTCATTCATGGATACAAATGACGTGTGCCTCCTTCAAGAGACCTGGGCACGCACGGAGGAATTCAGAGTGGGCTTTGCCTCCTTCCACGTCCCGGCCATATAGAATGGGAGGGGGCGTCCCTCTGGCGGCCTTACAACCTGGGTCCGAATACACCTAGGCTGTAAGGTTAGCATTCTTACCACCCACTCCAGTGACATACAATGCGTGGTCCTTGCCTAGCCAAATCACTTCAAGCTAGCATTGATTAATGTTTACTCCCGCCCAGTCAAAGCAGGCAGCGAGTCTAGTACCATAGATGATCTTTCCACCTTTATTTCTACCATTCCGAACGATTGCAATATGATGGTAGGGGGTGACTTAAATTGCCATTTTGAGCCCCTAGAGGGTTTAAATGAAGGTGCCCTTACAGCAGAGGATGACCATTGGTCAATACCCATGACCCAGGCCCCATATGCTAGGGCATGGTCCCCCGCTAGCTGTCCAAGTCACTGCACTAACCATCACCCATTCTTTATGAGCATGTAATGGTCGTACTCCGTCCGACACTCCAGCCATATATACATACAATATACCTGGTCGTACATCACATCTCAACTACATTATGGTGGAAAAAAGGCTATGGCCAAATGTTATTGATTTTGCTGTTACGCCAAGAGAGGATAGTGACCACAACGCCTTAATTCTAGAAATGGCTCTGCCAAAGACCGGCAGGCTTGGGGAACCTTCGAGGGGCGAAGGTATTAATAATCTGACCCTGACAAATATTTGGCGCAGAATTAGATGGTCGCGACTAAAAGAAAAAACAGAACAGATTGAGAAATTATATAACCTGGCAGTTCTGTTGCTGGCAGAAGCTGCTGTTCTGAATGACTTACCATCATCCCCTGACTCTCTCGTACGGATAGAGGCCTTGCATGGGAGTCTAGTATGCAGCCTGGCCAAAGTATTGAATCCTAGGGTGTCTAGGGAAAGAAATAGTACCCCTTGTTCCTCTTGGTATAACAAGGCATGCAGGAAAGCAAAGTCAGAGTTAGTGGCAGCCGTAAAAGATAATAATAGAGCCGTAATAAAAGTTAAGAGGGCCCATTACAAGGAAAAAATTAAGTGTGCCAAGGAAGACAGGGACCAGGAAAAGTGGTCCAGCCTAACGTCTGCCCTAAACTGCAAAGATTTTAAAACATTCTGGTCAATAATTAATGTAGGCTCAGGACAACCAAAACAAGCAGTAGAACCGAACGTTGCACCTGAAGTATGGGAAGATCACTTCCCCTGAAGATGTGTCTGTAGATCTACTGGCCCATGGTTTGAGTACTCTTTGCCCTGAGGAGTGTATGGTCACGATGGCCGAAGTATGCACTGCCATTGACAGACTCGCATTAAATAAAGCACCCGTCCTGGATAAACATCCGGGCGATCTTTTCAAGCACCAACCAAAAGTCTGGGCCCCCTATCTCTGTTTGGTATTTAATGCAATCCTGAGAGGAATGGTGGTCCCTAGTACTTGGCTGGGAGCAGAGATAGTACCTATCTTTAAAAAGGGCTCGCCTCTGCTCCCATCCAACAACAGACCCATAAGTCTCATTGACGTCCCGCAGAAGATCTTCGCAAGACTTATTTTAGACCAACTGCAGGATTGGATGGAGGAATTTGAAATACTTAGCCCTTATCAGGCAGGGTTCAGGAAGAACACCTCGACCATAGATCAAATCTTTTGCCTAGTACTATTACACTGGAAAACGTGCATATAGAGGGTGGCTGTCTCTATATGGTGTTCGTAGACCTGCGGTCTGCTTTCGATCTTGTACCAAGAGGCAAAATGTGGAAAGTCCTTTTTTTGATCTGGGCATCCCCGATCACCTTCTTTCAGTCCTGATAAGGTTACATGAGGCAAATTTCACCCAAGTCAGATGCGGGAAGAGTGGTACTCTCACATCCAGATTCCCCGTTGGCAGGGGGGTGAGGCAGGGCTATGTGCTCACACTGACCCTGTTTTGCCTCTATGTCAACGGGGTAATCACGCATCTGAATGGGGTGCTGAGTAATGATGCGCGGAAGCTAGCCGGGATTAGGGTACCGGCGATAATGTTCTCCGGTGATACCCTACTGCTTTCTAAATCCCCGATGGGCATCCAGAGAACACTGGATGGATTTGTAGAATTTTGTAACAAACAGCGTTTGAAGATTAACTCACTGAAAACAAAATTCATGATCTTCAACCCACCCAGAACCACAAGACCCAACCCCACCCTGGGTAAAATAACATTGGAAAGGGTTAGCACTTGTGTTTATCTTGGGGTCACAATCAATGAGAGCTTGACGTGGGGTCCCCAGGCAACTAAATCCCAGCTAAAGCTGGCCCAATTAGCAGGTGGGATCTTGAGGCTATCTAATGCCTCAACGATAAAGCCTTTGGGTCCGCCACTGGAGGTCTACAAATCACAGGCCAGGGTTGCAAGAATGTATGGTGGTGAGCTGTGGGGTCACTGTAATAAATCAATTTTTTTTATGCGTTCCAAGAATACGGCAGCCTGCTCAGCAACCCCAAATAATTTTGCCTAATCTCTGCTGATGACGGATAGTAATCCAGAAACACGTGTCCAGAGATGGCCAGCACTAATCTGCACCCACCTGGTGAAACACTCAAGACTTTCCAAGTGTACTCGCTTGTCGATCTGAACTGCATCTACCATGATGCCCAGGGGCGACTCTGCTGGGAGGTGAAGCAGTGTGCTCCCACACCAGTTTCTTAGAAAATAGCTGTTAGTCAGGGCAATGCGGAGTAGGTCCATGAGAAAATCAGAGGGGGTGCAGACTGGTCTGGGTCTTGAGTCTAGGAGTAGCCTAATGATAGACAAGCCTGTGGTGTGGGCTATGTTTGTGTACAAGGATTCAATGTTCCTCTTGGTCCCCCCGGGGGCCTAACACTGCTTCCACACCAGCGGTCTAGTCGTTGCTGGCCATGGGACATGCTGCCTCACAAAAGGACATCAACACCTCCTTTTGTATCACAAAAGGACATGGCTCACTCTTTGCTTCCCTCCGGCACTTACTGACGCTTCACTCGTCCGCCGCCCGGCTTTTGCCAGACTAATATTTACTTATTGTCTCTCTTAATGGATTTTACCGACCCCCACTGATTGATGTGCACAGCCTGGTTTTACTGCTCAAAACCTCTCCTAATCAAGGTACTTACGCTGGTACCTCTCTACATGCACAGCGGCACCATGCCCCACGTTTTTGCCAATGCCGTTAAACCTTATGCACACCTTCTCCGACAGAGATCTTCAACCCCTGTACACAGTGGACCGCCGGAGTGATTCCCCCCGGTGCAATCCTAAGCAGGACCTTGCTTCTTCTCAAGGTAAAATTTGCTTCCCCCTCTCATCCCCCCTGCCCTTCCATTACCCCCCTCTCCTCCCCTCCCTGTCATTCCCCCCTCCCCCCCCAGGCACCATAATGGATCATGTTTTGCTTTAGGTTCGTCCAGACTCGCCAGCTCTCTCAAAAACACCCCCCCGCTGTCCCCCAACATTATTGCGCCGTTCACTCTGTTATTTCACCCTTGTTTCACTGGGCTGCCCACTGTCACTTGCACGTTCAGTGCACACTTGTTTGGTATGGTCACTGTTTTATTTATTTTTACTGTAGTGCTAATATAACTACATATATAAAATATATATATAAAATAATCTTGTTCCTTATACCTTCTCTACTGTGGTCTCCCTTTGTTCTTCCCCTTCCCTTGCGACATCTGCTACCAGAAAATTGCCCTCTCTAAATGTTTTCCAGTTGAGACATTGTGTTTTGATATAAAACTGTACCCGGTCTCACCTGGGTTAACGGGTCTACTCCTGTTTTCTTTGCCTTTGACTCATATGGCACAACATGGCGAGCTGACTTTTGACAACATGAATTTGATGATTTTATTGAGAGAACTAGATATTGAAACTACCATGGCAGGAACTGTCGGGGATGTGTCAACAGTAGCTCAAGAACAAGGCTTAGAGATAAGTGAAGGAACGGCAACAAGATTCAGGCCTAACTCGCATCCAAAAGAATACATTAGATTTGTCTTTTAAAAGCGATGTAAGAAAAACCACTGTTAATTTTCTCGACCTAACAGTGTACATCAAAGAAGGGAAAATTGCAACAAAACTATACATGAAACCAACTGCAGCGAATACGTTGCTTCATGCAACAAGTTTCCATCCAACCAAACTAAGAAGAAGTATTTCACTTGGGGATTGTTTAAGAACTAAGCATAATTGTAGTGAGGAAGAGGAAACAAAGTTAGAACTTGAGAACTTGACAAAAAGGTTTCAGAGTAGAGGTTACCCTGATGGGTGGATTAATACAGCAGTCTTGAAAATATCCAAAAAGAAAATGGAAGACATTCTTTTTACCAAACAAAAGAAAAAAGTTAAGTACAAAAGCAATCAGTGTTGATTGATAACAAAATATAGTGTTTAACAGGATAAATTGAGGAGTATTCTCTCACCGACATTGGCACATAATAAAAAATTATCCCGTCTTAAGTAAGGCAGTACCACGTAGACCAGAGGTGACTTTCAGATGTGCAAGATCCTTTAAACAATCTCTTGAAAAAAACACTCTAAAGAAAAATCCAGTGAAGGAAACATGGTTATGTAAGAAACATTTATTTCTTAAGTGCACTAAGGGGGAGGCATGCTATTATGGAACCAATATTGATCAGTATAGATTAGGTTTGTCCAATGAGATGCGGAAATTCAAAGGCAGTTTTAACTGCAAGACAGATTTCGCTGTCTACGTGCTGCTGTGCCGGTGTGGCCTGCTGACGTGGGCAGCACAATCATGGAAGTGCATAAACGAGTTGTTCAGCATTTGAGGGCTATCAAAAATGAAGACCACACTTACCCAGTGGCTGGCCATTTTGAAAGGTTCCATAACAAGGATGTGAAAGGATTTTCTTATTATGTGTTTGATTCAGTGGCAAAAGATATTCATGGTGGGAATCGAGAAAAAAAGCTTCGGAAATTAGAATCCCGCTACATTATTGAATTAAACACGATGCAACCGGAAGGCCTTAATGTGGAAGAAGATCTGTAGACACACATGTAGATAGATTATGTAAATATCTGAAGAACTCTGCCTGTACAAATCACAGTGCAAAAATGATAATGTTTTTAGTTTGTTAATCACTTATTAATTCACTTAACAGACATAGTAGTTGGAAGGTATACCTTTTTTTTTGAACCGCATGCGTGCGGCGCGAATTCCCCGCCCATGCTGACTCCGCCTTGCGCGGGCGGAGTCATGACGGAACGGTTCCGTCATCAGCACAGCTCAACCGACGCTCATGACGGAACCGTTCCGTCATCAGCATCGAAGGGGTTAAATCCTCAAATGACCTCCGTAGACGGAACAACCTCACGATCTGTTCCACCCTCGTTGCTCTTATCTAAGGGGATGAGACTCGGCTGATGCTGTTTATGCGAAGCCCAGCCGCACCACGCATCGTGAGCTGACCAAGAAATATAACCATTGGATTGTGCAAAGTAAATTAAACAGTAACAGTAGAATCTAACAGAATTCAAAACAACCCCAAGTCTGCTCTATCCCTATTCTGATTGACCTTTAGGTCCAAATCCCTAAAATATTGTACTGCATTCCAACAGGCTCTCCAGGTTAGTGGCAAAGTTTGGCACCATAGCTTACAAATCTCCCTCCTTGCCAAAAGAACTAAGTAAAATACCAACTTACTTTGAAGTCCCGTGAGCCCCAGCACCACTTCAGGCTTCAATATAATACCAAAAAGAATAAGAGAGGAGCTTACCTCAACCTCCATGCCCAGCACATCCAACAAAGTCTTACCCACTCTGCCCCAAAATTCTTGAATCATGGGACAAGCTACGAAAATGTGAACGTCGTCCGCTTTTGGGACTCTGCATCTCGCACACTTAGCCTCTCTATTGCCCGTTATTTTGGCTAGCTTCACGGGTGACCAGTATATCCTATGAAGTGTGAAAAGGTGATTCTTCTAGAGTGCAACAGATTTAATCAATGGATGTAAAATTTCTAAGGATACTTGCCATAAATTTTCCAGATCTTCACTCAGCAAGCACCTCTCCCAGACCAGGTATGGACGCTCCATTTTTCTATCTGCTGCCGCAAGAAGATGATGGTACCACCATCCTGCCTCCTTTTTCTTAATGGTTGGTTCTTGCGACTCATCTTCCATGAAGGTATCCTCAGAGAATAACCAATGTTGGCTCTTACACCGTGAAGAGATTTGATAGAATTTAAATCTGGAGAGAGCTTCACTAGTGAGGTTTCACCAGACTTCTCAGTGGTAACAGTACTCCGCTTTGAGCCAGCGAGAGCATTTCGCTCTTGCTTGCTCAAACTGGAACGGAATTGCTTTTACACACAGGGACCTACATGTTAGTAGCTCCCTATGTGTAAAAGCAATGCTGGCTCTTGCAGGAGGCAGGGAGACGACAGGGAGAGCGGGGCCTTGAGGCCACTCCTGCGGTCTTCAACATTGCTAGGTGGGTGCCCTGGGTGGTACCAGGGCACCCACACTAGAGCCCAGCCCCAAGGTGATGGGGTCCCCATGGCCAAAATCGTGGGCCCTCTCCTATCATTTTTTTTTTTAAATAATTGAAAAAAATGGGCCTGCCCCAGGGGATGGGATCCTGGGGACAAAGTTGGCCCAGGGAAGTGGGGTGAAACAGCCCCCCTCCTAAAAATAAATAAATAAATAAGACCGGCAAGTCTCCGTAGGCCCCTCTCCCTTATATTACAGTAAAAAAATAATTTAGAAAAGCCTGGTCCTTGGGGGATCATCCCTAAATATATAAATGTAAAAAAATAAGGCCATCAAGTCACCGGAGGCCTGCCCCTTTTGTCCACCACACTGCAAACACACCTCCTGGCATGCTGCTGGTTAGGAGATGAGGTCCACTTGAATGCTGAGGGTAGTTGGAAGCCAAGAAGCCTTGCTGTTACTGCCAGTAAGACCTGCACAGCCTGATTACTGAAAGGACTTTGAAGGCCACGCCTCTTATCTCCACCACTCTGCAAACATGCCTCCTGGCACACTGCTGGTTGAGGGATGAAGGAACCTTTGCGCCAAAGGGTCCTTGGTGGCCATATGTTAACAAAGGTCCTGCGCACTCTTAACAAATAGTCAATCATATATATAACTGTTCTGAAGTACATGAAAAAGTCCAACGTTTTATTTCGGGACACCAGATAGTGATTTCCAAGTCTTCGGAAATAACCTTTTTGAGCACGTATCCATGCTCTCCTGGGATTGAGCCGGTTTCCTGACTTCTCGCCTTTTCGCTATCACACGGAAGGCACAACAATTGAAACCTTCGTACATACACTTTGGACTCTTATTTTGGTACTGGCGTCACGACTTGTGACTGATCGGCCTTTTAGGCTTATTGTATGCCATTACTCGTCTGATTGTCAAGAGATTAGTTACCCTTCCGGGTTGGAATTATCACCGGTATTAAGGTTATCAATGTCTTATTCAGCCACTAAGCCCTGAAGATATGTGGAGCATTGTGTGTTCTACAATGAAACACATGTCGGCTGGCTGTATGTAAACCTATGCCGGATGACTAATTAAAAAAAAGAAAATAATCAAGATTTGACTCCTACGTTGGACTTTTTCTTGTACTTCAGAACACTTATCTATATAATGACTATTTGTTAAGAGTGCGCAGGACCTTTGTTAACATATGATTGTGTGGTTTTTGACTACACTTATTTTAGGGTCTCCCCTCCCCTTACAGCACCTTCTTTACTCTGTTTATTTACTGACACTACATTGATAGTGCTTGAGCGCCACTGCTTCCTGTATACTAAAACCCGTGTCTTGTGAATACATCCTTGGTGGCCAACAAGCCCTCCTGTTACCTCCAGTAAGTCCCACACAGCAGGATTGCTGAGGGGTCTTCGGAGGCCACGGCCCCTTTCTCCACCACTCTGCAAGCGGGCCTCCTGGTGCACTACTGGTTGGGGAATTAAGTTCCCTTTGCTTCTGAGGGACCTTGGGGCCCTAGAAGCCCTCTGTTACTTCCAGTATCTCCCTTACATTGGGTTTACTGAGAGCTGGTCAAAGGTACCATCCTATCTCTGCACCACTCTGCAAACATGACTACTACTTAAAAAAACATAGAATTTCACTGAAAACAAACAAAGTTTACAGGGATGTTATAGTTATGAACAAGCATTTAAAAAACGCTAGAAATTCACAGATTGTAACCATATATTACTTTACATTTAGAAAAACCTTAGAAATTTACTTTAAAAACCAAAGGTGAAAAAGGACGTTATAATTGTGTGGAAATGTCAGTTAAATCATATCATTTTTACCCCGTGCCTGGTTCCGGGAGCTAGACGCAGTTCTGTCTAGGTTCCTCTGGGGCGGCGGGCGGCCGAGGATCTCCCTCGCACACAGCCGCGTCCCACCTTATGATGGAGGCCTGGGGGTGACCCATCTCTACCTTTACTACCTTGCCACCAAATTGATAGTTATCCACGATTGGTACGCGGGAGGCTGGTCCGACCCGGCGTACCGGGTGGAATTGGCGGAGGTGGACTTCCCTCGGATCCAGGCGTTTCTCTATGGCTGCCCGATCCCGCAAGCCCTGGTACCCATCATTGGACAGTTTTGATGGCGTGGCGGGCTGCACTCCGCCATACGGGATGGGACTGCAAACTCACCGCCCAACGCCTCTCTGGCACGGGAACTGGTTCCGTGAGGTGTCATCCCTGAGCAGGTTCCGTCGCTGGGACCTTATTGGAGTATCGGTGTTAGAGGATGTCTGGGTGGGGGACCACATTCGAGCTTTTGCTGACCTGCAGCAGCGATATGCCCTTCCCCATGCTCAACACTTTCGCTACCTGCAGCTGCGTCACGCCCTCCATGCGCATCTCCCCGCACCAACTACCCTCCCAGAATTTAGCCCCCTAGAGGCCCAGGTGATGATGGGAGACCTGGGAAGGGGGGAAGTGTCCCGTATCTACCGCGCCCTCGTCAATAACAGCCCCGCGTCCCTTGACCATCTGTGAGCCCGCTGGGAGGAGTGGGTGGGCCCCCTGGAGGAAGCCGATTGGAGGGACGCCCTGATGGCCCTGCGTACCCTGACCATGTCCTCCAAGTTACGGCTGGTACAGATCTACTACCTGCACACGTCCTATCTCACCCCTGAGAGGCTTTTCCGTGCCCATTTGAGAGCCTCCCCTGACTGCCCTCGATGCGGACACTCCCCAGCTGATTTTTACCACATGGTCTGGATGTGCCCGGGGCTGGAGAGGTTTTGGAGAGGAGTGGAGAGAGAGTTAACGCGAGCCCTGGGTTGGGAGGTGCCCCATGACCCGCTGCCACTGCTCCTGGGGATTTTTGACAGCCTGGATGGTACTAGAGCGGATAAACGCCTCTTGGGGACGGCGGTGGCCGTGGCTAAGCGAGATATAGCGTGTCATTGGATGCGAGGCGCGGCTCCCACGGTGAAGGGCTGTAGACGAGGGGTGGATTGGTGCGGGGCCCAAGAGGAGGCCCTCTGCGAATCCCGGGGGTCACCTGAACAGTTCTCCAGAATTTGGGGGAAATGGTTCAATCTGCTGCCACCGTGAACCCTGATAATAGCTTTGACCCAAATGTAGGTGATGTTGGACCAAACTGTGTTATTCCCTGCTCTGTACGCTACTGGTTTTTCGTCCACTGTATCTTTTGATTGGTGACCTGCTGCCAATGACTTGTCTTTGTTGTTTTTTTTTACAAATGCCAATAAAGTTGATTATCAAAAAAAAATCATATCATTTTACTGTTTAAAAAGCTTTATTGAATGAAGTTAAACAATGTAAAACATCATTACAAATGCAGGAAATTTCAAAAAATAGAAAACGGACAATAATAAAGAGCAAGAACAAAATGTACCCCACTAGAGGGGAAAACATTATACCAATAAACAATGTTTTTATAGATTTTTGTAAAGGGGGGAAAAGAGAAGAGAGAGAGGGGTGGGGGAGGCAACAAAGAAAAAATGCAGTATCACAAACATTAAAGTTGATAAATACCTATTAAGGGAAAGGATAAAAAAAATTAAAAATAAATAAATTATCAGGGAGTATGTCTAGAAAGATATTCAGTTAAGGGAGACCATAGTAAATCTCTTTTGATTAATAAGGTTACAGATGTAGCATGGGCACGATCAAGTCTGTGATGATGGCACAACAAATTCCACCAGGCAGTGAAAGCAATGTTCGTTGTGTCTTTCCAATTCGTAGTAATAATTTGAAAAGAAATTGCAATAAACAGATCAATAAATTTACGAACATGACAATGAACATTCCATATGGGAGCCAACCCACCCAGAAAAACGTGAACAATATCAAAAGGAACATCGGTAGATAAAATAATATTAAGTGTAGACCAGATGCGAGACCAAAGTATTTTGACCCTGGGACAATGAAAAAACATATGTAATAAATCACTGTTATCACAGGAGCATGATCAGCATTTCTTAGAGTCCAACAGTCCAAATTTACACAGATCATAGGGGGTGTAATTAAGCCTATTATAGAAAAAATAAAAAGTCTGTGTAGTACTAGCTGAGCAAGAGCCAGTGTGTATTTTGGACCAAATAGATTCCCAGAGTTGTGGAGAGAAATCTTGGCCTAAATCCAGTTCCCACAAAAGTTCCAGTTTGGACTTGAGCCTAACATTCGGCAAAGGTAATAGTAATTTGTAAATAGCTGAGGCTCTAAAGGGACTCGTAAAATCTGGCATATGGGTGAGGGGGGAGGTAACAGAAGAAGAGGGAATATCCTGTAAGATGATGGTGGATTAGGTATGAGTGAGCGAGTGAAAGTGAGAAGAGTGCTTAGTAGTTATACCAAAGGAATTGCATAGATCCTGAAAAGGTCTTAAGGAAGCACCAACAAGCAATTGGTCATAGGTAATAATGCCTTTGTCGATCCATTTCTTCCAAAAAAGTGCTTTGTTATCAATCTTGAGGAATGGTAAATGTAACCCCTTTAATGTCCAACAACTTTCTCAAAATGTTTAAAGAGTGAGGATAGTGATTATAAAAGCTTCAGTGTCCAACACTTTCCCCAAAATGTTTGATATTGGAATGGAAATCGTAAATGCAACACCCTTAGGGGCCCATTAGGATGTCTGGTGGATTGCCCCCAGCCTGGCGGGGGCAATCCGCCCGACATCCTCACTCGTTTTCCCCCCGCCATATTAGTATGGCGGGGGGGACCTCGGCGAACAGAAACACCGTCCGCCGCTTTTCTGCCCCGGTCGCCTTGCGGCCGGGGCGGAAAAGGAATAATATGGTGGCGTTGTCTATCAGACACTACCAACCATATTATGATGGGCCTTTCCGTGGCGGCAATTCCGCCATAGAAAGGCATGCGGTCTTCACTTTGGGGGGCCCCCTGTGGGGCCCCAAAGTGAAGGAGGGGTGGGGGGTGCACACGGGGGTACCTGTGGTACCCCCTGCATTTGCATATACAATGCGGTATGCACCGCGCGTTGCCTGCCGCATTGTGTATGCAAATGCATACATTCATTTATGGCATTGTGGCGGGCGGTGCAGAGAGCACCGCCCGCCACAATGTTATAAATGCAGGATGTGGCCGCATCCTAATACCACCCACAGGACCCCCGCCCTTATGGCGGGCGGTCCCAATCCCCGACAGGATGACGGGCGGGCAAAGTCTGCCCGCCATCCTAATGACCCCCTTAGTGTCCAAAACCTTCCCCAAAGTAGCAAGTGGTTTTTTACATAAATACGGGGTACATGTGCCCCGCAGCCTTGCACTGACCTCGTCACCAAGGACATTAAAAAAAATATATTGGGGCTGGGGCTGCCAACCATGGGCATAGCCATGCCCTCACCACCTTATAAAATGTGCAGACAGATTTTCTTTCCCTCAGGGGGCAAATGGGGGTGATTACCCCCAATCTGCCCCCTTGTGTGAGCAGAAATCCCACTAGACACCAAGGACATTTAACAGAATTTAGGGGTGGGGGCTGCCCCACCCTACAAAATGTGCTGACATTCTTGCAGACCACTGAGGGGCAGATAGGGATGATTGCCTTCACATTGCCCACACATGGGGGGACAGAAAGCCAACTAAACATCAGGGACTGCATTTATGCAGTGTATGTTTGAGATGCGGATGGCCCCTCAGGCATGGACCCATGCCATTGCCCACCCTGCACCTCCCTTTAGATTTCCTGCCCACTAGGAGGCAGGTAGGGGTTTACACCCCAATTCTGCTCTGGGGGCAAAAGGCCCACTGACACCAGGGATTTCAGAACAGCGCCAAAACAAACAAAAACAGTGGGCAGACGACCCTGGCATCTAGCATACCTCACCCCAGATGAGATTATGGTGTCTTTCTGCCACCCAGGCAGGGGGCAGATAAGTGTGTAACAATTGAGGAGGTTGCCCCCAATCTGTCTCCAGAGGGGGTAATACGTACACCTGACACAAGGGATTTTGCCTTTAGGGCAAAAGAAAGTGGTGCAGTTGTTGCACATTGGCATTGGCGAGACCCCCACCACAAAAAATGATATGGCAGACTTTCTGCCCCCCTGGAGGTGCAATCAAGAGGCTTGCCCCCAATTTGCCTCTGGAGGTAAAAAGCCCACTGTATGGCAGGAATACTTAAAAAAAAAAAAAAATTGGGGTTGGTCTGGCCCATCCTAACCTCAGGCCCTCTTGTAACCCCTAAGGTATAAGTCTTTTTGCTCCTCAGCGGATGAAAGAATACCATCCCAGTGGCAAGCAAGAAGACATTTGATTCTTTTGGGTGTTGTTTTTACATATTGTAGAGGAGAGTGCGACTAACTCCCAATATTGTCACACCTGCAATCGTGAATGGCTTCACTTTTTGTGCTTAAGTAGGCTGCCACTAGAAACACCTACCACACCCAAACAGTTCTGAAAACTATATACCAGCGGGAGTCCAGTGTGATGTGCTTCGGATGCATCCCACAACATTTTGTTACCCACAATGCCCTCTAAATCTCAAACTTTGATTAAAAAAACAAACATTTTCTTCTCATTTCTTTGAGGAAACTTCTGAAATATGCAGGGAGCCACACATCTCCCGAAATGTGTGGGCCAGAGACCAAGAAACCAAGGGGCACATGCATCAAGGAATTTTGCAATCGCAAACAGCGCGGTTTGCAAAAATCAGCCGTTTGCGATCGCAAAATGGCATTTTGCGATGCATGTCCATTTTTGGGATGCGCAATTTTGGTAATCACAATTTTTTGCAATTGCATTTCAGGAATTCCTTAAATACAATCCAAGAAGCACTTTGAAATAGCGATTTCACTATTTGGGGGTACAAATTACCGAAAAAGTTAACTGGTCGGTAATTTGCAAAAACATTGAAAAATGCACTAAAGTGCATTTTTTTAAGTTTCATGTTACACACACACACATGTCCTTGGGGCATGTGTGTGCGCAACATGGATGCACAGTACAATTTCAGTGGTGCAACAGGGTCTCTTTTTGGCACCCTTGTACCCTTGAAATTGCATGCGCAATTTGCGAGCACCTATTTGGTACTCGCAAATCACGCACACAATTCCCATTCATTCCTAGGGGCCTGTAGGACCATAGGAATGAATGGGAAGCCATTGCTTAATTGCGACTCACAATTTGCAAGTCGCAATTAAGGAATGTTTAGGAATCGCAATTTTTTTTGCGATTCCTACATGCATAGGTTTTTGCGATTCCTTAATAATCGGAATGAAGGAATCACAAAAGCCTACCTTGATGCATGTGCCCCCCAAGGCCCTTAAGTGGTAGGGGTAACTGCAGGATTTGTGGCTGTGCTCAGCTGCCAGTCATGCAAACCTACCAACCATAATGTCCCCAATTGACCTTGGTTTGATCTGTTCCTGTTGTGGGCAGTAGTACCACCCACAAACGTGGGGCAGCATTTTTATTGGCACAAGTGGGGTTACACTGGGTGGTAGGAATTTTGAGGATTCATTCAGATTCCGGAGGTTCTATCACAAAAATGAATGAAAAATGTGTGATTTCAACCAAAAGATTGAGGTTTGCAGGGCATTGTGGGTAAGAAAACGTATTGAGATCCATGCAAGGCACACCACTCTAAATTCCCCTAGTTGTCTAGATTTAAAAAAATGTTGGTGGTTTGAAGGTTTGCATGGGTGGCGCCACATCACTGCCCCAAATACTGCTTCTACCCTGATTGCTAATTTGTCAATATAGCGCTTTAGAGCATTTTGTGTTGTGGTCTCGTGGCCCAACCACACAAGTGGGCTACCATTCCTACTTGGGAACCAATGGAAACTTAGGGTGGTAGGAAATATGTGGCTCCCAGTAGATTCCAGAGCATACGATCATAGAAATGTGAGGAAAAGGTATTTTTTCCAGTGTTTGAAGTTTGTAAGTACTTCTGAGTGAAAACAATTGGTGTGAAATATGCAATTAACCACATCCTGGATATCCCCAAGTTTCTAGTTTTCAAAAATGTGCAAGTATGCTAAGTTTCTCCCAGTGCCGGCTGAACTAGGACCCAAACTCCACAGCTATACACTTTGCAAAAACAGAGTTGGTCTTAAGTGTAATAATGTGACATACCAATGTTGAGTTTTAGGCCGTTTCCTGTCGTGTGCCGTAGACCTACCCATGCAAGTGAGGTACCATTTTATTTTAAATCAAGAGCCTTGGGGGATTGCTGGTTTCAAAGTTTGTCGCAACCTGCAAAACTGAGAACTTTCCATCACAGAAATGTAAAGAATATTTGTTTTTTTTGTTAGCGTTTAAAGTTTGCAAAGGATTCTGAGTAAAAAAACTGATGACAGCCACCTAAGTAACCCTACCTAGGATACTCCCTATTGTCTAGTTAAAACAAATATGCATGTTGGCTAGGTTTCCCTCTGTGCCGACTCAGCTCATTTTTTTGGAAGACATGTGGGAGCATAAGCCATTCTGTAAGAAAGAAGACATTATGAGAAATACTGTCTAAATCATGTGCTTGTACCCATACATTTGGAGATGTACAAATAACCAGTTCTCATAAACTCCACATGTTGTGCCCATTTCAGCGATACATAAGTTTCCTTCATACCCATTTTTCACTCTACATATTTCATCATATGAATTGGTCTATACTCTTCACACAATGAAAAAATATTGTACAGTGCAGCTTAGTTGGTTGCTTTGGGTACCATGGGGTCTTGGAGAACCTACAAACACTATATATCCCCACAACCAGAATGGTCTAGCTGAAATAATGGTATATTGTGTTTGTATATCGCCCATTGTGACAAAAAGCTACATTGTCCCAAATGGCAATTTTTTTCCTACTAATTTTCAATATTTCTACACTACGCCAGTAAAATTCTTTTTTTAAAAACACCTCAAGGGATGTGACACATATGACCCTTTGTTGAATTTGGAATTGTGCCTACGTTTCAAAAGTTGATATCTTTTCTGGATCACATATGGGTTTCACACAGGTTTCCACAACACACTTGAAATGGGGAGCACACAAAATGGAAAAATGGCCTACCTCTTTGAAAAATGCCCAATTGTTCATTGATGCTATTTTAGAAAAAAATGAGACCCTTCAATCCAGAGCATGTTTTTCCTATTTTTTCCCCCAAAAAACTCAAGATTTAGACATATCTTGCCTATTTTCTTGGTCCCCTCCAGGGGAATTGATTAACATGAAGAACCTGTTTATTCCTCTGGATGTTGGAAAAAAAAGGATGCAAATTTGCTGTGGGTACCTTACATGGAAGAAACGGTATGGAGCCCTTAGCACGAACCACCTCAAACAGCCATAAAAGGGCTGTACACGGGGAGGGGGGAGAGGACCAGCAGTTAGGTATGGGAAGACTATATGTTTGAGAACAATATTTATTGTCCAATATTTTAGTAAATCAATATTGTATAAATCCATATTATGTCATTGATCCAGATGGAGAGAACAGAGCAACAGCAGAGAATTCATTGATGCTAATGCTCTGTTTACCTTGATCCGCAGAAAATTACGCAGAAAAATATTGCATTCAATTACTAGCCCATCTTTTAGACACAGGCAAATCATAATCAATTCAGATCCAGTCGTCTCTCTGAAAGAAAACATCCAACTTTGCATACCAGGATATATCCCCTTTGATGACAGAAAAGTAGCACCAGAGGCATTTTGGCCTTTTGTGGCGAGTCAATAAACTGTATCTTGACACCCTATATTACCTTCAGTTTGGTACCTAAACTTGGGCAGACTGAAATTAGCATGCTGGGCTGCCTCATTGGCAGTGTGCCTCAATTGCAGTATTGTCAGAGGGGCGCTAGAATACGTGACTAATGCATTTTAATGCGGGGATGTGGACACTAACATTAAAATGTGTTAGTCAAAAGCCTGATGCGGACCTACCCTAACCCAGCCCTGAAATTGCGAAAAGTAAAATTATAGTAATGTTATTATAATTTTATTTTTCCTGCTCAAAGAGAGCATTTGTTAAGTTTTCATGTTAATCGCAGCGCCCATCATGTGCTGAAATCAATATGAAGTACATATATAAGGGGTCCCCGTAAGAGAGGAAGGTGTATTGTAAACAACATACACTGAATTTATATAAACAGATACAAAAACCTTTTTGCGATTGGTAATTTAATTTAATACCCAATGCTCAGAGATTGCCAGAAGACAAAAAATTAATCACATTAATTCATAAATAGTCAAGCCCCAAAGGGAGAAAAAGGGGGGTAGTGAGCATTGGGTATTAAATTAAATTACCAATCGCAAAAAGGTTTTTGTATCTGTTTATATAAATTCAGTGTATGTTGTTTACAATACACCTTCCTCTCTTACGGGGACCCCTTATATATGTACCACTTAGCACCCAGGTCCCCGTGACTATATGGGTTTAACCCCCTTTTTGTAACGAAATCAATATGAAAACTTGAACAAATACACACAATCTCCCCGCAACCCAGCTCAATTAAGAAAAGAAATGCAGCAACATAGCTGCTAAGGTTTCAAATTGCTGTGTGGGATGGTTCAAAATCTGTCTTAACACCGTTCACGTGGATCTGTATGAGAAAATGCACAGTCTTTTCACTTTTTTAAGCAAAGGTTTAGAGTGATATTTAGCGCTGCATCCACACGTGCGCCTGGTTACTGGCGCACACAGCCTTGGTTGCAGCGCACATAGACCTTACACTGCCGCAAACAGAGGAAAAAAATTAGAGGGAACATTGTTTGTGACTACTCATTCTATAATTTTATCACTCATTGAAGACAGGTCCTAGCATGTGCAAACCATTGTTGCCTTTGCTGCAAATAGGGACATCATTAAAGATAATGGAGTAACCCTGTGTCCCTCAGAACCTGGGTATTGATAATATAGTAAACAATTGGTTCTGTTGGGTGGTGCAATTGCTATGCTCTGAGTAATTATACAATACAACACATTCATTTTAAATCACTTTCAACAAATGAAAATTGAGAGAACAGATGTATGCATACCAAAAAAAATGCGTTGAGAAAACAAAGTTTTACTCTAATCTTATTCAAAGAGGAAATAAATATGGTTGTCACAAGCACAATTTCGTATCTGCGAAGTATGGAAGGTGACTCTCATGAAATTAGGTGAAATAAAGTGACAAAGTGAAGTCAGTGGTGAGCTACATACATGACAAATACACGTGAAATAGATAAATAAGTTCTGTCCTCTATCTGATTTCGTAACTTGAATTCACATAGCCCAATAATGATTTTTTTTAATAGGGTTAAGGAAACTGTTAGGACATGAATAAAGGTAGCGTCGATGTTTAGACCCAGAAGTAAGTGCATATTGACGAGCGTCAATGCGGGTTTTCCTCAGGACCGCTGGAACAGATTTGGACAGCCAAGTGATAGTAGAGAAATCCGTACAATGAAGTTCAAAAGTGAGTTTTTCAAAGATTACTCCAATAGTGAGGAGATCCAGAATGGATATCCACCAGAAGATGTTAATCAAGTGGTCCTGTATGATTTTAGCATTAAAACCATCATGGAATCTTCCTCAAACGGTGTTAGGATCCTGAATAGGAATCCAACCTCCGGTATTGGTCTTATTGTATGCAAAAGTAGCTTGAATTAAAGGAGTAAGGAAGACATCCACCATCCGGTTGGAGTCTTTCAGTGTAAATAACCAATCGACTAATCAGGGGGACACCAAAAGGTTGGAAACTTGGATTTTGGCAACAAATGCTGCGGATCGGGATATGTTCTGAGGGAATTTGAATAACTTATAACTACTTATTCTAGAATGTTATCACTCATTGAAGACAGGTCCTAGAATGTGCAAACCAGTGTTGCCCTTGCTGCAAATAGGGGCACATCAGAAGGCTGAACTGCCATGCCACAGCCTCCGTGTAAAGGAGATATACTTATCTTAAAAGGTAACACATCAATTTGCCTTGTTTATTTCTTCCCTGTGCAGGTGCACAGGGGCTTGTTTTTCCATCACTTATACATATACTTATCTCTGTACATTCAAACCAAAGAAAAGCATTCAATGTTGTCGGAGTACTACTGTCACGTTCTGTGTTTGACCAACTTCACATTTAATCGTTTTATTCTAGAAATGCAAGTTTATTTAAACCCGGATGCCTTTGGAATCAGTCTGTTGTTTTCATTTCACACAAACAAGTGTTTCTCTTCTTGAAGATAAAACATCATGCCAGCTCATTTAATTGATACTCTCATTGTTTTGGTGATAAATAAAGTTGTCATTGTGTATATAAAATAGGTTCATGAATATGTTGTAATAAGAAAAGTTGTTCCACTTTATTATGTGTTTTCAATGTTGTTAAAAAAACACAATGAATACCTGTGAACTCAGCATTGATATAAAGAACCTTCTACGAAGTGACAAGACAAAACAATGTTGAGAGTTAGTTGTCACAAGGTAAAATGTAAATTTCTATTTTATATAGTTCCCACTTTTTCAAATATTTCTAGAATGTCATGCAAAATATGCACTTTCTAAAAAAAGTGTTTTGACAGCGGAAACAGTGGAACATTTAAAGGAGGGCCCAGCAGATTGTTTTCCCTTGACGAAAAAATAACTACATATCATTGCAGCGTTATTCTCACAGCATCTGTTCCTTCACATATATATTCTTGTACTTTTTGTCTGTAATTGCAGGCCTTTGTAGGGTCTATTTTATTCTGAGTGCCTCTTTTGTCTGGTATTATATTAAAAGAAGCATTATTAAATGCCATGGTTTTACAAGCACCAGGTAAACAATTGCAGGAGACAGGATGTAGATTTCGATGTATTTCATATGTACATGAAAAGTACTCATCAAGACACATCAGCTACCATCCAGTTCGGTCAACTGCCAACTGCCTCCCAGCCTCCTACAGTCCATTACCTTGTGACTCACCAATATACCATCAATATGAGATGACAGCTGTGCTGTCACACACACAGCTATAGCTCACTATTATGTATACATTACAGACCTCCCCTTTTTCAATAAACATAAATGAGATGAATAAAACTTTTAACAAATATGAACACAAATGTGACACAGCAAAAGAAAATTAAAACTTAAGACATTAATGCAATATGATGAAAGGATGATCTATTCTTTTTCAACATATCACTACTAAAAACATTGAGTTAGATCCATCTCATGTCATCTTTTATATAGCTGGGTGCTTTAAGATCTCTACGACCCTTGATTTAATGGTAAGATCTTTTAAAGATCTTACCCTTATTCCAATCTTGTTCTCAGGTTTCCTACTATCTCAAACTCCTTCCTGAGGTACTTTCCCTTTATAGATCACACCTCTATTTAAATTCCATGTTTGAAGATCCTCCCTCTTTACTGCACTGTTAAAGATTTTTATGACCTTCATATGTTCAGAGAGTTTATGACCTTCCTCTTTACCCATCGGTTTCCTTATCATGACCCAACCACCAACAGTCACTCTTATTTTCTTCACTGATTTTCTTCTATCATAACTGTGCTTACGCTTTCCTTTCTTCTCTTAATTTCCACTCGTCACCCAAGTCTATAGTAAGTGATTTTCCTTCCAAGTCATTGATCCACCCAGGAGCCATCAATGTACACGCATGTCTACCCTAAATATCTGAAAAGTTGTTTTCCTTTAGTAGAGTGTAGTGTGATTCTGATATCTCCACTCTTTTACTGATTTCCTCCTTCCACGCCAAACCATTATCCTTCGTCAGTGTATGGTTTCTTTTAATACTCGATTCAAGTGCTCCACTATTCCATTTGTTTCTGGGGGGGCTTGAGCACACAATTTTTGTGTCTTTTGCCACACTCTATCAAAAATGACTCCATCTCTTTAGAAACCAGCTGTACCTCATTGTATGTTAGCAGTATGCAGGGTATGCCTCCCTTTCCATATGTTTTTTTTCTGAATTTTCACCCCATTTTTTGTCTCAATCCCCCATGTGAAAAAACCTCTGTCCAACTTGACTACATATCCATCAAAACTATAATATATGTTTTGCACCGCTCTCTACACACTAAACCAAGAATAACAAATGCAAACTGCTATGATGGTCTAGTGGGAGTTCTTTAATCTCTATGGGTTGTGCCCTAGGTTTCATGGATATCGCCTTCAGAGCAGACAGTATGAATTCTTGAATCATTCTTTCTACTTGTAGGTCCATGTCTGGTCACTAGTACATCATTATCGACAACATTCTCATTGTGGCCCTTGATAGCCACAATGAGTTAAATTCATTAGTTCTTCTCTCTTAGCACAGGGGGGAACAAGTATGGTTCCCCTTTTGTAACAACCCTTGACTTTCTGATAATTTATCTTTAATTCCCCAAAATGTTTTACTTTCCTCGCTCTTTTAATTGCTGTCACCCCTTACAGTATTGAGACAGTGCAGAACTTGTTGTAAAGTTTTAACAGATTCCAGTTCTGATCACCATCTTTCTTTAGATACAAGGACCATATTAATTTCACAGACCATTTATTGATTAAACTTCTGGTCTTCATCTTCAACATTCTCACTTTGAACCTCCTCATCAGTAGACAATAACATAGATAAGGTATCTGCTACATTGTTATCTACTCCTGGAATATATTTTATTTCAAAATCATATTCCTGAAGAGCAATTACCCATTCAGTAATTCCACCTGAAACTGCATCTTTGCCCTTTTTTAAAAGAAAATTCACACAATAGTCTAGGGTCTGTCGCAAATTCAAATTTGCTGCCCAATAAAACATGTTTTATTTTTCCGACAGCCCAGAATACTGCACATGCCTCTCTCTTTATCACTAAGTACAATTTTTCCGATCCTTTCAAACTTCTTGAGAGATATATTATTATACATTCTGAGCCCTGTTTGCCCTGCTGTAAAACTGATCCTAGTCCCTTCAGACACACATCTTTCATAAGTACACACTTCTTCCTAATGTCAAAGTTCTTTAGTTTGGGTCAAACAAAGTGACAGAAATGTATGATCAGTCTTCAGACACAGCTCTGGTCCCCAAATCTTGGAAACACACAATCATTAGGCCATTATAAAAAAAAGCCAATCTCAGCCATACCATATACAATAATTTGTGTCCTATCTCCCTTCTGCTGTATCTTGGCAAACTTTTGGAGAAGCATGTTATTCACATATTGACCAATTTCTTAGAGACCAACAATATCCTTCATCCTACTCAAATGGGCTTTCGAGCCACTTATAGTACAGAGTCAGCATTACTGATGGTCCTAGAGGAGCTAAAGAAGATACTAGATGAGGATGGATCAGCTATCCTCCTATTGGAGCTTAGCGCTGCATTTGACACCGTAGATCACACTATCCTAAAAAAGAGACTAGGGGAAGTTGGAATTCAGGGCAAACCCATGGATTGGCTTGCCTCCTTCTTAGAGAACTGAACCTTCCAATTGATGGAAAGGGGTTGTTTTTCAGATGAGTTCCCAATCACATGTGGTGTCCCTCAGGGCTCATCCCTTAGCCCTACTTATTTAATATCTATGTACAACAGCTTGCCAATGTAGTACAGGAATTTGGCATGACAGTGGTGTCATATGTTGTCAACACCCAGCTGGTAGAGTCTCTGACAAACAGCTCCAATCCAAGCAATCATCAGCTGTCCCATTGTCTCGAGAAAGTGGTAAACTGGATGTCTAACAGCTGTTTAAAGCTGAATGGTGGGAAAGCAGAGCTTATGCTACTGGGAAACCTGGCCATCCATGCACCCCTGACACAGTGGCCCAACTTTATGGGAGACCCACCTACCTCCAAACCAAATATAAAATACTTGAGAGTCAGGCTGGAGGATACAATCACAATGGACTATCAATCTAGGAAGCTATCAGGAATTTGTTTCTCTCTTCTTAAAATGTTAAGGAAAATTATTGAAGTGATTCCTGAGCACCTGAAGAAAATTGTGATTCTATCGCTTTTAATCTCACGCTTGGACTACGACAACTCACTGTATCTGGGCCCGCCCAAGTATGTAACAAAGAGACTCCAAGTGGTACAGAACGCGGCAGCTACACTCTTACTAAAAATCTCTAAACACATATCCACTAAAGAACCACTCAAAAAGCTGCATTGGTTGCCTGTCGATGCCAGAGTTAAGTTCAAAATCCTCTGTATAGCACACAGGACCATCAGTAATAAAGGTCCTGCAAAGCTTAGGAAGTTGATATCTAGGTATATCCCAACCAGACACCTCAGATCCTCCCAACAACAGCTCCTCGTGGCAAGCAGAGTTAAAAGGGCTAGATGGGGTGGCACATCATTTGCCCATCTGGTACCTAAGCTGTGGAATGCCCTCTGACTTGAAATCAGAGCCCTACCGAACGAAACCTCTTTCAGGAAAAATGTAAAGACCTGGCTGTTTCCCCGCCAAGTACACATAGGCTCATTGCTGCATTACCAGATCCTCTCTAGTGCTGGGAAGCCTTTGGGCAGCCATGCACTCTTCAAATCCCTTATATACATACATTACATACATGATACACTCAAAATTTCCTTTACATTTGAACTCTGCTTCACACACGGAATCCCAATTTAATTCTGTTTCTTTCTTGAGTACATTTCTCATTGCTAAGCAGCTTTCTGCAAAACTCTTTACAAATTACTATAGTATCTAAAAATCACATTAACTCTTGCATGTTCGCTGGTGTTTTGAAATAGCACATGGAATTAGCTGGGTCATCTTTGGGAGTTGTACCCTCATCAGTGAAAGTATGACCTAAATAATTAATTTCTGACATTCTACCTGTTGCGCCCACTGTTGTTTGCTGCCCACGGAGACCAAGGTACGAGCGCCAAGGTCTGCCATTGTGTTGCCGACGCCTGGGGGACCGGGAACTACGCTGCCCAGCATCCCTTGTGGCTGCTGACGCCGCGCGCCAAGGGGCGTTTAATGCTAGACCAGGGCTCCCGCGGCGCGGGAGACCCTTTCTGACATTCTACCTGTTGCGCTCACTGTTGTTTGCTGCCCACGGAGACCAAGGTCCGAGGGCTGCCATTGTGTTGCCGATGCCTGGGGGACTGAGAACTACCTTGCCCATCATCCCTTGCGGCTGCTGATGCCGCGCTTCGCGCCAGGAGGCGTTTAAAGCTGGACCAGGGCTCCCGCAGCACGGGAGACCATTTCTAACATTCTACCTGTTGTGCCCACTGTTGTTTGCTGCCCACGGAGACCAAGGTCCGAGCCCCGAGGGCCGCCATTGTGTTGCCGATGCCTGGGGGACAGGGAACTATGCTGCCCAGCATCCCTTGCGGCTGCTGACGCCGCGCTTCGTGCCAGGAGGCGTTTAAAGCTGGACCAGGGATCCCGCAGCTTGGGACGCGCGCGGGCGTGCCCGGGCAAAGCCCGGGCCCAGGGCGGGCCCGTCCATGCCCGTCGTAGCCAGGAGGAGACTGGGCTGGGCCACGTCCCATTCATCCTTCAGGTTTACTGTGGAGGACTTGCTGGTGGACTTGGTCAGTGATTTTTTTATTGATTGTGTACATTTACAATTTGGGTCTACCATATTGGCATTTACAAATATAAGCATTCTATGATCTGTGGGGCTGTGAACCAAAACTTATAATAAGTGTAAGAGTAAGCGGGGGTTATGGCCACAAAATGAAATCTTGTGGGTCAGAAGGCAGGGGGAGGGGTGGCAGGCACATTGGATGCCTTATTCACTAGGGATTAATCAGTGCTCCAGCACGAGATACAGCTCATGGAAAAAAGACTATCTTTAGGAGCCTATGCTGAACAAAAAAGATCATCTTTGGGTGCAATAAGAATGGTCTGGTCACCCATGGTAGCTACCCAATCTGCAAGCCACTCAAACATAGACCCCACTGAAAACCCACAAGGTGGCACGGTGGACACGACCCAGAGCCTGGCTCTGGAACGGAGAAATGTGCCGGATTTTTGTGCTGCGGAGGGCATTAGCTCTCCGAGACTGTCCTCACATGGTGCTATACATGGTTTCACGGTGGTCCCTAGTAATTTGCAGAACCTAGATTCCCCCTTGGCTCAAGTCACAGCCCACGCCCAATCCCACTCCCCCATTGACACTGGGGGAGCTCAAGATGACCGAGCAACTAGGTCAAAGAGATTTACAAGGTACAGTACTGGGGTAGTGGGTGGTTCGGGGGAACTTTTGGCGAAGCGAACCAGGGGCGGCTTAGCCACGCGGGGAAAAAATAAAGACAAAGGGGAAAGTAGGCATCAAAAAGGACAATCGCCCGCATATTTGAGCCTGGGGTGGCCCCATCTGCTAACCCTAATGTGACTGAGCTATGTGATATAGGGGATAACCAGGTTTATTGGGAACGCATGGAAACATTAATTTTAACTATCCTCGCACCATTTTGGACTAAGCTAGGGGCCATAGAAGATAAAGTTGCCCACTTGGTAAAAGATTTTGAGGCAAAGGGAAATACAGATATATCGAACGCTGCATGGGAGGGTAGTGTCCTGAGTACACATTTGGGGAATAAAGGATTATGTGGGACTCCGAGAAGGCAATGACCCATCTGGCTGCAGATAGTGTGAATGGAACAAAGCGCATCCCAATCCCACCTGCCAAGGGTATAAGCTTAAACAAAAAGGTATCAGTGCAAAGTTGAAGTAAAACACTGCAAAAACAACTTCAGACATCAAGTGGATTATAAAAGATATCCCCTTTTACTAACATATATACAATACCAATTAAAAATCCCCACCCTCTCTACCAACGACAGGCCCATCCCTCTCCCACATGCCTTCCCCACCCCCAACGAATGTCCAAAATAAATATAAATCATGTCCAAATTGTCCAAAAATGCCATGCCAAATTCCCACCCTCTTCACCCACAACAACTCCCTCCCACCAAAACAAAAAAAAGAGTGGGAAGAGGGCATTCTCTGCGAGGGTCACCAGATGTTTGATGCAGGCCTTGAGGCATGCCATTCGATGGCCCAAAAGGGCCAGCTTATGTAGCATGTGGCAATGGTGAAGTAGGTCTGCAAGGGTGGCAGCCCAAGGACGGGCATGGGCAGCTCCAAGCTGCCTGTAACACTGCTGTGGCCTGGAGGAGGAAGCGCTGGTGTTTGGGTGGTGGAACTGGGCCCAGGGGCATGTTGCAGACCCTCTTTGTCCACCAACCACAGATAGTGCTCCTTGGTTGCTTCAAGTCTCTGTGGCCAGAGCCGGGCAGCAATCTCCTGCCGGGTCGGTGGTGGTGGTGGACCAGTAGGAGTAGATATATCAAGACAAAAAAAAGTAAAACAGGTAAATTGTAAAGAATGCCCTGTACACTCACTTGTTTTTTGAAATTATATAGTGGCATAGTAGAAGTACATGTGCTGGTCCTCTAGGTCCACTAGAAGTTTTGATGTGATAAGGAAAGTCAGTCACAGGCACATGATTTTAACAACACATTTCTCACATAAAACACTGTCTGGATGAAAGGAGGCAGCATACAATTAAAACAACAGAGTGATTTTTTTGTAAGTATTTCCTAAAATAAGTAAGCTACACAGACACTTTGTGTGGAAAAACGAAAATTACATCTTGTTTAATGAGTAAGGCATTATGCACTATGAAGTACAGGTATTCTATTCTTGTGCTCAATGACTGGAAGAGTGCTAACTAACATATCAGGTACAAGTTTGCTACTCCGTGCAGGCTGCAGTTAGGGCAGCTGCAATGAACAAAAAAGTATTTTTGATTCCAATGGACCTTCTCTTCTCCAAATGCCTTTCAATGCTACCCTGACTCAAAAGAGGCAGATGGTTAATAGTACGTCACATAAGTCATGTATAATATGCAGATCATAGATTTCCTGTCTGCCGTCAGTAGATGATGGGGAAAATGATGCACTGCAGTACAGGAAAAGACAAGGATATATAGATTATGTTGGGCATGTGGTCACAAAGTATCCTATCCGCAAAACACAAAATCACCGACACTTAATCTCACTTTACTTCCTGGCTGACCCTCAAACACAAATTATTTAATCAAATACATCTGCTTGGCAGTAAGGGAAGGAAACTTGACTTAGGGACTGAATCAAATCAATTCGAAGAACTTTATTTGATTTTAGTCATATAAAATCACAAAAGCAGACAGATAACTTAGGGACCTATTTAGACTAGAGTTTGGTGGAGGAATTACCCAGTCACTAACATGCCAACTATCTCGTCCACCATATTACAATTCTTAACACGGCGGACAGGATAAACGTTATGTTTCTGATAGAGTAACTCCCTCCGCCAAACACTAGTAAAAATCAGGCCCTTAATCTTCTGCAGCAGGGTAAGGTACAGGGAAAAGGCCAAGTAGGTATGGTAGAGGTTTTTCTATAGAAAATTTAGGGCAGAGGGGGATTACTGATGATTTAGCTTAGGCTTATTCAGTCACTGTAGTTGAAACTGAAAGCTGATGAATGTCAAATTTGAACAGGCGTGCATCCATTATGGAAGCCATATGAACCACTTGTTTTGTAACATGTGGCACATGCCATAAATATTTTTTCTAATCTTTCTGGAAGGCTGGGACAGAAGAACTTAGGAACACATAAAGGAGCAGGGTACAAGGTGGTGAGTGACTGGATGGGCACTGGGAGGGAAGAGAAAGACACTTTTTGTTTTCGGTTCAGTTTGCAATCCATTGAAAGCTTTGTAAATGCTACATTAAGAGAAGCAGATGCATATTGCACAACCAACACTGCAGTGCTGGATTGAACAATGCTGCAGTTGGGTGGTGTCCTGGCCCATGGGTCGCGAATTATGAAGTGCCATAGGCAGTGAGGACATGGGTGAATGCTGAAGGGTGGGATCCTCCTCACTGAACAATTACAGTCGGTATTCTAGTAATTATCAATAACCAAGAAATATGTCTTACCAATGCCCATCCCTGCTGCCTCAGAGACTCACTCTTCAGCTGCTAATCGCACACTGGTGCTGCTGGCCCAGTCACTGGTGGTCTTTGTGGGTAGAAAAAACATTACACATTTTACATGCTAGATAACCCTCTCCATTTTTATATATAAAAAATATACAACAGCAACAAATGACTACAGTTCAGTTCGTAGTATCTCCGCACCCATCTAAAATGTTACTTTGGGCATTTAGCTGGTTTACAATGCTAGAAAAGCCAGTAGTCAAGCCAACCATAATGGAGGTGCAGAGATGTGATGACTGTGAGTCATTTAAAGTGCAGTGAAGGGGTAGAATAAATTGGTCAATAAAAGACATATGGTTTTGGTTGACAAATGCAATGGGACCGTCCTCGTATTCCTCTTCTACTATGCTGCACTGTCATTGTTGCTGCTGGTATTCCAAATAACACATACAACACAGCATTTTTGGGGTCACCATAAACATGGTCACTCTCTTGTTATTTAAGAATAAGCAAGAAATACATGGCCTTCTTGCCAGCAAGCATACAAGAGCTTGCTTAGGTCTGCAAACTCTGTAAACTTCACAGTAGACTACCTAATCTAGTGACTTAGTCTTACAGTACTAGTTCACAGGATATCAAGTTAGGGGAGAGGGACAGCAGAAGAAAGCTTAAGTATACATATTAGTACAGACACAGGAGGAAGTCAGCTACAGAAACAAGAAATATAGAAAAAAATGATGATGCAGGGAGGGATAATAAGAAAAATCATTAAATAGAACGACGAGCAGTTAAAAAAACAGTCACAGTATAACAGAAAGAAGGATAAATGTATCCAATGGGGAGGGGTAAATGTTAAAGAAATAAATAACATTTACAATAACTTGCTGAGGCCAGTCCAGCCGTCTGCTGCAAAGCTGGTGGCTGTGGAACATCCACCTGCTGCAGCATTGGTGGTGGCTCCCTCCTCGGCACGACCCTCTAAGGGCACTCTTCTTTCCCTAGGAGATAACAAAAATAGATTAGTGGTATATTTAATCTCCTAGAAAATATTTTGACTACAAAGGCAAATGTGGTAACATGTTGACATTATACTTTTCTGAAACAGACTGCCTATATTATTCAGTTATTTTAAAACAATGGGGTAAATCAAAATAACCCAAAGGACCTGGGTAGCTTGCACAACAATTGTCCATTCAGAAAAGGTGTTCGAAAAATCATAAAACGGAGGACCAAGCCAATCAACTCCTCCTTGATTACTTAAATAGTCCCAATCAGGTTCAATTACACAGTTAGGAGGTCAACATTTATGACCCACATAAACGAAGAGTCACTTAACAAATCTGAAATTGTCTTACAAAACAGTAGTATAAATACATGTATTACATTTATTTCTCAGCTCCAAAAAAACTTTCAGTGACAAGAAAGGTGCTCAGAGATTATGCTCATGTAGATTTGAGAAGGAAATACAAAATGGAAGTTATGGAACTATTACATATACCATTTGTTTCACATCAAAGCCTGTTCCAAATATTTTCTACAAAGCAGAATCAAATTCAGTTTCATCAGAAGGAGGTACATTTACAAATTCCAAATTGTCCCTCTGTGACACATCTTCCAGATCCAGGTTTAGCATATGATGTCAACTTTTTGACCTGGCAAGATGTACAAGGGCCAGTAAAATGTCTCAACAGCTGGTCTTCTTCAGGACTGGGCAAGTGAGTAAGGAAGGAGCAGCCTGGAAAAAACATCATCCATGTGTGGAAGAACCTATCATAATAAACCAGTGAGGGGCAACAGGCTCCTCATTTTGTGGCCAACTTATTTCCACCGTAGGAAATTAATTTGACAGCAACCAGTCCGTAAAGGTACATTCAATCACCTATCCTTCCAGCTTCATGAATACATCCCAAATATTCCCTTGTGTTCACAACTCCCACAAATGCCTGTCTGTGCTTGAATCACTTCAGGCCCCAGCTTCATGAATAAAACCTAAATGTTCGCTTGTGGTCACAACTCCAATGAATGCCTGTCTGTGCTTGAATCACCACAGGCCCTTATAAAGTTACAGTGTATCTCTCGACCGCGTCGCCTATTGGCCTTCACTGGTTTATAATTATTATGATTGATTCTACTACACATCAATGATGGGTTTCTCCAGTTGTAGCAGTGTGATATGCATGGAGAAGCATTCATCACCTGGCAAGCAATGACATTCAGTGGGCCAACACAACAGCCCGTGTCCACAGTTTCATTTTGAATAGATGAAGAGGCATGTTAATGTGAATGTAATCTCAATATAGGTGCACATCCACACTTGAAATATGGGAAAGGCATACCTCGTCATGTACTTGTGTGTCAGACTTAAACCCAATTTGAATAGACATTGATGACAATGTCACCAGGGTAGACGTGAAATTTAAATTATTGCACAACTGATAGATGCTGGGAGTGTGGCAGTTATATCCCAATGTTTTTTAGGGTTGTAAAATCAGTCAATGAAAAGGTACAATCAACATGTGTTTTTGCAGGGGTGTAAGTAATTTGTATCAAGTCTGGACATTTTATCAGTATGAACACATACCTGGGGTATAGCTGTTGTAATCCTGCCTCCGGGGTGAAAAGCCTCCCTCAGAGGTGTCCAGGTCATACCTTTGTAAAATGAAGGGACAGAGGACCAATTACACTGATGTTCTGTAGGCTGCAGGGATGTAGGGCAGCTACTCGATCGATCTAAGGTACTGTTTAGATCATTAGCTCTCAGCCTGTATGATGCATATTGTGAGGGTAACTGTCCACATGGCAAGGTTCTTGTTCTGTGGCTCCTCCATATCTCAGTCATATGTGTATCTGTACAGCACAGTGTGCCAATATCATAAAACCTGTGCAGCTCAGGCAAGCCTCACTGCAAGGATACATTGTTACTGGCAGGAGTGTGCCCAGCAGAACAAACACAATAGGATTTATATGGATTGGCATATCAATGCCAGCCTCGTGGCCAGTATATCCCCTATGTGGAATTTCTTTGAGGTATTCATACACTGCAAGGGTGAAAGCCAACTTGCAGCATTGTGTAAAAGTGAAAAGGCAGGACTGCACAGTGATACTGTAGTGTAGTTCCTATTATCCCAATAGGCTCTGCGCATTGGAATAATACCTTCAATAGTATAGGCCTAGACCAGACGTTAACTAGGTCTACTACTGTCGATATTAGACTTAAAGTTTTGGGTTTGCCAGCTAGCTCAGAGTTCACTAGAAACTTTCTCGAATAGGCAAGGAGGAGTTGAACCTCCCTGGATAGACAAGAAGGGATTTAGTTTCTGACAACCATAGAACATGACAACTTTGCTCTCCCCTAATCAAGAGTGTATCTCTAGAGTCGTGTGAAAACAAAAGACGACTTATTTTACTCAGTCAGTACGTGCATTCTTAGTCTCACCAGATTGTAGAGAAAAGGAAGAGACGGGCGTGTTCAATAAAAGATGGTATTTATTGATCAGTCTCTTTTCTCGTACAAGAGAAATGGATCGATATTATTGCAATACTTATGGTTAAGTAAAGTGCATACATTAAAAGCAGAAGTATAAAATAATACTGTAAAAACATTGATATGGTTTCTAAGCCATATGAAGGTTTAAAATGAATAAAATAGATACATACACATATACATTTGACTAATCGTACTCAACTGGTGTTTCTAACTACGCCTACCCCGTGTACCTGACCTAAGCCTAATACGTGGGCGGGAATAGAAAGTTACAGTTTTAAGTTAAGTTTGTTTTGCCAAGTGACTGACTAAGGAATTCTCTGTGAGGGGTTATTCAGTTCTGTACCTGGAATCTAGGATGAATGAGGGATGGTATCTCTCGTCTCTGGTCTCGATATTCCAGGCTGCCTGCGAGGGCTACCCGGAAGCGCCGGAGCTGGATTTCTCGGCAGGAGAAAAGGCAGCGTGTCGTTCTCAGCGCGTCAGGAAGGCGGGGCTGCGCCAGTGGGGTCTGCTCTGCTCTGGGCTTCGGCAAGTCTGGCTGCTCCGATCTCGTCACCACCGCGTGTGTTTGCATAGGGCAATATCGGTAATATTTATACCTTTAAGGTGCCGAGATTGACGTAAGGATGGACATAGATACGTCAATAAGGATGTCATACGACTTGGTCGTTAGCACATTCTTTTGCTGAAGTTCTCGAAGAAATCAGAACAACGGCCGCAGGGTTTTTCCCAGGTTGACATAGGTTTGATTTGTTTTGAAAACTCCGTATGCCTTATCAGGGGCTGGAGGAATATCGCATGTCTAATTAGATGGCAAGCGTTATGACCTAATCAGATAACACGTTCCTGTGCCGTAGTGTGGCTTTCTCAGATAACGGTTCCTGCATCATGGGGGTTTTCAGCATCATGGGCTGGCTGCTAGTTAACTTGTTAACCAGAATAGGGTCAGGAATAGGGGGATCGATACAGAACCTATAGGAATACATCACACCCACTCCACGCTAACTATGGACATATTTACTAATCTATGCATAGTAAAACATACTGTAGAGTATAGTGTATACCTTACCACCCCAAAATACATAATGCATTTTGAAATTATCAAATATACGGAAAAAACAGTCACATGTAATATATGCACTCAAGCTGTAGAATAATGCTAAAGGAATCACGCATATGTATACATTATTGCTAATTGGTATATGAGAATTTACACATGAAATGGCTCTTAATACAGAAAAAAGGTTCGAGACCATTTCATCACAGAATAAAATGAGTATGAACATACCAGCGGGCAGCTAGTGTCTATAAAGTATCTAAAAATAGAAATCTTAGTTCTCTAAGAATAGTTCTTACTTTAAGCAGAGGATAAATGTCCCGAAAAAATCGTAAAAATATTTTTGGGGCTGCTGAAAATATTGCTGTCCGTGAACTGGAGGGAAAATTGTTCATGGTATTCTGTTATTAAAGTTGAAGGCCAAATTCAGGGAACGCCGTGTGCGAGCTTGCTCAAAAGTCTCTATTTCTGCTCTGGAGAGAACATCATATCATTTAGACTGTTGAAAAAGCTGTCAACAGCTTCCTGGGAGAGTTCCACTAACTGGGAAAATGGGTAACCATGCATTCGTTCGCATGATTGTCTCCACTGGCGTTTTGATTTGGATTGATGACAGAAGGTCGTACCTGATCGATGCTGCTTTCATCTTGAACTTCACTACCCCTTAATCGTGATGGTGAAGCTTCCACGAATGCCGTCATCAGGATTGGTAGCCGTTGAGGGCAGCACAAAGCATGAGCCTTTATTGGACTCAACAATGTTTCTGCATCCATTGGCGCATCCGATTGTAGCGTCAGACAGGTGTCTAACACGCATTCTTCTCCGCATAGCAGGCACCTTAATACAGGTAAAACACATCGATGCCACATTGGTCGAAATGATAGAAACCAAGTCATGTTCAGGTCTCTAAGCCGGGATAGTCCCAGGATTTTTGATATCCGGTCCCGGTATCCAATGGCTCGGATTGTTTCTTCCCTTGTCGCAGGTGTTTTGTCTGTGACATGGTTTGCCATAACGAAATATTAGGACCAAGAATAGGATTCCTGCAATTAGTCCCAAAATGAGGGGAAGTCCGCCAAAAATCGAATGGACGAAATCTGGAAAAATACCCAGTATGGCTTTGAATGGTGTTAATGCCATCGAAAATACTGTCTTAAATACTTGTGAGACTCCACTGGTATCAGAAATATTTAAGATTTCATTCAGGATTTCTGCGAAATGTATGGGGAAATTAGTTGATAATAAGGAGTGTATCTCTGCAGTCGTCCTTGCGACTAGGAGATCATACGTTTCTTTTGATGACGTGAGCCTGGTCGGCGTCTGAAGAAGCACTGTTTTCATTCTGCTTAAAGTGTCTATTCGAATAGAAGTAATTTTCAAGTTGGGCCATGCCCTTGCCTCCCTGTCTGGAAAGGAGCTGGGGAACAATGAGTGTCCACAGCACTTGACCTTCGCAGTCGTAGTTACGAGATAAGGAGTCCCGGGCATAAGACTACAACATCTGCGATCTACAATTAGAATGTAACTCCCATTGTAGAGTCTTTGAAAGAATGGTTCTATCTCTGTTGCAGGTGCGCCTTGCTGGTGACATGAAAGGTTATTTGAGTTCCCTTCACAGGCTCCATGCAAACTAATTCCATTACACAGAAGTGTACCGCTTAGTGACATCGCACAATTATTGCCACTAAGAAACACTTTCTGTCCTTCATTACTGACACATGCATGTGAATAGGGCAGGTTCCATGTTGTTTTAATGTACCCCTTTCCCAATTTTTCGTACATGCCAGCCTGTATATATTTTTGGCAGTATTGAAACCTGAAGGTAGATATTGGAATATTAATTATCCCATGTATTATCCATTCACTGACAGGTCGCTCTGACATTGTCACTGGTAATCTTTCGAGTTTCTCAATGCTCAGGATTGTATAATCAGCTCCCTTTTGTGCCATACTGATTTGTTTATCAGTAAGGTTAAAGATATTGAATAGTGACGTTGTGTTGATTAAACGCCAAGGCACATAGCCTGAACGCAGATTTTGTAACGTCCAGCCAAGCTGTACAATAGAACGCAATTGAGACTGACCGTGTTGTAACAACAGTAAGTCTTGCGATATTATGTCGATTGCTGAAGACACAATGCTGTCCAAAGAAAAAATTCTGGAGGACAGAGTCATTAACCCATTGTCCACTACAGAAAGTGATTTTTCCAAATTAATACGGTCGATTTCCCGTATTCTTTCTGCTGTTTCAATTTGAGTCACCTTCCAGGCCTCGTTGTATGCTGCATATACAGAGGCTGCTATGAAACGTTTTTGACGCTGTTTGCGCGGTCCCATAATGAAATCACGCAAGTCAGCACCATCAGTAAGTAAAGTTAGGTGTTGCTTAATTTCTGCCAGTGTGGAAGTTTGTAGCCATTGAAGGCATAATTTGCCCACACTGTAGGTGGTTATTATCCCTGGGTGTTGTCTTTGGGAATATCTAGGGTCTGGCCTGGTCAATTTGAACCCCTGTGTTTTGTTCAGGAATCTGTCTTGACAGTTATTGGTATCTGTGGGCCAGATCAACCACTGTTTCCAATCAGGATGTGTTCTGTTTTGGTTTAATACATAATTTACGTCTATCTCCTCATCTGTAGAGTTATTGCTGTACATTGTTGGTTTTGGAATAGACGGTTTATTTAAGTCTTTGATTTTGGCTAGGCCAAGATAGGTGGTTTGTTGAACAGTGTCATTTAAAAATATAATTTGTTCTGGGATCATGCAGGCTCTAAACAAAGATTCTATACCTTGTACTTGCCATTCTTTCGTACCCCAAACACTTTTTACTTCAACATGTTTGTCCCAATAATCAAAACCAAAAGTATTCATTTGTTCAAAGAATGAGTCTGAATATATCAATTTCGTGTTTGTTATCATGGTCTTTGTCCCTGTCTTATTTGACAATTTGAAATAAAATGTTTCAGCATTACTTGTGTTAAAACCTGAAAAATATGGATATTTGTCATAAAAGGTTCTTGAGCTTCCTTTTGGAGGGGTTGCACAATGTTCCCATTGATTATAATTTAAAACATTTCTAGGTTGTGCAGATCTATGTAGAAAATGGTTACCATAGTGGTTATAACAGTACATACTATCATAATTTGTTGAACCCTGCAAATAATCATGTTTGGTAAATTTAGCAGACATTACTAAGTCAGACATCATATTATTTATACTTTCGAAGTCCCAATCATCAGCAAATGAGCTTGGTTTTACGAAGTCACTCAATGAGATCTTAATTTGGTGTGGATATTTCAGGATTTCAACCGGACCATAGATTTCGTAGTCAGTGTTGTCCCATGCTACCCCACCCGGTATAGGATTGGCTGTGTAGTTGACTGAAGAAAGTTCTCTTTTCTCGACGTGTGAAGATGTGTGTGGTTTGAGGATCAAGTTGATTTTCTGACTTGCTGTGTCCATTTTGGCATATTTTCCCTCAATGAAGCGTCCCAAAGTTAGTACCATGATGAGCCAAAGTATGAGGATAAATGCACCAAAACCCACCCAAAATTCGATCCATGGAGAAATCAGATATGTTTATTTCAGTTGTTTCAAAAGTACTTTAACTTTATCTTTAAAGGCTTTTGTTGATGGCTGTGTTTTTGATTCACTTAGGTCTTCAGAGGAATCATCGAAGTTTATGAAGTAGCCGGATGCAGTTCTGTCAATTGTTCCAATTGCTTCAGGATTATTGTTTCTTGCATATTCGTTTGATACTTCATTGTAGGTTGGTGTGTCTCTGCTAAATGTTTTTATTTGGGTTTTCAGAGGTCTAAGTTCCATTGCATTGTTGCATAGTCCTTGTTGTTCTTGTGTAGGCGTTTCGAATGTGATTAGCCTCTTAGATTGAACCTCTGTGTTTGTAGCAAATCTTGGTGTTCTACTACTTATCGGGAGTCCACTTGGCCTACTGTTTGTTATCGGCCACATGATTGTGGTTTTACCAGGTCGATGGATACAACTCGGTTCTCCTTTTTACCAGCAAGCGGCGGTAGTACAACTGATCTTGTCCCGTTGATAGACAAGACAGGAACTGCTTTTCTGTAAGAAGGCCCAAATTCCTTCTTTACCGCGATCTTTTCTCTGACTAGATCCCCGACTTTTGGAATCCAGACAGGTCTTGCTGGGACAGGTGGTGGTTCTTCAGTGGTTGTTGGCTGTTGTTTCAACTTTATGTTGCTCAGGTCTTTTCTTGTTTCGTTTAAGTCCTGCAAAATAGCCAAACGATCTTTGATATCAAAGCTTTTTTCCTTCACCACTGAAGTCTGACTGTCAAGGTCAGAGATTAACATCCTAGTTCCAAATAATAATTCGTACGGACTGAATCCCTTCAGAGAATTTCTTGGCAGGTTATTTAGACTACGTTGGACACTTATTAGATGTTTGACCCACCCAGCTCCCGAACCTAATATCCTTTCCGTTATAGATTGCTTTCTGCCTTGGTTTTTTCTTTACACCATCCCGTATCCCTCAGGAAGGAAGTGAGAAGAATCCCGCTATGCTATGCTCATTTGGCCGAGCTTTCACACAAGCTTGAGGGCTAAAGTGAAAACATTGGTCAAACGTAGCATGCTCCTAGCGTATATGCCATTTAGACTCGCAAATCTTTGTATAACAGTCCAGACGTCAGCCGAGTGCTGAGGATCTACATTATAAGTGGAAACTAGCCTGTATATGTTAATCGGACGCTTTGCTTTTTACTGTTGATCTTTTCTGGAGTGCAACGCCACGGTAGTATACCGTTTCTCTCGCCACTGCAATCTCTGTTGCAGTCCAGGCATTTTTTTACAAAAATGTCATGCTGCAGGCTCATGCCTGGCCACCAGTACATTGATTGTAATTCTTCCAGAGAATCTTTTAGTTTGAGGTGTCTGAGACCCTCGCCTATGTGTGCGTCTACAATTAACAAAGTTCTCCTGTCCATGTTTGGAATCACTCTATCCCTCAATCCAGGGATTCGAGCAAAAGGGACGGAGTTTGCATCGATTATGTATGTATAATTGAGTGGATAATTGATCGGTAGCGCTGAGCAGTCGCCTTTTGATGACGTTTTCACCGCCAGCACTGTTTCACCGTCAATGTACTTCACTGTATGCTTTTTCCGAGCTACGGAAGCCAATTTAGTTGCTACCGCTGTGGCTGTCTCAGCCAATGAATTCCCTGCAACGTGAACGCCATCATGCTGATGACTCAGTGAGTGTATCACGTGAGTCTTTGGTAGTTCTCTTTCTAACAGAACTATTTGTTCCCAAAGCAGTTTCTGCTTTATTGTTGCATCTGTGTCATCTTTGTAACCGTTTTGAATCCATGTCTGCAAATCCTTGTTATATGATTTGACGCAGTAATATGAATCGGACACTATAAGTGTCGGGAATTCGCGATCCGCATTATCTAGCGCCATTTTTAATGCTAATATTTCAGTTTGTTGTTCTGAATTAGTTTCTACTGAGTGTTTTTTTGTTAATAGAGGTCTTAGTTTACCTCCGCGCCACACTTCTTTTGTAATCTCACATGTGGGGTTGTATGCTTGTTCTCCCCAAACGGAGGGTTGAGCATGTCCATCTGTATAGATTACACAGGCGTACTGTCGTAAGGGCAGAATGTCGATTGGCAGAGGGAATGTTCTTTCATTTTCTAGATTTTTTAATTCCTTTAGTTCTGGATCAAAGTAGTAGTATACTTTGTCCGTTGTGATTGAATTCACCCATTGTATCCACTTTGGATTCAATGCTGTGGTTGGTAAATTACTTGGTGTTGTTAATGCCTCAAAGGCTGATTCTGCTGTTCCGACTCTGATATGTCTACCGTCAGCTTTATCTTTTTCTTTCGCTAATGCGGTTTGAACTGCATGAACAATGTTTTCTGTAATGCTGAACCTCTTTTCAGCTTCTGTGTACAAGTGTGACTTGAATGCAATTGGTACCTTTTCTCCCTCATTAGAGGTCAGGTATGTGAATCCGCATCTTCCTGGGATGACTCGAATCACAAGATTGCGTGTGTAATCACGTGTTTCTAATTTTGTTTTAATTAACATGTCTGTTTGTAAAGATCTCAGAATTTCTGTGTGTATTTGAGTCCAATTGGTTCTTTTAAAATCTGGTTTTATTAGATCATAAAGGGGTTTGACCCTTTCTGCGTAATTTGCAATGTATGTTCTTCCGAAATTTAGGAAGCCTAGAATTGACTGTAGGTTTTTTTGTGTTCTAGGTGCTTGGAGTACGGCACATTTCTCTAGGAAATTGTCAGCCAGGCTTTTGCCTTCACTTGATAATTCATATCCTAAGAACAGGACTGTCAGATGGGCAATTCTGGATTTTTTAAAGTTGAATTTGTAACCCTCTGCTGCGAACCCAAGTATTATGGTGTTCACTCTTTTCAAGTGAGTATCCAAGTCATCATCTGTTAAATAAATGTCATCGACATAAGATAATGCTTCGTCATCATATGTTTGTAGTAATTCTGTTACTCTCGCTGAGAATACTCCCGGGCTGTTCTTGTACCCCTGGGCTAACCGACAGAATTGTTTTTGAGTGCCATTTATTGAGAACGCAGACAAATATCTGCTTTCAGGTGCTATGTTTTGACAAAAGAATCCATTAGAGATGTCTAATGTTGTTTTGTATTTTTTGCGCACTATGTTATTCATTAGTGCAGCACTATGCGAGTTTTGCACTGCAAAAGTTTTGCAACATGAGTTAAGGTGTCGATAATCCAAAACTAGACGGTATGAATTGTCTGGTTTGGAGACCGGAAACAAAGGGTTGTTCATTTGTGAGGTGCAAGTTTCAATCACCCCCTGGTATTCTAGCTGATCTAGGATTTCTTTTACCTGTTTTTTAGCTTCTTGCTTAATTGGATACTGCCTTTGTGCAGTAGGTTGTGATTTTAACTGGATTTTGTGAGGAGGAGAGTCCTCATCCCATCCTACATGATTTTTATATAAAGCAGGAGCCTGAGCTACTGCCCACTTTCTGGCAAGTGTGTATTTTTTATGAATTGGGATATGATTTGAGAAGGCCGGCATAATTATTTCTTCGCCATGAGGGCACTCCCTGACAAACTCTGGTGGCCAGTCTTTTTCAGCTAGAAGGATGTCATAGCCCTTGGAGAGATTATCCCAAAATAGTCCCCTTATTTTTCTAGTCTTATCCCCTTCTATACGTAAAGTTATTTCATATATTTTGTGAGGTTTGCTAACTCTGGTGTCTGCAGTTTCCACTTGAAGATATTCATTCGTGTCCACTGTCTCCAGATGATTCATAAGGACTTTGCGAGCTATGCTCACTTCTGCTGCGCTGTCTAGCACTGTCTGAGCCCATTCTCCGTTTTTCAGTTGTGTCCTCAGTATTCTCGGCATTGTTAACTATTTTAATGCTGGCTACCTTCTTTTTTGGAAATTGTAATTTCTTTTTTAGATGAGCAGGTTCCTTGTCTTTGGACTTGGCGTGCTCTTCTCTTTGTTCTGATCGTCCTCTTCTTTCCGATTTCTGCGAGGAAGTCTGAAAAGATTGAGAGGGACGCGTATCAATGTCTTGATATCTTTCAGGCTTTTTTATATTATCCCTATTTCTAAGGTTATATCTTTTCCCAGAGGGGTCACTTTGGGGTGACCTGTGTCTTTGGTTAGGAGATTTTTCTCTCCGCCTAGGAGACCTTCCTCTGGACTGGAATTTCTTTTCTTTAGAATTGGATTGTTTGTTTCCATCCCAGCTCTTTTTTTGTGATGTTGAATTATTATTAAAAAATATTTTTTCGGGACTTTCAATCAGTTGTGGTTTTACTAGTATTTCACCTAAACTATCTCTACCTAGTTCCTCATAGGATTTTTCTATAATTCTGGCAATTTCAGCTGGTTGGTCTGCTATATCTGTCTCCTTTAACCTCTGGCGGATCGCCACGTTTGCTGCTTCTCCCTTTATGTTGGCTAATAATATAGCCGAGACCTGCTTGAAGTCTTTTAGTAATTTCATACCAAGAGTTAAGGCAGGTTCTGGACCGTATTCGTCTTGAATTTGTTTTAGCACATCTGGTATTACCGAAATGGATGGAACACCGTGCGTTTTTGTGTAGATGGAAGCAAAGACTGTACCCCAAGTGTCGCAGTCCTCCACGTGTGGTGCGATTCCCATTGGAAGACAGATAGTCAGAATCCTGTGTTTTTCTAACGGGGTGGTGTCTGGAAACACCGCCTCTATTTGGGTGATTTTTTGTGCTGGCCAGAATGGTATTTGTTCCCGTTTAGCCGGTACTTTACCTAGGCAGGACTGTATGTTCTGTGGTGTAATTTTATTTGTGTTCCCCTGGTGAGGGGTCAGCTGTGGAATTTTAATTGCTGGTTGTATTGTTGAAGTCCGCATCACATATTGGACTAATTGTCTATGTACTTTTATTAATTGTTTTAGCTGTGTTAAAAGCTCTGGTGCAGGCATTCTTTCGATGTCTGGATGTGGTGTGTATCCGGCTAGGACCGGCCACGTTGCTCCTGGTCTACCTAAGGGACCGAGCCTGGTGATGTGATTGTTATGTTTTAGGGCGCCATTAAATAAGAGCAGATGCTCTTGAAATTTAAGTGGTACTTCCACCTCCTCGAAAGGAGTGTAAATATCAGGAGGTTCCTCTATTTTGTAATAGTGGAAGTACTTTGTTACAGCATTTGCTGCTGGAAAATTTATCCATGTGTAGAATACCTCTGTCTGCCGATATTCGTGTGCCTCAATTACGAATATGACTGTGCCACCTCTAGGTGTCAGTCCATTTTCTATAAGTTTTAAAGTTATAGATTTCCTTTTGATGACCGGGATGAGTATTATATCCTGGTCTGCGTCTTGCATAGCAGTATCAGCTGCTGCGAGTTCAGTTGCTATTCTAACTGCCTCTCTTTCATCATCACTGTCTACCATTTTAACAACAGGAAGGTTATTTCTTTTGTTTGCAGATCAGGTTTCTTATGGAAACAAAGATTAGATGCACAATATTTTGGAACAGTGTATCCTTCAACGTTGAATAAACCAAGAACCATACATAGGAGTTCCCTCCTGCGAGGTCTGGCGGATATAACCTTTCGCCCACTCCAGACGTCTTTGGAGTATTATGGGGAAAAGGGGTCTGAGTGAAAAAGCACGACTGAGTTACTCTAAATGTCTTACGTTAGTTTTATCGCCCTTCCAAACGCGTTGGGCGCCATGTAGTGTAGTTCCTATTATCCCAATAGGCTCTGCGCATTGGAATAATACCTTCAATAGTATAGGCCTAGACCAGACGTTAACTAGGTCTACTACTGTCGATATTAGACTTAAAGTTTTGGGTTTGCCAGCTAGCTCAGAGTTCACTAGAAACTTTCTCGAATAGGCAAGGAGGAGTTGAACCTCCCTGGATAGACAAGAAGGGATTTAGTTTCTGACAACCATAGAACATGACAACTTTGCTCTCCCCTAATCAAGAGTGTATCTCTAGAGTCGTGTGAAAACAAAAGACGACTTATTTTACTCAGTCAGTACGTGCATTCTTAGTCTCACCAGATTGTAGAGAAAAGGAAGAGACGGGCGTGTTCAATAAAAGATGGTATTTATTGATCAGTCTCTTTTCTCGTACAAGAGAAATGGATCGATATTATTGCAATACTTATGGTTAAGTAAAGTGCATACATTAAAGGCAGAAGAATAAAATAATACTGTAAAAACATTGATATGGTTTCTAAGCCATATGAAGGTTTAAAATGAATAAAATAGATACATACACATATACATTTGACTAATCGTACTCAACTGGTGTTTCTAACTACGCCTACCCCGTGTACCTGACCTAAGCCTAATATGTGGGCGGGAATAGAAAGTTACAGTTTTAAGTTAAGTTTGTTTTGCCAAGTGACTGACTAAGGAATTCTCTGTGAGGGGTTATTCAGTTCTGTACCTGGAATCTAGGATGAATGAGGGATGGTATCTCTCGTCTCTGGTCTCGATATTCCAGGCTGCCTGCGAGGGCTACCCGGAAGCGCCGGAGCTGGATTTCTCGGCAGGAGAAAAGGCAGCGTGTCGTTCTCAGCGCGTCAGGAAGGCGGGGCTGCGCCAGCGGGGTCTGCTCTGCTCTGAGCTTCGGCAAGTCTGGCTGCTCCGATCTCGTCACCACCGCGTGTGTTTGCATAGAGCAATATCGGTAATATTTATACCTTTAAGGTGCCGAGATTGAAGTAAGGATCGACATAGATACGTCAATAAGGATGTCATACGACTTGGTCGTTAGCACATTCTTTTGCTGAAGTTCTCGAAGAAATCAAAACAATGGCCGCAGGGTTTTTCCCAGGTTGACATAGGTTTGATTTGTTTTGAGAACTCCGTATGCCTTATCAGGGGCTGGAGGAATATCGCTTGTCTAATTAGATGGCAAGCGTTATGACCTAATCAGATAACACGTTCCTGTGCCGTAGTGTGGCTTTCTCAGATAACGGTTCCTGCATCATGGGGGTTTTCAGCATCATGGGCTGGCTGCTAGTTAACTTGTTAACCAGAATAGGGTCAGGAATAGGGGGATCGATACAGAACCTATAGGAATACATCACAATACCATGATACAGTGCATCACTGTTCTTTCATATTGGTGGGGTACCGCTACCTGCCTTGCAACCAATGCAGGCATCCTTGCATCATGGTGCAAGGGGTCCTGCATTAGAGGCAATATAGTTGTTGGCCAGGTGAGGACTCCTGCCTGCATACACACACTGCAGATAGTCCTTTAGCATTTTCCTTGTGTGCTGCTGAATGCAGCACAGGGGTGATGAGTAAACAGAAATTTCAAAATCTAAACTTCCTCCTAGTTTTGGTACACCGGCGAACATGATTCATAGACTTTCCTGTTTTCAGTTTCTATTTTTGGTAAATTCTGGTGTTTTTTTTTCAGTGTTTTCAATATCTTAAAAAACAGTTGTTATCAGTGGTTACACATTTTCGCGCCACTAAAAACAACAGAAAAAGTGTTTTTCCGGTGTTTATGGAACGTTTTACTTTTATTATTGCTTGCTTTCTGCACTGAAAGAACATGGTATATAGACAGTGTACTTATAGTGTATATGAGGTCCAAATAGATTTTTGCAAATTAATCTTATTGTAGTACACCATACAATACTTCTTCAGTGATTCTTTGGGTCATGTGCGCTCACTCTTTCCTTCCCATGTAATCTTCTGTGAAAAGCCCCTCTCAGCATTCATAGCCCCTTGGGCTGAGAAACATCAGCTAAGGGACACAGTTGGGATGACTCTTTCTTTGATGCCACATAAAGCACAAAGTGATAAATATTTGCGTTTTAGTTCCTGTGAATAAGAAAACAGTGCACCAGAATGGACTAAAAAGTCAATAGCATCCCTCATTAAGTCTGAAAATGGTAAAGATGCTTTCAGCATACCATCTAACAAGTGGCAAGGATCTCCTACAGGGAATCACTTCAGCTCGGGTATCAATTTTGACAGGTCAACCCGCAACTTTATTATATACGTAGCTGAATCACTGCAAATACAAACAATATCACTCCAATCTTTGGTGAACTTGGAAAGAACCTTTTTTGCAGAGCATTACAAGTGATACTGAGTTCACTGCTTTCCAAAAGTCTGGTGTTATGTTTTCACCACTATCCCAGATGCTTGGTGATATATATACTTGTCACTATGCCTTGCATTGAATGTTTAAAGCCTGAGGTGTTGGCAATTCACCTACTATCAATACTGACCCACTAGCAACTATGGTCTGATGTATTAAGGGTTTTTACCCATTCTCTGTGGGTAAATGGGAGGACACATATTAGGAAAGTTTTTTATGAAACCAGCCATTTTACCTATCAGTGAAAGAATCAAATGCAGCCAAAATATCAAATATGAGTTTGATATTTTCTGATTCTCTACAGTTTATATAATAAATAAACTAAAACTAAAACATGAAACTAAACCCTGCACCTTTAGACCAAAGGCCACAAAACTGAAAAAAGTAAAAGGAAGAAGAAACCACATTTTTGTGGCATCCCCAAAGAACAAAACTCAAGCAGAATAATGTTAGCCAGTCTTCCTTACTGCTAGCTTGTATAAAAAAGTTACATTGTATTGATACCTTCAGGGAAAAAAAATGCCTCTTTCACTCTCTTTTTCCTTTCTTTGAATGGCATTTAGTTTGTGGTTGTGCAGGTGTTTTTTCAGTGTTTATATGTTTTCACCGGTGAGGGCTATTTATCTTTCAGTGGGGTTTTATCAGTTTTTATAGGTTTAAACCTAAAACCCCACAGCCTAATGATTCATTATGTCACATTTCCAAACTCATCAATGATGCAACATCTGTGAAGTCTTCAAAATTAAAGTGTTGAGGCAGTGAGACATCCACCTTCTATCTATAGACTGGCTCCATCCCGCAGACAAAGGTAAGTCAGCAATGTGTGATTCCTTGCATAACTCCAGATCAGTTATGAAATGTAGAGTGACACAAGCTGGACTTGCTCACCTTTATGAATTTCACAAAGATTTTGCCAAAACCTTGATGCCCCTGCATAATGCAATACCATCACCAAAAGTGAACATATCTGGGCCATGGCTAGAATTTGCCATTGACGCATCTGAATGAGTGTGGATCACTGGTATGAGTGAAATTCATGTTTTTATATTGTGACTAAATAGATATATTGTACATCTACACTGACTAGTTTGGCATATTGTGTTAGGAAATGTCATTGTAGTGAAGGTTTATTGTACATATATGTATCCTAAGATTTGGTGTAGTATGGAGTAGCACTTATGACTGCATAACAATGTCTGAAAATGTTTGGAAAACATATGCAACTTGACCTAATATGAGCTTACATTTACTCCATAGCTAACATGGAAGCAGAAATGGCCAAAATCTTTGGACTATGATGGGCACGCTATGGGTACATACATAAGATTGCCCATGGATTCCGCAAAATGGGGCGCATTTACAAGAAGGTGGAGGCTGCAGGCATTTGGGGATCATGTACCAGGTCCCAGTAACAGAAGACCCCTACAGCAACAGGATCTCAGGGTGACATGCAGCAGCAGGGCAGCACACAACCCACTCCTGGACCTTCAAGTGAAAAGCAGCTAGCAGGCACAGGGCAAAAAAGGGCTGAACATGCTGCACCCTCTAAGTTTAACTTGTTGATGGTCCAATGGTTGCGATGGTCGGATAGGAGGATGGCTAGGGTTGAACAAGAGCAGGCCAGGAGGCACTGGAGTGGATTGGCACCCAGATCTAACTTTCCCTCTGAACTTACCCTTCCCTGTTTTTTCATAGTTGAAAATGTTTTTTTCACTAGGCATAGTTATAGTCAGGGTTTAGTGTAGGTTTAGATGTAGTTTAGGTAGGTTTTAGATAATTAAGAAGTTTTTAGGTAGTAGTTTTTTAGTGAGTTTTTGTTATGGCTGTCTTGTAGGTGAGTGGAGGGTTAATGTTTTGTGTTTAGGAAATCTAAAAAAAACCTGAAAAAATATAAAAAAGAAAATCCAAAAGAATATATATTGTTTAGGCTTCATTGTGTAGTTAGTATATTTTTAGGATGCAGTTAATGTTTGTATTGTACTGAGCTATGTGCATTAAGGACAGTGGGAGCTGATGTTTAATTGTCATCGGTCAGTAGTGTTTCAGATAGATTATGCTTCAAATAAGGTAGTATAGGCTAGTGTTAAGGATAGTTAGTGTAGAATAGTTAGGGATGTTTAGTAGTTTTAGGTAATACTTTTTCCTATTTAATATATTAACCATTAATATGTATTTGCCCTAAGTTGGTGCTATTGTGTTAGGTGAGTACATGGGGCAGATATACAAGGAAGTGGTGCAGCGTGGCACTGCAAGCCCATTGGCTGCGCAACACTGCGGCACTTCCGAAGCACAGGGATGCTACATATTTACAAGAATATGTCACATCTCTGTGCTTCCCCCTGCGCTGGCGCACAAACTGCAGCCATGCGCTGGCGCAGGAACCCTTGCATCATGGTGCAAGGATGCCTGCGTCGTGGAGAGATTGTTTTTGTGCAGGAAGGGGCACCTTCCTGCACAAAAACAATCACTACAGACATTTTCCTCTTTCAATGCATGCTGTAGAATAGAGCCCGCATTGAAAGAGGAAAAAAAGAGGAGAAATGAAAACATTTCTCCTCGTTGCACCTCGGTTCACCACCTCTAGGGTGGCTTAGCATTCAGACGCATCTCCAGATTCACGATTTCTCGTAAATCAGGAGATGTGTCTTGTTCCATGTGTGTTGCGTGGGCACACCCACAGCAACACCCACAGCAACACCCATGGAACGCCCATTCAACGCAAAGTGCTACGTGTGAAGGGGCCGAATTTAAAAGGAGAGGAAAAGTCATGCAGGGTGGCTTTTCTTGTCCTTATAAATATGGTGGAGCCATGTGCTCCACCAGTACATCATGAAAAGTGACGTACGGGTGGCCCAGGGGGCTTGTAAATCTGAGTACATTATAGGCATATGTTGTATTGTCAGAGGCTTCAGGACAACTGTAAGTCTACCTCACATTTGAGTTATGTCTGGAACCATTTCCATAAGTTAGACTCAGTATTCAATTTTACACATAGCACCCCGTGTTAAAGGGAGTAGGTAGGTTTTTATTTAATGTGTCCTTTTATCACAGAATGCCGCTCCCGGCTTGCATTGTGACCTAAACTGCTCGATAGCATTAACACAAACACCCAGCACCAATATGCAACATGATCTGCATTGTTGTGAGGATTATATTGCATGGAGAAGTGTGGCTCACTGGTTAGAAGCGGCAGACCCTGAAGAAGAGGTCGGCCTGGGACCAGGGTTCAATTCCCGACGCGGCAGGGTCTTGGGTCAATGTCCGCGGACTCGATAATTCTCGCTTAGGTGCCTACGCTAATCATGGGTCCCACTCTGCAACTCTGGGCAATAGTTTGCTTAATCTCCACAACGGCCCCAGCAACGCCGGGGATGCCTGGCTTCACCTTGGGGTGCCCTCTCACAAGGAAAGCCAGGACGGGTTCCCCAGCGGTATACAGCGCCAGGACACCACGTAACGCGGTAACAGTGCGCTTTACAAGTATACTTACATTACATATATTTGTGCACGAAGTAACACCTGCCTGGACACGTCCATCATAATTGGTATTTACTTCTTGCTCGGTGTGCCACATCATGCAGCTCACTTAAAAGAAATCTGACAACAATATTTTTTGACCATATGTCTCCCATTTACCCCTACCCTGGAGAGGTGTAGCATTAATACAGGTTCACCGGCCTTCCAACTATGCAAAACAAGTATGTGCAAATGATTTTATATGTGCATGAACTCTCACTCAACACGTGAGGCCTCTTTTGGGCAGAGTAACATAAGCCAGCTATTTTGCCCTGTGTTGCATTATTTAACATGTACCAGTATACACAGAGTGAGGCAAAGTGCACTTGCATATCTTGGCTACTGTCATTCATGGTATTGGGTTGCTCTTATGCATCCTTCTGTGGTATAAGTACAATGCTAATCCATGAGGACTATGGACATTTGTTTCTGGCTAGTATTGGTACAACCATCCAGAGTTTTGTATTGTTGTTTATCTTAGATGTGAGCAGTGATGTTTTCATATATGGGAATGTTGTTGTAATCTTTATAGTGCAACATTTATGTTGCCATTTGTTACACTGTTTTGTCCGCACATGCCTCAGGCATCCCATTTATAGGTGGCAAGTTTGTGTGTACTTTGCAAGAACCTTCTGTGTGTCTATCAAGAGAATGCATCTTGTTGATACACTCTAATATTACATTGATAAGGCACACATTGCTCATCATAATATTGCAATGGATGTAATTGGAGTAGGCGCACATACAAAGGAAGCATGTGCAATTAAGTTGAGTACACTTTTCTTCAGCCTAAAAAAAGTGAAGGGTGTTTTGGTTACATTATGTTTGGAGACTGTTAAATCACAACCAAACAAATCTCATAATGCTTTCTAAAAATAATATTTATTTTCTTCTAGAGGATCCTCACCTCACATTAAAATACGTGAGTAGGTTTTTAAACAGAAAATTTACAAACACATGTGCCAAATCATTAAGTATTGTCTGTAAAAATACATTAGTATACACGTTACAACACATTTACATGTGTGTAGTGAGATCAGTGAGGAGGAAAACATTCCCATACTCAGGTTTTGCATGCTTTCCAATCGGCATGTCTTTTCTCACAATATAACTGCATTCAATCGTGTTCCTGGGACTATTTTGTAATTTTTAAATGTATGCATTGTAAGTAAGTTATTTCTTAAATCATGGATTCCAGTTGAGGCATTGTTGCATGACACTATAATTACTCAGGTCTCTACTGGGACTAAGTGTGTCTCCTGTAGTTTTTAACACACATAGGGGGTCATTAGGATGGCGGACGGACTTGCGTCCGTCCGCCACCCCTGAGTTTGAGGGACCGTCCGCATGGGCAGCGGCGGTCCCTCCATAGCAATTAGGATGTGACCGCCACCCTGGCGGTCACATCCTGTATGTTTTACATTGCGGCGGATGCTGCTTGAAGCAGCATCCGCCGCAATGCAAAAAACGAAAGGTGTGCATTTGCATGCACAAAGCGGCAGGCACCGCGCGGTGCCTGCCGCTTCGTGCACGCAAGGGCAGGGGGGTACCACAGGTACCCCCCATGTGCACCCCCCACGCAACCTTCACCCAGGGCGCCCGCAACGGGCCCCCAAAGTGACTGTCCGTATGCTTTTCCACGGCGGAAAAGCCGCCGCGGAAAAGCATGACTCACCCTGCATCCTAATATGGCTGGCGGTGTCTGATAGACACCGCCAGCCATGTTATTGCTTTTCCGCCGTGGTCGCCTTCCGACCACGGCGGAAAAGCGGCGGACGGATTGGGAGACCCACCAGCCATCCTGATTTGGCGGTGGGTCTTTCAGGCCTCCTCGGCAGATTTCCCGCATACTCCGGGCCGGCGGTGGCTTCCGCCGGCCCGGAGTATGCGGGAAATCCGCCATCCTAATGACCCCCATAGTATTTAGGGGCACAAGTGGGCAAGATAAACTACTGCACAAACAAAGAGTACTGTCCTGGGTTCCAAGGAGGGTGACATAATGTCCTATACAACACAGATAGGAAAACTGGCCAGGGGACACTCACAAATGTTTACTGGGACAAACTACCTCGGAAACTGGGTAACGCTACATCTTCCTCCTCTGATAGGTGCTCTGCCCCCGTGAACTTTATGGTGTTCGAATGGGAGGCAGCTCAGAGATAGTACTAGCCTCAGACACACACACATCAGAGGCAGAAGATGTAACTGCCATGTTCCCAACACCATTTGTGAGTGCCAGTAAGGCAGTGTGGTAGTCTCTTGTGAGGGTTTACTAGTTAGCCAACAAAGCAACATCGTGGCTATCGAGGGCACTTGCTGATGCTATCAAGGAGTCTATCTTGGCTTCCAGGGACCGGATGGATGTATTAATGGCCCCCAGCTGCCTGACAACTTCACTAGTGTCAGATACTGAAGGCTGCTGTTGATGCTCCTTCTGCATCATGACACCAGCAATGTCAGCTAGGGACTCATCAATCCCAGGGAGCCAAGAGTAGGTGTCTGTGATATCCTTTGTCAACCCCTTGTTAGGGCTAAGACACCAATGGACTTCTTCAAGAATGCCTGCTATGATCTCTATCCCAAACTGGCCTTCATCAACAATTCGCTGCCGGACACCTACCACTTGCCATTGAAAAGCAACTTGGGGGCCCTCAGAGTCCTCAACTGTGATATAAAAGGTTGATGGTCCATGGCCAGTATGTGTTGGGTAATCTGGAGTCCAAACAATGTTAGCTTACCTTGCCAGTACTGGAGGAGTAGTTTCAAAAGTGTCCAGAATCTGTTGGAAGGTGTCTTCATCCATGGGGGGCAGGATAAGGTGTCTTCATTCATGGGGGCAGGATGGTGTCCTCAATAGGTTGGGCATCAACGACAGGCTGATCTGCAGGGGGTGTTGTTTGTCCGTCTGGAAAGAAATATTAATATGTTACAAAGATGTCATGATTGATTATGGCATAAGTTATTTCTATAACATTCAGAGATTATTTTTCTGCACAGGGGTATGTGAAACATATGTTTCTACAAGTGAATATGTTAATGTTGTACTATTGTTGTTTTCACATGGCAACATATGAACATTGTTCACACAACCTCAGTATTCACTAGGGGGACTATTTGTGTAACTTTCACACAATACAACCCAGCTAGGCAGCTTGGTGCCCGGCCTATAGAGTGAGTGAAGGAATGAGCCACATTTTATATGTTACTGTACGTTTCTGCTGTCTGCCTGCACTGATGCAAATTTGGCTTCTTGGCACCACTGCAGAGACCACTGCATCATATAGCAAGGGTGCCTGGATTTGCTCTAGCCATCAGTTTGTGGCCCAGCACTAGCCAAGAGATACTAAATATTGCATTCCCTCACATTATCGTGCACTCTGCATTTCACACAGCACTAAACACCAAGCTGCCTTCCTGTACTGTCTTGCATGCAATTTGCACATTATTGCTCTCTAGGGCTCGTATTTCACAATCATCCACATAACACTACACAGCAAGCCACCTTTCTGCACTGCATGAAAGGGAAAGTGCATGTACATGCCATGATTCTAATTCAATTTTTGGGGTGAATTCTGTAGTTTCATGGCACACACAGAGTGAACTCCGTATTTCCACAACACCAAGAGATAAGGAGCATTTCTAAAGTGGATAGCCTCTTTCATAATTGGAAGTATGCAACAGCTCAACCTTACTTAATTTCCTCAGAACCCAAGGAGCTCATCTGCAGAGTCCAGCAAATCTCTTCACTCAGCTCCACTCTCTTGAATTTGTACATGACTCCCCTGTCAATCATAATTTAGACACAGGGACTGTACATGGGACCTCGGGGCTGTACATCATTCTTTACACTGATGACGCCCAGATCATACAATAACTCTCAGGAGACACCAACACCACCAACGTTTGTTACATTATGCCATTGACCAACATGGGTAACTGTAGGTGGAATTAGTTGCTCATACTCAACCTTACAAGATAGAAGTGATGACATTCTACAACATATACTCACTCTGGTTTCCCACATGACTATGCCCAAACACCTCACCATACACTCACCCCAGATAACTGACCATCAGCCTAGTAACCTATCTCACAATGAGACTTCAAATTGCCACAATCCCCTCCACCTGCTTTCACATTACTTGCATGGTTAGGCATTTCTTCTTATGGGTCCCTTCTGACGCCTGTAGGACCATCACCTAGACCTCATCACATATAGAATGTAGTACACCAATACCCTCTACAACTGCATCTCTGTACACCTGCTACACAGGAGGCAAATAATCCAAGACACCACTGCCAGACAATTACACAGCCTACCTTGTGGCACGCACATCACGTTGCATCAGAAAAATACATTGGCTCCAAATTCAGACACACTGGCAGTTCAAAAAGCTTAGCCACACCTACAAGGCATTACAATAACAGGGACTCACCTAGCTCACACATCATCTACTCTTCCATCACCAGTCAAGAACCTACACTCTGCATCGCCCAAATTCACCCACACCCCCATATCCACATGAGCAAGACAGGAGGTAGGTTGTTCTCAGATATGCCAGGCTACACCTGGAACAACCCCCCCCCAGCACATCAGTTCAGCTGCACCAAACATGGATTTGTGCTGGAAACTATACACCTGGCTCTTTGAGTGCTACTAGTTGCACTGCACGCGCCTACCCAGAACCTGGAGACACTCTTGGGTGACACATTGACTGACTTTACATTACAGTACACTTTTACCTACCTGGCCCCAACACAAACACAATTGTGTCATGGTGCAAGGGGGCCTGCATTGGCACTGTATTCTGTAACTTGTAGTCCTATTTTGTGAAGGGAGGAGTGACACTACAAATCCCAGTATTGAAAGGAAATTCCTTGTCTCTGTTAGCACAACAGACATGGACATGGAAAACTTGCCAGGGCTGCGCTGGGCTGGTATAATTGTTACTGCCTATGGACAGGGCTGTTATGTGAAGGATGAGTTAAGATGTGGGGCAATCCCGCCTTTTCACGCAGCGCACCACAGTACATCACAGCAAAGTGTGTTGCTGTATTGCCCTACATAACAGTTTGCTAACATATGGTCCCTTGTTTTCACTCAGCCTGTTGTTCTTGCTAGTCCTCAATTTCAGTGCTACCCTGCCCTCCCACTCCAGCTACCAACACTGTTAGAATGAGGGATGCAATCTGCTCCTCCAATGGATCCAACTGTCCTGAACATCAGGTCCTCCTCTGGTCCTCGTGGCTGCCTTAAGGTTTCTGCCTAGTTCTTCTGTGGTCCTTACTTGTAGTTGTGCACCCCAGGATTGTCATTTTTGTTTGTGCTGCTCAATTTATTTTGTCCACTATGGATTGCCAAATGGCATCCTTCTTACCTAATGCCAATTTTGAGGTGACATATAGGAGATGTTCATTTTTGTCACCTCACTCATTAAGATCTGGTTTTCCTCCTCATCAAAGTTGGACATCCTCTTCCTGTTCCCCTGGGATGATGGCAAGTCTTCTGTGTTGGAGATGTTACCATCCTGGCTCCCTGAGGCTCCTTCCATGCTTTTCTGTATTGAGGACTATTGCTGTATTGGTTCCATTGCTTTTTCAAATGCTCCCATGATGCAAAGCACTTCAGTGTGACACAATGCTGATTTGTGGCTCATATAGGTGGTTTATGACACACAAATCAGCTTTATGTTACAGTATTGTGTGCCAATCCTGACACCATTACTTCAGAATTCCTGAAGCTTCTTTGGCCCTTGAGCTGTGGTGCACCATCTCAAACATACGGCACATCCATGGTGAAGGGAAATGCTGCAACACATCTCAGATGTTTCTTACGCCATGCTGAGTTGTGCAGCGTTGCGTCACTGTTGATAAATATGCCTCATAGCTAGTTTCTTTCTCTCTCACTCTACCTGTCTCTCTAATTAATTAGATTATAATGCAACAAATTATGTTCAGTATAGATGCTGCTAGAAGGATATCTAGAATTGTGTAATATATATTTCTAGCAAATTGCACTAACTTGAGCACTCTGTGTTCATAATGTCAGCTTAATTACCTAGCATGAATATAAGATAATTGTAAAACAAAATCGCTAATGTATGAGTCTTTGAAGTCCTTAGAGAGTCCTAATTGTAAATGCAATCGATTCTTTGAATTACTCTGAAGGAACTGTTGTGCAAATGATGGTTGTTGGTGGTTATTTCAAAGCACACATTTGAAAAGCTATTCTGATGCTAGCAAACACACAAGCAGGGAACTAATTGCCAATAAGGCTGGATTGTCTGAATATGAACAAATAAATGTATAAAATGAAACAAATAATGGTGTTAGAGCACATTATATTGTATTTATATAAAACACTGAAAGCAATAACATATCAGCGGCGTAAGAAGGGGACGGGGCATGAGTTTTTGGGGCGGCGGCCTCCCCCGGCTTGTACCTGTGGCTGTTGCGGCAAACGCAGGATCGCCAGTCCCCCCTCCTACCTGTGGCTGTCTCGGGTGGCAAATGCAGGGACCGCCATGAGCGGCCAAAGGTCTGACCAAGCCACTGTAACTTATACCCTATTGAAGTGAAGGGTAAGATGTGTTCATATGCATACTCAGTGAAAAGCACAAGCACAATTTATCCAATCAAACATAAAGCCACAAACCACAAAGAAGTAAGGGCCATAAGGTTCTAATATTTGGTAGTAAAATACTGGTCGCAATTTGCGACAGTAGTTTTGCATCAGTAAAGAGTTTTAAAAAACTGCATCTGTACTAATTGTTCAGTTCTTAGAAATCAGAAATGTAGTTGGTCGGAATCCAACCTAACTTGTGCATATTATTGAGCTAGGTTGCAAATTCTTAGTCACTACGATTTTCTTGCCATGCCAGGGGTGGTGGCCTTCTAGGGTCAGCAGATCATCATAATGTCTCTAATTGCTTTTAGATAAGCAAACAGTTTTTAAAAAAATGCTGCTTGTTTTCCACAAATGAAAATGCGATGTGATAAAAGTAATCAGAGGTCTTATACACTGATTCCTAGTCCTAACATTTTTTTTTCAACATTCACACTGCCCTGTTTCCACATGGGTTATCATTACCTTTGTGTAGTCAGTAGAATATTAATGTTTTACAACTGGATTTCAGCCTCAGAATATTAATATATACCGCACGGAATTGGCATTTGATAGAGATGCCCTAAAATCGCCCTTCCAAATACTGATTGGGTACGGTTTTCTAAATGCATTTAATGATTCAGAAAATCTTTTCTGAATTGTTAAATGGACTAAGAACATTTGACAAGGGTCTTAAGCGTTTGCAAAGCAAACCCTGATTTACTGTATCAGTGTGTTTGTGAATGCTAAAATCCTTTTGTACATCTGGCCCTTAAACCCAGGTGACATTTTCGCTATACTTGCAAAATCTTGATTAATTTTGTGTTCCACTTGTTGTACAAAATTCCCCAAATTACGCTGCCACCACTGTTTAATGTAATTACTCTGTGTCGTGGATTTTCAAATCCGTTTGGGTGAAAATCCTCTTGCAGGGGCACAGGAAGCCAAAGGAACAAACAGGACAGGAGCAGAAGTTATTGTTTGCACTAGCTGCTTTTTGGGCTATTCGATTACCATGAATTGTGTCAAAAATAGAAATGAGGGTGCATTTAGCCCTTACATATGATGATAAATGCCAGATTTTAATTTTATTTGCATAGTTTCGTTCAATATCTCCAAAATGTTGCGTAATTATGCCTAAGGAACTTATTCATATTTCACACACTAAAGGCAAAGTAGATGAAACACTTGAAAATGTGAGGGAGGAGTCGAAATTAAATTCTAAAAAGATGCAACTTGTTTACAATCTTCATGTAACAATGGAAAATATAGAAAGTAGAGCGGTTGTAACGGGAAGTGGTAACTGTTTACTGGTGGAAAATACATAGATGTATATCACCCTCTTCAATTGTAGCTCCTTATGGTTATCAACTTGTGGGAAACCCTCCTACCCTGTGGTGCTTCTGTAGTTTTTCACAAAAATAAGCTTTTACATTCTAGTACCATGTATAGGTACATACATTATGTGCACATGGCCTCAACCATGCATTTAAACGAGTCTTCATCGTTTCCCTTTTTACCACTCAAAGGTGTGGATCAGTCTGCTGGCACGAATTAGCCTTGTGGATTTTGGAACTATTTGTAGGGTGTTGTTTTTGCTTTTTTCCCCTTATCTCCTTCCTTCAGATTGCATAGTTTATTTCACAAGACTGTGGCTTAAGCAATTTACAGCATATCATCCTTTGTTTGAAGTAGAATGCCTGCATAACCTCTGCATCTCATGTCTGTGTTAAAATCATCCCGTAATGAGAAGTGTATAGGAGTACAGCGTGAAGACTGGCTATGCTCAGTCTTCTTCCTGAGTGTCAGCTTTCATGCACCAGCCCTGCAGAAACACAGGAAGCAGCCAGTTTCACAATGAAACACCAACACTAGCAGTATAGGACACTGTGGTTAGGTATCAATGGTGCCAACCTAGTCTTCCCCAGATCCTGTCCCTAGTAGTGGTGGCCTTTCTGCATCAGCAGAGGGTGCAGTGCTACCCATGTCTCGATGGTTGTCTCTGTTAAGTGGAATAAATGGGCAGTGCAGAACCACCCTTGCCCTCACTTTGGAGACCCTCTATGAAAATGGGTTCTCATCCAACTACCCCAAGTTTTTTCTGGTTCCCTCCAGAAGGATTCAGTACAAAGGGTCTTTTTTGGACTTCAGCCTTGCTAAGGCATTTCCTAATGCTGAAAATATTACTGACATCATCCATCACATTTGACACACAGACAAGCTTTTTGACTGCCACGCAGAGACACGGCAGGTGGCCCGCCGCCAATGACTGGCGAGACGGGAACTCCGGTCAAATTGAATATGTACCGCTGCCCAATGGAATAGATATCCAACGTGACTCCGAAGAGATGATTCAATATTTACAAGGATATTTTTGGAAAAAAAACACATGCCCTTCATACCCTGATTGCTCTGGGCTCCACACGACGCTGTATGGAGAAAATGGGTTTTAGGATGTTATAAGAAATCTTAGATTTATCTTCACGCTTTTTCAACACCAGGAGCAACTTGGCCCTACATGTCTGTACTGACTTCATAGCCCTCACACTATTCCAAGTTACCCCTTTGATCTTTGGTTTTATATCTGTCCTGATGAAGACCTGCATACCAAATCCAGAAATTCTATTTAGGCGCTGGTCGGGTCGAAACAATGACATTATCGGGGAACATCCATGACAACGCGGTCAAAACACCGCTCTGCCATTACCACGCGTCTTTTACAACGCAAGTCATTACCACAACTTGCGCTGGAGGGCGCTCTAGACTCAGGAATAGTAGATTTACTATTCCAACACCTTCCCTACTGTACGTAGGCTGGAGTTGGAATAGTAAATCTTACTATTCCTAAGTCCAGCACCCTACAGCGCAAGTCGTTGTAAAAGATGCGTTGTGATGTACCGCGATCTAAAAGATTGCGTTGTAACATCATACAACCACATTATCTTTTCTGGCCTGAATTGATTACCCACATTTCTTTTGGGTGACGAGTATTCTTTCCTTGACTGTCTACTTTTATTATGGACTAAAATTAGAGTTAAACCAGCATTCAAACAGGCCGTTATTGTTTTGGCTTTTTGGGAATCACTTGGGTCAATGTTTAATTTTGAAGAAAAATACATTGTTTTCATTTATTCTTAGGATTCTTTATTTATTTTTCTATAACACTTTGCACAAGAGCACTGCTACCTTCTGAGCAACAGTATACTAATTCATGAATGTATGTCTTTAGGAAAATGTTTGCATTATAAATTGAATTCATTCTTCAAAGAAAACCAAAGGTTTGCATTTCTTTACTCTCTTCCACTGAGATCCAGTAAGAGGAGCATTGATACATAACATCATATGTCTAGTCAATAGGCCCATTCTGTTGTTTGTATCGAATTAAACCCAGGTTCTGTGACATACCTTGGGTTACCCCATTATTTTGTAATGGAATATGTTACTGACATAATCCATCACATTTGACTAAAACTTAGACAGGTTCTAGACACTTATGGGACTATAGGTGTCCAGCACCAGGGTGTTATCTTAGGGAAATTCCACAAGTGTCACCTGCATTTGCATGTGATGGGGCACTGGGAACAGGTAAAAAAAGAGTAGTCATAACTCGCCCTAGATCACGCATGCTTGTTTCAAACCTTGGAATGGTTAAGCCACTCTCCAAACCTCAAAGTGGAGTTTTTTCTACTTGTTTCAGTTGCACATCAGGTTATCCCAAACTCGCCAGTGGCAATAGTTCACACAGAAAAGACCATGGGATTCTATATTTGAAATTAACATGTTCTTCATAGTGCTGTCAGATGGCTGTGGCTCTACTGAAGTGGTCTTTTCAACAAGCCGATATACTGCTTGTGACTCCCACATTGTTGGGATAGAAAATATCAGAGCAGAAACATCAAGAAAGTGTCTTCACATGCCAGGATACAGTATCATCTTCAAGGAGGCCTCACAAGCATTCTTGAAGCTTGATGTCAACCCACAGAGTCCCTTGCCACTAATCACCAAAACACCCAAAGACAGAGCTTTACCTCTTGGACAGATAGGTGGCATGGTTCTCTGAGTAATGGCTTGATTAACTTGAGACTGGTGATGACTTGGAGAGGGTTATTTCTATGTATCTTTTCATAAACACTTCTGATGCTGATGGTTCTCCAGAATTCCAGGAAAGGCCTGAAATGCTCTCTAATCTTAGAGGTTTCAGGTCAGCATCAGTACACTTTTCGGCCTGTGACCACTGTGCTAGGAAGTCGAACTGCTATGCTGCTATAGGGACTGTCACTCTGCTGGACAGCTGCTTTGCTGTGATCTTGCCTCACTGAAATGCCCTGCTGCCTATTGTTCTCCTGTCTGGGGGAGAATCACTGCATCACTTGAACCCAGAGTGACTCTAAAGACTTGCTGGCTTGCCTCCTGTTCTATGTCTCAGGGATATCTAATAATTCAACTACCGGCATCTGCATCTGGACTCTACAGGCTGTGAGTGTGCCCTGTCAGGTGTTGCCACCCCTGTCCTTGATCCTGGAAAGTGATGCCTAAGTTGCTACTACATACAGAACCCACGTGCGGACCTGGCGCATCACCTTTGAAACTAGTGCATCACCTTCGAAATCGATGCGCCCCCTACTCAGGGAGCAGCAGCCATGCATCGCATTCAGAGCCAGTGTCTGACACTTAAAACCGACTCATCGCCACAGTTGCATGGAAAAAATCGATGCATCTCATCCACTGTGTGGCTCAACACTGACGCATTGCCCCACCTGCACGTCACATCATCGTTGATGATGACACATCACAGATCAAGCTATTTTGGTTCAGCTGGCCCAAGTGTGTCCCTGTACCTGGCTTGCGCTCCATCATGGTCGGCCTGAACTTTTGCCTTTTCACAGGTCCAGCACAAACAGATAACCCACTCAAGCTCTTATTTCTTGTAAGCATTATTTTACATTTATTCTTTAAAAATGCATATTGTGACTTCTACTTGTTGGATTTTTGTCATTATGTTCTTGTTTTATTTATCAAAGTATTCTCTAATTTTCTTATCTCTAGTGGAGTCTTTTATGGTGTTTTTACTGTGGTACTGTTTGAAGTGTTGCACAAATACTGTACACATTGCCTCTTAAGTTACGCATTACTGAGCTGTGCCAAGTTATCAGAGGGTGAGCACAGGATAATTTAGGGTGCAGTGTGACTTACCCTGACTAGGATTGTAGTTCCTGCCTGGAGAATGTGCAAACCTCTGCCAACCAGAAAGTCATTTTCTATTATTGGTGATCAGCAGTGAGGAAAGGACTTGTGTTGTGCAGTGCCATACAGTAACTAGGTGTACGTTACCCATCAACATTCAAGACCATTTTGAAATTTTTGCATTTCTCCCTGATTTGCATTTTTATAATTTTCCTCTACATCATGTCTCTACATGCCGGTTCTACATCTGGAGCAATGGGATTTGAGCTGGTTAATTTAAACAACTACACAGTGTCCCACCTTAAACACATTTGCTCGGAGATGGGAGTGCTACCAAGAAGGTGAAATTTCAAAAGGCGCAGAGGGCCTGGGCAGAAGCCCGCTCCAAAAGGAGTGATGGAATGGGTGAGCCTGAGAATGGCTCTTCTAGGCAGCCACCTGCAGAAGTTGAGGGGGATGCCCCTGAATTTGAACTCCCTGTGAGAGAAGTAAGCAATGTCTCTTCCCATGACCTATCACCGGAGGAGCTGAGAGAGAGGAGGGATGAGAGGGCTTTCAATCTACAGATGGCCAAATTAAAGGTGGAGGTCAAAGAGAAAAAATGGTGCGGCTAAGAGAGATATGGCAGAGAAGAAACTTCTTCTGGCTCAAGAGCTGAGTCTAAAAGAGCTAGATATCAAGGTCAGGTAGTCAGAATTGAACAGTGATGGTGGCAGCATACATGCAGTACCTAATGGAGACAAGAGGGTTCATATATCCAAGGATTTGGGGCCCGATGTAGGTAATTTGATTTTACCACTTCTTAAATACCGAATCATACCGATTCGGTATTTAAGAAGTGGTAAAATGGAGGGGGGGGATGTAGGTATTTCAGAATCGGTAAATACCGAATCGTTGAGATTCGGTATTTACCGATTCTGTAAATACCGATTCAGTAATGCCCATTGATTCCTATGGACATTGAAGCCCATAGGAATCAATGGGCATTACCGAATCGGTATTTACCGATTTGGTAAATACCGATTGCAGCAAGGGTGCAGGGGGTGTCACTTTGACACCCTCTAGCACCCCAAATACAGGCATGTGTGCCATGTGGCACACAGACATGCCCTAAGGGCATGTCTGTCTGTCACATGGCACAGGTGTACATGCACAGATGTGCATGTACACCTGTATTCGGTATTTTATCACCCAATAGGATTGAGTGGTAAAATACCGAATTCTGAAGGCCTGTAGCACTGTAAACAGTGCTACCTACATCTGAATCCGAATCAGTAAATTTACTGAGTCGGTAAATTTACCGATTGTGTAAAATATTGTCCCCTACATCTCAATCACCAAATACCGGTCTGTAACGGCCGAATTCGGCCGTTACCGACCGGTATTTGGTGACCTACATCGGGCCCTAGGTGCCCAGTTATGTGGTGAGAGACAACATTAACAAGTGGTTTTCCGCTTACAAGGTTGCACTGAAAGTTCACAGGGTTCCTGAGAAGCACTGGGGTGAGGTCTGTGGAAACACACACCGACAATTGGGAGAGACTCAATTCTAGCATCAGAGGTTGGGGACCAAACCAAATATATCCTCATACATAAAGACCATTTTGATCGCCAAATTTGGGCTGACTCCCAAAAAAGGATCACCAAAAATTCAGGGACAGCCAGAAGCTCCTCAACCAATCCAGGGTAGATTTTGTATACTAATCAAGTAAGGCACTGAATGGCTGCGTGAGGGGTAGCAAAGTTAGTGACAGTAAGCTGACTGACCCCCAGAAAGCTTGCTGAGGAGGTGGATCTCTGGGGTGGAACCAGAGTATCCAAAAAGGTATTAGTGGGGAACCCCATAAAGGTTGTCAGGGTTCCTAACAGAAGAAAGAGGGAGGGAAAAACTTAAAAAACAGGAGTTCTCAAAAAGCACCAAAAGTAATTCCCAAGCGAGTAGTGTTAACCAGTCCCAGTCCAATCCTAAGAAGAAAGGGTTCTTTGACCAAAGGACTGCAAGGTTTGCATCCCAATGTACAGAGTGCTGCAAATATGGGCACACCAAGGGTGACTCCAAATGTCAGAGGGCATAGCTCCTCCACCGGTGGGCAGATAAACGGGTTGGCAAGTGTAGTGCTTGAGGAGGAGGTAGTCCCAGTTCGGTATAAACAGAGGTGACCCTAGATTCCCTTGGAGGTACAGAAAAGGTGCTAAAAGCCCACATGCCTTCAAATACTTCCAAGTATAGGAGTTTAGTCACCATTAATGGGCAGTGGGTGTAGGCTCTGTGAGACACAGGAATCAGCATGGCAACTGTCAAGTTTCAACTGTTGTCTGCAGAGCAGGTCCTACCTACACATTCCATCAAGTCTTACTTGCTGACAATCACAAGAGCCATCTACTGGTAGCTCTGGTTCCCTTTGAGTGGGGGTTTCAGGTTCTCTGAAAGTTGCTGTGAGGCACGCCATGCCTGCTGATTGTTTGCTAGGCAATGACCTGGACCACACTACCTGGATGAAAGTAGAGCTCAAGTCTAATTTGGAGATAATGGGATTCCTCAGTGGGCCTGTATGACTACACGAGCTACTGCTGCCTGGAAAGGGAGTCAAGGATGTCTGGAGCCTGGAGCAATGGCCCAGACAGCTGCCAAGGAAAGGGGCAAGGGGTTCAGGAAACCGGTCCCTGAAGTTTCTACGCTAGAGGTTGACAGGGGCCCTGAAAAATAGGTCACTGAGACAACCAGGGAAGACATTGCTGTCGTTAGGTGACCTACATGAGCTTGTCAGCTGGCAGATTGAGAGTGGATCCACCGAGAGGAGTTCTGCCAAGTGCAGAAAGAGTGTCCCACTCCTCAGCCCATGCAGCAAGTGAAGCCTCTGAGGATCACCTAATCTAATTGGAGAACATATCCTCTATAGAGAGTCTAGGGTTCATGGTGCTCGGGCAGCCCATGTGCTGATGGGCTCCCAGTATTACCGGACCTTCCTACTGGATTTGGCTCATGATATACCCCTGGCGGGACATTTGGGGCAAGACAATACCTTTGCGAGGATTGTCTGCCACTCTGTTGGCCATGAATAAAGGCAGCTTCGGATGAATTCTGCAGGTCCTGTCCCAACTGGCCAGTGGGAAATCAGGTGAAAAGCACAAAGGTCCCCTGATCCCTCACTCATCGTTGGAACCACTTTTGAAAAGGTGTGCACCAATATCATTGAACCCTTGGACCCCAAGACAGCCCTAGGCAACAGGTTTGTCCTGGTCTTGATGGACCTTGCCACCCGCTACTCAGAGGCAATCTCTCTGATGTCAGTGACTGCACCTGTGGTGGCAAGAGCTCTGATGGTGATCTTTACCAATGTTGAGTTCCCCAAGGAGATAGCGTCTGACAGAGGCACTAACTTCATGTCTGCATACATGAAGTCCATGTGGAAGGAGTGTGGTACAACTTAAAAGTTCACCACATCCTATCTCCCCAAACCAATGGTCTTGTGGAGAGATTCAACAAGACTTTGAAGGGCTTGTTTATGGGCCTGCCTGACCCCATGAGAGGGACGTCCTCTTGCCATTCCATCTCTTCACCTATTGCATTCCTATGAGTTGTCCTGAAAATCATGCTATCCTTGTGAAATGTTGTGTACAGCTTGGCCTGATGGTTCCTTATGCACCTGGTAATTGCTACAGGCACTAGAAGTGTTCGATTTTTATTCAAAGCAAAAGACACACAATGGATGGATGGAATGCAGAACAAATCAAAACATTTCCCCTAGTCTAGAGATCTGGGTTAAATCCATCATTCTTTTGCTCACCATGCTACCCCAGTTTAGACCTGGCCATATGCAAATCAGTCTTGATCCCGTGCCTCATGGGAACAGTCCAGCCCGAACTGCCAAGCCAGGTCCTCCCTGGACCGGAAACAAGCATCCTAGGACCGGTTACGAGGTTTCACCCCTCTTCAGCCAGGATAGCTTGATTCCAGTGGCACCGTGAGCCCAGGACCCACGTCTGGGCATACCTGGTGTAGTGTGTTTATCTAGATACCTGAATCAATATTCCTATTCTTTGCCCTTGTGTGGTTATAAATCATAAATATCCCTACAACGGCATAGAAACCCTTTTCATAATTCAGTCATAGCGCATGCTGTCACATTAAGCAAGCCTATTCCTCCAGCCCCCTAGAAAGCACACCGAGTTCTTAAACAAATCCAAGCCTCCAGCAACCTGGGAAATCCCCGCTGCTTTGTTTTGATTTCGTCCGAGAACTCCTGTAAAGCACTGTAAGAACGACCAGTTCTTAGTGACATCTTTATTGACGTCTTATGTCCAGCCTTACGTCAAACCCGGCACCTTTCAGGTATAAATATACCAACGTTGCCTTAAGCAAACACACGGTGGTAATCCTGGAGCAGAGCAGCTATCTACTTCCGAAGAGCCCAGCTGATGCGAGAGCCCACGGACGCTGCCCCTCCCTTTTGACGCGCTGAGAAAGACGCTGTCTTTTCTCCTGCCGAGCAATCCAGCCTCCGGCGTTTCCAGCTTACCCTTGCGGGTTGCTGGGATACCGAGTCCTGAGAGAGAGATACCAGCCCTCCTGCCTTCTAATGCCCAGGTACTGAACTGACTAAACCCTTACAGAGAATTCTTGAGTCAGATTCTTGGCAAAACAAACTTAACTTAAACTGCTACTTACTTACTCCCTCCCACGTATTAGGCTTAGGTCAGGTACACCGGGGTAGGCGTAGTTAGAAGCACCAGTTGAGTACGATTAGTCAATGTATATATGTATGTATCTATTTTATCCATTTTAAAGTATCATATGGCTAAGAAACCATATCAATGCTTTTACAGTATTATTTCATAATCTTGCTTTTACTGTATGCACTTTACTTAACTATAAGTATTGCAATTGTAGCAATTCATTTCTCTTGTATGAGGAAAGAGACTGCTCAATAAATAACACCTTTTATTGAAAACGCCTCTCTCTCTTTTTCTCTGCAATCTGGTGAAACTAAGTACGCACCTTTGACTGAGTGAAATAGCTGTCTTTTGTTTTCACACGACTCTAGAGAGATACTCTTAATCAGGGAGAGCAAAGTTGTCATGTTTTATGGTTGTCAGAAACTAAATCCCTTCTTGTCTATCCAGGGAGGTTAAACTCCTCCTCGCTTATTCGAGAAAGTTTCTTGTGAACTCTGAGCTAGCTGGCAAAAAACTTAAGTCTAATATAGTCAGTAGAGACCTAGTTAACCTCAGTCCTACGTCTACACTACTGAAGATATTATTCCAATGCGCAGAGCCTATTGGGACTATAGGAACTACACTACATGGCGCCCAACGTTTGGTAAGGCGATAAATCTAACGCAAGACGTTAGAGTAACTCAGTCGTGCTTTTTCACACAGACCCTTTCTCCCGTAAATACTCCGAAGACGTCTGGAGTGGGTCAAAGGTTAAAATCCGCCGGAACTTAGTAGGAAGAGATTTCTATGTATAGTTTTTGGTTTATACAATGTTGAAGGATACAGTGTTCCAAAATATTGTGCACCTAATCTTTGTTTCCTTGGAAACCTGATCTGCAACAAAAAACCTTCCTGTCAGTAAAATGTCAGACGGTGAAGGAGATAGGGAGGCAGCTAGAATAGCAGCTCAACTCCTAGAGGATGACAATAGTCTCCTGCAAACCGACCCGGATGCAATACTCATTCCGGTCAACATAAAAAAAACTCTAACTCTTAAACTTATAGAAAATGGACTAACATCGAGAGGTGGTACAGTCATATTTGTAATTGAGGCACATGAATATCGGCAGACAGAGGTATTCTATTCATGGATAAACTTTCCATCAGCAAACGCTGTCACACATGAATTCCACTATTACAAAATAGAGGAACCACCGGATGACTACACTCCTTTTGAGGAGGTGGAAATCCCATTAAAATACCAAGAGCACCTGCTCTGGTTTAAAGGCACCCTAAAACATAATAATCACATCACCAGGCTCGGTCCACTAGGTAGACCAGGAGCAACATGGCCGGTTCTAGCCAGCTACACACCACATCCCGACATCGAAAAAATGTCAATACCAGAACTTTTAGCACAGCTAAAACAACTGATTAAAATTCATAGACAATTAGTCCAATATGTAATGCGGACTTCAACAGTCCAACCAGCTTCTAACATTCCACAGCTGACCCCTCATCAGGGGAACATAAATAAAATAACACCACAGAACATACAGTCATGTCTGGGTAAAGTACCCATAAAACGGGAACAAATTCCATTCTGGTTAGCACAAAAAATCACTCAAATAGAGGCAGTATTTCCGGATACTACCCCTACTGAGAAACACAGAATTCTGACTATCTGCCTTCCAATGGGGATCGCACCACATGTGGAGGACTGTGACACTTGGGGCACAGTTTTTGCTTCCATTTACACAAAAACACATGGTGTTCCGTCCATGGCGGTAATACCAGATGTGATAAGACAGATTCAAAACGAATACGGTCCAGAACCTGCTTTAACTCTGGGTATGAAATTACTGAAAGACTTCAAGCAGGTCTCAGCTTTATTATTATCTAACATAAAAGGAGAAGCAGCATCTGTGGCGATCCACCAGAAATTGAAAGAAACAGATATAGCAGAACAGCCATTTGAACTTGCCAGAATCATAGAAAAATCCTATGAAGAACTAGGAAGAGATAGCTTGGGTGGGAAACCAGTAAAACCCCAACTAACTGAAAATCCTGAAAAGATATTTATTAAAATAATCTAAACACTCCAAAAAAGAGCTGGGATGGAAATAAACAATCCACTCCCAAAGAAAAAAGATTCCAGTCCAGAGGAAAGTCTCCTCGGCGGAGAGAAAGGTCTCCGGACCAAGGACACAAGTCTCCCCAGAGGGAGCCCTCTGAAAAAAGATACAACCTTAGAAATAGGGATAATACGAAGAAACCTGATAGATATCAAGATATTGATACACGTCCCTCTTGATCTTTTCAGACTTCCTCGCAGAAATCGGAAAGAAGAGGATGGTCAGAACACAGGGAAGAGCACGTCAAGTCCAAAGACAAAGAACCTGCTCATCAAAGTAAAAAAACGCAATTTCCAAAAAAGAAGGTAGCCAGCATTAAAATAATCAAACATGCCGAGGATCCTGAGGACACAGCTGAAAAACAGAGAGTGGGCTCAGACAGCGCAGCAGAAGTGAGCATAGCTCGCAAGATCCTGATGAATCATCTGGAGACAGTGGACACGAATGAATACATTTAGGTGGAAACTGCAGATACCAGAGTTAGCAAACCTCATAAAATATACGAAATAACATTACGTATAGAGGGAGATAAGACTAGGAAAATAAGGGGTCTATTTTGGGATAACCTCTCCAAAGGCTATGACATCCTTTTAGCTGAAAAAGACTGGCCACCGGAGTTTGTCAGGGAGTGCCCTCATGGCGAAGAAATGATTATGCCTGCCTTCTCAAATCACATTCCAATTCATAAAAAATATATTCTTGCAAGAAAGTGGGCAGTAGCCCAAGCTCCTGCATTATATAAAAACCATGTTGAATGGGATGAGGACTCTCCTCCTCACAAAATCCAGTTAAAATGTCAACCAACTGCACAGAGGCAGTACCCAATTAAGCAAGAAGCTAAGAAACAGGTCAGGGAGACCTTAAATCAACTTGAATACCAGGGGGTGATTGAAACTTGCACCTCACAAATGAACAATCCTTTGTTTCCTGTCTCCAAGCCAGACGATTCATATCGTCAAGTTTTGGACTACAGACACCTTAACTCATGTTGCAAAACTTTTGCAGTACAAAACTCACATAGTGCAGCACTAATGAATAACATCGTGCGCAAAAAATACAAAACAACATTAGACATCTCTAATGGATTCTTTTGTCAAAATATAGCACCTGAAACCAGGTATTTGACTGCTTTCTCAATAATGGGCTCGCAGAAAAATTCTGTTGACTCCCACAGGGGTTCAAAAACAGCCCAGGATTATTCTCAGCAAGAGTAAAAGAGTTACTACAACTGTATGATGATGAGGCATTATCTTATGTCGATGACATCTATCTAACAGATGATGACTTGGATACTCACTTGAAAAGAGTGAACACCATAATACTTGGGTTCGCAGCAGAGGGTTACAAATTCAACTTTAAAAAGTCACGAATTGCCCATCTAACTGTCCTGTTTTTAGGATATGAATTATCAAGTGAAGGCAAAAGCCTGGCAGACAATTCCTTAGAGAAATGTGCTGTAATCCAAGCACCAAGAACGCTGAAAAACTTACAATCAATTCTAGGTTTCCTGAATTTCGGAAGAACTTACATTCTAAATTATGCAGAGAGGGTTAAACCTCTCTATGAACTAATAAAACCAGATTTTAAAACAATCAATTGGACTCAAAAACACACAGAAAGTTTGAGATCATTGCAAACAGACATGTTAGCTAAAACAAAATTGCAAACACGCGATAACACACGCAACCTTGTAATCCGAGTCATCCCAGGAAGATGCGGATTCACATACCTGACCTCTAATGAGGGAGAAACGGTACCAATAGCATACAAATCACATTTGTACACAGAAGCTGAAAAAACATTCAGTATTAAGGAAAACATTGTACATGCGGTTCAAACAGCTGTAGCAAAAGAAAGAGACCAAGCCGAAGGCAGACGGATTACTGTTAGAACAGCAGAATCAGCCTTTGAGGCATTAACAAGCCCATGTAATTTACCTACTGTGGCATTTAATCCAAAATGGATACAATGGGAAAATTCTCTTGCTACAGAAAAAGTGAAATACTATTTTGACCCAGAAATGAAAAAATTAAAAAATCTAGAATATGAAAGAGAATATCCTCTGCCAATAGACATTCTGCCCAAACAACAGTACGCCTGTGTAATATACACAGACGGATATGCACAACCCTCAGTTTGGGGAAAACAAGCCTATAACGCCACATGTGAGATTGCTAAATACGTGTGGCGCGGAGGTAAATTGAGACCTCTGGTAACTAAATCACACTCTGTAGAAAATAATTCAGATAAACAAACTGAAGAAATAGCGTTAAAAATGGCGCTAGATAATGCCGATTGCGAATTCCCAACACTAATAGTGTGCGATTCATAATACTGCGTCAAATCATACAATAACGACTTGCAGAAATGGGTTCAAAACGGTTACAAAGATGACACAGGTGCCACAATAAAGCAAAAATCGCTTTGGGAACAAGTAGTTCTTTTACAGAAAGAACTACCAAAGACTCACGTGATACATTCATTGAGTGATGAACGTGATGGCGTTCATGTTTCAGGGAATTCATTGGCTGAGACAGCCACAGCGGAAGCAACTAAACAGGCTTCCGTAGCTACAAAAAAGCGTTCAGGAAAATACGTAGACGGGGAAACGATGCTGGCGGTAAAAACGTCATCAAAAGGCGACTGTGCAGAGCTACCCGTCAACTATCCACTCCATTATACCTACGTAATCGATGCAAACTCCGTTCCTTTTGCTCAAATCCCTGGAGTGGGGGATAGGGTAATTCCAAACACGAACAGGAGAAACTTATTAATAGCAGACGCACATATGGGTGAGGGCCTAAGACACCTTAAGATTAAGGAATCTCTGAAGGAATTACAATCAATATACTGGTGGCAAGGAAGGAGCCTGCAAAACTACAAATTTGCATTTTACTGTCAAAACTGCAACAGAGATCGCAGTGGCGAACCACCGGGAGTAGTACCAATGCCCTTCTTTTAAAATCACAAGAATATCAATACGAAATACCCAGAAAAAAATGCGTTCCATTAATGTTAGTATTTAAGAATAGTTTCACTTAAAATGTAGACCCCAGCTCTCGGCTGACGTCTGAACTGTTATAAAAGATTTGCGAGTCTATAGCGGCATAGACGCAATTGGCATGCTACACTCTGACTAGGGTCCTGCTTTTAGCTCTCGAGCTTATGAGGAGGCCATTACCAGCATGGGCATTGCATTGCGGGAATCTTATCACTTCCTTCCTGAGGGAAATGGGATGGTGGAAAGAAAAAACCGAGACATAAAGCAATCTATAACGGCAAAGGTATTAGGTTCGGGGGTTGGGTGGGTCAAACATTTAATAAGTGTCCAACGTAGTCTTAACAATCTGCCAAGAAATTCTCTAAAAGGTTTCAGTCCGTACGAACTATTGTTCGGGACTAGAATGCATATCCAGGATCTCGATAGTCAGACTTCAGTGGTAGAATGAAAATGCTTTGATATCAAAGATAGTTTGGCTATTTTACAGGACTTAAATGAAAAAAGAAAAGACCTGAGCAACACAAAGTTGAAACAACAGCCAACAGCCACTGAAGAGAAACCACCTGTCCCAGCAAGTCCTGTCTGGATTCCAAAGATTGGGGATCTGGTCAGAGAGAAAATCACGGTGAAGAAGGAATTTGGGCCTTCTTACAGAAAAGCAGTACCTGTCTTAGCTATCAACGGAACAAGATCAGTTGTAATACCGCCCCTTGCTGGTAAAAAGGAGAACCGAGTTGTATCCATCGACCTCGTTAAACCACAATCATGTGGCCAATAATAAGTAGTACGCCAAGTGGACTCCCAAGAAGTAGCAGAACACCAAAGTTTGCTACAAATCAAGAGGTTCAAACTGAGAGACTAATCACATTTGATAAACCTACAGTGAATCAACAAGGACTATGCAACAAAGCCATGGAACTTATGCCTCTTGAAACCCAAATTGCAACAATTCGTCAAGAAACACCTGTCTACAACGATGTAGCCACAGACTATACTAATGAAACAAAGAAAAATCCAGAAGCAATTCCAATAATTGACAGAACTGCATCAGGCTACTTCATCAATTTCGATGACTTTTCAGAGGATCCGAGCAAACCTGAGGAACAGCCAACAACAACAGAACTTTTAAAGACAAAACTAAAGAACTCTTTCATCAACTACAAGAAACCTATCTGATTTCCCCATGGATTGAATTTTGGGTGGTGCTAGCTGTACTTTTCCTCCTGCTTTGGCTCATCATGGTGCTATGCTTGGGACACTTCATTGAGGGAAAATATGTTACAATGGACACAGCAAGCCAGAAAATCAACCTGGTCCTAAAGCCACACAAAGTCTTCACACATCGAGAAAAGAGAACTTTCTTCAGTAAACTTCACAGCCAATCTGATACCCAGTGGGGTAGCATGGGACAAAACAGATTACGATATATATGGCCCCGTCGAGCTCTTGAAGTATCCTCATCAATTTAAGGTTTCATTAAGTGACTTTGTAAAACCGAGTACATTCTCTGATGAATTGGACTTTGAAAGTATTAATGATATGATGTCAGACTTAGTTATGTCAGCAAAATGTACTGAACATGATTATTTACAAGGTTCATCGAATTATGATCAGATGTACTGCTACAACCACTATGGTAACCATTTTTTGCATAAATCTGCTCAACCTAGAAATTTTTTAAATTTTAATCAATGGGAACATTGTGCAACTCCACCAAAAGGTGCAGCAGAAATGTTTTATTTCAAACTGTTAAATAGGACAGGAATGAAAACCATGCTGACAAATACAAAATGTATCTATTCAGAAACATTTTTTGAAAAAATGAATACATTTGGTTTTGATTTTTGGAAAAATAACATTGAGACAAAAACCATCTGGGGTACTAAAGATTGGCAAGTCCAAGGTGTAGAATCATTATTCAGAGCCTGCATGATCCCAGAACAAATTATATTTTTGAATGACACAATTCATCAAACAACCTGTCTTGGCCTAGCCAAAATTAAAGACTTATACAAACCGTCTATTCCAAAGCCAACACCTGACAGTAATAGCACTACAGAGGTTGAGATAGACGTATCCCATATTTTAAACCTAAACAGAACACATCCTGATTGGAAAAAATGGTTGATCTGGCCCACAGACACAAATAACTGTCAAGATAGATTCCTGAACAAAATACAGGGGTTCAAATTGACCAGGCCAGACCCTAGATACTCCCAGAGACAACATCCAGGGATAGTAACAACATACAGTGTAGGAAAACTCTGCCTTGAATGGCTACATACATCCACACTGGTAGAAATTAAGCAACACTTAACTTTACTTAAAGAAGGTGCTGACTTGCGTGATTTCATTATGGGACCACGCAAACAGCGTCAAAAACGTTTCATAGCGGCCTCTATATATGCAGCTTATAACGAAGCTTGGAAAGAAACTCAAATTGAAACAGCAGAGAAAATACGGGAAATTGACCGTATTAATTTGGAAAAATCACTTTCTGTTGTGGACAATGGGTTAATGACTCTGTCTTCCAGAATATATTCACTGGACAGTATTGTATCATCTGCAATCGATATAATAAAGCAGGACATGCTAATGTTACAACATGGTCAGTCCCAATTGCGTTCTATTGTACAGCTTGGCTGGACGTTACAAAATCTGCGTTCAGGCTACGTGCCTTGGCGTTTAATCAACACAACGTCACTGTTCTCTATCTTTAACCTTACTGATATACATATCAGCTTGGCACAAAAAGGAGCAGAATATACAATTCTGAGCATTGAAAAACTTGAGAGATTACCATTGACAATGTCAGAACGACCTGTCATTGAATGGATAATACACGGAATCATAACTATTCCGATAACAACTTTCCAATTTCGATACTGCCAAAAGTATATACAGGCAGGCCAGTATGAAAGGTTGGGTAAAGGATACATTAAGTCATCATGGAAATTACCTTACACACACACATGTTATAGTGAAAAAGGACAGAATGTATTTCTTAGTGGCGATAATTGTGAAAAATCACTAAGTGGTATACTTCTGTGTCAGGGTATAAATCTACATGGGGCCTGTGAGGGGACTTCAAATAACCTTTCATGTCACCAGCTTGGCACACCTGCAACTCGACTAGAGCCATTCTTTAGACGGCTTTCGAACGGGAGCTACATTCTAATAGTGGACCACAGATGTTGTGGCTTGGTGCCAGGAAAAGCTTATCTAGTAAGCGTTTCGTCCATGGTCACTTGCTGTATGCAAGTATTGTATCCGAACGACACTCCAGACAGGGAGGGAAAAATTTGGCCCAGTTTGAAAATCTCTTCTATTCGAATTGATACTTTGAGCAAAATGAAGTCTGTTCTTCTACAGACGCCTGTGCCCTTGACGTCATCAAAAGAAACGTATGATCTCCAAGTTGCAAGGACAACGGCAGAGATACATAACCTTTTATCAACAAATTGCCCCTTACACTTCGCAGAAATGCTTAACGAAATCTTAAACATTTCTCATACGAATGATATCGCGAGTGTATTTAAGACAATTTTTTCGGGACTGTTGACACCTTTCAAAGCAGTCCTGGGCATCTTTCCTAATTTTGTCCATTCAATCTTTGGCGGCCTTCCACTCCTGTTGGGACTCGTAGCAGGCATTTTATTTTTGATACTCCTGCTTCGTTATGGCAAGCCATGTCACAGACAAGACTCCAGCAACAATGGAAGAAACGATCCTAGCTATACGCTATCGGGACCGCATAACTAAAGTCCTTGGATTAGCCCGGCTAAGAGATCTGAATATGACCTGGTTTCTTTCATTCAGACCCATCTGGCAGAACTGTATCTTACCCGTGTTAAGATGTATGCTGTGCGGAGAAGAATGCGTGTTAGACGTCTGTCTCACACTACAATCAGAAGTACCATTGGATACAGATACTTTGCTAAGTCCAGTAAAGGCTCATGCATCGTGTTGTCCCCAGCGGTTACCCATCCTGATGACGGCATTCGTTGAGACTTCACCACTGCGATTGAAGGGTAGTGAAGTGCTAGATGAGAGCAGCATCAACCAGGTACGACCTTCTGTGAGCACTGCTGATCCTGTCATCGATGATAGCAATCATTCTCACGACTGCACAGTTGCGGCATTTTCCAACTTGGTCGAACTTTCACCTGAAGTGGTAAACTGCTTTTTTGAAAGTCTATCTGAAATGATGTTCTCCCCTGAACAGAAAGAATAAACTTTTAAGCAAACGAGCACTCAGCGTTCCCTGAACTCTGAATTCGGCCTTCAGCTTTGAAAAACAAAAGCTTCTAAAAATATTTGGAACTGTTTTGACTTCTTCCCTTGAAAAACTAAATTATTTTTTCCCCGATTCCAAAATATTTACCTTTTTTTTTGGCACTCATCCTCTGCTTAAAGTAGAACTATTCTTAGAGAACAGAACTTCTATTTTTAGGAACTCTAAAGACAATATATTACCTCAGCCTCTAGCATATTTACAAATAACTGTATTTATATGTGATGAAATGGTCTCGCACTTTTCTTTTCTGTATTAAGAGCCATTTCATGTGTAATGTTCACAAAATCATTCCGCTGATATATATGCATCCTATTTTATGAATGATTTCTCTGCTTGAAATACTGTACCTATACTCATTTTTCGTGTATTTCGCATATGCCATTTCAGATGCAAAACAATGTATTTTGGGGTGGATCGGTATACACATGCTCCGTTAGATATGTTTACTATTGCTTAGTTTAGTAATTATGGACATGAATTCGTGGAGTGGGTGTAGTGTGTTTATCTAGGTACCTGAATCGATATTCCCATTCTTTGCCCTTGTGTGGTTATAAATCAATAATATCCCTACAACGGCATAGAAACCCTTTTCATAATTCAGTCATAGCGCATGCTGTCACATTAAGCAAGCCTATTCCTCCAGCTACCTAGAAAGCACACCGAGTTCTTGAACAAATCCAAGCCTCCAGCAACCTGGGAAATCCCGCTGCTTTGTTTTGATTTCGTCCGAGAACTCCTGTAAAGCACTGTAAGAATGACCAGTTCTTAGTGACATCTTTATTGACGTCTTATGTCCAGCCTTACGTCAAACCCGGCACCTTTCAGGTATAAATATACCAACGTTGCCTTAAGCAAACACACGGTGGTAATCCTGAAGCAGAGCAGCTATCTACTTCCGAAGAGCCCAGCTGATGCGAGAGCCCACGGACGCTGCCCCTCCCTTTTGACGCGATGAGAAAGACGCTGTCTTTTCTCCTGCCGAGAAATCCAGCCTCCGGCGTTTCCAGCTTACCCTTGCGGGTTGCTGGGATACCGAGTCCTGAGAGAGAGATACCAGCCCTCCAGCCTTCTAATACCCAGGTACTGAACTGACTAAACCCTTACAGAGAATTCTTGAGTCAGATTCTTGGCAAAACAAACTTAACTTAAACTGCTACTTACTTACTCCCTCCCACGTATTAGGCTTAGGTCAGGTACACGGGGGTAGGCATAGTTAGAAGCACCAGTTGAGTACGATTAGTCAATGTATATATGTATGTATCTATTTTATCCATTTTAAAGTATCATATGGCTAAGAAACTATATCAATGCTTTTACAGTATTATTTCATAATCCTACTTTTACTGTAGGCACTTTACTTAACTATAAGTATTGCAATTGTAGCAATTCATTTCTCTTGTATGAGGAAAGAGACTGCTCAATAAATAACACCTTTTATTGAAAACGCCCGTCTCTCTTTTTCTCTGCAATCTGGTGAAACTAAGTACGCACCTTTGACTGAGTGAAATAGCTGTCTTTTGTTTTCACACGACTCTAGAGATATACTCTTAATCAGGGAGAGCCAAGTTGTCATGTTTTATGGTTGTCAGAAACTAAATCCCTTCTTGTCTATCCAGGGAGGTTAAACTCCTCCTCGCTTATTCGACAAAGTTTCTAGTGAACTCTGAGCTAGCTGGCAAAAAACTTAAGTCTAATATAGTCAGTAGAGACCTAGTTCACCTCAGTCCTACGTCTACACTACTGAAGATATTATTCCAATGCGCAGAGCCTATTGGGACTATAGGAACTACACTACTCATACTTAGGGCGAGAAAGCAAAAGACACACGGAATATAGAAGAAGTCAAAACATTCACCCCCAGTCAAGAGATCTGCGTTAAATCCATAATTTTTTTGCTCACCATGCCACCACAGTTTAGTCCTGGCCATATGCAAATCAGTCTTGATCCTGTTTCATTAAAAGAACTTCACCTCACTTGATGCAATTGCTCAAGAGGGTTTTAGATCAGTCTGGTAAGAGGCAATTTAAGATATGAGGAGACAGCAGGAAGACGTACCAAAGAGAATAAGTGAACCATGCCTGTTATTTACAACTTCATCGGCAGTAGAGGATTGTATGTCAAAACATTGTTAGGAAAAATATATATATATATATATGTATATATATATATATATATATATATATATCTGAGATAACTATGCCCTAATATTGTATACCAAAATATTGGTTGATGGGGTGTTGCTTTTCTATTATTATTACAATAATGCAATATTTTAAGTACACAATATTTAGTACACAATATATCTTTCAATCGATATTTTGGCTTCAATTTTCTGGTACCACTAGTGCCTAATTTGTAAAAATGTTAATGCCAGGGCTTTAAAAATATAAGTGTCAGGACTCAAGGTACTCCACTCCAGCTGGCAAAAATCAAAGCTCTTGCCCCTGCTGTTAAATGATAGTGCCAGCATTACCTACTAACCATTAAATTTACTACATTTAATTCCAACACACATGTGCAGTGCTCAAACAATAAACGGAAAGCGCCACCATGTGGTGGGCACCCTTAACAAGCGGCAATGTTTATGCAGAGCACCAGCCAACACCGGCACAAATTAAGCACTGGTGGAAGAAACCGGGTTTTTGGTTGGCAGAGGTCCAAGCAAGAACAACAATACTAGTCAGGGTAAGTCACAAACACCCTAAATTAATCTGTGCTCACCCTCTGGTGGCTGGGTACAGAGCACTTAGTCTTACCTTAAAAGTCAATGTGAAAAGTATTTGTGCAACACTAACAGTAACACAGTTAAAACACCACAAAAATACAACACACCAGGTTAGAAAAATAGAGAACACATTTATAACAAAAACAAGACCAAAATAACAAGCATTCAACAGGTCAATGTCAAGATATTTTTTTCTAAAGAATAAATGTAAAATAGCGCTTAGAAGCAATAAGCGATTATATGGGTTATCTGGTCGCACTAAACCGGAGCAAAGTCAAAAGATAAGGCAGACCACAATGGAGCACGGGCCAGATACAGGGACCCACTTGAGCCTGTGGAATCAAACTACCTTGATCCGGGATCCGGCGGTGTCGTGAAAGAGAGGTTGACACTCCCCACTGACCCATCGTGTTCCTTTGCAGAAAGGAGGTCGGGGAGAGGTTCACTCTCCTCTTCCACTCCCTCATCCGTCACCAAGAGCATATTCACTTCAGACCGCTCAAAGTAAGGCTTGAGTCTGTTTACATGAAGCACCCTTAAGGGGTTTCTAGGGGTCTGAAGATCCAGCAAGTAGATGGTCTCCTCCTTATGCTCTTGACTTCGTATGGGCCATCCCAGTGGTCCTAAAGAGCCCTGGACTCTACTAATTCCATGACCCACACTTTCTGGCCAGGACGAAACACCACCAGTGTGGCCTTTTAGTCGTACTAGAGATTCATGCCTTCTTGGCTGGTCTCCAGATACCTTTTCATTTTTCCAGAAGTGGTGCATTTGGTTGTGGTAGGCCAGCATGCAGCTGACCACATTGTGTGGGGGGGGGGGGTCCTGGGTGCTTGCTCCCACCCCTCTCAGACAAGGCTCAGAGCTCCCTAACATGGTATCGATAGAGGATTTTGCAGGGGCTGAACCCTTCTCCTTTCTGCCCTAAAGCCACTATTGGAAGACGTGCACAAGTGGGAATCAGTTTTAATTAAAATCTTGATTTACCATCATCCGGCCTAATTCCCGCTGTCACTGATGCAATGGATCTTTGCTGTTGTTTTAGAGAAGGTTAGAAGCTAGGAGCTGTATATCACATACATTATCATCAAAATCTGTAATCTATTTTCTGTCAATCATGACAGTTTGGTATGAGTTAAAGGGTTTTATTAATCAACATTTGTATTGTTTTCTTTAAAGGAAACAATCCCTATTCTGAGAATTGAAAGAAAAGGTGTCAGTCAGGACCCATAAAGAGTTCCTGTTCGAGAGAGAGTAAGAAATCATGAATCATAAAACGTCACTAATAATAATCAGACCATTAATTCAGTAATTTATCAAAGCAGAACTTCTCATAAAGAGAGGTTCAAGAAACTCAGTGCACTCTCAAAGCAGCGTGGACTGGGGATAGATGTGGGTAAAGTAAAAAGAAATATCTGAAAGATCCAAGCCTACTCTTATACACACTTTTATGGACTAACAAAATTATTGTTTTAATCTTCATGATGCTTCTTTTCTTTTCTGCTGTTTGATCAGCTTCCACTCACTCCTGGGAACAGGATCACTCCTTGTCTTCTCACAGGAATATATTAGTCCACAGACAACAATATTGAGTGAAACATTTCTTATCAAATACAATGTTAACTGTCTTGGATTTTCACACCATTCATTCCCTTTAGGAATGCTGCATCTTCATATGCGAATGTCTTCCTTACCTCACTAACTGACAAAAATATATTCATTAGTTGATAGTGAATTTTGTGTAAGTAGAAACATTTTGCAGAGGTAAATGAAAACATTTATGCAACTATTATTCATTATAAAAAACATGTGCATAAAGAGGTCAAGAAATAAACATTTTCTGCACGTTTAATTAAGTATTTCTACTCATGTCAGATTGTCAGGTACTGTTGCTTCAGCCATTGAGGCCTAGTGTGAGTAAATATGGTTGCCAACTACAATCTTTGAATTAAATGTATGTTTTATTTTCCATTAAAGTCTACAAGTTAATTCTGCTCGGTTTACTATAAACTGTATTATTTTCCTGATATTATTAAACTGCGTCTTCAGATGGATACCACCTTGCATTACACTCTCTATTGAACTCATTCTACAGGCAGGTCAGAACTCACTTAACCATGGTTAAGGTGGTACTGGTGGCATTGTCCAGGCATGTTCCCGTCAGAGACATAAGCTGTCAGCAGGATTGGCTGCCTCCCATGCCTTCTGAAATCACTACACTCTTGAAGCATTGTCTTGCGATGCTGAGTTGGACTAGAGATTCTCCACAACCTGACCACCTAGGCCTAAGTTGCCTCATGATGCTTGATTTTTCATCTTCCCTTACTTACTCTCAAATGTTGGCCAATCTAAACATTATTTGAGAATTGGAATGAAGCAAGACTTAAGAATTTGATTTAAAAAATACCTTTCTGCTGATCCTGTCCGTAGGCCCCTTTCTCGTTTTCAGTGCCCTCACACCAACCCTTCTGCATAGCTAGAAAACAGAACCTAAGTGGTTCCTTTTTTAAAATAAAGTGAGCTGGCATTTGCAGAAAATGTGGTGCATGTTGCGTATAATGTGTGCAGGCATGTGTTATACCGGCAAGCAAAGGTTCTGTGCTACATTGCTATAGAAGCTAGTGACAGGAATACCCACAAGTCGTTAATGGTATAGAGCTATGGACTAACAGAAACTGACTCACAAAAGAAATGATTATACTCTTGTATCTCTCATCTAGTGTACTCTGGCACTTGCGGACATGTATGTGAAGGAGAGTACTTAATTGGAACGGTCCAACACATTTGTTTCTTGAAATTAGCTTGTAACCCCAGGCAGGAAGTTCCATCTTGTCTATCCATTGACTGTGTTAATATTTTGTTTTATTACTCATGATACTATAGTTTATTGAACATTTATGCATCAACTATTTAATTAAGTCTTGATCTGTAGAAAGTTGTTATTGTAGCTTCAACCAATTCAATATATAATATTATTAAATAGTAATTTCACAACGGCCTAGACTGACCATGGAAAGAGGTATGTGTAAAACAAAGCTAGAGTTATTTTTGCTGTTTTCCTTGCCTGTGACCTTCATGCCATCCTCACCAATGATATATCTGGATACTCCCAAAGAGCCCATAACTATTCAGAGTACTTCCTCTGTTGTACTTGTGAAAGCCCAACCTTCCCATTGTAGTTCTTATAGTAATGGGACTCCACATTCCCTCTGACCCTCTTCCTTACTTGTTAATCCTCCTTCCATGGCATTCATATCAGTCATCCTTGGGCACAATATCTGCACATTCCAATTTCTCACTGCCAAGCACTTTGAGTACCCACAGCCCCACTGTTAGCCAAATTAGGCAACCTATACCTTATTTGCAGTTCATTAACAATTGCATATCTGTGAAAACCTCCCACAGGTTGATCAAAGAATATAATTGTAAGTGGTAAATTTCACATTCAAGTCCTGTATACAAATCTGATATTACCTGATATTTTTTTAAGCTGCGCTTTCCTGTAAGTGGGATCCACAGTGCTTCCAGCTGAACCTTACTGTTATAATTAACTGTTGGTTTTATGGAGCAGCACTCTTCTGTGGGTTGTGCCTCACTTGCCAAAATGTACCCCATAGATGCCCAAATTAGTGGTATTTTTAGGAAGCTGGGATTTCCAGTGGAGGAAGGTGCACCTCCCTGCTTCTAGTTGTTTGCTTAGGTTTACCTGTTTGTTATTTTGCAAAGAGCACAGAAACCTTCACCTACAACTCACTGGTCGGCACGGTGCTCACAGAAAAGAAAATTATGCAACATTATTCAGCTTTAAACTCCCCTTCCTTCCCCTCTCTCTCTTCCCTTTTGGTCTTCACATAGGCATTGCATTGATTACAGATGTTTACTTCTCTGTTACCCTTAGATTATGTGAGGGGTCCAGTTCTACAGATGTCGGTGACATTGAAATCTCCCAGTGCACTACCCAGGTAAGAGCAGAGAAATTTCCTCTGGCATGAGCCTTATCGCCTGAAATTAACATGGGTGAGAAAGCTCTCTAAACTCATGGACAAGGATTTGAATAAATGGGTTCCAGTTCACCTCATAGAAATTTAGTTTATTATCTTTTGCTATGCTATCTTCTCCATGGCTACCTAGTATGAATGTGTGTGGGTAGTGGTCTTTCCCTTGAGTTTAAGAAAGTATTGTATCTCAGCAACTATTAGTTGACCCATTAGATGTTTAAGTCACCTGGTGACTTTATGAGGCTGTGTGTTCCAGTCAGATGCCCTTTAAAGTCTCTAGGTGGACACAATAGACTCTCGGGTTTTGTTTGCTTTTTAGAAGACTATGTGTTTCAGTGTGTTGTGCCTTTCCCACTTCTAAGTGGACCCTTAGACTCTATTTTAAGAAATGGAATAGTTCCATTTAAACTAGTAACAGGTGGTACTAGCCGAATATGAATTATAAATTTCCCTACCTTCCGCTATTCTCTGCTTTCAACGTGTGTGTGTGAAGGTGGAGTGGCTTTCTGACGAGGGTGCGCCATGTACATGATGAATCTCCTACTTTTATAACGCTGAAATTAAGCAGCTATGAACTGATGTGAGAATGTTTGACACCGTGTACACGCAGCAACAAATTGTTGCAAGTGCGCTGTGTGCACGCTGAACAAGAGAATTCACTGCCATTGGCATTCCTCACTCACTAGGTATGCACTCTGAGCATGAAAATTCATCACATAAGTGGCTACCAACTTATAGGAGCATGATTGACGCTGTGTACAAACAGCAATGAGCTGTTGTGAGGGGTGCATGCTCACCTTGAGAATTCACCACCGTTAACTTACCTTACCCATGCAGCACAATGAGGACAATTCAGAAGCCAAGAACTCAAACTTGGATCTCATTCCAGAAGCATCACTCACCTTTCTTAAGTCTACCTTCCTGGGTACAAGCAGCATCCTTGTTCTTGTGGGGGTCTGCGGAAGCCCCGAGGGAGGAGTATCTTTGCCGAGTCTTGGGAATAATTTATGTGGCACGCCACCACTGCCCAGTGTTTGCAACTTTTTGTCCTAAGCTTACATGGTGTACTCGCCGCATTGATTCTGGGTTTCAGAGTCTTTTCCTGCCCATACAGAGCTAGCATCACCTGGATACAGTTGAGGAAAACCACACTGATGTTGGCAGTGATAAAAAGAGAACATAAACTCAGTGTGTGAATAAATCTTGCTTTACCGTATATTGCGAGCTTGAAGTCCCAATTTGGTTGTGAGGGTAGAGGGGTTGGAGAAAGTTGGAGGGTAGATATTGTGTGTGACATCAGAAAGAAGAAATGAGTATGCATAGTGTTACTCCTCCCCCTTTCTAGTTAACGTCCCCTTGGGGACCACCATTGAAGTGGAACAAAGGCAAAAAAGTATTTCACAATGCTTCCTAGTTTGTGGGCCTAAAATAGAGAGGAAGATAGCACTACTACAACAATGTTTAGGAGCAGAGGGACAAGAAATCCTAGAGCATCTATCTGATCTGAGTGCTCATGAATCAAGGGGGTTAAATAAATATGAAATAAGCATAAAGAAATTAGATAATCATTTCCTTCTTAGGACAAGTACAGTCATGGAGCGTTATCATTTTGGGAAGCTCTCACAAAAGGAAGGAAAAACACTAGAGGAATGTGTGTCTGATTTGCATAAATTGGCAGCCTCATGTATGAAGCAACAAATGATGACACATCAGGGACCAATTTTTGTTGAATTGTAAAATTGAAAAGATATTGGAGGAACTTTAGCTAAAAGAGATTTCTTGATGGTGGCAACACAAGTAGAGCACATGATGAGATGTGAGAAAGAAATTAAGCAAGACACCAATAGTAATGAAAATGTACAATAGCTTCAAGAGGCAATGTTAGAGATGTGTGAGGGTTGACCACATGGCAACAGTAAGAAATGCCCAGCAATAAAAGCTGTGTGTAATAACGGTGGATTGAAAGGACATTTTATACCATGCTGTAGATGTAGCTCTGGTAGCTAGAAACTTGAATAACAAGGTGTGTCTGAGATGTGCAACAAAATTGTATTGCAGATGACTGATGGAAGGTCTAGCAACCCCAAAGATGTGGTAAGGATAGAAGACCTTGAGGTTGAGGTCATGTTTGATCCATGCTCTAGACTAACAATAATTTCAGAGGAGGGCTCTGATGTGCAGGGTGATTCTCGATCTTCTTGGGAGGTAGGGAATGAGCCTAGCTGCCAAGTTCTGTATGGTTTGGAGGTGGGTCAGGAGCTGTTTGGTGGTTCTGGCATAGAGTGTGTTGCCATAGATGAGTCGGCTGGAGATGATGGCTTGGGTGGCTATCTTCCTGGTTGAGACAAGGATCCATCAGAAGATCTTGCAGAGCCAGCAGAGGGGTGAAAGCAGTCAGAGGCGACAGGGTTGATCTGTTGCTTCATGGTGAGATAGGAGCCTAGGATGATTCCAAGGTTGCATGCATGGTCGGTAGGGGTGGGTGTGGGCCGAGTATGGAAGGCCACCTGGTTTTGTCCCAAGGTTGTTTCCGAAGATGACGACCTCTGTTTTGTACGAGTTGAGTTTCGTGCAGTTGGTCCTCATCCAGATGGTGACGTCGGCCATGGTGGTTTTGAAATTGGTTCTAGCGGTGTCTGTGTCTTTTGCGAGGGATAGGACGAGCTGGGTGTCATCGGCATAGGAGAGAATGTTGAGTCTGTGGGTGTGAGCGATGTCTGCCAGAGGTGTCATGTAGGTGTTGAAGAGGGTGGGGCTGAAGGAGGGGCCCTGGGGACACCACATATGATGTCCTTTGGATGCAGAGGAGAAGGGTGAAAGGTAGAGTTCAGCCGGGGAGGAAGGAGGAGATCAAGTGGAGAGCCTTGCCCTGGATGCCTATTTGGTGGAGTCTGTGACAAGGGTGTGGTGGGAGATGGTGTTGAAGGAGGCCGAAAGGTCGAGGAGGATGAGAGCAACTGATCAGCCCAGGTTGAGGAGGCATCTAATGTTGTCTGTTGCTGCGATTAGGGTGGGTTCAGAACAGTGGTTGGGCTGGAAGCCTGATTGGGAGGGGTCAAGCACGTGGTTTTCTTAGAGGTAGTCTATGACCAGACAGTTGATGGCTTTCTCCAGGACTTTGGCAGTGAAGGGGAAGAGAGAGATGGGTCAGTAGTTTTTTAGTTTGATGAGGTTAGCTGAGGGTTTCTTCAGTAGAGGTTTGAACTTGGCATGCTCCCAAGCATCTGGGATGGAGACTGTGGTGATGGAGGTGTTGAGGAGTACTCTGAGGGGACCTCCTATCGTTTCACTTCCTAGGTTGTAGATGTGGTGGTGGCAAGGGTCCTAGGGAGATCCGGAGTGAATGGAGGCAGTGTCTTAGGTTGAGAGCTGCAGAGAGTTGGTGTTTTGGTGGGGGTGAGAGGTGTTGGTTAGGGTGAGAAGGTGATTGAGGGTGGTGGGTTGGTGGTCAAAGTTGCTGTAGATGTTGGGGATCTTGCTGTGAAAGTATTGTGCTACAGTGTTTTAGAGGGCTTGGGAGTGGCGGATCGTGTCCTCAGTGGTGGAAGGGCAGCAGAATTCTTGGACGATGCTGACAAGTTCCTTGGTGTGGTTATAGCTCGCTTAAATGCAGGTGTTGAGGGCTTCCTTCTTGGTATCTGTCAGAGCAAGTGGTGGTAGTTGCTGAGGGCAGATCTGAAGGAGTTGAGGTTGGTGGGGGTCTTGTTAGAGTGCCAGTGTTTCTCCAGTTTCTTACAGTGGTGTTACAGTCAGAAGTTCTGGAGTGTACCAGCTTGCTTGAGTGGCGGGTCTTCTGCTGGTGGTGATTTTCTGGAGAGCGATGGTGTTGAGGGCTGAGGAGATCCAGTTAAAGAAGTTTTGTAAGTTGAGCTTGAAGGAATCTGCAGGGGCTGGTATCACGTCCTTTAGGGTGGCTGTCCAAAGGGGTTTGGTGACTTTGATCCGGTTGCGTTAAGGGAGGGAGGGGTGTCTCATCAGGGGTTCCATTGGGCCGTTGATGGAGAATTAAACAATGCTGTGGTCTGTCCATCTCAGTTCGGTGGTGTGGGAGAAGTTGGCATGGTCGCTGGTGGAGAATATGGGGTCCAGGGTGTGTCCTTTCCTGTGCGTGGGGGAAATGATCAGTTGAGAAATGCCAATGATGCTCATGTTTTTAAAAAGCGTTGTGGAGTTGGTGTTATTGGGGTCCTCAAGGTGGAAGTTCAGGTCTCCCAGGAAGATGTACGGGGTGGAGTGTATAGCCAGGGAGAGATGAAGTCCAGCATGGTGCTGGAGAAGCTGGACCGGGTTGTGGCGGTCTATAGGCGAGTGTACCTCTGATGGTTGTTTTGGGATTGGGTTTGATTTGGAAGTCGTGGTGCTCCATGACCGGTGTTGTGTCATCATCCAGGTCAATGCAGTCGAGGAAGTCCTTGTGGATGATGGCGATTCCTCCGCTGGATCTGTTGGGGCAGTTGCAGTAAATCATCTTGTATCCAAGGGGTGTGGCAGTGGCTATATCGGGTGCGGATGCTGGGGTGGGCCAGGTTTTGGTGATGAACGTCGAAGATGAGAGTACTTAGGGTGTCCCATTTTATGTGGCATGTTTGCAGAGGGCTATGGAGTTGAGTAGTGTGCAGTGGAGCTGTGGTCTCTGGTGGGATGCATGTTGCTGGTTGGAGGTTGTGAGGATTCTTACATCGCAGGAGAAGCAGCAGAGGTGGCAGGTGAAAAGTCCTTCTGTGGAGTGTGGTGAGGTGCGGCTGCAGTTGTTATCTTGCGTCTTGGGCTCAAGGTTTCAGATTTTGTCTGAGGAGTATCAGCTGCAGGCTGAAGGACCAGGGGTCTGGGGCAGTCCAGGAGCAGACAGGCGCTGGCAGGTGCAAGCAGGCAAAGACAGGCTTGTCTTTGACGCGCGGACGAGGCAGTGCAGTGGCCTTCATCAAGTAGCCCTAGGAGGTGGGAGGGTCAGGCTGGTAGGTGAGAGGGCAAGGGGTTGGGCAGAAGGACGGCATGGGGAACTTGGAGCTGGCTGGTATGTAACCTGAAGAAGGCAGCAACAAGAACAAAAAAACAACACAGACCGGAAAACCGCAAAAGTGATTTACAGGCAGGACTGACAAATGAGCTGTGAAGGACTCGCCATGGCTAAAACTTAAACACAGGCAATAATTCCAAAATAAGGTTAAACAAGATTAAACATGGCAGAATTACAAATTAAGGAAGAGCAAAATTAAACATAGGCAATAATTACAATTAAATGGTGGAGTAAACTTACCACCTGTGAAGGCGGGAGAACAGCACCGGGACCGGGCCTCAAACACAGAGCTGGAGGACTGGGTGATGCCTCTCTGCTGGGAGGCTACACAGGGGGAATGGCGTCCAGACCAGGGCCATATTGCACATGTGCCCCAGGGGTGCAACAGGTGTTTGCACCCTATTTGCGTGCCCCTGGGCACTTTGGTATTACAGAAGGGGCCACAGATGCTTGTGCGGCCTCTTCTGTAATACCAAAAGTGCTGGCGCTGTTGTGCACCAGTGCTATCTTGAGGGGGCATTCACTCATTTGCATGGGGGCATGCCCAATGCAAACGAGGGAATCCCTTTGCCTTTGCTCCCATGCTGAATTACATACACAGGCTCAGAGGCAAGGACGCTCTAAGGTGGCAGTCTCTAGGTGGGCCCCCTGAGAGCAGCCCTCTGGAGGGGGAATGGGGTCCCATGGATCCCCTAGACATCCCCTTGCAGGCAGGTGCTATCACTGACTGCACCCACCAGCAAGGGGATCGCTAATCCCCCTTCAAAGTGCAAGCGGGTTGCAGCCTGCACTGTGAAAACACAGAGCAGCTGTAAAGCAGCCGCTCTGTTTTTCACAGGAATGCACTTCTCCCAGGGCAGCGCAAGTTCACGGCTGCCCTGGCGGCAACACATTCATGGTAATAGGTCCTATTTCGATTGTTTGTTCCGGTTGTACCTTTTTAAAGTTGCACCTGGCACAAACAATGAAAATTTGCATTTGCCGTATTGTGGCCCAGTAGGATTAATCACCCACTAGGGTATCCAGGTGCTGAGAGAATAGCTGCTTAGGGCATCAGTCAAACAACCAGATCTTCAGCCCCTTCCTGAATTACAGGAGAGAGGATGAGTTCTGCAGGTGAAGGGATTGGTCATGCCAGAATTTCTGTGCGAGGTAGGAGAAGGAGCTTACACCACTGTTGCTCTGGCGGATGCGTGGATGTGCATGTGGGAGAGGAAGATGGGGCTGGAGGCTTGGTGGAAGTTCATGCAGTGGCTGATGTATGCAGGTCCTTGATTGTGAAGGACTTTGTACAGGTGGACCAGAACCTTGAATTGATATCTTTTCTGGATGGGGAGCCAGTGGAACTTCTTGAGGTGAGGAGGTGATATAAGTCAGTTTGGGTAGGCCAGGGATGACTGTGGCCACTGTGTTCTTTATTGTCTGCAGTCACTTCAGAAGGTTTGTGGTGATTCCTACGTAGAGTGCATTGGCATAGTCCAGCTGGCTGGTGACTACGGCTGGAGTTGCGGTTTGTCTTGTGTTGATATGAAACCATTTAACATGCAAAGAGTTAGGCAGCAGGTGGTCGAAACTGCGTTGATCTAATTTTTTAGGGTGAGCTTGCTGTCCAAAAAGATGCCAAGGTTACATGCGTGGTCTGTCGGGGTGGGTGCTGGTCCGACTTTTGAAGACCATCAGGAGTCATTCTAAGGGGAGGTGTTGTTCGCGAAGATCAGGACTTCCTTTTTATTGGTATTGAGTTTTAAGCAGTTGTCTTTCTTCAGGTACCTGCGGAAGTTGACCTTCTTGGTGGAGTGATCTTCTGATAGTGGGAGGATCAGCTGGGTGTTGTCTGTGTAGGATATGATGTTCATTCCATGGGATCAGACGACGTTGGCCAAGAGGTCATTTAGACATTGAACAGTGTGGGGTTGAATGAAGAGCCTTGAGTAATGCCGCAGATGATGCCCTTGGGTTCTGAGGTGAAAAGTGGGAGTCGGGTTCGCTGGGAAGAATGAGGTGATCCAATTGAGGGTGTTTTCTTGGATTCTGATGTGATGAAACAGATTGTTAATGGTGTGGTGGGATACGGTACTGAACGCTGCTGTGAGGTCTAGGAGGATCAGGGCCGCTATTGCTCCCCGATCAAGGAGGGTCTGATGTCGTCAGAGGCAGCAATCAGGGCAGTTTCAGTGCTGTGGGTGGTGCGGAATATGGATTGAGGGTTCAGAATGTTGTTGATCTTCTGGTTTTTTGTGAGTTGGCGATTGATGGCCTTTTTGAGGATTTAGACAGGAAAAGGGAGCAGCAAGATGGGGCGGTAGTTTTTGAGTTCACTGGGACCAGCAGAGGGTTTCTTGAGAAAGGGTTTGACTTCAGCGTGTTTTCACACTTAGAGGAAGGAGGCTGTGGTTATGGGTGAGTTGAAAATAGCAGTGAGCTCATTGCTGAACGGTTCACTGACAGAATATTGTTGGAAAAAATATAAATAAAAAATATAGATTGCAAATATATCGGCTCCCTGCACTTAAACAGGTAAGTACAAAGTACCGTGCCTGCCGCTTTGTGCATGTAAATGTAAAGCATGCATTTTTAACCTTGCGGCGGGTGCTGCTTCAAGCAGCACCCGCCGCATGGTTAAAGATACGGGATGTGACCTCCAGGGTGGCGGTCACATCCTAATTGCACCGGAGGGACCGCCGCTGCCCCTGCGGACGGTCCCTCCACCTCGGGGGTGGCGGACTGACGCAGGTCCGTCCGCCATCCTAATAGGCCCCTTTATTTTTGCAAACTATAGTAATGACTTCTATATTTTTTAAAACAATATTTCTTACCTTAAAATCGATATTCTTCACCACGATATTCTTGCTGTTGATATTTCGGACTCACTATATTTAGGACTCGATATTTCTGTAGTTTGACATTTCCAACTCGATATTCTGTCCGCACACTTAGCTGATTATTTTGCACCAAGGTTGAAAATGTGGTGGGGGCAGGGGTTTCTGGGATCTCCTAAGTGGACAGAGTACATGATGGCTGTGGTCTACTATGTGGTGAGCTGGTCGTAGACGGTGAGCAGATAGTCGGAGATAGCATCTGGGTTACTCTCTGCGAGAGCAAGGAGGCTGAGAGTGTCGGTGGCGGTGCGCTGGGTTTCAAAGTTTTTACAAATGGTGGAGATCTTGTGGAAGAAGTCAGCAGAGAGTAGCAGAGTTCCTGAGAAGGGGTGATGGTGTTTTCGGTGGCTAAAGGGTTGGAGTACTCGATTATGATGTGGTTGGAGCTGCTTTCAATGTGGTCGATTAGGGTGCTCCTTTTCATCTTTTTTGGTAGTTGGTGGTAGTGGTTGAGAGACGACTTGAAGGTGGCTCAATCTGTGGGATCCTTGCTGGTGCAATATTTTCTTTCACATCACTTGCAGTTCTATTTCATGATTGTCAGCTTGATGGTCTTGATGGGAGCGACTCTGTCGGAACAGCCGGTGATCCAGGTGGAGACGTTCTTGACAGACAGTTCTAGGTTGGGTGAAGTGTTGAGTAGGAGATGCTGAGGGTGTTGGTTCACTGGCTTTCTGCTGCTTTGTTCCAGTGGTGGTTTGAGGTGGTAGGTGGCTTGGAGGGGGTGCCAGGGGATCCTGTGATGGTGAAGTGGACAATGGCATGGTCTGTCCAGGTGAACTCGGTGACATGACTGTATTTGACTTTGTCGCTGGCTGTAAAGATGGGGTCGAGCATTCGTTCTGCATAGTATCTGGGGTCGTTGACTAGTTGGGTGGTGCCAATGTTGCTTATGCTTTAGAGGAAGTTGATTGTGTTGGTGTCATGGAGGTATTTGAAGTGAAAATTGAGGTCTCTGAAGATGTAGTGTTTGGAGTCGATAAAAAGCAAGCGGCAAGAAAGGGCGACGGGAGAGCAGCAAGCTGAAAACGACGCAACACAGAAGGAAAAAAACCTGCAAGAATTAGGCAAAGTCAAAACCGGAGTAACAATAAAGCAATAATGCCAAGCCAAGGTAGGAAAACAAAACAAAGCAAAAACAAGGCAAATAATTACGGTGCAGGCAAAAAAGCAGCAAAACTAAACAGTAAGGCAAAGCACTGAGCAAGTAAAAATGAAACCACAGGCAGTTAAAGTAAATAATAAGGCAGTTAAAGTAATCATTAAGGCAAGCACTTGTGGATGGAGGAAATGAAACTACTGTCAGGCAGTCAGAGGCAAGGTTGTGAGAATAATAGCTGGTATGGGGTGCTGCGTTCTATCCAAGGATTAAAAACAAGTCATGTTCTCACACTGGTATCTGCACTATTGCCTACAGGCATACTAGGTATTATGGCTAGAGGCGGCCAGCATGGCTCGCGGGTGGGGCGTGAGGGGCAAGGACGGACACAGGCTGCTTTAAAAAAAAAAAACCTTACCTTGCCGCCGCCGGGTCCTGCGTCTTCTCTCCTGCTCATCTGTGTCCGACTCCAGGTCATAACAGGAAGCAGACAGCCAGGCTCCCACCCCTAAGCCATTCACAACGCTCCAATGGAGCATTGTGTTTGGTCTGAGGGCCTTGACACGGCGCTCCGCCAGGGGCTGAAGGGGTGGGCATGTTCTCTATGCAGGCTGTAATGCAGACTGCATGGAGAACAGGGGAGTGCGCATGACTGTTTTGGTAGGCCCAATTCCCGCCCCACCACACCCCCTCACAAAATGCCACAGAAGGAAAAATAATATGATAACATTGCATTATTATCATTTTATTTTTTCCTTTCTTTGCTGCTTCTGGCAGTGAGGCGACGCTCCTCTGCCTTAGCGGAAGAGCCGCCGCTGATGATGGCCTTCGCTCCCAGCAGTGACCACATAGGCATTATTGCCTGCAGCCCCGGCAGTGACAACTCTATTTCTCACAGTAGCCTGGGCATTATTGTCATTGGTCCTGGCAGTGACACCCAATTATTAATACCTCCATTCCAGGCAGTAACACCCCCATTTCACACAGCGGCCTATCCCTTACTCCATCCAGTCCTGTCCTGACAGTGACAGCTTGGGTTCTCACAGCAGTCAATGCATTATAGCTTTTGCTCCTGGCAGTGACATAAAAATCATTATTGCCACCAGGCCCGACAGTGACAGCCTAGGCGTTGTTGCCTCCAGTCCTTGCCGTGACAGCTCCAGGTCTCAAAGTGGCCTGTGAATTACTCTCCTCGGTTCTCGCAGTGACAGCCCAGGCATTAGAGCCTTCCCTCCTGGCAATAACAGCCTCGGTATTATAACCTTCAGTCTGGGCAGTGATCGCCCATCGGCCTATGCAATGTTGCACTCATTGCTGGCTAGCGAAGCCATCGCCAAATGAAGGTTTATTATTCTTCTGGGATTCTGAACCAGAAGAGGATGAAGAAAGTCCTCAAGTGTTAATAAAGGGTCTTAAAAATACACCAACTAGAAAGAGGTGTAAAATCTTGCAGTAAAAATAAAACATACCAAATGCATATGTACAAAAAAATGTACATGCAAATGATAACTGCAAGTATTTGCAAATGATGGTAAAAATCACTCTAAAACGTAGCAGAGTGAGTGAATTCATTTAAAAGCTGTTGAGAGCAAAATAGAAGCGCTGCTAGGAACGTTCAAGCATACATGACAATTTAAAAACATGTCATCTGTGAACTCTCTGTAAACTGCCAGTTGACGGGATGCCTGACACCCACATATTCGCCTTCATTGGAGCACCTGCGGTATTGGTCTTTGAAAACTCGACCCCCCACTGCAGGCAGACTGGCTTTCCACAATAGCAGGCAAAGCCAGACCCGGTCTTGTCGTTGTTTTCATACCATGTGCTAGCGCAGTGTGTTTAGTCACGTGTGCCTCCTCCATCCAGCTGGTACAGCATTTACAATTTCTGACCCAAACTTAAATACCAGAAGGCCAGCCATCTGTCACTAAACTCTGCTAGCATAGAATAATGTGTGCTACACAACTGCCGACCAGCAACGCAAGTTGTTCCTTTTTTTTTTTACTGTTTGAGCTTTAGTCGCTGAAAAATAAAAAACTGAAAGTTAATTTTAAGGTATGGGTAAGTCGGTTCTATCCACAAGAGTGAAGACACGCTCATTAATATTGTAATGTTGTGCACAGAATTTCCATAATAGAAATGTTGATAATCTGTATTTACACGTTTCATTCAAAATTGCCTTTAACCCCTTCTCTGCTAGGCCTCCCCGCTCCCTCCGTGCTAAGCCTTTTTTTGGCTTTTTGCAGTAGTTTGCGCTTAGCCCCCTGTAACTTTTTGACTACATAAGGTATTCACGCCAAATTTGCGTCCTTTTCTTCTAACATCATGGGGATTCTAAAGGTACCTAGGGTTTGTGGATTATGGAGGTGACCCAGAAATTAGCCAAAATACAGCTACATTTTGGGTTTTTTGGGAAAAATGGGAAAAAGTGCTACAAATAAAAGCGTCTGTTTTGTTCCCTGGAAATGGTATCAAAAAAGGGTTTGTGGGGCTGAAATCACCATTTGCCCCACTTTTAGGGAATGACAGACTTTTTTTTTTATGAGCAAAGCATTAGGTTCATAAGAATACACAATATACTTCAACACATTTTCACAAATATTAACCTTAAAACCAGTTACAAAATAATTTGATTGACAGCCAGATACAATTATGAAACAAACAAGGAGGCTAAAAGCTAAAGCAGCTAGTTATGTCTTCTTTCAAAGAGACCAAAACTATTCCACATTACATACAAATAAAGTGCTAGTGCCATCTTATCGCCTAAGCCCTACATTGGTACAATATATCTGTATTATGTGGTAGTAGCGATTTCTTTCACCTTTAATCAAAGTGCAGAGTGCATTCTATAAAATGCGAGAAGTGTTAATGTCGCTAAAGTGCAATTATTATTTTTATTTTGTTAATTTTATAAAGCGGGCAGCACCCCAACGGGGTGTCCCGGCGCTAATTGATCAGAAGCAGATCGTCCGAGACAGAGGCTACAGGGAGAATCCGAAGGTACAGCGGGAGCTTGTTCCAGCGTTGGGTGGCGCATACCTCAAAAGTTTTGCCACCTGATCGAGCTTTTTTAAATCTGGGGGTCGTAAGTAACAGTTTAGTGTTTGAGCGAAGAACTCTCGAATTACTGTATGAACTGAGACTTTGCCTTTTGTTGTGCGATAGGCCAGAGTCATGGCTTTGAATTCAATGCGCTTAGAAATAGGGAGTCAGTGCAATTTCCGTAGGTAAGGAGAAATGTGTTGCCTGAAGGGGATACCACCGATCAAACGGGCAGCTGCGTTTTGCACCATCTGTAATCTGTGGCACAGGCCTGCTGACAAGCCTAGGTATATACCATTGGCATAATCAAGATGCGAGATTATAAGTGCGTGGACTATTGTTTTGCGGTTGGCACTAGGTAAATAATTTATACGTTTTTTTATGATTGTGATTTTGGAAAACATGCTGCTGATACTGTTAGGACTTGATTCCCGAAGGATAAACGGTGATCCTATCGGACCCCTACGTTTCTAACAGAGTCCTTCGGAGTGGGGGCCTGGCTTAGATCTTCCGGCCACAAAAGATTGGGATCTAAAGGAGATGGTTGATTGAAAAACAGAACATCAGTTTTTCCTGCATTGAGTCTGAGGGAATTCAAATCCATCCATTTGGCAATGTTCCTGAGACATATCTTGAGGGGGTCAAAAGTAGTCGAAGATGGTTCATCGAAAGTGAAAAGCAGCTGGATATCGTCAGCATATGATGTTGTTTTAATGCCCGAGTGTGAAATCATTTCAGTTAATAGACATTTAACAGGAGGGGACTTAACGAGGAGCCATGAGGAACACCCCTTTTCAGTGGTCTAACTGCTGAAGTATAGGGAGGAGTATAAACCTGTTGTGTTCTGTTCGTGAGGAAGGAGCCTATCCATTTAAGCACCGTTCCCTGGATTCCAATGGCGCTTAGCCTTCTCAACAGGATAGGGTGAGAGACGGTGTCAAATGCTGCCGATAAATCCAACAGCACTAACACCGCCCTCGAACCCCGGTCAAGTGTCCACCGTACAGAATCCGCCATTTCAATCAGGGCTGACTCCGTGCTATAGCCTGAGCGAAAACCATGCTGGGAATCATGCAGAAGGCCCTGATTGTCTATAAAACTAGCAATTTGCTGATGAGCTAGTTTTTCCAGTATCTTGGCTGGGGCGGGGAGAAGGGAAATTGGCCTGTAGTTTGCAGGGGTCTCTGGGTCCGCGTTGGCTTTTTTTAAGATAGGGACCAGAGAAGCATGTTTCCATGCTTCAGGGTAAATGCCCGAGCTAAGAGAGGTATTCCATATGGAGTTAAGATGGGGGTTAAGAGAAGCTGCTAGTGCTTTATATTGTTTTGCTGGCCAGGGGTCACTAGGAGATCCCGATTTGCATTTGAGCAATTCCTGGAGAGAAGTTTCTTCATATATTTCCGAGAATTCAGTGAAGACTGGGACTGAGGTATTGCGGTCCATTGGTACCTCCTTGATATCAGGGCTGTCCCTGGTCGCAAATGAGGCATGGATTAGGGTAATTTTTTCCTTAAAGAACTCGGAAAGTTGAGTGCAGAGAGATTGAGACACCGGCTGGTGTCGATTTAAGCATTGTGGATGAGTAAAAGATCTAACATTGATAAAAATCTCTCTTGGGGCGTTGGTGGCTTTATCGATTTTGTCTGATATAAAACTTCTTTTTTGTAATATGATCAGTTTACGGTACTCTTTGAGGGCAGTTCGTTAATCAAGTTTGCTTTCTATTGAGTACCTCAGTCTCCAACGTCGTTCCAGTACTTTGCATGAGGACTTTTTCTGCCTTAGTTCGTCCGAGTACCATGGGGCTGCGGGAGCCGACCTGAAAGTTTTGATTGGCCTAAGAGGAGCCAGTGACTCGATTGCCTCGCCCACCCAGTCATTAAGATAGGTAATGCACAAGTCTAAGTCAGAGGCAGGAGGCGGACTGGAGTCTTTTAGTGCTCTTGAAGGGAGGCCTTGGATATTTTGCTCCAGTTTCTCCCAAATTCCTTAGGGGCCAAAGAGGGTCTGTCGGAATGGGTCAATTGAAAAGAAAAAGGAATAAGGTAATGGTCAGACCATATGACCGGTATAGGGTCTTTGATCAAAATATCAGGAATGTTGGAGCATATTAAGTCCAGTGTGTGTCCAGCTTTGTGAGTGGGGAGAGAGACTAATTGGATCAAATCGCAGGCTGCCAAAGTGGTGATAAAATTAGAGCTAATAGGACAGGAGATGTCTTCGGCATGTAGGTTAAAGTCTCCCAGGACCGTAAAATTAGCATACCGAGTGCATGCTTGGGTGATATAGTCCATCAAAGCTGGAAGATGGGTGGGACTGGAATTTGGAGGACGATACATCAAAAGGCCAGCACATGAAATGGAAGCCGAAAGTTTGATGCAAAAGGGGAGAGCTTCAATGCAATCAATTTGATCGTAGTGGGGTGAGGTGACCATCCATGTGGTTTTATAAATAATTGCCACTCCACCTCCCTGTTTGCCATTTTGCCGGTTGGCACAAATAATACTATGGCCGTCTGGAATAGCCAGTGTTAGGGCAGGATTGGTCTCCTCACTTAACCAAGTTTCTGTCAAGAAAAGGAGGTCCCAATCGTTGTCTTTGAGGGACTGAAGGATATCTAAAGAATGTTTGACCAATGATCTGCAGTTTATTAGTGCTGTCTTAAGAGATATCACCGTTCTGGGATCCAGAATAGGAGTAGGGTTGGGCAGGGAAAGTTGTTTATCATGTAAAGTGTGTTTATGTGAAGAGAAACCACACCACTTACATGAATAGTCCAAACTCCATAGTTCTGATGGATAGACCAAGGGATGAGAACAGCCTGTAGGTCTGAGTTCATAAATTTCCATCTGGCTATACGTGATCCTTTGGATAATGGTATTTTGGGCAGAATATCTGGCCGCGGTCTGGTCGCGGACGGGCACAGACGGGCTTCCCTTTGGCGCGTCTTCGACACGCCAGCGGCGCGTCCGCTGCGCGGCCGGGTGGGTAAAGCCATTATATCCTGTTGAGGGCGGGAGAGGCCAACAACTAGACCTCCACACCGAGACTTCCCCCAAAATGGCGGCTATGTAGCTTCCCTCGTCAGCTCCCAAATTGGCTGAGGGGAAGTGTGCATTGCGGGCAGGTAGGGAAAGTGCAAATGAGAAAAAGCAGAAATTTAAAAATATATTTTAAAATCAAGGGCTAACCTATGTTCCCGGCTTCCGCCTCAGGAACTGCGTTTTAATCAATCTGCGTGCGTGAGCCTGGGCACGTCTTTTATCCTGTTGAGGGTGGGAGAGGCCAACAACTAGACCTCCACCCGAGACTTCCCCAAAATGGCGGCTATGTAGCTTCCCTCGTCAGCTCCCAAATCGGCTGAGGGGAAGTGTGCAATGCGGGCAGGTAGGGAAAGTGCAAATGAGCAAAAGCAGAAAGTAAAAAATATATTTTAAAATCAAGCGCTAACCTATGTTCCCGGCTTCCGCCTCAGGAACTGCATTTTAATCAATCTTCGCGCGTGAGCCTGGGCGCGTCTTTTATCCTGTTGAGCGCGGGAGAGGCCCACAACTAGACCTCCACCCCGAGACTTCCCCCAAAATGGCGGCTATGTAGCTTCCCTCGTCAGCTCCCAAATCGGCTGAGGGGAAGTGTGGAATGCGGGCAGGTAGGGAGAATGCAAATGAGCAAAAGCAGAAAGTTAAAAATACATTTTAAAATCAAGCGCTAACCTATGTTCCCGGCTTCCGCCTCAGGAACTGCGTTTTAATCAATCTGCGCGTGTGAGCCTGGGCGCGTCTTTTATCCTGTTGAGGGCGGGAGAGGCCAACAACTAGACCTCCACCCCGAGACTTCCCCCAAAATGGCGGCTATGTAGCTTCCCTCGTCAGCTCCCAAATCGGCTGAGGGAAAGTGTGCAATGCGGGCAGGTAGGGAAAGTGCAAATGAGCAAAAGCAGAAAGTTTAAAAATATATTTTAAAATCAAGCGCTAACCTATGTTCCCGGCTTCCGCCTCAGGAACTGCGTTTTAATCAATCTGCGCGTGTGAGCCTGGACGCGTCTTTTATCCTGTTGAGGGCCGGAGAGGCCAACAACTAGACCTCCACCCCGAGACTTCCCCCAAAATGGCGGCTATGTAGCTTCCCTCGTCAGCTCCCAAATCGGCTGAGGGGAAGTGTGCAATGCGGGCAGGTAGGGAAAGTGGAAATGAGCAAAAGCAGAAAGTTAAAAATATATTTTAAAATCAAGCGCTAACCTATGTTCCCGGCTTCCGTCTCAGGAACTGCGTTTTAATCAATCAATAAAAATAAAGTGCTAGTGCAAATTACCAAAAAGCTGCTACATTGATTACCCATCTCCCGTTCTATAATCTCCCTATAAACTCCTCCAATACGCTAAAAAACTTCCAATTCTGCTCGAATTTCTTAATAGCTCCGACCCTCCTAGCGTAAGCTTCTTCGATTTTTGGGTTCTCTTCATTTTATAAAACCACTTCAGATGAGAAGGTATTTCCCTAGATTTCCAGTTCTGGAAAATTAGGGAGTGAGCAACCATACATGAAATAAATAGAAAGGCCTTTCCGGGCCCGGATAGTATCTTTTCATCTCGACTGATACCGAACAATACAGTTTCGGCCTCGAACGAGATGCTCTTGCCGAGTGCTTGTCCAATATCCGAGAAGATCTCTTCCCAAAAAGACCTAAGTCCTGAACATGCAAAAAAAAGATGGTGTCATTCGCCCTCCTCATCTAATTGGCAACGAAAGCACCTATTTTCTACGCCTGGAAGCCTTTTATTTAAAGCGGCCGGGGTTAAATAGGATAGCCAGCGCGACAGAAAGACCATCCTTTTAAAATTTGCGGCACGCAAAGATTCACTTCCTAAGTAACATATAGAATCCAAATGGGGGTGGGGTCGCACACTACTCACATACCGGCAGTGTTGCCCCTAAGGACTCTGGTCAATGTAGTAAAGTGTTCGCGATGCATCATCTTTCGATCTTCTGCTATCTTCGCTGTCTTCGCCATCCCTGGACACGTGTTTCGGGGTATTAGCCCTCATCAGCAGGGATAGGCCGTGTACTGGGGTTGCCGATGGCTGCCAATATCTGCCAGGTATAGTACCACTCAGGCGCGTAGGTGCGGGATCCCAGGCTCCTCAGCCCGCTGCTCAAGGGAGCTTTAAAGTTACAAATGGGGGTGGGGTCGCACACTACTCACACACCGGCAGTGTCGCCCCTAAGGACTCTGGTCAATGTAGTAAAGTGTTCGCGATGCATCATCTTTCGATCTTCTGCTATCTTCGCTGTCTTCACCATCCCTGGACACGTGTTTCGGGGTATTACCCCTCATCAGCAGGGATAGGCCGTGTACTGGGGTTGCCGATGGCTGCCAATATCTGCCAGGTATAGTACCACTCAGGCGCGTAGGTGCGGGATCCCAGGCTCGTCAGCCCGCTGCTCAAGGGAGCTTTAAAGTTACAAATGGGGGTGGGGTCGCACACTACTCACACACCGGCAGTGTCGCCCCTAAGGACTCTGGTCAATGTAGTAAAGTGTCCGCGATGCATCATCTTTCGATCTTCTGCTATCTTCGCTGTCTTCGCCATCCCTGGACACGTGTTTCGGGGTATTACCCCTCATCAGCAGGGATAGGCCGTGTACTGGGGTTGCCGATGGCTGCCAATATCTGCCAGGTATAGTACCACTCAGGCGCGTAGGTGCGGGATCCCAGGCTCGTCAGCCCGCTGCTCAAGGGAGCTTTAAAGTTACAAATGGGGGTGGGGTCGCACACTACTCACACACCGGCAGTGTCGCCCCTAAGGACTCTGGTCAATGTAGTAAAGTGTTCGCGATGCATCATCTTTCGATCTTCTGCTATCTTTGCTGTCTTCGCCATCCCTGGACACGTGTTTCGGGGTATTACCCCTCCTCAGCAGGGATAGGCCGTGTACTGGGGTTGCCGATGGCTGCCAATATCTGCCAGGTATAGTACCACTCAGGCACGTAGGTGCGGGATCCCAGGCTCGTCAGCCCCGCTGCTCAAGGGAGCTTTAAAGTTACAAATGGGGGTGGGGTCGCACACTACTCACACACCGGCAGTGTCGCCCCTAAGGACTCTGGTCAATGAATATTTTCGGCAGCTCACGCAGCAACCCCGTACACACGCCTAATCCCTGCTGATGAGCGTTAATGAACGCGAAACACGTGTCCAGGGATGGCAAGCACACCAGTGAACACCCTCAAGACTTTAAACTCGGGTAGAAGCGCACCCGCTGATACCGACCACATCGACCATCATGCTCCGGGGTCACACGCTGATGGGACGAGCAGTGTGCGACCTCATTCGGACTTACTATTTATACAGGCTCCCTTGAGCCGGTGGAGGTGACGACCTCGAGACAACGCACCTGCACGCCTTAAGAGGTATCTGGACCTATGAATATTTTCGGCAGCTCACGCAGCAACCCCGTACACACGCCTAATCCCTGCTGATGAGCGTTAATGAACGCGAAACACGTGTCCAGGGATGGCAAGCACACCAGTGAACACCCTCAAGACTTTAAACTCGGGTAGAAGCGCACCCGCTGATACCGACCACATCGACCATCATGCTCCGGGGTCACACGCTGATGGGACGAGCAGTATGTGACCTCATTCGGACTTACTATTTATACAGGCTCCCTTGAGTCGGTGGAGGTGACGACCTCGAGACAACGCACCTGCACGCCTTAAGAGGTATCTGGACCTATGAATATTTTCGGCAGCTCACGCAGCAACCCCGTACACACGCCTAATCCCTGCTGATGAGCGTTAATGAACGCGAAACACGTGTCCAGGGATGGCAAGCACACCAGTGAACACCCTCAAGACTTTAAACTCGGGTAGAAGCGCACCCGCTGATACCGACCACATCGACCATCATGCTCCGGGGTCACACGCTGATGGGACGAGCAGTGTGCGACCTCATTCAGACTTACTATTTATACAGGCTCCCATGAGCCGGTGGAGGTGACGACCTCGAGACAACGCACCTGCACGCCTTAAGAGGTATCTGGACCTATGAATATTTTCGGCAGCTCACGCAGCAACCCCGTACACACGCCTAATCCCTGCTGATGAGCGTTAATGAACGCGAAACACGTGTCCAGGGATGGCAAGCACACCAGTGAACACCCTCAAGACTTTAAACTCGGGTAGAAGCGCACCCGCTGATACCGACCACATCGACCATCATGCTCAGGGGTCACACGCTGATGGGACGAGCAGTGTGCGACCTCATTCGGACTTACTATTTATACAGGCTCCCTTGAGCCGGTGGAGGTGACGACCTCGAGACAACGCACCTGCACGCCTTAAGAGGTATCTGGACCTATGAATATTTTCGGCAGCTCACGCAGCAACCCCGTACACACGCCTAATCCCTGCTGATGAGCGTTAATGAACGCGAAACACGTGTCCAGGGATGGCAAGCACACCGGTGAACACCCTCAAGACTTTAAACTCGGGTAGAAGCGCACCCGCTGATACCGACCACATCGACCATCATGCTCCGGGGTCACACGCTGATGGGACGAGCAGTGTGCGACCTCATTCGGACTTACTATTTATACAGGCTCCCTTGAGCCGGTGGAGGTGACGACCTCGAGACAACGCACCTGCACGCCTTAAGAGGTATCTGGACCTATAAATATTTTCGGCAGCTCACGCAGCAACCCCGTACACACGCCTAATCCCTGCTGATGAGCGTTAATGAACGCGAAACACGTGTCCAGGGATGGCAAGCACACCAGTGAACACCCCCAAGACTTTAAACTCGGGTAGAAGCGCACCCGCTGATACCGACCACATCGACCATCATGCTCCGGGGTCACACGCTGATGGGACGAGCAGTGTGCGACCTCATTCGGACTTACTATTTATACAGGCTCCCTTGAGCCGGTGGAGGTGACGACCTCGAGACAACGCACCTGCACGCCTTAAGAGGTATCTGGACCTATGAATATTTTCGGCAGCTCACGCAGCAACCCCGTACACACGCCTAATCCCTGCTGATGAGCGTTAATGAACGCGAAACACGTGTCCAGGGATGGCAAGCACACCAGTGAACACCCTCAAGACTTTAAACTCGGGTAGAAGCGCACCCGCTGATACCGACCACATCGACCATCATGCTCCGGGGTCACACGCTGATGGGACGAGCAGTGTGTGACCTCATTCGGACTTACTATTTATACAGGCTCCCTTGAGCAGGTGGAGGTGACGACCTCAAGACAACGCACCTGCACGCCTTAAGAGGTATCTGGACCTATGAATATTTTCGGCAGCTCACGCAGCAACCCCGTACACACGCCTAATCCCTGCTGATGAGCGTTAATGAACGCGAAACACGTGTCCAGGGATGGCAAGCACACCAGTGAACACCCTCAAGACTTTAAACTCGGGTAGAAGCGCATCCGCTGATACCGACCACATCGACCATCATGCTCCGGGGTCACACGCTGATGGGACGAGCAGTGTGCGACCTCATTCGGACTTACTATTTATACAGGCTCCCTTGAGCCGGTGGAGGTGACGACCTCGAGACAACGCACCTGCACGCCTTAAGAGGTATCTGGACCTATGAATATTTTCGGCAGCTCACGCAGCAACCCCGTACACACGCCTAATCCCTGCTGATGAGCGTTAATGAACGCGAAACACGTGTCCAGGGATGGCAAGCACACCAGTGAACACCCTCAAGACTTTAAACTCGGGTAGAAGCGCACCCGCTGATACCGACCACATCGACCATCATGCTCCGGAGTCACACGCTGATGGGACGAGCAGTGTGCGACCTCATTCGGACTTACTATTTATACAGGCTCCCTTGAGCCGGTGCAGGTGACGACCTCGAGACAACGCAGCTGCACGCCTTAAGAGGTATCTGGACCTATGAATATTTTCGGCAGCTCACGCAGCAACCCCGTACACACGCCTAATCCCTGCTGATGAGCGTTAATGAACGCGAAACACGTGTCCAGGGATGGCAAGCACACCAGTGAACACCCTCAAGACTTTAAACTCGGGTAGAAGCGCACCCGCTGATACCGACCACATCGACCATCATGCTCCGGGGTCACACGCTGATGGGACGAGCAGTGTGCGACCTCATTCGGACTCACTATTTATTTAGGCTCCCTTGAGCCGGTGGAGGTGACGACCTCGAGACAACGCACCTGCACGCCTTAAGAGGTATCTGGACCTATGAATATTTTCGGCAGCTCACGCAGCAACCCCGTACACACGCCTAATCCCTGCTGATGAGCGTTAATGAACGCGAAACACGTGTCCAGGGATGGCAAGCACACCAGTGAACACCCTCAAGACTTTAAACTCGGGTAGAAGCGCACCCGCTGATACCAACCACATCGACCATCATGCTCCGGGGTCACACGCTGATGGGACGAGCAGTGTGCGACCTCATTCGGACTTACTATTTATACAGGCTCCCTTGAGCCGGTGGAGGTGACGACCTCGAGACAACGCACCTGCACGCCTTAAGAGGTATCTGGACCTATGAATATTTTCGGCAGCTCACGCAGCAACCCTGTACACACGCCTAATCCCTGCTGATGAGCGTTAATGAACGCGAAACACGTGTCCAGGGATGGCAAGCACACCAGTGAACACCCTCAAGACTTTAAACTCGGGTAGAAGCGCACCCGCTGATACCGACCACATCGACCATCATGCTCCGGGGTCACACGCTGATGGGACGAGCAGTGTGCGACCTCATTCGGACTTACTATTTATACAGGCTCCCTTGAGCCGGTGGAGGTGACGACCTCGAGACAACGCACCTGCACGCCTTAAGAGTTATCTGGACCTATGAATATTTTCGGCAGCTCACGCAGCAACCCCGTACACACGCCTAATCCCTGCTGATGAGCGTTAATGAACGCGAACCACGTGTCCAGGGATGGCAAGCACACCAGTGAACACCCTCAAGACTTTAAACTCGGGTAGAAGCGCACCCGCTGATACCGACCACATCGACCATCATGCTCCGGGGTCACACGCTGATGGGACGAGCAGTGTGCGACCTCATTCGGACTTACTATTTATACAGGCTCCCTTGAGCCGGTGGAGGTGACGACCTCGAGACAACGCACCTGCACGCCTTAAGAGGTATCTGGACCTATGAATATTTTCGGCAGCTCACGCAGCAACCCCGTACACACGCCTAATCCCTGCTGATGAGCGTTAATGAACGCGAAACACGTGTCCAGGGATGGCAAGCACACCAGTGAACACCCTCAAGACTTTAAACTCGGGTAGAAGCGCACCCGCTGATACCGACCACATCGACCATCATGCTCCAGGGTCACACGCTGATGGGACGAGCAGTGTGCAACCTCATTCGGACTTACTATTTATACAGGCTCCCTTGAGCCGGTGGAGGTGACGACCTCGAGACAACGCACCTGCACGCCTTAAGAGGTATCTGGACCTATGAATACTTTCGGCAGCTCACTCAGCAACCCCGTACACACGCCTAATCCCTGCTGATGAGCGTTAATGAACGCGAAACACGTGTCCAGGGATGGCAAGCACACCAGTGAACACCCTCAAGACTTTAAACTCGGGTAGAAGCGCACCCGCTGATACCGACCACATCGACCATCATGCTCCGGGGTCACACGCTGATGGGACGAGCAGTGTGCGACCTCATTCGGACTTACTATTTATACAGGCTCCCTTGAGCCGGTGGAGGTGACGACCTCGAGACAACGCACCTGCACGCCTTAAGAGGTATCTGGACCTATGAATATTTTCGGCAGCTCACGCAGCAACCCCGTACACACGCCTAATCCCTGCTGATGAGCGTTAATGAACGCGAAACACGTGTCCAGGGATGGCAAGCACACCAGTGAACACCCTCAAGACTTTAAACTCGGGTAGAAGCGCACCCGCTGATACCGACCACATCGACCATCATGCTCCGGGGTCACACGCTGATGGGACGAGCAGTATGTGACCTCATTCGGACTTACTATTTATACAGGCTCCCTTGAGTCGGTGGAGGTGACGACCTCGAGACAACGCACCTGCACGCCTTAAGAGGTATCTGGACCTATGAATATTTTCGGCAGCTCACGCAGCAACCCCGTACACACGCCTAATCCCTGCTGATGAGCGTTAATGAACGCGAAACACGTGTCCAGGGATGGCAAGCACACCAGTGAACACCCTCAAGACTTTAAACTCGGGTAGAAGCGCACCCGCTGATACCGACCACATCGACCATCATGCTCCGGGGTCACACGCTGATGGGACGAGCAGTGTGCGACCTCATTCAGACTTACTATTTATACAGGCTCCCATGAGCCGGTGGAGGTGACGACCTCGAGACAACGCACCTGCACGCCTTAAGAGGTATCTGGACCTATGAATATTTTCGGCAGCTCACGCAGCAACCCCGTACACACGCCTAATCCCTGCTGATGAGCGTTAATGAACGCGAAACACGTGTCCAGGGATGGCAAGCACACCAGTGAACACCCTCAAGACTTTAAACTCGGGTAGAAGCGCACCCGCTGATACCGACCACATCGACCATCATGCTCAGGGGTCACACGCTGATGGGACGAGCAGTGTGCGACCTCATTCGGACTTACTATTTATACAGGCTCCCTTGAGCCGGTGGAGGTGACGACCTCGAGACAACGCACCTGCACGCCTTAAGAGGTATCTGGACCTATGAATATTTTCGGCAGCTCACGCAGCAACCCCGTACACACGCCTAATCCCTGCTGATGAGCGTTAATGAACGCGAAACACGTGTCCAGGGATGGCAAGCACACCGGTGAACACCCTCAAGACTTTAAACTCGGGTAGAAGCGCACCCGCTGATACCGACCACATCGACCATCATGCTCCGGGGTCACACGCTGATGGGACGAGCAGTGTGCGACCTCATTCGGACTTACTATTTATACAGGCTCCCTTGAGCCGGTGGAGGTGACGACCTCGAGACAACGCACCTGCACGCCTTAAGAGGTATCTGGACCTATAAATATTTTCGGCAGCTCACGCAGCAACCCCGTACACACGCCTAATCCCTGCTGATGAGCGTTAATGAACGCGAAACACGTGTCCAGGGATGGCAAGCACACCAGTGAACACCCCCAAGACTTTAAACTCGGGTAGAAGCGCACCCGCTGATACCGACCACATCGACCATCATGCTCCGGGGTCACACGCTGATGGGACGAGCAGTGTGCGACCTCATTCGGACTTACTATTTATACAGGCTCCCTTGAGCCGGTGGAGGTGACGACCTCGAGACAACGCACCTGCACGCCTTAAGAGGTATCTGGACCTATGAATATTTTCGGCAGCTCACGCAGCAACCCCGTACACACGCCTAATCCCTGCTGATGAGCGTTAATGAACGCGAAACACGTGTCCAGGGATGGCAAGCACACCAGTGAACACCCTCAAGACTTTAAACTCGGGTAGAAGCGCACCCGCTGATACCGACCACATCGACCATCATGCTCCGGGGTCACACGCTGATGGGACGAGCAGTGTGTGACCTCATTCGGACTTACTATTTATACAGGCTCCCTTGAGCAGGTGGAGGTGACGACCTCAAGACAACGCACCTGCACGCCTTAAGAGGTATCTGGACCTATGAATATTTTCGGCAGCTCACGCAGCAACCCCGTACACACGCCTAATCCCTGCTGATGAGCGTTAATGAACGCGAAACACGTGTCCAGGGATGGCAAGCACACCAGTGAACACCCTCAAGACTTTAAACTCGGGTAGAAGCGCATCCGCTGATACCGACCACATCGACCATCATGCTCCGGGGTCACACGCTGATGGGACGAGCAGTGTGCGACCTCATTCGGACTTACTATTTATACAGGCTCCCTTGAGCCGGTGGAGGTGACGACCTCGAGACAACGCACCTGCACGCCTTAAGAGGTATCTGGACCTATGAATATTTTCGGCAGCTCACGCAGCAACCCCGTACACACGCCTAATCCCTGCTGATGAGCGTTAATGAACGCGAAACACGTGTCCAGGGATGGCAAGCACACCAGTGAACACCCTCAAGACTTTAAACTCGGGTAGAAGCGCACCCGCTGATACCGACCACATCGACCATCATGCTCCGGAGTCACACGCTGATGGGACGAGCAGTGTGCGACCTCATTCGGACTTACTATTTATACAGGCTCCCTTGAGCCGGTGCAGGTGACGACCTCGAGACAACGCAGCTGCACGCCTTAAGAGGTATCTGGACCTATGAATATTTTCGGCAGCTCACGCAGCAACCCCGTACACACGCCTAATCCCTGCTGATGAGCGTTAATGAACGCGAAACACGTGTCCAGGGATGGCAAGCACACCAGTGAACACCCTCAAGACTTTAAACTCGGGTAGAAGCGCACCCGCTGATACCGACCACATCGACCATCATGCTCCGGGGTCACACGCTGATGGGACGAGCAGTGTGCGACCTCATTCGGACTCACTATTTATTTAGGCTCCCTTGAGCCGGTGGAGGTGACGACCTCGAGACAACGCACCTGCACGCCTTAAGAGGTATCTGGACCTATGAATATTTTCGGCAGCTCACGCAGCAACCCCGTACACACGCCTAATCCCTGCTGATGAGCGTTAATGAACGCGAAACACGTGTCCAGGGATGGCAAGCACACCAGTGAACACCCTCAAGACTTTAAACTCGGGTAGAAGCGCACCCGCTGATACCAACCACATCGACCATCATGCTCCGGGGTCACACGCTGATGGGACGAGCAGTGTGCGACCTCATTCGGACTTACTATTTATACAGGCTCCCTTGAGCCGGTGGAGGTGACGACCTCGAGACAACGCACCTGCACGCCTTAAGAGGTATCTGGACCTATGAATATTTTCGGCAGCTCACGCAGCAACCCTGTACACACGCCTAATCCCTGCTGATGAGCGTTAATGAACGCGAAACACGTGTCCAGGGAAGGCAAGCACACCGGTGAACACCCTCAAGACTTTAAACTCGGGTAGAAGCGCACCCGCTGATACCGACCACATCGACCATCATGCTCCGGGGTCACACGCTGATGGGACGAGCAGTGTGCGACCTCATTCGGACTTACTATTTATACAGGCTCCCTTGAGCCGGTGGAGGTGACGACCTCGAGACAACGCACCTGCACGCCTTAAGAGGTATCTGGACCTATAAATATTTCCGGCAGCTCACGCAGCAACCCCGTACACACGCCTAATCCCTGCTGATGAGCGTTAATGAAAGCGAAACACGTGTCCAGGAATGGCAAGCACACCAGTGAACACCCTCAAGACTTTAAACTCGGGTAGAAGCGCACCCGCTGATACCGACCACATCGACCATCATGCTCCGGGGTCACACGCTGATGGGACGAGCAGTGTGCGACCTCATTTGGACTTACTATTTATACAGGCTCCCTTGAGCCGGTGGAGGTGACGACCTCGAGACAACGCACCTGCACGCCTTAAGAGGTATCTGGACCTATGAATATTTTCGGCAGCTCACGCAGCAACCCCGTACACACGCCTAATCCCTGCTGATGAGCGTTAATGAACGCGAAACACGTGTCCAGGGATGGCAAGCACACCAGTGAACACCCTCAAGACTTTAAACTCGGGTAGAAGCGCACCCGCTGATACCGACCACATCGACCATCATGCTTCGGGGTCACACGCTGATGGGACGAGCAGTGTGCGACCTCATTCGGACTAACATATAGATTCCCACTTCTTCATATTCAGCCTACATCCGGTCTCCCGAGTTATTTTGTCCAACTGAATCTCTATCACGAAGCCTGTCCCTCCTTATGTAATAACTTATACCACTTCCTGACCCCTTTAATATTACTCCCATAAAGAGCTATCATAAGATGACTAGGGGTGTCCAGAATACCACTGATATTTGTTATCAAATGTGTGGAAATCGATAAACTTTAGGTATACATAAGCGGCGTTCATTTATGTTCGCCACAGCCACTGTTAAGAGCAAAGTGAAGATTGGGAAACATTGCCGGCGCCATCTTGCATAGCAAGGGCCTCTGCGTGCGCGTAAGCAGCAACCATTTTAGATATCGCAGCCATTTTGTATTCTAATGGTCACCTTTTTCTCACCCTGCCCTCACTAGCACCCATCGGACCCTCTGACCAAACCTGGTAGGTGTGCTGAGGCCATTACTAACAGGCATGCCTTTGATGGTATCTTCAAAGAGACATTCTATTGCCACAACAACCCTTAGCGCCCTTTGGCTAAACCACCACCTCTTCCTGTCCTTGATAACTAATGAACTTATGAACTTTTGCATTCTTCTCCCCTCCCCACACTTGTGTACTAACCAAAGATTTCAGATACTAACATGACCCTTGCAGTCATGGTTTATTGCACCGCAAACAGCAAGACTTGTTTTCACCAACAATGGGACCTGTTTTATCAACGGAACAGACTCTTAGATCTGGCCGGTCTCACATGTTTTAGACCATGAAGCAAGGCCCTGTTATACCATAATATTGTCTGTTTGACCCGGGTGGGAGGAGAATAACAGTGGGGCTTGTATGACAACACGCTCGGAGCGTGTTGATATAACAAAGGTGGGCTGACATGACAACAATGCATTGTGTAAAATCTGTATAAAAGGAAGAGCCAAAATGAGATGCAGTTAGAGCACCTCCCAAAGACATTCTGCGTGTCCGAGTTGACGTGTTCTCCTCTGGAGTAATAAACCTGTTCTTGCCTTCCCGTTACCAGCGCCTGCCTCTTCATTTTGGTAACTATTATTAAAGTGAATTAGAGGCATCTTGCGCCGGGCAGCTTTGGTATTTACAAGAGAAACGCTGTTTTTCTACAAATGGACAATGCGTAGATATTCAAGGAAAGTCGGCTTTCGATGGCCTTCTGCCCTTGCTGTTATTTCTTGCCAGGAAATTGGCCTATTTTGTATGATAAAATGCCTCAGCTCGAAAAATCCACAGCCTTCCCACGTACTTATATGCCTAAATTGTAGCTGGAGGCCGAGACTCATACACTCTCTTAATTCTCAGTACTGGAGACCAGATGAGCCCGTCTTCTTAAAGAAGGATTGGAGTCTAAAAGTATAATCTTTTAAAGTCTTGTAGCGTGTTGTTTTAGGGAGTTTAGAGGTTTTTAAAAACACTTGGGTTAAAGATCCAGTTTCTTGTATCATTTTATCTAAAAAAAGCTGTTGTTAATACAATTAAATCCTATCAAGCCAGATACTAAATCCAATAAGACAGCCTCATAATATCTCCTCAATTGAGGTAGCGCTAAGCCCCGTTGCCCTACGGATAGTTGGACCACATTTAATTTTCCCCTCGGAGCTTTCCTGCCCCAAATGAATTCCCTGAATATAGTATCCATTTCATTAAAATATTACTGATTAATCTTAATCGGTACATTGGAAAATAGAAAGATAAGCAGAGGTAGTACAGACATTTTAATCATTGAGACTACCCAGAATCGAGAGAGGTAGTAATGTCCATTGTTCTAACAATTTCATGATCTTACTCTTCACTTTTAAATAATTCACCTCGAATAACTGATGATACTGATTGGATACATAAATCCCGAGATATCTTATAGGATCAATTTTTGTTGCTTGTGTCCTTAGACAAGATGGAAAGGACTTCAGATCGATATTGAGGGCCAAAACCTCAGTTTTCCTGGTGGTTATTTTATATCCACCTATTTGTTCAAACTCCAAAAATTCCATCAACGCTGTTTCGAAATTTTCTCTGTCGGGAATTAGGTATAAAATGATATCAGCAAAAAGTTTTACTTTAACCATGCCGGGAATCGGCGGTTGGATAGCAGCATTGTTTCGAATTTTCAAAACCAGAGGTTCTATAAAAAAAGTTAAAAGTAAAGGCGAAAGCGGGCAGCCCTGCCTGGTTCCACGATTTATTTTTATGGCTTACGGTGTGAGTTAATTATAACCTGGGCAGTAGCCCCCTGCTATACATTACGTAGCATATTAACTACCTGTGCGGGAAATCTGAACCGGCCCAGGGTAAAAAACCAAGTTTTCCAGTTCACGAGGTCGAAAGCTTTCTCCGCATCGACCATTACAATGCTAGCCGGAATTGAATTTGTATTAAAATAATCCAATGCATGTATTAAGAAATGGGTATTAGTTGTCATTGATCTCCAGGCTATAAAGCCGGTTTGAGCACTATGTATTATTTCTTGGGCTGCTAATAAAAAGCGTTCTGCCCATACCTTCATCATGATTTTATAATCGGAATTCAGCAGACTAATGGGCCTGTATGAATTCACGTCTTCTGAATTGTTATCCTTTTTTACAAAAGAAACAATTATTGCTTCTTTAAAAACTTCAGGAACTTCACCGCCTATTTTAATAATGTTAAATAAGTTTTTCAACGGGGTAGCGAGTTCTTTTAAAATCACCTTATAAATCTCGGTAGGGAAGCCACCCTACCCACAAGCTTTAGCCCCAGCTGTTGATTTAATGGCTGCTAAAACCTCAGTCGCTTCTACTTCCCTTCCTAGATCGCCAATCAGATTATCTGATAATTGGGGGACATTCATATTGATAAATATTCCTGAATTTGTTCCTCCTCCACTAAATACTCAGTAGAGTATAGTTGGCGGAAATGTTCCAAGAAGATCTGTGAGATATTATCGCTGTCAACTGTTTTTTGCCCAGTCAGCGGATCGGTAATTTTAGTTATTATAGATGATTCTTGTTTTTTCCTTATGGAATTTGCCAGGAATTTGCCAATTAACTGGCTTTCTTCATATACCCGCTGGTGAAAAATACACACATTGAAAACCTCTTCCAAAATAAAAAAGTTCTTCAACGTTGCTCTTGCCTGTTCATATCGATTTGGGAGAAGCTGGAATTGAAGAGCATACTCTCGATCAACTTTGATTTGCAGCTGAGCTACCTTTGACCTTTGGTTATTAGACTGGACAGCCGTATGAGCTATTATCTGTCCGCGTGCTGCTGCCTTAAACCCACCCCACACAGAGAAAGGGGAAGCCATACTCTCATTGATCAAAAAATATTCCAAAATCAATTTTCTAAATCCCTGAACCCAATCTTCATTTTGCAAAAGGAGACGATCCAGCTGCCACTTGGGACGTTCCCTATCTCTTCCCCCAAGCACCAGATCTATCCCAATGTAGGCATGGTCTGAGAACGGATTACAGCCTATACATGCATCTTGAGTCCGTAGGATTCTGGAAGTAAGAAAATAATCTATTCGGGATGCTGTCCGAAAGCGATGTGAGTAGCAGGTGTAAAATTCTTTATCTAGATTAACTTTACGCCTTGGGTCCACCAATTGATATTCTTGTATAATGGTTCCCATTATTTTTTTTGTATTTGGTTTTAATTGTTTTTTTTTTTTATTCGAAGTGGCTTTCCTAATATCCTAGATATAGTTAAAGTCTCCACCAAATACAACCTGCCCAGGGGATCCTATCAATAAGTCATTAATTTGAATCAAAGATGCAATATCATCTGATACAGGACCATAATAATTTATGAAATTTAACGTTTCCCCCTGTAACTTTGCTGCTACCCATATCCACCTCCCGAGTATATCCCTGTGTATTTGTATAAATTCCCAAGGGAGTTTACTAGAAAAGTAGATAGCTACCCTTCTAACCGCTAAGCCTGAAGATGCAAAAAAAAGCTCTAGAAAAAAATCTTAGGTATAAACAGATTGGGAGAATTGGATTTCAAGTGCCTCTCCTGTAAAAACAAGACTTGGGGATTTACTGAAGATAGCCATCTGATGAGAGCGCCATATTTCCTTTTGTTTAATAATCCATTAGTATTGACTGACAGGATCTCGCAGTTACTGGTCTCAATAGTTAGTCCTAACTTGTGCATTTCCTAAACTTTCCGAACCTTTTGCTCATGCTCTTTTTCCTGCTGTGCCCTGCTTCCCACCCCAAAAAAGAGATACCCACTCCTTGGAATGTGATAAAAGCCCCCACCCCACGCTATCCACATTTCGCCCCTCCCCAAGAATTTCCTGAGTGTCATGGAGTTACACCCTCAGTAACCCTGCACACCCTGTGCCCCCCGAAACTCTTAGGAAAAAGAAGAAGAGAAAAACCCCAACATTTAAACATATACCAACGTATGATAAATATGAGGGGATCCCTTTATAATTTTACCAAAAGGCTACTCCAAATACTCTAAATACGAACCAATAGCAATAGCAATAGTACTCTTAACTAAAGTCAACAGTTGCCCGTCCATCCAGGCCTTTTCTTCCCGGCCCAAATTTTAAAAAAAAATTATCTCTGGGAAGGGCACCCATAATATTACCATTGCTACTAGAAATGCCACAATATATATTGATATATTAGATCCTTTTTAATATCTCTTGTCATAAAGCCTATATTTCTTCTAATGAAAAGAGATTTCCCCCTATATTTCAATATTGAATATTTACCCACTAGAGCCTACTGAAGTCTCCTTCAGCAGAGCCTGAGTCTCCTCAAGGTCTGAAAACATAAAAAACTTTCCCTTAACTAAAACTCTGAGTTTTGATTGCTGGGCAATTGATGCCTGCACACCATGAGCTTTAAACAAATGCAGTATTTTTACAAATTCTTTTCTCCTGCGGGCTGCCACAGCGGGCATATCAGAGAATATACTACACTTGGTAGTCTCGTTCACAAAAAACTGTCTCTGCTGGATAGCTTTTGACAAAACCCTCTCTTTTATTCGGAAATCCGCAAAGTTCAGCAAGATGGTTCTTGGTATCGTTGAATTTGGAAAAGGTTGCGCTAGGACTTGATGGACTCTTGTGATGGTAAGGTCCCCCTCAAACTCGGGAAGAACATGCTGTTTCATGAGTGAGTTTACCCATGGGAGGGGTTGGGAGCTTTCTATCCCCTATGGAACTCCAACAATCCGGAGGTTAGACCTCCGCGAATGATTTTCAAGCTCTTCCAGTTTATTCTCGAGGTAATTCTTCCTTTTGGCTGCCTCCTTTACCTCTCCCATGGCCATGTTCATTTGATCCTCCAAAACCGATATTCTGGCTTCTGCTTCCTGTAACCTTACGGGAAATACCAGCATCACTTCTTCGATTTTCCCCAGCCTCTGATGCAGAACAGCGATTTCTATTTGTTGCGTCTTTTTCATTTCGCAGACCTCTTCTGAGATTAAGTTCAACATCTCCTTGATGTCTAGCTGAAAGACCCCTCCAGTCCCCAAATTTGAATACAGATTGTTCGATTGGCCATTATCTACAAGGGTCTTACCTTCGACCCCTAGACCCGTAAGGGCCGAGCCATCTTCTGAGGGGGACTGCCCCAGTGGATGAGGTTGCAATTGAGGTAGAAGTTGAACCTGGGTGGGACTTAGTCTTGGTGTAGATTTTCCTAACTATATTCGAAGTGCTTGGGGGTGTTGGAGGTGCTATTGATACTTGTGCTGGAGCTGAATTTGGCTGTGGGCGCGGAATTCCCGGGTTTCCTTGAATTGTCATTACATACCGGCCCTTGGGAGTCAGTTTTTCTTGTGAACCAGTTGGAGCTGATCCCGGCCCCAACAATAGAATAGTAGGTGATTTGGAGGCTGAGGTTATGGTTAATGGAGGGGATTGTGAAATCTGTAGAATTGGTTTCTTTATAAACAGTGGATAATCCTTCACTCCTTTGCTAGTTTTTCCTGAGCCATCCTGCATAGAGTTGTCTTGAAAAGATGTTGAGACAGCAGCCTCAGTCTTCTCCGGTGTGGTGCGAACCTGTTCTGGCATTGATTCAGGCAATCCCTCGCGTTGGGGAGAAGCAATGATGGAGGGGGACTCATCTTCGGAGATCTCAGAGGTGCTATTTGGATCGGGGAACTGTAATTATTTTCCTTTTCTTTATTGACCCGAAGCGTGGCTTTTTTTTTTGCCCGTGCCTGATGAGTTTTACATTTGAGGCAGGCCGCAGCTGCAACATCTGGTTAACTGGGCTTGCTTGCCATAGCTGCATCTTTCTGAGGTTTCCCCATTGTCGTCGCTCTCTCTTATATCCCCTCTCTCTTTTTTGTTGCCCTTTTTGCCTTTTTTTGCTTGCTGCTTCCTCAAAGTGGCCTTTTACTTCTTCTTCTTCACCCTTGGCCACTAGTGCTTCAAGTCTTTTTATATTTCCTTTATTTTTTCCTTTCCCCCATAAAATATTCAGGAGAATGCCTCCTTAGCCTCCTTACACTTTATAGTCAGGCTCTGCACCCCTTGTAGCTGTCTTCATCGTCACTAAAAGACATGCACCCCTTCCACACCTCACCACCAGAAGCCTCCTAAATGCTGTCCTCACTGCCGCGGCTCCTCTTTGGATGTTTTTTCACAAGCACTCCTCTCCCGCTTAGCGCCAGCGCCAGGACCGGCGGGCTCCGGACCGCAGATTCGCCAAAGCCGAGACTTCCACTCGAGCAGCAGTTTCGGACGGAGAGAAGAGCAGCGGCACAATCCTCGGCAAAAAATCCTCAGGCTCCCGGGCGTAGAGTAGCTATGCGGGACACTGTATGCCAGCTGGTGTCCTAGCGGTACATGCCTCGCGGTAAACGCTGATCGCCATGTTTACCGGGGGGGTGGGGCAGTGGTCACTCACGGCTATCCGGAGGCATGGTCCTCCATAGCCGCTACCAATCTGATTTCCTTGTTGATCAAACCGGGGCAGGATGTTTCGATGGAATGACAGACTTTTGTCAGAAAACTAAAATTGTTTACACAGTTTTACCGGGATATAGACTATTTTTGCTATTTTTTGTGCTTTCAACCTTATTTCAGTTAATGGTAGAAATGGTTATGAAAGCAATAATGGATCCTAGAAAGCTATACATTTAAAAAAAAGTAGACACAATTCTAAATTCAGCAAGGGCTCATTTGTGTAGATCCTTCAAGGTATCTTTATAGAAAGTACAGTTAAATATATGAAAAATTGAAACTTAGTTGGAAAAAAACCGCCATTTGTGTAAAAGTTTTCACCTGTAACTTCTAATTATGACAACTGTTTGAAAACGATATACCGTTACATCCATTGGATCTTTCTGTTTGTGGGGATATATTGGACTTGTAGGTTCACCAAGAACCTGATGAACCCAGAGCCAATAACTAAGCACCGTCTGCAATGGTTTTTTATTATGTACCGGGTATATAGCAATTATTCTGGGAAAATGTATACATGGAAAAATCACTATGAAAGACATCCAAGTATTTCTGAAATGGGAACAAAATATAAATATAGAGTTTAGAAACAGTAGATATTAGCACCTTTCCGAAATTGGGAGTACCCATACTAGCATGAGAATTAGAGGTCATTTTGAAAAATTACTTCTTTTGTACACATAGTGCCTCATTTATGAAAAGTGACGCATCGCTGCGAGAAAACAGCGATGTGTCACTTTTCATTGCGCCCTCCTTGCGACCCCAATGATGCGTCATATTTGCAATATGACGCATCATTGCGCAAGGAGTTACAGATACGTCAGTATTTCTGACGTATCTGTAAGCGCAAAAGTGACGCATTGCTGGAGTGTGTCACAAAAGTGACGCAACTCCAGCAATGCATCCTTTCACATGGGGAAAGCCCCATGTGAAAGGGCTTGCATCAGTCTTACGCCTGCTGTGAGGCAGGCACAAGATTTTGACGCAACAGCGTCTTAAAAGTGACGCAGTAAAATCTCATAGATTTCACTGCGTCACTGTTACGAGGCTTTTTGCAGGGGAACGCCCCCTCTGCATACATTATACCTGACGCAGGTATAATGTAGCGCAGGGGTTTACAAAGTGACGCATCTGCTTAGATGCGTCACTTTGTAAATAGTGCGCAACAGGAGGCATGTTTTACGCTGCCAATGCGCAAAACTGACGCAAGGCCTCATAAATGAGGCCCCTCGTCTTTCCTTTGGAAGGCAGAAATGCATCGAAAGTCAATAGGTAATAACAGTTGATCTACAATTCTGTATTACCCTAAGTCTCCCGATAAAAATGATACCTCACTTGTGTGGGTAGGCTTAGTGCCCAGGACAGGAAACGACTCAAAACGCAAGGTGGACACACCGCATTTTCACAATGAAAAGTGACCCTTTTTTTGCAAAGTGCCTAGCTGTAGTTTTTTAACCCTAGCTCTGCCGGCACCTAGGGAAACCTAGGAAACCTATACATTTTTTAAAACTAGATACCCCGGGGAATCCAGGATGGGGTGACTTGTCTGGCTCTCACCAGGTTCTGTTACCCAGAATCCCTTGCAAACCTTAAAATGTGTTGAAAAAACACATTTTCCTCACATTTCTGTGGTGGAAAGTTCTGGAATCTGTGTGGATCCACAAAATTCCATCCCCGCGATCCCCAGTGTCTTCGGAGAAAAATGGTACCTCACTTGTGTGAGTAGGCTTAGTGCCCTCAACAGAAAACGGCCCAAAACGCAAGGTGGACACACCACATTTTCACAGTGAAAAATGACCCCTTTTTTGCAAAGTGCCTAGCTACAGTTTTTTAACCCTAGCTCTGCCGGCACCTAGGGAAACCTAGTAAACCTATACATTTTTTAAATTTATACACCCAGGGGAATCCAGGATGGGGTGACTTGACTGGCTCTCACCAGGTTCTGTTAACAAGAATCCCTTGCAAACCTAAAACTTTGTCAAAAAAGCTAATTTTCCCCATATTTCTGTAGTGGAAAGTTCTGGAATCTGCGTGGATCTACAAAATTCCACCCAGCCCGCGTTCCCCAAAGTCTTCCGAGAAAATGGTACCTCAATTGAGTGGGTAGGCTTAGTGCCCATGACAAGAAAGGGCGCAAAATGCAACGACCACTATGCCAAGGCCAGCACCCTCCCCAGCAGCTCTTATTGATCACCGCGCCAGCACAGCACAGAGACCTTCGGGCGAGCAGGGTTCGAGCCTGCAGCCTGTCCCAGCACCTCAGGTCACCTGTGTGCCATCCGTCATCTCCCGCTCCCACCCTCTCTGTACAATCCCCCTGCTGCCCCTGCGGAACTGTGTTTTGCCATCTGTTAATTTAATTTATTTCATTTCTTCCCCTCGCTACTGTATTTCCCCTTCGCTGCTGACCGTGTTTCCCATGGCTGCTGACCCTGCGGCTCGCCCCTACTCAGCCCCACTCCCACCTATCAACCTCTGCTCCCGCCCCCCTCCGCTACTTATGGCGACCGCTGTGCTGTAGCGCAGGGGGTGTGCTGCTGGCGCACCAAAGGTGTGCCTAAGGCAAGCCCGTCTGTGCCCTTCCGCAACAGGACTGCGCCCAGTGCCAGACCCCCTGGCCCTCACAGGCGCCACACCACCCGACGCCGCTACGACTCCAACACCCTCCACACACTCAACGCCGGCCGGCCCTCCACCTGCTTCCAGGCCACTCCAAAGCTCACCCACTGACCCTTCACCTGCCGAAACTGCAGCGACACCATCCAGCGCACACCGGCACGTCCTGCCCATCTCCCCAAAGCAAGCTACAACAGTCTCAGATGCATACTACTCAACACCCGCTCAGTCCACAAGCACGCCGTTGAACTCTGGGACATTCTCAATTCATCCTCCAGGATGTTGCCTTCCTGTTGGAGACCTGGATGAATGCCTCCTCGGCGACCGACATAGCTATAGCCATCCTGGATGGCTACAGGATCACCCGCAGGGACCGAAACAACAAACCAGGAGGAGGAATCACCATCGTCCACAGGAGCACCATCAGAATTTCAACCAACGCCGAAGACTCCCTGAGCATGGCCAAACACCTACACTTACAGATCCATGTCAATCACAAAACCACCCTCAGAGGAACGCTTGTCTACAAACCCATGGGACCGCAACCACAGTTCAGCGACTCCATCACAGACCTCCCCTCGCCTCCACAGACTACATCCTCCTCAGAGACCTGAACTTCCACCTCGAGAACTCCAACAACAGCAACTCCACAACCCTGATCGACAACCTAGACAACCTCGGACTCGAACAGCTCGTCTCAACACCCACCCACTCTGCCGGACACATGCTCGACCCCATCTTCTCTGCCAGTAACCACGTCACCTTCAGCCACACCACCGAACTCCATGGACCGACCACCACTGCATCCACTTCTCCTTCTATAAACGCACCACACACATCCAACTGCAACAAATCCCACACCGCAGCTGGAACAAAGTCACCGAACACCAGCTCCTCACTTCCCTCGCCCGAGACCCTCCATCTGAGCCCTCTGACACCAACACAGCAGGCCACAACTTTAGACAATGAATTGAAAACTGTGTCAACACCCTCGCCCTGATCAGGAAACCCTCTAACAGGCACAATACACAAGAGCGATCTGGTTCAACGCCGTCCTCCAGACTTCCAAACTAACCTGACGAAGAATTGAGAAGCAGTGGCACCAAGACCAGACACCAGAAAACCATGCAGCCCTCAAGAATGCCAGACGCAAGCACCATCAACTCATCCAATCCACCAAAAGGACCTCCATCAAGGAACGCATCGACAACAATGCACACAACAGCAAAGAGCTCTTCAGCATCGTGAAAGAACTCGCCTCCCCCAGCTCCAGTACGAATGACATCCCGCCATCGCAAGAACTCTGCAACTCCCTGGCCACCTTCTTCCAACGCAAGATCACAGACATCCACAACAGCTTCGACACCAAGATACCGCTGACAGATGCTGACACCCCTGACTCAACACCAATCAAACACACCAACCTCCTGCTCTCCTGGAACCACGTCAACGATGAAGACACCATCAAAATTATGAACACCATCCACTCCTGCTCTTCCTCTGACCCATGCCCCCACCACATCTTCAACAAAGCTAGCCCCATCATCGCACCCCAACTCCGAAAGATCATCAACAGCTCCTTTAGGACAGCCACCTTTCCGGAGAACTAGAAAAAAGTTGAGATCAATGCACTTCTAAAGAAACCTAAGGAGGAACCAAAGGACCTCAAGCACTTTAGACCCATCTCACTGCTGCCGTTCCCGGCGAAAGTCATTGAGAAGACCGCCAACAGACAACTAACCCACTTCCTGGAGGAGAACAACATCCTGGACCCCTCTTTCGCAGCAATCACAGCAACAAAACCGCCCTCATCGCCACCACCGACGACATCAGGACCCTGCTAGACAATGGCAAAACCGCGGCCCTCATCCTCCTGGACCTCTCGACCGCCTTTGACACTGCCACTACGCACACGCCTCCACGACGCTGGGATCCACGACAAAACCTGTGAGAAGTTGGCCTGGCATATGCTGTACCCTATTCTAGTGGGCACCTTGCACCAGTCCAAATGACCCTTATTGATGGTAGGTTTAAAGACAACCTATATAGAAACCTATCCTAGTGATAGCTGTGGACTGCAGCCTTCAGGCTAAGTCTTGAAGGAATGTAAAGCAGCTTGTTTTTACCAGTCTTTAATCTTATGAATGACCAAATGAAAGGAGAACCACACCAAGGATATATATATGAAATATATGTATTTATTCTAAACACATCCCTCTAGTCTCTTTACGAGGCTAGAGGCAAAAGTACATTCAGTAAACTTAATTAGCACACAGTAAATTAGCACATTATACGTTGAGCCCTAGGGGCATACCACACCATACATTAAGAAAGTGGTATAAGAACCACGACTAACATAGATACAAGGCCTAGAGGTTTTAGAACCACTGGGACCACCAGGAACCACCCAAGGTAGTTGCACAGGGGACCCACGGGGGAAGCGTGGAGTGTCTAAACACAGCCGCGAATCACCATTAACTTCTATGGGGAAAGTCGCGGTTGGAATTTTAAAGATTAAGGACACTTAGAAGAGGACTTGGAACAAACCCATTTAGAACTAGGAGGTTCAAGAGTCAACACCCACAGGAGCACTGGATTACTCAAGTTACCTCACCCAGGGAAGCCGGGTGCATAGGTGTCTTTTTGTGTCGGGTTTCGTCGTCGATTTTAATGGAGAACTGTTGCAAAGTGCTGCTGGCGTCCAAGTGGAAAGTGTCCGGGTGGATCCAAGGGTGGATCGGAGATGTGAAGAACCTGAAAGCAGAAGGGACAGAGTCTGGGTCACTTGCCAGTGACCAGGAAGGCGATGAGAAGATGCCCACCGATGTTGGGGGATTTCAGGTGAAGAAGGTGAAGCTAGACTCTTCAGCCACGAGGACCAGAAGGCATTGAGAACAACCAGGAGCTAGATTTGTGCTGTGCAACAAAGGATGAAAACAAAACCACTGGGTCTGGGCTCCCACCGGCATCGCTTGCCAACGACGGGCAATATCTTCGCATCCGGCGCAATTGCACTGAAAAAAGAAGAATATCTAAGGCATGCGAAAGTTTTGACAAACAATTTAAAACAACGAGGATACCCGAAGAAACTCCTGAGGAAATCATGCAAAAGAGCTTGGTGGACACCAAGAGAATGCCTGCTTGAAAGGAGACCAAAAAAGACGACAGACAGAATGGTATTTGTATCCACGTTCTGTCCGAATTCAAATAAATTGAAAAAATTAGTCAAGCAGAATTGGCACCTATTAAAAAATCTAGATCAAGCTTTCAAAAGCGAGCCGCTGTTCGCATTTAAGAAAAACTACAGCATTTCAAACCATCTGGTAAGAGCAGCATTGCCAACAACTAAGAGACCGGATTTACGTACCATGTTGTGTCTGCCTCCAATTCAGGGGCACCATAAATGTGGAAACTGCTCTTGTTGTGACTCCACCAAGGAAGGCAAAGTGTTTACACATAATTCGATCAATTGGAGACACAATACTTTTTCAAACTGCAAGACCCGGTATGTGGTCTATGGAATCTGGTGTCCATGCAACCTCTTATATATTGGAAAAACCAACCAAGAGGTACGCGTCAGGATACAGCAACACAAGTCCAGAATTAAGAACAATGTCGCCAATGCTCCCTTGGTCAATCATTGGAAAGAGAAAAATCACCAAGAAAGTGATTTGACTTGGACAGTCATTTCCAAAGTGGAAAATGACATAAGAGGAGGCGACTTGGATGCCAAATTGATTAAACGTGAGGCCATGCTCATTGTCAAATTTAATACTGTATTTCTGGGATTAAACGAACTGACGGAAATCTTTAAACTGTAAGCCCATGAACATGTCAAGCCATCATCTAAACCTTTTCAAGCAGCGAATCCCGCTAATTTTGCCGTGTCTCACCAGCAAAAAACAAAAAACAAAAAACAATAAAGCTTGTTCATTCAACAAACCCCCATAAGACTACAATTCCCAGCATTCAATGCCAACCAGGAAGTGCCAGCAACCAGTGTAGCGTCTGGATGGCCTTGGAGTAAGATGTGTACACACGACGATCTCTCAAGTAAGTTGGATTTCTGTATTCCAAATATTTACGTCAGCAGAAACGGTTTCATGACATGAAAAACGCTAAGACTCCGTTATTTCTTTGAACAGCACACTGACCGGCAACGGGAGTCCGTCCCTCTCAAAAAATACATCGCGCCTTAACTGCCGACTGAGGTAAGCGGCAATCCTTCAATCCTTCAAGCCTTAACTGTTTGACTAATGGCAACATGAAAGGCTAGACGCTAAATGTGTTTTCCTTTCACGCAGCACATTTACCGATATCGGCAATCCTCTCCAAAAATACAATGCGCCCGACTTGCCAACAGAGGTAAGCGGCTCGTTCTTTAATTTTCCACGTGCACCCCTAACAAGCTCAACGGGCTGCGTATAATGACAGATTTACCCTTGTGCCCTTCTCATTTAGATAGGCGGGACGGGCTGAATCCAAACGCTATGGAATAATTCGAAGTAAGTGTGAGACACAAATGGTTCATTTTGGTTGATTGTATGCTTGATATGTTTCAATGCTGATTGGTTTCTCTTGTTACACTCTCTTTAGACCAAGTTTTCACCAAACTTCCCAGCTTTTGTAGCCAAGTGCGAGGTAGGTGAGGTTACTTGAGTATTGGGGTAAGGCAAGATAGAGACGCGGTTTCCCCTCCTCAAAAAACTTTTGTTCTTCCATTACAGATTGGTCCTGATGAGAACTACGCAATAATGTCAGTTCGAAACGCGTAGACCTTCTAGTAGCCAAATTGGTTCAATAATAATTGACGCAGAAACATTTGTTTATATCAAATTTATTGTGAAGTAAACATTGGCTTTTGTTGCTGTTTATGTTAACAGCATTTATTGAATCATTCACGTTTTCGTAGTGAGTTGTTGTTTTGTTGTGGGATGAGTGAGGTATGAATGATGATTGAATGGCAAACAATGAGTTTGTAATCACTGTAAATAATTATTGTTGTGCACCCCAGGTTTTTAATATTTGTATAAGATTTGCGGAAATCACTATCAAAATAGAAGTGAAAAATTGAAAATATAAAAAAATCAGTTTGAATTTATTCAATAAACATATTGTTCAAGTCGTATGTTTATACAAACAAATGTGTATTGTTGAATTTTGCGGCATTTGCACTGTGCAACAAAGGATGTCAATTGCTGCGGTGTCAGTTTCCAGATTGAACCCAGCAGCAACCCATGCAGAAAGCAAAGATTGGATTTGGTGCAGACCAGCAAGGTCTGAGGGACTCACCCTTTGAAGGGGAGTCAGGGCACATCTGAAGCAGCCAGGGAAGTCCAAGAAACAGAAGAGTTACCTTTGTTGGGACCCACCAGTCAACGGACCAGGGATCGCACAGTAGCCTCAAGTGGAAATGCTAGAAGTGGGCCCACGGAACACTCGTGGAGCGTAGGCCCACAATCTTTGGTGCAGATGGTGCTCGGGGCATGGACTACAAGTAGCCTAATGCACAACTTCAGGAAACCCCGGGAAGTTGATGCACTTGCAAATGTGCACGGTGTCCAAGAGTTCCGGTCCCACGTCTTTCGTGAGGTCTGCGGGTCTCAGCTTTGCTGGGATCTCATGTCGGCCTCTGAGAAGTCTGGAAGTCTGTGTCCAGAGTCCCAATTACTTTGGGGTCCGGCGGGAACATCGGAAATGCAGACCGGCAAGATGCTTCTTTGGTGCCTGCTTGAGCAGGGGAGTCACTCCTTGACCCCAAGGGAGATTCTTCCATCTTCTAGTCTTGTAGAATGTCGAAGTTCCAGGATATATGTTGCAGCGTTTCGTCCAGGTATAATCTGAAGTCCTAAGTACTGGGTTCCCATACTTATACTAAGTTAGGTGGTTGGACATACTCTGGGGACCCACCTATGGGAGGATCCAGGGAGGGGGGTGGTTACACCCCTTTCCCATTGTCCAGTTTCGTGCCAGAGCAGGGGCTGAGTGCCACTGCAGCCGGTTTGAACTGGGATATGCACAGGGACACCAAGTGTGCCCCCACCACTGTCTGAAAAGCATTCAATGAATGCACCCACCCAGCCCCAATACACCAAAGTCTGTCTGGGAGGTGGTTACACCTCCCCGTGACAGGAAACCTATTGTCCAGGTCTCCCCTGCCGGAGTTTGATCCAGCAGCAGGAGGTCAGAGCCGTGTCTGAGGCATCCATTTTGTGATGCCAGGGCTCTTTTAAACTATTACCGGTTAGGTAAGTGTGTACATGTCTTCTCCCTCTAGCAGGGTGGAATTCTAACCCCGCTGCCAGGACTGGTGGGGGGTAGGATTCCAAAGTGTTTGACACCTTAGAGGGCTACACCTTAGATGGAAGTTTTACCAACTCCCCTAGTCTTTTTGTTTGGGCCATATTACCACTTCCTTGGTCAGACCATGCTGGAATTATTTTTGCCAGGGTTAGGCCTCTTACCAAATTACCCTGTTCAAAGGTCAGGGAGAAGATAGCTACCCAAGCCTGGAAGAATATTAACAGGTCCAGCTTGGATAAAACGCTGTCAGACACAATTCCTAACCTTTCTACCAACATAGAGGAAACCACTAGGGCTTTCGAGGGGTGGATTGACTCTGCCTGTCAGAAACAAGCACCTGTCAAATGGTGCTCTCCCAGACGTTGTTCCCTCTCCGCCCCCTGATTCTCCCAGAATCTACAGGATCTAAAATCAGAGTGTAAGAGGCTGGAGCGTCTCTGGAGAAATGGTTACAGCCCGACCAATAAAAAAGCCTACAAGGATAGTCTTACTGACTATAAAAAAACTATTCAGGTAGCAAAAAAAAAATATTTCTCTCAACAGATTGCTGGTGCAAAATCATCTTCAGTGAAGGAACTGTTTAAAACAGTTTCTAATCTTACGACTCCCCCTGAACCTACTATTCACAGTAGCCCAGAATTCTGTGACTCTCTAGCTTCATTTTTTCTAAATAAAGTTTAAGCTATTTTTACCTCTTTATGCCACAATCAAGATGAGACCAGTATGGAGGCATTCAGGTCTAATGAAACTTACGACCCTTCTATGTTTAACAATTTTACTTCATTGGAGGTTAATGCAGTTAATAACTTGTTGATGGGCTGTAGATCCGGCTCTCCTAATGACCCGTGTTCGGCTGCGATAATGAAAATTTCATCAATCACAATCTCCAACACCCTCACCCCCTTACTTAACCAGATATTGGGGGCTGGGCATTATCCGGTAGCCTGGAAAACTGCCTCAATTCTGCCCCTTATAAAAAAATGAATTTAGATTGCAGTGATCCCAACAACTACAGACCTATCTCCTGCCTCCCATTTCCAGCTAAAATTCTGGAGAAGGCCATGAACACGCAACTAAGCCTGTTCTTGGAGAGCAACAACATGCTGGACCCCTCTCAATAAGGGTTTCGTTTGGGTCACAGTACGGAGTCAGCCCTGATTAAATTTATGGAGGAGGTGCGTGAGGTGATGGATCAGGGAGGCTCTGCCATTCTGATCATGCTGGATCTGTCGTCCGCCTTCGATATGGTCCATCATGGGATTCTGATGGATTGTTTATCGAAGGCGGGGGTCAGGGGTGAAGCCTGTTAAGATCTTTCGTGGCAAACAGAGTACAATCTGTAGCGCGTGGGGGGCAAGATCTAAACCATTCTCTCGTCCCTGTGGAGTTCCCCATGGTTCCTCACTTAGCCCAATACTCTTTAATCTTTATGTAAGACCATTGGCTGCCATCATAGGATCCTTTGGGCTACTGTCAACCTCATATGCGGATGATACTCAGATCGTGTTATTTTGCAGAGAGGCAAAGAAGCCTATAAGGCCCCAAGCTGCCACAACTGTATGGTGGCAATAACCAGCTGGATGGCAGCCAATTGCCTGAAATTGAATGCCGACAAAACGAAGGTGATGATCTTTGGTAATAATCCCAACCTCTGGTCACCAGCTTGGTGGCCCAGCGACATGTGCCCTCTGCCCCCACCAGTTCAGAAGGTCAAAAACCTGGGAGTTATTGTGGGTAACACCCTCTCATTTGGTGATCAGGTTAATAGCGTGGTATCTACCAGCTTCTTTATACTGAGAACACTTAAGAAACTAAAACCCCTCCTCACAGATGAAACCTTTAGAACAGTAATATCAGTTCTCGTTCTCTCTCGCCTGGATTACTGTAACAGCTTGTATCTGACCATCTCCAAGAAACATCTTAATAGGTTACAGATGGTGCAGAACACGGCGGCCAGGCTGCTCACAGGCACCCCGAGGTTTTTGTCGGTTAGAAATGGGTTACGCCAACTTCATTGGCTCCTGGTTAAACAACGGGCCCAATTCAAAGCCCTCTGTGTGGTGTTTAAAGCCCTGAGGGGTAAGGGCCCGGAAGATCTAACAAAACGTATCCAATGGTATGTTCCAGGAAGAGCACTGCGCTCAATGGATGCAAAGAGGGCTGCCGTCCCAAAGACAAAAAAGGCGAACTTGGGCGGGAAGAGCTTTGTTTTCAGAGTCATTTCGGCCTGGAATGAGCTTCCACTCTTTCTAATGTCCACTGTGGAATTTCTGTAGTTTAGAAAGGGCCTGAAAACCTGGTTGTTCCCAGTTTAGCTATGGGTCCGTTGCACGTGTTGGACACCCCCCAGGCAATAGTGCACAGCGCCAGGACACCTTCGGGTAGCAGCGCGCTTTACAAGCTGATATAACATATAACATAACATAACACCAAACACAACATGTTTCCATGCAGCCATTCCAAAGTTAGCATTTACTGCAAGGTTATAATGCACTGAAGAGTATATAGTCTGGCTACATCACAGAACAACCTCAGAGAATAGATTCCGCAAGCTGAAGTGGGCTCCAGCTCATGCATGGGCAACCTCTCACACAAAACCAAGCACTCTGACTTCCAGATTGATAAGGCCTGCCATACGAGTGACTTATAGGTTTATATGTGGCAATGATTAAAGGTAGATATAGGTAACCTATATCTTAGTAAGGGGTGCATGTACCACCTTACCCAGGCTGCAGTAGGAGACCTGTGGTGCCATTTTGGAAGGCCTTGGTACCTAAGGTACCATATACTAGGGACTCACAAGGGAAACCCAGAAACCAATCTGGAGTGTACCTAAAGTACATGCAATCATTTTAGAGAGGAAGTAGCTAGGCTGAGGTCCTGAATAGCAGGGCCCCAGACAGACAAAGGTAAAAAAAACAGTGAAACACCAGCAAAAAGTGGAGGTAACCATAGTAAGCAGATCCTACTCTCCTACAAAACCCCCCCCAAACACAGGGACATTAAACTAACCTTAACCAGTTGGAGTCTTCATGTTCTAAGTAGAAATATCGGGAGAGTCCATCTGCATTGGCATGGTTACTCCCATGTCTATGTTCAACTGTATAGTCCATCCCCTGTAGGGAAATGGACCACCTCAAAAGTTTGGGGTTTTCACTCTTCATCTGTTTCAGCTATAAGAGGGGCTTATGGTCTGTCTGAACAGTGAGGTGAGTGCCAAACAAGTATGGCCTTAGCTTCTTCAGAACCCAAACCACAGCAAAGGCCTCCCTCTCAATAGCTGACCAACCTTTCTCTCTAAGGGTCAGCCTTCTGCTAATAAAAGCTACTGACTGGTCCTGACCTTCATCATTCAATTGTGATAGCACAGCCCCTACCCCAAACTCAGATGCATCTGCTTGGACCATGAATTCTCTGGAATAGCTAGGACTTTGTAGAATTGGTGCAGTGCACATGGCCTGCTTCAGGTCATCCAATGCCTTTTGACAGCTAACTGTCCAATGAACTTTCTTTGGCATTCTCTTAGAAGTTAAGTCATTCAGGGGTGTCACAATGGAACCATACCCCTTGACAAATCTCCTGTAGTACCCGGTCAGGCCCAAGAACGCTCTGGCCTAAGTCTGGGTAGTTGGAGCAACCCATTCCATGATGGTCTGTATTTTGCTGTGCAATGGTTGAACCTGGTCTCCACCTACAAGGTGACCCAGGTACACAATCTGACTCTGGCCTATTGGCACTCAGTAGCCTTGATAGTTAGGCCTGCCATTTGCAGGGCCTCCGAAACATTTCTCAGGTGGGCCAGGTGATCCTCCCAGGTGGAGCTAAAGACAGCAATATCGTCAAGATATGCTGCACAGTAGTCTTCCAGGTCTGTTAGGACTTTGTTCACCAACCTTTGAAAAGTGGCAGGTGCATTGTTCAGACCAAAGGGCATTACCACAAATTGATAGTGCCCCCCCCCCAAAAAAAAGGCCTGGCGGAAGTATAAAAGGGCAGTTAATGAGCAGAAGGGAGTACTCCTTAGGGACCGCTGGGAAACTCTATCGTTAGCAGCAACCAACAAAAATGGCAAATCATTCTGGTCCGCTGTAAGAGACTTTCGATCCATGGGCCAACTATTAACCCCATCAGCTGCACTATATCCAGCCAATCCTGGGAAACCCACTTCTCTAACATCTATGCCTCCCCCTTATCGGACATTGCGCAGTACGAATATGGCCAACTTGTTAGCATACAGATAACACTCCCTGAAGTTGAAGAAGCCATTCACCAAAGCATTTGAGAACAAGGCCCCCGGCCCTTATGGGTTACCCATAGATTTTATCAAATGGAAGCCGGATTTTTGGCCACCACCCCTTCTGAATGTCTTCAACAATTTAATGTATGTCCCTTTACCTGACACCTGGGCAAAAAGTACTATCGTCCCAATATTTAAAAAGGGATACCAGTCGCAGCCCAGCAACTATAAGCCGATATCATTGATTGATAACACCCTGAAAATATTGGGTAGAGTCTTATATAATAAGATATTGGAATGGATGGAGGAATGCAGCATTTTAGAGCCCTGCCAGCTAGGCTTCCGCTCCAAGGTTGGCACCAACGAGCAATGCCTTAACCTCAATCTCGTAATTGGGAAATATACCATCGCCCGGAAGTCTCCAGTCTATTTGGCGTTCCTGGACTTGTCCTCAGAATCTGTGGGCTATCCTGTTGGCCTATGGCCTGGATGAGCCTCTGGTCCATTTCCTGGCACATCTCCATAAGGACCTTCTGGCACAAGTGAGGATAGGCAGAGGTGGCGAGGTTTAAGGACCCATTAAGGTCGGAAGGGGGGTCAGGCAGGGCTGTGTCTTGGCCCCCCTTATGTTTATTATTTATATTAATGGACTGAACAAAGCATTAATATCCATGTCTCAAGATGTTCCTATGATTAACGGGAAACCTTTCCCCGTGCTATTATGCGCTGATGATGCGGTACTCATATGCCGCACCCCAAATTCCCTGCATATCTTGGTACAGTCTTTTGTTGAATATATGGATAGCCTGGACCTAAGAGTTAATTTTAACAAATAATTTTTAATGTCTTGTGGCCCTCGGAAACGCCAGCTTAGTACCATCACTGTTGGCAACCACAAACTGATAAGCACTTGTAAATTTCCCTATCTTGGGGTGGTCTTTGCTGCGAACGGCTCCTGGACTGAGCATCTTACCCATTCCAGGAGCAAGTTCTCAAAGACCATCAACTCATTTTTTAGCCTCCCCCGTCCAAAGAATACAGGTGCTATTTTAGCTATCCTAAACATTTGTAAATGACAATGTGTCCCAGTGGCCACCTAAGGAGCTGAGATTTGGGGTACTGTAGATAGTTCCTGCATCCAGCAGGAAGAAAATAGATTCTGCAGTAAACTGCTTGTTACACCAATCCCTACACTGCAATATATCTGCCATAAAGACTTGAATTTAAACTACATAACTGACTTTATACGTGCTCGCCCAGCCCTCTTCTGGCTATCGGTCTGGAAGAATGAGGCAGCGACCCTAACCAGCGATATTATTAACGAATGTATGAAGTGTGAGAATGGGATAGAAATCCCCTGGCTCTCTGGAGTTTACCAGAGTTTATGTAGTATCAATAAAGGCTGTATCTTCGCAAACCCCAGCAAAACTGCTACTTTGCACAAAAAAGAACTTAGAAGTCTCCTTTATTTGTCATATAATGAAGAAAGACTGGTGCCGGAAGCGTAGAAACCATTTGTCTCTAGGTATATGTCACGTGAGCAGCCCTGCCCACCCTTACCAAACTACCTTATGTTACCTATGAGTCATTGGGTAAGAAGCCTTTTATTCCACCTTAGAGTGGGGACTGTAACATTTGCATTGTGTTTTCCCCTTGGTTTTCACTCAAAACTTGATTTAATACCCTGTCCGTGTGACGGGGTGAGTGGCCAATCCACCCTCCATTTTTTATTTTTCTGCAAATATTACATAAAGTATAGTAATGGGCTTCTTTACCCGTTTTTCAACAGGAGCAGGCCCATTAGTATGGATTCAGCCTTCTCGAGTGTGCTTGCCTTGACTGATGAAGAGCTTGTTTTCCTCATTAGTACATTTCTGAGGACTGCCACTCGGGCACGCAAGTCAATTCTTAATCCCTGAACTTTTAAAGTATGAAGGGATCAATTTATAATTGTTGTTAATTAATTTACCATTTTTATCTTAGTGCGTAATACTGTGTCTTACAAATCATCAACCTTAACTTGCTTTTATTGCTACCCTTCCCTTGTGATTTTTAATACGTAATTTTTATTATGTACTTTTATGGATATAATGCCTACCTGAATAAAGTTTGATGAACTGAACTGAACTGATATTGCCCACTAGGGTTTGAAAATGCTGTCTTTGGCTTTGCATCATCAGCTAACCTGATCTGCCAGTAGCCAGCTGTAAGATCAAATGTGCTCAAAACTTGGCTGAGGCCAAAGTATCTATTAGCTCATCTGCTCTTGGGATTGGATGGGCATCAGTCCTAGTGACTGCATTGAGACCTCTGTAGTCAACACAAAACATCATCTCTCTCTTACCATCCTGGGTGTGAGGTTTAGGTACCAAGACCACTGTACTAGCCCAAGGGCTATCTGAGGGTTCAATAACTCCCAAATACAACATTTTCTGGACTTCAGTCCTGATACAGTCCCTGACATGATCAGGTTTATTTTAACAGGCAGACTGTCTCCAGTTTCCACTTCATGAGTGCACCATGTAGTCTGACTTGGAGTCAGAGAAAACATATGTCTGAACTGACACTTGTCTGCAATCAGTTTGCTGCTGATCAGTGAGGCTGCCTGTCAAGGTGACACTATCTACTGACCCATCATGAGGGTTCTGTGAGAGCAGGTCTGGGAGAGGGTCACTCTCCTCCTTCTGTCCCTCATAGGTAGCCATGAGTAAGCCCATGTCTGCCCTGTCAACATATGGTTTCATTCTGTTGACATGAAGCACCCTATGGAGGCTCCTGAGAGTTCCAAGATCTACCAAATCGGTAAACTCTCCCTTCTCTTCAACAATAGTGTGGGTCCCACTCCACTTGTCTTGGAGAGCTGCTGGGGCCACAGGCTCCAACACCCACACGTTCTGTCCTGGTTGGTAAACAGTCAGCACAGCCTTTTGGTCATGCCAGGCTTTCTGTAATTCCTGGCTAGTCTCAAGGTTTTTAGTTGCCTTTTTCATATACTATGTCCTGTTTAGGGGGTTTGAGAGGTAACTGCCATCCCTCCTTCACCAGACACAATGGGTCTCTTATAGGATGCCCAAACAGAAGTTCAAAAGGGCTGTAGCCAACCCCATTATGAGGAACCTCCCCGTATGCAAATAAAAGGCAGGGTAGTAGGATGTCCCATCTCAGCCAAAGCTATTTTCTGGGAGACCCTTGATCATACCCTTTAAGGTTTTGTTGAATCTTTAAACTAAACCATTGCATTGTGGGTGATAGGGTGTGGTGAATTTGTAGTTCACTCCACACTCCTTCCACATTGCAGTCGAGTAGCTAGACATAAAGTTTGCAACTCTGTCTGATACTACCTCCTTAGGGAAACCCACTCTTGAGAACACTCACAAGAGGGCTCTAGCCACAAAGGTGCTGTAGTGGTCCTAAGGGGTTTAGCTTCTGGGTACCTAGTGGCATGGTCTACCACCACTAGGATAAACCTGTACCCAGATGCTGTCTGAGGATCCATTGGTCTGACAATATAAATCCCCACTCTTTCAAAGTAAACCCCCACCACAGGTAGTGGTATCAGGGGGGCCTTTGTGGTACCACCAGCATTACCACTGGCTTGACAGGTGACATAGGAGTGACATACCTACTTTGTGTCTTCAGACATGTGGGTGTAACCAACCTCCTTGCAGCACCAGGGTTGGAGGTCTCTACTCTCTGAATACAGGAGTTCATCATCCCAATAAATTTTATGAGTGCCACTAGCATTCCCAGCAGCCTCAGCAGCAGCCTGCTGTCTGAGGGGTTCAAGAGAAGGGCAGCTCAGCTGCTCCTGACTCAGATCTGCCCTGGAACGACCCCCTGTCCCCAGGAACTCAACCTGATCAATCTCAAGCTCCTTTGGGACAGTTCCTTCTTCAGGAGCACAAGCATCTCCCTCAAGAGACTGATCATCACTCTGAGTCAGGGGGGAAGGCACTACCTTAACCCTACTGCTCCTTTTCTTGGAAGGCACCTGGTCCATTTTTCGAGAATCCAGGGCCTGTTCAGTGTTAGACTTTTTGACCTGTGACCTAGGGGCAGATGTATCAAGCCTTTTGCGATTCGCAAAGGCCGGAATTCTGCGAATTTTGGCCTTTGCGAATCGCTGAAGGCTTATTAGCATTTTTTGACATGTCGCAAAGTAAGGAATCTGAAAAATGTGTGTTTCCTTATTTTGCTTAAGCATTTAAGGAATCGCAAATGTTGCGATTCCTTAAATGCGATGTATGTAGGTTTTCGAAATTGTGAATTTGGGTTAAGAAATCGCAAATTACCACCAACTTGTAGTTGGTGGTAATTTGCGATTTCTTTTCAAAATGCCTTATTTGGCATTTGTGAGGGTGGCATGTGACGCACATACATGCCCATAGGGCATGTATGTGCGCCATATGCATTTTGTAGGTAACAAGGACCCCCTGATTTGGATTGTGCTCCTGGGTCAGGGAAAACAGTTTTTTGTGCAAAGGTAACAACCCAGGCAGACGAATAGGAACAAAAACTGGCTAATGAAAGAGACACATATTTATAAACAACTGATTAAAAATGCAATAAACTGTATTGATATCAAAAGGATTGATTTTAATGTAAGTATAAAAAATATATATATATATATGTGGATAAATTTGATTCAATAAAATACAATGATATGATTTGAATAGACATGAATCATTTAAATAATGTATGGCAAACAAACATATCAATATACATAATACTAAAAATAAGACACTTTGTTCTTAAACATAATTTCTCAAGTACAAGATGTTTCTAAGGCTGTGAGTCTACGCGTTTCGACAAAACATTTGTCTTCCTCAGGACGATTTGATATCAGCCAAATATTCTAAAAGAGATAAAACAAAATCACCAAACATATAACAGTACATTGCAAACACTAATATTAACATATATTTGAAAAAGCAAAACTTGTTTCTTTTTCTATTTTCTCTTTTTTCTTTACAAAGCCAGAATTTATATGAAAGAACACTTATATTTTTATAGTGTTCAATTCCTTGATAAAAAGTCACATTAAACCAGACATAGGGTAAACCATTCGGGAGGTCATATGATACAGAAAAAATTAATAAAATATAAAGCAAGTAGGGAAATCTGGGAGAATTTAAAACTTCTGAAAAAGTCAGAAAAATCAGAAAAAGGCGTAACATTTTTGGTAAACTAATATTACTGGAAATTCCTATAGTTCCAAAGTATTATACCTAATTAATTGCTAGAAATATTCCCTAATTGTTAAGACTTCATACGTCGTATTTTATGTGTAATATTATTTTAGAAAACAGAGTAGTTCTATTTAGGCTAGAGTAGTTAGTAATAGTCTCTCCTGTAGAAACTACTGTTCCAATTATATAAATGGCAAGTCATGTTAAGGTGAGGAAACTCCAAGCATTCATTAACATTTTGGATTAAATTGCTAAAGAACCTTACCTAAATAGAGAAAATATAGAGTATTCGAAACGTGGTAGTTTGGGTAGATAAGGCACCTCTCCCTTTATGGATAGAGACGGTATGTGATGGCTATTTAAATAAAAGAAATACATATATTGGAATATGGTACAGTTCCACTCTAGCTTGATGTATTAATTGCAGTAGATAATATTTTTACCTGTTGAAACAGCAATCACTGCTATCTTCCTATCGATACCCACATGTACTCTTCACAATTTGTTTGTTAAAAAGTTAATTAAAAACCCGGAATCCATCGTTGTTTTCAAAATTATTGGTGTAATACTGAACTACAGAGAGAAAGGAAATAAGCGTTCTTTTAATTTAATGGAGATGTATAGGATTACGAGCTTAGTCTGAGTACAATGAGAACAACAGACTTAGTCTGAGTGTTAGATTAAGACTCCTGAGTACTGTTAGTTCTAAGAACCGACTCATAATTGTGGTTCATTACCTTTTCGGTCGATGATATATCAAATGCTGGGAGTAGAGAGCAGTAGTATGTATTTCCTTTGCTATACTCTTCAACAGAACACGGCTTTATCATGTAAAACAGCTACAAGTTATAAAAGAGATCAATAATTGTCAGTGGCAATAATATATCAAAATGGTCTCAAAATGCGTAATGCCGCTTTCTAACTGTAAATTACCTATTGCATGATGCTGTTTAACATATTACTGATAGCGGATGCCGAGCTATGGAAACGGCTTCTCTCTGCGTCCCTTTCGTTCTTGTTAAAAATAATGGTGGACAGAGTTCAATAATATTCGCCGGTTTTGAGTAAAGACCTAATAGATGGTGCAAATTCAAAGTTAGTTTCTATCTTTGATACAACATTAGTCATTTGGAAAACACAAAAAGTATCCTACGTTCGCTTTACCTATCTCGTAGCAATCCTTGCTGTCAGCGAAAAGCGGAAGACAGAGTGTTTTTCGGATTCAGTCGGCTTTGACGGGGCGGTTCCAGTATAATGGTGGAAAACGCCTGTTTAGACAATATGCAACCCCAATTACAAGAAGTTTAGGTCCAAAATCATGAACTTCAAGTTAAATATTATCAGTTTACCTGTTTTATAGGATTTCTTAGTGCGGGAGATAGGCGGAGAGCAGAGAGACTGGCGGCATCAATCGTGTTCAAACGGGGCAGTTACAGCTTCGTGATGGAAGCACCTATTTAAACAATGTAGAGCGGGCGAAAAATATTACAAGCATACTCTCGTTTTTTATTAAAATAGTGCCTGTTCAAAGGATGGCAACTATGAGCATGCTATCCCTACGAGCCCAATAATCGGCTTATGCAAATGGGCCTCTCAACAAGGAATGCCCGGCGAAAACCTTACCGGTATCCACGACGCGGTATTCGAAAATAGCTCCGTCTTCCTCAGCGGTGTATGCAGGAAACAACGATTTCCTGTAGTCCGTTTTCTATTGCCTTTTATACTCTAAGGATGTTCCACCTTCAGGTGTGTCGCGCCTTTATTTAAAGTGACAATGTCTTTTTTTACAAGTAGTGTATTTTCTACTTGTTTGGGACAGGTTGAAATGGACAAACGTGGGATCCCTAATATTATAAGGAGACAGATATAGATATCCTAAACTAAACAGAATAAACATGTCAGCGCTATCATTTTCATTGAGAAGGTAAAGCTATTATTACCTAATTAAGAAGGATCAGATCACAATGCGGAGTTCTAAACCATTATTCATGGCATTTTATTGATAACAAAACCTTGAATTGCCGCAATGTTATATGATTGCGTTTTCCCAAGGCAGATCCTGATTTAATCCATGGGCAAACGTATCAAGGGAAAAGATCCAGAAAACTTCACGCTTTCTGCGAATGGCATCTCCCCCTTGGTTCTGCTGCACGTGGATCTTTTCCAAAATGCGCCATTTTAACTCCTCCGGTTTGTGATTAAATTCTAAATAATGATTGACTAAAGGAGCTGAAACCTTTTTTGTTTTGATTGCTGACCTATGTTCGGTTAGCCTGGTTTTAATCATTCGTGACGTCTCTCCCACATATCCGAGGTTGCGCCATATGCACACACATGTAGATTTCAGGGGTGCAGCAGGGTGTCTTTGAGACACCCCTGCACCCTTGAAATTATTCTCAATTTGCGATTAGCAAATTGCGAATCGCAAATTGAGAATTATTTCACAATCATTCCTATGGGCCTCCTGGCCCATAGGAATGCATGGAAAATTATTCCTTAATTGCCAATTCGCAAAATGCGAATTCGCAAATAAGGAAGACTAAGAAATCGCAAAAAATAGCGATTTTCTACATACATTCCATTTTGCGATTTCTAAATAGCGATTCTTTAAAAATCGCTATTTAGAAATTGCAAAATGGAATCTTGATACATCTGCCCCCTAGTCACAGCAAACACATGTGCAGTGGTCCCTAACAGTTCTGCATGGGTCCTAAATTCCACTTCAGACGAGGCTGAAGTCTCTAAATCACTGCCAAGCAAGCATTCTACAGGGAGGTCTGCACTTACCACAACTTTTGTGAGGCCAGTTACCCCTCCCCAGGAAAAGTTAACAACTGCCAGGGCATGGTTGGTCCTGACATTACTAGCATTGGTCACTTGGTAGAGTTCACCAAATATGATTTGTCCAGGGTCCACAAGTTCTTGTGTCACCATAGTGACACTTGCTCCTGTGGCCGTGTAGGTCATAGCCTCTTTTCTTTTCTATTTTTTTTTTTGTCGGTCACCATCAATTATTAAATCATCATTACAAAAGGGAAAAAAAAGTCATACAATTCCATACAAATTTTCTTGATAATAAATAACTTGCAGTACATATTACATTAGACAACAATGGGAAAATAAAGGAGTGAACAAAACCCTCCGGAGACTGAACCATCCAAGTGCAAACAAACAATAATTCGCTGAATCTATATTGTTCCCTATTCCCGCTATCCCAAAAAATAACGTGCATGCTGTCCAAGCTGAAACATATACCAGATTCAAACAAATGATTGTGGCTGGGGTCCCTCCAGTCTGGTCTTCCAATCTATTACTGGGGCCCAGATGAGTTTCCCTAGTTTCCTGGCTTTCCACCCTTTGTTCTCATATAAGCCGTTTTCCAAACTATATATGGCTAAAAGCCGTGACACCCATTGTTAAAAAGTAGGAGGGTTAAATTCCTTCCATGCGGATGCCACACAGATCCTAGCAACAGCCATGGCAAGAAATATAAAATCACGATGAGCTACTAAAACTTCATCCCACGCCACACCTAAGACCACTAATTCATTGGTTAAACTTATTTGAATCCTCAGAGTCTGTCCCATGAAAAGCTCTATCGCCCTTTTCAAAGGGTCCAACATAGGACAAGAGGTGAACATATAATTCGTGTCGGCCTCCACGCTGTGACAGCGCGGGCAACAAGGGCCCATAGTCCCACCCCATTAAGCTATTCTTGCTGGGGTAAAATAAAGTGCAAAAATCATTTTAAAATGTTGGGCTTGAAGATTGACCACCTTTAGCACTGTGCAACTTAGCTTAAGTGAGGCTTTGAACTTGCTCCCTTCAATATTCAACTTCCCCCGCCATTTTTTGGAATTTATTTCCAAATTGTCATTCTGAGATTGGTTAAGCTCACTATAGATCTGTGTGATAGAACACCCCTCTGGATCTTGCACCCTTTCCATAACTGTATCTTTACTGAATGCTCTGAGACACCCTCTTTTCTTTACCAGGGCTGACTGGATCTGTAAGAATTAAAAAAATTCCCTGCGCTCCATATTGAACAAGCTTTGCGCTCTTTCAAAATTAATTACACCATCGGGGTCAGTGATTTCACCAATTCTTTTAACACACACATGCATCCCATCGCCTCATTACACAATCATGAAAGACCTCGGGTAAAGATGGATTCCTAAATAAAGGAGTGTAATAATTAATTCTGCCCACATCCAGTTTTTTCCTGATAGTGGTCAAAATCGTTATTGCAGCTCCCAGAGTCTTAAATTTGACTTTTCTATAATAACTAGTCTTGTTAAACCATGGAAGCCAATTACGGGCTTCGCCGTTTAAAAGTAACTCATATACATCCGGTATAACATCATCGCCCCTCCACCGGTCAGTAATCCTGCCACCCAGTAGCCCATGGATATGTTGCAAAACAGCGGCCCAATAATATGCTCTTAAGTCGGGTACCGCCCAGCCCCCTCTCTCCCTAGGGAGGGACATAAATTTGAGTGCCCTTCTCGTCTTCCCTTGAGCCCAAATGAACCAATTTATTATTCTCCCCATTTCTTTAAACCAAATATGATCAAACTTCAAGGGAATCGTTCTAAACAAATATAACATTTTTGGGAGGAATAACATTTTAATAATGTTGCATCGTCCCACAATCGTAAGATGTAAATTATTCATCTTATCAAGATCTCTCTTTGATTTCTGGATCACTGGAACTAGATTCTTTTCAACTAATTCAGTTAAATCCGATGTAATAATAACCCCTAGATACGTAGCCAATTCAGTCACTCTTGGATCTACCTGGTTAGTCTTATCGTTAACCACAATTTGTGTCTTCCCACGGTTAGGTCTATAGCCAGAAACTGCCCCAAAGCATTCCGCCTCATGTTCTATTTCATCTAGGGCTGCGGAGTGGTTTGCGGACGTAATTGTCAAGTCGTCTTATCTTATCTTATCTTATCTTATCTTATCTTATCTTATCTTATCTTATCTTAAGGGAGTCTTCTATAGCGCTCTTACACCATAGGTTTCCTGGCGCTGGTTGAGTGCTGTGAGGTGTAAAGACGGGGGTCTAGCAGTCTGCATGAAAAGGTAGGTTTTCAGAAGTTTTCTGAATTCCAGAAGGGAGTTGGCGGATTTGAGCGGAAGGGACAACTGATTCCAAAGATTGGGAGCCCGGTGAGGGAATCTGCGGCCGCCGAACTTTTTAAGTTTAATGGAGGGAACGACTAAAAGTTGGCGATAAGAAGACCGGAGGTTGCGTACCGGGCAGTAGGGAGTGACCAGGGATTTAAGGAAGGCGGGAGAAGTCCCAGACACAGCCTTGAATGTCAGGCAGCCGATCTTAAACGCAGTCCTCTGCTCCACCGGCAACCAGTGGAGTTTGCGAAGCAGTGGTTTCGCAGACTGCCACTTCGGGATTTTATAGGCCAGTCTAGCCGCTTGGTTCTGTACAATTTGGAGCCTATAAAAGAGGGATTTCGGTAGGCCATGGTACAGAGATTTTGAAAAATCCAGGCGGGAGAGCACCAAGGCAATCAAGACTTGTATCAGAGCCTCCGGTGTGAGGAGGTAAGAGACTTTCCTTATTTTTCTGAGCTGGAACATACATGATGACACAACAGCACCCACCTGGGGCTTGAGAGAGAGCTCCGTGTCAATTATTACCCCGAGACTCTTTGCTGACTTGGCCGGGGCGGGCGGGGAGCCAAGCTCAACCGGCCAGAACTGTGGACCCCAGTAAGTGGGGCTATTGCCCGGAAGAATTAGCTTGGTCTTCCCCGGGTTCAGCTTAAGCTGGTGGGAGTTCATCCAATGCTAGATGTGTAGCATAACCACTTGGCAGTCGAGAGCTGCATTGGGGGTGTTGAGCGGAAAGATAATTTGCAGATCGTCTGCGTAGTTGAATACGGTGATATTCCACCTCTTCAGAGAATAAATGAGCGGTTGAAGGTAAAGATTGAAAAGCAGAGGAGACATGGATGATCCCTGAGGCACTCCGCAGGTGGATGGTACCTTCGCGGCTGTGAAAGGGCCTAAACGGACCGCCTGGGTTCTGTCCGACAGAAAAGATTTGAGCCAGGCAGAAGCCAGGCCCCGGATGCTGGCTTGCTCGGCACGGTGGACAAGGATGTTATGGTCCACCGTGTCGAATGCCGCCGACAGATCTAATAGAACAAGTGCCTGTGGTGCCCCTTTATCGGCATTGTCCCTTAAGGAATCCATGACTGCCAAAATCACAGCCTCGGTGGAATGGGATGGTCTGAAGCCGGCTTGATTGGATTCGAGAAAGTTGGAACACTCGATAAATTTAGAGAGGCAGCTGGTGACGTGTGCCTCCAAGAGTTTGGATAGGTAGGGCAGGAGAGAAATAGGCCGATAGTTGGCAAGATCCTCCGGGTCAGCTCCAGGCTTTTTCAGCAGGGGCACCAGGACAGCCTCCTTGAAGGAGTTGGGCACCACACCTGCCTCGAGAGAGGTGTTTAACAAAGGCAAAATGCAGTCCGGCAGAGCCAGGCAAATGTCACGGAAGACAGAGGGAGGGCAGCAATCATTAGGCAAGCTGGATTTGACTCGAGTAGCGAGTTTGGCCAGAGTACTGGGATCGAGGGCGGGGAAGGATGATAGTGAGAGTGGGTTTCCAGGAGAGGAGGCCAGTGTGCCATCAAGGGAGGCAGGAGGAATGGTGTTCTTGATCTTGATAATTTGTTCGATGAAGAAACTATTTAGGGCATTGCAGGACTCTTGAGTGGGGGTCTGAGAAGGAAGGGTCCTGACGTCAGACGTGAGCTCCCTCATGACTCAAAAAATCTCCTTGGATTTGTTGGGGGCAGTGAGGATCCTTTCCGAGATGTGTGAAGATTTTGCTGCTGTGATTGCGCTTTTGTATTTTTTTCATGCAGCGACGTATAGCTCTCTGTCGATGGATGAGTAGTTGCGTCTCCACCTACGTTCCAACTGGCGCAGTTCAAGTTGCTGAGTTTTCAGAGTGGCATTAAACCACTTGTGGGACTTGCTGTGCCGGGAGCAAGGGAATCTGGAGGGAGGGGCAAAGCGGTCGCTGGCTTTGGTAATCCAGCTGGAAAGATCCTCCTCCAGAGTGTGAACAGTCGCGGCACTACACAGCGGGGGACAAGTCTCAGCCAGGAACGAGATAAAAGCCTGAGAGTCAAGGGTGCTCCATTTACGAGCAATCCCACCTGCCAGGGGAGGAACCTTCATACAGCTCATGACTGTGATCACAGTGTCAATCAAATGATGGTCCGACCAGATACAGGGAGTGATCACAGGACAGGAGAGCGTGAGGTTGTGGGTCCAAATATGATCTAAAATATGGCCCCTGATATGGGTAGGAGAAGTAACAAGTTGGGTCATGTTAAAACTAGAGAGAACTTCGAACAGCTCGGCCGCATGGGGACCAGCGTCGCTGTCATTGTACCAGTAGTTGAAGTCGCCCAGAATGGCGACTCGAGCAGATGAGGTGAGTAGGTTGGCTAGCTGTTCGCTGAAAGCGGCGGGAAACAGAGGCATAGAGTGGGGAGGACGATAGAGGATAATGATGGTAAGGGCTCCCTCTCCAGTTTCCAAGCTGATGATGAGATTGTCCACATCAGTAAGAGTAAGAGAAGACGTGGAAATACATTTGAACTCCTTTCGAATGACAGCGGCCACCCCGCCACCGGCGCGACCAGATGGTCGGTTCATATTGAGCATGTAGTAGTCGGGGGCAAGGCTGCCAAGATGTCAGGGAGAGAATCATCAGTCAGCCAGGTCTCGGTAAGTAAGAGGATATCGGGGATTTCATCAGTGAGAAGAAGAAAGAGATCAGCCTGATGCTTTACAAGTGAGCGTGTATTTAAGTATAGAACACGGATGCGCATTTCAGTAGTACTGGAGCCAGCTGGGTGCTTGCAGCTGGAAAATGGGGGAGATACATTACGCGCGATACCAAGTGAGGAGATACAGTCTAGGCTTGTCGGAGATAATACACCGTGTACAGAATCTAGGTTCCTAAGAGCAGAGGGAGAGTAAATGAGGGAGGGGGCGGCATCCTTAGCCCCTAGGCCCCTATGGCCGCGGATGGGCGCAGACGGGCAGGACTCTGGCACGACTCTGGCGCAGGTCCGGCGCGTCTGCTGACCGCGTCCGCTGCGCAGAGGCATGGACATCCCTTTTTATGCGCGACTAGAGCGCGGGGGATTAAAGCCACACACAATAAGGCCGCCGCTAGTCTGTACCTGGGACCAACTCCACAGCGTCGATACTCGGCTGGGAGTGACCCAGGGCAGCGGGGAGAAGGGGAAAGGAGTCAGCGATAAAAAGCTTCTTGAGTTAAGCAATTTAGGCAATGTGCAGATAATTTTAAAAAGCGCCGATTTTACACAAGTATTAGATTTCCAAATAAAGTTAAAACAGCAACACAACCTCCCGGCTTCCGCCTCAGGAGGGACACAAAACACTCAGTCAAACGAGCGCAGGGTCTAAGGAAACCCCTTTTATGCGCGACTAGAGCGCGGGGGATTAAAGCCACACACAATATGGCCGCCGCTAGTCTGTACCTGGGACCAACTCCACAGCATCGATACTCGGCTGGGAGTGGCCCAGGGCAGCGGGGAGGGGGGGAGGAGTCAGCGATAAAAAGCTTCTTGAGTCAAGCAATTTAGGCAATGTTGCAGAAAATTTTAAGCAATTTAGGCAATGTTGCAGAAAATTTTAAAAAGTGCCAATTTTACACAGGTATTAGATTTCCAAATAAAGTTAAAACAGAGCAACACAACCTCCCGGCTTCCACCTCAGGAGGGACACAAAACACTCAGTCAAACGAGCGCAGGGTCTAAGGAAACCCCTTTTCTGCACGACTAGAGCGCGGGGGATTAAAGCCACACACAATATGGCCGCCGCTAGTCTGTACCTGGGACCAACTCCATAGCGTCGATACTCGGCTGGGAGTGGCCCAGGGCAGCGGGCAGGAGGTGGAAGGAGTCAGCGATAAAAAGCTTCTTGAGTCAAGCAATTTAGGCATGTTGCAGATAATTTTAAAAAGCGCCGATTTTACACAGGTATTAGATTTCCAAATAAAGTTAAAACAGAGCAACACAACCTCCCGGCTTCCGCCTCAGGAGGGACACAAAACACTCAGTCAAACGAGCGCAGGGTCTAAGGAAACCCCTTTTAAGCGCGACTAGAGCGCGGGGGATTAAAGCCACACACAATATGGCCGCCGCTAGTCTGTACCTGGGACCAACTCCACAGCGTCGATACTCAGCTGGGAGTGGCCCAGGGCAGCGGGGAGGAGGGGGAAGGAGTCAGCGATAAAAAGCTTCTTGAATCAAGCAATTTAGGCAATGTTGCAGATAATTTTAAAAAGCGCCGATTTTACACAGGTATTAGATTTCCAAATAAAGTTAAAACAGAGCAACACAACCTCCCGGCTTCCGCCTCAGGAGGGACACAAAACACTCAGTCAAACGAGCGCAGGGTCTAAGGAAACCCCTTTTATGCGCGACTAGAGCACGGGGGATTAAAGCCACACACAATATGGCCGCCGCTAGTCCGTACCTGGGACCAACTCCACAGCGTCGATACTCGGCTGGGAGTGGCCCAGGGCAGCGGGGAGGAGGGGGAAGGAGTCAGCGATAAAAAGCTTCTTGAGTCAAGCAATTTAGGCAATGTTGCAGATAATTTTAAAAAGTGCCGATTTTACACAGGTATTAGATTTCTAAATAAAGTTAAAACAGCAACACAACCTCCCGGCTTCCGCCTCAGGAGGGACACAAAACACTCAGTCAAACGAGCGCAGGGTCTAAGGAAACCCCTTTTATGCGCGACTAGAGCGCAGGGGATTAAAGCCACACACAATATGGCCGCCGCTAGTCCGTACCTGGGACCAACTCCACAGCGTCGATACTCGGCTGGGAGTGGCCCAGGGCAGCGGGGAGTAGGGGGAAGGAGTCAGCGATAAAAATCTTCTTGAGTCAAGCATTTTAGGCAATGTTGCAGATCATTTTAAAAAGCGCCGATTTTGCACAGGTATTAGATTTCCAAATAAAGTTAAAACAGAGCAACACAACCTCCCGGCTGCATAACCCAAGAGCTTTGTCTCAAAACCATTAAGCCATATTGGAAAAATACCTCTGTTCAACTCAATTCTCCTGATAAAGGGATCAATATAAAAGGCAAAAAGGAGGGGAGAACAAGGGCTCCCCTGCCTAGTTCCTCACATAATGCCTATTGGATCACTCTGTCCTCCCATCACCCGGAGTCGAATCTTCGGAATCCTATACAGTGCATGTATTGCCTTTATGCACCCCTTACCAATGTTTACATTCTCCAGTACAGACCAGAGAAAGTCCCACGACACCCTATTGAACGCTTTCTCCGCATCTAACAGTATAAGCGCCATAGGGTCCCGTGTGACTGAGGTGCCATCAAACAAGGACTCTCCTAATATGTTTTACCGTACCCCTACCAGGGATAAACCCTTGTTGCCAGGGCGAGATCACCTTCCCTATAATGGAGCTAAGGCGGCTGGCTAAGATTTTGGAATAAATCTATGTATCACTATTCATAAGGCTGATCGGCCTGTATGAGCCAGGATCTTTAGGGGGTTTTCCTTTCTTTAAAAAGATAATCATAGTGGCTTTTCCCCATGACTGTGGAGGTGTTTGTTCACTCTGGACCTGGTGCATTACATAACACAAATCTTCCCCCAAAAGTGGAAAAAAAGTTTAAAGAAATTCTAATGGAATTAAATCCGGCCGAACTGCCTTGCCTGCTGACAAATCTTTAATTGCTCCCTGGATATCATAATCCAAAAAGCTGACCTCCATGGCCGTAGAATCATCTAGAGAGAATTTCTCAACTGGAGTCAACTCTGAATTGTCCCCTACCTCTTTAATATTCCTGTCAATATCCTCACTATACAGATTTTGATAATACCCCTGAAATACAGTATGGATATCCTTTGGGGTGGTAGCAACCGCCCCGTCTACCGATATAATCTCCAAGATATCCCCGCTGGTAGCTATCTGTCTTGTCCATACCGCTAAAATGCATCCAACTTGTTCACTAAATTCACGGTGCTTTTGTTTCCAGGCCAAACATTTACCTGCTGCTTTAGCAGCCATGATGTCCCCAGCCGCAACTTTTGCTAGTGCAAGTTTCTGCGCAATCTCATCTATATTAAGGTTAGATCCAATTGCTCTAACCAATTCTTCCTACAAATCCATAATTAATCTTTGTATGGTCTCTATCTCCGCTTTTTCCATCTTGTTCCGTTTCAAAGAGTAACTCATGGTTTCCCCCCTAATGCCAGTATTCAGGCCATCCCACACTACTCTAAAGTGAGCACTCCCCCTATTAACCTCAAGAAAATCTTTAAGCCATTTGTTCATATGTGCAACATATTTGACATCCTGCAGTAAAGCTTGTTCAAAAGACCAACTCGTTGCCTGCGACTTGCCAATCAAATATTTAACCTCTAGCGCCAAGGGGTTATGGTCAGAGACCACTTGTGGAAGCATTTTAATTTTGCATAAGGAGAGAAGGGATGGAGAGACCAAAAAATAATCTAAGCGTGCTATGGCCCTGTGTGGTGCTGAATAGTATGTACTGCCCAACCCCGGAGGATTTAGCAGCTCCCAAACATCTATAAGCCCATTATCATCCATCATTTGAACTAAAGCCCTATGGCCTTTCTTTTTCTGACCTACAAATTCAGTTGGATCCCCCCTCCACAACCCATTTAAGCCATTAATATTGAAGTCACCACACATAATAATCGGAAGAGGGCAATTAGCTAATTGCATATTTACATGATTAAACATTTCAGAGTCATTCACAGTTGGTCCGTAAGTTGTACAAAGCATAAATTTAAATCCTTGAGTTTGGCACTCCACTATAGCCCACCCGCCATAAGTATCAGATAGACATTTTTTCACTGATATCGCACTTCCTTGAGCGAATATTGCCACTCCCCTGGTCCTAGTCCCTTGCGAGGTACATGCTATTAAGTGAAACTCCAACTGGTGTAAAAGAAACTGTCGAGACCCCTCAATGTGCATCTCCTGTAAACAGATGATATCAACACGCAGGAACTTAAGATATTCTTTCACCATCCTTCGTTTAGCGGCGTCATTTAATCCACATACATTAATAATTGCTATTCGCATCCTGTGTATAGTTTGTCATACTGTTTGTAGCCTAGCACTTGGTATTTAATTCCAGCTCCCATTATTTCAGATACGTGAATTCCAGAACTGTTTTCCTTACAAGATGGTGAATTTTTTCCCCGTTTTCCCCCACCCAAACCCCCTCTTAGTCCCCCTCCGCTCTCCCTGTCCCCAAGCACCCCTTACCTCCTCCCCCCACCTATAATGTGAAGCAAGCAGACCTAAGGTCTCTGTGATGGAGCCTGGGAGTCGGCCCCCTTTGTTGCCTTCCTGTCTATTTTACTAGATGCACCACTGTTCGTTATTATCTATTCCTTCCCCCTCACACCCACCTATGTGCCCCCGCTTCATTGCTTTAAAAGAACAGTGACTCAAAAACGCCCATTAAACCTTTCCTGCAACCACAATTTATGAGTACCTCATTAAGCCTCTCTTTAAGATTTTAGGGAATCTATATATGCCTTAGCCTGAATCTCTGAGGTAAAGACTCTGGAAGTGTTCTTATACCTGATCTTTAACCGCCCAGGGTTCATCAGGTACGCTTGCGCACCTATAGCTTGGCAGGGCTGGATCAGCTCCCTTAGACGCTAACGTCTTTCCACAGTAACATGATAATAATCCGACTTTGTTAGGAAGGACTGATTTTCAAATGACCGTTTAGCATTTGGGCGAGCCTTGGAATAAACCATTTCGCGAAGCAGAAAGTTTCCAAAGTAAATTAGGATTGCTCTCTGCATTACATATCCGTCTCTGCTCGCTTGTGAAGTCTTCCTAAGCATCATGGGAAAGCGATGAACACATTGTATCTCTGCCTCCCAATTCCAGGGATGGAGTTCAGGAAAGGCTCCCTTCATCAACCTCAGAATATAAGCCCTCACGTCTTCTCCTTCTATACCTTCTTCAATCCCAAGAATCAGGAGGTTGTTGCGCCTTTGCCAATTTTAAAAATCCTCCATTTTCCATTGTAGATCTGTAAGCTGTTTATCACATGTTTCCATCTGTACTTGGGTTCTAGCCAGGTTATCATTTATTGTGCTTGTACGTTCTTCCACCTGAGTCAGTCTAGCATTTGTATCTGTACACGCCTTAGGCATTTATCTTACTGCACCCTGCAGTTTCATTGTTGCCAGCCTGTTTTTTTTCCGTCCATTCGAGTCTTCTCTTGCAGTTGTTTTATTGAGTCAAAGATAATTTTTAAAGAGGGTGCTGCTTCCTCATCCTCTACACCCCCCTGCCCAGTATGATCCGGATAGATACTCCTGGTAGCCTAGTAATCCCATTTGAGAGTGGGGTCCGTATTTCCTCTGCTTCCTCTACGGTACCCCTCTCCACTTTTCTCCAAAGATTGAGTATCTCTTTGTTTTTGCCCCAAAAGTTTCTTTTTTCTGACAACTGTATCTTTCTGTGGCGTGTCAGGGCTGGAGGTGGAACTGGAGAGCTTAATGTTGCTGCTATCCTCTGCTTCAGATGGGCTAAGTTCAGATCCATCTGTCACTGAAAAAAACTTGTCTCCCAAGTCTAGCGTAACATACTCGTGTTCAGCTGATTGGTACCTGCTGGATCCTCCAGCGAATCCGGAAATTGTGCCCTGCTGTGTTTTTTCCACTGCCAGTACCTGTTTGAAACTGGGTTTTCTTGTGGACTACAATTTTCACTATTTTGACTGACCTTGGCTGCAGTGTCATCTTGGGGCTCATTCCCTGGGACAATTGCCAGCTGTATATTACCGGCAGGATCTACCAGGTGGGACTGTATTTGGTCTTGCTTAAACTTCTGCATCTCCTTTTGCCCGTTTTTCCCCTTTGTAGAGGAGTCAATTTTAGAAGCAGCGGGGTAGTGGGGAAGAAATCTATTATACTGTGATGCCTCCCCAGGTCCGTTAGCCCAGATTATGGTCCTTTACCCCCCGTGCCGCTGCTGTTCGTTTCCCCCTTCTTAAGTGTCTCAATGCTCTCACCTTTTTTTAGACAATCAGGAGTCCTGGTGCCTTTTGCCTGGGCGTTATTGCTCAACCTTACAGGGCCCACAATTCTGGCTCCTTTAGATAACGTTATCCCAGCGTTATCCCTGGGTTCTGAATTTGCCTGCAGGTCCAGAGCCTTCCCTCGCCCTCCTCGGTTTGCCTTTGGGGGCATTCTATTAGATTCTGCTGGTTTGGTGCTCCACACCGCCACAAGCCGCTCAGCCTCTCCAGGCATTTCAGCCTCGTTGTCTCCAGCCCCTCCTCCGCTTCTGTTCTCGAGCGCGATGCTCCGAAGCTCTCTCAGCCCCGCTCGGGCTGTAACCAGCACCACTGTCAGGAGGTCCGACGCCACCGCGAGGGGGTCAAAATCATCTATCCGCAGCCGGTAAGTCATGAGGGGGGTCTAATCCATTAATATCGCGGCTTTAATTGATCTGCATTCAATTCTCAGCCCGAAGTTTTCACGGCAGCAAAGGGTGATCAAAGCGGCCATCAGTCAGGCTCCATCTTGACCATAGCCTCTTTTCCATTTATCAAAGTTTGTATTTGCCCAAGTTACTGGGACTCACACAGGAGGACATATCCTTAACTCCATCACAGATCAGAACAGCCTGAGTTGGCACTCTGACAAGGCCAGAGCCCATCTCAGTACCCAGGTATACCCTACCACACCCTACTGCTGAGTACCACCACTTGAAGCTGAACTAGGGGGAACAGTTGCCTTAGGGGCAATGGTGGCTGGAGTTGCATCTTTCTTAGTGCAATCACTAGTCCAATTGCTATTCTGCTTACAGACTTTACACCATGGTTTCTTTTGGCCTTTCTTCTTAGACGATTGGGAATCTCCACCAGTAGAAGATTTTTGGGGGCCTTGTGAAGACTCTCCCCACCATTATTAGGATGTTGCTTCTTCTGGTCACCACCTTGGTTCTGTACCTTCTGCTTCACCCTGGTTCTGACCCATTTGTCTGCCTTCTTTCCCAATTCTTGGGGAGAGGTCGGATCAGAGTCTACCAGGTGCTCATGCAACAGCTGATTCTGACAGTTATTAAGGATCTACTCCCTCATGATCAAGTTACACAATCCTGTATAATCACACACTTTACTGCCCAGTAACCAGCCCTCCATAGCCTTAGTAGTACAATCAACAAAGTCAACCCAGTCCTGAGTCTGTGTCTTTTGGGTATCTCTGAACTGTATCCTCTACTGCTCAGTGGTTAGGCCAAACCCATCTATTAGAGCGCTCTTCAGGACTTTGTAATTAGAAGCATCCTCTTCTCTGACAGTGAGGAGCTTGTCTCTACCTTTGTCTGCAAAGAAGAGCCACAAAATTGCTGCCCACTGCTCCTGGGGGACCTTCTGTACTTTGCAGGCCCTCTCCAGTGCAGTTATCCGTTGTCCCACTCTTGTAGGGAGGGACAATCTTGCTCAAGTTTTTACTCCTTTTCAAAGGCTACTCTTTGTTGCCTTATCTCCAGTTGGGCTTCTTCAAACCTCAGCTGGTTCTCTCTCTTCTCCTGGGAGGTGTCCCTCCTATGAAACAAGACAGAGGTCCCTACAGATGTGTCAGAATTGTTAGATTCTACTGATGGTGATCTTGGCCTTCTAGGCACACCCCCAACTCCTCCTGGTGGGATAAAGACAGGGTCACCATGGCCTTCTTCAGCCCCAGTTGGAGCTGGATCTTCCAGGGCTAGGTCATTGTCGCCTGCCTAGTCAACATCAGAGTCTGAGCCCTGTGGGTTTGTACCACTGGCCTCTTCCCCTTTTGTTGCTTCCACCCCACTGCCTACCTTTTCAGGCTCTAAAGCCTTCCTCTGGTCATCAAGCATTAACACCTCTCTGAGATGTTGGGTGGTGGCATTCTTGCCTGTCTTCAATTTCCTCATAGTACACAGAGCCCTTAATTCTAAAAAAGGGAATGTGTCAAACATGGATGTCTGTAACCTACTGACATGTGGCAAGGATCCACTGATTCCTGGCCTTGAAGACATAATTAGTGAGGTGTGGTGTAAGCACTACCTACTCTAGTTGTTTACCTACTAAACTCTCTTGAGTTGAAGAAAGGGTGTGCTTAAGCCCTTAACACACAACTCTAAGTTCAGTATAACTTACTGTATTTAAGCTTGTATTATATGTACCTCTGGTCCCTTTAGTGGTTTTCAAATGATCAATCACTTGAGATTGTCTGGTAAAACAATGGCAAGCTGGAAGCCCACACGCTGCACACCAAGGTGAGAAGTTGGCCTGGCATATGCTGTCATCTATTCTAGTGGGCACCTTGCACTACTCCAAACGACCTTTATTGATGGTAGGTTTAAAGACAACCTATATAGAAAGCTATCCTAGTGGTAACTGTGGATATCAAACTGAGGTAGCACTCCCCCAAAAAAACTGGGAAGTGTCCCCCGGGCTCCAGAATTGTCCTTATATGAAGGTTTCACCAATGTTTTCAAAAAGTAAATGCCAAATGTTTGTTTTGAAAATATATGTTCGTATTTAATCCATCTTGTTGTATTCACAAGGATATATTCAACTTTTGCATGGTCACTTCTTCAAATTCAAATTATGCACTCTAACAATCCCAATGCATTTCGGCATATACTGAATGCCTTCTTCTGGGGATATGTGTTCTGTCAACAAAGGAAAAAGCATAATAGGTATACAAGGTAATGTACATGAGGGTTTAACCAACGTATCATCACGCAGATAATAAATTCAGAAGAGCCTCTATGGGGTAAAGGTGCTCATTAACTAATTCGGAACTAATGTTATGAAAAGAATTGTGCCGTGTGGATGCTAACTAAAAGCCCATCGGTTACTGCTAAAACTCGTGATTAACAGTGCAGCGTAAACTTTAAAGTAATGTGCCCGGATTGTGTGCTCCAACCCGTGGTTGTGTATAAACAACGGTGGGTTTGGAGACGGCCGAATCTAAACTGATGGAAATTAGTTTTCAAGAAAAAGAGAGTGCCGTGGCAGCGTTATACGATAAAAAAAGTGCTCATACGTGCATATCGTGAAACAGATTCGAGGTGGACGATTAGAAGAGAGGCTTACCGTGGCGTGCAAATGCAGCGAGGTGAAGGAAGGTGTGGCTGTTCCCATGCCGGGTTAGGGCGTAGCTAAACCCCGGAAGTGTTTTAATCTCTAAAAGTTGCTAGGCAACGCGTTGTTACTGTGTAGGTTAAAAAGACCAAAAGCCGGCTACATTTCAATCAAGTAAGGAAGGCGCGTTTGCAAAGACCTGAGTGAAGCTGTGTGATAATTATTAAACCGAGAGGTTAACAGTGAGGTTAACTGTGAGTGTACTGACAAACATGTCAAAAAAGTTCGGGTGGGTTAAATCGTGAAGAGTACTTGCAATGTGAACGGTAAAGTAAGAGGTTAAAAACGGGCTCTAATACTGCTGGATATCAGTCGTCATATGGCTTCTGAAAGGTCAAAGTGAAAAAATTGTGCAACTAAATAGCTTGAAGACACTATGCTTGAAAACAGTGTAGTTGATCTCTCAGATAACATAATCAATATATACAAAAAATATATACAAAAAATCTAATGACAGGGCTATCCATTATTCGCACACTAGAAACTATCTGCATGTAAAACATATTTCATAAGTAGCATGAATATTCCACATGGTCATTGAGACCGAATGGCTTCATGCTCGATAGTGCAAAAATCCAATAGTTCTCTCTCCTTAACAGTTCATTGTGGTTGTCCTTGCCTTCTTCCTTGGTGATTGTTTCCAAAGCGCAATAGCGCATTTGGCTGATGCCATGACCTGCTTCTAAAAAATGTTGGGCGACTGTAGATTTAGCTTGCTTGGTTCTAATATTGGACTTATGCTCATTGAGTCGTATCTTAAGTTTTCTCTCTGTCTGTCCAACATAAATTTTACCACATGGACACTTCAGCATGTAAATAGCGTTAGATGTATCACAGGTCGCAGTCGCTCTGATCTTAATTTGGTGTCCTCTCATGGGATGGTTGATAGTTATTCCCTTAATGACGCTGTTGCAGTGGTTGCAATTCCAGCATGGAGTTGTTCCTTTGAATTTAGTGATGGTACGATTAGAGTGTTTAATAAGCTCACCCAAATGTTTTGCTCGTGTGTAGGCAAAGATAGGTTCAGTGTTGAAAATGTTGTTGAAATCAGGTTCAACTCTGAGAATGTCCCAGTGTCTTTTAATGATCTGTTTGTACTTTTTGCTGACTGTCGAATATTTAGAGACAATGGTGATAGAATCCTTTTTGGTTGGTGTTGTGTTAATCAATAATTCATTTCTTGATTTAAGTGCACAACGCTGTTTGGCCTGCTCGAGGATCTGGTGTGGGTACCCACGGGACTTGAATCGCATTGTCATGTTCTGAATCTCTTGATTGAACTGGGCAGTGTCGGATGTGATTCTTTTGGCTCTGATGAGCTGGCTATATGGTAAATGATTCTTGAGAGGTTGCGGGTGAAAACTTGAGTAATGCAAAGTGTTGTTTCTATCAGTTTCTTTCCTGAATAAACTGGTTTCAAATCCAGTGGTAGTATTGGTAATCCTAACATCAAGAAAAGTTATGGATGTAGTTTGAATTTCATGAGTGAACTGTATTCGTTGATCAATGGAATTGAGTAAAGCGAGTTCTGTTTGCAATAGGTTCTGAGGGCCTTGCCAAATTAAAAAAATGTCATCAATGAACCTCACAAACATTCTGAGGTGGTCAGTCCATGTGGTTTTGCAGAGGATGTGATCCTCCTCAAATCTATGCATAAAAATGTTCGCATAGGCAGGTGCTGCCGAATTCCCCATCGATGTTCCGGTCATTTGTTGATACCATTCTTCTTTCCAAACAAAATAACTGTGGAATAGGGTGAATTCTAGTAGTTCCATTAGAAATTTTTTGGAAGTCGTTGTCCAATTCAGTTCTTAGAAGACAGTATTCTGCTGCCTCAATGCCCATAGAATGGGGAATGGATGTGTATAGAGATGTAACGTCTACTGTGCACAGTAAAAGATTACTACGATCTTCTACTGCTACACGATTGAGTTTATTGAGAAAATCAGTAGTGTCTCTTATAAAGGTTGGTGTGGAGGTAACAATCGGTTGAAAATATTTAACCAAAAATTTACCCACAGTATCGTGGATGTTTGGAAAGAAGAATGGTATCAACAAATGACCGGAACGTCGATGGGGAATTCGGCAGCACCTGCCTATGCAAACATTTTTATGCATAGATTTGAGAAGGATCACATCCTCTGCAAAACCACATGGACTGACCACCTCAGAATGTTTGTGAGGTTCATTGATGACATTTTTTTAATTTGGCAAGGCCCTCAGAACCTATTGCAAACAGAACTCGCTTTACTCAATTCCATTGATCAACGAATACAGTTCACTCATGAAATTCAAACTACATCCATAACTTTTCTTGATGTTAGGATTACCAATACTACCACTGGATTTGAAACCAGTTTATTCAGGAAAGAAACTGATAGAAACAACACTTTGCATTACTCAAGTTTTCACCCGCAACCTCTCAAGAATCATTTACCATATAGCCAGCTCATCAGAGCCAAAAGAATCACATCCGACACTGCCCAGTTCAATCAAGAGATTCAGAACATGACAATGCGATTCAAGTCCCGTGGGTACCCACACCAGATCCTCGAGCAGGCCAAACAGCGTTGTGCACTTAAATCAAGAAATGAATTATTGATTAACACAACACCAACCAAAAAGGATTCTATCACCATTGTCTCTAAATATTCGACAGTCAGCAAAAAGTACAAACAGATCATTAAAAGAAACTGGGACATTCTCAGAGTTGAACCTGATTTCAACAACATTTTCAACACTGAACCTATCTTTGCCTACACACGAGCAAAAAATTTGGGTGAGCTTATTAAACACTCTAATCGTACCATCACTGAATTCAAAGGAACAACTCCATGCTGGAATTGCAACCACTGCAACAGCGTCATTAAGGGAATAACTATCAACCATCCCATGAGAGGACACCAAATTAAGATCAGAGCGACTGCGACCTGTGAGACATCTAACGCTATTTACATGCTGAAGTGTCCATGTGGTAAAATTTATGTTGGACAGACAGAGAGAAAACTTAAGATACGACTCAATGAGCATAAGTCCAATATTAGAACCAAGCAAGCTAAATCTACAGTCGCCCAACATTTTTTAGAAGCAGGTCATGGCATCAGCCAAATGCGCTGTTGCGCTTTGGAAACAATCACCAAGGAAGAAGGCAAGGACAACCACAATGAACTGTTAAGGAGAGAGAACTATTGGATTTTTGCACTATCGAGCATGAAGCCATTCGGTCTCAATGACCGTGTGGAATATTCATGCTACTTATGAAATATGTTTTACATGCAGATAGTTTCTAGTGTGCGAATAATGGATAGCCCTGTCATTAGATTTTTTGTATATATTTTTTGTATATATTGGTTATGTTATCTGAGAGATCAACTACACTGTTTTCAAGCATAGTGTCTTCAAGCTATTTATTTGCACAATTTTTTCACTTTGACCTTTCAGAAGCCATATGACGACTGATATCCAGCAGTATTAGAGCCCGTTTTTAACCTCTTACTTTACCGTTCACATTGCAAGTACTCTTCACGATTTAACCCACCCGAACTTTATTGACATGTTTGTCAGTACACTCACAGTTAACCTCACTGTTAACCTCTCGGTTTAATAATTATCACACAGCTTCACTCAGGTCTTTGCAAACGTGCCTTCCTTACTTGATTGAAATGTAGCCGGCTTTTGGTCTTTTTAACCTACACAGTAACAACGCGTTGCCTAGCAACTTTTAGAGATTAAAACACTTCCGGGGTTTAGCTACGCCCTAATCCGGCCTGGGAACAGCCACACCTTCCTTCACCTCGCTGCGTTTGCACGCCACGGTAAGCCTCGCTTCTAATCGTCCGCCTCGAATCTGTTTCACGATATGCACGTATGAGCACTTTTTTTATCGTATAACGCTGCCACGGCACTCTCATTTTCTTGAACACTAATTTCCATCAGTTTAGATTCGGCCGTCTCCAAACCCACCGTTGTTTATACACAACCACGGGTTGGAGCACACAATCCGGGCATATTACTTTAAAGTTTACGCTGCACTGTTAATCACGAGTTTTAGCAGTAACCGATGGGCTTTTAGTTAGCGTCCACACGGCACAATTCTTTTCATAACATTAGTTCCGAATTAGTTAATGAGCACCTTTACCCCATAGAGGCTCTTCTGAATTTATTATCTGCGTGATGATACGTTGGTTAAACCCTCATGTACATTACCTTGTATACCTATTATGCTTTTTCCTTTGTTGACAGAACACATATCCCCAGAAGAAGGCATTCAGTATATGCCAAAATGCATTGGGATTGTTAGAGTGCATAATTTGAATTTGAAGAAGTGACCATGCAAAAGTTGAATATATCCTTGTGAATACAATAAGATGGATTAAATACGAACATATTTTCAAAACAAACATTTGGCATTTACTTTTTGAAAACATCGGTGAAATCTTCATATAAGGACAATTCTGGAGCCCGGGGGACACTTCCCAGTTTTTTTGGGGGAGTGCTACCTCAGTTTGTATTCATTACGCTCTCAGTCGGAGGGCGATACCCCGGAGCACCACACAGACTGTTGAACTTTATTTTGAGAATCGCAGTGCGTCCAGCAATACCCTTTCTAACTGTGGATATCAGCCATCAGGCTAAGACTTGAAGGAATGTAAATCAGCTTGTTGTACTAGTCTATGAATGACCAAATGAAAGGAGAACCACACCAGGTATATATATAAAATATATGTATTTATTCTAAACACATCCATCTAGTCTCTTTCTGAGGCTAGACTAGTGTGGGCGAAATTTGCGAATTCGCGGAACGCGTGAAAGCAAATTCACGGTCCCCGAAATCCACGAATTTGTGCGAACTCATGAATTTTTTTATTTTGGCATGTTTGCAGGGGGTTTTTTCAGCGCGGCTACCGCAAACTTACCCATGCGTTCATTTTTGGGCGCGACCATCTTGTTCGCGGGAGGAAAACAACTCGGCAAACTCATAATCAAGGTAAGTCAACACCGCGCGCAAGATTGTATATTTGAAGCGCGAACAAGCAAAAAAAATTCGGGAACTTGCGAATTGCGGATTGTTTGGCAATTCGCGGAACGCGAAATTGACAAAAATTCGCAAATTTGTCCAGCGGAACGAATTTTCAGCCCATGCTTAGGCTAGAGGCAAAAGTACATTCAGTAAACTTAATTAGCACACAGTAAATTAGCACAATATACGTTGTGCCCTAGGGGCGTACCAAACAATATAATAAGAAAGTGGTATAAGAACCACGACTGACATAGATACAAGGCCTATAGCCTTTAGAACCGCTAGGGCCACCAGGAACCACACAAGGTAGTGACACAGGGGACCCACGGGGGACACGTGCAGTGTCTAAACACAGCTGCGAATCACCATTAACTTCTACGGGGAAAGTCACAGTTGGGATTTTAAAGATTAAGGATACTAAGAAGAGGACTTGGAGCCAACCCTTTAGAACTAGTAGGTTCTAGAGTCAACTCCCACGGGAGCACCGGAGTACTCAAGTTACCTCTTTTTGTGTAGGCCTCCGGGGTGCCTATGCCCTTGGTACCTTAGGTACCATATACTAGGGACTCACAAGGTTAACCCAGTAGCCAATCTGGAGTGTACCTAAATTACATGCAATCATTTTAGAGAGGAAGCAGCTAGGCTGGGGCCCTGAATAGCAGGGCCCCAGCCAGACTAAAGTCGAAAAACAGTGAAATACCATAAAAAAGTGGGGGTAACCATAGTAAGCAGATCCTACTCTCCTACAAAACCCTGAACTGGATTACCTTCTTCTTCACTGGCAGAATCCAGAGAGTGCCTCTCCCCCTTTCAGATCCAAAGCTACCATGATCACCTGCGGCATACCCCAAGGATCATCCCTCAGCCAGACCCTTTTCAACATCGACATGGCACCACTCGCCAACATCGCCCGATCGCACCACCTCAACATCATCTCATATGCCGACAACACCCAGCTGATCTTCTCCCTCACCAAGGACCCAGCCACCGCCAAATCAAACCTCCACGAGGGAATGAAGGCCATCGCAGAGTGGATAAAGAGCAGCTGCCTGAAACTGAACTCTGACAAGATGGAAGTCCTCATACTTGGCTCCAACCCCTCTGCATGGGATGACTCCTGGTGGCCAGCCACGTTGGGAGTGGCCTGACACTCACCAACCACGCACGCAACCTGGGTTTCATCCAGGACTCAACGCGCTCCATGACCCAGCAAGTCAACGCTGTCTCCTCCTCCTGCTTCAATTACCCTCAGCATGCTCCGCAAGATCTACAGATGGATCCCCACCAAAACCAGAAGGACGGTAACCCAAGCCCTCGTCAGCAGCAGGCTGGACTACGGCAATGCCCTCTACGAAGGGAATCAAGGCCAAACTCCAGAAAAGAGTCCAACGCATGCAAAACGCCTCTGCACGCCTCATCCTCAGAATCCCTCGCCACAGCCACATCACAGCCCACCTGAGAGACCTGCACTGGCTCCCGGTCAACAAGAGGATCACCTTCAAGCTCCTCTGCTGAGGGATAATAATTAGATTTTCCCTACATGAGGAGTATCGGACATATATTATGTTAGCATGATGTATCTATATATCCTCTTTGTTCGATATGCACATAACATAACTCGTATATGCGTTAACTGGAAGGAAAAGGTTTATTCTTTCCTATGTTTCTAGTACTAACAGTGTAGACCGAGAACCATACAGACACCATTTTTTTCTTCAGATTCGGACACAAGTCTTGGGCTCAATGTCCGCGGACTCGATAATTCTCGCCTCGGTGCCTACTCTAATCATGGGTCCCACTCTGCAACTCTGGGCAATAGCTTGCTTAATCTCCACAACGGCCCCAACAGCGCTGGGAGGCCTGCCTTCACCTTGGGGGTGCCATGGAGGGGGCATCTCACAGGGAAAGCCAGGATGGGTTCCACAGCGGTAAACATCGCCAGGATGCCCCGAGATGGGGCGGCATTGCGCTTTACAAGTATACACAAATTTACATTTACATTACATTTACATTTACATTTACATTTACATTACATTTACACGAGCTGTGATCATGTGTCACTCTCCAGTAGTTGTCAAGCCCCAGTTAATTTGAGTTACTGAAAGCAGCTGAAGGTAAACTGTTTTCTCTCCGTCCTGGGACTCAAGGTCGCATCTGGCTTTGGGTGCGATAAGCAAATTTCAGGAGGCGCCGTGCCTACACTCCCGGGAACCAAGACGAAAGGGAGTCACCCCTCTTGACCTTCTCAGTAATAAATAGTAAAGCTTTGAACTAATCATGTGTGCCATATATGGTCCATCCTTGGGGCCCGAGGGCCAACTGGTGTTTTTCCTTTTACAGTGATTCTATGTGTTGAACCGGGAGTCCTATGGGCGTAACCTAGGAACTGACCGTGTTGGTCTTCAGGAGTTGGCAGTGGGAGAATACGCAATTGTACCTGCGTGCACCAGGTGAGTGGATTATTTTTGGTGTCTTTTGGAACGCGCTGTTGAGCAGTGCCTTTGGAGCAGTTAAATGTATTGGATTTGGTGGTCGATGTACCATGGGGAATTTTGGGGGTCTAACGGGCAGCATTGTGGCTGCACAGGTAGATGTTCCACTGACTTGTTTTGTGAATAATAGAGATGCCGATCGGACGCCTTGGTGTGACTCGTGTGGTATGCACCCGGCCGGACTGGTCTCGGAAAGGGCCGTGGTTTTATCTGGGTAGCCTCTGGGACATATCTGAAGCGGTGCTAAGGCAGCAGGCTTATTCAGAATAGTCCCAAGGGTGAACCAGGAAGGCCCCGGGATTCGTCTGTAGGACAGTCTGTGGTTATGCCTGTCCGACAGTCTCTGGGAGTCTTTGGACTGCTAGTTTTTGGTATCTGTTGGTCTGGAATTTGAATTGATTAATTCTCCATGAACAGGAGTCGACGGGCTCTGTTCTTTTGTTTGGAATGGAAAACATAAAAGAGACATGTCATTTTTAAAATGTTTGTATTTGTATATTGCTCTGTGTGTGTGTTTGACTCGGAGAATGAGTGAAAATGTTGGGAGTGTTTGAACATGGCCATGTTTGAAAGACTGTTTCTTAAATGAGGTATAACTATCAACGATCATTATGCCGTGTTTTAGCAAATTATGTTTTGGATGCTGTTGTCGCCGAAAGGGCACGCGCTTGGATGAAAGTCAACCTGCCCCGCCCGAGGGCAACCCAAGTTATGATATGTATGTTAAACATGGTATTACACCCATTTTGTTTAATACGCTATGGCATAAATATACTAAGGACAATGTGGAGTTGCAATGGCCCTTAACCGGGTCTTTTGATGAGAAAAAGATACATATTTTTTGCAGGATCGATTGTTTTCTAAGCAAAGTGGCAGGTAATGTTTGATTCTTTAAACATGTGGCAGAAGGAAGCGAAGCGTAGACGTAAAAGGGAGGAGAAATTATGTAAAATAAAGGGAGGTCAGACGATTACGCAGAAAGCCATATCTTATGATAAAGCTCAGAACGAAAAGGGAATCGATTGTGCAGACAGACAATTTAGATTACAGGTGGATAAAAGTTATGTGACCAGGACTGAAGCGGAGGATGAGATGGAGGATTTATTGGATACTCGCCCACATCCGCCTTATGCCCCACAACGTATATATCCTGTTGTTCCCTCCACTCCAGTACACGTCCCTCTAGCCTCTGCCCCTGTCGTTTCCTCTTCCCCTGCCTCTCCAGGAACGTCCTCTGTCTTATCTCCCTCTGTGTCTGAGACAGCTACCTTATGGTCTGTTACATTGCCTTCCTCTATTATGTCCACAGCTCTCTTGTCTCACCCTTCTCTTGCATGGGCTTCCCGGTCTGCGAGCAGGACCCCATCCTTGGCTGCTTCAACTCCAGCTCGTGCTCCGGGGATTTTGGACACACGAAAGTTGTTTACTCGTTCGACTGTAGGACTGACTGAAAAACAGATGATTGAAAATCAGTCATCTCGGTGGATGCGACAGCCTATTTATACTATAGCTGATATATGGAGTACGCTTCGAGACTTTGAGCCCGTTATGCAGCAGCATGCCCTGAAATATATGGCTACATCTCTTATTACTTTATGGGAACAGTGTTTTGCAGGAGGGATGGCCCCCCAAGTGATGTATGATATTCGGGACAGGGCTCATAAGTCTGATATTAGAGCGGAGGAAGTGTACAAAAATGTTGAGATTTTGTTAAGTTATCGAGAACAAATGCACCAAAAATTTACCTCATTGGACTCTCAGCACCCTATGCGGGAAGTCCATCCTATTTTTCACCCTGAGCTACCGGAACCTAAAAATGATCAAGATGTAGAGACTAGACCTCGTCTAGAGGCGCGAGTGCAGGAGCAGTGGATCTACACTCCCTGGAAAAGGAGTGAAATCCTTTCGTTAAAATCGCAGCTACCTGACCCCGTAAAAACCCTACGGCTTACTACAAGGAGCTCACAGAAGTGGCTTCCTCAGCCGTTATGACCTTAGCTGATATAGAGCTATTTTTCGCTGTTGATGTATGGCGTCAGGTGCACGATCAAGACCATGCTACAGAATTGGGCGGAACATGGGATCAGATAAAAGATTGGGATAAGGAATGTAAGCCTGGTGATAAACCAAAACCCGAACTGTTGGCCTTACCTGGTCGTATTATTACCTACATGCATTCCTTATTTCCGCCTCGTAAGGTGGATTGGGATAAATTGACAGCATGTAAGCAGAAGAAAGATGAAAGTGTCTCTGACTTTTTCACTAGATTTGAAGGTGTATTCATTGATTAAAAGGGACAGGATTTATCAGTGGAAGGTGGAATATGATTATTTGTTAATCGTTTTATGACCAACTTGTTACCAGAAGTCTCTGCGCAGCTACAAGCCACTGAAAGTACTTCGACCACTTCTACGCCCTCCGTAATATTGAGTATGGCTCAATATTACGAACATAGTGAGAATGAGAGTAAGGATAAAACGGAAAAGAAAGCGAAGGATCTTAAAACACGGTTTGATGCAACAGATTATTTGAGGACGAGGCGTAGAAAGAGGCAGTAGAGGGTTCGTCCCAAGGGGGGCGGGAACTGGAAGAAGAAGAGATTCCGCTGTTACTTTGGGAATAAACCAGTGCGCCTATTGCAAGGAAGAAGGGCATTGGCGATTTCAGTGTCCTTTGTTGCTGGCTCAGAAGAGGGAGAGGAAGAGGTCGAGGTGGTGTGGATCATAGTGACATGCGACGAGAGGAGGCAACGCACGTTGGATCAGAAAAGAACTATTTCGATAATTCAAGAGGTAGGCAATATTATAATGAAGATTGTGTAATGAATGCAACCGAAAGTTATGACTATGCATAGGACAGCCAAGGACAGAGTGGGGGCCAGGTATCAGTACCCGTTAATCAGCAAGCTCCTTATGTAAAGGCGCATTTGATGGGGACATATGAAAAATTCTTAGTTGATACAGGTGCGATGAATAGTTCTATTTCTGGTTCACTGGTCCCAGGGGCTGCTCTGTCTGGGCAAAATAATGTTTCGGTGGGATTCTCAGGAATTCCGGTGGTGAGCCCCATCTCCAAACCCATTCTATTTATGATTGGTCCAGTTACGGTAGACTCTCCGTTTCTCTTGACCGCCCATTGTGGTAAAAACTTATTGGGCTTGGATTTGTTAAAAAAATGACATGCCAAAATACATTACTCGCCTGATGGTGTTTATTTGATTATCAATTCCCCTGGCAAGCACACTTTGCAGTGTTTTACTAAAAACAAACCCCTCCCTCCTGAGTTTGCTGTTATCCCGGCAACACTGTGGGCCACCGGAGACACCGATGTAGGATTATTAAAGATTCTACCCGTTTCTATCACCTTGAAGCACAACGCTCGACTACCGCACATACCTCAGTACAAGATCGCTCCGGCCGGTGAGAAAGCTTTGCTCTCCATTATACAAGATTTGATCAAAAAGGTTGTAGTGGAGGAGATGGATGATAATATGTGCAACAGCCCCACTTTACCGATCTTGAAAAAGGCTCTGGTTGGCAGTGACCCTGACCATGTTGATACTTATCGTTTTGTGATTGATTTGCGAAAAATTAATAAAATAGTGGTGCCCCAATACCCTGTGGTTTCAGACATCACTACTATTCTCACAATGATTCCTCCCACTGCAAAATATTTTTCTGTGATCGATTTGATGAATGCTTTCTTCAGCATTCCAATACACCCTGATAGCCGTCATATTTTCGGCTTCTCGTTATCTGGTCGCAGCTTCAGGTTTTGTCGCGCTCCCCAGGGGTACACGGAGAGTCCTAACATCTATAGTCAAGCTTTGAAAACATTGTTGGATGATTTGGTCTTGCCCCCCGCTAATGTAGTTTTGCAATATGTTGATGATCTATTGGTGGCCTCGGATACTGAGAAAGGTTGTAAGGAAGCCACCGTTAAATTATTGTCTCATTTGGCTGCTAATGACAATAAAGTCTCCCTTTGTAAATTCCAATATTGTCAACAGGAGGTGACCTACCTAGGTCATCTACTGTCGAAAGAGGGGAGGAGACTAACCCCTGAGCGTGTGACTACCATTTCTAATATGTCTGTGCCTTGCACTCAACGTGATGTTCGTGCATTTCTCGGCATAACTTCTTACTGTCACCAATGGATCCCTAACTTTTCCCTTCTCACTAAAACTCTCCTGTACTAAACCACTAAAGAAGTGCATGAACCTTTACCCTGGAACGATGATTGTCAAAATGCTTTTGATTCTTTAAAAACTGCTCTTTGCTCTGTACCTGTTCTTGGTACTCCTGATTACCAGAAACCTTTTGTGCTTTATGTACACGAGGTGGACGGTTGCTCGCTTTCTGTGTTAACACAAGGATTTGGTGGTAAGCAGAGACCTTGTGCTTATTTCTCGGCGGTGTTGGATAACATCGCCAGAGCACTTCCTAGCTGCTTAAGAGCTACTGCTGCAGTTGCTGTGGCTATTAGACAGTCGGAGGGGCTCGTCCTGAACACTGACCTCACAGTGATGGTACTACACACTGTGGATACATTATTGAACAAAACGAAGACCCAGCACCTTACGAGTGTGTGTCTTACATGTTATGAATTGACTTTGTTTTCTCCCCACATTATGATTAAACGGTGTGCCACTCTGAACCCTGCTACGCTACTACCCCTCCCTTCGGACGAAAAGAACAATGATGTTCATGATTGTATATTTCGGACGAAGGAAGAGACGAAGGGACGGGTAGTCCACACAGACATTCCTCTATCCGACCCCCAAGGGGAATTGTATGTTGATGGCTCTTCATTCAACTTACCAGATGGCACGACAACTGCTGCATATGCGATAACTACTCTACACACCGTAGTTGAGGCTTCCCGAGTACCCTATCAGTCAGCACAGGTAGCTGAGTTAGTGGCATTGCTCCGGGCTTGTGAGTTAAGTGAAGGATTGAGAGTAAATATTTACACGGCAGCCAATAAGCCTTCGGCGTGGCTCATAGTTTTGTCCGACTGTGGGCAGATAGGGTTTTTATTACTTCCCATGGACAGCGAATACAATATGGCCCGTTGATTTTATGATTACTGACAGCATTGACATTATCAAAAATAGTGGCTGTAGTCAAATGCAGTGCCCATAAGACAGTGGTGGATGCAGTGGGTGAGGGTAATGCCTTTGCTGATCAGGTAGCTAAAGAAACTGCAAAATCTAAAATGACCTCAATGTTTGTGACTACTTCTGCTAGGTGGGTGACAGAAACAGAAGTGTTCGACAACACTATGGAAAGTGTCCGGGAAATACAGAAAGAAGCTACCCCTGCTGAATTGGCTCGCTGGGAAAAGGAAGTGGGGAAATTAGATGCAAATGATTGCTGGATTGACTTGACAGAGAAACAGCAATGGTTGTTGCCCAAGGCATTGGTGAACGCCGTAGTGACCATGGCACATGGTTCAGCATATATCAGGGCAAAGGGTATTTGTGCCTTATTAGACCCTGTGTGGAATAATCCTAATATCCCAAGAACTGCTGCTCATTTGGTGCAATATTGCATGGTTTGTTTGCGACATAATCCTGGGGGCAGGGAACCTGTTTTGAGGGGAAATTTTGCACCACCATCTTTGCCTTTTGAGGTGCTCCAAATGGATTACATCCAACTGGAGCACGTGAATAATTTGAAATATGTTCTGGTCGTGGTGTGCGCTTTCAGTAAATGGGTGGAAGCCTACCCGACCAAAGAAAATACTGCTTTGGCCACAGCAAAGGCATTGATAAAAGAATACTTCCCACGCCATGGATTGCCTCGGTGATCTGGAGTGATAACGGGGGGCACTTTAATGCAGATCTTATCAGTCACATTTGCAATGGATTACAGATGAAGCAGAAATTCCATGCGGCTTGACACCCCCAGTCCACTGGGTTGGTCGAGAAGTATAATGGAATACTGAAACTCAAACTAGCAAAGATACAAGAAAGTACTGGGTTAAGGTGGCCAGATGCCTACCACTAGCATTGATGTCAGTACGGGTTACCCCACATTCTCGTTCTGGCTCGTCTCCTTATGGAGTTATTTTTGGGCGCCCTGCCAATGTTTGGGCGTCCCGAGACCCAGAGCATTTTGTGATATTGAGTATCCTATGTTGACAGACTATCTGCATGCTTTGACTAAAGATCTTCGTTCTATTCATCAACAGGTCTCAGCAGTCTTGCAGCCCCTGCCAGAGGGTTCCGGACATCGTTCGGAGCGAGGACAGTGGGTCTGGTCCATAACTATCAGAGGAAATCCAGCCTGGATCCCTGTTGGTCTGAGCCACTTTAGATCCTATTGGTCACATGGACGGCGGTAAAAGTGAACGGCAAGCGACATTGGATACATGTATCACACGTGAAGAAACTACCCCTCCCGCTTCCTTATGATCAGCAAATCCAGAAAGGAGTTTTGACCCAGGAAAGTGAACGAGCCCCTCGCTTTGCCCCTTTTTCTGATGCCCAGGAGATTGGAGAAAGGCAAGGAGAAGGAGTACCAGGCTCGGATGGGGCTCTGTGATCCGCACAAGTGATCGCCCCGGATTCTGTTGCCCCCGTAGTTGAACGAGAGGCTCGCAGTACCCCTGCTGTAACGGATTCATCATCCTCTGTTTTGTTCCCTGATCAGAAAGCGCCTGGCCATGTTCGATACAACCTGCGGCCCAGAAAACAACACGGTACCCCAGGTGAAGATGGTAAGAGATAGGGAGAGACTTGAGTGATAGGGTATAGACCTGTCTGTCCCATGAATGTCTGTTAGATGCTCTTATGGGGTACTGAGCGAGACACTGGACTGAACACGTTGAGAGCCTTGTACATTTGCTTGCTCTGTTCAGAAAGAAAGACTGAATTTCTTGTGTAAAAAGGCCCAGGTTGTGTTTTCTTCAAGAGTTGTGTGAGAACATAACTCCAATGTGAGAAGATTGTTTGGTTTCATTTGTGATGAACGATAGGAGCCTGCCTGTGATGCTCTAAACGGACACAGGAAAGAAGCACCCTCTGGCAGGTTGGACTGCATTGCCCGAGTTTATTTTTGGACTTTTAGCTAGAATGTATCCCTTTGCTTGTTTTGTTCCCGAAGAGGAACGCCCTTTTGTGCCACGTTATTTTCCCGTAAATATGCCTGTCTTTTCTAGTTGGACTCAACGTGTTAAAATTGCATTTGTGGTCATTATAACGACATTGCTAATCATATTAATGGGAGTATTCATATATCTAGAATTTTGCCATCCCATGCATACTGTTTTAGGAACCACTACCCCACCTCCGGGACATGTGTTCTACACTTTGGCACCACATAAGGAAAGGCACCGTCAGACTTATACGAAAAATGTATTTGTTGAAATGCTTCATCAAATACATAGCGCTACTAATACTACGAACTGTTGGGTTTGTGGCCTTCTGCTCTCTGTTATGCACAAGCACAATTTACTCATATCCTTACCCTTGTCTTATCTGGGAAGTTGCGAAGCATGGTTTAAATTACTTTCGATGATGTATATGCATTATACAGTAGACACTCAAAGATTTTCAGAAAAGGATTATGAAATGATTTTAGCCTATATTGAAGTTCACCAAGGATTTGACCCTGATGGGAATAATGGAGAGGGATCATTAGATCCGAATGCATGTATGAATATGTACACAACACATAAAACGTCACTTGGTTGACGAATGAAATTTTGGATTTTGCTGAGTTTAATTTCACCCAATACTTCCGCCAGTTTCAAGAACTAAATGTTACAGATGATAGGGCCATTCCAGTACCTATATTGAATAGCAGCTCTGTATTCTGTGTTCAAGGAGCAGGATACATATCGGTAGGAGAAAGTCAATGTAATTACACCTATCGGTTACGTACCTTTAGCAGCCCTCTGTTGTTAACCCCTCCTAATGTATAGTTTGTCTGTGGAGAAAATGCCTATACTTGGCTTCCCCAGAGGTTGGGCTGGATGGTGTTATCTGTCTTTTCTGTACCCACCATTGTTTATAGCCCCTCCTAACTATCACAAGGATCACCGTTTAGATAAACGGAGCTTGCTATTCTTAAGAAATAGAAGAGAGATAGATACTACTGACATAGATCAGACAAATACTCCTGAACAGCATTTTTTTGACATTGTAAAAGGAGTATTTCCTATTTGGGGGCCCATAGTCACCAGCAAAGAAGTACGCTGTTTGTCCAGAGTAGTTGAAAGGGTAATTAACACCACTGCAGGGATATTGACTAATTTGACTGTAGAGCTACAAGCGACGAGACTCGTTTTGCTTCAAAACTGTATGGTTTTAGATGTTATCTTGGCAGATCGAGGAGGAGCATGCTGCGTGATCGGCAGTTCCTGTTGTGCCTATATCACTGACTCTGCCCCCTCTGTTCATTTAGCCATTCAGAAGCTACATCGTTTGGCTTCCAAAATACATGCAGAGACTGGTACCTGGTCCCTCTCTGGTTGGTTCTGGGGTCTGTTATCTACTTGGGAATGGAAATTTTTGATGGTGCTGGCGGGTGTAGCCGGTATCATATTCACCTGTTGCCTTTGCATACAATGTGGACCCGCATGTTGCTCCTATTGCGCAACTAAACTCACTTCCTCTGTGGCTGGGCCCTCCCCAGCAGTGGTAAAGGCCCAGTTAGTACAGAAGGAGGTTAAGGATTTAACGCAGATTGATGAAGGAATATTTGAATTGATTGAGTTGGCTTAGTTAGCTACATCATGCTAAAAGGTCCGTTCTGAGGGCTAAAAATTAGATTTCCCCTACATGAGGAGTATCGGACATATATTATGTTAGCATGATGTATCTATATATCCTCTTTGTTCGATATGCACATAACATAACTCGTATATGCGTTAACTGGAAGGAAAAGGTTTATTCTTTGCCATGTTTTTAATACTAACAGAGTAGGCCGAGAACCATACAGACACCATTTTTTTTCTTCTGATTCGGACACAAGCTGTGATCACGTGTCACTCTCCAGTAGTGTTCAAGCCCCAGTTCATTTGAGTTACTGAAAGCAGCTGAAGGTAAACTGTTTTCTCTCTGTCCTGGGACTCAAGGTCGCATCTGGCTTTGGGTGCGATAAGCACATTCCAGGAGGCGCCGTGCCTACACTCCCGGGAACCAAGACGAAAGGGAGTCACCCCTCCTGACCTTCTCAGAAATAAATAGTAAAGCTTTGAACTAATCATGTGTGCCATATATGGTCCTTCCTTGGGGCCCGAGGGCCAACTGGTGTTTTTTTCCTTTTACAGTGATTCTATGTGTTGAACTGAAAGTATATAGCCTTCTGTTTGAATGTAAGCCAGCAGTCTTCTCCGCGCACCTGATGGGTGAGGGTTGGAGAGGCTCCGCTATAGAGTATTTTGCTCAATAAACGATTGAACCTTCTTCACTGTCAACTGACTGATTATTGGGAAATGGGATTGGGCTATTGGTAGGTATAGCCCTTTATGTTATTTTTTGGTACTTCACACCCACGGCCACAAAGCACTCCACAACTCCGGACTAGCATACCTCAATGAATGGCTCACCTTCTACACACCAAACCACCAGGTTTGCTCCTCTGACCTAGCCCTCGCCACCATCCCACGCATCAGCCGAATGACCACCGGCAGCACATCATTCTCCCACCTCGCCGCCGAGACATGGAACGCCCTCCCCATGCACCTGAGACAGACCCAGGACCGGCTGACCTTCAGGAGACTTCTTAAGACCTGGCTGTTCAATCAGTAACTGATTCATCCCCCCAAGCGCCTTGAGACCCTCACGGGTGAGTAGCACGCTCTATAAATGTTTTGATTGATTGACCACATTTTCACAGTGAAAATTACCCTTTTTTGCAAAGTGCCTAGCTGTAGTTTTTGAACTATAGCTCTGACGGAACCTTGGGAAATCTAGCAAACCTATATATTTTTGAAAACTAGACACCCAGGGGATCCAGGATGGGGTGACTTGATTGGCTCTCACCAGGTTATGTTACCCAGAATCCCTTGCAAACCTAAAAAATTATCCCAAAAAAACACATTTTCATCACATTTCTGTGGCGAACGTTCTGGAATCTGCCTGGATCCACACAATTCCACCCACCCTGCATTCCCCAAAGTCTTGCAAGAAAAATGGTACCTCACTTGTGTGGGTAGGCCTTGTGCCTGCGACGGGAAATGGCCCAAAACGCAACGCGGACACACCACATTTTCACAGTGAAAAATGACCCTTTTTTGCAACGTGCCTAGCTATAGTTTTTTAACCCTAGCTCTGCCGGCACCTAGGGAAACCTCGCAAACCTATATATATTTTAAAACTAGACACCCTGGGGAATCCAGGATAGGGTGACTTGACTGGCTCTCACCAGGTTCTGTTACCCAGAATCTGTTGCAAACCGTAGAAATTGTCAAACAAAACACATTTTCCTCACGTTTCTGTGATGGAAAGTTCTGAAATCTGTGTGGACCCACAAAATTCCACCCACCCTGTGTTCCCCAAAGTCTTCAGAGAAAAATGATACCTCACTTGTGTTTTTAGGCCTAGTGCCCATGACAGGAAAAAGGCCCAAAATGCAACGCGGACACACCACATATTCACAGTGAAAAATGACCCTTTTTTTGCAAAGTGACTAGCTGTAGTTTTTGAACCCCTGCTCTGCCGGCACCAAGGGAAACCTAGCAAATGTATACATTTTTGAAAACTAGACACCCAGGGAAATCCAGGATGGGGTGACTTGAGTGTCTCTCACCAGGTTCTGTTACCCAGAATCCCTTGAAAACCTACAAAATTGTTCCAAAAACACATTTTCCTCACATTTCTGTGGTGGAAAGTTCTGGAATCTGTGTGGATCCACAAAATTCCATCCACCCCACTTTCCCCAAAGTCTTCCTAGAAAATGGTACCTCACTTGTGTTTTGGTAGGCCTAGTGCCCGCTACAGGAAATGGCACAAAATGCAACGTGGACACACCACATTTTCACAGTGAAAAATGACCCTTTTTTTGCAAAGTGCCTAGCTGTAGTTTTTTAACCCTAGCTCTGCCGGTACCTTGGGAAACCTAGCAAACATTACATTTTTAAAAACTAGACACCCAGGGAAATCCAGGATGGGGTCACTTGACTGGCTCTCACCAGGTTATGTTACCCATAATCCCTTGTAACTCTACAAAATTGTCCAAAAAAACACATTTTCCTCACATTTCTGCAGTGGAAAGTTCTGGAATCTGTGTGGATCCACAAAATTCCACCTGCCCCGCTTTTCCCAAAGTATTCTGAGAAAAATGGTACCTCACTTGTGTGGGTAGGCCTAGTGCCCCCTTTGGTATTGCCGTGACAGGAAACGGCGGAAAACACAAGGTGGACACACCACATGTTCAAGGTGAAAAATGACCCTTTTTTTTGCAGAGTGCCTAGCTGTAGTTTTTGAACCCTAGCTCTGCTGGCACCCCCCCTTTTGCAACGGTGTCCCATGAGTTTTTTGCCTGGGGCTCGGCGGCCATCTAGGGAAACCTACCAAACCCACACATTTCTGGAAACTAGACAGTGTGTGTAGTGACCAACCGTAAGTTACTACTCACACACCGCCAGCCAAGGGCCAGTCCACTGACACCACCAGCCAAGCGCAAGTCCACCCACACCGCCAGCCAATGGCAAGTCTACCCACACCACCAGCCAAGCACCAGTCCACGCACACTGCCAGCCAAGCGCCAGTTCACACACACCGCCAGTCAAGCGCCAGTCCACGCATACCGCCATCAAAGCACCAGTCCACGCACACTGCCAGCCATGCATCAGTCCCCTCACACCCCAGCCAACCACCAGTCCACGCACACCACCAGCCAAGCGCCAGTCCACATACATCGCCAGCCAAGCACCAGTCCACTCACACCCTAGCCATGCACCAGTCCAGGCACACCACCAGCCAAGCGCCAGTCCACACACACCGGCAGCCAAGCACCAGTCCATACACACCGCCAGCCAAGTGCAGGTCCATGCACACCGCTAGGCAAGCGCCAGTCCGGGCACACCACCAGCCAATTGCCAGCACACACACTGCCATCACATTTAGGATTTTATTATGCAAAAAATAAAACACAAACAAAGTGCAAATATATACAAATCTCATAACACAAAATCTGAAACAAAAAAATTGCACAAATGCCAACCTTGAAACTGAACAAAAAATCTAAAACAATAGAGACCAGGCAGTTCCCTTTACCACTCATGGATGCTCCCAAAAATGTGTGTGATACATTCTAAAACAAGTAGGCACACACAGCACAGGGTTAGACGAACCCTCGGGCAGTACATACGAGTCTCCTTCTGTGTACCTCTTCGCCAACAGACTCTACATCTCCTTCTAGGAAAGTCTTTTGAGGGTGTGAGAGGAATGTGATCAGGAAAGTGGCGTTCTTTTAATCTAGCCACATCCTCCACCACTCCAACTCTAGGAACACTTGCCTGTTCCACTACAACAAGGCTGCCAATTACAGACTCCTGAAACTTTCTTTCCCTGGAGCATAGGTCTCAGGAAATCGATCTACAAAGTGATCAATGACAGGCCGAATCTTAAAAAGATGGTCACACTCAGGGTGCTCTCATGGCAATGCTAAACCATTTTCGACAAAATGCAGCATCCGAAGCAGAAGCAAATACCTATCACAACTCATGACTGCCAGAAATAAAGCCGTTGCCATCAAGAGACTAGTAGACCAAAATGAAGAAATTGATGGCTTCCTTAGTAAGCCCATCAAAAAAGTTAAACCCAAGAACTTCTTCATCTATTCCAGATTTGTGGGAGTCCACCGGGTAGCTCTAGAGTGGGGCCTAAGGCTGGCACTGTTGTCCCTCAAGAACTGTTTGGCATACAAACTAGTCTGCTCAACAATCTCTGCCAAAAACACATCATCCATAAACAACTGAAAAAAATGTATTGGCAAACAAAATTCTGTGTTCAATCTACACCCTGGAACACCAGTAAAGTCTGGCAATGCCGGCTGCACCATGCCTGGGGCAACTCAGAGGTTATCACATCCAACTGGAAGCCTTGCAGTCCCAAGTTGCAGCCCAGATGCCTCTTGCTGCACTATCGGCACATCAATGTTCTCCTCTAAAACAGACACTTCATCTGCACTAAGAGTAGCTTCATCATCTGATGATTCCACGTGGAGAGAAAACTCCCTGCCTAAATCTTCCCCTTCCTCCTCTGCCTCAGATGGAGTCAGTCTCTGAACCATTGTCAGAGGAAGACTCAAAAAGCTTACCAACAACCTGCTCAGCTGTAATCCTGTGGCTAGCCATTATCCTTTCTAAGAAAGGAGACTGCACAAACAAGTCAACAACAACCAACACTGTGCAAAATAAGTAAGTAAAAAAATGTGAGCTTTATCACAAAGATCTATATACTTGTACATGTACATGTACAGGAATTTATATAGCGCAAATCACCAAGCGGTTTCTAAGCGCTTGCTTAGGGAACCCGTCCTGGTATTCCCCTGTGAGATAACCCCGGCAGGGTATCCACAAGGTGAAAGCCAGGCATCCCGCCGCGAGAGGCCGTTGTGGAGATTAAGCAAGCTATTGCCCAGAGTCGCAGAGTGTGAGCCTGTGAATCGAGTAGGCACCGGAGCGAGAATTGTCGAGTCCATGGACATTTTAGGACTCAAGACCCCGCCGAGCCGGGAATTGAACCCTGGTCCCGGGCTGACCTCTGCTTCCAGGTCTGCCTCCTCTAACCAGTGAGCCACACTTCTCCACTTATACTCAAAAACTATACGATTCACTTGCAAGAGACAGCTACACTCACCAGCACTTACTCTGCAGAGAGACAGCAAAAACCAACAATATCCCACTAGAAATGAAAAAACAAAACCAATTACTCACAAGACTAAAAAATACACATCGAGCACAAATGCAAAAGGTTTTTGACACTCAAAAAATAGAAGCCAATCATACTGCTATTTTTACACCATTTGCAAAAAACACATTCATGCAGAGAAATGAAAAACATTTACATTGTACAAAAAAAGTCTCTTACCAAACACATGCAACTACACAAAGAGCAGAACCACCAGTACCGCAACCGCAACCTGGAACAGTCTAAAGAGCATAAGCCTTGAACTAAAACAAAAAGGGAGAAATAAAGCATTACAATTGCAATTCACAAGAAATAAAACAATTAACATTATAACACGCTATGTCACTACCCAAATAGCCAATATGCCAGATGGGCCATCAAATAGGGCTGAGAAAAGTGGGGGGAGATCTTGCCTGAGGGATCGGGTGAGGTTGTCTGTCAGGCTGATCTGCCCCCCAGGTGGGGCAGAAAACAACAGACAGAAATGTGCCCCCTTGCAAAAGAAATACATCCCTGGTGCCTAGTAGGGTTTTCTGCCTCCCCCCCCCTCTCACCTAGGGCAGAAAGACCCAAAAAGGGGCAGATCTGTCCCCAGGAGGGGCATAAAAAACATTAACCAAATGTTACCCCCTTGGAAGCAACCATGCATCTTCCATTGCACACAAAACAATATCCATAGTGCCTAGTGGATTTTCTGCCCCCCGGTGCAAAAAGGCCAAAAAAGCAGGCCAATCGGCCCCCAAGATCAAAAACACACATAAAAAAATCTGTCCCCTGGAAGCAACCCTTGCCCAAGGGGCCATTCCATTTTAATTTTAAAGAGGTCCATGGTGTCTAGTGGGGTTTTCTGCCCCCCCCTGGGGACAGAAAGGCCCAAATAAAGGGCTGATCTGCCCCCGGCGGGGCAGAATACACACACTAAAAAACATATGCCTCCTGGAAGCGACCCTTGCCCAAGGGGTCGCTTCCAATTTAATTTTAAATAACTTTCTGGTGGCTAGTGTTTTTCTTTTGCCCCCCTCCCCCCCCCCCCCCGGGGCAGAAAGGCCAAATAAACAGGCCAATCTGCTCCCGGGGGCAGAATACACATAAAAAAATATGTTCCCCGTAAGCGACCCTTGCCCAAGGGGTCGCTTCCAATTTATTTATTTTTAAATCCCTGTCTCTAGTGGGCTTTTCTGCCTCCCCCCCTACGGGCCAGAAACGACACAAAATGCAGGTGATCTGTCCCCAGGGAGGGCAGAAAAATTTTAAATTATTTAGGCCCATAAGGAAGCGACCCTTGCCCAAGGGGTCACTTCCATTTAAAATTTAAAACACCCCCTGGTGTCTAGTGGGGTTTTCTGCCTAGGGGCATAAAGGCCAAATAACCAGACTGATCTGCCCCAGGGCGGGCAGAATATACTTTAAAAAAAAATATGGCCCCTGGAAGGAACCCTTGCCCAAGGGGTTGCTTCTATTTTAATTTTTAAAACCTCCCTAGTGGCTAGTGGGGTTTTCTGCCTGGGGGCAGAAAGGCCAAATAAACAGACCAATCTTCCCCCAGGGGGGGAGAATACACATTAAAAAAAATGTCCCCCGTAAGTGACCCTTGCCCAAGGGGTAGCTTTCAATTTATTTATTTTTAAATCCCTGTCTCCAGTGGGCTTTTCTGCTCCCACCCCCCCCCCCCACCCCCAGGGTCAGAAACACCAAAAAATGCAGGCGATCTGTCTCCAAGGGGGCGGCAGAAAAGTCTTAAAAATTATTTAAGGCCAAAAGGAAGCAACCCTTGCTGAAGGGGTCACTTCCATTTAAAATTTAAAACACTCGCTGGTGTCTAGTGGGGTTGCCAAATAAACGTAATAAAAAAAATCCCTGGCTCTAGTGGGCTTTTCTGCCCCTGCCCCCATGGCCAGAAACGGCCAAAAAATAGGGCAATCCGTTCCAGGAGGGGGGCAGAAAAGTCTTTAAAATAGTTATCCCCCTTAGGAGAAGCAACCCTTGCCCAAGCGGTCACTTCCTTTCAAGAAAAAAGACTTCCTTGGTGTCTAGTGGGGGTATTCCTGCTGCTCGATCGCAACGCCTTGCGCGATTGTGCAGCAGGAATGCCCTGCGTTGAGACATCAGGGGAGAGGAAACACTCTTTCCTATCCCACATCAATGCCTGTCGATCTGCCCCCCGTCCCACCGGAGCACAGAAACGTACCTGCTCCGTGCCTGGTCACCTGGAAACAAATGGTTTCCAGGCATCCAGCGCTTCCTGATGACGTCAGAGTGCGCTGTGCGAGCTGATGTCACAGGATCGCCGAGCGGGGGTCAGGGGTGGCAGCGGAAGCCCTTCCCCTGCAATCCTCCTTTGTGGCATGATATTGGGCTGCCCATGGGGGGAGCACCAGCGCTTCCCCCATGGGTGGTTGCCATGACGGAGCAGTTCAATTATGAGCACACACCAACCGTGGTTCATGACGGAACCGCTTTGTCATGAGCACCGAAGGGGTTAATGTTTCCATTAGCTGCTCACAGTGGTGGGGAGCATCCACCTGGCCTTCACCTGGGACTGACTCTGCCTATAAAGCTCGCCCGTCCATGCACGTCACTGACCCGAAGATGCTGGGGTGGGCCACTTATCAAACATTTGCACTGTGTATAATGTTGAAGCGACTTTTGCAAAACCGGATAGTTATACTACATCTGGACAGGATTTTGGGGCCGAGCTTCATTTTTTTAAAGGCCTGTGCTAACTACGGAGCTGGAGTTGTGCTTTGCAATTGAGTCTTTAGCGTTTTAGTTGGAGGAGCTGCTAGGTCCATTTATATGTTGTTGAGGTTCTGTTTTTAATAGTGTCTTACAGGAAAACCTTTTTAGTCCCTATGCTTCGCAAACACAAATTTGCCCAATATAGACCTGCACTGCACTTTATTCAACAGCTACCAGATCCCTTTGTTTGTTATGCTGTAGTATCCTATTTATGGGTGGTGGCAAAGCCTAGACGTTTATCACCTTAGATGTTTTAATACCTGTGTTAGTTTTGTTGTCATTTTAAATAAATGGATGTAAAATTAACTTCTTTTAAAATGATATTTGTTTTCAGAGGGATTTTAATGGAATAACATATTCTAATTCATGACTGTTTGTACTTGTATGCATTGAAATAATGCAAAATAAAGTAAAAGTAAAGTAGTGCCTATTGTATTGATAATTTGGGGGGGCTGGGTCTTTAATAGCCTGTGTCTAGCAAGGTTCTTTTTGGTAGCTGATTGCATTTTGTTTTCATTTTTGAACTAATATTTATACTTGTTAATATTTCCCTCATGCGTGTTTGTTAGTTGAGTGTCACCTCTGGTCATTTTTAGGCCTTCACATGACAGCATGGTTCCATCCGCGGCTGATACAACACGCACCACAATTTACTCTTTTTTAATTAGGGCGGAACATTTTATTTCTAAAGAAATAGATCTGACACAACAACGTATTTCTTTTGGTATGGGTAGAGGCTGAAGTGCCCAATGACAATATTGCCTTGCCTTCAGTTTGTAAGTTGCCGCAAGGGTTGTCACAATGTTCTAGCGCTGTTGAGGGTTTGGATGTTTTAAGAGCTCCTCATTTGTTACCAGAGCCTGTGTTAGATTTCTCCCATGAGGCCCCTACTTTTATCACTTGTCAACCAACACCAAAGAGGAAGAGAAAGTGTCAAAAGTCCCCAGTTGGCAGCTGGCAGAACATGTACACTTGAGCCTGACACCTCGATGAATTCTGAGGCCGATAATTGTTCAGCTCTCTTTGATGAGACACACTGGCAGCATTAATGAATTGAAAAACTGTAGTGAAAGACCTATTATTCCTATTTAGAGAGAAGTTGGAATGCCTGATTGGAGAAACCTATAAGATCAGGTCTTTTTGCCAAAATCTTTCTACTGGTAATTAGAGGAATGTTAACTCAGATAAGTCATTACCACAAGCCATAGTGCATTCTTTGTTAGTATCTAACACAGGGACAACTGAACATCAGACTGGAATGCACCCTGGGGTTAGTTCAGTTTCTGGGCCAACCTGAATGGGTTCTGCTTGTGTACTTGATCCCAAGGACAATCCACTGTCAATTCTGCAGTCAGCTTCAGCAAGTAAGGCTCATCCGACCTCAACCCTTATGCATTATACTGTTTCTCAGCCTACAAATTTAGATTATGCAGATGACAATGTTGTGAATTTTGTAGGGATCATGTTATGATCAACTTGGCCCCTTCATGCTGCCCCTATGTGCCATTCTAGTTATGGTTGCCTCTCTGAGGCCAGGTCAAACAGAACCCCTTAAATCTTTGAAAAATAAAGTGGTACATTGGCTCTATAGGTATTGTCACTATCCAGTGGGGAGAGCACATCAAATCCTACTCACTAGGATAGTAGGATGTTTTTGCCCTCAATCTGAGGAAGATCTTCAAAGGTGACTGTATTGTCATTAAATTCTAGGATATTAATTGGGTGAGGGAAGTCTTAGCCAGGGCCTTATCTCCCTTCCTGCTGGCCCCGAATATGGCTCTTCTGCCTTTGGGTTTCTTTTATAGGCACCTATGTAACATTCCTCCTCTAGATAATGTTGCCAGTAATATATATAATGCTCTAGGTTTAGATTTTCCACCCTACCTGCCCCTGGTTGTATATAACAGGTCCCAACACTGAGTGCTTTACAGGATAATAACTGACTTAACTTGTGTTTTCCTTCAATGAATAATGATGCCTCCTTGAGAGATAACAAGATGGATACTGATGTGGATCTATTTGGTACTACCTCCGCCGATGACCCTTTGCCTGCTACTAGTTTAGCTACCAACCACATATGACTAGGGAATAACACTGCTGATAACACTTGCCCTAGTAGCTTGCAGAATAGTATGTCATCTCCTTGTAAACCCAGTTTAATACTGGAGGGAGGCTATACAATTTCAACATAGTATGTGGTTAGTTTAGCAAACAAATTGGGTTGTCCAGAGTGATCTCATTTTACTGGAGATCTCAATGTAATCTGTATACAGGAAACTTAGGGCCCGATGTAGAACACCAAATACCGGTCGGTAACGGCCGATTTCGGCCGTTACCGACCGGTATTTGGCTTTTGAAATGTAGGAGGCCTTAAATTTACCGATTCGGTAAATTTACTGATTCGGTAAATGTACCGATTCTGTAAAATACCGAATCGGTATATTTACCGAATTGGTAATTCTAGATGTAGGTGGCACTGAAAACAGTGCCACAGGCCCTTAAGAATTCGTTAATTACCATGAAATACTATTTCATGCTAAATAACGGATTCCTCTATACATGCACATCTGTGCATGTACACCTGTGCCATGTGGCACACATACATGCCCTAAGGGCATGTATGTGTGTCACAAGGCACACAAGCCAGAATCAGGGGTGCAACAGAGTGTCAAAGTGACACCCTGTCCCCTTGACAATTCGGTAATTTTACTGAATCGGTATTTACCGATTCGATAATTGACATTGATTCCTATGGGCCTTAAGGCCCATAGGAATCAATGGCAATTACCGAATCGGTAAATACCGATTCGGTAATTACCGAATAATACCGATTCGGTAAAAATTACCGAATGTTTTCCTACATCTGATTTACCGAATCTAGAATACCGAATCGGTAAAATTCGGTACTCTAGAGTCGTTAAATCAGATTTACCTACATCGGGCCCATAGTGCTTAGCTCTTAATTATGTTGCGGGTTTCTCAATTCACTGTTTAGAGGCAATACCCTCCTCTGTTGGTGGGGCTAAATTTATTTCATTTATTTATTTGTAGCTTGTAGAGCGCACGGCTACCTCCAACTGAGGTCTCCCGGTGCTAGCAGGTGATGCAGAGAGGTAGGGGCAGGTTACCAGGTGCCAAGGGAGGCCAAATACCCAGTCTTTAGGATCTTCCTGAATTCAGATTCTGACTTGGCCTTCCGAATATGCTCAGGCATGGAGTTCCAAAGAGAAGCGGTTCTGATGGAGAATGACCGGCCACCTAGCCTGGCGTTTGCAAAGCGGGAAGTGACTAGGGGTTCCTGATGATTGTACCTCAGGACCCTCGTCTGATGGTAGTTTTACGGAGTCTCTTCATCAGATATTGAGGGCTAGTGTTTCTGACTGCTCTGTAGGTGAGAGTCAGTGCCTTGAATTCCATCCTCCTTTTAACGGGCATCCAGTGCAGGTTGGGTAGGTGGGGGATATGTGGTGTCCCAGTGGTACATTTCTGATGAGCCTGGCAGCTGCGTTCTCTATAATTTGTAATTTCCTGATCAAGTAGGCTGGCAGACCCAAATACAGGCTGTTAGCGTAGTCCAGCTGAGATGTGATCAGAGCATGGACCACCGTTTTCCTTCAGTCCACCTAAAGAGGGGCTTATGCTTTAGGCTCATGCTTCTTATCTCAAATAAACTATCTGTCAAGCGTGTCAAGAAATCTTTAACTATTGAGCCTCATACACAAATACTGTGGTTAACATTTAAAGGGGGAGTTGGGACTTGGTATTGGTCAATTTTTATTACAATATATTTGATTTTGCTCGTAGTAAAGTGGTCTTTGCACTTGACTTTCACTTTCTATACATACCAGTTGTGTACACTTATGGGAAGGTGATTTAAATATCCAAGCTTGCCCATTTCTGCTACGCAGGTATGCAGGGTTACTAACCAGGATGGGGCCGGATATACACATTTTTATCATAATGATATTGGGGTTCATTGAATTTTTTTAATAACCAAATTTGATTTGCAGTTACTCAAATGTGATTGTGATAATAATGCATCAACCGTCATTTATCTCATTCTGATTTCTGCACATGCTAGTAATATGTGTGGAACCCCAAGTGTTGGCCATTTGGTATTAGGTGAACATCATTTTATTATATTAAAAACAAAATCTGGGGGAGGAAGTGCAAAGTGCCATTTAGTATTACTATTAATAGTATCCCTACTTGACCAAATGGGGTACGTATCAGGTGAGCTGGTATTGACCCCTCCCAGATTACTGAATTATATAATTTCTAGAAATTATGTCAATATCTCCCACTGTCTCAATGGTGAGGTTATCCCCAACCAGTTACTGAAACTTTTAATCATGTCACTTGTTCTATTCATTCTTTATTGACTTGCACCTCTAATCCAGTTCACGGAAAATACAGAGGTCGGTTTGAGCATATATGTACTAAGGCCTCCCAGCAACTAAAACTGGCCCTTCATTGTCAATTCAGAGATAATGTGCTGATTAAAACACTTTTATTTAACTATAAATAGGCCCTTGTTACCCAGAAAAATGAGCTTAAAGAGGAAGCTTGGTATAAATTGTTTCAGGTTGCAGAAACCTCCGATGATAAACTTTTCTGGGATACAGTGAATTCACCATTCTTAAAGAGTAACTAGTTTCCAGAGTAGTTCTCCCATGTTCCCTGTGGTTGACCCAGTTCTCTAATCTCTTAAACAGCCTGATATGAGTAGTGGGCATAAACGTAGTGTGATGCCGTGTTGCTAGAACCCTTTCCCATTGAATACCATGATTGATGAGGTTCTGTTACCCATGAAAGAAAGCATAGGGGGAAAGCACCAGGCCCAGTGTACCTTTGTAAGGCGGCCAAAGACTTGTTGGGCCCCATTCTTACCAGGGTGTTTAATGCAGCCGCAACACCAATATGATTACACCATCATGGCGTACCTCCATTATTATACCTATTTCCAAAGGAGGTAGCAAATCTGTAGTGAAAAATTTTCACTGGCTATCGCTTCTGAGTTCCTCAGTGAAAGTGATGAGTAAGGTATTGCTAAAGAGATTAGAGGAATGGGCATCTGAATTTTCAATCCTTTTACTGGCACGGACAAGGTCTGGGGACCTTAGAGCAACGAGTGAACTTGGATCTGCAATTAGATAAATATTCTCATGTTAAAGGTGGTACATTGTACCTTTGCTTTGCAGCTCTAAGTAGAACATTTGACTTAGTAGATTACTCCATCCTCTGGCCAACGCTGCTTGCCCTTGGTGCCCCTAGACCCATTATTTGTTTCTAAGCCAGGCTATATGAGAATCGATCAAGTAGGGTTCGTTTTGTTCCCCTTAGTGAGTGTACCTCAAACTTCAGTGTGAAAAGAGGCATTCGACAAGGTTGTGTCCTTGCCCCCTTATTGTTTTCCTTGTTTATTACCCAGGTGGACAAAGCCCTTCAGGTGGTCCAAGGGGATGCCCCACGAGTCGTTGTGAGTCGTATACCATTGCTATTACAAGTTGCTTTTGCTGGAGGAGGGATGCCAAAGCGATTTATCTGGGGTTAATGATTTATCACATCATTTTGTATTAAATAGATTGAGATTTGGGACAGTCCATCATTTGGTGGCCTTCCCTACTATGAAATCTTGTCCTCCAGATACAATTCCTTGTCCCTGTGATGGGCTGAGCAAGCAAAGTACAATTCATTTTATGTTATTCTGTGAGTTTTATTCAAACTTAAGGTGTTATTTTCTAAAACCCCAAACTGGTGGGACGGAATATCAGATCACATATTGCCACCCTGAAATGTATGCTTGACCTGAATGATAGTAAGGTCTGTTCTAATGTTGCGCTTTTTATCTTGAAAGCAATTAATGCTTGTAAAAGTATTATGTTTTAAATGTTTCAGGACTGTAGCAATAGTACATTGCAAATAAGGATATAATTCTTTATTTGTATGTATTGTCTTGGATTATATTTATAGGTTTTAACATCTTGTATTTGTTTTTATTCTTCTATCCACTTTTATGGCTGTCTATATATGTCTACAATGTTTTTGAATTGAATCGCCTTTAATATTCATAATGGGTTAAGCTCAAATCTCATTTGATTTATGTATATTTCCTTTGGACTACACTAATTCCTGGATGATGGTTGGCATGCACTGTGGCAACCAAAAATGATAATGTGCTGAGTTGATATTCTCAATTGATTAACTATAAACCTTTGAGAAAGGCTTTTTCAACGAGTAGCTCGTAAGCTACTGGTAGCTCTCCAGCTACCTGCAAGTATATCTCCTGTGTGCATCCCACTTAAGTAAAATCGAAGCTTGTGCTTAGTTGAATCCAATTCATATATGTATGCCAAAATTTAAAAGCCTATATTTGAGATGAAAATGTGTGCATTTTTAGAACTAATATGCTGATATGTGGAGAAAATAGTTGAGTTTCCCAAAATATATTTAAAGCTGTTATTTTATTGAGAAAAATCAAACTGTGCTGGGGAGATCTTTTACTAAAATTATTTACCTCTTCTGCCTGTTATGCATTCCACATTGACATTGCATTTTTCAGCTACTGCTAGGAACACATGCCTAATGCACTGAAGTGATGACTGCTGGTAATCATTACAATGTAAAGTTAAAAGCATATGTCATGAATTAAACATAGTCAAACTTTAAAATCATAGCAGCGAGAAGGTGTGTGCCCTGCTGGTGTTAGCTATTTGGTTAACAAACAAATATAATATTATCACCACAGTTCATTTGTTGAGACCCTGAAAAAACTAGTCCTGGCAGAGTGGAGTTTTGTTCTGATGAACCACGTCAAACTGTTATTCATTCCCTCCAAACGGCATTTTTTCTTTCAAGAGTGAACGTGCTTGGTAGATGAATTTGCCAAAATTGGCCATATTCTTCACTGTATCCAAGGAGTAAAGCCGGCAAATGGTATTCTTTGCAGTATGTGTGCCTAATGAGAGAAGTATAGGCATGAGCTGGCCGGGCAGGTTAGGAGTATATGTGCCAGGGACTCCCTTCTATAGTTGCTCAATCGGCACATAATGATATCTGTAAATGCTTTCCAGTTTGGGTATAGTTTTTTTATGGGAAGCTGATATACTCTTGAAGCTAAGATCTGATGTAATGCCTGGCTCCCCACAGCCTGCATAAGATTTGGCTTGGTTGTTTGTAGAATTTGTGGAAGGCACAGAGTTCTGTGAAAGTCCTTGGCATCAAGGGATTCTATTTCCAGTTTGCGGGAGCTGAAAAGCAGCTGCTTTTTATAGTTAATTTGATGGCAGCATATACTTATACTCGAGTCCCAATTCTTAATGGCCAAATGCAATAGCTCCTTTGATGATGACAGTTTATCAGACAAGGGATTGTTTAGTTTTGCAAACATTATTTTTATAACAGCATTCATTAAATTAGCTGGGGCCATGATTGCCAGATGATGGTATTTTGCTAAGGTATTCAGGCCCACATGCATCAATCTAGGATTTTGCATTTCTTAAATAGCGAAAATTAAGGAATCGCTATTTAGGAAATGCAAAATGCTATGCATCAAGAAATCCTAAAAGTTTTTAGGATTTCTTAATTTTCGGAAATTGCGATTCCTTAATTGCGAAGTGCAATTAAGGAATGGCATTACATTGATTCCTATGGGTCTAGAGGCCCATAGGAATCAATGTAGTCAATTGGAAGGCAGTCTCAAATTGCGAGTGGCACTTTGAACATTTCATGGGTGCAGGGGGGGGTCCAAAGGACCCCCCCCTGCACCCCTGAAATGTACATTTCAGTACAAGTTACATACACACATGTCCTAAGGACATGTGTGTCTGTAACTGGACAGTTTAAAAAATTCATTTTCAAGCATTTTTAAACAATTTCGCAAATTACCACGAGGTTGAACCTCGTGGTAATTTGCACTTCCAATTTGAATAATCGCAATTTTTTATTAAATGATGCATTGCTTTTAAGGAATTGCAAATTTGCAATTCCTTAAAAGCAATCGCATTTTTGGAATTCGGTAAAAATACCGAATTACTCAAAAATGCTTGATGCATCCCAAACACATATTTAGGAAGTGCAAACGGCCGAATTTACCGATTCGCACCGTTTGCACTTCCTAAATACGTTGATGCATGTGGCCCTCAGTTCTTTTATTTTTTGTTGGATGGGGTCAAACTCGAGACAGATCAGAATGTTTCTTGTGGATGTGGGTAGACTGTATATTTTATTATACGCAGTGCATTGCATTTTCTTCAGGTCTTCCCCAAGAATTCCCGGAAATTACTGTTGCAAATAGTTAATTGATGGTAGAAGTTTGGCCCGCATTACCCTTCAGATGGCCATGGTCGTTGGGCTGTCTAGAGTGGCATGCAGCATACCGGGGAAGTGTGTGAACATCTTACCTTTCAGCCTTAATTCATATAGATGGATCGAAGGGTGGCCTGTCTCACTTAGCCAGGAGCCTATGTAGTTTTAACTTTGCAGTCCAGGCTCAATGTTCCCAATCGCCACTTAATGAGCTTTTTCTTTGGATAGCTCCCAAAGATCATGATTTTAGATTTACTCGCATTAAGTGTCAGCATATTTTGATGTTGTATTCAGCTAGGGTGGTGAGAGCTTTTTGAGGCCTGTTCGTGTGTGGTCCAAGAGGACTAGGTCATCAGCATACTGCATTAGATGGATTTTTGCCCCCAATTTTTGCTATGGTGAGGGAGGTCTCCTGTAGTATTGGGCCCAGGTTGGCAGTGTACAGTTTGAATTGTAACAGTGCCAAGACACAGCCCTGCTTTAACCCCCAGTCTGTCGCAATTTTTGTTGTCGCTGACTCCATGGACAATATCCTTACCCAAGTTTTTGAGTACGAAGATGTAATATTAGCACCCAGTAGGCTGGGGCAGATGTTCCAGCTCGCCAATTTCCACCAGAGGATGTTTCTGTGAATCCCATCGAAAGCTGATGAGTAATCAATGAAACATGCGAATACTGGGGGAGTACGGCGAACCACTGGTTGTTGGGCTAGATATGACAGGACTGTGATGTTGTCAACAGTGGAGGCCCCTGGTCAGAACCTGGTCTGGTAAAATGGCAGTAGGCCCTCTGAGTCCACCCAGTTCTCTAGTTCCTGCAGAATGGTGCTTGCGTATGCCTTCCCCTCAATATCCAGAGAAGCAATTATCCGAGAGTTCCAGAGGTTGGTGTTTGCTCCTTATTTGAAAATAGGTTGCAGCATTAAGCCACTCCAAGAGTCTGGAACCTCTTCTGAGAACCTGCATTCCGCACAAAAATGGCAAGATTTGGAGATCAAAAGTTGATATCCTCCATGAAAACTACGCCGGGCAATCCATTGCTTTTGTAGTCTGGTCTGCCCTGTTCCCATGATGCACTGGGCCAGGGACAGACTAATTTGCATACAGCCAGGTTCTGAAACTGGGATGGTGCAATGAGCTAAAAAACGGTGTTGGATCTAGCCCTGATCTCTTGACTGGGTGAGAGTATTCTGCTTAATTCAGAGACTCTGTCCATCACCACCCCTTGTTGTAAATATTGGGCAATCCATTGGGGCCTGATGCATTGCTTTTTCTGTACCTTTTTTAAAACAGTGCAAACAACTACCACGCTTGGAGTTGTGAGTTCCACTGCAAGTCTGGGCCGATCAATCCTAGCAGTTTCTGAATTGCTCTCCATGTATTGATCCTTTATGTCTGTGAGTTCCTGTCCGCTGGTGTATTCAGACTTCACGTGTGCTACCCAGATCCCTGTGGGTTTCAGGGTCCCTCTGTTAGATGGTCCATGGATTTGGTTGTTTAAATACTCCTAGAATTGTCAGGCCTTGTTCAGTGCAAGCAGGTTGTAGATTGCTATCTATTTCCCCTCTGTGGCTTCACGTTTTAGGTTCCAGACAAGATGCCTGAGTGCCTTATTTGCTAGTTGCAGCCAGGCAATCCATTGGGGCCTGGTGCATTGTTTTTCTGTATCCTTTTTAAAACAGTGCAAACAGCTGCCACACTTGGAGTTGTGAGTTCCACTGCAAGACTGGGGCTATCAATCCTGGAAGTTTCTGAATTGCTCTCCATGTATTGATCCTTACGTCTGTGAGTTTCTGTTCGCTTGTGTATGCAGACTTCACTTGTGCTACCCAGATCCCGGTGGGTATCAGGGTCCCTCTGTTAGATGGTCCATGGATTTGGTTGTTTAAATATTCCCAGAATTGTTGGGCCTTGTTCGGTGCAAGCAGGTCGTAGATTGCTATCTATTTCCCCTCTGTGGCTTCACGTTTTAGGTTCCAGTCAAGATGCCTGTGTGACTTATTTGCTAGTTGCAGCTGCTTGTCAGAGGCTTCAGTTCCTTTTCTATTGTGCTTTCTTTGGCTTTCTTTGAATTGTTGCTCACTTTGTTTGATCTGTAAAGCTGAGCCTTGATTATGGACTCCTGTGCTTGCTTTGGTGTGTGAGGAGCTTTCATGAAGCAGAGTGGCTGGTTCTGGAGCGAGATGTTCCATTCCTCTATGATGTTCGGCATGGTAGACCTCGAAGACCAGCTGTCCATATGGATTTCCATGAGTCAAATGTGTTGATGGTGATGTTCACCCATTTGATTCTCTTCATAAGTCTGTACTGTCCCTCTCCGTTTGAGTGACTAAGGATGTGTTGGTTGTTCACCGAGGTCTTTAGACTCAACACAAGCACTGCATGGTCACTTTCGCTCCGGGGGAGCACTTCGTAGCTTAACATAAGGTTTCCTAATTGCTGGCTAAATAAGATATAATCAATGGGTGTCTGGTTGTCTTCATATTTGGCGTCCACTAGTGTAATCTAGCCCGGTGTGGTAACTATTACAACTCTAATAATATTACTAGCTCAGGAGGATTTTCATAGAAAATAAGTAGCTCTTCTTACAATCAAGAACCTGCATCTGTGCATCCTTAATAAATAATTGTCCCAATACATCCTCATGCCTCTTAAAACTAATATTTTGTATAGAAAGTACAAAAAGGGAATTCATTGAACTCTTTTTTGTGGTGCTTGTTCCCTTGTTAGCAAGGGCCACAAAGTCTCATTGTGCAGTTTTTCAATGCTATTTCCTATGATTTTATTCCATCAACGTCAATGTGTTTTAAAGTGCAATTTCTACTTTATGCTGTCCCCTGCAGCGGATTATGGATTTATCTCAACTGCGCATGAGACCTCACACAATCAAAGCATTCATTAGAAGCTGCACAGAATTCTGTATGTTTTAATTGAATCCCTCTTAAAACTTGCAAAGAGTTATTAGGTTTAATTACAGAATCAATTGTTGAAGCAGAATATTGACAAGTAGAACTCAGTGCAGGGCCCACTTAGGACATCGAGGGTGGAATTCTCAAAAGCAGCATGCTATTATTCTATTCCGTTTCATCTTTTTGCTTTGGTTATTTAAAACCAAGATTCATATTAAACAATCACAGGTTCAGAGGCATGCTAGTCTGAATTGAAAGCAATTATATATTTACGTTTTCAACATTATTAGTATGCCAGAAATAGCCATACCTATGTCAGAAACAGCCAACATTAAAGAATTAAAGACATTTGAAACTCAAGACCCTTTGAACTTGTGATTGTATGATAGAAAGTGCACCTTTGAACGGGGCACTGTTCCAGAGTCTCACCTACCCAGTGCTTAAATTGCAAATGAATGAGTGCAGAGGCCCAAAGTAGTAGTATCCATTAGAATGCTACTAGTGCTGCTGAAAGTCAGGGTTGCCAGATACCAAGGCTGGCAACTCATAATTTCACCTTATGTCTCTTTTATGCCACACTGGGAAATGGCCCTTTCTGCAGAGTCACCCCCAAACATTTTACATTCCTCCTCCCCTTTCTTCTGATTTCGTTTTTGTTGGCCTTAGGACTCTGTAATCTTTACCACTGCTAACCAGTGCTTGAGTGCTAGTGCTCTATCTTTATAACATGGCAACATTGGCTTATACCTAATAGACATAGTTAATTTACGTATAAGCCCCTAAAAAAGTGCAGTACATGTGTCCAGGGCCTATACAATAAATGCTATTATTGGGCCTAAAGCACTGACTTTGTCACTCACTTAAGTAGCCCTTTAACCATGTCTCAAGTATGCCATTGCAGATCCTGTGTGTGCAGTTTACACAGCCATGCCGACCTGGCAAGATACTATTATTTTCCATATATATAAGTCCACTCATGTATGTTTTGGACAGCCCAAGAGCAGGGTGCAGTGTATTTACAAAGTTGGACATGTAATTTTAACATTTACATGTACAGGTACTGAAAAACGTCTAAAGCAGTTTTTCACTACTGCAAAGGCCCATATCTCCAGTAGGATAACATTGGGATTGCCTTATTAAATTTTGTAGGAGTAATTTCCAAATGGGAAGATAGATCTGCTTCACGTTCAGTGTCTCTGGAGTCACAATTTAACATTTCAACTTATGGTGAAGTTGGATTCTAAATTGGTATTCTGAAAATGACACTTTTAGAAAGTTGGCATTTTCTTACTTACCCATTTGCTGCCTACTGCCTGTCTCTGCTCACATGGAAATCAATGCGAGCTGCAGTAAGTTCCTCTCCTCACTTAGCAAAGCATCCTCTGCCAATGTGGAATACCACAGCAAGGCCCCAGCCTGTCCATCAGCAATGCCAAGCCTGCTCTACGTTCCACACCGGCCATCACCAGCGATTCTCTCCTTACTCTCAGCGAACTTCTTCCCCAAGACTCTTGGCACAAAATCTGAGAAGGTAAAACTTCAACAGGACTAATCTAGGACTGAATTGTGATTGACTTGATCTGTTGACTTTGACCCGGTCCATGTGACCAGATATCGCTGGTTGGTGCATTATGCTTTTAAGCACTATTTTACTGTTTATTCGGATTTTACTGATTAGATGTTTGTCATTTTGGTCTTGTTTTATTTACCAAATTAAACTTAATGTTTATTTGTGATTCATTTTGTGTTGTGTTTTCGCAGTTTTACTATTTGAAGTGTTGCACAAATACTTTACACATTGCCTATAAGTTAAGCGTGACTTTTCTGTGCCAAGCTACCAGAGGGTGATCACCAGTTAATTTAGGGGGCATTTGTGCATACCATGACAACATTTTTTATTACTGCTTGACCAAGGCTTACACCCGAGTCAATCCGCAACCCAAATTCGCACCATCAGAGTCTAATGGAGGGACCAAAGCAGCCCTGACAAAAATGCTCAAACCAGCCCCTCTCCTTTCTGCAAAAGATCTCTTTTTTTTCATCCATTCATCTTATCTTTCCTCTCACTGATCTCCCTCTCTGATCGCTTTCTTTCTACTTTGCCTCCTCCCTTCTTGCTCTTTCAGTTATAGCCTCCTATGTCTGTTGGAATTAACAATGGAGAGCTGGAGAAAGTGACAGAGGCACCAATAGCCTCCTCCACCCTTACAACCAGACCTAGTCCACCAGGGAAATGCCCAGAGGAATAAAAGGCCTGTCCAGCCCTGCCCACTATACACTCCCTGAAATGTATCTCACTGTTGTAGGTTATTTCTTCTATTGTCAATATTTTTCTGTCTTTCACTTCTTCCTTCTTTCCCTGTTGTTTGCCTTTTTCTTTCTAATTCTGGGTCAAAGTCTAACGATGGAAAATAAGTCAATGTCCCCAAAAATAAACGCAGCTGGTATCTGTTGTGTTTATATACACAGCCCTTTTAAGTGCATGTGCACAGCTCATGCTTGGAATGCTCACATTCTCCATGGATGAATGTTCTAGTGGTCACTTGGAGACTGAGAGCATAATGGCAGGCTGCACTGTTGTTTGTGTGTCATTATTATCAATAAAAGAAGATAAGAAGTTGTACGCGGTTTGACAGTGTCTTCCCTCAACAGTATCTATCTGCAATTTCTGGCTCAAATTTAACACTGTTCCTACCACTGACTGCCAGTTCATCCTAATGGTTCCCATATTAAGATAGCACTTACATTACATGCATTTATTATAAGTAGTAAAATAAAAAAAATCGAAAATCAAAAATAGAAGAAAAATATCGCATGTTCTCTATTTGTGCCAAATCCTTTATTTACCAGCTTCTACGGAGCATTTTGCTACAGATAATTGCTTACATGAGGTTACATACAGCTATATTCAGGTCAGAAGTAGGGTGGGGCAAGCCAGCCTCCATACTGGAGATATGCATGCATATATAGAAATATGCCTATGGAACAGAATGTTATCAACATAATCTCTGCTGTAAATATTGAGTCAAAAAATAACTATTTACAATGTGTTAGACCACAAATTTCTAACAAATGCCAATACGGAGATGGTTACAATTTGAAATTCTATGTAAGGACCAGAGGCTTCAGATTATGCAGTCTCCTCTTCATTTTTTATTCTCAACAGTCAAGTAAATATACAGCATAACATAACGTATTCATGAAAAAACTGCACTACCCATGAATACAGAAAAGCTACAAATCCCAAAAGTCCTACATACAGTGACCAATCGGCATAGAGGTGTTCATGTAAACCATAATGTCCAATATATATCGGCCTCTTCTTTGCTGCTCATTTGGCCATGCTAAGTACTAATATATATTTTTATACTGACCTGGTTTATTTGCTTACGTATTTGATATTCACTGTTTACTATTTAATGTTCACATTTTCTCACAGTATGTTTTAACCTGTATCACACAGACTTTTTTGGGCAAATTCCATCATCTTTTACTAAGCGTCCCTCATTTATTGGTACTATCGTTTTTCGAATCCTCGATCACGGGCATCACCATTTTACATGCATGGTTTCAATTGGCCAACCGTTCAAGGATAACCTGTTTGCTCATTTTAGTTTACCCAAAAACTCATTTAAAAGTGTTTGCCTCACATCTGCAAGCGAGTAGTCACTTTAAAATGATTTCTCTCTATCCAGTGAAGTTATTTGGTGTATCATCAGCCTCGTTCTGCAGCGTATCTCCTCACTACGCAGTGTGTCTTTGAACCAGTCTTCACCACACCACAGGGCCACCTTATCCTGCCTTTACTCAACCCTAGGCCAGCCTCATATTTTAATAAATTAAACTTTTATTTCTAGGGCAACACTGCTTGAGGAGAGCATTACATAGCCCAGTTGGCCTCGAGGTGGTGAGGCGGCCCTTTGTGGTCCCCAGCTGGGCTCACTTGACAAGAACTATATAGCGTGTCTGGGTTCCCACCACATTGGAAACGCCGGGTGAAGGGCGGGCCCATCCATGCCCATCAGAGGCCGGAGGAGACTGGGCTGTGCCAACTTTCTTAATCATGTTATCTGGGCCATCGTGACTGACTGTGCCTAAGTATAGGGAAGAGGAGGTTCTCACCAGCGGCGACAAACAGGAAGTCTCCCGGTAACACTCACTCTTCAATTTTAAACATATTGTCGGCACCATTGATCTAACGGCTCCCCAGCAACAGGTACTTCAATACCAAATACTCACTTGGGCCCATAAACACTCACTCAACCTGGCAATAACTGCTGGAATCAAAGTTTGTGATTTTCTATCATTTCAAGATTAGTTACCTCTTATTCTCAACTAATCTTTCACTGAAAAAAAAAGTGCTTTCCTCTGGTCAATGGACCATTAGTTGAACTAGTTGATGGTGAAATGATAGAAAATCTTCTTCTTACATTTATAAAGTGACCACAGACTCAGGAAATGCTCAGAAAGGAGAGGCTAGAGAGAAAAGTACAGACACATTCATGAAAGTATTTACCTAGGATGGTGTGAAACCCAACCCCCTGGCCAAGGAGCTGGTAAGGGTCGCCTGGGAAAGATCAGGCGACAAGGACTTCAGGACAGGACTCAGGACAGGATAGATGACCTCTCTAACACCAACATACAATGACCAATCGGCATTGAGGTGTCCATGTAAACCATAATGTCCAATATATATCGGCCTCTTCTTTGCTGCTCATTTGGCCATGTTAAGTACTATTAACTATACTATATAAAATCATTTGAAAGCTGCTGTAGTCCCTGCGGTGATTTTGAGATTAAAAGTGTATCTTCTGCAAAAAGCAGGGCAGGTACTCTTTTGTTGCCGATGTAAAGTAGTATCATCCTGATCAATGTCTGGGGTATTAATAACTCTCCTTACTCAGGACAAGTAGGCACTCCTCTGCCGCAGTCGATGGTCTCTGTAATAGTTCGACGGTGCAATGTAAACCGGAGGTAAAAGAAAAGAGAGATAACACTGTCCAGACCATCCTCTAGGGAGCCAGGTTTAAGAATGTGCTCCACAAACAAAATATACATTAGGGGTTGTGAGCAAGGGTGGGCTACTAGTGGTGTTCAATTTATATATGTATTTACAGCTGCTTAAACCCACTGGAACTTTCCCAGAACCTTCAAAACAGAAATGAGCTGCGGTCTGGATGACAGGTACGGGCATCATTTCATTTTCAGTGATATTTCATTTTGTGCATGGAAACAATTAAAGTAGTCAGTGACATTGAATCCCTGGAAATCCAGCATTTCATCTCTGTGACATTTCTGTTATTTTCAAAGACATTCATGTAAGCATCTGGACGTAAAGCACCCTCCTTTCCTCCTATCCCTGAGTATAACCCTGGTGTACCACTGCATATTCTAATGCTGCTTGATAATGAGACTTCGTCATATCCATAGCGTCAGCAGGATAATGAATATACACCATAGAAAGCAACTGGAACCATGCCTCACAGCTACCTAGGAACGAAAAGGGTAAAGTCACCAGTACATCACTCTTACATCACTCTTGTATACAACAGAGGGGAGTAACCAACACACCCAGAAATTTGTGGCATTGGTCGTGTGGTGCACCTAGTGAAGCATTGCACAAACGCATTGTTAATAATAATAATAATAATAATAATAATAATAATAATCCACATTTGTAAAGCACACAATCACCCGTAAGGGTCTCCAGGCACTGGGGGCCGTCGGGAAGATTAAGCAAGCTATTGCCCAGAGTCACATGGTGCTGGGCTAACCTGCCGCCGGAGCCGGGGATCGAACCCTGATCCCCAGATTCCAGCATCAGTCGCCCTGGCCGCGGCGCCGCACATGTCTCTCCTTGTGCATGGCCATTGTACCAAACAGATTCTCAGGTAGAACAGAGGAAGTCCCTATCAGAGTGTGTGCTGAATGGATTTCTTCTGAATACCATACTACCCCAAACATTGTGATCAAGAGTATGAAAAAGAAAGTCACTACTACTGTCTTACTCCTAGTGGACGAGCTAGACCAACCAGGACTACTCTGCCCTAGTGGCCAGACCACTAGGGGCTGTTCTTCTTCCATAACAGCACGTCCAAATGGATACATTTATATATTCTCAGGAGCAACTTATATTTATCAGATGAAAATCACGAACTGGAGCCACTAATAATACAAAAGAACCAGAGGGGCACAAGTTACTCAGTGTCCTTCAGAGCCTCACTGGTAGACTCCTATTGTTCATCAATGACGGTGATATGAAGTTTGGAAGGAGGCCGTGGTACTTCCCCTGAAAAAAAACATAATATTGCCATGGCGCAAATGGAGAACCTGCGTCCTATCTCTCTCCTACCCTATATGGCCAAAATTGCGGAGAAGGCGGTCAATGCGCAGTTGACTGCTCACATCGAGTCCAACAAACTGCTCCATGCCACCCAGTCGGGTTTCCGTGCGTTTCACTCCACTGAGTCAGCACTGCTGCGAGCCACTGAGACCCTGCGGAAATATGCTGATGATGGCCTCACGGCGGCGCTGATCCTACTGGATCTCAGCGCCGCATTCGACACCGTGGCCCATCACACACTACTACAGTGCCTCAGGAGGGGAGGAGTAGTGGAGAGGGCATGGAAATGGTTGGAGTCTTTTCTGCGGGACCGCACCTTCCAGGTTGCACAGGGTGTTTTCGATCTGACCCCCGTCGGCCTAAAGCAGGGGGTACCCAAGGGTCCAGTCTAAGTCCCACCCTCTTTAATCTATCACTCCTGTGGCCAAGATAGTGGAAAAATATGGGCTAGAAGTAGTGACATATGCTGATGACACGCAATTGGTGGTGGCCCTGTCCCAGCCGCAAGAACAGGCAGTGGACAATTTTGGCCACTGCCTGGAACTGGCGTTATGGATGGCTGATAACTGTCTTAAATTAAACGGAAATAAGACAGAGGTCTTAATAGTGGGAAAAGACCAATCAGTGTGGACTTCGGCATGGTGGCCAACTGAACTGGGTCCCCTACCTCAAGCCAGTAACCAAGTAAGAAATCTGGGGATGTGGATCGATAATAAGATCTCTTTCGACTTCCACACCAAAAGCATGGCAGGCACATGCTTCGCCACCATGAGGGTCCTGAAGAAGACACTGGATTATCTGCCCATGACTGCGAGAAAGACCATGGTACACGCACTGATCACTTCCAGGCTGGACTATGGCAATGTCCTTTATCTGGGAGCCAACGGCAGATGCTTACAAAGTCTGCAGAACGTGCAGAACGCGGCTGCTCGCCTAGTCCTGATGCTGCCTAGGAGAGCCACCTCTAAGAGAGCGCTGAAGACCCTGCACTGGCTTCCAATCAGAGAACGTGTGGCTTTTAAAACACTCTGTATTGGCCACCGGATTCTGCAGGGGAAAGGCCCCTCCTTTCTGCACAACCTGCTTGCACGATACCATCCAACCCGCCACCTAAGATCCAGCGGGACAGGAAGGGTGGAGGTGCCCAAATTCAGGAGAGTCAGAATGGGCGGACACTCCTTTCGGGTCCTGGCAGCCCAGGGCTGGAACAAACTTCCCCTGGAACTACGACTGGAGTCAACTGAGTTCAAGTTCCGTAAAAAACTGAAAACATTTCTGTTCCCAAAAGATTAGGGCCGGCTGGCTAGGGCAGGCTTAGGAGCCACCTTCTGCAGCAGTCCTCTTTCCTAGAGCAGTCCGCAGCGCGGGGACACACTAGTACAGTGTAACCAGGCGCTATACAAGCTTATATAACATATACAAGCTTATATAACTCCCTCGGAGCAGCTGCGCGATTGCAGACCTTGCTGAAAAACACATCCTCTTCTTTTAGGATAGGCTACCCTCTATCCTGGGAAAAAACCCTCAACTAATCCTGTCCAGTGTCCAGGCCAGTGCACCAATCTCTCTTTCCTACTCTATCGCTGGTACCTTAGATAGGGTACCTACAACTTGGACTCAAGTCCTTCCCTAGCTCCTAGACTGTTCCTCTGATACACTGTCTTTCCCCCGGGGGCGCAGATTAAACCTGGTGACTCAAGGCACTGTCTCATCAACAAAAATGGGCTGAAACTCAGGGTCAGGCGGACATTGGGACTCATATTCTGGTGAATCATTAACAGGAGTATTTGGGGCAGCCCTTATCTCTGGGGGGGGGACCACCTCAAGCAAGGCAGCTTCATTTTCTTTGTCCGTCTGAGCCCACCTTAATCGAGCGTCAGAGAAGGGAGTGAAAGGGGGCACCTGCTCCCCCTCCTGGTCAGCAATGCCGTCGAGGACCCACTTGTCATAAGGAAGTGGGAGAGGGACCTTTTTGCAATGGGTCCCATGCACCCAGTGCTTCTGGCCGCCGAGCTTCACCACAGTGTGAGTGGCAAGGAGGACCAGCAGTGGCCCTTTCCAATGAGGCTCCAGGCAGCTTTTCCTCTGGAAGCTTTGTACGAGTGCGTAGTGACCGGACTGTAGCTGATGCCCGGGTACCTTTGGTACTGGCCGCAGTGTGTCCTGAATCTGTTGATGGATAGAATTAAGATCTTTAGTTAATTCATACAGATAATTCACAAGCAGGGGGTACTCTATCTAGGAGAAGCCCTTGGGTCTCAGAACGCCCCAGACATTAGCAGGGCAACCGAAAACCCCTTTGTATGGGGACAACCCTGTTCTAGAATGCGATGTCACCCGGGTAGATAACAAAGTCAAAGATAGAGCATCTGGCCACAGCAAATCTGTACTTTCTTGTATCTTTGCTAACTTCAGTTTGAGGAAACCGTAGTATTTCTCCACAAGACCCGCTGACTTGGGGTGCTTAGCTGCATGGAACTTCTGTTTAATGTGCAGACCCTCACACACTAATTTGATGACCTTTGAATTGAAGTGACTTCCGTTGACACTCCAAATCAAATGTGGCAATCCGAAGCGTGGGAACATTTTGTTTAGGGATGCCTTTGCCGTCGCCACAGCTGTGTTCTCTTTAGTTGGGTAAGCTTCAATCCATTTACTAAACAGCAAAAAGAGATCCCAGGGTATAAGGCAATAATGACTGCACCTATCAATAATCCGGTCTACGTGATCCCAAAGTCTGGGTGCTAAGGACCTGAAGCTCAATACCCCTAAGCTTCCAAGGGAATAAAAAGACCTGCTGAACGGCTTCTAATTTTTATTATACTTGTTTGCTTCTTACTTTTTTGTGGGGAGTGCTGGATCATTGTATTTCATTCATTCCATTTACTGAATGAACACATTACGACAAGAACATACTTCAAATTATTCACTTGTTCCATTTCAATGAAATCCATCTGGAGGACCTTGAAAGGGAAAGAAGGTGGTGCAAAGTTACCTGAGGGTGTAGGAGTACCTTTTCCAAAATGATGTCTCATACAAATAATGCAGTTTTTCACTAGATATGTGGCTACCTTAGAAATATTATCGTTCTGCCATACTGAGTCCAGCAGCTTACATATTCCGTTGGCACTAATGTGTGCTCGGCCATGGGACATGGTAACCACAGGGAGCACATAGGCAATAGGCAACAACCACCTCTGTATCTCGGACAGGTCAGTCCAGCACCCATCCTCATCCAGACGCCCTGTACTCTCCTGCCATATTGCCAATTCGTCTAGAGCCGCCTCACCCTGTATTTCTCCGAGATTTTCTAATGTGTCCTCAAACATTCCATTGTCTGGGACCCACCTAGTGGGACCTGTCACAAATATATTTTACATCTTCAATCTAGCTGTCTCCTTAGCTGTCTGATCTGCGAACTCATTTCCCCTCCCAACATCATCTGTTATTGCTTTATGGGCACTACATTTTATTATTGCTAACTTATCGGAAAGTGTCAGTGCTGACAACAGTCAATGTATCAATGGGCCAGTCTGTATTCCCAATCCATGCGAGGTCAAGAACCCTCTCTTCGCCCAGAGGTGCCCAAAATTATGGGCCACCCCAAAGGCATACAGGCTGTCAGTGTAGACATTGACAGTCAGTCCCTCACTCAACTCACAAGTCCTAAGAAGGGCAGCCAACTCTGCAGCTTGGGCTGTTTGGTATGGGATACGGGATGTCTCAACTACAGTGTGTAACATTGTTATTGCGTACGTTGCACTGGTAGTGCCATCTGGTAGTTTGAAACAAGAGCCATTGACATTTAGTTTCCTTGGGGGTCAGATATGGGAACATCAGTCATGTCTACCTGTCCCCTCGTTTATTCTTCAGTTCGAAATAAACAATCATGGACCTCATTGTCCTTTTCGTTCGAAGGGAGAGGTAGTAACGTGGCTGGGTTCAAAGTAGCACATTGTTTGATGGTAATGTGCGGAGCAAACAAGGTCAATTCATATCCAGTCAGACATGCACTAGTAAGGTGCTGTGTCTTTGTCTTATTCAAAAGCGTATCCACAGCATGAGGTACTATTACTGTAAGATCAGTATCAACCAGTGGCAACAATACTAGGTTATACCAATAAAAGCACACACCTCACATTGGGTCTTAGGAACAGGCATATTAGTGATAGCAGCTTTGTGGTCAGGTGTTAGTCTGCGACTCTCCTTCGACAGTAGGTGACCTGCTGTTAATAATATTGAAATGTTGAAAGAGACATCTTGTGTCCCTGGTGTGCTAAATGCAACAGCAATTTAACTGTGGAATCTTTCCAACCATCCTCAGTAGCAGAGGCCACAAGGAGGTCGTCAATGTACTGCATTAGCACATTACCAGGGGGAAGTTCCAAAGAATCCAGTTGAGTTTTTGAAACCTGACTATAGATACTAGAGCTTTATGTATAGCCTTGTGAAGAACAACATAATCTAAAGCTCCTGCCAACTATGGCAAATCCAAACTATCTGCTATCTGTATGGATCAGAATGCTGAAGAAAGCATTCTTCCAATCGATCATAGAAAATAATTTTGCTGATGGGGGAATCATTGTCACGATCGTGGTAATGTCTGGAACTACAGGATAACGGAGAGCTACTATTTTGTTAAGCTCTCTATTGTCAATTACAAAGTGATAAACATCAGGATGATCATCGAAGAATCCAAGGGTGCCTTCTTAAGAATAGGAAGAATAGGGCTACTACACTCATTCGCCACTGTCTCCTCAACCGCACCAGGCTCAATGAGATCCTGTATTATGTGCAATAAGGGCTTTTCTCCTGCCTGTGATATCTTGTACTGGGGAATATGTGGCAATTTGGGGCTGTCTTTGATCTGGATAGAGACCGGTGGGATCCGGAGTAACCCCACATCCGTGTCTCCTGTAGCCCACATCTTTAAACACAGCAGGGAGGGGGACATTCTTTGCAAAGCATTGTTTTGCACAAGCCACCTTTGGCCCAATGGTCATGTAAATGCCACCTGGAGAACAAAAGATGGTTGCATACAATCTTTTTAACAAATCCAATACCATCAAATTCTCCGCAAAATTTGACATTAACAAAAATGGTGAATCAACCGTAAAGGAACCAATAGTCAAAGCAAGAGCTTTGCATATGGGCTAACAACCAGCATGGCTGAAAAGCCTACTGACACATTATTTTGGCCAGACAGTGCTGCCGCTAGGACCAGCGAACGAGAAACAGAGCTATTCATAGCTCCTGTGTCAATTAAAAATGTCTTAGCCGTGCCTTGCAGATCCACAGTGACATAGTGTCCGCACCTCCCCTTCCACATCCTCTAAATCCCCGCACTCTCGGGGCTTCACCTTTCTGCAATAACTCCGGTCGCTCATTCCGCCAATGCCCCTCCTGCTTACAATACGCACATTGATTGAGCCCAACAAGCGCACCCGAAGCACCACCCCTGTTAGACCGGGGTAACCGATGGGCCGAACCCAAACCTCTACCTCTTCCACTGTCCCTTACTACATGTTGCATTAACACCCTCGTCTTCAACTCCTTTGACTTTTTCTCCACCTTCTCTTTCTCCTCATTCTCCCTATGCTCATAGTACTGTGCCATACTCAATATTACTGATGAGGAGGAGGTGCTCCAAGTACTTTCCGAAGCCTGCAACCTAGTTGCAAGCTCAGGACGCAAGTTATTAACAAACCTGCTGACAAACAACCTGACACCACCCTCCAACGACAGATCCTGGCCACTAAGGTCTAGAAACACCCCTTCGAGCCTAGTAAATAAATCAGACACACTGTCGTCCTTCTTCTGACGACATGCAGTCAACTTGCCCAAATCCACTCGTCTCAGCGGGATAAGGGAATGCATGTACATGATAATGCGACCCGGCCTTTGGCTTTTCGCCCGGCTTGCGTTTCTTGTTCCATGTTCTAATCTGGTCCCATGTTCCACCCAATTCCACTACATAGTCCTGTGTATGCATTTGCCTCCATATGTCTACCGGTACCAACAGGCCAAAAAACAACTCAATATCAGCTAATGTCATCACCGTGGAGGAGGCCACCTCTGTCAACTCTTTGTAGTACGCAGTCGGATTTTTCCAAAGGTCCGGCAACTGAGTTTTAAGGGATATTACCTCACTCCTCTTCCATGGAGTGTAGATCCACTGCTCCTGAAACCGAGCATCGACTTGTAGCCTAATGACAGTATTCATTGCGTCGCGCAATTCTGGTATTTCAGGATGGTAAATGGGATGGACCTCCCTCATGGGGTGCTGTGTCCCTATCATCGGAAACTTTTAGAGCAATCCGACCCGATAACCCACTAATGTCGTTACATTACTGAAAACCTCATTGGGGCCATACCTGAGCATATCCCTGTCCCGTATGTCATAGATGATCTGCGGTACAACACCCTGAAACTACTGCTCCCACAGTCCTATCAGCGTAGCCGACATGCTTAAGAGCATGCTGCCGTAAGAATGGCTCATAATCTTTTATCACTCTCCACACATCTTTCACACTAACACTTTCTCCATGCGATCTCTCACTGCTGCCCGATTCGCTTCATGCACCCCATGCACAGGCGTCTCACCATTTTGCAGTGTTTGAGGTGTCACAATTAAGGGAGAAAGAGCAGATGAAGAGACAGGTACCATCATGAATGGAGACTGTGTTGTAGGAGTAAAAATGGGCCTAGCAGCAGATACCGAACCAGTAGACAGAATAGGAGAGCTAACGGCTCCAGCCCCTGCGACTTGCATGAGTAAAGAAGAAGCAGGCGGACCGGGGCCGAAGCAGTAGGGCTAGAAACAGAAATACTAGGGAGACTGGCACCAGGGTCCAAATACCTTGATGTCAGAACTGTTGGATATACCCATTCAGGGGCATAAGGAGGTTGGGGTCAAGAATCTAGTAACTCCTCCACCAAACATCACCTTCCTCTCTAGTAACATAGCATTTATCATTCTGCAACCAACATTTCCTCTCTGCGCATTCTATGCCTTTATCTATCTTTCCTCAATCATAGGCCATTGGTTTCTGTGTGATTGTTTGGGTCTGTCACTTCCGGGCCTCCTTCTCTGCTCTCATACACTGTTGCTTTCCTTCCTTCTGCCATACTCTTAAAGAATCAAACATCGACTGCCGGCTCTTTTTATTAAACAATTTGTCCTGCAAGAAATTCAATTTTTGCTCATCAAATGTGCCAGTAAGCTGTCACTGTAAATCAGCATTGCCCCTCGTATATTTATGCCACAACGTGCTAAACATAATAGGACCAATGCCATGCTTGACGTATGCATCAGAATTTGGGGTACCCTCTGGAGGCTCAGGCTGGCTCTCTCACAATCGAACCTCAGTAGAAGGATGGGCTACCACCTGCTAGATGGGTACACATTATCACAGTTTCAAGGTTGCCGTGCCGAGTCTCAGCGTCTCCTAATGTGGGAGCAGAGCTACACACATGGATAGGTATGCAAAGGTAGAATGGCCTATTCATTAGTAAGTCAGAAGGCAGCCCTGAACAGAAAAGAAAATAATAACTAAATACAGTGTTCAGCTGAGGCAAGCAAGACGAATGACGGGGCCTAGTTCTGACACATCCTAATGGGGATTGCGAAATACAAAATGGAGTCACACTCGCTAACTGAAGCTTCGTGCACTATAGGGATAACTCAGTGGGTTGCATAACGTAAATGAGATCTAATTTAGCCACACACTGCTAACCTACTATGGCACAAAACAAGTATATAGTTAGAAAGGGGTTTTTCAAACCTAACAATGCAGAGTTTTTTCTCTCACGCAACTCACCAATTTTAGGTTTTGTGAGCAAGGAAAATCATATGATGGATCACCTCCCAGCACGATTTCTCAATGTGGGAGTCATGGCAGGTTGCTACCACTTGGACTCAGAAACCTGCCGCTCACGTTGAGGAAGCTGCATGTCGAGTCTGCAGAAACAAGCAGTGGCCTCGTGCTGATTTTAAAGTGCAGTAAAAACTCCCGCTGCTAAAAATCAGCACGAGTAGTGCGACTTACGGCACTCCGCTGCTTGTGGAACTCCGTGGTACATGGCAGAGATTTTCCAGCATTTTACAGAGTTCCACGTAGCCGAACCCCTCGAACTCTGTCCAGGCCTACTATAAACACAAACATATGAAATTATATGTTAGTCTCAGAAGCTGCTCGCACTGTATAGTTAATTTTGTGTGTTATATTTTAATAGTTCTGATTTACCTACTGGTAAACAAAAGTTAATATAAGGTACTTACTAACCTCTAGCACCTCAGTTGACTGCTCCCCCTGCTGACCTATAGCGAGTCATGTACTAAAAGAGAGTAACTTAGTCCTCAAAGTGGAGTCTAACAGTAATAGATACAAAGGCACAAAAAATGGCAAACAACTACCGACACAGACTACATCTCCATAGCAACTAAACTGCCATTGGACGCTAAGAAAAGGCTTCACCAGTTGCAAAGATAAGAGGAGCAGAAAGACTGCTGATTTTCCAACACATATCATACACAATGTAAGGTTCTCTGCAAGTACATTTTTAAAAGAAATAACCCAAATAACATTGGCAACAAAGGAACTGCTACTTTGCCTGTGCATGCCCTTTTAGGAAAACTGCACCCAGGTCAAAGCTCATCCCTGGATGAACAAAGATTGCCTACCCCAAAAGGGTGTGGGGGTGAAATCTGCTCTCCCAAATTGAAGGCATCAGGTGTTCCATTGACACTTGCACAGAACGCAAGTCAATAGGCAAAATTTGTATTACTCGGTTAGTGAAAATATTGTTGCGAAAATTACCCACCAACCTTGCATGCCAATAACAGGGTTGAGAATAAATCATTTGTAAATTTTGAACTGCCAATTCCACACAGGGTCTACAACTCAAAACATTATATTAGTTACATTGTGATACTTTACGCTTATTTAAGGTACCTAGCGAAGTCCTTCTTAGGCTGACCGAGAGCAATCGTTATAAATGATTGTCCCTAGGTAATCCTCATCATTTCAACTTTATTCATTTAAAATAAATACACCATTAAAGTGGCATAAAAACAAGTTCACAGAGAATAAAACAAGTTCACAGAGAATAAAAGGACATGAGATAAATACAAATACACAACTTCATTTTACACTAACATCTGACATGTTACATTTTAAAAGATAAAAGTCAAGGATATTGCTTGAATATGGTAATAAAACATAACAGTAAAATTTTAAAATATACCACCACCCAACTCATTCCACCCTACCAAGGCAAAAGCCAACTATCAAAAGTCCTTCTGAGATAACCTGCAGTGGGTAAAAAATGGACGCTGACACTGTGGGTTAGAGGAGCGCCTAGGAAAAGGCTCCTGTTTTCACTAGTTTGCCGCATTCTGTCAGCATTACCTTTGAACTCACTCATTGTATTGTTTAATTTGATTTCATTTAAAGATGCTGCTTTTGTTTTTAAACCAGCACTAACGTACTGCCTACCTGCATGGAGCCCCCGGTCCACCGCCGATCTTTCAGTTTGTGTGGAGGGAAGGATACGTGCTAGAGGAAGGAATTCAACTTCTGTCCCATGCTCCAATCAGCTGCTTTGCAGCTGATCACTCTTCCCCTTTAAATTAGATGCATTGCGCTACGCGCAGCAAACGCGCGTACCGGAGGCAGACGCTGACACTGTGGGTGAGAGGAGCGCCTGGGAAAGTAGATGCATTGCGCTACGTGCAGGGGGCGCGCCAGTGGCGCGCCAAAGGCAAGCCCGTCTGCGCCCGTCTGCGCCAGTGCGTCGCCAGACGCTGGACATGCTGCCCTTTTCACCAAAGTTGGGCCGGTCTACACAAAAAAAGGAGTTGTTAGGTTTAGGGAAGGGGTGAGCAACTGCAGACAGGCCTGTGGGACCACCATTGTGGGACCTTTCTGTTGTTCGAGCTGTGGCTTTAGCGCCACTCCTATGCTGAGTACACGTGGTCACCACCCACGGTCCAAGAAGGCAATTAAGCTTTTTAACCTCAACAGTCGATCTTTAGCCAGACATTATGCTGACATTCATGACCTATTGGATGACTCCTCCCCGGATGTCCTCTTTCTTACCGAGACGTGGCTCTCGGATGATATGACTGCGGAACCTGGCCCGGTGCTTCCTGTAGGGTATAGCATCCTCACTCTTAACAGGGTGACCAGAGGAGGGGGCATCACGGTGCTCTTTAAAGCGGTCTAACCCTGCACATTCACTAGGCAAACTATACCTGGATGTGAATGTGCCCTCTTCAAGGTTAAATTCAGCCCAAATTGCACCATGTCAGGGCTTTTGATCTAAAGGCCCACTGGGCCATACACTGATTTTAAGGCAGCACTCATAGAGGTGGTCAGTGCTTTAGCAGTCAATGCTGCCAACTTCACAGTCACAGGGGATTTGAACATCCACTTACAGAAATGTGATGACCCTGATGTGGCAACGTTTAGAGCAGATATGGCAGCTTGCCAACTAATACAACTGGTGTCAGGCCCTACTCACGTAGCTGGCCATTTGTTGGACCCAGTTTTCACTAATATACCCTCACTTACAGCCCTTGCCCCATGCCCATGGGATGGTCCGACCACTATTTGGTCCCCATGTACCTTCAGGAAAGAACTCCCTTACGGAGCACAGACCAGACATCCTCGCTCAAACGCCCCTGGCATAAACTCAACTGGGATTCTTTCCAGGCCCGACTGTCTACTACATTTCCTAGCCTCCCTAATTATCCTAATGAGGCATATAGGGACCTAATAGACTGGATTAGCCAGCCACTAGATGGCCTCATCCAGAAGAAATTGTCCCTGAACCGTAAAACCCGATCAAAACCATGATTCAATAGTGAGCTGGCTGACCTGCGCAAAGAGCGAAAAAGGAAGGAACATATATGGAGAAGGGATTTTAACATCAATGCAAAAGACACCTATCGAGCGGCAGTCAAAAGCTATCAGAAGGCCATTTAACTGGCGCGTGCAACGTTCTATGCCGACCAAATCCGCAACAGCGACAACCCGGCAAAGAGTGTATTCTCGATAATCTCCAGCCTTAAATTACAGCAGACCAACGGAGGGCAGAAAATACAGTCCAATGAGCAATGTGAGGACCTTGCCTCCTTTTTTATTAGGAAGGTAGATAACATCTATAGGTCCTTCCCCACCACAGTTACCACCCCTCTAGTTGTATGGCGTGATCAACCTGCCAATACCGTGGAGTCTCTTGCACCCATTTTCACAGACCAACTTCTAGCACTTTGCAAGAAAATTAAATCTGGTTCTCCTGCTGATCCCCTTAAACCAGAGCAATTTAGAAGGGTGCTGCCTACGATTATGCCCTCCTTGAAGTAGGTAATTAATATGTCGCTTTCCACTGCTACTGTGCCCAAGGCGTGGAAAATGCCAAGGTGCTACCTTTACTTAAAAAACCTCTGTTCGAATCGGCCAAGCCCGAAAACTATCGCCCCATCTCACTACTCCCTCGGGCAGCCAAGATCACGGAGGCGCATGTCAACTCACTCCTCTCAAACTTCTTGGCCGAGAACGGCACGCAGGACCCCTCCCAGAATGGTTTTCGAGCTGGTCACGGCACAGAGTCTGCTCTCTTGGCTGTGACAGAACCTCTTTAGTCTGCTCTGGACGCTGGGCAAACGTCGGCGCTGATCCTTTTGGAACTCAGCGCCACATTTGACACAGTGTTCCATGCCATTCTGTTACAATGCCTGGAGGAGGTGGGGCTTGTCGGCTTGGCCCTGCAGTGGTTCACCTCGTTCCTTAGTGAGACGTCATTTATGGTTACTGTTCCCCCTTTCGTCTCAGGCATTCACCCCATTAAACAAGGTGTTCCACAAGGTTCCTCCCTCAGTCCCCTTTTATTCAATCTCTATGTCCAACCGCTGGCCACAGTGGCCAGAAACAGGGGATTGACCATGGTCTCTTACGCCGACGACACGCATCTGGTGGTGGCACTCTCAAGTAACACGAAGAGGGACGCCCTGAAATTTCGGGGTGATCTGGCGGTGGTCGCTGAGTGGATGACCACTTACTGCCTCCAGATGAATGCCAGTAAATCAGAGGTGTTGTTGGTGGGAAGGGACCATGGTCTATGGAGTGAACTTTGGTGGCCAGAAAGCCTGGGTAGTGACCCCCCTCCTAAGCAAGCCATCAAAAACTTGGGGGTATGGTCAGACTCATCGCTCAGCTATCAAATCCAAACCAAAAAGGTAGCAGGGACTTGCTTTGGGCTTTTAAGGGGGCTTTGACCCCTACTGGAGTTTTTTGACCCCGACGCGCCAGACTATCATTCAGGCAGCTATAATGTCCAGATTGAATTATGCCTGCTCTCTGTATTTGGGAGCAAATAAGGCTGAGATTGCACGGCAGCAACCTGTGACTCAACAACAAACAATGAGAACAGTTGCCAATGGGTGAAAGTTAAGGTTCAGTACCAGGAGCAGTGGTGTAACCATACCCCCTGAACTCCAAGGAGACCTCTCCGGCACTGTGCAAGGGTGGCGAGTCCCTGACCCGAGTGCTCCTGACAGGGTCCAGAGTGTTGGGGGTCATTCAATTATCTTTTCAGTGGGGGTCCCTCATGTTTCTTTGCGACACTGACTGGGAGGCGTTTTCAACATGATGTATCCTCGGATAGAAGACTTGATTACTGTGTAGGTATTGAAGGTCTCCTGTGTTCAATAAACACAGTTTATAGTTTAATATAATTCATTATCAATAACTGAGCAAAGCAGCCACCAGATTTTACCAGGCCTATATTTTTATCAAATCAGTCAGTCTTCAGCTCTGCTGTGTTTGCTTCTCTAATACGTGTTCAGTGTCATCATTTTCACAGTAAGGCGCACACGTCAAACCTCTAATTGCAGCCATCTGTAAATAACAGTTCATGCAGTAATTGTATGCACGGCTGCATTTTACTCAAGAAAGATCCTCTCTGTGGGGTTTGTAACGGCACAGCTGCAGCTGTCTGGAAGATGCCCATGATAACAACAGTCTGCACTTAACCAAGGGTTTAAATCTTCAAAAGTATGTAATTCAGGTCTCTTTTTCCAACAACCAAAAGTACCCAAGGCCAGATTTATCAAGGTCTTGTGTTGCCCTGAGTCATGCAAGGTCACACAAGGCCAATGTGAGCACTTCTGTGAGATGCACTATGACATGCAGAGCCACCGGGCTCGATTCACAGAATGAATTTAAGACTAAATCCTAAACTTACTACTATTTGGTATTCACAGAATGCACTTACTACTTTCGGGATTCACAGAGTGAACTTACTACTTTCGGGATTCACAGAATGAACTTACTACTTTTGGTATTCACAGAATAGATTTAAGACTACTAACTTTACGTCCGCACTCGGGCCGGAAATTCCGACCCGGAGGAGGAGTTTCCGGCCCAGAGGCGGAGTTTCTGGCTTGGAGGTGGAGCTTGTGGCCCGGAGGCGGGGCTTGTGGCCCGGAGGCGGAGCGTGCGGCCCAGAGGTGGAGATTTCAGCCATGGCTAAATCCCCTCCTCCGAGCCGGAAGCTCCACCTCCAAGCCGCAAGCTCCGCCTCTAAGCCGGAAGCTCCGCCTCCGGGTCGGAAACTCCACCCCCCGGCCAGAATTTTGGGCGCAAGTGCGGGCGTTAAGTTAGTAGTCTTAAATCTATTCTGTGAATACCGAAAGTAGTAAGTTCATTCTGTGAATTCCGAAAGTAGTAAGTTCACTCTGTGAATCCCGAAAGTAGTAAGTGCATTCTGCGAATACCAAATAGTAGTAAGTTTAGGATTTAGTCTTAAGTTCATTCTGTGAATCGGGCCCACCGTGCGTGGCTCTGTGAGGATAGTAAATCTGGAGTAACGGAAGGCAGCGCAAGTCACGTGGGAAAGGAGTTCCATTGGTGGAGCTCGACTGTTCTAAAGCATCCACCCATGTTTTCGGGTGAATTTTACATCACACATAGAAAAAGAAAAAAGCCTCAGGTTTTGTTTTTGTGCAGGCAGTTGTCAGTCTTGCACAGTAACAATCCTGGCTGTAACGCAGGCACCGTTTCACAATGGTGCAAGGGTGCCTGTTTGCGGATTTGCAGTCCTTAAGTGAGAAGTACTATGCCTTGCATAGCCATCTTATCTGGCTCTGCGTTGCACAGTAAATCTGGAGTTTTGGGCACATTCTGCTTCACATGTAGAAAGAGGAAAAAGCCTCAGGGGATTATTTTTGTGCAGGAAGTTGTCCCTTCCTGCAGAAAAACAATCTTGATTGTAACGCAGGTACCCTTGCACAATGGTGCATAGGTGCCTAGCTTGGAGATTCACAGCCACAAGTGCAACAGTGCAGAAAGAGAGAAGGAATAAGCCATATTTTAGTAGATATGGTGGATTACTGCACTCTCCATTTGACGCAGCGCACCAAGTTGTCTTGCTGCGTGTGCCAAATAGTAAATCTGTCTCCTCCCCGTATTTAATAGCAAAATATGTAGGATAGGCTGCAGGTAACATCTTAAACATGCCAGTTGTGACTAATCCTTTGAAGAAAAGCGATCAAATTCAGAAAACTGAGGGGTATATTACCAACAACTAGCGATAATTTTTGTCTCTAACTTGTTTAGAGACAAAAATTATCGCCGCACATCGGCGATTTTTATCGCAGATAAACCTTGCTATTAGCAAGGTTTATCGCAAATGCGATAAAAAACGGCCGCAATGCATGAATATCGCTGAAAAGTCCGCGATATTCATGCATTATCGAGCAAATGCTCTTAGCCATGTTATCCACCTCCCATTGGATAACATGGTGAAGAACTGCTCAGGGCAGGTGTTAGCTTTTGGAGATATTCGCGCTTAGCGCGAATATCTCCAAAAGTTGGTAATAGGAGATAGCGATGTTAGCGACTGTTTCCAGTCGCTAACATCTTGGCACGCCCACTTTGCATGTCATTAGTGATAAATATCACTGACATGCAAAGCGGGGCCCAAGATGGTCGCTATCTCCTATTAGCTGTCACTAACTGGTGTTAGCGACAGCTTGGTAATAGGGAGATAATTTTATCTCCGCTTTCTTGGCTTTTAAAGCCAAAAAAGCGGAGATAAACCCCTTGATAATATACCCCTGAGTCTTCCTTCCAAAGGTGCACAGACTACAAGAAAACAGCACGCTCTACGTGCCAATCATTAAAACACGCTTCAGCATTGCATACAGAATACAGCACAACCCTGGTCGTCAAATTAAGGAGTCGAAATATATGCAATGCCCTGTGATTACCGAGTATGTCTGCGTGCGGCAGACCGCCAAATCAATCACAGCGGCAACGAAGAGGCAACGCGGAGACGAGTGACAACACTTAACAGCAACGTCGATAAAATGGAAACCCTGGGACACTTTGATGCAGCAACCAATTACCGAAAAGTGTATCTGTGCCCTGCACCACATTTCCTTACTGGAAGGTTTTCCGAAGACACTTGAAAGACGTGCACTCTGCATCTATTTGTCTCTAATGAAAGATGTTACGACAGACTACGGCATAATCAAAGACAGAGGATTTCTTCTGCACCTCATCGAGATTTCATTATTATTGCTTCTATTTCTTTTGATAAGAAACTAAGAACAAGTATCGGCATGTGTAACTGAATATTATGATCACGTGTAACAAAAATGGTCAGGTCTGCTATTATGTAGATCATCATGGCTATTTTAATAATAATTGATCTTACCAGAATGTTCTTTTTTGAAAGTTAATATTTAAGGATAGAAGCAATTTAAGAAAATATTTGAGTTGGTATCGGTATAAGAGTCCATTGAAGCATGACAGACGCTAAGCTACTTCCATTAAACAGTAAGAGCTTGACCTTGAATTATTCCTCAAAAGGACACTACATTATGCAGTAGCATTGACGAAATTATGCGGCACGAAAAAGTAAAGTATTTGGATTTAAAGTATTACATTCTGCAGAAGTATTGCTTTGTTATTTTGTAATTTCAACACATATTAATGAGTATTCTCTGGACAAAAGTTTCACTTCATTGGAACCATTTTATAACATCAACAAAGGGTTCAGCCGGAAACACTGTTTTTATCAAATATGCTAATTACGCAGCAGATGGTGAATTGGTGGCAAGTGCAGAATCCATAAATATTACACGAGGTCGCATAATTACATAATTTCAGGAGCCCTGGTCAAGAGTTATGTTGTGATTTGATAAAAATGAACAAAACACCAATCTGAATATATTTAAATTAGTTATTTTCAAGCTCAGGGGTGGAAAGCCTTGTGATTAAGATTTAGGTCCAGATTTATTATGATTTTGTCTGGGGATTTCATCACTTTTGTGGCACACTCTCGATAAAAAAATAATTTTTGGCATTTTGTTAAACCACGCAAAGCAACTGAGGGGTATATTCACAAGAACGTGTGATAACTACCGCAAGAGTAGCGTAACACAACTTAAAACATCGCAACCCATCGCGGGAAAACAACTATGTAACGAAGTGGAATTCACAACACGGCGGTAGCATGCGATAGTCTGCCGACACCACGGCCAATGCCTGCGACACATCCACCTCAACGGAGATAAAAACACAAACCCCACCGCGAAAAAACCTGCGATGGGCAAAAGCGCAATAAGAAAACAGTGACAACCAGTGCAAGGGCAGCAATACACAGGCGCAATGCGGGAAAAAGCATAAGAATAGCATACTGAAAAAGCCACAGAACAAAATCCAACAACAGCTGAGTACCACGGATGCACCCTGGCCAACTCAATAGGACTACATGTGCACCACAACTACCTAGCACAGTGGAAGAACAGAACAGACAGGCACACCGCATGAAAGAGACCAGTGGCAGAGAAATGAGACCCGCACGAGTGACACACCCACCGTGCAGCATACGCACATAGGCAGGAGTGCTCCTCGACATTGACAACATCCTGGTACAAACACTACCCCCACCACATTTGAACACAGGACACAACTGATTCCGCAAATGTGCACGACCTGGCAAATCACATCTGAAATTGCAGAGAAAAGTAACATTAAAATGAACAAGTACAAGCTGAAACCTGCAAATATGTTTTATTCACACATGCAGTGCATATGGACATTTACTATTGTCGCTTTATTGCCATGGACGGCCACATTGTGACATGCTCATGAGAAGTAAGTGTCAGTGATGATATTCCTACGGGCCATTCCTGCCGCTGCTGCAGCCACCATCATCGTCCAGTACCTCCGGGACTGGGATCTATGGGGCCCAGGTGCGAACACAGATATTGTGCAACACACAACATGCAACGATCAGCTTGCCCACGATGCTGTACAGGAGCTTCCCACCTGTGCTGTCCAGGCACCTGAAACGTGACTTCAACACGCCAAATGTGCGTTCAAAAATGCCCATGGTGCGTATGTGGCCCGCATTGTACTGCCTCTGGGCGGGTTCGTTCGGATCTCGGAGGGATGTCACCATCCAAGGGCGGAGTACATATCCTTGATCACCTGTGACAGTGCAGGGAGAAAAGAGTCAATACTTGGTTCGGCCGAATGCGATGGCAGGTCCACGAATCCAGTGACGCCTGTGCTGGCTGTGTGTGGGGTGAGTGTAAGCCAGCCCGCAGGGAGTAGTTGATGCTGGCAACTACACCAACAGTCATCAGGCACCCAGGAATGCAATGTCAGAACTACAGGGGGGGATGACACGATCCTCACAGGGCTAGTGGCCCCAGATGCACAGTGGGCGAAACGGGCCCACCGCCACGGGAGACTGACCTGCGGGAGACTGGGGTAGGGTCATATGGGCAGAGCAGTGCCTCAAATGTGTTAAGGCTGCATTTCGCAACTCCACACGTTCAACTGTTGTGTGACTGTGGTGCCATGAAATGTCTGTTTTGGGTGCAGGGGTAGGCCAGGATGACCATGAAGTGGTGTGGTCGTGTCTGGTAGGTGGTCGTGTAGTTTTACATGTTGATTGTGGTTTGGTCACATGTGCATCCCCACAGTTGTGCATTGAGCTGTGGAGGCATTGGCATGTGTGGTGTGTTGACTTGGCACTTACCAACGAGCAGTCCTGTTCCTTATGTGCCTTCCTGGAAGCACTGGTTGATGATGGACTGTCAAAGATGAAGGAATCATGCACACTGCCTGGGTAGTTGGCGACGACATTGGTGAAGAGTCCCCGGTGGTCCACTATTGCCTGCACATTGATGGAATGTGTGTGCTTTCTGTTGCTGTAGTGGTGTGCAGTATCCGCAGGAGGCACAAGTGGGGATATGTGGGATATGTGGGCTATGGCGTAGATGCCTTGCTTTGTCTCCAGCTGTTCCTGTGCAGTGTTGGGGCAGTGAAGGTACTGGGTTATGAAGCTAAGGATGGCATCCAGGACAGGTGTGATGAACTTTAAGAGGGCTGGCTGTGAGACCCCTCCGATTCTGGCAGTTGTTGGTTGGAAGGTATCAGAGGCCAACAGGTGCAGCACAGCCAGCAGCTTTGTCTGCGTGGGGATGTTGTTTCTCCACTGTGTTGGGACCGTCAGTCTGTGGGCGATGTGGTCGCGATGCGATGAATGGTTGTCCTTTTGAGCCTGTAGTGGACAATGACTTCCTCGGGCTTCAGGTCTGTGAGAGTGGTGCGTTTTCGGTAGGTCCTCTGTCTTACTCTGCGCTGCCTCTGTGGTGGCCTGGGGGGTGCGGGTCTGGGTCCTGGCGGTGGTGGTGGCCCCGGAGGGTGGTGGTGGGTGTTGTGGCCCTGTTGGGGCTCCGAGCTGCATGATGAGTAGCTCCATGGCATAGTTTGTTCTTCGGGTGTGACTGTGTGCGGGGCTCCATTGCCTACTGCAGGTAGTCGTCTGTCTTTACACCTGCTTGAGGCAGGTGTTAAACACCTGCGTCTACCTCAGCTTGTCGCCTGTTTTCAGTTTGCTTCACGGATCTGTCACTTCGTTGTGAGAGAGGTGTTGATGTTTGTTCGTGTGTTTCTGCACGGGAATGCCTAGTCTGCATCTCATTAGTGTTAGTTGGTGGTGTCCGCCGTGGTGTTAGGTTTTGGGACTCCACATACAACGAGATGAGGTAATGTAAAATAAAAAAGAAATAAAACCATTCACCGAGTCGGCGATGCTGTGAGCGCAAGTGGTTTTATTTCTTTTTTATTTTATAATAACTCATCCCAGCGTATGTCGAGTTCCCCAACCACACCATGCCCTGCCTCACCGCTCTTACCTGTGGCAGCCGTCACTGGTGTCAATGATATCATTGTTGCAGCCATTTAGTAGAACTGGTGACAGAGGGGCATGCTGTGTCACGCCCCAGTTGCAAACCACTGCTTTTAGAAGGGCATTAGTATGAGTGCTCAGGCTCAGCTTAACCAGAAGTGGGCGTACTGTCATTGGCCGCTCCAAGAGCAGAGGCGAGATAGGTTCCCTGTTTGTGATGCACCTTAATACGCTGCTTGATAACCGGCTGATGGCCATGTTGGCTGCAACAGTCATCGAACTACAAAATAGCTCAACCCTGCATGAATGAACAAAGGTCAGGATACGAATTCAAGGTGTGGTCCTACAGGATTTCCCCCACACCGAGAGGAAGTGATTGAATTTTATGGAATTCTCAAACAATCTCAGGAGTATCCAGATAATGTACGTAAGACAAGATTTCCTGCAGTCCTCAAGTACATTTCTGCATGTAGCTGGAAAACTCTACATACGAAAATTTTATATAAATATCTATTTACATATATACATATACAGGGGTCTTCTTTACGTCCCACTCTTTTTAATATATATAAGGCACCTTTAGTGGCAATAATAAGGAATTGTGGTTTCTTACCAGTCTCCTATGCTGACGACACCCAAATAGTGGTATCAGTCGCAAACAATGTTAAAGAGACTGCATACAGATTTAATAACTGCATGAGGCGAATCAATCAATGGATGCAGGGCAACTGCTTAAAGTTAAACGGCAATAAAAGTGAAGTTATGCTTCAGGGGACGGGCATAAAAATCTGGTCCCCGGAGTGGTGGCCAGATAGTTTAGGCGATTGCCCATCCCCAGTTAACAAAGTTAAAAATCTGGGAGTGATACTGGACAACAAACTGTCGTTTGACGCCCAGACAAACAAATTGGCATCCACAATATGGTATATTCTGAAAATGATAAGGAAGCTCCTGCAGTTTATTCCCCATGATTCCTGTGAAACGGTAGTAACAGCTCTGGTTTTATCCAGGCTAGATTATGGGAATGCTTTATATACTGGGATACAGATCCAGCTCCTAACAAAAGTGCAGCGTTTGCAAAACATAGCGGCTAGGCTGGTGCTGGACATTCCTAGATTTGAGACTATCGCACACAGATTAAGAACCCTCCACTGGCTTCCAATGAAACAAATAATAACATTTAAGTCTGTGTGTCTGGCCTATAAAGACCTCCATGGGATGAGATCTCAGTTTTTAAAAACACATCTGAAACTTTATGAGCCATCTAGGAATCTAAGATCTAGCCGAGCAAAACTGATTCAGGTGCCAAAATACAAGCAAGTCAAGTGGGGGGAGAAGCTTTCTGCTGCATGCAGCTAAGGCTAGGAATCTTCTCCCTACTGCAATCAAAAACAACCCATCTCTGCTTTCCTTCAGGAAAGAGGTAAAAACCTGGCTGTTTACCTCCTGTTAGAACTTAGTATGGGCAGAATCCTGGTCTTTCTTCGTCTACCCATGGAACATCATCTACGTGTATGAGTTCCCATCAGTCAACTCACGAGACCGCCCTTCATCATTTGGGGACCATCACACTTTGGAGAATCAAGTATCCACAATAGATTGGCAGATGTTATAAGCCTAATCTATATCAAGCATAGAGGGAAGGCGTGTCTATGTGTAGAGGTGACTGAATAGCAGTGCAGAAAAAGTGATAGTGAATAAATGAACATAAAAAAAGGTAACTGTTAAGATTGGGTAGTGACAAGGGAAAAAAACATTTATTCTGTACCCCTTCAGTCCCAAATTCTAAAAATCAGTGCAATAGTAGTACAAACAAATAACTACTAGGGAGTATCTTAGGTCGACATGTTTCTGCCCACCTCCCCATTAGACAGCCCAGAGGGACGTCCGGGGTACCGACGGAGAGAGCGGTGCTCCATGTACCTGAGCTGAAGCCAGGTGAGGTGGGGTTTTTCCTTCCTGCCAAAAAGTCAGGAAGATGGTAACAGATCACATCTAAGGTGATATTAATTTCTCTTTTTTAAAGCAGTAGCATTTAATGGTCCTGAAGAAGCAGCAGGAGACCTCCTGGCTCCAACAGTCTGCAGAAACATGTCGACCTAAGATACTCCCTAGTAGTTATTTGTTTGTACTACTATTGCACTGATTTTTAGAATTTGGGACTGAAGGGGTACAGAATAAATGTTTTTTTCCCTTGTCACTACCCAATCTTAACAGTTACCTTTTTTTATGTTCATTTATTCACTATCACTTTTTCTGCACTGCTATTCAGTCACCTCTACACATAGACACGCCTTCCCTCTATGCTTGATATAGATTGGGCTTATAACATCTGCCAATCTATTGTGGATACTTGATTCTCCAAAGTGTGATGGTCCCCAAATGATGAAGGGCGGTCTCGTGAGTTGACTGATGGGAACTCATACACGTAGATGATGTTCCATGGGTAGATTTTTTCTATCACTTATTTATATCCAGATACATACTCAAGGCACATATTTTCAAGACTCACTGCTATCTTGTGTTGGCGTAATGACGTTGTTGGGGGTTATAGCAGTTCTTGGGTCTGTAAACTTCCCCTAGGACCCTCTACTCCCAGTGTTTTTGTCTTTCTTCGTCTACCCAGCGCCAAGACACCCATGGGCAATCGTGCGCTTTATAAATTCACAAATCAAATCAAATTTTTCTTCCTTCGTGGAAATTACATTTGATAAAGGAGAAAACTCTTCCTCAACAACCAATTAGGTTTGGTACTGGTTCCTTTCTATTTACACCTTGGTAATGCACTACCTTCTACACAAGATAGGAATAAAGATGACACATTTCCAAAGTGCAAAACTACCTGGAGCAGGTATTTGAATATCCACCAGTGCATTGGTTTATGGATTCCTCCCCCACTTTTACAGTGAGGCCCACCCAAGGAAGCATTTAGTCCAATTTAATTTGTTGGACTTACACTGCAATGAAGGAAATGATTTGCAAATTACATTTGTGAAAGTAAAATAGTAAATGTTGCATTGGGTTACATCACTGTCCGTAAGACCACACGAAAGCAGGAAACTCACCCCATTCGAGCCCTGGCCACTATATAGAACTGACGACCATTGACTGCTATTAGATATATACACATTCCTAAACACCACCACTAACTCCTCACACACGTCCTCTACAAAAAGATGAGAGGTAAAATGCAAACGCACCTTTACGGAAAAGAAATGGACAGATATTGTACATCAAGCGTACACATCAGCTACTAGTGCATCTGGTAAAGAACCACTACTAAAAACTATCCATTACTGGTACTACACTCCGGCCTGCCTAGCTCAGTGGCAGAGGGGGAAGGATGGCCAATGTTGGCGTCACTGCAATCAGTCTGACACGCTTGGCCATTTGCTGTGGCACTGCCCCAAAGTCCATCGCTACTGGACGGATGTTTCAGCAGATATCGACCAAATGTTTCACACTGAGATACCCTGATTCCCCAGTTATATTTTACTAGGTTTCCCCAACATTCAAATTCAATCATTCGTGGGTAGCACTTCGTTTTAAATCACGTATCTTCTCTCAGTTTCAACCATCTAACTTGAACATGTGGGTAAATGGGTATATGGGAGGAATAGAAGCGTATTCACAGTTGAGGAGGGATCGTCAGTTCTAAATCTTTGTTGAGAAAGTGTAGTGAAGACAGACGAGGGGAGGTGGGCCAAGAAGGAGTTGGAGACAGGTAGTGGGGAGTGAGGGAAGGGAAGGGAGGTTGTGGTTAGTAACGGTTATGAGAACGTGATTGCCACAGAGCGATTTCCACTGAGCCTAAGATGAATGTTAGCTACGAGTAAATATATATATTATAAGCTTTTGTTTTAAAAGTGAGCAAATATTAAGTGAAGGATTTACAAAAGATGTCTTTTATGTTATTTCTAGTTTCCCCTGACGAAGGACCCGTGGGGGTCCGAAATGCATTGGGCCAATAATAAACTGCTAAATGACAAAAGAGAAGGATGGTGTCTTTTGTACGTATTCATGAAGAGGGGTGCGATGGGCCCGCTTGAATATGAGAAACTATGAAAATGTGGCACTTTATCTTGCATGGCGTTGCGATGGACATAAGAAGCGGAAGTAACTGAAAATGGAGAATATGAAAAACAGATTGTATCTAAAGAGGAGAAAAAAATAACAGAATGCAAATGCACTTCAAAAAGAGGCTGTCGCCACTGTTTTTTGGGGCAAAGGAAGCCCTACAATGATGTTGTTTTCCCCAACATTCAAACATATCCACTACATTCCACTAGGGGGAAGGCAATCACCCTGGCACTTTGTACAGTGTAGCAGGTTCTGTTGTCTAGATGGAGCACGGAGACGGTACCAACACACACAGGCAGGCTACATAAGCTTTGGTACTTACTGGGCATGGAAAAGTTAACAGCGGTAATGACTCACACTTTACCCAAATTTGAGAAAACATATGGAACATGCATTAAGCAACTCTCTGACAACTATCGCAAACTCACCTGTTTGATTTATCTACAAGTCCTGCGTCTCACAACCACAACTCAAACTGATAATTAGGTTGTCTTCAGAAATGGGCACTGACAAGATTTAAATGCATTATTTAGAAGTGCATGTTCCATTTTGTTCTCTCCTGTTTGTTAATTTTCCCTTTCCTCCTCCCTCCTTCCTATTACCCCTATTGTGTTATGCTCCTCGCCTGCCATTGTATGTAGGCGATGGCTGCTGTATTTTTCCTTTTTCAAAATAATAAAAAATGATACAATCCTAAAATTTTAAATGTTGGGAAGGGGTTAATGCATTACAAAACACTAATTTGGCCAAATATTCTGGGAATAATTTGGCTTCTCCTAAGAAGCATCATAGGTAATTGAGAAACAATTACAAGAAATGTTATCAGTTTGTCAAAGGGAGTGCGATAATAGAAGTGGATGAATGTCAGTTAAAGTATTCCAAATTAAAACTCTGTGTTTCTAACAAATAGTTGCATTTCGTCCACATTCATGGACAGCATTAGACACCTACACCGCCTCTGTGGCTATGTTTGTCCTGTAGTTGCCTGGCCAAGGGTTCCATAGCCAGTATGAACAAGAAATGGGACAGAGGACATCCCTTTTGGGTCCCAAATTCTATTGGGAAAGTGTTAGACGTTAGGCTGTTGACTGTGACGCTCGCTGTCGAGGACATATACAGGAGCCTGTTAAGGCTTAGGATGTTATTAGATATCCCTAGCATCTAAGAGATTAGTGGAGGACAGGCCATTCAAGAGAATTCGGTTTGTGGCTGTGCTGCATAGAGCAGCACAGCCACAACCCGAATCCCTGGGTCAATCTGGTTGAGGGCCACAAAGACTGTGCAAAGATTTAACGCTATGGACCAGTGGGACAAAAATCCAGACTGCAGTGGTGCAGTTATACATTCAAGGGGATGAGAAGGTGTAGTAGCTGGAATTTTGGCCAGGATTTTATTGTCACAGTTAACCGCGAAAGGGGGCAATATGACACATATTGTGTGGGATCTTTTCTGTGCTTGGGAAGAAGAGTGACCAGTGCCTCCTGCCTCGAGGGGGGGCAACTCACCATCTTGTAACACCTCTGTGTACACCTCAATGAGATAAGGAACCATGACATGTGTTTATGCTTTGTTCAATTCAGCAATAATCCCCTTGGTGCCCGGGGCTTTGAAACCTGTCATCACATCAATGGCAGCAATGACCTCCTCAAGAGAATTAGGTTTAGAGAGGATTTGACGATGCCCCCCTCCAACCACACCAGTGCGACTTCATCCATATGGCCTGTCTGTCTGCCCGAGTTCTGGTACCAGCTGTGGCATAAAACTGAAAGTAATAATCTGTCATTCTGAAGGATATCAACATCCGCAATGAGAGTCGCCCCTTCCTGACCTTTCAATTCAGCAATACGTGACCTAGGCCTCTCTCGTCTAAGGATACAGATCAGCATCCTGACCGGTCACTCCCCTTTTCTGTACTACCTAGATAGAACATATTTCCAGAGGTGGTGAATTTCTCTATCAGCCAGGTCTCAGAACTGCTGCAGGAGTTGATTCTGCTCCTGCAGCTAAGCCTCCTTGGATGTGTGCGCTGATTTGGCCTCCAGTGCCTTTAGAGCAGCCTTTGCTTCAGTAAGCTGCTTCTGGATACCTCTCAGTTCCCTGTAATGCTTAGATTTGACCCGTCCCCAGATATAGGCTTTGAATGCCTCCCATATAATGATATATTTAGGAACCGTACCAAAACTAAGCTGGAAATAGTCTAGGATTGCTGTCTGGATTTCACCCTTGAAAACCGGATCAAGCAACGAGGATGGCGGGAAGCACCAGTACAACCTGCAAAAGGGAGACATAAGCAGGGTTAATGTAATGAGTATCTGTAAAGGAATGGAGAGTGCGCGGGTGAGGTGCCTCACTTCCTTGACAGAGGAGACAAGGTTAGAGGATGCCAGTCATTCTATCCTGAAGACGTAATTTTGAAGCGCAGAATACAGCATATATTCCCAAGTGTGCAGGAATTATCTCCTCCAGAGATTCGACAACCTATGCAAATCAAAGAGATCCAGAGAAGCCTGTGGTATCTAAGGTCATGTCTAATGTAAGGTTCATATCCCCCCATATGACAGTGACTGGATGGGTATCACACAGTTTTCTGGAGATATCCAAGAAGAACTGAGGGTCATCTACTTTCGGTACTTAGGTGTTAATCAATACAACGAGGATGGTACTAAGGGTGACTACAAGGATAACAAAATGGCCCACTGCAACTTGAAAAGGACATGTGAGTGCAATACGTATGCATAATCCTCTGAAATACCTACTGTAAGAAGAAAAATAACGGTGTGGAGATCATCTAGAAGCAAACAAGCTCCTGCGAGTGGGCACTAGAGACCACATGTATGAAGCTATTTTGCATTCGCAAACAGGTTTGTGAATTGAAAAAAAGGCTTTTCCTATGTATCAAACCCAATTTTGCAATTTGGTAACCTGTTACCGAATCGCAAAATGGGTTTCCGATTCGGTATTTGGTAGGGGCGTGTTTAGGGCGTACCTTCCGAATACCGAATCGCAGCAGTATGTAAAAATGTTTTGTGACAGTGAATGTGGTTGTAAAACATTTGCCTTTTACCACCAACTTCAAGTTGGTTGTAACCCATTTGGGGATGGTGGAGAAAACGTTTTTTGCTCTTAAAAAATGTATAGAAAACTTTTCATTTTTTTCTTTTGAATGCAACCAGTTTTCCTTTAAGGAAAATGGGCTGCATTTAAAGAAAAAAATGATTGCTTTATTGAAAAGCAATCACAGATATGGTGGTCTGCTGACCCTAGCAGGCTACCATCCCTGGGATTTTAGAGATTCCTTGGGGGTTGCAAATTGCGACCAACCTCACTAATATAAATGAGTTTTTTACAACAAAAGAGGACTCTTTTGACAATGCCAATAAATTAATTCCAAAATTGAAAAACTGACAATACCCACATCTACTACTAAGATGTGCAATGAAGAGAGCTTGGTATACACCTTTGGAGTCGCTACTAGAACCAAGGAAAAAACAACGTATTAACCTTCTAGTATGTGTAACCATGTTCAATACTATGACATCAGATTTAAGGAAGACAATGCGGAAACACTGGGCATCTTTTTCATTTCTAAATCCACTCAGAGAGATACCATTATTTGTTTTAAAGAGAAATACAAACTTAAGAGCTAAACTTGCTCACTCCAACATGGAGATTCAACGACCACAGTTTAACTTGAGGACTGCGTTGGGATTACCTTTAATTCTTGGTCATCATAAATGCGGCACATGTGTGGCATGCGCATCAACAACTTCGTATACCCTGGGGAGGAATTAAATTCAGCGGTGCCTGACTCTCACATGGTGCCTGCGGTGAACGCCATGCCTTGTGGGAGCACTGGGAACCCTTACACGTCAGCAGATCAGCACTAGAGGAGGAGTATCTCCCGCTCCAGTTCCCAGCAGTGCACAGCTCCAAAGGAGCATAGGGAGCCAGTCTGCAATATCAGTGGTGACATAGTGATCCCAGGCCGTGCCTGACTCCAACATGGAACCCATGCTGCTGCAGCTACGGGAGGAACAGTGGTGGCCCACTCCAACTGATGTTCCACTTCCTTCACCACCAGGGAAGCTCATGATTGCTTATAAACCCAATCCTGGGAACTGGCCTATCTCCAACAACAAGGGGCATGAGCATTACTCTGCGCCTGACCCCATCAGGATACGCAATCTGTGAACCTACCTCTGACAGTGGAGACCTAGCTTTTTGACAAATGCCTTGTGGAGCTACTTGAAAGCTAAAAAGGAGATGGTCTGTGGACTACCCCTTCAGCCATCACCTACCCATCCGGTCTTTGGACAAAACTTACTTCGTCTCTCCGTTGTATTCTCCCTCCTACCCCTTTACTCCACCTCCTTTCTCCTTTACGCTCCATTTATCCCTCCTCTTTAAATGTTTTCCCATTGAGACCTCCATCCTATCTACCTCCTACCCCTTTACCCCACCCCCTTACCCTTCTAAGCTCCATTTATTTCGTCTTCTACTCTCTTTAAATGTTTTTTTAGTAATTGATGTAACGTGTAACTGATGTAATTTTGTAATTTCTGTGGAACCTTATGTAAAGCACTCTGATACCTCCGGGTCTAGCCAGCGCTATATAAAACTCTTAAAATATTCAGCAAAATTAATTTACTAATTGTAAATCAAAAAATGAGACTTATGGTATACTTTGTCCATGTGGAAAAGCATATGTTGGAAAAAATAATCAAGAAGTTTGACATCGACTCAGCCAAAATAAATCATGAATAAGATGCTACCCTACGGCGGCACAGCTGGTACAACATTTCCTGTAGCATAATCATACTGTCTTTGATCTGAAATGGACTATATTGAGACAGGTACACCTGTGAATGATGATGTGCAGCAAATTATTTCACAGTGAGGGTAGAAAGCAATACTCCATTCTAGTTCAGTTCTGTTTTACTTAGCTCTACGTCTTGGAAGAAACTCAAATGTGTTGGCTCAATATTATGAAACAATGACTTGTGGCCTGAGAAAATGGTGGCAGTTAAATACCCCTCTCCAGAACTCAAACTGCACATGCCACGCAAGCTCAACTTAAGTGGAGTTGGGGACCCTCGTCCTCTGAATACGTTTGAGGTCCTAAAGGGGTACTTGTGAACTATTACAGTACTTTCATGGTGTGCCAAGTAAGTCTAAACATAGATTGGATATTGAAATTGCACCCATCCCAACACCATTTTAAGACCAAACTCACTAAATAGTGTCTTTATCGCTACAATATTCTCTAAAAATGCCTAAAAAGTTATAGGCTGTGCAGGAGGTTCGGAAAATGTATTTTCAATATGTTCATAGAGTCTGTCATTAGTTCTATGTTTCACTCTGTTAAATTTGTATCCTGTTCCCCTTCCAGTCACATTTCATGATTAAGAATCTAATTGGAACGAGCAGTGGAAGAACAAAAATTCGTAAATCTCACAAACCCACAATATAGGTAGCAGTGCTATACATATTTAAAAGGCTCACACAGCAATGATGTTATTCACGCAGTGGAGACCTTATAACTTGGCACAGTAGGAGGAGGATACCAAGCTTACAGGCTATGGTATTGTGCAGCAGTAGTAATTATCATTTACATTACATTTTACATTTCAGTTTGAAATATATATACATAAATTGTAGACAGTTTGTTCCCAGACATCAGCTTGTTAGTTTATGAAAACACTCACATTTGGTGTTCAAATCAAGCTTTTCATTGGAAAAAAAACTTGATTACCCAAAACAAAATCTATAATTGAAATGGAAAACACGTTTTTTCTTATTTGCTCATATAATTCTGCCTCAAATTCATAGATTCTGCCATGCATACCCATGTTTTCCCATGTAATGTTATGTATGACATGCATGTGCCAAAAATTCCACCATTATACCAGGACCAACTTCATCCTAGTGGTGGCAATCACTATACAGTTTGGGCCTGGTTCACAAAGGAAAACTTAGACCTGCAGTCTAAGTTTAGACCTGAATTCTATCTTTACACCTAAAATCTAACTTTAGACCCTAAGTCTAAGTTTAGACCTAAAGTCTAAAGGCCCGAATCACAAAGGCAATCTGGGACAAAAGTCTAACTTTATGACTTTTGGTATTCACAGAGGTCATTTATGAGTCATATCTTTACGTCTGCAATCAGACAGGAATCTCTGGCTTGGACCGTACTCTCCACGTCCTGGCCAAACTCTCCGGCTCGGGCTGTACTTTCAAGCTTGAGCCACAGGAACACAAATTATGGACTGCATTTACCATGAAGCAAAGAAGCAAACTTTTCTGGCATATGATGTAGTGTCCGGCCACACAATTTTCCCTGTCCAAGCTGACTTTCATGACCTCCTCTACCATTTATCACAAGTTCCTAATGTTCATTTTTGTAAAAATTGCATTCCAGCCCATTGATTACACTTCATCTTGCCCAAGCCGGAGAGTATTTCCAGAGCCGGAGAGAACTGCCTGGGTTCAGAGAGTATGGCCCAAGCCGGAAATTCCAGCCCGACTGTGGATGTAAAGATACGACTCGTAAATGACCTCTGTGAATACCAAAAGTCATAAAGTTAGACTTTTATCTCAGATTGCCCTTGTGAATTGTGCCAGACATTTACACCGGCAGTCTAAGTTTAGATCTGACCTAACTTTAGACCTAAAGTCTAACTTTACACCTAAAGTCTAAGTTTAGACCTAAAGTCTAGCTTTAGACCTGAAGTCTTCGTTTATCCTTGAAGTCTAAACCTAGACTTCAGGTCTAAAGCTGGACTTCAGGTATAAAGTTAGACTTCAGGTCTAAAGATAGACTTTAGGTCTAAACTTAGACATCAGATCAAAACTTAGACTTCAGGTCTAAGTTTACCTTTGTGAATTGGGCTCTTTATGTCCACAATATATAAAAAAAAACACTGTTATGCCACACCAAGAATGTTAACATTGATGGGAATCAGCATTCAAAGGGTGGCCAAAATATGTCTAGATTTTGAATCATTATGCCTGCAACATAGTAAAGGTGGGCAACATCTTGTCATGGATACTCACAATATGCCAAGAATCAACACCCTTATGTCAGTGGCAACTCAATAGCAGTTGTGGCACAACATGTCATCACAGATGCACACACAATAGCAAACAATAATTCTTACATACTTTTAATTGTTGTACCATGCCCTGCTGTAGCTCGTTTTCTGGTGTCAGGCCTACAAAAATGTTTATCAGGGTCCCAGAATCTTCCGCTCGGCAGGTCTTGTGCACACACTTACAGTTTTATTAATGGTTTAGGATCTGTAATACCACCAATTATCATGCATCAAATGACACAGCAGTTTAATACTATGGTATTTGTCTCTGTTTCAAGCCCGGAGCTGCCTATTTCACTGTAAATATGATGAAAGGCATGTAATTTGTTTTGGAGCATTGGCATACACTTCTCTACTGGGAAGCTTAGCTGTTAATTACAGGCCCCACTTCTCTTCAGAGTGCTAGTACATCAGTATCCTGAACAACACTGACCTTGCACATCAAATGTATTGAGCGTCGTTTACTGGTTCATCAGACATACATTTTTTTTTACTGTGACTTCAAGTGTCTGGAACTGAGAAGTGATCGCTGTATGAGTTAACACTGCACATTTGCGTTTGTACAAGTGAAATTTAGGGGGTGCACAGATTGGCCACAGATTAAATAGATGGGGCCACGACAAAGAACTATCATAACAAGTACGACGATGGTGTGCCCGCGTATGCATATTTATATGTATATATATATATATATATATATATATATATATATATTCACTGAAAAAAACATAGGTTATAGACCATATATAGTTAGGAATTAGCATTTAAAAAACCTTATTTTACTCACACAAAACCATTGAAATTCCATATATAGTTAGTTGCACTAACTATATATTGCGCACCCGCAATCCACTGCTGATGATGTCACATATTACATCATTCATGACATGGTCAGTGACATCACTGATGACAACATCCAGTGACTATGGGGTATATTATCAACAACTAGCGATAATTTTTGTCTCTAACTTGTTTAGAGACAAAAATTATCGCCGCACATCGGCGATTTTTATCGCAGATAAACCTTGCTATTAGCAAGGTTTATCGCAAATGCGATAAAAAACGCCCGCAATGCATGAATATCGCTGAAAAGTCAGCGATATTCATGCATTATCGAGCAAATGCTCTTAGCCATGTTATCCACCTCCCATTGGATAACATGGCTAAGAACTGCTCAGGGCAGGTGTTAGCTTTTGGAGATATTCGCCCTTAGCGCAAATATCTCCAAAAGTTGGTAATAGGAGATAGCGATGTTAGCGACTGTTTCCAGTCGCTAACATCTTGGCACGCCCACTTTGCATATCATTAGTGATAAATATCACTGACATGCAAAGTGGGGCCCATGATGGTCGCTATCTCATATTAGCTGTCGCTAACTGGTGTTAGCGACAGCTTGGTAATAGGGAGATAATTTTATCTCCGCTTTCTTGGCTTTTAAAGCCAAAAAAGCGGAGATAAAACCCCTTGATAATATACCCCTATGTTTCTGTAAAGTTAAAATATGTCTTACATATTGAAGAATGAGTGGATGTATAAGTGTCTGGACGAAGGATTTAGTAGGTGCATGACTGAATGTATGAGTGAGTGATTAAATGTGTCTCACTGAGTGCATGGGTTAGTGACTAAACTGTCTTAATTTGTGCATCATTATGTCTGTTGTTCTGTAAACTGCTGCATGTGTTGATCAGTAGCTATATGAGTAACTATATGGGTTATTGATTGATTACCCAAGTATTTGCATGGGAGACTGAGTGTGTGTGTGGCTGGATGGGAGGTGTGTGACTCTGTACAGATCAATGTGTACTTGTATCAATGATTGTATAAGAGAGTAAGTATGTGTTAGTATATGGTTGAAAACGTAAGGTGCTCTATGTTTAACTGTATAGAGTAGAAAATGGAAGTGTGATTGATTCTTTACAGGACTGACTAGGTGTGTGAGTAACTCCATGGATGAGTGGCAGAGTGTGAGTGTCTGTATAGGTGTATGAGTGCATATGATTGTGTTGTAAACATGAGTGATTGTATGTATGAATGATTGTATGGGTGAATGAGTGAATGTGTGTGTAGACGTAGGAATCAGTGAGTACGTATGTAGTAACTAGTATTGGTGTGTCAATGGTTTCAAAAATTATACTCTGTTTTTAACACTGGGTGAAACAGAGGTTATATTAAAATGTGAGGAGATGCATTGTATTGTCACATGAATGATATCATCAGTGATGTGGTCATTGATGTCAAATGAGATGTCATCAGTGATGTCATTTGAGATGTCATCAGTGATGTCATCAGTGATGTCACTGACCATGTCATGAATGATGTAATATGTGACATCATCAGCAGTGGATTGCGGGTGCGCAATATATAGTTAGTGCAACTAACTATATATGGAATTTCAATGGTTTTGTGTGAGTAAAATAAGGTTTTTTAAATGCTAATTCCTAACTATATATGGTCTATAACCTATGGTTTTTTCAGTGAATTTTCAAGGTTTTGTAAATGCTAATTCCTAACTATATATGGTCTATAACCTATGGTTTTTTCAGTGAATTTCAATGGTTTTTTAATAGCAAATATCATAAGCTGTCGAATGTCAAGTACGTGGTAAGAATTTTTTTTTTCGTGTTTATGCACACTGATCTGCTTTGATTGCTGCCCCCCACCCCTCATTTCTATTAGGAGTACTCTCTCTTTGCAGATAGTGAAGGGTAGTTAACGCAGCCCTTTCCCCCTTTGTAATCCGTCGTGCCTGCTTCTCTCTCCATTTGATTGATTGTTCTCTTTGGTTCATTCTCTATTTACAAACAAGCACAGAGTCGCAATACTCTGTTTAGTCTTTGCAGATAGCGAAAAATCGTGTAAAAAAACAAAAGGAATCGAGCAAAATCAGTAGGCCACTAATGGGATCTCTTTTGACCTCGCTAAAATAGAAACATTAGGAACAACCTGTTGAAAATAGCAATGCGTATGTATATAAGCGGCGTTCATTTGTGTTCACAGTACCCCTTGTTGATTGTTTCAATCGAGCATTGAATTGTTCGAAGTTAATTCTCTTAACGATCTTCTCTACCTGCAAACGAGGAAGAATAGGAATATTCTATCTCCCTTTGCAGATAGTGAAGGGTAGGTAACGCAAGCCTTTAACACGTCGTACCTATTTCATTCCTCATTGATTGATTGATTGTCCGAACATTGACTGTTTGGGAATTAGTTCTTTTTGGAGGTATTCCCTGTTTGCAAATAAACGTAGGAAAATCTTTGCAAGTAGTGAAAGGGTACGTAATGCGGACCGTTCTCCCCCGTTGTAATCTGTCATGCCTATCTACTCCCCACTGATTGATGCACCTTTTTCACCCGGACCATTTACTAGAGATACGTCATCTGGCCCGACCAGAGAGCACCCCTAGTGAAAAGGACATATGCAATAATAACGAAGTGATCACTGTATCCTGTTAACAGAAACTTTACCATGAAACAACCTGGAAAGAAAAAAATAGGAAAACGAAAATCAGTAGGCCACTGATGAACATGAACTTTTATTAAACAACGAACAAAGAAACGATAACATAACGTAATGATAAAACCTATTAATGTCCTAGAAACAAGAAAACGTTAAAATATGCCAGTGGTGAGAGACCAGAAAAACAGTAAGAGAAACCAAATCACCCCTCGCTGTCCCACCGCCTGCCACGCCAAAAAAATCGATAGACTAGGGAAAATGCAAGTCAGTAGAACATCCACCCCCACTCTGGAAACTTCCAAGGTGGGGCAGGGTTCCGGCTACGCCCAGCCGGGAGCAGCCCATATAAGGCAGGTCCTGCTGCCACGCCTCGGCCAGGAGATCCTAACGTAGGGTGTAGCCGGAGGAGAGGCCGAGACCAGCGGGACCCGGCCAGGGGATTGCCTTTACAACGCTGAACAGTTGCAGGGGGGGGGAATGTCTCCTCGACCCTCCCCTCTCTCTCCCAGTCCGGCCGCGGTGGCCCTTGAGAGTTGCAGGTAGTCCCGCCACATGCTCTTCCGGTCCGACCACCAACGGTCGGGGGGCCGAGGCCGACGGGATCCGGCTGCAGCCGATAAACCAAGAAACCCGTTCATGGGGCCAGAGCCAGGGGCGTCCGGCCGACATCCACCGGAAGCCCGGCCCGAAGACGGACGGGACACTTCTTTCTTTTATAATGGCTGCGACAACACTGGAGGGGGATGTCTTGCACATGCCTCCGACCCCCCCCTCGTCCTCATCGCCTGGTCCGGCCATAACAAATCTCAAGCGAGACGCCGTGGGGTGCACTGGGAGGGAGAGACGGTGCGAACAGGCCTCTCCCGCCTCCCCAGGTGGAGGCTTCCCAGCTGCACCCTCAGCGCTCCAGGCGGTGGCATCCTAACAACTACAGTGCTGCACAGTTTCGGAACGACCTAGATAACGGTTCTTCCACTGTGGCCATGCTGCAACGTCTCGCCCGGCAGGGTGGAGCCCGTCCGCTCATGTGACCCCGCGATCGCCGGTAGCTGCCGAACTCTCAAAATGGCTGTCGACCTGGCAAGAGCGGGCCCAACATAAAGAAATGGCCCGGTCACTGGTTGACTCCACCACCGTAGTCCTCCACGACCGTGAAGATTCTAGAGGAGCCGCGGGAGTCTCCGACCCCCGATGGGGAATGACTGCCATGATCGCCCGTGGAGTGACGAAACTGTATCCGCGGGACGTCGGCGCTCCCATGCTGGCGCCAGCCTCACTTTGAATTACTACAATCCTGCAGACCTCACTTCCGGTGAAAGCACAGTGTGACCCGGTAGGAAAAATTATTGCACCCCCTCCCCTTTTTGACTGATAGTTCAAACCACCGATCCTTTCCTTTGCCCTTTTAACGGAACTTTGGACTGCCTCCCCCTCTTTTACATGTTCTAGAGAAAACAAAACATTAACCACTACATTAGCATAGCAGTTGACACCAGAACTGTTTTCAAATTGAAACCAACAACATCTTCAACAGAATCCTTTTTGTTTCTGCTGTGACCCTGCTACAGCACAGGCATTGTCCCCAGCAGTAATTCTGCAATGCCGGTAAGAATAGCTGTGGTGCCTACTGGACTCACTCACCCCCGCGGCGCCCCACGCCGTTTTTTGCTGGGCGGCAACTTACTAGACTTCACTTTCGTGCCATCTAGATTTCAGCGCGTTCTGCTGCCTTGGAACTATTCGCACAACAGACCGCTACTGACAAGAATATTTCATTATTGGTGCTGTCAATTTCAATAAATCTATTGGATAATTAAAAAGAAATTGCCACGGTCTCTTCGTTGTTTAAATGTTTTTACTGTTTTTGTTTTGTTGTATATATTTATATGTTATTAAAGTTTTATATTCCTACTACTTTGTTGGAGTGCTATATATTTTTAATGTGACACATAATTGTAAAAACTTTGATGTACAAAGAGTCATTCCTGGAATCTTCCGCTTCAGGCTCGGTCCCCTCCCCAATCACAATACAGGATGGTTTTCAGATAGTAGGAACGCGTGTGCTGTGACGGATCACATCGGGTGTGGGCCTTGATCTACTATAACTCCTTTGAAGAGGGGTGATTCTTTACAGCTGGGGCCATAAACTACATCTGCAGGGCTAGCTGATAGCCTAGGACCGGCCTGGACATTCGGACACAGAGGAAGAGGAGTGTCAGAGGGTGCGGTAGTGAATAGGGCGAAAGGGAGGTGTCGGGCGGGCACAGAGTGTGATTCTCAGGGAAGAGCAGCGCAGATGGGGGAAGGTTTATTGCCCATGCATAAGACAGAGAGCGGTGGTGACCAGTGCCTGGGGGAGATGCTTACGAGGGTGAGGAGCCATGCTACGAATCGACAGCGTGCAGAGAGTGGGTCTGGTCAAGACATCTAAAATGGCTGCCGTGCACGACAAAAGTGTGGCATTTCAAAAAAGGCAAGATGGCGCAGACAATGTTTTTCAACACTTCCTCATTTCCTTCGAATCGAACGTTAACAGACGTTGGGGCATATTACCAAAGTTAAGCGATATTTATCGCTAACGATGCTTACCAACCAATTTTTTACCACTAAGCATCGTCAGAAATTATCGAAGATAAACCTTACTATTATCAAGGTTTATCGCAAATGCGATAATAAACGGCCGCAATGCATGAATATCGCTAAAAACTCAGCGATATTCATGCATTACCGAGCTAATACTCTTAGCCATGTTATCCACCTCCCATTGGATAACATGGCTAAGAACTGCTCAGGGCAGGTGTTACTTTTTGGAGATATTCGCGCTTAGCGCGAATATCTCCAAAAGTTGGTAATAGGAGATAGATATCTTGCATGTTGTAATGCAAGTTATTGTGGTATATGGAACTCATACCATAATCTCTCAGGAAAGCAGAAACTGATCCTTTTGGGACCGCCTAAAAAGGCCTAGGGGGTGAGGAGTACTCTACTTTGCCCCCTTTTCACGTTCCGAACTATTTTATTTTACTCTCTTCTGTAATTACACAAAATACCAGCGATAAGATGCATCGGAGACACACAGTGAGAGAAAGGAGGCCGGAGATGAAGAAGACATGTCAAATACACATTGGAGATAATATAGTGGCAGAAGGGAAGTAAATATGAGTAAACTTACCATGTAACATAAAAATGTTGCACTCTATACTATAAGTCTCATTTTATACTACAATCACTTCGCTACAACCTCATAAATTAAAAATAAAAATAAATAATGTCTCAAACAATTTTTGATTTCTAAATATAAATTTATTCTTCAGAATTTTCTAAATTTGAAACAACTAGTAACATGTCCTCATCAGTAATTTCCTCTTCAATCATCTCATCTGGAATCTCCTCATTAAAAGTCTGCAATGATGATTCTTGTAACTCTATGGTCTCCAAACACTCGATAAATTCGCCATCAAGAGATTGATCAAAAAAATCATTCAAGTCATCTCCTCCTTCTGACAATATTTCATTATTGGTGCTGTCCATTTCAATCAATGTAGTGGAATCATTCAAGTCATCTCCTCGTGACAATATTTCATTATTGGTGCTCTCAATTTCAATCAATGTAGTGGAATCATTCAAGTCATCTCCTCCTTGTGACAATATTTCATTATTGGTGCTGTCCATTTCAATCAATCTAATGGAATCATACAAGCCATCTCCTCCTTGTGACAATATTTCATTATTTGTGCTCTCAATTTCAATCAATGTAGTGGAATCATTCAAGTCATCTCCTTGTGACAATATTTCATTCTTGGTGCTGTCCATTTCAATCAATCTAATGGAATCATACAAGTCATGTCCTCCTTGTGACAATATTTCATTATTGGTGCTCTCAATTTCAATCAATGTAGTGGACAATTCAAAAGAAATTGCCACGGTCTCTTCATTGTGAGCCATTATATTTTGAAATTGCTTGCTGTAAATTGCAGAAAAAAATAATCACTTTAATTTATCGTTTTTAGTAATACATAATATAAAACTAACTTCATCAAGTATTTAGTATAACAGAAGGACTGCAAATAAATAACAGAAAACATTTTTCAAATTATCTTCAAGTGTACAACATAGTTCCCCTTACAAATTAACAACTCACCTTTTTAAAAGTAGCAGAAGTGTTAGTACTGTGTAAATCAAACACCAGAAATTCACCACCAAAAATTCCTCACAAATGTACCTCAGACAGTAGTATCACAAAATGGCTGTGGTTTCCTCTCATTTGACATATATACATAACCAATTAACTTTCATCACACACAAATACAAAACCAAAGTAACATTTTAATTGGTTCTAAATTTCAACACTTTCAAATGTGTTTTCCCCATGCAATTTTCCATAGGACATTTACATACGTCTACAGCCTGAATGGCTGAACGGAATTACACCAAACTTGGCAAAATGGTACATCAAACCTAAGAGGTCAGGAAGGATCTACTATGCCCCCTTATGGTCATTTCCCCCTTCGCTTTGGCCTCCTCTTGTCTCTCAATCCTACCGAGGGACAAGATGGCGGCCGCTACGGACTGTTTGGAATGTTGACAGACGCCGGAGAACCAATCAGCTTCGCAAAGCTCCGTAACGCGAAAAGTACGCGAAGCGGAGCGCTGTTACAGATATATATCTTTTTTTCAACGTTAATTTCTCAAAATCCACTGGAGCACATATATTGAGACCTAGCAAAGGCACATCGGGCTACCAGTCCCTAATATTTTGCCAAGTTTCGTGCAAATCCATTCAGCCGTTCGATTATTATTATTTTGTTTTTTTTTTGCCCCGCGGGGCCCTTTTAAAACCTCCACATCAAACCTAGGGGGTCAGCGAGGATCTACTATGCCCCCTTATAGTTATTTCCCCCTTTGTTTTGACCTCCTCTTGTCTCTCGATCCTACCGAGAGACAAGATGGCGGCCGCTACGGACTGTTTGGAATGTTGACAGACGCCGGAGAACCAATCAGCTTCGCTTCACAAAGCTCCGTTGCGCGAAAAGTCCGCGAACCAGAGCGCTAACCGGTCCGCTGTTACAGATATATATCTTTTTTTAAACGTTAATTTCTCAAAATCCACTGGAGCACATATATTGAGACCTACAAAAGGCACATCGGGCTACCAGTCCCTACAATTTTGCCAAGTTTCGTGCAAATCCATTCAGCCGTTCGGGCTAAAAGTGAGGCCAACCGCCCTATGGAAAACTCAATGTTAAAAACACGTTTTGGGACCCCCTTTTTTTCTCGGCCCCCACTGGACGAACCCCCCCCAAATTTTCAAGGGCTGCTCAGAAACAAAATGTGCCATTTTCCTGAAAATTTCAGCCGATTCCGTCCACAAACGCCAAAGTTATTAGACATAGAATTTTCAAAAAACCCATAGAGAAAAAATCCTAACTATATATACCTACTGGCGACCGCCAGTAGGTAATATATACATATATATATATATATATATATATATATATATATATATATATATATATATATGAAATAGCAAACGCCCTGGAGCTTGGAGGCGCACTCGACGATTCTCTCCCTTCCAGGCTGTAAATGCTGCCTGCTGGACAAAGTGCATGTTTCATTTAAATTGTTGCCTACGCGTTTCAGGGCCATAAGCCCCTTCTTCCTGGGCATTAAACGATACACATGAGGTCTGCATTTCATTTCCGGCATTTTATTAAACCATACCTCCCACATGGGCGTGTCTTGCATTACACACTCCTTCGTGCATTATGGGGCATGGAGTCCTGTACGCAGAAAAAAAATTCTCTCCTTTTAGTAAGTTCATGCGTATGTTCAAAGTCATTTTCTGTATATTTCCTCTAAGTGAGTCACGTTCTTTGAAAGCAGGTTTTGTTCGCATTATGGAGAATCGTGCCGGTACCCATTCTGAGCAGTTCAGATCGTCGGCCTCAAACAGCTGGGAAATTGCAGTCCGTCCCAGTTGATGATGTTGCTGCCTCCCACGGCCAGAACACCGTGTTTAAATGAAATAGCAAACGCCCTGGAGCTTGGAGGCGCACTCGACGATTCTCTCCCTTCCAGGCTGTAAATGCTGCCTGCTGGACAAAGTGCATGTTTCATTTAAATTGTTGCCTACGCGTTTCAGGGCCATAAGCCCCTTCTTCCTGGGCATTAAACGATACACATGAGGTCTGCATTTCATTTCCGGCATTTTATTAAACCATACCTCCCACATGGGCGTGTCTTGCATTACACACTCCTTCGTGCATTATGGGGCATGGAGTCCTGTACGCAGAAAAAAAATTCTCTCCTTTTAGTAAGTTCATGCGTATGTTCAAAGTCATTTTCTGTATATTTCCTCTAAGTGAGTCACGTTCTTTGAAAGCAGGTTTTGTTCGCATTATGGAGAATCGTGCCGGTACCCATTCTGAGCAGTTCAGATCGTCGGCCTCAAACAGCTGGGAAATTGCAGTCAGTCCCAGTTGATGATGTTGCTGCCTCCCACGGCCAGAACACCGTGTTTAAATGAAATAGCAAACGCCCTGGAGCTTGGAGGCGCACTCGACGATTCTCTCCCTTCCAGGCTGTAAATGCTGCCTGCTGGACAAAGTGCATGTTTCATTTAAATTGTTGCCTACGCGTTTCAGGGCCATAAGCCCCTTCTTCCTGGGCATTAAACGATACACATGAGGTCTGCATTTCATTTCCGGCATTTTATTAAACCATACCTCTCACATGGGCGTGTCTTGCATTACACACTCCTTCGTGCATTATGGGGCATGGAGTCCTGTACGCAGAAAAAAAATTCTCTCCTTTTAGTAAGTTCATGCGTATGTTCAAAGTCATTTTCTGTATATTTCCTCTAAGTGAGTCACGTTCTTTGAAAGCAGGTTTTGTTCGCATTATGGAGAATCGTGCCGGTACCCATTCTGAGCAGTTCAGATCGTCGGCCTCAAACAGCTGGGAAATTGCAGTCAGTCCCAGTTGATGATGTTGCTGCCTCCCACGGCCAGAACACCGTGTTTAAATGAAATAGCAAACGCCCTGGAGCTTGGAGGCGCACTCGACGATTCTCTCCCTTCCAGGCTGTAAATGCTGCCTGCTGGACAAAGTGCATGTTTCATTTAAATTGTTGCCTACGCGTTTCAGGGCCATAAGCCCCTTCTTCCTGGGCATTAAACGATACACATGAGGTCTGCATTTCATTTCCGGCATTTTATTACACCATACCTCCCACATGGGCGTGTCTTGCATTACACACTCCTTCGTGCATTATGGGGCATGGAGTCCTGTACGCAGAAAAAAAAAAAATTCTCTCCTTTTAGTAAGTTCATGCGTATGTTCAAAGTCATTTTCTGTATATTTCCTCTAAGTGAGTCACGTTCTTTGAAAGCAGGTTTTGTTCGCATTATGGAGAATCGTGCCGGTACCCATTCTGAGCAGTTCAGATCGTCGGCCTCAAACAGCTGGGAAATTGCAGTCAGTCCCAGTTGATGATGTTGCTGCCTCCCACGGCCAGAACACCGTGTTTAAATGAAATAGCAAACGCCCTGGAGCTTGGAGGCGCACTCGACGATTCTCTCCCTTCCAGGCTGTAAATGCTGCCTGCTGGACAAAGTGCATGTTTCATTTAAATTGTTGCCTACGCGTTTCAGGGCCATAAGCCCCTTCTTCCTGGGCATTAAACGATACACATGAGGTCTGCATTTCATTTCCGGCATTTTATTAAACCATACCTCCCACATGGGCGTGTCTTGCATTACACACTCCTTCGTGCATTATGGGGCATGGAGTCCTGTACGCAGAAAAAAAATTCTCTCCTTTTAGTAAGTTCATGCGTATGTTCAAAGTCATTTTCTGTATATTTCCTCTAAGTGAGTCACGTTCTTTGAAAGCAGGTTTTGTTTGCATTATGGAGAATCGTGCCGGTACCCATTCTGAGCAGTTCAGATCGTCGGCCTCAAACAGCTGGGAAATTGCAGTCCCAGTTGATGATGTTGCTGCCTCCCACGGCCAGAACACCGTGTTTATATATCCACAACGAACTCCTTGGAAACACAGGAGACAGACCACAGGACCAGATATTAAATTTCTCCGTTTATTTGCTCAGTTCAGTGATAGAGTGCATATATATATAACGCTAGACGTAACTTCCTTATATACCAGTATTAATCATGATGATGGTCTGAGGGCGGTGAAACATTATTTGAAGCGTAGACCTGCATGCATGTTACAGCACAACAATATGGTCAGTGAGATGACAGAGATCTGCCTCAGAAGCAACTTCTTCTTGTTTCAAAAACAGGTATTCCAGCAACTGAGGGGAGTTGCCATGGGGGCCTGCTTCTCCCCAAGCTATGCCTGTCTGCATATGGGGCTTTGGGAGGAGCAGGTCCTAGCAAGAACCTATGAGAGCACCATGGCTAATAACATCATAGCCTGGTATAGGTTCATTGATGACCTTTTCATCGTTTGGAGGGGGTCAGAGGAAGGGGCAGCTAGGTTCATAGCCGATATCAATGTCAATGATTTGAACCTACAATTCACGGGCCATGTTAGCAGCACGAAGGTTGCCTTTTTAGATGTAGAGGTGAGCATCATGAATGGCAGGTTAGTGACTGACCTACATCGCAAGTCAACAGCAGGAAATACGGTGTTGCACGCCACCAGCCACCACCCAGCGCATCTGATTCGCAGCATCCCCTATGGGGAGATGCTGAGAATCAGGAGAATCTGCAGCACAAACGATAGCTGTGAGAGAGCACAGAAAGCCAGCAGTAAAAGGTTCATTGAAAGAGGCTATTCGCAACCAATGGTGGAGGATGCCATGAGGCGTGCCAATTTAACTGCAGGGCACAGTCAATCAGCGGATGCTGATCCGGCACTAACCTTGGAGATGGAGTCTGGACAACCTAGATTAATAACGGCATATAGCAGACAGCACAAAGCAATATTAAACTTCATTCGCAAAAACTGGCAGGTGGTCAAGGGTGATCCGGTTATTGGGGGGACCCTTGCCAATAGACCGGCCATAACATACAGTAGAGCCAGGTCTATGAGCGACATGTTAGTGAAGAGTAGCCCGGAGGTAGCCAATGACAACTGGCTAGGGAAGAGCAAGGGCTTCCTCAAATGTGCGATCTGCAAGGCATGTAAGATAGGCAAGAATAGAACTACCTATACTACTGCCTTCAATAATGAGGTGAAAGAAATTAAAAAGAAAATCACCTGTCAATCAGACTTCGTCATCTACGTGTTGAAATGTGCTTGTGGCCTGCGCTACGTGGGCAGCACGAAGTTGCAGGTTCACAAGCGCATTCTTCAGCACCTTAGAGCGGTTACCAACAAGGATGAAGCTTACCCTGTTGCCAGGCATGTTAACACTTATCATGGGAAAGACACAGGATGTTTGCAGTACTATGCCATTGATATGGTCCCGCCACTGCGTAGAGGCGGGGATAGAGAGGCCCAGCTGCGAGTTCTAGAAACTCGTTATATACTGGAGTTGAATTCCAAAACCCCGAACGGTTTGAATCAAACAGAGGACTTACATTCTTGTCTTTATTAAGGATTTAATTATACAAACCGTCTGGGCCTCTAGACTATGAGTTGCTGCAAAGAGAACTAAGATGCAAATGAGTCGGACATGTAGATAGTCGTCCTCCGAGTTTTAACTCTGTTTTATGGTGGTGGGAACAACAATAATATATTGTTTCACTGGGTAATAGGGTTTTGTTTATCATAATTATGATTGTGATAAAGTCTTTTTTTAGTGCACCAGCTGTTGAACCCATGATATGGCAGTGTGGAGGCAGTGGTTATATGTAGCACAAAACGCCCACTCGGGCACAATTTTGAAAAAATGGTCCATACTATGTGTTCCCTATTAGATGAATGAGGTCTTTCCATTTGCGTGGTTTGCACACAATACAGCAAATTTGCACAATATGTAGAAATTGTATATATGTATATTCTTTTATACGATTTTAACCTGCTATATATGAATTGTTTAGTCCCTTAATTGATGATGTATCTTAATCAATTTATTTATATGGAAATGACCTTATTGTATGAGTGGGAACAATGAATTGAACAAACGCAAAGAAGGAACTACTATCCCTTTTAAAGTGTTAAGTTTTCTATTTTTAAATCCATAGTTAAAAGTGCAGTACTTTTGGACCATACAACGTTGTTTAGAAATGGACAAATCTTGTTGTATAAATGCTACTGAACCAGGCTGAAGTCTGTTTTTTTTTTAATTTCCACAGGCTATGGCGTCAGCTGACTGTGTATTAGCACTTTAAAAATGATGGGTGTACAATCAGACCATGTCATGTGATCAAGGGGCGGAGGTCCCGAAACGCATCATGGCGGCGTGTTCTCTGCACAAAGGATGGAATAAACTTTAATATTTGCAAACTATCCGTGTGGGTCCGGTTTCGTTGTTGTTCTGAGGGTGATTCTTCGGGACTTGGCGGAGTTCGTGGCATATATATATATATTCACTGAAAAGACCATAGGTTATAGACCATATATAGTTAGGAATTAGCATTTACAAAACCTTGAAAATTCACTGAAAAAACCATAGGTTATAGACCATATATAGTTAGGAATTAGCATTTAGAAAACCTTCTTTTACTCACACAAAACCATTGAAATTCCATATATAGTTAGTTGCACTAACTATATATCGCGCACCCGCAATCCACTGCTGATGATGTCACATATTACATCATTCATGACATGGTCAGTGACATCACTGATGACATCACTGATGACATCTCAAATGACATCACTGATGACATCACTGATGACATCTCATTTGACATCAATGACCACATCACTGATGATATCATTCATGTGACAATACAATGCATCTCCTCACATTTTAATATAACCTCTGTTTCACCCAGTGTTAAATACAGAGTATAATTTTTGAAACCATTGACACACCAATACTAGTTACTACATACGCACTCACTGATTCCTATGTCTACACACACATTCACTCATTCACCCATACAATCATTCATACATACAATCACTCATCTTTACAACACTATCATATGCACTCATACACCTATACAGACACTCACAGTCTGCCACTCATCCATGGAGTTACTCACACACCTAGTCAGTCCTGTAAAGAATCAATGACACTTCCATTTTCTTGTCTATACAGTTAAACATAGAGCACCTTACATTTTCAAACATATACTAACACATACTTACCTTCTTATACAATCATTGATACAAGTACACATTGATCTGCACAGAGTCACACACCTCCCAGCCAGCCACACACACACTCAGTCTCCCATACAAATACTTGGACAATCAATCAGTAACCCATATAGTTAATCATATAGCTACTGATCAACACATGCAGCAGTTTACAGAACAACAGACATAATGATGCACAAATTAAGACAGTTTAGTCACTAACCCATGCACTCAGTGAGACACATTTAATCACTCACTCATACATTCAGTCATGCACCTACTAAATCCTTTGTCCAGACACTTATACTTCCACTCATTCTTCAATATGTAAGACACATTTTAACTTTACAGAAACATACAGTCACTGGATGTTGTCATCAGTGATGTCATCAGTGATGTCATCAGTGATGTCATTTGAGATGTCATCAGTGATGTCATCAGTGATGTCACTGACCATGTCATGAATGATGTAATATGTGACATCATCAGCAGTGGATTGCGGGTGCGCGATATATAGTTAGTGCAACTAACTATATATGGAATTTCAATGGTTTTGTGTGAGTAAAAGAAGGTTTTCTAAATGCTAATTCCTAACTATATATGGTCTATAACCTATGGTTTTTTCAGTGAATTTTCAAGGTTTTGTAAATGCTAATTCCTAACTATATATGGTCTATAACCTATGGTTTTTTCAGTGAATTTCATTGGTTTTTTAACAGCTAATATCTGTAGCTGTAAAATGTATTCTTCTTTAAATCCAAAAATATATTTTATATGTTTATGAATAATTTTTTTTTTAAATATTTTTTTTTCTTCGTTCCCGCTTCGCGAATCGGGAAGCTTCCCGTTAGCTGACCTTGATGCCGCGAAATAGACCGCGAGCCGGTAAACGTTTCTTTACCGCAACTGCCGCGTTAGAAAACAACATCGTGACGCCTCCCGTCCGCATGACGTTTCACGTTGTCGCGTGATACGTCATATGACGTGCTACGTTAGCGAACTGGTACGCGAAGCGAGTCGCAAAGCGCAGGTTTCTGGAAGCAAACCGGGAGGCCCTGCAAAGCGCTTAACGTAAACACAGCAGGTCATGTGACTTGGTAATAACACTTTTCATTGGTTCATTTCACTTTTGGTTTCCTAATGATGTAAGACTAGGTCATATAATCTAAAATGAACACTTTTCATTGGTTGAGAACTCTTGTTTTTCCCAAATGATGAAAATCCCTCCTTCTTTCCTCACTCTGACTTTCATCATTGTGAGAGAAAGACCCTTTGTTACCAGTGAGCAATGGCTTCTTTAGTAGCTTCAGCTGGTGCTTCCCCACCACCTCCACCACATCCAAGGAAGAGTGGACCACCTGCTCAAGTTATAATTCAACAAGAAGAGGAAGAAGAGGAACAGGACGACGAGCACGAAGAGAGGCAGTTTTTGCCTGAGGAGCCCAGGACGTCTCACCGGAAAGAAAACTTCATTTGGCAATTTTTTAAAATTCCCAAAGGTCAGAAAAAAGTAAATGCAAGATACGTAACTTGCCTTATATGTCAAGATAGACTGTCCAGAGGGACCGAGAAAAAATACAGTTTCGGAAACTACACAATGCATCGCCATATGACTAGGTGGCATCCTAACAACTACAGTGCTGCACAGTTTCGGAACGACCTAGATAATCTCCCTATTATGGCCAGAAGATCTGTTGTACCAGAAGTAACGGGACCAGAGGGCAGGGAGACGGTGCCAAATATACAAATGAGATTTGGTGAAGTAAAACACGTCTGCGTACATTGCAATGGATTCATTTGCTACGGAGAAAGAAGCATCACTCTGATCAACAGAGCTATTGACTATCATATGCAAGTTTGTACGAAACGCCCAAAATAATAAATACTTTTTTTTTGTTTTGTTGCTCCTGTTGAGCCCTTTACAATGAATCGTTTTCATTGCCCCCTCCAAGAAAAACCCAAAAAAATATAAAACTGTTCAGAAAAATTCAAAAAAAGTAAAAAAATGTTCAGAAAAATAATGAAAAAATATAAAACAACAAAAACAATAAAAAAAAAGTTCTTTTCAGAACTACCTCCCCGTTATTAAAAAATTGGTACAATATTTGGAACTGTGCCAACCTCTATTTCTCGTAGTTCGCTTCCCAGTTCGCTCGCGGGTACGCGAACCGGAAGTGAACCAAAAATCTTTTTTTTTAAAAAGAACAGTAAGTATAAGGGAAGGAAACAGACACTTATGTTAAAAGAAAGACAGCTATAAGGGAGTAAACTAGAGATACTATTACCCGTAATCCACTGCTGATGATGTCACATATTACATCATTCATGACATGCTCAGTGACATCATCAGCAGAGGATTGCGGGTTTTTTGGCAACGTGCCTTATCCACGGTTTAATAACGCTGCCTTTTGCTTTATATAAGTTTTCAAATTGTATGAAATATATACCAATAGGTCGTTATAAACCTTTAGGTAGTGCTTTTCTTCATGAGGTCTGGTCGCTTCCATACACATACAGATGTTTCAAAGATGATCAAGAAGTTTATCTGAATGGAGAGGAATGCACTGAGACGCCACATCATTCACTAATGTGTAGGCACATACAGTTACACGGTTCATGCAACAAACACCGACCAAATATGGCTTGCGTGTTGCAAGGCACGCCAGTTCCTGCTATCATCCCCACGTTCAAGTTGTTGGAAAATGGTAGTTATTTGATGCTCAATAATGAAGATTGTTCTGGGTTAATTAAAAGTATTCCTTTTATCGTAACAGTAAGTGAACGGGTTATTTGCTGCAGAAATGTTCTATTTCCTCCCACACATGAACATAGGGAGTTTTCAATCTCGCCACAAATACCAACCTTGGGAGCAGATTTCAACGGCATGGCAAGAATAAGAGCTCTTTTGTCTCAGAGAGAGGTGGCCTTGAGTTCGGCCCGTGAAACTTTCGTGCTTCACATAGCGAACACCCGTACAGAGGTGCAGACCCTTTTCAATACAGATTTGCCTTTCCATTTCAGCAAGATGGTTCGGACTATCTTTAACGCGTCCTCCACAAAGGCCCTGGCGCACTTTTTTAAAGTTGTTACCAGTGGTCTCGTGACTTCATTTGAGAAAATCTTTGCAGTCATCCCTGCTTTCTTTCATTCTATTTTTTCCACTCTGCTTCGTGGATTCCCATTTTTACTTGCATTACCAGCGGACGCTCTTGTGCTTTTTTACATTTTTAAATATGGATGTCCCTCCTGTGCAAGCTCCCGCCCTGCAGCTGCTGACACTGTTCCGCAATCGCATGCTAGAATATTATGGCACAATGCCGTTGGCGATATTAAGCACGGCATATGGATTATCTTTTCGATTCTCCTACTTCACCTGTGTCCAGCCTGTATTTCACTGCCTGACCTGTGATTTCGATTGGGCCATTGATTTGTGTCTCTGCGGACCGGTTTCTCCTGACGTCGACTTTAATCAGCTGATGACTCCTATCATTACTCACGAGTTGGTTTGTCCTGGCGAAAGGATTATGGCTGTGGCATTGATGCATGGACTAATTGGTCCCTGGAATTTACTGGCGGCAACACAGTCTTTCTTGGAACAGAGCTTTCTTGAAAACCCACCGAGCTGTCCTCTGATGGTGATAGAGGATCCGGTGCTGGGAGAGCACGTATGTTCTTTTCCGCTTTTAAATTGGATGGCTGAACTCTTTTCGGATGAAGACGGTGACTTCCTATTGGAGGCTGTTGCAGCTTATTTTGCATACACAGTTATGTCATAGACCTTTTTCATGTTTGATATGCTGAGTACTAGCATTTCATTGACAATTCATTGACTTATTTGTCAAGTTTTTATTATTTAGCTTGCCTATTGGCTTAAGACTCGATAAAGTACTTGGCTGTTTTATTTTTCTCTAGCATTAAATTTTCCTAGTTTTTAATGCTTTACCTTGCGGACCGTCCACATATAAACTTGCAATCTGCTCTCATGAGATGGCACTTCTATTATCTTATTCAGTTCGTTTCCGGATCATGGGGAGGTGTCATCTAGGTCCTGGATATCTTTACACCGTGTTAAGTTAGCATGGGCTCATTACCGGTTTAAACGCCATTTTTCCTTTTTTGCAACTTCTGCACACGACACTTAGTTGTTGCTTTAGCTTTCAACCTAGTAGTTCATCGTGGTTTACATGAGAATAATATGTTATTGCTCTACTATCTGCTTTGCTTGTTAAACTATATCTGTACAGCGAGTGCTGAAGTTTCAAGAACAACACGATACAGAATTGTTATGAGGTCTGATCTCCACGACTTCATACTCATAACATAAGTGCAACTTCTGCCAATTCTGGGCATGAGGCGGGTTTTATATTGCTTTGCCGAACACACATACACAACAGTTGATGCGGTTCACATGAAGAGAGAGCTGGTGTATGCTGATGTGATTCCTTCAAATCTAAGACACTAAAGTATGGGCACGCCCTAAACCAACACAAAGAGACCTTCTTAGCAAATAATATAATATGTGTATTAGGGAGGGTGAGATATAAGCAGCCGCGGGCCGTGGAGGGAGTTACGGTGGGGCAGGGAGGCGGGGAGGGGGAGGGGCAGGGTGGAGCCCTCTCCACCCTGCCCCTCCCCCTCCCCGCCTCCCTGCCCCACCGTAACTCCCTCCACGGCCCGCGGCTGCTTATAAGTGTTGCTAACTCTTATTCATTTACAGCATGTTAACATACTGTCACCATTCGCTTTTTATGTACTAGTAACTATGCTGGTAATTTTGCTACTGATAATATGTGTACTTGTATTATCTAAGATACTACGCCTGAGAAGACGGCATTAGTAAATAAACATTTCAAATACACATGTGTTCTTCTTAACTCCATGTTCTGGTTTCTAAGAAATATATAACGACCGACTGTTCATGAGTTCCACGTATCCTGAGGTACTATAAGTTCATATTCTGGATTGTCTAAACATTGAGAGTTTGTTATATCCAATGTGACACTGTACCTAGCTTGCTAAGGGGTTTTTGATTACTAAGGTGAGTTTTGGGACACCCTAATTCGCGAGGTTCCAATCCTCTGTCCACAGTTCTGTGTGAGAACAGAAACCCTGCGACAGGGGCACCCCCGACCCTTGCTGGAGCTTCATCACACTTGCGATACAACTCCAGCAATGCGCCACCTTTACGGCACAGATACATCACGCATCTGTGCTGTTTTTGCCCCATGATGCGCCGCATTGTAAATGCAGCACACCATAGGTGACGGAACAGCGGCACAGAATGACTAACACATCCCTGGTGATGCGCCAGTCATCATAAATCTATCCCTATGCTTCTTATCTTGTTAGAGATGAACCGCCATATGTATCATCAAAGTTTTTTGCATTTCCTAAATAGCGAACTTTAAGGAATAAATAGCGATTCTTTACCATTCCTAGTTTGCGATGAGCTATTTGCTAATTACAAATTACCCATTCATTTCCTTCATTTCCATAGGGCGGTTGGACTCACTTTTAGCTCGAACGGCTGAATGGATTTCCACGAAACTTGGCAAAATTGTAGGGACTGGTAGCCCGATGTGCCTTTGCTATGTCTCAAGATATATGCTCCAGTGGTTTTTACGAAAATTAACTTTGAAAAATATATATCGGGCTACATTGGCCTATATATATGTTGGAGCCCAAATGTAGCCCAATGAAGCCCAATGAAGCCCAATGTAGCCCAATGTAGCCCAAAGATGGCCGCCAGAGACAAAAAAAACAAATGTAGCCCAAATATCAGCCAGATGTAGCCCAACTATAGCCCAGTGACAGAATGACCAATCAGCTTCGCAAACCTCCGTTACGCGAAGCGGAGCGCTGTTACAGATATATATCTTTTTTTGAACGTTAATTTCTCAAAATCCACTGGAGCACATATATTGAGACCTAGCAAAGGCACATCGGGCTACCAGTCCCTAATATTTTACCAAGTTTCGTGCAAATCCATTCAGCCGTTCGATTATTATTATTATTATTTTTTTTTGCCCCGCGGGGCCCTTTTAAAACCTCCACATCAAACCTAGGGGGTCAGCGAGGATCTACTATGCCCCCTTATTGTCATTTGCCCCTTCGCTTTGGCCTCCTCTTCTCTCTCGATCCTACCGAGAGACAAGATGGCGGCCGCTACGGACTGTTTGGAATGTTTACAGACGCCGGAGAACCAATCAGCTTCGCTTCAGAAAGCTCCGTTGCGCGAAAAGTACGCGTACTGGAGCGCTGCCCGGTCCGCTGTTACAGATATATATCTTTTTTTAAATGTTAATTTCTCAAAATCCACTGTAGCACATATATTGAGACCTACAGAAGGCACATCGGGCTACCAGTCCCTACAATTTTGCCAAGTTTCGTGCAAATCCATTCAGCCGTTCGGGCTAAAAGTGAGGCCAACCGCCCTATGGAAAACTCAATGTTAAAAACACGTTTTGGGACCCCCCTTTTTTCTCGGCCCCCCCTTGACGAACCCCCCCCAAATTTTCAAGGGCTGCTCAGAAACAAAATGTGCCATTTTCCTGAAAATTTCAGCCAATTCCGTCCACAAACGCCAAAGTTATTAGACATAGAATTTTCAAAAATCCCATAGAGAAAAAATCCTAACTATATATACCTACTGGCGACCGCCAGTAGGTAATATATATATATATATATATATATATATATATATATATATCACCAAACTCGTGACACTGTGTCTCCGCTTGCTTGCAGAATGACGAGGGCAGACCTTCTTAGTGCAAAAATATTTTATTTCACCAGTGTACCTTCTTGACACGTTTTAGCCGTCCAAGCGGCCTTGATCATATATATATATTTTTCTCTCCACATCCTCCGGTAACTCTCCGCGAGCTGTCCCGGGCGGTGCGAGCAGGGACACCGGAAGTCCCAAATATTCCTTCCACCAGTCGTGTTTTGATCCAGAGACGACTCGGACACCTTTTGTATGCAGAAAACTAATACTTTTAATGGCAAGTCAAAGCAACGCGTTTCAGCAATTAAGCCATGTCACGCTTCAGAAAGCTCATAGTCGCCACATTTTTGACCCCTGCAAACATGGTAATAGAAACAGGACTTCAATTTCAGTGTGTACTTCGTGTGAACAGATAACGCGGCCATTTTGAAACAGTAAAATTAGACTGTATAGTGCGTGCTATGTACACTATATACAAGAATATATACACAAACAAAACAATTTCATGGTCCGTATATTGAACCATAAATAGCTGCAATTAATCCTATATCCATACAGTGCTATATACATTTAGTATGTAACCAAAAATTAAAATAGGTTGGAATTAATGGAAACCAATAGCATGGCATACAGATAACACACTTTCTTACCATCATTGAGGTAATACACTGGAAAGAAACTTACATCCTGGTAACACTTGATGTAAGTAGTCTTTACACCTGTAATAAACATCAGGTGGGATTGCAGGCTATCCAGCACTTCTTCAAGACTCGTTCCATCTCATTATTCAATCACTCTCAAATGATCATCAGTATGATTGAATTTTGTCTATTGAACAATTTTTTTATTTTTGATGGTACCACCTACAGGCAGTCACAGGGCACTGCGATGGGCACCTGCTTCGCCCCCAGTTACGCTAATTTATTTGTGGGCTGGTGGGAGGAGCAGGTGGCCGCGCAGATGGAAGAATTTGAGAACAACGTAGCCCTGTGACTGCGATACACAGACAACATTTTCTTCATTTGGAGTGGAGATGAGCAGTCAGTGAGGAAGTTTGTTGAGAAACTCAACAATAATGAGTTGAATTTGATCTTTTCAGAGAATATCAGTACCAAAAGGATTAAATTCCTAGATGTATCTATTGTGGATGAAAACATGATTGGTGGAAGGAATGTTTATATATATGTTTTTTCAGTGATGTTATCAGTGATATCACTGACCATGTCATGAATGATGTAATATGTGACATCATCACCAGTGGATTGCGGGCGTGAGTGTTACAGTTAGCACAACTAACTATAACGGAGGAATTTCAATTGTTTTGTATGAATGAAATGTCCAGCTAACTATAACACCCCTGAAACCTCTGGTTTTTTCAATGAATTTCTAGGGGTTTTTAAAGGATAATTCCTAACTAGAACCTGCTTGAAATCTATGTTTTTTTTCAGTGAATTTCAAAGGTTTTTTAAATGATAATTCCTAACTATAACCTGCCTGAAGCCTATGGGGTTTTCAGTGAATTTCAAAGGTTTTTTTAAATGATAATTCCTAACTATAACCTGCCTGAAATCTATAGTTTTTCATTGAATTTCAAAGGTTTTTAAATGACAATTCCTAATTATAATGTTCACCACTTCCCCATATTTTCAACAAGAAGCCAAATCTGCAAAGCTACCTAAAAAAAGGCAATAGTTCCACTTACCACTAACATAATAACATCAACATTTAACTAGTGTAAGGACGTCGACTAGGTACTGCGTGAATTACATCCAACTCACACCCATATTTAAAGAGGACTATGTGATAGAGGTACTAATTAGACACTTCCGACACCCAACAAAATCACAATACCCAGCGCCACCACCAGTACAACCACCCTTCCTGAACCCTGCCACTCTACTACCTCAGAGGCAGCGCATAACAGGACAACCGACCTTCCCAAAATAATATATCCCCTCAACAGCACACTAGCTCAATGTTCAGAGACATGGCAACCAACTATGTATAAGGGAAGGAACTTGCACATCAACAATAATGTACACAATGCTAACACTACCGGTGATACGCTATACACAACTCACTACACAAACAAAAAACTTTTCTGTGTGTAGATATAATATTGATTCGTGTAGTGTACTGCATATTGAATGCAACCATATTATCTCAGACGCTAGGGAATATTTTGGTCATGTAGCTGTGTTGTCTCCACCCCCCTTGTAGCAGAAGTGGAGTAGGCGGGTCCAACGTATGCAACGTCAGCGTAAGACTATAAATACTTAGCCTATGCCTTGGGAATGGTTCACTTCTGCAAAGAAAAGAGACTCTGCCACAGCAAAGGTCCTCACCCTGCCACGTGGCTGCCGCCATGACCATGTGCCTCCTCGATGGAGGCCCATTGCGAACTCAGCGCCACAGCACCGCAGACTTATGTCGGTATCGACTACTACCTTTGATCTACAATGCGGACAGCAGTGTTCACAACTTGAATTCAGATTTGGATTTACACTACGGACAGCATTGAGAAACAATTCTAATCTATGTCTTCAGACTTTGTTAAAATAAGTGACAAAAATTATTTGTCGATATCTGTGCTGACTACTGCCTTCGATCCACAGTGCGGTCAGTAGAGTTTACAACTCGATACTAGTTGCGCATCAGCACTACAGACAACATTGAATTAAGTCTCAATTTATTTAAGGCAGAGACAATTGTACTATGTCCTCAGATTTTGTGAAAGTATGTCACAAGAAAGCATTCCTCCATGTCTGTGTCAACTACTGCCTTTGATCTACACTGCGGACAGCAGGGTTCACAACTTAAATTCAGCTTTCCATCTACACTACGGACAGCATTCAAGTTAGCCTTGATTTAAGTAAGGCAGAGACAATTTTGTTAAAGGATGCCACAAAAAACATTCCTCAATAGCTATACTGACTACTGCCTTCAAATGTACACTGCAATCAACAGAGCTTACCATTTTTATACTAGTGGTGGATCACCACTACAAACAACAATGAATTCAGTCTCGATTTATTTAAGGAAGAGAAAATTGTACTGTGTCCTCAGATTTTGTTAAAGTATGTGACAAAAAAAGCATTCCTCAATGTCTGTGTCAACTACTGCCTTCGATCTACACTGCGGACAGCAGGGTTCACAACTTGAATTCAGCTTTGCATGTACACTACGGATAGTAGGAAATTCAGCCTTGATTTATTTAAGGCACAGACATTTGCACTGTATGTATTTAAATGTTGTTAAAATAAGTGACAAAAATAATTTGTCGATATCTGTGCTGACTACTGCTTTCCATCTACAGTGCGGACAACAGGGTTCACAACTTGAATTCAGCTTTGCATATACACTACAGACAGTAGGGAATTCGACCTTGATTTATTTAATGCAGAGACAATTGTACTGCATGTGTTCTGTTTTTGTTAAAATACATGATAAAAATCATTTGTCAATATCTCTGCTGATTACTGCCTTTGATCTATAGTGCGGACAGCAGGGTTCATAACTTGAATTCATCTTTAAATCTATATTACGAACAGCATGAAATTTAGCCTTGATTTATTAAGGTAGAGATACTTGTACTTTATGTCCTCAGATTTTGTTAAAAGATGTGACACAAATATTTTCTTGATGTCAGTGATGACTACTGCCTTCGATCTACATTGTGAGGGCTCACGATTCAGGTAGAATGGCAATTGCACATGACGCATTCCAGTAGACAAGAGACATTATACAACTGCGACCCCCCTGAACCACGAATCATCGCGGAGTGTGCACACACTGAGTTCTTTCAGTACCACTAACTCACTGCACCACAAGTCATCTCCCCTTAGCCTTATTAAGGCAGAATTCACTAGGCAAAAAACATTGCTCCCAGTGAAGCCCCCCTGCACTATGCATTATTGCAGGATACGTACAAGCTCAGCTCCAAAGATACTACTAACTCAGTGCACCATAAATCATTGCAAAGAAGAGTGAACAGTTTTATGTCACAGTGAGACATACTGTCCCTTTTAAATGGAATTCATGTAGAATCCAATTGACAAAACACATTACTCCAATTACAGTGCCCCGACCACACATCATCGCAGGATACGTACACGCTAAGCGCCAAAGGTACTAGTAACTCAGTGCACGACAAACCATTGTCACATGGCAATACCAAGACTGCATTTACAAGACAAAAAACATTACTATCAGTACAGCCTACCCGGAACACGTATCATCACAGGCTCCACAGAACCTTGTTGTTTCAGGTACCACTAACTTAGTGCAAACCAAACTAAGTATGACACCTATCAAACCTATACAATATCCCTTTAGTATGCTTCCTTCAAAAACTTTTTTTATATCACTTATAGATTTAGTTGAATAATAAAATTCACGCTGCAAGTGCAAAGACACACTTCTTGTCATTGTACACTGTGGACAGGACAGGTCACAATTTGAACTATAATGTCCCTGAAACATACATATTTTGACAATGTATTCCATACATGTTCTATCTTTCATTTCAATCATTGTTACAGATGATGCAGTCCACCCTAAGTTCTACACTGCGGACAGCAGAGTTTACAACTTTAATTCAGCTTTGTATCTACACTATAGACAGTAGGGAATTCAGCCTTGATTTACTTAATGCAGAAACAATTATACCGCATCTATTCAGATTTTGTTAAAATAACTGAAAAAAGCATTCTTCTATAAATGTGCTGACTAGTGGCTTTGATGTACACTGCGGACAGTAGGGTTCACAACTTGAATTTAGCTTTGAATCTACACTACAGACAGCATCAAATTCAGCCTCGATTTATTTAAGGCAGAGACAAAAAATAGTCCTGTTGCACTGCTAGTATGCGCAAGCATCTTCAATCGCTGCATCCTGTGAACTATGCTCACAAAGAATGTAGAAGACTGCGCCAAAATTTACCTCCACCACGGCAATACCATGTACCTCTGGGGTATCACCTTCAACATCGCTACCAGACATACGTCCCCAATTTGAGAAAGTTAGAATGCACTGCGGGAAGTGCAATTGTTTAATTTTTTATGGGGCGCAATCAGTAGACCTAGTTTGCACAGCAGTTCATAGCCATCAATGCTAGTTTTTTTCCCGCTCAAAGTTCATACAGTCCAGTATGCAACAGTCAATGGTTTGAGTGCAGCCTGTTCAGACCGGGCATCATCGCAGGGTGAGCACACGATAAACACTAGACGTACCACTAACTCAGTACACCATAAATAATCGCATCGTGGCCTAATTGAGGCAATAATCAGTAATCAAAAGACATTCTTACCAGTGCGGTCTGCCTGAACCACGCATCATAGCAGGCTCCACACAAACCCCCCCTACCCCAGTGCACCACAACTCATGAACCCTTTACAAAAGAATCTTCTGTGTATTATTTCACATACAGAACTCCTACCTTTGTACAGCAGAAGTCATAAAATGTTTATGATTGAATATCTGTGTATGGTATCATGATTACTATTCTACTTGTTACCAACAGCAATGTAATAAAATGGAATCGAGCACACGTGCCCGTACCCAATTCAATTATATATCTGTGTCTATGTATTTATTTTGTTTGTAAAATGCTGCCCCTGCACCCTACCACATTATATTGTGCTATAAATAGGGAATGCAACCATCTTGCCTCTGACACTAAGTGTGGGCTATTCCTCCTATTTTTTTAGTTTTTTAGAATATTTAAATAGCGCAAAGTCAACTCAAAACTATATTAGCAATTTACATGAGCACCGTATTTACTGTACATTTTCAGGCACGTGTAGATTACGTCATTTCTCTACAATAACAAGATGTGGACGCAACTCCGAGCCTCGAACACTGATTTCCAGCACCAAGTTCGACAGTATACCCGAATGACCACATACGTATATATATTAGCTGCCCATCATGTGCCAAAAACTACATCCTAAAGCTTTCATACCCCTGTATTACTACAGCTACAACACCCTACTGAATGTACAACAAACATTCATATTCGCAGAAATGCGTCATGTTCACCATCTTTTATGTGTGCAACTATGTATGAATATAGGGTCAGGGATACCCCGTAACTTCCATATTGGCCATGTTGTGGGGTTTTACAGATATAATGACACATTTGCGTTTAAGACCCGGGTGACATCAGCACTACAACACGAACACCCAAATCACTTGATTTCTCATATAGCTTACGGCGGAACCACTCCCATAGCTCCGGAATCATCGTTCACAGCCTCGCACAGCACTGGAATTCGTTAGTCCAGCCCACTCCGCTTACGCTCCCAGAAAAACACAACAACGCTATATGCCCCAGATTTCCATTGTAGTGATTTCTTAGTTCCAGGTCTAGTTGTCAGAACGGCACACACACACTCCCTCATGGCTGGTATACAGCCACACCACACCCATCCAGCGCATGCTTTACTACACACGTGACTCTACCAATAAAAAAGACGAGGCGCATATGCTCTATGCCATTTTAGAGTTGCTCCCATCTCAAGCGCTGTGATGGCCCGTCCTAGTGGTTCAGATGCCTCATGTAGGCCCGAACCACTGAGCAGGGGGCCCACCACTATGTGCGTTGCCTCTTTGGTCACTGAGTTAGTGGTACCGCAAGTCTGAGCGGGTGATGAACCTGCGATGAACATAGGTGCACGAGTATGTCCTTTGCCATAGTGATATCAAGACTCAGCACCAAATGTGAGACTTCTTGGTGGCAGAGCAGGAGTGCATGATGTACAATGTACCATGTCCGCAAAAAAGGTGAGCAGTGAGGCCTGGGTGCGCAGCAGAGGGAGTAGATGGGGTGTAGCAGATGGGATACAAAAAGGCGACGTAGTGATTTAGGCGTACACAGTCTTATATACTGTATCTTTTTGCATTTGTATTTTTTCTTCCTTTAGCAGGAAAGTTTTTATAGTCGGTCAAAAGTCTGTCGCTCGTGATGATTGAAACCACATGTCACTGCGCACCACTTGTTTTCACAACCGGATAGAAAACATTACTACTCTAATAATTCTTCATAAATTGAAGCCCATTAAACAAGTTAAAATTGTACAAATAGTTGTATTTTTAAGGGCGATGTTATTCTACTCCACATTAACATAGCGACAATTACCAATCATAACATCTTTCTTTTACTATCTAAATGTAGAGCTTCAGGGTGCACTATGTCCCGGCACGTGGTGGAAGACACACAGGTGACAGAAAGGTGAGCTGCGAATATTCTTTATAGTCACTCTCTCACTTCCTCTCTCCTTTGATAAACAAATGACGCACAATCTTATCTTATCTTCCTTTCTAACAGGTTGTGTTTCACAAATTGTGACCCCCCCAACACCTCCAAAGCTCAACGTTTGAGGATTCTGCGATGATGTGTGGCCATCGTAACAATGCATAAGAAGGCTGCTTCGACACGTGGTGGACCTTCTTTGAATCACACTGATGGCACAAGGTGAGCAAAGAAGCTTGTTTCCGAAGCAACAAGAAGTCACCTGTGTGGGTAGAGAGAGTGGATAGTGTGCAGCAGTTGACTGCATAGGAATGTACAATTACCTCTGGGCAGTGAGAAAGGATAGGTTGCAACAGTCTGAGTGCGCAAGAGAAGGCACTCACCTCCGGACTCTGGGAGTCAATGGGGTGCAACAGTCTTGGTACGCAGTAATGAGAACTCACCGTCATGCAGTGGGAGTGCATGGGGTATAGTACTCTGGGAGAAAAAGAGCGCACAGACACCACCTTGCAGTGAAAGTTGATGTAATACAGTATCCTGAATGTCCAAAGACATAAAGCAGAAATAAACTTGTGCAGTTGTATGTACTCTGCTATTACTAACTCTATACTATCTTCAAATCACTAAACTTGAGGGTGCACTATGAACCGGCACGTGCTTGGCCACACAACGGAGGCAAAAAGGTGAGCTCCGAAGATTTTCTCCAGTATTAACACTACCTCTCCTGTTCCATCTATTACTTTCTCTCTCTCACACACTATAAATGCAGTTTTTTCTCTCTTTCTCTCTCTCACGCTCTCTCACATTGTTTCTATTTCTTTTTTAAAGTTATGGATGCTGCTGTCCACTCTGCTGATAAAGAAAATCAAGGCTGAATTTAATACAGTCTGCAGTGTAGAACCAAATCAAAATTCAAGTTGTGAACTCTGTTCTCCACAGTGTTTACACAAGGTAAGCAGAGCGGCCTAGATACACAATGCCTCCAATATAATGGGTTTGAAATAAACGATATTGTCCTGCATAATGACATGATCTCTCACGTAATTCTGTCTCATCTCTGAATCATTTTAAAGACCTGTTGGTCCATACTGTAAATCTGACGCAGTAGGCACTTCCCTACAGACACCTCTTCAAAGTGGGCTTATAAGAGAGGTGGAATGTATCAGACACACTGCAGACATGCAAATAACCAAATATTGCCATGTGTTACTTTAATTTGTGAACTTTGACCTCATTCAGTCACATTGATCTACTTTTAAACACTTATTCTCATTTTTGTTTTGCAGGTTACCTACCCTCCTTCCATTGGAGTCCATCTCACATTTTGTTTATTATATTGTTATGTTAAAGTTATGTTTCTAGTTATTTATTATATTGTTATCTTAAAGTTACTTTTCTAGTTATTTGTTGTTGTTTTAATAAAAGGTAATAACAAATATATATATACGTCTTCTTTTTCTGACAACATTTCACTATTATTTAGTGTGATAATCATATGCTTAGAAAACATTAAACAATTAAAAATAGAAATGATGTTTATAACTAGAAGTATAATACTGAGGCTAACTCTTTACCAGCTCTTTACCAGAGTCTGTAGCTGCGATAAACAGTTCCTATGGAAAATTTTAAAACCTCCAACATAGTAACTATTTAGATTAGCAGCATTGTGTGGTGAACTTGTAACCTGTGTGCTCACTTAAGTGTTCCATGAACTGTTACTATGGTAACAGGCAGTAAGCAGTTTGGGGGTAGGGTTGAAAGGTGCCGGCTGTACAGAAACCGTTATATTAACCCAGGATCCTCAGAGAGGAAAGCAAACTAAGACAGAACACTGTGTTGCAGATTTACAAGCCCCTTGCTCACTTTTGCGTCACTTTTCCCATGTTAAAAATGATGTAATAGTGGCGCAAGGGACTTGTAAATCTGCCCCTATGTACATTCTGAGCAAAAGAAGTACACAACTCTTCAAATTCTTTATCGATCACAATTAGACAGCGTTGCTTCACGATTCACAATGCACTTCACTAAATACTACATGGCTATTTAAATGTGAGATGGGATTGTCGACATGACAAAACGTAAGGGCATATTTACAAGGACAGGATTAAAATTATCGCCGCTTTAACGGCAGCAAACTACAAGTAAAACGGCGATAAGGGACTTCAAAATCCTTTGTTATCTTACCGGAAAATATTTTCAACATTGCTGTTTGCTATGCAAGAATGAGAGCCGAGGCTCTCGCCCTGCCATAGCAAACTTGAGGGCATATCATCAAGGACAGCGTTAAAATGTTCTGGTGTAAACCTAGGCTTCTTTTGGAATTCTCACAAATTCTCAAAAGCCTATTATGAAGCCATTATGGCCACTTTAAGGACACTTTCCTAACGCTAAAGCCACGATAATTTTAACACTGTCTTTGTAAATATGCCCCCACTATCGTGAGAAATACAGCAATAATTTATGTTCGCAAGTGAAAAGCTTATTAATATAAGACTGTGGACTTTAACATATCAATCCACCTCGCATATTAAACATGCTTAAGTCTACTTCAGAATAGATGTTAGGATCCGACAAAAACCGCAATTAGCGAGAGTTTTCCTATCAGTCCTCTAATCCAGGGCCGCCTTGTAAATACAACGCTATTGTCATACCTCCCCTCTTTCTTTTTATATTCTCATAGAAACACCTACCTTGCACTGAGAACACCTACATTGCAACTCATTGGAGATTCGATCCGAGCCCTTAGCAAACCGGTTGCTTACATACATTAATGCATCTTAGCGTCACCTAGTAAATAGGGCGATATAATGTTCACCGCATTTTTGGCTTTTTAAAAAAGCATTGTGGCAAAATGCCACTTGTTAATATGCCCTCAAGTTTGCTATGACACAGCGGGAACCTCGACTCCTGCCCTGCCATAGCAAACAGCAGAGACCCGGGGGTAGAAACCCCGAGACACAGAAGGAGCCGCTCCTGGGGGGTGGTGTTCCCCAAGGTTTTCGACTGCTCCAGAATGGAGACCAGGCGGCCCCCTCTCAAAATATAAAAAGCCCCGGAGGGTGGTAATCATCGGGGCTTAGATGGACCTTTAAGCTCCCTCACCCATTTATTTTGTAGCACTGAGGAATCGCTGTCCCCCTACAGGGCCCCTCTGGACCCCCATCAAATGCAATATTTTAGAACCCGGGATTTGGCCCTCCCAAGTAGCTATTTTTTAAACAAGCACAGGAACCCCCGCTTTGTTTTTATTTTTATTATGGCAGATCCATGCACCCAACACACATTTCTCTGTTTTTCCCCCAAAAAATACATTTTGTGGGACCCCCAAGCAGGTTTAGATGATCAAAATATTTCTTACATGCCTCCTTTATACGTGTTGAACACTTGTCCCACTATTTTCTAGATCCTCGCTTCTACCTAGGCACAAAATGGCTGCCAACACTTCCTGATTTTGAATGTTGACAACCACTTGACAGTCAATTAGCACGTGATCGGGACGGTGCACTTAAGAGTGCGCGCAACATGCACGGATCCACCGAGGCCATAGATATATATGAACTTTTAATTGTAATTTTCTCAGGAACTACTGAACGGATTTACACCATTTAAACAAGAGTCTGAACCAAAGACTACCATTTTGCCAAATTTGGTGTAATTCTGTTTAGCCGTTCGGGCTGTAGACGCGATAAATGGTTCCTATGGAAATTTTCATGGGGAAAACACGTTTTGGGACCCCCTTTTTTCTCCGCCCCCGCTTCAAATGCAACATTTTAGACCCCGGGATTTCTCCTTCCCACGTAGCTAATTTTTAAACAAGCACAGGAGCACACACTTTGTTTTTATTTTTTTTACGGCTGATCCATGCACCCAGCGCGCATTTCTCTGTTAAAAAAAAAATCTTTTTTTGGGCCCTAGGGGTCCTTGTGGGACCCCCTAAGCAGATCTAGAGGGTCAAAATATTTCTTACCTGCCCCCTTTATACGTTTTGAACCCTTGTTCCACTAATTTCTTGATGCTTGCTTCTAACGAGGCACAACATGGCTGCCAATACTTCCTGGTTTCGAATGTTGACAACCACTTGACAGCCAATCAGCATTCTGTGCGGGATCGGGACGGTGCGCTTATAATCCGCGCAAGATGCGCGTATCCACCGAGCCCATAGATATATATGTACTTTTAATTGTAATTTTCTCAGGAACTACTAAACAGATTTACACCATATAAGCAAAAGGCACAAGTCTGAACCAAGGACTACAACTTTGCCAAATTTGGTGTAATTCTGTTCCGTTCTGGCTGTAGCCGCGATGAACAGTACCTATGGAAAATTGCATTGGGGACAACACATTTTGGGACCCCCTTTTTTCCCATCCCCCACTTCACGAATCACCCCAAGACTTTCAGGATATGAGCAGAATGGAGCGCCCCACCAGTTTTAAAATTTTCGCGAAGATTCGTCAACCGGCGCCAAAGGTATTCCAAATAGAATGTTGTGTATTTCCAATGGAAGATAGGTCCTAACTATAACTACCTACTGGCGACTGCCAGTAGGTAATATATATATATATTACGCAAGATGTTTGCACTGGTGGTGAAATTTGATGGCTACATTAGTTGTGACACTGCTTTGATTGAAATGCAATTGATTTTTGAATTGCACATTGTATACGGATGAATTTGAACTATATATGTACTTTCAATTTATGTTTTAATACCTGATGCAAAAATAGCGGCCATAAGCCTGACCTGTCGCCCGGTAATGACGAATAAATTACTAGGTTCATGTGCGGCGGCCGCCAATCACTGACGAAGGCATACCGCTGAAACGCGTTTTTTTCTTACTTTGTGCCATGAAATCCGGATGAAGGATTAACCCCCTGGGAGTGCTGGTGTTTATTTGCTGGAGCGTATCGACGCTCCAGGTTCTCAACGCTCCAGCAAATAAACACCAGCACTCCCAGGGGGTTAATCCTTCATCCGGATTTCATGGCACAAAGTAAGAAAAAAACACGTTTCAGCGGTATGCCTTCGTCAGTGAGTGTGATTTCTCAAAAAGTGTTTGATAGCTATATCAAGTGTGATCATCAGAAAATCAGGTTCCCACAATATCCCTTCACTGTACCTCAAAAAGTCCTTAGTATCCCTTGTGTATGAGGGTAATTCATGTACAAAGGGGAACAAATAATGATCATTACATTTTGACATACTCTACAGAAGGCCACCAATTGAGGAAACAATTAGTTTTTCTGGCGGGCTCTCTGCATCCTTGTGGACCTTCGGCAGATGGTAAAAGGTAGGTAATCTGTGATGGGGTATCTGTAGAAAATTATATTCCTCAGTTGAAAGCATTCCTTTGGTCCGCCATATCAGAATCAATTTTTCATACTGCACAATGCTTTTCATGTACTCACTGACATTTATAGGTGAATAATTCTCACGATTATTCAATTGGTAGAGAGCTTCATTACAATAGTTTGGTTGTGTTTCAAACACCACATTCCCACCCTTATCCGAGGGTTTAATCACAATTTTGGCATTCATCTCCAAGTCCTTTATTGCCTTTCTTTGTGCCTGGGTAAGATTCCATTGAGGCATGCCTTGCCCTATCCCACTTTCTCTTAATTTTAGGAGATCATGATTTACTTTCTCATGGAAGACATCTAAAGTGTCTGTGGGAGTTTGAGTAAAGAATTTAGAGGCAGGTCTGAAGGGGCTTGCTGCTCGTTCTTGATTAATTGTGGGGCTCGCTACTGCGTCGACCCCTGCTAAAGTGCTCGCCTCCGAGGTGTCACCTTCATTTCACAATTCCTCCAGAATTGCAAGTACCTCCACCTCCTGTCCATTTAACAGGTCAGTTCTTATGGGTTGCGGAGATGTCAATACATTTTGACATACTCTCCAGAAGGCCACCAATTGAGGAAACAATTAGTCGTCCCGGTGGGCTCTCCGCATCCTTGTGGACCTTCGGCAGATGGTAAAAGGTAGGTAATCTGGGATGGGGTATCTGTAGAAAATTATATTCCTCAGTTGAAAGCATTCCTTTGGTCCGCCATATCAGAATCAATTGTTCATACTGCACAATGCTTTTCATGTACTCACTGACATTTATAGGTGAAGAATTCTCACGATTATTCAGTTGGTAGAGAGCTTCATTACAATAGTTTGGTCGTGTTTGCAACACCACATTCCCACCCTTATCCGAGTGTTTAATCACAATTTTGGCATTCATCTCCAAGTCCTTTATTGCCTTTCTTTATGCCTGGGTAAGATTCCATTGAGGCATGCCTTGCCCTATCCCACTTTCTCTTAATTTTAGGAGATCATGATTTACTTTCTCATGGAAGACATCTATAGTGTCTGTGGGAGTTTGAGTAAAGAATTTAGAGGCAGGTCTGAAGGGGCTTGCTGCTCGTTCTTGATTAATTGTGGGGCTCGCTACTGCGTCGACCCCTGCTAAAGTGCTTGCCTCCGAGGTGTCACCTTCATTTCACAATTCCTCCAGAATTGCAAGTAGTTCCACCTCCTGTCCATTTAACAGGTCAGTTCTTACGGGTTGCGGAGATGTCATGGTAATTCTGGATTCTAAACCCTTCATTTAGAAGAGTTTGAAATGTTTAATCTTCCTTGTGAATTTGAAGATATCGATCCTTTTTTGGGCATATTCAAATTTACTGGTTGGGCAGAAAGTCAATCCAAATTTTAACACAGATTCCTCTACCGGTGTCCTGGGTGTGAGGTTGATGATGGTGAGATTCTCATTCTGAGGTATACTGTCCATTATCTGAATTTCAGAGATTTCTTTTCGGTCGAGTGTAGGTGCTTGTTCCGCTTTTTGGCTGGGTTCCCCCCACCTCTCATTGTGCATCTGTGGCTGATTGCTCTGGAGGTCTCCCTTTCCCTCCCGGTAGCCATGTCTGGCGTATAAGATTGAACTCCTCGTGAAAATGGGGAGGTGTCCGATCACCAGCTCTCGCTCCCCCACTTTCCTCCTCAAATTGCTCAGCAGTTGAGATTTCTGACTCAGAGGTATCCTTCGTTGCAGCAACTCTCCTGGACTTATTGTTCCTCAGATGTCTTCTTGGGGCATCATATTTATGAGTGAAGGTTAGGATCCTACCTTGTTCATTGTCCCTTGCATCTCTGTCGAATTTCTGTTATTTCCTCAATGTAATTTTGTTTTCATAATTGTCCAACCATTTTTTCATGTGTGCACGTAATTCATCATGTGTAGATTTGTTACCTTCCTCACTGATTTTCTTTTCGATTTCTTCTATTTCTTCCAGTGCCTTGTTACGATCACTCCAGACAAACATTTACGAGAATTCCTAGCATTCCCTTCGAGGAATTTGCTGTGTACTCTGCCCATTCATCCAGAAATTTGGGGTCTGGGTTTTCATATGCTAGGACAGTGTATATCCTTACTCCCCTTGGCACTCTGTTTACATGAATGTAGTGTTGTAAGGAAGTGGCCTCCCATCACTTCCTTATCTCTCTCTCGCGTAAAGTCTCTCCAGTTGTAAATATTTGAATTTTAAGCCCTGTTGGGGTTGGCCAGGGGTCACTTAGTTTCCTGCAGAACGAGACCTAGGTCTCGTTCTGAAGATATCTGAAGCCGCATCGCAGCGGGCCGCTTCATTGTACATCTAATTGTATTTTGCAGAGATCTGTGGTGCACTCCCCCTCGCTATACTCCTTCTCGCTAATACAGCCCGAGATTCGTGTCCCACAGTGAGAATAAAGTAAAGTTCTTACTCCATACTGCACGCGGTGTCCGATCATCATAAGAAATCCAACTCACTTCCAGGGACTTGATACTTGCAAAGGAGTGGTGTGCGAGCTTCTCCAATTATCGACGCTCCAGGTTCTTGCCGTTCGCTGACGCACTTAGCAGCTGGTGCTGGAAACACGATGACAAGATCGCATACAATCTCAATGCTCTAGCAAAAAAACACCAGCACTCCCAGGGGGTTAATCCTTCATCTGGATTTGATGGCACAAAGTAAGAAAACAAACGCGTTTCAGCGGTAGGCCTTCGTCAGTGTTTGGCATCCGCCGCACACGAACCAAGTAATTTATACATCATTACCGGGCGACAGGTCAGGCTTATCGGTGCCATTTTTGCATCAGGTGGGTTTTCTCTTCTATTCCACATTGCAAATTTATATGAAAAGCTTAATGGAGGTTTATTCATTGTTGATCAGTGTGGCTCACAATCGGATGTACAGTGCCTGTGATGAGTGGTTTCTTTTTTGTCATCTCCTGGTGAACGCAGAGTCCATGGTTCTCCCTATTAAATACCCTAAGTATGCAAACGCTCAAAATGCATAGCACCACTCAGACACCTACTCACATAGATACACAGGCACTTACACACCCACTGACGGACCTACACAGGCACTCAAAGACCCACTCACAAAACCACATAGGCACTGAACCACACACGCAGGCACTCACACAGGCACTCACAGTCCGACTCACAGACCCACAAAGGCATTCACAGACCCACTCACAGACATACACATACACCCGCTCACACACAAAAGTACTGACACACTCACTCACAGACCCACATGGACACTGACAAACCCACTCACAGACACACAGGCACTCACAGACCCACTCACATACCCTCCAACTACAAGGTTGATCTTATATTCACCTGTAACACAAGTACAGGGGAGATCCAATTCCTGGATGTAACAGTATCCATAGAGAACAGCCAGATACAATCTACGGTATATAGAAAACCGATATCAACTACTAGCAATCTCCATGGGTCTAGCTTCCATTCACAGTCACTAAAGAAAAGTATCCCGCATGGGGAGTTTTTGTGAATCAGACAAAATTGTTCAACTGATGTTGAAATGGGGAAAAAGTACAAAGAAGCTGAAATTAGATTTCTACAATGAGGCAACAAATATAGAGAAATCAAAAAACTAAAAAAACGAGCGAGCTATTTAACACGGGTTCAAACTTTAGTCAACAAAGAGAACAAAAGAAGTAAGGGGACGATACTACCAGAATGATTCTTGCATACAGTAAGGAAAATAAAAAATGTGTGAAAATTCTGAACACATATTGGGATCTTCTGAAAAAGCACCTGGATATTGGAGGGAACATAGGTCCTAGATCCAACGTGACATATCATTAGAAGGTGACCTCACTGTGAGACAAATTAGTCAGGAGTCACTTCACCATGAAGAAATCTGGTAATTGCTTACAGTAGCAACAAATTGGTTTTAATCGCTGTGAAAAATGCAGAGCATGCAAGATTGGGAAAAACATAAGAGAACTCCAAGATTTCAAAGGAAAGACATTAACAATCAATGAAAAAATTACTTGTGAGTCAATGTATGTAATATACATCGGTGAGTGTTTTTGGGGACTGAGATACATAGGGAGCACAATATGCCCCCTAAAGAAATGAATCCTAGAGCATTTCAGAATGGAGTGCTCAGGACACCCCGCGCCGCACGGCCACCAGCTGCTGCGTGTGCCTTCCCGCCCCGCTGCTGCACTCAGCCTCGCTGAGCCGCCCTCGAAGACCCCGCCCCCCGCTGCTCTAGCGGGCTCTCGTGCAATTGTGCGTTGTTCTCTCCCCTTGTGCTAACTCCTTCTCATTTTTGTCTCCATCCTTGTTTTTAAGTGTTTTATTACCCCTTTGTGAACTGACATTTGGTTTTCTGTCTCCAGCCTCGCTTACTGTGTTTTTCACCTGGTTCCCCTGTTTGTATTTTCCCTCTGCCGTCTCCCGCTGACCCCTGTGCCCCCTGCCCCGCTTCCCGCTTACCGCCGCCGTGCTCGCTGCCACGCCCCCTTTTCTTCTGTACCCTCCCCGCTCCCGCCTCCCAGCTGCTCCTCCCTCCCTGCACTTGGCCATAAATGGCGACCGTGCGATGCAGGTGAGTGTGACCTGTGCTCAGGACACCCCCGTGCCGCACGGCCACCAGCTGCTGCGTGTGCCTTCCCGCCCCGCTGCTGCACTCAGCCTCGCTGAGCCGCCCTCGAAGACCCCGCCCCCCGCTGCTCTAGCGGGCTCTCGTGCAATTGTGCGTTGTTCTCTCCCCTTGTGCTAACTCCTTCTCATTTTTGTCTCCATCCTTGCTTTTAAGTGTTTTATTCCCCCTTTGTGAACTGACATTTTGTTTTCTGTCTCCAGCCTCGCTTACTGTGTTTTTCACCTGGTTCCCCTGTTTGTATTTTCCCTCTGCCGTCTCCCGCTGACCCCTGTGCCCCCCGCCCCGCTCCCCGCCGCCGTGCTCGCTGCCACGCCCCCTTTTCTTCTGTACCCTCCCCTCTCCCGCCTCCCAGCTGTTCCTCCCTCCCTGCACTACGCCAATAATGGCGACCGTGCGCACGCGCAGCGTTGACGCGCAGCGGGCGCGCCGATTGTGCGCCAAAGGTAAGCCCGTCTGTGCCCGTCCGCGCCTGGACCGCGCCCAGCGCCCGGACCCCTGGCCCCCGGAGACACCAGCCCACCCGCCGGACCTACGACGCCACCGAACTCCACACACTCAACGCCGGTCGAATCCCGGGCTGCTATCGAGCCACCCCAAGACGCACCCACGGACCCTTCTGCTGCCACTCCTGCAAGTTCACCTGCATCCGGACCTGCACTACACCAGCACCGACCAAGCCACCACCTCAAGTGCATCCTGCTCAACACCCGCTCCGTCCACAGACACGCCGTCGAGCTCATCCTGGACTCCTCCCTCTCCATGACCAGACAAGTCAACGCCGTCTCCTCGTCGTGCTTTAACATCCTGCGCATGCTACGTAAGATCTTCCGGTGGATCCCCACCGAGACCAGGAAGACGGTCACCCAGGCCCTCGTCACCAGCCGTCTGGACTACGGCAACTCCCTCTACGCCGGAACCACCGCCAAACTCCAGAAGAGACTCCAGCGGATTCAGAACGCCTCAGCACGACTCATCCTGGACATCCCCCATCGCAGCCACATCTCCGGACACCTGAGAGATCTGCACTGGCTCCCGGTCAACAAGAGAATCACCGTCCGTCTCCTCACCCACGCACACAAAGCCCTACACAACCAAGTCCCAGGATACCTCAACAGCCGCCTCAACTTCTACGCCCCCACACGCCAACTGCGATCGACCGGCCACGCCCTCGCCGCCATCCCCCGCATCCGAAGAGCCACCACAGGAGGAAGGTCCTTCTCCTACCTGGCCGCCAAGACTTGGAACTCCCTCCCGACCCACCTCCGCCTGACGCAGGACCACCTTGCCTTCAGGAAGCAGCTCAAGACCTGGCTGTTCGAGCAGTAGCGGACCCCCCGATCCACCAGCGCCTTGAGACCCTCCGGGTGAGTAGTGCGCTATATAAATGCTCTGATTGATTGATTGATTGATTGATTGATTGATTGAGACATGAATTATACTAAGCCAAAACACATGAGTACCCATCCTAATAACAACTGTCTCGATAATAAATACTTTGGAGTAGAGACTGTTCGAAGGAATGAGCAAGGAGGAAACAGAACTTTAAAATTGAGGCGATTGGAGTCAAGATTAATTATCAGGTTCAGAACAAAGATTCCCCACGGTCTGAATGGGGATGAAGAATTATGCATTCATCTATAAATGGAGGAACTGCAATAAAAAGAGGGAAGCAGGTGAGTCACTGTGGTTCTGAAATTGTCATTGAAGAACTATGCGACTCTTAATTGCCAATGTACCTTTACAGGAACTAACTGTGAATATCTTGTGAGGAGCAGAATGGTTTCACAGTAACAAGGGAAGAAAAGAGACAGGGGACAAACAAGGGACTATGAGTATCTACACTACTAAACAGACCAATAGGCAATAGGGCACAAAGCCATCATAAATATTTCATCACAAAAATTGTATTTAGTATACCATTCAACACAGCACTAAGCCATCACTATAACTCCACCATAAGAATGGGAGGAGATAATAGGAGCCATCTGGGGAATAAGATCAGAGAGATAAGGATATGGCACTAAGCCATGCATTCAGTGAGGAATATCCCTTGAAACATAGGTCACACTGTGTGAGTTATAAAAATAAACCCGAGAGTAAAGGCACCTGTTACTATAGTTTAAAGACCATATCTGATTATCTGACCAATAACAATAACGTAAATACCCCACAATTCTAATGACCATAGACGAGATTGTATGCAATGACAATGAAGTGTGACAAATGAGGAATCAGATGCAAAAATAATGACAATGAGCTCATCAACAATGTTCTGTCAAAAATTGCTTTGGTAATTGATAAGTTGTTGAAAACAATTTATTTTGTATATGTGTATTATATTACAATTCCCATAATGCCTCATAATAGGGTGTAAATGGAAACGCCTACAAAAAGCAGAATGAGACAAGGGACTCACTTCACTGTGAGCAAGAACTTTCTGGTTGAAACCCGGAGCCTTTTTAGTTCCAGGGAACCCTGCCCTCTGGGGCTGCTTGTTTTTTTAACTGATGTGAATGCTGGCCCTCTTCCCTATCTTCTTTAAGGACCCTGGGACCCAATCTCCTGGTGCCAGTGTTTTTGTTATTTCAGATGTTATCAGTGATGTTATTCTTGATGTCATAGAACATGTCATGAGTCATGTAATATATAAAGTCATAAGCAGTAAATGGTAATGGCGTGAGTTAAAGTTACTTCAGATAGCCATAACAGGTGATTTTCATTGTTTTTTTCAGGTTAAAAGTTACATTTGAACTGATATTTTCACCTAACTATAAAAGCACTTGAACATTTTTTGTTTTCAGTGGATATCTATATCTATAGGTTAGGTCATATAGGTCATACATTACATGCATGTTAAACAAGACTCTCTTTGGGGATAGCTCACCTCGGGGGACTGTACCCGAATGCAAATTTACCTTAGTGGAGGACCTAACATATTGTTTTGACATCGCAAAATGTGATTGAATGGAGCCCTGAAGAAGTCCCGGAGGGCCGAAACACTTTGGCCATGGCTACACTCACAATATTTCTATGTGAACATGAGACATAAACTGAATGATAACTGAATATGGTACTTTTTTGACTGTGTTCTTTTGAAAAATTGACACTTGATTCATCTTACCTGTGGAGTTGTATTGCTTTTGTAACTTATTTGATAGTACTTAGGAACATTTTTGTGTTTTTTTTATATCTATAGTACAACAGTAGTGCTAAACCACATGTTTCAAAGGTTTATAGCTCTTAGTTCCAAAAACTAATTGCCCACAACACACAATGAAGAAAATAAACACAATATTGAGAGACAACGTCAAAATAAATTAGTCAACATATAGTATTAGGGTATTTTTCTACTGGATATTTATTGCAAATGTTGTTGCAAAATTGCACTGAACTGATGCACAGAAATATTCAATATCCTTTAAAGGTAAGAGTATTCACACTGAAGCTGCTAATACAGGTAAGATGCACAAAACTCAAAGGCATAGCAAGGGTATCCAAATACATTTATTTGTGTTGAGTGTGCATGAAAATGTATTTCTGTAAATAAAAAGAGATTTCACTCAGGGAATTAAAATTGTATTCAACGATGCTGTCTGATGCATACAATTAGAGAATTTAAGTCGAGAGCAACATTCTAGATGCATGACATATTCTAATGAAGACATGTATAAAAAATAATTGAACAGATTTGTTGCTACAGGCTGAGCAGTCATCGGCCATGGTTGGAAGGTGCCCTTGCTGGGAGGCATGGCATGCAGAGGATGTTATAGGGAAGGTCCATACACAGGGTGTGAAGCATGTGACAGTGACATCATTTTCATGTATTTTCTATTTAGGTATCCCTCTATTGGAGAATACATGCACAGTTATCAATGTTAATAAAATATTTGTTTCATTGCAACATGATAATTCAGTTTACTCTAATATGATAATGCTTATTTTAGCATAGTTTGATTTTTTGATTTTCCAGTTTATGTTCCTAAATAATTAACAAGGTTTTATGGAATATGACATATTGATATCCCAGTTATTGTTCTTAAGCAGTAAGCAACATTTCATAGATTATAAGAAGGTGAAAAGCTAAAAGGATTTTATAGTTGATTATTTAGTTTGAGAAGTTCAACAACGTTCAGATGGAATATAAAAACTTCAAAGAAGTGTAACATAGAGAGGAACTTCAAATCCAGGGTCTCCAGGGTGAGGGTTGTGTGGCAGCTGTAAATACTTTCCTTTGAAGAAACGTTTAAAATAGTAATTTAAAGTCCTCTGACAGGCTTTTCTGCTTGCTCAAGGACAACATATCCATTGAGGCAAGAGCATCAGTCACTGTCTCCTTATTGAACACTGCTTCTGTTGCTCAGAAAATATATCTAGGTGTAGACAATATATGAAACTTGAATAGGCCCTTGTGAGGCAAACGTCAGCCTAATTAGCTGAGGAAAAGGAAAGGTGGGGAATATTGATTCCAAGGTCAAACTTCCTCAGCCCCCAGTGAAAATCTAACTAGTGATAAAGGTTCAACATCTTCAAACCTACCTGGTGGCATCTTAAACTCCTTAGATATCCATCAGCCAAACTCATCAGTAGTAAATTCACACTCACAGGTAGTACCAACTCTCAATCACACCGCCGCCCACAATGAACAGAGCCTCACCATGTCAATAGTAACTTTGACAAACCAACTTGTTCTACCAACTTCTTTCTGAAAAAAAGAAGATCATTTGGGATCCATATCAAGGACAAAAATGTCCATGATCCAGCCAGCATTACAATGGCAGAAAGTAAAAGCCCATGGGAAAGCCCACTTTGAATGGTCAGACATGAGACAGAGATTAAGATTGAGATTAAGGGCCCAACTTTTTAAAAGTAAATTTAGACCAGAAGTTTAGGTTTAGACCTGAAGTCTAAGTTTAGACGTGAAGTCTAAGGGCCCAATTCACAAAGGTAGACTTAGACGGCTAAGCTTTCCTTTGTGGACTGGGCCCTTTGAGTTCAGTTCTAAATTTAGACTTCAGGTGTAAACCTAGATTTCAGGTTTAACTTTACCTTTGTAAATTGAGCCCTGGGAGCTTATAATTAAAAACATATTAAGCCTCATAAGGAATAGCTGGAGCACATTGGGATTATCATGCCCACAAATGGAGTAACCTCCAACTTTAGTTTTGATTTTGAAATGATCATGATCTAGAAGCATGGAAAAATTACTTGCCAAATAACACAATAAACACTACTGGGTGCTGGGTTACCTTATTAGGCACATTACAAGCAACTGTCAAGGCCTTGAACTATCATTCTTCTAAACTAGCCAGTCAGATGGGCTTATTAAATATTTGGGCTATTATAGATACAAAATTGGAAAATCTCAACCAACTCATAATCTGCTCTCAGACATCAACAGTGGGCACTCTTTATGTTTGCCCCTGTTCTCCAAAAGTGGACAAGCAAAGCACTATACCTGAAGTACTAAACAACTTGATTGTTGAATTAAATACTATAACAGAAATGAAAGGCATTCAAAATCTCAGTATCAGCCACATTTCAATCAGGCTGGTGATGGCGAGTTAGTGATGTTTTAGCCATTGGCTGGATATCCATCTACAGCCAAGAGATCTAAATTAATGTACACAGAGGTCACCACTCTAGCACCGAGACCTAATTACAACAGCCCATCAATTATAACTTAGTTCCACAAAGAGTATCCATTGATAATAAAGGCCCAAGTACTTCCATTTCTAAATCAATAATTTTCCATCCAAACCAGTCTGTAATAAACGTACAACAGCAAACATTCAAAAGACACGAACAAAGGATCTAGACTTTGGGTCAACTACCGCAAGAGCAGAAAAAGAGTGAAGGGGTATCAGAACGTAGACATAATGGCACTTACCGTGATATTGGGCCACCTGAGGATAACAACGTGGAAAAATGTAAATAGATCAGGGAAACCTGTCAACAACTCCCAACAGAAGCTCAGTAGGAATCCACTTAAATCTCTGTGCAATAAGATCTCAGAAGGCAAAGAAATCCAGGAGAAGAAAATGCAAGCAATGGGATATTTAACAAAAGTATTAAGCTATGCAATTAAAGAAAAATGTCCAGGAACAGAGGAAAGAGTTTCAAAAATGTTTCTCTAGTTTCATCCAAAAACCTATAAAGGTCCCAAAAAAGGACACTAACACTCAGGAAGATAATCAAGACTCCAAAACACAGGCATCAAAGGAATCATACCCCTCTATCAATGGAAAAGCTCAATCAGACACAAACAGAGTCTTGCATTATTCCACTGGTGGCTCGTCCCAAATTGACCACAAAACTACATGCAAAATGCAGACGAGAAAAATAGGGTCAGCTGTACTATCTGACCTTTGTGCCCAAACACAGGCACACAAATGCATTGTCCTAAGGATCCAAGCCAGCCATCCACCTCGAAAATCATAACAGTCTTGGCTTGGGCAACCCAAAAAGATACCCTCCGCGACACAGCCGGCAGTCAACCTATAAAAGCAACTCCTAACTCAGTGCAGAGAAACTGCCTATCACAAAAGAAAATCTCACTGTGGCAAAGGAAGTCTTGGAAACTCACATGAGAAACAATCACACAAGGCCTCCCCTTGAGTCCCTCTCATCAAAAGTAGCATTTGCTCCTGAATGTCAGTCAATAGGTAGATATGCCCCCTTAAATCGTGGTAATCTAATTAATCTACTTAAATCTTTCCACAGTTTATTAACTCTTGACTCCACAGACCTTGTCACCATTACATTCGTAAAACCAAGACGTGATCAGAAAACAGAACCAATGTTAGTAACATTTTCTTCTCATGAAACGGCTAAGGCTGTGTTTAATATCAGAGCCACATTAGGGCAATATGGCATAAAGATCACAATTTTCCATGAAAATGCCTATCTGTCAATGTTAATAACATCACCAATGCAGCCCAGGGACATCAAGCATTCAAAGTATCCTCCCACATTAGATCATAAGGATGACACTAGGTGTAGGTGAAATAATGCACTAGTGTCACTGTGAAGTAACTATACCACATATAATTGTGAAAAACAACACCATGCCAGTGGAGTAATGAGGAGATATTAACCCAAAGCAGTCTCACACCAAGGGTCAGAGAGAAACAGTACTAGGTCCCCTACTCAATTTTTTAAAAATCCTATAGGCAAGGAAATAACCATTAAAAACTTGTACACACAACAAGCTGTGAATAAAGCCCCATCATTGATGGTCTCAGGGAGAAGTCCAAAAAGAAAACATGCACTTCACAATCAAGGAGCATTGGGCCTGGCTCCCAGTAGCCCTATCTACTTATCCAGTGTTCTCCAAGTTGGTCTTGGAGGGCTGGATCCATGCCAGATTTTTAAGATAACTCTATTTATCTAAATGGAGATATGCTAAAAATCTGGCATGACTATGGAGAACCCTGTGCTTAACCAACTACATGAATTGACCATGGCTCAGAAACAGATATTCTCTCCGTAGCCACTGCAGTATAAAACACTCTAACCTCTTTGAACATCTGCTCCTGGAACATGGGAGGATTACGGATCAAAATAATAATAGCAATATAACCTCCCATTGTCAAGATTTTCAAGCAATTGGACACCAGGTAATCTAGACAGCAACCTTGATCCCCATACAAGACTTTCTAGAATACTACAGTGCTGCCGCCAGAGCAGATCCAAAGGGACGGCCGAGAGGAGGCTTAGCAATTTGTGTAAGCGTAAAACAACATAGTTATTCAATTAGTTGATATTACTGAAAAGTGGATACAGGATGTGAAACATGAAGGATGGTTACACAAATTGACGCATTCACTAATAATTGGGAATGTATATATTCACACAAGCAAGGGAGAAAAGGGATTGTTTGTTGTCAAACTGGCGGATATAATAACTAAGGTAAAGACCAAGCACTAAGCTCATCTGCTAATTACCGGAGATATCAATCTAAACCTTCTCTCTAAGGAAATTACAATGTAAGATGCAGTCTGGAACATTTCCCAAAAGGGAAGCGCAGGGAGAAAAACTGGATAATAAGCATGTCATTCGGTTTAAGAGTCCTGGACTCATCTCAGCTCCAAGTCAAACTCAGTTATCAACTACACAACAGTGTGCCTTTCTTTATTCAAGCACATTGTCAGTTACAGCATTGAACAGAGTGACTGTCTGAAATAAAGTCAGGGCAATCACAAAGACATTAAAAATTACACATTTGATGATGGAAGATCCACAAGCAGATGATTTAATGAGGCTAACATGGAAATCTCACATTTCCCAGGAGGTTATAGTAGAGTGAGGTATCCTGCTAGAGGAAATTAAGTGGTTGGAGGGAAATAGCATCTCAGGATGGCAATAGCTTGTTAAGATACTACTGGCAACCTATCCGAGCTCAGTCAAGGTCTCAAGAGTGGCAGGTTACGCATTCACTTGGATGACCAAATGCATAAAGGAAATAAAGAAGGCGATAACCAAGGAATTTTTCCTACTGAAGAAAAATCCTCTAAATGTGTCCCTACTGTCCAAGGATGTACCATGAGGAACAGCTATAAAAAAGTATGGTCCTCCAAGAGGTAATTTCAAGAGTTGTAAGGGCGCAAAATACTGCATGTCAGCTAAAAGCATAACCTGAAAAGACTTTTGGACTCTGATATACAACAGCGATGAAGGAGGAGCCAGAGAGTTTAACTCTAACATAAACAATGCCACCAGGGTTAGCTATTTGTGCCCCAAGTGTAATGTGTAAATGTGTTGGACTTGTAAAGCGCACGGATGCCCGTAAGTGTCCCGGCGCTGGAGAACGCTGGGGAACCCGTCCTGGCTTTCCCTGTGAGATGGTCCCTTCTGGGTATCTCCAAGGTGAAACCAGGCTTCCCCGGCGTCTGTGGGGGGCCGTTGTAGAGATGAGGCAAGCTTAATGCCCAGAGTTGCCAAGTGTGATCCCTGGTTAGAGTAGGCACCGAGGCAAGAATTGTCGAGTCCGCTGACCCTGGTCCACAACCCTGCCGCGTCGGGAATTGAACCCTGGTCCCAGGCCGTTCTCTGCTTCCGGGTCTGCCGCCTCTAACCAGTAAGCCACACCACGCCAAGTGGGATCTCAGGCATGTGAACCCTTGGAGAAGGATGGGACAATCGAAAGCATAGATTCAAAATGGAACGTCTTGTATTCTCCTGTAGCAGATTGTTTCCTTCAAACAACAAATAGGAAAGGTGATCAAGAAAACTCACACAAGAATTGGTTCTGGACCTAATGTCCTGCCACAGGCCCTCTTCAAAGCTAACCTCCAGTTCTGGATTTTGGAATTAACCAACCTGTGTAGCACAATTCTGTACTCAGAAGTCATTCCAGAGTCCTGGAAAGGCTCAATAATACATTCAATCTTTAAACGGGGTACCAACAGGAACTCAGCAAAATGCAGACTTATACTCCTCTTAGACAACAAGGCTAAATAGTATGTGAGCCTGTTTCTCCAGGACCTGAAAGAAGGGGTGGTTGAGTCGAAAATCGCTCCACTGAAACAAACACGGTCCCAACAGGGATGTGATACTCTTTTTAATCTACTTGCCCTAGCAGCTTGTATGGAAAGACCTTTTTAGGCCAAATCAACCTTTTTTGCTTGTTTTGTCGACTTCAAGGCCGCCTTTATGTTGTACCCAGATATCTGCTATGGGCTGCTTTTGTCATACAATACGGTGACAATGTAAACAGTACTGCAGACCTACCCTCTGTTGCCTTACGTGTATAAATAACCCATTTTGACAGGACTAAACCTTCCTTTCAAATATTAATAAGTCACCTCTATATAGCCATTACAGCCCATAAGGCAGGGTGCATGGCATTGTAAAGTGGGGCATGTTAATGCTTAATGTTACATACCTCCAGTGAAAAGGCTCCAAAAGTTATTTTCTCTACAGCAGGGTTGGCTGTCAGATAGGAAATCATTGGAATACAATATTATTATTTCATAATGTTATATCCAGCTAGGAAACTACTTCAAATTTCATTTGTGGACTTTTTGAAATATTTATTACAAGCCCAATTCACCTGGAGAAGTCAGGCTTGTAATAAATATTTCAGAAAAGGCACTTTTAGAAAGACATCTTTAGCTAGGTAAATCACCTGGATGCCCATTTGCTTCTACAACTGTCACCCGGCAGCTGAATAGCCTTCTTGATGAGGTATAGACCTAATCTAGAACAGGGCTTCGGTATGGGAGTTGGTGTGGCCTCTTAACAGGATTGGCCTACAAGTATGATGTAGCTAGATGTAGGTCAAACTTGGTAACTTTACTGAGTTTAATTGCAGGTTGTAGTTTCAATTACACCAGTTGAAAACATACGATCTGTTTCTTCTGTTTTTCTCAGCTTTATACACAACTGGTAGTGGTTATATTGCCAAGTTAGTGGATCAAGCATATATGACTGCACGTAATAAAGCAGTCATGTGGCAGTTGAGGCCACGTGAATCCCGCACTATGAGAAATGCTATATAAATATTTTCTGTAGGCCCCAATTCGCTTTGGACTTATGGGAAAAGTCATTTTACCACTTAAGGTTACTGCAGTACCTCATTTTGCGTACAAATTTCTATGAACACAACTAGAAGCCCCTATATTGGTTTTTACTCACATGCTAATATTGTCTATGCGTCAACAAGGTGTGCTTGCCTTATTCTTCTGTTTTTTAGCACATGTGGTTCATTTCTCTTAACCAATAGCTAAAGGGGCCACAGCACTCTGAAGTGATTAAGAAGTAATCAGTCAGTAAATGAGGGTTTTCAAGGTAAGGGGTATCGAGATGTTCACCTCCTGACTATAAGGCGCTGGGAAGTCAAATCAAACGGAAGATCTTACATAGAAATCTCGAATCCTCCTGACGCGTGGAAACGCATTAAGTCAATAAAGTTCAGAATCTGTAATCACGTGTATTTTTCCTGAAAAAATAATTTATTTTGGACCAATCTTCAGAATATTACTTCATATGCTGAATGGTTTGTGAAGATATGTATATGTTTCAAAAGAATCGCAACATTAGTGCATTTCCAACAAGGAATATTTGTACACATAAGTCATAAATGCATCCCCAATGCATTTCGAGCGGTGCTCTTCATCAGGGGGAATGTCTAAAAAAATCAGAGATAACAGAAGATATAGCGCGAGGTAGGAGCCAAAGATGTCACAATACGCTATCAAAATGGTCACAAAATGTGCTAGATAATCAGAGGAAACCAGTGCTAAATCAGGTAAGACATGCTGCTAATTATGCCGATGTGAAAGAGACGTGAATTAAGTGGTGGACAGGAGAACTTGTAGGAATAAAGAGGATAGAGGGAGATACCCAAGTGGAATCAACACACGTGTTGAAACTAGGAGAATTGCAATGCAAGAGCATAAACAAAGGAAGTGGGATGAATCTAATGCCAAAAAAACGGATTGTGTAATGCATAGTGTCCACAAAGTTAAAATGACTCCAGTGGTTAAACGGTAAAGTGTGGTAACTAAATGAGGTTGGTTGAGTGCATAATGAGAAAAGCAAGTTAAAGTGGCATGTAGCTCACTTGGTAAATTGCGGTTACAGGGTGAAGCGGATGGGTGTATTCTTACCGCATTAGATGACAGAAGCGTGCACCTCGATAGAGCCGCGAACATGGATATGTCGTACTGACGGTGCCGGAAACCAAGGCGACGTTATCAGCGTACGAAGAACAGACATAGAAAGAGGACTGTGATAAAGGTTAAGAAAGGTGTCTCCAAAGGAACTTCAAAGTAATAAAGTTGTGAAAAATAAAAGCAAAACGGTGAAACACAATAAAAAGTGATGAGAGTAAAGAAAAGAAAACTGAAGGTAAAATCGAGCAACGAAATGCGAAACAATGTAAATATGTAAAAACGGTACAACAAAGAACATACAATAAGAAACGATCCAGAAGTGTGAAGTTGGAACGAAAAGTCAGAGAAAAAAAACCAAAAAAACAACATGGTCTATATGCAGATAATCAGATCTATCTATACCTTCAAGTGTCTACAACGTTAAATACTTAAACAAAAAGAATCCACATAAAGATGTTATTAGAGTGGTCCCTACAAAGGTGGGGAGCACACAGTGTTCTTTAAATACACCTCACACACCAAAAGGACCCTTTATGTCATGCTTCATCATTGGGGTCTTCGCACCCCTCTACGGGATGCGGCGTGCTACTAACCGACAACTACGTGTGAGCACTTTGATTATTTGGGCCATGTTTGGTGCGTGTGGGGTTTGTATGTTATAAAAGTGAGTGGTGGGTTCCAAAAGTGAAAAAGTGAATTTAAAAAGCACCTGGCACGTGGGTTCTAGAAAAACTTTAATGGGCCTCCGTGCTGGTACTGTTAAAAGGGTGGTTGTGAGGTATTTTTTATGTTAATGTACAACACCTCATGTGTGCGTCGACATGTTTCGAAGCTAGGCTTCTTCTTTAGGGCGGGGTGTACAGATTCCCGCCTTACTCACGTCGCCGTGTCTACTTGGCGTACCTATAAAATATGAATATGTTTTTAAACTGAAAAGTGGCTACTATGTGCCTACTTATGTATTCAATGGTATCTGCACTGAGAACCTGAAAAACATGGGAAGGAAAGAACACAAACGGAGGCATATGGTATTACTGTTATTTAATATAAAAAATGCTGGTTCAGTGACCTAGAAAAAGTGAGGGCAGCAACAGCTAGACACAATTTGTCATCCTATTGTAGTGAGGTGCCCTGTAAAGAAAAAGGACAGACACAAGACATACAAACATATAACATAAAACTGAAGCTCTAGTTGAATAACCTGTTCAGACAATGTTATGGACAAGGATCTAAATATGTCAAAAAATAGGGAGAAAATCAATTCTTGTGCACACTTGCTGCCAAAGTAATGGTTAGCATCATGAGCCTTCAGAACGGTGGGGTCGTAGTGCTTAACAGCACCCTGGAAAAAGGTAGTTAGAATAATCATTTTACAGCCTTGGCCTTATATTTACTCACTAAATATAATGAAAAAAATCCCTGAAATCTGTCTCAGCATGCCATACTCACTGTTACACGAGAATTCCTGCGCTTTACTTCCCCCAACCGCGGCTCCGTTGATAGTGACTGTAGCCCGGTACTGGGGCCTTAAATACACCCATCAATATAAGTTAATTGGTAAAAACCGGAAAAATTACAGGCCAAACAAGGTAATTCTGGTCTTGTAATGTCATCGTAATCGCCCACACTGGTAGTGTTATCTAGACGGCACATGCGCAATACGAGAACCGCTCATGCGCCTGTGCCATACGAGAAACTCTAGGATGCTGTTTACGCGCATGCATGTAGTCTACTGCAGCGCCGTTGTTAATGCTTTTCTTGCCTGCCCGCTCTTAATGTTCTGGAATTGGCTATACTGAAGTAATCCTTTAACGTTGCCCTACGAGGAAACACTAGCCGACTTCTATAGCGCATGTGCGTAAGCTGCAGCGCTACTGTTAAATGCCAGGGTGCTTATCCAGCCAGCCCGTTCCTATCATTAAGATATCAGACATACTGGAGGGTTCCCTAGAGAGATAAAAAAACACCTTAAGCGTATGTGTGAAGAATAGGAAACGAAGTAAGTGTATGTAAAATAGTCATTCTTGTGACGATAAATGGGTAGTTGGCTGTTAAAAAACAGGCTAGTTGGCTGTAAAAAGGCTGCTGCACCTGGACTATAAGAGTGTGTTTGTATATAAAGATTGATATTACAGGCGCATATCACCCACATGGGTGACGCTTAGGGCAAGTGGCTACGTGTTAAAGAATGAGACAAATTATACACGGACCACAGAGGAAGGCGTCAGAGCCTCACTATTGTTATTGCGGGCTCTCTTCATGGCCTTGTTGATTACTAAGTATGGGCGCAAAATCCGCTCGCTCGTGAAATTTGTGAATTTATGGCAATTTCACGATCCGCGAATCTCGCGAAATTTCTGAAAATTTTGCGAATTCGCGAGCGGGTGTATTAGCAGGTGAGGAGAAAGCAGCCTCCTGGTCACAGGAACGGGGATTGCGCTCGAGAAACTCAAGGATGCAAAGACCTCCCTCGGGTATTACAGCTAATTTTCGACGGCAGATATGGGGTTAAAGCACACTTGCCCAGCCTCGACCGTGCTCACTAATGCTTTTGGGCTGATTAAAACGTTACTGAATTTGAGCTTCAACTCGGGCACCTGCTTTATTTATAGCTGTAAGTGCTTCCTGTTGAGGTTTAATTTTTGTGACAGGAGCCTCGTGCCAGAATGAATCCTGCCCTGCATAGTTATCCACGAAGATGCCACCGTTTTGTGCAATACCTCTACTCAACTGGAGTACTACTGGCTAATCCAGTAAGTGCTACCTCGTTGGGTAAATGATAGTGTTTTTCCTACACTGCAGCTGCGTAGGGCCAGAAGATTTGTCTCCACTGACCATGTGTGCCTGTAACTTTGCCACCGCGCCAAAAGGCGCCGAGGTCCCTTGAGTGAGCTCTCCATCATAGTTTGGAAAGGGCGGGAAGACGTTTGATACCGCTAGTGTGTGGTGCGGGGCTTCTATGCGTGTTCACATGCCTCTTGTGAATAAAGGGTCAGGTTTTCCAAAGGAAGTTAAAATCTGATGGGCAGAATTATCATAGTGTTGTGTTGTCCTTGCGTCATGCAAATTAACACAAGAATAATGTAACATCAAAGTCAGATTTACCAAGCAAAACAAGGCCACCTTGCATAACACTGCGGTGCTTGGTAATTCTTGAGTAATGCAAGGCAATGCAAGTTGGTGACTTGGATACTCTGCCCTGGGGAGGAGTTAATTGGTGGTGCGTGGGTGTTCCCACGCATCCTCCCATGGATTTGAGAACATTCCCAGATTTGCCATGAGCGGTAGACTTGGGAACGTGTCAAAATGCTACTCCTTTCTACTGGAGGTGCAATGAGAAGTATGTTTATTACTTCTTGTGTTTTCTTCTGTCTATATGTGCTGCGTTCTGCAGCACATGTAGAATGAGGAAAATGTCTCGAAGGATTGTTTTCACGCAGTAAGGTGCCCCTTCCTGCACAAAAACAATCCTGCCAACAACCTGGGTATTCTTGCATCATGGTGAAAGGGTCCCTGCATTGGTGGAACATAGCACACTGTGCGCCTGCCAAGGAGAGTACAGAAATGCACCATATAATGTTAAATATAGCGCCTTCCTATCCTCTCCCTTTCACACAGCACAGTAGTGTGTCTTGCTGCATTGTGTTGTGTTGCCTGAAAGGTTGATAAATGTGGGCCTTATTATCTTAATTACATAACACTCCACTTTAACCTTTATTTTTTCAGTGGAGTACTATAAATACCAGCCCAGTTGAAGCTCTTTTTAAAACATTACACTTCAAGATTTAGCTTTGAACTAGACTCCTTGCATTGCTCTAAACTAAATGTATATAAGAATTTTATTGAATTAATAACATTTCAGAAACCTCAGCAATATATCGCTTTTAATCTTAATCATGGCGTTAGAAGAGCGATCGTTCTGCTCCGGTTTGGCATATTACCAGTCAAAACCGTAACATCTAAATGGCACTTAAAGGAAAGCTCGATATGTAACTTGTGTAATGGCGGAGAGCAGGATCTAGAGCATTTAATGTTTGTATGCCCAAATCCAAAAGTGGTAATGGCAAGGAAAAAGTTTTTGCAATCTATATACGTCAAATGTAAAATTAACTTAGCAAAGGAACCTATCGTTTTATGCAAATTTCCCCCAAATGAATTTGTCTGTCATAAATTTTACAAATTTTTTAAATCATTTTTAACTTTTTTATTAACATGAGAAATTTTAAATGGTGTAAAAATCGAATTTTATGCTTAAAATATTTGTGGTCCTCAGTTGAGTACCAAAGCAAATAAAAATAAATAAACTTGAAATAAACTATAAATACTATATTAGTATAATACATCTGCTGCCAACCTCCACCAACCACTGAAGTAAGTAAAGTAGTTTATTGTGTTAATTATTTAAAATCTTACAATATTACACATTAAAAAGAAGAAAACAGTAAAAGCTATATTCAAGTATAAAACACTTACAGTACCGATACATCGTTTTCGTAGTCAGTTACATATTAAAAATAATTATACTCCTAATTTCCTTTTAACTGTCATTAAAAACTTTACAAAGGTTGCATTCAAGATTATATCATTTGAGTGTAGGCACCTAATCAGGGCCTGCCTGCATGTCCTTATGCCTCGTATGTTAAATGGAATCTTAACCAATGTTCTTCTCTCCTGCAAGAGTTCTGGGCAAATATACAATAGATGGAGAATGTTCTCCTCACCATTATTACACAGTCTGCATAGTGTTTGGGTTTCCACTCTCTCCCATGGTGGAAGAAGACACAGGCCTGGCATTGTTCCAAATCTTGCTTTAAGGAGCACCTGTTTGTTTTTTCCATCCACGGTGTTTCCAGATATTGTTGAATTTCCTTTTTTTTATAGCCATTTATTATTGTCCAGGCATGTTTTCTCTTTGCAAGGATAGCTTTATCGTTTACAATGGATAGTTGGTTTGCAGTTTTATTAATTATGTTCTTAAACGATGCCTTGGTTATATTATTTTCCCAAATGGACGTGACTGCAAACTCCCTTATTGCTTCCATAAGATAATGCCATTCAGTAGAGTTTTGATCGTTATTTATTTCTCTCCATCTTAGCTGCGATATCTCGTTTTCGTGGTCATTTTTTATTCGATTCCATACTTTTGTGAAGTGTCCTTGCCTTGCATAGTGTTGATTGATTAGTCCGAACTCCAACCTTATTTGTGCAGGAGACGCATTCGCTGGGAGATGAAATAGGGCCTGATATGCTCTGGTTATGGCTTTGTTCAGGGTTTCAGTATCCTTACCCATTGCCGCTTCGCTACCATATGTGATAGTTGGTAGGAGTCTTGCTCCTATAATACTCAGGAGAGGGCCATAGGTTAGGCTGGGAAGTGACTTCTGTACAGTTCTGAAAGCTGCAGTTAATGCATTAGTCTTCCTTTGAATGTCCTTTTTTTCCAGCTGGTAACTACCCTTCTCATCAAATAACACACCCAAATATTTATATTCCTCTACGTGTTCTAGTTGGGTGTTGTCCATGAACCATTTACTTTTGTATCTTATCTTGTTATTTTTGGTAACTACCATGATCCCATTGTCCTTTGCGTACATGTGGGTCTGACTAATTAGGCGCTGTAGTCCCACTTTCGTGTGGCTCAATAGTATGACATCATCCGCATACAGCAAGTTAGTGAGACGCTTATCAGCTAATTTCAGGGGGTGAGCATTTTCATCGTCTAGTATTACAGTTAGGTCTGCAAGAAACAGATTAAAGAGGAGGGGGGCTAAAACACAGCCTTGTTTTAGGCCTTCATTTGCTGGAATCTCCTTAGATAACGTTTGTCCATCCCCCATTCTCACATTCACCCATGTCTTCGTATATAAGAGACGAATCAGCTTTTTCGTTTTCTCTAATTTTTTCCATAGTACATTTCTTTTGACACAGTCAAATGCAGATTTGAAGTCTATGAAGCACAGGTATAAGGGTTGCTTCACTCTGTTTGACTTAGCCATAAGCATAGCTAGAACCAGTATGTTTGTAGTTGTCCCCAAACCTTGTATAACGCCTGTGTTGTTTAAAGGCAGTGTTTTGTTTTCCCTGACCCATTCGGCTGAATTAGTTAACAAAATTCTGGAGAACAACTTGGCGTCCGTGTCTTGCAGAGTAATCAGCCTGTAGTTTTCTGCAAGCGCCCAGTTTCCTTTTTTGCAGATTGGGGTTATTAAGGATCCTCGCCATGACTTGGGTACGGCTCCTTATAGAATGACTTCTCTATATAGTTTCTCTAAGTGTGTCGCCCACAATTTTGGATTTTCTTTATAGAGTGCAAACGGTATCCCATTTGGTTCGGGAGCACCGTTCTTTTGTTTTTTTATTAGTTTGATTATCTCTTCTTTTTCTATTTATATTGATGTATCCATATAGTTGTCATGAAGAGAAGTTTCCGTGTCAGTGTCGTTTTTGCACCTGTGTTGCTTTTCCGCTAACCATGACTGTGTGTTATCTTGGTTTAGGTGTTTCCTCAGAAAAGTCTACCATTCCTGCTCGATTAATGGTGATGAACCCACATGCTTATTTGGTCTAGCAAGTCCGTTGACGATTTTCCAAAATTCACTTGGATTCTTTTGCTTACTGGCGTGGAATACTTTTGACCAAGTTGCCTGTTTTGCTTGATTTTTCTCGCTCCATATTAGTTTCTTCAAATTTTGATTTAGTAGCTTCAATTTGCCCAGGTTTTCTGCTTTTACCCCAGGTTTCTTCGTTAACCTAATAATCCTATTTCGTTCTTTTTTCAACTTCATTATTGTGTATGGAAGGTTTATATAGTTTTCCTTGTCCCTGTTCACTTCTTTCCACTTTGGGTTCTTTTTTGTTTGTATTTGATTTTGCGTTTTGATCAACATCCCAGTGAAGTTTTCCCATTGCTCTATCACTGTTTCTGGTATTATGTCATTTAAGCATGCTTCCACAAGACTTTCCACCTGTTCATTCGTTTCTTCTTTATTTCCAACATTCCAGAACAGTTGTTTATAGTTAGTTGTTCCAATGCACCCCTCAACAGTCTGGTAAGGTTTGTTTATTTTCGTTCCAATGTTCATTATAATTATCTGCTGGGCGTGATCACTTTCAGTTACTTTGTTTAATTGATACGAGGTATTATTATGAAACATATATAATGAGGTCATGGTGTAATCAATCCTGGACTGTGAATTATACCCAAAATAACTATATGCTGGAGGCACATCCGTTTTTATTCTACCGTTAAGAATTCGAAGTCCCATCGATTCCATGTCCTTAACAAATTTTTTACCAATTCTGTTCAACGTGGAATTAGTCTCTTTCCCTAAGTCCTGCTGGAGAATTAGCTATTGGTGGTTTTGCGATTGCGTTATATCATCTGTTGTGTGAGCGGACATTAGATTAAGATTAAAATCCCCAGTAATCAGAAAGTCAGCTATAGGATCCTCCAACATTTTATTAATTAGGACATTGTTCAAGGTCCCACAAGTTGTCTCCCTACTCAGATGGGTAGGGGATATATATACATTAATCAAGTATAAAGATTTAGATTTTTGGTTATTTATTTTATAGTTCAGTTTAACTATTAGGATGTTCGTACTATCTACTTCCACTTGCTCATGGTGTGCCTGTATGGAGTTTGAAATAAATATTGCCTGGCCCCCAGTTGCTTGGCCGAACCTTTGCTCTTTCTTTGCATTTACATAGTAGCCTGCGTATCCGTGTAACAGAAATGGATTGATTTCCCATGTTTCTTGTAATAATATAATCTGGCATGGTCCCACTAAAGAATCTATGTGTGCGTTATGGATCTTACCTCTCAATCCATTAATGTTCCATGAACACATTACTATTATTTCTGAGTCATTGCTTTTAACAACTGCTTGCTTTGGACTATCATCTCATTGTTTATGGTTATTATGAAGTGCCATATTTATCTATTTTTCATTTATTTCTACGTTTCTGTCTACAGGGCTTTGCTGCTGGGTACATACGTTTTTCATAGGGGATCTACCAAGTGCATTTTGTAGGATTGAAACGATCTGTTTATCTACTTCTTCATCATTTAGTTTTGTTTCATCCCCAATAAAAGGCGTAGGATATACCTCTGGCATTTGTTTGGTTATTACTATGCCCCAGGTTTTGAACGTTGTTTGCCCGTTCATGATCTGGTCAGCTACTGTTTGTGATATTAATGTTATTAGCGTTGGAGTCTGACTGCTGAGTTTCCCCTCCATAAACTCAATAGAGACAATGTCCTTACTTACAATATTAGTTAGTGCTGGTATTGATTTGAATAATCTGAGTAAGTTCCCACGGTTTAGTATATCATGCCTGCCTCTAGACTGAAATTCTGGTGTAAATATACGTTTTCCACTGATCTTAGGATTTTGGTAATTGGGGACCTCACTTTTCTCGCTTTGCGTAGGTTTGTAGCTGATTGTTTTGACCCTTTCCCTACTTTTAATCAGCAAATGGTCCCGCTCTGACATTTTTGTAGGACCATTCCCCACGTTACTCGCTGTCAGCTCCCAGTCTTTTTTAATTATTTCATTAGTACTGTGTTTTTGATGAGGAGGAGTTATTTGGGTTAGTTTGGTGGGGCTACTTGCATTCATTATGTTAGAGTTAGAGATACTTGGCACTCTTTCTTCTTCCTCTTGTTTTACATCATGTTTGGCTACCTGTGGCAGGTTATCTGGGGTCCTATTGCCCATTTGACTTTCTGCTACTGTATTATCGTTCCTTATTGGATATTGTGTTTCATTTACTTTGGGGCGCTTTGTTGAACTTGGTCCAGTTGTTGGGTTTTGTCCAAAGATAGGGAAGTAGTGGTTTCTACACTTGTGCCTAGCATCTGAGGTTGTTGGTATCCGGTCATCATCTGTCTTTTTTGTGGCACCTAGTTTCGATTTTTCATTTTTTCTTGCTTTGCGGAGTTTTTTCCTTTGACGTTTTGACATTGTAGTAAAACCATCTGAATCGCTATCATTGTAGATCTGATCGTCTTGGATTTCTTTACCTATAATTTCGTTTCCAGTTTGGTCCGATACTTGCAGGACTGAGAGGTTTACTGATTCATCAAGTTGTTTCATTAGCTGTTTTGTTTCTATGCCATTAGAGGTTTCGGACCCGTTCCTATTTTCGTTTTTATTCTTTTCCTTACTAATAGTGTTATCCGCGTTAGCTTTCCCCTTACTGTTTTGGATGTCTCTTTTGGTATCTTCTATTATGCTCTTTAGAACTGCCAGTAGTACTGCTAATTTATCCATAATAGGTAAGTAAATACATTCCGTAGTTGTTTTTTCGTTTTCTGTCTGTGCTCTAATTATCAATTCATTAAGTTGGGCAAGTTTGCTATCAATTCCCACTACAGTATTTGCCATCATTTTTAAGAGGTCGATTTGGATGTCCATTTTATTTGATTGGTATTGGAGGGCTTCTAGCGTGAGGGTCGAAGTTTGGTAATAAATATCCCAGGATATCCCTGGTTCTTGCTGTTTTTTTCCCAAATCTGTGTTTTGAGCCACCTCACACTTAGCATTTTTGTTATCCCGGGTGTTTTTGTACTCCACCATATGTTTATCGGTAATATGTGTAGCTAAGTCATTACTTTCTTGATTTCCTTCCTCCTCTTCCCTGACCGGCTTGATTTCATTTGTTGTTCCATTGACCATATCTTTATTGTTGACACTCCCGTGTTCAGCCCTATGGTGGTTTAGTTGTTTTTCAGGTTCCTCAGGGGCTAAACACAACCTTTTATTAATTTCAACATTGACTTCAATAGGGAACATTGATAGCGCTTGTTCCCTCCAATCTCCGTGGTGTTGCTGGTTAGTTTCCGGAGTTTTTGAGTGAGGTTTATTTGTGGGAGAGTAAATTTCCTTAGCCTTTGGCTCTGTCTCAGGAGTTATATTGCAATTTTGCAGTTCTTTAGGAGTTTCATGCTGCATTGTCCCTTGCAGTTGCTCTCCAGTCATTATATCTAGGTCTGTAATTTGGTATTCCTCAAAATTTTGTTCTATTTGTACAATTTGCTTATTGTGTTGTATAGTGTTATCTATTTCGCTGGTAGTAGGTTTCATAGGAGTCTGGAATTTGTCCTTATCTAATTCCGATTTCATTGACAACAGGGCTCTGGATGGGTCCTTCATAAATTGAAATGTATCCGGTATTTTACCGGATTTCTCAAACATCCGTGCTATTAGAGAGATAAGAGTCTGGGTCAATCCTGGTGTGTTGGTTTTTACCTTTTTTGACACCATTGATTGTTGCATTCTTTTTGTGCGTTTTGTTATTGTGCCTGCAGTCCTTTCCTTTCCTGATCGCATATTTGCCGGTTTGCATTTTCTTTATGTCTGAGTGTAATTTCAGGGGTGGCACTCTGCCACTTTTACTTTTTTAGGTGTAGTCAGTGTAGTCAGTGGTCACAAAATTCTTAAGGAGACTCTCCCTGTGTTCGGTTGTTTACAATTCCAGTTCCCGTTCCAGAGGGGTATAGATCTGTTCAGGAGTTTGTAATGGCTTCCCTAGGTGGATCACAAATCACACGGCCCTCTTTCTCGAATTTCAGATGCTCTGGGCTATGGTCTCAGGGCTCCTAGTCGACCCCGGCAGCAACCGGCTAACTACAAAAACCCAGCACCTCCAAGCGTCACAGGCACTAATGCTGTTATCTGTCCTTCTTTACCAGTAAGTGATAACAAGTTCACCCTGCAGCTGATCGGTACTGAGGGACCGCTTACTCTGTTAACTCTAAGACCCGTGACCAAACTGTACTATTTATAATTCCACCTCCCCAGCATGTGTGCACTTTCTTTTCCTGCAATTCCGGTCACAAGATTTTATATTTTGTATGGCCACCATTGACTGTGGCAAATGCCAAACGACCGAACACTGCCTAAAGCCAATCACAGGCAGCACAGCGCAAGTTTAGTGGTGGCGTGATACACGTGTGTGAAAACACCCGGGTACTGCAGGAACTGGGAGCACCAGCAGTTGGGGTCTAGCAGTGGAGATCAGTAGGGGTCATGCGGGTGGATGTAAGAGCGGCCCCCACCCAATTGTGGTTCAAGATCAAATGTCTCAATCAGCTGTGCTTACACAACAGTGCGGTATAATCGCTACAGGTCCCGTCCCAAGCCAGGTCCCCTTTTTGTGTGAATACCCTCCTTATAGCATCAAGGGCTACTTTAATATCTTGCACATTCCTTCTTCTGGCTAATACAGTTCCCACACAGCACCGGAGACCAATTGCTCACCTCTGCTCACCTCTGCTAACTTCTCTGGTGGTCAGGGGTTTACTGTCTGTTATCTGCTGTCATTCTGCTCCCCCCTGGTAAGCTCCTCTGCCGGGTGATCATTCTGCTGGACCTCTGGCATACAGTGATCTCCAGCCTCTGGGCTCTGGGCTCCTGAATGGCCTTAGTGGGTCGAGTGACTCCTGCCGCCTCTAATGTAGCCCAGGTTGCTACTGTTCTCTCTGCCTGGTGCCTGATGGCCACCGACCAGAATGCTCCAGAGTGCTCCTCCTGCTTTTACCGGGATGTTCCCGGAATGTACGCTGCCCAAGTCTGCCGGTTATTAATTGCTCCGTGCTCCCCCTGGTCTGCCGAGGACTCTGCCGAGGGCTCTGCCGAAGGTCCCACCTCCGCCGGGTCGTTCCAGCATTTTTCGCGGCCGCGAGAGAGACCGCACTGAGAGAGATGCGGGAGCGGCTCAGAGCAGATTGGAGTTTGTGAGCCCCCCCTCTTGCCTCCCGGCTCCCCGGCACGGAGAAGTCCAAAGAAATCCACAGAAACCGGCTCCGGCGGGCCGGAGGCTCAAGGGTCGTGCTCGCACAACTGACGATTGCTCGCTCGGCTCAGCTCGCGGCTCACTGCTGACCTCTGGCGATCATCACTAACAGGTTCCAGTGTATCCCAAGAGGCGAGAAAAGAAGAAAAGAAGAAAGATCAATGTAAGGTTCAAATCAGTCAGGCAGCCTGCAAGTGAACCAGCTGCAGGCCGGGGGTCCGCGAACTAACTTCTCTGAAGGCAACCACTGCCTTTGCCCATGCATGTCGTGGGTTTGGCCGCAGAACGCCCACAGGTGGCTAAATGACCACAGACCCACCACTCATATTCTCTTTTTTTTTTACATTTTTTTTTACTCTCCATAGATTTTCACAGAGACTAATGGGGGATGTGCTGGCTCCCGCAGGAGTCTTGCTGGACCATCATCAATTATGTAATTTAGTATGGCATTAGTGATGCAGTATGTGAGGCCATAAGTAGTATATCACAGGGTTCAAGTTATAGTTAGCTCATTGTATTGTAAATGGTGAATTTACATTTGTAGTTTTTGTGTTACTTCTACAAGTAACTATAATGTCACTTCACACTTGTATTTGTTCATTAAGTTTCCTGTTTTTTTATATTAGCTAAAATCCTATTACTATACCTAACTATAACATTACTTTAACTCTTGTTTTTTCAGTGAATTTCTAAGGGTGTTTTCCAAGTAAAGTCAGTAAAGATCTTATTACCATATCTAACCATAACGTCATTTTAACCTTTGCTTTTTTCAGTGACTTTTGGGTGTTTTGACCATATCCACCCAACTCCCCCGCTGAGCACAGCCTTTGGCTGTGCGCAGAGGTAGGTTGCCTGTAGGGCTTGGCCTCTTGCCAGTTGAAAAAGCTCTCTTGGACAACCAGGAATTCTTATTTTTTTTAATTTGAGGTGCAGCCTGAGTCCTGCAGGACTCAACCATCCAGATATTCCTATTTTTTTTTTAAATCTTTCTAACCCCTGCTTAGCATTTCTTTCAACACAAATATCTCAAAATCATCTGATTGTATTTACAAAAAATTACAAAAAGCTTTCTTTCTAAGAGAAGATCTAACTTTCTGCCAAATTTGGTGTCATTCTGTTCAGCCATTCTTTCGCTATCGCTTCATAAAATTTCCTATAGAAAATTAACATGGTAAAGTTATGTTTGAAGATGCCCTACCCCCTTTTTTTCTGGGCCCCCGTTTAACAGTCCATTTCGAAATTATCCAGGAAGGAGCTGAAGTGCATGAAGTTTTTTGGGAAAGATTTTAGTAGATTTGTTAAATGGTGCAAGTTTGTGGGTAAAGTGTACGTGGGTCAGGGTACGCATGCCCTGCATCGTATATCTTTTTTTTCTCTTCATGAACATAGGAACTGAATCATTATGTCCCATGATGATGGCTACAGCATTAGAGTCAGTCCTACGGTCAGTGACTTGCTGCTGTTAGCGTGACTGTTTATGCCCTGAACTTTAAATGTGGAAATATTCTGTGTGTATTTTAAACTTTTTAATCTTGTGTCTGCACTGCTATTTATCTGCATTTGGTTCGTTAGCCTGCTTTCCACCCGATCAGCCTGTCCCCGTTCCGCCACAGCTTGTGCCGCTTGAGCCGAGGGACTCGAGGCTCATTATCTTTCTATTTTAATTGCGAGCGGCACACTTCCGGCAGGTCAGCGCTTCAGTAGCTGACCCCGCCCACTCCTCCTATTTAACGCTGAACAGGGCGCGGACGCTAATTCCTAACTATAACATCTGTAAAACCTATGTTTTTTTCAGTGAATATGTATATATATTACACAGTGGTGTTCCTACCAATGTAGTTATGGTTAGGTCAAACTTTCGATAGGAAGAGTCTTTTTTTCTTTTGCTAATAACTGTGTTTAAAAACAAGTCCTTCCATCTCAGCTCCTTCCTGGAAAGTTTCGGGGTGATCCATCACGTGGGGCCCAAAAAAAAGAGGGGTCCCAAATTGTCCTTTTCATATGTTAATTCCCATAGGAAATTTTAGTGACTAATATTGAAATAAACTGCTATATATCGCAGAATGTTAGAACTTTACTTAAAAATGTAGATTTTTGTTATTTGGTGTAAATCCGTTAAGCTGTTTTCAATAAATTCACAGTCATGAGGTGGTTGGGGTTGTCATGATTGGTCAAAAACATTTGGTGTTTGTGAATGGTTGGCCTTGTGTAGTTCAGCTGTGTCAACATTTGTTGAAAAGTCCCTCCTATTGACTGAGAGAGCTTTTTCTCCCATCAGCCTTTCCGATACCATGGGGACTGTTACCGGTTCCATGATTTTGAGAGATCTGATTGGCTGGCTGCACCTTGGAATGTCAATGTCAAATATTCTTATAAAGTGCTCAATTCACCAGGAAGTCTCAAGGCCCTAGCAGGAAAATGACAGTAAAACAGACATAGCCTGATACCTGAAGTGAAACTTATTGGGAAAAAAGCCAAGTTTTCAGCTTTCTATGAAAGTATTTATGGTCTGCTATGGATGAAAGGTCTGAGGGTAGTTTGTTCCAAAGCATGGGGGCAAGGTACGAAATGAATGGCCACAATTATGGGAGGTTCAAATACACGGCTGAACAAGGTATGATTTGGTAACAGACCTTAAGGATCTTCCAGGTACATATCATTGCAGGTTTTTTGCTAGGTATCCTGGGCCGGTATCATACATTGTCTTGTGTGTCAAACTTAAGTACTTAAAATGGCCTCTTTGACGCACCGAGAGCCAGTGAAGGGTTTTGAGAATCGGGGCGGAAGGAGATCTGGGGGGAAGGTAAAGAATAAGTCTGGCTGCAGTATTTTGGAGAATCTGGAGCTTGGAGAGCAGGTCCTCATTGAGTGCCATAAACAAGGCTTTGCCATAATCAAGACGGCTAATAACAAGGCCCTGCACCAAAGGTTTCCTCACTTCAATGGGTAGCCACTTTAAAATGTTATGGAGATTACGCATAATCCCATTGCAGACGCCTAGGAACTGGTTAACATGAGTTTTCATAGACAAAGAAGTGTCGATGGTAATACCTAGGTTACGTACTGCTAACTTGGGAGAAGGACAAGTACCTAACTCCGGGGGCCACCAGTCTTGCGCCCAAAATTGCTCAGCTCTTCCAAATAGAATAATCTCAGTCTTACTGTTGTTTAATTGTAGCTTATTTAAACGCATCCAGTTGTTAATTTGACCATGCAGCTCTTAAAGCGGGAACGTGTGCCAACATAATCGGAGCCACATGTAACATGCAGTTGGGTATCGTCGGCATAAGACACGGTCTCAAAGACGCGCTATCTGATAATATGAGCTGGAGGTGTTGGATATAGATTAAACAACATCAGGCTTAGACTGGAGCCCTGAGGGACCCCAACTGTAGTGGGTGGCTACGTGACACCATTGCGTCTACCTGAACAGTGGTGGATCGGTCAGCCAGATAATTCTCAAACCAGTCTAATGCCTTCCCTCTGGTACCCACCTCCCACAGTCAATGTTTCAGAATACTGTGGGAGATGGTATCAAAGGTTGCAGACAGATCCAAGAGGACCAGAATTGCTGATTCTATTTTTTCCTGAGTGAGCCTGATGTTATCCATAATCTCAACAACCGCAGTCTCCATACTGTGGGCAGCCCGGAAGCCTGATTGCGAGGAATCCAGGAGGCCATGGTTCTCTAGATGGGCCGTGAGGCGCTTATTAACTAGGTGCTCCAGTACCATCCCAAAATAAGGTAGCAATGAAATGGGACAGTAATTTACTGGTAAATTGGGATCTTTAAGAATTGGCTTGACCTGAGCATGTTTCCACCTAGTCGGAACACTGGCTCGTTCTAATGACATATAAAAATTAGCAGTTAATACATTTGCAAATAAGGGCATAATCTTCGTACAAGATCAAGGAGAAAAAGGGTCAGCTGGAGAACCTGATTTAATCTTGGTTAAATCTTCCACTACATCAGTAATGGTTATAGGTTCAAATTCTAGTAACAGGGGAACATCATTTATTTCCAGCAGAGAAGGCGCCTTAATCATATTACTAGTTGGGTAGTTAAGGTCTCTATCCTGGTGAGAAAAAAGGCATAGATGGGTTTTATTTTATTATCAAACTAAGAAAGAGACGGAATCGACCCACTCTTGAGTAGGAGAGAAAGAGGACTGCTCAACCCGAGGAGAAGTAAATTCTTTCAGTATTTTATAAAGTTCCTTCCTTGAATGAGCAGCATTGTTTATATGCTGGGTTAGATAGATCTTTTTAGTTGATTTGATGTTTTTTATATAATTCAAATGACACTGCCTGTACTTCCTACGATCTTCATCAGTTTTGGTTTTCTTCCACTGGCGTTCAGCAAATTTGCTTATTTGTTTATCAATTTTTAGTGCCTCTGTGACCAAGGTGAGGCTTTACTTTTTACTTGAACCTTGGACAAAGGGACAACTTTATCCAGAGAAGATATGATGATGGTTTCTAGACTGCTAGCAGCCTGATCCACAGTATCTGTTTGATATAACTGCGGGGGCTCGAAATGGGTCAAAAAAGCATCAGAAGTTTATTTACACCAGGGCCGAATCATAGTACTTCTATTCGAATTTACTATGTGTGCTAATGGGCACACCAAATTTTAAAATATAGTGGTCAGTCCATAGTACTGGACAAGGAGGTCCAGTAGTTCATTTGAGAGAGTTCGTGAAAATTAGGTCCAACATATATCTAGCTAAATGCGTTGGGCCGACTACTCTCTGTGTCAACCCCAATGTGTTCATGGCCCCAATAAAGTGGCCGGAGTCAGTATCCAGCAGTAACTCCGCATAGTAATTAAAATTTCCAATTGAAACAAAATTGTCAGTAGCTAGTACATAAGGCACTATTGCTTCCAGCAAATGGTTAACAAAATGCGTTTTTTGACCTGGAGGTCTGTAAACTAGAGCCCCACTAAAGGGTTCTGAATCAGGGATGACTATGTTAAAGATCAATATCTCTAGCATCATAGTAGTAAGAGACTCTAATACTTTAATGTCAGAGTGTGCCTTAGTGGCAACTGAGATACCTCCTTCTCTATCCAATCTCTTTAGATGAGACTGAAGGGGGAAGTCTATTGCAACATCGGATGAAGCCTGGCTTTGGAGCCAGGTCGCCGTTATAAGACAAATATCAGGGCTCTCGGCCTCCAAAAGGCTCCAAAGTTCGAGACCATGCTTAGGTATAGACCTAGCATTAAGGTATAGAGCCAAAAGAGGTTTAGGGACTGCTTTTATATCAATAGCACAGGTGTCCGCTGTGTTGTGCATTGGTGCAATTATCTCTTTACTATTTCGTGTGGTGAGCAGATAATTACTAAAAGACGCAATCATACTGGAGAACTTTCCATGATTATGTACATTCATGGGGTTCAGAGATCGCAACTCCTCACTAGAGTAGCGCAGCATGATATTGAAATAAACTTACCAAGGGATACAGAATAAATTAAACAGAGGTCCTGGCAGCTGGCGGTGGTGATGTCATCAGTGATGTCACTGACCATGTCATGCATGATGTAATATGTGACGTCATCAGCAGTGCATTGCGGGGGCGCGAGTTATAGTTAGCTCAACTAACTATAACAGGGGAATTTCTATAGTTTTCTATGAGTCAAATGTCCAACTAACTATAACGTCCCTGAAACCTATGTTTTTTTCAGTGAATTTCTAAGGTTTTTTAAATGCTAATTCCTAACTATAACGTCTGTAAAACCTGTCTTTTCCAGTGAATTTCAATGTTTTTAATGTTCATTTCATATTTTAATATTTATAAAAACCTATATTTTTTCTATTTTTTTGTAATAATTTGGAACTCTATTAACCTTTTTTTACTTAAAAAATGATGTAATTTTTTATATCTTCAAAAAAAATATGCATATCTAATTTTTCTTTTTTTTTAGAAAACTGGAGTCCCGTACCAGTAGTGTACAAAGCTCGATAAGCACATGAATCCTATCCGCCATATTGCTAAACTCGTAAAAGATGTGCATTTCTTATCCGATGGGTTTGTGGCAGCGCGTCCCGTGTAACATCATATACGTATGAGGTCGCGCCAGCTGCTACTTTGGTATGCGACGGGTACGCAGTACCAAACCGCGCATTACATCATGTACGTATCGGGTCGCGCCCGCTGCGCATTGCTTATGCGACGAGTGCATGCTGCCAGGTCCAGTGTTACATCATAGACATATAGTGTCACACCGGGTATGCCATTCCCTCATTTTTTTTAATGTCTAATAACTATATCTAAATAAGTTTAAAGTGTATATGAGAGGAAGCCATAATCTAACATATTTTAAACATTTATATATTTCTAACTGTGATAAACTTATATTATGGTAAATATATTTTCTTAAAATTAGTCGGGTACGGCCTCCTTGCACGCTCGGTGCGCGATTGCCATACGACCTCAAAAAAAGCATTTGATTGGTTCATAACATTTCCCATTGTAACAGATGGAGGACCCCACTCGTGTTAGTCATTCTCTCTACAGTGTTTGATGAAAGACACCTCTTCTGCTTAGAGAGCTTTTTTGAAAAGTTTTTTGCTGTGTACATGTTCTAGTCACATATCTTATACTACACACAACATGCAACGATCATCTTGATCAATATTCATGGTCTGTACATTAGCCTTCCACGTGTGATGGCCATGCATCTGAAACGTTACATCAAAAAACAAATATGTGTTACACAATGCCCCTGTGTGTGTGTGTGCATTATTGTGCTGCCTTTCAGCCTGGGTATTGATCGCTCGAAGGGGTATCATCAGCCACGGGCAGAGCGCACATCCTAGATCGCATGTGACAAACAGCAAAGAGTAATTTTGTGTTGCAGTATGCTCTGTTGTCAGGCTTTACCAATATAGTAGTGTGTCATAAGTGAAACTTTCAGATTCACGTTTGACATCCATTGCTTGACTGTAATGAGCGTTATCACTGTGTATGACGTAGCCTCACTGCTAGGGTGACCAACTAGCATGGGTACAAATTCAGGACAGTGAGTGCAAAAATTCAGGGCAAAGGGTCAAAATTCAGGACAAAAATACAGGACACAAGGTCAAAATTCAGGACAAAAATTCGGGACAAAAGGTACACTTTGCATACACATCAGAGGAAGTCGCGCAGTAGTGCATAAGTAAATAGACAACCAACACAAGCACAAGTCCAAATAAGTTCATTTTAGGTTGAGCGAACCTTGCACTCAATGCATCTGTTGTGTATGGAAGTCAAACACACCTGCGTTTGCATATTAAAAAAAAAAGTGAAGAAAAAGATCTTACAATCCCCCTCTCCCCAAACAGATCCGAAATGCTGTCACTGGGCAGTAAGGCCCATGATCATTCTATATGTGATAATTAGGCCAACATTCAGAATGATAATGGGTCTGATAGGAGTCTGTGCCAGGCCGGGAAGGGGATGCTGCAGGCCACAGATCACAGCATGAGCATGAGCTGCCCCCTGCAGTGAAAGTTACAGGCTGCTTGCAGGGGGCAGCTCACGCCAATGTCTGAAAATAATGACAAAAGGCATCCGTGGAAGAAACGCTTAAGGACAACGGATAAGAGGCCCAAATTACCGGCAGTCCGTGAAATTTACAGACGGTTGGTCACTCTACTCACTGCTGATTCTCCCTCCATCCGAGCACATTCACACGTGTGCGCTTCGCGATAGCAAAACTTTCAATAATACCCCACACCATTGACATGCGGGTCTGCGAATATCCACAAGCTTGACAACGTCATGTGATGTTGGCCATTCAATGTTTTCGGACAGCATCTCATTAGCGATAGTTGCCGCCTGACCGGTACATGCTACGTTAATGTAAATTGCGGATTGTACGATGTCAAAACTGCAACAGGGAAAAACACATAAATATACTTCCTGTACAGGCAGGAACTGAACAACTCCCAGGTCCCCGGAATAATTATTCACACCCCTGCGCTGGTGTGGCGTACGCAAGCCCCGTCCACTTTGCGTATGTACAAATAGAATAACAAAGATGCCACATGTCCCAGTCCTTCCACACTGCCTCAGGTGATATGGCCGGATCCACCTCGCATATCACAATGTGCAATAAAAGAAAGGAATCCATGAGGTGTAAACCATCCTGGCAATCAAAACCCCATTTGAACTGTCTCTGCTGGCCGTTGTGTTTGGACACACAACAATGACAGCAGGTGAGCTGTGGGGCCTGGGTGCACAGGGGCTGCAATTGAGCGCGGTGCGGAGGGAGGGGTGGGGTGCATCAGCCTGGGTGCACACGTGCAAAAAAGCGATGTTGCCCTGCATAATGATGTGATCTCTGACCTCATTCAGTCACATGTCTGTCTCATTTTAAGGACCTGCTGGACCGTACTGTAGGCCTGAGCCAGCGGGCAGCGCTGTCCTACAGACACATGGCGTTGGCTTTTGGGGCACTGTGGTGAGCTGATTACTAAGTGTACATGCACACAGGTTTGCGCCAATCCATTACACGTGCACATTATGCTTCTAGCATGTGCTCTGTTCCTTTTGTATGTGAACGTTGGCATAACATATTATTGTTTAACCTTGTGTATTCGCGTGCACTCCAACTCCTCTTTGAACCACGATTACCACTAACAGTTGGTAGATCGTACTTCAAGAAGGAAAGATGCACTCAACGGGTGTTCTCTATTAAGCTTGAAATAAACCTTCATTTACCTCAAGACGACACATGCATTGGAGCAAATCCAGGTAAAATTTATTGCCACCATCAGGAAGACACAGTTAATTAGAAACACCTGGCAGACGCGTTTCGGCGTTTGCCTTAATCATTGCCAGCTTTGTGTTTTATGTTTTATGCTGCGATGGTTTGGTGGGGTGTAAGCTGCTGATCATACTCCCATTGGAGCCTGGTTAATCCAGTTAGAGGCACTGTTCTTTCCACCTCCTTCGCAGTCCTTGCTATGAATGCTGGTTGATGTAATTCCCCCACGTCAGCGTGTCGATCATATGTCCACCGCAGACAGTTTGTGTAGACAGCCTCGTTGCAGACTCAGGTACAGTGACCGGTTTGGGCACTAATTATACCCCAGCATTGCCAGCTAGCGAGTCTGCCCACGTTCTGCTGCAGGGAATATATATATTACCTACTGGCGGTCGCCAGTAGGTATATATAGTTAGGATTTTTTCCCTATGGGATTTTTGAAAATTCTATGTCTAATAACTTTGGCGTTTGTGGACGGAATTGGCTGGAATTTTCAGCAAAATGGAACATTTTGTTTCTGAGCAGCCCCTGGAAATTTGGGGGGAGTTGGTCCAGGGGGGGCCGAGAAAAAAGGGGGGTCCCAAAACGTGTTTTTAACATTGAATTTTCCATAGGGCGGTTAGCCTCACTTTTAGCCCGAATGGCTGAATGGATTTGCACGAAACTTGGCAAAATTGTAGGGACTGGTAGCCCGATGTGCCTTTTCTAGGTCTCAATATATGTGCTCCAGTGGATTTTGAGAAATTAACGTTTAAAAAAAGATATATATCTGTAAGCGCGGACCAGGCAGCGCCCCGGTTCGCGGACCTTACGCGTAACGGAACTTCACGAAGCGAAGCTGATTGGCCCTCCGGTGTCTGTCAACATTCTAAACAGTCCGGAGCGGCCGCCATCTTGTCTCTCGGTAGGATTGAGAGACAAGAGGAGGACAAAACAAAGGGGGAAATAACCATAAGGGGGCATACTAGATCCTCCATGACCCCCTAGGTTTAATGTGGAGGTTTTAAAAGGGCCTTACTTACTCTATTTTTTTTTTAAAAAAAATTTCGGGTTAGCTCCCGGTTCGCGTACCGGGAAGCTAACCGGGAAGCGAACCAAAAGAAATAGAGCTTGCCAGAGTGCAAAACATTCTAGCTAATTTTTAATAACGGGGAGGTAGTTCTAAAAAGAACTTTTTTTTTAATATTTTTGTTGTTTTATATTTTTTTTTGCTTTTTTGAACATTATTTGTTTTTTTTGTATTTTTTGAACACTTATTTGTTTTTTTTGTTTTTTTTCAAAGGGAAGGAACAGAAAGAGGCATTGAAAAAGGCTCAACAGGAGCAAAAAAAAAATTTAAAACTTGCTGCGTTTGGAGCATCGGTGTTTCTCGAAAGCCAAATTAATTAATTTCAGACTCATGTTTGCGCATGAAATTAAAGTGCCACAATATAAGCATGTCACCTTCATATGGACAAATTTTTTTGGGATATTTGGCGTTGTTTCGTTGGCCTCTCCAAATGTGAGAGACATATCAGGTGATGTTCTTGTCACCGAAGTTGGGGGGTTCTGTTGTAGTTCACGCACCTCTGCACGACTATAGTTGATTGGATGCCACCTCTGCATATGTCGGTGCATCGTGTAATTTCCATAACTGTATTTTTTATTAGTGCCCCGGGATAACTTTTCTTGGCAGATAAGGCACGTAGCATAGCGTGCATTGACTTTTTTCTCTCCTGGTGGAATGGAAAAAAATTGCCAGATAAAGCTAACTTTGCGATGAGATACCCGGGGTAACTCTTTGACAAATCGTGGTCCCTCTTCTTCCTCTCCGTCTTGTTCTTCATCTTCCTCCTCTGTGTCTCCAATAAACTGTGCAGATGGTCCTCTCTTCCTATGAGGAGATGGTGGTGGTGGTGGTGGGGGTGCAGAAGCTGAAGCTACTATTGAAGCCATTTTTTAATCAGAGCAAATGATCAGGTCTTCCTTTCTCAAAGTTGAAAGTCAGAGTGAGAAAAAAGGTGGGGGCTTTCATCATTTGGGAAAAAAAATAGTTCTAAACCAATGAAAAGTGTTATTTTTAGGTCACCTGACCTAGCCTTACATCATTATGAAACCAAAAGTGAAATGAACCAATGAAAAGTTTTATTAACAAGTCACATGACCTCTCACGCTCATGTTACGCGCTGCGGAACGCGCCCCGGTTAGCTTCCGGGTCGCTGCGCTTCGCGCCTCGGTCCGCGCCCCGGGGCACTTCCGGGTGCGCTAACGCGGTACGTCACAAGACGCATTACGCGGCAACGCGATACGTCGCGTTTTCGCGACGCGCCGCGGCAACGCGATACGTCGCGCTTTCGCGATGCGCCGCGGATCGCTTCCGGGGAGCTGCGTTTCGCGCCTCGGTCCGCGCCCCGGGGCACTTCCGGGTGCGCTAACGCGGTACGTCACAAGACGCATTACGCGGCAACGCGATACCGTCACGATGTTGATTTCTTACCGGTTCGCGGACCGGGTCGCGGCATTAATTTGAGCTAACGGGAAGCTTTCCGGTTCGCGGACCGGGAGCGAAACAAAAAAAAATATTTAAAAAAAATTATTAATAAACATATAAAATATATTTTTGGATTTAAAGAAGAATACATTTTACAGCTATAGATATTAGCTTTTAAAAAACCAATGAAATTCACTGAAAAAACCATAGGTTATAGACCATATATAGTTAGGAATTAGCATTTACAAAACCATGAAAATTCACTGAAAAAAACCATAGGTTATACACCATATATAGTTAGGAATTAGCATTTAAAAAACCTTATTTTACTCACACAAAACCAATGAAATTCCATATATAGTTAGTTGTACTAACTATATATCGCGCACCCGCAATCCACTGCTGATCATGTCACATATTACATCATTCATGACATGGTCAGTGACATCACTGATGACATCACTGATGACATCTCAAATGACATCACTGATGACATCACTGATGACATCTCAAATGACATCACTGATGACATCACATCACAACTGAATGAGTGGATGTATAAGTGTCTGAATGAAGGTTTTAGTAGGTGCGTGACTGACTGTATGAGTGAATGATTAAATGTGTCTCACTGAATGCATAGGTTAGTGACTAAACTGTCTTAATTTGTGCATCATTATGTCTGGTATTCTGTAAACTGCTGCATGTGTTGATCAGTAGCTATATGAGTAACTATATGAGTTATTGATTGATTGTCCAAGTATTTGTATGGGAGACTGAGTGTGTGTGTGGCTAGCTGGGAGATGTGTGACTCTGTGCAGATCAATGTGTTCTTGTATCAATGATTTATAAGAGAGTAAGTATGTGTTAGAATATGTTTGAAAATGTAAGGTTCTCTATGTTTAACTGTATAGATTAGAAAATGGAAGTGTGATTGATTCTTTACAGGACTGACTAGGTGTGTGAGTAACTCCAAGGATGAGTGGCAGAGTGTGAGTGTCTGTATAGGGTGTATGAGTGCATATGATAGTGTTGTAAAGATGAGTGATTGTATGTATGAATGATTGTATGGGTGAATGAGTGAATGTGTGTGTAGACGTAGGAATCAGTGAGTGCGTATGTAGTAACTAGTATTGGTGTGTCAATTGTTTTAAAAAATATATTCTGTATTTAACACTGGGTGTAACAGAGGTTATATTAAAGTGTGAGGAGATGCATTGTATTGTCACATGAATGATATCATCAGTGATGTGACCATTGATGTCAAATGAGATGTCATCAGTGATGTCATTTGAGATGTCATCAGTGATGTCATTTGAGATGTCATCAGTGATGTCATCAGTGATGTCATTTGAGATGTCATCAGTGATGTCATCAGTGATGTCACTGACCATGTCATGAATGATGTAATATGTGACATGATCAGCAGTGGATTGCGGGTGCGCGATATATAGTTAGTACAACTAACTATATATGGAATTTCATTGGTTTTGTGTGAGTAAAATAAGGTTTTTTAAATGCTAATTCCTAACTATATATGGTGTATAACCTATGGTTTTTTTCAGTGAATTTTCATGGTTTTGTAAATGCTAATTCCTAACTATATATGGTCTATAACCTATGGTTTTTTCAGTGAATATATATATATATATATATTATATATATATATATGCACAAGAAGCTCACTCCCCACTGGAGGGAAGAAACTGGAGGGGCACAATGGGGAGCCAAGGAGAAATTCTTTAAAACGGAGTGGGAGGCATGACGCGTTTCGGTTGGTGTGCCTTTATAAAACGCCAAACACTAGAAGCTGCTACCTGCCGCCTTTCAAACAGTCCATTTCGCTCCCATTGGTGGAAGCCCATCTGAGTCGACCAATAGCAAGAACGCCTCATCGCAGTCACTCTGGACGTTCTATGGCTTCCAGCAAGCACCATGATGGCTCACAGGTAAGCGCTTGTGCTGCTGACTTGTTGTAACCCTTGGTGAGTGCTGGTGACAAATGAAAAGTGTGTATAGGTGCAGTTCCAAAATCACAAGTGTCCTCGCCGCACAAAGTTCTCTCCCGGGCCCCCTTTGACGTCTCACCGCATGAGTTCAGGCCCTCGTGGTGTCGGAGATTCTGCTACAGTGAGAAGACCTAACTAACAAAGCTAACTTTGCGATGAGATACCCGGGGTAACTCTTTGACAAATCGTGGTCCCTCTTCTTCCTCTCCGTCTTGTTCTTCATCTTCCTCCTCTGTGTCTCCAATAAACTGTGCAGATGGTCCTCTCTTCCTATGAGGAGATGGTGGTGGTGGTGGTGGGGGTGCAGAAGCTGAAGCTACTATTGAAGCCATTTTTTAATCAGAGCAAATGATCAGGTCTTGTATCAGGGATTGTATAAGAGAGTAAATATGTGTTAGTATATGTTTCAATAAGTAAGGTGTGTTTAACTGTATAGTTGAAGAAATGGAGGTGAGATTGTTTCTTTGCATGACTGACTGGGTGTGTGAGTAACTCCATGGATGAGTGGCAGTGTGTGAGTGTCTGTATACACTGAGTGTATCTAAGGTTATATTAGAGTCTGAAGAGGTTTATCGTATTAGCACAAGAATGATGTCATTTGAGATGTCATCAGTGATGTCACTGACCATGTCATGAATGATGTAATATGTGACATGATCAGCAGTGGATTGCGGGTGCGCGATATATAGTTAGTGCAACTAACTATATATGGAATTTCAATGGTTTTGTGTGAGTAAAATAAGTTTTTTTAAATGCTAATTCCTAACTATATATGGTCTATAACCTATGTTTTTTTCAGTGAATTTTCAAGGTTTTGTAAATGCTAATTCCTAACTATATATGGTCTATAACCTATGGTTTTTTCAGTGAATTTCAATGGTTTTTTAATAGCAAATATCATAAGCTGTCGAATGTCAAGTACGTGGTAAGTGAAAACATTTTCGCGTTTATGCACACTGATCTGCTTTGAATGGTGCCCCCCCCCCCCTCATTTCTATTAGGAGTACTCTCTCTTTGCAGATAGTGAAAGGTAGTTAACGCAGGCCTTTGCCCCCGTTGTAATCCGTCGTGCCTGCTTCTCTCTCCATTTGATTGATTGTTATCCAAGTATTTACTGTTTTAGAATTAGTTCTCTTTGGTTCATTCTCTATTTACAAACAAACACAGAGTCGCAATACTCTGTTTAGTCTTTGCAGATAACGAAAAATCGTGTAAAAAAAAAGAAAAGGAATCGAGCAAAATCAGTAGGCCACTGATGGGATCTCTTTTTTACCTCGCTAAAATAGAAACATTAGGAACAACCCCTCATGACAAATACAAAACTAGTGAGATGAACTGAACTCCACACAATGATGGCTGCAAAACAGCTCGGCTCCGCCACCCACCCCGCCCAAAATAACGATAAAGAACGGCTGCCATGATTGGTTGCGGAATGACCACGACGGAGCTACAAAATGGTGCTGCTCTCATGCAAACCCCAGCTTCAGTCTGAAACATCCAGAAACACTGTAGACTACCAATTCGATCAGTTCCGGTAGCGCCCCAATGTAACCCGGTAGAGAAGAACTAGCCCTCCCCTCTTTGACTGATGGTTCTTGTTGCCTGTCCCTTCTGTTGTCATTTAACAGAACTATTTAGCCTGCTGAAAGGGGTTGTGTTCCGACCGCTGGTTGGTGGAGACATTTTGACTATATTCTGTACCTGCGTTGTCGCGTAATGCGTCATATGACGCGCCGCGTTAGCGCATCCGGAAGTCATCCGGGGCGCGCAGCGCGTAACGTAAGCATAACAAGTCATGTGACTTGTTAAGAAAACTTTTCATTGGTTCATTTTACTTTTCTTATTGTAATGATGAAAGGCTTGGTCATATGACCTAAAAATTACGCTTTTCATTACTTCCGAACATTATTTTTTCTTAAATATATGTTATAATGTTCCAGGCTAATGTACTTTCCCGGAAATTTTACAACTGTCCTGCAAGTAAAATATATTCTTTTTTCGAGAAAAAGAGCGTTTCTTCGTCCCATGACGGAGCCGTTGAGCAAAAGAGGGTCGACCTGCTGTCTTAGTCGCCGATACGCCTGAATATGAGATTCTTATCGATCACTTTATGTTGCAGGAATAGAAAACACAACAGCCCTTGACCATTTATCTTTACTGCGTTCCTTCGTATTATACCTTTTACCCTTCATGTAATTGGTCTGCTTTATTTCACTTGCCTTTTAATGATTCTAAAACAGTCACTATTATTAAAAACTTTACCAATGTATATACTACTACCATGTTTTCTTTTAAAAACCTTTATTGTGAAAATTTCATTATACAAATACTTGCCTATAACCACGTGGGCCTGCCACAGAGCAAACTGTAATCGTATATGATGAATAGACATTTACACTGTAGAGGAACGTAACGGGCGGGCCATTAGGTTGCAAGAACTAAGGTGTCTAACAGTTACGGAATCGGTGGACGTACATTTTATAATTAAAATACGACAGGGCCAGTTACAATAAAATTATCTAGATATACATTTGCGGGCAAGTACCATGGGTGACGTTAATTCGAACTTTCAACAGTACAGTAATCAATAACACATCAGAACTTAATATCAATAGGGATGTCGAAATATTCAATCAATTCTCGTCCCCGCCCGCCATGTGCTTCAAAACTGCATACGTATCTCGTGATTTCAAGGTTCTGCAACCAGTACACAACAAGGAGTTACGAGTCCCATTTATTCCGGCGCCATTTTGGGCGAGGACGGGCAGGTCCAGGATATAGTCAAAATGTCTCTACCAACCATCGACTATGATGATGTTCATATGCTGTATTTATTAGAGTAACACTCATCTGTCCACATGAAATTAATTTGCCACAATCTAAACATGTCATTTTAATCTTTCCAAAGTTCTTCTAAATATTTGGGACCGTTTCCCTTGCCTCTGAAGCTCTCAGTGCCACTTCTTTGATGAATGTACTAGCAGGTCAGGGGTTCTCCTCCAAATCTCTCTTTTATGCAGCACTATAATTAATTGGTGCCACCTCTCCATATGACGATGCATGTTATAGTTACCACAACTATATTTTTTTTCGGTTCCTCTGGAGAGTTCATCGTGGCAGATGAAGCGTGTAACGTACCGGGCATTTACCTTTTTTTGCATGTACAGGAAAGGAAAAAAAAATCGAGCGTCCGAGTTCTAAGGTGTCCCAGGGCCATTTTAGTGGACCAGGCCCAAATCCAAAGAACAGGCCGCCATTTTGAGAGTCCTCTTGCAGCCGCCTGTCGCTGTAGCATCAAGAGCAGCCAAAACTCAGCTGAATGGCAACTGAAACGGTAAAGGGGCGCCCCACTACAGCAGACGAGCCTCCACCTAGGAAGGCCCATTCACGCCGGCTCCCCCCCCTTCGGGCACCCCACGCCGTTATTCGGAGCAGTATTGTAGGATGGCCACACCAGTGCGGCAACTTGCTAGACATCACCTCGGTGGTAACCGAATCTCAACGCCTTGTGGTGTCTTCTATTCAGAAAACATTGTTATGCTGCCTTCGACCTATTCTCCGCAAGTGCGCACACAACTCAACTGCATAGCTAGCTAGACACCACCTCGGTGCCATCCGGATCTTGGAATGTCAGCACCTTTTGGTGTCTTCTCTTCAGAAAATATTGTTGCGCTGCCTTTGGCCCCATTCGCACATCAGTCCGCTACTGACGCCATCTCACAGGCTAATGGGGCGCCCCACGCCGACTTTCAGCATTGTAGAATGACCACACCAGTACAGCAACTTGCTAGACATCACCTCGGTGCCATCCGGATCTCGGCGCCCCACTGCAGATGAAGTGCCTCTCAACTATGAAACCACCACGGTGACATCCGGATCTTGGCGCGTTGTGCTGCCTTCGGCCTATTCGCACATCGGTCCGCTACTGACGCCATCTCACAGGCTAATGGGGCGACCCACGCCGAGTTTCAGCATTGTAGGATGACCACACCAGTACAGCAACTTGCTAGACATCACCTCGGTGCCATCCGAATCTTGGCATCTCAACGCCTAGTGGTATCTTCCATACAAAAAATATTGTTACGCTGCCTATGGCCCCATTCGCACATCAGTCCGCAACTTAGACATCACCTCGGTGCCATCCGGATCTTGGCATCTCAGCGCCTTGTGGTGTCAGTCAGAAAATATTGTTGCGCTGCCTTTGGCCCCATTCGCACATCGGTCCGCTACTGACGCCATCTCACAGGCCAACGGGGCGCCCCACGCCGACTTTCAACATTGTAGGATGGCCACAGAAGTGCGACAACTCACTAGACACCACCTCGGTGCCATCCGGATCTTGGCGCGTTGTGCTGCCTTCGGCCTATTCGCACATCGGTCCGCTACTGACGCAAACTCACAGGCCAACGGGGCGCCCCACGCCGACTTTCAGCATTGTAGGATGGCCACACCAGTGCTGCAACTTGCTGGACACCACCTCGGTGCCATCCGGATCTTGACGCGTTGTATTGCCTTCGGCCTATTCGCACATCGGTCCGCTACTGACGCCGCCTGACGTGCCAACGTATTTTCTCCGCATTTTATACCCTATGCCGCATAACAGGTCATGTGACTTGTTTATAAAACTTTTCATTGGTTAATTTTACTTTTGGTTTCCTAATGATGGAAGGCTTGATCATATGACCTAAAAACAACACTTTTCATTGGATGAAAACTTTTTTTTTTCCCCAAACGATGAAAGCCCCACCTTGTTTCTGGATGTTTCAGACTAAACTGGCGTCAGCATGAGAGCACCACCATCTCGTAGCTCCGTCGTGGTCATTCCGCGAGCAATCATGGCAGCCGCTCCCCACCAGAAGCCTGCAGGAGTCGGGGCCCCCAAAACTTTTGATGAATTCTCAAGGCGGAGGGGACGCTTTCGAGAATGGGGTCCAAGACCTAGCAGACAAGCGTCCGATTTCCAAGGTGTCCCAGGGCCATTTCAGTGCACCAGGCCCAAAAAGGAAAGAGCCTGCCGCCATTTTGAGAGTCCTGTGACAGCCGCCTATCGCTGCACCGCAAGAGTGGGCGCAACTCAGCTGAATTGCGGCTTTTGACACAGTGGACCAAAAACGGACGGAATGGCAACTGAAACGGTAAAGGGGCGCCCCACTACAACAGATGAGACTCCACCTGGAGAGGCCCGTTCACGCCGCCTCCCCCGGGGCGCCCCACGCCGTTATTCGGAGCAGCATTGTAGGATACCAAAACCAGTGCGGCAACTTACTGGACATCACCTTGGTGCCATCGTTCTGCTGCCTTGGAACTATTCGCACAACAGTTTGCTACTGATGACCCACCCCCCGCGACGCCCCACGCCGTTATTTGCTGGGTGGCAACTTACTAGACATCACTTTCGTGTCATCTAGATTTCGGCGCGTTCTGCTGCCTTGGAACTATTCGCACAACAGTTTGCTACTGATGACCCACCCCCCGCGACGCCCCACGCCGGAAATCTGGACGTTGTGCTGCGTTGGGACTATTCGCACAGCCGACCGCTACTTCGTTGTTTTTCCCTAAAAATGTTTATATGTTATTACTATTTTTGTTTTCTTGTATATATTTATAAATTATTAAAGTTTTATAATCTTACTACTTTGTCGGAGTGCTATATATTTTTAATGTGACACATAATTGTAAAAACTTTGATGTACAAAGAGTCATCCCTGGAATCTTCCGCTTCACGCTCGGTCCCCTCCCCAATCACAATACAGGATGGTTTTCAGATAATAGCAACGCTTCTGCTGTGACGGATCTCATCGAGTGTGGACCTTGATCTACTATAACTCCTTTGAAGAGGGGTGATTCTTTACAGCTGTGGCCATAAACTACATCTGCAGGGCTAGCTGATAGCCTAGGACCGGCCTGGACAATCGGACACAGAGGAAAAGGAGTGTCAGAGGGTGCGGTAGTGAATAGGGCGAAAGAGAGGTGTCGGGCGGGCACAGGGTGTGATTCTCAGGGAAGAGCAGCGCAGATGGGGGGAGGTTTATTACCCATGCATAACACAGACAGCGGGGGTGACCACTGCCTGGGTGAGATGCTTGCGAGGGTGGGGAGCCATGCTAAGGATCGACAGCGTGCACAGAGTGGGTCTGGTCAAGGCATCTAAAATGGCTGCCGTGCACGACAAAAGTGTGGCATTTGAAAAAAGACAAGATGGCGCAGACAATGTTTTTCAACACTTCCTGATTTCCTTCGAATCGAACGTTAACAGACGTTGGGGCATATTACCAAAGTTAAACGATATTTATCCCTAACGATGCATTGCAAAGATTTTTTTACCGTCAGAAATTATCGCAGATAAACCTTGCTATTATCAAGGTTTATCGCAAATACGATAAAAAACGACCGCAATGCATTAATATCGCTGAAAACTCCGCGATATTCATGCATTACCGAGCTAATGCTCTTAGCCATGTTATCCACCTCCCATTGGATAACATGGCTAAGAACTGCTCAGGGCAGCTGTTACTTTTTGGAGATATTCGCTCTTATCTCGAATATTTCCAAAAGTTGATAATAGGAGATAGCGATGTTAGCGACTGTTTCCAGTCGCTAACATCTTGGCATGCCCACTTTGCATGTCATTAGTGATAAACATCACTCACATGCAAAGTGGGGCCCAAGATGGTCGCTATCTCCTACTAGCCGTCGCTAACTGGTGTTAGCAACAGCTAGGTAATACAGATATAATTTTATCTCCGCGAAGCGGAGCGCTGTTACAGATATATATCTTGTTTTTGAACGTTAATTTCTCAAAATGCACTGAAGCACATATATTGAGACTTAGCAAAGACACATCGGGCTACCAGTCCCTAATATTTTACCAAGTTTCGTGCAAATCCATTCAGCCGTTCGATTATTATTATAATTTTTTTTATTTGCCCCGCGGGGCCCTTTTAAAACCTCCACATCAAACTTAGGAGGTCAGCGAGGATCTACTATGCCCCCTTATGGTCATTTGCCCCTTCGCTTTGGCCTCCTCTTGTCTCTCGATCCTACCGAGAGACAAGATGGCGGCCGCTACGTACTGTTTGGAATGTTTACAGACACCGGAGAGCCAATCAGCTTCGCTTCGCAAAGCTCCGTAACGCGAAAAGTACGCGAAGCGGTGCGCTGTTACAGATATATATCTTTTTTTGAACGTTAATTTCTCAAAATCCACTGAAGCACATATATTGAGACCTAGCAAAGGCACATCGGGCTACCAGTCCCTACAATTTTGCCAAGTTTCGTGCAAATCCATTCAGCCGTTCGATTATTATTATTATTTTTTTTTTTGCCCCGCGGGGCACTTTTAAAACCTCCACATCAAACCTACGGGGTCAGCGAGGATCTACTATTCCCCCTTATGGTCATTTGCCCCTTCGCTTTGGCCTCCTCTTGTCTCTCGATCCTACCGAGAGACAAGATGGCGGCCGCTACGGACTGTTTGGAATGTTGACAGACGCCGGAGAACCAATCAGCTTCGCTTCACAAAGCTCCGTTGCGCGAAAAGTACGCGTCCTGGAGCGCTGCCCGGTCCGCTGTTACAGATATATATCTTTTTTTAAACGTTAATTTCTCAAAATCCACTGTAGCACATATATTGAGACCTACAAAAGGCACATCGGGCTACCAGTCCCTACAATTTTGCCAAGTTTCATGCAAATCCATTCAGCCGTTCGGGCTAAAAGTGAGGCCAACCGCCCTATGGAAAACTCAATGTTAAAAACACGTTTTGGGACCCCCCTTTTTTCTCAGCCCCCCCTTGACGAACACCCCCCAAATTTTCAAGGGCTGCTCAGAAACAAAATGTTCCATTTTCCTGAAAATTTCAGCCAATTCCGTCCACAAACGCCAAAGTTATTAGACATAGAATTTTCAAAAATCCCATATATATATATTACCTACTGGCGGTCGCCAGTAGGTATATATGTAGTTAGGATTTTTTCTCTATGGGATTTTTGAAAATTCTATGTCGAATAACTTTGGCGTTTGAGGACGGAATTGGCTGAAATTTTCAGGATAATGGAACATTTTGTTTCTGAGCAGCCCCAGAAAATTTGGGGGGGTTTCGTCAAGGGGGGCCGAGAAAAAAGGGGGGTCCCAAACGCGTTTTTCCCATGCAATTTTCCATAGGGCGGTTGGCCACACTTTTAGCTCGAACGGCTGAATGGATTTCGATGAAACTTGGCAAAATTGTAGGGACTGGTAGCCCGATGTGCCTTTGCTAGGTCTCAATATATGTGTTCCAGTGGATTTTGAGAAATTAACGTTAAAAAAATATATATATCTGTAAGCGCGCTCCGGGCAGCGCCCCGGTTCGCGTACCTGGCGCGTAACGGAACTTCGCGAAGCGAAGCTGATTGGCTCTCCGGTGTCTGTCAACATTCTAAACAGTCCGGAGCGGCCGCCATCTTGTCTCTCGGTAGGATCGAGAGACAAGAGGAGGCCAAAACAAAGGGGTAAATGACCATAAGGGGGCATAGCAGATCCTCCCTGACCCCCTAGGTTTGATGTGGAGGCTTTAAAAGGGCCCCGCGGGGTTAAAAAAAAATTATTTTTTTTGCGTGGGGAGCGCCCGGTACGCGCACCGGGAAGCGGTCCGGGGAGCGTACTATAAGGAAAAAAGAATGATAGACTTTTTAAATATTGTATGTTTATTGATTGTTCATTTTGTTGTTTTTTTTTGTTTTTTTTAATTAAATATACATTTATTTTTGTGATTCTTTTTTCAAATTTAACAGAACATTTAACAACACATTGTCGGAAATGTCCTCATTTTCAATCAGCGAATCTACTGCATCTACACATTGAACTAATTCATGGTCCCGTGATTCATCCATGAAATCTGAGTCATTATTGTCCTCAATATCTTTTTCTGTGTTGTTCTCCAGAACAATTTAGAAGGAAATATTCTGCTCTCCTTCCATTTTCTTGCTGTAATTTGCATAAAAAATAAATATATCAGTAGAGATAGGGCACTGTTGGGTTTAAGTTCAGACAGGTACTTGTGAGTTTATAACAGAGAAGTAATCTATGGGCACTGTATGGTTTCAGGCGTGAAGTAGTACTATTAAAAAGTGCCTGTGAAGAAGCCTAAGTAAATTCATAATTATATCACAGAAACCTAAATCAATCCATAATTATAATAAACAAGCCTTTCTCAATGTCTAACTCTTACAGAGGGACAGTATATAACTATCTAAAAATGTTTTCCCAAATTAATTTAAAGTGCATGACATAGTTCTCCTTTCAAATTTACAAAATAACATCTTACCTTTTAAAAACAAGTTTAAGTTGTCAGTGAAAATGCTCTTGCAATGTACTTCAGGAAGTAGTAGTCAAAATGGCTGTGTTTCTCTCTCTTTATATATATTCAGGTACATAACCAATCAAATGTCAGGTAAAAAAAGTAGAAAATGAAAGTAACATTTTAATTGGTTGTCAATTCCAACACTTCAGATGTGTTTTGTGAAGTAATTTACCTCAGGGTATTTAGAGAGGTCTACAGGCTAAATGGCTAAATGGAATTCCAACCAAATTTGTGAAAATGGTAGGGATTGGTATGTAGTATGAGCTAATCTATATTTGGTGAAAGTGTCTCCAGTGGTTTTTCTGTATATTACTTTCCCACCATTTTTGAGCGAGCGCTTCCCGGTGCGCACCCCGGTACGCGAACCGGCAGCGTTACGGGAGTCCTCCATTTTGTGTTTCGGTAGATTTGAGATACAAGATGGAGGGCAAATAATGTTGAGAATGGGTAGAAGGGGGCACGGTAGACGTATCCTGACCCCCTAGGTTTTCTGAGGGTGGCTGAGGAGGCCCATATGTGCGAAAAAAACAAATTTTTTTTCAAATTTTTGCACGGTTAGCATCCGGGTAGCACTCCGATGAGCGTACTTTGGTGAAAATTAGTGAAAAAAGTTAGAGTAAAATAATAATTGTGAGTGATCAGATGTAGGGTAGCTCTGAAAAGAGCTTTTGGGTCCTGTGGCTGATTTAGGTACCTACAAGTAGGTACCAATGCACAGTCTTAAATTCAGGATGAAAATTCTGTTCCCCTCATCTGAGAAGTGAACTCCATCTCTTCTGTAGATATCTTGCATGTAGTAACGCAAGTTATTGTTGTAGATGGAGCCCATTCCATGGTCTCTCATGTAAGCTGAAACAGACTTATTTACATGCTTCCTCGATTTCTCAATTTGTGGACAAAATTGGTTCGACCACCTCCATTTCTGTCTTTGGCATATATTTGAATATACAAAGGCAGTTTGAGGAAAAAGTGCCATCAATTGGTCAAAGGTGTCTTTTAAAAGCATTTCCAGACCTACCCCAGTCAAAGTGCCCAAGTCATTTCCTCCACAGTGCACAATTAACAGGTCAGGTTTTGGCAAATGCAAAAAGGTTTTCACCAATGGTATCAATTGGTGACATCCTAATCCTCTGTGGCCAATCCAGCTGATTTCCACATTTTGTAAATTGAGGTTGTGTAAATTTCTGTTATCAGCATACCTTTGAGCCCAGTGGATATAACTATGTCCAACAATCCAGACAGAAAACATGGTGAGAGGAGGTTCTGCTGCAGTCAGATGAAGTGTGGGAATGAAATGGCAGTTGGAACAGTAGGAGTATGTAATGAAAAAAACTGTGGAGTTTCTGTGGTAATTAATCAGTAGCAGTGATTGGTGGATTTTGATTGCTGAAAACAGAAAGTTAGGGTGCATGGATGAGTTCTTTGAAAGATGTAATTTGAATGGTCAAGAAAAAATCATTTTATGAAAGATTGCACTGGATACGCAGGTGTACTGAGAGTTCAGAGTTCAATTGAAACATTGTTGTGTGAACTTGCAAACATGAGAGGTCTTTCAGGAGGTGGTTGCTATGGAAAAAAGGCAGAAAGGGCAGAAGGGGGAAGGGTGTTGATTTGAAAAAAGTGAGGGAAGAGTTTTGATTGGGTAACATGAGAGATATGTGTGATGAATTACAGCATTTCTGTGCCATTGTTGGTTGCAGCCTCTGGAGTGCATACCTTTTGCTCTGCTGAAGACAAATTGGTGTGTGTCTGAGACTGTTTTGAAACTCAAAAAGTATTTGCTAAGGTGAGAAAAGATTCATTTAATTTAGATAGAGAATAGTATGCTTTAGGGAGAAAATTATGAAGAAAGTTGTGTATTTAAAATGTTGCTTTGTTTCATAGGTTGCTTGGGCCATATTTACAAGGCCTTTGAGTCCCTTTGATATTATTTTTCCCATTTTAATTTAAGACATTTCCCTGTGGTGCAAGGTCCTTGTAAATACGCCCCCATGTGTGCTTGGCAAATTTACATTTCTTTTCTTTGAGTTACATAGCCATGTTAGAAGTGATGCAAAAATGGTTTAAGGGCCTTCAAAATATGCTTTCATGTGTGTTAGGGCATTTTAAGTCACTTCCCTATGAATGTAGTTGAATAACTGCTTTACTTGATGTGTTTTAAAACGTTTATTGAAGTCATTTAAGTTTCTTGATATGTACTGCTAGAGTTTCATAGGCTGCTTGGGGCATATTTACAAGGCCTTTGAGTCCCTTTGATATTATTTTTCCCATTTTAATTTAAGACATTTCCCCGTGGTGCAAGGTCCTTGTAAATACGCCCCCATGTGTGCTTGGCAAATTTAGATTTTGTTTCTTTGAGTTACATAGCCATGTTAAAAGTGATGCAAAAATGGTTTAAGGGCCTTCAAAATACGCTTTCATGTGTGTTAGGGCATTTTAAGTCACTTCCCCATGAATGTAGTTGAATAACTGCTTTACTTGATGTGTTTAAAAACGTTTATTGAAGTCATTTAAGTTTCTTGATATGTACTGCTAGAGTTTCATAGGCTGCTTGGGGCATATTTACAAGGCCTTTGAGTCCCTTTGATGTTATTTTCCCCATTTTAATTTAAGTCATTTCCCCGTGGTGCAAGGTCCTTGTAAATACGCCCCCATGTGTGCTTGGCTAATTTAAGTACTGATAGGATGTGCTTCTACATAGGACCTGTGTTGTGTTTTCAAATTATGACCAGAAAATCGTTATTTTTTTTTTTTTTTAAAACGCTTTTCACATTTATGAGAAGGTCATATTGGTGTCTGCTTCTTTAAATAAATATTGAACTGAGAAATATTAAACTGAGGCTTCTGTAAGTGTCAAAGGAGGTGAGTAATGTACATTGCTCTGTTGGATACATCCTCTGTGTACTCTTGGATATGCTAGACTAAATCTGCTCAATGAGATAACTAAGCTGAGGAAACACAGGTTATGTGATTCTGAAATGAGGAAAATAAATTCCACATTTTTCAATTACATCACCTGTGTTTCCTAACATTATGAATCACATTGTGCAGTTGAGGTTTAGGCCTGTCCAGGGACACGGAAGAGGTCTGGCCTTTGTTCAAGAGTGAAGTGGACATGACTCACTTCATTGGTAGGCCTGCACATGTATTATCTCCTCTGTACTCTTCAACAAGCCTAAATTTCATCTGCAACCCTGAGTAGGCCTCACCTCAAACAAAGCTCTGGATAGGCCACACCTTATCGTCATCCTGAATCAATCATTTAAAATGTTAGGGGCAGATTTATGATGGCCGTGCGCCTCTTTTGTGCCGCTGTTGCGTCACTTTTGTGATGCAGCAGTGATGCAAAAGATGCACCATGTTGCAAGACAGGCCTCACTTCATCTCCAACAAGATACCGTCAGTTTAAACTGTAAACATTTAGGACTGTGTAGGGGGCATGGAGAATCTGAATCTTCTGTAAATGTCAAAATTGTTGCATACAGTGCTCAACTTCTGCGTAGTCTTTGATATGTTAGTTTCCATCTGCACAATGAGATACCTAAGCAAAGGAAACACAGGTTATGTGATTCTGAAATGAGGAAAATAAATTCAGCATTTTTCAATTACATCACCTGTGTTTCCTAACATTATGAATCACATTGTGCAGTTGAGGTTTAGGCCTGTCCAGGGACACAGAAGAGGTCTGGCCTTTGTTCAAGAGTGAAGTGGACATGACTCACTTCATTGGTAGGCCTGCACATGTATTATCTCCTCTGTACTCTTCAACAAGCCTAAATTTCATCTGCAACCCTGAGTAGGCCTCACCTCAAACAAACCTCTGGATAGGCCACACCTTATCGTCATCCTGAATCAATCATTTAAAATGTTAGGGGCAGATTTATGATGGCCGTGTGCCTCTTTTGCGCCGCTGTTGCATCACTTTTGTGATGCAGCAGTGATGCAAAAAATGCACCATGTTGCAAGATAGGCCTCACTTCATCTCCAACAAGATACCGGCAGTTTAAACTGTAAACATTTAGAACTGTGTAGGGGGCATGGAGAAGCTGAATCTTCTGTAAATGTCAAAATTGTTGAATACAGTGCTCAACTTCTGCGTACTCTTTCATATGCTAGACTCCATCTGCACAATGAGATACCTAAGCAAAGGAAACACAGGTGATGTGATTGTGAAATGAGAAAAAGAAATTCCACATTTTTCAATTACATCACCTGTGTTTCCTAACATTACGAATCACATTGTGCAGATGAGGTTTAGGCCTGTTCACGGACACAGAAGAGGTCTGACCTTTGTTCAAGAGTGCAGTGGACATGATTCACTTCATTGGTAGGCCTGCACATGTATTTTCTCCTCTGTACTCTTCAACAAGCCTAAATTTCATCTGCAACCCTGAGTAGGCCTCACCTCAAATAAACCTCTGGATAGGCCACACCTTATCGTCACCCTGAATCAATCATTTAAAATGTTAGGGACAGATTTATGATAGCCGTGTGCTTTTTTTGCGCCGCTGTGCGTCACTTTTGTGACGCAGCGGCAGCGCAAAAGATTTGCTATGTTGCGACATATTTACAACTTGATGCATCTAGGCAGATGTGTCATGCTGTAAAGTCCTGTGCCACATGAAACCGATGCAGCAGTGATGCAAAAGATGCACCATGTTGCAAGACAGGCCTCACTTCATCTCCAACAAGATACCATCAGTTTAAACTGTAAACATTTAGGACTGTGTAGGGGGCATGGAGAAGCTGAATCTTCTGTAAATGTCAAAATTGTTGAATACAGTGCTCAACTTCTGCGTACTCTTTCATATGCTAGACTCCATCTGCACAATGAGATACCTAAGCAAAGGAAACACAGGTGATGTGATTGTGAAATGAGGAAAAGAAATTCCACATTTTTCAATTACATCACCTGTGTTCCCTAACATTACGAATCACATTGTGCAGATGAGGTTTAGGCCTGTTCACGGACACAGAAGAGGTCTGACCTTTGTTCAAGAGTGCAGTGGACATGATTCACTTCATTGGTAGGCCTGCACATGTATTATCTCCTCTGTACTCTTCAACAAGCCTAAATTTCATCTGCAACCCTGAGGCGGCCTCACCTCAAACAAACCTCTGGATAGGCCACACCTTATCGTCATCCTGAATCAATCATTTAAAATGTTAGGGACAGATTTATGATAGCCGTGTGCCTCTTTTGCGCCACTGTGCGTCACTGTTGTGACGCAGCGGCGGTGCAAAAGATTTGCTATGTTGCGACATATTTACAACTTGATGCATCTAGGCAGTTGTGTCATGCTGTTAAGTCCTGTGCCACATGAAACCGATGCAGCAGTGATGCAAAAGATGCACCATGTTGCAAGACAGGCCTCACTTCATCTCCAACAAGATACCGTCAGTTTAAACTGTAAACATTTAGAACTGTGTAGGGGGCATGGAGAAGCTGAATCTTCTGTAAATGTCAAAATTGTTGAATACAGTGCTCAACTTCTGCGTACTCTTTCATATGCTAGACTCCATCTGCACAATGAGATACCTAAGCAAAGGAAACACAGGTGATGTGATTGTGAAATGAGAAAAAGAAATTCCACATTTTTCAATTACATCACCTGTGTTTCCTAACTTTACGAATCACATTGTGCAGATGAGGTTTAGGCCTGTCCACGGACACAGAAGAGGTCTGGCCTTTGTTCAAGAGTGAAGTGGACATGACTCACTTCATTGGTAGGCCTGCACATGTATTATCTCCTCTGTACTCTTCAACAAGCCTAAATTTCATCTGCAACCCTGAGTAGGCCTCACCTCAAACAAACCTCTGGATAGGCCACACCTTATCGTCATCCTGAATCAATCATTTAAAATGTTAGGGACAGATTTATGATAGCCGTGTGTCTCTTTTGCGCCGTTGTGCGTCACTTTTGTGACGCAGCAGTGGTGCAAAAGATTTGCTATGTTGCGACATATTTACAACTTGATGTATCTAGGCAGATGTGTCATGCTGTAAAGTCCTGTGCCACATGAAACCTGCGTCAGATTTCATGTGAGCCTTTTGTTGTAGGGTGGCCAGTCATTTGCATGAAAGCCCTGTAAAACTAACACAGTAAAATTAGGAAGATTTCACTGGGTCACATTTATGGCATTGCTGAATCAAATCCTTACGCCTGTTTGAAACAGGCATAAGGAGTGATGCACCATGCAATGTGTGGCTTGCCCCTGTGCATTGCAGTAGACATGTCGCGCTTACGACGTGATTCGTACAATGCGCCGTTTTTGTGGAACAGATGCGTGACGCATCTGTGCTGTTTTTGCTCAATGGTGCTCTGCATTGTAAATGCGGCACATCATGGGTGGCAGAGCAGTGGCGCACGTTAACTGGTGCATCCCTGGGGATGCGCCAGTTAACATAAATCTGCTCCTTTAAATTGAAGTATTAGCAGGGGACACAGTGTTGGTGAGGCTTATCCAAGGTTAAGAAGAGATGAGTCCTGTTCACTGAAAAATTGGACATAGGCCTCACCTCCTCAGCATCGCTGGACATGGTTAAATAATATCTGCAAAATGTTACTCTTGTTAAACAATTTTACAAATATAGTCTCTGAGATTTGTCTCTTACTCTGCAACATCTCATTGTTGTTCTCTTTCTTTAAAGATAACGACAACATCAAGCATGAGTGATAATGAGCAATCTGTTGATCTCGATATTATCATTGAAATTGTGATTGAAACATTAGTGGAAGTAGATCCCTTGGATGATTTAAATCCTGAGGATGATGAAGAACATGATGAGGATGCCGATTTGTCAGAATTGTATGACATAGGGTGGGAAGCTGACCTGCTCGAGCCTATGGAACTATAAACATTTATTTTTAAAAGTTACTGGAAATAAAAATTAAACATGTTAACCGTTTCATTTAAAATTAAACACATCTTCAAAAACAGCTTGTGTGAAGTATCTTTAATAAAATAGGGAAATGTGCTGATAAAAATTAGTTCAGATTCACATATTAAAGAGCAAAGGTCAAATGTAGAAGCATTCTATTTCTTTGCTACTATTTGTGAGTACTAAATTTGCCAATGCACTAAAAATTATTGTATGTAAAATTGACAAGTAGTGTGTTAATTTTTTGACGACTGTTATTGATTTACTGTTTGGTAATAGTGGTTAATAACATTTTTTATTATATTTTACCACAGATTCAACTGCAGATCATTTCAAAACTACATTATGCCATCTAAAGAAAGAACCCGAAAGGCTACACAACGTCAAAGTCAGCAGATTACTAAATGCTTGCAGCAGTCCTCTACAATAAAAACTCGTCAAGTCACCAAGAAAGCTCCGGGTAAGACAACGAAATCATTCCTAAGAAACATTTGTAGAAAAAAAAGTAGTACTACAGAACATGTTTTAGTCCAGAAAAAGAGAGCCAATTTAATCGGAAAGGAAAGGCCGATCAAAAATGTTACTGGTAGAGCAGGAGATAACTCTGTGCATGGTAGTAGAAGGAAAAATCAGTTTAGGGACATTCGTAGACGAATGTTCCGCAACAGGATAATTGGCAATTTGTTAAAAAATATTAAGAAAGGTCAACAGAAAGTGTTTTTTTATAAGAGAAAAAAAAAGTTGAGAAAATTATTGATCAGGCATTTGAAATTAAGCGAAAGTTATTTATTTTGATAATCAATAGAATTAGGAAACTAAACAAGGCAATTTATGATTTCAAAAGAAATAGTAGATGGAAGAGAACAGTTAATCGTAGTAACTTTTGTGAAGTTTTTTCAGGAGAATGGATGCATAGTTCAAGTTGTGAGGCATTTTTTAATGAGGAGAGTTATTTCCAGGATAATGATTTGGTGCATGCAGTTGACACCAGTGGTCGAGCTTATGAGGTGAAAGATGGTTGTCCAGTTGAAAAAGAAAAACTTGTGACAACAGAGGCAGAAGAGGTGTTAGGTAATGAGGTTTTAGGAAGACGTCCTAAGGGACCAGTGTATACCTGGAAGTGTAGTAGTATTTGCAGTGTGCGACAGGATTCCATCAATTTGCTTTGTGATTTTGTACGGACATTTAATAAGAAAACTTTAAAACAGAAAATGAAGTTGTTGCAAGAATTAGATCCTTGCAGAGTGAGAGAAGTGACAGGTTTGCATGGTCATTCACTGGCTTGTCTTTCCAGGAGAGTATGCCAGAGTGTTTTTCATCATTTCAGGATGCTAGCAGTGCATCATAATAAAGTGAGGAAATTAGTTAGAATGTTGTATTATGCTAAGAGTCCAGTAATTATGCTTAAACAATTATGCACTGCTCTTTTGCATGGTTCTGAAGTAGATGTGAAGAATATTTGTGAAGAAATTGAGTTTTGTTACTTTGCAAGTAAAGAGGAGAATGTTGAAATTGACCCAGAAGAAGAAGGTAATGTGGAAGATAGTGTACAGGTTTCCAGTACAGATAATTTTCAGAAAGAAATTGCCACGTTTCAGGTGAAATCAAGTGAGAGGCCTAATTTCACTTGTGTGTGTTGTCGACACACTTATTATAAGAATCAGACTAAGTTAGTGGATTTATATGCGAAAAGTGAAAGGGAAAATAATAGTGAATGGAAGGATTTTGCAACATACTTGATGGTAGAAAATTGTTTTGATTTGGGATCGGATCAATGTGTGTGTACTTATTGTTGTAACAAATTAAATCAAAACCGGATGCCTGCTAGAGCGGTTCATAATAATCTGGAATTGGTTGAGATTCCTTCTGAATTGAAGGATTTAAATACTTATGAATCTATTTTGATTCAAAGTATCCATCCCTTTCAGGCTATTGTACGAATGGAGCCAAAGACAGGGAAATTGCCTCCATCAGATTTACAGAGAGGATTAAAGGGAAGAGTTGTTTATTTGCCTCTAGATTTGAAGAAAAACATTAATACAATTGGAGTAGAGAAAGTGGAAGAGGAACCTCTGGTTATCTTAGTTAATGGGGTTCCGACCAAGAGTAAGAAAATCTGGCAAGATTTAGTGGATGTTAGGAAAGTCAAAAAGGCAACATTGTATTTGAAGAAAAACAATAAGTACTACAAGAATGTATATGTTGCAGAAGAGGAAGTAAGTGAAGAAGAGGATATTGATTTGTGTGCTGGTCAAATTGAGAAAGTAGAAGCCTCTAAAAATGAAGAAATATATGAACATTATAGTGTTCATCCTTTGCATTCCAAGGAAGTCATGGGGAATGCTATTGAGTTGTTTCAAATGAAAAAAGCCAAAGGAAGTCCCATTAGTGTTTGGGAGGAAAGTTTGGAAGCTCTGTGTTTCCCACAGCTATTTCCAACAGGTCAAGGAGGAAGATATGATGAGCGACCTGATCAAATTCCTGCTTCTGAATACCGGACTTTACGATTGTATGCAGAAGATCCTAGGTTTCGTCAATGCATTCCCTATTTGTTTCATCTACTGTTTGAAAGCGATCTGTCTGGACTGTCATATGCAGTGAACCACATCTTGAAAAGTGGTGTACACATGCAAAATATCTCGGCAAGGGACTTTATGGATAAAGTCAATGTGCAAGACAGTATTTTGGATTCTCACCTGATTAATCTCATGGCGTGTCAGCGTGGTACTAATGAGTACTGGTACCGTCGTCATGGTGATTTAAAATGTATGCTGAGGAACTTAGGAACTCCCACATGGTTCCTCACTCTCAGCTGTGCCGAGTATGGCTGGGAAGACTTACTTGAATTTCTACGAGAGGCAAATGGAAACATTGAAAATATAGAATTCAAGACACCCGGAGAACTGTGCTCCTTGGATCCAGTGAATGTATGCAGGTACTTCAATCATAGATTTGAAGCTATGATGTCTTTCATCATGAACAAGAAAAATCCACCTCTTGGAGAGGTGTTGGATTTCTTCTGGAGAAAGGAGTACCAAGCAAGAGGTGCTCCTCATATACATATGCTGCTGTGGATCAAAGATGCACCCAAATTTGGAACAGATCCGGATGACTTAGTGATGAGTTTCATAGAACAGTATTCTACATGTGCTGTTCCAAAGGCAAAGGAAGACAAAAGCCTAAGAGAACAAGTTTTACGCTTCCAAAGCCATCGTTGTGGAAAGTACTGTCGTCGTAAATTCAGAAACAAGGACAAGTTCTACACAAAATGTCGTTTCGCCTTTCCACGACCAGTGATTTCTAAAGGAAGAGTGAACAGTTTGATGTCTTCGCTGCGACATAATGTGATGAAGAAATCACCCAAAAATGCGTACAATTTGAAAAGGAACGAAGAGTCCAAGTACATCAACGACTACAACCCAGTGATTTTGTCCATGTGGAATGCTAACATGGATATACAGTTTGTGGCTGATAACTGTATGGCTGTGGCTCGGTATGTGACATCTTACATCACCAAAAAAGAAAAGACAGAATTGAAGGATATGTGGGAGGACATTTCCCATGAAAAGAGCCTCAGTAAGAAGTTGTACAGTTTCAGTCTGAAGATGTTGTCGCATCGAGAAATCGGAGCTTACGAATGTTCTGACCGGTTGTTTTCAGCAAGTCTCTATGCCAAATCCAGGAGTATCATTTGGGCGAGTCTTGGTCTTGCTGCAACGCGTAATCGAGTTCTGAAACCTGTACGGGAAATTGAGTATTTGGCGGAAAAGGAGCCAAACAGTACAGATATTTTGAAGACCAACATGTTGGATACATATTATCCAAATAGAAGCAGTCACCTCGAGAATGTTTGTCTGTATGAGGTTCTACAAAATTACATATTCAAGAGGAACATCAAAGAAGATATTGATAAAGGAGTGTATGCTGTAATTGGAAGTGAGGGATGTCTGGTCAAGCAAAGAAAATGCCACTTGGTAAACCATCGAAAATTGAGTGGCGAATCTCCTGAAAGAAAAGAGTTTTTCTATTTAGCACTTTTGCAACTTTTCAAGCCTTGGCGTGCAGAAGAGGAACTGCTTGGAGATTTCCTCTGTTACGAAGACTCTTTCAATGCCGCCAAGGAGACTACAGAATGTCCTGTTTTTCCCAAATATCTAGAAATGTTGAATGCGGAAATCGAGCAGGAAGCAATGATTGCAGCCGAGATTGCTAGAGACAGTTCTCAGGACAGTCAGAGTTCTGTTTCATTGAGTCAGGATCCACTAGGAGGACCAGTTATCGAAAATTAAGCTGCCACTGCCATGATTGAAGTGGAAAGAGCCATGGCACATGCTCAGGAGGATGCGGTTAACTTAGAAGACTTGGAAAGACAACTCAACGTTGAGCAGAGGAAAATATATGATGAAGTTACCAACCAAATAGATCATGGATTAAGTCATGAGAAGAAAGAGTGCTCATGTACGTCGTTGAAGCCTGTCCGACTGTACGTGAGTGGAGAAGCGGGAACTGGAAAAAGTTTCCTCATTAAAGCAATTTCATGTTATTTGCAGAAAAGGACTGAGTCATCGCTGTCTTGTGTTGTCACCGCTCCAACTGGACTGGCAGCACATAACATTAAAGGTATTACTTTGCATCGTCTACTGATGCTGCCAGTGGAGCATGATAACAAATTACAATACCACAAGTTATCTGGAGATGCTTGTTGTGAAGTTTCAAGAGTCTTGAGGAAAATGAAACTTCTTATCATTGACGAAGTAAGCATGGTTTCCAATGTCATGCATGCCTTTGTGCATTTGAGAATGCAAGAAGTTCTCAAAACAGAGTATGATGTATTATTTGGTGGCAAACACATCATTGTTTTCGGTGATCTTCTGCAGCTGACACCAGTGAAAGGACAACCTGTGTTCAAAATGCTCACGCATGAAGATACCAGGAAGTGCTTAGGGAGCATTGGCAACGTCAATATATGGTTAAACTTCAATGATGCTGAACTGCGTGAAAATATGCGTCAAGCGAAGGATGAAGATTATAAGAATATTCTACAAGATGTTAGAATCGGAAAAGTGACCGAGCATGGGAAAGAAGCTTTACATGCACGATTACTGTCAAATTTGTATCCAGAAGAAGACGTTGTGCCTGAGAATATTTTTCGGAAAATTACTGAGAAGAAATCTGGAATATGTTTGATGCCAACTCTTGCAGAATGTGCCATCTTCAACAACAAAATGTTGAATTTAGAAAACCAAGAGATTGTGAAACTGGAAGCTATTGACAGAATAGAGCATATGGGAGCAACAATTATTTTGTCTGAGAATTTGAAATCAAAATTGGATTCATTAGAGAAGACTATATCTAAAACTGCTGGTTTTGAAGAGACTCTGAATGTGTGCTTAAATTGCCGTATAATTTTAAGAAGGAATTTACATGTTGAAAGAGGTCTGGTAAATGGATCAATGGGTAATGTTGTTGATTTTGAGAAATACAGAAATAGAGATGGAATTGAATTTTTAAAAATTAAATTTGATGGCATTAAGAAGTACAGCTAATTGGTCGTTGCTCTGCTAGGTTTTTGCTTGTAAAAGACTTATATGTTCGCCGTAAGCAGTTTCCTGTTTGCTTGGCATATGCGGTGACAATCCATAAATCGCAAGGTTTAAGTGTAGACAGTGCATTGGTGAATATTGGCAGTTCTGTGTTCAAGGAGGGTATGGCATATGTGGCATTGTCACGAGTCAGAACTTTATCGGGATTGTACTTGATTGATTGTGATGTCACAAACATTTGTGCGGATCTAGATTGTGTTAAGGAATACAATAGGTTAAGAAGAGAGTATGCGCCACATTTGCCTCAATATCCTTTGTTTGAGAAACGTGTGGTAGGCCGGAAACGAAGAAATGTGACCAATAGTAGGGAGGTTGTAGCAAAAAGACGAAAAGTCGATGAACCCGAAATTATAAGCAGAAAAAAAATGGATTCTGTTGAAGATGTTGGTTTTCAATTTGAAAATAGTTCTGGTGTCAACTGCTATGCTAATGTTGTGGTTAATGTTGTCTTTTCTCTAGAAACTTTAAAAGAAGAGATTGTGGGCAATTCGGATCAAAGATTTTGCAGTTTGTTGAATTCTGTGTTAGAGAAATGTAGCACTGATAGAACAAAAATAGAAAGTGTGTCTGAAATTCGAAATCTGTTAGACAAATGTTCAGGTCAAACGCAATTCTCTCAAAATATTCAGCAAGATTGTCAGGAGTTGTTAATGTATATGCTTGATGTATTGCAAGATGAAGGTGTAGATGTAGATCACCTGTTTGGCCTTTCTTATCAATGGCAGCATGACTGCGAGAACTGTAGGGTATCAAGTACTACTAGTGTAGACTTTGCCAGACAGTAAATCAGTGTCCTTTAATAAGCTAGTAAAAGCTGCCGATCACAATATGGAGTGTAGCCAATGTAAGTCTGAAATGTTGTCCACATTATTTATACGAACATATGGCCAGTATGTCATTTTAATGTTCCAACGATGTAGGCCTGATGAAACAAAATTGACAACTTTAATAAAAAATGTTGTGGCTTCGCAGTTGTCAATATCAGGAAGGACTTTTGTAACTGCAGCAATTATATATCATGACAGTCCTTCAACAACATCAGGACATTACACAGCTTATTTGAAGTCTAGAAACGGCTGGTCATTCTGCAATGATTCTGTTTTAACTTTCAAAAAAAATTGCCTTTTGACCTTAAAAATTCTTACCTGGTGTTTTTACAACCAAAATTTTAGGGAAAGAATCTCTGGATTTGCTCTGAGGAATTTCAAGAGGTTCTAATGGCTCCTACACTATTTGGCCTTGAGGATAAGTGTAGTACAGAGTCAAAAGTTATTTTTCAGTTTTAAGTAGTTCCTGAAAAAAAAGAAGGTTTTCTTACAGAAAGTGGTGGGCACGGATTAGTTAAAGGACAACAGAGTATTTCCCAAAGCAAACGGTGTTCTTACCATAACACTTGACGTCATGGAAAAATAACTGCACTTTGAATGAGTTCAGAAAAACTGTTTCTTTTAATAAGCTAATTCAAGCAGCCAATCAAAACATGGAGTAGAGGTAATGTAAGTCTGCAATGCTGTCGACATGTTTTGAACAAACTTTTGGTTATAATGTCATTTAAAAATTCCAACTATATAAACCTGATGAAAATAAGTTTTCAACTTTAATTACAAATGTTATGGCTACAAAGTCGTTGATTATAGGAAGAACATTTCTAACTCGAGCTATTATATGACATGATGGTCCTTTGACAACATCCATTTATTACACATCTTATTCAAAATGTAAAAAAAGCTGATGTTCCGGAAATAATTCACATTGCACTATGAAACAATGTTGCCTTTTTATTTAAAAATATTCTTACTTTCTGTTTTCAGAAGAAAGAATTTAGGGTAGGCAACTGGCCTATAATGATTTTAGGAGTTGATATAATTTTATGTACTGTTTTAAATTGCTTTGTGATTAAAAGTGATGTAGAGAATTAAATAATTGTAGTAGTCATAGAGGTAGTGTAAGTCTGCTTCATAGTAAGCAGTATCAGTGTCATAGGAAATGTGGAACATGAGTGAGCAAGAAGGGTGAGATATTACTAGTACAGGATTGTGTAAGGAAAGTGAAAGTGATCTTGAACGTTTTCTTTCTGAAAGTTGCGGAAAAAGAAAATGACGGGATTTGCTTAGAAGAATTCCAAGACTTATAAATGGCTCTTACACGATTTGGCCTTGAGTAGAAGTGCGGTAGAGAGTGAGAAGTCATTTATTGTATGTAACATATTTGTCAAAACAATTGAGCTTTTCTTTCAGAAAGTGGCGGGCTGAAAATAATAACAGCACAACAGAGTATAAGCTGTTCATAGGACATCCTTCGACGTCATGGAAAGTAAGTTACTTTTGAGGAGTTCTGATTTCTGCTTGGTTATGTTATATGGGTTTTTTAAACACAATCATTTTGATTGTGTTTATTTTTTTCCCGCTGTTATATGATGAATACCTTCAAGTCACTGTTTTTAGTGAAATTTGATATATTCTGAGAACAGCAAAAGTAAACCATTTAACATGTATAATTAATTCTGTACTTTTTGTATTTATGATATACATTTAGAACTGTGTAGGAGGCATGGAGAAACTGAGGCTTCTGTAAGTGTCAAGGGAGGTGAGTAATGTACATTGCTCTGTTGCATACAGTCCTCACCTTCTGCGTACTCTTGGATATGCTAGACTACATCTGTACAATGAGATACCTAAGCTGAGGAAATACAGGTGATGTGATTGTTAAATGAGCAAAAATATTTGCACGTTTTTCAATTATATCACCTGTGTTTCCTAACATTACGAATCACATTGTGCAGATGAGGTTTAGGCCTGTCCAGGGAGACAGAGGAGGTCTGGCCTTTGTTCAAGAGTGCAGTGGACATGACTCACTTCGTTGGTAGGCTTGCACATGTATTATCTCCTCTGTACTCTTCAACAAGCCTAAATTTAATCTGTAACTCTGAGTAGACCTCACCTCAAACAAATCTCTGGATAGGCCACACCTTATCGGCATCCTGAAACAATCATTTAAAATGTTAGGGGCAGTTTTATGATGGCCGTGCACCTCTTTTGCGCTGCCGTTGCGTCACTTTTGTGACACAGCAGCAGTGCAAAAGATGCACCATGTTGCAAGATAGGCCTCACTTCATCTGCAACAAGATACTGTTAGTTTAAAATGTATATATTTAGGACTGTGTAGGGGGCATGGAGAAGCAGAGGCTTCTGTAAGTGTCAAAGTTGTTGAAAAACTGTTTGTCCTTCAATCTTTTCCCTTGTCTTTTCTAATTTTTAAATACATGTTTTTTATATTTTTCAAATTTTTGTTCTTTCTTTCACAGATTGAAAGTATAAAAATAACAAGTGACTAAGTTAACGACAATTATAAGGTAAATGTTTTGTACTCTTTTCGTTACATTTCTATCACATTTAACTTCTATTAGTTCCACTGCTTCATTTCTTTAACCCTCAGTTTCCTGCCTTTGCTACTTCCCTCATTCCTTTCTCTATTACTTACTTACTCTACTCCTTCCACTCCTTTTCTCAGTCCCTCTGTTCTCATAGTTCCTCACTCTTGTTCACTCACTCCGATCTATTACTCTCACTGTCTCTGACTGATCACTCTTTCACTACTTGTTCATTATGGTTTCTCCCTGTAGTTCAAGCACACTAAGGGGCATATTATCAACACAGGCAATAAAATTATCGCTGCTTTTATCGGCAGAAAACTGCTGCAAAAGCGGCTTTAGCGGCAGTTTTCTGCCGCAAAAGCGGCTTTAGCGGCAGATTTCTGCCGATAAAAGCAGCGATAATTTTATCACCTATGTTGATAACATGCCCCTATGTTATTTACATTTCTTTGCTGCTTCAATCATTCCTTTTCTGTTACTTCTTCTTTTCTGCTTTCTGTTTTTTCTCTCTGTTATTCCACATGTTTTAATCTTATTTTGAACATTCACTCACATTCTCTAAGAAACTCTTGTTTATTATTCTTCTACTCTCCTTTTTTTCTTTCACTTCCTTATCTATTTTGTTTTTCACAATTATACCCTCTTCCATCTTTTCTTCGGTAAATAGATCTATTAAACAGTATCTCTGTGTTACTCCCTATAGCTGTCTTTCTTTTAACATTACTCTCTGTTTCCTTCCCTTATACTTACTCTTCTTTTTTTTTTATTTTCTTTTTTTGGTTCGCTTCCGGTTCGCGTACCGGCGAGCGAACCGGGAAGCGAACCATAAGAAATAGAGATTTTTTTATTATTTTTCTGAACATTTTTTTACTTTTTTTGTATTTTTTGAACGGTTTTATATTTTTTTTGTTTTTTTTGGGGGGGAAACGAAAACGATTCATTGTAAAGGGCTCAACAGGAGCAACAAAAAAAAAAGATAATTTATTCTCTGGGGCGTTTTGGACAATCATGATTGTCAATTGCTAAGTTGATTAAATTGATGCTACTTTCTCTGTAGCAAATCAACTGACCGCAACGCACGCACACTTGTTTGATTGTCCCGAACCTCATCTGTATATTTGGGACCGTCTCCCTCGCCTCTGGTCCCGTCACTTCCTCTACATTTGATCTTCTGGCCACAGGAGGGGGGTTATCCTGCAGGTCACGTACCTGCGCAGCACTGTAGTTGATAGGGTGCCACCTCTCCATATGGCGATGCATCGTATAATTGCCATAACTATATTTTTTATCTGTCCCTCTGGACAGATCTTTCTTGCAGATAAGGCAAGTTACATACCGGGCATTCACTTTTTTGTGGCCCCGGGGATATTTAAAAAATTGCCAAATGAAATTCTCTTTGACACAGGACCTCCTAGGCTCTTCTGGCAAAAACTGCCTCCTCTCTTGCTCCTCTTCCTCTTCTTCCTCTTCTTCCTCCTCTTGATTGAGGATTACCTGAGGAGGTGGTCCTCTCTTCCTAGGAGGTGGTGGTGGTGGTGGGGGAGCACCAGCTGAAGCTACAACACTTGCCATTGCTAAGTGATGAAAAAGGTCTTCTTCTCACAAAGATGAAAGTCAGAGTGAGGAAACAAGTAGGGGTTTTCATCATTTGGGAAAAAAATAGTTCTGAACCAATGAAAAGTGTTATTTTTAGGTCACATGACCTAGCCTTACATCATTAGGAAACCAAAAGTGAAATGAACCAATGAAAAGTGTTATTAACAAGTCACATGACCTGTTATGCTTACGTTACGCGCTCCGCGCCGCGTCCCGGATCGCTTCCGGGAAGCAGCGCTTCGCGCCTCGCTTCGCGTACCGGAGCACTTCCGGGTGCGCTAACGCGACGCGTCATATGACGCATTACGCGACAACGCGATACGTCGCGGTTACGCGACGCGTCACCATGTTGTTTTCTAACGCGGCAGTTGCGCAAACGGAATGTTTACCGGTTCGCGGACCGGGTCGCGGCAGCAAATTGAGCTAACGGGAAGCTACCCGGTTCGCGGACCGGGAGCGAAACAAAAAAAAATATTTAAAAAAATACATAAAAAATTGTATTAAAAACATATAAAATATATTTTTCGATTTAAAGAAGAATACATTTTAAAGCTTTTGATATTTACTATTAAATGTGATGTGATGTCACTGACCATGTCATGAGTGATGTAATATGTGACGTCATCAGCAGTGCATTGCACGCGCAAGTTATAGTGAGTCCAACTAACTATAACGTGGGAATTTCATTGGTTTTATGCCAGTAAAATTTCCAGCTAACTATAACTGGTGTAAAACCTATGGTTTTTTCAGTGAATATATATATATATACATATATATATATATATATTTGTATATATATTCACGAAGGTTTCCCAGTTAACCTTTCTGTAGGACAACAAATGACTCGCACTCCAGGGTCCGTGTTTCACAGTGTGTGTTTATTGGCGACGCGTTTCGACCGGACGGTCTTTTTCACTAGCCAATTGCTTACAATACAATCCACCATTTTAAAGTGCACAGTGATGAAGAGTGAAGACGGACCAACATCCGAGAATGCAACAAAGAAGCTGGAAAACAGACTATCGTTTTCACCATCATATTTAAAACTCAAGCAATGAGTTGGAGCATAACAATATATCTTGTTATTGCAAATGAAATCACATAAATTTGTAAATGAAAATAGACATTTAAAAAAAAACAATTGACATTATTGTAGAGAAAATATATATATAACAGTTGTTACCTAATTTAGGAATGCAACAGTCTACAAATTCACAGTGCTACAATTTCATGTCATAGTGCTAGAGAAATTACAGCCAAGTGGCTTAGTGCATATTGACTCGTGGAACATTAGCCAGCAGAGGACAAACCAGGCCAAGTGGCCGAAGGCATATTTGTATACAGAGGTACAGATAGGAATGTTGCAACTATAGATCATGCTATTCTATTCTGGCAGACCAGCGAGTTGTAGATAAATTAAACCAAATGAATAAAAATGAATATAAAATTCCAATATGCTTGATGTCCTCTTGTTTTGCGATGTAGGTCCCTGTCCGAATGAGTGTAAGATAGGTATCCCTAAGTTACAAAGTGGCATTGGAACAGCCCATGCTCCTTATGCAGGATATTGTGCGAAAAGTGACCCTAATTCTAACTATTTACAACCCTGAAAATGGAGTGGTTTAACTAAGGGTAATACAGTGGTGAGCGGTGGTGTGATGTGCAATAATGTAAAATTTTAGGTTCGCAGAAAAAAGTAACCAAGGTAAAAACAGGGAAGAAGGGGGTGGGGGGAGAGAGGGGGTAGAGTGAGAAGGGGGGGTGGAAAGGGGGGGAAGAGAGGCCCCTGGGCCGGATTTGGTAATGTCTGACATGCTTGTGTGAGAATATGATATCTCAGTAGTAATATATGCGGAGCTGTGTCTGTGGCCCAGGTATGAAATTATGGAATGGTAAACTATGCTAACTTGTGAAATTTCAATGTCCTGTCTGTGGCATCAGGGTAGAGAGCCCTCACCCTTGAGACAGTATGGCCATAGAAATCAGCGATCACAGCAGCAGGAAGTCCAGAAACAGAAAGGGAGGTGGAACATAACTGAAAAGGACGCCGAGTACTCATCCAATGTGGACGTATAACTCCTCATCTTCATTCAGACCAAAAGGATTCTTAGAGTCGAGGCGGATGATGTACTGTGATTCCAGAATTCGTAGCTGTTCGACTCAATCTCCCCCTCTGGGGCTAGCTGGTACTCTGTCAATGCCAAAAAATGAAAAACAGTTAACATCTTTGTTGTGATGACGTAGCCAGTGTCGCGCTGTCGCATAGTTTACATCAACATTCTTGATTGCCCTCAAGTGTTCTAGGATGCGTTTTTTGATGGGGAAAATGGTGCTGCCTACGTAGAACTTACCACATGGGCACACAATCACATAGACACAGAAATCGGTGTTACAATTCATAAATTTGCTAATAGGCTCAGTTTTCCCCGTGGGTAATGGGTATGATTTCACATTTTTGCTAGTCCCACATGCCTTGCATTTTCCACATTTAAAAAAGCCCTTCTGTTCATGTAACTATGTATGTTTCTTGAGAGCCCCCAAGTAACTCCTGACCAGCATATCTTTCAGGGAGCGCGCCTTCCTGTAGGTGATCTGTGGCTGTTTGCTAACTGTGCTTCCTATGACGGGATCATTTTTCACAATGTGCCAATGTCGTTTACGTGTTTTTCGAATTTGGTCTGCTTCCACATTGAATGTGGTGATCATTCTGACACTGTTGGTTTTATCATTCCCTGCAGATCTCCCTGGCTTTTTTACTAGGAGAGCCCCTCTGTCTCTAGCTTCGGCTTTTTCTTTGGCGGCCAGCAGTACCTGGTCAGGATATCCCCTTGCCTTGAATCTTTTTATCATGCATTCTTGTTCTTTTCTGAAGGATTACTGGGAACTACAGTTACGTTTGGCTCTCAAAAATTCTCCAAACGTTATGCTGTTCTTAAGGTTTGTTGGATGGTGACTCTTAGCATGTAAAACGCTATTACCTGCCGTAGGTTTTCTGTGCAGGCTGGTGTGTATTTTCCCACCCTCAATCCTGACGCTTACATCCAAGAAGTCCATAACGCCCGGATCTTGTTTGCTGGTGAATCTGAGGATGACATCATTGTTATCTAAGGATTTCAGGAATCTAACTAGATCTGTCTTAGGCCCTCCCCAGATCATAAAGATATCATCTATGTATCTGGTGTAGAATGCAATGTGTTTTGGGAGGTGTTCATTGGCATCTGTCCATAGAACTTGCTCCTCCCACCACCCCATCAACATACAAGTGTAACTGGGCGCAAAGCAACTTCCCATCGCTGTCCCAACCTCCTGTTTAAACCACCTGTCCTCAAACAGAAAAAAGTTATTCAGTAAACAAAATTCCAACATTTCCAGTAACATTTCTGTCTGTTTGTAGATGAAGATGGATCTGTCCCTCAAGAAATGTTTGCAGGCATTCATACCATCAGAGTGTTTAATGCAAGTGTAGAGGGAAACTACATCTATGGTGACTAGCCAAAAATTGTCTTGCCAGGTGATCCCCTCGATCTTATTGATGAAGTCCGTGCTATCTCTGCAGTATGAGGGGAGATTGAGAACATAGGGAAAAAGAAAGGTGTCTAAGAAAATTGAGGTATTCTCGAGGGGGCTGCCGTTCGCAGACACTATGGGCCTGCCAGGCGGGTCTTTTTCATCCTTATGCACCTTGGGCAACATGTAAAAACAGGGTGACACTGGGTGTTTGATGTGTAGGAACCTGTACTCAGCTTCTACTAGTAGGCCTCCCTCTTTCCATGTCTGTAGTTTCTCTTAGTAGTTTGTAATGCTAGCAGTGTACTCCTCTTTGTTGGACTTTCTGTAATTACCAGAGAGTGCCAGTTGTTTGTGTGCCTCATGTTTGTACAGGTTGATGTCCCAGAGGACCACATTTCCCCCTTTGTCTGAGGGTTTTATGACATACCCCGGATCTTTGTTGAGGGTGCCCAAGGCTGACCTCTGGGCAGGTATCAAATTGTGGGCATGTTTGTTCTTGCTCTTCTCCCATAGTTGTAGCAGGTCCCTGATTACAACCTCTTGGAAGGTGTCCAGGTTGTCATGTGGGGTTATGGGGTTAAAAGAGGATTTGGGCCTGAAATTGGTGGAATCACTACCCCCAAGTGTGAGTCCCATACTTTTGAGCATCTCACAATCGTCCAATCCTTCAATTCGTTCACCACATAGTTCCATCACACAAGCCATGCCTTCCACATCCTGTATGGTGAGAATTTTGGACACCGGTGTGCTCCAACCCACTTCCCCCGCCCTCTGATCCAGAGCCCGTTTTTTCTTTAACATGAACATTTTCATGAGCTTCAATTTACGTACAAAAAGGAAAACATCAATTCTAGTCCGGCTGTAATCGAAATTGGCCATGGGGCAAAAGGTCAGGCCCAGTTCCAATACCGATTTCTCAACCAAAGTCAAATCATGAGAGGAAAGGTTCACAATTGTCAGATTAGGCTCACCCATCATTGTCGCTTGGTTTGTCGTGTTATTCTCCCATGCGACATTGCTGTTTTGATGTTTCCTTCCTCCCCTCCTTGTTGCCTTCCTTTTGTGCTTGCGCCTCTTCCTCTTCCCCTTCCGTATGTCTGTTCTGGCGGCCTTGCTCGTAATGTAATTCCCGATTGTAAAAAATGGTATTCTTCCAGTGGTTTAAAAGTTAGAACATCTCTGCCAGTATGGTCTGCTAGTTCTTCCACATCTGAGTAGTACTCTGATCCGGACTCCGAGACGGTGGTCTCTTGGTTCTGCCTGGTTGCTTCTAGCTTCTTGAATTGCTTAATTGCCCCATCGTATTTCTTCCCAAAGGACAGGATCCTCCCACTGGCATAATCATGTTTATCGCGTAGGAATATTCGTTTCTTTTTCTGTTTTATTTCATCTTCATATTTATCCAGTCTGCTTTCCATATGTTCAAGTGCTTTTTTAATTTCTTCTTTGGCGTCTTCCTTCAATGTCCTTGATAACTTGCTCGAGCTCTATGGCTGCCCACTTGGACAGGAGACCCAGCATGTGTTTGCAAGTTCCTGCCATGAGGCCAGACTGGCCTTCTAGGAGCTTAGGGTGGGGATTTTGATAGGTAGGTGTTATTAAATTCCGTAGTCCCCTTGGGACTCTGCCCACCTCGATGTAGTTTTCTAGAGATGTTACTTCCCACCAGCGATTAATTTCTGTTTTTAGGAGTATCTCATATTGGAACAGTAACTGTTTCAGGCTTCTGTCCGATGGAGATGTTCTGGTTACTATCTCGGTGGTGACTTGCGCTGTGTTCTCAGTTTCACAAAATAGGGACTTGGCTTCATCTGCCTTCCCTGCTCGGTGGTTTCTCGGGGTTGCTTCTCCCGTTACCGCTGCCGCTGCTGTTTGTTTACCCCTCGTCATGGCTCCCTTCAGGTGGTTACTTTTGGCTGTGTGCTGCGTGTTTCGGATGTTTATAACGTGGGAAAAGGACTTCCCTGCCGCACTATTCTTCAATCATTAGCGCGGTACCCCTGCCGAGTTTCTTTGGTGATTTTGGGCGCTGCCTGTATCGTGCTGGTTTTTCGCCGGTTTGTGCTTCGAGCAGAGCAGAGCGCACCCTCCGGTACCCGCTTCCCAGCCCGCACTCACCCGCGTACTCCCAGTCGTTTGCAGGCGTTCCCCAGCAGTGTTCTCTCGGCGGCGGGAGCAGGACTTGGCAAGAGCCAGTTCGGAAGGAAAAGTTCCCCGACGTGTCCGCTCCACTCCAAAGTGAGGTCAGTGCGAGTCCCGGGTGTCGGGAACCGGGAAGTAGATTCACGGAGGTTTCCCAGTTAACCTTTCTCCAGGACAACAAATGACTCGCACTCCAGGGTCCGTGTTTCACAGTGTGTGTTTATTGGCGATGCGTTTCGACCAGACGCTCTTTTTCACTAGCCAATTGCTTACAATACAATCCACCATTTTAAAGGGCACAGTGATGAAGAGTGAAGACGGACCAACATCCGAGAATGCAACAAAGAAGATGGAAAACAGACTATCGTTTTCACCATCATATTTAAAACTCAAGCAATGAGTTGGAGCATAACAATACATCTTGTTATTGCAAATGAAATCACATGAATTTGTAAATGAAAATAGACATTTAAAAAAAAACAATTGACATTATTGTTACAGAAAATATATATATATAACAGTTGTTGCCTAATTTAGGAATGCAACGGTCTACAAATTCACAGTGCTACTATTTCATGTCATAGTGCTAGAGAAATTACAGCCAAGTGGCTTAGTGTATATTGACTCGTGGAACATTAGCCATATATATATGTCACATGGGGTGATGTTGCCTGTGTAGTTATGTTTATGTCTTAATTTTCATTAAAAAATCTATTTGTTGCACTATGTTGCAGATTCAATAATTCTGCATAAAATTTTACAAAACAAAAGTTCATCCGATTTGGGCTTAGGGTGGGAAGTTTTGTGCTGATTGGTCAAGAGGGGGGGAAAAGAGATAAAAAACTAGCATTTCCATTTTAAATCCCACTGAATTCTTTGCTCTCCAATACAGAAAATATGGCTCATCAGTAATATACCAAACTTGGCAAGAAAGTAGAACTTTACTCAATGAAGTGCCTCTGCTTGATTTACATTAAAGCTGTTCAATAGTTTTCAAGAAATTAGCTTTAAAAAAGTGTCTCAGGAGGGCTTGAAATTCACATGAGCCCTGAACATTACAGATATCTGGACCATTATTCTACCAATAGCCCACGACCAGACAAGGGCATTCACAGAATCATTTTTTTAAAGTTATTTGGGGCAAAAGTAGAACCTTAAATCCAGAACAATCTGATTAGTTGGACAAAACCTGAACAAAAAATGTATTGCCCATGATTACAGGCCATAGAAGCTTGGTCCTTGCACCCTTAAAGACAAAAACTGAAAGAACCACAAGGTGGCAGGAGGTGAATTCCAGCATACTCTGTCCCAGGTGGTGGGACCCAAACGATTCCCAAGTTACATTATTTTTAGCAATGCCTTTTTTGTGGTGAGATTTGCCGACCTGAATTCTCAGACCATCAACATGGCCTCTCAGGTCCTTGAACCTTAGTCAAGACTGAGTGCAATAGGAGTTTGCCCTCTTCGGAAGGATGGGTGCAGGGCATAGATGAAGACCAGGAATTTGAGACCAACCCCAACTGCACACATCCAAAGGCTGTGCACAGCAGGATTGGCTACCCATTGAGGGGTTTGCCTAGGCAAATGTTGGGTAAAGTATATGATCAAAAAGAGCAGAAATTCACAGTGCAGCCTAAGATTAAAGTAAAATTATTTATGTTAACCTTTGGTGGATTGCCAATAAACATATACTTATGGTAGAAATTGCATTGTGGGGCATTAGCTAATAGGAAATGGCTTTATTTACCTGCTTGAATGGGGCCACAATCCTCCTCCCCATGGATCATGAATTAAAACATATAAGGCTTTAAACAGCAGAAAATACATCTTCAGCCCATGAAGTCGGCTTTGTAATAATACGTAATTGGAAGCGCCAATTTGCCCTTGGCGCAGTAGCCCTGAGTGTGAGTTTTACAAAGGCCTCTAAGCACTGCTCCTTATCCATCACATTTAAAATACGATTAGAGACCCGTTGTTATCTTTTCTTCAGGGACTTTGGTGAAGTTGTGATGGAGCAAATCACACCACCAGTATTGGAAATTAATATCCAAAACTCCATTAGGCCATTACATCTCGATACCTATCCCTAGAGTAATAACTCTTGAGTCTGTTTCTTTTAAAATCAATCTCACTTTCAAAATATATTTTAGCTTCAGTATGATAAACCTTGCTAATGATGCATATTCACAGGCTGAGAATGTGTTCTACTGCTCCCTATTAAATGCCAGTCAAAGGGACACTGGTATGCGCCTGCAATTTCATCTCGGCCCTGTTGAAGGGTAGACATTTTTTCAAAGGTGAGTATCCTGACTGCATCCCTTCCTCCTAGAGAATGGAAAGATGCCTTTAGAGTGAAAGTAATTGTGTACACTTTACGCTGCTAAACACAGCTGGAGGGCCATCCAATTAGGGGCAAACCTTTTCATTTTCGCAGCTTGTCACCAGCAGTAGGTGTGACTCGAAACTGTGATTCCGCCACTGCAAACATCATTTTCTGTCAGACCGACTGAGACCTTCATGCAACCTTTCTCGCTGCTGCCTTCCAGAAAAGATGAGGATGTGAGCGCGTGAATGAAGGAAGAAGCTTCCAGCTCCTTCTTAGATGCAATTTTGCAATTCCAAGAGCTGTTATTTTCTTCTCTCAGTTCTGTACCATAAATCTTCACAGTGAACTATATAGGGATATTTATGACTGCTCACAACGGGGTGACAGGACACCATCTTTGGAGTAGGGAGTTACTTCCTTTAGTCCTAGGATAAGCTATATGTTTAATATAACCATTGCTTTACACTGGACACATTCGTAGGATGCAGCACTGTAAATTTTGATGCGGGCGAAGGGCTCCCGCAAATGAAGAGTGTAAAATATTAAGGGGCATATTTACAAGGGCATTGCGCCAATGGAGCGTCACTTTAAAGAACGCTCAAGTGTGAAATTCCCTGCTTCATGTTTACAAAGCAGCGTTAAGCCACATTCGTACCCTTTTACGCAGGTATCAGCGTGAAAGGGGCATGATATGGGTGTTGCTGTGGACATTTGACCGCAACACCCATTGCTTTTTGATGTTTCCCCTACATTTACGAGGATCTGTAAATCTGAGGCAGCGCCAAAAACTACCACTGCCGCTGAAAGGCAGGCGTTAGATTGGCACAACAAGAAAAAATACTTTTATTACTGCTCGTTTTTGCTCTTTCTATGTGTGTTGCTGTCTGCAGCACACATAGGGTCTTATTTACAAGATGTTGCTGCAGGGCAGCACCTCAGGCCTTCCTGCTGCGCTGCCCAATGGCAAAAAAAGGGCTTGAATGCACCGTATCTATCAGATACTGCACATTCCTGTCCTTTTCCTCTGTGCTGGTGCACAATAGGCTGCCATGTGCCAACGCAGGCACCTTTGCACCATGATGCAAGGGTGCCTGCATTGCAAGGATGATTCTTTTTGTGCAAGAAGGAAAATCTTCATGCCTTCAATAAAGGTGAGAGGGGTTGGCCTAACGGCTAAAGCGCTCGACCTCGGACCTGGGGATCTGGGTTTGAGTCTCGGTAACAATGCCAAACACCTCCTGTGATTCTGGGCAAATCACTTAATCTCCCCGTGCCTAAAAATGAAAGTGTGCCCTCATGTAACGTAACTGGTGCTATGTAAAGCGCACTGATACCTCATTTGGTTCGGGTCTAGTTCGCGCTATATAAAACTCTGCAAAAAAAAAAGGTATTTCTCTTGTTGCACCTCCCTTACATCTCCCCTAGGGAGGATGCATTGTTGGTGATGCCTCAGAATTACAATTCCTTGTAAATCTGGGGCAGTATCACAAAAACTGGTGTTGCTGAGAACGCTGACAGTAACACCTATTGCATGCCCCTTTAATGCAGAAAACTACTCTAAATGGAAAGATATTTGCAAGGCCACATTAAGCCACACAAAGCGGCTTAGTCCTGCCTGGTACATATGGAACAGGTCCCTGCGCCACCGAAGCTTCGCAAAAAGTGATGCTCTGGTGCTGCAGCCTCATTGTAAATGAGGTCCATAGAAGAAGCAAATCACCTCTATAGATTGTAGCACTCTATACCCATAACTGCTGTCCAATGACTGCTGCTCCTTTTCGTACCCTGATTGGTGCCCCATCTCCCTCCTGCACTTGCTTGACTGCCGTGCCTTGTTTTCAGTTGCACATGTATTAATGTTAAATTTTGTAGCACCTGTGGTGCTTAACATGCAGTCTGAAATAACTGCATGGTTTTTCAAGAAGAAATCTTTCTTTCCCTTCCTGCAACATGGACACCCTTGCACCATGTTGCAAGGGTGTCTGTGTTGGAATTAGGCTGCTACTTTTAGCGCCAGCGCAAGGAAAAACACAGGGGTGCACCATATTCTTGTAAATACAGTGCATCCCTGCATTTTTTAAATGACAAAGTACGGCACTGCTACATGCTTGCATCGCTGCTCTACGTCATCTCTTTGTAAATATACCCTGAGGTTTTCAGTTGTGCATGGTGGAAGCCCAACTCAAATAATAAACACAATCCTTGACAGGTTGAACCCCAAAAGCACTTACATTAACCTGTGCTTAACCCTATGGTTGGTTGGAACAAAAGCAGTCAGGCTTAACTTAGAGTCAACGTGAAAAGTATTTAGGCAGCACATAAACAGTTATAAAGTGAAAACACAACACAAAAAAAATCCCAAACCAAATTAGAAAAATGGAGTCACGTGTACTAAGTAAAACGGTACCAAAATGACAAAATAATGAACAGTAGAACCATAGATATTGATCTTTAAATTTTGTAGTAAAATTAGCAGCAAAAGCCCACAGCACCAACTGTAGTTATCTGGTCACGCCGGACCAGGATAAAAGTCACAAGTTCTGGCTGACCATGATGGAGTGCAGGCTGGATACATGGACCTGATTAGTCCTGCTGAGAGTTGTACCTTACTGTCCTTGATGCCAGGCTTTGCATTGCTCTGTGTCAGATCTGATCAGGAGCTGCGCGGTGCTGCGATGTGATGTGCTGCACTGAGTTGCATTGTATTGTGTCAGTTCTGAGGAGGAGCTGCATTGGTAGCGATGTGAGGTCCTCCATTGAGCTGCATTGAGTTGCATCATTCTGCACCTGCTCTGATGACGCCATTGATAAGGAACTGGAGGGGCTGCAAAGCAAGGTTCTATGTTGAGATGCATAGGATTTAATAGAGCCCACATTTAGGCAGGGAGGAGCAAATTTTGATGCCAGGCAAGGGCTGGGTAGTCACCTCTTGTGGATCTGAGGATTACTGCAACAGAGGCCAGCAGCAGGGCTCAAGTAGATCCCGTTGCAGGACAAGTGCAGCAGGTAAGCTGGGGAGCTTCAAGGAGTCTCTGGAGCATGTCGTGCCCCTCTAGCTCACACAGGAGGTCAGCCAACTTACAAATGGAGTCACTCTGGTTAACATGGGATGAAGGTAAGCAGGTTCAGTCTTCCTTCTCAGACAGCAAGTCAGTCCTTCAAGCATTGGAACAGTCCTTTGGCAGTAGGGCAGTCCTTATTTTGTAGCTTCCACAGGTCTATGAGTGTTTTGAAGAGTGGCTCTGGAGGTCCAATTATACCTGGTGCCAGCCTTTGTGTGGGAGGATCCCCTGACCTACCACTATGTCTGATTCTGGAAAGTTTTTCCCCTTTACCTCATCAAGGCTCCAAAGTGTCTGGGTTTATGGTTGACAGGGCAGATCTGATGTTAGATTCCTTTGAGTGTGAAAGAGGCAAAGCAAGTTGAAATGTAAGTGTTGCTGGGTACAGCCTCTCCCAGTCATCCTGCCAAGATGCCTATCCTGTCCACACCTAAACCCCCCTTAGTGTCACTGTCTGGAAGCAATACACATCCCCCAAAAGCAGTGCCATTCACAGTCATCTGACCCAGGATACTAGCAGAAGTCATAAATGGTTACAAGAAAAGGGCAACTTTCTAAAAATGGCATTTCCAGAATTGTGACCTAAAATCTGGCTTACCATTAAATACATTTTTTAGTACAATTCATTTGAGTGTAAACAGCATTTTTGTATCTGCTCCTAATCCACAGTTATCACATAACCCACTGTTAATCAAAGGAACACATAGGCCTTACACCAGTTAAAAAATGACTTTAGTAGTTTTACACTGCTAGTACATGCAAAACGTAACTACACATGTCCTAATTTTTAAATACAATGCATGGCTCTGTGAGCCTTTTGGGCCCACCTTAAGTGTGACTGATATGTATTAAAAGGAAGGTTTTGGATAAATGGTTTATTTTTCCTGGTAGATATGGCAGTTTCTACCAGTTGCTGGCTCCGATGGCAGGCCTCAGACATGTTGTAAAAAGCTACTTTATTGGGTGTGACAGAGGGTGCTGCAGGCCCACAAGTAGCATTTAATTTACAGGCCCTTGATATAAGTAGTGCCAATTACTAGGGACTTACAGGTAAATGAAATGTGCCATTTAGGTGTATTCCAATCTTACTATTTTAGAAGGAGAGAGCACAAGCACGTTAGCACTTTTTAGCAGATATAATGTGCCAACACAAATGAAATCAACAAAGCGTTTGAGGGAATACCACATCAATAGTGTCAGGTGTAACAAAGCGAAAATAACATCTCATTGTACTTAGGTATTACTTCATCCCCAGATGAGATAGGAATACTTTTTTATTAAAACAAGATTAAGGGTTAATGTTCAGCAATTTGCCTAACTGGGAACCAAAAAACCTAAATCTAAAAATTTAATAAAAAAGTGAAAAACTCAGAACAAGCAAATTGGACGGTTAAATACTGTACTTTTATAAACTCCTCTTACAAAACTTTATAGAATTGAAGGAAGGAACAAAATGATGTCCATTTCGCTATGTGAAGTCCTTCACCCAATGGTTGCATTTGTTTTGTGAGCCTTTACCTGTATGAGAACTCACTGCCCACTAAGTTTGACCCTTTTCTGATGTTTCCATGGCTCTCCTAGGAACTTTAGAAAGAAGTGTTAAAAGTTGATAATTTTTACCATCTTTTACTTTGAAGAGATTATATTGCAAGCATTAAGTGGGATAATGCATACTTTGATGTTAAAAGTGATGTTATCCCCTGTCAGATCACCAGTGAAACATTTTTTAGAGAAAGCCTCACTGAGATGTGACTTACTGCCAATTGTGAACATTTCTGGCAAGGTTAGTGCCCAATGGTTACTAACCCTGGTGGTTGAAAGAGTCTGCCTGTTCAGGGAGAAGAGTTGCAGTCATTACGCATTTTAATTTGGCGATCAACGTAGAGGAAGGGATTGGTGAAGGGTGCATGAAATCCTTATTGATTTCTTTTTACTTGACCAGAAACCTGTTTCATCTTTTGCTACCTTATTGTCCAAACAATGAAACTATCATTAGATCTTCTGTCTTATTTGTGCAGTTTGTGTTTCCTGGAGAGAAATTACTAGTTTCAGAGGATCTTAACATCTGGCTTGATCCTGATCCAAGTGCTCCTTTCACTTTTTTTTATTTTTATTTTAGAATTTTTAGAGCGCAGCAGTTACCTGAGTGCCTCAAGGCGCTATAGACTAACAGTCCAGAAAGGGAGTACCTGTGAGAGGGTGATATTGTGGATATCTATAGGCAGAATAGCCACGTTTTTAGGGCCTTTCTAAAAGGTAGGTGTGGGAAATGGCTTTAATACTTATCGGCAGGGTATACCAGAGTTTACTGGTGGCCTTAGAGAAGGCTCTGTCACCCCATTTCTTCCTTACCTTTCTCTTACATGGAGATTTAGATTGGAGGATGAGCAACGAGATCTGCCAAGGGAGTACCAGGTGAACATGGAGTTCAGTCTCTTAGTGTAGGGTAGATAGAGAGTCAATGGACCACACATAAAGATTTGATACTGATATGTTTGCTAATGGTAAGCCAGTGTAGGGTTTTCAGTCCCTTCACTGCAGAGTGTCTTTTTGGAATGTCCAGAACCAGTCTTGCAAGGGCATTTTGCACTAGCCAGGAGTCTGTTTTGCCCATTGTTGTTTGAGATTAGGTGGAGTGAATTGCAATAATCCAGCCTGGAAAGTACCAGGGCGAGGGACAGCTGCTTATGTGCAGGGAGTGGGATATAAAGGAAGATTGTTTTCAGCATCCCTAAGATCCAAGTGGAGGTGGAAAAAGCTACTTTATTGGGTGTGACAGAGGGTGCTGCAGGCCCACAAGTAGCATTTAATTTACAGGCCCTTGATACAAGTAGTGCCAATTACTAGGGACTTACAGGTAAATGAAATGTGCCATTTAGGTGTATTCCAATCTTACTATTTTAGAAGGAGAGAGCACAAGCACGTTAGCACTTTTTAGCAGATATAATGTGCCAACACAAATGAAATCAACAAAGCGTTTGAGGGAATACCACATCAATAGTGTCAGGTGTAACAAAGCGAAAATAACATCTCATTGTACTTAGGTATTACTTCATCCCCAGATGAGATAGGAATATTTTTTTATTAAAACAAGATTAAGGGTTAATGTTCAGCAATTTGCCTAACTGGGAACCAAAAAACCTAAATCTAAAAATGTAATAAAAAAGTGAAAAACTCAGAACAAGCAAATTGGACGGTTAAATACTGTACTTTTATAAGCTCCTCTTACAAAACTTTATAGAATTGAAGGAAGGAACAAAATGATGTCCATTTCGCTATGTGAAGTCCTTCACCCAATGGTTGCATTTGTTTTGTGAGCCTTTACCTGTATGAGAACTCACTGCCCACTAAGTTTGACCCTTTTCTGATGTTTCCATGGCTCTCCTAGGAACTTTAGAAAGAAGTGTTAAAAGTTGATAATTTTTACCATCTTTTACTTTGAAGAGATTATATTGCAAGCATTAAGTGGGATAATGCATACTTTGATGTTAAAAGTGATGTTATCCCCTGTCAGATCACCAGTGAAACATTTTTTAGAGAAAGCCTCACTGAGATGTGACTTACTGCCAATTGTGAACATTTCTGGCAAGGTTAGTGCCCAATGGTTACTAACCCTGGTGGTTGAAAGAGTCTGCCTGTTCAGGGAGAAGAGTTGCAGTCATTACGCATTTTAATTTGGCGATCAACATAGAGGAAGGGATTGGTGAAGGGTGCATGAAATCCTTATTGATTTCTTTTTACTTGACCAGAAACCTGTTTCATCTTTTGTTACCTTATTGTCCAAACAATGAAACTATCATTAGATCTTCTGTCTTATTTGTGCAGTTTGTGTTTCCTGGAGAGAAATTACTAGTTTCAGAGGATCTTAACATCTGGCTTGATCCTGATCCAAGTGCTCCTTTCACTTTTTTTTTATTTTTATTTTAGAATTTTTAGAGCGCAGCAGTTACCTGAGTGCCTCAAGGCGCTATAGACTAACAGTCCAGAAAGGGAGTACCTGTGAGAGGGTGATATTGTGGATATCTATAGGCAGAATAGCCACGTTTTTAGGGCCTTTCTAAAAGGTAGGTGTGGGAAATGGCTTTAATACTTATCGGCAGGGTATACCAGAGTTTACTGGTGGCCTTAGAGAAGGCTCTGTCACCCCATTTCTTCCTTACCTTTCTCTTACATGGAGATTTAGATTGGAGGATGAGCAACGAGATCTGCCAAGGGAGTACCAGGTGAACATGGAGTTCAGTCTCGTAATGTAGGGTAGATAGAGAGTCAATGGACCACACATAAAGATTTGATACTGATATGTTTGCTAATGGTAAGCCAGTGTAGGGTTTTCAGTCCCTTCACTGCAGAGTGTCTTTTTGGAATGTCCAGAACCAGTCTTGCAAGGGCATTTTGCTCTAGCCAGGAGTCTGTTTTGCCCATTGTTGTTTGAGATTAGGTGGAGTGAATTGCAATAATCCAGCCTGGAAAGTACCAGGGCGAGGGACAGCTGCTTACGTGCAGGGAGTGGGATATAAAGGAGGATTTTTTTCAGCATCCCTAAGATCCAAGTGGAGGTGGAAACAGTACGGCTAGTTTGGGCATTGAAATTGAGATCAAGGTCCATCAGAACTCCCAGGTTCTTGGCCTTGTGTCCTAGGGAAGGATACATTCCTAGGGAGTGAGGTCAGCAACTGCTATTCCAGCTTGTTGCCCCTGGGCCAAAGACCATCACCTCTGTCTTATCCAAATTTAGTTGAAAAAAAATTGGTGGACATCCATTCTGCCACCTTACTCATACAGCATCAAACATCTCAGCCAATGATCATGAATTTTTAGGGATTGTTGCCGTGACCTTTCTTCTGCATTCCACAAAGTAAATCACAAAAAACTCTTAGCCATTCTGGAACACAGGATGGGCCTTTCCGGCTTGGTATTGCAATGGAGCTCGTCCTTTCTTAATAACAGATCTCAAAGAGTCGAGGTGAATCAAGCCCTTTCCCAGCCTTTTACGGTCTTCATGGGGGCCCTCAAGGGTCTGCCCTTTTTCCCATTCTCTTTAATACCTTCCTGGAACCTTTAGCGAATTCACTAAATTCCATGAACATTCTTTTTCATATGTATGCAGACGACACGCCACTTTATCTGAAGATTACCTCTCCTGATGTCTTCACTTCACTCAACTCTACCCTGACGAATGCCCAAAATTGGCCCACTAAGAACCAACTACTGCTCAATACCGCCAAAACAGAATTCCTTCCTATATCTCCGCCTAATCACACCCCCAAGATAGACCTCTGCATGAAGCACCTCACTGCCTTCAGCTGCGCCCCTCTTATAATTGATTCAGCAAAAATCTCTTGGACATGCACTTGAACATGAAGAATCATGTTAGAAAGATGTGCAAGGGTGCTAACTACCAAATGAGGGTTCTCAAAAATCTAAAACCATTCCTTCCACAAGAAGACTTCAAGCAGGTGGTCCTACGCTCTGTGGCCTCCCTAAATATACATTGGCCCCTCTCAGAGCCCCCTTGAATGCCGCTGCCAGACTGACTATGGGCACAAAGAGAAATGCTCACATATCCCCAGCCCTGAGATCGCTAAACTGGTTACCCTATGATTTAAGAATACAGCTAAACATTGCCTGTATGATGCACAAAACCCTTCATTTCAAAACCCCTGGGTACCTGGCTCAAAATCTAGAACTATCTGGAGGGGCAGACCATCAAGAGTGCAAATTCTCTTTTATTGAAACCTCAGACATCTCGCAAAACCAGAACAATGTCTAGAACCTTCTCTGGTTCTGCACCGAAGACCTTGAACTCTCTCCCACTGGACGTCCGCAGAATCCCATTCACGGCTGCCTTCAAATATGAAGTAAAAAGGATCCTAATGAACAAGTTCTTGCCTTAATTGATCATGGCTCGTCTGCTTTCTCAATGACCCTCTTACCACATTTTTTGGGTCTATCAAAGGTAAAGCTCAGGGTAGTCTGTTATACCCTACTAAGTACTGTTTTCTTGCATCTTGGTACTCTCTGGTATTAGCTAAATAAGTTATTTTCTGTTACTCCCTTTGCCATTTCCCTGTACTATGTTGTTTTCCCTTCCGCAATGTGAAACGCTCTGTTACCCTTCGGGGTCATGTTCGCGCTATACCAAACTTTATCAATAAAAATAAAATAAATACAAATCTGCGTGTCATCAGCATATGACACCATCTTCATTCCGCAAGAGTGAATGATGCTAGCTAGGGGTGCCACATAAAGGTTAAAAAGAGTGGGGCTCAGAGCAGAGCCCTGAGGAACTCCATATGGCAGGGAGAAGGCTTCAGAAAAGAATAGCTGCAGCTTCACCTTTTGAGATCGTTCCACTAGAAAGGAGGACAGAAGGGCAAGGGCTTGATGTCTAATGCCCAATTCTTTGAGTCTGTCCAGCAGCAGGGTAGGAGAAATGGTATTGAATGCTGCTGACAGATCCAGAAGTATAAGCAACAGTCCTTGTCCTTCATCTACTTGTAATCTGATATTGTCAGTGGCAAAGGTTATTGCAGTTTCTGTCCTATGATGTTTCCTGAAGTCAAACTGGGCATCATTTAACCAGTGTTGTTGTTTAGCAGTCTCCATCAGCTTCATATTAAGATGCATTTACAAAACCTTAGCAGGTACAGTTAATAACAAGATTGAACATCAGTTTTTACAGTCTGTATTATCAAGGTTTGGTTTCTTCAGCAGAGGCCTAATAATGGGAAGCTTTCAACTCTGTGCATATGACTAAGATAGGATAACATTGTTTAGTAGCTCACAGAGTCGAATAGCTATGTTGCTGACAGCCATAGGGAGAATTGTTGGAGGCCAGGCATCGGAGGGCGAGCCTGCATACGTTCTCAGGAGATATTGCTCAACCAGTTTAGGAGAGAGAGTGGAGAAAACGAAGAGGTCCTTGGTCTCCTGGCTCGTGTCTGACATTGAGTCCTGCCATATTCGGGGGAGCCCTGGGAGGCAGTATGCTGAAGCTGAGAAGAGGGCGTTGGCCCAAAGCCTGCATGTATGTCCATACTCCTAGAGTAGAAAAAAGTGGCAAACTGATTGCAGAACACCTGCAAGCTCTCTGGTTCCACTTTGGAGTGAGAGGCTAAGAGCAGTTGAACTAGCTTAAACAGCTCTTTTGTGGATGATGCATTTTCAATTTTCTGGGTGCAATACATGGCTTTTTCTTCAAATATTGCGAGTTTATATTCTTTGATGGAGATTTTGTATAAGACTCTATCTTGATTGGCTTGGTTTTTTCCTCCAAGCACGCTCGTGGCGGCGGCAAGATTGTTTAAGTGTCCTAAGTTTGTCGTTGTACCAGGGAGCAGAAGGAGAGAGTCTTTTGTGTACAACTGTCTTCATGGGTGCCAATAAGTCTGCTACGCTCTCTAAGCAGATGGTAAAGATCTCTGCTCCCCTATCCGGGTGCTCTGGAATCACACATGGTATACTGTTTAAGGTTCTGATTAATGGCTCAGCGGAGACCCATTCCAGTTTAATTCTACAACTACATGTATTCTGATTCTGCATGGCTTATATTCAAGCCATCAAAAAGCTCACATCTGAGTCCCATCTTTTCTTTATTGTAGTCCATTCATCTTCTGTTGTGTGATCAGATTGGAATCCATTTAGAAATACATGGTGGTGCATTGGTCCAGTAGAGGGGCAAAACCTCAGTTGGAGACAGGATCTAGAAGGCATTGCTTCTTACTGGAATAAAGACCAGATTGCAAAGAAGATATTCAGAATCAATCATCCATCAGTCCACTTTATGACTGTGTGATAGCTGAAGCTAATTAACAACACCATCTCTTTCTTGTACTGGAGTCCATTCCATAGTCCTCTTTTGCTGTGGTTAGTAATAAAGGTGTAATGTGTAGAAGGGGAAACAACAGTTATATTACGGATTGTACACTGCGTGCAAACACAACGTGGTCATTACAACAACTACGTTGTTACAACGCACTGCCATTACTACGGAAGCGTTACAACGACTTGCACTAGATAGTGCTCTAGACTAAGGAATAGTATGATTTACTATTCCAACTCTTTACCTAGTGGTGCACACACAAGAGTTGGAATATTAAATCATACTATTCCTAAGTCCAGCGCAAGTTATTGTAATGACTTGCGTTGTAATGGCAGTGCGTTGTGACAACGAGGTTGTTGTAACAACCACATTGTGAATTCATCGCAGAGTAAAATCTGGAATGTAAAGAGTCATATTTGTGTAGAAGGGATATGAAGTGGAGGAACTCTTACGATTCTGATAGAACATTGGTCTTTAAGGCTGATGTCAAGAAACACAAGGAATTTACTAATACTACCAAGGGAACCTATTGTTCTCAATACATTTGCCAGACTTCTATACAATATCAAAACAATTATTTGAGATCCGGTTTAAACTAAACTATCCTCTGGAGACGGTTAAAGTAATGGTTTGGTGGTGATGCAGGCAGAATGTTCGTATATGATGTAATCTGGAGTGTTGACTAGAGCTTCATGTCACAAGTGTTCTCTCTGTGGCAGTTGCTGCTTGTGCCTTGGATGCTGCAGGCCAGGACTGCGCTCTGTATCCACTAATAAATATCTTCTATTTTTACTTGAATCAGAACCTGTTTCCCATTGTCTTTTCAGTGGCGACAGAAGACCGGCTTGAACTTTGAACGGATTTGAGCACCTTTGCGTTATGTCTCTGAGCAGCGGAAGATGGTAGTGAGCAGCTTTACGAGTTATCGGTTTGAACCTTTCAGCTTGTGCTTTTAAGGCAAACCATAAGTACATTTTATGTTTTCCTACTGAGGCACATACATTTGCGGGGGTACAGAGAGCGTCCTCATTTTTTTTACTTTAACCTGATGCGGTGTTCCTTATTTTCACCGCAGTCGGTGTAGGCTTGCTTTATAGCCCAATTATCTTACATTAAGAGTAGCCCTGTGGATTCAAGCAAATTTGGGTATTTTAGCACCTTTCACCAGCCTTGGGAAACCATTGAGTGCCATGATGTGCAATAGATGATTTGGCTCGGTGGCAGTGTTCCTCATCACGGCAAACTACACAATCCTACCTGTTTTCAGCGCTCCGTCTTGAGCTGCAGTGTGCAATCAGCAATTGTTCTCTGTGTCTACGCATCTTTTCCATTGCAGAGAGTCTTGGATCCAGTGTTGGTTGTTCGTCTTCCTGCGGGGCTCACAGCTTCTTTGAGTCAGAGGGGCATTTACAGAACAAACGTACAGATTAATAGTTGTCTTCAGAGCTGAAGTGATAGAAAGAAGACTACTGTGTTTCCTTTACTTGAAGAGAGAAAACACAAAACAATGACTTTTCCATTCCCTGTGGTTGCAATAAAGGAGAAAACAAAGACAGGATTTCATCATCTATTTTTCTCCACACAGAATGAAATTTATCACAGACAATTATTTGTCAAAAGAGGGACATAAGAAAGTGCAAAAGAAAAATATTTTTGTTCCATTCTTGTTTTGTTTTTCTCTTACCATTTTTTTGCTTCTCTTCATGCTATCTTTTCTTCTCTTTCTCTTTGCTTCTCTTTTTCTTGTTATTAACCAACTTATTTTACAGATATCTATTTGTCATGCAAAGTGTTGCAGCTCCAGCTCCTTTTTTGCAAGAACCAGGAGATCCACTGTTAGAATGGAGATTATGGCTTAGGTCTTTTAAAGCTTATTTAGGTGCCATTGATGGTCAAAGGTTCACACCTGAAAGAAGAAAAAATCTTATGTACTATCATTTAGGGGTTGAAGGCCAAAATGTCTTTGATCATTTTCCGCCTTATGATCCACCTGAAAATGAAGATCCTGATGAATTAGATATAGCAGTGGCTCAACTTGATTTCACAAAAATGTAAAACATTGTTGTACACAGGTACAAATTCTTTACCAGAGTGCAGAAACCACCAGGAAATATTGATACGTGTATCACTGCGTTGAAAGTTCTTGCTGCCAAGTGTCAATTTGTAGACTTTACTTCGCTTCTAATAAGAGATCAGCTTGTAGCCAGATGTCATTGTAAACAAAATTCAGGAAAAGTTGCTTCCTTTTAAAGACCCCTTTTTAGACAAGGCAGTGGATATTGCATGAAGCATTGAGAGTTTCATAGAGGATGCAAAACAATTAGAAACTGCCTTGTTTGATACTACTGTTTCAGGTGGGAAACATCCTTTACAACGTGATCAGTACAACGCAGTGCTGTTACATCGCGGTCGTTACAACGACCGCATGTAACAACACTATGCCTTTACAACGCAAGTCTTTGCATCGACTTGCGCCAGATGGCGTGCTAACATTAAAAATAGTGTAGTTTACTATCCCAACACCTTCCCTACTGATAAGTGGACTGGAGTTGGAATAGTAAATGACACTTTTTTAATGTTAGCACGCCACCTAGCGCAAGTCGATGTAAAGACTTGCGTTGCAAAGGCATAGCGTTGTAACATGCAGTCGTTGTAACGACTGCGATGTAACAGCACGCGTTGTAATAACTTGCGTTGTTACATAGTACATCCGTTTCAGGTGCTGTTTCTAGTAAATCTTCGATTATCAAGAGTGATGATGCCAGGAAGCAAAATGTGTTTAGAGGTGGAGGAAATGTTGTGCAAAATAGAGCCTATGGCCAGAAAACTAGTTGTTTTCAGTGTGGTTCACTTTTGCATGTTTCATCTTTTAAGAATTGTCCAGCTGTTAATCAACAATGTGGACAATGTAGTAAAATGGGCCATTTTGCGAGAGTCTGTAGGGGAGCCAAAAGGAAGAGCGTCAGATGTGTTCTGAATGAATCTGAAAGTCATGATGATGATGATGATGCTACCAATCAAGAATATATTGTAGTGGTAAGAGATAGTGTGAAACAGAAAACATCTCTCATTGTTGATCCAGAGGTTGATGTTACCATTGAAGATGTTCAAATTCAACTTCTTGTTGTCACAGGAGCACATATTACTATTTTGTCAAAAGAAAAATATTTGAAGTTTTGGGAGAAGAAATATTTATTACCACCTGATGTACTTACGGTGGCTTTTGAAGGTAGCAAAATTCAGTTACTAGGTTCTTTCTGGGCCACTATCAGTGTTTTGGGAGAGGTCATTTAAGGGAAAATCTATGTGGTAAGAAAGAATATCAATGGTCTTGGTTTACTACACCAAGCTGAGTTTGGTTTAAATATTAAAACTGGTTTAGACAAACCAGTTTTCATAGATTAAAAAGTGAATGCAGTGTCAACCTGAAAAGGTCATCAATTCTTTGTCTCATGCTGATGTAACAAGTAAATGGGAGCCTAAGTTAAAAAAAAGTGTTTAAAGATCGTTCAGGCAAAGTCACTGGTTTCCAACACTTCATCAGGGTGAAAGAAAATACACGCCCTGTCAAGCATAAGTTACACAATGTTCCTCTTAGCATTAGGGACAATTTATCTAAGCATTTGAAGATTCTTCGCGATCAAGGTATTATTGAAAAAGTGGATGCAACTTTGTGGCATTTGCCCATTGTTCTTGCAAAGAAGAGGTCTGGGAACTTGAGGATGTGTGTTGATTTAAGGAGTTTGAACAAAGCCATCTGGGTTGAATGTTTTCCTCTTCCACGCATTGAGGATTTAATTGCTATACTTGGATCCTCCTGTCGGTACACGAAATTGGACCTCAAGGCCGCCTATCATCAGGTAGTTTTAGATCCTCAGTCTCACCATCTCACGGCTTTTGTAACTCCTGATGGCGTCTTTCAGTTTTGCGTCTACTGTTTGTATTGGCTACTGCGGCCGCAGTTTTTCAGAGGCTCATAACTGAAATGTTTCAAGACAATCCCCATGTTGGAGTATTTCAGGATAACATCCTCATTTTCTCTAAAACTGAAACAGAACATGATTGGACTATTGATAACGTTTTCAGCATTTTAGAAAATAGAGGTGTAACCTCACAGAAAAACAAGTGCACTTTTAACCCCTTCGACGCTCATGACGTGCTGGGCTCGTCATGAGGTAGCCTCCTCGCACGCTCATGACGAGCCCAGCTCGTCATGTAAAGTGCGCTTTTGAAAAAGTCAGCGCAGCAGCAGAATTCCACCCGCACGCATGCAGTTAAAGTAAAAAAGATAAAGTATTTAGGCCATATTATCTCAGAGCATGGCATAAAACCCAGACCAGGTTTAGTTAAAGGCATTGTTGAAGCTCTAGCACCACAAAATAGAGAACAGCTCATGTCTTTCCTTGGGTTGTGCGAGTTTTATGCCATGTTTATGAAGAATTTTGCAAAAACGGCTGAATGTTTCAGGGTTCTGTTGAAGAAGGGGGGACACTTTTACAGGGTCAAAAGAGTGTGAAAAGGGGTTTCAAACCATCAAGAATCATATTGTTAAAGCTCCTGCTTTGCAAGCATTTATGGAGGCAGAACTTTCACAGTATGAGGAAGGCAAAGAACTCACAGTGGGTTTTGCTTTGAGAACACTACGTCCTGTAGAACGGAAGTACCCTGTTATAGAGAAAGAGCTTCTGACTTGTGTTTGGAGTATTGAAAAGTTCAAACAGTACTTGTGGGGTAGATCCTTTGTGCTAAAAACAGATCATCGTCCACTTGTTGACATTCTGTCTGGCAAAAAGGTAAAACGTACCCTTGCTCGCTTGGCAAGTTTGTCGGCAAAGCTCTTGGAATACACTTTCAATGTAGAGTATATCCCAGGTGAAAACATTTTTAGGGCAGATTGTCTGTGTAGACTTCCTATTGCAGATATGGAGGAATAAGATCGAGAGACAGAGATTAAAGTGTGTTTTGTGGCTTGCATTTGGTCAAAACAGTCTGTCTTTTGCTGAAAATAATTGGGTAGCAGAGGTGGACAAGGATGTTGTACTCAATGAAGTCAAGTCCTTGATTAAGAAGGGTTGCCCCAAGAAGAAGTTTCTTACAATGTATTGGAAAATATGTGATGAGTTATCAATTGAGGCTGGCAAAGTAGTTAGGGGCGACAAACTCGTTCCTCCAGAATGTTCCCGGCAAAAGATAATTGCAGCTGGGCATCTGGGTCATTTAGGTGCTACAATTAATAAGAGGAAGGTTAGAGCTGATTTTTGGTGGCCAAAAATGGATTCTCAAATTGATGAATCAGTTAAACAGTGTGTGCAATATAACACCAGTAACAAAGCTTTGGTTTTGGAGGGTGTGGAGGAGTCTCCTGGTTCTCCGCCTGGAAGGGCTTGGAAGAGAATGGGGATTTTTTTTATAGATCCGTTCCATATTTTGCCTACCAATATGAGATATTTTCTGGTTCTTGTAGATCATCTGTCCAGGTGGGTTGAAGTTGAGCCAATCAGTATTCCAAATTCTAAGAGTGTAATTATTTGTTTGAATACAATTTTTCTTAGAGAATGTTATCCTGAAGAGATTTTGACGGATAATGGTGTTTAATTTGTTTTGTAAGAAATGAATTTGTTTTTATGAACCTGTGGCATTAAGCATATCATTACTCCGCTTTATAACCCTCAGAGTAATGGTAAGGTGGAGAGTTTTAGCAGAGTTGTTGTGAAATGTGTGCAAGCAGCTTTTAGAACCAAGTCCCGTGTTTTTTAAGGTTTAAAGGATTTAGTTTGGTCATATCGCACTTCACCACGTATTGCCACAAATATCAGTCCTTTTGAACTCATGAGGGGAAAAAGGGCTTCTCCTCAGGTTTACCCATTTTGGATGGTCAAGACCTTTCATGAAGATTGTGATATGAAGTGTGTATCGGAGTCATTAAACAAGAGTTCTGTGAAAACCAGCTTAAAGACTTGTGAATCCACTGTTAGAGGAGAAACTCATAGACTTAGAGTTGGGGACTTGGTCAGAGTGAAAAACCCGATCTCAGTTAGAAAAGGTCTTTCCAAACTTTTGGAATCTCAACAAAATGTTGACGTACGCAGGAATGCTGTTAAATTGTCCAATAGTAACTGGTGGAATACGTGTCGTGTTGTAAAGGATCCCTATGTGCGCTCCAAGATGATTGATGCAACCAGGGGTGCTTTTCAGAGGGACAGTGGGGCATATTACCAACCAATAGAGATAATTTTTGTCTCTAACTTGTTTAGAGACAAAAATTATCGCCGCAAATCGGCGATTTTTATCGCAGATAAACCTTGCTATTAGCAAGGTTTATCGCAAATGCGATGAAAAACGGCCGCAATGCATGAATATCGCTGAAAAGTCAGCGATATTCATGCATTATCGAGCAAATGCTCTTAGCCATGTTATCCACCTCCCATTTGATAACATGGCTAAGAACTGCTCCTGGGTAGGTGTTAGCTTTTGGAGATATTCGCGCTTAGCGCGAATATCTCCAAAAGTTGGTAATAGGAGATAGCGATGTTAGCGACTGTTTCCAGTCGCTAACATCTTGGCACGCCCACTTTGCATGTCATTAGTGATAAATATCACTGACATGCAAAGCGGGGCCCAAGATGGTCACTATCTCCTATAAGCTCTTGCTAACTGGTGTTAGCGACAGCTTGGTAATAGGGAGATAATTTTATCTCCGCTTTCTTGGCTTTTAAAGCCAAAAAAGCGGAGATAAAGCCCCTTGATAATATACCCCAGTGTTCCTACCAGTATGAATGGTCATGAGAAAGTCATCAGGAAAAACAGTGCTCCGACTAATGTGAATGGTCATGTGAGAACCAACACAAAAAGCAGCAGGGTTCATGTTAGACCCAGCAAATTACATGATTATGTTTGATCACTTTTCTATTTCTCCATGATTTACAGTCTAGCTTTTCTTAGGATGTTTTATTCTCTCAGTTAAATTCTCTTTTCTGTATTCTTTCAATGTTTATTTTCACCACTCTGTGGGAGACTGTATATTTAGAAATGTTTTATTAAAAAGGATGAGGTGTGGTGATGCTAGCAGATTGTTTGTATATGATGTCATCTGGAGTGTTGGCAAGAGCTTCATGTCACGAGTGTTCTCTCTGGGGCAGTTCCTGCTTGTGCCTTGGATGCTGCTGGCCAGGACGGCTCTCTGTACCCACTAATAAATATCTTCCATTACTACTCGAATCAGAACCTGTGTCCCATCGTCTTTTCAGGTTCTTTGGTACAACTATTTAGAAAATAAATTTTTCAGGTTAATGTAGGTAAAAAGTCATGAACTCAATCAGTCTAAATTGTTATTTGCCTTGTAGTGATTTTACTAATTCATATCAATCATCAGATGTTACCTTAACAAATGTTTCATCCCTTTCTGAGTCGGAGCACTTTTAGCTAGTGACTTGTGTTCACAATTTCTTTTTCGCTTTGAACCCATGCCCAGCCACATTATTCAAATAGTTTTTCCATTTCAGCAGAAGATCGTCCTGCTCTAGATGGCAGTTTCATGTCTTTTGTAATTGATCACTGATGGTCAGAAAATTAATCTGGTCAAATCTGTACTAAAAAACCTTCCTTCGACCCAAAAGACTTATACATGTAGACATATTTAGGGGCTTATTTACAAGTCCCTTGCACCACTGGTGCTTCACTTTTAATATGGGAAAAAGTGACATACGAAGGCATAAAGGGGCTTGTAAATAAGCCCCTTTGTTGCTGCCTGAAACAACTAAAATGTTGCCGAAAGTTATTATAGCCTGTACCTAACACTCTGTAGAGACCATTTCATTTCTTGACCTTTTTCAAGAATGCTTTCAGCTGGGGAAAAGTGTGGTGCTAATTCCTCTTTCAGATCTTGTTTATATTAAGAATGAGGTTTTTGGTAGCACTGTTCTTGTGAGATCCTTCACTTAAATTCAACATCATTGCCCACAGTCTTCTGCTGAAGACACCAGACCAGGTAGAGTTGACAGCGAGTGTGTTTGTGTCATTCTTGTGCAAACATTAACAGTGTATATTCTTCTCTCTTTCCACTCAGATTATTATATAGCAAAAGGGCGGTTCCATGGCAGTATGTTCTGTCACTATTGCTTCTTAATATCTATGTGATATCTTTGGTTAGACCCAAAATAAGGGATAGATTTTATATGAATGCTTCAGTGCTCTAGTTATGATGCACTGGGGGCTTTCAGATTTGGCAAAGTCTAGCCTTGTGTGTTTCATGAATTCAGTGGTAGGTATCAGCAAAGTTTCAGCAGTTATTCACCATTATATCTGGGGTCATTTTGACCTCATTGAGATGCCCAGTATAGATGACACCATATTGCCTTCCTCAACAGGATTGAAATAGAAACACTGCAAATCTGAAAATAAAGTGAGCATCATCAATCATAAACTGACCCTGGATACTCAAGTAACCAATGTCACAAGTACTTTCTTATTTCATCTTAAAATCTTGAGAAGGATATTGCCATGTTTAGAGTCTCACCCACACATCCAAGGAACTCATTTTAAGTTCCCTATGCCAATACTACTAGGTCTGCCCCATTGGTGAATTGGTAGCTCTCAGGGCAGCCTTAATGGGGTTACAAGTGGGACCCTGAGAGTCCCTTTAGTAATGAGGAATGTTAGGACAGAAAGGGCCCTCCCAAGGCAACATACATGTACCACTGCCATGAGTTATCCAGTTGTGAGAGCACACTGATCATGCATGTGTACTATGATCTAGGTTTGTCTCATGAACAATGGTCTGCTTACACAGGGAGGGGTGTCCAATGTGCTACCTTCAAGTGGTGGAAAGTGACTGCCTTCACTAGGAGTTAAGTAGGACAAGCATAGTGGTGTCAGCATGCAAGCATGCAGTGATTTTAGTTTTTGGGGATCAGTGGAGTAAAGAGCCCTCTTTACCTATGTCACAAAAGTGGTGCCTCCTGGCCCACTCCGGTAAAGTGCTATTGCTGTCTGCTTAACTCACCCTTGGCCTCGCATCAATTGTTTACAGCTTTGATATGCATGTGTGCCTGTGGGAAGGTACAGTGCATAAGAGTATAGTGCCATGGTTGCATGTGCACACTGGGATACATGTGTTCTTGCGAGAAGGTACAGTGCATCAGGAAATACTGTGTATGGTTAAGTTTACGCATGAGGCTATATTTGGTATTTGAGCTGGTACCACATGTACGAGATAGGATGTATGGATGCCTTTGTTAGGGTACATTACATTGGAATCTGCGCACATGTGTGTGCACAGTAGTCTGTGTGTGCGCATGCAATGGATACAACACTAAAAGATACTGGGTTCCATTTTGGGAAGCCCAGGGCTTGCTGGAGCAGCAGGGAGAGGTAGATGTTGCCCTCAGACTGATATGTGGATTGCTGCAATCCTGAGAAGTGGGCAGTACACATTGTGGGAAGGAGGTTGGGCCCCCTGGTCTTTTGATGCACATATCACTTAGGCTGACATCCGGGTGTGAACTTCTAGTCACTCTCATGACCTGGGGCTATCAAGATTGGAGACTGTCCTGCTGTGATAAACTGCTCTCTGGAAGAAGAGCCTACCAAATGGGCAACCCCCAGAACAAAACCTTCAAAGAGAGAGACACTAAATCACTAGTGTGTCTGGAAATGGATTACAGAAAGGGGAGCTTGAAACTCCCACATTTTCAAACTGAAGTTGTATATCAGCGTGGAGAAACTCAGCACTTTTTCTGCCTGTTGAGACCAAAATTGGGGACTAAGAGCCTCATTTATAAGAACTGAGCATCGCTACATTGGGGCAATGATTCGTCAAAATGACTTGCGTTTCACTACGTCATTTTTAAACATCATGGGTGCACCATATTTATGGTATGGTGCACCATGACGTAAGATCCAGGCTTCGTAAAAAAAGATTGACTTTTCTGTGGGCGTGATGTCTCATTGGAAACTAATGCATCAGGATCCAAAGTGACGTAAGGCTGGTTTGCAGAACATAATGGGGCACAAACCACCTTAGTGTCACTTTTCAGTGAGTGAAGTGTCAAAAGAAATTAAAAAATGAAGCTTTTGTGAAAAACAATTGGCACATGTCACAGACTGCAAACATAGAGCAGGGAGCAGAGAGCAGCAGCCAGGACAACTACCCCAACAATCCCAGCACCAGCCTGGATGTCCAGACAGACTCCCAGGGGAAGAGGAAGAGGAAGAGAAATTGCAATTTCATTGAAGAGAAGAATGACATCTTGATTGCTGAGGTGACAGAGCACCAACTTCTGCTCTTTGTCACCTCAAATGTGCCATTATTGAAGAAAAGGGGTTATTTTGCAGTCAATAGTGGCCACAATAAACAGCGTGGGGCAAGCGAAGAGGACAGTCACTGACTGTAAAAATATGCTAGTATGACTACTAGTATGACAATCTTCTGCTGAAACCGCGAAGATTCCGGAAGGAAAAAACTTACAAACGCTCCTTCTCTGGTATGGCGCCCAGGATCTGGAACACACTTCCTCCTCAAACTAGGCTCATCTCCTCCTCCCTTCTTTTTAAGAAAGAAGTCAAAAATATCCTTATGGCTAAATACACTTGAACAATGCGTCTGATTGACATTGTGTCGAACAGTATTACCAGTATTTTATTACGATATAGCCTTTATATTCCTATGCACGTATGTTTTTGACTTATATTTCTGTATTATTTACATCGTTCTGATGACCTACGCTCCAACTATGCCATGCTACCTCATACCTGTACTATACGTAATATTTTTGCTATGTACATGAACTTGATGATCTACCTCCCTACTATGCCCTCTTGTTCCCCTACTTCCCCACTTGCCTATGTAAAGCGCTCTGTTATCTGCAAAGATCTTGTTCGCGCTATATAAAACTTTCAAAATAAATAAATAAATAAATACTAGCACAGGACACAGTAGAACAGGCCAACAACCTAAAGGCAGCCATGCACACTGGAGGAGGTCCAGTGCTGCAAGAGTAGCTGGGTGCTTTGGAGGAACAGGTGGCAGCTGTCATCCCAGAGGAGTTGGTGGCAAGAGTTCCGGGACAAATATACTGCTGGCCAAGAGGTACAACAATACCTACAATGTAAGTCGCAGCTAGGGGCAATATGAGCAAAAAGGTCAGGTTGTTCAGAGCAGCTACCTATGTCTCAGCACTCCACTGTGCTGTGTGCAGGGCAAAGGGCCGGAATCTGAGTCATATACCGTTAAAGATCACATCAATGTAAGTCACCCTGCCAGTTACATGTTGCACAGCTCAGTCCAGCTCTGTCACGTTTAACCTTTCCATCTGTGAATTGCATCAGTATTCCAGGTTTACCTTTGTATACTGGCACTTGTTATAGAACGTACAACATCAGTTACCCGAACTACAAGTCCCAAATTCAAAGCAAAAACATGTACTGGAACAACACAGCATGCATGGGCACATGGACCCTGCTCAACCTGACTGTGATAATGCAGGCCACTTTGCACCATGAGGCCACTGTGTCTTACTTGGGCCCATGCACACAAATCTGTACTGTAAAGCAATGGAATGGAATGTGCTTGTCAGAGGAGAAAATGCTCACCAGAGAGGGGAATCAGGTGTGGGCATGGGACGTATCAACACATAGCAACATGCCAAGAGCTACATGTACAGTAACTAGGAGTGGGTGGCAAACTCTGCTCTGCCAGTGGAGTTCATGGAGTTTTCCAACTCCACCCTCCACCTGGAGCATGGAGTTCTGCAAAAACCCCACCAGCGGAGCGGAGTTTACCGGCACGCACTCACTCCTGCCTCTCAGCCCATCATCAGGACTCCCCCACCCTCAAAGTACACTCAGAAGACGGTGTTCCCCGAGTCTCACATGACTCTCTAGCATCCTACAGACTCCAGAGAAAATTGTAACAGCACCTGGCATGCAGCGATTTACCTTCATGGAGACCAGACGCCTAGCATGAATTGCCTGGGAGCAAATCAGACTCCGCGCAGTCTATGGTTTAGATGCCCCCTTCTTGTTAAAGGTCACCACTTCTGAGTTTTGAATAAGGGGGAGGGGCTCTTGTGCCTTTTCAAATCCATGGTGCAGCATAATGGAGATTCTGTTCCATGTTGTTTCTTCAGCTCGAATTATAAAAATGAGCTAGTCAGCAGCTCAAAGTTCCCGGAACAAAGGCTTGAAAAACCCACAGTTCTGTGAAAATCACTGAGTTCCAGCAGGATGGATTACATAAATTAATTCCTCTAGCGGCAAGCACAATGCATTTTCACAATTCATTTGATCTGAAAACAACATGTAACTATTGTCTTGGAGCATGTTAGGACTTTTATTACCATTTTTGAAAAGAGGGTGATACGCTGAGGCATGGATTCTTTAGAAGTGGAGTGGTGCTTTTTTCCACAGCTTTTCTTCCAACTGATTAAATATGGTGAGATTTGCTGGGTCCTAGCGTGGTGCTGTGATGGTGCTTACAATGAATGGGGCAGAATTTAAACACAGTACCTTCATCACATCTTTATTTGAGCGTTGCAATAGACAGATGGCCTTTATGCTCGGGAATTGAATATATGCCTGTTGAATTTACTGCTGTCATTTGAACTTAAAGATACACTCAAGGCAGTAACACAAATCAATAGTGTCCTTGTCTTCCTAAATGGTGTAGATCCCACCCAAATGTAACTAAAAGGAACTGTTAATATTTTCCAAACAAATGCATGAAATGCACATTGGAGTCAGATGATTGAAAAGCGGCTTTGTCCTTTGTTAATTCTTGCAAATGAGGCCTGCGATACTACACTCCGCCAGCTAATGTAAGTCAGCGGAATTCGGTGGAGTTTTTTGGCAACTAGGATTAAAACGCTGCGAGCTCCACCTAGGCCTAATAGCAACTTGCATTAAACTACATTGCATACAGCCGTCCCAAAATGTGGGGTGAGAGCACACAGGTGTCAGCTGCCATGGTTGCGATCACCCCAACTCATGTAAGCACTAAATCTGACTGGGTGTGGGGGTGAATGCAGGTGATGCACACAAGAGAACCATGTGTGTTAAAACAAAAGATGGTGTGTGGCCCTGGTGAGCCCCTAGTAGTGCAGTGCATTGTAGGAGCTGGCTGAGCCCAGAGAACTGCCACTATGTCGGAATGGTGAGACATTGCATAACAGCGAGGTGAGAAGGGACATGTGTACTGCAAGGTAGACTGTCCAATACACATGAACTGCTGTGCTTGACTGTTTCACACTTGTGTCGCAGCTGGGACGGAATGACAGAGAGCAGGCCATTGGGGTACTACATACTACATGTGATGTTGACCAGGTTGATGATGATTTACGTGGCAAGATGAAGTCTGCAGGGCAACTGTCACATATGTCTATGTCAGAGGATGTGAAACAGGAATCTGTCAAGTTATAGGATGAACTAGTTGGCTACCACAAAGGGCAGGACTGAGGGATGGTTGGAGGATGAGGTGGATGGGCCCAGTAGTGTGGCAAGCCTGGATAAGTACATGTCACGAATTCCAGCACTACTACTATGTTGGGTACAGCTTGACCCATAGCCCTCAAAAACAGCCAGCCATGTCAGTCCATTAGATATGATTGCGCATATTGTTGGTGTTGTCAGCACATGAGAGTCTCTGTAAGATCTGTGTTCTATCACTGTGTGGCAGTAAGTTGAGTCCCTGCCCGAAAATGAGGATTATCGGAGGAGGCATGTGCACGTACAAGTTAGCGGTCTGAGTCAAACAAAGTGTGATACTCATCAAATAACCAACTCTGGCAATGATGAAATGGGGTGAGCATCAGTGCTAGCAATCTACCTAGTTAGACTAGGCCCATCCCCATCAGAGTTGGCACACAATGCCCACTGTCAACAAATGTGGAGCCAACTGTGTATGCAATGAAATCACATGAGTAAACACAAATAGGAAACCCACGGCAAGTACATGCCCTTACACATTCTTGCAGTGTAGCAAGGTTGGTAGCTGTGTAGTGCTGTGCAGGATATGTGTGAAAAACTCAAACCCTTGGCCACTTAAATGCACAATGTGCATGCAAGACAGCACAACACAGCAGAGTGCCGTGGAGTACTGTGTGAAAGGCAGACTACAGGATCAAAACTAAATCATGACCAAACCCACAGAACCTTCACAGGAGCTAGGAGTTGAGTACTGGTCACAGGGAATGCAGGCACTGTGGGCACTAGGTGCATTGTGCACAGTAGAGGTGTCAATATGTCAAAACACAGTGAGTGTAGGCATAGGCATCATGAAAAAAAATGCAAATCACCAAGGCAGATGTGGACATCTTATCATATGTTCATGAATGGCACGTCTAGTGAGCTGTGCAGCTATGTTGCAATATGCGTCAGGACCCAAAAATTCAGCCTTGTCACACAGGGTTTGTGTCAACAATGCAGAGATACTGCTATCTGAAAGACAACTACAGTGCAACTTGCCATCAATACCTATGAGTAACAGATATCCTACACAATAATGTTGACCTGAAAGGGAATTAATAGAAAGTCTGATTGTCACCCAGATAACTCGTGTTTCCATAATACATAGATCACCATTTACATTTCTCTATTTCATTGCAAAGGATGTACCAACACCTCATGATAGGCTGCCTAGATGAGGATCCTGCTGAGGAAAACAGCCATCTATCCCTCGACCAAAACACCCTCCGGCAAATTCTGGTCTCCAATCAAACACGATCTCTGAAAGCAGGAAGGGCGGACAGTGTTTCAGGGTCTACAGAGGATCCACCTATCACCCAACAAACACCATCTGCCAGCCCACCCCCAGCCAGGTTTCTGAGGGCTCCTAAGTGGAATTCCAACACTGTGCAGTAGGACTCTAGCGGGAGCTGGTAAATGAGGTGTGGGTAGGGGTGGAGTCCATGGAGGGCACCCTAGAAGGAGTCTGTAGGTGCCTCAGACACCTCAGCAGCTATAAGAGGCACCTACCATCCACTCCATGGCCTGGATCGGTCCCTGGCCAAAACCGCTAGTTCCATGAGGCAGGGGCGAGAAAAACTGCACTGCCAAAGTGGCACCAGTGAGGTTGCCAACCAGCTGGGGGAGATCCACAACATCCTGGAGTCCATGGAGCAGAAGCAGGACTTCTACATAGCAACAATGAGTGACTACCACAGCAACATTGTTGCTGTACTGGGAAACCAGCAGGCCCTTCTTAATGCTGTGTTGTCTTACATGTTAGTGCAGACAAATTCTGCTGCAGACAAGGGATCCACATGTTTAGCCTCTGATGTGTATGCTGCATTGCCACCGCCAGTGACAACACCCTCCTCACGGGATCACACTAACGACTAGAGCTGGCTAGAGTCAACTTTAGGAGGCTCCTACCATACCTGCTCCTAGCACAAAGGGATCAAAGGGGCAAACAAGGAGAAGAGTATAAGCACATTAAAAATAATTACTTGGAATGTCTTCAGGCTGAAAACAACACTGAATAATCAAGAAGCATTTGAATTCCTGCAGTCTGGGGACATTCTTTGCTTTCAAGAAACTTGGCTTACAACACCAATCCTAATTCCCAGATTGGCGGAGTTTTAACACCCTTCCAAAAAGTACAATTTATGTGGGAGGGCATCAGGGGGCCTATCAATCTATGTAAACTTGAATGCATCAATTCAAGCTGTCAAAACCACTATGAGCACAGACATGGTTCAGGCTTTATATTTACAAAGCTTGAAAATAAATGGCAGATTACCATCAGTTCTCCTATTAAACATTTACTTTAACAACAAAGACAGTCCCTGACAGAGCAAAATGACGGAACTGGTGGGAACAATGGAAGATTTATAATTCAAATTGTGGGGTAATTATACTAGGAGATTTTAACACCCACAACTTGGGATCAGACAAATGTATCAATCTACTGAGGGATCAAGTCTGCAACATGCTATATTCATTTCTAATCGTACATAAAATGAGATCAACCCAGGAAATAATCCTCCTGGCATGCAAAAAACAACCATCTATTACGTCTTTGTGAGTAGCCATCTCCAACCATTAGTCATGGACTTCTCTCAACCTCAGCAGCAGGCAAGCGATCGTCTTCCCATATACGTCAAAATTTCATTACAGGTAAGAAGCTCCCACCCCGTAAACATGGTGGGCACACCAACCGGAGAAGAAATTCACAAATTACTTCATAGGCTAAAGTGGGAAAACATTGACACATCAAGTTTGACCATTTATAAAATCAACTACCAGTCATCCAGCAACAACAGCAGCGGAGAGATCACATTCCTAAAATGGTCAAGCATGACTGCAACTTGGTACCAACTGCTGAGTGGTAGATCAACTTACCCTCATAAATCCCACAAAGAAAAGGCAGCCTGCAGGTATCAATCAAATGCAGGCATCAATCAAACTGTTCAACAATATCTCAAAGTAAAAGGGCAATGAGGCAGGCAAATCGCCATTACAAGCAATGGGGGGAGAGCAGCCCAACGCAAGTGGATCATAACCCGTAAAATACACAAAGAAAACATTTGGTATTTTATAAAACAACAAGAATCTCAATTTATGCATGTTCACAGTCTTTTAAAACAAAGTAAGCAGGCAGAATTTATTAACACTCTTGATGGACATGGACACGACAGGCACAACGGAGTCCCAACTTCAACATGGATTAAGTATGTGAACCAATTATACTGTAAATTGAATAGTAAAATCCAACGAATAATTTAGATTTTTCACAGCCTGCTGGGCAGAAAATCTGGATTTTATTAAAGACACGGAGGCTAATATTATGCAAATTCTCCTTTATTGCCACAGCTCAGCAGTAACAATGAAGAGAATAGAGAACTTATGAACATTCTAAAAAAGGTATATAGCACGTGAGCACACAGCCATCTTCCTTCTTTGTCCAATGCTGCGAAACAAAGGATAAGGTCAAGAAGAATTCCAGACGCCAAACGTAACATCTTCATCTTCATAAAAACAGGAGGTGAAATTCCTTATTCTGAAAGAAGAAGTAATATAAAGGTGTTAAAAATATAACCCCATGGGAGGGGCGTATAGAGGAGGGATAATATTAGCCTCCGTGTCTTTAATAAAATCCAGATTTTCTGCCCAGCAGGCTGTGAAAAATCTAAATTTTATGGCATGACACGGAGGCCAACATTATGCAAGTTCAAAGTGAATTGAGAACATTATCAATCACATTATTAATAGGTCTAAAATAACATTTTTTAAACATAGTCTCATTAGACCAATCTGTGGCTCTTAAAATATCTTGGAGCCCTCCACCAACCATAAAAGCTTTAGAAGCTGAAGCACCTCTGAGAGAGTGAGCACCAAAAATCGAAGTGTCAACACCACATTCACTCATCACTTCTTTCACCCATCTTGCGAGAGTAGGAGAGGAAACTGGTTTGTAAGGAGATCTATGGGAGATCAGGAGTTGAGTCTCAGAACCCCTCAAGTTAACAGTCCTTCTTTCATATTCCTTAAGACATTTAACAACACACAGTCTTTCATTTTCAGGAAAGAAAGGATAGAAGATAGAAGAAGACATAGTTTTAGTCCTTTTCTTGAGATAAATACAAACTCCCTCAGGTTGAAAGGCTCTGTTTGAAATGTCTAAGGCTTTAACGTCTGAAGTCCGCCTGAAGGGGACTAAACAAAGCAAAACAGTAATTTTATAAGAAATACGTTTGAGAGAAAGGACATCGTTCTCTCCCCATGCAGAGATAAGATACAAGATGGTCCTCACGTCCCACAAGGCTGAATATTTAGGAGTTGGAGGATTGAGAACACGCATGCTTCTCATAATTTTTTTGGTCAAGAGATTTTGACCAATAGAAACACCATCGACTAAGGAGTGACCCGCAGCAATCGCTGACCTATAAACATTAACAGTTCTATAACTGAGGCCAGAAACGAAAAGTTCTGAAAGGAAATTAATCACTTGAACTAGATCAACTGAAACGGGATCGTGATGTCGTTGAAAACCCCAGCAAACCCATTTGTTCCATGCCAATCGATATGCCTTCCTTGTCCCAGGAGCCCAGGATTCGGATATGAGTCGGAAAGCATTGTGCGAAAGGCCAGGGATTTGCCATTGTCGCCTGAAATCTTCCAGGCCGTCATTACCAAGATGCCTCGTTCTAGGAGGGGGTGAGATTCGTCTTGAGGGCCCAGGAGAAGACGGTTGAAAGACGGGATCAGTATTGGGAAGTCTATTGCCATCTCCAAGATGAGGGGAAACCATGCTTGAGACCTCCAGAGGGGGGCTACCACTATCATACTCTGAAGGTATCTGCGAGCATGTGGGAGGAGGCGCGGGAGCATTACAAATGGCGGGAAGGCATATGGCTTTAAGTTCTGCCAATTCTGGAGGAAGGCATCCACTCCAGATGCCTGAGGGTCCGGCCTCCAGCTGAAATATTTAGTTAACCGGGTGTTCAGCCTGTCTGCAAATAGGTCTGTCCCAAAGGGGCCCCATTGTTCCTGAATGCTCAAGAAAATCTTTCTGTTCAGTCTCCAATTGCTGGAATCCTTGAAATTCCTGGAGAACCAGTCTGCCACACCATTGTTCAAACCGGGAATGTGTTCTGCCGTGACTGACAGTCCCTTGTTCAGGCAATAATCCCAGAAAAACTTCGCTATTTCTGTCAGACCTTTCGAATGCGGTCCTCCTAGTTTGTTCACGTACCTCACCGCAGAGACATTGTCCATGCGAAGCATTATAGAACATCTCATATTTTTTTGTGTAAAGCTTCGAATCGCAAAGGAACCAGCTAAAAGTTCCAGGCAATTGATGTGCATGCTCTTCTCCTCGCGTGTCCAGCGCCCCCCTGTCGACAGGTTGGCGCACGTTGCCCCCCAACCTTCTAGACTCGCATCCGACTCTATTATTATGTCTGGGGATTCGCCGAAGATCGCTTTGCCGTTCCATGCTTCCGCATTCTTCAGCCACCAAGAAAGTTCTTCCCTCGAGTCTACGTCCAGGGTGGTTAAATGAGTATAGGATTGTGACGCCCTCAGAGTCTTCGCTTTGAATCTCTGAAGAGCCCTGTAATGAAGAGGGCCGGGGAAAGTCTCTTGAATGGACGAAGAAAGGAGACCCATGCATAACACCTCAGGTCCAAAAACCAGCACAAGGGGAACAGTAGGAGACGACACATACAAAATCCCGGATGTGTATAAGCGAGTCACCACAATACTAAAGAACATTAGGGGCAATGGAGCCCCCTGCCCAAATGGACAACCCGGCCAGTTATTCAAAGAGGACTGTGCCTTCTGGGCTTCTTAATTGACCTTGTTATTCAGCTACTGCATGTTCAATGCCACAATCCCAGAAAACTGGAAATGATCTCTATTACAACCGATCCACAAAAAAGGCGATACATTAAACCCTACTAACTACAGGATGATAGTGCTTCTGGACATTGAGGCAAAGGCCTACGCATGCCTTCCTTTACATGAATTACAAAACTGAGTCAGGACAAAGATTTACTTCCAGTATGTCAGTCAGGTTTCAAGGCTGGCACGTCAACACTAGATAACGTGACAGCCCTGGCCTATTTAATCAATCAAGCAGCATGTGAAGCACAACACCCCCTCTTTGCCTGCTTTGTGGACTAAACTGCAGCATCTGACTCAGCCAACAGAAATCCACTATGGGCAAAGTTACAAAATTGAGGACGAAGGACTCAAGCAAGGCTGTGTTTTGGCACCCCTACTTTTTGTTCTCTACACTGCAAATTTACGTACCTTTTTAACAGTCGCCAATTTGTTCACTCCAAAAATTGGGCGATTCCGACCTTTTTTAATGCAGTATGCAGATGATATGGTCCAAATGGACCACACACATCTTGGATTGTAGAAGGCATTAGACGCCCAAAGTACACACAATAGCGCTAATGAAAGCCAATAAAACGAATGTGATGATATTTGGAACTTTTCTAACAAACTTAAGCAACACTTAAGGCTGGGCAACTTGAAAATAATCACTGCTCCTAATTACAACTATCTGGGCGTGTGCTTCACGAGCAAGGGCAGGCCCAACCAGCACATCGCCACCATAGATATAAAGGCTAAGGTGCTGACCTACACCATGTGCACATTAAATAACAAAATGCCCAGCCCATCTACGGTGGTAATACGAAAAGTAATAAAAACCAAGTTACTGCCTGCAATTGCATATGGACATCTGGCATTTCCAGGGGCTCTGGGAAAAAACTTTGGGAACCGCATATTGCAGAGCTTTTAAAAGGATCCTTCAAATTCCCTGTTACACCCAGAATGCACTGGTAAGACTTGAGCTCGGATTAAACAAACAAACATACGAAAACTGGACTTCCATGGTGCAATATTATCGCAGAATTTGTGCATCACCCACAGAAACTATGAAGGAAGTTTTGAAGGATATCTTCATTGAAGAGAATAATCCCTGGTCAGAGCATCTGCCGATTGCCTGCAGCAAACTACACTTAGGCCTGACAGACTGAGCACGTTAATCCACCAACACGGCATCCTAAAAAAAGTACTGAAGGACCAAGTTAGACATTTATCCTGACAAGAAGACATCTGACTCATAGAAACCTCTGAAAACAGCATCCAGGTACAAGTTAATTCCCACAGGGGCAAATCATGCCAGCCTTACTTAAACATTACCTTGAATAAACCGATTTTAAAGCAAATTGTCACAATCCATCTAATGTCGCTTCCAATAAAAGACATAAACACACATTGGAAATGCCTAAAGATAGTCACTGCCTGTAGATTGTGTAAATCAAATACCGAATCCTTCGCTCATTTTCTCAGCATATGCCCAAGTATGATAAACGCACTTTACTAAAACCGCTATTTTTTAAATATGGTACCGCACTTGCAAAGAGGCACTGATGCTTCTCTGTAACTTAAAAACTCTAATGGAACTGGCCAGGCGAGCTAAATTTGCATGCCAGCTTCAAAATGTTTTAGATGAAGGCCTGTGACTATCGATGAACTTTGAAGAAACCGATACAGCTCCAAGCTGGAACGCAAACGTAAGTTACAGTAACGGCTCATGAACTCTTTTTTCTTTTTTTTAAGCTGTTTTAGAAGCAAAATGTGGTAACTAATAATGTGTTAATTTTAATATGACCATGCTATGGTTTTGTAACAATGTTAATAATTGAAAAAAATAAAACGAGTCATTCATTCACACATCAGAGGAAGAAGGCGTGAACTTCACCTCTTCAAGCCAAAAATTGCTCGATAGAATATTTCTGTGGCACATGCCCAGTTTTTCTTTTGACCTGTGCTTTTGACCATGCCAGTATACTTCTTAGCCGGTACTGTCCTCTGTTTGCTTTCTGACGTGTTGATCTCATCTCCTCCACATGTCTCGTGGCATGTATCCCCCATGGATTCTATCTGGACATACTATGGCTCATAATCTATGTTCGGTTTTTGTTGCAAGAGCTACCACTTGGTCCTTGCTCCTTGGCTCATATGCCAATAAAATCACTTACCTGAACCAGTGTGTTGTGTCTGTACATGATTGGACTAATTATATCATGGTGGATGTGTAACCCTAAAGTCACTACCTACTTTCTAAAGGGAATTATGTTACATAGACCTATGGGAAAATCTGCACTGGCCAAGGGAAGTTGTATATGTGAACCCTATGTGCACCGTAAAACAGCAAGTATTTACCAAAGGTCACATGCATGGAGTGCTACACTCATCAATCAGTCAATGGTATGCAAAAGTGCCACTCACAGTGCACAATCACGTTCAAGTTTGACGATCCCTTAAGTGACTCCATTGCAGACTTGAGAGGATCCACTCCTTAAGTGCTTCACCTAGTTACACATGTATACAAACACTTTCACTGAAATCGTACAACATGTGCTCTACCCCAAACCATATATGACAACTGCCATACAGTCAATAAGTGAGCAGTTATTAAAGTGCAAAACAGAATTTATTAAAAACACCATAACATTTCTACAATCTAAAGGTAACTAAACTACACAAACGATTCCTATCTAAACTATGCCTAAACAACCTATACTAAATTACCTACACTCTCCTACCTTAAAACTTACCTTACCTACCTAACCTTAACTTATCCTACATATGCCACAACAGACGGGTTAAAGATCAAGCCCCCCCCACCCCCATTAATACAAATTTGCACATGAGACAAACATTAACTACACCTGTATACAAACAACCTAAATATTAAAGCCAAAATACATATTTTTTTTACTAATCATTAACCCCATCTCACCCATATCCCCACCTAACAGGTGATAAATATTAAAATCTATAAAAAAAAACTAAAATTAACCCAACCTAACACTATGTTGAAGTCTATCCTAACCTATGCTGAAATCGATACACTAAAAAGAACCAACATGAACTGGGAAGGGGCAGAAAGTCAGAGGGAGGGCATTCAGTTGCTGCTCAATCCTGTCCACAGATTGTTGTAAGATGTGCACTATTCTTATCAATGTTGCCACCTGCAGTTTTATGCCTGACAGCCTCAACTTTATATCTGCATTTTCCCTTAGGTACTGCCTTTCATATATTTTTTTGCTGAGCAGGTGTTGTGGTGAACGCCTGTATTGCCACCGCTAGTGACATGGTGCTTGCCCTGTCCCAGGCCTTCTGCTCTGAGTTGGAGATTCCCATGTCCCTGCTGTCTTCGATTGCTCATACTGCCTCTCCATGCACCTGTAGGCCTTGGCTATGTGCCTGATGTGATGGTACCTCTCCAAGTGAATCCTATATGCTTTCTCCTGTTCAGGGGTCATGAAGTCTGTCGGGGAAGAAGGACATATGTATCAGACCAAAAAGAAGTTGTCCATGTTGTCATCAATTACATGCATTAATTACCATTTGCAGCACAAGTAGCATGTCCAGCCAAAAAAAGACATTTATAGAACGAATTATGACCAACCGTCATAAGAAGCATGTACTTCTCCTAAAAAACCAAAGTAAAACTACTCATGTAAGAAAAATTCGATCAGGTGGCAAAACTGTTGCCTAGCTGGCTCCAAAATACCGGAACTCCTTACCGGAGGACCTACGCAAATGCCCCAGTCTCACTCGCTGCAGGAAACTCCTGAAGACGGAATTATTTAAAATCTGGTTGTGGTGGTTCGAGCTGGTCTGACTCTCTTCGAAAGTGCACAGATATCCCTGCGGGGGTGATTCCTGCGCTCTACAAATTATCTACATACATGCATGTCTTGGCCTTGAAGGTACAGGAAATGACAATGTCTGGCCTAATAAGCATAAACTCATGTGGAAAGGTACACATGGTCCATCTATGTACTTCCTTAGGAATTGTCATGCTGCATGCGAGAGCATAAACTCAATGGCAAATCACCAAGTCAAATGAGTACTGTGTAGAAAGTAAACGTTACGGGCCATATTATCAAGAAAGGGAGATACATTATCGCAAATGAGGATAATCAACTTGCCTATTGGTTTTGCTATCATGAAAGATACATTTTAACTATACCACCTCACAAATACATATGCAGCATCTATATGAAGAAAGATTCATGTTTCAGTATGCCGAACCTGCTCACCCAAGTCCATTGGAGTCCAAACTTTTGCTAGACTCTGAACTACAGGTATGGATCCCAGAGCAATTTGCTGTTTGAATGGCATTAATGTCTGGCATGCTTTTAATCATTTAGATTGTACCAATTATGGTAGGGTGGAGGAACGTATTCAGCAGGCATGGGAATGGTATAGTGTAAACTCACAATAGGAGGACAAATACATTGGAAAAGCTGTTCACTGTGTACATGCCAACATTAGATTACTGTCGACAATTGGTAGCATTGTCTGAGATATGTGTTACACACCACCCACACCCGTGTCCTGCTCAAATTTGGACTTGGCCAAACATATCGTCAGGTAAATCAAAGCTTATCTCATGCAACATTTCAGTCACATATTTCGGGTAACATGCTGTCACTTTCCGTCCATAGTATGGGTGAGAGACATTTAAACTAAGGACCGTCAGTTGGTTTTGGGGCAGGTGATGGTACATGTGCCATAAGCATCCACCCCATAGCTGGCACAACATTAGCACAGCACATTCAGAGCCATCCATCATGTCGGCCTACATACATTGGACATTAATTCACATAGCAATGTGCCCCTGCCAAGTACACATGCAACTTTGTCCTACTTCTGTTGTGAATCGACAAGTAAGGTGAAGCTTGTATCCACTGACTGAATATACCCCTTACAGATATCACTGCAACCAATTTACGAGAACACACACTATTGTTACAGAGCACAGAAACATTCAGTTGACATTCACTTGTAGCACAGGGGTCTCTGGAGCTTGCCACCTCGCCAAAATTGTATGGCTCAGGTCTAGCTTTAAGACAGAAATATGGTACATTGCTTTATGAATGCTGAATATGTACACTGTGTACATATAAAGCACAGTACATTGACTTCATAAATGCCTGGTATTGTCTGTACATTGGACTTGTAGTATTAGGCAAAGTTGGAATTGCCCATATGAACTACATATGTAAGCCATGTTGCAGTGTATTCAGGTAATACCAGGCACATTATGCTGCAGGTTGTAGGTGCACAGAGTGCAGACAAGGTACAAAACCAGCCTCGCTTGCTGCATGGTGCAAGGGTGCCTAGCATTGATGGCTATGTGACATTCCAGTTTGACTGACCACACTCTGCATAGTATAATAATGCTGTGGCCTTCTCAAGTCAATACATGTCCTACGGTCAGTGACTTGCTGCTATTAGTGTGAATGTTTATGCCCTGAACGTTAAATGTGGAAATAATCTGCGTGTATTTTAAACTTTAAAATCTTACCTTATCGAGGCTTATTATCTCTCTATTTTAATTGTGAACTGCACAATTCCGGCAGGTCAGCGTTTCAGTAGTTGGCCCCGCCCACCCCTCCTATTTAACGCTGATCAGGGCGCGGCGCATCAATATCACGCGCCAATGGCATGTCCGTCCGCGCCTCACCGCCGCCAGCCACCAGGACCTCTGTTTAATTTACCCTGCATTCCTCGGTAGGCTTATTTTATAATTATGCTGCTCTACTCTAGTGAGGAGCTACGATCTCTGAACCCCCTGAATTCACATGATGACGGAAAGTCCTCCAGTATGATTGAGTCCTTTAGTAATTATCTGCACACTACACACAATAGCAAAGAGATAATTGCACCTATGCACGACACAGCTGACACATGTGCTACTGAAATAAATGCATTCTCTAAACCTCTTTTGACTCTATATCTTAATGCTAGGTCTACACCTAAGTAAGCATGGGCGGATTTTGCGGATTCGCAATCCGCGAATTTGCGGATTTGCGTATTTGCGTATTGCAAAAATACGCGAAATCCGTGAATTCTCGCGGATTTGCGTATTTTTGGGGGGTGTGTGTGTTCGCACGGGTTTCTGCAAGTTCGCGAGGGTTTTGTACAATTTCGCAAATTGCGAACTTACTTGTCGGGTCGCCAGTTTTGCGAACTTGTTGTTTCTACGTGCCCAGCCTGTTTGCTAAGCTTTCTTCATCACTGCCACCCTCTGTCACCACTGGCACTCTCTTTGGTCACCCATGCCACCCTCTGGCTCACCCATGTCACCCTCTGTGTCATCACATCACCCTCTAGTTCACCAGTGTACATTATTGGGGCAAAGCAAAGCACTGCCATCCTCTGTCAACACTGGCACTCTGGTTCACCCATGCCACCCTCTGGCTGGCACACCCATGCCACCCTCGGTGTCATCACAACACCCTCTGATTGACCAGTGAGTGAACACCTGCTAAGTGCTTTAAGTTTTGCAAACAACAACACCTGCCCTGCCCCAACTGACATTAATGAAGGCTGGCACCTGCTTGTCTGCTCCCTTTCCTTTTTGTTGCAAATGCAATGTAAATAATTTTTTTTAACAGGATGCAATGGCATACTTGTAACTATTCTGTGACTGTCAGAGCAGGGTCACACAATAGTTGCAAGTAGGCAACCGGATTCTGGAGGGCCCCTTCAGGAAGCACTACAGGTAAATGGTTACAAATGATGAGCTCGAACTTTTGCACCTGCTCGTTCGTTTTGCTTTTGCAAAACTCGTTTTTTGGTAATTTCGCCCTATTCGCGAGGCGCGGCGTAGTGCGAACTCGCCCGTGGAAGCCGCGAACTCGTGCGAGTTACCCCAAGGTTGAGTATGGGCGCCGCCATTTTGTTTGCGTGACGTATTTCCGTTTCCGCCCGCTATGTGTAATCTTGCGCAATGCGCGCCTTGCGAATGCAAGTTCGCACGAGTTCGCGAGAGAAATCGCGTGCGAACTTACTTACGCGCACGTGATCGGGCCGCCATCTTGTTTTTCATTCATTCCTATGTGTCTGGGTATGGTGTTTCTATCCTCTGTATATCTCTGCCATCCTTTGCTTGTTTTAATATTTTTTTTATCTATTTAACTTATTTTCTATCCCTCTATTTTTCTAGATCTATATTTTTGTGTTTTAGGCTACTTTTGTTTACTTTTCAACTACTTTTTTAAACTTTTATTTCCTTCTTCCCTACTCTTATTCTTTTTCATTTTGTCTCTTCTTTACTGCTAACACCTGCCCAGAACATGGTCAAGACAGCTGTCAAGCTGCCCAAGACGGCCACCGCAGCCCGTGCCCGGCTCCCGTGTGGTCGCTTGAGGGCGGAAATGGTGGTGCCCCGGGAGATCTTCAGCCCTGAGGAGGTGGGCGCACTTGTTTTTTATGTGCAGCGCCGTCTCCCCAGGACCATCGCGGCAGGCGGCAGGATCGCTGCTGGTTACACCAACAGCCAGGAGCGACGGAAGCGGTGGGGGCAGGTGTGCCGGGCCCTTTTTAAGATCACGGGGGTCCAGCGCACCTACAATCAAGTCACCCACCGCTGGACCGACATCCTGGACCGAGACCGTGACCTGCTAGACGTGCTGGGAGTGGAGGTCCCCGGGCTTGGTGAGTAGTAGTAGCAATTTTTTCATCACTCACTACTCTGTTTTTTCTCCTGCTCTGTGTGACTGTGTTATATTGCAAATGTTTGCTTTAATTTTTTTACAAAGAGCAATAATGCTGCTGGTGATTACATTGATAAGAGAGGTAAATTAATATTTCAAAATCTTCTGTGCATTTCAGGTGCACTGTTCTCCTTCTCTGTGCCGGTGCCACTGCTTATTTGTTTTCTATTTTGTGTTCATTTAATTGGGCTGAGTAATGTATGAGTGTATTTTACAGAACTGCGTAATGCTAGACACAAAGGGGCAGATTTACAAGCCCCTTGTTCCACGTTTACACTGCCTTACCTGACGCACAGCGACGTAAACGTGGCGCATCCCTGCGAGTCATGTACAACGTGATGCATCTAAGGAGATGCGCCACGTGAAGGCCTGGGCCTGCGCCACAATGGGTGCGTTCCCACGCAGGGGGGGTGTGGGGGGTGCCGGTCAGGCAGATGTGTGCCTCGCAAAAGTGCCTGCGTGAAATCTACAAGATTTAACGCAGGCACTTCCGCGACGCTGCTATGTCAATTCTTTATGCCTGCTTGCTTGAAGCAGGCGTAAGGACTGATGCGGTATGTTGAGTATTGGGCAGCCCTGAGCACTGCTATAGTTGCATCGCGCCCGCGACGCGACTCTAGAGATGCGCCCCTCTTTCGTCACGAGATGCGTGACGCATCTACCTACCCTTGCGCCAGGGTTTGCCCCATTGTAATAGCGGCGCATCTGCCGTGACGCAAGGTTAGTTTTGCGTTACGCATTTGTTCTGGTGCACATCTGGAGGTGTCCAGCTCAGAACTCGTAAGTATGCCCCTAAGTGTCAGATTAGCAATTACCTGCGCATCCCTGCAAAGTGTGCGGCACGGCAGCACCACTCATGGTGCGCCGTATTTACAATGCGGCACACCATGGTCCCAAAACGTCACCGAAGCGTTACGCATCGGTGCCGTAAAGGCGGCTCATTGATGGAGTTGCGTTGCAACGATGGCGCAGCTCCAGCAATGCTGCGTCAAGCCGTAAGTCTGCTTCATGCAGGCGCAGGGTTTCAGTGACGCATCATTGTCCTAAATGACTGATTGAAATTTTATATATTCCCCATAGCCACTTTTAGCATGCGTTCCTGTGCAGGAACGCCCTCCCTTGCGATGGAATGCTCCCTAATGGCGCAGGGCTTTAGAATGGGATGCATCTCCCATATGCGTCACGTTGTTAATATACGCCACACCATGGCGCCTCTCTTGTTGTGGCGCTGCGTCACAAAATTGACGCAAGAATGGAGCAAAAGAGCTGCAAGGGGCTTGTAAATCTGCCCCTAGAGTAGAGGCTCAGGTGCAGTCCTTCCTTTGTAGTCCTCTTTTTGGATGAAATAGTAGGTTCTCGTTCTTTCTAAATGTTTGATTTGGTTGACAAGGACATCGGCAAGCAGCAATCATCAATGTTTTCTGTTAATTCTTTCATGTTGTACGTCAGGTCCGCCCAGGGGCAAGCGGACCGAAAAATCGGATGCAGTGGCTCCAAAGGAGGAGGATGCAGGCCAGGGCGGCGAGTGCTCCTTTGCTGGCCCCAGTAAGTTTTCATTTAAATATAGAGGACCTATTGTTGTCAAAGCATTCCTAATTTAATTGTTTCGAAATAGTGTTTAGATAGGAGCAAAATCAATAATACTACTGTTGCAGGGACAATTCTCCACAAACCGAACTATGGACACCAAAGACCAGAGTAATAATATTTCAGAGTGGCGTGTTTGGCACACTGTATAAATAAACCTGGTAGTGTCAGCAGCACGGACTCCTCCTTGCAAAAATTGCAAAACTTTTCGCTCAGTCACTCTAGTCTGGAGGACTAAAAACCACAGAGTCTATTCAAGTTTAAAAGCTTTATTAAAAGTTTAAGTAAACACATATATTAAAATAAAGTTAGTTGGAAATGGAAAAGTGCTTGGTGCTGAGTTGATGAGTAATGGATTGGAACACATTTCTTGTGGTCGAGCCGAGCTTTCACCTGGTTTGAAGTTGATGTTGCTCTTGTCCTTAGAAGTCCAGTTTCTGTCTGTTCAGAGAAAAATAGTATGTGTTAAAATTAAGCAAGCATTCAACAATTGTGACAAAAAAATGAAGCAAGACAACAGCTTTCCCTGGAAGGAGGGACATTTTTACTTTAGACTAGAGTAGACAGTCAATTAATTTTTCTGTTGTTTTCACATTTTTTCCTTCATAAACCAAATACTAGTGGAGTGGTGTAATCTAACATTCTTAAATCTACTTTGTAGGTGGAACATCTGGTGGCGGGGTCAGCTCGGATGTGGTGGTCATCATTGACTCGGAGTCCGAGGATCAATCTGGGGAGGAGGCGGCGCTAGAGGAGTCGGACCAAGAGCAAGAAGTACAGACTGTGAGGAAGGAGACAGTGGCGGTGGCGAGTACAGGTAAGCTGGATCATGGTACTATCTGACTCTTAGATAGGATACGATGTGTATCCAGTGGTGGCCCAGTGACATATTACAATATGGTAATTACAGCAGGCTGGGACCGACAGACAGATAGAGGCAGAGACAGAGAGAGAGGAAGACAGAAGGAGAGAGAGAGAGGGAGGGAGCCAGAGGGAGGGTGAGGGAGGGAGACAGAGAGAGAGAGACAGCGAGGTAGAGGGAGACACAGGGAGACATAAAGAGGGAGACAGAGAGAGAGAGAGAGAGAGGGAAACAGACATATCGCCTGGGCTTCTGCCAGATCTCTTTCATATGAAAGAGCATCAAACCAAGGATACAAGTGAGTTGTGGGAAGGGAAATGGTGATTCAAGCGCCCACCCCTTGCCCCTCCCTGCGGACGCCCATGATACTGGCTTGAAAAGTTTTGTACTGCGCTGGCTAGTTGCTAGTTGTACTGTGACACAACTTCCTGCTGAATTATTTTGTGTTAATCATATTCTTAAAGAGCATTGGTTACATATTATGTCTTTCTTTCTTCATATAGTTGGCAATACTAAAACCTCCAAACCAACGAGGGGTATGCTGGCTGTACTGGCCCGGCAACGGAGGCTGGAAGCAACTGTTGCCGAATATCGGCGGCTGGTGGAACTGGAGGGGGACGACACGCACTCCAGTGCATCAAATCTAACATCATCTACATCCTCCTCCGTTACCCCACGTTCTGCCGGTAAGCGCAGTGCTCCAGCGAACCGGAGCCGTGCTGGAAGACGCCACCGCCGAGCAGCAAAAGCTGCACCTCGCAGTACTGTTAAGGGTCGCTTGCGCCGTGCACTCCGCAGAGTGTCCGACCTAGAGGCGGAGTTCCAGAAATGGAACAAATATCAGAATGTGGTGGAGGGCCTCTGCCTAGATCAAGCCATCCTCCAGGAGAAGTATGATGCCCTGGCCCTAAGGCATGATGCCCTGGAGGCCAAACTTAACAGCTTGCATCCCTAGAGTGTCCCTTGCCCCTTTTTTTGAAACTTTTGGGGGGTGGGAAATGGGAGTTGGGTTTCTGGGGGACTTTTGAAGGACTATTTATTTGTTGGGGTTAGGGAGGGTCTTGCGGGAGATTATTTTGTTAGGGATATAAATATACTTTTTCAAACTTTATCTGAGCATACCTGTTTTTTTACTACTTTTGAGCTTGGTGGGTGGTGGTTTTGCAGTAATTTCATTTAACTGAACACTGTCATCGTGTTGGTTCACGTGCAATAGGCCAAATGTTTTCCAAAGTGAATGCCTGTCACAGAGTTGGTTAATTCAAGAGCCCTAGGACTTTACTGCTAGTACCACTGTCACTCCCTCGCCTCTCCGAATACTCCATTATACTACCTCCCATCCAAACACTTATCTTACCTGTAATTTGTGTTTGAGGGCTGGCTCCACCTGGAATTCACAGAGTCGTAAAGCGTTCTGCAGCAGGGCCACAACTGGAGTTTCCCGGCGTGGATTTTCTGCAAAGCAAAAGCAATCAACATTAGAAATGTGGCAGCGGTGCTCACACAACCCAAAAACCTAGAAGCCCCAGAGACAGCACCCCTGAGACAGGCAAGCGAGCAATAATAACGCCTAGACGTTCACGTGCAATAGGCCAAATGTTTTCCAAAGTAAATGCCTGTCACAGAGTTTGTTAATTCAAGACAAGAGCCCTAGGACTTTACTGCTAGTACCACTGTCACTCTCTCACCTCTCCGAATACTCCATTATACTACCTCCCATCCAAACGCTTATCTTACCTGTAATTTGTGTTTGAGGGCTGGCTCCACCTGGAATTCACAGTGGGGGACTCGTCAACGTTAAGTAAGTTTCTTCATTGTGCAGAATCCAGGCATCAGCATTATGGGTAATGGATAGGGTGAGTCTGGAGGAGGAGGACTCAGGATAGACGACCAGGACTGAGTTCTTGTCAACTAACTGTTGTGAACCTGAGGAATGCTGCGGCATCAAAATCAAGACAGTTCTGTTGATGGGCTTGTTGTTTTATTGGTTGATTACAGTTTTGTTGGGAATGTGATGAAGCACTTGCTAAAGAAAGACAGACACACAGGAATAAAAGTGAATAAGGAGGACTAATTACAATTAATGAATGATTGATTCATTTTCAGAACTCGCTGTCAGGGAAGCAGAACTCGTCCTCATACTCTGCTAAATCATCAGTCGGGGTTACTTCTGGTAACTGAGGAGAACTTTCCTCAGGTAGGGCGGTGTCCTCTTCTTCCTGCGTGCATTCTCGTACTCTGTAATCTGGTGGTATGAAGTGCTGGTTCATCTTTATCAAGGTGAGCCGCTCCACATTTGCGGGCAAGAGGCGGGACCTTTTGGAAGTCACAATGCCACCAGCAGAACTAAAAACACGTTCTGAGGACACGCTTGCGAGTGGGCAAGACAAGTAATTGATAGCCAGGTTGGTGTGCTCTCGCCATATTTTTCTTTTCCCATGCCAATACGCCAATGGGTCCTCAGTAATATTGACCTCTGTTGAGTCATCCAGATAGGCCTGCACCATTGAAAGAATGTCCTCCCGGATTCCTGTACTTTGCACTTCTGTGTCCTTTCTAGGACCAGGAAACCCTAGCTGAGTTAGCCAACTCGCTTCAGACATATCGCCTGCGCCTGGTGCAGATGATACGGTTGCTGGTGTGGTTAACGGCTCAGAGGGAAAGTCACTCACTTCTGCCACAGGCACAGATGCAAAAGTGCTTTTTTGGGACGCCTGATGGCCTGCTGATTCACTAGTAGTACTGTCTTCTCCTACAGTTTCCTTCCGCTCTATTTCAAAACGAATGGCTGACTGAGCTAGCCAACCTTTGTACTCTGTAACATCCGATGTTTCAAAAGGAATTATTACTTTGCCAAACAATGGCTTTTTGTAACGAGGATCCAGAATAGTAGCACAAATGTAGTGCTGTTGTTTCTTGATATTTACAAGCCGTTCATTGCTAACTAGGCGTTGTAATAATCTCTGCGCCAACTCATGTGCTTCGTTCTTTCCAACGTCCTTTAATTGTGAAGACACCACCTTGACTTGGTGCTCGAGCTTCAGCAACAGTGGGATAGCTTTGCTCAAAGAACAGTCCTCCCTGCTGACGTCACGCGTGAAGACCTCAAAAGGCCGAAGCATGTCTGTCAGGCTTTTAACTAGCTGCCATTGCTCCACCGCTAGCATCATTTCTGTCGTATCACCACCCATGTTGTAGAAATACTCATTGACTACTGGAAACAGCTCATGCAGGCGCTCAAGCATGTAGAAGGTTGAGTTCCAACGTGTTGCCACCTCCTGGATAAGTGCTTTCACTGGCATTCTACGTTCATTTTGCTTGCGCCTCAGCTCCTTCCGGGCCTTAAAAGAATGGTTGAAATGTGTGCATATTCTTCTGCAGATGGTCAGTGTTTTGTCAACTGCAAGTTCTTTTTTCAAAAAATTTTGCACAATAAGGTTGATACAGTGCGCCAAACACGGCACTCTGAAATAGAAACCGTCCGCCATGGCCTTAACTACATTACTGCCATTATCTGTAGAAACATAGCCAACCTTGCAATGTCTTGGGCGCAGCCATTGCAAGACCTTTTTGTTAAAGTCAGCCAAAATGTTGACTGCAGTATGACTTTTCTCCATGCCAAACATGGCTAATGTTGCATGTTTACGAGCACCCTTAAAAATCTCGACCAAGTCACCACCTGCATTTATCTGTTTTATAACCCCCGAAAAAGAAACCCAGTGTGCAGTGATGCACATGTAATCAAGGGCTTGGCAACTGGTCCACATGTCTGTTGTCAAGTGTATAGTGTGAACAGCACTCTTCTGCAAAGCTGCCCCCACCAACTCAAGCACCTCTTTGTGTAGTGCTGGAACAGCAACCCTGGCAAAATAGTACCGGCTAGGAACCTTCCATTTAGGGGCCAATGTTTGCCACGAGTTCAAGGAAACCCACACCTTCGACAAACGAAAAAGGGAGAAGGTCCACCGCTAGCATTTTTGCCAGCTTAGTGTTATACAGGCGTACAGTTGGGTGGTTGCGTTGAAATTGCGCATCTGAGGAGAACATGGCTGAAATGGTGCGCTGGACAAATTTACGGGATGATGCTGATGCCTTCTTCGACCCACTTCTGATCAGTGTTGACATTTTCCGCATTGGTGTGTCTCCCAGACTCTCAGTGTGCCTGCTATGTGTTACGGAGGGTGTGGTGCTGCCAGGGGTACTGGGTGCAACCGGACACATGTCTGACGCTTCTTCTACCTCCCCATCATCTTCAGATGAAACACCTACTATGGGTATATTTTGGCCACTTTCCCTTTGGGATCGCTTTCCCTTGACGTTTGCTAGGTGCGGAAACCATTCGACAGCGTGCTTTCTTTCAAGATGACCTATCTGGCCTCCGGTTCCATAGTTGGTACCAGTCTTACCACGGCTAACGCTAGTCTTACAAATGCAACAAACGGCTATGTTATCATACTTTTCATGGACACTAAAAAAGTTCCAAACTGGGGACTGGAAACTTCTGGTTTTGCCGCACGAGGTGATACTGCTGCCAATGCCAGATGAAGCAGTGGTGGATGAGCCTTGCAGACATCTACTGGGTTGTGCAATTATTGCAGCAACCTTACTTGAGGGAGTCGAGCTGGATGGAGTCCCCCTCTGGGTAGAAAATATGGGAGCTGTAGGTTTTGTTGAACTTGTGGTACTACTTGACTGCGTTGGTGGTGCTACCAGTGCCACGTCGCCAGGGTCACGCTCTGCATGACGTCGGGATAGGGTATAAATGTCTGTCTGCTGCATGGCCGGTGTGGCTGGACTGACATGTGTGATGACTAGGTCATTGCTGTCATCCTGTTTAACAACATCAGAATGCACCACTTCATCAAGTCCGACGTTCGGATCCATAAGTATGAGCTTTCCGGGGCCCTTCCTTTTAACATGTGATACCTTTCGCAGCTCATGGTGTGCCTCCCTCTCAGACGTCAGAGATGGTTGCCAATCTAGATCCAGATCATCATCTGATGGAGCGGGGCTTGAAGAGGAACTTCTACATACCCTCCTTGATCTTTTCCTTGCTGGGGAGCTGGGAGAAAATGAATCATCAGGAGGAGTGGCTTCGTCTTCCTGACATGATACCCCGGCTCCAAAGTCAATTTCCTCCTGTGCCCCTACTTCTGGAAGAACATCCATTGTGGGCACTTGCACCGCTCCATGCGCCGCTACATGGGCATCTTCACTGACCTCTACTTGCAAGTCTCCATGGACCTCTCCTTCTCGGCCTTCTCCTTCTCGGCCTTCTCCTTCTCGGCCTTCTCCTTCTCGGACAGCTCCTTCTCGGACAGCTCCTTCTCGGACAGCTCCTTCTCGGACAGCTCCTTCTCGGACAGTTCCTTCTCGGACAGCTCCTTCTCGGACAGCTCCTTCTCGGACAGCTCCTTCTTGGACAGCTCCTTGCGCATGTACTTCTGCTTGTACTAGTAGCCCATGCAGTTGTTGTTGCGGCTTTGGTTGTTGAATAGTACTTGTGAGATGAGTTAAAACCTGTGTTGATGGCGTGCTGCTACTTTCTTGCGATGATCCAACATCACTGGTCGTTGGTGATTCAACAACTAAACAGGCTACCTGTGCAGCACTCATGGTGGGCCTTTGTTTTTTTTGTTGTTTTTCCCCAAAAAATTTAGTGGTCGAGCCACCAGTCTCCTTGGTAAGTGGTGCCACTTGCTTCTTCTTCTCCTTAGTAGAGACATCTTTCTTGCAAGAGGACCTACGGGCACCTCTTTTTGGAGCCATCTTCTTCAGATGTCGGAACAACAGGCCGCAGCAGCACTTCTTCCTGGCACTGATGCTCAACGATGATGCAGAGCTTTGTGCACCTAAAAGCAAACGAAGACAGAGGAACATCAGTAAATATAAATGTTGCATATGTAGCGCTTGAATAAACAGTTTGCAAGTAGGCATTTATGAATACACACGTGCACACCACACAATATGGAAATTTCAAAATTAGGATTTGCTAAATTTTTGGGAAACAGGAATTTAACATTGATCCAAGAGAGCACACACACAGAGGGTTGTACTTTCATGTACCCCTGACTCCGCCTGGGCACAATGGGTGAAAGCAAGGCACAATGGGTGCAGGCCTATGTCTCAAAGCTCACTGCCTGCCTTCAAAATGGCCGCTTGACCCCCCCATCCACATGGCCAGGACCATGCCTCAAAATGGCCACCACCAACATAGCCAGCACCCAACCCCTACTCCAAAAAGTGAAAACACACAACACAAATCAAATCACCACAATCCAATGCCATCCATCAATTTTCAGAAGGCTTATGCTGCCTGCTGTTGTTTTTCCGGTGCAAAATTGCAAGTTTTACAATTTCGCGAGTGCGAGATTGTTGCTTCACGGCGCGAACGTGGCAAAAACCCGCAAAATCCGCAAACAGACCGATTCTGGGCCCCCCTGGGCATAATGGATGACATCAGAGCACAGTGGGTGCAGGCCTATGGCACAAAGCACACAAACTGGCTTACAAATGGCCCCTAGACCCCCACCCACACGGGACCAGACAATAAAATGGCCCCCACCCACATAGCAAGCCCCCAACACCACCCCAAAAAGTCCTAAAACACACAAAAATCAGCACAATCCAATGCCATCCATGCCCTGGCCAGAATCATGTTAAAAAAAAATTCAACAAAACAGTTGTATCATGCATGCACCCATAAATAAGCCTGGTGGTTTTCAATTCATGTGCAGCAGAATTGTAATTTTTACAATTTCGCGAGTGCGAGATTGTTGCTGCGCGGGACACGAGCAGTGCGAACACAAGCAAAAACATCCTCAGCTCGCGAACTTGCAGATTTTCCCCCCAAAAAAAGTCGAAAAAAAAGCAACACACACAAAAATCACCACGAACAAACAACATCAACTTACTTCTTTGTGTTCTTTGTGAAATCAAATTTCGAATCCAAAAGTAATCCAAAAGGCCTCAAATCCAAATATCCAGCAGCAACCACAAAAAGTAATCCTTCCCAGTCAAGATCGAAATCAAAGTGGCCAGGAAATGGAGGAGCTTGCTGGACAGGAACAGGAAGTTGGAGACTGGGGCACTTCCTTCACCCCACCCCTATGGGAGGAGCTTGCTGGACAGGAACAGGAAGTTGGAGACTGGGCCACTTCCTTTACTAATTTTTGTACTTTCGCTAGTGCGAGATTGTTCCTGCCCGCGCCGCGGACCGCGAGCAGCGCGAGCAGTGCGAACACAAACCAAAAATCCGCTTCGCGCGGATTTGCGTATTCTCGCCGCATCCGCGAGAGTTCGCGGATTGCGGATTCTCCGAAAATACGAAAAATCCGCGAGCGTAACGGATTTTACGCCCATGCTTACACCTAAGCATGATCTCGAACTTTGGAGGCTTTTGGAGGCCGAGAAACCTGATATTTGTTTTATAACGGAGACCTTGCCCCCGGAGTTAGGTACTTGTCCTTCCCCCAAGTTACCAGTACATAACCTAGGCATTACCATCGGCAATTCTTTGTCTATGAAAACCCACGTCGACCAGGTCCTAGGCGTCGGCTCTGGAAATATGCGTAATCTCCGTTGAATGTTCAAGTGGCTACCCATTGAAGCGAGGAAACCTTTGGTGCAGGGCCTTGTTATTAGCCATCTTGATTATGGCAACGCCTTGTTTACGGCACTCAATGAGTACCTGCTCTCCAAGCTACAGATTCTTCAAAATACCGCAGCCAGACTTATTCTTAACCTTCCCCCTAGATCTCCTTCCCCTCCGATTCTCAGAACCCTTCACTGGCTCCCGGTGCATCAAAGAGACCATTTTAAGATCTTAAGTCTTACACACAAAACATTGTATGATACCGGCCCAGGCTACCTAGCAAAAAAACTGAAATGGTGTGTACCTGGAAGATCCTTAAGGTCTGGTACTAAATCATACTTTGTTCAGCCGCTTATTCGAAACTCCCGAAATGGTGGCCGTTCATTTTCATACCTTGCCCCCATGCTTTAGAACAAACTACCATCAGACCTTTCATCCATAGCTTACCATAAATGCTTTTGTAGAAAGCTGAAAACCTGGCTTTTTTCCCAATAAGTTTCGCTTCAGGTATCAGGCCATTGTCGGTTTTACTGTCATTTCGCTGCTAGCGCCTTGAGACCTCCCGGTGAATTGTGCGCTTTATAAGAATATCTGACATTGACATTGACATACACACATCAGACAGTACCCATGCTTCTTTGTCTTCTTCACTTTGCTCCTTACATGTGACCAGTGCACTGTAAATGAACAATGATCATTCAAGGCCTGTACTGGCTCTTAAAGGAATTATTAAAACTTTTCATAATATAAATGTATGTGTGACAATTTTGGGGGTAAATGGAACACCCTTTCCGACCAGTAGCTAAAAGACATGTGAGTGCACTCCCGTGCAACATAAATGGTGGATGCCCCCCATAATTTGGAGTCAGTGATGTCCTAGCAGGCCAGGTAACAATACCCCAAGAACAGTGCCAAATCAGTGCCAGATGAGTCGCACAGCACCTAATGCCCTCCCCTGCACTGCATGGCATGTTTTGGATGTTGTAAAGCCCCTGTGAATTAATGTGTTTATGTAACTGAGTTAGCCTGTATCATGCCAAACTAACCCATATACATATCTGGGCCTTCCTGTAGCAAAACCATTAAAAGATGTGGGTGAAAGCCACATAGCTACAAGTTCATGGAATATAGGGACTTAGCGATAGCCCCACCAACTTCAATCACCAGGTGATTGAGGAGATCTGCCTCCCGGCTGACAACATCTGCCTATCGATGCTTCAGTTGGTGGACGTTCCCCTGGACATTGAAGAGCCAACGCATTTGGAAGTGAACTTTCTCCCAACGCTCCAAGTCTCATGTGTAGGATAGCCTTTGCTCACCCTACCTCCACTGCTGATCTTGTTTGGCAGGTATTACACCTACTGCCACAGCAGGCCACCAAGCTACTCCTTAGACAGGTTCTTGAATGTGCCCCTGCCCAACACCTCCTTACCCACTCCAGCCACCTCTAAGCCCAAAAAACACAAAAACTATCCCTTCCCCTATCCCTAAAACTACTAACTCCTAAATCAACTAACAACCAACAATGCAGTGGACAACACTTTACAAAATACAATTGCAAAACAAAAATGAAAGTTACTTACACAACAGGGACAGCAGAGACACTAACAAGACTAAATAACACACCAAATCATAAGAGTACACACCAAGCACCCCCAACAGCCAGCACAGACAAAAAGACTGTAAGTGAAAGGAACTACCCACTGCCTGGTTTGCAGCATGGCTGAGCCACTGCATTATTTCCTGGGTGGATTCATCACGTTTCTGACTTATGCATCACGTTTCCGACTTAGGCGTCATGTTTCCTTTTCCATGTATCATAATATTTGGCTACAGAGAGGGCTCATGTGGATTTAGAATGTGGGTAGTCATTCACACCAGATGGTCACATCATATCTGCTTTTATTGACAGGTTACACCGCTCTGACCTTGAATGCGTCAGTGATGCTAGCTTGCCAGAAGTTACATCACATGAGGAAATACCATGACATGTATTTGGCTATTAGATTTGCTTTGTGTACTGAAAATATTAGCACACTTCTATGGAGCTGTAGGAGACACAGCATAGTTTGTTTCAGAGTAAGACAGAGCTACATGGTCATATCCATTCTTGCTTGTAACAGTTGCATCCTTGCCAAGTGGGTCAGGTGTGGTAGCATTGTGGCTAGGTAGCCAATCCAGCACTGGTACAGGTTAGGAGTCCACATTTGTATGTTTTAGGTGAGATGCCTCTCTGATTTTGGTATGTGCTTGCAAGCATGTAGACTAACTAGGTTGCACTGTGTGGCCATGCACCTCATAGGGGCCTCTGTTTACAATCATAGGACATTAAGGTCACTATACTAGCCTCCACCAGTGAACAGCAGTGAAAAAAGTAATGTCTTACAACACACACACTCAGTCATTGCACACAGTTTAAACGTACACTTCCTTGGGATTGTGGTAGGATGTTTGACAGTCAGTACACAGTTGTTCCACACATACTCAAGATATTTGCACACTTGCCCACATTGCTTCCTTTGTTTGGTGTATGTCTTTCACACACACTTGCATTTGGCACATGTTGGTGATTTGCAAACATGTTTTGGACAACATGATGGTGTACAGGGGTTAGAATAATACCTAGCTGCAGACCTTTGTGATGAGGAAAATACAATTAGGTGAGATTTGAGTCTATTAATATTTACAGTGACTGTTCAATGAAAGTGCTTACATAGGAGAAGTGTTCATTCATTCATAATACTCTTTCATACCAAAAATAGAATTTATACCCATCAAACTCATTCAGGCTTCACTGAAAAAGCTCTGCACAATGGTGTTCTTTCGAAGAGTCACAGCAATTTTGTATACGTGTTCCCCTCTCTCCTCATCTTCATCCTCATCCACTGCTTCCTGTTCCTCATGGCACTGGTCCCATAGGTCACTTCTCTGCACACAGATGATGTGCAATATACAAAAAACCATAATAATTTTTCAAACTGATGGGGGGAGTATAGCAATCACCCCTGGACATGTCTAAACAGCAGTAGCAGGACTATAGTACCCTACAAGTCTGCTCCACGATACCCCTGATCTTGTTGAGTGCGTTGTTGTAGGTGGCTTTGCCTCTGTCTGAGAATGTACACACAGGGTCATGGCCCATGACTGCGGACCATATCCTTGGTCGACTGAAAAGACAAAGGGAAACAATTCACTCAATGCTCATGATGACTGATCAACCCATGTTCAAGTACATGTCTGTTATGTGTACTCAAAGACTCTTCCACATTTCTTCCACTATTGTACACAATTGGTTACATGAAGATTAGCACAATTAATTCCTCATGTCTATACCTTTTCCATGTGTCAGATTAAAACATTTGCATTCCGTGCTACTTTTGACAGTGCCACAATCGACCAAACACATTTGGACTGGGCTTAATGTGATAGGTGTTTTGTAGGTCCAGTGCCACAGTAAGTGAGAGTATGTTGATCACAAATTGGGGTTTGTTGTCTTCCACAGGCAAGCTGTACCAGTACGAACCTATTTCACATGGTCACATACACATGTCCCTGTTGAACCACTGTTGCTGTTGCTGCACTACCTACCGATGACGAAGCCTTCAAATTGTTAACTTCCTTATAGAAGTGTAATGTGGTGAGTACATGTGGTGCATGTTATATTTTGAGACACAGACAACAGCCATGGAAGCACTTCCTGTGACACAGTGTTGCAATACGAAATTTGTCCAAGAGTTGCACTGCTCGAGTCCTTCCTACCATTGATAGACACACGCAGTAGCTTAGCATGTCGTGACACATGTGACTTACAGGTTAGCATTGCACATGTGCCCTGAGGAAAAGTGCAAGCATGAGGTCCACTTCTTCTACATATGCACTGTCACAGGGAGCATACACAGATATGTCCATTAGGTCATTAGGCCTCTGCCTGACCCAAGGCCAGTGGGCCCTGTGAGCAGACAGAGATTGCTTGGAGCAAGTGAGGTCCAGCAGGGGAACCTACCAAGAGGATCCTGGGGACAGGGTGTGAGATGCTGGTCCATTGAGGGAAGCATGTAGATCAGGTCAACTTCCCATGGACACTGTGCAACATACTTATGCCAGGTGGGGGCATCAAAGAGGACTGCACAGCCGCACTGACCAGGCCCCTAGCCTGGGTACGTTGTGCGAACCCCTGATGCCAAGAGCAGGGTACTGCTGGGAGAAATGTTCACCATTCTGGTGCCACACTGCCATGAAGAGAGGGCAGTTGCCCTTCGTAGTACTGGGACAGTGCTTTATCCATGCTGTTAACCGATCAACAAATGTTTGGAGGGGATTGCAGAGAATATTAAGAGCCATCGTCCTGTGCTTACTGTGAAGACTCGCTGCACATCAGCTGTAATCACCAGCAGGTTATGAGTCACATAGTTAGAACCATGTTTCAACTACCCAAATATAGTAGCACCCAAGACCCACCCTCAGATGAAGAAGAAGACCTACCACCAAATTTGAGGTGTGCCATGGACGTCTAATGTTATGGCCACAGATTCCAGAGTCTTGCTCGCCACTGGGTTGAGGATGCACACTCAGGGACTCCATCCCACTGAGTGAGGGTCATACTGATTCTGGCCGGTCGAACCCTAGGGAACCTGTTTTGACTGACGTGCCCAGGATCGGGGGACACGTGGACTTGTGTTAAAAGCCCTGCTAAAACTTCTAAGACTTGAACTCAATAGTGGAGCCTTGCTTGGATGCCGCCACACTTGAAAGTCGAATAACCATCTTCCATTGACAGAGAAGTGGGACAGGAGCTGACCTGAGTAACACCAGTGGGCCTGCCTTAAGAAGACGGTGTATCTTATTTGCAGTGTACTGTCAAATAATTCAGATTAGTAGATACATAGGGGCTTATTTACAAGCCCCTTGCGCCACCGGTCCGTCACTTTTCCCATGTTAAAAATTATGCGAAAGTGGTGCAAGAGGCTTGTAAATAAGCCCCATATCTTTGGTACATAAAAGCAAGTATTTGACTGGAGAGCCAGTCAAATACAAAGCCAGATTGGAGTTGCTGGGCATATTTTAAGTTGTGATCCTGCGCTTGCCTTACACCTATTTCTAAATTGCTACACTCATGCTACCACTGAGAGTCGGGTATTAAAGGGGTACTTGGCCCAGATGCTGAGAGCCAATAGTAGAACCAGGCCTTAGCACATTCAGAGGCAAAGGACTCAGCCGTCATGATTGGGCTAATAAGCCCCTGCTTTTCCCATAGGCCTCTGATGGGGGCTCTGACAATGAATCAGTGTGTGACTAGGTAATTCTGGTCCTAATTCCCATAGTCATTCATCATTACTCAATGGTATGTCACCCAGAGATTTTGTTTGCTAACAAAGCCTCTAGAAGAAACACACATGACCTACAGACTTATTACATGCCTTGTAATTCCAATAAGGCTGCTAATTCCTCACATTAGCCACAGCAGGATTAGAGGGAGGCTTGTAAATGGCCCCAGAGTGCCCAAAGCACTGGCGCAGTAATTTTTAGACCACTGGTTCCCAAAGTTTTTAGAACCATGGCCCACTTTTTAGAATGGCAGACTTTCACAACCTACCTTGCTTTAATGGAAAGGAGGTGGGTAATTAGTCAATGTAACTAAAGCATTGAATGGTAGTGCACTCTCATTTACAGACAGCACATTTTCAATTGAAATGGGCACTATTTTTGCACAGACATACAGTTTTACTGGTAAAACTATACTGCACACAAACGATAATGTGTTAAAATCAGGTTAAGTGAATTTTTATTATTTGTGCACCATCAAGTAAAGTGTATTGATTTGTTTTAATTCTATTAAAATCTTTGCTTCCATCACACTTTAGAATTACAAAACCAATCTGCTTCATTTTTGTACTCTAAACTGCTGAATGTGTACAGTTTGTTTACAGGTTTTCACATTTCGTTGTGTGTTACAAACAAAATTGACATTCTACAGGCTTTGCTGTCAAACACCTGCACCCCACCTAGCATGATTATCAGATAATTAACTTTACTTTTCTTTCTCTGACAGCAAAATGAAAGAAGTTTCAAAACAAAATTCCTCATGTTAAAGAAAGCAGCAATTTGTCAGAAGACATAACCTGACCTTTGGCCTCTATCTTTGAAGTGCAGCAAATGTGACAAGATAAATACATAAATTAAAGGCATCTTTATTTATTGGTTGAACTTTTGTGACTCACCAAAAATTAAGTCACGACCCACCAGTGGACCTCAATTCACAGTTTGAGAAACACTACTTTAGACTATAATGTCACGTGGCTAGGTTAGGCCCAGGAAGAAAAACTCCCATTTTTATATGTTCATGTTTCTTAAGTTGCCTTCTTTTCTACACAATGACTTTTGACACATTTGCTTGCGTGACAGTGCAGTATTAGTTTCTCTGTGATAGCCCTACTCAAGCAGCAACCACAATCTCTGTTCGGCTGAACCACAAGAGCTACTAAATGAATCTGTGCTTAACTATCTGGTTGGCTAGTGCAAAGCAGTCAGGCTTAACTTAGAGACACTGTGTAAAGTATTTATGCAGCACACAAACACTAATAAAGCGCACACAAGAAACATACCAAACCAATGTCAAAATATAGAAACATTTTTAATAAATATAATGACACCAAAATAAATTAAATCCAAACAGTAGAACCTGTGTTCTGATATTTTTTCTACAGTTTTTAGTGTAATAAAGGGCCTAAAAGGTCAAGCACCAACCACAGGTTTCTGGTCACGTGAGATCAGGGCAAAGTCAAAAGCTAAGGCTGATTGCACTGGAGTGTGGGATACAAGTGTTGGATTTGGCCAAAATTCTGCTTACTTTTGGACTTACAAAAATCCTTGAAGAAAAGTCAAAGAGAAGGTAGCGTTCAGCTAGGCAAGGCAGCAGGCTGTTTTCGAAGAGGAGTCATTGTCATTGGGCAGCAGGAAATATTAAAAAGCTGGTTATCGAGGCCAAAGAGGTCCTCAATGTCGAGGGTAAGCTGGTCGCTGTTGAACCCGACACCATCACTGAAAGGGCCTGTTGCCCATGATTTGCTGTTGCAGAGAAAAACGTAGCAGGAGCTATTGGGAAGTCAGGCAGACCGGTGATGCACCTTGGGCATATCAGCCGGCAGGTAGGTCTCGGTCTTCTATTGGATCTCCAGGAACATTTTGATGAAATATTTTCTAAGTCCCTAGTTATAGGGTGACACAGGAGCAGCATCTCTAACACCAATTCCAAAGGTCCAGGACCTTGGATGCACCACTCGATGTGTTAGGACTCCAGCACGAGCCAAGTACAGGGTTCAAAGCCTCAGGGGCTTGTTATGTCCCTGTAGCTCACCCAGCTAGCCTCTGGAGTCACTTCTGGTGGGCCTGGTTTCAAGGAAATGGACCAGTTCTCCTTCAACCAGCAGGGCAGTCCTCCGGTAGCAGCAGAACAGTTCTCTGGGTGTCAAGGCAGTTGTGCTGAAGTCTTCCACAGGTCCAGGAGAGTACTGAAGAGGTGTTCTAATGGTTAGATGTTTATACCTGGTTCCAGCCTTTAAAGTGAGGGGAATCCCTGTGATACCCCTCCCCATTCCCTTCTAGAAAGTTCTTCCCCAGCCATGGCTCCAAGAAGTCTGGGATGACAAAAGGTTGGGCGTCAGGGTCCTTTCTATTTGCTGAAGGAAAAACCTTTGAAGTGTAATCGGGGCAGGGAACAGCTTCACTCCAGTCATCCTGGCAGGATGACCCATCCTGCCCACACATAGGGCCATATGTATCAAGCCTTTTTCCAGTTTGCAAATGGGCAGATTCTCAAAATCGACCCAATTGCGATTTAGAAAAAGCCTTTTGGGATGTATCATCCCAAAACGCCATTGCAAAATAGAGAATTGTTAAATTAGCGATTCTTTATTTTGCAAATGCAATTAAGGAATTGCAAATTGCGATTCCTTAAATGCAATTCTGGAAGCACCAGAAATTTGCTATTTGGCCTTAAGAAATTGAAAATTAAAGTGCCATATGTTGCACATACATGCTGTTATGGCATGTATGTGTGCAAAATGTGCACAAATGCATATTTCAGGGGTAAAACAGGGTGACCCTTTGGCACCCTTGCAACCTTGAAATTGCATTCTCAATTTGCGATTCTCTAATTGGTAATCGCAAATTGAGAATGTCTTCTCATTCATTCCTATGGGCCTCCTAGCCCATAGGAATGAATGGGAAGGTATTCCTTATTTGCGAATCTTAATTTACGATTCACAAATAAGGAATATGTAGAATTCGCAAAAATTTTAGCAAATTCTACATACATTGCATTTTGCAATTCTCTAATTGCAAATTGCTAAAAATCGCAATTTGAGAATCGCAAAACTCTTTTTTGATATATATGGCCCTTAGTCCTCTATTATCTGGAAGGAATACATGAAGCCCAACAGTAGACCTATACCCAGTCCTGTGACCCAGGACACTGACAAAAGCCACAAATGGCTAGTACAAGTAAATGACAACGTTTTAAAAGTGGTATTATCAGAATTCTAATCTGACTTTACCAATAAAAAGGATTTAATGTTACAATGAATTTGAGTCTAAAAATGACATTTCTACTTGCTCCCAAACAAAATCGTTAGCACTTATTAAATGTAATAAGACAACTAAATATCAGTAGATGGCAGAAGTAGCCTTCATAGTAGTGAAAACAAATATAGTTTTTCACTAACTAGATATGTAAAACTTAAACCCGCGTGTCCTACTTTGTATATACAATTCACCCAGCCCTATGGGCTTTTAGGGCCTACCTTAGGGGTGACTCACAAGTATAAAAAAGGTTGGTTTTGACCTGGCTTAAGGTTTATTTTGCCATGTCAAAATGGCAGTTTGAAACTGCATTACTTGCTGCAATGGCTGGCCTGAGGCATGTTTTAAAGGCCGTCTCAAGAGGGTGGCACAATGAGTGCTGCAGGCCCACAAGTCCTATGACAACAAGTAGCATTTAATTTACAGGCCTTGGGTACATGCAGCACCATATACAAGGGAATTATAACTAAGTCAATTAAATGTGCCAAACAGATGTAGGCCAATTTTACCAGGTTTTAGGGAAAGAGCACAAGCACTTTAGCACTAGTTAGAAGTGCACAGTGTCCTTGTGCTAACAGAAATCGAATTCAGAAAACAGGAGGGTTGAAGGCAAAACGTTTGGGGAATACCGCACCAAGGATGTCAGGTCTAACATAACGGTGAAGAAAAAAACAATCATGTTTGGAGAATCTGTGAAGATGAAATTACCTATTCTGTCCAAAAAGTGATGTTCAACATTTGTTGCATGTAAACAAGTCAGGATTACAAAGGTTGGAGATATGTGTATGGATCAGATTAAAAGGAGTATATGTGATTTTATGTTATGTTATTTTGTGTTATGTTTTGTTATAATGTATTACGCGAGTGCTCATATGCAGATGCTAGTTTCTCTTTCACCAATGAGCCGGCAAATATCTTCACGGGCTGATGATAGGACTCTAGCTCGGTGCTTTGGACAGGACAAACGTCTGTTTGTTGACAGTCTATTAGGTCATTTAATTTAGCAAGTCCTTAATTTTATGCAGGGCCACTTTTTCAGATGATTGCCCATGTAAAAGAGCAATAAGATGGGGGGCAAATGGTCTAAGATTGTTCATGTAATTGACTCCTAGGGTATGTTTTTTTAGCAGAGGTCTCACAGTGCCTGCCTTCCAGAAGTCAAGAAAAAGACCATACTTTACGATGCTGTTAAAGACAGTAGAAGATGTCACTTGCAGCTAAAAGGAGTGGCTTGGTTCATTTTTGGAACATGAAGGACAGCTGTTAGTTCTTTTTGTGTAATCTGTATGAAGATGACTAGACTGTTCTCAGCCTGCTAAATAGATTTAAATGGTGAAGCGGGCATAGGAATTACAGCATTAATAATGGAATACTGATAGGAATTTCTCTGAGAAAATAAGGAAAAGGTTGACACAAAGGACTTGTGACAGTGGTACATCAAATTTTGTGGCAGCGGGGTGTGGAAGCTAAAAAAAAACGTGAAAGAGTTCTTTAGAAAGGTTGGTGGAAATACACATCCTTTTAGTGAAGAAATACATTTTCTCAGCTTTAATTTATGATTTATATTAGTGCATTTTGATGCACCTATTCATCTGATGTGCAATATTTGTTTCACCATTTTATTTCAGCTCTCTCGAATTTCTTGTTTGACGTGTTTCAGCTTACTTGGTAATCAATAATTATTTGGGCCCTTCTTGTGTTCAGATGTTAGTTTCCAGTTGGGATATCTTTCATCCAGAGTAGCTGGGAGTGAGAAGTTGAAATGATGAAGCAGAACATTAGTAATAGATTTGTGGGTGTTGTGCCTTGTTGGGCCCATAGAAGTTTTAATTCTGGGGCAACTTGGTCTGTGATGAAGAAATTCTTGGTCATCAAGTTCAGTGTTAGCAATGAATTCTGGTACGTTTATGTGAAATGTGCTTTCAAATTGGTCAGATCAGATTAGAGGGTGGATTTGTGCACTGTAATCAGTTTGTAGGAGGAAAAAATGACATTCAACATGTCGCCTGAAATGTGATTGGGCTCCTGGTTTTGTAATTAGAGATTTTCAGTGGCATGATCTATTTGAAATTTGAGAGACTGAGGAGTACTTGAACCACAGTTTATATTTTCCAAGTAGCAATATGGCAGTGGACCCACGAGATTGAGGTTGCCTGTAAATTAAAACTGAACCTCAGGGTACCTGATTTCAATTAAATGTTAATAAGAAAGATTTCTGGATCAGAATTTAGGGTCCGATTACGATGGCGGGCGGACCCTATCAGGGACTAGGACCGCCCGACATACTGTTGGGGATCCCACCGAAGGCATTTTGATGCGACCGTCAACACGGCGGTGGCAATGTCTATATTTTGCGTTGCGGCGGGACACTGCACTCATCATCCCTGCACTACGTAGCAGGCACCATGTGGTGCTTGCCACATGGTGTACATGTAAAGGTATATAGAAGGGCACCATAGGTGCCACCCAGGTCCCATGTCTGGGAGTCAGGGGGTAAGGGGGGCCTGCTAGGGGCCCCCAATTTCCCTTTCCACCAGCCTTTTCATAGCTGGTTCACTGCCAATCTTTTCATGGCGGGCTCACCGCCATGAAAGGGCTGGCAGAAAGGCACATCGTAATGCCTATGGTGGTGCCTAGGAGGCACCACCTCCATTGTTGGATTACTCTGCTTCCACCGCACCGGCCTCACCGTCATCATAACTAGCCCCTTAGTTGTTAAGGAAGTAGTTTGATCTTCAATGAGTCACACCCGATAATCACTACTTCTGCCTCCAATTTTAATCGAAATGTCCTTTTTAAGGATTTTAGGAGGAACGAGGTCATCCAAGAAATGAACACTGCCCTCGGTGAACCAGGTTTTGTTAAAAGCAGCAGATCGAGTTAATGGAGATCAATAAGGTCTACAATTATACAACCTTCAAAAGTGTGACAATAAAGCTAATTGCACATTTTACACTCTTGAAAAGCCTGCTTCCTCAATGCAAGCACTGGATGATTTGTTTTCAAATATGGAAGCACAAGTTGAACAAAGTGAGTTTTCTGTGATAGAAATTAGTACGTATTAAATTGCGACCAAAAGAAAAAGACTTTGGGGCAAATTATTCAACAGTTTGGGGCATATTATCAAGGACGGGTGATACATTATCGCCGCTTTTATCGGCAGGAAACTGCCGATAAAACGGCGATATTGAGCTTGAACATATGCTCTATAGAATTCCTATTGAAGCCCATGTTAGATGTCTTCACATCTAACATGGACTTCGATAGGAATTCTATAGAGCATATTATCAAGCCCATTATCGCTGTTTTATCTGCAGTTTCCTGCCGATAAAAGCTGCGATAATGTATCGCCCGTCCTTGATAATATGCCCCTTTGTGCAGGTGCAATGTCACAAAAACTGACACAAACTGTCAAAAGTCTAGATAAAGTATTTACTTTCCACTGCTAAACTTTATTTGCACTGGACAGTATCCTGTAAAATAACACAAATATTGCTTTGCATGGGGGGGGGGCAAGTTCGGTACCTTAGCAGTTACAGGCTACCACCGATGTTTTTTACTCAATGCCTAGCACAGCACAGCACGAGGAACAAGTACGTCTTAAATTGTGGGAGAGCAGAGTTTTGTAGCAAATCCAGTGCCAGTGCATTTCAAAGCCTATTCTCTACTTAGCCATAAGTTCCCTTCTATGTCAAAAATACCTTACATTATAACAGCTATGGACTTGAAATCTAAACAAAAGCATAATTGCATTAAATGCATCTGAACTTGGCTGGATTTATTATCCTGCTTCTTTGGATATTACTCCATTTATTTAAATTGTGAGGAAAACATTTATTTCACATTAGGCAGTGCACCACTATATATTTATCACATTAAAAATGTGCAAGATTAATTAAATGTTTCAATTCCGTTTACACTTCTTTTACAATTACAAATCGAGGGACAGTTGCTAATTGGTAATTCTCTATTGCTAATGAAATCGATCTAATATATGTTTGTGTCTAAGGTGACTAATTTAGCATTGCAGTCAATTTGTTTTATCTAATTTGAATCATCGAGCATTATCTAAATTGAATTATAATTGGCAGAATTGAGGCTGATTTTTATGACTCAATGAAGGCGTTTATTGACGTATTTTGAGGGTTTTGATTAAGATAAAGTAATTGACCTTGTTCATATGATTTTAATAAATATCTAAAATAGGTGGAGATATTTTTTGCAGGTACTGTCATAGAATTCAGAGCGCTCCCTTACTTTTAAGTTGTTTGCCGGTTTTACTGTTAGTTTGAAGTTTGAAGTGACTATGTTTGTGCTACCATTCGAGAAAATGAGGGTATTTATATTACCTTAGCAATTCTCAGTCTTGAATCCCTTTGTTCCTCAGCTCACGAAACCGTAGAGGAATAAATGATTTTCCCTGAGCCAAATGGGAATTACCTACTGCTTCAAAGTCCCAGAATTGACAGAGACTCGCTATAATATAATTGTGAAACATAATTTTCAATCTGCTCTTATTTCTATATATGTTATTCCTAGTCTCCTTTCTGTGTTGTTTTTTTAACCTTTCACTTTCTTTCCTTATTGTAATTACACTGTTCTTCCATCCTATTTCATCTATGGTTTGTCTGAGTGCTCTTTCTAAGGATATTCATTATATTGAAGGCAACCGCAGAACAATATAGCTAACAAGAGATACAATTGCAGGTAGATGAGAGCTGGATCAAGGGCACATTTTAAGCATATCCTCCTGAGATTAAAGCAAATACAATTAACCTAAATAGCATCCTTAAGATGGTATGGGGTGCAGATGACTGAACCAAACACCAGAGGTATGGTACAGGTACTGGCATTGGTGCCCGGCCAACCACTCCTATTACATCCACACAGTCCATTCATAAAAGACCTAGAATTTGGCACCAGGGTGCAAATATTTGACCAATACTTGATTACCACTAGGTATGCCAATATCTGTTGCCTGAGGTCTACTCGCACAGTCATTGTTGACTGTTCGCCTATCTTGGCTTTGCTCATGGTCAATTTTAGGTGGTGTGCATTATGAAGCTGTTAGTATGGTGTCCCTTCGTGCCCTCCTGAACAAACAGTTGCGGACAAGTATTTGGCGGTACAATGTAGGAAGAAACTATGAAGTGCCTACTTAGTATTGATGCCTCTTTCACCAACTATAAGCGTGGCTCAGTGGTTAGAGGCGGCAGACCCGGAAGCTGAGATTGACCGTGGACCAGGGTTCGATTCCCAGCTTCGGCGGGTCTCGGGCTCAAAAAATTCCACGGACTCGACAATTCTCGCTCCGGTGCCTACTCGAATCACGGGGTCACACTCTGCAACTCTGGGCAATAGCTTGCTTAATCTCCACTACGGCCCCTCGTGGCAGGATGCCTGGCTTTCACCTTGTGGACACCCTGCCGGGGTTTCTCACAGGGGAATACCAGGACAGGTTCCCTAAGCAAGTGCCAGGATGCCCTTTGGGTGACAGGTTTGCGCTATATAAGTACACCTACATTTACATATATGCAAAGTCTTGTTTAGTGTGTGCACAAAGCATTCCACCTCTGCACTGACTTTATTCTGAATGTGCTGTTCTAACATGTACTCCTTTAAATTCTGCCCATTGAAGGCTGACCAGTTATCTGTTTTGAGGGGAACTGGAAGGCCCTGTACTGCAAACATCTTTTTCAGCAAGGGTTTGACCCCCATGAACTCTGGTGACCCCACAATTATGACTGCTGTATATTTGGCTCAAGAGACTGTGAGGGTGAGGAGCTGTTGTGTGTGTGTGGTAGTTTGCGGTGATCAGCTCTGGCTCTCACACAGGACTCCCTCCAAACACATTTGGTGATGATGGGGGTTATAGCGCACTGGTATCTGCACCTCAATCTCTTGGTTAAATCATCAAATATATTTCTCCATTGGCCATATGGACCTTTGTTATTTGACTTGAAGCACTATAAGGGAGGTAACATCAGAAATACATTCCCAACTTGAGAATCAAGAATCAATGATTTTGATTAAATGGGATTATTTTAGGATATGTATCCATCCAGTATGTATGCAAAATAGAAATAAATTCAAGAGATATAGCAATATAGTTTGAAAGCTGAAATGTGCCCGTAAGTCAAATTCTAATATAATGAGATACAGAATAGTAACAGCCACAATGCAAATAAAGTAACCTGTCCCTAGAAATATCCCTTCCCTATTCTAAACATAGGCTGAGATCCAGGATTAACTGACACTGATTTCTATTCAAATAGCATAGAAGTTATCAACATAGAAATGAACTTCTGTAGAAGTTCATGAAAATATTCATCATAAAGCTTTGCACTCTGGGAATCCCCAGTATGGAGATCTGGTTCCTCTCGGAGCAAAGGGGAAGTCAGCCTGGCTAGCTATGGAACAAAAAGGATTAAAAATAACAGTAGCTCAAGATCATCCACATCTCTTTCTCACAAACAAGAACCAACCAAGTTGCTGAATGTGAGGGGAGTCAGCATACTCCCTAAGTTTCCAGCTCCTCGAAATTAGGTCTGCAGCTGACAACCTTGGAGACCTCGGTGCAGATTTATGATAACTGGCGCATCCCCAGGGATGCACCAGTTATTTTGCGCTGCAGCTCCGCCACCCATGGTGCGCCGCATTTACAATGCGGCGCACCATGGGGCAAAAACGGCACAGATGCGTGACGCACCTGTGCCGTAAAGGTGGCGCATTGCTGGAGTTGCGTCGCAAGCGCGACGCAGCTCCAGCAAAGCTCTGGGGTGACCTACCTGTCCAATGCTGCGTCAAGCCTTACGCCTGCTTCAAGCAGGCGCAGGGTTTGATGCAGCATTGGCCTGAAAGTGACTGAGTGAAATCTTATAGATTTCACTCAGCCACTTTTGCGAGGCGCACCTGCCCCGGATCGCCCACCCTGCGCCGGAACGCCCACATATGGCGCAGGGCTTTACAACGTGATGCATCTGCCTAGATGCGTCACATTGTAAATGGGTCGTAGGGATGCGCCACGTTTACGCCACAGTTGCGTGACGCAAACATGGCGCATGACCAACATAAATCTGCCCCCCCATGTTCCTGGTACACCGTAAATAGAAGGCCTCCTTTGACCATTATTTTTCCAAGTTTGTTGCCAACTTCCTCCCCGCAGGCCTCACTATCAGTCATCAAATGCAAACAATAGCCCTTTCCCTAACTAACGAGAAGCATGATAATGCATCTACAAAAGAAAAATGTAACAAACTTGCAATTTAAACAAAGCTTTTTTCAACTGAGACTTCATGTCAAGTTAATCTCTTTCAAAATCAAAATGGATGCTTGTCACAATATTAAGTATATATAAAATGAAAATTATAGTCAGTGTAAAATATGTATAATACGGTTACAGCATTAAAATAATCAACACAATACACTATGAGGGGCAGATTTACAAGCCCCTTGCAACACTTTTACGCCACCGCTGCCTCACTATTTGTGAGGGTGATGTGGGCTTGTGAATACGTCCATGTGTTTTTTTATGGAAAGCCTTTCACAGTAGTGACCCATCATCAGGCTTTAGTTTTTTATTTTATCCTCATATAACCATGAGTATGGAAGCACCCTCTTGATCCGTCCACTCCCCTTGCTTATACCGGGGTCCATTTTCAGGCAATGTCAGGACCAAGGCACCACCCGACACCATGCACCTAAAACTGACCAAGAGGTGTAATCATCGGATGTCATAAACAACCATTGGATTCCAAAAAGTTCCAGAGAGACCCAGATTCTGCCTTACCCCTATTCCAACAGGCCTTATTGTCCAACTCCCTAAAGTATCTCACTGAGTTCTACCACCCCTGCCCAGCTGGATGCAGGGATTGACACCACAGCTTACAGATCTCCCTCCCTTCAAGAAGAATCACGTAAAATATTAACAGGCTTTGAAGATTAGTCAGACTCCCAAAACCGGGACTGTGCTGTACCTCACCAAATATGACCAAAGTAGGTCTTACCTCCACATGCCGTCCCAATATGTTAGAAATTGCGTTATCCACGGTCTTTCAGAATTCTGCCGGGGTGGGGCAGCTATTGAGCTTGTGGGCATCATCCACTTCGCAGGTTCCACACTGCTTACATTTGGATTCCCCATCACCTCTTGTCTTAGCTAGCTTCACCGGGGTCCAGTAGACTATGCAAGGTGAAGAAGTGTTTTTTCATTAGGGCAGCAGTTTAACCACAGTATAAAGCACGCTTATAGATACTTGCCATAGCTCTCCCATCTCCGCACTTGACAAGTATCCTGCCAAAACAGATAGAGGGGTAGCATGCCTTCTTCCGCTGCTGCCACCATGTATCCATACCACATGAATCCTCCTTTCTCAGTTTTGAATCCTGAAGATCCTATTCCAGAGAGTGTCCCTTAACTTCAATTCTCCCATGACTTTTGAGCAAAGGGGAAATCTGGTAGAACTTAAACCTTGACAGTCTTCCATTGGTCATTTCCTACCAAGTATCCTTAGAGAGAACCTTGCCCTTTCCCCATCTTCCCCCAATACAATATGCTGGCCACCCTCAGGGGTCTTACTTGACCATCTAGCAAGCATTTTGGACTACCCAGTGAATCCCACACTGGTGACCATTTACTATAGTGAGGAATCCCCATGAGGGACTAAAGGCCTGCCACATTTTCACCGCTGCCTTCAAGCACTTTAACCAAACTTTCTGGAAAATTGTGGGAGCCCCAAAATTGTACATAAAGCCCATCTCAGGCATGTCATTTAACATTGCTTTGTACATTAGACCCACCAATGAGTTATCTGGGCAGAGCATAAGCATCATGCAGCTCTTCAGTTGATACGTCCAAAATGACAATTGAAAATCCAGAAGCCCTAATCCTCCCCTCCCTATTCTCCTTCTCAGCTTCTTCCAGGAGAGTGTGACCCCTTATTGGCCCAAATAAAAGATGTATTTCTCCCCTGTAGCTTCATAAGACCTTTTTTTGTCAAACTCTAAAGGTATATATTATCAAATAGATATGAAAATATGGATAGTATAGACATCTTGAGCAAATTTACTTTGCCATACAGGGTAAGGGGAGACTCTGCCACCTTTTTAACATTGTATCTACCTCTTTAGAAACTCTCTCAAAATCATGTAATATTGTTAACCCCAAGTACTTCAGTTTGTTTGATATATGAGTCACCTGGAGGTCCTGGTTCCAAACCATTATCTAAGTTGTGCTGTCATTTATTTCGTAACCAAACAACTATCCAAAGGCTTTCACCTCCACCATCAGACAAGGTAAAGTTTTTCTAATGTTTAAGGTGTACAACTTCAGGTCATCTACATAAAAAGCTATCTTTCTGAAAAATAGGCCCACCGTAAATGCCTTGAATATGCTAGTTAGCCTCAAACTCTGCACCAGGGGTTCAATATATGTCAAAGTGCATGGGATGCAAGGGACAACCCTGTCTGGCCCCATACCTATCTTAACTGGAGATGTAAGACTACCATGGAACAGAACCCGTGCCCATGGCATATTGAAATCTTACTCAGCATATCCCATCTCATCCCCTACTCCAAGCCTCTTTAATGTGCTTACCAGGAATTTCCAATTGACACAGTCAAAGGGTTTGGCCCCATCAAAAGTAGTTATTGCCAGGGAGCCCTCTTGAGTTGAGGCGAGATCTATTCAACCTATTAGAGTGTGTGCGAGGTCCTCATTTGCCTTCCCTTTTGATCCTCATTGACTAGACTCCCCAGTACCTAATCCAAAGAGCTGCTAAGATGCTCATAAAGATTTTATAATCGCTGATTCGGCCTATATTATTGACAATGCATCAGTTTCTTACCCGGTTTCAGAATTGACGGGATAACTGCCTCATCCCATGACTATGGTAGAAGAGAGCCCCTCTAAAATACTGCATTAAATAATTCAAACCAGTTCAGAATCACTACCTCTGGCAACAGTGCATAAAACACATTCGTGATTCCATCCAGGCCAGCTGCTTTACCCCTCGTTCATTTTATAACTGCTGTCAATATTTCATTCCCTGTGATTTCACTACTCAAAAATTGCTGCTGCTCAAAGGAAAGATTTGGTAATTCCTCTTCCATTAGCCAATTATCCACCTCCAACTCATCTACCTCGTCTCCATTCCTAATCTTCTTGACATAGTTTCACATTCTATCCATTCTGGCCTTCCATGCCAACAACTTCGCATAGCTCTCACCCTGCTGATAATTCCACAACTTACTCGCCTCCCACTGCTCTTGTACCTTGTCCTCCATTGTCAGTTTTAACTTCACTTGTAAATCCTCAAATCTTTCTTCCAAATTCTTTCTGATCTCCCCCCCGAACATGTGTTGATTTCAAGTCAACCTCTACCATGGCAATCCCCCACTCAATCTGTGTGATCTGTTTCCTTTCTCTCCTATTCTAGGTGATCGAGCTCTCTTCAGAGCCCTCCTTAGCCAGGCCTTACATGCATCCGAAACCAGATGGCTGTGGGCGATAGCCATTTTCCACCTGAAAAACTCTCCTGAGCCATCTGGAATCTCCTGCCTGATCCCCTGTTGAAGGAATATTCCTCTATTTATAGTCTACCTTTTTAATGTCAAACTGGCCAGTAATCACAGCTTTAACACTAAGGCAGTGTGATCAGATATATGGATAGGGAGATTCTCCACATCCAGAATTTTCTCTGTCTCCCCCTCAACTTAAAGGATATAATCCATCCTCAAATAATGGTCATGCTTTGTACTATAAAAACAATATTAGACATATCCTGGGCACACTTGTAAAATCAGCAGTTGATACAAAGTTGGAAATATGATGTAGTCGACACCGGAAGGTTTCCTAAAGGTTGTTTATATGAAGATGTTCAAGCGAAAAAACAACGCTAGCCGACACGTGTTTCGTCAACGTTTCAGTGCCTGTGACTCTTCAGGGCTTAAAAGGCCTTGAGGAACTATCGAAGGACCGGTGATAATTCCGGGTTATAGGACAGCCTTGGTATGGCCGTCAGGCGGTGGTGGTCTCAATCGGGGGCGTACATCTGATTGGAAGCGGAGCCTGATGGTGCAGGATCCGGTCGTTGCTCGTCTCGCCTCAGGAGTGTAACGGATAATAATACTGCATTTTCCCCTTACCCTCCACCACACGTCACAGAGATTCCGATTTTCCAACATTGACTGAAGATAAACCTTCAACTTTAATGAACTAACCTGCATACTTACCAAGGAGCTATCTAAGTTATTATTTAATAGAACATTCGAATTCCACCATAGATGACCAGGGCTTCAAATTCTAGCAGCGTAGAAAAAAGTGTTTCCAGTGAGAAAATATCACCCACATTAGGGCCACAGTAACTAGCTAAGGTATTCTGTCTTTGCCCGACTTTAATCTCTGCCACTATCCACCGCCTCCCTTCCTCTGCCCTATATCTCACCCCTTCCACCCCAGTATTCATCTTAACCAGAATGGTTATTCCCTTTGTGCAATGTTGCTGACCTTTGGCCACTACTTTCTCCACCCACCTTTGCTTTGTGAAGAGGTGTGTGTACTTTGACCACAGTAAATGGGTCTCATACAACAGATAGCTTGATTCAAATGAAACCACAACCTAGACCCATGCGCTCAATTCTTAGGAGTGTGCGGATCAAGCTAGAGAGAAAGAGAGATATCGGGGTAGAGCTGGAAAGGCAGTGCGCAAATATATAGATGCACGATAGGACACAGAGCATAAGAGGTAGAGAACTGACATGCTAGAGGAAGCTAAATTATACTCAGCACTGAAGGGTGAGGAGTTTGGAAGGGATATACAAGAGGAAAAAATGAGAGAGAGAGAAAGGAAATGAGGTAAAGGAATCAGCTGAGGAAGGTAGAAATGGTGACAGTGATACCAGTGACAGTCTTCTACATGTGTGGTTGCCAGAGCATCCACCTCTGTACAATGAAACCCAAGTAAGGGGAGGTGCAAGTGCAAATGTTCAGGGACATTCAGGAATTCCTACTGCACCCGTAAATGTGAATCCTAATGCAGTGAGGTTACCTCTATGAATACAAACCAGAATACGATGGGAGGGAGTACGTAGGTCTAAGCCTCTGGCCACTTCATAGCTCAGAATGTTTTAGCAGCTTTGAATATTCCTGATGCTCTCAATGTCCTAGTTACTATTGATTCTGTAGGTCCTATATATAATCCCAGCCCCAGATGGAGCGTTACATGTGAATTGTCTGTTTCCACTGAGTCGAAATCCCTAGAGAAGGCTCTGGCCAAATCTAACGTGAAGTTTATTCCCTTGGTTCCAATGAAAGTGAGTTCCCATTGTGGTGCGAGTGAAGATCCATCAATGAATTAGACTGGATTTGGACCTTTAAGGTAATTTCCGGGATTGACAAAATTAGATTCATTCATATTGGAGCCATCCTTAAATGTGCACACCTATAGTGAATACAGTATCTAAAACATCTGAGGGGATACATATACTTGATGCTCAGGAATTAGAAGAAAGGTTAAACATTCATAAGGCCACCTCGAATAAGAGTAGGAGCACAGAAACAAGTACAGGGATGATTAAGTCAACATTAAAAGTAAATTTGGTGGACTGTCAAATTAAAACTTGAACTGGATGAAATGATAAATGGAAGTCTTAAATTGGTTTGAATAGACACTTATTAACAAAATCAGCTTTAGTTCATGAGCAAGGATGTTACAGGAGAGAAAGACAAGTTCATGAAAAATTTTCTGAAAATTATCTGAAATAGCTCAGAAATATGAAGTAGATTTGGAGCAGACCAAAGCGCTACTATAAAATCACAGGCTATGCTTTTATGATCATGATTTAGGAAATATGAGAAAACCACGGTTCAAAAGGCAAATTCGAAAGTTAATCCGAAGTATTCAGATCCGAGGTGTGCTAGATAAATGGGAAGCTAAATGGTCATGAAAAGAAAAGTCCCAAATGATCAATGGGGGAACCACCTCCTTCCATAGATGGAGGTTACTATAATTGTACATGTACAAGAGGCACCTAGTGGAGGTTATGTTCAGGTACCTTGGAATAGAAGTGATCTTGCATTATTTACCAATGATTTTCCTAGGTTAAGTGAGAAACCTGTGTAAGAGGACAAACAAGTTGAGCGATTTGTGAACATTTTGAAGGTTTTGTTATAGGATAACAACAGAATGGCCCGAGAAGGAGCCATCACCCATAGTGATGAGAAAACACAATCAGGTGATGACATGGTTGAAGTTTAAAGTGTCCCCCCAAAATATTGACTGTGTCAAAATTGATCGAACCACCCAAGAACCTATAGAGAAGACTCATGCATATCATGAGATTATTGCAAGCATTCAAACAGTACAGTGGGGTGGAGGAACTGGAGCCCAAGGATATGGAACATATGTTGTGTCTAAATTTGTGACAGGTTTGACACCTGAGATTAGCATTTTGATTCAAGAGCATTTTATTTACTGGCAGAAAAAGTTGGTTGTTGAGATCTTTCGATACGCTGTGTACTGCAAAGATGAGATTGACTTGAGGCAGAAGAAATTAAAAGAGAAGCCCTTGGTAGCACAAATAAAAGCTGCTCAGAGGAGAAGTCAGGGTCCTCCATTTGTTGGAAATGCACCACCTATGCACGGAGTGCTACACAAGGTAGACATGGATTTTAGTCCCAAGGTCAGTGGCAGGGGAATCCCTATTGATCCGAGTAATGAAATTGATGTAGCCACATTGAAAAAGTCTAACCCATGCCACTACTGTAAGAGGTTGGGGCATTAGAAGCTGGAATGTTGTCTTAATCTAGCAAAACAAGGACAGAATCCAGGGTTTCTACAGCCGCAGAACACTAATCCTATGCAGCTGCAGAACATACCCAGGCCAAGGTGCCAAGTGATGCAAGTTCACCAACCCCTGATGCTACTGCAAGCTGCTGGTGGTCTCAGATTTATTTTGAATCAAGTTCCATATCAGAATCAGAATTTATTTCAGGGTCATATTCCTTATGCAAAGTATCTCATGTTTGAGACCATTGAGAAATTTGGTTCCAATCACTCCACCTGATGGTGCCTGAGGGAGGAGGAAGATTGCATATTTGGCACAGTCTTGGACCTGAGTGGCCCATATGTAGATGGTGACGTAAATGGCCAAACTATAATTTTTAGTTGATACTCGTACCACCCTTTCTACTGTGTGAACAGTGGAAGATCCAGACCTACCCCTCTCGGGAAGAAGCATCCAAGTTGTTGGAGTTGCTAATAAACAATTGAGAAATCCCATTACAGAGGAAGTACCTGTAAAAATAGGAAATTTTGAGGATAATCAACAATTTGTAGTATGTGATTTGAGCCCTCTGACTTTGTTTGATCATGACCTGTTGTGCAAATTGAATTGCACCATTTATTGCACACTAAGATGTGTGGAGTTTCACACCCACAATGAAAATGTGGCTTTTAAAATGGTTAACAAAAAAAAAATTGTTGCATTGTGCCCTATGATCACAAGTCAGGAATTACCTTTGTGTCTCAGAGATGCTGTGAAGATAGAGGTTTGGGATTTTCATGAAAAGACATTGGACTCATTAAAGGTGTTGAGCCTGTCTGCATGCAGATGAAGCCAAATGCGGAATATCCCATGACACCACAGTATAATTTGAACCCCGAAACGATTGCTGGAATAACCCTAGTGATTGAGAAAATGATTCAACAAGGCATACCGAAGGAGATTATGGAGAGTTCATGTAATTCACCAATTATGGGCATGCATGAGCCTAGCGTTAAATACTGCATTGTGCAGGACCTTGGCAAGATCAGCAACATTGTGATTCTCTGTTGTCCCGTGGTATCGAATCCTGCTGTGATATTGTTCCAAATTCCATGTGAGGCTGAGTGGTTTGCTGTTATTTATTTGTGCTAGCTTTTCTTCTCCATACCCTTGCATGTGGACAGTCAGTTCCTCTTTGCATATAGGCTCAGAAACCATGCATTGGCAAGGTGCCAAGTCCCACAAGGATATACGGCGATCCCCTCCATTTTTAACCAGATCCTTAAGAAGAATCTGGAGACTCTGGTTATGCCCAGTAACTCTGTCCGGTTACAGTATATTGAGGACCTGTTGGTGGCACCAAATACTTGTGAAGCATGCAAACATGGCTCTATTGCATCGTTAAATCCCTTGGTTGAGAATGGACATAAAGGGGCCGATTACGATGTCGGTTGGAGTTGCCTCTGGTCGGCGGTTCCAGCCGCCTGATTACATTCAGTTTCATACTCCCATTTCTCTATGGGAGCCTGTGCTACAGCTGTATTATCCAAAACAAAACGATGCCTGAGGTCTAATTCAAACAATATATTAATGAAAGAGCAATATAAATTGTCTCCTCCTAAATGAAACTAATCATGTTCACGAAACAAATTCTACCTAATTTATATACCTCCAATACCCAATCCCGAACATAACACAAATTTCTGACTTGTACTTTATTTTTTTGTAAATTAGAAAAATTCTTTACCACAACGGCTTGTTAATTTACAAACCAATATTTAGGTACAGTGACAAACCAAACATATATATACACACATTACTTTTTACACATATATATATATACACACATATTTTTTGTATCTCTTTTAAATATGTTAGCCCAAATTTTTTTGAAAAAGAGGATGCTATAAACATGTACAGCTAAGCATTCCTATGAAACAAGATCTAACCAGAAATCAAAAAGAGCAAGGAAGGTCTATATTGTTTCAACCTATCTTGTTATTTAACTCTTTTTAAATATGTATTTTCACAACGTAAGATGTTTTAATACTGGTGTCTCTTCGTGGGTGTCGACGCGTTTCAGCCCATTGACTACGGGCCTCATCAGGACAAGGGCTAATGATAATCCGTCGTAGTTAGTGAATTCCAACCGATATGTAAAAAACGAACGACGAAGAACTTTTCCAGATGTACTGATAAGTAGCGAACAAAAGTGTAGGCTCCTATTTTCAAAGTAATTAGTATTGTTCAAAAAGCCTCTAGGGGTGTTCCGACGGGCGCTCTCTCTAGTATGAGCGGACCAACTCAAACTGGATACGCCGGGGCAACTAAATTTCTTTTCCTTTTTTCATGAGTATTTTAGATGTGAAGTAGCGCTCGTTCACTGTGGTATTCAATCTCACACCATGTTAGATCTGTGCTACAGCTGTAAACAGGCCGTAATACAGGCTCCCATGAAGAAATGGATGTGTGTGTAAAACCTTGCACCCTTGGCAGGCACCCCATGGCCACATAGGCAACGGGGCATTGCTCGGGCCACCAAAGTCACTTTTTGACAGCCTTTCCCTGTCCTGGAAAGGCTGTCAGAATCTGACATTGTGATCCCAACGGCAGAAACACTGTCCATAGAGGATTGTGGTGCATGTCTGACCAGCTGGAAGACTCATAGAGCCGGTCGGAATTGAGTCAGAATCACCATTCGGTTTACGTTCCGACTGCCGACATAGTAATTCGGCGATCAGACCTCAAAGAGCTTCATTCGGAAAGTCTCTGTCCGTGGTCAGAAAACTTCTGACTAGTGGTTGGAAGCTTTCCGATCAACATCGTAATCAGCCCTAATGTGTCCCCCAGCAAATTGCAGTACTGTATGAAAGAAGTCTTGTATCTTGGTCATCACATTGAGAAAGGAGTCAGAAAGGTGCTTCAAGAGAGAATCTCAGCGATTTTACAAATGAAACCACCAACCACCCATAAAGAGGTCAGGATGTTTTTAGGAATCGTTAGCTACTGTTGCCAGTGGATACCCAACTTTTCCCTAGTGGCCTAGCCTTTGCAAAGGCTGACACACAAGGATGTGTCATATTCTGTGACTTGGGAAAATAATTGTTTGGTTGTCTTTCTAGAGGTGTGAAAAAGTCTCTGCCATGCCCCAGCTCTAGGAATGCCTGATTACAGCAAAGTGTTTTCGCTTCTCTCCAGTGAGAGGGAGGGCTGCACTCTCTCACTGCTTACTCAGGCATATGGACTTGCCCATATACCTGTAGCTTATTTTTCAGCTACTTAAGATCCAGTAGTGGCTGCTCTGCCTGGAGGTCTTAAATTTGTGGTGGCTGCAGGTTTCAGCAGCGAGAGATGTGAAGGCATTGTCGTGGGTCATCCTTAACTGTGTACATGACTCACTCTTCAGAAATACTGTTGACACATACTCGCACAAAGAATTTGGCAAACAGCCACCTGACCCAGTATGGGGAGATCATACAGGTGGCTGAAAACGTAATGTTGAACAGGTGTTATGTTTTGAATCCTGCCACTCTTTTGCCGCTTCCTGAGACTGACAACGATGATAATAAAGTGAAGCATGACTGTCTCGATGTTACTGAAATGTGCATGGAGTCAAGACCAGATATTCAAGATGAGCCACTGCCTGAATCTGATTTTGCATTATTTGTGGATGGCTCGTGTTTTTTGTTTTTCAAGACCATGTAGGAAATTTGCAGGCTGCTTATGCAGTCTGCACAGTTTCAGAAGTAGTAGAAGCCTTGTGGCTCTGAGAAGTGATCTCAGCACAAGTGGCTGAATTGATTGCTTTTTTCTCAGAGCATACTATGTCTCAGAACAGCGGAAAGCATTTCCACAAATAGCCAGTACGGCTTTACCTTTTTTCACACTTTCAGACAGTTATGGTCCCAGAGAGGGTTTATGATATACTGAGGTTCACCCATTTGAAATGGGGCGCAAGTCCAAAAACTCCTTGAGGCATTACAGATGCCTGCCCAAGTTGCAGATGTTAAGTGTGTGGCACATTGTAAATGTGAAGATTATGTGACTGCTGGCAACAGAAATGCCAATGGGGTCACCTGATACTTTGCTTACAATGACTGTACTTTTAGGGTTGTATCTGTTTCTTTTTTCATTTAGGACAAGGTACAGTGATTACAGTTGCTAAATTCACAATTGACAGCGACCATGAGGGGGAGACTAGGTAAGAGAGATCGGAAGGAAGGGAAACCATCTTGTTTCAACAATTTGCACATATTAATGAAATGATTAATCCATGCTTCAGCATGTAATACCTCCAATATGTCCTGTAATCCTCTTTCTATGCCAATACTTGTGATTCAGGTACTGTGTTCATTGTAAGCCGCAATATCTGCAAATATATCGGGCAGGTGGTTTCCCTAAAGGGATCGGATGGAAATTTCAAACAGGTTCCCCACATTTTCTCAAATTTGAGCAGTATGTGGTCTATTACCGCTGTCAATTTCTCCATAGTTAGCAGGACCAATAGCGTATGTACCCAGTCCGTACGTGTGGTTATGGAGTCAGTGCCCCATGCTTGTACTTTTAATGGTGAATCAACAAATAAGGGAACAGACCAACTGCAACCATTTTGTTATTGACAGCTGATACTTGGTAAGAAGTCAAGAAGTTGCAGGAGAATGTGTCAGAGGCAGAACAGTAGAGTTGGGTCAAGACGGGTTGTGTCAAGAGAGATGAGGATGAGATTTGGGCTTCGGCGGATGGAAACCACCAATGGCTAGGCACTATCGTAGTCCGACTCATGTACGTAGAGACGTGATGGTCAGGATGTTTTTGTAAACCTGGTTTAATCCAAGGTTTAGGTTGATGGCTGAAGCATTGTGTCACAGATGTGTTTTTTGTCAAAAAAATAATGTAGGGACAAGGACTGCAGTCACACTGCTTCACTTAGGGTGGTCAGATGGTCCTTTCAACAGGATGCAGCTGGATTTCATTGAGATGCCTGTGTGCAATGTATTGAGATATGTTTTAGTTGTTGTGGGAATTTTCTCATGAAAGATTGAGGCCCACCCTGCATGAAGGAGTGACAGTCTCACAGTAGCAATAATATTATTATTGAGGAAGTTAATACTGAGGTTTGGCTTCCTGACTTCTTTGGAACCTGGCCTAGGCACGCAATTCAACAACGGAATTCAGAGGATGCTCTGCACTGCTTTGCAAGTTGAACAGAGACTACATTGTATCTGGGTCTCTGTGGTGTACCTGATTGTAGGACTAGATTCATCATGGGCAGGGCAGTTAGGTTGCCATCAGTGCCTGCAAATACACGTGTGTACATTGCAATGATCTGATACTTGATTTCTGTAAAGGACTGACTCAAGTGATACCTTCTGTGTCTCATCAGGTTTAAGCTGCCACAGCCCGCCTCACCAAGAACAGTGCCATGACCTCAACCCTGGTGACTGGGTCCTTGTGAAGAAGCATTTCCAGAAGACCTGTCTGGGGCCTTGTTGGCATATGCTGTACCAGGTGATCCTAGTCACCACGAAGGCAGTGAAATTCTGAGGTCACCCTAACTTGGTGCATGTTCTCACTCTCACCGAATTCTGTGTCCCCTTGATGATATAACAGCACCTCTCCCAGAAGCACCAGTATGGTCGAGACCAAGGGAGCACGTTGGTCAAGCTGTTTGGGACCAGTAAAAATCTGAGATAGCATTTGTTGGGTCTTGGACAGTCGGTTGTCGAAGCTGAAGAAGAAGAAGTTGGTCCTGTGGTTGTGACTGAGCCATACTCAGACCACGATGAAGAGCCCAGTGCTGTAGAACCGTGAATGGCAGCAGAACGTTGGTCAAGGTGGCAGTCGAAGGAAACTAGTGCCGCTGGGAGAAGATGATCTCACAGTCATCCCAGAGGACACTGAGAATTCCGCTCTGAATAACAGAGAAGGAGAAGGTAATACACTCAGAAGGTCAAAGCGAGCAAGAGTGCCTTGTCAGAGGTACTCTTCCCCTGGATAGTCTTACTTCCTTGCAAATGACAGAGAGAACAAGTTCTGGGAATTCTGGAATCATTGTGAAAATTCAACAGAAACTTCAGGAACTTGATGTTCAATTTGATCTAACGTTTGAACTTCCTTTGTTAGTGAAATTGAGTCCTTGAGACATCTTATTCTGGATGTGACTGAGTTCCCTTTCTTGGATCTAAATGAGTTCCCTGTGTTAGTTGATGAACTGAAACTCTTTATTTATGAAATGATTGTCAGTGAACTTGAGCCATTATTATTAGAGATATTAACTAGACCTAGCATGGAAGAAAGAACAACTTCCTGTTTTTGTGCAGGAAGCTGTTCCTTCCTACACAAAACAATCATTAATACAAAGCAGACACCCTTGCACCATGGCGGAAGAGGACAAAAATGTGCTATATTTCAAGATGCAGTGCATTCCTGCCCTTTTCTTTTGACTCAGGCAGCTCAGCAAAGTGCCTTCCTGAACTGCCCTCCATCACAAACTAGTAAATCAGCCCCTGAATTTGTTTAAATGCACTGGAAAAGGCTGGCTTTACAAATCCACTCAGCTATCCACATAAAATACAGATCTGTACTACTCCTACTCCTGTACTAGCCCTACTCCTCACAGCAGCCCTTAAAATAATCCTAACGAACTGGAAGAACACAGCCAAAGCGAACTTTAAAACATGGATTAACTGGGTCACTTTCCTGAGAGGAGCAGACAACATCACAGGCAACTTCTCGAAAGAACACAACGCCAAACTACACATGTGGCGCCCAATCGATGACCACCTGAGGAAACCCCAGTAAACCCCCCCCCCTCCTCTCTCCCCTTCTTTCTCTTTTTCTCTTCCTTCCCTTCTTGTAATTGAGGGAAAACAAACGATAAGAGTGTGCATCCACAAATGGACTGTTATAGAAAAAACCGCTATTGTACGCCTATATATATTTTATATGCCAATAAAAAAATTTAAATGAAAAAAAAAAAAAAAAAGATCTGTTCTTTTCAGCAGGCATATTAACCCTTAGCGCTACTTTATGGTGAGTCAAAACTGCCACTAGACAACACTCCCATCTCTCTCTCTCTCTCTCTCTCTCTCTGTCTCAGGAAAATGAATCACAAGAGTTATATTGACATTTTTATTGCTGCTTGAGAGCTGGACACAAAAGGTACTCTGCACCAGGTGCTTTTAAATCCTAAGTTATTGCCAAACCCAGCGCCCCCCTTTGAGGTCAGTGCACTCCCCGCCTGGTTTGCATGCCCTAAAGCAAGTTCTGGAGACAAAGCCCTCATCCATTGGCAAAACTCAAGATTAGAAAAACAAAACCTAAAAGTTGCAACTCAGTTCTCTGAAAGTAAAAATGTGTTTGTTTGTTTAAAGAGTTAAACTCAGTAAATGCTGACCTTTGTTCAAAAATGTATGTAAAGTTCAGACATATGGCATTTAAAAATGTTTCTAAACGTATTCCTTTTTGATTAATTGACAAGAGATCGGCTGAATTAAATAGCAAACAAAAATCTGTTCATTTTGTTGACGAAGAACAAGTGGTTGAAATAGACTGTGTTTGATAAACTATGGCAAATTATACTACTAGAACCTTTAATAATTTTCCTCATTCATAAAAAATTCTCAATTTTACAATTTGCCAACATTCATCATGAACATCCCACTTCAATCACACACGCTTCCTCACGGAAAAAATTATATTTTTGTTTGTGATCAGTGCAACTGTATTCTTGTCACTAAATCAAATGGAAATAAGTTTTGAAACTTTTTTTATTCAATATGCTTGAACTTCATGGTCAAACAGTCCGTGTATATCGTCTTAATCAGGAAACGTGCTGATTGACAAGAAACCCAACAAGGGCTATCATTTGACCCTGCATCGGTAAAGTATATCTATGCTGCCTTAAAATATATAGGGCAAGGAGAGGTAGAGATCATTTTACCAAAGTCTAATGAGCCTGTTTTTAATCTCCCAACTCATACAAATAGAATTAGTATAGGCCACTATTTAAATGTGTTTGCACATAAAAAACAGACCTTACTATTTCCTTGAATAATTTTTTTGTCAGTGATTACTGCTGATGTCTGTCTATGTGGTTTAATTATTTTATTAGCATATCATCTTAAGGGATATTTTATATAGATGTTAATATATGTTTTGTCACTGGGGCAGATAGAGAGATAGGTTGCAATGTCAGTTATTGATTGGTATGAGAAGCCTTTTTAAGTAGTTTTATCAGTGTTCTAAAGTTTTTTGCTTAGGATACATAGATGCATAGGGGCCAATTCACAAACTGCACTTTGCAGTAAGGTTAGTAGTGTTACAATGGTACTACTCTTGAACTGCAAAATACCATTCAGAAACACACATGCATAGACCTATGCCTCAGTCTCTCCTGTCTTTTTTACGTGGATGCCTCTGTTGTGGCGGTCTCCACACAGGTAGGTATACATTTTAGTCATAAATGTAGGAGGAACCAGGGAAGTGGCTAAAATAATGCAGAATATTTACTACTAAATGAGAGGGGATTTGGAAGGGGAGAGGAAGGGCTTCGGATGAAGTAAAGAGAGGGTTAGGGAGAACAAAAGAGTAAGCCAATTTCTATTCAGAATCTTCACTTCTAAAATAGCTACAGCCAAAAGGATCCAAAACCGTTGCAAAGTTAGTCCATCTCTGCCTTGGCCACTTATTATTGCAACACACACTCAAGGAATCTATTGGAAATAATAATATTATTTTAAATTTTAAATGAAACACTCATATGCACACACAAATACTCTTATTTCACATTGTTATGTATTTATTAATTGCTATTAGTACTCTTTACATAATTTGAGCGTTCTCTGTTTAGTATTCATTGTTTGCCTAAGACTGCAGCTATATCTGGAATATTTTTGGCAGTATGTGTTTTTGTTAGAGGTAATGTGCTAATATTTTTTAAACCTCTTTATCATTTATTTTTTCGAAGGTACGAATACTATACAATTACATACAGCAGGTACTCAAGGAGCCGCATTATGTTCAATGTTAACATGAAAATCATCCAACATGATACAATCATTGTGACATCTTGAGTATTATGTGCAGGTTTTAACATGGTCCAGTAGTCAGAGGATCAATCTGTAGATTAATGTAGCATTGTCCGCAGCCTGCAATCAGAAATAAAACACATGGCTCTTCTTTAGCATTTTGCAAAGTGACAATAGAAATCTGGGTCCCCAGCTTTTGAAACAAGTTGAGCCAGTAAGGGGATCCTACTTCATATGCTTGAATAGGCTCCACATATTCATATAGGGCTATCTGATAACCTCTAAGTGGCCATCATATGTCTTGCCGCCAGTAGCTAGGCAGCTACATATCCGCATATATTTTGGCAGTTCCTACACTGTATGGGGTATCCTCCAGTGAGGGACCGTTGGGGTAGTGCTACTCATTCAGACATACATTCATCTGCATTTAGCCAATAGAATTAGAACTGTAACCAACCTGCTAGTTGGTTTGGGGGATAATGTGCTAATATTTAAAATGAGTTTCATGAAACAAAGTCCATTTGTTATACATTAAATTGTGAATGCAAAGTGCATTGTAAGGAAATCAAAAACATGCATTTGTGTAGTACATTTACACTACAGAATAGGTTCAACAAGACATTTATAAATAACAAGATCAATGTGGGACAATATAATTTGTTGTTGACATGATTTGGTGTTTACCATGTTTATGTTCACACTGGGGAGAATTAATTGGTAGATGCTTGTATCCAAGCTCCGCCTGCAAGCCTGAGAGTGACAGGTGTGAGTAATGTTCAAAGACCAATACTCTCATTGTGAAAGCATCAATTACCCTCACTGAAACAAAACAGAGATGCATTGCTTAATTTTTCCAATTTCTTTGAGGAAGCTATATATCCTGAAAATAAATTAAGCATGTAAATGATGGGAAATAAAAGCTTTTAAAACACTGGCAAATATTCAATAAGGAGGCTTCACCATGTAAAATATATGTATACACACACACACACACATAGACAGACACACACATGTCGCTGTAAAAACTATGGTTAAAGTGAGGCTATGGTTTGATGTTGGAAACAGACCTAGGCTAACATTAACAAAACCCATAAAAACACTGAAATTAATTAGTTATAGTTTCATGAACTAATAATAACTTTGCCCCATCATGCACTGCTTATCATCTCACATACTAAATCACTCATTACATGTTAAACGACATCATTGATGATATCACTGATTATATTGTTGAAAGTATTAGTGAGATCAACCAATTAGTCTGACAGTGTGATATAGGATTTGTGAACAAGGAGTAATACAACAACCTACATTTATGGTTGGACTCATATAAGCTGGTCTGAAAGCTTTCAAAAGATGCAATAGATGCACTCAAAGAATAGGTGCAATGGGTAAGGTCAATGGTGGATAGCTGGCCACTGAACATCATAGAACAATTGACCCTTTGGTCAACATTTGTTTTGAAGGGCCGAAACCTGAGCAAGTTAGGTGTAAGTTAGGTGTAAGGTAGTCATGGAGGGATGGGTGCAGATCCTGGCTACACGTAAGGCCCTGTGGTCAACCACCTGTTGCTCATGGACGAAGGACTTGCCCAGTGGGGATGTTCACATGTAGAAGGCAGAGCGCAGGGGCTTGGCTTAGGGCAAGGCCTCCACCCATCTTCTATTGCATATTGGATGCAGGTTTTGGTGTGACATCAGGTCTTGCAGACAACCTACACTGTGTATGTCTGAAGTCTGGGCATAATGGGGGTTGGCTGCTAGCCGAAGGGCGAATGCAGACCCTGGCCACAGGCTAAAACCAAGTGTCACACATGCCCTATATTTGGCTGAAGTTTGTGTGCTGTGGAGTTTCTATGCTAATGGAAGATTGGATGCAGGGCAGTCTCAGAGTCTAAGTAATGAATCCCAGTCCTGATGAATACTGGGTGCAGTGTCTTTCCAAAAGCTTTGACTGAGATGTCATCAGTGAAATCATCAATGATGTAATTTAACATGTCATGAGTGATGTTATTTGTGAGATCATAAGCAGTTCATGACAGGGGCACACATTTTAGTTAGTTCTTGAAACTATAACTCGCATATTTCAGTGGTTTTGGGTTCTAGAATTCTAGCTTGTGTCTCATTTCAACGTTTAACTGTAACATCACTTTAACCGTTCTTTTTATCATTGAATTTTTGGCTTTTTTTAAACTCAAGTTGTAGCCTTAGCCCCTGACCAAACTATAATGTCACTTTAACCTTTGTGCTTTTAAGTGTACCAAAATGTTACTATTTTAGAATTATGGAGCTGTTATGTGATTTTGAAGCTGGGTAGGCTGTATAAACATATATAGAAAGAGGATTCTCAAGACACCAATGCATTTAACTTAGTGTACCAGTAGGTAGTTTTATGTATTTGTGTTTCTCCTATGCTTTGCATAAAAAGGTCTACCCCTGCACAAAAACACTCAGACCCCTTTAAACTCCTTAGTTGTTGGTGTTTCCTCCCCAATATCTCTGATGTCTTTCAGGGTTGGTACAGTCTCACTGTCAATATAAGTAAGGGCCCTATGATGAAGCACTCTAACCCCTGTGGGTGTGGGCTTTCATCCTTTAATCATAAGACTTCATTATATTGTACGACCTGTGCATGAGATACCTCTAGTCCTTTTTCAGACCCTACTTCTTGGGTTTCTTTAGTATATTGTTTGGGAGGGTGTACCCTGGTTCCAGTTTATCTCCCCTCTCCTCCTAGGCAATAGAACCTGTTCCAATTGGAACAGACCAGCCAGTACTGCTGGACCATGCTCCCTCCCAATGGGTTTACAAGCAACTGGAGATGTTTCAGCCTCCTTAGTCCTTGTCAGTGCCGTATCACTTGGGTCGTACAACTTACCATGGCACAGTTCAGAGAGAAACCACATCCGAGCACTCCCTCTGCAAATATGACTTCTGTGCCTCAAAGTCAGTGCAATGAGTGGCTTTTGATATCTATTTTATTTGCTTATTTATTAGCCCCTTTAACTTGGTATAGGCTATTCCGAATCTACAGGGTATTTGTGTTTCTAATGCTGCTATTGTGCACCAACAAACATTTATCCACTTATTCGCCAATGGTGTCTGCAAAGAAAATCACATTCTAAATTATGTTTTTCAACGACCTCTGTGGGGCACTTCTTTTTGATGACAACATTTCACAAAGACCAATTCTACTTGAAGCTTCACCAAACCAAGGGCCAGATGTAGGAGCCAAAATACCGGTCGGTAACGGCCGATTTTGGCCGTTACCGACCGGTATTTAAGAATTGGCATGTAGGGGCCTTATTTTACCTATTCGGTAAATTTACTGAATCGGTAAATTTACCGAATTGGTAAAATACCGAATCGGTATTTTTACCGATTCGGTAACTGCAAGATGTAGGTGGGACTCTTCTGTGTCCCACAGGTCTTACAGATTCGTTTTTTTTACCACCCAATCCAATTGGGTGGTAAAATACCGAATCCAGGTGTGCATGCACATGTGTCATTTCGTGGAACATCGCTGGTCATTTCGTGGAACATCGCTGGAAGAACAAACAAAAAAATGAAGGAAGTCCTCAGAAACCAACCTGACATATTGTCCCTGCAAGAAACCTGGGCAATAGACCCTTTTTTACAAAAAGGATACTATGTATACAATATTAATGCGAAAGCCTCGAATCGGGGCCATGCCAAAGGGGGACTGGCGTTTCTAATAAGAGAGGACTATTCGTGGGCCCAGGAGATAGTGGAAACCAGCAGTGAAAACGTGCAATGTATGAAACTGTCTCTGAAAGCCTCAAATTTGACTACAAATAAACCAACATTGTTTTTCAATGTATATGCTCCTCCAGGAAAAAACCACGACAGCTTATATGACGAGACCTTGCAAACTATTATACAAATAATTGAAACCCATACATCTTTACCCTATATAATCATGGGAGATTTTAACGGGAAAATTTCTTGTACAGAAATAAAAAAATGGGGAAAAATCCTGGAAGAAGAAAGCCTGGACCATGTAATCCCCCAATTCCCCAACGACATTCGATCTAATAAAAGAGGGAAAATGTTGTTGTCTGTATTGCTCACTATAAACGGAACAATTCTTAACGGGAATGTGGAAGGCGACATCCCGGCAGGGTATACACGACAAGGAAACGGGAGACCATCTATATTAGACTATATTATTTGTGGTAAAAACCAGCTCGAAACAATGACCCATCTCTGTTCAAATTTCACTCCAGAGAGCGATCATGCTGTTTTGCAACTTGTAACTAATTGTTCGGCTCTGTCTGATGAAGAAGGCTTGATGACCCTTGAGAGAAAGGAAACTTTGGTAAGCAGCGATCAGAGACGAATCTTCTGGAACCCCACCTCATTGAGTAAAATGACAAATCTGGTCGATCGACAACAGTTTTTAAGGAATCTATACTCAGAAGATCCTATAGAAAACTTCGAGACCATGCTCACTGAGCTTAAGGAGGCAATAATCGAAAGGAAACATCAAAGAACTGATATAACCCTAAAAAGAAAAAACAACAATAAAACAGGGAACTCATTGACAAAGAAAACCCTAAACAAATTAATACGCGCGCAATATCTACATTTCTCTCCCACTAAAAAGAAAGAAATAAATAAATTGAAAAACCAACTCAAGAGAGAAAAAATAAGCGAGAGAAAATCTGTTGAAGACCGAATCTGGGTAGAATTACATAACGCTGTGAAAGAACCAAACCAAAGAACGTATTGGTCTATAATAGCCAAGTTATCTGGGACAAAAAAGAAATTACATGCAGTACCTGTTCCTCCGAAAGAGTGGGAAATTTACCTGGCAGAACTGTACAAGAAAAACGGGGACAAACTACAGACAAACAGTCCAGAAAAGGTAAAGGAAAAATCTATTGAAAAAATAATCCCGAAAACTACTACTATAATGGTTGAAACTCATATTCGGAGGGCAAGAAGCTCAGGAGCCTTTGGTCCTGACCAAATCCCTATAAAGGCCCTACAAATAAACTCCAAGGAATGGAGCCTTTTTCTAACTCCACTCTTCAACCATATCTTTTCCTCGGGACTGGTCCCCAAGTCATGGCAAGGGAGTACAATAATCCCCATCCATAAAAAAGGTTGTAGAATGGTAGCAGGTAACTACCGTCAAATAGCCCTGATGGACGCGACCGGAAAAATCTTCGCGGCAGAGGTATTATTGCAATTAAAAAATTGGGCCTTTTCGAAGGGACTGATCCCTATGTTTCAGGCAGGTTTCAGACCCAAACATTCGGTCATGGACAATATTGCAATAATCCAATTTTTTCTGGACAAATACGTTACAATAAGAAAACAAACGGTCTATATGGCCTTCATAGATTATTCAACCGCATTTGATCGCGTGGATCGCCCTACCCTGTGGAAAAAATTGAGGAGGCTGGGAATTGACGAATATCTGTTACAGGCGATAATAAGTCTCCACACAATGACGTGGTGCCGTGTTCAAATGGGAGGCCAGAAAGGATTAACGAAATCAATAGACACCGAAAATGGACTTAAACAGGGCTGTCTACTAGCACCCATGTTGTTTTCGTTATATCTTAGCGATTTGCCAACACAACTGCAAAAGGGCTCAAGTCTGCCCCCGAAAATTAACCAACAAAGAGTGCACCTGCTGCTCTATGCGGACGATATAGTCCTTTTCGATCTCACTCCGTTTGGTCTCCAAAAATCTCTGGATATACTGTCTATATACTCAAATGACAACTATTTAATCCCGAATATAGGAAAAACCAAAGTCGTAGCTTTTTCCGGGAGGAAGAAAAGTGCCAAATATATCTGGAAGCTAGGTGAGGAAAAGGTCGATGAAGAGAAAGAATATATTTACCTGGGCAGGATTCTCTCCAAGAATCTAACAAATATACATCACATCGATAAGTTAACGAAAAAATCTGAAATACATGCTGGTGCTTTATCGAGATTCTATAACGCCACGGGGAGCAGACACTTTTCCTCACTAATAAAAATTTACAAAGCTAAAATTCCTGCGGTCTTGTCTTATGCCACGGAATGTATTCCAATTCAACAATGGGGCTTCATGGATCGTCAAGAGGGAAAAATCCTGAAAAAAATCATGAAGGTCCCTACAGCAACTCCAGTTCAAGTCCTTCGGCTGGAATTCGGAATCACTAGTGCCTTTGCCACGGCTGTGGCTAATATAATTAGATGGGCATACCAGCTACTACACGCTACGGAAGGAACTCTCCGGTTTTTGCTACAAAAAGAGACTTTTGGCACAGATATCGTTAATCAAAGTTTTATAAAGAACATGTCTGCGGCGTTTCAAATGGCTGAAATCTCGAGTGAAATTTTACAGACTTGGTCCACTTCACAATTAAAACTATTTCTTAAAAACTTTACTCCAAGGTTAAGTTATGACTTGGACTATGCTCATAGCTATAGGCTAAAAACATTCAAGCTATTTATAACAGTCATTGAGTATAAACATATACAGCCATACATTTCTTACTGTCTCTCTCACAATGCAAGGAGGGTAATTTTTATGTATCGAGCAGGGATTTTACCTGTACAAGCCTATAAAACAAAATGGCTACCCGGAGATCACCCCAACTTATGCACGTTATGTTTAGGAGGTGAGCAGACTGTGGAGCACTTATTGTTCATTTGCCCTAATTCTAAGGTGGTAGCAGCTCGCGCCCATTACATTTTACCGATTTACAGATCCTGTAAGCTAACAAAGGAAAAAGAATTTTTAACAATGGCTATAAATCCCCCGAATGAATTTGTATGCTATAATTTGTACAAATTTTTTAAATCCATGTTAGCTTTATATTGATTATTGTTGTACTTATCTTACGTAATGTTATTCTATTATCTCATGTATATTTGTGGTCCTCGGTTGAGTACCAACACAAATAAAATCTTTTTGACTTTGACTTTGATGCACACCTATGCCATGTGACAGACAGACATGCCCTTAGGGCATGTCTGTGTGCCACATGGCACACATGCCTGTATTCGGGGTGCTAGAGGGCGTCAAAGTGACACCCCCTGCACCCTTGCAAAAAACGGTATTTACCGAATTGGTAAATACCGATTCGGTATTGCCCATTGATTCCTATGGGCTTCAAGGCCCATAGGAATTAATGGGCAATACCGAATTGGTATTTACCGATTCGGTAAATACCGATTTTTACAGATTCTGTAATTCAATTACCGAATCTTCCTAAGTCTCCCTCCTTCATATTTACCGATTCATAAATACCGAATCGGTAAAATTCGGTATTTATGAATCGGTAAATACGCTTTTCCTACATCTGGCCCCTGATTCCATTCTTATCTATGATTGGCTGGTCACGGATGATAAACCAAAGACTATTATATATGTTATACATTGAAGCATGTAACACACCTCTCAATTCAATTTAAATAAATAAGTTGCCCATAACACATAATGTATCCATTTTATTTTTATTATTTCAAAAGTGGAGCAGAAGCAGTGCTGTCCAGCTTTCTGTACAGTCAGTAGAAAGCATAATTTAAAATGTTTCCTTAATTTCATTAAGTGGGATCAGGTTCAGACAACATTATTAAACTACACTCCCAGATACATGTTTGCAGTTGTGCTGGATAACATGTGCCTCCACATGTGCTATTTTGATTCAGTTTTTCAGGCTTTTCCAAAAATAATGTCCTTTGTTTTACTCCGGGTAGCTAACAGGTGATTTTCTCACTGTAGCTGTAACAGACGTCTAATCAGACCAATGCAACTCTGTTCGAAGATAGCCATGTTGTTCATGTATCACAGGATGTATATACATTTTGTGCCCAAATTTCGTGGGAAAGGCCTTGAGTATGATAGTGCTGCGCTATGATCTGCTGTTCAGAGGCTGAAAAGCAATGGCACCAATATGCACCACTTTTCACAGCTTTGCTAGGATTGTATCAGCGAAGTGCCATCCTGGGCCAAGCTTGACATGCACCTATTTCCCTTTATAGACTGATTGTATTGTTCTTAGCAAGTTTGGGGCAATGTCACATACTGCCAGCTCTGCCCCAAACAACCCACAATCCAGATCATCAGAGGCTGCATTCTGGTCTACAATGCAGGCATAAAGATGATCCCCAATGGCTAATTTGATTGATTAGCACTGACATTGCCAAGATATTGTCATGATGCACCTTTGAGCTCTGAATCCTATTTTATGTCAGCTTTAGAACTCTAAGCAATTTACCCCTACTAACTAGAGATAAAGTGCTTGTGCTATTCCAGGTAAACTTCTTCAAATTGGTAGGTCCCTGATTGACACATTTAATTTATGTATAAGCCCCTAATATATGGTTAATCATGTACCCAGGACCTGTAAATTAAAGGCTACCTGTGGCCTACAGCTTTCATTGAACCAGCCGCTACAGCTTCACTGTTAAACTTGTCTCTAGTTCTGCCACCGCAGCATGGATGTGAAGTTTTAAACTGCGATTTTGACCTGGAAAAATACACATTCTGCCAGGCCTAACCTTTCCATTTGTGATCATTATAAGCCACCCTAAGGTAGGCCTTAAAAGCCCATAGGGCAGGGTGCATGGTATATAAATATAGGACATGTATATTGAATGTGTTTCATGTCCTTGTAGTGAAAACCCCCCAATGTAATTTTCAATAAGGCACGGCTCGCTCTCCCAACAACAGCTTACACTATTACCTTTAATAGGTGCTAAAATCAGTTTAGGAGTAGCTTAAAAAATGGTTCAAGGGATGATTTTGATAGCAATTTTAAATCCAACATAATGTTCAAGTTGGATTTTAAATTACTATTTTCAAAATAACACTTTTAGAAAGTTGTTATTTTCCTGCCTAAAACCAAAATGCTTTTCTGTCAGTGTCCACCTATCACCTAACTCCTGATGGCTACCCTGTGGTCTGATGTATATGGCTCTCAGACAGTGAACAAAAGGCTCTGGGTGTGGTGAGAAGGACTTCTCCCTTGGCTGACCGAATAGCCAGGGAGCTGTGCCCATACCATTTCTGAGCTTCAAATGTTACCTACCCTGTCACTGGCAGATGAAGTTCACACCTAGGCATTCATTCCTTTTTTTTTTCTCTCTAGTCAGACTAACACTAAATCCTGTGGGATGAAAGGAATTGCTTTATAGGGTAAACAAAGCTTTGCCCACCTCCCACAGGCTGGCGGCACTGGGCACAAAAGTGCACCCCACGACTTCTCTTCAGAACACTTGTGGGCTTGTGAAAAATCAGAAGGATTGCCCTGCTATCTGAAGAAAGTGAAGGAAGACTGGACCTGCTTTCTTGAACCCAAAACCCTTGATGTGGCTCCTTGGGTCATTTGACTGACCTCCTGTTTGAGCTACATAGACATAACAAACTTTCAAAGATCTCTCTCCCTGCAACTGCCCAGCGGACTAGTTCCAACTGGACCTGACCTGGACGCTTCTGCTGGCATCTGTTGGAGTGAGTCCTAGGCCTTATCAGAACTGACGCCAAGCAGCATCCGATAGATGTTTAGGTCATTCCACGTATGGAGTTCAGAATTCCCCCCCTCAGAGCTTTCCCCTTCATTGATGACTGCACCAGAACCCTGCTCTCCAGCAGTCCATCATCATTGAGCCCTGCCTTGGATCCAACTTGCAGCTTGCTCCTCCACTGATTTGTCGATGACCAGTTTTTCTCAATAGAAGTTTGTATGTCTGAACTTTCCACCAAGAAGAACTAGTTCCCTGTATTCAACCAATGATCCATGAGCGTGTGCCTTAACGTTTGATGTAGACCGGTCAAGCATGACCAGATAAGTGCGGTGTACACTTTGTGCATTTTTGCTCTATTTTTAATTCAAACTTTAAAAGTTCATAACTCTAGTTCTACTGATTAGATCACTGGCTTTTCAGAGTAATTGTATTTATTAAAATATTCTCTCTGTTTCTAAATTGATTTGGGATTTTGTTTGTGTTGTGTTTTCACTTTATTTCAGATTGAGTACTACATAAATATTTTACACATCGCCTCTAAGTTAAGCCTGACTGCTTTGTGCTAAGCTACCCGATTGTTAGGTACAGGTTTTTTGTGACCACCCAGACAAGGATTGTTTTGTTATTTGACCACCCTCCTCAACTAATATTCCAATCTAGTATACCTATATCTAGTTCTACGCGACAGAATTCCGTAGCAGCCTCAATCAATCTAAGATCATCTTTAAAACTATTAAAGATTTGATGGCCAAGAGAGCTGCTCCGCAAGTTTACAGTTCCATTTCCCACTGTGAAACTTTAGCCGCTTATTTCCTGGACAAAGTTAAGAACATCTACCAGTCGTTCCCTAGTACGAGGCTGTCCTCGATCCCCTCGAAAGGCTCCAGTAGCTGTCCGTCGCTGCACTCTCTCCCCGCTCTATCTGGGGATGAGTTTGCCAAGTGTGCACAGCGAGACAAATCTGGTTCGCCTGCGGACCCTTTAAGATCTGCCCTTTTCAGGGACCCTTCCTTTCAGGGGCGCACGATAGTGTGCTCACTGATCAATCTCTCCCTGACCTCAGGCATTGTTCCCGCCAAGTGGAAGCAAGCGGTGGTTTCCCCGATCCTGAAAAAACCATCCCTGGATCCTTTAAAACCAGAAAACTACCGCCCTATTTCTTTGCTTCCCTGGCCGGCCAAAGTTATGGAGGCCCACGTCAATCTGACCCTCGCTGAGCATATGACCCGGGCCAATGTCCTCGATCCCATGCAGAATGGGTTCCGTGCTGGTCACAGCACGGAGACGGCCCTTCTGGCAATGGTAGAACATCTGCGGATTGTGTTGGATGCAGGTCAAACGGCAGCGCTCATTCTATTAGACCTTAGCGCTGCCTTTGACACCGTGTCCCATCGCATCCTTCTACACCGCCTGGAGGACATTGGCGTCTGTGGCTCTGCTCTGCAGTGGTTCCGCTCCTTCCTCAGCGATCGCTCCTTCTGCGTTGCCACCCCTCCTTTTCAGTCCAAGTACCACCCTTTGGACCTGGGGGTTCCCCAGGGCTCCTCGCTGAGTCCCACTCTTTTCAACCTGTACGTGCAACCGCTGGCTGAAGTCGCCAGGTAGTGGGGCCTAACCATGGTCTCCTATGCCGACGACACGCAGCTAGCGGTTACGATCAGCGGGGATGCCGAGCAGGATGCCCCCAGGTTCCGAAATGGGCTGAGAGAGGTGGCCAGCTGGATGAACAACAACTGTCTCCAGCTGAACGCGAAAAAAACTGAGGTAATGATCGTTGGAAGAGATGCGGACCGCTGGGGGGACAGTTGGTGGCCGCCTGAGCTGGGGCCGGCCCCTTTACCAGTGTTGGAACTCAGAAACCTGGGAGTGTGGCTTGATCATACTCTCTGTTTTACGACCCACACTACGAGAGTGGCGGCAAGCTGTTTTGGGGTCCTACGCGGGTTAAGACCGGTGCTCAAATTTTTTGACGCCCCGACAAGACAGCTGGTCATCCAAGCGATGATTATTTCTCGGTTGGACTACGCTAGTTCGCTCCTTCTTGGAGCAAACCAAGCGGAGATCCACCGTCTACAACGGGTACGGAATGTAGCAGCGAGGGCGGTGGTCGGTTTGCCTCGGACCTGTCCTACCTCTAATACTCTACGGTCCTTGCATTGGCTACCGATTAAAAGTAGAATTCATTTTAAAGCTCTTAGTCTGGCTTTTAAAATTTTACATAGGTCGGCACCAGAGATACTTAACAATCTTGTATCTCCCTATGTCCCGACTCGCCCTTTCAGATCTCTTGGTCAATCCTTGGTGGTTGTCCCACGTTTTAGACTCAGCCGGATGGGCGGACGTTCCTTTCGCATGAGAGCTGCGATTCTCTGGACCGCTCTTCCTTTAGAAATCCGCCTGCTAGATGATTTATAAGCATTTCGTAGGGCCCTGAAAACCTTTTTGTTTTAAATTCTTGCTTTTTCTTTTTCCTGTTTTAGTGTTGTGTTGTGTCCACCTTTCCCTGCGCCAGGACGCTCCTTCGCTGGAGCATCTGTGCGCAATAACAATGACAATAACATAACATAACAACATAACATACCGTGTTCTCATGTTCTTTAATACCTTGTCCACATTTATGCAGGTGATAATCTTATCAGAGTCTAATGTGGCACTGCTATTGGGTATGTTAAGGGAGTTTACATTTCTTGTGGTCTTATTTTTTACCTACACTTCATTACGATGTATGCAAAAATGTGTCTATTCTGAAAATATAAGAATGGCTTATTGAGTGAGGCTGATCTGGGCTGTTTTCCAAGGTCTAGATATGCCTTTGGTTACAGTTTTTGAATATTCTAAGTATCCTTTTCTATTGTTCCTCTTTATATTGTATCGTTGGTTCTCACAACTGTAGGTGGTATGCTTTTGAACTTCTTTTATCTGCAGTTTTATTTCACGTCTTTTATTAATTATCTGACTTGGGCTCTTATGGCCTTCCAAATTGTAGCTAAGATCTTATTGGTACAAGGAAGTATTTTTATTATGTATCGTGTCCCTACTGAAGTAGGAAGCCCTGCTAAAAGTTAGAGATGACTCCAAAGTTGCAACAATTCTGTAGCCACTAAACCTTCAGAAAAGTTGCAAATCCATTCATCTTTTCAAGAAGCATGTCAAGAAATGTTTGCAGACTTCCCCATGTAGTCAAGCATTCTGTGACCTTGAGGCACCATTTTATTCTTTAATTTGAGAAAACCCTGACTGATATTGGAGTAGCTTAATTTTGGATCCATCCTTTCTATGTTTGAATAGGTCACATAAATATTTAGATTTGGCCTTATGTACTCTTGTGCTGCAATAATACCAATGAGATATGGTGCACCAAAGAAACAGAAAATGCATCTACTGTATGTTTTGACAAATATGCACACCATACCACCTCAGTTTGAACCCAGCCATATTTAAATCAGTCTTGGCCCTGCTCCAAGACCCGGTCATCCCTGAAGCTGCCAACACTCCCACCTCCCTACCTCTAGTCCCGCCCCTCTCCCCTACTTAATGGCGGCCGCTGCACGGTCGTGCCACTGGCGCGCTAAAGGCACACCTAAGGCAAGTCCGTCTGCGACATCCGCGCCTATACGTGACCCAACCGCAACCAGCAGCAGGAACTCTGGATCTACGTTATCCCACAGCTACGAAGCTGCCACCCTCCTCGCACTCAACCCCGGAAGACTCAGAGAATGGCAACTGCCCTCAATAAACTCGACCCATGGCCAGTTCTCCTGCATCCACTGCCGTCAGACCTTCACCACCACCCGACCTCCAGCACCACCGACACCTGCACCGACCACACCTTAAGATGCATCCTCCTCAACATGCGCTGCTTACACAAACACGCCATAGAAATCCGGAATCTACTCAACTCTCTTTCACCCGACATCGCGTTCTTAACTGACACATGGACCAACACCACCTCTGCCCTGATGTCAACACCGCCATCCAGACAGATACAAGATTCAGAGGAAGGACCACCCCAACCACCCGGGAGGGGGCCTCGCCATCACACACAAGAGCACCCTCTGCCTCACCACCTACAACGAAACCTTCCCCTCCGCCGAACACCTGCACTTCCAGATCCAGACCAGCCCCAACAGCACTCTTCGAGGAACCCAACAGCACTCTTCGAGGAACCCACGTCTACAGACGCCCTGACCACCACCATCACAGACTTCATCGCACCTCACCCCATCGCAATAATGAACCACATACTCATTGGAGACTTCCACCTCAACAACCCCAGCGACTCCAACTCCACCGCCCTCCGGGACAATCTTGCCAACATCGGACTCAACCATTTAATCACCACACCTACACACAGAGCGGGACACATCCTCGACCCTATCTTCGTTGCAGGCAATAGTGTTCATTTCAGCCACACAACGCAACCACCATGCACAGACCACCACTGCGTTCACTTCACCGTCGACAAACCCAAGGCACCAAAACCACCCAATGCGGAGGAACTGGAGCAAGGTCACGACAAACAAATGAACTACACCCTCACCCGAGACAACCCCACCTCGGCATTTGACGCAACATCGCAGCCACAAGACTCCACATTTGGATCATCAACTGCGCAGACTAGCTTGCCCCGCTACACAACCCCAGCAAACAGCCCCCCAGGAAAGCTGCCTAGTTCACCACCGATCTCTAAAAAAACAGGCGCACCTGCAGACATCTGGAGAAGATCTGGAGGAACACCAAGACAACCGATAACTACTCTACTTACAAGGATGCCATGACGGACTACCACAACCAAATCAGAACAACCAAAAGGGACTTTATCCACAACAAAATCTTTGCCAACTCTTCCAACTCCAACAAACTCTTCAGTGTCATTCAGGATTTCACCAAACCATGCAGCGAAGCCACAGACATCACCCCGTCCCAAGACCTCTGCGACAAGGTAGTTTCCTACTTCCATCTCCCAAGAGGGGGGTCATTTTCGCTCGTGGACCGAGCGCTTACATATCTGTTGGGCTCCTGATGGCTGCACCACACCTGGGGGGCTGAAGCTGCTTGTCTCCCCTGCCACTGCTCTCAACCACCTCGCGGCTGCAGTTGGGGGAGACTACAGCTCCCAGGTTGCACAGCGGCCGACTTCCGGTTTCCGCCTAACATCCCGCCCGGCGGCGCCTCAAAAGCGGAGAGGCTACACCCGCATCACGGGACGCGCCGGGCTGAGCCCGGGCAGAGGGCGGGCCATCTGTGGCCATCAGGGGCCAGCAGAGGCCGGACCGGGCCTCCCCTCTGGGCTGTGGAAATAGAGAAACAAAAACTAAATACTATGGAAGGCGAAGGTAAGAAAGCTAAAGTTCCCAGGAAATCCGAGTCCATAATATCTTATCTTAAATCGGCAGTTGTGGTCCTCAGCGCAGAAATTGCCAATGCCAAAAAAGAACTGGGCCTGGATGTTGCTCCTATCATTCAGGACGTTTCTGGTGCTGCACTACATTTGGAGCCCGTTCCCCTGACTCCACTTGAACGTACTGTAGTGATCGTGAATCCACCCCAGATTCCTCAGGTCAATCTAGATGGAACTGGGGCTCCCGCACAGGACAGTGAGGCGCACACTCAGGGTCAAGACTGTATCGGACATAAAGGATCGAGGGGGAAACAAAGAATTTCTAAAGACCCCCGAAAGCAAAATAAACCTAGCTTGCCTTCAGATAACGCACCTCCTGAAGTACGACTACCGGATCACTCTGCAGATTTGGTGGAAAAACTACTTGAATCATGGCTGGAGCTGGCCCTTGTGAACATCGCCAAATACATTGTGGATACCCTAAACTCTTGTGTGGCCAACCTTTTAAATAAATGCGACCACATTGATCGTTTTATAAAGGAATATAGGGAACAACATCCTAGGTTATCAGAGTCGCGGGAGGCACGGGAGAGCCCTAATTCTCAGATTGTTCAATATGTAACATCCGAAATTTCAAACTGTGTAAATACCAACAGCGCAACCCTAAGTGTAGTGAAGGTGGGGACCAGGGAGAAGGATAACCTTAGTGGGCGGATGACCAGCTCTGCAGAATCTTCTTCAAAGCAAGGAGTTGGGTTAGCACATTCTAAATCTGCCTTAGGCTATACAAAGCCTATCTCTAACAGGGGTCCTACTTTAAATCTCCCACCTGATGCGGCGCCCCTAATAGCAGTTTTAACTGGGGTGCCTCAAATAAATAGAGGGTCAGTGGAAACCGATTTTGATCTACTGAGGAAGGCTAAAATATGGTGTTCCCAACTCAGCAGTGGAGGAGCTGACATCACCTCGCACGTTATTTCTGCTAGACGGATTGCGTGGGTAGGGAGGAGAACTAAATGTATACCCGGTGATTGTGTGGTAATACATTTTAACTGCCCTAACGTGGCTGACAGATTGTTTTGGGACGGATCAGAAACTGTGGGCCCTGGTATTAGGCCTTTCCCCCTGGGTTATTTTTACCCCCCGGTATCCCACTCATATAGAGGTCCCCCTAGGTTAGATGCCCAAACAATTAGACGTCCCCTTTTTGAAACGGCTGTTACCAACATAAACACACCCCAAGTTTCTAGGTTAGTTGCTCATAAAATTAGAGGTCCCCACCCCGAAATGGACTTCACCAATAATAAATCATACCAAGCTCAGCAGGCCTCATTGAGGAAGGAGGGAGGGAGCCAACTTTCCCAATGTATGACGGGTACTCACTCTACTCAAAGGTCCACAGATTTAATTTTATTAAATAGGTTTGCATCTCTCTGTCATATGGATGTCAATGATTGACTAAACAAAACTGAACAAGTGCCTTTAGGCGGTAGTAAGGGGGCAGCCCATTCCTCTTCGCGTAAATTCCTCAGTTGGAATATAGCGGGATTAAAAATTAAATGTGCTGAAGAGAGATGGAAAAATGTTGTCAGACAGCATGACATCATCGCTTTACAGGAGACCTGGGATACAGAAAACAGATTTTGTCTTGATGGGTACTCCAGTTTTGCTGTAAAGGCAGTACCAGGTCTAGGGGGTAGACCCAAAGGAGGGCTGCTTAAGTTTATTTCATTAGAGTTAGGTGGCTCTTTTAAACAGCTCGAGCTACATTCAGACCACATATTAATTCTGGAATGGGCAGGCCCAAACCATTTAACTACCCTTCTGATTAATTTTTATAATGCCATGGAGAAGGACCAGTGTAACCTACATCTTAACTCTTTGGAAGGTTTTTTTAGAGGAATATAAATCCTCACATAACACTGTATTCGATACGATTTTGATGGGAGATTTTAACATTCATCCGTGCAGCTGGGATTGTCTGGCAGAACAGGAAATGGGACCCGCTGGATCTATTTCTACACACTTCGAACATAGCCTACAGGGGGAAGCTTTTTAGGAATTATTAGCCAGTATGAACCTGTTTGAGGTAGACGGTTTCAGGGGGGAGGATAGGGCCCCGACTTTTAAAGGAAGAAACTCAGACACTGTATTAGATTTTATCTTCGTATCGGTAGGATTGATAACTAAGGCCATCTCATATGGAGTAGTAGTTTCTATTTTCAGTGATCACAACCCTCTTGTTCTGGCTTTGGACCTGGGGGATGTAATAATCAGATGAGATTTAAACACAGTAAATACCAACACTCTGATCCCCAAGGCCCAGGCCAGGAGACTTAATTGGACCAAGGTTGTTCCAGATACTTTCATGACGGATCTCCTCATCAATGCAGAGCTGGATTTTGAAGTTTGCCTAGATAGCACAGCTACCGGTAATGATATTATTGGTGCTTATGTCGCCATTTGTACCAGAAATAATCAGGATTAAAAAATGTATTCTAGGCAGAAAGAGCTCAATCACCCTAGGTGGTTTGATGCCAAATGCTCTAAGGCACATAAGGATCTTCTACAAGCCTTAAAATTAAAACCTCGGAATAGTGAGCTCATTTCTGGGATGAGAAAGGCATACAAGTTGGCTATGTCCTGTAGGAAAAAGGCCATTAAAAATTAGGCTTGGAATAATCTTATCTCTATAGATATCCTGAAGGATAGCAGTAAATTTTGGGCCACAATAAATCACCCATTTTTCTCTGGGGTTGATAACACGGTCTTGGACTGTGTGATCCCTGATGATCTATGGGTCTCACACTTCAGCAAGATTTATGATATTGAGGAGTGTTCACCCGTAATAGTCACGGATCATACCTCAACGAATTCAGCCCATCCGCTACACTTTGAGATGGCTGAGGTTCAAAGGGCGATAGAAGAGACATCAAAAAATAAGGCTCCAGGGCCAGACGGAGTCCCAGCAGATCTCTATAGGACCCTCCCAAAAGTCTGGGCAAAGATTCTCACAAATGTTTTTAATTCATTAAGTATTAGTGGATTTCCATCATCCTGGGCAACATCGACTATAATTCCTGTGTTTAAAAAAGGTTTGCGGAGTGACACCTCCTGTTATAGGCCCATCTCCTTGATTGACTCTGCTGTTAAAATCTTGGGCAGAGTCATCCTGCATAAGATGGAAGATTACCTAGAGGAAAGGGGAGTCCTCTCCAACCTACAGTATGGGTTTAGGGCAAAAAGAGGAACTTTAGACCAGTGCCTAAACCTACAGATGCTCATAAGCAAATACACCCAAGCGAAGGACGGTATGATCTACATGGGTTTTATGGACCTTTTATCGGCCTTCGACTTAGTAAACCGGTCAAAATTATGGTCGATCTTATCCAATTTAGGCTTCGATCCCTCCCTGGTTAACTTTCTAGCGACCCTTCATCAAGGTCTCCAAGCAACAATTAGAGTTAACAAAGAGGGGGGTTGCACCAGCTATTTTAATTCCAAGCATGGTGTCAGGCAGGGGTGCATCCTGGCACCCCTCTTGTTTACCTTATATATTAATTCCTTGGATAAACACCTAGAGGGGGCTACCTTGGATGTTCCGCGTGTGGGAGACTCTGCAGTCCCGGTACTCCTCTATGCGGATGACACTGTTTTATTAGCCCGCACTGGACTGGGGCTGCAGAGACTCTTGGACGCCTTTGGTGGTTTTATGAGGTCCCTAGACCTACAGGTAAACAGCAAAAAGTCCCACGTTATGGTGGCAGGCAAACGCCCGAAGGCTCAAAAAATAAAATGTTTTACCTGCAATGGGGCGGTGATATCTAGGGTCCCGGTTTTTCCATATGTAGGCGTCATTTTCAACGAAAAGGGCACCTGGGCCCCTCAACTAAACGCTAAGAGCTTAGCTGTCGCAAGAGCATCCTCTGCCCTTTTGGGTTTCGCGAAACGTTTGGGCTCGAGGCCTATAGAAGCCCTTTTAACAGTATACAAATCCAAATGTTTGTCTATTGCACTGTATGGTGCCTCACTCTGGAGCTTTGTTCCGTCAGGCAAAATACAGATTATGGAGAATAAGTTTTTAGTAGTTCCTCAATCCACTCCTGTATTTTCCCTGCACTCAGAGTTAGGCCTAAGGTACATTACGGATCTTTTAGAGTTGGCCCCTTTGACCTGTTGGATTAAAATCTGGCTTAATAGTGAGATCACATTGAATCATTCCATCTTAAAAGACTGTATGGCGTTAGATAAGACTAACAAAATACCTTGGCTAGTTTATGTCAGAAACACATTCTGCAAATTGGGTCGACCCGAACTGTATTTGTCGCCAAATTTGTTACAAAAGGGTGACTTAGAGTGGATTAAGACCAATTTTTTAAGTTGGGCGGAGCAAGAACGGGAGAAGATGGAATTGTTAAAATCTACTGTTAGAGCTAACTTTGTCCTGAAGATATCACCACTTCTTGAACCATACCTTAAGATTGTGTCAATTCCTTTCCACCGCCACCTTTTAATCCGATTTAGACTCAATATTGCTCATTTCTCCCTGGGTCACTTTCCAGTTTGGGGTAGACCTGAGTCATCAATTCCATGCAGATGTGATAATTTTTCTAGAGAAACCCTCATGCATTTTATCATGTTTTGTGACCACTATGCCGTTATTGGGAAACAGTTTTTGGTACCACTTCTTAGAGAAGCAGGGTTCATGCAAGTAAGGGCCGCACTAATGTACCTACAACTTCTAGGCAGTTCACAGGTGATCTATGGGGTTGCCTGTTTCCTGGTGGCTGCTGTCCGTAAAAGAGCCAATAGACTAGCGGCAATAGAGACTGTGGTGTGATTATAATTCTCCTGTTATAGAAATTTTATCTTCTGTATTTTAACTTTTATGAATTTTATGCACATTGATGATGAAATTGGTTTTATTGTATCTTTAATACATAAATGTCACTGCTTTTATGATTTTAATTAATCGAATAAAGTGTTATTTGACTTGACTTGATTTGACATCTCAAGATCAGGACACTTTACGACAACTTCGCCGACCACACACAAGACACCACAGCAGCCCCCCCGCCCACCAGAGACACCAGCCAGCCCGCCATCTCAAACTGGACACCAATCATGACCGAGGACACCGCCACGACCATGAAAGGCATTCACTCAGGGGCCCCCACTGACCCCTGCTCCCTGCACATCTACAACAGAGCCGTGGACACCATCACACGCGAACTACAGTGGACCATCAACACCACATTCACAACAGGCAACTTCACAGACAACTGGAAGGGTGCGGAAGTCAGGCCCCTGCTCAAGAAGACCCCTCCAACCTCAAGAACTACCGGACCATCTCGCTCCTCCCCTTCGCAGTCAAAGTGCCAGAAAAAACAGTCAATAGGGAATTGACACGATTCATCGAAAAGAACGCCGTCCTCAATACATCCCAATCCGGATTCCGAAGCAACCACAGCACCGAGACCGACCTACTCACTGCCACAGATAACATCCGCACCCTTCTGTGCAAAGGCCTCTCCGCAGTCCTCATCCTCCTTGACCTGTCTGCAGCCACCGACACCATCCCTCGCCGCACACTAGTCAACAGACTACATGATGCCAGCATACAAGTAACTGATCTGGACTGGATCCGATCATTCCTTAGCGGGAGAAGCCAAAGGATCAGACTACCACCCTTCCTTTCCACCCTCACAGACATCACCTGTGGAGTCCCATAGGAGTCATCACTGAGCCCGAACCTCTTCAACATTTACATGGCCCCCCTCGCAGCCATCGTCTGATAACACGGCCTCAACATTGTATCCTATGCCGACGACACCCAGCTCATCCTCTCCCTCACCAGAGACCCCACCACTGCAAAACTCAACTTCCAGAGAGTAATGCAAGACTTTGCAGTCTGGATGACCAACAACTGCCTAAAATTCAACGCCAAAAACCTCATCCTTGGAACCCCCCATTCAGCATGGGACAACACTTGGTGGCCGACCGCCCTCGGAAGCCGACCTACTTCCGCAGACGACGCCAAAAATCTCGGCATTGTACTCGACTCATCACTCACCATGAACCACCAGGTCAACACCGTCACCTCCAGCTCCTTCAACACCCTCTGCATCCTTCGCAAGACCTTCAAATGGAGCCCCCTGAGTCAAGGAAGACAGTCATGCACTCATCACCAGCAAACTGGACTATGGAAATGCTTGCTACGCCGGCATCAACAAATCCCTACTTCGCAAACTCCAAACAATACAGAACTCTGGGCCAGACTCGTCCTCGGCATCCCCCGGCACGAACACATCAGCCAGCACTTGCGGAGACTCCACTGGCTCCCCGTGGAGAGAAGAGTCAACTTTAAAATCCTCACCCACACCTACAAATGCCTACACAACAACGGACCCAAATACCTCAACGACAGAATAAACTTCCACATACCCAAAAGAAACCTCCGATCTGCCAACCTCGCTCTAGCTGAAACCCCACACATCCATAGAGCAAGAGCAGGTGGAAGATCGTTCTCTCACATTGCTGCCAAAACATGGAACGAGCCTCAGACAGATATCAGACACGCCCACTCCCTGAATACCTTTAGGAAGACTCTCAAGACATGGCTCTTCTGCTGAACGGACCTGCATACTCCTCCCCCGAGCACCTTGAGACCCTCATGGGTGAGTAGCGTGCTTACAATTCCCTGATTGATTGATTGATTGATTGAAACCCATCAACTCAGTGCTGGTTTTGCCCTCATTAGGGCTCACCAGCCAGATATAGCTTTGTTTCAGTGGTATGGTGTACATGGAACCCGCGTCTGGGCACACTCATCCCACTTAGAGCAGTCCTGGGTACTTAATTGTGTATTCATTCAGTAAAAAATACCGAATCGGTATGATTCGGTATTTACTGATTCTTGAATCGGTATTTGCCATTGATTCCTATGGGCCTCGAAGCCCATAGGAATCAATGGCAAATACCGATTCTGTAATTACAGAATCTGTAAAAATACCGAATTGCCAAGGGGGACAGGGTGTCACTTTGACACCCTGTAGCACCCCAGTTTTTGCCTTGTGTGCAGTGTGACACACATACATGCCCTTAGGGCATGTATGTGTACCACATTGCGCAGGTGTACATGCACAGATGTGCATGTACACAGAAATTCGTAATTTACCATGCAACAGTATTACATGGTAAATAACGAATTTCTAAGGGCCTGTGGCACTGTAAACTGTGCCACCTACATTTGGAATTACAGAATCGGTATATTTACCTAATCAGTAAATATACCGATTCTGTAATTTTCAGCCCCCTACATAGCAAAACGGTAACGGACAAAATCGGCTGTTACCGACCGGTAATTGGCGTCCTACATCGGGCCCATAGAGTTTCTTCCGTTGACGTTGTACTGTTGGAGTTTATTCTTATACAAAAGGTTTTACCTCAGAGCCTACATTGTATTATCCATCCATATTTTCTTAGTGAGAAGCAAGTCTGTAAAACTGCACTGGTGAAGAATACAACTAAAACCCACAGGATCCAACGTTTTGGGGCTAGAAGTTAATAAAATTGAGATCTAACATAGTTGTTGATCTATTGTCCCTGCATCTGCACTTTAATGTAAAAGATGCCCATCAAATAAGCATTATCCTGCCTGGCACCGAACAACCTTCTTGGCACAAGCCAGTCAGAGCTCCAACCAAACCATTGACTGAGTCAACCCTCCTGGACATCATAGACTACATTTTTGACTCTCTAGACAGCAACTAATCCTCCTCCTTGAGCAGTAGCCTCGAAGTTGGCTCAAAGATTAGTTTATTTACATGATTAAGCTGGATACAGCCTTGGATCCATCCTCTTCAACCCCTCCCAAACTAGCAAAATAATGCTATAATATTCACCAATCAAACTCTGGAATTTCTGAAGGATCATCAGTGTTTCAGTCACTACTGATGTAGGGGGAGTAACTAGTGCAGGCGTCTCCAACCTCAGTAATAATACTTATGTTTTAATAAAATCGTCCCAAGCTACTAATATTATTAATGTTATACACATCAGACATAATTACATTAGTGGCTACCCTAACCAAGATTACCAAACGTGATTACCTCAGTGCAGGATTGCCAGCATTAGTGTAAAAATGCTTTGTCAATTTGGAATGCCTCTATAAGCATAGTACATAACAGCCTCAGTTGCTATGCCCCTAGCACCAAGGAAAAAATACTATTAAAAAATCCCCCAGTCCTGTATGATTTTTTAAATTAAAAAATCAGCTTTAATTATATTTTCAAATATCTGTATTCTAAAAATACACGTTTTTTAGAATGCACACAGGTGAGCTACTTACAGGTAGCTGGATAGCTACAAGTAGCTCACGAGTTTCTTGTTGGAGAAGCCTGATCTAGTGTTTAACTCCTCTTCAACTATTGATGCATATAATTCCAAGTGTGGATTTGCATCTTTTTTGGGCATTTCCCCAGTAACTTAAAATGGATTCATTATTGCCTTACTCAGAATCAGGTCCCTAGTCAATCACTGGACCTCGGCAACAGCTACTAAGGACGATTCCCAGGAAGAACACATGTGTTGAAACAAAATTTCATGTGAATGCCTCCCTACGCCATATGCCATGCATTATGAAAAAGCAATAAGGCTCGTGTCCTAAACTGAGTAGAAGAGTTATAGATAGTAGAACTATGGTCCCCATTATTACCTTCCCCAAGCACTATCCCCAGGTATTCCTCTGGTAACTACAATTGATCCAGACCCCAAATATCCAGGTCCAGAGACACCAATTTGTTGCATCAGCTGATATTATGCACCCAGTTAAACCATGGAGGATGAGCGGTAGAGACTGCGAGTGGAGGCAGGGCCCAGCCCATGCCTATGCCCTCAAGCACTACAGCAGTGATACTCAAAGTATGGCCCGGGGGCCGCTTGCGGCCCTCTTGACCTTTACATGCGCCCCCCTGGTGAACAGCAGTCCAACCTGCTGTTTAGTTGCTGAGCACTTATATTAAAAAAATAAACGTTAAGTAAACGAGCAAGCATTTATTAAATGCTTGCCCGCTTATTTAATATTTTTTTAGACCTCTTTATACAATCCCTGGCCTACTCAGACCCCCTACCACCACCCTACTGGCATCAGTGCGGCCCTCGGTTACACCACATACCTTACTTTGGGGCCCTAGGCAAATGTTTGTGAGTACCCATGTACTGCAGTGATGGGGTCACCAGAACAATGATCTCCCCCTTCCCCCGAAAAGCCACAGACTTCCCAGACTTCAGATGGCCTCCCTACCCTCTGCCCAACACTCCATGACCACTCTGGGGATATTCATATTTTTTTTTTATTTGAGCATAGCATAATTTAAGGGTGTTTACCAGGATGTAATAATGACAAAATATGTCTTTATAATAGGGTTTTCAGCCATGATATGTAATTTTTAGAGAGATTATTTGTACTTAACTAGTTAAAAAACCGAAATAAGATTAATCAGTGGTTCATGAGCTATCAATTTTCCAAGTAATACGTGTATTAATGATGGAGTATCATGGCATGCCAAGGAAGATGAAACCATTCAACACGGTGTGGTCAACATTATAATAGGAAAAAAATAATGTGGCACAGTTTGCTTCTATTTATGCCCATTGAAATTAAAGGTGACAGCTAGTGGGAAATGTGTCTTTCTTTCATCCTTCGTACTTATAGTAATTGCAGCAGTGGGCGATCAAAATCATTTATCAAGATGAAGAGCAAGTATGAACACTTTAATGAAAATACTGGACAGGAGTTTCAAAGCATGTGTTCTGAAAAATATTCCTTATATCAACAAACATCCCCCAAAAAGTATATAAAGAGCGTGGAGAAAAACTAGAACATCTAACGAATAAAAATACTTCTGTTAATGAAAAAATCTCAAACTCCAATTCAAAGCTAATATTTTCTAGCTGCAAATTACCGAACACAGCCGTTTTTCCAAGCGTAAATTAGGTACACGGCTTTAAAAGTTATAATCCACGCAATAAGAAAGGGAACATGAATCACAAAAGAAAGTTCAGCTGCTACCTAACCCCAATTTAAAAAGTTGTAAATACCATTATCCATACTAATGACTACACATGGTGTTCATTTATGACTATTTACTTGTTTCATAAAACATGATTTTTAATTTTTCATCTTGAGATAGTTCACAGCTAAGCACGTACTGTAATGACATTTACAACCAAAAATGACATATTCTTGTTTTTCTACCTCTTGGTGTCTGCTTCACAACGTTATTAGGGCGTGTAAAGTTGCCGGCCCACTTGAGTATTCTCTTTTAGAAGTGAAAAAAAAAATGTCTTAGAATTCTGAAAAGTTGGTTTTGCACTCGTAACAGTATATACAAACAAAAATATTTCTGTGTGAGTAAATCAACTCACAATATGAGGACTTGGTGAGGAGTGTGTGCACACATTGGTGGATATTCACAAATTCTACCCTGAACATTTACTCTTGTGCAGGAGTAACTCCATATCGGGAAGGGGATGAGATCAGCCAACATTGGTGGGAATGTAGGGGAAGGGACTGCCCCATGAGAAAAAAAATCCTTATGTAGATATAGAGATACAAAAGGTTATAAAAGGAATTTGCTATTGTTTGGGAGATTTTCATGTGATGAGAAATAGACAGGTATATTTGCTCATACAAAAATTACGTTTCTAAAAATGTTGAAAGTGCACGCCTGGAAACCTGTCTGTCATGGGTGGCCAGGCATACTTCTGGAAACGTTGTGAATTCCGAAGAACTATAAATCTTCCGCTTAGTGAGGTCGTTGAACTGCTTGTGCAGATTTACAACTTACCTTAACAATTGGGTACTATAATAACAACAATCTGATTTATCCTGTAGCCATGAAACTTATAACTTGCTTGCCCGGTTAGAGGTGTTTCAGTGCCTGTGATGAGGTGCCTATGATGCCACTTTGTGCTGACATGATGGAAAAAGGGTGGAATCCAGATCAGAGGGGTCCATGCATGGTGGTGATTGCTGCCAGGCCCACTTGCTTGTCCTACCTGGACACCTAATGGAGAGCAAGCTGAGTGATCACAAAAACAGTGGTGAATTCATGTGGGCTCTTCTTACCCGTGAATGTGGAGCTGGTGCTCACACATCAGAATTGCACCCCCTTGAGGATCTGCCTGCTCAATCAATTTGGGAGCCTTGTTATCAGACATGTGCTTGTCCTTGCCACGCATTTATCTTCCTGACCAGTACTGCTCTTTGCTGGCAGTCATCTTTTCCTGGCCTTGCAATCTTCCTAGAGTTTCAAAGATCTTACATTGGGGGAAAAAGGAGCCTCAGCCACCACGACTGGACTATAGAACCCCTGGGGGCATGTGCTGTTGCCTTCTGGGAGTGAAGTGATTACTTTGAAACTTCTCACTTGTTCCGGTCTGGGTGCCCTTTTTAGGGTGAATTAATGGTTACATGAGTGGCAACATAACCATGTGACATAGAGTGACAGCACTTGTCAGTGGTGTCTTGCCAGGGGTTAGAGGGGCCCTTATCTGAAGTGGTATGCAAAATGCTGAACGACCGGACTACAAGGACTGCGACACAGTCTAAACTGGAGAAGTTTGCTAGACCAATGACCAGTTTTCTACCTCTTACTGTAGACAGATCTCGGGAGACAGGGTGACTGAAGAATACAAGGTGGAAAATGCAGACGGCAGAACAGGGAGGAATAACCTCTGCTTCCTGGGAGAGGACAGGCTCTCGTCATGTAACAGCCAGATAAACTTACTTCCAGTCTCTGTTTAGAAAGGTCTCAGAGGGTTGTAGCACGACGCCTGACACCTGGTCTGTCCTTGCTCTCACTCATTGCAAAAATGCTGAGCTATGGAGCCTGTGTTTCAATCCCTCAGTGGCACAAAAACTTGAAGGAGTTGAAGTACCAATGATCCAGCATTTTTATTTTCCTGGATATACACATGCAGTGCAGTAAAAGAGAAAGTTTTTTTTGAACAAATTAAAACAGATCATCCAGCCAGGCTGAAGGTCATCTCTGGCGGCAAAATGGAATTATTTGATACCTCAAAGGCAGCGTGGGACTGTGTTATGTAAAAAAAAGATTTGAAACAGCGATCAGACCTATTCGAGGCTGTAACCCATCGAATTGTACCTAATTTGGTGGGCCTGTGGGAGACCTAGCTGCCGTTGGCTCATCTGAATCTGATGTGGGTGATCCTCCTTGAGGGGGTGGGTGGCTGCTCATGGTTTTCAGGCAGGTCTTGAGATGGAGGCTCCTCTAAGCCTGGAGGGGAACTCTTCTCGTAACCAGCCCAGAAAGCTTTTGCCCTTAAATAATAGTAATGTTTTGGTAGTTGCTTTATTTTCTCTCAGAAGGTGTCATTTACTGCTATCTGTGAGTGGTTGGATTGTATATGCTTTTTAACAAGGGTGCCAGATGCTTCAGAGTTAGAAGTATGGTGTGGTGGGATGTTGGTGGGTTGTTCTGGATTTGCAGTGTTGGTTTTTCCTAATTTATGGTTCTGCTGATGGCAAATCTGATTTTAAACAAGGTCCTACCTCACAGCTTTTCAAACATATTATACCCTTTGGAGAAACCAGTCTGTGAACCCCCATCTTTCTATCCTCAAAAAATTCCTAGGATCCCACCATGATTGTATTTAAAATAATGACCTGCATTATAAATTACCTCAATGCCATTTCAAAAGGGAAGCAGTCCTACAATTTGCCAAGAGGCCTGGTCCTGCTGTGCAGTTCCACCAAGAGATACACCTTCAAGTGTGCATACTGGGTTGTGTTGGCTGTCATACAGTATACCATGCTACCTACTCAAGAGACTGAAGGGGGACTGCAATCTTTCTGCACAGATCATTTCTTATTGCAGACTTAAAACTGCAAGTTAATCCTTTGGATCCTATGTGGTGGTGAGAGGTAGAATTAATGGCTAAAATTACAGTTTCATCAGTGTCTATGTCCCCACTCGCCCCCTGCAAGAAACTGTTGGAAGACCTGAAGATCCTGAAGCCTAAAGCTCCACAGGGGCTAAAAAATGTTGGGGGATATTTAGGTGCAGATTTTGTTCAGGGATGCAACACAACCAGCTTGCAAGCAGAGAACTGACACAAATGCATGACCCTGGCAGACCGGGTCAGCTTGCTCAGAATGTGTGATGTCTGTCTGGCATGACTTACTAACATTAAGGAAATCACCCACATTTTTACAGTGCACAGGTTTAAATCGAGGCTTGATTAATTTTCTTTCCATCAATGGTTTTCCCACATGTAAATGGACCCCAGCATTCTTCCTCATGGAATTGAATACCTCTCAAAAGTGGAAATGCAGGGGGCGTGGCTTGCGGCCGAGAGTAATAGCCGCAGCCTGAGTGTACTCCAATCAACCCATGGCTTCAGTTGAAGGCACAGCCCACGGATCCGGGTAAATCTGTATGGAAATGGCGAGCCTGGAAGCCTGACACCCCTAAGGTACTCCGGCAAGGGGTTTGCGGGGCTGTGACCCCCGAGAGATGGAGATCGGATTCCCGGAGAGCCCTGAGGCTGGACCCCGCAAAATGGCGGCGCCAGAGTAGGCAGTGATCAGAGATGCGGCCGGCGCCGCACGGGACCCCCCTCGTCTCCTCCATCTACCTGTTCTCGCCGGCCCTGCGGAGGGGTGACATCGGGGATCAGTGGAGGACAGATCCCGCATTACACTGAGGTGCTGCTCAAAGGTGCGGAGGGGCCGGCCCCAGGAAATGTCGTAAATTTAGACCCCGGCTTCGAGGCCTGTTGCTGGCTGACATAGTGGGGAATGTTGAGTGTGCTCGGGGCCGGAGTGTTGCGGGCCCCCCTCCCTCCCCCTCCTGCCGATGGCCGATCCTTCCCTTACTGGGCTGAGGGGCGCGGAGGTGCTCCGTGAGAGAGCCAGAGAGCCCTGAGGCCGGACCCCACAAAATGGCAGCGCCGGAGTAGGCAGCGGACGGAGGTGCGGCCGGCGCCGCACAAGACCCACTTGTTTCCTCCAACTGTCTGTTCACGCCAGTCCGGCTTGCTGAATGCAGAGGGGTGACACCGAGGAACGGCGAGGGACAGATCCCGCATTGCATTGCAGGGCAGCTTAAAGGTGCGGAGGGGCCGGCCCCAGGGAACGTTGTAAATTTAGGCCCCGGCTTCGGGGCCTGTTGCTGACAGACACTGAGGGGAACGCTGTGTGTGCCCTGAGCTGGAGGGTTGCGGGCCCTCCCTCACCCCCCCACTGACTGCTGATCCTTACCTGCCTGGGCTGCGGGCGCGGAGGTGCTCTGTGGGGGAACTGCATGCGCCAATCCCCCCACTGCGGACATTATAACCGTCTGGCTGCTGGATTGGAGTGGCAGTGCTGGTCAGGCCTTATTTGTGGCCTGATGGTGATTTGTGCCTTGTTGCGGGACTCCCTGGAGTGTGCCTGGAATAGTGGAGGAGCAGACCTGGAGGCGTTCTGGTGCGGACACTGAAGTATGGATATGCCCTCCCCCTTCACCCACGTCCCTGCAGTCCTGCGGAGCCCTGAGCGACCTGTTGTTCTCACGTGCCATCACCGGGGTGCAGCCTCGTAATACCGAGATGGGCGTCTCATCTGCTCCATGACGCAGCATTGAAGGGGCTTGCAGGCACTCTCTGCGATTGAAGCAAGGACTGGAGACACGCTCCTGGGGCGGATGTGCTAAGGTATAACGGCGAGGGGACAATTGATGGTCGCGTTCTGCCCCCCAACCCCCCCTACACGCCGGGGCTGCTTATTGAGGGGAATTTCTGGCCTTTCCTTCTTTAGATGACAGAGCTTTATGGGGACGCTCTCACGCATCTTGACCAGTGACATTGTGTTGACCAGTCGCCGGAGTAGGTTAGGTGGCCTGATCTGTAGCGCCAGTGTGGACAGATATCGGCATAAGCTGCTGGATATTGTTGGCGCATCCCCAGGCACAGCTAGCTGCTGGTAGGCGTGGTTGGGCTACGGAAAGCAGCGAACAGCCCAGAGCGCACGCTACTGATCTTGAAGACCTGTAGGATATCACAGAAGGCCTAGGTTAATACTGGTGCACGTGCCCATAGCTAACTTTCTATGCCAACGAAGAAGATGGCTACAGGGGGAAGAGGTTCCAGAAGCACCCATCAGGCGCAGTTGGCCAAATTCGCCTGGACCAAAGGAGGTGACAAAGGCGACTCGCTGAGAACAAACAAAGTGGGTGCAGAAGCGTCACCCACCCCGACCAATGATCCAACGCTTCGCGACGTAATGGCGGCCATAGGAGATATGCGCACGTCAATGGACTCTGTCACAACTGAGGTCTCCTTGCTGCGCGCAGACTTTAAACAAATGAATGAAAAAGTGAAGGAGCTAAAAGTGGTAACAGCGGTGCTACAGGAGGATACCTCTGAACTGCAACGACAAGTGTCTGACTTGGAAAAGAAACAGACTCGCATGGCGCAGCAGCTGGATGACTATGAAGGGAGGGCCTGCCGGAATAACATACGAATCCTTGGGGTTCCGGAAAAAATGGAAGGGCCCACAGCGGACCTCTTTGTGGAGGAGCTGATCACGAAGCATTTGAAGCCTAAGGCACTCTCCGCTTATTTCTCCATTGAACGAGCCCATAGAGTGCTGGGCGGTCGCCCTAAGCCAGGGGCTCCGCCTAGATACCTGATTGCAAGAGTTTTCAATTTTCGAGATAGAGACAATATTCTACAGGCATCCAGAGCGGGTCCCCCGCTGAAGATTGACAACTATGAGGTCTCCTTCTTTCCTGACTTTACGGCGCGGGTCCAGGCACAGAGGCGCAGCTTCCAGGCCGTGAAGCAGGAACTCCGCAGCAGGGAAATCAAATATGCTATGCTCTTCCGGGCCAAATTGAGAGTCGAATGGGACGGTAAACCTTGGTTTTTTGACTCTCCAGATGCAACTTGGGAGTGGCTGGAGGGGTGGACGAAGGTTGGCGATACGAAAGGTACCAGCCGCGGCAGGGCGGATCGGAGAGGAGGTGGGGAGCCCGGCAGTTCTGCGACCGAGACCGGATTGGAAGCCAGTGGACTGGACGAACAGGAATTTGGCACCACCCATGGGGTCGACTCCTGGTGACATTCACAAGTAACGGGCGGGGGCAGGTGTTGGGAGGGTGGGCACTGTCTGACGGGGGGCAGAGTTCTGGGGGTGCCTGGGCCCAGTGTTCCGGCTATGTCACAGGTCAAATTTACGGGTTTTTCTTTTTAGACATGTTAAGATATTGTTCTAAGGGCTGTGTCTTAAAAATGCTAAGAGATGTTTTACTAAAGTCAATGTGAGTGCCACGGGTCCGGAGGGATCACTTCACCTCCGCGTGTTCAGCATGGGTGGGGAACGTACAGGCACTCTGCCATATTGGGGGGTGGGCAGTTCGAGGTCCACATGCAGGGGAGCTAGTGGGGGGTGGAGGGGAGTTGGAGGGGGGATTTTGGAGCAAGGGAAACTAGTGATATTGATTGCTGTGATAATGTGCGAATTCAGATTACAGTGTCGGAGGCGGGGAGAGCTTGTTAAGTTTTGTTTTAGGTTTTGGTTATGGGCTGCAATTCAAGATTCTAAATGTGCAGATGCATGATACAGTGATGGGCTCCCGAGGATGTTTTGAATGTGAAGGCAGACGAGGAATTGGGTGGCAGGATAGTGGACGCTAGCGCCCCGGCCATGGCCCCGGTATCCCCTTTGACCTTGGCTACTTAGAACATGCGCGGTTTGGGGGATAAAATTAAGAGAGGGTTGGTGTTGCAATATGTACGCCGTGCAGCACCGGCATTGGTATTGCTCCAGGAGACACATTTGGTGGGGTCGACATGCAAAGCTTTGGACTGATGGGGATATGCAAAGGCAGTGCACTCTGAATTCTCTACTGGCTCCAGGGGGGTGGGCATATTGGTACGTAAACGCTTTCCTTTGATAGTACAGCAGGTATGGAAGGATACACAAGGGCAGTTTGCAGCCATTTCCTGCCTGTGGGAGGGGAAGAGGTTCAATGTGGTGTCAGTTTACATTTCACCTGCCCTTTATGCAGTTGCTTTTCCCGCCCTCAGTGCTTTTCTGCTGACGCTGCCAGAGGGTGAGCTCATACTAGGAGGTGATTTTATTACAGTTGTTAACAATGGACTTGACCGTCTTCCTGATAGGATGTCGGGGTCGAATAAGTCTTGGCTGGCTGACTATGTGGAGGCCCTTGGTCTTACGGATGGGTGGAGGTTTAAACATCCCGGGGATGGTGGATACCCCTTCTATTCGGGGGTACACAATAGTCTCTCACGCATCGATTATTTTTTTGTCTCGGCTGATATTTTACCCCACTTAACAGAGGCAGAGATAGGCCCGAGAGGTATCTCAGATCACTCCCCGGTCTCCATGGTATACTCCTCCTATGTGAAAGCCCGGAGGCGCATTTTCCCGATTTCCCCTAATTATTTACAAATCCCACAAATTAGAAAAGAGCTGGTCAGGGCTACAAAATGCTACTTCCAAGAAAATACAGATTCTGTTGATTCGCCAGGGGTCCTGTGGGAGACATATAAAACGGTGCTAAGGGGCCAGGCGATAGCTTCAATAACGGGTCACAAGCAAACTGTACAAGAGGACCTCTGGGTGCTTGAGAATGATCTGGAAGTGTTACAATCCAGACATGATCAAGACCCTACTGAGGAGGCCGCGCACCAGTTGCGCCTCAAACAGGCTGAATTTACTGAATACCAGCGGATACAGGTCAGGCAGCGGCTCATGCACACGCAACACACTATCTACGAGGTTGGAGATAAGGGAGGGAGACTTTTGGCTTTGCTGGAAAAGAAGGACAAGGCCCAAAGGACGATAGCGCAGCTTCGCGACGCCGACGGTGAGGTAGTCACCACCCCCACGGACATAGTAGGCAGTTAAGCAAACTAATATGAGGCAGTTTACACCCCCACCTCCCAGATGTCATCTGAGGAGGCGCAGACTTATATTGAGGATATACGAATGCCCTCCCTCTCAGTCTCTGACGCCGCACTGTTGGAGTCTGACTTTACGACGGATGAGGTCTTGGGTGCAATCCATTCCTTGCAGTCAGGTAAAGCCCTAGGACCGAATAGAATTTCCATAGAACTCTACAAGCGCGTCTCTGATCTCACGGCACCACATCTGTTGCGAATGTTTGAGGACAGCTTGGCTAAGAAGGAATTGCCTAGGGATCAGCGGACAGCTACGATAATAGCCAAACCAAAACCTGGCAAGCCTCCGGACGAATGTACATCATATAGTCCGATTTCATTGTTAAATGCGGAGGCGAAAATATTGGCCAAAATGATAGCTGCACGGCTGACCCCGCACTTAGAGACGCTTATCCAACCAGACCAATCCGGGTTTATGCCACACACGAACACTGCTCTCAATTTGAGACGGGTCCACGCAGTAATGGCGCGAATACCTAGCCTGTCAGACCCGGCGGTGATCCTTTCATTAGATGCTAAAATGGCCTGTGGCATGGTCGAATGGCCCTATCTTTTTGCGGTACTTCGGCACCTTGGCTTTGGCCCCAAGTTTTGTGCTTGGGTGCAGTTATTGTATACAAGACCCCTCGTGCATGTTGCAGCTAATGGCCATATCTCCAGGGACTTCCGACTTGGTCGTGGTACGCGTCAGGGATGCCCCTTGTCACCCTTGCTTTTCGCACTGATCTTAGAGCCACTGGCAGCGTGGATACGGTGGGACCCCATGATTAAAGGTCTTAGCTGGACCGAGTCCTGGAAGGACCGCATATCATTATATGCTGATGATATCCTTCTTTACTTGACTCTTCCTCGGTGGTCAATCATAATTCTTCTTAACATCTGTGAGATTTTTGGAAGGGCCTCGGGATACACAATCAACTGGTCCAAGTCGGTTTTGTTTGTCCTTAAGGGACCCCCGCCGCGGCTCCAGGATGACTGCCCACTGGTGATCACCGATGAACCCTTTAAATATCTAGGGGTGTGGGTAACACCTAATCAAGAGGCCTTCTTTCACCGCAATTTATCGCCTCCACTTGAGCGATTCCGCACGGATGTGAGGCATTAGCACACCCTACCACTGACTCTATTAGGGAAAGCGGCGTTATTTAAAATGATGACCCTACCACGACTATTGTATATCCTTGAAAATACTCCGTTCCTTGTGCCTCCAAAATACTTTACGTCCATAAATGCACTGGTCTCCGGTCTCCTTTGGGGGGACAAACCGGCGTGCATTTCCCGGCAGAAGTTGGTTCGGGGATGGTTTGATGGAGGCATAGCACTTCCAGATATCCAATTGTACTATTGGGCAGCCCAATTAAAGACCATAAACTATGGGCTCCATGATCCACAGACTGAGCCAGTATATAAAGCGGATAGGTATGACTTAGGGGGCGGAGGAGTGATGGCTGCGCTCTATGACCCCAAGGGTGCGGCGGCCCTGCTGGGCCCCACGGCACATACAGTGAGGTTGTAGTATCTGGCCTCTGCTCGCCTTAAATGTAAAGACAAGATCACACAGATGACGCCGCTTTGGTCATCGCGACGCCTCGGCCGGCTCTGTAACAGTAAGGGATTTGAGGCCTGGGACTTGATAGGCATATCGACGGTTGGAGACCTCTGGAGGCGGGGTGCCGTCCTCACTTTTGACCAACTAATGGATCGATTTGATTTGGTGCATACGGAACGTTTCCGCTATTTGCAGGTTAGCCATGCTCTCAAATCGGTGATTTCACTGGATGAAGAGCTACCCGAATCCACTCCTTTAGAAGATAGATTGCTTACGGAGCATATGCTCAAAAAGGCGACATCGCTGGTTTACCGTAAGTTGGTCAACAATATGCCTGACCCTACTGTGAGACTTAGAGCTGCCTGGACTGCGGAGGTAGGCAAATTTGATGAGTCAGACTGGCAGGCCGCACTCTCCTCTCCTCGGGAGGTTGCTGTGCCGTCACGGCTCAGACTGATACAACTGAAAGTTTTACATCGAGTCTACTATACTAGGGTCACATTACACAGGATAGGGAGAATTGCACATCAGTATTGTTTGAGAAGCTGTGGGGAGGCAGGGACCTTCTTCCATACAAATTTGGGACTGCCCCCTGATTGCCTGTTTTTGGTCCAAGGTTTTGCGAACTATATCACAAGTCGTTAAAGTCTCATTGGTCCCCGAACCGTGTTGCTGTTTGCTGAATATTTGGGAGCCTAATGATCTTAGTCACCCCCTACAAGACTGGGCCACGCTCTGCATTATGTATGCTAAACAAAATGTGGCTAAAGCTTGGGGTTCCCCCTTGGTACCGACGCTCAGGGACTGGTGTGCTGGTTTGGACTCAGAGATGGTTGCCGAAAATACGGTGTATCTGAATCATAAATGTCTGCGGAAATGGGACAAGATTTGGGAGCATGGAATGAGTATAGAGGGTGCATCTGCGAACAGCCTCAATTGGATAGTGATACTGATTCTGATTAGAGGGGGGAGGGGGTGTGAGGTCCTGGGAGCGGGGTGGAGGTACTAAAGCGCTGCCACGACTGTACTGTTATTTCCTCTTTGAAATGCTCTGCTGTATCTATTTTGATTCTCCTTTTTAATTTTGTCCTATTAATTATGCACTGAATGTCTTCTGAAATGCCCATTGTTTATTTCTGTATCAATAAAAATTGTTAAAAAAAAGTGGAAATGCAAATTGGTTAAAGGAAGATGTAAAGTGAGTCATGTGGTGCCATATCTCTTGATGGCTTACGTATGCAGAATTTTATAAAGTTTTTAGATCTGAAGCAACTTATTACTTTGAGCTTCTCAAGCAGTCTGTGTTCTCACCAGGTACAATGTGGACAGTGAGCAAGGTGGTCCTGTGAGGTAGAGTCAAAGGTCATCCTACAGACAAAAATGCACAAAATAACAACTGATGTTGGAGCTTGAGACCAGGGTTTTCAAACTACAATGTCAAGGCCTTGATGCAAACAAGGATGAAACAAAGCATAAACTCAAGAATAAGTAAGTTTGTGTGGCAGTAATAATTTGTTACAACCAGAGAGATATGGATGGCCTCAGCAAGGCAGGTCCATGAAGAGAGTGATACATCTGGGAAAGTTGATTTATTGGGTGTGCAGTCTCCAGGGTAGTTACAGGGATTTGGCTCCCTGAGGGGCAGATTATGAGATCAGCTAACAACATAGCAGTCACTTTCAATCCATCAATCAAACATTTAAATAGCACAGCAAATCACCTGTGAGGGTCATGTTATGTTATGTTAGGTATGCTTCCCCAGCAACGGGGTGTCCCAGCGCTTGCAGACAGGCCAGCTGGCAGAACACAGCAGGGGAAAAGAAGTAACAGTTTGACCGGCAACCGGAGTGCTGGTCATCCTAAATTGAGGAGAACAGCCAGGTTTTAATTTGTTTCCGGAAGTGCCGATGGTCCTGTGTGGCGCGAGCCTTTGGGGGGATGGAGTTCCAGAGCCTCGGGGCCATGGACTTAAAGGATCGGCCACCTGCTCTGCTTCTGCGTACCCTAATGGTGCAGGCGAGATGGAGGTCTGCAAAGCGTAGTGCACGTGCGGGGACGTAGAAGGTGCAGAGTCCTTGCAGTATTTGGGGGCCTTGGCCATGTAGAATTTTGTGAGTTAAACATAGGGTTTTAAATTGGATTCTTTGTTTTACGGGCAACCAATGTAATCGGCGTAAAATGTGTGAGGTATGGCAATGTTTCGGCAAGGCACAGAGAGTGCGAGCAGCTGCATTTTGGACCCTTTGGAGTCTTTTAGTCACCGTCAGGTTTGTGCCAAGCATAAGGCCATTGCAATAGTCCAGATGAGATAGAAGCAGGGACTGGACTATTACCTGGCGGGTAGGTGGCTCAAAAAAGCCCAGAATGGGCTTAAGGGAGCGAAGGCGGCCGTAACAAGTGCCAGCCACCTTTTTTGGTGGGATTCAAAGGAGAGCAAGTTGTCCATAAGGACCTCCTGGTTTTTGACTTCATTTCTCGGGATCGGAGGTGAGCCCATCATCGGGGGCCACCACTGGTCATCCCACTTCTGTGGGTCACGGCCAATCAGGAGCATAACTGTTTTAGAAGAGTTAAGCTGGAGACAGTTCTCTGTCATCCAACTTGAGATGGCCAGGATATCTTCTTGAAATTTGGCTCGATCCACCATGGTATTATTAGAGAAGGTAAAGATAAGCTGTGTGTCGTCTGCGTACGAGATTAATTTAATCTTCCGTTCCCTGGCCAAGAGAGCAAGGGGGCGGACGTACACATTAAACAGCATAGGGCTTAGGGCAGAGCCATGGGGGACACTGCAGCTAAGAGGGAACCTACTGGATGAGTACGGTGGGGCATGAATCTGGAAGGAACGGTCGGATAGAAATGACGCAAACCAATCCAGAGCACCACCGCAGACCACGATCTCCCCAAGTCGTTTGAGCAGGATTTTGTGGGAGACCGTGTCGAAAGCTGCACTCAGATCCAGTAGGATCAGTACTGAGGTGTTTCCCAGATCTTGTACGGCCCTTAGTTGTTCCGTGACTGCCAGGAGGGCGGACTCTGTGCTGTGCTTAGCCTGGAATCCATTTTGAGATTCGTCCAGGGTCCCATTGGTTTCCAAGTATCTGGTCGGGGTGGAGTTCACATGCGCTTCCATCACCTTGGCCAGATAGGGCAGAAGGGAGATGGGTCTAAAATTTCCAGGCAGGGAGGGGTCCAGGGTAGGCTTTTTCAACAGGGGGATGACCATGGCGTGTTTCCAAGAGCTAGGGACTGTAGATGACTGGAGCGATCTGTTGATCAGTTCCTGTCCCTCAAGCAAGATGGGGTCCTGGAATTGTCTAAACGTTTCAGGTTTTACCGGGTCACCTGGTGACCCAGACTTCACTTTTAAGGCCAGAAGTTCCAGATCTGTCTGGGAAAGGAGTGGGAGGGTTTGGAGGGAGTAGGGGGGTCAGGAGCACCTGTAAATTGGCCGAGGGTCATAACAGGTCTTATGGTGTTTAACAGTTTGTAGATCCCTTCTACTTTGTTGGTGAAGAAGCAGGCCAGATCTTCGCATTGCAAGTTGGAGGCTATTGTGCTGTTAGTTCCCTCCGGTGCTTTGGGCATATCTTTTATCAGGGAGAAAATGGTTTTAGAGGGATTGGGACTAGAGTCAATCAAATTGGTGTAGTAGACAGCTTTTGTTTTTTTTATGAGCCTGTGGTATGCTTTGGTGACTGACCTATATCTGTTCTTTGCAAGAGGGTCATAGGATCGTCTCCAGGCACGCTCGAGAGTCTTGCAGCGTTTTTTTTCCCGCTGCTAGTGTCTCGGAGTACCATAAATGCGCCTGTTCGCGTTTGGACCGGGACATCTTCTTTGGAATAAAGTGATCTAGTGACTTATTGATCCACCCCCTGTAGGCTTTATCTGCATCCTCCAGATTGCTGGGCCAGTCGGGGCAGGAAGATTTAAGTCTGGACTCAAAACGGGACCAGTCTAATTTGTGCCATGGACGCCTCCAAAGAGGGGGGGAGGGCTTCTGCCGGGAACTAGCTGATATACTGATGGAGATGTGGATAAGGAAGTGGTCTGTCCAGCTAAGGGGAAGGGAAGCATGAGCTATGATACCCTCGATGTTGGAGAACACAGGATCTGGCAAATGGCCTTCCGAGTGAGATGACCCTTTGACTAACTGAGATAGCTGGCAGGCCTCCAAATCACCCAGGAAGTTCGAAATGGCCGGGGAGTCAAGACACTCCAGATGAAGGTTTAAGTCTCCCAATATGCTAAAATTGGCTGACTGTAGGGCAAGGGTAGAGATGGTTGAGGCCAGAGAAAGTGCTCGCTGGCCCAGGGTCTCAGGCGTTGGAGATGCTGGCTGCTGAGCGGTGGTTTATTTATTCAGGCGTTGGAGATGCTGGCTGCTGAGCAGTGGTTTGTTTATTCGAACATCCAGGTCTTAAGTTCCTTACTAAATTGCTGGATTGAGAAGGCAATCCTGTGGTACTGTGTGGTTGTTCCATGCCTTGGCCACCAGGTGCGGGAAAGAACATCCTCAGCTGTGGTTCAGTGAATCTGGGGGTCTCTGCTAGGAAGAGGGAAGCAGATTGTAGGTATCTGGTTGTTTGGTGGAAGGTTAGACGTTTGTTGATGTATGCTGGTCCTTCGTAGTGTTGGGCTTTGCATGTATTTGTCTGCATCTTAAACTGGCATCTCTTCTAGATCGAAAGCCAGTGTAGTTTCTTGAGGTGGGGTATGATGTGGGTCCTTCTGGGGAATTCAAGGATGAGTCTTGCCACTGAGCTTTGTATTGTCTATAGTCTCTTCCGCCGGTGTGTGGTGATTCCTACGTGGAGTGTGTTCCCATATTTCAGGTCCTTCTGCTGATGATGGGGAGCCACTTGAAGATCTTGCAGAGTATGCATAGGGTGTGAAAGCAGGCAGATGAGACTGTGTTAATCTGTTTCTTCATAGATAGCTTGCTGTCTCAGATGATGCAGAGGTGGCAGGTAACCTTTTCGGAGTGGGGTGTGGGCCGAGTTCTGCGGGCCACCATGCATAGTTTCATGGTGAAATGTTGTTGTCAAACATGAGGACGTCTGTCTTGTCCGTATTGAGTTTGAGACAGTTGTCCGTCAGCCAGTCAGTGATGTTCCTCAAACATCTGTGGAAGTTAGCGCTGGTGGTGGAGAGGCCTTCTGTCAGTCAGAGGATGAGCTGAGTGTCATAGGCGTAGGAGATGATGTTGAGACTGTGCGCTCTGACGGAATTGTCCAGGGGGGTCATGTAGATTTTTAAGAGGGTGGGGCAGAGGGATTTTCCTTGGGGGACATTGATTATGAACTTCTTGGGCTCCGAGTTGAATGGTGGAAGCTGTATTCACTGAGTTCTTTCCATGAGGTGATCCATTTGAGGGCCCTAGATTCTGATGTGGTGGGGTCTGTTGATCAGGATGTGGTGGGAGACTGTGTCAAAGGCAGGTGATAGGTCCAGGAGGAAGAGGGTTGCCTTTTCGCCGTGGTCCAGGAGGGCCCTGATGTCATCTGTGGCTGCGATCAGGGTGGTATCGATGTTGTGGTTGGCTCAAAATCCAGATTAGGAGGGGTCCACGAGGTTTTTGTGCTCCAAGTGTTTGGGGAGATGCTGGTTTATAGCTTTCTCGAGAACCTTTTCTAGAAAGGGGAGCAGTGAAATGGGCCAGTAGTTCTACAGCTCTTCTGGGTCGTAGGGTGTTTTTTTCAGGAGAGGCCTCACTTCAGCATGTCTCCAGTCCATTAGGGAAGGAGGCTGAGGTGATGGAGGTGTTAAGGACTTTCCTGAGCTCATCATCAATTGTCTTGCTTCCGAGGTTGAAGACGTGGTGGGGACAGGGGTCCATGGGTGCTCCTGAGTACACAGAGTTCAGGATGGAGACTGTGGCTTGAGTGGTGGGAAGGTTCCAATGGGTGAACAGGTGTTTGGGGCTTGTGTTTGTGGTTGTGAGCAAATTGATACTGTCTGCAGCAGTGGGCTGGGATTTGAAGTTTTCATAGATGGCTGAGATCCTGTTGTGGAAGAAATCCGCCAAGGTCTCACGCAGTTCTTAGGAGGGTGCAATGTCATTCTTGGTAGCTGCAGGATTGGAGAATTTCTTCACAATGGGGATTTGCCTCATATTTTGAAGAACTATTTACTAAGCAATTGCTAATAGAACGCAAAATGTTTTTCTGCTTCCGTTTTTGAGTGAGACAGACAGGGAGACCTTTATTTCCCTAGTGCCACCAAGGAGATCAAAGAAGCCTTCATGATCATGCAGGCTGGTAAAACATTGGGTCTTGACTAAATCAATATTGAGCTCTACAAAAGGCTCAGCTCAATACTATCCCCTCACATTTCTGATAAGCTTCAAATATTATGGTTTTATTTCCAATCAGAGCATACGACACTGAATTTACAGGTTCATACACATGAGCACCTGGATCCGTGTGATCTTATGCTGCTAAAAGTTGAGTACCACTTTGTTCGCCATAAGTTGGCAGGGTATGCTCAGACGTGAGTCCCTTGCTCACTTTGCCACTGGATTCAAGCAAGCCGGGCTGAAGATGGCTGAAATGCCAGAAACCGGTCCTCGGAAGCGTGTTTCCGGTCCAGGGAAGGCATACCTTGGCAGTTTGGGCTGGACTGTTCCCATGGGGCACAGGGTCAGACTGATTTGCATATGGCCATGTCTGAACTGGGGTGGCAGAGTGGGCTAAAGAACAGTGATGGATTAAACCCAGATCTGTTGACTGGGTGTGAGTATTTGATTGGTTCAGATGCTCCGTCCATCACCACCTACTTTTGTACCACTTTGTTCGCCATAAGTTGGCAGGGTGTGCTCAGACTTGAGTCTCTTGCTCACTTTGCCACTGGATTCAAGCAAGCCGGGCTGAAGACGGCTGAAATGCCAGAAACCGGTCCTCGGAAGCTTGTTTCCGGTCCAGGGAAGGCATGGCTTGGATGTTCGGGCTGGACTGTTCCCATGAGGCACAGGGTCAGACTGATTTGAATATGGCCATGTCTCACAGGGCGTGGCCAGCACTATGGCCGGCTAAGACGTGCTCTACTGCAGCTCCGGTTGAGCGGCGCTGAATCTGACTCAAAACTAGTGCCCTGACACCCCGCTTCGACTCTACGGCAATTATACAGGTGCTGTGTTTCCCTGGGCGCAATACCCGCTAGATTTGGCAGCGCAATCACCCCAAAAACAGCGAAGTGGAGACTGACCCGGCCTGGCCGTGAACACCAAGATGGGGGCGACGTGAAGCAGCAGAGAACGGCCTGGTGATGCGAGAGCCGCTGGGACCCCCCGACACGAGAAGGGACAACTGCCGAGTGCCTGCGGCGACTGGGGGACCCCCAATGAGGTGTTTGGGCAGCCTGGGTCTCGGAGCGTGGAGCTCCTGAGGTAGGAGGAGTCCCGACATGGGCGCTGACTAGGGCCCCGGGATCCCCGGGGGCGCAGTGATGCTCACGGACGAAAGCGGCTTACACCGGGACAGCGGACCGGGCGGCAAGACTGCCCGCTGGAATTCGCCAGAGGCGACCGGCGCTGTGACCCCCCGGCGGGACTGCATCACCGGCAGCTGTAGAGAGAGGGGGATTAGCAGCCCCGTGCATTGAGAGCGTCTGGACCGCTTCTGCTTGTCGGGCGTGGGAGAGGCCTTCCCCCGAGATCGTGCTCTGTAGCATGCCCCCCCCCGGCCCTCGCCCTGCCCTGAGAGCTACCACTGGGGCCCGGGGTTGAATGGGATTTCCCCCCTGGGACGACGCAGCACCTGCAGATGGCCTGAACCTACCGATAGCCGGTCTCGCCCTAGACGCACGATTACCTGCAGGCAGAGCCAGAAGAGGAGAGAGGGGAGGCCTAGACGCCTGGCCAGACTCACGGGTCACACTCCCTGCCTCATACTCCAGGGCCGTTAAGGGGCGGCGGATACGAGAAGGCCGGAAGTATACTTTATTAAGCGCTGGACCTGCTTGTGTTGTTGCTTGTGAAGACGGGTGGGGCCCTGGAAAGGCTGAGAAACACTGCGTTCTATCAGAAACGCCACTTGGCCCTGAAGGATCCGGACAGTGGAGGGAGGCTGCAGACACGAGGCACTGGAACCCGAGGCCACGGATATTCAGTGAAGGTGGTGGGGGGTGTCAGCTCCACGTGGGACTCGCCATTCACAGCTGACAGCCATGGGGAAGAGAGAGACGATTGCCAAACTGCCAAAACAGGGCCCAATGGACAATTTTGCAGCGCCAAGGCAACCCACTGAGACCGCGCCTGCGTAGCCCGGCGCGCGCTTGGACACGGACTTGTTGATGGCGGCCATCCAGGCATCAAGGGCGGATATTCAAGAATCGCGGGCTGCCCTGGAGGTGAAAATCAGTGAAGTTGGGTCAGAAGTAACGCTACTGCGGCAGGATTTTCGGAAGTTGAACGAAAGGGTGACTACGGCAGAAACGCGAATAGGAGAGGTGGAAGACTCGATCACCACCCTGAGGAGAGACATGGCGGAACTTCAGGCTTCGCACCGCCAGCTACTGTGGAAGGTGGATGATGCAGAAAACAGGGCGCGACGCAATAACCTACGCTTTGTTGGTTTTAGAGAGGGAATTGAGGGGACGGACATGGCAGCTTTTCTCCGCTCCTGGATCACAACAACCTTCCCGGCGGCACAGTTCTCAACGTGCTTCATCATTGAAAGAGCGCATAGGGCCCTCTTGGCAAGACCACCGGAGGGTGCGAGACCCCGGCCAGTCATTGCCCGCTTTCTCAACTTCGCGGACCGGGATCTGATATTACGCGAATCTAGAAAGCTGGGAGAGATACGCATTGAGAACACAAACATTATGATTTTCCCAGACTACAGCCAGGAAGTGCAGAAACAACGCCGCTCCTTTGACGCGGTCAAAGCAAAACTGAGAGACATGGACATTACCTATATGCTGCTCTTCCCGGCAAAATTAAAAGTAATCTACAAGGACAAAGCGCACTTCTTTAATCACTAGGAAGATGCTTGGCAGTGGCTGGAGGAGCGACCCATATTCCATAGGCAGGAGAACAACACCAGGAGAGAAGGACCAGGCAAGCTGACTACAAGCGGTACACAGTGGGAACGGCTGAGGCCCCAACGACAGAGGACCCGCAGAAATAAGAGGCGGACACCGCTGACGCCCTACCCAGGAGGAGGCCCGACTGACGGAAGGCAAGGGCAATCGGCCTCACCCGGCAGGAGCGGCGCAACGGGATCCAGGTTCAGATGCCTGGACAACGCAGCCAGATCGGAAGGAGATGAACGAGAAGACTCAGAAGTGCATTCATCGGAAGGAGAGGAGGGAGGAGCACGCTCCGTCCACCCACTGGAGAAAGCGATCCGGGAGCTGGAGCAGGATGCATCGGGGCACACGACTGATCCCAGACCAGACACACAGGTCCTAAACAGGGGACTACAGGGCAGCAGAGATCGCAGCTCAACGCGGCGGAGACACGCAAGTTGATGCACCCTCCTTACACCTATTATTTGTATTGGTTACTGCCTTTCCTATGCACACATTCCTTAACCTTGACTCATGTAATTGCTACGTTGGGAAAGTATCCCATGTTTTGTATTGACCTGGTTGACGTAGGTTGATAGGGAGGGGGACCTCTGGGAGGGCGACAGACCCTCTCCTGCTGACAGTTCCGCCTCAGAGAGAGATGGGACTGAAAGGGGAGGGAGGTTGGGTGGGGGGAGGGTGGGAATTTGGTGTGGTTGGCACTGATCAGTTGGGTTTGTTGGGGTGGAAATGTAGAGAGGGGTTGATGGGAGGGGGCGGGAGGATGGGGAGGAGAAGGGGGATCGGCAGTATGAGTAACGAAGCCACATGTCAGGCAGGCACACACGCTCACCACCATACACCACTAGCAACTTTCCTTTACCACTTGGAATTCCTTGGCACACGGGATAGGCAGCACTTCTGCACCTCAAAGCCTCTACTGGTGCGAGACGCCAGGGGACCAATACGGAGAAGGTACCATGACAGCGATGGGGACCACGGATAGACACAGGCCTCATGGAGATGTCCTTAAGGTGATGACCTGGAATGTTAATGGCCTTGGCTGTAGGATTAAGAGAGGTCTGGTTAGCAATTACATAAAACGCTCCGGGGCGGATGTGGTACTCCTACAGGAAACACACCTGAAGGGCACGAAGTGTGCGTTCTTGGCGAGGGGACAGTACACAGTCCTGGCACACGCTGGGTTTACCTCCAGCTCAAGAGGAGTTGCGATACTGATAAAGAAGTGTCACCAATGAAAGTAGCAAAAGTCTGGACCGATCCAAATGGCACATATGTAGGGGTATGGGGGACGTGGGGGCGGAGGGAATACACACTTATCTTGACTTACGCGCCACCCAAATTACAGGCAATTACGCTTCGGGGTATAACAGACATAATACTTAACACATCAGACACGATACAGATTGTTGGCGGGGACTTTAACGATGTAATGAGCCCGTCGTTGGATAGAACCGGAGATCGCGACCGCCCCGCGACCCTGACTCCGTTGGCCAGAACAATGACTACCTTGGCCCTTCTAGACGTATGGAGGTGGTTACACCCGACGGCGCAGACGTTCTCCTACTTCTCGGGAGCCCACAAAGTCTATTCACGACTTGATTATATCTTCATGCTGAGACAGATGCTTCAGACGTCAGATTCGGCGGACTACTGTGCTAGAGGGGTGTCTGACCACTCGCCACTGCTGCTGGCTTTGGGCAGGAGGAGGCGGACCGGGCCTCGCATTCCTCGGCTTTCGAGCTGGGATCTGCAGAACCCAGAGCTCCTAAGGGGATTACGAGCCGATCTTAAGGTGTATCTGGCGGACAATGTCGTAACAGTGGACTCCAGGGTGGTCCTGTGGGAAGCACTCAAAGTGGTGCTCCGTGATAGGGAACACTGTCGGCTGGCGGATGCCAGAAGAAAGGAACAGGTGGAGATCCTGGCGCTGGAAGCCCAAATAGTGCAACTGGAGACGGAGCATCTCCGGACTAAAGACCCAGGGACCCTGAGACGCCTGTTGGATGCTCAGGCCCAATACCGCCAGGCTCTAACCGGGGAGGCGAAGACGCAGGCACTGGCTACCCTACATCGAATTTATGACGTGGGAGATAAGTCTGGAAAGCTCCTAGCGTGGCTGAGTAGAAAAGAGAAGGACGAGATATGGGTTGAGAGAGTCAGGACGGGCCCGATGGCGTGGGCATGCACCGATGATGAGATTGCGGATGCCTTTGCTGACTACTATGGGGCCTTCTATGAAGCACGCGACCTAGGGACCAAGGAGGATGCGCTGTCCTCTATGACAAGTATTGAGATCCCTAAGCTTGAAGACGCAGACCGCGAGGACCTAGAAGAGGACATCACATTAGAGGTTAGAATAGCACTTGCGAAACTCCGAGCGGGTAAGGCCCCAGGACCCAATGGTCTCCCCGCGGAGTTCTTTAAGAAAGCGGCAGACCTCTTGAACAAACACCTTAAGGGACTGTTTGAGTATGCTGCAAAGGAGGGCCATTTTCCTCTAGACCTCAGACAGGCCACAATTGTCCCAATCCACAAAGCAGGGAAGCCTCCAGATGACTCTGGGTCCTACCGCCCCATCTCCCTCCTGAATGTGGAGGCCAAGTTATATGCCACGATCTTGGCTCTGCGCCTACGACGAGTTATACCACAACTGGTCCACATGGACCAGACAGGTTTTATTCCGGAGAGGGTGACCAGATACAATCTGCGTAGGACGCATAATTGGTTGTGTGAAGTGGAGGAGAGGACGGAACCTCACTGGTTCCTGTCCCTGGACGCGGAGAAGGCGTTCGATGCAGTACATTGGCCCTTCTTGGAGGGAGTCTTAGAATATCTAGGGTTTGGGCCCAAGTTCAGAAGTAGGGTGCGACTCCTTTACTCGGGCCTTGTTGCACGTGTCAGGGTCAACGGGCGATGTCCAAGGCCTTTCCCATACAGAGGGGAACCCGACAGGGATGCCCCCTGTCTCCGCTTCTGTTTGCCCTGTCTATTGAGGTCGCGGCATGAGCGATTAGGCAAAACCCTGAGGTGACGGGTTTCCGACTGGGTCAGGAAGGAGGGCAGGAGGAAAAACTGTCCCTCTATGCAGACGATGTGCTGCTCTATGTGACAAAGCCAGAGACTACCATTCCGGCGCTCTTTCGGGAGCTGGACCAGTATGGGACCAGATCGGGATACCAAATTAACTGGCATAAGTCAACGCTCTATGACCCTAGGGGGCGGGCGGAATGGCCTGACCTACCGGACAGACTGCAGACGACTACTGTAAGTTTCACGTACCTAGGGATATTCATAACAACAGACAAGACAATAGCCTACGAGCGCAAAATTCTCTGTGTGCTTAATAACTTTAAGTTGGACGCGGGCAGATGGCAGTTGCTCCCCCTGACACTTCTTGGACGGGCGGCCATGTTCAAGATGGTCTCCCTGTCGAGATTCCTCTATGCATTCCAAAACGAGTATCTCCCGCTGCCGCGTAGGTTTTTCTTAGAGGTGCATGCGGAACTAAGGTCCTTCCCAGTGTGGCATTGGCGACCCTACAGAGGCACCAATATGATGGGGGAATTTCTTTACCCGATCTAGAGGCCTACTACTGGGCGGAACATCTAGCCCCCATCAATGACTGGGTAAAAAAAAAGAATAAAAAAAAAAGAATATGGCCATATCCGAACTGGGGTGGCAGAGTGGGCTAAAGAACCGTGACGGATTAAACCCAGATCTGTTGACTGGGTGTGAGTGCAGATGCTCCGTCCATCACCACCCCCTTTTGTACCACTTTGTTCACCATAAGTTGGCAGGGTATGCTCAGACGTGAGTCCCTTGCTCACTTTGCCACTGGGTTCAAGCAAACCGGGCTGAAGACGGCTGAAATGCCAGAAACCGGTCCTCGGAAGCTTGTTTCCGGTCCAGGGAAGGCATGGCTTGGCAGTTCGGGCTGGACTGTTGCCATGAGGCACAGGGTCAGACTGATTTGCATATGGCCATGTCTGAACTGGGGTGGCAGAGTGGGCTAAAGAACAGTGATGGATTAAACCCAGATATGTTGACTGGGTGTGAGTCTTTGATTGGTTCAGATGCTCCGTCCATCACCACCCCCTTTTGTACCACTTTGTTTGCCGTAAGTTGGCTGGGTATGCTCAGACGTGAGTCCCTTGATCACTTTGCCACTGTATTCAAGCAAGCCGGGCTGAAGACGGCTGAAATGCCAGAAATCAGTCCTCGGAACCTTGTTTCCGGTCCAGGGAAGGCATGGCTTGGCAGTACGGGCTGGACTGTTCCCATGAGGCACAGGGTCAGACTGATTTGCATATGGCCATGTCTCAACTGGGGTGGCAGAGTGGGCTAAAGAATGGTGATGGATTAAACCCAGATTTGTTGACTGGGTGTGAGTGTTTGATTGGTTCAGATGCTCCGTCCATCACCACCCCCTTTTGTACCGCTAAAAGTTGAGAAGGCATTTGACACTGTAAACTGGTCCTTTCTTTTTGCAAGTACTGGAGCTCATGGGGTTGGGTTCGGGATTCATTAAATATGTTAAAACTTTCTACACTTGTCTCTCTGCCCTAGTTAAGGTAAACAGTACAGTAGCAACTCCCTTTTACCAGGGAACCAGGCAGGGCTTTTTGTTGTTGCCCCTTCCCTTTAACTGGCGAAAGAGACACTCAGTTTCTGAGTCTGCTGCCTTTCATAAATGTTCACAGTCTACATCTGAAGGGGCCCTGAATATGACGGACAGTCAGTTATAATACTGGGCTTCTCAGATTATAATAGTAATGACTGGCTCTTTGGAAGTGTGGAGGGCCCGGAATTCCAGGGAGAATTGGGACTGGTGAACCCACAGCGATTACCAGGCCTTCTATATAGTAATTCTGTGCCACAGTCTCTAAAGTGAGTGACCAGGGTAGAGTTGAGGAGCTGCTATGGAGCACTGAGGTGGAGTAAATGGTAGAAGAAACTAACCTTGGAGACACCTCCTTCTGTGGCATGTGACATGGCTATCATATTGCATGCAGCTTCAGCTAAGGAAACTTTATCAGCATCTCTGAACTTGGGGATGTTTGGCAGGGCTCCTAAATGAAAGCCTTTTTAAAGTTGCAGGAAGAATTTAACTTAGAAAGATTACAATTTTATAAATACTCCGGATTTGTTTACTGGAATGAAAGTTAGGTGAGAAGGCTTTTGTTTCAACTTTCGATGATAGTAACTGGAAAAAATCTAGAATGGCCCTCAGAAAACTATACTTTGTATGATACAACTCAGGAGGCAATTTAGAGTTTGGCTGATGGAGTAGAATCCATTGGTGAGGCAGAGGAGAGTACCTCTGCCAAAAAAAGAACACTTCACCTGCTAAATCTAGAGTTGTCTGCTGGCCTATCGGACAAAATTGTATATTGAAACGAACAGCGATCACAGCTGTTCTTGTTAGTGTTTGAAACAGCGTTGTGTATGTCTGCCGCTGGTCTTGACCCAAAGTGGGAGTTCGTATTTGAAAAACAAAAAAATTACTCCACACCGTGGCGTAATGTTGGCTATACTTGAAAAATTATGTAAGTGTCGCACATAGTTGATCTGAATTTCTGTGGCATCTTCTCTATCCCTCCACTGGAATGCCCACTCCTAGAGAGCAACTATGATCATATGGGGACCTAGTCACATAGGTATTAAAGAATGTGCTCCTTTTGTACACTTTTCTGTAGTCTTACATGCCTTTTTAATTAGCTGAAAAAAATCTAAAATGGCTATATTTAGTAGAGAGGACTACACCATATTTGCAGCTTTACTTATTGAGAGTTGGATGATTCAGAGTTGATTCACAAATGCATTTAAAAGTATGTAAAACAGAAACAGAGAAGTACATTTTTATTAGTTCCTTGGTTATAAATGGGACCTGTGCATGCAATAGTTATTCATGTTTGATGATATCTAATGCAAGTGTCACTGTTTTTTCAACCATGTCAATGTTACCTATGTATCACAACCATTTCCCTATGAGCCACTTGTACATGAGAAATGCTTTGCAAACCGACCCCGCTTGTGCATACATGTGTACAATCATTGAGTAATGTATCACCTATTTCTTAGACATAGTTCCTTAATAGGTATGTAAATTAACTACACAGGAGAGTCAGGAGCATCTTCGCTCAGTAGTTGGGTTTTAGATCAGGAACTCAACAATATATATATATATATATATATATATATATATATATATATATATATATATATTCACTGAAAAAAACATAGGTTATAGACCATATATAGTGAGGAATTAGCATTTAAAAAACCTTTTTTTACTCACACAAAACTATTGAAATTCCATATATAGTTAGTAGTACTAACTATATATCGCGCACCCGCAATCCACTGCTGATCATGTCACATATTACATCATTCATGACATGGTCAGTGACATCACTGATGACATCACTGATGACATCTCAAATGACATCACTTATGACAACATCCAGTGACTGTGTATTTCTGTAAAGTTAAAATATGTCTTACATATTGAAGAATGAGTGGATGTAGAAGTGTCTGGATGAAGGATTTAGTAGGTGCATGACTGACTGTATGAGTGAGTGGTTAAATGTGTCTCACTGAGTGCATGGGTTAGTGACTGAACTGTGTTAATTTGTGCATCATTATGTTTGTTGTTCTGTAAACTGCTGCATGTGTTGATCAGTAGCTATATGAGTAAGTATATGGGTTATTGATTGGTTGCTCAAGTATTTGTATGGGAGACTGAGTGTGTGTGTGGGTGGCTGGGAGGTGTATGACTCTGTGCATTGGTGAGTGAATGGATATCTCAGTGCTACATGTCAAAGTAAGTACATATGTAAAACACAGTACATGTGAGAGTTGGCATATATAAATAACTGTGCATAAGAGCCAGTGAATGTGTGAGTGGCTGTATGGATGATTGTGAACTTGTATCAGGGATTGTAAAAGAGAGTAAATATGTGTTAGTATATGTTTGAATAAGTAAGGTGTGTATAACTGTATAGTTGAGGAAATGGAGGTGTGATTGATTCTTTGCATGACTGACTAGGTGTGTAAGTAACTCCATGGATGAGTGACAGTCTGTGAGTGTCTGTTTACACTGAGTGTATCTAAGGTTATATTAGAGTCTGAAGAGGTTCATCGTATTATCACATGAATGATGTCATCAGTGATGTGATCAGTAATGTCAAATGAGATGTCATCAGTGATGTCATCAGTGATGTCATTTGAGATGTCATCAGTGATGTCATCAGTGATGTCATTTGAGATGTCATCAGTGATGTCATCAGTGATGTCATTTGAGATGTCATCAGTGATGTCACTGACCATGTCATGAATGATGTAATATGTGACATGATCAGCAGTGGATTGCGGGTGCGCGATATATAGTTAGTACTACTAACTATATATGGAATTTCAATGGTTTTGTGTGAGTAAAAAAAGGTTTTTTAAATGCTAATTCCTAACTATATATGGTCTATAACCTATGGTTTTTCAGTGAATTTTCAAGGTTTTGTAAATGCTAATTCCTAACTATATATGGTCTATAACCTATGTTTTTTTCAGTGAATTTCAATGGTTTTTTAATAGCAAATATCATAAGCTGTCGAATGTCAAGTACGTGGTAAGAAAAAACATTTTCGTGTTTATGCACACTGATCTGCTTTGAATGCTGCCCCCCCCTCATTTCTATTAGGAGTACTCTCTCTTTGCAGATAGTGAAGGGTAGTTAACGCAGGCCTTTGCCCCCGTTGTAATCCGTCGTGCCTGCTTCTCTCTCCATTTGATTGATTGTTATCCAAGCATTTACTGTTTTAGAATTGGTTCTCTTTGGTTCATTCTCTATTTACAAACAAGCACAGAGTCGCAATACTCTGTTTAGTCTTTGCAGATAGCGAAAAATCGTGTAAAAAAACAAAAGGAATCGAGCAAAATCAGTAGGCCACTAATGGGATCTCTTTTTGACCTCGCTAAAATAGAAACATTAGGAACAACCCCTCATGACAAATACGAAACTAGTGAGATGAACTGAACTCCACACCATAATGGCTGCAAGACAGCTCGGCTCCGCCACCCACCCCGCCCAAAATAACGATAAACTCTATGCAAATATATACAACACACCAGCAAAGTAACAGGGTAAAACATTTTATTAAACAACTATTTACATAACTATTTTAAACTTTTTGTTGCCCGATCCGGCTAGTTCAATCGATCGAGCATGAAACTCATGCACTCTGATGATTCAAAGTTTTGAAGAGTGCTTGTAACACTGTCTGAAGCCTATTTGCACTTGCTTCATCTTCACTATTCTAAAAGTAAGTGGGGGCTGTTTGAGTACGTTACTGCATTTGTAAACAATGTGATGCGGTGCCACCCTGAACCGCTTAACGGAGGCCCCCGAGGGACGGTGTGATGGCGCGGACTCGGAGGGGGCGCTTGGCTCCGGCCCCCTCCCCAAGTCGTGTTCTCCTGGTGTGGCCTGAGATCGCCCCCGACATAGGTGGCCGGCTCCCGGGATCAAGCGGAACTTTTTGCCTTTTGGTAACTCTTCCATTCTTGACCTTGTCCCACAATCCGTTTCACCTAAAGACACGCTGTAGTGGGGCGCCCCTTTACCATTTCAGTTTCCATTCCGCCCGCTTTTGCTACACTGTGCCTCTTCCGCTATTCAGCTGTTTACCGCCCGCTCTTTCGACTACAACGTCTCGCTCACCATGTAGTTGAGTTGCTCCCGCTCTTGCGGTGCAGCGATAGGCGGCTGCCACAGGACTCTCAAAATGGCGGCCGGCTCTTCAGATTTGGGCGTGGTCCACTAAAATGGCCCTGCGACACCTTGGAACTCGGACGCTTGTCTGCTAGAGCTTGGGCTCCATTCTCAAAAGCGTCCCCTCAGCCTTGAAGATTCTACAAAAGTTTTGGGGGCCCACGACTCCCGCAGGCTTCTGGTGGGGAGCGGCTAGCATGATTGCTTGTGGAATGGCCACGACGGAGCTACGAAATGGTGGTGCTCTCATGCTAACGCCAGCTTCAGTCTGAAACATCCAGAAACTCTGTAGACTACCAATTCGATCAGTTCCGGTAGCGCCCCAACGTGACCCGGTAGAGAAGAACTTGCCCTCCCCTCTTTGACTGATGGTTCTTGTTGCCTGTCCCTTCTGTTGTCATTTAACAGAACTATTTAGCCTGCTGAAAGGGGTTGTGTTCCGACCGCTGGTTGGTGGAGACATTTTGACTATATTCTGGACCTGCGTTGTCGCGTAATGCGTCATATGACGCGCCGCGTTAGCGCATCCGGAAGTGATCCGGGGCGCGGCGCGCAGCGCGTAACGTAAGCATAACAGATCATGTAACTTGTTAATAAAACTTTTCATTGGTTCATTTTACTTTTCTTATTCTAATGATGAAAGGCTTGGTCATATGACCTAAAAATTACGCTTTTTATTACTTTCGAACATTATTTTTTCTTAAATATATGTTATAATGTTCCAGGCTAATGTACTTTCCCGGAAAATTTACAACTGTCCTGCAAGTAAAATATATTCCTTTTTCGAGAAAAAGGGCGTTTCTTCGTCCCATGACGGAGCCGTTGAGCAAAAGAGGGTCGGCCTGCTGTCTTAGTCGCCGATACGCCAGAATATCAGATTCTTATCGATCACTTTATGTTGCAGGAGTAGAAAACACAACAACCCTTGACCATTTATCTTTACTGCGTTCCTGCGTATTATACCTTTTACCCTTCATGTAATTCGAATGCTTTATTTCACTTGCCTTTTACTGATTCTAAAACAGTGACTATTATTTAAAACTTTACCAATGTAAATACTACTACCATGTTTTCTTTTAAAAACCTTTATTGTGAAAATGTCAGTATACAAATACGGGCCTATAACCACGTGGGCCGGCCACGGAGCAAACTGTAATCGTATATGATGAGTAGACATTTACACTGTAGAGGAACGTAACGGGCGGGCCATTAGGTTGCAAGAACTAAGGTGTCTAACAGTTGCGGAATCGGTGGACGTACATTTTATAATTAAAATACGACAAGGCCAGTTACAATAAAATTATCTAGATATACATTTGCGGGCAAGTACCATGGGTGACGTTAATTCGAACTTTCAATAGTACAGTAATCAATAACACATCAGAACTTAATATCAATAGGGATGTCGAAATATTCAATCAATTCTCGTCCCCGCCCGCCATGTGCTTCAAAACTGCATACGTATCTCGTGATTTCAATGTTCTGCAACCAGTACACAACAAGGAGTTACGACTCCCATTTATTCTGGCGCCATTTTGGGTGAGGACGTGCAGGTCCAGGATATAGTCAAAATGTCTCTACCAACCATCGACTATGATGATGTTCATATGCTGTATTTATTAGAGTAACACTCATCTGTCCACATGAAATTAATTTGCCACAATCTAAACATGTCATTTTAATCTTTCCAAAGTTCTTCTAAATATTTGGGACCGTTTCCCTTGCCTCTGATGCTGTCAGTGCCAGTTCTTTGATGAATGTACTGGCAGGTCGGGGGTTCTCCTCCAAATCTCTCTTTTATGCAGCACTATAATTAATCGGTGCCACCTCTCCATATGACGATGCATGGTATAGTTACCATAACTATATTTTTTTTCGGTTCCTCTGGAGAGTACATCGTGTCAGATGAAGCGTGTAACGTACCGGGAATTTACCTTTTTTGCATGTAGAGGAAAGGAAAAAAAATTCGAGCGTCCGAGTTCTAAGGTGTCCCAGGGCCATTTTAGTGGACCAGGCCCAAATCCAAAGGACAGGCCGCCATTTTGAGAGTCCTGTTGCAGCCGCCTGTCGCTGTAGCATCAAGAGCGGCCGAAACTCAGCTGAATGGCAACTGAAACGGTAAAGGGGCACCCCACTACAGCAGACGAGCCTCCACCTGGGAAGGCCCGTTCACGCCGCCTCCCCCCCCCCTTCGGGCACCCCACGCCGTTATTCGGAGCAGGATTGTAGGATGGCCACACCAATGCGGCAACTTGCTAGACACCACCTCGGTGCCAACCGAATCTCAGCGCCTTGTGGTGTCTTCTATTCAGAAAACATTGTTGTGCCGCCTTCGACCTATTCGCCGCAAGTGCGCACGCAACTCAGCTGCATAGCTTGCTAGACACCACCTCGGTGCCATCCGGATCTTGGCGCGTTGCGCTGCCTTTGGCCCCATTCGCACATCGGTCCGCTACTGACGCCACCTCACAGGCCAACGGGGCGCCCCACGCCCACTTTCAGCATTGTAGGATGGCCACACCAGTGCGGCAACTTGCTGGACACCACCTCGGTGCCATCCGGATCTTGGCATCTCAGCGCCTTGTGGTGTCTTCTATTCAGAAAATATTGTTGCGCTGCCTTTGGCCCCATTCGCACATCGGTCCGCTACTGCCGCCATCTCACAGGCCAACGGGGCGCCCCACGCCGACTTTCAGCATTGTAGCATGGCCACACCAGTGCGGCAACTTGCTAGACACCACCTCGGTGCCATCCGGATCTTGGCATCTCAGCGCCTTGTGGTGTCTTCTATTCAGAAAATATTGTTGCGCTGCCTTTGGCCCCATTCGCACATCGGTCCGCTACTGCCGCCATCTCACAGGCCAACGGGGCGCCCCACGCCGACTTTCAGCATTGTAGGATGGCCACACCAGTGCGGCAACTTGCTGGACACCACCTCGGTGCCATCCGGATCTTGGCGCGTTGTGCTGCCTTCGGCCTATTCGCACATCGGTCCGCTACTGACGCCGCCTCACGTGCCAACGGATTTTCTACGCTTTTTATACCCCATGCCGCATAACAGGTCATGTGACTTGTTTATAAAACTTTTCATTGGTTCATTTTACTTTTGGTTTCCTAATGATGGAAGGCTTGATCATATGACCTAAAAATAACACTTTTCATTGGATGAAAACTTTTTTTTTTTCCCAAACGATGAAAGCCCCACCTTGTTTCTGGATGTTTCAGACTGAAGCTGGCGTCAGCATGAAAGCACCACCATCTCGTGGCTCCGTCGTGGTCATTCCGCGAGCAATCATGGCAGCCGCTCCCCACCGGAAGCCTGCAGGAGTCGGGGGCCCCCAAGACTTTTGTAGAATCCTCAAGGCGGAGGGGACGCTTTCGAGAATGGGGTCCAAGACCTAGCAGACAAGCGTCCGATTTCCAAGGTGTCCCAGGGCCATTTCAGTGGACCAGGCCCAAAAAGGAAAGAGCCTGCCGCCATTTTGAGAGTCCTGTGACAGCCGCCTATCGCTGCACCGCAAGAGTGGGCGCAACTCAGCTGAATTGCGGATTTTGACACAGTGGACCAAAAGCGGACGGAATGGTAACTGAAACGGTAAAGGGGCACCCCACTACAGCAGACGAGGCTCCACCTGGGGAGGCCCGTTCACACCGCCTCCCCCCCCCCCGGGGCGCCCCACGCCGTTATTCGGAGGGCGGAAACTTACTGGACATCACCTTGGTGCCATCCACATTTCAGCGCGTTCTGCTGCCTTGGAACTATTCGCACAACAGACCGCTACTGACGACCCACCCCCCGGGACGCCCCACGCCGGATACCCAAATCAGTGCGGCACCCAGGCAACATCACCTGGGTGCCGTCCAGAAATCTGGACGTTGTGCTGCCTTGGGACTATTCGCACAACCGACCGCTACTGACCATTGTTCCTTCTTTTTCCCTAAAAATGTTTAAATGTTTTTACTGTTTTTGTTTTGTTGTATATATTTATAAGTTATTAAAATTTTATATTCCTACTACTTTGTTGGAGTGCTATATATTTTTAATGTGACACATAATTGTAAAAACTTTGATGTACAAAAAGTCATCCCTGGAATCTTCCGCTTCAGGCTCGGTTCCCTCCCCAATCACAATACAGGATGGTTTTCAGATAGTAGGAACGCGTGTGGTGTGACGGATCTCATCGGGTGTGGGCCTTGATCTACTATAACTCCTTTGAAGAGGGGTGATTCTTTACAGCTGGGGCCATAAACTACATCTGCAGGGCTAGCTGATAGCCTGGGACCGGCCTGGACAATCGGACACAGAGGAAGAGGAGTGTCAGAGGGTGCGGTAGTGAATAGGGCGAAAGGGAGGTGTCGGGCGGGCACAGGGTGTGATTCTCAGGGAAGAGCAGCGCAGATGGGGGGAGGTTTATTGCCCATGCATAAGTCAGAGAGCGGGGGTGACCAGTGCCTGGGGGAGATGCTTGCGAGGGTGGGGAGTCATGCTACGGATCGACAGCGTGCAGAGAGTGGGTCTGGTCAAGGCATCTAAAATGGCTGCCGTGCGCGACAAAAGTGTGGCATTTGAAAAAAGGCAAGATGGCGCAGACAATGTTTTTCAACACTTCCTGATTTCCTTCGAATCGAACGTTAACAGACGTTGGGGCATATTACCAAAGTTAAGCGATATTTATCGCTAACGATGCTTAGCAACGAATTTTTTACCGCTAAGCATCGTCAGAAATTATCGCAGATAAACCTTGCTATTATCAAGGTTTATCGCAAATGCGATAAAAAACGGCCGCAATGCATGAATATCGCTGAAAAGTCAGCGATATTCATGCATTACCGAGCTAATGCTCTTAGCCATGTTATCCACCTCCCATTGGATAACATGGCTAAGAACTGCTCAGGGCAGGTGTTACTTTTTGGAGATATTCACGCTTAGCGCGAATATCTCCAAAAGTTGGTAATAGGAGATAGCGATGTTAGCGACTGTTTCCAGTCGCTAACATCTTGGCATGCCCACTTTGCATGTCATTGACATGCAAAGTGGGGCCCAAGATGGTCGCTATCTCCTACTAGCGGTCGCTAACGGGTGTTAGCGACAGCTAGGTAATAGCGAGATAATTTTATCTCCGCTTTCTTGGCTTTTAAAGCCAAAAAAGCGGAGATAAACCCCCTTGATAATATGCCCCGTTATCTCTCCCACACTACCGGTCCCCCTGGGCTTAAACGCCGAGATGGTAGGGACTGCATCCCGTGGAGATAGGCCGAGACGTCACTCAGCAGAAAAAAAAGTTTTAAAAAAGTCTATAAACATACAATAAGTTAAAAGTCAATCATTCTTCTTTCCTTGTAGTACGCTCCCCAGTCCGCTTCCCGTTACGCTAACCGGGCGCACCCCACCAAAAAAACGATATTTATTATTTTTATTTTTTTTTGCCCCGCGGAGCCCTTTTAAAGCCTCCACATCAAACCTATGGGGTCAGGGAGGATCTACTATGCCCCCTTATGGTCATTTGCCCCTTCGCTTTGGCCTCCTCTTGTCTCTCGATCCTACCGAGAGACAACATGGCGGCCGCTACGGACTGTTTGGAATGTTTACAGACGCCGGAGAACCAATCAGCTTCGCTTCACAAAGCTCCGTAACGCGAAAAGTACGCGAAGCGGAGCGCTGCCCGGTCCGCTGTCACAGATATATATCTTTTTTTGAACGTTAATTTCTCAAAATCCACTGGAGCACATATATTGAGACATAGCAAAGGCACATCGGGCTACCAGTACCTACAATTTTGCCAAGTTTCGTGCAAATCCATTCAGCCGTTCGATAGTGGGAGAAGGGAAGTAAATATGAGTAAACTTACTATGTAACATAAAAATGTTGCACTCTATACTATAAGTCTCATTTTATACTACAATCACTTCGCTACAACCTCATAAATTAAAAATAAAAATGAATAATGTCTCAAACAATTTTTGATTTCTAAATATAAATTTATTCTTCTGAATTTTCATAATTTGAAAGAACTAGTAACATGTCCTCATCAGGAATTTCCTCTTCAATCATCTCATCAGGAATCTCCTCATGAAAAGTCTGCAATGATGATTCTTGTAACTCTATGGTCTCCAAACATTCGATAAATTCGCCGTCAAGAGATTGATCAAAAAAATCATTCAAGTCATCTCCTCCTTGTGAGAATATTTCATTATTGGTGCTGTCAATTTCAATAAATGTAGTGGATAATTCAAAAGAAATTGCCACGGTCTCTTCATTGTGATCCATTTTATTTTGAAATTTCTTACTGTAAATTGCAGAAAAAAATAATCACTTTCATTTATCGTTTTTAGTAATACATAATATAAAACTAACTTTATCAAGTATTTAGTATAACAGAAGGACTGTAAATAAATAACAGAAAACATTTTTCAAATTATCTTAAAGTGTACAACATAGTTCCCCTTACAAATTAACAACTCACCTTTTTGAAAGTAGGAGAAGGGTTAGTACTGTGTAAATCAAACACCAGAAATTGAGCACCAAAAATTCCTCACAAATGTACCTCAGACAGTAGTATCACAAAATGGCTGTGGTTTCCTCTCATTTTAGATATATACATAACCAATTAACTTTCATCACACACAAATACAAAACCAAAGTAACATTTTAATTGGTTCTAAATTTCAACACTTTCAAATGTGTTTTCCCCATGCAATTTTCCATAGGACATTTAGATACGTCTACAGCCTGAATGGCTGAACGGAATTACACCAAACTTGGCAAAATGGTACATCAAACCTAGGGGGTCAGGGAGGATCTACTATGCCCCCTTATGGTCATTTGCCCCTTCGCTTTGGCCTCCTCTTGTCTCTCGATCCTACCGAGAGACAAGATGGTGGCCGCTACGGACTGTTTGGAATGTTTACAGACGCCGGAGAACCAATCAGCTTCGCTTCACAAAGCTCCGTAACGCGAAAAGTACGCGAAGCGGAGCGCTTCCCGGTCCGCTGTCACAGATATATATCTTTTTTTGAACGTTAATTTCTCAAAATCCACTGGAGCACATATATTGAGACATAGCAAAGGCACATCGGGCTACCAGTACCTAAAATTTTGCCAAGTTTCGTGCAAATCCATTCAGCCGTTCGATTATTATTATTATTTTTTTTTTTTTGCCCCGCGGGGCCCTTTTAAAACCTCCACATCAAACCTAGGCGGTCAGGGAGGATCTACTATGCCCCCTTATGGTCATTTGCCCCTTCGCTTTGGCCTCCTCTTGTCTCTCGATCCTACCGAGAGACAACATGGCGGCCGCTACGGACTGTTTGGAATGTTTACAGACGCCGGAGAACCAATCAGCTTCGCTTCACAAAGCTCCGTAACGCGAAAAGTACGTGAAGCGGAGCGCTGCCCGGTCCGCTGTCACAGATATATATCTTTTTTTGAATGTTAATTTCTCAAAATCCACTGGAGCACATATATTGAGACATAGCAAAGGCACATCGGGCTACCAGTACCTACAATTTTGCCAAGTTTCGTGCAAATCCATTCAGCCGTTCGATAGTGGGAGAAGGGAAGTAAATATGAGTAAACTTACTATGTAACATAAAAATGTTGCACTCTATACTATAAGTCTCATTTTATACTACAATCACTTCGCTACAACCTCATAAATTAAAAATAAAAATGAATAATGTCTCAAACAATTTTTGATTTCTAAATATAAATTTATTCTTCTGAATTTTCATAATTTGAAAGAACTAGTAACATGTCCTCATCAGGAATTTCCTCTTCAATCATCTCATCAGGAATCTCCTCATGAAAAGTCTGCAATGATGATTCTTGTAACTCTATGGTCTCCAAACATTCGATAAATTCGCCGTCAAGAGATTGATCAAAAAAATCATTTAAGTCATCTCCTCCTTGTGAGAATATTTCATTATTGGTGCTGTCAATTTCAATAAATGTAGTGGATAATTCAAAAGAAATTGCCACGGTCTCTTCATTGTGATCCATTTTATTTTGAAATTTCTTACTGTAAATTGCAGAAAAAAATAATCACTTTCATTTATCGTTTTTAGTAATACATAATATAAAACTAACTTTATCAAGTATTTAGTATAACAGAAGGACTGTAAATAAATAACAGAAAACATTTTTCAAATTATCTTAAAGTGTACAACATAGTTCCCCTTACAAATTAACAACTCAACTTTTTGAAAGTAGGAGAAGCGTTAGTACTGTGTAAATCAAACACCAGAAATTGAGCACCAAAAATTCCTCACAAATGTACCTCAGACAGTAGTATCACAAAATGGCTGTGGTTTCCTCTCATTTTAGATATATACATAACCAATTAACTTTCATCACACACAAATACAAAACCAAAGTAACATTTTAATTGGTTCTAAATTTCAACACTTTCAAATGTGTTTTCCCCATGCAATTTTCCATAGGACATTTAGATACGTCTACAGCCTGAATGGCTGAACGGAATTACACCAAACTTGGCAAAATGGTACATCAAACCTAGGGGGTCAGGGAGGATCTACTATGCCCCCTTATGGTCATTTGCCCCTTCGCTTTGGCCTCCTCTTGTCTCTTGATCCTACCGAGAGACAAGATGGCGGCCGCTACGGACTGTTTGGAATGTTTACAGACGCCGGAGAACCAATCAGCTTCGCTTCACAAAGCTCCGTAACGCGAAAAGTACGCGAAGCGGAGCGCTGCCCGGTCCGCTGTCACAGATATATATCTTTTTTTTAACGTTAATTTCTCAAAGTCCACTGGAGCACATATATTGAGACATAGCAAAGGCACATCGGGCTACCAGTACCTACAATTTTGCCAAGTTTCGTGCAAATCCATTCAGCCGTTCGATTATTATTATTTTTTATTTTTTTTTGCCCCGCGGGGCCCTTTTAAAACCTCCACATCAAACCTAGGGGGTCAGGGAGGATCTACTATGCCCCCTTATGGTCATTTGCCCCTTCGCTTTGGCCTCCTCTTGTCTCTCGATCCTACCGAGAGACAAGATGGCGGCCGCTACGGACTGTTTGGAATGTTTACAGACGCCGCAGAACCAATCAGCTTCGCTTCACAAAGCTCCGTAACGCGAAAAGTACGCGAACCGGAGCGCTGCCCGGTCCGCTGTTACAGATATATATCTTTTTTTGAATGTTAATTTCTCAAAATCCACTGGAGCACATATATTGAGACCTAGCAAAGGCACATCGGGCTACCAGTCCCTACAATTTTGCCAAGTTTCGTGCAAATCCATTCAGCCGTTCGGGCTAAAAGTGAGGCCAACCGCCCTATGGAAATTAACATGGAAAAACGCATTTTGGGACCCCCCTTTTTTCTCAGCCCCCCCTTGACGAACCCCCCCCCAAATTTCCAGGGGCTGCTCAGAAACAAAATGTTTCATTTTCCTGAAAATTTCTGCCAATTCCGTCCACAAACGCCAAAGTTATTAGACATAGAATTTTCAAAAATCCCATAGAGAAAAAATCCTAACTATATATACCTACTGGCGACCGCCAGTAGGTAATATATATATATATATATATATATATATATATATATAATAATATATATATTTATATATATAGATTACCTACTGGCGGTCGCCAGTAGGTATATATAGTTAGGATTTTTTCTCTATGGGTTTTTTGAAAATTCTATGTCTAATAACTTTGGCGTTTGTGGACGGAATCGGCTGAAATTTTCAGGAAAATGGCACATTTTGTTTCTGAGCAGCCCTTGAAAATTTGGGGGGGGTTCGTCCAGTGGGGGCCGAGAAAAAAGGGGGGTCCCAAAACGTGTTTTTAACATTGAGTTTTCCATAGGGCGGTTGGCCTCACTTTTAGCCCGAACGGCTGAATGGATTTGCACGAAACTTGGCAAAATTGTAGGGACTGGTAGCCCGATGTGCCTTTTGTAGGTCTCAATATATGTGCTCCAGTGGATTTTGGGATATTAACGTTTAAAAAAAGATATATATCTGTAACAGCGGACCGGTTAGCGCTCTGGTTTGCGGACTTTTCGCGCAACGGAGCTTTGTGAAGCGAAGCTGATTGGTTCTCCGGCGTCTGTCAACATTCCAAACAGTCCGTAGCGGCCGCCATCTTGTCTCTCGGTAGGATCGAGAGACAAGAGGAGGTCAAAACAAAGGGGGAAATAACTATAAGGGGGCATAGTAGATCCTCGCTGACCCCCTAGGTTTGATGTGGAGGTTTTAAAAGGGCCCCGCGGGGCAAAAAAAAATAATAAAAATAATAATTGAACGGCTGAATGGATTTGCACGAAACTTGGCAAAATATTAGGGACTGGTAGCCCGATGTGCCTTTGCTAGGTCTCAATATATGTGCTCCAGTGGATTTTGAGAAATTAACGTTCAAAAAAAGATATATATCTGTAACAGCGCTCCGCTTCGCGTAACGGAGGTTTGCGAAGCTGATTGGTCATTCTGTCACTGGGCTATAGTTGGGCTACATCTGGCTGATATTTGGGCTACATTTGTTTTTTTGTGTGTCTGGCGGCCATCTTTGGGCTACATTGGGCTACATTGGGCTTCATTGGGCTACATTCGGCTAATTAGCAAATAGCTCATCGCAAACTAGGAATGGTAAAGAATCGCTATTTATTCCTTAAAGTTCGCGATTTAGGAAAATCAAATAACTTTGATGATACATATGGCGGTTCATCTCTAACAAGATAAGAAGCATAGGGATAGATTTATGATGACTGGCGCATCACCAGGGATGTGTTAGTCATTCTGTGCCGCTGTTCCGTCACCTATGGTGTGCTGCATTTACAATGCGGCGCATCATGGGGCAAAAACAGCACAGATGCGTGATGTATCTGTGCCGTAAAGGTGGCGCATTGCTGGAGTTGTATCGCAAGTGTGATGAAGCTCCAGCAAGGGTCGGGGGTGCCCCTGTCGCAGGGTTTCTGTTCTCACACAGAACTGTGGACAGAGGATTGGAACCTCGGCGAATTAGGGTGTCCCAAAACTCACGTTAGTAATCAAAAACTATTTAGCAAGCTAGGTACAGTGTCACATTGGATATAACAAACTCTCAATGTTTAGACAATCCAGAATATGAACTTATAGTACCACAGGATACGTGGAACTCATGAACAGTCGGTCGTTATATATTTCTTAGAAACCAGAACATGGAGTTAAGAAGAACACATGTGTATTTGAAATGTTTATTTACTAATGCCGTCTTCTCAGGCGTAGTACCTTAGATAATAAAAGTACACATATTATCAGTAGCAAAATTACCAGCATAGTTACTAGTACATAAAAAGTGAATGGTGATAGTATGTTAACATGCTGTAAATGAATAAGAGTTAGCAACACTTATAAGCAGCCGCGGGCCGTGGAGGGAGTTACGGTGAGGCAGGGAGGCGGGGAGGGGGAGAAGCAGGGTGGAGAATACAAGTACACATATTATCAGTAGCAAAATTACCAGCATAGTTACTAGTACATAAAAAGCGAATGGTGACAGTATGTTAACATGCTGTAAATGAATAAGAGTTAGCAACACTTATAAGCAGCCGCGGGCCGTGGAGGGAGTTACGGTGGGGCAGGGAGGCGGGGAGGGGGAGGGGCAAGGTAGAGAGGGCTCCACCCTGCTTCTCCCCCTCCCCGCCTCCCTGCCCCATCGTAACTCCCTCCACGGCCCGCGGCTGCTTATATCTCACCCTCCCTAATACACATATTATATTATTTGCTAAGAAGGTCTCTTTGTGTTGGTTTAGGGCGTGTCCATACTTTAGTGTCTTAGATTTGAAGGAATCACATCAGCATACACCAGCTCTCTCTTCATGTGAACCGCATCAACTGTTGTGTATGTGTGTTCGGCAAAGCAATATAAAACCCGCCTCATGCCCAGAATTGGCAGAAGTTGCACTTATGTTATGAGTATGAAGTCGTGGAGATCAGACCTCATAACAATTCTGTATCGTGTTGTTCTTGAAACTTTAGCACTCGCTGTACAGATATAGTTTAACAAGTAAAGCAGATAGTAGACCAATAACATATTATTCTCATGTAAACCACGATGAACTACTAGGTGGAAAGCTAAAGCAACAACTAAGTGTCGTGTGCAGAAGTTGCAAAAAAGGAAAAATGGCGTTTAAACCGGTAATGAGCCCATGCTAACTTAACACGGTGTAAAGATATCCAGGACCTAGATGACACCTCCTCATGATCCGGAAACGAACTGAATAAGATAATAGAAGTGCCATCTCATGAGAGCAGATTGCAAGTTTATATGTGGACGGTCCGCAAGGTAAAGCATTAAAAACTAGGAAAATTCAATGCTAAAGAAAAATAAAACAGCCAAGTACTTTATCGAGTCTTAAGCCAATAGGCAAGGTAAATAATAAAAACTTGACAAATAAGTCAATGAATTGTCAATGAAATGCTAGTACTCAGCATATCAAACATGAAAAAGGTCTATGACATAACTGTGTATGCAAAATAAGCTGCAACAGCCTCCAATAGGAAGTCACCGTCTTCATCCGAAAACAGTTCAGCCATCCAATTTAAAAGCGGAAAAGAACATACGTGCTCTCCCAGCACCGGATCCTCTATCACCATCAGAGGACAGCTCGGTGGGTTTTCAAGAAAGCTGTGTTCCAAGAAAGACTGTGCTGCCGCCAGTAAATTCCAGGGACCAAGTAGTCCATGCATCAATGCCACAGCCATAATCCTTTCGCCAGGACAAATCAACTCGTGAGTAATGATAGGAGTCATCAGCTGATTAAAGTCGACGTCAGGAGAAACCGGTCCGCAGAGACACAAATCAATGGCCCAATCGAAATCACAGGTCAGGCAGTGAAATACAGGCTGGACACAGGTGAAGTAGGAGAACCGAAAAGATAATCCATATGCCGTGCTTAATATCGCCAACGGCATTGTGCCATAATATTCTAGCATGCGATTGCGGAACAGTGTCAGCAGCTGCAGGGTCGGAGGTTGCATAGGAGGGACATCCATATTTAAAAATGTAAAAAAGCACAAGAGCGTCCGCTGGTAATGCAAGTAAAAATGCAATCCACGAACCAGAGTGGAGAAAATGGAATGAAAGGGAGCAGGGATGACTCCAAAGATTTTCTCAAATGAAGTCACGAGACCACTGGTAACAACTTTAAAAAAGTGTGCCAGGGATTTTGTGGAGGATGCGTTAAAGATAGTCGGAAACATGTTGCTGAAATTGAAAGGCAAACCTGTGTACGGGTGTTCGCTATGTGAAGTACGAAAGTTTCACGGGCCGAACTCAAGGCCACCTCTCTCTGAGACAAAAGAGCTCTTATTCTTGTCATGCCGTTGAAACGTGTCCCAAGGTGGGTATTTGTGGCCAGATTGAAAACTCCCTATGTTCATGTGTGGGAGGAAATAGAACATTTCTGCAGCAAATAACCCGTTCACTTACTGTTACGATAAAAGGAATACTTTTAATTAACTCAGAACAATCTTCATTATTGAGCATCAAATAACTACCATTTTCCAACAACTTGAACGTGGGGATGATAGCAGGAACTGGCGTGCCTTGCAACACGCAAGCCATATTTGGTCGGTGTTTGTTGCATGAATCGTGTAACTGTATGTGCCTACACATTAGTGAATGATCTGGCGTCTCAGTGCATTCCTCTCCATTCAGATAAACTTCTTGATCATCTTTGAAACATCTGTATGTGTATGGAAGCGACCAGACCTCATGAACAAAAGCACTACCTAAAGGTTCATAAAGACCTATTGGTATATATTTCATACAATTTGAAAACTTATATAAAGCAAAAGGCAGCGTTATTAAACCGTGGATAAGGCATGTTGCCAAAAAACCCGCAATCCTCTGCTGATGATGTCACTGAGCATGTCATGAATGATGTAATATGTGACATCATCAGTAGTGGATTATGGGTAATAGTATCTCTAGTTTACTCCCCTATAGCTGTCTTTCTTTTAACATAAGTGTGTGTTTCCTTCCCTTATACTTACTGTTTTTGGTTCGCTTCCAGTTCGCGTACCAGGGAGCGAACTAGGAAGCGAACTAAGAGAAATAGAGGTTGGCACAGTTCCAAATATTGTACCAATTTTTTAATAACGGGGAGGTAGTTCTGAAAAGAACTTTTTTTTTTATTTTTCTGAACATTTTTTTACTGTTTTTGAATTTTTCGGAACAGTTTTATATTTTTTGGGGTTTTTCTTGGAGGGGGCAATGAAAACGATTCATTGTAAAGGGCTCAACAGGAGCAACAAAACAAAAAAAAGAAGTATTTATTATTTTGGGCGTTTCGGACAAACTTGCATATGATAGTCAATAGCTCTGTTGATCAGAGTGATGCTTCTTTCTCCGTAGGAAATGAATCCATCGCAAAATACGCAGGTGTGTTTTACTTCACCAAATCTCATTTGTATATTTGGCACCATCTCCCTGCCCTCTGGTCCCGTTACTTCCGGTACAACAGATCTTCTGGCCATAATAGGGAGATTATCTAGGTCGTTCCGAAACTGTGCAGCACTGTAGTTGTTAGGATGCCACCTAGTCATATGGCGATGCATTGTGTAGTTTCCGAAACTGTATTTTTTGTCGGTCCCTCTGGACAGTCTATCTTGACATATAAGGCAAGTTACGTATCTTGCATTTACTTTTTTCTGACCTTTGGGAATTTTAAAAAATTGCCAAATGAAGTTTTCTTTCCGGTGAGACGTCTTGGGCTGCTCAGGCAAAAACTGCCTCTCTTCGTGCTCGTCCTCCTGTTCCTCTTCTTCTTCTTCTTGTTGAATTACAACTTGAGCAGGTGGTCCACTCTTCCTTGGATGTGGTGGAGGTGGTGGGGAAGCACCAGCTGAAGCTACTAAAGAAGCCATTGCTCAGTGATCACAAAGGGTCTTTCTCTCACAATGATGAAAGTCAGAGTGAGGAAAGAAGGAGGGATTTTCATCATTTGGGAAAAACAAGAGTTCTCAACCAATCAAAAGTGTTCATTTTAGATTATATGACCTAGTCTTACATCATTAGGAAACCAAAAGTGAAATGAACCAATGAAAAGTGTTATTACCAAGTCACATGACTTGCTGTGTTTACGTTAAGCGCTTTGCAGGGCCTCCCTGTTTGCTTCCAGAAACCTGCGCTTTGGCACTCGCTTCGCGTACCAGTTCGCTAACGTAGCACGTCATATGACGTATCAAGCGACAACGTGGAACGTCATGCGGACGGGAGGCGTCACGATGTTGTTTTCTAACGCGGCACTTGCGGTAAAGAAACGTTTACCGGCTCGCGGTCTATTTCGCGGCATCAAGGTCAGCTAACGGGAAGCTTCCCGATTCGCGAAGCGGGAACGAAGAAAAAAAAATATTTTAAAAAAAAATTATTCATAAACATATAAAATATATTTTTGGATTTAAAGAAGAATACATTTTACAGCTACAGATATTAGCTGTTAAAAAACCAATGAAATTCACAGAAAAAACCATAGGTTATAGACCATATATAGTTAGGAATTAGCATTTACAAAACCTTGAAAATTCACTGAAAAAACCATAGGTTATAGACCATATATAGTTAGGAAATAGCATTTAGAAAACCTTATTTTACTCACACAAAACCATTGAAATTCCATATATAGTTAGTTGCACTAACTATATATCGCGCACCTGCAATCCACTGCTGATGATGTCACATATTACATCATTCATGACATGGTCAGTGACATCACTGATGACATCACTGATGACATCTCAAATGACATCACTGATGACATCACTGATGACAACATCCAGTGACTGTATGCTTCTGTAAAGTTAAAATATGTCTTACATATTGAAGAATGAGTGGATGTATAAGTGTCTGGATGAAGGATTTAGTAGGTGCATGACTGACTGTATAAGTGAGTGATTAAATGTGTCTCACTGAGTGCATGGGTTAGTGACTAAACTGTTTTAAATTGTGCATCATTGTGTCTGTTGTTTTGTAATCTGATGCATGTGTTGATCATTAGCTATATGACTAACTATATGGGTTATTGATTAGTTGCCCAAGTATTTGTATGGGAGACTGAGTGTGTGTGTGGGTGTCTGGGAGGTGTATGACTCTGTGCATAGATGTGTGAGCAGTTGATTCACTAGATGTATGGGTTCAAAAGTGCATGTGGAAACATCTGTATGGGCGGTTGACTGTGTGCATGAGTGTATTGGTGAGTGAATGGATATCTCAGTGCTACATGTCAAAGTAAGTACATATGTAAAACACAGTACATGTGATAGTTGACATATATAAATAACTGTGCATAAGAGCCAGTGAATGTGTGAGTGGCTGTATGGATTATTGTGAACTTGTATCAGGGATTGTATAACAGAGTAAATATGTGTTATTATATGTTCCAATAAGTAAGGTGTGTATAACTATATAGTTGAGGAAATCGAGGTGTGATTGATTCTTTGCAAGACTGACTAGGTGTGTGAGTAACTCCATGGATGAGTGACAGTCTGTGAGTGTCTGTTTACACTGAGTGTATCTAAGGTTATATTAGAGTCTGAAGAGGTTCATTGTATCATCACATGAATGATGTCATCAGTGATGTGATCAGTAATGTCAAATGAGATGTCATCAGTGATGTCATCAGTGATGTCATTTGAGATGTCATCAGTGATGTCATCAGTGATGTCACTGACCATGTCATGAATGATGTAATATGTGACATCATCAGCAGTGGATTGCAGGTGCGCGATATATAGTTAGTGCAACTAACTATATATGGAATTTCAATGGTTTTGTGTGAGTAAAATAAGGTTTTCTAAATGCTATTTCCTAACTATATATGGTCTATAACCTATGGTTTTTTCAGTGAATTTTCAAGGTTTTGTAAATGCTAATTCCTAACTATATATGGTCTATAACCTATGGTTTTTTCTGTGAATATATATATGTATATATATATATATATATATTACCTACTGGCGGTCGCCAGTAGGTATATATAGTTAGGATTTTTTCCCTATGGGTTTTTTGAAAATTCTATGTCTAATAACTTTGGCGTTTGTGGACGGAATCGGCTGAAATTTTCAGGAAAATGGCACATTTTGTTTCTGAGCAGCCCTTGAAAATTTGGGGGGGGTTCGTCCAGTGGGGGCCGAGAAAAAAGGGGGGTCCCAAAACGTGTTTTTAACATTGAGTTTTCCATAGGGCGGTTGGCCTCACTTTTAGCCCGAACGGCTGAATGGATTTGCACGAAACTTGGCAAAATTGTAGGGACTGGTAGCCCGATGTGCCTTTTGTAGGTCTCAATATATGTGCTCCAGTGGATTTTGAGAAATTAACGTTTAAAAAAAGATATATATCTGTAACAGCGGACCGGTTAGCGCTCTGGTTCGCGGACTTTTCGCGCAACGGAGCTTTGTGAAGCGAAGCTGATTGGTTCTCCGGCGTCTGTCAACATTCCAAACAGTCCGTAGCGGCCGCCATCTTGTCTCTCGGTAGGATCGAGAGACAAGAGGAGGTCAAAACAAAGGGGGAAATAACTATAAGGGGGCATAGTAGATCCTCGCTGACCCCCTAGGTTTGATGTGGAGGTTTTAAAAGGGCCCCGCGGGGCAAAAAAAAACCAAAATAATAATAATCGAACGGCTGAATGGATTTGCACGAAACTTGGCAAAATATTAGGGACTGGTAGCCCGATGTGCCTTTGCTAGGTCTCAATATATGTGCTCCAGTGGATTTTGAGAAATTAACGTTGAAAAAAAGATATATATCTGTAACAGCGCTCCGCTTCGCGTACTTTTCGCGTTACGGAGCTTTGCGAAGCTGATTGGTTCTCCGGCGTCTGTCAACATTCCAAACAGTCCGTAGCGGCCGCCATCTTGTCCCTCGGTAGGATTGAGAGACAAGAGGAGGCCAAAGCGAAGGGGGAAATGACCATAAGGGGGCATAGTAGATCATTCCTGACCTCTTAGGTTTGATGTACCATTTTGCCAAGTTTGGTGTAATTCCGTTCAGCCATTCAGGCTGTAGACGTATGTAAATGTCCTATGGAAAATTGCATGGGGAAAACACATTTGAAAGTGTTGAAATTTAGAACCAATTAAAATGTTACTTTGGTTTTGTATTTGTGTGTGATGAAAGTTAATTGGTTATGTATATATGTCAAATGAGAGGAAACCACAGCCATTTTGTGATACTACTGTCTGAGGTACATTTGTGAGGAATTTTTGGTGGTGAATTTCTGGTGTTTGATTTACACAGTACTAACACTTCTGCTACTTTTAAAAAGGTGAGTTGTTAATTTGTAAGGGGAACTATGTTGTACACTTGAAGATAATTTGAAAAATGTTTTCTGTTATTTATTTGCAGTCCTTCTGTTATACTAAATACTTGATGAAGTTAGTTTTATATTATGTATTACTAAAAACGATAAATGAAAGTGATTATTTTTTTCTGCAATTTACAGCAAGCAATTTCAAAATAAAATGGCTCACAATGAAGAGACCGTGGCAATTTCTTTTGAATTGTCCACTACATTGATTGAAATTGAGAGCACCAATAATGAAATATTGTCACAAGGAGGACATGACTTGTATGATTCCATTAGATTGATTGAAATGGACAGCACCAAGAATGAAATATTGTCACAAGGAGATGACTTGAATGATTCCACTACATTGATTGAAATTGAGAGCACCAATAATGAAATATTGTCACAAGGAGGAGATGGCTTGTATGATTCCATTAGATTGATTGAAATGGACAGCACCAATAATGAAATATTGTCACAAGGAGGAGATGACTTGAATGATTCCACTACATTGATTGAAATTGAGAGCACCAATAATGAAATATTGTCACGAGGAGATGACTTGAATGATTCCACTACATTGATTGAAATGGACAGCACCAATAATGAAATATTGTCAGAAGGAGGAGATGACTTGAATGATTTTTTTGATCAATCTCTTGATGGCGAATTTATCGAGTGTTTGGAGACCATAGAGTTACAAGAATCATCATTGCAGACTTTTAATGAGGAGATTCCAGATGAGATGATTGAAGAGGAAATTACTGATGAGGACATGTTACTAGTTGTTTCAAATTTAGAAAATTCTGAAGAATAAATTTATATTTAGAAATCAAAAATTGTTTGAGACATTATTTATTTTTATTTTTAATTTATGAGGTTGTAGCGAAGTGATTGTAGTATAAAATGAGACTTATAGTATAGAGTGCAACATTTTTATGTTACATGGTAAGTTTACTCATATTTACTTCCCTTCTGCCACTATATTATCTCCAATGTGTATTTGACATGTCTTCTTCATCTCCGGCCTCCTTTCTCTCACTGTGTGTCTCCGATGCATCTTATCGCTGGTATTTTGTGTAATTACAGAAGAGAGTAAAATAAAATAGTTCGGAACGTGAAAAGGGGGCAAAGTAGAGTACTCCTCACCCCCTAGGCCTTTTTAGGCGGTCCCAAAAGGATCAGTTTCTGCTTTCCTGAGAGATTATGGTATGAGTTCCATATACCACAATAACTTGCATTACAACATGCAAGATATCTATCTCCTATTACCAACTTTTGGAGATATTCGCGCTAAGCGCGAATATCTCCAAAAAGTAACACCTGCCCTGAGCAGTTCTTAGCCATGTTATCCAATGGGAGGTGGATAACATGGCTAAGAGTATTAGCTCGGTAATGCATGAATATCGCTGACTTTTTAGCGATATTCATGCATTGCGGCCGTTTATTATCGCATTTGCGATAAACCTTGATAATAGTAAGGTTTATCTTCGATAATTTCTGACGATGCTTAGTGGTAAAAAATTGGTTGGTAAGCATCGTTAGCGATAAATATCGCTTAACTTTGGTAATATGCCCCAACGTCTGTTAACGTTCGATTCGAAGGAAATGAGGAAGTGTTGAAAAACATTGTCTGCGCCATCTTGCCTTTTTTGAAATGCCACACTTTTGTCGTGCACGGCAGCCATTTTAGATGTCTTGACCAGACCCACTCTCTGCACGCTGTCGATTCGTAGCATGGCTCCTCACCCTCGTAAGCATCTCCCCCAGGCACTGGTCACCACCGCTCTCTGTCTTATGCATGGGCAATAAACCTTCCCCCATCTGCGCTGCTCTTCCCTGAGAATCACACTCTGTGCCCGCCCGACACCTCCCTTTCGCCCTATTCACTACCGCACCCTCTGACACTCCTCTTCCTCTGTGTCCGAATGTCCAGGCCGGTCCTAGGCTATCAGCTAGCCCTGCAGATGTAGTTTATGGCCCCAGCTGTAAAGAATCACCCCTCTTCAAAGGAGTTATAGTAGATCAAGGCCCACACCCGATGTGATCCGTCACAGCACACGCGTTCCTACTATCTGAAAACCATCCTGTATTGTGATTGGGGAGGGGACCGAGCCTGAAGCGGAAGATTCCAGGAATGACTCTTTGTACATCAAAGTTTTTACAATTATGTGTCACATTAAAAATATATAGCACTCCAACAAAGTAGTAGGAATATAAAACTTTAATAACATATAAATATATACAACAAAACAAAAACAGTAAAAACATTTAAACAACGAAGAGACCGTGGCAATTTCTTTTTAATTATCCAATAGATTTATTGAAATTGACAGCACCAATAATGAAATATTCTTGTCAGTAGCGGTCTGTTGTGCGAATAGTTCCAAGGCAGCAGAACGCGCTGAAATCTAGATGGCACGAAAGTGATGTCTAGTAAGTTGCCGCCCAGCAAAAAACGGCGTGGGGCGCCGCGGGGGTGAGTGAGTCCAGTAGGCACCACAGCTATTCTTACCGGCATTGCAGAATTACTGCTGGGGACAATGCCTGTGCTGTAGCAGGGTCACAGCAGAAACAAAAAGGATTCTGTTGAAGATGTTGTTGGTTTTCAATTTGAAAACAGTTCTGGTGTCAACTGCTATGCTAATGTAGTGGTTAATGTTTTGTTTTCTCTAGAAAATGTAAAAGAGGGGGAGGCAGTCCAAAGTTCCGTTAAAAGGGCAAAGGAAAGGATCGGTGGTTTGAACTATCAGTCAAAAAGGGGAGGGGGTGCAATAATTTTTCCTACCGGGTCACACTGTGCTTTCACCGGAAGTAAGGTCTGCAGGATTGTAGTAATTCAAAGTGAGGCTGGCGCCAGCATGGGAGCGCCGACGTCCCGCGGATACAGTTTCGTCACTCCACGGGCGATCATGGCAGTCATTCCCCATCGGGGGTCGGAGACTCCCGCGGCTCCTCTAGAATCTTCAAGGTCGTGGAGGACTACGGTGGTGGAGTCAACCAGTGACCGGGCCATTTCTTTATGTTGGGCCCGCTCTTGCCAGGTCGACCGCCATTTTGAGAGTTCGGCAGCTACCGGCGATCGCGGGGTCACATGAGCGGACGGGCTCCACCCTGCCGGGCGAGACGTTGCAGCATGGCCACAGTGGAAGAACCGTTATCTAGGTCGTTCCGAAACTGTGCAGCACTGTAGTTGTTAGGATGCCACCGCCTGGAGCGCTGAGGGTGCAGCTGGGAAGCCTCCACCTGGGGAGGCGGGAGAGGCCTGTTCGCACCGTCTCTCCCTCCCAGTGCACCCCACGGCGTCTCGCTTGAGATTTGTTATGGCCGGACCAGGCGATGAGGACGAGGGGGGGGTCGGAGGCATGTGCAAGACATCCCCCTCCAGTGTTGTCGCAGCCATTATAAAAGAAAGAAGTGTCCCGTCCGTCTTCGGGCCGGGCTTCCGGTGGATGTCGGCCGGACGCCCCTGGCTCTGGCCCCATGAACGGGTTTCTTGGTTTATCGGCTGCAGCCGGATCCCGTCGGCCTCGGCCCCCCGACCGTTGGTGGTCGGACCGGAAGAGCATGTGGCGGGACTACCTGCAACTCTCAAGGGCCACCGCGGCCGGACTGGGAGAGAGAGGGGAGGGTCGAGGAGACATTCCCCCCCCCTGCAACTGTTCAGCGTTGTAAAGGCAATCCCCTGGCCGGGTCCCGCTGGGCTCGGCCTCTCCTCCGGCTACACCCTACGTTAGGATCTCCTGGCCGAGGCGTGGCAGCAGGACCTGCCTTATATGGGCTGCTCCCGGCTGGGCGTAGCCGGAACCCTGCCCCACCTTGGAAGTTTCCAGAGTGGGGGTGGATGTTCTACTGACTTGCATTTTCCCTAGTCTATCGATTTTTTTGGCGTGGCAGGCGGTGGGACAGCGAGGGGTGATTTGGTTTCTCTTACTGTTTTTCTGGTCTCTCACCACTGGCATATTTTAACGTTTTCTTGTTTCTAGGACATTAATAGGTTTTATCATTACGTTATGTTATCGTTTCTTTGTTCGTTGTTTAATAAAAGTTCATGTTCATCAGTGGCCTACTGATTTTCGTTTTCCTATTTTTTTCTTTCCAGGTTGTTTCATGGTAAAGTTTCTGTTAACAGGATACAGTGATCACTTCGTTATTATTGCATATGTCCTTTTCACTAGGGGTGCTCTCTGGTCGGGCCAGATGACGTATCTCTAGTAAATGGTCCGGGTGAAAAAGGTGCATCAATCAGTGGGGAGTAGATAGGCATGACAGATTACAACGGGGGAGAACGGTCCGCATTACGTACCCTTTCACTACTTGCAAAGATTTTCCTACGTTTATTTGCAAACAGGGAATACCTCCAAAAAGAACTAATTCCCAAACAGTCAATGTTCGGACAATCAATCAATCAATGAGGAATGAAATAGGTACGACGTGTTAAAGGCTTGCGTTACCTACCCTTCACTATCTGCAAAGGGAGATAGAATATTCCTATTCTTCCTCGTTTGCAGGTAGAGAAGATCGTTAAGAGAATTAACTTCGAACAATTCAATGCTCGATTGAAACAATCAACAAGGGGTACTGTGAACACAAATGAACGCCGCTTATATACATACGCATTGCTATTTTCAACAGGTTGTTCCTAATGTTTCTATTTTAGCGAGGTCAAAAGAGATCCCATTAGTGGCCTACTGATTTTGCTCGATTCCTTTTGTTTTTTTACACGATTTTTCGCTATCTGCAAAGACTAAACAGAGTATTGCGACTCTGTGCTTGTTTGTAAATAGAGAATGAACCAAAGAGAACAATCAATCAAATGGAGAGAGAAGCAGGCACGACGGATTACAAAGGGGGAAAGGGCTGCGTTAACTACCCTTCACTATCTGCAAAGCGAGAGTACTCCTAATAGAAATGAGGGGTGGGGGGCAGCAATCAAAGCAGATCAGTGTGCATAAACACGAAAAAAAAAATTCTTACCACGTACTTGACATTCGACAGCTTATGATATTTGCTATTAAAAAACCATTGAAATTCACTGAAAAAACCATAGGTTATAGACCATATATAGTTAGGAATTAGCATTTACAAAACCTTGAAAATTCACTGAAAAAACCATAGGTTATAGACCATATATAGTTAGGAATTAGCATTTAAAAAACCTTATTTTACTCACACAAAACCATTGAAATTCCATATATAGTTAGTTGCACTAACTATATATTGCGCACCCGCAATCCACTGCTGATGATGTCACATATTACATCATTCATGACATGGTCAGTGACATCACTGATGACATCACTGATGACATCTCAAATGACATCACTGATGACATCACTGATGACAACATCCAGTGACTATGTTTCTGTAAAGTTAAAATATGTCTTACATATTGAAGAATGAGTGGATGTATAAGTGTCTGGACGAAGGATTTAGTAGGTGCATGACTGAATGTATGAGTGAGTGATTAAATGTGTCTCACTGAGTGCATGGGTTAGTGACTAAACTGTCTTAATTTGTGCATCATTATGTCTGTTGTTCTGTAAACTGCTGCATGTGTTGATCAGTAGCTATATGAGTAACTATATGGGTTATTGATTGATTGCCCAAGTATTTGCATGGGAGACTGAGTGTGTGTGTGGCTGGATGGGAGGTGTGTGACTCTGTACAGATCAATGTGTACTTGTATCAATGATTGTATAAGAGAGTAAGTATGTGTTAGTATATGGTTGAAAACGTAAGGTGCTCTATGTTTAACTGTATAGAGTAGAAAATGGAAGTGTGATTGATTCTTTACAGGACTGACTAGGTGTGTGAGTAACTCCATGGATGAGTGGCAGAGTGTGAGTGTCTGTATAGGTGTATGAGTGCATATGATTGTGTTGTAAACATGAGTGATTGTATGTATGAATGATTGTATGGGTGAATGAGTGAATGTGTGTGTAGACGTAGGAATCAGTGAGTACGTATGTAGTAACTAGTATTGGTGTGTCAATGGTTTCAAAAATTATACTCTGTTTTTAACACTGGGTGAAACAGAGGTTATATTAAAATGTGAGGAGATGCATTGTATTGTCACATGAATGATATCATCAGTGATGTGATCATTGATGTCAAGTGAGATGTCATCAGTGATGTCATTTGAGATGTCATCAGTGATGTCATCAGTGATGTCACTGACCATGTCATGAATGATGTAATATGTGACATCATCAGCAGTGGATTGCGGGTGCGCAATATATAGTTAGTGCAACTAACTATATATGGAATTTCAATGGTTTTGTGTGAGTAAAATAAGGTTTTTTAAATGCTAATTCCTAACTATATATGGTCTATAACCTATGGTTTTTTCAGTGAATATATATATATATATATATATATATATATATAGATAGATATATATAGATATATATATATATCAAGTTTCACAAAGCACCCAAAGCGAGGCGCACTCCCAGACAGCTCGCTCCAGGTAGGAGAGAAATCAAGTGCAACCTGTGCCAGCAGAGCCTGACGCGTTTCGGGCTACGCCCTTCCTCAAAGGCTCTCTGCTGCTGAATCACTGCAACCATGGAGATAACCGGTATTTCACCCTGTATTTATTCACAATCAAATTCAGGTGAGTAATATTATAACAAAGTGCATTCTGGGACCGGTAGTCTCAAATAATACCCCAGTGGGCTGGAAGGCAGTAAATTCAGTAAAAACCCCAACTTCATCAAGGGTGCACCATTCCATTGCCTCTCCGTTCAAAATATGAGCCAGACTGTTCCATACCGCTGATGTTCGCACCAGCAATGGAGCCGCTCGATAATGCGGCGGTGCCCCTCCCGGCCGGGTCGGCCGTTCAATATCAATTGTCACAAAGCACCCAAAGCGAGACGCACTCCCAGACAGCTCGCTCCAGGTAGGAGTGAAATCAAGTGCAACCTGCACCAGCAGAGCCTGATGCGTTTCGGGCTACGCCCTTCCTCAAAGGCTCTCTGCTGCTGAATCACTGCCACCATGGAGACAACCGGTATTTCACCCTGTATTTATTCACAATCAAACTCAGGTGAGTAATATTATAACAAAGTGCATACAGGGACCGGTAGTCTCAAATAATATATATTTATATATGGGGAGCATCCTTTACAACGCAACTTTTACTCCGCACTACCATTACGACGCAGCTATTACAATGCAAGTCATTACAACGACTTGCGCTGGAGGGCGCTGGAGGATAGGGAATAGTTTAATTTTCTATCCAACACCTTCCCTACTATCCACGGGGACTGGAGTCGGAATAGAAAATTAAACTATTCCACTATCCAGCGCCCCCCAATGCAAGTCGTTGTAACGACTTGCGTTGTAAAAACTGTGTTGTAATGGCATGCGGAGTAAAAGCATGCGTTGTGATGTCATACATCCATATATATATCACAGTATTTCATCCAAAAGCAATCCAATCCAGTCGGAAAGATGAATTTTGCTGACCCAAAAAGTCCTTTCTGTCAATAAGTTTTTTAAGGAACACCCTGCATCGCCGCCATGACGCGTTTCAGCCCCACCTGGGCCTTGATCACATGATGCGTTGCGTAAGAGAAAATACCTTTTTAAAGTGCAAGTGCAAATTAAAACCAAAGTCAGCTGATCTGTACATTAATAGATAGCGAAGACAGACTATCATACTATACACATATACTTAAATGCGACAGACTGTGGTATAACTTACTGGATAAATGCAATTCTAATTAATTTGCAAAACGGATCTGGATCAAATACAAATAAATATATATAAATATGTATATATATAAAAGTATGTAAAAACATTCATTAAATAAACCATATGAATAAATCATTTATTTCATACAGTAACAGACGCCATCTAATAAAGGGCAGTCAAATTAATGGATATATTTCTATAAAAAATCATGAGTACAAAATTTTAAATGTAAACATGCTTACAAAAATTTCCCTGTAAGATACAAAAATAATACTAAGTATCTAATTATGTTCATCCACCAGGTCCTGAATACACAGTCATGTTGTGCAAAAAGAAAGCATAAAGTACAAAAATTAAAATGCTGTCTAATACAGAAGGTGAATGTTAATTCATCCTAAAAAAACTAGAGCCCCAGTGGGCAGTACAGACATCATTAGCTGTTGATCTATTCAAGAAAAGCCAAACTCATACTATCAACTCTTAACCATCCGGAAAAGAGAATAGTAAATATAAAAAAAATGTGCATAAAAGTGAAAGTGAAACAAACCCCAAAGATAAAAATAATTATGGCACGCATGATTGTTTAGAAACCATGCTCTGGATAAGATGCTGCGGGTGGTGACTGGAAGCATGCAGCAGTGAATTGCCTGCTGTGGGCTTTCGATGTAACTTAGTGGAAATTGCATTATTTTCAATAAATACTTCCACATCAAGAAATACCACACTTTCCTTGCTCATATATGCTGTAAATTCAAGGTGAAGATGATTATTGTTTAGTTGATCAACAAAACTTTTAGCAGAGGTTTCCGAACCCTTCCAGATGAAAAAAAGGTCGTCAATATACCTTAGCCATAGGGGTACATGTTTTTCTACAATGTCCTTGAGTTGCCCCCTGAGGACCTGCTCCTCCCACAGTCCCATATGCAAACAAGCATAGCTGGGGAAGAAGCAGGCCCCCATCGCAACACCCCTAATCTGCTAGTAGATGTTGTTGTTAAAGGTGATAAAATTCTGCTCTAAACAAGTCTTAAACATACTAATGAGCATTTTATTGTGCATAGTCAAATATGCTGGTCTGTGATTCAAAAAGTGTTGTACTGCTTTAATACCGTCAATATGGCCAATAGAGGTGTATAATGATGTGAAATCCATAGTGATGAGGACAAAAGCATCATTCCATTGAATGTCCTGAATTTTCCTCAAAAAATCTGCAGTATCTTGGAGGCCTGAGGGTAAACTGGTGACCCATTCCTGCAGAAAATAATCTATATATTTAGATGTATTCTCCATGATACTTCATAGTGCAGAAATAATGGGCCTCCCTGGGGGTTTTATATCATTCTTATGTATTTTAGGTAGAAAATACAATGATGGAATTACCGGATGTTCATTTTTTAAGAAACGGTATTCATCCTCACAAATTAACCCCCCACTTTTCCAGGCAATCAATTTGCTATAATAATCATTCCATGAAGACTTTACAATATGCAAATTACTTTGTTTATGCCAAGAAGGGTTACTCAATTGGAGGTTAGCTTCCTCCATATACAATGACCAAGGCCACAAAACAATATTGCCCAACTTGTCCGATTGCCTTACAATAACTTCATCATTACACTGGAGTTTTTTCATAAATTGAACATAACTTGGTTGTTGGTAAGGAGGTTCATGACCTGCAAAGTTCATAGATTTATATAGTTCCTTGAGATCTGAGGTGACATGCTCGTGGAAAAGATCAAGGTTATCATGGAGCATGATCGGTTGAAACACTGACTTGGGTTTAAACGGTGTTTTGATTGTGCCAGTTATGTTCACATTCTCCATTCCTAATTCGCTTATGGGAGCAGTTTGTTCCTCCTGTAGCGACTGAAGATCATGGAACAGATTAACATCCCTAGCTACAAATAAAGGCGGACTGGACAGAGCTTCAGGAACTTTGTCCGGGGTTTTCTTTTCCCTTAATTTGTGACATTTTCTCAGTTTGAGCTTCCAGATAAATCTGTACACATCCATTCTCGTTTCCGAGTAATTAAAGCTGCTTACTGGACTGTAAGATAATCCAAGTGCAAGAATCTGTGATTCCGCTTTAGACAGGGTAATATATTTTTTAAAACAAGCCAGTAGGTAGTTATAGTTAGGACCTAGTTTCCATAGGAAATCCGCAACATTCTATTTTGAATAACTTTGGCGCCGATTGACGAATCTTCGCGAAATTCTTCAAGAAGATGGGGCACTCCGCTCCTATCCTGAAAGATTCGGGGTGATTCATCAAGCGGGGGCCGAGATAAAAGGGGGTGCCAAAACATGTTTTCCCCCATGCAATTTTCCATAGGACATTTAGCCGCGGCTACAGTCCGAACTGCTGAACAGAATTAAACCAAATTTGGCAAAAAGGTAGAGTTTGGTTCACAGTTCATGCTTTTTTTGTTAAATGGTGTAAATCCATGCAGTAGTTCCTGAGAAAATCAAAAGTAAAATCATAGATATATCTATGGGCGCGTAGGGTACGCGTATCCTCCGATGATCATGCGCGTACCCTTACGAGCATGAGCTGCATGCTAATTGGCTGTCAACTGTCTGTCTACACTCCAAACCAGGAAGTGTTGGCAGCCATCTTGTGTCTCTGTAGATCCGAGGCACAAGAAAACTGAAAAAAAAGGTGCACAAAAGACGCAAAGGGGGCAGGGTAGAAACACCCTGACCCCCTAGGCCTGCTTAGGGGGTCCAACAAGGACCCCAAGGCCAAAAAAAAAATGTTATTTTTTTTAAATCGCGGGATGCCCGTAGGATACGCGTATCCCAGGGGGAAAAAAACGAAGCCTGCTTTATTTGCAATTAGCCCCTGGGGGGCCAAATCCCGGGGGCAATGTAGTTAATTATAATGGGGCCCAGAGGGGACCCCCCGCCCCGGGGACTGCCACTCCCGGAGCTTTAACAATATGTATGGGGGGCTCATGGCCCCCCGCATCCCCGGGGACCGCCACCCCTGGGGCTTCTTTTTTTTTAAATAAAATAAAAAAACCTGTGTGGGGGGCCACTACATTTTTAAATTGGGGGGTCCCCCCTGCCCTGGGGAACACAACCGTATTCCGAAGGGATGAAGGAAGAGTATAAAACTTGTATCTCTAACTACAAGCTAGCTCTCTTTGAAGCTAAAAAGGAATACTTCTCCCTGCAAATAACCAGGGCGGAATCAAATTCTGAAGAACTGTTTAAAGCGATTTGTAAACTAGCTAAACCCATTAACCCTAAAAGAACAGGGCGAATTAGAGTTCTGCAATAAAATGGCGGATTACTTTAAAACTAAAGTTGAAACTATCTTCACCTCCCTGGTGGGTCAGATCAATGGAAAACAGATTGATTCAAGTCTTATGGCCTTAGGCTGCCCAATTACCACCGAAGGCTCTCTGGATGTTTTTTTACCCCCATTGAGAATATTGATTTGATCAAACTGCTGCACACCATAAAATCCGGTGCTCCCAGTGATCCCTGTCCCGCCAGAATTGTTAAGTTAATCCCAGAAATTATTGGAGAAGTACTGAGCCCCCTATTAAACTCAGTTTTTCAGACCGGAATTTTTCCTAGAGATTGGAAAAAGGCCTCCGTGCTCCCTTTACTGAAGAAGCAAGCTTTGGACCCCAAGGACTCGAATAATTATCACCCGATTTCCAGACTTCCTTTGCCAGCTAAAGCACTGGAGAAAGAAATGAATAGCCAACTCAGTACCTTCATTCTGGCTAACAACTCCTTCGACCCCTCGCAGTTTGGGTTCAGAGCCTTTCACAGTACAGAGATGGTGCTAAAAAAATCTACAGGGGAAATGAGAGAGGCCGTGGATAGGGGAGGAAATGCCATCTTAATCCTCCTGGAACTATCTGCGGCCTTCGATGCAGTCCACCATGGGGTCCTGCTGAACCGGCTCTCGGACATTGGAGGCAAGAGTTTAGCATGGAAATTGCTTCACTCCTTTCTGGCTGATAGGTCCCAGACGGTGGACCTAGATGGGAATGCCTCTGACCCCTTCTCGCTCCCTTGTGGGGTGCCACAGGGCTCGTCTTTGAGCACCAAGCTTTTTAATATCTATGTGGCCCCCCTCGCCAATATCATCAGGTTATTTGGGTTCCAGCTCACCTCCTATGCTGATGACACACAGATTGTGTTGTCGCTAACGGAGGGAGCGGAAAGAGAAGCAGGGGACAGGTTTCAGAAATGTATGAGCTCCATTTCCATCTGGATGTCATCTAATTGCCTAAAGCTCAATTCAGCAAAAACAGAGGTGATACAGTTTGGCAACAATCCCCGGGTAGGGGCTCTGGACTGGTGGCTGGAAGAGCTGGGTTCCTGCCCAATACCCTCTAGGAAAGCCATGAATCCGGGATTCTTGGTGGATGACAAACTCACCATGGGGGACCAAGTGAACCAGGTGACCTCAGCCTGCTTCAAGGTCCTCAGAATAATTAAAACATAAGCAACATAAGGACGGTTGTTATGGCTCTGATTTTGTCCCATCTGGACTATTGCAACAGCCTGTATCTTAATGTACAGAAACAACACATGTACAAGTTGCAATTGGTCAAGAATGCGGCATTCAGATTGCTGTCGAAACTTCTAGGTTTGCTTTGGTCAGAGGAGAGCTGAGGAAACTACACTGGCTCCCAATCCAACTCAGATCACGGTTTAAGGCCCTTTGTGTGGTCTTTAAAGCAGTGAATGGTATTGGCCCGGAGTTTCTTAAGCATAGACTCATATGGTATGGTCCCAGCAGAACTCTGCATATCTCTGGCTCTAAATTAGTTCAAACATCCATGTTTAAAAAACTAATGGAGGAGGCCGAAGTTTCTTCCACTGTGCCTTCCACTGTGCCTCTAAAGCATGGAGCGAACGTCCGTTCCAACTAAGAAATGCTCCAGATCTTATCTCCATTTGCAAGGGTTTGAAAACTTGTTTTTTCTCTCAAAACCAGCTCACCATTTCCCTGGCGCCAGGACACCTCAGAGTAGCTGTGCGCTTTATAAGTACAAATAACATAACATAACATAACACCCCCGGGGCTTTTAAATGTTGGGAGGTGGGCCGCGTGGCCCCCCTCCTGAAGCCTTGTGGTGGCCCCTGGGACCGCCACCCCCCAGGGCCGGCTCCTGCAGTGTCCCGGGGTGCCCACCCCGGGACACTGTAGTTTGCTATGGTAGGGCGGGAGCCGTACCATAGAAAACTGCTTTGGTTTTTGGAAGAGAGAGCAGGAAACCTGCTCTCTCTTCCAAAAACCAAAGACTATTGCTTTTCTACATGGGGAGCAGCATGTTAGCTGCTCCCCATGTAGAAAAGCAATTCCGGCTCCTGCAGGAGGCGGGGAGCTGGCAGGGACCGTGGGGGATTGGGGACCTCCCCACGGTCCCCAACAAAAGGCCAAGCCCCAGGGGATGGAGCCCCTGGGGCCATAGGTGGCCCCCCTCCCCATTAAGAAAAAAAAAACAATGGCCGGCCCTGGGGATGGGGTCCCCGGGGCCAGAAGTGGCCTGGGAGGGAGGCCACGTGCCCCCCTCCACAACAAATGTTTTTTAAAAAACGAGGCAGAGCCCCGGGGATGGGGTCCCCGGGGCTAAAAGAAGCCTCAGGAGGGGGGCATGCAGCCCCCTTCCCATTTTTTTAATAAAAAATTAAATAAAATTAGGGGCAAGCCCTGGGGGATGGGGTCCCCAGGGTAAAAAAAATTGAAAAAGAAGGGGGGCTACACAGCCCCCTTCTTAAAAAAAAAAGAAAACACCGGCATCGCGCCGGAGGCCACGCCCCCTTCATGCAGCACTGTGCAAACTCGCCCCCAGGCGCGTTTGCAGAAGGGGAATGAATTCACATTGAATACTGGGGGTTCCTGGGGGCCAACTAGCCCACCAGGAACCTCCAGTATGCGCAAGGGGACTGCGTTGCAGAGTGGTGTTCTGAGGCCACGCCCCTTTTTACACCTCTCTGCAACACAGCTCTATGGTGCTTACTAGAGGTAGCTGGTGGGCTCGTTGCGCCCCAGGCACCCTCTGAATTCAAGGGGAGTTAATCCCACAACTTAAAATGTGCCACGGGTCGTGTTTGCACAGTGGTGAAGGGAGGGGGCGGGACCTGAGTTCACATGTGTGCAAACACACCCTGTGGCATGGTTTAAGTTGGGGAATTAATTGCCTTGTCAATCCTGAGGTTCTCTGGCGGCCAAGTAGCCCACCAGGTACCTCCATTAAGCGCCACGGAGCTGCGTTGCAGAGTGTTGTAAAAAGGGGCGTGACCTCTGAACGCCTCTCTGCAACGCAGCCCCCTGGTGAATACTGGAGGTACCTGGTGGGCTAGTTGGCCCCCAGGGACCCTCAGGATTGAGGAAGAATTAATTCCCCAACTTAAAACACGCCACAGGGCTTGTTTGCAGACATGTCACTTCAGGCCATGCCCCTTTGCTTCACCAATTTGCAAACGCGCCCGTGGCGTGTTTTAAGTTGGGGAATTCATTTTCTTTCAATACTGATGGTCCCTGAGGGCCAAATAGCCTAGTACTGATCCTGAAAAGTAAATCTAACCGTACTTACAGTAACTTGAATGTCCTTCTATAGGCTAACATTGACTGGTTTCACTTGGAAATTCTTCTAAGTGTGGAGTTTTGGAACTTCAAAATATTCTTCTAAAATCAGCCGAACTACGAATTCCGAATTACTCACCTGTTATCAGGAGAGACATCAGTACTGCATCTTTCAGCCCAATACTGATCCTGAAAAGTAATTCTAACGGTACTTACAGTAACTTGTATTTCCTTCCATAGGATATCATTGCCTGCTTTATAAAATATATATAAATTAAAAAATATATAAAATAAAAAAACAAATATTACAATTTCAATATTTTTAAAAAAAATTTCTTCAATTGATATTAAAAATATGTAATGTAATTTAAAAAATAAAATATCTAAAAATAAATAGTTTAAAACAATGTAGTGAAGCAGTATAAAAAAATATAACAATTAATACATTTAAAAATTGGCAATTACAAACCTATGAAATTCACAAAAAAAACATAAGTTTTAGGCACATTATAGTTAGGAATCAGCATTTAAAAAACCTTTGAAATTCACTGAAAAAAACATAGGTTTCACAGACGTTATAGTTAGTAATTAGCATTTAAAAAACCTTAGAAATTCACTGAAATAACCACAGGTTTCACAAATGTTATGGTTAGCTGGACATTTCACTCATACAAAACCATTGAAATTCCCTCGTTATAGTTAATTCAGCTAACTATAATTCGCGCACCCGCAATGCACTGCTGATGACATCACATATTACATCACTCATGACATGGTCATGACATCACTGATGACATCACTGATGACATCTCAAATGACATAACTGATGACATCATCCTTGTGAAAGAGTGGCAGACCGCCTCTCACCGTAATATAACCTTTGATACACACATTCAAAAATAGAAACAAAAAATGTTCAAAAAAATGGAGATACCAATACGTTACAACAACCTATTCAGTAATTCCAACATCTACATACACATCCACTCATTCACCAACAGTTCTATATAGTCACTCATACATGTACTCACTCATAGTATGTACTCATACACCTATACATCCTGTTACACACCGCCACTCATCCATAAAGTTACTCACACACATACTCACACATGCAAATAAACTATCAAACATCCATTTACTTGCATATACAGCTATACACACACCGCTACACTTACTTTTACAGAAACGTACACATACTTACTCTCTTAAACAATCACTTATAGAAACACATAATTATTTATACAGGAACTCTTCCAATCTCTCACTCTCACATATACTCACTTATATACATCAATACTCACATATACTAGATTAAAACATATGTAGTTACTTCATAAAGATACTATTGAGACAGGCATTCACTCACTAACACACCCAAACACACACACATCCACCCAAACAGTCCTGCACACATGCTGTTTTCAAAACACATACAGTGAGTCACTCATTCATGCATCTATGCACTAAGTAATACCCCCCACCAAACCATACAGACACTCATACTGATACTCAAAAAACAACTAATAATCCATATACACACTCATGTAGCTACTCACCAACCCATGCAGCCACTTATACACAAAGTGAGGCACTGATACAGATATTTACATATTTAAACATTACTCGCTAATACCTGTATTCACTAAAATACACTTAATAAGTCAGTTATATCATCAATTTTACAAAGAAAAACATCCATTTAGACAGTTATTTACCCATTTATTCTTCCATTGACCTTTAGATATACATATATAAAAAATATTTAATTTTCAGAAAGACACACATTCACTGGATGATTTCATCAGTGATGTCATCCGAGATGTCATTTGGGATGTCATGAGTGATATCATGAGTGATGTCACTGACCATGTCAGGAGTGATGTAATATGTGACGTCATCAGCAGTGCATTACCGACACGCGAATCGCCCACTCACACATCTAAGCAAGAGTCATACACACCCCACCCACACAAACACTCAGGCACCCATACAGATACTCAGATAACCAATCAATAACCGATATAGACACTCATGTAGCTATTCGAAAAACCCATGCAGCCACTTACACACCAACAGACAGACGGATACAGACATTCACACAGTTTAGTCACTAACCCATGCATTCAGTAAGATACGTGTAATCTCTCACTTATAGAGTCAGGTACGCACCTACTAAAGCATCCATTCAGACACTTATACACCCACTCATTCTTCAATACGCCTTTCCCTATATATATTAAACATATTTAAACTTTACAGAAACACACAGTCACTGGATGATGTCATCAGTGATGTCATTTGAGATGTCATCAGTGATGTCACTGACCATGTCATGAGTGATGTAATATGTGACGTCATCAGCAGTGCGTTGCGGGGGCATTACTTTCAGGCCTTATATAGTTAGGGATTAGCATCTAAAAACCTTGCAAATTCACTGAAAAAACCATAGGTTTCAGGCCTTATATAGTTAGGAATTAGCATTTAAAAAACCTTGCAAATTCACTGAAAAAACCATAGGTTTCAAGCCTTATATAGTTAGGAATTAGCATTTAAAAATATATGTGATGTCATCAGTGATGTCATTTGAGATGTCATCAGTGATGTCACTGACCATGTCATGAATGATGTAATATGTGACATCATCAGCAGTGGATTGCGGGTGCGCGAAATATAGTTAGTACAACTAACTATATAGGAGCAATTTCAATGGTTTTGTATGAGTGAAATGTCCAGGTAACTATAACACCGCCAAAACTTATAGTTTTTTTAGTGAATTTTAAAGGTTTTTTAAATGCTAATTCCTAACTATATAAGGCCTGACACCTATGGATTTTTCAGTGAATTTGCAAGGTTTTTTAAATGCTAATTCCTAACTATATAAGGCCTGAAACCTATGTTTTTTTCAGTGAATTTCAAAGGTTTTTTAAATGCTAATTTCTAACTATATAAGACCTGAAAGCCCACCAGGAATCTCCAGTATGCGCCAGGGGACTGCATTGCAGAGAGGTGTAATGAAGCCACGCCTCTTTTTACACCTCTCTGCAACGCAGCCCCCGGGCGTGTTTGCAGAGGGGGAACTAATTCCCCTTGCATACTGGGGGTCCCTGGGGGCCAACTAGCCCACCTTGAACCTGCAGTATGCGCCTGGGAGCTGCATTGCGGAGAGGTGTAATGAGGCCACACCCTTTTTTACACCTCTAGGCAACGCAGCCCCCGTGCATGTTTGAAGAGAGGGAGCTAATTCCCCTTGCATACTGGGGGCCCCTGAGGGCCAACTAGCCCACCTGGAACCTCCAGGAGGCGCCAGGGGGCTGCATTGCAGAGGTGTAATGAGGCTATGCCCCTTGTTACACCTCTTTGCAACGCAGCCCCCTGGCGCGTTTGCAGAGGGGGAACTAATTCCCCTTGCATACTTGGGGTCCCTGGGGGCCAACTAGCCCACCAAGAGCCTCCAGTATGCGCCAGGGGGCTGCATTGCAGAGAGGTGTAATGAGGTGACACCCTTTTTTACACCTCTCTGCAATGCAGCCCCCTGGTGCGTTTGCAGAGGGGGAACTAATTCCCCTTGCATACTGGGGGTCCCTGTGGGCCAACTAGCCCACCAGGAGCCTCCAGTATGCGCCAGGGGGCTGCACTGCAGAGAGGTGTAATGAGGCCACACCCTTTTTTATACCTCTCTGCAATGCAGCCCCCGTGCATGTTTGAAGAGGGGGAACTAATTCCCCTTGCATACTGGGGGTCCCTGGGGGCCAACTAGCCCACCTGGAACCTCCAGTATGCGCCAGGGGGCTGCATTGCACAGAGGTGTAATGAGGCTATGCCCCTTTTTACACCTCTCTGCAACGCAGCCCACTGGCGCATATGCAGAGGGGGGACTAATTCCCCTTGCATACTGGGGGTCCCTGGGTCATATCTGCCCAAACGCCGATATTCCGAACAATTAAAAATTACTTTTCTTGGGAAACATTTGGATTTGGATTATCATGTCCTATACTTTGGAATTTTTGAAAGACTGACTTTGAGGATGCTATAAATTACTCAAGTCTGCCCAAATTGTGCGGGTAAAATTGATACCTAGTCACTTTGAATAAGAATGTACTTACGTCTCGTCTAACATTTGGAAGAAATATCTAGTTATATGACAACAGGATACCGACATAACTTGAAGGAAATAAGAATGCCCTGAAGAAGTTCTGTTGTACAGAACGAAACGCGTCGGCTGGCTGTGGTACATAAACTTAAGGAAAATAAAAGCATTTGAATATACACCAAGATTCAGCGCTTCAATAAGTGATATGATTTGATTGGACTTATTGTGCAAGTGATGCTGTGCAAAACTTTGGAATATTCTCCACTACTCTCTACTACTTACTCTCTACTACTCCACTACTCTCTAATACTCACTCTCTACTACTCATTCTCTACTACTCTACTACTCTCTCTCTACTACTCACTCCCTACTACTCACTATCTACTACTCTCTACTACTCACTCTGTACTACTCTCTATTCTCTACTACTCACTCTCTACTACTCTCTCTCTACTACTCACTCTTTACTGCTCACTCTCTACTACTCTCTACTACTCAATCTCTACTTCTCACTCTCTACTACTCTCTACTGCTCACTCTCTACTACTCTCTCTACTACTCTCTACTACTCACTCTCTACTACTCACTCTCTACTACTCTCTACTACTCACTCTCTACTACTCTCTCTCTACTACTCTCTACTACTCACTCTACTACTCACTCTCTAGTACTCTCTACCATTCTCTCTCTCTGCTACTCACTCTCTACCACTCACTCTCTACTACTCACTCTCTACTACTCACTCTTTACTACTCTCCACTATTCACTCTTTACTACTCTCTACTACTCACTCTCTACTGCTCTCTACTACTCACTCTACTACTTACTCTCTACTACTCTCTACTACTCACTCTCTACTACTCACTCTCTACTACTCACTCTACTATTCACTCTACTACTCACTACTACTCACTCTCTGCTACTCTCTCTACTGCTCTCTACTACTCTCTACTACTCACTCTCTACTCTCTATTACTCACTCTCTACTCTCTACCTCTCTCTACTTCTCTCTCTACTAGTCTCTACCTCTACCTCTCTAACTCTACACCTCTACCTCTCTACCTCTCTCTACACGCACACATATGCACATATATATATGCATATATATGCATTTATATATAAGTATGTGTAGATATATATATACATACATATATAATCTGCATATCTATATAAATACAAATATATATGCATGTATACATATACATATATGCATACATATGCATGTTATTTACATGAAAGTTTTAAAAACACTGATAAAAGCAAACCTAAAAAGCCACCTCATTACAAACAGAATGGCTTTAACTTAAACGAGGGTGAGATCTATTGCATGTTCAATGCTTGTTTACTTTGGTGCCATCAAGAAGGCATTCAGATGTGTCACACATTTGCCATAAATTCTGAATGTTAGCACTCTAGTTGCTCATTAGATCACTGTAGTACAGCTACTGCTCACCAGAGAAGTCTGCTGCTAGTATTCAAAGTGCATATTTCAGTCTGCATGTCAGAATTTTTTTAATGAAATAAAAGAGGTTTTGAGAAGTCACTCAAAATGTGTCCTAATTTTTCTTTCTGAAGCACTAATCATACTTTCTATGGCAAAATGAACCCCCTCATTTTGTTCCTTTTTAAATTAAATGTTTTCAGACTTACCACTTCATTCCAATCAAGATGGCTTCTGGTGTGCCATACTTTTGTCATAAGTAAGACTGTTAGCGCTCTAGTTGTTCTTTAGAACACTCTGGGACATTATGTCATTGGGCTATACTTGGGCTACATCTGGTGATATTTGGGCTACATTTGCGCTCTTTTGTCTCTGGTGGCCATCTTGGGAGACTGCATGTCAGTATTATTTAATGAAATAGAAGAGGATTTGAGAAGTCACTCAAAATGTGCCCTAATTTTTCTTTCTGCAGCACTAATCATACTTTCTATGGCAAAATGAACCCCCTCATTTTGTTCCTGTTTAAATTAAATGTTTTCAGACTTACCACTTCATTCCAATCAAGATGGCTTCTGGTGTGCCATACTTTTGTCATAAGTAAGACTGTTAGCGCTCTAGTTGTTCTTTAGAACACTCTGGGACATTCTGTCACTGGGCTATACTTGGGCTACATCTGGGTGATATTTGGGCTACATTTGGGCTCTTTTGTCTCTGGTGGCCATCTTGGGAGACTGCATGTCAGAATTTTTTAATGAAATAGAAGACGATTTGAGAAATCACTCAAAATGTGCTCTAATTTTTCTTTCTGCAGCACTAATCATATTTTCTATGGCAAAATATACCCCCTCATTTTGTTCCTTTTTAAATTAAATGTTTTAAGAGTTACCACTTTATTCCAATCAACATGGCTTCTGGTGTGCCATACTTTTGTCATAAGTAAGACTGTTAGCGCTCTAGTTGTTCTTTAGAACACCCTGGGACATTGTGTCATTGGGCTATACTTGGGCTACATCTGGGTGATATTTGGGCTACATTTGGGCTCTTTTGTCTCTGGTGGCCATCTTCGGAGACTGCATGTCAGAATTTTTTAAGGAAATAAAAGAGGATTTGAGAAGTCACTCAAAATGTGCCCTAATTTTTCTTTCTGCAGCACTAATCATACTTTCTATGGCAAAATATACCCCCTCATTTTGTTCCTTTTTAAATTAAATGTTTTGAGAGTTACCACTTTATTCCAATCAAGATGGCTTCAGGTGTGCCATACCTTTGTAATAAGTAGGGCTGTTAGCGCTCTAGTTGTTCTTTAGAACACTCTAGGAGGCTGCAGTAGAACACAAAGGAATCAACTGACAGTCTCTGTCCTTGTTGGATGTACATGTTTTACTGAGAATGTCAGACTTCATTCTCACATGACTGAGGAAGATAATGTGAATTTACAGAAAATATGCTTTCAGTTTAGCTTATAGATCCCCTTCCAAACCACTGTTGGAAAAGCATGAGATAATAGTTTTCTTTCAAACATGATATCCCAGCAGAAGGCTTTTTCACATTGGAAAATCACCTTAGAACACACCACAATTCCTAAAATGAGTATGGTACCATCAACAAATGATTTATTATGTAACTAAAGTCCTAAAACCTTCTATTAGCTACAATCCTTTTTAATGAGGTGCTATCATGTATATTGGTCCCAAGATGGCTGCCAACACTTCTTGGATGAAATGCTGACAGCCAATCAGATCTCACGCGTACCCCGTGATTTTTCCCAAAACATTTTTGGGACCCCCTGAGCAGGCCTAGGGGGTCAGGGTGCTTCTACCCTGCCCCCTTTTTGAGTTCTACACGTTTGTTTTTCTGCTTTCCTGTGCCTCAGTCTATCGAGGTACAAGATGGCTGCCAACAATTTCTCTTTTGGAGTGTTGACAGACATTGGCAGCCAATGAGAATGCAGCTCGTACTCGGGAAGGTACAGAGTACAGTAAGCTTACAGGAAGCTTATATAGATATATACATTTTTTCAAATTCAATTTTCTCAACAACTACTGGAGGGGTTTGCACCATTTAAACAAAAGGCCGTACTGCGTACCAGTCCCTACCATTTTGCCAAGTTTGGTGTAATTCCGTTCAGCGGTTCGGGCTGTAGCCGTGTCTAATCGTCCTATGGAAAATAACATGGGGAAAACACGTTTTGGGACCCCCCTTTTTTCTCAGCCCCCACTTGACGAATCCCCCCAAAACTTTCAGGGAAGGAGCAGAGCGGAGCGGGCCATCTTCTTTGAGAAATTCGTGGAGATTCATCAACCGGCGCCAAAGTTATTCCCAATTGAATGTTGCGGATTTCCTATGGAAACTAGGTCCTAACTATATATACCTACTGGCGACCGCCAGTAGGTAATATACACATATATATCTATATAATCCCCAATCCCTGAGACCGGGGACGCGAAAATACTACGGAGAAAATGGAAAAACTATGTCCGCAGGAGGAGGCGCAGGGCGAGGGCAAGGACAGTAGCAGGCAAGCAATGCTCAACCGAAAAGGAGGGCCAGGGGTCAATGGCACAAGAAGAAATAAGCAGCCATGCACAACAGACAATCGTCAATCTCACGTCTATGACCCTTACTACCAAAGAGGAAAACATCCTGAGGTTGGGTCTTTCGTTTGCCCCAAAAACAAATTTGAACTATGCTGCCACTCGCACGGATTTTTACAAAGCCACTCGCAAACTTAAACTGAGAAAATTTAATGAAATGAAAGTTAAAGAAACTGAGAATTCGACTAACACATTACAGGTGATTCCTTCCTTGACACAGGAATTAGACACAATGTGGGCCAATGAGGGTGATGACACTGTGAATCAAAGCGGGGAAATTAGTGACACTAACGTGTCAGAAGTAGTACCATGTTCCCCTATGGCATTAACGAAGACAGCAAATGCAAAACCTCTCACTCCATTTAAACCTCCGTCAACTTTCTGCCCAATTATGCCACGGGACTCCATTGACGTATTCCATGAGAGCATTGTAAGTGACCTAAAGGAGCTACATGGCAACATCAACAAGGCAAAATACAGATATGACCAACAAACGAGTGATTATGAATTATTGGTCAAAAAATTTAAGGAAAATAACAATATCATTATCCGCCCTAGTGACAAAGGCGGCAACATTGTGCTCCAAACCAAGGTTGAATATGACAAAGAGGCATTTCATCAGCTGAATAATAGAGAACATTATTCAAGATTTAAAGGGGAAGAAGTCAAAAACATGCAACAGGAATACCACAAATTATTGTGGAAATGGAAATCGGCAAAACTATTAACTGAACAGGAATACAAATATCTAAAAACGGATTTTCCAATAATGCCATCGATGTACTTTATCCCGAAAGTTCATAAAGATAAGAACAATCCCCCTGGCAGACCTATCATCTCAGCCAGGGGAAGTCTATTGGAAAGAACGTCCATATACATTGACTATTTTCTTCAAAGCTATGTAAAAGGACTGGAATCCTACGTCAAGGATACGGGGGATTTTTTGTCCAAATTGTCCAATATACAGGTACGAGAGGGGGATTGGTTAATTGCCCTCGATGTTACATCTCTCTACACTAGTATTTGCCATGGGGATGGCATTGCAGCAATACAATACTATTTAGAGAGGAGGGATCCTCTATTCTATGAACACAATGTAATGTTGATTTGCATGCTCCAATTCTGCCTTGAACATAATGTTTTCATGTTCAACGATTTGCTATTCAGACAATTGCAGGGAGTAGCTATGGGCGCCAATTTCTCCCCTAGCTTCGCATGTTTGCACATGGGAGCTTGGGAGGAACTGGTCCTCCAAACAAATTTTCATCAGGAAATGAAAGATCACGTCATCAGTTGGCACAGGTTTATTGATGATTTATTCATGGTGTGGAGGGGAAGCAAGGAGGAGGCTCTGGGGTTTATCGACCGATTGAACGACAACAATCTTAATATACACTTTACAGGGGAGCTAAGCCAGCAACAGGCTCCATTCCTGGATACCTTAGTGTATATACAAAATAACAAACTGGAAACAAAGTTGTTCCGTAAACAAACAGCAGGCAACACAACACTCCATGCGAGTAGCTCACACCCCCGCCACCTAATCATGAGTATACCATAAGGTGAAATGCTGCGACTTAGCAGATTGTGCAGCACTGAAAAAGATCTAATGGAAGCACAGAATGCCAGTGCCAAAAGATTCCGGGAGCGAGGGTATTCTCAGAAAATTATTGATGAAGCGATTCACAAAACCAGAAATCTGGATCGCCAGGACCTGCTAGTCAAACATAGCCCTCCCACAACTAGCACAATCAATGTAGAAACAAATGTATCCATAGCTAAACCTCAACCAAACCCCTTCAGAATTATTACGGGCTTCTCATCTCAGCACAGGGAGGTGAGAAGAATTATCAACAAAAGTTGGTCCATAGTACTGAAGGACAACATCATAGGGCATACATTGCCCAAACGGCCCACAATAACATACAGTAGGGCACCAAATATGAGGGACAGATTGGTGGAGACGTGCCCTGAAGTTCTAACTAATACAGCATGGTATCACACTAGAGGGGGCTTTCACAAATGCAAAACATGCAAGGCATGTACACATGGGATGAATCGCACAAGTTATCAGGATGGGTTTGGAGGCAGGGAGCACAAAATTACTAAAACTTTGACATGCAAAACAGAATTTGCTGTATACATTCTAGAATGCTCCTGCCCACTTCAATATGTAGGCAGCACTAAGCTGCCTGTCCATAAAAGAATCCTGCAGCACTTGAGAGCTGTAACATCACAGGATAATACTTATCCTGTAGCGCGTCATTCCAGGACCCACCACAACAGCAACAATAAAGATCTGAAATACTACGTGGTGGACTCCATATTGCCTAGCAGGAGAGGGGGCGATAGAGAAGCCAATCTCAGAAAGTTGGAGACAAAGTATATTCTCCAACTCAATAGCAAACAGCCCAACGGTTTAAATGTAACTGAAGATTTGTATACTTGTCTGCATTAAATATAAGAAGGTACCAGATATAGAGTAGTCGACAACAACACCTAGGTCATGAGTCATTTGTTAATCTGGATTCTATCCTATGTATTTATGTTTTTAATATTTGATATTTATTGATCGATTATACGTATGCTATGTTATTTTAATACAAACGTAGTCTGATAAGGTCCTTACCTGTGGATAATAGTACAAGTTATTCGATGAAAAAAATGGTACCAGTCGAACGGATATGATATTAACAGGAACTTTGTTTCTGTTTTTCCAACAGAATCTAAAGACATGCAGTTGCTTAAAAAGATAAGATTGAACGAAGAGGTAATGCAATTCTGATGTTCAGGAGATGGTCTCTCTATGGTGTTACACAAATAAGACTCCCCAAGTTACAGTACAAGCAAAGAACATGATACTTTGAATTCATTAGATCATTCTGTATTTTAGGAAAATCTATAATCAAATGTAGCCTTTTACAACTGTATCAATATCAAATTTATTGTTTTGATTAATTTTGGGAATCACGGCTGTGATCTGCCCACCCTCTGATAGTGTGATTAGTAATTAATTAGTGGAACTTTAGTGAGTTTTCCGTCATATATTTTTAGCTATGTAACACATACGTGCAATATTACTGATGTTATTATTGTTATGAAGATGATCTTTATTAACGGCAAACATAATTAAGTTTGTTAAACTTGAGTTGGTTGTTCAATCTATTACACAAACTGGGCTCAGTCAGGTATTTTAGAATTGTGGCTCTGAGGCATATAGATGTGATTATTTTATGCACAATGCACTTTTATATCACGATATTGCACTATTATAAATATATATATGTACTCTGTGCTGAAGGCTCTATACCAAATTAGCAATTGGAGATTTGTAGAGATATATGCATGAATTTACATGAAGCTCTTAGGGAAACAAATGTATTTTAACTAAGGACTGAAGGGTATTTTACCAATAGAGTTGTGATGAAATGTATTTGACACGCATTTATATCAAGTCTGCTTTCTATCTCTATTCACAAGAGCCCAATCGTAGCACAGCACTTGCACTTTAAATATGGCACCCTCACTATTATTTGCTGTCATGTGAGCAAGGCACCTGTGTGCCGAAACGTTATGAGGCCGACAAGCGAATAAAATCATCTAAGCACCGCAAATTCTGGTCCGTGCATTGTGTTCCTGGCGCATGCTGTGGCGAGCCGCAAACGCGCCGGAAAAAATTGGTTTGAAATATATATATATATATATATATATATATATATATATATATATATATATATATATATATATATAATATATATATTGCTGTGCTGTCATATGCCAATGTGGAAGGGCTGGACTGCACTGTATTTATGGAATACAGTGCATTCCTGTCCTGTGCCCTTGCGTTGGCGCACAAACTGCTGGGTAGCACCAACATAGGCAGGATTGTTTTTGTACAGGAAGGGGCACATTCCTTCACAAAAACAATCCAGATAGGCGTTTTCTGTTTTCTATGTGAGATGTAGAATGGAGCGCACATGGAAAGAGGAAAGACCGAGGAGAAATGAAAACATTTCTCCATGTTACGCATCAGCTGTGTAGGCGTCCTTTTTTGGGGCTGCCCCAGGTTTATTTGATTTTGTAAATATGGGGCAGCATCAAAATCCATGGGTGTTGTGTGAGAACCCCACGCACAGCCTATTGAACACCTCCTTGATCCAGAGTAAGGCAACGCAGTGACTTGCGCTGTTATGTCTTATTCCATAACAATGAGGCCATGCAAAGCCATGCAGGGTGACTTTTCACCGCCTCATAAGTATGGTTGACATGAAGCGTACAAAAAGTGATGCTCCGAAAATGCAAGCCTCTCATAAATAAGCCCCAAAATGTTCTGTATTTTTTATAGGTCTTCACCATCAGGTATTTACATATGAAACAAACAAAAGGCAGCGTTATGAAAAATATATTTAAAAAGTTGTTACTCAATGGGAATTTAACTGTGGTACATTATGAAACCACTATTGGTTAATGCACTGCAGAGGTCTATGTGTAACCAGAGAGTCACAGAATTAAATCTTGATTGGTGCAGTGGAGAATAGTGATGTGTATTTTTAGTACTGCAAGGTCACATCCTATGACAGAAAGCACTGTGAATATGTAAGTCATTATTTTATACTTGCATTACACATGTGTAAATAGTTTTACACTAAAAAAGTGCTTCCAACATGTAGATTTTAGTAATACCAGAGTGTATGTAATACAATTTTATTTTCACATAACTTTCTCTTCAACACTACTTTAGTGGTACTAAGGGTTGTGTAAATGCAGTTAAAATTAAAGGCAAGCACTTCACAGCCCAGTTGTTAACTCTTTGCACTATCACTCAAAAAAACAGATCTTTGTCATGACAAAGCTTGGAGTGATTTGATCAATTAAAGCCAGAACTGGCTCCCAAGTACCTTTTACACTTGCAGATTAACTGAGAGGGGCATTTCCATTTCACTCAGGCAAGCAGGCACCCTGACACGAAAGCTTCTCATATCACTAGAGACTCAATTGACAAAACTTCAGCTGATAACAATCTAAATTAGCCGTCCCAAGGCTGCTGTCTTTTTCCAAAATCAAAGCAAACATTTTAAAGTGCAGGCATAAGTGAAGCTGCAAAATGCCTGGCCCCCTGCTCCAATGGCTCCAGGGCCCCCCTGGGTGTCGAGCCCCACAGATTGAAGACCTCTGATGTAGAGTGGAGTGGTATGAAATGGAGTGTGGTAGAGTGTAATAGCGCACAGTGGAGCATAGAGTACAGTGGCTTACAGATACATTGTGTACAGTGGTGTGAGGTACATTCTAGTGGCATATAGTAGAATAGCTTAGAGTGGAGTGGAGTAGTTTGAAGTGGTGCAGAGTGGAATAGAGTACAGTGGAGTGGCATAGAGTGGAATAGCATATATTCCAGGGGTGTACATTGCAGTGGTGGATGGTGGAGTGGCATAGAGTTGAATTTCATAGAGTGGAGTCGTAGCAGTGGAGTTGCACATAGTGGAATAGCATAGAGTGGAGAAGCATAGAGTGGAGTGGCATACAGTGAAGTGGCATGCAAAGGAATAGCGTATAGTAGAGAGCTGTAGAGTGGAATGGCATAGAGTTGGATATTATAGAATGCAGTGCAGTACAGAGTTGTTTATAGTGGAATAGTGGAGAGTGGATTGGCATACAGTCTATTCACGTAGAGTCGAATAGTGCACAGTGAAGTATTGTAAAGTGGAGGGGCATAGAGTGAAGTGGCCTAGAATAGAGTATGGTAGACTTAATAGCGTACAATGGAGCAGCATAGAGTGCAGTGGCATAGAGTGGAGTGGCTACAGTGGTAAATTGTAGTGGCATGCCATAGAGCAGTGTAGAGCGGAGTGGCATAGATTGGAATAGTGTGTAATGAAGGCCAAAGAGTGGAGTAGCGTAGACTGGACTGGCATGCAGTGGAGTAGTGTACAGTAGAGTAGCATACACTGACATAACATACAGTGGTGTAGTGCTGAGTGGAATAGCATACAATGAAGTGGAATACACTGTAGTGGCGTACAGCAGAGTGGCATGGACTGAAATAGTGTACAGTGAATTTGCAGAAAGTGCCGTGGTGTACAGTGGAGTGATGTACAGTGGTGTAGGGTACAGTGTAGTACAGTACAGTGAAGTAATGTGCAGTGGAGGGCGTACAGTGTTGTGGGGTGAGGTGTACGGGCACACAGTTGAATACCATGAGTTGAGTGGTGCCGAGTGTAGTTGTTTACAGTGAAATGGTACATAGTGGAGTGGTGTAGAGTGGAGTGTGGTACAGTGGAGTGGCATAGAGTGGACTAGAGTACAGTTGAGTTTTGTCGAGTGTAGTGATGTAGAGTGGAGTGGCATACTTTACAATAGCATACAGCGAAGTGGCAAAGAGAGCAGTGGCATAGAATGGAGTGTGGTAGAGTATAATAGTATACAGTGGAGTAGGATAGAGTGCAGTAGCATTGAGTGCAGTAGCATATAGTGGAGTGGAGTAAATGGCTGTGAGGTCCATTATAATGGCATACAGTGGAATAGTGTAAAGTGGACTGTCATAGAGTGGAGTGCTGTAACATGGAAAAGTGTACAGTGGAGTGGCATACAGGTGAATAGTGTATAGTGAAGTGGCATACAGTGGAGTGGTGTAGAGTGCAGTGGTAAACAATGGAATAACATAGAGTTGCAAGAGTGGAGCTGCAAACAGTGGAATAGTGTAAAGTGCAGTAGCGTGGATTGGAGTAGCATAGATGGAAGTGCCATAGAGTGGAGTGGCGCAGAGTGGAGTGGCATAGAGTGGAGTGGCGTAGAGTGAAGTGGGGTAGAGTAGAGTTATGTAATGTGGAGTGGCATACAGTGGAGTTGTGTACAAAGGAATAGTGTATAGTAGAGTTATGTACAGTGGAGTGGTGTAGAGTGGAGGTGCCTAGTATGGGATAGCATAGAGTAGAATTGTGTACAGTGGATCAGTGTAGAGTTGATTGGTGTACATTGTAGTGGCGGACAGTTAGTTGCATAGACTAGAGTGTCGTACTGGAGATCAGCATGCAGTGGAATAGTATACAGTGGAGGGGTGTACAGTGCAGTGGCGTAGAGTGTGGTAGAACACACTAGTGTACAATTGAATAGCATAGAGTGGAGTGGTGTAGTTTCCAGTGACATAGGGTGGAATGAAGTTCAGTGTAGTGGCATACAGTGGAATAGCATACACTGCAGTGGCATAGAGTTGCATAGCGTACAGTGGAGTGTCATGGAGGGAAATAGCATACACTGGACTGGGGCAGAGTGGAGTGGCATAGAGTGGAGTGAGGTATAGTGTATTGTCGTACAGTGGAAAAGCAGAGACAGGAGTGGCATAGAGTGGGATGGCGTAGAGTGGAGTGGGGTAGAGTGAAGTGGTGTAGAGTGTAATAGCTTAGAGTGGAGTGTTGTACAGTGGAGCAGGATAGAGTGTGTTGGGCTAGACTGTAGTGGCGTATGGTGTATTAGCGTAATGTGGCAAGGCATATAGTGGAGTAGTGTAAAGTGGTGTGTCATACAGTGGAATAGCATAGAGTGTAGTAGAGTAGAAGGCAGTGATGCAGAATTGAGTGGCGTAGAGTGGAGTGGAGTGCTGTAAAATTGAGTAGTGTACAGTGTAATAGCATACAGTGGATTGTCATAGACTGTAGTGGTGCATAGTGGAGTGGCATGCATTTCAGTGGTGTACAGTGGAGTGGCGTACACTGGAAATGCATATAATGCAGTAGTGTACACTGAAGTGGAATACAATAGCATAAACGTTAGTGTCATACAGTGGAACACTTGAAACAACTTGCCAGCTATCAAAGAAATCCACAATCAGATTCACATACAGTTGCTATATGTAGTACCTTGCATAAATAAGATGTATTTGTATAAGGTACTACTGATAGACCTAAGCCTAGAATAAGACAGATTTTCTAATAGATAATGGTCTGGAATCAGACCTGAAAATTCAGGTATTACTCACACCTAGGCCTGGAGTACACCTCCTTAAACAATTGGCTTTGCGAAATGGACACACATGGCCCGATTCACAGAGGTAAAGTTAGTCGAAATTCTAACTTTACTACTTTCAGTGTTCATAAAGGGCATTTACCAGAAAAATTAGAACACGAAACCCTGCCTAGGGATTTAAGATAAGGTCCTGCACAGGGATCCTGGATAACCAATGGAGCCGTAACTGTCTTCTAGAGCCCAGATTACAAGCAAAACATAGTATACTTTTTATATACACATTTAATATTTATTTGTACATATATTATTTCAAAGTCTCATAAGTTGATATCACAACATACAAATAAATATTAATTCATCTTACAAATGTCCATTAAAACATATATGGTTCAATGCTACATATACAGTCCCACACAACCCACATCGCTCTCATATAAAATATAAATATAAAATTTAAATATAAAATGTATACTATCTTTTGCTTGTAATTTGGGCTCTAGAAGACAGTTACTGCTCCATTGGTTACCCAGGATCCCTGTGCAGGACCTTATCTTAAATCCCTAGGCAGGGTTTCTTGTTCTAATTTTTCTGATATTTCCTCCCCCACTAACCTGCCTATATCTCTACCCGTTAGGGGACCTCCTTCTATTCTGACATAAAGGGCATTTGCTAATCGAAAATGCCCTTTGTGAATACTGAAAATCGTAAAGTTCAACTTTCAGCATTCACAAATGGCATTTACGAGTAGTAAATACCCGTTGCTAATGCCGCAAGTCGTAAAGTTAGACTTTCATCTAACTTTACCTTTGTGAATCGGGGCCACTGGCTTTAGGAAATGGAACCCCTAAATTTGCTAAATTACCAGAAGCAGAAGTCTTTTAGGAGTTTTTTGTCAAGGAGTTTTGCTCTTTTTAACACCTTGTTTTGTAAAAAGCTTTTAATTCACTTGAGGTAGAAGCTTTTAACTCAAGAATGTTGTAAGACAGGAGAAAGATCATACTCATGATGTGTGACACCGTCGGCCACTTGGCTAGCCAAAGCTGTGCTCACAAGACAATTCGTTCTTCAGAGGTTGAAGATTTGAGTACTATTGAATTTGATGAAATTGACACCTGGTATTTAAAGTGTTACATTCTGACAAAACTTCAAAAGTAAACGCATCATAAAAGAGCATGTTATTAAATATCATCCCCATAAATCATTGAAGAGGTTTGAATGAGCAGAAACAGTAGGCACAACTCAGAATTTACATATGCAGATCTATTTGTGTGTAGAAATACACCTACACTAAGGAGTACCTTGTTTATATTTTTGCTATTCACCAATTCTGAGTGAAATGTACACCAGAGTATAGACTTACATGTATCAAAACTTCCAATGAGAGACTGAAGCCTTCTACGAATTGATTGATGGTCAGAAATTACTAAAAGTAAATTGACAATTATATTTTATGTTCTACCTGGTTGTTGGACATGTCTTTCACAGAGATGAAGACTTTTACCAACCAAGATGGAGATGTCCACACGTAGGTGGAGAGCTTGAAATGTAAGAGAATAGACAAATACTAGACGCAAGACCCAAGTCACACAGACCGGGCAGCCACTTAGTTAAAAACATAAATTAAGAACCATTACCAATGTTCTGTCCTTTTCCCATTGGACTATGCAATTCTGCAGCTAACACGAACTACAGGAACCACATTACGCCTACTGGATGCAGACTACCACAGTGAAGATGAAAATGAACTTCACTGAGGAGGACAAAGCCCTTGTAGTTAAGTATGTAGTCAAACATTACAAAAAACAGCCCGATCTGAAGTCATTCACCGTAAGTGGAGCACAAAAGGAAGCCTTATGGCAAAATGTCTCAAGCTCTGTCAATGTATTAGTGAGAGGGCATGCCCCGTGGGGGACTCTAAGAAGAAATTGAAGGATGAGAAGAGCCGGATAAAATAAATGTTCTCCAGGATTCAAACAGATAAATCAACGTTCAACTTGATCCTGTCTTTACCTCAAACCTCTCAAGGAGTCTTCCCTCTCCATAATGTACTCTTGTTTACTATTTGGGCTGCCTGTTGCAGACAGCCTTAACAGAAGGCCAGGTAAAAGTGCAACCACCTCTCTATCCCTTAATAATAATCGAGAACCACTCACACAACTCTGTTCCTCCCTCCCCTACTCTGTTATGCAGAAACAAAACACATGTCCCTAAGACACAGCCTCTAACATACACACCTTTTAAATATGATATAATTTGCATTAATTTCCTTTCAGTCATCCTTCCTCTCATATTGTCATCAATGCAAATAATTAGTTTGCTACAGCTGGGGTCTCCTAATGCAATCCTACAATAGGCACATGTCTGTTGGTATGCTATCAATATGACCAACTCACTAACCAGGATGTATATTTGTTTTTGCAACCCTGGCATATTTTTTTGTTGTTACATTTTAATGAACTGCCTTGCTTACCTAAAACTTATATTGTCATGATTTTAACGCTGGTATGCTCATACTCTTCTCCTTTTATTGAACTATTTAGGGTCTAAATTGTTATTCAACCCCTTAACTGCCACATCCTCTACTTCTGATCCTTGTACCACAGTTAAATCAGGACTGGCTATACACAGCAGACTGACGGAAGAGTCTACTCTAGTGTCCCACATCCACAAAACCATCCCTATTTTTATTTAATCCAGTTATTGATTGTGATGTCTTTTGTTACTTTTCTTAGAGTTTAGACTATGGCATTTTAATGGCAACTCAACAATATTTCCATTAGCCTATGTGTGAACATCCAGGAAATAACCCTGTATGTTATACTGTGCATCCAACACATCACCACACAATCATCATGTATGACTTGGATATCATATTTCTCTGTATATGCCGCTAATCTCAGATGCATTGACAGAACAGACCCTGGTGATAACTATGTAACCAACATCAAAAATGACATCAGGTGATATCCAGGCAACAGCTATTAGGCCCTCTAACATTCACTGCTCAGGTAGGTATGTGAACTTCTGATATTTACTGATATAGCTAATCATTTTTCTTCTCTCAGCAACTCTTGTATGTTTTTTCAAATGTCAGTGTTTACAAATTTTTACATTTTTTCTGGTTTAATGCTTATCTTTCATGTATTTCTTGGCATTCCCATCACTTGTTTTCAATATGACTGTTTTGATTTGATTCATACCTTCTTATCCTATATATCACATTAACCTTTTCTGCAGCTCTAGAACAAGGGATACATTACCAACACTAACTTCAAGGACACTAGTTCAGCAGGTAAGATGACATTTCATATATGCAGCAATTTCACACAAGGACCACCCTTTCCTTCATATGTTTAAGTATGCACTAATGTTACTAACTTTAAGTGTGACTCATTGCAAAAATTGATTGTTTAACAGATGTGCTGAATTATTCACAAATGTTATTTTATGTTTTACAACTTTTATCACCTTCCTATTACAGGTAATGGGCATGCTGAGCCTGACAATTATGCTGTACCACATGTGCAGGCCAGCAGTATGCAAAGATGAGAATCCAATATTTATCCAAATAATTATTTTGGCGCCTACTGCAGAAGAAGAGGCAGAGGAGCAGAAGTTGGTTGAGGATGAGGAGAAGGCCGAAGAATTGGGGATGGATGAAGAAGAGGATATTGTTGGCCCCACACACAAACCATCAGCCAAGTCCGCCCCACAATTGGGCATCCTCTTACTCTTACAAGTTCCCTCCTGATGCTTTCAAGCCCCTGCCACCAACAAAGCAGCAATGGAGGTGTGTCCAGCCTAGGCAGGACTCATCTCCACTAAGCCCTCAATCTACAAGTAATTCACTTCACTCCCCTACACACTCCACCCATGCAGGTGCATCACCAGTCTTCTCTAAATAATCTGAATGAGAGGACACCCCTGGTGAAGAGGCACTTTTCCTTTTTTTTTTCTTTTTTTTTAATCCTCATTTGCCGTCTTGCCGCCCATTCTTCTATCTAATCCACCACTGGGCTGTTATTGTCTCTTAGGCTGGATTTAGAGTAATGGGGCGTAGACAACACATATTTTTTGGGCCTGGCCTTCCTCTAAACTATCCTTCTTGACCCCCTGACCCAACATGTGTGTCCTCCACCAACTCTTTTTATCGTCCTGGGATAGTTCATATACCAGCGAGACAGGCACGGGCTTAATCATTGGACTTTAACATAAACTTAACTTTAACCAAAATTTAGCAGGAAGGGTATCCAAAATCCTCTATTTCTCTTAGATCGGTCTAACATATCAAGCTTAGCCATGTACCTCATAGCTAAAACCCAATCTAATAAAGTGGGGCTAAGTGGTGAGACCCAAAGTTTACATATCTCTCGACGTGCCAACAACATAGCATAAAAAATAAGTCTGACATTATTATTCAAAAATCTATTTTGTAAATCAATTCTCCCAGTAATAATTAATTCAGGGCTTACCTCAATAGGTTGGTTCAAAGATTTGGAGAGAGAATTACTCACGTCAAACCAGAATTTCTTGATATTTGGGCAAGACACAAACATGTGTAGGTCATCAACATTTGGAGCTTGACATTTTGGACATCCAACAATCCCTCCATCTTTAAATTTAGAGAGCCTATACGGAGACCAGTACGCCCTGTGGATAGTGAACAAAAGATTTCGCCTTAGGTTTGCCGGTTTAACAATTCTGTATAGCATGCACATAGTTACTTGCCATTGGTCTTCTGTCGCGATCCTTGGCAAGCTTTCCTTCCACAGGGTCTCTGGTAGATCAAATGTTCCATCCTCCATATCTAGTATTCGCCAATACCAGAAAGCTATTTCCTTCTCGAATGCCCCTGTCTCCAACTTTAACTCAAACTCATTTTCCACTCCAATCTCTGCTTCCAAATGGCTTGCCCAGCTTTGGATCTGTAAGTATTTATATTTTGAAAAAACTGGGCCCCACTTTTGCTGGCAAGTACCCCAAGGAATTAAATTGCCGTCTTGAAACAAGTCCTTCCACCTTTGCAAATCAGGTTCCTTTTTCAAATTTAAAGCAAGCACATCTCTTGTCCAAGAAGGGGCTCCAGGAGAACCCCATATTGGGGCACTATAGCTGAAATACGAAAGCTTAGATAATTTCCTGATCTTATACCATATCTCAGCCAAGTCTCTCAAGATCTTGAGTTTCACCTTTTTAAAAAACTTAGGGTCTCCAAACTTATACAAAAAACCAAACTCATGATGACCTGATCTCTTCAGCATTATCTCAAAAAGTCCTCCGATCAGAGAACTAGCAGGGGTACCCAACAACATCCTGCAGTTTTTTAAACAAAAAGCCCATGCATATATTCGTATGTCCGAGGCCGCCAACCCTCCTTTTTCAACTTTCCTCCTTATTTTCTTCCATGAGATTCGAGAAGTCTTTGACGCCCAGATAAACGATGTTATCATGCTTTGTAACTTCGCCAGCCATTCCTTTTTAAAGCCCAGCGGAATAGTCTCAAACAAAAAGGTAATCTTAGGTACAATCACCATCTTTACAAGGTTAGATCTTCCATATATTGACAAGGGTAGATTCATCCAGCCTTTTAACGTGTCACTAACCTCTTTCTTCACCCTATCAAAATTAGTTTTTGCCAAATCCTCAATTTTCTGAGTAATCCTAACTCCCAGATACCTCATTTCTTTTGTTGTTTTTACACCTTCAGTGTTAAGATTCCAAGTCATTATTTCAGTTTTATCTTGATTTAACTGATATCCAGAAATCTTACCAAACTCCTTTGTAGTATTCACTAAATTTTCCAAAGTTCCCACTAAATTAGTAGAATAAACAATAATATCGTCCGCATATAACCCAAGTTTCTTGGACCAATCAATCACAACAAAGGGGGGTATCTCTACTGAAGCTCTAATTTTGCATGCAAGAGGCTCTATATATATATTAAAGAGTAGCGGTGATAAGGGGCATCCTTGTCGGGTGCCCCGCATTACTCTAATAGGAAGCGTACGGGTTCCGTTTACAAGTACTCTTGATGTTGGTGCGCAGTACAAAGAAAAGATAGATTGTGTGAACTTATCCCCTAAATTAAGATGGTGCAAAAGAGTTTTTAAATATACAAAATTGACTCGATCAAAAGCCTTGGCAGCATCTAACGCAATCACTGCCAAGGGGTATTCATATTTAGAGGCTAAATCTATCATACCTATCAATGAAAAAGTAAGATCTTTTAAGTATCTCTTCTTAATAAAACCTCTTTGATCTTCATGAATCAATTTATGAATGATTTTACCAAGTCTATCAGCTAGGATTTTGGAAAGAATTTGTAATCACAATTTAAAAGTGAAATCGGCCTATACGAATCCATACTTTTTGGAGATTTCCCTGGTTTAAGTATTAAAACAATAGTTGCTTCATTCCATGAGCTTGGGATTGCCACTTCCCCTCTGAAAATTTCGTTATACAAATGACACAAAGTGGGGACCACCGTATTTCCTAGAGCTTTGTATACTTCTACAGGTAGACCGTCTGGCCCAGGGGCTTTCCCTCTTTTCCCTTCCTTAATAACTTTCATCAACTCTTCTTGAGTTATTTCCTTATTTAATTCCAACATATCCTCATCTGCGAGCCGTTGTATTAGAGGCAACCAGGACTCAATCTTAACCTTATCTGGACAAAGGTCCTCTGTATAGACATCTGCAAAGTATTGCTGAAAAGCTTCTACAATCTGTTTATTTTCTGTAATAACTTGATCTGACCCTGGTTTCTTAATCTCCTTAATTAGATTGCGTGTAACATCTTTTTTGGCTTTCCACGCTAGTAGCTTACCACATCCCTCTCCGTATGAAAAGTGTGCCAACTGACTAGCTTCCCATCTCTCTTTAACTCTTTGGGTAAGTGTTGCAGTGAGTTGAACCTTTAAATCTAAGAGTTTTCTCTCGCATGGGCCATCTAAGATATTAGATCCCTGAGAGATTCGAATGAGTTCAGACTCTCGGATCTCTTTTTCTAGATTAGATACTTGACTGTAATATAATCTGCGTTTTTTTGCACCAAGAGCTCCCATTCTACCTCTCATGAATGCTTTGCATGTTTCCCACACTATGTCTTCTCTAGCTGATCCCAAATTTATCTCCAGAAAAATTTGTATCTCTTCTTTAAGATTTTCTAAAACTTCTGCATCAGCTAAAATTGTGCGATCTAATCTCCAAACCGGGCACGTCTCTTCTGGTTCCAAACTTAAGTTTAAACACACAGCAGAATGATCTGATAGATGTGCCCCTATGTGGTCTACATTGATAACTCGCTCTTTCAACCTAGTGTCTATCAAAAAAAAATCTATCCTTGAATTATGTTTGTATTTTTTATTATAGAACGTATATCCTAGCTGCTGTGCTGCTTTGAGTCGCCAAATATCACACAACCCTAGCTGAACCATCACTGACTTAACCTTAGCAGTCATTTTACTATTCACTATTGCCCTAGAATTACCAGTTCTATCCAGCTTGCCATCTAATACTGTGTTGAAATCTCCTGCCATAACAATTTTACCTGAGAATTCCAATAACTCCAATTCAATTTTCTCTAAAATTGTAGGATCGTCTGTATTTGGACCATAATAGCCAACTACTACTAGCGTTTCACCCGGCAATCGTAGCTTGCAAATCACCCATCTCCCTCTACTGTCTACTAGACTATTTTCAACTACCATATCAGATCCTCTTCTAATCAAAATAGCCACTCCCTTTGTAACTAAGTCTTGGGATGTGTAAATAGCATTTCCAATCCATTTTTGAGTAGTGAATATATCCTTACATTCCTTTTGTGTTAAGTGTGTTTCTTGCAAAATAATAACCTGTGCTGGCGAGTCCTCTAAATATTTCAAAATTAGTAATCTTCTTGATTTGACTCGGAGCCCATTAACATTCCAAGTGAGGAACCTTAGCTCCTTTTTATTAAGCCTACTCATCATGCTTATCATATAATACCCAGATTTCCCTTCTGATTAGAACACAGCAAGATAGCTCATGAGGAATATTTTATTTTTTTTCCCGAACCCTCTCCCTCCCCAAGAGGCACTTTTCCTGTATATTCCCCAATATCAGTCCTCCCTCGGACATCACAGGTGGCTACCCTCTTTCCGATAGACACCTAGCTAGTAAGGTCAGACATGGCAAATCCTGTCCTCAGTCAGGATACATTTTTCAGACATTAGTCACATATGTAGGGAGATATTGGTGAAGTGGGACAAAATTCTGTGAGATTGTAGACAACCTAAAAGTGCTCCCTCAAATGGCTTTAGAGCAGACCGTGCATTAGATAACATTGTGAAATGTTACCAAGATACAGCGAAGAAGTACTGAGAACTTCTACACAGTACATTTTGCAAAGATGTACAGGAAAGAAAGTGCAAGGCAATATGCCCTGACTATGTAAATGATTGAGACAAAAATAAAGTAGAGCCCATGCAAATATGCAAGGCAAGGCATGCACAACCTATGAGGTCCAAATGACCCACCAATCGTGATGTCAATCCCTTTGCAACACCCATAAACCAACCAAGTGAACCACCACCACTTTAACAACCATCACCTCAACCACTATCACCTCAACTACCAACTACCACCACCTCAACCAACATCAACACAAGGACCAACACCACAAGGTCAACTACCTCAAGTACCATCAGGAGCAGACTCTCAACCAGTATAGCATAGGAAAGGAAATGGATGACCCCTCACCTATACAAATGAAAAACATTTCCCAATTCTACACCCACTTAACAACCTAGTCACTCAAAGATACAGTTAACATTTGTATGCAACATTCACAAATCTACTTTTGTTTAACAAATCATCTGTGAGTGCCACATTTTAAAAGCTAGCCTTATTTTATGTATGTGTTCATGTGTTTGTTCAAAAGAACAAAATGGAGGAGTACTACCCGATGAGGGTAACTGAAGGCTTTTGTCTAAACTCAGGAAACATTGTTCCTTTGTTAGGAAACCCCTCACTCACCACCTAGTGGTGACTTGCTTCATCATCGGGGCCCACCCAAGTGGCCTAGCGTCACTTGGGTGTGCTGCAACACCTGCAATTGCAGTGGAGCTGGTAGTGAAATGTGGGGTGCAAACAAAAAGAGTGTAAGTGTTAAAATTGTCCTGGTATGCTTTTGTATAAAGTTTAATAGAAAAGTGACTGGACAAAATTAAAAGTATAGGTGAGATAATAGTAGGGAAGTTACGACCTACTTATCTCTATTTTATGTGTTGGTCGACATGTTTCTACCATTAGGGGAAAATCCCCGGTATTCCTCAGGACCAAAACAAGGAAGTGGGTGGTATGTGCCCCCTAAAAGACACACCCAGCCCTAAATCCTTGGACGACCAAAAGAAAAGTAGACTTCTGGGTACGCACACCTAAAATTAAGGGTGCTGAAAAACCTATACTTTTAATTTTGTCTAGTCACTTTTCTATTAAACTTTATACAAAAGCATACCAGGACAATTTTAACACTTACACTCTTTTTGTTTGCACCCCACATTTCACTACCAGCTCCACTGCAATTGCAGGTGTTGCAGCACACCCAAGTGACGCTAGGCCACTTGGGTGGGCCCCGATGATGAAGCAAGTCACCACTAGGTGGTGAGTGAGGGGTTTCCTAACAAAGGAACAATGTTTCCTGAGTTTAGACAAAAGCCTTCAGTTACCCTCATCGGGTAGTACTCCTCCATTTTGTTCTTTTGAACCTTGACCAGGGAATCAGGAGTATTCCCCGTCCGACGACTACGGACGCAACTCCTTACTCTCCTCTTTGTTTTCCAAAAAAAAATTCATGTGTTTGTTGCCATGTTAAGTGTTTTTGATATCAAAAGGTATGTAGTGAAATACTAACACTATCTAGAGTCCAATACATTTAACAATCAGCCCAAAATGTATATTAATAATTCTTTAAAAACGACTTGTTCCCAACTGATAACACACATTCAAGGTTTTTTTTGTTTATTTATATTTTTAAACCAAAATGTATACATTATAAACATGATGATAAATAATATGAGCAGTCCTTTGGATTGGCAAAAATGAAAATAAGTCTTCTTTTTATTAGAGGGGAAAAGCACACCTAAAGCGGGAAAGGCAAATTATAAAAACACTGCAGCAACTTCAGGGACCAAGTCTATTTACTTGAGCAAATATTCAGAAAAATTATTTAAAAAATAGTCCCACATAAGCAGTCCAAAACATACATATAAAAGTTGTAAAAGAAAGTCAAATGTTCACATGAAAGTCATCTGCCTAGGTTTCCTATAAAGTCACTCCCCAAACCAAAAGGGATATAAGAATTATGTTCTTGAGATCAGGGCAAAAGTCCTGGCAAGCTTCAGGTTCACTAATGATCACACACCATTGATATCCCCCTTTGACACAGACTATTGATGGCTGTCTGTTGCAGGAACAGACAACCCTTGAGAATCCCAATGGACAGGGGTTTAGATGGAAACAAGTAACATTTATGAAGTGAGGGATGTGTCAACAGGAGGTGAAGTAGTATGTGGAGGCAGATGCAGTTAAAATTATGTAATCAGGGAGGTAAGGGAGGTCAGAGGGCAGCATACATTTCCATGCTCTTCAGTGAGCGTATTTTATATTGCATTCACTTCACCTAATAAATCCAGCTCATCCTGTAAGATCGTAAACTGAACATCAGCTATGACCTCCTTGCAATCAGTCATTGAGACATAAGCAGGTGTAAGAGGGTAAGCAACAGATTAGGGATCTTGGGTTTCAAAGATGAAAGTGTCCAGTTCCAGATGTTGGTGGGACCTGGTCTTGGGACACCACTGACAGATTATGTTCTAGGCTAGGTGGAGCCCCATTTTCCACCTCCTCCTTGCTGATTGTGTCCAACTCTTACCCACTAGAGTAGGCTCAACAGCCTCGATTCTGGTAATCGAGAGAGTTTGCCTCAGGATGGATACCTTCTCTCTGTTTGTTGAACATTTCTCATCCTTGCTGGTTGTAGACAGAACTTGTGCCCACCTTGCAGTCAAGGATATGTCACTGATTAGATAAGTGTTGGCTATTTTTGTCCAATGATGAGGAATGAGGAAAAAATAAATTATGAGAGCATGTGTCCACTGCTTCATATATATAGGAATTCATTTCAGGGATGTTATAATATTAGATAAGAGAATAATGAAGTTTAGGCAGACTTTGACTCCTTTTTGCCATAGTGAATTATAAGGTAAAATAAACATTTTTCACATTCGGAAACTTATTTCAATTAACTTTTAAATTAGTCTGCCATGATTTACAAAATTTAAAGCAGGCCGTCAATGCAAGCCATCTTTTTAGGAATAGAGGCACATATGTACTATTGGGTCAAGGCAAACATTCTTACTTAAGCAAGATGTCCTCTAGAATGCGGTCTATCATGGAAATGTTGTGGTTGTACAATTGCTTCTTTAGTGTTCTTAGAACATATGAAAAATATAGTTGACAGGCACAAACCGTTGGAGGTGGATACAGGCTTTTTAAAAAAAGGTAAATCTTTCATGTTGGATACTGACTTTAAGTTACGCCATGTCAGCATACAATTATGCTGGCAAAATATAAATTTACCAGAAGTCAAGGATAAAACTGTGATCAACGGTATGTGCACCCCAAATATGGAGCTTACAATCATTTTGGTTGTGCCAACATAACTTAACTATTTAAACACAAACAAGTTTAACTTTTAAAGACACAAATGAACAATCATTCAATTAAGTTTAACAGTGGTAAGAGATGGGTGGCCTGTAAGCCCACAGATAGAACACAATACATCTTTTTGAGACAGCGCATGCACTGTCCAGCCAAGACCTAAAAACAATAGATTTTGCACAGGCAAAACCTTCTGGCTTTACCAATGCTTGTTGTGTTTAGAAACTGGGAGATTTAGAGATTTATCCATAATCACAAAATGTGGAACTGAGGCCTTGGCTAGGGAGATGATATGGTGCCCTTTCGGGGGAGGATGTGGTGTAAGGGCCAGACCTGGCGACTATCGAGCTGGGAAACCAGTCTGAATTTCGGCGTTAGCTTAACATCTTTGATTTTAGACAAATCACGTAATATTGCCATGCAGACAAGAATGACTATATCCTTGTGTAAAGTAACTGGTACAAATGTCAAGTGCTCCAATACCTTCAGGTGGTGTTAGCCCTATATAAAACTGCGCAAGAAAAAGAAACTAGTGCTAAAGTAAAGCACTCTAATACCTTCAGGTGGTGTTGGTGCTATATAAAACTCCACAAAAAAAGAAACGTGTACTAATGAAAAGCACTCTAAGTAACTAGTGCTTAGGTAAAGTGCTCAAGTACCTTTGTGTGATGTTGGCGCTACACAAAACTGCACAAACAAATGTGAAAACAGAGTCATGGAGGAGTGGAACTGTGCAACTGAGTTCAGCGGGGACATGCAGCGATGGGCAGGAGGTGGACAGGCAACCAACAGTAAATGCAGGCAGCCACGGGGAGATTAAGTGATTTGCCCATGATCACAAAATGTGGAACTGAAGCCGAGTCTAGGGAGATGATGTGGTGTCCTCTTGGTAGAGGTTGTGGTGTAAGGACTAGAGCTGCCGACAATTGAGCTGGGAAACCAGGTTTGAGATTCAGCGTTGGCTTAACATCCTTGATTCTAGGCAAATCACGAAGGGCCTTTTTACAACTTTGGCAGTCCTACAGTGGAAAGTGCAACACACTGTATGCTGTAGGACTGCCAAATCCATAGTGCTGCCACCTGCCAAATTAGGGCTTCAATCCTGGTCTGGTGGGTGGTCTTGCGGCAGTCTGTGGTGGCAGTCTGCTGGGCACTTAGAAGAGCCTAACATGCAGACTGCCCTTTTCCGAGCACCGACTGCACCTTCCAGTATTTCCTGCATAGTGTAGCATCCATGCTACACTATGCAGGAAGTGGGGATTAAAATCCAGGGGGTCGCTACATGTGCTCTCCCCCCCACATGCACCCCCAGGAGCAGCAGGAATAGGTACCCCTTAGTTGCCTCACTGCCACCCTTTTAGTGGCAGGGTCACAGCTATGGAAAGGGTGGTGGTTTGGTAACTCATAATATGCTTGGCGGTGCCGCAGCGGTACTGCCAGCATGCCTGGCCAGACTGCCCATACCATGCCGCAGGAACCCCTGGCAGATGGAATGGCCACCACACTCCAAATGCAGTGCACAGTGCCGCAATTTGGCTGTGGTCGGACCACCACTGCAAATACGGCGGTCCTAAGGGCAGCAGTATTCGTAATAGGGCCCTTGATCACCCTGTTCCTACAGAACTTAATTTGTCCTATTGTAAAATAACTGGTACAACTGTAAAATGCTCCAATACCTTTGGGTTGTGTTTGGCACTATGCACAACAAAAGTAACTGGTTCTATTTTAAAGTGCTCCAAAACCTACACTTTGGATTATGTTAGTGCTATATAAAACTTCACAAAATGAAATGTGAGTCAAGGGACGAGAGGATCTGTGCAGCGGAGCTCAGCGGGGCGAGCAGCGATGGGCAGGAGGCGTATAGTCAACCAAAAACATATGTGGGCTGCCAAAGGGATTAACTGATTTGTCCATAATGACAAAATGGAGACCTGAGGGCAATGCTAGGGAAACGATGTGTCCTCCTCTTGGGATAGGATGTGGTGTAAAGGCAACAGCTACCTACTATGGAGTAGGGAAACTTGGTTTGATTTCAGCGTTAGCTTAACATCCTTGATTCTGGAAAATCACCTATTCTACTTGTACCTAAAAAAATAACTGTGTCCTTGTGTAAAGAAACTGGTGCTAATGTAAAGCATTCCAAGACCTTCGGTAGTGTTGGCACTACATAAAACTGCACAAAAAAAGTAACTGGTGGTAATGTAAGGTGCTCCACTACATTGGGGTGGGGTTGGCACTACACAAAACTGCCCAAAAAAACCCAGAAAGAATCACAGTGTTAGGCTGGTTTACAGTAGTAAACATGAGAAAGTGCATTGCATCGACAATCACAATAAAAGGACTAGTGTTTCCATGGATACTGAAGGGCAGGCAGACCTTGACGACCTCAAGACTCAGCCTGGCTCCTTTGAAAAGAATTCAAGTTAAGCAACAATGGCGCACAGAAACACTTCAACGGTGAATGTAGAAAAAGTCCCACCCTTTGAAATGAGGTACAACAAGATGAGACATGAACAGTTTTTTTTTTAACTTATTTGTATTAATCACTGCCTTCAGCTTATCCAGAATAAGAGACATGCATATACATTTTTCTTCATTTATAACCCACATGTATCCAATGCTTTTAAGTCAACATCCCATTATTGTATTCGATCACACTACCCTTGAGTCGAGTTGCTCTAATTTTTAGCAGCAGTATAATTTTTGTTAACGATAAGACCAGTATCTTAGCACAAAAGAGGAACAACAATAACATAATAGGGAATCTAGATTCCCCACCCTCTATCCAAGCCCCACCCCGTCCCTCCACCCTCTTGGCAGTGACAGACAGGCAGCACAGTACCTCTAACATAGGTAAAAAACTAGCGGTGCATCCCTAACCGATTTGTGAGCCATATGTTCAAGGTATGGCAGGGCACCTGCAACGATGTTACATCAGTGGGTATTGGAGTGGACCCAGTGGTCGGTGAGCTATTTATACTCTCATTCTCACCCTCATTCACTGCTGTGGACACTTCCGACAACATTTATCACCATTCCAGGAGATCACTCCCCGCATTCTCATCGGTCCATACTGTTTTGAGATGACATTCCTCAGCTAAATCCCATTCCCGCAGGTCATCTCTCCATTTTTTCCACGTGGGTGCTGCTGGGTGTATCCAGTGGGTCGCTCTCCGCCTTTTCGCCAGAACCAGCCCCATTACTGCAAACCTATAGCACATCCTAGTCCCTTTCTTGGGTGTTGGTAGCATGCCAAGAATACAGCGTTTTATAGAGGTGTCTATCCCCACAGCCGTGGCTGTGCTAAGGGACAGCACCACCTGGTGCCAGTACTGTTGCAGGCGCGGACAATCCAAGACCATGTGCATGAACGTGGCGGGGTCTGTGCCACATCGCGGACACGCAGAAGATAACTCTGGAGTGAACCGCGCTCACCTCTGAGGGGTCAGGTATGTGCGGTGTAGATAATAGAAATGGGATTAGCTTGAACATTGCATTACTTGTAGCCTTCACTACCTGTGCCAGTGCTCTCTTCCTCTCACCGTCCATCAACGGGACGGGCAAGTAGTTATCCCATCTTGCCCTGATCATGTCTAGATTTGACCCCTGGTCCTCCTTTAATGTCTTATATATACAGGAGATAAGCCCACGACTAGAGCCCGGGTCTAGCAATGTTACCAATGTGCAGGACTCTCCAGGTTCATTGGGAAATGTTGTCCACATCTCTCGTACTGTGCGTGATATTTTGGTGTACTGTAAAAATTGCTCCGATGACACCTGAAACCAGTCCTGAGCGTCTTGAAAGATCATGAACGTGCTGTTCTGATGCACATCCCATACAGTCCCACATCCCCCCTCGTACTGCTTTGAGAGATCCATGACCTCTTGGATATTCTGGAAACCCTTCAACCACCGCAGCGGTAGGGCACTAGCATATGGGGCCTTCCTGACCACCAAGGTCACTGCTTGCTCCCAGATGTCTGTAACCAAGTGGATTATATGTGGGCACATTTTAGGGACCCATCATTAGGAACTGTTGCAGTCACATCCCCTCGTTCCAACTCCCTAGTCGGTCTGTCTTAACCGTGCGCTCCCCCATGCACCACTGAGCAACATATTGCAGCAGTCAGCCATGTAGTATAGACGTAAGTCCGGCAACCCCAGGCCTCCCCTATCCATGTCTAGTTTAAGTGTTTCCAATTTTGCTTTGCTCCGCTTTCCAGCCCAGACTAAGGAAGACATTGAGGTACGTTGAGGTAGGGATTTTGCAAAAAGAGTTCTGGAGCATGTAGAGGCAGCGAGGCAGTAGTACCATCTTGGATACCGCCACCCTCCCCATAACCGACAGCGGCAAATTGTTCCAAAACGATATGGACGCCCGCAGCCCATCAAGAACCTTCCCCATGTTCAGATCATACTGGGGCTCCGGCTGATGGGCAATCTGCATTCCTAGGTAAACTACGGGGAGGTTGTGAACTGTCCCCTGCGCCAGTGCAGCGAGCGGGAACAATATTGTTTTCTGGCAAATAATGTGGAGGCCGGAAGACGCCATGATTTGCCTCTTCCGGCTCACACATATAAAGAAGAGCCTCATCGGCATACATGGAAACCACATGAGTACGACCGTCTACCAATAAACCCCATGGAGCCATATCTCTATGCAAGCGTACCACCAAAGGTTCCACGGTAAAAGTGAACAGAAACAAAGATAATGGACACCGCTGCTGTGTGCCCCTTCCAATCTCTATAGTGTTCAACACGTGTCTCCCAGTCCACACTCTGGCCACCGGTATGTGCTATAGTAGTTTGACCCAGGCTATGTACTCACTCCCAAAACCCCATTTTCCGCAAGACTTCTCAAAGGTAGTCGCACCAGAGAGTATCAAAGGCTTTTTCAATATCCAGGGTGACTACTGCCGCCATGAGGTTTGTGTCTGCAACCGAGTAGAGGACATGTGACAATCTTCGTAGATTCATGTGTGTTCCTCTCCCAGGTGTGAACCAGCATTGGTCCTCATGCACCAATGCGTTCACCACTCTCCGCAATCTGAGAGACAGAACTTTAGCCAACAATTTGGCGTCCACTCCCAGCATGGACAAGGGCCTATATGCAGCATGGTCCTCAGAGTCTCTGTCAGGTTTGGGGAGCATGACAATCTGTGCCTCCCGCATGCCTAATAAAATTCTACTGGGAGACCATCAGGGCTGAGCACTTTGTACCTGGCCATTCTCTGTAAGGCTTCCTGCAGGTCAGCCAATTGTAATGCTGCCTCCAGGTCTTTCCGGCTGGTCATCCGAGAGCCACGGCAGTGGTACCCCTCTGAGAAGGTCGCTCCGGTCTGAGCCATCGCCACCTGTGTTCCCACAGTATGTATTCTCCAAGTGAGCAAATAAAACTGTATTGACACCAACCTGTGTATTCGCTGTGCCACCCTCGGTATGATGTAGTATGAGAATCAGCGGGGTGGGCGTTTCTCACTTCAACAGCTATGCAAGTAATCTACCAGATCTATCCCCTTCCCTAGGCAGTAGCTGCCGGTATTCCCTGTGGGTCAAGCAATCTAGTCTATCCCAGGTCTCTCCCACCACACGCTTTGCCTGTTGGAAAGCATCTGAAGACTGATCTGTCGAGCGCCCCTCACGTTGTAGCCTAGCCAATGTGTATTCCGCCCCACTCACATCCTGCTGCCCCTACCCTGAACAGGCAGTCCCCCCTTGTGACCACTTTGAAAGTTTCCCACTCATTAGACATGAACAGTTCAATCTTTTTGAACAGGAAAAACGTGGCTATGCAATTACCACACAAGGCACAGCTACTTTAGAAGGACTGACCCACCCTGTGATAACGCATACCTGATTCACTTGAGGTCTGATTGTTTAGCTATAAACACCATTGCTAAAAGACCACATATGGTGTGAACATGTACACATAGCCAGTACCCACATGTGCAGGAAATGAACAGAGGCTGCACATTTGCCAAATAATAGCAGCCATGCACCCATGCTTTAATCAGCATGTCAGCTATACACTAACATGACTAACAAGACATTAAAAGGCAGAACACCACCACTCATGAAAACAAAACAGACAACAATGAGGGTTTAAAGCAGTGACGAGGTCGGTGAGGGGGTGACTTGTGGACTGGGCAAGCTCCTGGAGGTGCGAAGGAGCAAGCAGAGATGGGAGAAGGGAGACGGGGGAATCAGAAAGCAGCAACTAAGGGAAAAGAGATGACAGGTAGGGCATAATCTGTTGACGGTTCACGCACTGGGAGGTGCGAGGGAGTAAGCAGCGACAGAAGGGAGGAAGTGGGGAAACGAAAAGCAGCAACAATGGGAAAAGCAGTGACAGGGAGGTGGTCATCTTTGTATGGGGCATGAGGTCAGGTGGGAGGAGACAGAGCTAGTAAAAGCACTAGCACTGTGCAGAGTGCTGAAAAAGAAAGAAAAAAGTAGGTCCTAAAATGGTCATAAAAACAGGAGCACTGCATGTTTACAAGTTTTTGGTCCATACTCTGAGGGGATAGATGAAGACAACAAGAGGCTCCCATTGACAAATAGTGCCAAAGAATATGAGACAGACGGTGGAGCGAGCAAATAGGAAGCCTGTGGGTGGGCTGAAGCAAATAGGAAGCCTGTGGGTGGGCTGAAGCCTACGGATTAAACACAACTTGGCTATTCGAGACATAGCATGCTCTGTCTAGCTGAGACCTAAAAAGAGCATGGCACATCCCTGAGAAACAATTTTGGAACCAAGAACACGTCACACTTTGGAAACGTTTGTGTGCTTCACTACCTTTTGTGAATAGACTACAAAAATACCATAGATCCTTAAACAAAACTGACAATCCTCAATAATACTAAACTCACATAGAACACAGCAAAAGTAGGTTGAGAAACCAATTAGCGAAAAGAGACGGCAAACAGACTCTGAGATTCAATGCACCCTTCACTACTCTTTAGGACATCCCACCAGTAATTGAATACCATAAATGTAGATCCTGCAGTACTTGTACCCAAATCATAGAAGAATTGATCTTTACATGTAACAGCATCCAAATTCGTCACAAGGCATTTACCTACTGCATTTCTCAACATGTTGTCTACACAACCATCTACTCATGCGTGCTCGCATATCTGAGAAAGACAGATTTAAAAATAAGATAAAGAGTTATACAACCCAAATCCAGGATCAGCATAAGAAGCCATTGAGCCCATTATTATAGCATTTCATAAATGAGAGTCACACAGAAAATTTCCTTAGTTGGACAATATTTTGTCAGGTTTTCCCTAATCCATGTGGGGGAAATATGGAAAAAATATTTAATAAAGTGTGTATGATTTTTGTCCTTTAGAATTCACATTAAAGGTTTGAATATTCAAGAAGAAATCAACAACTTGTGTTTATCAAGCAGCTAATTTCTATTTCTCTAGTGGCTCATCCCTGCAGTACTCCTTTCACAGATATGTGTATTTTGACCCATCCAACCTCTATAGTTCATAGTTTCACTAGACGTAGACATGCTGAGCATAACAATGTGGTATTTCACAGTGGTTAATTTGTAAAATATTAGGTGCAAGTGCTCGATTTGTTTTAGGAGGCCACACACACTTCCCTCACCTCCACCCACTTCCTCCAGTGGCCCCACCCACTTACTATAATGGCTCCACCCACATCCTCAACTGGCACTACTGACTCTCAGGTACCAACAAACTAGCACATGGTGGCAAAGGTTCATTTAGTGGATCCTGTGCAGATGTAATATGGGTGGGTGCCTCCATGAGATTTGGTGGCTGAAGTGAAGCTGCATGGCAGTAGCAAGCAGTGAGTGTTCTACAGTCCCTATCCCAAAGGACTATCTGTAGAAGAGACAATGTTGAAAAGGAGATTCGTATTTAAGTTTTTAGTTCAGGCGTAAATGCTACCCCTACTTGAAAGGTCTATCGCTTTGCTTTACAGAATGTTATCACTTCATGTGAGTCTCCGTTGAGTGGCTATTCAATAACCACTATCGTTCCCCATGGGTTTTCACCTCAATTTAAGGCCATTCTAGGCAGCTGATCTTTTGTCTTATATGACATGGAAGGTTCAAAACGTTGCAGTTAGCTGAATGATGTCGAGTGGGGTATGGATGTTCTCAGCTTTGCGTGCGGCATGCGGCCTATGAGTGCAAGCATGAGCAGGTTTCAACATATCAACATGCACATCTCAATTGCTTCCTATTTGGCAAGATATAATACTAGAAGAAAATGATAAGGGTGGAAGCTCCAGAGATTAATTGTAGGAGGCTTCAAGCAAACAGAAAGAGATGGAGGCAGGTGGATAGTAGAGCTAAAGCGATCTGAGAGAGTTGTAACAGACAAGAGAAGGATATAATGTGAATGGATGTTTGGGGAAAGTTCAATAGCATGAGAAAGACAAAGGGAGTAGGGCCAGTTTCAGCATTCTTAGCAGAGCAAGTTTGAGCATTTTTGGCAGGTCTGGTTTGAGCAATTTTTGCAGGGCTGGTTTGAGCAATTTTAGCAGGTCTGGTTTGAGTATTTTTTTGCAGGGCAGGTTTGAGCATTTTTAGCAAGACTGGTTTGAGCATTTTTGTCAGGGTTGGTTTGAGCAATTTTAGCAGGGCTGGTTTGAGCATTTTTGTCAGGGCTGGTTTGAGCATTTCTAGCAGGGCTGGTTTGAGCCTTTGTGGCAGGGCTTCTTTGATTCCCCAAACTGAATCAGCAAGGATGCCATTTTGAACCAAACCTTAAAGTGTGCTTACGAATCTGTGTACTAACTTTCTAAATGGAATGCTCCTTTTATTAACCACCAAGCAATTGTTCTGTTATAACACCTTGCAGTTGCTGGCTGGTGACTTCTCTGAATTTCTCTGAAATTTCACCTTTAAAGCATGTCTTCAAAAATGTTCTGCATAATGCTTTCAAATTACAGTTCAAAATCCTGAAATACAAATTGCAGTGTACTCCCTGGTCTTGTGTCTGCAGCAGCAAATACACAAATATAAAGTATGCATTCTTTGCAGTTGCAACTTATTGACAGCCTCAGCTGCTTCGAGCTAAACAAACAGACAGCTCTACCTAGTAAACAGTTTCAGTAGATTTCCTGGCTGGAACGTGACAGCACCTCTCCAGGTCATATAGTACACTCTGTCTAGCCCTGGATTAATGCATTATGGGTGTTGTAGTCTTGTTTGTGCTCCCATTGAACTATTTAGGCTAGTGCTCCTGAAATCAACGATGTGTAGGTGAAATGTGCTGGAGGCAGTGTCCATAATGATCTGGAGTGAGGTGGTCACACTAAGGGCCTCATTAGGATGGCGGACGGACCTGCGTCCGTCCGCCACCCCCGTGGAAGAGGGACCGTCCGCATGGGCAGCGGCGGTCCCTCCATGCAAAATAGGATGTGACCGCCACCCTGGCGGTCACATCCTGGATCTTTAACCCTGCGGCGGGTGCTGCTTGAAGCAGCACCCGCCGCAAGGTTAAAAAAGCTTGTTTCACATTTACATGCACAAAGCGGCAGGCACCGTGCGGTGCCTGCCGCTTTTTGCATGCAAATGCAGGGGGGTACCATAGGTACCCCCCATGTGCACCCCCACCCCCCCTTTACCCTGGGGGCCCGCAAGGGCCCCCCAGAAGCAAAGGTCCACATGCTTTTCCACGGCGGAAAAACCGCCGCGGAAAAGCATGTTTACTCATGCTTCCTAATTTGGCTGACGGTGTCTTGCAGACACCGCCACCAAATGGCCCGGCAAAACCCACGGATCAGCGGCGGACGGACCTGCCGTCCGCCGCTGGTCCCACCATATTCCCACCGCCATCCTAATCTGGCGGTGGGTGTTTGATGTGGCCGCGGCGGTGAATCCGCATCCTCCGGGCCGGTGGTGGCTTCCGCCGTCCCGGAGGATGCGGATTCACCGCCATCCTAATGAGGCCCTCAGTGCTGTGTCTGGCATGACTATCAAAGTCATATGCTGCATAGCAGAGTGGACTCGAAGGCTCGTGTGGGCCTCTGGAAAGTAGGCACATTGTGTCATCTTCTGAAAGCCAATGCACAGGAGAAGAAAGATATGTGCCAAGAGACGATATGCCAATTTGCTAGGGAACAAGAGGGGCGCAAGAGTAGAGAAATAAAGCAAGATGAAGCAGAAAGGATGAATGAAAGAATGAATGGGAGGATGAAGAGACGAGAAAATACAGATAGTGTAGGAAAAATAGGGGGCATAAAAGAAGGCAAGGATGAAAGAAGGAAGAAATAAGTCAGACACCAAGGGTAAATGGAATAAACAAGAATCAAGAAAAAGATAACGGGAGCCATGCAATACAAGTAGTCACAGCGTTTAATAGAGTGACATGAGAGAAAAATGAAAGAGATGGAAGAACCAAAAATGAATTAATACAGATTTTTAAAGCATTCTTTTATCAAAAAGCGTACGCCCACGTGCTAGAGGAGGAAGGAAGTGGAAAGTGATTGAACAAGAACATTCGAAAATCGAATGAGAGCAGCGCAAATCCAAATTCAAATGAGAGCAGTTAAAAACAAACATATGCCATTTAGTTTGACTATTAGTGTTATTATCAGTCTATAGCTTTAGAAAAGAGACATTGCACTTAGTAACATCATGCTCGGAGGCACTGAGTTCCCTTACCTCACCTCTTCTGTGAGGTATTCCCTTTTCTCAGCATCCTTTGGTCATCATTTTGAAAGACATCAGGGAAACTTTTGTGCAGCAGCGGCTCCTCCACAAGGGTAGAGGAGCGTCGCCCCCCAAAATCGTCATGAAAGAAAAAATAAAACAACTCTCGTTTTATTTTTCCTTTCCTGCTGAGTTTTGTGGGTGGGGCCTCGGGGAGTGACAGCGCAGGTGGGAGTAGTAGTGCACTCCCTTCACTGTGCATGATGGTTTGGCCGGCTGTCTCTGGCCTTCCAAACCCTCATGCTCAGTGAATATCTCTCTCCAACCCCAGCTGCATTGCTGGAGAAAGCAGCCACACACTCCCTGTCTGTCCTGCACTGCTAGTCCAGAGTGCTCAGTAAGTCAGGGCAGTGAACTCCGCTTGCCTCGCAGAGTTTTCAGAGTTTTCCACACTCCGCGTTACGTGGAGCTCGCAGAATTCCCCAAAACCCTGCTCGTTTTTTTCCTCACTTGTGTTCGTCAACATCAAGTTCGCAAGCGAGGAAAATCCACCTCCCAGTGGGATTTTTCCTCGTTTGAGATCGTCGCCATCAAGTTTGTGAGCACGAGCATGAAAAATTAACCTCCCAGCAAGATTTCTCAATACAGGCGGTCAGATTTCTCATTGCGAGTGGTTGCGTATGCTTGCGACCGCTCGCATTGAGAAACTGTTCGTTAGCGTTGAGAAAGCTGCCACTCAAGTAAAAATCTACTCAAGCGGCAGAAAGTAAGCTGCGCCCGCTTGCGCTGTGCATGGTGCCATTCGTGATGATTGCACAGCGCAGATAAACTCATGCAGCAGTTGTAACACCCCCTTTGGTAATGGAGGCAGGAATGAAACCAAAGACATGAACCTCTGCTGTAGACATTTAACCCACTGAGCTCGGTTATTAGCTTTTAAAAAGACTATGATATATGCAAGTATTATAACTGCACAAGAACAGTGAGCGTTGGGAGGCAAAATGGTGGCTGACAGCGGTAAACGGAGGGCTGGACAAATAGGAAGCGCTGTGCAGCCGAGGCGCACACTGGAGAAAAAGAATAATAGAACTCTGACCTTTGTTGGCAAGAAGAGAGCAGCTCCCACGTTGGACCGTCTGCTTCATGGGATGACAAAGAGACACTAAGAATTCCACAAGTCGTGCTTTATTCACACAGCTGCCGAGAGATAATTTGGATCCAATTTGAAATGTTTGTAGCACTGAATTGCGGTGCAGCCACAGAGAGATTAGTTAAAGGGCGGAGGACAAACAACATAAGTGATGTAAAGGCAAAACATAAAATAAAAGCAGAAGAAAACAGTACTTGGGCCACGGGACACAGATAGGAGAAACACACGGGAACAACAGGAAATAGTATGCTATAGCCAATAGAAATGGAGGAAAAGTAAGTGGGGAACACACAAACCAATGAAAGTAAGGGTGGGATGTAGGCCCGTTTTAAGATGTATATTAAATGCAGTAGATTTCACAAGCACAGTGCAAGCACTGTGCAGGTGAAACCTAAAAAGGACAAAAATAATGAAGTAATACTCACACAAAATGTTCCACATTACGCTGCATAATTTGCCTTTTCTAGTCAACCCTACCGCATAATTTGTTCCTCTTGCTCCACATACTTCCAATGTCCTTATTTGTGACCATCAACAACCACACATCATTGTTAATAGGCAAGGTGTTTAAGTCCTACTTGAAAATGTGGAATACTTCTGAGTTATTAAGATGATAGAGCAAACACATACACATAGGTTTCTTCTGTGATAGGGACATTACATATTGGGTTTTTTTAGTAATATGGGATTCAGTCGAAACATTAAATAATTTGTTTGAATAGCAAAAACCATAAAACCGTCATCACGCAATATAATTTCAATACCAGATCATTATACATTCTTAAAACAATAAAAAGAGGATAGTCTTTTACAATTACAATTATATGTATCGATGTATTTACCTACTAAATAACAAACCAATAACTTTTAAAAACACTGAATATGAATAATTAATAATTAATATGAATATTCCCCATTACATATTTGGGCCATGGCAAACAATATTCAGAAATATGAAAACATACTTTAGTAGGTTCCCTCACCTGCCTCCGCAACATGATAAACATATTTAGAACAGCACTGGTTTACTCTGGCCCCATCCCCTGCTATGCTTAAAGGGCTACCCCCTGACTTTCATACACTTATATTAAGGAGAAATCCAACACTCTTACACTCATCTCTAGATCTCAAAAATTTCACAAATTTAATAGGGAATTAATTCCAGAAATAAAGTGACTGGTACAAATCCATAGTTTATAATTAGTTTACATCAGCTCTTTTCCTTTAAACTAGTGTTTAGAGCGTTTGGCTCTCAGTGTCTCTTTACCTAGCCTCCTCAAGATTCATTAAGGCCTTTTTGTGTGGTGTCCCGTAGATGTCATCACTGTCACCTAGTCCTTTTTGATTTCTGTCATTGTCTTCATTGCTTTGTGTCAGTGTAGACGGATGAAAGACAAATCATCTTCCAGTTGAATGAGGATCTGCTTGCCACAGTCACTATTATACAACAATGCATGTTTGAAACGTTTTTGAAGGGACCACAATCAGGGCCGGCTCTAGGGTGGTGTGATCGGTGCGACCGCACCGGGCGTTGACTTGGGGTGAGGGTGTAAATTTTGAAAACTTATATTATTATTTTAACACCACCTGCTGCCGCGTTTCCTGGCCTCCACCAATTTTCAGACATCAATTAAAATGTCAAGATAACTCTGGTGATTAATCGTCTTCCTGGAAATAGACCGTTTGCCTAGTGGGAGTTTTGACTCAAAAGGTAGCGCAGTGGGTAAAAATTCCTGCTGCTAAGAGCGTGTACCATGCAGATAACAAAGTGCATGTAATATAAATAGGTCAGTGGGTCACTGCTCCTTTTGTTTCTTGTAGTTTATAAGTCAACAATCTAATATAGAACATTGAGCCATTAACTGTCATCCTAGAGCTCCATGCAAACTGCAAGGTATATGTTAGAGCGATATGTTTTTTTGCCCAGTCTTTCATCATCCTAATCTTGTGAAAAGGGTTCATTTCGGTAGAAAACAATTCTTATTACGAAAGAGAACCCCTAACAATGATGTTACATTTTAAATTCTATATTTGTGCTTTTCCAGAATAAGGACTCAAACTATATTGCCTACCAGTATCAATGCCATGTCACTCCTACACTACACCTTGTAGTCCTGTCTGATGTAACATGTCCTGTGCAATGTGTGTGATGTAAAGTGCTCTGACACCTTTCACTAGTATGATTGGTGCTATAAAACTGAATGAATCTGAGAGACAGTGGTTATGGAGACTTGAGATGCACTGTTAAAGGGTGCTAGTGAGGGAGTCCGGGCAGAAGTGGTCATTGGGGGGCACCAACAGACATTGTCGCACAGGGCGCCAGCACCGCTAAAGCCAGCCCTGACCACAATTGGCTCAAGTGAGACTCGGGTGACACTGTGGTACTTAGTACAGGAGACAGCAAGGACAAGTAGTTTCCCTTGTTATGGCACATGTCTTACTCCACTTCCGGTTTTCGCCGAGGTTAGCAGTCTAGCTGCTCTCCACCATCGGCATAAAAGCCCCTGAACTACTCAATTCGTGGATTCTTTCTGGGACACCACCACGCTGAACGGAGCATTGATTACCAATGCCCAGCTCATTTGCGCTAATTACAAAAAGTACAAATATCTAATACTTGTTTTAATTGCTTTTAAATTGCCGACGGAGACTCATTCAGAAGTGCTCCTAGCGGTTTTAGAATGTCACATTTATTTGCCTCATGTCACAATTGTATTTTGACTTAAAAACTTACGTTGTGCTGTGTTGGGCGTGTTCCCCAGTCCACCACTGATCCTTCAGTTTGTGTGGAGGGATAGATCGCCTACCAGGAAGTGTCTTACTCCACTTCCGGTTTTCGCCGAGGTTAGCAGTCTAGCTGCTCTCCACCATCGGCATAATAACCGGATGCCCCCTCGGACGCGCAGCGGACGTGAGGAGCGGGCGCATATGGCGCGCCCATGGCAAGCCTGTCTGCGCCCGTCCGCGCCGGTACCGGGCCCGGGGCCATACCCCCTGGCCTTCAGGATACCCATTCCATCGGTACTCCTTTGCGCTATTCCTCTAGATATCTACGGGATTTAAATTCGGGTACGGGCAATCCACGGTGTAAGATACTGCCAATTCTTACTCGCGGTGCTTCTGCTACTGAAACTTGTCCAGGCTGTAACTTCAAAATCCCTTCTCCTTTTCCATCAGCCAGTTCCCTCGCCAACTTGCCCAGGCTCCCGTACCGTATGGCACTGATTAATGCCCGCTCCCTTCCGAAACACAACCTCGAAATTAGGGAGTGCATCACCAACCAAGAACTTGACATTCTTTTCATCACAGAATCATGGGGGAATGCGGCCTCTGGCCCGGACTTCTGTGCGGCCACCCCCGATGGCTTCTGCGTGGCAAGGCTGGACAGAGATATAGGTAAAGGCGGCGGTCTAGCCATTATTTATAAAGCTATATAGCCAACCAAAATAGAACCTATTCACCGTTCGGACTGTGAGGCCTTTGCCTACTCTATCACCCTCAACCACAACCAAGCCTTTAAAGGCATCCTTCTATATCGTCCCCCCGGCCCACGCACACGCTTTCTCTCATCTCTTGACCAAATCACCGAACTTTCAGTAGGACCCTCTGACTACACTATTTTAGGAGATTTTAATTTTCACTTGGAAGCCACTGGTGATAAAGACACCACCCAACTAATCACTGACTTGCAATCTGTTGGTCTACAGCAACTAGTCGTTGGTCCCACCCATCAAGCAGGACACACGCTTGATGGTCTTTTCACTAATAACCATGACATCTCGCTGCTCACTGTCCTCCCGTTAGCATGGTCGGACCACTTCGCAGTCTTTTTTACTTTGCGAGCCCACAACTCTAACCCCCCTCAGGCCAAAACCCGCTTCCCCAAGAATACTAGAGTCTGGAAAAACCTTGACATTCCACTCTTTACCACCACCCTGATCAAATCTCCCTATGAGGCCTCCTCCAACCCAAGTCTAGGGTCCAATAGGTACCAGGATTGGATCCAGGAGGCGGTTAATCAGGTAGCCCCGACCAAATCCAGCTTCCCAAATCGTGCAGCACCTTCCGCGCAATGGTTCACCGAGAACCTCAGACTTCTTAGACAACACTGTAGGAACCTCGAAAGACACTGGCGTAAACACTATAGTTCCATAGACAAACAAACCTACAAAAATGCTTTGGCAATATACAAGAGATCCATGATCACACACAAGAGTGCCTTCTTCTCATTACAAATCGAGTCTGCTCAAAACTCAGCCAAGAAGCTGTTCCAAGTTGTCAACACCCTCTCCAATCCCTCCGCAGGTTCTTCCACTGAGGTATCTCAGGACCTCTGTAATTCGGTAGCCTCTTTTTTTGCCACCAAGGTCACCAATATTTACTCTACTTTCTCCCCCCCAAATCGTCCGGAGGTTTCTGCCTTTCATCACCCATCCCCATCTCCTAGTCGGACCTTCTCCAATTTCCACACGGTCTCAGCGGAACAAATCAGTAAACTCACCACATCCATCAGGCCAGGCTCCCCCCTAGACCCATGTCCTCCTTCCATATCTAACTCCATCACTGAGGTTATTACACCTCCCCTGACTGACATCTGCAATACCATCTCCCAGACAGGGATCTATCCAGAAATATGGAAGAAAGCAGTCATCAAACCTCTGCTAAAAAAAACCCTCGCTTGACCCCAGTGAGTCAGCTAACTACAGACCCATTGCCTGCCTCCCCTTACCTGCCAAAATTTTTTCGAATCAATCATGAACCAGCAGCTCTCTGAGTTCATTGACAATCATCAACTCCTGGACGATACCCAATTTGGGTTCAGGAAGGGCCATGGCACCGAGACCGCCCTGATAAAGGCCTCTGATGAAATAAGGGCCATCCTGGACCAAGGTGGGGCGGCAGTCGTTATACTCTTAGATCTGTCCGCAGCCTTTGACATGGTCGATCATTCCATCCTGATCGACCGTGTCGCATCCTTAGGGGTAAACCACTTGGCCAAAGATCTCCTCGCCTCATTTTTGGCCAACCGCACGCAGGCAGTGAGGTTGGGCGAGTTCTACTCACCCTTCTTCACCCTACCTTGTGGGGTGCCCCAGGGCTCCTCGCTAAGCCCAACACTATTTAACATATATGTGGCGGACTTGGCGAGGGTCATTAAAGCACACGGGTTGCGTCTATCCACCTATGCAGACGACACTCAGTTGGTGCTGGCTGTACACAGGGATGGACCAGCAGTTGCTTCGAGATTCCAGGAGGCGATGTTAGTCATCTGCTCCTGGATGTCGAGTAACTGCTTGAAATTAAACTCGGACAAAACCGAGGTTATGACCTTTGGTAACCTCTCTCCAGACTGGTCCTCCCTCCGGTGGCCAAAGGAAATGGGTCCTTCGCCAGTCCCAGTAGCCAAGGTCAGAAACCTCGGAGTTATGTTCGATGATAAGTTGTCATAAAAACACCACGTGAACACAGTGGTCTCATCCTCCTTCTACATGTTGAGAAAAATCAAGAAGCTTCTTCCATATCTGCCAGCCTCAGCTGGTAAAATGCTGATTACCACCCTTGTCTTCTCCAAATTGGAATATGGCAACATTCTTTTCCTCAACACGCAAGAACAGATACTAAACAAACTGCAATCTATACAAAACGCGGCAGCCAGAGTCCTGCTTGGTATCCCTAAACACCACTCTACCTCCTTGGCCATACGCCACCTGCACTGGCTACGAGTCAGGAGTCGGATCAAGTTTAAGGCTCTCTGTATTGCCTACAAGGCCATACACGAGACTGGACCACATTTCCTCAGGAACGCCTTTCGGATCTATGCCCCCAAAAGATCCCTGCGCTCAGCCTCCACTTTCCTCCTACCAGTCCCTCGCACCAGAACCTCCACCTGGGGAGACAGACGTTTTCTGGTGGCTACTCCCAGGCTCTGGAACTCCCTGCCTATGTCCATCAAAACCAGTCCCACCCTTATTGCTTTTCGTAGATCATTGAAAACCGGGCTATTTGATCAATGATTCCACCAGCAGGTTCTGGTCCAGGAAGTTTCTTATGCGCCGAGACACCTCAGGGTATTTGTTGCGCAATACAAATCTCGGAAACATAAACATAAACATACACATAAACATAAACATGCAGCAGGGTTCTTGTGATCTGCCCAGAGAATTTGTTAGAAACCAGGGTGTCAAGCTGGACACAGACCTATGCCTAAGACACCAAACTGATATGTAAATATAATCATTTAGGAACAATGAAAATATATGTGGACCTAAATATAAATAATATACATCATGTACATGCAATCTAGAACAGTTGTATCAAAAAATATTGTTATTATTTGTTTTAAATTTATAAATATTTACTCATACTCAGAATTCTTTATTTCGGCCTTTTAAGACCATAAAAGATACAATAAAAACATTTAAAACACATAAAAATGTACAATATAAAAACAGTGCATGGAAACAAGAGACTAATTATATCATTTCATAAGAGACTCAGGAAGAGAACAAAAACCCAACTAGCTACGGTTATTTATAGTTCATTGCACATAGGAGATTAGGATGTTAACCTTTCAGTATTTTTCCCCTTATCTGCCACATGGCCATTAAATACTTGGCTAAGGCAAAGACGATAAAGTGCAAGGTGCTAGTCTTCAGAACTCTGTAGGATTGCAAATAGTTTCTGAAGCCAAGATTCCTACATAATGGCACTAGCCAATACTTTCTTGGTCTACTGTAGGCAGGGCAAAAAAACAACACGTGTAAATCATCCTCCACGTTCGTGCTGCACCCGGGGCAAGTTTTGTCATCTAGCGTAGTCCATTTGCTTGTGAAGGATTTGAGGGGCAATGTTCCAAACCTCCACTGGATAACAAGTTTCCTTGTGGTAACAGAGAATATGATGTCCATGTATCCTTCAAAGCAGAAAGCGTCTTTAATGTCCAGGAATTGTTCGGTAAGGGAGCCAATTTTCCGGGCACACACAAGCAAAGTTAGGCTCTTGTCTTTAAAAGTCTTGGAGAGCCTTTTGTGGGACACCCCTAGACAACCTCTTTCAGGGTTATCCCACAGATCAGCCAGTCCCAATCGATAGAATTCCCGTTTCACGTATGCCACCCATGGAATTCTGTCGCAGGTGTTAAGGCTCAGGACGTGCTTCAGATCTTGCCTATAGTGGGAAAGTTCGCTGGTGGACCACAGCCTGTGCCAAAACCTCAACGGCTGTAGATCCAGTTCATCTCCTATTGAAGAGAGCCCCAAATCTAATCTCAGTGGTAACAGGGGTGTGCCTTGTGGTAGGGCCAGCAAACGTCTAAGGAAATTGTTTTCTACCTTGACAAGTTCTGTCCCAGCATTGTGACCCCACAGGTCACCACCATAGGTTGAAGCTGCTCTAGCTTGGGTTTTGTACATCTCCAGGGCTGGACTAACTGGTTTGAAGGTTGATAAATTCGAAACCTTCAGAATTGCCCCCACCATTTGGGATAACTTGAGACGGGATCTTGCTATATGTGGACCCCAGGATAGATTTTCGTGTAAAGTTACCCCCAAGTACTGAAATGTTCTAACCCTTTCCAGCCTATCGGCTCCCAAGGTCGGATTAGGCCTGGTGGTGCTCGAGGGATTGAATACCATGAATTTGGTTTTTTCTACATTGATTTCAAGACAATGCGCCCTGCAGAAATCCCCAAACCCATCTAGTATCCGTTGGATTCCCATCGGGGATTTGGAAAGGAGGAGGGTATCATCGGCAAACATGATTGCCGGAACCCTCCTGCCTGCCATCTTGGGGGCATCATTGTTCCTGACGTTATCAAGGTAGGATATTACCCCGTTCACAAAGAGGCAAAACAGGGTCGGTGTAAGGACACAGCCCTGTCTTACCCCCCTGTGGACAGGAAATTTAGATGATAACTCCCCCTCCCTCCCACACCTAACCTGGGCAAAATTTCCATCATGGAGCCTAATTATTGCTTGTAGAAGCTGTGGGGGAACACCCAACTCCCTGAGCACCGCCCAAAGTGTCATGCGTGGTATGTACAGACTCCCCCCCTCGATCCCCACCGTTTTCCAGTAGAGGAGAACGAGGCAAAAAATCTGGTCCATGGTCCATGGTGGACGTGTTTTTCCTGAAGCCCGCCTGGAGCGGACTAAGGATCGCATTGTCCTCCATCCAGTCCAGAAGGTGGTCTAACAGGAGACGGGCAAAGAGTTTCTGAGGTACATCTATGGGACTAATCGGCCTGTAGTTGGCTGGGAGCAGAGGAGAGCCCTTTTTAAAAATCAGTACTATCTCTGCCCCCAGAAAAGTAGAGGGGATTTCCATCCCGCTTAGAATGGAATTAAAAATAATGTGAAGGTAAGGACCCCAGATCTCTGGTTGATGTTTAAACAAATCTCCAGGAAGTTTGTCAAGGCCAGAAGCCTTACCCGACGCTAGTCTCCCTATAGCATTTAATACCTCAGCCAATGTCAGCTCTAAATTCTCGTTGGGCTCTGGAGGGCTGTCAGGAGCTGGCTCTGTGGGAATTACAAAAGTATATTGATACAATTTGCTAAAATGGGATTCCCATATTGAAGCGGCAATGTTTGGCTCCACAGCCGATTTAGGTTCCACAGCACCTGTGTGGACTATTGACCAGAATTTTCTTGAATCCTTGGTTTCTAATGCCTGTGTTAGGTCGTGCCACCTGTCCCAATCCCATTCAGACTTCGCTTGGGCGATGGCTTCCCTGTATTTCCATCTTATCTCTGTTACTTTCTTTTGGTTGGTACCGGACTTAACCATGACGATCAACTCTGTTTTTATCTTTTTGCACGTGGAATTGTACCAGGCAGAGGTAGGTATCCTCTTCTTCCTGCTCGCGGTCTGGGGATAGAAGACCTCTCCTAAACTTCCCACTAGGTCTACATGGATTTGACCCAGTTTATCATTAAAATCAGTAGCTTTAGGTTTGTTAATCAGTTCTTCCATATCAATTAATTTTGGAAGCGCCAAATCGTAGATTTTTGAAATGCACTCTGCCGAGCTGAGTATTTTTCCCCATCTTACCCTACGTCTGTTATTTGATAGAGTTAGGGACCCTGTGTCCAGTCTTCGTTCATTTATTAGCCTACCTTCTTGTGGCCCAGGATGTACCATGTCCAAGCAGAGTGCATTATGATCGCTGTCTGCTCTTTCAATCACCCTGAAATCCAAGACCTTAGGCCACATGCTTGTGACAACAAAAATGTAGTCCAAACGAGATTTCCTGGTCCTTCCTATTAAATGTGCACACTGAAGGTGCATCAGATAGTGTGCGCCCATTACAGGCCCTCATGGAATGGTTCAGGGTAAGGGACATGATCTGCAGCGCTAGGGGGGGACCATGATTTCGGGTCAGGAGATTGACAGGGGGAATCCCCCAGTAGTCATCCTCAGCTGACAGCGCACCCTCCTTTAAACCTATTAATGGTTCAAAGTGGCAATTGAAATCCCCGCCCATCAGTATCTTACAGTCAGCGGGTAGTTGTCCCAGGAATGAAGATAGATCGTCATGGGTGGGTGATTCCATAGACACACTTACTGGGCGCGAGTACACATTCACAACCGCCAGGTTGTAGGCGTCAGGCCATTTAAGAAGAACACATTGTATGTCCACCGAGCAGGTTGGTATTTCCTCTGCTATACAGCCAATATGACTGGCCACCCAAATAGCGAGACCACCTGAAGGCCTCCCTTTGCCACCCCACCTTGCATTGACATAGAAAGTTGCATAATCCACCCTGGGGTAAACTTCCCTAGCCCATGTCTCCTGAAAGAGACAGTTATCGTTACTGTCTACTAGGGACCCCCAGTCGCTAGAATCTACTTTATTGGCGATACCTGCAACGTTCCATGAAAGGACCTTCATCTTTTTCAAGCCTGGCTTGGGTGGCATTTCCCTCACTCTCTCACCATCTGTATGTGTGCGTGGGACTAGAAGGCCATCCATAATTGTCTGACCTACTTGGGCCTCCAGATCAATCACTTCGTGTAGGGTCCTTATTGGTAGATCAATTGGGACGCCCTGCCTGCTAGGGTAAACTCGTCGCTCTGGTGTTAAAAGAGTGGGTGTGCGGTTTCCCTTAACAGTAGCATCTGTCCCTCTCCCACGCTGAGGAGTACAAGAACCTACCCCTTCACTGTTCCCAGTGTGAGATGGCCTTGGGAGTCAATCGACCTGGTCGAGGCAACTATATCTATTGGGGTGAACATGATTACTAAATATAAATGTGTCATGTCGTGGGGGCCTATACCTAGAACCATCAATGGCAAATCCCACCCTGATCCAGCCGTCATTTGCTTCGAGATGCATATCACCGCTTCGCGGGTAGAAAAACGACAGCGAGACCAATACAATGAATGTGTTCCCCGTGTACCCCAGCCAGTTAAAGATGTGGGGGACAATCTGGGAATTCCTAAAACTCACAATGATACAATCACACCCTATTTTCTTTACCGTGTGGCCAACCCAGGGAACCCTCCTACCCATCAGAACTTCCCCTCTCAAATTAGGTGGTAGTGGCCTGTGAATATTTAGCCAGCTGATGACTTTATTTCGTAGGGAGTCATAGGATTCCACCGCAGAGTTAGAAAGCTCAGGAACACGAGTCAGGATTACCGTGTGGGCCGCCGCCTCAGGAGGCAGATTCACTACAATTGGCCGAGGACGGTCTATCGTTCTAATGGGAGACTTTTCCTGCCTCGTGTTAGTGGTGGGATTTGGCAACTTTGACTGTCGAACTGGAGGCACAGGAGGCAGTTGCCTTGGTGGGGGTACTGGGTTAGGATGTGGTAGGGTAACTGTAGAAACATTCCCTTTAGCAGTAGAGGTTGCCTGGTTTGCAATGATAGTTCTAGGAGCACAAAGGGGAGGTAAAATTCCAGTATTTGTCACAGTTGCTCCTTGATTGCTGGACTGTGATATCCGCTGATCATCCATACCCCCAGATACTTTTTCTATTGCTGAAAGTCTAGCATCGATAGAATCCAGCCTGAGCAACAACGGGTCTAGCAGTTTTCTAAGGATGTTAGTAAAAGAGTGGATAGAGTGGTCCGTACAACTGCAAGACCCCTTTTCAAATGTAAACGGGCCAGACAATGATGGCATTTGGGTGTTAACAGGGTGCAATGGACTCGCCATTTCGTTAGCAATCACGGCGATGGAATTTTCTGTGGCCTCGGTGGTGTTGACAATGGTGTTTTGAAAGTGATCCATTTTAGCCCTTTTTGTTATGTTATGTTAGTACAGCTCTTTTATAGCGCACGGCTACTCCTTAGAGTGTCCCGGAGCTTTGGCAAAGACCCGAGAGAGGGAAAATCCAGGGCAGAGTACGGGGCAACAGAAAGATTATTGAATAAAAAGCCATGTCTTCAGCTCCTTCCTGAAAACCAGTAAATTGGTGATTTTCTTAAGAGAAACAGGCAAGGAGTTCCAGCATCGTGGTGCCAAGTATCGAAAAGAGCGACCTCCAATTCTAGCCCGCCTGATGGGAGGAACAGAAGCCATGGCCAAGGATGCCGATCTCAAAGTTCTAGAGGGCAGATAAAAGGCAAGGCGCCTCCGGATATATCTTGCCCCTGCAGAATGAAGCGCCTTAAAGGCGAGAGTCAGCGCCTTAAAAGTAATCCGTCTTGCGACAGGGAGCCAGTGAAGCTTTTTAAGCAGCTCCGATGCGCTCGCTCTTCGGTGAAGGCCATAAATGGCCCTTGCAGCGGAATTCTGCACTAGCTGAAGGCGCGCCAGAAGAAATTTTGGCAATCCCAGATAGAGCACATTCGCATAATCTAAGCGAGAGCCTATCAAGGCCTGTACAGTGGTCTTTCTATGCTCCAGGGATAGGATCAGAAAAAATTTCCTTAGCATTTTTAAAATGCCAAAGCATTTCCCTGTGAGCTCGCGAATCTGAGGCCCAAAGGAAAGGCCATAATCAATCTGGAAGCCAAGATTCTTTGCCTTGGAAGAAGCATCTGCCGGAGGGTACATGTCGGGAGGCCACCAGGCCTTCCATCTCGGATCAGGAGAGCAGCCAAAGAAAAGCAATTCCGATTTATCGGAATTACATTTCAGACTGTGCTGTTTAAACCAGTCAAAGACCGCTCCCAGACAGTCTCTGATCCGCATGCCGTCAAAGTGAGAGCCCTTAGTGCAGGTAAAAAGAAGCTGGGTGTCATCAGCGTAGGATACGATCTGGGCACCAAACGACTCCGCCACTGCCGCCAGAGGGGCCAAATAGATATTAAAAAGGGTGGGGCTCAGGATAGAACCCTGAGGTACCCTCACCTCCAATGGCGGCATGTTGGCGGAGAAAGGTGGCGCCCAGACCGTTTGCCGGCGGCCGGCCAAGAATGACTCAAACCACTTCAACACCACTCCACGCAATCCGGAGTCTTAAAAGGAGACCGTCATGGGGAACGGTGTCGAAAGCCGCCGACAAATCCAGCATAACTAATATGCCCTTTCCACCTAGATCAAGAACTTCCCGGACGGCATCAGTGACTTCAAGGAGAGCAGTCTCCGTACTCATGTTAGTGCGAAAACCCGACTGAGTATCATGAAGAATGTCATTACTCTCAATGAAGTCAGAGAGGGAGATGTGAACATGCTTCTCCACCACCTTTGCCAAGGCCGGGAGAAGGGAGACCGGCCTATAGTTAGTGTGGATTAAATGGTCCAAATTTGGCTTCTTGACAAGCGGCAGGATCAAGGCATGCTTCCAGGCCTGGGGAACCACTCCCGTGCTTAGGGACATGTTAAGCACCGGGTTAAGCAAGGAGTTTAAGGCCAGTGCTACTTTTCCAAGGCATTTTGCGGGACAAGGGTCCTGCGGGGAGCCAGACTTGAGCTGGGTGAGGAGATCAAGAGAGGTAGGTAGAGACAGAGGTGGAAACTCAAAGAGAGAGGGGCCGTCCACTACCAGGGATGAGGACCAAAAGAGCCTGTACTCTGGTGGAGATACTGAACTCATAGGGGAAAAAGTATCTTGAATAGCTTTGATTTTAGAGGTGAAAAAGATTGCAAGTTGACGGACCCATGCTTCCGTATGGGAGTGGGATGGCAATAACGAAGATGGGGAGATAAAATCTTTTACGATGCGGAATATTTCTTTGCTCTTGTTCGCCGCATACTTTATTCTTTTGTCAAAGTAAGCTTTTTTCCCCGCCAAAATATGGCGGTGATAGAGCTTCGTGAGTTCCCTGTATTTATTTTTATCACTGGGATCATACATACGATGCCAGGCCCTTTCCGCTTTTTTACACTCTCGGCGCAGTTCACCAAGAAAAGGAGTGAGCCACGGTGCAGAGGCGCAGCTCCAGGATTTTCTAGAAATCGCCGTAGGAGCTAATTCTTCAAATCTATCAACTAGCCACCTAATTAGCAGATCCAAATCCTCCTCTAGAGTACCAGAGAGTTGACAAGGGTGTATGGAGAGTGCAGATACCAGCATTTCAGGGGACACCCGGTGAAAAGCCCTAGCAGTCCCTCTAGAACCTTCCACTGGTCTGGAGGAGGTAGTGATGACAGGGGAAATAGTAAAATTTATTAAAAAGTGGTCTGACCATAGGACGGGGGTCGGGGGGATATGCAGATCGCGACTGTAGAAAAAATTTGATCTAAAGTGTGGCCTTTGTTGTGTGTGGGAACAGAAACATACGGTGTCAGCCCTAAGGGAGCTGTAATGTCCCACAACTTAACAGCATCAAATCACTACCTATGTCCATATGTAAATTAAAGTCACCCAACAATATGCAATGTTCGGATTTTAAACAGAGTACAGAAAGGAAAGCCTGCAACTCCTCGAAAAAGAGGCTTATAGGGCCCGGAGGTCTATAAATTAAAAGCCCCACACAGGCTTGGCATGGGGACAGAGAAAGAGTAAAGCCTAGAGACTCGCAGCCCGAGATATTTTCTGTATCAACTACCAAAGCGATCCCGCCACCTCTGCCTAAGGCTCTGTCCTTTCTGATGATGACATAGTCAGAAGGAATGGCATTCGCTAGGTCATGACCAGAGCTTTCTCCCAGCCAGGTCTCGGTTAGAAAAAGACAAGGCGGCTTGGACTCCGTCAAAAGATTGTAGATATCCAATGCATGCCTGCTGAGAGATCTGGTGTTAAGAAGAAAGCAGGGGGTGTAAGTCGGCGGGGTCGCAGGGGATGCAACGTGAGGGCCGACCAAACGCCATCCGCAACCTGGGCAACCCTTTTTCAAAGCCCGTCTACCAGGAAAAATGCAGTGGCATGTAGCCACCTCGCCCCGAAGGGAAAGGAGCTCACAGGAGTATAAGAGCGCATTGTGGTAAAAAAGATGGGAGACAGCCAATAAGGAAGACCCACGTCCGCCCCGTCCGCCTCCGGGACGCTGATGGGCGCAGATGGGCTTACCTGAGGCGCTCCTTTGGCGCGGGATGGGCGCGTCCGCAGAGCGCGTCCGCTGTGCGGAGCGCAAGACCCCTAAACTTATAGTCGCTCAGGGGAAGTGGAAGGAGAGCCGCACCGCTGTTCCGCCGACCGGCGTGTAAAATCTCCTCCCAAGATGGCCGCTGCTCCAATCCCACAGTACCCCGCGGCACCTCGTATGCCGGACTGGAGTGGGGAAGAAAGAAAAAGAAAAAGACAGGTCCCCCCACAGTGCTGTTGCCACCCAACACAGGCGGGGTAAGACCGGAAACAAAGTGCACAGGGAGAGCGTGGAGGAAGCACCCGGATATCCGCCTCAGGTGCCGAAACAGAAAAGATACAAGTGGGAGTAAAGGGTCAAGAGGCGGTAGACACAGCGTGTCCAAAATATAAAAATCACTCAGCAACAAAAAGTACTGGCGTTTGCAATCAGCGCAATGGTTCCAGGAGCGGGGCTAGGGAAAGCAGTGACACGCGCTAACACAAGCCCCAGAGACTCCGCCTAAAGTTCTTCGCGGAGCGAGTCAGGCAACCCTTTGGTTGCCTAAGTCTCTTTCTTTTGGGACTGCTCCCTCTCGCAGACCTCGTGGACAAGTTAAATTGATAACATTCCCCTCTTCCCTGGACAAGACTGGGCGAGGTGTTAAAGGTGGCGTCGTCTCTGGGGAGATCAGGAGTGAGTCACAATCTCGATGTGAATTAGAGGGTGTCCTCAATTGCTGTAACACGGATTCAATTGTTTGGTCGATGCTATCCAGAAGTGATAGGTGGGTAGCCTCCAAAAGTTCAGGGGATGTAACATTCAAGGGAGAATCCAGGGAGGATTGCTGTGTGCTTTCAATCCCCTCACCTAACTGCTTTTCTAGGGCTGTTGGTCCATTATTTCCCACAGTATTGGCTTTAGTGAAAAAGCTATGTATCGTACCTGGTGCCGAAAAGGCCACTTTACTCCTCAACTCCCTTGCTGCCATATTGGTTGGATCCTAATAACCCCAGAGCGGTCGAGGACTTAGAGAGGTGGCCTGGTCCAGTCTCTCTCGTGCTCGAACGGGCTACAACGGGCCCGCCCTTGGCCCGGGCTTCGACCGGCGCCGTTCAGCGATATGCGTCAGGGGTTATGATCTTATAGGTATTGTGGGCAGAGCACTCCAGAAAGGAGGCGTGGTCATTGGAGAAGAGTCTCCAGGTGCGGCTGTTAGACCCGCCGCTACTGATCCTGGGACTCGCAGTCCCGCTCTTGCTTGCTCCGCCCTGACCTCTGGCTCCGGTAGGATTTTCGTGCTCTCTGCCCCAAAGTGCTCACAACTACGAGTGGCTCTTGTGAAGCGGGGGCCGCGAGTCGTGGTTTTCTGCTGCAGGAAAGGAGGCGTGGTCGTTGGGGAAGAGTCTCCAGGTGCGGCTGTTAGACCCGCCGCTACTGATCCTAGGACTCGCAGTCCCGCTCTTGCTTGCTCCACCCTGACCTCTGGCAAAGCAATTAAGTCAAACAATTACATCCTTAAATATCAGTTATCAATTCTGACAGTCACATTACTATTTTTTGACATCATTATGTTCAAAAACATTCAAATATTTAACTTATCAGAGGACAAAATGATCATGTCATAAATATGAATGGTTGACATGGCTAATGAAAATCTGTGTCCTACGCGCGTTTTGACTGGGTGCCTTCGTTAGGAAGCCATGTGTATTTAAAATATGACCTTAGATGTAATCCTACGGGGTCTAGGACAAACAGTAGTTGGATCCCTCGTAGTTAGGTAGTTAAATCTGCAAGACTCCAGGGGCCAGATGTAGGAGCCCTAATACCGGTCGGAAACGGACGATTTTGGCCGTTTCCGACCGGTATTAGGGTTTTCAGATGTAGGGCATGCATTTACAGAATCGGTATTTTACCGATTCTGTATTTACCGATTCGGTAAAATTACCGAATCGGTAAATACAGACTCAGTAAAATACCGATTCTGTAAATGCAGATGTAGCTGGCACATGTCAGAGTGCCACAGGGCTTTAAGAATCGGTATAACAATCCAATTGGGTGGTAAAATACCGAATCCAGGTGTGCATGCACATGTGTGCATGCACACCTGTGCCATGTGACACACACACATGCCCTTAGGGAATGTCTGTGTGCCACATGGCGCACATGCCTTATTTTGGGGTGCCAGACGGTGTCAAAGTGACACTCCCTGCACCCTTGCTGAAATCGGTATTTACCGAATCTGTAAATACCGATTCGGTAATGCCCATTGATTCCTATGGGCTTCAATGCCCATAGGAATCAATGGGCATTACCGATTCGGTATTTACAGAATCGGTAAATACCGAATCTTAACGATTCGGTATTTACCGAATCTGAAATACCTACATCTCCCCTCCTCTTTTTTACCACTTCTTAAATACCGATTCGGTATGAATCGGTATTTAAGAAGTGGTAAAAAAGATATACCTACATCGGGCCCCAGGTGTCATCTAATAATCGATGCCGAAGTTCAAAGGAAGACAAAAAGTTTGAAAGCTTTGGAGTCAGGTGCACTTTACTACCCTTAATCGTTCAAAAGCGACGGAGCAGAATACAGACAGATAGTTTTTTAGTTACGATGTTGCTCGAAAAAGATATGGCAGGGGATGTTGTATCCGAGACGCTAAGGTATCTGTGCAATTGATAACGCCGTGCCACACCGGTGAGATACGGGCAAGAGGATCTGCGTGATAGAAGATTCCAAATCGGAACAGACGTTTACGATGGGCTCCCAGGATACAAAGGCAACATTGTCGGCTGTGATTGTGGCAATTTCGTATTCCCGTTCGCTAGCGAATCATATTCCATGGGCCCATGGAATATGATTCGCTTCAGGGGAACCCCCATTCTTTCATAAGACACCAAACTGTAAATGGATGAACAGATCTTCGCATTCACATACTCCTTTTTTAGTTGAAACTAAAGCACTTGATTTTTAGTTGCCTTACCCCTCTGGTAGAATGTCTGCAGTCACAGCTTTGCTGTAATCCACAATAGAACACCGTGATCCCCCCCTACATGGGTATTTGTCAATACGTTCTCTCCTTCCAGCAGCTGATTCAGAACACAACTGCATGTATGATCTGGGAGCCCAAAAATGTGACACCGTAAACAAGTCATCTGCTCTTTCTATTGGCTCCTTATTTGCTCTAGGGTCATCAGGAGACTTTGTCTTGACCAACATATCCATTCTCAAGCTTCTCCCCATTTCGATAAGGCCAGGACCCATTGCTATGTTCCTCTGGGCTGTCTGTTCCCTACTCACCAAGTTCTATTTGTCCATCTTTGCATCTGGCATCAGGCAATTGTACTGCTTCTCCCTAGTACTTCTCCTTTTGTTTAGAATATCCTTCCTCTTGTTATATACCATGCAAGAGACATTCAGTTCCAGAAACCCTAGCAATCCTGGCGGTAATTGTAATTTATCTTAATTTAGTTATTTTTGGCCCAATTTGGGCTTTTTTATTAGCATAAAGACACATTCTTGGATGCACAATTACCTAACCTAACAATCTCATCCAAGGTATTTTGCTCACACAAGCCATCTATAGAGGCATAGCCATGTATATCCTTTGTATGAAGGGTATTGACTTTAAAGAAAGAGTATCCATGCAAGTCAGATGCTTATCATCGGCTACGTTATATCACTTTCTGACATGGAAATGTTACAATTAGTAATATGTGCCCAACACTTGTCCCACTCCCTAATAAGACTTATTCAACATGCTAACATAGATAAAGCCTTATGATCATGTAGGGGAAGCAAAAGCAAAACTTCTTCTATAAAGATCTCACTCTAGTTCCCTTTTAATAGTGTAATTAACATCCTGTTCATCACCTCCCTTTACAAACGGGAGAACAAGCCAGAAAAAACGTAAGCCATTCTTCCACAGTGCTGTTCCTACATTCAGAAGTCAGAGAAAAATGTGCCCTATTGCAATGGTTGATACTGATAAATGGGGAAGCTTATTTAGACTTTCCTTAGTAATCTAGACATTGTTCTGGAATATTTTAGTCCCAACATAATGCTCTTGACTGCTGAGGTATCCTTCTTCCTCGGCTGCTTCCTTTTGAATACATGATGTATTATTTAACCTCTCAGAGCTGTTCTAAATCATTAAAATTTTTGGAACATTCCATTACTTATGTCGCACATGCATTTTATTAAAGAAGGGTCTTTTTTTCTCACCGTAGCATCCATTTTCCAGATGCTTCTGTCACCTTTCGAGTGCGAGCCTGACCTTAAGATAGCCGCCCAACTGACATGTAATTTTAACTTTTGGAAAGCTAAGCCTGGCGATGGTCGAAGTCTCGTGGGATCACCTATGGTACAATCTCACAAGTTTTCAGATGCGCATCTTTGGGTCAGGTTGTCTTATCTCCAACAGGGACAAGTTACATGATCCATTAGCTCTTTTTTATGCTGCCTCCAGGGCAATGCTGCTGCAGTTCAGCTGTCCCAGTGGCACGATGAAAAGGAATATATCTGCTCCTCTTCAAAAGGCCATACTGACACTTGAGCTCTGTCAAAATGCATTAACAAAACCAATTGATCTGGTTTATACCTACGCTAGCCAGAACTATTGGCTTTGCCAAAGCATATTGGCATTGTGGACCTCCGCCCATTTTATGAGTGTGAGAAGTCAACTGTATTCGTTTAGATGTGGGAATCAGATAAGAAGTTACACAAAATGTAAGTAATAATGTCTAAAGGACCTTTCTGCTTTACTTGTTCTCTATTATTAGTAACAGCAAGGGTAAATGTGCCATCTATCCTTCCCACAGGACTGTCAGTACCTCTGTACTTCTGTCCCACCCTATTCAGTAAGCATGCTGGAGTACCACGGTTACAATTTATGCTACTCAATATATCAAAATAATCCATCTCGCATCTTCTATGTTGATAAATGTTGGCACATTGGAGGGAGTGATTTCTAACACTAAACGTTTAAAAAAATAAGCTATTACTCCTTCCCCTATTGACTTTGTCTCTTTTTCTTCTGTATGAGTATTGATTTGATCATTTTGTACAAGAGTACTTTGAACTAATTTTCGTGTATGTATTACATGTAGAATGTTTGTATTTGTAGATAGTATTGTATAGATGTATTGTGAGTAGCTGAATGTATTTTTCCTTCTTTGATAAAAAAAAGTATAAAATAAATAGAAATACTGAAGTTGATAGGTATAAATAAATATACCAGGTCAAATATAAAGAAATTGTGTTTGTCCTATTGTTCCTAAATACTTGGCTTCTTTCTAAAGAAATAAGTGGGTGTTGGCAATTTGTGTTTTGTTAATTGATAAATATATATAGGGCACAACGTGGTGCAAAAGCGATACAACCCCTAAGAGGCAATTTATCAAGCCACCCAAGGCCCCCTTGCATGCCCCTGAGTGGCTTTATTTTAAGATTACCATGTCCTTGTCTGTGGACTCCCCACCCTGCCCCCCACACCACTGTTCTTACCCGACGGGCGCTCTTGCTTACCATGAATGCTTTGGAAGAGGAAAATACCCCTTCCTGCACAAAAACAATCTTGCTTGCAATGCAGGCACCCTTGCACCATGGTGCAAGAGTGCCTGCGCTGGCACAAGACAGCACACTGTGCTCCAGTGCTTGGAAAAAGCGGGAATGCACAGTATTGTGATAAATACTGCGCATTCCTGTCCTTTTTCTGGAACACAGCACAGTGCAACAAGGTGACTTGCTCCACTGCACTGCATTACATTTTTGAAAATATGTACCATATAGTTATTCTAACTCCAAAGGTATTATAGTTGCTGCATTTATTTTGCAAAATATTGCCCTAAATCTGCCTGACCTAATTCTGAGTATTAGGGCCAATTTAACGTACCTTGGGCCATATTATCATGAACGGCGTTAAAATTATCGCCACTTTAAAGGAAACTCTAAAGCGGCGATAATCGGCTTGATAAAATGCCCAGGTTCACACCAGAACTTGGGCTTCTATGGGAATTCACAAGGGCAGGATGTATGACGGTACAACGCGTACTTTTACAACGCGTACCGTTACCACAAAACTTTTACAACGCAAGTTGTTACAACGACTTGCGTTGGAGGGCGCTGGATAGTAAATTTTTTTATTTATTATTCCAACTCCAGTCCCCATGGATAGTAGGGAAGGAGTTGGATAGTAAATTAAATTATTTACTATCCTGGAGCGCCCCCAGCGCAAGTCGCTGTAACGACTTTCGTTGTAATAGTTGCGTGGTAACAGTACCGCGTTGTAAAAGATTTGTTGTAAAGGATGTTCCCCCAAGGGCATATTATCAAGCCCATTATCGCCACTTTAGCAGCAGTTTCCTGACGCTTAAGCAGCAATAATTTGAACGCCGTTCTTGATAATATGCCCCCAGGTTCTGCCTGTAATATTATTGCTTGTGATTTTATTTTATACAATAAATCACACATACCTTTAATGCAAAATTTAAAAGTTGCATGTGAAAATACTGCTATCGCTCTTCTTTTAGGGAAAACTTTTTTTCCTCAGTTCTTACCACACAGAAGTGGTATTCTGCAAATACGTTTTTGGTGTCATTTTACTATGCATCATGGAATGAGGCTGATAGCCTTGTGTGCTGTTGTCATTTATAACAGTAGTCATATTAGGAGGAAGGTACTGAAGCATGAACCAATTGTAATTTCAAATTTCTCAGTCCACAATCCATTATTCATTTATACATAAGTGTACCCGTTTGGCTGTGTACGTCAATATCTGATAGGAAGTGGGATCCCCAGACCTCACCTTGCATCCCAGTCTCTGTTTTTTGCCTGGAAGTCGAACCAGTCTTAACCTTAAATATTTCCTTTTACAAGAGTAAGGTTCCTGATGTCCTTGCCAGTTTTAGTACCATCCAACAGATAGCTTAGATAGGTTAAACTGGTTCTATCAATGTGAGTGGGTGGATATAAAAATGTATGTAATATTACCATCTTATTAACTGCATTTACACATACAATATTACTTCAATCTTCTATAACTTCTTTTGGTGTTAAGCTAAGGATAGCTAACAACCATTGTTTGTCAGCCATTTATTTAACTATCCCAGCTTACTTAGTACAGACACTTTCCTAAAATATGCTTTATTTGTGTTGGCCGTCTATTGAAACAAATGAGGGTTTAACTTTGAAGTTTTGAACAAGCCCAGAAACCTATCAAGACTGTTATTCCGGTCCTCAAGCATAATTGAAAAGTAATTTTCTTCAAGACAAGAGGACATGGTAGCCCATGTGGTCTGTTTGACGATCAATATGGGTTACATATCTAGTCAGGTAGAATCTGCCAAAGTAGCATGAATTTGTTATCCTAATTCATGGCAACCCACACACTGTTTTTGATAGCTTGATCTTTTTTCTCGCTATTTTAATATTTTTATGTTCATTTCCCACTCTTTGAGGCCTCATCCCTAACATATCGATTCCTTTAGTCTTCCTCCTTTTATCTGCTCTTTTCTACTAACTACTACCCTGTTTCCCATTTCACTAGGGCTGATTGTTTGTTTGATGTCTTTAACCCAGCGTTTACTATCCGTGGGTGGGATCTCAAAGAGCACCATCCTTCCCTATTAACTTTTGTTACAGGAAAAAATAGTCTAATTTAACTGAAATTGGACTTCCCCGATATCACCATAGGCTTACAGATGCTTCGGTACTGTCACTGCTCTGTCAACTCATATAAAGATAACTAAAATGCCATCTCCTTTTCAAATTTTAACATAAAAGCAACCCTAAACAAGATCATGGGCCTATTATGAGTTGGGCGGTACCATGGACCACCGTATCAGTGGTGGCGGTCCAAGCATGGAGAGCTTGGTGGTCCGACCAAGGTATTATGAGTTGGATGGATTAACTTAGGGAAGATCTCCACAGGATTGCCGAGATCACCTGCAGATTGTTGTCCACTGGGTTTGCAATCGGGCAAAGGCAGCCGCCATAGGACGGTATGGGAGAACTGAGTATTACAAGTTGCCTGTTCCACGAACAGTCCGCAGGAGTCTGACTGTCTGCCTCAATATGGCGGTGATGAAGGATTTGGGGTACTTACTCAATTCTTTCTTCTACTTCATGGATCCCTGTCTGCCGGTCCCCCTCCACATCAGGATCTTCAGCCCAAGGATTATGACCCTGTGTGCAGAGATATGCAGGTGAGTTGTTTTGTTACCTTATAACCCTTGGGAGGACTTCCTACATATGGGCTGAACTCCAGTAATGGGGATAAAATAAATATTTTTCCATATACATCATGCATATGGGAAATGGCTACGCGTGCTGTTTCCCTGCAAGCCGAACCACACTTGCCAGAACAATGCATGTGCGTGGTTAAGGTAATGCACAATCTACATGTTGGAATCGGCTTGCATGGTAAAGACATGGTAGTGGTTGAGACATGCGTTGTTCAGGCATGTGTTGTACTATCATGCAACCCATGCATATGTGTGCATCCGATACATTTGGAGTCGATATTCACACACAGGTATTGATATATTTGGAAAAAGAACTCTTCACTGCTGCAAGATCCCCACCTACACAGCCCTGGACCCATGCCCAACTCCTAATACAGCGATCGTTGGACTGCCGGTGCCACTGGCTTCTGGCTGGGGTGGACGTGGTTCTACAGTGGTCACGACCGCCAGACTCAAAATAGGGCCCAAAGCTTATGGAAAATAAAAGAGTTTGTCCGATGGCCTAAGGATCTTTTTGCAGTCACTGCCCTTTACTGCTAAGTTTACTTGGCTGAGAAGGACAGTGAAAACTTGACATTTTATCGCCTAGTCTAAATAGAGCAGGCAGGCAAATGGCCAAACCTCAGAAGGCCCTTACTCTGTTGGGCCGTCCAAGCTATATATCGGCAGCTTCATGTTTTTGATGAAGTAACCCATCTGCCAGACTCTAAATCAGGTCCTAAATCAGGACATTAAAGTTTTCAACTAGAAGCTATTACAAGCCCCAGAGAAGAAACTAGACTTTGCCCAAGATTTTGTTTTTGCTGGACAGCGATTCCATCACAAACCTGATAGATATCCCCCCAACCTATATCATGTAAAATTATGTTTAAGTCACTTATAAAGGCATATTAGTGACACAGTAACATAAGCATCAAGGTATAAATGTAGCACAGTGGCAATACTGTAGTTGCAACTTTGATGATGTATGTATATCATCTAGCATATTTACAATAACCCTGGGTGTAGTTCACTAAGTAGGGCTACGCGTAGCTACGCAAAGTGCACTTCACACTATGCAAGCTACGTGTAGCACTTCGCGAACTGCGTAGTACCATGTCCGCACAGTGCATGATGCCGTTTTCAATGATTGCACAGTGCGGACAAGCATCCGGTACTGTGCAATCATTGAAAACGGCATCTTGCTCAGTGCGAGCTGCAGTTTTCTGCCGCTCGAGTAGATTTTTACTCGAGCGGCGGCTTTCTCAACGCGGACTGATAGTTTCTCATCGCGAGCAGTCGGGAGCTTACGCGACCACTCGCAATGAGAAACCTGACCTCCCCGCGTTGAGAATCTCGTCAGGAGGTTTATTTTCCACGCTCGCGATTGGCAACTTGATGTTGCTGATCGCGAACGAGTAAAAAGTCACGGCAGGATGTCATTTTGCTTTCTCGCGGTCGTTAACTTGACTTTGAGGACAGCGAGCACGCAGAAAATGACTGCTGCACTACGCTACGCATGTTTGCACTGTGCTACGTGCAGTTCATGTAGTGCGAAGTAGCGCACACTTTGCAAACTACACGAGCGGAGCGTAGTGCTTTGCCCAGGGTTAATTTACAACCTATCCTTTCATCAAGTTGTTCATGAGACTCACAACCTGTGGTGCATGCAAACATTTTAGAAAGAGTTTATATGTATACTAAACACGATGCTTTACCACAGCTGTGATTGAATGCATAATTTGTGACATAGATAATAAGTATTGAGCATAGCTTCAGTTTGTAATTTGTATAGAACAGTCATTTGCTGGCCAAGTGCATGAACACACTATCATAAAAGGGTGGCCTAGGCCTTGACATATACTAAGGGGCTTATTACAATGTCGGTTGGAGTTTCCTCCACCCAACACTTTGGCAGAAACACGGCGATCCCCTCTGGTGGGCAGTCCTGACCACCTAATTAAGATGCGACCGCACATAAAAGGGCCTGATTATGATGTTAATCGGAAAGCCTCTGAGCGACAGTCAGACTCCCTTTGACTGTGTTGGAAGCCATCCACCCGACTATTATGATTATGATGCTCTTGGTCAAAAGGGGAACAGTGTGGCATTCAGAATCGGTTCCAACCGGCATTCATGGAGTCCGAGTTGGTCACAGACAATTCGTAAATTTCTATTGACAGCGTTTCCAACCGATCGATAATGATGTGGGAATCTGACAGCCTTTCCGACTCAGTCTGTCCGACACAAAAAGAGTGTCGTAAACTGACTTTGGGGTCCCCTAGCAGGCCCTCCTTCATTCTGAGGCCTCTGGTTGTGGGCTGTGGGGGTACCTACGGGACCAGCCTGTAAAACCATGCTTTGTGTGGCAGGCACCATGGGGTGCCCACAACAGGGTGCAAGGTTTTCTGTAGACACCCATTTTCCCCTTAGGAGCCTATGTTGTCGGTCAGAACACAAACTCCCATTGAAGTCAATGGCAGTCATTCTGAATGGTGTTCAGATGCATCATAATCAGTCAGGGGGAACTTCCGACAGTGAGTTGGTCGCAACCAAATCCGACAAGGGAGCATATGCTACGGCCATAAACCGGCCGTAGCACAAGCTCCCATAGAGAAATTGAAGGTTGTCTTATTCCGTGCACCTTATAGCAGGCATCTCAAGGTGCCAGCCACAAGGTGCAGGCATTAACAGGGTGGCGTCAATGGGAAAGGGGACCCTGCTAGGGGCCACCAAACTCACTTTCCGACAGACTTTCAATGTCGGAAAGCCCAATATGGAAATCCTGTCAGAAACTGGGCATCATAATGCAGAAGGCCGAAGCATCCTCCTATGGGATTACGGGCCAGTCTCTGACTGTCCGACGGGCTCCTGGAGCCTGTCAGAAGCCAGCCGGAAAGACCGTCTGATTTCAATTCTGACCGGCTGTATTGTAATCTGCTTGTCGGAATTGAAATGAACGATTTCAGTTGTAAAGTCTCCAACCTATGGTTGGAGGCTTTACGACTGAGATCCTAATAAACTCTCAAGTGGTTTTTAAATGTTTTATCAATATAGTCTTAGAAGTGTGAGATCACATATGTAGAAATGTAAATGGTGGCCATGGCCTGCAGCCTCTATTTCTAGAGGCAATTATGCGATTGATGCTAGCGATTTTGATAATATATTCTGGAGCCTCTATGTTTTTTGATCTGCACTAGAGATGTCTATATTGCCTAGTCTACTGCTTTCTCCTAGCTTTACTCTCAGTGTTGATAAATATTACTCTGCAAGTTGGTCTTTGGAAATCAGCTGAAAGAATGACCGTAGGGAAGGGGTGGATTCTATGCCCTTTTTGGTTCTATGTTGTAGCAGACCTTTATAGTTATATTTTTTTCTTTGTTAGCTTATTGTATAGTTTATTTACTTTTTTGACTACCTTTATACTCTCTTTTGTTCTGTTTATTTGACTTTGCAGGGTTACTCTTTCTTCTGGAGCAAAGTGAATATCTGTTTACTGCTTTGTATTTTTTGCCTCCCCCAATCCATGCCCTTGCTCATTACTATAGAACTACCCTTATTCATGCCTTTACTGATTTTGTGTTTAAATTTGTGTTTGTCTTTTAAATGGGCTTTCCCTTACTTGTAAATTGAAAGTTCAAACTGCCTTCTTCCACCTCTCCAAACTCCCCAGCTTGGCAGACATTTGCCGCTGGGCTGTCCAATTTCACCTGCCATCAATCCTCATTGCCTCCATATCCTCCTTATCCTCGTCGGCTTGTCCTTGCTAGGTTATGGTGGCTGTGCTTGACTCTACCCCTGCGTCACCAGAAAGAAAGCTGGCATGCTGTTTCTCACAAAAGCTGTGCACCCTCAACCAACCTCAGGGAGACTCTTTCTTTGAATTCCCAGACAGAGCAGTAAACATAGGTTACCTTCTTGATTTTCCAGAGTTTATTAAACCTATGACAGATATCTGTATCTGTATCTTGATGGCTCTTTGATAGATTCACTTAACACTAAACAGCATAGCAAACAAGGTAAGCAACAAACAATGTATGTGGTCTCCCAACAAGCATCTCTGTCCACTGTCTTGTCCTTGTGTGTCCTTCTTTCTCACCTCGGGCACAGACAATGTTTACCTCTGTTTTTACAGCCAGAGCAACAACTTCCCAGCAGGAAGGGGACCCAAAGCGTCATCTAACAAAGGCCCAATTGTACCATATTTGCTAAAATGAGGTTCATCACAACAAAGAAGAAAAAAGATGAACAATATGAAGCTACTAGAACATGAATCCTAATGAACATGAATCCTAATGACCGATGCTTTCTGAAAGAAACGCAGGTGCTCTGACCTGTTTTACCAGTTGCTTCTGAATTTGTAGGAGTTACAGAAATGTTCCCTGTATAGCAGGCAGGAAAATGAGACTGTGACCAAGTGATGTGTGTGACCTCAGAGAATGCTGACAAGAGCTCATGTTTGTGAGGTTCGAGTGGATTGAAAAAGATTGTTCTGCAGCCTCGAGCTGTAAAAGACCAGGGACGTGGACTTCATTAGCAGTCGGGAGCATACGCGAACACTCACAATGAGAAACCTGACCTCCCCGCGTTGAGATTCTCGCCAGGAGGTTTATTTTCCACGCTCGCGATTGGCAACTTGATGTTGCTGATCGTGAACGAGGAAAAAGTCTCGCCAGGATGTCATTTTGGTTGCTCGCGGTCGTCAACTTGACTTTGAGGACCGCGAGCAAGCAGAAAATGACTGCTGCACTACGCTACGCATGTTTGCACTTTGCTACGTGCAGTTCGTGTAGTGCGAAGTAACGCACACTTTGCAAACTACATGAGCGTAGCGTAGTGCTTTGCCCAGGGTTAATTTACAACCTATCCTTTCATCAAGTTGTTGATGAGACTCACAACCTGTGGTGCATGCAAACAGTTTAGAAAGTGTTCATATGTGTACTAAACACGATGCTTTACCACAGCTGTGATTGAATGCATAATTTGTGACATAGATAATAAGTATTGAGCATAGCTTCAGTTTGTAATTTATATAGAACATTCAGTTGCTGGCCAAGTGCATGAACACACTATCATAAAAAGGTGGCCTAGGCCTTGACATATACTAAGGGCTTATTACAATGTCGGTTGGAGTTTCCTCCACCCAACACTTTGGCAGAAACACGGCGATCACCTCTGGTGGGCAGTCCTGACCACCTAATTAAGATGCGACCGCACATAAAAGGGCCTGATTATGATGTCAATCGGAAAGCCTCTGACCGACAGTCGGATTCCCTTTGACTGTGTTGGCAGCCATCCATCTGACTATTATGATTACGATGCTCTTGGTCAAAAGGGGAACAGTGTGGTCATTCAGAATCGGTTCCGACCTGCATTCATAGAGTCCGAGTTGGTCACAGACAATTCGTAAATCTCTATGGACAGCGTTTCCAACCGATCGATTATGATGTGGGAATCTGACAGCCTTTCCGACTCAGTCTGTCCGACACAAAAAGACTGTCGGAAACTGACTTTGGGGGCCCCTAGCAGGCCCTCCTTCATTCTGAGGCCTCTGGTTGTGGGCTGTGGGGGTACCTACGGGACCCACCTGTAAAACCATGCACTGTGTGGCAGGCACCATGGGGTGCCCACAACAGGGTGCAAGGTTTTCTGTAGACACCAAGTTTCCCCTTAGGAGCCTATGTTGTCGGTCAGAACACAAGCTCCCATTGTAGTCAATGGGAGTCCTTCTGAATGGTGTTCGGATGCATCATCATCAGTCAGAGGGAACTTCCGACAGTGAGTTGGTCGCAACCAAATCCGACAAGGGAGCATATGCTACGGCCATAAACTGGCCGTAGCACAAGCTCCCATAGAGAAATTGAAGGTTGTCTTATTCCCTGCACCTTATAGCAGGCATCCCAAGGTGCCAGCCACAAGGTGCAGGCATTAACAGGGTGGCGTCAATGGGACTGTAACCCTCATGACCTACCTCAGTCTCATCTCACACACCAACACCGCTTTCTAACAACTAATACATCAGGGGAAACATCCTTTACAACGCAACTTTTACCACGCAGTGCCTTTACGACGCAACTTTTACAACGCAAACCATTACAACGCATTGCGCTGGGGGGCGATCTAGGATAGGGAATAAGTTTAATTTACTATCCAACACCTTCCCTAGTGTCCACGGGGACTGGAGTTGGAATAGTAAATTAAACTATTCACTATCCAGCACCCCAAAGCGCTATGCTTTGTAAAGGTTTGCGTTGTAAAAACCGCGTTGTAAAGGCATGTGTGGTAAAAGCATGCGTTGTAATGTCATACATCCATACATCAGTACCACCTATCCCTCCCCTTTCCATCCTTTAAACCAAATCAACCATGTTCTATTCCCATTACCTCCTAACTATTTCTACCTTTCCCGTACACCAGGCTTACTCCCAACACAGCATGCTATCCTAACACCTATCCTAACATACCTCAACTAAGAACTCCTTAGCCTAACTCATATAACCCCTCTCTATATTTAGCACTAAAATGTACTATAGCGAATCTGATACGCAATATTATCTCAATTTTAAACATATCCCCGACCCAAACACAAATCTCCCATTTACATACACATTCCACATGTACTGTCACCCACCAACAGCCCTCATCTAACAAAATAACCAACAGTACCATCATAATCAATCACAGACCCCCCCACCCTCACCTATCAAAATTCACATCCTCACAATTAATTCCAAAAACCTAATCACTCAGGATAACACAAAAAAACACATACAACATCTCATCCCTAACTTTCACATACACCAATCAGTGACTCTCATTACCTCTGATTTCACACCACTAAAACTAAACCATCATGTTCCACCACAACCCTTTACTCATACCCCTTCTTCTTTATCAAAAAGAGACAAAATCACAAAAACTTCACATCACCCATACTATATCACAGCATAACCGAACACTTTTTCAACACATAACCTCAACAAAATCAACACCAAATGAGCTCACAACACAATCTGACTCCCACTCTCCTTTCCATAAAATCCACATACAATATCCAATAAACCTACATGAACAAGAAAGCAAAGTAGAGGAACAGCACAATTCCCACACCATCACTCCAGCAGCACTCTCTACCTTCTCCTCGTCCCATAAACAAAAAGAATGAATATTAACCAGTAGTAATCACATACCAACAGACAGCACAATGCATAAGACCATCAATATCCCAGACGCATACCTTTGCTCCCACAAGCAAAAACTATTGCATCTTAATTTTTTGTTATTTGACTTTCTTACAGATGCAGAACCTGACATGCTATTCATCACGGAAACCTGTTTGGGAAAGACAAGGCTCCAGTTTTGCATGAAGCTGTTCCCCCTGGGTATCAAGCAGCACAAGTTCACCAATGGAAGGGTCCATACACAAACAATTAACAAACATTGTGGGTAAAAATAACTTATTGTACGTTAATGCACTGAACATAATGAACAACAGTGAAGATTTTTTCTTTGTTCTACTCAAAATATCAGCTCCTTTTGACACAAGACTCTGTGAAACCCTTAACAGCATTATTTGCGACTGCGTACACATTAATGACAAGGCCCTTAAATAATACACATTCAAATCTACAATTTTAGATCACTAAAACTAAATCACTATGGTCCTCCACCACCCACCTAACTTCTTCTTTAACAAAAATAGATAAAATCACAAAAACTTCGCATCATTTTCACAACAAAACACAACTCTTTTTTAACACATAACCTAAACTAAATCTGACTCCTACTCTTCCTTCCATAAAATCCCCATAAAGTCTCCGGTAATCATACTTGAGCACGAAAGCAATGCACTCGGGCTCCCAGACTCACCTGGGTACCATTACATTGCTTTGAATCATTACTCTGAATTTAAGGAGTGCCCAAGAGGTTCCAACTGTCTTATGTGTTCCATATTAACACTATATCATATGCAGCTGTATGTGCACTTTGTCATTGATGCTAAACCCGCATGCTTTATTGGCACAGGTGCAAGCCACTCGGCTCTCAAAATATCTGAATTTTCTTCTTTACCTCTCTAGGGCATGTCCATAGATGAAGTTGGTATCTCCAAATCAGAACGTTTCCTACCATATTACTGACCCAGTATTCATGTATGTATGAAATATTAGTGATACACATTAATTTCTGCTTAGTTCAACTTCTCCAGCAAACTCATTAGGCCGGACATATTGTGTAAATGTAACTGTATTGTATTTTGTACTCCAAAAGAGGCATTGTTGAATATACCTCAACGACAAGGGACCAAAGCAATTGTATTACTATATGAAAGTGTACAGGTTTGTCCAAGAGCTTAGAACTATTACCAATTTAGTTATCTAAAGCTTTGCTGTGGTCCCCAATGCTGTAATCATGAATCCCTGCATCTCTGCCAGCTCCCAATGGTACACAGTGGTTGAACTTTGTTCTGTTTTCTTTTCAAAACCAATACATGAGTATAGTCAGTATCTCATCATATTCACATACCAAGAGCCTCAGCTTTCACACCCAACTCCCTTAAGAAGATACAGATTCTCCCTAAAACTTTTCACATGTCCTAAAAAAGTATTTGGGCATGTTCATTTTCACTCTAAGGCCTACTCTAAATCAAAAGAAGAATTCAATTCTGCTTTTCTAGAGAGTAGAAACTTGGTCATGAAATTTCATCTTGAAATTGCTATTTATTATCTGTATGAGTTTAAGACATCCTTAAGTTTCTCTGTCCTAGCACTGTCTCCCATGTGCATAACTTTCTGGGAATGACCAAAATTCCCAAATCTTGCATGAATATATTCAAAAAGATACCCCTAAACCCTTGCAGTGATGCTGAGAATGCATTTGTGAAAATCAAACAAGCATTAACTTCTTCTCCCGCTTCAGGGTTCTCTGATTACCCTAACCTTTCTTTTCGTATAGGCATGGTATGGCGCCCTTTGCCAAAGCACTCCCTCTCCCCTTTTTGGGGAAGGATCCACTATGTAGGCCTTGGAGTCTCATAAACCCCTCTGAGAGAGTCCACTGTGTAAAGGAAGACTCTCGCATATGATATCACTTCCCCTGGGATCACAGCTTACTGGACTTTGGACGCAGCTTTTACTCGTCTACCAGTTTGTGCCCCCGTCACCCTCCCCCTCTTCTTTCATGTTGTGTCTCTCACCCTCCCCCTCCTCTTTCCCTCCTTCATTCACTGTCTACTTCCCCTGCTCCTACCCGCTCCCCCCTGAATCACTCCCCTTGCCTACTTTTTCCCTTACGCATATGCCCTTATTGTTTGTCTTGACCAAACATGTAACTATGTACCTATGCTCCAATAACTGTATAACCTTTGTAATGCTGTAACCTGCAGCTATGGTCTGATACTCATGTAAAGCGCTCTGATTCCTCCGGGTCTAGCCAGCGCTATATAAAACCTTTCAAATATATACAAAATAAATGAACAAAATGGTTTTAGACTTGCAGTGTTGGTTCAAAAGTCACAAGGATCAGAAATACTTATAGTTTATGTGAGGATTGAGACATGCTATATAATATGGCTGTGGGCCTTATCGTGGAGGGAGTACACTCAAAGATACCTTCCTGGGTCCAGTCAGTATTGTTTACTCAATCTGAGCTCAACCCAAGGTAGCTGTTGGTGAGTGCATTAAACCTTGACAAAAGAACTTAGTGTAAAGCATTTGACACACACCAAAATAAATGACATGACGCCAATTTTTAAAAAATTAGAGTACTTTTATTAATTTCTGGAGAACTTGGTCATTAAAATCCTCTGGAGGGTTCCAAAGATACTGATTTTATATTTTGTATTGCTTTTAAATACACCCGCAAATAAGCATTGGCAACGTAAAGTTTGAAAACTTCCGGAAAAATTGTAAAAGTTAGTGTGAGTCTTCCAGCCCGGCTTGGTTGGCCAAATTCAGCAGGGACAAGTTCTAGGGGACTGGAAAGGATACTTTATACAGTTGCCTGACCACCAGAACATTTTTAAAGCAAGATCCCAACTTTAGACATCAACCGCACTAGAAGTCAATGGGTGGTCCTGATGCTGAGGGATGCAGGCAAAAGATGCTCAAAAGGATACTCTGGCAGTGGTCCAGTAGACAGGAGTGCCTTGGTGGTGGTTCCTCAGATCACAGGTGATAAGGGGTTACTCTGGCCATGGAGATCGGGAACCCATGAAGTCCACTGCGCTGCATTAGTCGAACAGCCAATGCTGGACTACTGTTCATGTCACACTGTGGTTTGATGCAAAACGTTTAGTGGGGGATGGTATCCGTTGTGTACGATAAATCCGACTTTGAATAGAACTGCTAGTTCCACAAGACTTGGCTGCATGTTTTGACTATCTCGGATTCTTTCTTTGTCATGCCCGGCGACTGGTAGTGACAAATCTTCTGCAAGGGCTACCACTCTGTTGCTTTGGAATCTTTCAGCTCTTATGTTCCTGGAGTTGGCTCTGGGGGATCAGCCACCTAATCCTTGGGGTCGCTGGACTTAGTGAAGGTGGGAAATTGACTTTTTCCAGGGCCAGGACACGCAGGAACGATCCCAATCGCTCTAGCTCAAAAGTGCAGCAGGTAAAAATCTCTAAATGGTGCAGCCTCTCTTTGTGCAGTTCAGGGGCAGCAGGGTAATGCTTCTTCAATGCTCTTTTCTTCTCCAAAGTGAAATAAGGGGTAGGGTGCCAAGTGTGCAATATTTATCCCAGAAACAAGCCACAACGGGACCGCACGGTCATTAGCCAATGATCTACTTTATCCCCTCCTCTCTATAAATGAAGTTCTTGTGATATATGACACCGTGCTGTCCTGGAGTACCTCCTTCTTGCCCCTTAGAAGATGGCACAACCCTTCCTTGATCATGAGAAGCAGAGGGATGTGGTGACCAGTGGGCTACACAGCCACGGGAAAAGTGGTTTGAGCACTGATTTCCCTCTCTTGGCCCTGTCTCTTAATTGTCTGCAGGAACAAAAGGCAACCCACTCAGGTATGTTGTTTCCCGCTGTCCTTCAAAGGCGGCTACATTTTTGAAGCCTGCCTTTTGGGCTAAAACCCTGAGTGGTCATCCTGGTAGAGGAGGGCACACATTTCTCTGCAGCAACAGCCATTCACATGTGTTCTCAGGTGGGCAGATATCTGACTAGGTGTCATGGTTTTTATGAGGCCACTGTACTAGCCGGAGTGCAGAATAGCAACTTTCCAAAAGGTGGTTAGCTTTAAAAGTGACCTGAAATCTAACCCGGCCATCAGGTCATATTTAATGTTCCAATTAACTTGATGCCTTTCTTGACTTTGTTAGGTGGTACCTTCCCTAGCAAAATGACAATGTTTTAGTTAATAAGATATAGATTCCTGCAATAGGACTTTATAGACCATCTTTTGGGAAGTCTTACAGATATTACTTAAAGGTAGTTTTCCCTTTGTCATTAGGTGCAATGGCAAATCAAGTAAGCAGTGTGACACACTGCCCCGTCAGTCTACAGTGGCATGCTGGGGTCCATTTTACTTGTCTTGCATGCAGAAAGGCAGAAACAGTGCCATAGTCCTCTGTGAGCACTTTGCCTTGCAGGTCCTAGGTACCATATACTAGGGACTTATAAGTAAGTAATGCTTGCCAAGTGGGCGTATACAATTAAACATAACTTTTGTATAGGGTTAAAAACTTGCACTGAATTCTGGTTGGGTGGCCTCAGTGCAATCTAAGAGTGAAAACACCAGCAGCATCAGTCCCAAAAAGTGAGGATAAACAAGAAAAGAGATTAATTTCCTTACAGTTTACTACTCCTCAGTCTGGGTCCCAGTTGTGGCTGGCTCTGACCATGTTTACAGCATGTGTAGGCTGCCACAAGTCTTGTAAAAGCTTCTGAAAAAATCAGGTTGAGTTCCTCATTGACTGTTGTTCATGGTTGTGCTGCTCCTCACTACAAAAACACAACACCTCTCCAAAGCTTGATTGTCTTGCCATGAAATTCTGTTGTTGTCAGCATCACGTATTACGTTAATCTGATCTACCACTTTGAATCCCACATCCTTAATGTCCAATATTGTGTATCTATACAACTGGGTCACTATGACAATAAGCCCCTTGTTGATTGGACAGATATTACCCACACAGACAGTGTATTGCTGTATTTTGTGGATGAACCATGTTTTGGAAATAATGAAGATGCGCTAGTCACTGGGTATGATGTCTGCGCTATATAGAAAAATGGGGCACACTGTCATTTACCTACTGTGAAATCATCATTCTCACTCGAGATTGTATCATAGCCAAAGAAAAAACTGTGGCTGTATACACAAACACAAAGTATGTGTTTGGAGTGACACATGACTTTTGGATCCTTTGAAATCAAAGAGGTTCCTTGACAGAATGGCAAGATGTTTTCACCCTTTTAAATGCCTTTCAGTTCCCAGAAAAGGTGGCAGTGGTGAAACATGCTCACCAGCACCCTCACAATAATATTTCAAGGGACAATAACCTAGCCCATTTAGCTGCTAGAAATGCCACATTGTCTAAAAATTGCTGCTATGTATGTTATAAGAACCAATTTGTTTCCTATAACAACATAAGTGATTTGTCTCAATTGCTGAACGAAGCCTCAAGAAAATAAAAACAGTCCTGGATCAAGCAGCAATGTAAAAGAGACCGTAAGTGTTTGCGGAGAGACAGCACAGGATGTGTGGTCACACCGAAATGTCTACTCCTCAACCTTGCTCAGTTGTATCCTGGAGCAGCCAATGTGGGTAGGGGCGAAATGATATGTGTGAATCCATTAAGGACTCCCTCCGTCCTGCCTGCTCTTCGCTGGCTGCTAACTATCGGATGTCCCCGCCTCCTTTGGATGGCAATGGGCCTTTTATGTCTGAATTTCCGCCCATGACTCTTGTCAATTCTTTAGATCTTCTGTCCTGTCTGAAATCGGGTTCGCCGCTAGACCCGTGTCCGGCGAAGTGTCTGGGGAGAGTGGCGTCAGTTGTTAACACCTTACTGAATCCACTTCTTAATTCCTCTCTGTCCACTGGCGTGGTCCCTCAGCCATGGAAATGTGCCTTGATCCTACCGTTTATCAAGAAGCCAAACCTTGACCCTCTCATTCATGCCAACTACAGGCCGATCTCTCTCCTCCCGGCGTTGGCAAAAGTAACCGAGAAGCATGTACATCGGTCGATCTCCAATTTCATCGAGGAGAATGACCTTCTTCACATGTCGCAATCTGGTTTCCGTGCGAATTTCAGCACGGAGACTGCCCTTCTCGAGGTTACCGACGCCATTAGGGAGGTTTTAGACTCTGGTGGTAAAGCCGTGTTGATTTTGGAAAAGAGGGGTGGTGATGGACAGAGTTTCTGAATGATGCAGAATACTCTTACCAAGTCAATAGATCATGCTTTTAATCCATCACCGTTTTTTAGCTCACTGCACCATCCCAGCTCAGAACCTGGCTATATGCAAATTAGTCTGTACCTGTCCCAGTGCATGATGGGAACAGGCCAAACCAAACTACCAAGCCAATTCTTATACTGGGAAGGAAACAAGCTTCCGGGGACCGGTTTCTGGCATCACAGCCTTCTTTGGCCCGGCTTGCTTGAATCCTGATGGTGCAATGAGCAAGGGACTCACGTCTGAGTATACCCTGCCACACATAGTGTGGATAAAACCAATTTTGGAAAAGGGGGGTGGTGATGGACAGAGTTTCTGAATGATGCAGAATACTCTTACCAAGTCAATAGATCATGGTTTTAATCCATCACCGTTTTTTAGCTCACTGCACCATCCCAGCTCAGAACCTGGCTATATGCAAATTAGTCTGTTCCTGTCCCAGTGCATGATGGGAACAGGGCAAACCAAACTACCAAGCCAATTCTTATACTGGGAAGGAAACAAGCTTCCGGGGACCGGTTTCTGGCATCACAGCCTTCTTCGGCCCAGCTTGCTTGAATCCTGATGGTGCAATGAGCAAGGGACTCACGTCTGAGTATACCCTCCCACACATAGTGTGGATAAAACCGATTTTGGAAAAGGGGGGTGGTGATGGACAGAGTTTCTGAATGATGCAGAATACTCTTACCAAGTCAATAGATCATGGTTTTAATCCATCACCGTTTTTTAGCTCACTGCACCATCCCAGCTCAGAACCTGGCTATATGCAAATTAGTCTGTTCCTGTCCCAGTGCATGATGGGAACAGGGCAAACCAAACTACCAAGCCAATTCTTATACTGGGAAGGAAACAAGCTTCCGGGGACCGATGTCTGGCTGAAATCGGGTTCGCCGCTAGACCCGTGTCCGGCGAAGTGTCTGGGGAGAGTGGCGTCAGTTGTTAACACCTTACTGAATCCACTTCTTAATTCCTCTCTGTCCACTGGCGTGGTCCCTCAGGCATGGAAATGTGCCTTGATCCTACCGTTGATCAAGAAGCCAAACCTTGGCCCTCTCATTCATGCCAACTACAGGCCGATCTCTCTCCTCCCGGCGTTGGCAAAAGTAACCGAGAAGCATGTACATCGGTCGGTCTCCAATTTCATCGAGGAGAATGACCTTCTTCACATGTCGCAATCTGGTTTCCGTGCGAATTTCAGCACGGAGACTGCCCTTCTCGAGGTTACCGACGCCATTAGGGAGGTTTTAGACTCTGGTGGTAAAGCCGTGTTGGTCATGCTTGATTTGTCGGCGGCTTTCGACACCGTCCCCCATGATGGCCTCCTGACAAGACTCTGGGAAATCGGCCTTCGGGGGACGGTGCTGAGTTGGTTTAAATCTTTTCTGACCGGCCGCCGGCAAATGATCTGGGCGCCTCCTTTTTCCGCTGATATGCCGCCGCTAGAGGTGGGGGTACCTCAGGGCTCCATTCTCAGCCCCATGCTGTTTAACATTTTCTTGGCCCCTCTGGCGGCGGTTGCGGAATCCTTTGGCGCCCAGATCATATCCTATGCTGACGATACCCAGCTTCTGTTCACTTGCGACCGAGGCGGGATTTTCGATGGCATACGTATCAGGGACTGTCTCGAGGCTGTTTTCGAGTGGTTCCGATGTCAGGGTCTTAAATGCAACTCCGACAAATCGGAGCTGCTTTTCTTTGGCTGCACTCCTGATCATCAGTGATGTCACTGACCATGTCATGAATGATGTAATATGTGACATGATCAGCAGTGGATTGCGGGTGCGCGATATATAGTTAGTGCAACTAACTATATATGGAATTTCAATGGTTTTGTGTGAGTAAAATAAGGTTTTTTAAATGCTAATTCCTAACTATATATGGTCTATAACCTATGGTTTTTTCAGTGAATTTTCAAGGTTTTGTAAATGCTAATTCCTAACTATATATGGTCTATAACCTATGGTTTTTTCAGTGAATTTCAATGTTTTTTTAATAGCAAATAACATAAGCTGTCGAATGTCAAGTACGTGGTAAGTAAAAACATTTTCGTGTTTATGCACACTGATCTGCTTTGAATGCTGCCCCCCACCCCTCATTTCTATTAGGAGTACTCTCTCTTTGCAGATAGTGAAGGGTAGTTAACGCAGGCCTTTGCCCCCGTTGTAATCCGTCGTGCCTGCTTCTCTCTCCATTTGATTGATTGTTCTCTTTGGTTCATTCTCTATTTACAAACAAGCACAAAGTCGCAATACTCTGTTTAGTCTTTGCAGATAGCGAAAAATCGTGTAAAAAAACAAAAGGAATCGAGCAAAATCAGTAGGCCACTAATGGGATCTCTTTTTGACCTCCCTAAAATAGAAACATTAGGAACAACCTGTTGATAATACCAATGTGTATGTACATAAGCGCCGTTCATTTGTGTTCACAGTACCCCTTGTTGATTGTTTGAATCGAGCATTGAATTGTTCGAAGTTGGTTCTCTTAAGAATCTTCTCTGCCTGCAAACGAGGAAGAATAGGAATATTCTCTCTCCCTTTGCAGATAGTGAAGGGTAGGTAACGCAAACCTTTAACACGTCGTGCCTATTTCGTTCCTCATTGATTGATTGTTTCCCCAAACATTGACTGTTTGGGAATTGGTTCTTTTTGGAGGTATTCCCTGTTTGCAAATATACGTAGGAAAATCTTTGCAAATAGTGAAAGGGTACGTAATGCGGACCTTTCTCCCCCGTTGTAATCTGTCATGCCTATCTACTCCCCACTGATTGATGCACCTGTTTCACCCGGACCATTTACTAGAGATACGTCATCTGGCCCGACCAGAGAGCACCCCTAGTGAAAAGGACATATGCAATAATAACGAAGTGATCACTGTATCCTGTTAACAGAAACTTTAGCATGAAACAACCTGGAAAGAAAAGAATAGGAAAACGAAAATCAGTAGGCCACTGATGAACATTAACTTTTATTAAACAACGAACAAAGAAACGATAACATAACGTAATGATAAAACCTATTAATGTCCTAGAAACAAGAAAACGTTAGAAATATGACAGTGGTGAGAGACCAGAAAAACAGTAAGAGAAACCAAATCACCCCTCGCTGTCCCACCGCCTGCCACGCCAAAAAAATCGATAGACTAGGGAAAATGCAAGTCAGTAGAACATCCGCCCCCACTCTGGAAACTTCCAAGGTGGGGCAGGGTTGCGGCTACGCCCAGCCGGGAGCAGCCCATATAAGGCGGGTCCTGCTGCCACGCCTCGGCCAGGAGATCCTAACGTAGGGTGTAGCCGGAGGAGAGGCCGAGGCCAGCGGGACCCGGCCAGGGGATTGCCTTTACAACGCTGAAGAGTTGCAGGGGGGGGAATGTCTCCTCGACCCTCCCCTCTCTCTCCCAGTCCGGCCGCGGTGGCCCTTGAGAGTTTCAGGTAGTCCCGCCACATGCTCTTCCGGTCCGGCCACCAACGGTCGGGGGGCCGAGGCCGACGGGATCCGGCTGCAGCCGATAAACCAAGGAACCCGTTCATGGGGCCAGAGCCAGGGGCGTCCGGCCGACATCCACCGGAAGCCCGGCCCAAAGACGGACGGGACATTTTTTCTTTTCTCCTTCGTAATAGCAGCGGCAACACGCCAGGCACCACTTCTTTCTTCAAAAATGGCTTTGACAACACTGGGGGGGATGTCTTGCACATGCCTCCGACCCCCCCCCCGTCCTCATCGCCACCGGCCATAACAAATGTCAAGCGGGGCGCCGTGGGGTGCACTGGGAGGGAGAGACGGTGCGAACAGGCCTCTCCCGCCTCCTCAGGTGAAGGCTTCCCAGCTGCACCCTCAGCGCTCCAGGCGCCCCGAAAAGGGTTCGTCCACTGTGGCGATGCTACAACGTCTCGCCCGGCAGGGTGGAGCCCGTCCGCTCATGTGACCCCGCGATCGCCGGTAGCTGCCGAACTCTCAAAATGGCGATCGACCTGGCAAGAGCGGGCCCAGCATGAAGAAATGGCCCGGTCACTGGTTGACTCCACCACCGTAGTCCTCCACGACCTTGAAGATTCTAGAGGAGCCGCAGGAGTCTCCGACCCTGCTACAGCACAGGCATTGTCCCCAGCAGTAATTCTGCAATGCCGGTAAGAATAGCTGTGGTGCCTACTGGACTCACTCACCCCCGCGGCGCCCCACGCCGTTATTTGCTGAGCGGCAACTTACTAGACATCACTTTCGTGCCATCTAGATTTCAGCGCGTTCTGCTGCCTTGGAACTATTCGCACAACAGACTGCTACTGACGACCCACCCCCAGGCAACATCTTCTGAATTTTCATAATTTGAAAGAACTAGTAACATGTCCTCATCAGGAATTCAAAAGAAATTGCCACGGTCTCTTCATTGTTTAAATGTTTTTACTGTTTTTGTTTTGTTGTATATATTTATATGTTATTAAAGTTTTATATTCCTACTACTTTGTTGGAGTGCTATATATTTTTAATGTGACACATAATTGTAAAAACTTTGATGTACAAAGAGTCATTCCTGGAATCTTCCGCTTCAGGCTCGGTCCCCTCCCCAATCACAATACAGGATGGTTTTCAGATAGTAGGAACACGTGTGGTGTGACGGATCTCATCGGGTGTGGGCCTTGATCTACTATAACTCCTTTGAAGAGGGGTGATTCTTTACAGCTGGAGCCATAAACTACATCTGCAGGGCTAGCTGATAGCCTGGACAATCGGACACAGAGGAAGAGGAGTGTCAGAGGGTGCGGTAGTGAATAGGGCGAAAGGGAGGTGTCGGGCGGGCACAGAGTGTGATTCTCAGGGAAGAGCAGCGCAGATGGGGGGAGGTTTATTGCCCATGCATAAGACAGAGAGCGGGGGTGACCAGTGCCTGGGGAAGATGCTTGCGAGGGTGGGGAGCCATGCTAAGGATCGACAGCGTGCAGAGAGTGGGTCTGGTCAAGGGATCTAAAATGACTGCCGTGCACGACAAAAGTGTGGCATTTGAAAAAAGGCAAGATGGCGCAGACAATGTTTTTCAACACTTCCTGATTTCCTTCGAATCGAACGTTAACAGACGTTGGGGCATATTACCAAAGTTAAGCGATATTTACCTTCTTAGGTACATCAAACCTAAGAGGTCAGGGAGGATCTACTATGCCCCCTTATGGTCATTTGCCCCTTCGCTTTGGCCTCCTCTTGTCTCTCGATCCTACCGAGAGACAAGATGGCGGCCGCTACGGACTGTTTGGAATGTTTACAGACGCCGGAGAACCAATCAGCTTCGCAAACCTCCGTTACGCGAAGCGGAGCGCTGTTACAGATATATATCTTTTTTTGAACGTTAATTTCTCAAAATCCACTGGAGCACATATATTGAGACCTAGCAAAGGCACATCGGGCTACCAGTCCCTAATATTTTACCAAGTTTCGTGCAAATCCATTCAGCCGTTCGATTATTATTATTATTATTTTTTTTTGCCCCGCGGGGCCCTTTTAAAACCTCCACATCAAACCTAGGGGGTCAGCGAGGATCTACTATGCCCCCTTATGGTCATTTGCCCCTTCACTTTGGCCTCCTCTTGTCTCTCGATCCTACCGAGAGACAAGATGGCGGCCGCTATGGACTGTTTGGAATGTTCACAGACGCCGGAGAACCAATCAGCTTCGCTTCACAAAGTTCCGTACCGCGAAAAGTCCGCGAACCGGAGCGCTGCCCGGTCCGCTGTTACAGATATATATCTTTTTTTGAACGTTAATTTCTCAAAATCCACTGGAGCACATATATTGAGACCTAGCAAAGGCACATCGGGCTACCAGTCCCTACAATTTTGCCAAGTTTCGTGCAAATCCATTCAGCCGTTCGGGCTAAAAGTGAGGCCAACCGCCCTATGGAAAACTCAATGTTAAAAACACGTTTAGGGCCCCCCCTTTTTTCTCGGCCCCCCTTGACGAACCCCCCCCCCAAATTTTCAAGGGCTGCTCAGAAACAAAATGTGCCATTTTCCTGAAAATTTCAGCCAATTCCGTCCACAAACGCCAAAGTTATTAGACATAGAATTTTCAAAAATCCCATAGAGAAAAAATCCTAACTATATATACCTACTGGCGACCGCCAGTAGGTAATATATATGTATATATATATATATATGTATATATATATATATATATATATATATATATACATATATATATATATATATATATATATATATATATATATATATATATATATATATATATATATATTCACTGAAAAAACCATAGGTTATAGACCATATATAGTTAGGAATTAGCATTTACAAAACCTTGAAAATTCACTGAAAAAACCATAGGTTATAGACCATATATCGTTAGGAATTAGCATTTACAAAACCTTATTTTACTCACACAAAACCATTGAAATTCCATATATAGTTAGTTGCACTAACTATATATCGCGCACCCGCAATCCACTGCTGATGATGTCACATATTACATCATTCATGACATGGTCAGTGACATCACTGATGACATCACTGATGACATCTCAAATGACATCACTGATGACATCACTGATGACATCATCCAGTGACTGTGTGTTTCTGTAAAGTTTAAATATGTTTTACATATTGAAGAATGAGTAGATGTATAAGTGTCTGGATGAAGCATTTAGTAGGTGGGTGACTGACTGTATGAGTGAGTGATTAAATGTGTCTCACTGAGTGCATGGGTTAGTGACTAAACTGTCTTAATGTGTGCATTATTATGTCTGTTGTTCTGTAAACTGCTGCATGTGTTGATCAGTAGCTATATGAGTAACTATATGGGTTATTAATTGATTGTCCAAGTATTTGTATGGGAGACTGAGTGTATGTGTGGCTGGCTGGGAGATGTGTGACTCTGTGCAGATCAATGTGTACTTGTATCAATGATTGTATAAGAGAGTAAGTATGTGTTAGTATATGTTTGAAAATGTAAGGTACTCTATGTTTAACTGTATAGATTAGAAAATGGAAGTGTGATTGATTCTTTACAGGACTGACTAGGTGTGTGAGTAACTCCATGGATGAGTGGCAGAGTGTGAGTGTCTGTATAGGTGTATGAGTGCATATAATAGTGTTGTAAAGATGAGTGATTGTATGTATGAATGATTGTATGGGTGAATGAGTGAATGTGTGTGTAGACGTAGGAATCAGTCAGTGCGTATGTAGTAACTAGTATTGGTGTGTCAATGGTTTCAAAAATTATACTCTGTATTTAACACTGGGTGTAACAGAGGTTATATCAAAGTGTGAGGAGATGCATTGTATTGTCACATTAATGATATCATCATTGATGTGACCATTGATGTCAAATGAGATATCATCAGTGATGTCATCAGTGATGTCATTTGAGATGTCATCAGTGATGTCATCAGTGATGTCACTGACCATGTCATGAATGATGTAATATGTGACATCATCAGCAGTGGATTGCGGGTGCGCGATATATAGTTAGTGCAACTAACTATATATGGAATTTCAATGGTTTTGTGTGAGTAAAATAAGGTTTTGTAAATGCTAATTCCTAACGATATATGGTCTATAACCTATGGTTTTTTCAGTGAATTTTCAAGGTTTTGTAAATGCTAATTCCTAACTATATATGGTCTATAACCTATGGTTTTTTCAGTGAATTTCAATGGTTTTTTAATAGCAAATATCATAAGCTGTCGAATGTCAAGTACGTGGTAAGTAAAAACATTTTCATGTTTATGCACACTGATCTGCTTTGAATGCTGCCCCCCACCCCTCATTTCTATTAGTACTCTCTCTTTGCAGATAGTGAAGGGTAGTTAACGCAGGCCTTTGCCCCCGTTGTAATCCGTCGTGCCTGCTTCTCTCTCCATTTGATTGATTGTTCTCTTTGGTTCATTCTCTATTTACAAACAAGCACAGAGTCGCAATACTCTGTTTAGTCTTTGCAGTTAGCGAAAAATCGTGTAAAAAAACAAAAGGAATCGAGCAAAATCAGTAGGCCACTAATGGGATCTCTTTTTGACCTCGCTAAAATAGAAACATTAAGAACAACCTGTTGAAAATAGCAATGTGTATGTACATAAGCGGCGTCCATTTGTGTTCACAGTACCCCTTGTTGATTGTTTGAATCGAGCATTGAATTGTTCGAAGTTGGTTCGCTTAAGGATCTTCTCTGCCTGCAAACGAGGAAGAATAGGAATATTCTCTCTCCCTTTGCAGATAGTGAAGGGTAGGTAACGCAAACCTTTAACACGTCGTGCCTATTTCGTTCCTCATTGATTGATTGTTTGCCCAAACATTGACTGTTTGGGAATTGGTTCTTTTTGGAGGTATTCCCTGTTTGCAAATATACGTAGGAAAATCTTTGCAAGTAGTGAAAGGGTAGGTAATGCGGACCTTTCTCCCCCGTTGTAATCTGTCATGCCTATCTACTCCCCACTGATTGATGCACCTGTTTCACCCGGACCATTTACTAGAGATACGTCATCTGGCCCGACCAGAGAGCACCCCTAGTGAAAAGGACATATGCTATAATAACGAAGTGATCACTGTATCCTGTTAACAGAAACTTTAGCATGAAACAACCTGGAAAGAAAAGAATAGGAAAACGAAAATCAGTAGGCCACTGATGAACTTTTTATTAAATAACAAACAAAGAAACGATAACAATACGTAATGATAAAACCTATTATTGTCCTAGAAACAAGAAACGTTAGAAGTAAGCCTGTAATAAGAAACCTGAAAACATCGCCCCTCACTGCCCCAAAACCTGTCTGTCCCACCGCCTGCCACGGCCAAATAACGGCAAACTGGGAAAGATAGAAGTCAGCAGACATCCGCCCCATTCTAGAAACTTCCAAAGGGCAACAGGTTTTCGGCTACGCCCAGCCGGAAGCAACACATATAAGACGGGTCCTGCTGCCACGCCTCGGCCAGGAGATCATCACGTAGGGTGTAGCCGGAGGAGAGGCCGAGGCCAGCGGGACCCGGCCAGGGGGATTGACAACGCTGGAGAGTTGCAGGGGGGGGAATGTCCGTGTCCTCGACCCTCCCCTCTCTCTCCCAGTCCGGCCACGGTGGCCCTTGACAGTTGCAGGTAGTCCCGCCACATTCTATACCGGTCCGGCCACCAACGGCCGGGGCCGATGGGATCCGGCTGCAGCCGATAAACCAAGGAACCCTTTCATGGGGCCAGAGCAAGGGGCGTCCGGCCGACATCCACCGGAAGCCCGGCCCGAAGACGGACGGGACATTTCTTCTTTCTTCAATAATGGCTTTGACAACACTGGGGGGGATGTCTTGCACATGCCTCCGACCCCCCCCCCCTCGTCCTCATCGCCTGGTCCGGCCATAAGAAATCTCAAGCGAGACGCCGTGGGGTGCACTGGGAGGGAGAGACGGTGCGAACAGGCCTCTCCCGCCTCCCCAGTGGAGGCTTCCCACCTGCACCCTCAGCGCTCCAGGCGCCCGGAAAAGGGTTCTTCCACTGTGGCGATGCTGCAACGTCTCGCCCGGCAGGGTGGAGCCCGTCCGCTCATTTGACCCCGCGATCGCCAGTAGCTACCGAACTCTCAAAATGGCGGTCGACCTGGCAAGAGCGGGCCCAGCATAAAGAAATGGCCCGGTCACTGGTTGACTCCACCACCGTAGTCCTCCACGACCTTGAAGATTCTAGAGGAGCCGCGGGAGTCTCCGACCCCCGCAGACACCCCCGATGGGGAATGACTGCCATGATCGCCCGTGGAGTGACGAAACTGTATCCGCGGGACGTCGGCGCTCCCATGCTGGCGCCAGCCTCACTTTGAATGACTAGAATCCTGCAGACCTCAGTTCCGGTGAAAGCACACTGTGACCCGGTAGGAAAAATTGTTGCACCCCCTCCCCTTTTTGACTGATAGTTCAAACCACCGATCCTTTCCTTTGCCCTTTTACCAGAACTTTGGACTGCCTCCCCCTCTTTTACATTTTCTAGAGAAAACAAAACATTAACCACTACATTAGCATAGCAGTTGATACCAGAACTGTTTTCAAATTGAAAACCAACAACATCTTCAACAGAATCCTTTTTGTTTCTGCTGTGACCCTGCTACAGCACAGGCATTGTCCCCAGCAGTAATTCTGCAATGCCGGTAAGTATAGCTGTGGTGCCTACTGGACTCACTCACCCCCGCGGCGCCCCACGCCGTTATTTGCTGGGCGGCAACTTACTAGACATCACCTTCGTGACATCCAGATTTCAGCGCTTTCTGCTGCCTTGGAACTATTCGCACAACAGACCGCTACTGACAATCCACCCCCCGGGACGCCCCACGCCGGATACCCAAATCAGTGCGGCACCCAGGCAACATCTTCTGAATTTTCATAATTTGAAAGAACTAGTAACATGTCCTCATCAGGAATTTCCTCATGAAAAGTCTGCAATGATGATTCTTGTAACTCTATGGTCTCCAAACATTCGATAAATTCGCCATCAAGAGATTGATCAAAAAAATCATTCAAGTCATCTCCTCCTTGTGAGAATATTTCATTATTGGTGCTGTCAATTTCAATAAATGTATTGGATAATTCAAAAGAAATTGCCACGGTCTCTTCGTTGTTTAAATGTTTTTACTGTTTTTGTTTTGTTGTATATATTTATAAGTTATTAAAGTTTTATAATCCTACTACTTTGTTGGAGTGCTATATATTTTTAATGTGACACATAAATGTAAAAACTTTGATGTACAAAGAGTCATCCCTGGAATCTTCCGCTTCAGGCTCGGTCCCCTCCCCAATCACAATACAGGATGGTTTTCAGATAGTAGGAACACGTGTGGTGTGACGGATCTCATCGGGTGTGGGCCTTGATCTACTATAACTCCTTTGAAGAGGGGTGATTCTTTACAGCTGGGGCCATAAACTACATCTGCAGGGCTAGCTGATAGCCTGGACAATCGGACACAGAGGAAGAGGAGTGTCAGAGGGTGCGGTAGTGAATAGGGCGAAAGGGAGGTGTCGGGCGGGCACAGAGTGTGATTCTCAGGAATGAGCAGCGCAGATGGGGGGAGGTTTATTGCCCATGCATAAGACAGAGAGCGGGGGTGACCAGTGCCTGGGGAAGATGCTTGCGAGGGTGGGGAGCCATGCTACGAATCGACAGCGTGCAGAGAGTGGGTCTGGTCAAGGCATCTAAAATGGCTGCCGTGCACGACAAAAGTGTGGCATTTCAAAAAAGGCAAGATGGCGCAAACAATGTTTTTCAACACTTCCTCATTTCCTTCGAATCGAACGTTAACAGACGTTGGTGCATATTACCAAAGTTAAGCGATATTTATCGCTAACGATGCTTACCAACTAATTTTTTACCGCTAAGCATCGTCAGAAATTATCGAAGATAAACCTTGCTATTATCAAGGTTTATCGCAAATGCGATAAAAAACGGCCGCAATGCATGAATATCGCTAAAAAGTCAGCGATATTCATGCATTACCGAGCTAATGCTCTTAGCCATGTTATCCACCTCCCATTGGATAACATGGCTAAGAACTGCTCAGGGCAGGTGTTAGTTTTTGGAGATATTCGCGCTTAGCGCGAATATCTCCAAAAGTTGGTAATAGGAGATAGATATCTTGCATGTTGTAATGCAAGTTATTGTGGTATATGGAACTCATACCATAATCTCTCAGGAAAGCAGAAACTGATCCTTTTGGGACCGCCTGAGAAGGCCTAGGGGGTGAGGGGTACTCTACTTTGCCCCCTTTTCACGTTCCGAACTATTTTATTTTACTCTCTTCTGTAATTACACAAAATAGCAGCGATAAGATGCATCAGAGACACACAGTGAGAGAAAGGAGGCCGGAGATGAAGAAGAGATGTCAAATACACATTGGAGATAATATAGTGGGAGAAGGGAAGTAAATATGAGTAAACTTACCATGTAACATAAAAATGTTGCACTCTATACTATAAGTCTCATTTTATACTACAATCACTTCGCTACAACCTCATAAATTAAAAATAAAAATGAATAATGTCTCAAACAATGTTTGATTTCTAAATATAAATTTATTCTTCTGAATTTTCTAAATTTGAAAGAACTAGTAACATGTCCTCATCAGGAATTTCCTCTTCAATCATCTCATCTGGAATCTCCTCATTAAAAGTCTGCAATGATGATTCTTGTAACTCTATGGTCTCCAAACATTCGATAAATTCGCCATCAACAGATTGATCAAAAAAATCATTCAAGTCATCTCCTCCTTGTGACAATATTTCATTATTGGTGCTGTCAATTTCAATCAATGTAGTGGATAATTCAAAAGAAATTGCCACGGTCTCTTCATTGTGAGCCATTTTATTTTGAAATTGCTTGCTGTAAATTGCAGAAAAAAATAATCACTTTCATTTATCGTTTTTAGTAATACATAATATAAAACTAACTTTATCAAGTATTTAGTATAACAGAAGGACTGCAAATAAATAACAGAAAACATTTTTCAAATTATCTTCAAGTGTACAACATGGTTCCCCTTACAAATTAACAACTCACCTTTTTAAAAGTAGGAGAAGTGTTAGTACTGTGTAAATCAAACACCAGAAATTGACCACCAAAAATTCCTCACAAATGTACCTCAGACAGTAGTATCACAAAATGGCTGTGGTTTCCTCTCATTTGAGATGTATACATAACCAATTAACTTTCATCACACACAAATACAAAACCAAAGTAACATTTTAATTGGTTCTAAATTTCAACACTTTCAAATGTGTTTTCCCCATGCAATTTTCCATAGGACATTTACATACGTCTACAGCCTGAATGGCTGAACGGAATTACACCAAACTTGGCAAAATGGTACATCAAACCTAAGAGGTCAGGGAGGATCTACTATGCCCCCTTATGGTCATTTGCCCCTTCGCTTTGGCCTCCTCTTGTCTCTCGATCCTACCGAGAGACAAGATGGCGGCCGCTACGGACTGTTTGGAATGTTTACAGACGCCGGAGAACCAATCAGCTTCGCAAAGCTCCGTAACGCGAAAAGTACGCGAAGCGGAGCGCTGTTACAGATATATATCTTTTTTTGAGCGTTAATTTCTCAAAATCCACTGGAGCACATATATTGAGACCTAGCAAAGGCACATCGGGCTACCAGTCCCTAATATTTTGCCAAGTTTCGTGCAAATCCATTCAGCCGTTCGATTATTATTATTATTATTTTTTTTGCCCCGCGGGGCCCTTTTAAAACCTCCACATCAAACCTAGGGGGTCAGCGAGGATCTATTATGCCCCCTTATGGTCATTTGCCCCTTCGCTTTGGCCTCCTCTTGTCTCTCGATCCTACCGAGAGACAAGATGGCGGCCGCTACGGACTGTTTGGAATGTTCACAGACGCCGGAGAACCAATCAGCTTCGCTTCACAAAGCTTCGTACCGCGAAAAGTCCGCGAACCGGAGCGCTGCCCGGTCCGCTGTTACAGATATATATCTTTTTTTGAACGTTAATTTCTCAAAATCCACTGAAGCACATATATTGAGACCTAGCAAAGGCACATCGGGCTACCAGTCCCTACAATTTTTCCAAGTTTTGTGGAAATCCATTCAGCCGTTCGGGCTAAAAGTGAGGCCAACCGCCCTATGGAAAACTCAATGTTAAAAACACGTTTTGGGACCCCCCTTTTTTCTCGGCCCCCCCTTGACGACCCCCCCCAAATTTCCAGGGGCTGCTCAAAAACAAAATGTTCCATTTTCCAGAAAATTTCAGCCAATTCCGTCCACAAACGCCAAAGTTATTAGACATAGAATTTTCAAAAATCCCATAGAGAAAAAATCCTAACTATATATACCTACTGGCGACCGCCAGTAGGTAATATATATATATATATTCCAAACACTGGTCCTCTGTTTGACGAACCACTTCAATCGAGTGCACACAAAAAGCCATCCAAGGGGGTTAAGGCAATATTCAAAATGTAATTTTATCTTTTCAGGGCAGCTATGCCTGCAGAAACAGGGGACCGCAATGGGCACGTGCTTCGCCCCAGCTACGCAAATGTATTTGTTGGCCGGTGGGAGAAGCACGTGGCCAGGGCGGGGTCAACCAAACAATGGATGGACAAAATCGCTCTTTGGGTGCGATACATCGATGATCTTTTCATCGTGTGGCGTGGTCCAAGGAGCGAGGCTGAAAATTACATAAAAGCCCTAAATGATAATGATCTTAATTTTAAATTCACTGGATGCATCAGTGCCAAAGAAGTTGTTTATTTGGATTTAAGAGTATATATTGATAACAGCAGAATAGAAACTGCACTAAATCGCAAGGTCACAGCTGGGAATACTATTCTCCATGCAGGAAGTAGTCACCCTAACAGAGTAGTAAGAAACATCACAGTAGGTGAATTCTTAAGAATCAAACGGAATTGTTCAACACCGAAAGAGTGTGACAGGGCAATTGCTCAGGCCAAAGAAAGATTCAAGAAGAGAGGGTATTGTAGGGGCTTTCTCAAAAAAGCGGAACAAAGGTGCAATTAAACAGTAAGAAGCACTTTGCTAAGGGACAAAATCAAGGTAGAGGACAAATATATAAATGTAATCAGTAATTACACAGAAAAATCTTCTGAAATCTATCAGATTTTAAAGAAAAACTGGAATATGATAAAAATCAGACAATGTAGTGGGAAAGACACTTCCAGAATATCCCTTAGTAACTTACAGGAGAGGAAATTCGCGAAGGGACCACTTGGTGGACAGCCACTATGATCCCAAGAAAAAGAGATCCATTCCAATAACAGGATTCTTCCCCTGTATGAAATGTAAGGCGTGTAAACATAGTTGTAAGGTCAAAGACTACACAGTACCAGGGATACAAGCAAAAGTGCCAATTACTAAGTTGTTAAACTGCAATTCTGATTTCACAATTTATTGCTTAACCTGCCCATGTGGTAAGAAATATGTAGGGAGCACCATCCATCCCGCCAAAAAAAAGGATTTTGGAACACTTAAGAGCGATCAACAATAAAGATCATAATTATCCGGTCGCACGCCACTTTGAGAAAGAGCATGACAGCAACAGTAGCCTCTTAACCTTTTTCTGTTTGGACCAGATGGTAAAATCAGAGAGAGGAGGGGATAATGTGAAGAAACTTTGCATATTGGAATCTAAATACATTATTAAATTGCAGACGAAGGCACCGAAAGGACTCAACAATGAAGAAGAAATGTGGGTCCATGTAGGCTAATACAGTAAGATTTTGACCTCACTCCATACACTGCACCTTCCGTAATAGAGAAAGCATACAAATTCTATGTAAAGTCCCCAAAATATGTTCATCTTATACAGGAGCAACGTTTCCTGATAAGTCTTACACATGCTCCTTTATCCATGCCCATTCAGGGCATGATCGTAAACTTAACGGCCATCCACCAACTAGTTATAAATACATATAAAATGACTAATGTCTATACATACTTATTATGGTATAAGTTTAGCGTAATATATTTTTTAATTCATAGAATGACAAATATGATTGACAATTTGTGTGCAGAGGAATTGAATCAAATACGCTTAATTTTAATTAATTTGCTTATGGTTTATTGAATTATGAAATGACAAACAAAATGTATTTAACTGGTTTTGGATGCGAAAAGATCCACTGCAAGATGGCCGCCACAGTTTAGTACATCGTTTATTTCATTTTATTGTTATTTGTATTTACTGCACGTGACACTTTCTATGTTCATGAATTTTGATTCACTTTTTTATTTAAACACAAATTAGTAAAGTTTTGGTTGACACTGACGAAGGCGGAAACGCTGAAACGCGTTTGTCAACTCGCTGCAGAAGCGTGTAATACATTTTGAATATTGCCTTAACTCCCTTGGATGGCTTTTTGTGTGCACTCGATTGAAGTGGTTTGTCAAACAGAGGACCAGTGTTTGGAATATAATTGCGCGTCTCACCGCGCGCCGAGGAAGCACCCGTAATATTGAGGAGCAACGGCTGGTGAACAACGTGTTGGGAATATATACATACACGAGCTCCCCAGATTCAACACTCCTGAGGCTCAGCCGGGAGGTAGTTCTTCGCGCTAAAAATTGCTTTTAAGAAATCTGATTTTAAAAACTGTGTGTGATAATTGTATTTTAAACTGCTCACTCCTACCTCGATTTGGGAGGTCCTGTCGCTATCCCTGACCCTGCGCAGCAGAGCTAAACGCTGCCAGAGACAGGCTTCGTTTTTCCTCCGTGCCGCCATCGGCGAGCCTGACCATAGGCCACGCCCACTGCACGAGGCCACGCCCCCCGCTTTCTTTCTAAAAGCATGTGTTTCCCACGTACGCGCAGTGGACGGGCGCAGCGGGCGCGCCGTCAGCGCGCCGAAGGCGCGCCTAAGGCAAGCCCGTCTGGGCCCGTCCGGGCCCAGCCGGACCCAGGCCCAGGTACTCTGCTGGATGTGCCCCATGAACGGCTGGTGTACACAAGTGACATGCTCCAAGCTCTCCACCCGGAAAAAAATCAGGAATGCTGCTATATTCACACGGAAGGTACACCCTATACCAACTGTGCACGCTGCAACCCAGTCATGCAGAGCACGGGAAAGCCTGGATTACAGATGGGCCTCCTTAACTGCCGCTCCCTCCCCAAGCATGCGCTTGAAACCAACCTGTTGATACTAGACCAAGACCTGGACGTTTTATTTCTCACAGAAACCTGGCTCTCCGTTAGCTCAGACTCTGACATTGTCAACGCCCTTCCCCCAGGCTATCTTATTCAAACCTTGCATAGACCAACAGGGAGAGGAGGGGGGCTGGCAATAGTGTACAGAGAACACCTGGTCTGTAGAATCAGCAATACCCACATTGAGGATTGTGAAAACTGTTCCTTTGCCATTCAAACCTCCCCGACACACTCCATCTCAGGACTGCTAATCTATCGTCCTCCGGGTACGCCAGGGAAATTCATCAACGCTCTCACCGACATGGTATCACAATTAGCTTCTTCCTCCTCGTGGGCGACCTCAATCACCATTTCACAGACCCCACAGATACTATAGCATCCGACCTCCTTCAGGATCTTATGTCATTCAACATCCGGCTGGTCAATCACGAACCCACCCACGACAAGGGACACCTTCTGGATCCCGTCCTCACCAATATTGCGGACATAACCACTGGACCCCCCCTCCCTCTTCCATGGACAGATCACTTCTTAATCCCCATTTCTTGTTATCTCCACATAGCACCCCCCCATGCCTCTAAAATCCGGGCCACCGACCGACGTTGGCACAAGCTAGTACCAACGGACTGGGCCAGGATTCTTACAGACTCTATACCCACCCTCTCCACCGACCCTGTCACTGCTGATGAACAGTTTAACTCCTGGGTCACATCCTCATTGGACCAACTCCTCCCTAAAACCACCATTCTCAAACACACCAAATGAGTGAATCCCGCTCCATGGTATACGCCGGAGCTTAAGTCCCTGAGACAGGAATGCAAAAGAACGGAACGTTCCTGGAGGAAGGATAAGTCCAACGTTAAGAAGGGCGTCCACCACACCGCGTTACAAATGTATAAAACCGCCCTGCGTAAGACTAAAAGTCTATTCTTTCAAGAAAGAATTGAAAACTCCGCCTGCTCCAGTAAGGAATCTTTCACTATTTTAAAATAACTCCTCAAGGTCCCAGCCTCCGGACCAAGACACCCACCAGATCCCAAGGCAGATGAGGAAAAATGCTATAAACTAGCCAACTTCTTCACAGAGAAGATCCAGAAAATCCTCGACTCCATCCCATTCACAAACCCAAGTGAAAAAATAGAGACCAACCACATTCCCACCTCCCCCTGTCTCACCTCATGGGGACAGGTGACTGCCGAAGAGGTTGAAAGCACTCTTAATAACATCAAAAGCGGATCACCCAGGGACCCTGCGCCGCTACGTTTCCTCAAAGAGGTGGCACCTACGATCGCCCCCCCTCTCACCCATTTGATCAACGCCTCACTGCAACAGGGAGTCGTCCCCTCGAGCTGGAAGGTGGCGGTAGTTAAGGCGCTACTTAAAAAACCTTCCCTGGACCCGGCGGACCTGGCCAACTACAGGCCAATTTCTCTTCTCCTGGGGACCAGCAAGGTTGCCGAAAAGCTTGTGAATAGAAAACTTTCACAATTTTTGGAAACCAACAATCGGCTGAAAAGCTCGCAGACGGGTTTCCACCCAGGGCAGGGCACTGACATCGCCCTCCTTGTGGCGGTGGAGGAGGCAGAGCACTTTTAGACACGGGAGGATCAGTGGCAGTGATCCTCCTCGACCTCAGTGCGGCCTTCGACACCGTTAACCACGAACTCCTCATCCTCCGTCTCAGGAGTGTCGGTGTAGAAGGAACCGCACTGTCCTGGCTATCGTCCTTTCTGGATCATCGCTCCTTCCAGATCTGGGAGAATAACACCCGGTCCTCCGAAACACCCCTCCAATGTGGCGTACCTCAGGGCTCCTCCCTGGACCCCACATTATTCAATTTCTACATGTCCCCATTGGAGGAGGTTGTTACCCCGTTCGGAGTGAGAATTGTTAGCTACGCCGACGACACACAATTAGTGGTGTCCCTATCCCACCCAAGCCAACAACCTACGGATCTTTACAACTGCCTGACGCAGATACAAGGTTGGATGAACCGGTCATCTTTGAAACTCAACGGCTCAAAGACTGACATTCTCCTCCTTGGGCAGAAGGGGCTTTCCCTCTCACACAACATCTGGCCACCCTGCCTAGGCTTGCCTCCGGATCCGAAACCCGAGGTTAAAAGCTTGGGAGTGTGGCTCGAAAAGGATCTATCGTTTGCAACGCAAGCAAAGAAAGTAGCCAGAACATGCTTCGGGCTCTTTAAATCCATTCGAAAGATCTTGCCCTTACTCCCCCCCTCCTCCTAAAGACTGTTGATCCAGGGCCTTATACTATCGAGGCTCGACTACAGCAACTCCATCTATTTAGGTGCCCCGGAGGCAACCTTGAACAAGTTACAAAGGATCCAAAATGCAGCTGCTCGGATCCTCACTAACACTCCTGCCAGAGCCTCGGCGAAACCAGCCTTGAAGCTCCTCCACTGGCTCCCGATAAGAGAACGAGTGAAGTTCAAAGCCCTTTGCCTGGCTCACAGACTGCTTCAAAACAAAGGCCCCCCGATCCTAGCAGAATTCATCAAACCATACAAAGCCACAAGATCCCTTCGATCAGACCAGGAACACCTCCTCGTCATTCCCAGAGTTAAGAAGGCACGCACAGGCGGAAGGCGCTTCTCAGTTCACACGGCACGCCTCTGGAACGCCCTACCCCGCGACCTGAGAATAGAACCCAACTATTTACGTTTCAGGAGGCAGCTGAAAACTCACCTCTTCCCTCAACTGTAACCCCCCCCCTCTCTGGCCCCCCCTGACCTGCAGTGGTATGGATCTTAGCGCTGGGATAACCACGGGTGACTACGCGCTTTATAAAAATATTTAATAATAATAATAATAGTAATAATATATATATATATATATATATATATTACCTACTGGCGATAGCCAGTAGGTATATATAGTAAGGATTTTTTTCCTATGGGATTTTTGAAAATTCTATGTCGAATAACTTTGGCGTTTGAGGACAGAATTGGCTGAAATTGTCAGGAAAATGGAACATTTTGTTTCTGAGCAGCCTCTGAAAATTTGGGGGGGTTTCGTCAAGGGGGGGCCGAGAAAAAAGGGGGGTCCCAAAACGTGTTTTTCCCATGCAATTTTCCATAGGGCGGTTGGCCTCACTTTTAGCCTGAACGGCTGAATGGATTTACACCAAACTTGGCAAAATTGTAGGGACTGGTAGCCCGATGTGCCTTTGCTATGTCTCAAGATATAGGCTCCAGTGGTTTTTACGAAAATTAACTTTGAAAAATATATATTGGGCTACATTGGGCTATATATATGTTGGAGCCCAAATGTAGCCCAATGTAGCCCAATGTAGCCCAATGTAACCCAAAGATGGCCACCAGAGACAAAAAAAAACAAATGTAGCCCAAATATCAGCCAGATGTAGCCCAACTATAGCCCAATGACAGAATGTCCCAGAGTGTTCTAAAGAACAACTAGAGTGCTAACAGTCCTACTTATTACAAAGGTATGGCACACCTGAAGCCATCTTGATTGGAATAAAGTGGTAACTCTTAAAACATTTAATTTAAAAAGGAACAAAATGAGGGGGTTCATTTTGCCATAGAAAGTATGATTAGCGAATATATGACGAAATCCCGCATACCAACAGTCCGCAAAAAAAATCCTGCATGTACTATTAGGCCGCAAATTAAAATAACGAAAACTTTTAGAACGAATATGCCTTTAGCATACACTAAACAACTAAACTACCCTAAACCCTAAAACACTACCCCCAGCATGACCCTACACTACACAAACAGTACAACACTACCCTAAACCCTAAAACACTACCCCCAACATGACCCTACACTACACAAACACTACAACACTACCCTAAACCCTAAAACACTACCCCCAGCATGACCCTACACTACGCAAACACTACAACACTACCCAAAACCCTAAAACACTACACCCCAGCATGACCCTACACTACACAAACACTACAACACTACCCTAAACCCTAAAACACTACCCCCAGCATGACCCTACACTACACAAACACTACAACACAACCCTAAACCCTAAAACACTACCCCCAGCATGACCCTACACTACGCAAACACTACAACACAACCCTAAACCCTAAAACACTACCCCCAGCATGACCCTACACTACGCAAACACTACAACACTACCCTAAACCCTAAAACACTACCCCCAGCATGACCCTACACTACGCAAACACTACAACACTACCCAAAACCCTAAAACACTACACCCCAGCATGACCCTACACTACGCAAACACTACAACACTACCCTAAACCCTAAAACACTACCCCCAGCATGACCCTACACTACGCAAACACTACAACACTACCCAAAACCCTAAAACACTACACCCCAGCATGACCCTACACTACGCAAACACTACAACACTACCCTAAACCCTAAAACACTACCCCCAGCATGACCCTACACTACGCAAACACTACAACACTACCCTAAACCCTAAAACACTACCCCCAGCATGACCCTACACTACGCAAACACTACAACACTACCCTAAACCCTAAAACACTACCCCCAGCATGACCCTACACTACGCAAACACTACAACACTACCCAAAACCCTAAAACACTACCCCCAGCATGACCCTACACTACGCAAACACTACAACACTACCCAAAACCCTAAAACACTACCCCCAGCATGACCCTACACTACGCAAACACTACAACACTACCCAAAACCCTAAAACACTACCCCCCAGCATGACCCTACACTACGCAAACACTAGCATGACCCTACACTACGCAAACACTACAACACTACCCTAAACCCTAAAATACTACACCCCAGCATGACCCTACACTACGCAAACACTACAACACTACCCAAAACCCTAAAACACTACCCCCAGCATGACCCTACACTACGCAAACACTACAACACTATCCTAAACCCTAAAACACTACGCCCAGCATGACCCTACACTACGCAAACACTACAACACTACCCTAAACCCTAAAACACTAGACCCAGCATGACCCTACACTACGCAAAAACTACAACACAACCCTAAACCCTAAAACACTACCCCCAGCATGACCCTACACTACGCAAACACTACAACACTACCCTAAACCCTAAAACACTACCCCCAGCATGACCCTACACTACGCAAACACTACAACACAACCCTACACCCTAAAACACTACCCCCAGCATGACCCTACACTAAACAACCACCACAACTCTACACTACACTAACACAAGACTACACTACACAACACTACACTACACTACACTACACAATCACTAACCCACGAAAAAATTAACACAAACCCACTTACCTCTCTCGTCATCGTGGTTTTCACAACGCAAATGCATTTACCATACATGCCTTTAAAACGTAATTCTTTGTAAAGGCATGCGCGATAAATGCACATGCGTTTTGAAAAAATGCGGGATAATGGTATGCGAGGTCAATGACCTTGCGGGATAATGGTATGCGGACTGAAAGTCTGCGGGATAAAAAATGCGGGAAAATGGCTGCAAACCATGATTAGCAGCAGACTTCCCTGGTGAGCACTAGCTTTACTACAGTGATCTAATGAGCAACTAGAGTGCTAACATTCAGAATTCATGGCAAATGTGTGACACATCTGAATGCCTTCTTGATAGAACCAAAGTAAACAAGCATTGAAAATGCAATAGATCTCGCCCTCGTTGAAGTTAAAGCCATTCTGTTTGTAATGAGGTGGCTTTTTAGCTTTGCTTTTATTAGTGTTTTAAAAACTTTCATGTAAATAACATGCATATGTATGCATATATGTATATGTATGCATGCATTTATATTTATATAGATATGCAGATTTTATATGTTTATATATGTATATTACCTACTGGCGATAGCCAGTGGGTATATATAGTTAGGATTTTTTCTCTATGGGATTTCTGAAAATTCTATGTCTAATAACTTTGGCGTTTGTGGACGGAATTGGCTGAAATTTTCAGGAAAATGGCACAGTTTGTTTCTGAGCAGCCCCTGAAAATTTGGGGGGGGGTTTGTCAAGGGGGGGCCGAGAAAAAAGGGGGGTCCCAAAACGCGTTTTTCCCATTCATTTTTCCATAGGGCGGTTGGACTCACTTTTAGCTCGAACGGCTGAATAGATTTACATGAAACTTGGCAAAATTGTAGATATGGTTTGCCCGACGTGCCTTTGCTATGTCTCAATATATGTGCTCCAGTGGATTTTGAGAAATTAACGTTTAAAAAAATATATATATCTGTGACAGCGCTCCGGTTAGCGCCCCGGTTCGCGTACCTGACGCGTAACGGAACTTCGCGAAGCGAAGCTGATTGGCTCTCCGGTGTCTGTCAACATTCTAAACAGTCCGGAGCGGCCGCCATCTTGTCTCTCGGTACGATCGAGAGACAAGATGTGGTGAAAAACGAAGGGGGAAATGAAGGAAAGGGGGCAAGGTAGACCACTCCTAACCCCCTAGGATTGATGAGGGGGATATTAAAGTGCCCCGCGGGGCAAAAAATATATATTTTTTTTTTTTTGCGATTTTACGCCATAGAGGCGCGTCCCGGTACGCGAACCGGGCAGCACACCGGGCAGCTCACCGGGCAGCTAACCGGGCAGCTAACCGGCAGCGTAGCTGTCAACATTGTAAACAGTCCGGAGTGGCCGCCATCTTGTCTCTCGGTAGGTTCGAGAGACAAGATGTGGTGAAAAAAGAAGGGGGAAATGAAGGAAAGGGGGCAAGGTAAACCCCTCCTGACCCCCTAGGATTGATGAGGGGGATATTAAAGTCCCCCGCGATTTTTCCCGGTAGAGGCGCTTCCCGGTACGCGAACCGGGCAGCTAACCGGCAGCGTAACGGGAGTCCGCCATCTTGTGTTTTTGGAGCGTCCGGTTCGCGTACCGGGTAGCGTCCCGGTAAGCGTAACAAGGGAAAAACCAAGAGAAACAGTAAAAAAAAAATTAAGGGAATAGATTTCCAGCAAACTTGGCAAAATTGTAGGGACTGTTTGTTTGATGTGCCTTTGCAAGGCCTCAAGATATGTGCACGTGTGGATTTTGTCTAATTAAGGTTAAAAAAAATATATATATCTGTAAGCGTGCTCCGGCACGCTTACGTTACGGGTTTTGTTTGCGCTGCAGAGCCGATACGTCACGGTTATGCGACGCGTCATGAGGCGTCTCACGTGGCTACGTGATACGTCACGTAATAAAGAATATATTTTACAGCTATAGATATTAGCTTTTAAAAAACCAATGAAATTCACTGAAAAAACCATAGGTTATAGACCATATATAGTTAGGAATTTGCATTTACAAAACCTTGAAAATTCACTGAAAAAACCATAGGTTAGAGACCATATATAGTTAGCTGGACATTTTATTGACATAAAACCAATGAAATTCCATATATAGTTAGTTGCACTAACTATATATCGCGCACCCGCAATCCACTGCTGATGATGTCACATATTACATCATTCATGACATGGTCAGTGACATCACTGATGACATCACTGATGACATCTCAAATGACATCACTGATGACATCACTGATGACATCTCAAATGACATCACTGATGACATCATCTAGTGTCTGTGTGTTTTTGTAAAGTTAAAACCACCAACTTTCCTCACTATCTATTTGGCGCTGAAGGGAGAAGAACCTTTTTCATCTTTCCGGAGACTTTGCTGAAATGGCTGCCGCACACAATTCATCCTCGGAATCTGAAGAAAATGTTCGTGTACCTTTAAAAAAAAAAAAGAATCTTTCATCTGGCAATTTTTCACCTATCCTCAAGATAAAAAAAAAGTAAATGCTCCGAAAGTAACTTGCACAATTTGTGACACAGTACTTTCAAGAGGTAATCCTTCCAAAAAGTATTCCTTTTCGATTCATACCATGAAGAGACATGTGAGCCAAGTCCATCCTGTGCAATATGCACAGGCAGCGACAAGAGCTCTGGCAACAGAACTACCACCAGCTGTGGCCAGTACTTCATCGAGAAGACGACCTGTATCTCCATCTACTGCACAGTTGGAGTTGAAACCATTTTTGTCGAAAGTGCATATGAAATGCAACAAGTGTGAAGGAATGATTGTGTACGGGGAGCAGAGCCTCACTCTTGTCGAAAGAAGAATTAATGACCATGAAAGATTCGAATGTAACTAATTTTTTAACAACTTCTTATGTTCCTGTTTTACAGTTCAAAAATTCGGCTCCAGTTTAACAAATTATAAAGAATAAAAAACTTGTCCAAAAATAAAAAAAAAGTAAAAAAACAACAAAACTCAAAAAAACAAAAAGTTCTTTTCAGAACTACCTCATTGTACCAAAAAGAGCTCTAATCATAAGCTAAAGTATCGCCGCATTTTCAGAACAATTATTAAAGAATGCGGCAATACTTGGGGCATATTATGAAGAAGACGTGATAATTTACCGTCGCTTTTATCGGCAGAACGCTGCTCTAAAAGCGACGATAATCGCCTTCATAATATGGGCCATATTATCAAGGACGGGCGATACAATATCGCCGCTTTTATCGGCAGGAAACTGCCGATAAAGCGGCGATATTGGACTTGATATTATACTGTATGGAATTCCTGTCGAAGCCCATGTTAGATGTTTTCACATCTCACATGGGCTTTGATAGGATTTCCATAGGGCATATTATCAAGCCCATTAACGCCGCTTTATCGGCAATTTCTTGTCGATAAAAGCGGCGAAAATGTATCGACCGTCCTTGATAATATGCCCCTATGTTCTACAAATTCCAATCGAAACGTATGTTATATGTCTTTATATCTAACATTACGTTCGACTGCAATTTATAAAGCATATTATGAACGCCGTTTTTGCCCCTATATCGGCAACTTCCTGCCGTTAAAGGCGGCGATAATGTCTTCTGTATCCTTGTAAATGTTCCTGAACACCTTTGTGACAACGTCATAACACCGCCTGCGGTAAGAGCACTTTGCATGTGTGCCGCACAAACAGTTAATGACATGCATAGGAGGCGTACGTTAAACCACAAGCAAAATGTGTTTGGAGACGAAAATACTATCACAAACACGGCTATTGTTAGAAAAACAGTTTAAATATACTTCTTTATCGTACGAGTGCCACGGCCTGCTTTGATGAAGCATTTGGCAGCGTTAACATGGAGGTGTGGAAAATAAAACTAAATCAACCCCCTCTCCTAATTACAAAGCACACATTAGTGCATAAAAACAACGCTTGTTTTCACGCGGTAATGTTAACTGCCGCTGCCTGTTACAGGGGTACTATCACATATATATTTAAATTAATAATGACGTAGTTACACTGCGGAAAACTCTGGCGATACTTCTAAAACTTGTGATTCCCAAACTGTGTACCGCGGCTCCCGAGTCTGCTGTAATGAAGAGCCAAGGACACAACCCACACTAGGGTGACCAACCGTCCATAAATTCCACAGACGTCACTACCCTGTTATGTGTAACTCTATCCATCTCAGAGAGCTGCGCGCTCCTCCCCTGTGAGAAGGCTGACAGCCCCTGCTCGAACGGCCTTGGATTTCACTGCTACAGGAGCACCCCTCCCGCACACTGAAATTCTCTATGGAACTTATTGGTACTTACTGAATGAGAATATGGCAGGCAAGGTTTTTTAAAGCAGATAGCGCTCTTCCTGCCTCAACGAACAGAAGGCATTATCTTAGATAAAAAAAATAAAACCACCAGCATGCCATATTAGAAAACACTTCCTTTAAAGAAGGCTATGAAAGAAAATTAAAAAAACAGATTAACGTTCTTCCATTCTCTCATGATTTTTAAACAGCAGTATTTTCATTAATATATTCAACAATGCCATGGTTACTGCTTTTGTACTTAAAGGCACTAGCACCCATTGTCAAAACCAATAGTCTTTGCTTGTTCTTTGTATAAAGATAGTTGCTATTCTACATATCTGCATGCAATCAGACATACAACATAACACCAGTCGAGCACAACACTGTGCTAGACGCATATTTGTAGCTTAGGTGTCTTAAAGTGCCCTCGGAATTACATCCAACACATCCTTTGAAAAGACCCCTACATTTTTTTTTAACAGTGCATAAAGCCATGGAAACAACACCATTTTGCAGTAACCTCACATCCTGTTACTGGACATCATGTATAACTGATAACTTCTACCTTTTCAGTCTCCCTATGTACTGAGGCATTGTAAACTCTCATCCACCGCACCCCACCCCTTGCTGTAGTTTGTTCTTCACAGGCCTCTTCTCCCTACAACTCTGCAGAGAAAGACTCAGGTCATAAAGTACAAAGCTGAGTGAGTAAATAAATTTGGAATCTCTAAATGGCTGGATCGATTACTGAAAGAATGAATGGATGAATGAAAAGCGAATAGTTACATAATCAAAGAAAACATGGATGCATAAATGAATGACTGTAAGTATAGATGAGAGAAAAGATAAATAGATGTATGTATGGCTGGAAGGTTGCATAATGGGCTAGAAGAATGGATAGATATGTTAAAGGATGGATGCATGAGTAAAAGAGCACCTGATGCATCAGTGATTTAGTGGATGGATGTGTGAAAGGACAGATAGATAAAAAAGTGAACGGGTAGATGATGGGCAAGTAAATGCGTCGATAGATAAAATGATAAGTGAAAAAGTAAAAGAATGGATAACTGAAAGGGTGATTATAAAGATTAATTAGTAAGTCAAAGGGGGTAGATGGACAAAAGCATGGATACATCAGTGAAGTAAAAGGGTGGCTGGTTAAGAGAGCGGATGGCTGGATCAGTGAACGGATGATTGGATGAGTGAAAGAATGTGTCCCAATTACTTTAAGAAAGGTAACAGAACGTACATACCACCTACCAACCGTTAAATAAAATGGTGAGGAACCACTGTAAACTGCTGAGTAAGTCAAGGAATCCACAGGTGAACATTGTTTACGAACCACTGTCCTAAGTGATAAAAATCGGTCCAAATACATAAATATTGTTGTGAAGTCAGCAATATTCATCCATTACCGAGCTATTGGCCTTAGTCATGTTATCTACCTACCATTACATGACATAACTAAGAACTGCTCAGGGGCAGCTATTAGATTTTGGACATTTTTGACCATAGCACAAATATCTTCAAAAGTGGGTAAAAGGAAATAGCAATGTTAGGAACTGTTTCCAGTCACTAACATCTTGCAATACTAACTTTGCATGTCAACAATAATAAATTTCACACACAAACAAAGCAAATCACAAGATACGCATTATCTGTTATTAGATGTCGCTAACTGGTGTTAGTATCACCTACATACTAGAGAGATAATTTTATCTCCGCTTTCTTGGCTTTTAAAGCCAAAAAAGCAGAATAAAACCCCCTTGATAATATGCTCCAAAGTTCTTTAACACATATCATTTACCTGCAATGTTTTGACACATCCGCATTAGTGAACTGACTCACTGAAATGTTGCTGATTTCTTAAATTAATTTTTAAGAGACTCCTTGTGACCGTACAGCCAATCCTCCATGAAAGTGCTCACATAAAACACAACACTGGTATGACCAGGATACTCAAAAAAATGACACAGTGATGAAAAAGTATTTTTATTTTTTATACTTACCTAAGAAATAGTAATAAAGAAAAACTTAAAATCAAAAACATGGTATCTGTTGAAAAAAAGTAAAAATAAGGCTATAGTGTCATTTAATGAAACAAAACAAAGTAGAAGTTATTGAAACAGAAAGTGAAAGAAAAGAAGACTGAGGGACAGAAAAAGACCGAGACAGAATTATTTGAAAGAAATAATAGCACTCAAAGAATGACTGTCTAAAGAAAAGTAAAGTGAGAGACAAAATGAGAGTATAATCAGTGATAATACACGAAACAAACAGTCTGTAAAATAAACAGACTAAGAATACTGAAATGTCTTAAAGAGATAGATAAAATAAAGGAACAACACTAAGAGAAACAGAGTGAAAAAGAATGATTAACAGAAGATGAATGGAATAGAAACAGATATGGAGTGTAAGAGAGACAGATAAAGAGAAATGAAGTAGGATGAGAGAACTAAACTATAGATTTAAGTTTGGAAATTGAGCATAATTAATGAAAGCAGACTAAGGGAACAAATTGGAAGGAACAGTAAAACAAAGAAATTAATATTCAGGAAACAAAGGTGATAAAGGGTCAATAAAGGTGACTCAGTATAAAACAACGTAAGTAACAAACTGAAGAGTTAGATAGACTGAATAGAATATTAACAGAAGAGATGTAAGAGAAACAGCATAGAAAATTTAAAAATGCAAAATGTGCATGAGTTAAAGAGAATAAACATGTCTAAACACGACTAACAAAGGAAGAGGATGAAAGAAATAAGGATAAGAGAGAGGTACACGACACTCTCAGATATGATTAGTTGTACTTACCTTAAAAATGTAATATCTGTGGAAGACAATAAAGAAATCTGTTATAATACATATTTCTAAATCCAATGTAACAAAATAACTTAGACAATATATTAAATAGTTTATTTTTGCTGTCCTCAGATGAATTGATTTTCACTATAAACAGTGATTTCAATACTAATCATCATGTAACAGCGGGGAAAAAAACCCACAATCAAAATGATTGTGTTTAAAAAAACCCGTATAAGATCTCTATACATACTATAAATACCTAGAAACAAACATGTCTTAAATGTTTTTCTCTAATTCGCAATTTCTTGAGTAAGCACACCACATACTCCACAATTACAAACTAATTAAAGTATACCAGTAACTTAATTTCCTCTCAACAAATAACCGTGCAACTATGTTCTTAAAACATTTATCTCAAGTCAACATTTTGATATCTCATTTTTTTCCGCGTGGCCAAATACTATGAGTTAATTCGTTATTTTTTGAGTAACTGTCAACAAACTTGCGAGTAAGTATGTTCTAGAAACATTTATCTCAAGTCCACATTTAGATATCTCATACTTTTCCGCGTGGCCAAATAGTATATGTTAATTCGGTTTTTTTAATACCTCTCAACAAACTTCAGAGTAAGTATGTTCTAAAAACATTTATCTCAATTCCACATTTTGATATCTCATTGTTTTCCGCATGGCCAAATAGTATGAGTTAATTCCAACATTTCCTGTACCATAAACATTAAGGAAACCTTACCTGATACTATCACTTTGCCACATAAAAGTTTCATTTCTAGATTTGAACACCCTCAATCACATGATATTTCTAAACAACACAGTTTCATATCTTTACAGTATTACTCTGACTAGACCAAGTAATTTCACTGAAATTTTGGTTCCAAAAATATCAGATAAGAATTTCTTAACTCAGAAGGCAAACGTTTCTTAAAACTTAATTGACTATCATTGCAGAGCATCCAACCAGTTGGACACTTCAAATAAGCTATGTAATGTCCTGATGATATTGATGGCCCTTCATGAAAAATAATTGCTACAGTTACAAATGTTCTTCTAGAAATAGATATTTGAGAAGCCACAAATTTTTTTATTGAAGTTGACAATTTACTTCCATTAGCTCTGCATCGTTGAAGCATTAAAATTACATACTGTCCATATCTGTGGATAAATAAGGTTGATAACATTTCTGAGTTACATTGAGAGCAGACCATGTTCTGATACGCATCTTTAACTAGTTTATTAAAGGACACTGTTTCACAATCTGGTAATGTTAAATATATAAATATTTCTGTGTGTATCTCAGTACTACTTGTAAATGAGCAATTATTGCAAATATGTTCCCATTTATAAGATAGCCCAAAAAGACTATCAATACCTACACCTTCTTCTTCCAAAACTGTAAGCATATACATAATAAATTCCTGACAATCTTGCTGAATATTCTGAGAAAATTGATTTACTCCTGCACATATGTCTAAAACATTCCTTACTTCTGAAACACTTGCTACTTCACTATTACCACTGGTACATTTTTCAAACACAGAATTTAAAGAACAACAAAATGTTTGCTCCTGATTTTCTCTAATCTGTTGCTGTAAACGTTTTAGAAAAAAAACCACATTAACCACTACATTTGCATAGCAGTTGACACCAGACCTATTTTCAAATTTAAATCCAACAATCTCTGTAGTACTAACCTTTTTCTTACTCCTACCAATGACAGTCTCATCTTTTTTTCTTCGTTTCTCTACTACTTCAGTACATTGTTCCTCATTTCTCCTTTTCTGACCAACTATACTCTTTTTAATTAAAGGATATTGAGGTAAACTTGGAGCATATTCTCTTTTTAACCTATTATACTCCTTCACACATTTTAAATCTGCACTAATCTTTGTCTCATCAAAATCAATTAGATAAAGTCCAGATAAAGTTCTAACTCGTGATAAAGCAACATATCCCATACCCTCTTTGAATACACTATTTCCAATATTTACCAAAGCACAATCTACACTTAAACCTTGAGATTTGTGAATAGTCACTGCATATGCCAAACAAATTGGAAATTGTTTCCGACGGACATACAAGTCTTTCACAAGTAAAAAACGACTTGAACAGCGACTGACTTGTTGAACTTCCTCAATTCCATCAAATTTTATTCGTAAAAATTCAATCTCTTCTCTATTTGGGTAATTTACAAAACCAACAATATTACCCATTGCTCCATTCACCAAACCTCTTTCTACAAGTAAATTTCTCCATAAAATAATCCGACAATTTAAACATACATACAGATTCTTCTCTAAGCCAGCAGTTTTAGATATAGATTTCTGAAGAGTATCCAATTTTAACTTTAATTTTTCAGACAAAACAATAGTCAACATTTTCTCATTGAAAACTGAGCATTCTTTCAGAGTTGGCATCAAGCATATGACTGACTTATCTTTTACCTCTTTACTATATATTTTCTCAGGTACATTATCTTCATTGGGAAACAACTTACAAAGTAATCGAGTTCGTAGAGTTTCTTTCGCATCTTCAGTTAGTTTTCCAATCCTTATATCTTGAAGAATATTTCCATATTTAGTATCCTTTGCCTGTCGTATATTTTGTATCAGTTCAGTATATTTGAAATGTGACCATATATTAACATTTCCAATACTGCCAAGACACTTTCTGGTGTCTTCATGTGTAACAGTTTCAAATACAGATTGTCCTTTCACAGGAGTTAGTTGCAGTAGATCTCCAAAAACTATGACATGTTTCCCTCCAAATAAGACATCATAGTCAGTTTTAAGTATCTGCTTCATTCTTAAATGTACAAAAGAAAGCATTAAATTGGATACCATGCTTACCTCATCAATAATGAGAAGTTTCATTTCTTTAAGAACTCTAGAAACTTCATAACAAGCGTCTCCAGATAGCTTGTGATATTGTAATTTATTTTCATGTTCAACTGGCAGCATCAGTAAGCGATGTAAAGTAATACCTTTAATATTATGTGCTGCCAATCCAGTTGGAGCAGTAACAACATAAGACAGCGGTGACTGAGTTCTTTGCTGTAGATATGTAGTAATTCCTTTAATAAGAAAACTTTTCCCTGTTCCAGCTTCTCCACTTACATATAGTCGAATAGGTTCAAATGACATACATGAACATTCTTTTTTGTCATGACGAAAACCATGCTCAATGTGCTCTGTCACTTCGTCATATATCTGTCTTTGCTCAAGATTAAATTCCTTCTCCAATTCTTCTAAGTTTATTATATCCTCTTGAGCTTGCTGCATTGCTCTTTCCACCTCATCCATGGCAGTGGCTGCTTCATTTCGAATAATTGGTTCTCCCAGTGGATCCTGACTCAACGATGCAGAACTTTGAGTGTCTTGTAAACTTTCTCTAGCAATCTCCGCTGCAATTGTTGCTTCTTGGTCTATTTCGTCGTTCAACATTTTGAGATAATTACTAAAAACAGGACATTCTATACTACTTTTTGATGCGTTAAAGGAATCTTCATAACTAACAAAGTCTCCAAGTAGTTCCTCTTCAGTACGCCATGGTTTAAAGAGTTGCAAAAGAGCTAAATAGTAAAATTCTCTTTTGTCTGGATTTTCACAACTCAGTTTTCGGTGATTAATCAGGTGTCCTTTTCTTTGTTTCACCAGACATCCTTCCTGTCCAATCACAGCGTATATACCTTTTTCAACATTCTCTCTAATATTCCTTTTAAAAGTGTATTTTTCAAGTACTTCATACAGACAAATGTTTTCAAGCAGAGTACTTCTATTTGGATAGTATGTATCCAACATATTTGTTTTCAAAATGTCTGTACTGTCTGGTTCTTTCTGTGCTAAATATTCAATTTCTTGCACAGTTTTCAAAACACGGCTTCGTGTTCCTGCAAGACCTAAACTCACCCACAGGATACTTCGAGATTTCGCATAAAGATTTGCTGATGATAATCGATCACAACATTCATATGCGCCAATTTCTCGATGAGATAACATCTTCAAACTGTACGTATACAATTTCTTGCTTAGGCTCTTTTCATGAGAAATATCTTCCCACATCTCCTTCAGTTCCGTCTTTTCAGATTTCGTGATGTAAGACGTTACATATCGAGCCACAGCAATAGAGTTATCCGCAACGTATTGTATATCCATGTTAGCATTCCACATGGTCAAAATGACAGGGTTGTAGTCATTTATATATTTGGACTCTTCCCCTCTTCTTAAATTGTATGTATTTTTGGGTGATCTTCTTCTGATATTATGTCGCAAAGTTGACATCAAATTGTTGACTCTTCCTTTTGAAAGCACCGGTTGTGCAAATCCAAAACAACATTTAGTATAGAATTTATCCTTTGATTTGAATTTTCGCAGACAATATTTTCCACAACGATGTCTTTGAAACCGTAACACTTTTCCTCTTAAGTCCTTATCAGTTGTACTGTTAGGTATGTCACAAGTGGCATATTGTTCAATAAAAGACAGTACAGTGTCATCGGAGTCTTTTCCAAATTTGGAAGCATCCTTGATCCATAGTAACATGTGAATATGAGGAGCACCTCTTGCTTGATACTCTTTTCTCCAGAAGAAATCCAGAACTTCACCAATCGGAGGATTTTTCTTGTTTGTAATAAAAGACATCATAGCTTCAAACCTATGATTAAAATATCTGCAAACATTAACCGGATCCAACGAACACAATTCTCCTGGTGTCTTGTAGTTTATATTTTCAATATTTACATTCGCCTCCCGAAGAAAATCAAGTAAATCTTCCCAGGCATACTCTGCACAGCTTAGAGTTAAAAACCATGTTGGTGCTCCCAAGTTTCTTAGCATGCATTTTAAATCTCCATGACGACGGTACCAATACTCATTAGTACCACTCTGACATGCCATTAAATTAATTAGGTGAGAATCCAAAACACTATCTTTCTCTGGCACTTTATCCATAAATTCCTTTGCTGATACATTTTGCAGATGCACTTCACTTTTTAAGATATGGTTTACTGCATAAGAAAGACCAGATAAGTCACTCTCAAACAGAAGATGAAACAAATATGGAATACATTGACGAAATCTAGGATCTTCTGCATATAATCTTGTTGTCCGATACTCAGATGCAGGAATTTGCATAGGTCAATCATCATATCGCGCACCTTCACCTGTTGGGAATAACTGTGGGAAACAATGACCTTCCAAACTTTTTTCCCATACACTAATAGGACTTCCTTCTGCTTTTTTCATCTGAAATAACTCAATAGCATTCCCCATTGCTTCTTTCGAATACAGTGGATGAACACTGTAATGTTCATAAATTTCTTCCGTTCTGGACAAGTCGACTTTTTCAATTTGTCCAAAAGACAAATCATTATCCTCTTCTTCACTTACATCCTCTTCTTCTACATACACATTTTTATAGTATTTATTATTTTTGACTAAATACAACGTTGCCTTTTTCACTTTCCTAACATCCACTAAATCTTGCCATATTTTCTTACTCTTTGTAGGTACACCATTAACTAGAATAACTAGAGGTTCCTCTTCTACATTTTCAATACCAATTGTCTCCATATTTTTTTTAAATCAAGTGGCAAATATACAACTCTACCCTTTAATCCTCTTTGTAAATCTGTAGGATTTAATTTCCCAGTCTTAGGCTCCATACGAACAATAGCCTGAAAAGGATGTACACATTGAATCAGAATAGTCTCATAAGTATTTAAATCCTTCAGTTCCGATGGAATATTTATCAACTCAAGATTATTATATAGAGCTCAAGCAGGCATTCTATTTTCATTTAATTTATTATAACACTATTTACAAATACGTTGCTCAAAACCCAAATCAAAATAGTTTTCTACCAGCAAATAAGTCGCAAAATCTCTCCACTGAGTATTATCTTCATCTTCACTTTTTAAATATAAATCAACTAACCTAGTTTGACCTTTGTAATGAATGCGTCGACAACACACACAAGTTAAATTTGGTTTTTCACCTGCAATCACCTTAAACTTTGTTATTTCCTGTTCAAATTCTTCAGTATTAAAATGTGCAACATTTTCTCACACATTTCCTTCTATAACTATATCAGTTTCTACATTCTCTTCATCTCGAGCAAAATAACTTACCTCAATTTCTGCACAAATATTCTTCACATCTAATGCACATCCATGCAAAAGAGCACTATTTAACTCTTTAAGTTTAAGTGCTGGACTTTTTGCATAATACATATTTCTAACTAATTTTCCCATTTTGGTATGATGCACCGCTAACATCCTGAAGTGATGAAAAACACTCTGGCATATTTTTTTAGAAAGACCAGCCAGAGAATGGCCTTGCAACCCTGTTTTTTCTCTCACTCTGCAACGATCTAATTCTTGCAACATTACAAATTTTTTTTTAGACTTTCCTTAGTGTACTTACGTAAGAAATTGCGAAAGAAATCAATTGAATCCTGTTGTACACTGCAAATACTGCTACAATTCCAACTATAAACAGGAGCATGAACACGTCCCTGTAAAACTTCTCCACCTATTTCCCCTTCTGGATTTCTGACCTCAATTTTCTCTTTCTCAATAGGACAGCCATCCTTCACTTCATACGCTCGACCACTGGTGTCAACTGCATGCAACAAGTCGTTACTTTGAAAGTAACTCTCTTCATTAAAAATGGCTCAGAATTTGAAGTATGCATCCATTTACCAGAAAAGATTTTACAAAAATTACTTCTATTTATGTGTCTCTTCCATTTACTCTTAGCTTTTAAAACTCTGATTGCCTTATTTAGTGTATTTATTCTTTTAAGCACCAAAATAAACAATTTTTTTTTGTCTCAAACGCATCATCCACAACTTCCTCTATATATTTTTTCTTCTTATAAAAAGCAGATTTCCTTTTAGAAACTTTTTCCTTTTTCAATAAATTCAAAACTACTCTCTTATGAAACATACGTTTCCTTATTTCCGCAAGCTGATTAGTACGTCTTTTACTGTACATACTTTCCTCATCACTGATTTCAGACACAATTTTCTTTTTTCTTCCATTTCTCCTTGTAGATACTGAAAACTGTTTTCCCTTTTCAACATTATCCAATTGAGTTTTCCTTTGACACATTTTTTTCAAAAAATCCTTGCTGCTCTTACCAGGAGCACTCTTGTTTTTCTCTGTCCTTTGTTGATTAGATAAATCTTGTGCTTCTTTCCTCTTCAAATGGTATGTCTTTTTATACAGCTTTCTTTTTTCATTTCTGGTCGGCATAGTGATTGATGTTTGTGATATAAATGACAATCTGTTTGGAAAAAAGTTAAAAAATATTATAGACCCCTACTACCATATAAATTACAAATAATAACCACTGCTTCATTTTATAACTACAATAAAGACAAAGAAACAGTCTCTGGTCAGAGTAGGAAATCCTATAGTGAATATTGTTTCTAAATTTATGACACTCCATACCTGTGTTATCATTATACATGTATTTTATGAATGTAATTTTTCAGGCATATAAGTACTATACTAATTTTCAAGCATTGTAGGTGTTCCTAATGCTTTTAATTTTTTTTACTTTAATCTGTTACACACCTCATCAAAACTTTTACTATCATTCTCAAAAAAGAGAATACCAATGAATAGTACAACAATCATGTTTTCAAGTTTTTTTTTAAACAAAAATAATTTTATTGATTTAATAATTCGTATTCCAGAAGCACATGTAGCATCATTTCATCAGATACTTCATTAATATTATTTTCTTCTTGCAAATTCTCTTCTTCTTCCCCTTCCACCATTTCTAAGTATGAACTATCAAAACTGCAGTCCCAAAAGTCCACATTTTCTCTTCCATTTTCGTCTTCAAATATTTCTTGTAATAATTCTTCAATAAGTTCAGTTGCCATTTCAAAATGGACATTTATATTTTCTGAAGATTGTTCCATTTTACTACTTCCTTTCTATCTTCTGTGTCCTTTTAAGAAAATATAAGGGCTTAATTATATCTTTCTTATGATTAGATGACCAAAAATTACCGTTACTAATCTTTAAACTATATACATTTTCATACTTTTTAAGACATTAACTACATAGATTAAGATAGCACCTTCCTCTTTATTTTACAAAGAAACTGACACTTTGATCCTACACATTAACACTATTCCTTTTAATTTTTCTAATTGAAATTGTGCTGTAAAAACACATTTCAGTGTGAAATTTGTTTTCAGGATTTGTGTGCTGTAGAACTATTTATACACTTTCTAATTTATTTGTAGGGATCTATTTTCAGAGTTCACCACTACAAACTATGATTCAAACTGTTTGCAAACTGAAGGAGTGACTCACAATATACCAATTAAAACATTCACTAAAGAGATTGCTACTTCCCACAAAGGCTGTTGCTTTTACCTTTAAACAGCATACTCACCATGTAAATTTCATCTAATGTAAAACATTTCATCATAACCATATGAAACCGCATTCATCCGCGACTCATGGAGGGAATTATGTTGGGGCAGGGAGACAAGGAGGAGGAGGTGTAGGGTGGAGGGACCGAAAAACCTGGATATAGATAATTTCTAGTAAATACATAATTTAATTATTGAAATGAATTTTGTAGTGCGCACTGCATTGCAAAATACGATGATGTGTACACTACAAAATTCATTTTATTAATTGAATTGTATACTTACCTGCAATTATCTTTATCCCAGATTTTAGATCTCTCCACCCTACACCTCCCCCTCCCTCCCTCCCTGCCCCACCGTAAGTCCCTCCACAGCCTCCGACTGACCACATTATAATACACCTGCGCAAATGCATATAATACAGTGCAAATAGATAGTATAGTCACAGAAATGCATCAGAAATGGCCATCACGCCAACAGCCATATCATAATAGACCTCTATAAATCAAGAAAAATGACTGTACACAAATGATACAGCATAAGTTAGAGAGATAATGATGACTTAGCAAAAATTAATCCACGTAAACAGCAAACTCTTACAATCAAAGAATAGATTAACCCAAACTACACAGAAAATAACACATGAACCCGGCCCATAAAAAGATACTTCCAACTAAGCCTGGGCGTCCGAATCGGCTACGCCCACGGAGTAGGCGTAGTGTTGCCCCCTACGCATTTTGCGTAGACAGCGTAGCCCGCAACACTACGCCCACTCCGTGTGCGTAGCCGAGTCGGCTGCCACCCGCCTCCCTCCCGCCCTCCCCTACATGCATTATTTAAGCAAACTACCCTTAATAAAACAATTTTAAAGCACTTACCGTGTCCGGGGCTCGTCCGGGGCTCCCTCTTGGAATAGCGTCCCTTCATAGACACCAATGCGCATGCGCGGCCGCCCGCGCATGCGCATTTCTTGGGAGAAATGCGCGGCCACCCGCGCATGCGCATTGGTATCCATGACGACGCGATTCCAAGAGGGAGCCCCGGACGAGCCCCTGACACGGTAAGTGCTTTAAAATTGTTTTATTAAGGGTATTTTGCTTAAATAATGTATGTAGAGGAGAGCGGGAAGGAGGTGCGTAGTGGGGCTACGCGGAGTGCGGGAGTGGGCGTAGCTTCTCACCCACTCCGCGTAGCTCCGTGGAGCCCCACTACGCCCACTACGCCCAGGGTTACTTCCAACAAACAATGGAACCGTATTTCAAAATACATATGTACTGCAAGCAGGTACAGACATGTTTACAATAGAAATTAAAATCCTCCTGCAAAAGAGAAGCAGTGCAAATATTCTTAAAAATCTTGCTTATTATGGTAATCTGCACACAAATAAATAGTCATTTAAAAAATTTCAACTCACCTGTAAAAAAGAATTTGGTCGTTGTATACTCTCACGTTCACTTCAGGTTGTTGCTTTTCAGCACCAAACACTCTTAAAAAAAAATAAACAACTAAATTTTAGTTAACATATTACAGACATATTTATTAGACAACATACACCCATTCTGCCAAATTTCATGCCTAACAGATACATTCCCTAATTTTCTATCCAATATATATCCTAAAGCCTAAGTTTAATATTTCTTTGTGAAACACATTTAATTACCAAATTTTTCACCCACAATTTTTTAAAATCAATCATCATTTACAGTATAATCTACCACACATTGCCAGGATACTACATGCAATATTTATGATATGCACTGCTACACAACCTTACTTAGTATATTTGTTTCCTAAATACATGTACATTATGTGCAGGGTGTTTTTTAACAAAATGGCGCTCAACACTTCCTGATTTCCTCCTAATCGAATCTTTACAGACGTTAATCAGCAAATCACAATGCCGCTCACGCACAGCCGCATTAGTGACTGAAAAGGCAAATGTGTCTACGCATTGAATGTGGAAAACCGAGAAACAATCGTGTATGATGAAAAGGAAACGTGGTTCGTAAATAAAATTTAATGGTGCAAAGGGAGAGGAGACATGAAGATAGTTTCAGGACTTTAACTTTTGTAATTTTGCCTTTTTTTCAAAATTGCAAAAATTTACAGTTTCAGAATTGTGATTTGCTGCTTAACGTCTACTAACATTCGAATCGGAGTAAATGAGGTAGTGTTGACCGCCATTTTGTTAGTGCGAGTGAATATATTCTACAGAACAATGGGTTAGAACATGGAAAGGGGAGAAGGTACAGATTATCTAACCGGGTAGTTTTTCTCAGGAGGTGCAGTATACACCCTGAACGCGAAAACAACATTTTTTTCTTTGAAAAATGTTACAGGGTGCGCGCACTCGATCGCGCACCCCTATTTACAAGACTGACGACTACGTGGTTTGTAAATAAAATTTAATGGTGCAAACGGAGAGGAGACTTGAAGATAGTTTCAGGTCTTTAAGTTTTATAATTTTGCCTATTTTTCAAAATTGCAAAAATTTACAGTTTGCGGAATTGTCATTTGCTATTTAACGTCTGTCAACATTTGAATCGGAGGAAATCAGGAAGTGTTGACCGCCATTTTGCGAGTGAATATATTCTACTGAACAAAGGGTTAGAACATGGAAAGGGGAGAAGGTACAGATTATCTAACCGCATAGGTTTCCTCAGGGGGTGCAGTATAGACCCTGAACGCGAAAAGACCATTTTTTTTTCTGAAAAAAGTTGCGGGGTGCGCGCACTCGATCGCGCACCCCTATTTACAAGACTGTGGACTATTGCCTTTCACACAGATTAATAGCTGCACAAGTTAAATAAACCTTAATTTACTCCTCTCAATAATGTTTATCAAACTTCAACTTACAGTCCCGCTGACACTACAACAATATTCTCATACCTAAGTTTCTTAAAAATTAAAAAGTATTCCACACTAAATGTAACTCTCTTTAAAGGTTTTCCGTTACTACACTACACTACACTCACCTAACATCATCTCATTGCGTCACTTCTCCACTACTCATAAGTACACAGTGTCAAGAATATCAATACCGCACATAATTGATCACATCCAGGCACTACCAATTGCATGACTTATTTAACAGGAAGCGCTGTAATGTTGCATGTGTTTTCAAAGGTACACCGGTACCTCCTATAATGCCGAATTTTACCTTAATACTCAGCAGTGATTATTTATTTACAAGCAATGTGAACTACTTTGAGTTTTTAAACGACAAGCCTTACTCTATAATAGTCACTCTGCATATATCTCTCTGTAAAAATGTAGTTTATCCACCCCCGCATGAGAACCTTGATGTTTCCGTCTGGCCGCGAAATCCGGCCCTGAACTGAAAGTTCCATCCCCAGACTTGAACAACAGCCTTATTGTCACAAAATCAAGCTACCCGGGCATCTGTTCACAAACAAATCTCATTCACTTAGCTAACACTCGCAGAAAACTGCATACCTTATTAAATAGTGACCTTCCTTTACAATTTTCTGAGGTGACTCTCATAATCTTTAACGCTCCTCCACTTCCCAGCTGGGCTATTTTTTTTGCAACTACTAACCAATGGTTTGGTGATTTTTTTGCACCAAATTATTTAAAGGCATTCTGCTACTCTTCACTCAATACTCTCTGATCTATGTTTCTGAACTTCCTCATCTACTACCAGCAGCTGTTACTTTTGTATTCCTATTTTCTTTATTACAAAATGGAGGTCCGTCCTGTCTTCGCAAATGAGCTGGAGCACTTAGAACTGTTTCGCCACAAGATGCTTGAGTACTATGGCATCCTACCACTCGCGACTTTGAGTGCATCATATGGATTATCATTTTGATTTTCCTATTTCACCTGTGTGCAGCCTGTATTTCATTGCCTGAGCTGTGATTTCATGTGGGCCCTGGACTTATGTCTCTGCAACTCAGTACCTCCTGAAGTGAATTACAATCATCTCATGAATCCATTACTTGATCATGAACAGCTTTGTTCCGACGGAGGGATTATGGCCTTTGCAGCGATACATGGAGTTCTGGGTCATTGGAATATATTCGCAGCGGCGCAAGATTTCTTGGCACACAGCTACATTGAAAATTCACCGAGTTGTCCTCTGATGGTACTAGAGGCTCCGGTAATTAAAGAACATGTATGTTCATTTCCTCTTTTCAATTGGATGGCTGACTTGTTTTTGGACGATAACAATGACTTTCTTTTAGAAGCGCTTGCCACTTACTTTGCCTATTCAATGGAAGGATGACTGTTATGCAAGCCATTGATATCTTGACTGTTTTTTCCCTTCCTTTTTTTTCTTAATATTTTTTTATTTTTATGTTTTATATAAACAGACCTATTGGCTTTACTAACATTGGACATTGCAATTTCCTGCTGGTGAGATTTTTTTATTTTATGTGGAGTTAATTTTTTTTCCACACCTACTCGATTTTGTTCAAACATTTCATGATGCTTTAATTTCAACAAATCACTAGCTTATGTTATCTTATCTAATTTGAAATATTCTCGAAGCAAGGCTGCGTAAAATATGGTTAAATGTGCCCTGATAAATGTGTATAGTTACAATGACTTTTTATATCGTTTATCACCATTTTCCCTTTCTACTCCAATTTCCGCCTTACACACATATGTGCTGTTTTTGTTTTATGCCTATTGAAAGATTTTTGATTCATAACTGAAAAGTATATGATTACACTGATATTACCCATGCTTATCAACCTGTATGTTACATCGAGTATTGAAACCTTACAAAAAATTATCTCAATACAGTAGTTGTTCTGAGTACTAATTTTCAAACGTACCAGCAGATAACATACATGCACCTCCAGCCAAGTTCTCGCTTTTGGCGCGTTTTTCATTTCCTTTCACAATACCATACAACAAGCTTGTTAGTGCTTCGTATGCAGAAAACTAATTGTTAATGAGGTGATGTTTAACCACTAGCATTTTCATATATGATTACTGAACTTAAAATAAAAAGACACCTTCTTGCATGCAATATAATTTAATATATTTGATTGCGGGGCTGTACAATATGTTTTTTAAACGTTATTCATTTTGCTTCATACTACATTTCCATCATTTGTGTTGTATGGACTAGTAACTATGCCCACTACTTTCTTTATAATATCTTTACTTGTATTAGATAAAAAACTTCGCTTCAAAGCACTGCATCAGTGAATAAATAGTTCAAATATATACGTTCCCTCTTTTAACCCATATTCACAACTGAAATAATGTGTACTAAAACTGTATTCATGTGTTTGACGTAATCTCAGCTGTACTCAATTCATGTTTTCTTTTGTCAACCTGAATTATTCATAGTTCAACCCGCTGGCCTGCGACGGTCAGTCAAGCCTTTCTTTGCGAGTTGTGAACCATAGCATCAATCGTACCTCTGGCAAAAAAATAATTTATTACTGTAACGAAGCACCGCCGCAGTTGTGGTTCACTCAGACTGTTAATCACTGCTCCCCCGCTTCCACAGAGCACACGCTATCTCGTATTTCAGTACTTATCACCCTTTCATCTCCACTATAACAAACACGTCTTTGCCAGCCATCAGACAACAAAGTGAAAAACCAAAGGGACTAAGAAGTGAAACACAACAAACCCTCAGCTCTGTGGTGCCCACCGAGCGGTAATTCTAAAACTCGACATACACTGACTAACGCTTCCAAAAACGATCTCAATTATATAAATAATATTTTCGAAACCTGTCAAGTACTTTGATGCGACTATCTGTGTCTGCCTGCAGAACAAACTTCCTCAGCCCAGACTGAACGCACACACACACACATACACACACTAAGATAACACAAAGCAACTGATACGGAAAGCAGGAGTAAGATGAAAATACAGTCAAACGGCGGAACACAGAAACCTCTATATATATTCGGTCTTCTACATCAATTTATGAAGGCATATACTCCACGAACCTGTGTACAACCTCATGGTCACAATTTTTCATTTGATTGTACTGGGACACCTCTCCTTCTCACCCCACCCCAACCAGTGCATCCCTCGGCCACAAACCACACTGTAATTTGTTCCTCAAACTTAAAGTTTAAAATACCTAAAGCATTCCCACTTTTTGTCGACGATATCACATATAATCTACCATTTCTCTCTCTACCTGCATTATCTGTGTCTCTGCTAATTCCTTTTTTTTGATCTGTAACCAACTTTACAAATTATGTACAAACGCTCCCAAATCTCAATTAATTTCTGTCTATTTTATTACATTTTATATTCCGTTTATTCAGTATACCACAAATACATTCAAAACTATAATTCACACTTCAAAGAAAGTGAAAAAATGGCGCACAACCCCTATTAACTGGACACAACTTCACCCCCTCCACCCCTCACTCACGTCTGCTGTGGAAGCCCAAGATAACATACATCCCAGATACACACAGATCCGCACCTGAACGTTTCACATCTCTATAAAGAACTATTTGAATGTTAATTAGGCCTTGCACTTGTTTTACCCATTCTAAGAGCCCCTCCAGCTTCACTCTACCTACAGATTACACGTTCATGTCCCCCTAGAAAAAATCATTTTTTTTCGCCCCCCCCCCAAATTTCTTTGCAGATCCATCTCTAACTGATATTTAATTCATAGACCTACCAGTAGTGGATAGCATAAAAACATGACTGAAGTCCACTAACCTTAATCAAATTTAAAAAAAACAGTAGTTGAAAACATATAAAACCGTAACAAAGTCAAAAATGTGGTTGCTTAGACACTGTAAGTCAAATAATCAAATATAGTGATCAAACCACATTTAACGGTACATCATAAAACAAACAGTTATACACTCACCTTTACCAATGCTTTATAAGATGTAGAACAATGATAGTAGCAAAACGATAGCCGTTTGACGGAGCTCTCAATAATACTTCTATCACTGCAACCAAAGAATAATGGCATAGATTTCCTGTCAATACAGACTCATATATGTCTCTCCAACCAATCATATTTGTTCCCGCACAATTTCATAATCAAATTAACATTTCATTTGGTTATCCTTTCAATATTTTCAAAGTCACATAAAGGTCACCCTTCACCCTCTGCCTTCTCTGGCTGTTACCATGGTAACAGCTCATTCTGCACCTGGCTGAAGGCACAGGTCAAAAGTTCATATCTCCACGTTCTAAATCAAAGCAATAAGGCGCAATTCCCTGCAAACACACCTGCCTATCCACTGTTTTTTTTACATTTCTTTTTTTCACAACCAATAGAACATTTCGTTTTAAAAAAACAGTAACATACAACGTAGTCTTCAATCTTGAGGTATAACAATCAACCAATCATTTTCAGTTTTTCATCAACACGACACCTCATACTCGTTTTTATCGTGACTTTCACCATCTACTTGCCATTCCACTTCAAGAACCCATCGGAGTACTACTGCATCTGCCTTGAAAATGAAGGTTTGGCTTGTAGGACACAGTTATATTCACTGGAGTGAAAAATATGCTGCAAACAGACGAATTTCTAACATTGACTTACCAAATGTGCAAATTACGTGGATTGGCCAAAGAGGATTAAGATGTCACCAATTGATACCATTGGTGAAAACTTTTATGCATCTCCCTGAACCTAACCTGATAATTGTGCATTGTGGTGGGAATGATCTAGGCACATTAACAGGGGTAGGTCTGGAAATGCTTCTAAAAGACACCTTTCGTCAATTGATGTCACTTTTTCCTCGAACTGTCTTGGTGTATTCAAATATATGCCAAAGACAAAAATGGAATTGGTCCAATCAACGTTGTCCACAAATTGAGAAAGCAAGGAAACATGTAAATAAATCTGTTTCTGCTTTCCTTAGAGAATAGAACATGGGTTCTATATACAACAACAACCTGCGTTTCAACATGGAAGGCATCTATCGGAGAGATGGTGTTCATTTCACGGATGAGGGAAATAGAATTTTCCTCTGTAACATGAGACTCTGCATCGGAACTTACTTATAAGTGCAGAAAAAACTCAATTAACACAAGGGCTCTTTTAAGAGCCACCTTAGATCTAAACACTCAAACTTGTAATTTATCTCCATCATTCTTTATGTTTTTTGTTCGCCGTGCGCGACCGAGTGCGCGCACCACGTAACTTTTTTGCAAAAAAAAGCTACTTTTAGACTTTCGGCATCCTTAATAAACCGCTCAAGAAACCTACGAAATCAAACAGTCTCCACCTTGCTCCCTTTGCACCCCGCAACTTTTTTAACAAAAAAAAATGTTCTTTTCGCGTTCAGGGTCCATACTGCACCCCCTGAGAAAACCTACCCGGCCAGACAATCTCTACCTTCTCCCCTTTCCATGTCTAACCCTTTGTTCTGTAATATATATTCACTCGCACTAACAAAATGGCGGACAACACTTCCTGATTTCCTCCGAATCGAATGTTGACAGACGTTAAACAGCAAATCACAATGCCGCTCGCGCACACCCGCATAGGTGCGCGCACCCGTGCGCGCTTACAGATATATAACTGATTTCAACTTTAATTTTCTCAGCAACTACTGAACGGATTTACACCATTTAAACAAAAGCGTGATCTGCGACCCACACTCTACCTTTCTACCAAATTTCTTATAAATCCATTCAGCCGTTCGAGCTGTAGCCGTGTCTAAACGTCCTATGGAAAATAACATGGGAAAAACACGTTTTGGGACCCCCCTTTTATCTCAGCCCCCACTTGACGAATCCCCCCAAAACTTTCACAGAAGGAGCGCAGCGGACCGAGCCATCTTCTTTGAGAAATTCGCAAAGATTCGTCCACCGGGGCCAAAGTTAATCCAAATAGAATGTTGCAGATTTCCTATGGAAACTAGGTCCTAACTATAACTACCTACTGGCGACCGCCAGTAGGTAATAGATATATATATATATATATATATATATTCACTGAAAAAACCATAGGTTATAGACCATATATAGTTAGGAATTAGCATTTACAAAACCTTGAAAATTCACTGAAAAAACCATAGGTTATAGACCATATATCGTTAGGAATTAGCATTTAAAAAACCTTATTTTACCCACACAAAACCATTGAAATTCCATATATAGTTAGTTGCACTAACTATATATCGCGCACCCGCAATCCACTGCTGATGATGTCACATATTACATCATTCATGACATGGTCAGTGACATCACTGATGACATCACTGATGACATCTCAAATGACATCACTGATGACATGACTGATAACAACATCCAGTGATTTTTTGTTTCTGTAAAGTTTAAATATGTCTTACATATTGAAGAATGAGTGGATGTGTAAGTGTCTGGACGAAGGATTTAGTAGGTGCATGACTGACTGTATGACTGAGTGATTAAATGTGTCTCACTGAGTGCATGGGTTAGTGACTAAACTGTCTTAATTTGTGCATCATTATGTCTGTTGTTCTATAAACTGCTGCATGTGTTGATCAGTAGCTATATGAGTAACTATATGGGTTATTGATTGATTGCCCAAGTATTTGTATGGGAGACTGAGTGTGTGTGTGGCTGGCTGGGAGGTGTACTTGTATCAATGATTGTATAAGAAGGTAAGTATGTGTTAGTATTTGTTTGAAAATGTAAGGTGCTCTATGTTTAACTGTATAGACAAGAAAATGGAAGTGTCATTGATTCTTTACAGGACTGACTAGGTGTGTGAGTAACTCCATGGATGAGTGGCAGACTGTGAGTGTCTGTATAGGTGTATGAGTGCATATGATAGTGTTGTAAAGATGAGTGATTGTATGTATGAATGATTGTATGGGTGAATGAGTGAAGGTGTGTGTAGACGTAGGAATCAGTGAGTGCGTATGTAGTAACTAGTATTGGTGTGTCAATGGTTTCAAAAATTATACTCTGTATTTAACACTGGGTGAAACAGAGGTTATATTAAAATGTGAGGAGATGCATTGTATTGTCACATGAATGATATCATCAGTGATGTGGTCATTGATGTCAAATGAGATGTCATCAGTGATGTCATCAGTGATGTCATTTGAGATGTCATCAGTGATGTCATCAGTGATGTCACTGACCATGTCATGAATGATGTAATATGTGACATCATCAGCAGTGGATTGCGGGTGCGCGATATATAGTTAGTGCAACTAACTATATATGGAATTTCAATGGTTTTGTGTGGGTAAAATAAGGTTTTTTAAATGCTAATTCCTAACGATATATGGTCTATAACCTATGGTTTTTTCAGTGAATTTTCAAGGTTTTGTAAATGCTAATTCCTAACTATATATGGTCTATTACCTATGGTTTTTTCAGTGAATTTTCAAGGTTTTGTAAATGCTAATTCCTAACTATATATGGTCTATAACCTATGGTTTTTTCAGTGAATTTCAATGGTTTTTTAATAGCAAATATCATAAGCTGTCGAATGTCAAGTACGTGGTAAGTAAAAACATTTTCGTGTTTATGCACACTGATCTGCTTTGAATGCTGCCCCCCCCTCATTTCTATTAGGAGTACTCTCTCTTTGCAGATAGTGAAAGGTAGTTAACGCAGGCCTTTGCCCCCGTTGTATTACGTCGTGCCTGCTTCTCTCTCCATTTGATTGATTGTTATCCAAGCATTTACTGTTTTAGAATTGGTTCTCTTTGGTTCATTCTCTATTTACAAACAAACACAGAGTCGCAATACTCTGTTTAGTCTTTGCAGATAACGAAAAATCGTGTAAAAAAACAAAAGGAATCGAGCAAAATCAGTAGGCCACTAATGGGATCTCTTTTTGACCTCGCTAAAATAGAAACATTAAGAACAACCCCTCATGACAAATACGAAACTAGTGAGATGAAGTGAACTCCACACCATGATGGCTGCAATACAGCTCGGCTCCGCCACCCACCCCGCCCAAAATAACGATAAAGAGCGGCTGCCATGATTGCTCGCGGAATGGCCACGACGGAGCTACGAAATGGTGGTGCTCTCATGCTAACGCCAGCTTCAGTCTGAAACATCCAGAAACACTGTAGACTACCAATTCGATCAGTTCCGGTAGCGCCCCAATGTAACCCGGTAGAGAAGAACTAGCCCTCCCCTCTTTGACTGATGGTTCTTGTTGCCTGTCCCTTCTGTTGTCATTTAACAGAACTATTTAGCCTGCTGAAAGGGGTTGTGTTCCGACCGCTGGTTGGTGGAGACATTTTGACTATATTCTGGACCTGCGTTGTCGCGTAATGCGTCATATGATGCGCCGCGTTAGCGCATCCGGAAGTCATCCGGGGCGCGACGCGCAGCGCATAACGTAAGCATAACAGGTCATGTGACTTGTTAATAAAACTTTTCATTGGTTCATTTTACTTTTCTTATTCTAATGATGAAAGGCTTGGTCATATGACCTAAACATTACGCGTTTTATTACTTCCGAACATTATTTTTTCTTAAATATATGTTATAATGTTCCAGGCTAATGTACTTTCCCGGAAAATTTACAACTGTCCTGCAAGTAAAATATATTATTTTTTCGAGAAAAAGGGCGTTTCTTCGTCCCATGACGGAGCCGTTGAGCAGAAGAGGGTCGACCTGCTGTCTTAGTCGCCGATACGCCTGAATATGAGATTCTTATCGATCACTTTATGTTGCAGGAGTAGAAAACACAACAGCCCTTGACCATTTATCTTTACTGCGTTCCTGCGTATTATACCTTTTACCCTTCATGTAATTGGTCTGCTTTATTTCACTTGCCTTTTAATGATTCTAAAACAGTGACTATTATTAAAAACTTTACCAATGTATATACTACTACCATGTTTTCTTTTAAAAACCTTTATTGTGAAAATTTCATTATACAAATACGAGCCTATAACCACGTGGGCCGGCCACGGAGCAAACTGTAATCGTATATGATGAGTAGACATTTACACTGTAGAGGAACGTAACGGGCGGGCCATTAGGTTGCAAGAACTAAGGTGTCTAACAGTTGCGGAATCGGTGGACGTACATTTTATAATTAAAATACGACAGGGCCAGTTACAATAAAATTATCTAGATATACATTTGCGGGCAAGTACCATGCGTGACGTTAATTCGAACTTTCAATAGTACAGTAATCAATAACACATCAGAACTTAATATCAATAGGGATGTCGAAATACTCAATCAATTCTCGTCCCCGCCCGCCATGTGCTTCAAAACTGCATACGTATCTCGTGATTTCAAGGTTCTGCAACCAGTAAACAACAAGGAGTTACGAGTCCCATTTATTCCGGCGCCATTTTGGGCGAGGACGGGCAGGTCCAGGATATAGTCAAAATGTCTCTACCAACCATCGACTATGATGATGTTCACTCATCTGTCCACATGAAATTAATTTGCCACAATCTAAACATGTCATTTTAATCTTTCCAAAGTTCTTCTAAATATTTGGGACCGTTTCCCTTGCCTCTGATGCTGTCAGTGCCACTTCTTTGATGAATGTACTGGCAGGTCGGGGGTTCTCCTCCAAATCTCTCTTTTATGCAGCACTATAATTAATTGGTGCCACCTCTCCATATGACGATGCATGGTATAGTTACCATAACTATATTTTTTTTCGGTTCCTCTGGAGAGTACATCGTGGCAGATGAAGCGTATAACGTACCGGGCATTTACCTTTTTTTGCATGTAGAGGAAAGGAAAAAAATCGAGCGTCCGAGTTCTAAGGTGTCCCAGGGCCATTTTAGTGGACCAGGCCCAAATCCAAAGAACAGGCCGCCATTTTGAGAGTCCTGTTGCAGCCGCCTGTCGCTGTAGCATCAAGAGCGGCCAAAACTCAGCTGAATGGCAACTGAAACGGTAAAGGGGCGCCCCACTACAGCAGACGAGCCTCCACCTAGGAAGGCCCGTTCACGCCGCCTCCCCCCCCCCCTTCGGGCACCCCACGCCGTTATTCGGAGCAGTATTGTAGGATGGCCACACCAGTGCAGCAACTTGCTAGACACCACCTCGGTGGTAACCGAATCTCAGCGCCTTGTGGTGTCTTCTATTCAGAAAACATTGTTGTGCTGCCTTCGACCTATTCGCCGCAAGTGCGCACGCAACTCAGCTGCATAGCTTGCTAGACACCACCTCGGTGCTAACCGAATCTCAGCGCCTTGTGGTGTCTTCTATTCCAAAAATATTGTTGCGCTGCCTTTGGCCCCATTCGCACATCGGTCCGCTACTGCCGCCATCTCACAGGCCAACGGGGCGCCCCACGCCGACTTTCAGCATTGTAGGATGGCCACACCAGTGCACCTTACTAGACACCACCTCGGTGCCATCCGGATCTTGGCATCTCAGCGCCTTGTGGTGTCTTCTATTCAGAAACTATTGTTGCGCTGCCTTTGGCCCCATTCGCACATCGGTCCGCTACTGACGCCATCTCACAGGCTAATGGGGCGCCCCACGCCGAGTTTCAGCATTGTAGGATGGCCACACCAGTACAGCAACTTGCTAGACATCACCTCGGTGCCATCCGGATCTTGGCATCTCAGCGCCTTGTGGTGTCTTCTAGTCAGAAAATATTGTTGCGCTGCCTTTGGCCCCATTCGCACATCGGTCCGCTACTGACACCATCTCACAGGCCAACAGGGCGCCCCACGCCGACTTTTACCATTGTAGGATGGCCACACCAGTGCCACAACTTGCTAGACACCACCTCGGTGCCATCCGGATCTTGGCATCTCAGCGCCTTGTGGTGTCTTCTATTCCGAAAATATTGTTGCGCTGCCTTTGGCCCCATTCGCACATCGGTCCGCTACTGACGCCATCTCACAGGCCAACGGGGCGCCCCACGCCGACTTTCAACATTGTAGGATGGCCACACCAGTGCGGCAACTTACTAGACACCACCTCGGTGCCATCCGGATCTTGCCGCGTTGTGCTGCCTTCGGCCTATTCGCACATCGGTCCGCTACTGACGCGAACTCACAGGCCAACGGGGCGCTCCACGCCGACTTTCAGCATTGTAGGATGGCCACACCAGTGCTGCAACTTGCTGGACACCACCTCGGTGCCATCCGGATCTTGGCGCGTTGTGTTGCCTTCGGCCTATTCGCACATCGGTCCGCTACTGACGCCGCCTCACGTGCCAACGGATTTTCTACGCTTTTTATACCCTATGCCGCATAACAGGTCATGTGACTTGTTTATAAAACTTTTCATTGGTTCATTTTACTTTTGGTTTCCTAATGATGGAAGGCTTGATCATATGACCTAAAAATAACACTTTTCATTGGATGAAAACTTTTTTTTTTCCCAAACGATGAAAGCCCCACCTTGTTTCTGGATGTTTCACACTGAAGCTGGCGTCACCATGAAAGCACCACCATCTCGTGGCTCCGTCGTGGTCATTCCGCGAGCAATCATGGCAGCCGCTCCCCACCAGAAGCCTGCAGGAGTCGGGGGCCCCCAAAACTTTTGTTGAATCCTCAAGGCGGAGGGGACGCTTTCGAGAATGGGGTCCAAGACCTAGCAGACAAGCGTCCGATTTCCAAGGTGTCCCAGGGCCATTTCAGTGGACCAGGCCCAAAAAGAAAAGAGCCTGCCGCCATTTTGAGAGTCCTGTGGCAGCCGCCTATCGCTGCACCGCAAGAGTGGGCGCAACTCAGCTGAATTGCGGCTTTTGACACAGTGGACCAAAAGCGGACGGAATGGCAACTGAAACGGTAAAGGGGCGCCCCACTACAACAGACGAGACTCCACCTGGAGAGGCCCGTTCACGCCGCCTCCCCCCCCCCCCGGGGCGCCCCACGCCGTTATTCGGAGCAGCATTGTAGGATACCAAAACCAGTGCGGCAACTTACTGGACATCACCTTGGTGCCATCGTTCTGCTGCCTTGGAACTATTCGCACAACAGTTTGCTACTGATGACCCACCCCCCGCGACGCCCCACGCCGGATGCTGAAATCAGTGCGGCACCCAGGCAACATCACCTGGGTGCCGTCCAGAAATCTGGACCTTGTGCTGCGTTGGGACTATTCGCACAGCCGACCGCTACTTCGTTGTTTTTCCCTAAAAATGTTTATATGTTTTTACTGTTTTTGTATATATTTATAAGTTATTAAAGTTTTATAATCTTACTACTTTGTTGGAGTGCTATATATTTTTAATGTGACACATAATTGTAAAAACTTTGATGTACAAAGAGTCATCCCTGGAATCTTCCGCTTCAGGCTCGGTCCCCTCCCCAATCACAATACAGGATGGTTTTCAGATAGTAGGAACGCGTGTGCTGTGACGGATCTCATCGAGTGTGGGCCTTGATCTACTATAACTCCTTTGAAGAGGGGTGATTCTTTACAGCTGGGGCCATAAACTACATCTGCAGGGCTAGCTGATAGCCTAGGACCGGCCTGGACAATCGGACACAGAGGAAAAGGAGTGTCAGAGGGTGCGTAGTGAATAGGGCGAAAGGGAGGTGTCGGGCGGGCACAGGGTGTGATTCTCAGGGAAGAGCAGCGCAGATGGGGGGAGGTTTATTACCCATGCATAAGACAGAGAACGAGGGTGACCAGTGCCTGGGGGAGATGCTTGCGAGGGTGGGGAGCCATGCTAAGGATCGACAGCGTGCAGAGAGTGGGTCTGGTCAAGGCATCTAAAATGAATGCCGTGCACGACAAAAGTGTGGCATTTGAAAAAAGGCAAGATGGCGCAGACAATGTTTTTCAACACTTCCTGATTTCCTTTGAATCGAACGTTAACAGACGTTGGGGCATATTACCAAAGTTAAGCGATATTTATCCCTAACGATGCTTAGCAACGAATTTTTTACCGCTAAGCATCGTCAGAAATTATCGCAGATAAACCTTGCTTTTATCAAGGTTTATCGCAAATGCCATAAAAAACGACCGCAATGCATTAATATCGCTGAAAACTCAGCGATATTCATGCATTACCGAGCTAATGCTCTTAGCCATGTTATCCACCTCCCATTGGATAACATGGCTAAGAACTGCTCAGGGCAGGTGGTAGCTTTTGGAGATATTCGCGCTTAGCGCGAATATCTCCAAAAGTTGGTAATAGGAGATAGCGATGTTAGCGACTGTTTCCAGTCGCTAACATCTTGGCATGCCCACTTTGCATGTCATTAGTGATAAATATCACTGACATGCAAAGTGGGGCCCAAGATGGTCACTATCTCCTACTAGCGGTCGCTAACTGGTGTTAGCAACAGCTAGGTAATACAGAGATAATTTTATCTCCGCGAAGCGGAGCGCTGTTACAGATATATATCTTTTTTTGAACGTTAATTTCTCAAAATCCACTGAAGCACATATATTGAGACCTAGCAAAGGCACATCGAGCTACCAGTCCCTACAATTTTGCCAAGTTTCGTGCAAATCCATTCAGCCGTTCGATTATTATTATTATTTTTTTTTTTGCCCCGCGGGGCCCTTTTAAAACCTCCACATCAAACCTAGGGGGTCAGGGAGGATCTACTATGCCCCCTTATGGTCATTTGCCCCTTCGCTTTGGCCTCCTCTTGTCTCTCGATCCTACCGAGAGACAAGATGGCGGCCGCTACGGACTGTTTGGAATGTTTACAGACGCCGGAGAACCAATCAGCTTCGCTTCACAAAGCTCCGTAACGCGTAAAGTCCGCGAACCGGAGCGCTGCCTGGTCCGCTGTTACAGATATATATCTTTTTTTGAACGTTAATTTCTCAAAATCCACTGGAGCACATATATTGAGACCTAGCAAAGGCACATCGGGCTACCAGTCCCTACAATTTTGCCAAGTTTCGTGCAAATCCATTCAGCCGTTCGGGCTAAAAGTGAGGCCAACCGCACTATGGAAAACTCAATGTTAAAAACACGTTTTGGGACCACCCTTTTTTCTCGGCCCCCCCTTGACGAACCCCACCCCAAATTTTCAGGGGCTGCTCAGAAACAAAATGTTCCATTTTCCTGAAAATTTCAGCCAATTCCGTCCACAAACGCCAAAGTTATTAGACATAGAATTTTCAAAAATCCCATAGAGAAAAAATCCTAACTATATATACCTACTGGCGGCCGCCAGTAGGTAATATATATATATATATATATATATATATCAAACACACAGAGTTGCCCCCAAAAAGGACGAGCCGCCACTCAGGTAGGTAATGTTCACCGTTTTAATCAGGAGGCACAACAGAGTCAGCAGAATGTCACGCTTTCATAGCGCCTGACGCGTTTCGTGCAGAGATGCACTTCATCAAAGGCAGGGTACATATAACAGCGCAAGGCATTGTGGGCACTTTTTTTCAAATCTTAGGTACCCGCCCAGTGGCTACTGGCAAAGCCCTCTGGTACCTGTAGTGTCCATAAGTATTCCTTGAGTAAGGTGTTCAGCGCTGCATCTTATGTAAACATTAAACCCCCAGTGGGTAACGTGAAAAACTGCTGGGCGCTGCTGCGTCGTATAACTCCTGAAACGACCTCCTGCTTCGCTGGTGATTACCATCTGGCATCATCAAAGGACCGCTTCCATGCGGCGGGGCTTCGTCCACGGCTGGGCCAGCCGTCAAAAATCAAACACACAGAGTTGCCCCCAAAAAGGACGAGCCGCCACTCAGGTAGGTAATGTTCACCGTTTTAATCAGGAGGCACAACAGAGTCAGCAGAATGTCACGCTTTCATAGCGCCTGACGCGTTTCGTGCAGAGATGCACTTCATCAAAGGCAGGGTACATATAACAGCGCAAGGCATTGTGGGCACTTTTTTTCAAATCTTAGGTACCCGCCCAGTGGCTACTGGCAAAGCCCTCTGGTACCTGTAGTGTCCATAAGTATTCCTTGAGTAAGGTGTTCAGCGCTGCATCTTATGTAAACATTAAACCCCCAGTGGGTAACGTGAAAAACTGCTGGGCGCTGCTGCGTCGTATAACTCCTGAAACGACCTCCTGCTTCGCTGGTGATTACCATCTGGCATCATCAAAGGACCGCTTCCATGCGGCGGGGCTTCGTCCACGGCTGGGCCAGCCGTCAAAAATCAAACACACAGAGTTGCCCCCAAAAAGGACGAGCCGCCACTCAGGTAGGTAATGTTCACCGTTTTAATCAGGAGGCACAACAGAGTCAGCAGAATGTCACGCTTTCATAGCGCCTGACGCGTTTCGTGCAGAGATGCACTTCATCAAAGGCAGGGTACATATAACAGCGCAAGGCATTGTGGGCACTTTTTTTCAAATCTTAGGTACCCGCCCAGTGGCTACTGGCAAAGCCCTCTGGTACCTGTAGTGTCCATAAGTATTCCTTGAGTAAGGTGTTCAGCGCTGCATCTTATGTAAACATTAAACCCCCAGTGGGTAACGTGAAAAACTGCTGGGCGCTGCTGCGTCGTATAACTCCTGAAACGACCTCCTGCTTCGCTGGTGATTACCATCTGGCATCATCAAAGGACCGCTTCCATGCGGCGGGGCTTCGTCCACGGCTGGGCCAGCCGTCAAAAATCAAACACACAGGGTTGCCCCCAAAAAGGACGAGCCGCCACTCAGGTAGGTAATGTTCACCGTTTTAATCAGGAGGCACAACAGAGTCAGCAGAATGTCACGCTTTCATAGCGCCTGACGCGTTTCGTGCAGAGATGCACTTCATCAAAGGCAGGGTACATATAACAGCGCAAGGCATTGTGGGCACTTTTTTTCAAATCTTAGGTACCCGCCCAGTGGCTACTGGCAAAGCCCTCTGGTACCTGTAGTGTCCATAAGTATTCCTTGAGTAAGGTGTTCAGCGCTGCATCTTATGTAAACATTAAACCCCCAGTGGGTAACGTGAAAAACTGCTGGGCGCTGCTGCGTCGTATAACTCCTGAAACGACCTCCTGCTTCGCTGGTGATTACCATCTGGCATCATCAAAGGACCGCTTCCATGCGGCGGGGCTTCGTCCACGGCTGGGCCAGCCGTCAAAAATCAAACACACAGAGTTGCCCCCAAAAAGGACGAGCCGCCACTCAGGTAGGTAATGTTCACCGTTTTAATCAGGAGGCACAACAGAGTCAGCAGAATGTCACGCTTTCATAGCGCCTGACGCGTTTCGTGCAGAGATGCACTTCATCAAAGGCAGGGTACATATAACAGCGCAAGGCATTGTGGGCACTTTTTTTCAAATCTTAGGTACCCGCCCAGTGGCTACTGGCAAAGCCCTCTGGTACCTGTAGTGTCCATAAGTATTCCTTGAGTAAGGTGTTCAGCGCTGCATCTTATGTAAACATTAAACCCCCAGTGGGTAACGTGAAAAACTGCTGGGCGCTGCTGCGTCGTATAACTCCTGAAACGACCTCCTGCTTCGCTGGTGATTACCATCTGGCATCATCAAAGGACCGCTTCCATGCGGCGGGGCTTCGTCCACGGCTCGGCCAGCCGTCAAAAATCAAACACACAGAGTTGCCCCCAAAAAGGACGAGCCGCCACTCAGGTAGGTAATGTTCACCGTTTTAATCAGGAGGCACAACAGAGTCAGCAGAATGTCACGCTTTCATAGCGCCTGACGCGTTTCGTGCAGAGATGCACTTCATCAAAGGCAGGGTACATATAACAGCGCAAGGCATTGTGGGCACTTTTTTTCAAATCTTAGGTACCCGCCCAGTGGCTACTGGCAAAGCCCTCTGGTACCTGTAGTGTCCATAAGTATTCCTTGAGTAAGGTGTTCAGCGCTGCATCTTATGTAAACATTAAACCCCCAGTGGGTAACGTGAAAAACTGCTGGGCGCTGCTGCGTCGTATAACTCCTGAAACGACCTCCTGCTTCGCTGGTGATTACCATCTGGCATCATCAAAGGACCGCTTCCATGCGGCGGGGCTTCGTCCACGGCTGGGCCAGCCGTCAAAAATCAAACACACAGAGTTGCCCCCAAAAAGGACGAGCCGCCACTCAGGTAGGTAATGTTCACCGTTTTAATCAGGAGGCACAACAGAGTCAGCAGAATGTCACGCTTTCATAGCGCCTGACGCGTTTCGTGCAGAGATGCACTTCATCAAAGGCAGGGTACATATAACAGCGCAAGGCATTGTGGGCACTTTTTTTCAAATCTTAGGTACCCGCCCAGTGGCTACTGGCAAAGCCCTCTGGTACCTGTAGTGTCCATAAGTATTCCTTGAGTAAGGTGTTCAGCGCTGCATCTTATGTAAACATTAAACCCCCAGTGGGTAACGTGAAAAACTGCTGGGCGCTGCTGCGTCGTATAACTCCTGAAACGACCTCCTGCTTCGCTGGTGATTACCATCTGGCATCATCAAAGGACCGCTTCCATGCGGCGGGGCTTCGTCCACGGCTGGGCCAGCCGTCAAAAATCAAACACACAGAGTTGCCCCCAAAAAGGACGAGCCGCCACTCAGGTAGGTAATGTTCACCGTTTTAATCAGGAGGCACAACAGAGTCAGCAGAATGTCACGCTTTCATAGCGCCTGACGCGTTTCGTGCAGAGATGCACTTCATCAAAGGCAGGGTACATATAACAGCGCAAGGCATTGTGGGCACTTTTTTTCAAATCTTAGGTACCCGCCCAGTGGCTACTGGCAAAGCCCTCTGGTACCTGTAGTGTCCATAAGTATTCCTTGAGTAAGGTGTTCAGCGCTGCATCTTATGTAAACATTAAACCCCCAGTGGGTAACGTGAAAAACTGCTGGGCGCTGCTGCGTCGTATAACTCCTGAAACGACCTCCTGCTTCGCTGGTGATTACCATCTGGCATCATCAAAGGACCGCTTCCATGCGGCGGGGCTTCGTCCACGGCTGGGCCAGCCGTCAAAAATCAAACACACAGAGTTGCCCCCAAAAAGGACGAGCCGCCACTCAGGTAGGTAATGTTCACCGTTTTAATCAGGAGGCACAACAGAGTCAGCAGAATGTCACGCTTTCATAGCGCCTGACGCGTTTCGTGCAGAGATGCACTTCATCAAAGGCAGGGTACATATAACAGCGCAAGGCATTGTGGGCACTTTTTTTCAAATCTTAGGTACCCGCCCAGTGGCTACTGGCAAAGCCCTCTGGTACCTGTAGTGTCCATAAGTATTCCTTGAGTAAGGTGTTCAGCGCTGCATCTTATGTAAACATTAAACCCCCAGTGGGTAACGTGAAAAACTGCTGGGCGCTGCTGCGTCGTATAACTCCTGAAACGACCTCCTGCTTCGCTGGTGATTACCATCTGGCATCATCAAAGGACCGCTTCCATGCGGCGGGGCTTCGTCCACGGCTGGGCCAGCCGTCAAAAATCAAACACACAGAGTTGCCCCCAAAAAGGACGAGCCGCCACTCAGGTAGGTAATGTTCACCGTTTTAATCAGGAGGCACAACAGAGTCAGCAGAATGTCACGCTTTCATAGCGCCTGACGCGTTTCGTGCAGAGATGCACTTCATCAAAGGCAGGGTACATATAACAGCGCAAGGCATTGTGGGCACTTTTTTTCAAATCTTAGGTACCCGCCCAGTGGCTACTGGCAAAGCCCTCTGGTACCTGTAGTGTCCATAAGTATTCCTTGAGTAAGGTGTTCAGCGCTGCATCTTATGTAAACATTAAACCCCCAGTGGGTAACGTGAAAAACTGCTGGGCGCTGCTGCGTCGTATAACTCCTGAAACGACCTCCTGCTTCGCTGGTGATTACCATCTGGCATCATCAAAGGACCGCTTCCATGCGGCGGGGCTTCGTCCACGGCTGGGCCAGCCGTCAAAAATCAAACACACAGAGTTGCCCCCAAAAAGGACGAGCCGCCACTCAGGTAGGTTTCACGTTACCCACTGGGGGTTTAATGTTTACATAAGATGCAGCGCTGAACACCTTACTCAAGGAATACTTATGGACACTACAGGTACCAGAGGGCTTTGCCAGTAGCCACTGGGCGGGTACCTAAGATTTGAAAAAAAGTGCCCACAATGCCTTGCGCTGTTATATGTACCCTGCCTTTGATGAAGTGCATCTCTGCACGAAACGCGTCAGGCGCTATGAAAGCGTGACATTCTGCTGACTCTGTTGTGCCTCCTGATTAAAACGGTGAACATTACCTACCTGAGTGGCGGCTCGTCCTCTTTGGGGGCAACTCTGTGTGTTTGATTTTTGACGGCTGGCCCAGCCGTGGACGAAGCCCCGCCGCATGGAAGCGGTCCTTTGATGATGCCAGATGGTAATCACCAGCGAAGCAGGAGGTCGTTTCAGGAGTTATACGACGCAGCAGCGCCCAGCAGTTTTTCACGTTACCCACTGGGGGTTTAATGTTTACATAAGATGCAGCGCTGAACACCTTACTCAAGGAATACTTATGGACACTACAGGTACCAGAGGGCTTTGCCAGTAGCCACTGGGCGGGTACCTAAGATTTGAAAAAAAGTGCCCACAATGCCTTGCGCTGTTATATGTACCCTGCCTTTGATGAAGTGCATCTCTGCACGAAACGCGTCAGGCGCTATGAAAGCGTGACATTCTGCTGACTCTGTTGTGCCTCCTGATTAAAACGGTGAACATTACCTACCTGAGTGGCGGCTCGTCCTTTTTGGGGGCAACTCTGTGTGTTTGATTTTTGACGGCTGGCCCAGCCGTGGACGAAGCCCCGCCGCATGGAAGCGGTCCTTTGATGATGCCAGATGGTAATCACCAGCGAAGCAGGAGTTCGTTTCAGGAGTTATACGACGCAGCAGCGCCCAGCAGTTTTTCACGTTACCCACTGGGGGTTTAATGTTTACATAAGATGCAGCGCTGAACACCTTACTCAAGGAATACTTATGGACACTACAGGTACCAGAGGGCTTTGCCAGTAGCCACTGGGCGGGTACCTAAGATTTGAAAAAAAGTGCCCACAATGCCTTGCGCTGTTATATGTACCCTGCCTTTGATGAAGTGCATCTCTGCACGAAACGCGTCAGGCGCTATGAAAGCGTGACATTCTGCTGACTCTGTTGTGCCTCCTGATTAAAACGGTGAACATTACCTACCTGAGTGGCGGCTCGTCCTTTTTGGGGGCAACTCTGTGTGTTTGATTTTTGACGGCTGGCCCAGCCGTGGACGAAGCCCCGCCGCATGGAAGCGGTCCTTTGATGATGCCAGATGGTAATCACCAGCGAAGCAGGAGGTTGTTTCAGGAGTTATACGACGCAGCAGCGCCCAGCAGTTTTTCACGTTACCCACTGGGGGTTTAATGTTTACATAAGATGCAGCGCTGAACACCTTACTCAAGGAATACTTATGGACACTACAGGTACCAGAGGGCTTTGCCAGTAGCCACTGGGCGGGTACCTAAGATTTGAAAAAAAGTGCCCACAATGCCTTGCGCTGTTATATGTACCCTGCCTTTGATGAAGTGCATCTCTGCACGAAACGCGTCAGGCGCTATGAAAGCGTGACATTCTGCTGACTCTGTTGTGCCTCCTGATTAAAACGGTGAACATTACCTACCTGAGTGGCGGCTCGTCCTTTTTGGGGGCAACTCTGTGTGTTTGATTTTTGACGGCTGGCCCAGCCGTGGACGAAGCCCCGCCGCATGGAAGCGGTCCTTTGATGATGCCAGATGGTAATCACCAGCGAAGCAGGAGGTCGTTTCAGGAGTTATACGACGCAGCAGCGCCCAGCAGTTTTTCACGTTACCCACTGGGGGTTTAATGTTTACATAAGATGCAGCGCTGAACACCTTACTCAAGGAATACTTATGGACACTACAGGTACCAGAGGGCTTTGCCAGTAGCCACTGGGCGGGTACCTAAGATTTGAAAAAAAGTGCCCACAATGCCTTGCGCTGTTATATGTACCCTGCCTTTGATGAAGTGCATCTCTGCACGAAACGCGTCAGGCGCTATGAAAGCGTGAAATTCTGCTGACTCTGTTGTGCCTCCTGATTAAAACGGTGAACATTACCTACCTGAGTGGCGGCTCGTCCTTTTTGGGGGCAACTCTGTGTGTTTGATTTTTGACGGCTGGCCCAGCCGTGGACGAAGCCCCGCCGCATGGAAGCGGTCCTTTGATGATGCCAGATGGTAATCACCAGCGAAGCAGGAGGTCGTTTCAGGAGTTATACGACGCAGCAGTGCCCAGCAGTTTTTCACGTTACCCACTGGGGGTTTAATGTTTACATAAGATGCAGCGCTGAACACCTTACTCAAGGAATACTTATGGACACTACAGGTACCAGAGGGCTTTGCCAGTAGCCACTGGGCGGGTACCTAAGATTTGAAAAAAAGTGCCCACAATGCCTTGCGCTGTTATATGTACCCTGCCTTTGATGAAGTGCATCTCTGCACGAAACGCGTCAGGCGCTATGAAAGCGTGACATTCTGCTGACTCTGTTGTGCCTCCTGATTAAAACGGTGAACATTACCTACCTGAGTGGCGGCTCGTCCTTTTTGGGGGCAACTCTGTGTGTTTGATTTTTGACGGCTGGCCCAGCCGTGGGCTGGCCCAGCCGTGGACGAAGCCCCGCCGCATGGAAGCGGTCCTTTGATGATGCCAGATGGTAATCACCAGCGAAGCAGGAGGTCGTTTCAGGAGTTATACGACGCAGCAGCGCCCAGCAGTTTTTCACGTTACCCACTGGGGGTTTAATGTTTACATAAGATGCAGCGCTGAACACCGTACTCAAGGAATACTTATGGACACTACAGGTACCAGAGGGCTTTGCCAGTAGCCACTGGGCGGGTACCTAAGATTTGAAAAAAAGTGCCCACAATGCCTTGCGCTGTTATATGTACCCTGCCTTTGATGAAGTGCATCTCTGCACGAAACGCGTCAGGCGCTATGAAAGCGTGACATTCTGCTGACTCTGTTGTGCCTCCTGATTAAAACGGTGAACATTACCTACCTGAGTGGCGGCTCGTCCTTTTTGGGGGCAACTCTGTGTGTTTGATATATATATATATATATATATATATATGCACAGGAAAACGGGATACCAACGAGCGCTCGGTTAGTATAAGAAACACAGGATCCGGGTTCTTTATGCCAAAATAGAGAGGTTTATTAAGTTCATAAACCTTGTGACGCGTTTCGCGCTCCACAGAGCGCTTGTTCACACAACGTTCTCATAAACAAATCGTGCTTTATGGACACCATTAGCATTTACACATACTCGACATAGAGAGGGGACTTGGTTTGTGACCACCATCTTGGAATGGTTTTCGAAGTCCGTAAGTCTTTGCATCAAACATAATTGTATGCAACATTTTTATATACAACATTTTTATGCCCTTAGTTACACAGAGGTACAAACAATTTAATGTTAATTACTATCGCCTCTGTGTGGCGATAGTAATTTACTATCTGGCGTGGCGATAGTAATTGTGCAGGCGTCCTAGTGCATTCTGGTATTATGAGTTCAGATTTCTCTGATCCTTAGATCATATCTAATAAACCAAGGAAGGGCATATATCTTATATCTGGTGTAGATTTCTTTAATCGAGATATGTTTATCTAGGTAATGGCTGGTTAGTGCCAATGACCAAAGGTCGGACTGCAAGATAGCTCAAAGTAAACACCTCGAATCTGTGCAATGTAATCATGATCAGAGAAGGTGTTGCCTCCTGAGCATTACTTTAAGTGATGGAGATGCGGGTTCTATAAGAAGCTGGTTAGTGCCAAAGACATTAGTCTTTCATTTGTCTTTCAGTCTGTCATTTGAGATGTCATCAGTGATGTCATCAGTGATATCACTGACCATATCATGAAGGATGTAACATGTGATGTCATCAGCAGTGCATTGCGGGTGCGCGAGTTATTGTTATCTGAACTAACTATAACAGGGGAATTTGTATGGTTTTGTACGAGAGACATGTCAAACTAACTGTAATGTCCCTAAAACCTACGTTTTTTCAGAGAATTTCTAAGGTTTTTTAAATGCTAATTTCGAACCTCAACGTCCCTGAAACCTATGTTTTTTTCAGTGAATTTCAAAGGTTTTTTAAATACTAATTTCTAACTATAACATAGCAGTCCCGTTTCCAGAGTGGTGCAGAAAGGTGAGCGTGGTCTTCAAACACCTCTTAGCAATCCCACTGTGTGGGATTTACTGGAGGTAACATGAGGAGTAGTTAGCCCCCAACATCCACCTTGGGGGCCAACTACCCCTTTTATTACCACCAGTAAGTTCCACACAGCAGGATTGCTAACTTCTTATATCAGGCCCCCTCCCTGCACCACTGTGCAAACGTGCCCCCAGGACGTTGTACGTTGGGGGTTAAGTCCCCTTGAATCCTGAGGGTCCCTGTGGGCCAACTAGCCCACCAAGTTCCTCCAGTAAGTGCCACAGAGTTGCTTTGTAGAGAGGTGGTCCAAGGCCACGCCCCTTTTTTACATAGGGGTCTGCCTTCCACACCAACACTGTCCTTCTACAATGGACATAGGGGCACTGTGTAGTGGGAGTTGCTAGTGATCAGCCAGACACCTGCCTTAAATCTCCCCTAGACCTCCACTCAGCAAGAGTGAGTTACCTATGCTCATGGCGGTCTGAAGCACAGACGCTTCTCAATGTGTTTTCGAGGAAAGGAAAGAAGATAGTCAATGAGCATATTCCAAACATCTCACTTTGTGAGAGGCTTCCAACTCAGTTCCAAAACAATGTTTATTGGCTGAAGCAGCATATTCTGTAATGCCTGTGTGCCTAAGGAAGGGTTACTAGACAGTAATAGGTGCACTAGGTCAACTGTTTGGGGGTGCTAGTAGGTGGGGCACTCGTTATACCTTTCTAAGCGTACATCATCTAGTAGACACCCTTCCTTGCTTCTTCCATCTGCACTGATCTTGTCATTTCGCTTAGCTCAAATTGTAGAAGGAATGGGCACTCCTCTTTCCACCTCAATCTTGGACAGGTCATGAACAGAATTAAATACACAAAAGATGATGGGAGGACGCCTGCAATACGTCCGGTGTGTTTCAGTTCACGAAGGGCCTGGAGTTCAGGCTGGACTGTTCCTATTGAAGCAGGCTCAAGACTGATTTAAATACAACTGGGTTCAAACTGAGAAGGAATGGTGGGCAAAAGAGCAATGGCTTGGAATGCTACCAGGAGCGATGGCCAGTGGTTAGACTTGTTGTAAGCATCCCTCCCATCATGGTTTGTGTGTTTTATGAACAAGAAGAATCACTCACAAACAGCTGTGATTTAGAAAAACAATTATAAAGCACCATTCCTAACAGTTCCTTGCCACCTCATCCCCTGGTCTTGACTTAAGGTGCTCAGTAGTACTCTCAAGTTAGTAATAACCATCATGATAAAAAAAACATTACATGTAATTGTAATATGAGTGTATGGAAATCTGTAGAGAAGCAACTTATAGAACATATACATTCACCAGAGTGTGAATTGATGTAAAAATATTCATGTATTGATACCCTGCAAGTTAAAAGGCCTATTGTGCAATTATTGTTATTGAGATAGCGTTGTGCTCCTGCATATTCGTTTGAATAATTGTATCTCTCAGTAGTAAGCCTGCCAAAGTTTTCTTCTAACAAATGTGCAACATCTCTATGTCAAAACCCATATGATTCACAGTGTTTATGGCTGCATTTAATACTCTGGATAATTGACAAATGTAAAAGCTGTTTCGCTGAAATAATGTTTAACAAGCCAAACTATATATTTTAAGTGCTTGCTGAAAATGCATTCTTTTCGATTTGGCCATTGTACAGAATTCAGTGCAATAAAATAGCCAGGTTCACGCTCAGCAATGACACGGGTGCCTGGAAATATAAAATGTATGGGCCTTTTTTCTAGAAAACAAAGATTTATCAGGTTTCAGAAAAATGAACGGTAACCTGAGGCACGCATATAACTGTGCCGTTTTATTACTCATTGTAATGTTATAATTAAAGATGCACAACAATTAAGAGCTATTATGAAGAGAGTAGACTCAGATGGCATCAAATTGTGCATAAGATGGCCATTGCAACATGACACTGTGCACAGCAAGAGGCCAAGAGCAAATAAAATGAATACCAGAACCATGCTTAAAAGTAGCCCTGGGAGAAATTTTAATTATGCAGGAATAATTGGAGTGATTTCAGCAATTAAGCATTACACTTATGATGCAAAATTACCTAAATTACACGATTACGCCAGGTTAAGTCATTTGGGGCAAAAATACAGCAGGAGCACCAAAACAAGGAGCGAAGAGAGAGTGAACGGCTACTGGCTATTGCTGTTCATGTCCTTTAGCATGTAGTGTTATTTTCTCAGTGCAAAGTGCATCCTCAGGCCCATTGAGTGCTCTTGGGTGAATTTTGCACTAAGAAACTAGTGCTAAATGCTGGATTACGCTTCTCACCTGATTACGAGTTGTATTGAGGTAATTACAAATAATTACGCTAGAGATAATTGCTCCAGTTACGCCCACCATTACTTGAAACTATATAATTGCATCACTGTACATTGTTTGTGACGTTTGTTGGAATAACAAGAAAATAGCCAATTCATTTTGGCCCATAGTAAACATTACCTAAGACTAATAGGTTGGCACACTTCTTGACTAGCTACAATCAGTAGCACTAAGTAAAAACAATTAAGGGCCTTATTAGGACTACAGCACTCCATCGGACACCGGAGCCATTGTGGCGGTGATGGCACCCTCACACCATTGGTCTGACCCCCCATTACAACTTGGGCAGTCGGACTGCATTGGTACCGCTGCAACCACCAGGGATCAGAGATCCGTGGCGGTGTTGCGGTGGTCTTATGGCTGCAACATGCTTGATGGGCCGCTGTGGCCCAGCCAAGCATATTACGAGAGTCCTCACCACCACACTTTTCATGGTGCTGCGACCGCAATTAAAAGTGCAGCTCTGCGCCATGGGGTGCATGCAGGGTGTCACATGTTGTGTGTCTGCATGCACCTTTGATGCTCCCTTTGCAATGCCTTTTGCAAAGGCACCGCTGTGGGGGCGCCAAAGGACTGCACACCAGACACTTTAAAAGTCATAGGGGCATATTATCAACGGGGTTTATCTCCACTTTTTTGGCTTTAAAAGCCAAGAAAGCAGAGATAAAATGATCTCCCTATTACCTAGCTGTCGCTAACACCAGTTAGCGACAGCTAGTAGGAGATAGCGACCATCTTGGGCCCCACTTTGCATGTCAGTGATATTTATCACTAATGACATGCAAAGTGGGCGTGCCAAGATGTTAGCGACTGGAAACAGTCGCTAACATCGCTATCTCCTATTACCAACTTTTGGAGATATTCGCGCTAAGCGCCAATATCTCCAAAAGCTAACACCTGCCCTGAGCAGTTCTTAGCCATGTTATCCAATGGGAGGTGGATAACATGGCTAAGAGCATTAGCTCGGTAATGCATGAATATCGCTGACTTTTCAGCGATATTCATGCATTGCGGCCATTTTTTATCGCATTTGCGATAAACCTTGGTAATACCAAGGTTTATATGCGATAAAAATCGCCGCAGCTCAGCGGTAAAATGTTGTCTCTAACCAAGCAATAGCGATAATTATCGCTATTGCTTGGTAATATGCCCCCCAGTATGGTGGGTATGTTTTTATGGCTTTGGCGGTCTCGCAGCGGGGCGGTGGACGGCGGCATTGCTCTGAGACCACCAAAGTCATAATAAGGCCCTAAAACTTTATACATTCCCAACACTTTTAAATAGATTTCATTTGCATTTTGTCCGGTCCTCATGACCATCTGTTAACAATTTTTGGGAGAAATGTTTGCATAGAATGAAGCCAAAGCTATGACTTGAGTTAATGCACTTCTCAAGATATTTTAAGTATTGTCTTTAGTATATAACTGTAGGCTTCTACAATGAGTCTATGTAGCATATATAAGTTAATTATATCATTATTACAATAGCTCTGGCATTAATGTGTTATCACATGCAAACAACGTGTGTGCATACATCACTTTGCGTGTACATTAAAGCCAGACCTACTGAATTTGTCAATGCTCTTTTGTGAGTGTTCTTACCCAATCCAGATTGAAGGATACTGGATGGAACATGCATTAATGACGTTGGGCATATTCTTTTTTAACAAATTGGGCTTTTGTGGCACTTTCAAATTCCTTAAGGACGCATTTACCAACATATTTTTGGGAGTCACTTTATCTGTTCTAGAGGATGTGATTTGCAACACAACATAGCTAAATTGGACCTCGTTCTCAAAGGCAGGTTTTTTAGTGTGTTCCCTCAGAAACCTCCCCACAAGATCTGCCCAGTTTCAGCTTTTCCATGCGTAGTGCTAGAAATGTTTTGGGAACAGCATTTTTCCAGGTCAAAAAGTTTATATTTTCCCATGAATTAAAATGTTCTTGCAGACAAATGTGCTATATATTTTTTTTACTCTGTGCAGTAAATATTTACAATGCTTGTGGAGAAAATCCTTTCCTGATACCCTAAAATTCCGGAGGTGTTCCTTTCCCACACTGGAAAGGGATTTACTCCTGACATAGACACGAGTAAATCTCCAAATATTCGTAGGGTGGAAAAGGCCAGGTAAATGTTTTGCGAATAATCACAACTGTGTACGTTTCTGGGTGTTCACTGACTTCCAGGACATTTCGACTCTGGCCCCCCCATACTCCCACAAGTCGAAAGAGGCTTACTCGCACTGAAATCTTTATGTGAATAAATCCGTTTACACGTGTCAAACCGACTTTCATGATCTGCATAAGGGATTACAAAAGTGATTGTGCCCATGTAAAAAAAAGTTTGCAAGCAGTTGTACTTACATGTGTAAATGGCTTCGTGAATTCGGACAAGTGGTTTCTGGCTAGTGACCACCTCAGCCAGATTTGTATCAACACCATCTCCTGTCTGGAGCTTTGCACCCACAAATCATTGACTACAGGTATGTTAATCTAATTAGTTCAAAGGAAGCAAAACAATACAACAACACCCAGAATACATGAGTCTATTACACAAAAGTCCACGGGGCATATTATAAAGTGCAATATCGCCACTTTTGCAGAACTTTTTTCCAAAAAAGCAGCGGTATTTTAACTTCCCTATTAACAAGACTGCGCTAACAGGCGTTAGCGCAGGGTTACAGGCATTAGCTGTCTTTTTTTTCCACTTTGCAAGTCAGAGATATATATTGCTAATGACATGCAAAGTAGGCGTTCCTGACTAACACGTCATGGAAACACTTGCAGACAGAACTTCGCCCTATTATCAACGCGGCCCCAGAACCGCATAGCGATTAAAAAAGCCTGGCATACCTCGGTTATCGCCGGTAATTAACATCAGCAAAAATCCTGACTTGCCTATCTGTATCATGGGTGGTGGATTGTACGGCTAAGTCCACATCTCCCTATCAATGAGGATTCCGCTATCTCTGCAAGTTTATCGCTGGATTCCCAGCGATAATCCTGCCTTTCGCTGCTATCGCCAGATTTTTATCGCCTTGGAGATATGCGTTGATAATAAAGCAATATCTTGGTGATTAAATCCATAGCCGGCATTGGCCAAAATCATGCAAAGCGGGAAATGCGATATTTATCGCGTTGATTAGATAATATGGCCCCAAGACTGGAAACTGTCTCCGTTATGACCTGGAGGAAGATGGTCTCCCTGTTTATAGAGGGTTAGGATAGCCATATAGTGCACTCTTAATTCACACCAGGTACACTGACAATAAAAAAGCTATGTATGATACGATAATGAATACATTAAATACATTACTTTAGACTGTAACCATGTAAGCATGAATACATGGCTTCTGAATCACCCTTTCTTTGATGTCTGGTTGAGTTGTTAAAACATGTAGTGACATCATTCACTATGAGAAAAAACCTAAGACATTTAGTGCGTTTTGGAGGCATCTAGGGCTAAATATATGAAGCGTTTGTGAATCACATATCAGTTACAAATGGCTTTGTGACCTAAAAAGTTGAATTTTGTGCTGTACAAAAGTCATTTGCAACTGCTTCTTTGCAATGTAACCATTTTGCAAATCACTATTTTAAGCGACCCAATTTTGCAATTCGCATTTATAGAATCTACAATTGTGACCCTCAAACTGCATGTTTAAGGCTGCTGCAATTTGTGTCTAATTGCTAAGAGGCCCATTTGAACATGCAGTTACGATCAATTAATTTCAGGTGGTATCTGTAGGCAAAACTGTAAAAAATGGTCCAGCATGCATCAGGGGTTTCGCAATGGCTCCATTGTATGTGATTGCGAGGAGGATGCGGAAGCTGGCTGCTGCCGCGGTGGAGCAATAGGCCAGAGAGAATTTTCAGAATTAGCCTGACCATTTTTCCAGAACTTGAGGATGAGATTTAGGACAAATACAGGGTAAGCAGCATGTAATGTTAGAGATCATTGCACATTTGAAGCCACATCTAGAAAGCATTAGTCTGCAGAGCAATTCTATCCCCACCCATGTTCAGGTATTGCGCTCAATACACCTTCTGGGCTCTGAAAGTTACCAGAATATGATTTCTCTTGCTAGTTGGGTTTCTCAAAGTGTGCCTTTGCATTTGTTCCGTGGATTTTTAGATGCCATGCAGCTTTATTTCAACCACTATATATACTTAACCAGAAATGCACAGGAAATGTAATCCACTAAATTAAAATTTTACAGGCTTGCTAAATTTCCCACGGATAGGGCGTATATATAGAACACGTTCCAGTTTGTCTCAATCTCATCTGGAAACAGGAAAAAAAAATCTAAACTGTCAAATTGTGTGTGACACAAACAATTTAATAAATGGTTTTGCCATGAAGCATCTTTAACTCCTTCATGTTGAGGCACAGTGGAAGAGGCAGATGGCTGGAAAGAGGGGAGTTTGATAATGGCTATTTGTTAGGTAATGATATTAAATATAATGACATGTTTGTAAATGAAAGAAAGTTATTTGTTCAGTCTGTGTGATAGACTGTATATCCTACATCCATAGGTTTTGACACCATACCTATCCCCCACAACCCAAAACGAAAGGCGATACAACAAGGTACATCGTTGCACCAGGGGTGTAATTGAGAGGACAATTGCTTTGCTGAAAACTCATTTACACATGCCATTCTTGTAACATTGCAACCAGGAGAGGCCTACATATCACTTAGTCAGACTCGTATTCGGAGGATAAAGATCCTGACCCACGTCGTTCAGCAGCCAACAGAGGAGAGTTGAGCAACGGACAGGAAATGGCTATGGGACCACATTGTCAACAATTTATTTTCCAGGTAATTCATATGTGAAAGTACAAGAACTAAAATGTACAATGCTCATTTGAGGCTTCAAAGCAAGGCAACCGTTATTGTCATGTTTTTTTAAATGATCATATCAAATTGTTAATTTTAGGATAGAAATGGTAAGTAATGTCCACATCGAATGTCAATTAGATTACCGAAAATCCAAATAAATAGCACCTTTGGCACTTCCTGCACTGTGACATTTACTGCTTTTTTGCGAGTGCTTCCCGAATGGGTTGTGGCCACATGTTGTGCTGTAGGAGTAAGGCTGCTGCTGTGTCGCAGTGTGCCTCTGTAGCAGAGATACTGATAACACTGGAGATTTCTTCACTATCTTGAGAAGCCGCAGCTACCCCACTAGCTATCTGGGCAGTTTGCAGTGCCTCGACTGTAGAGGTAATCTGCCCTAAACTCTTTGAGACTTCCCGACCAAGGTGGTCCATTTCCACTTGGAGATTTACTGTCCAGCTCAATATGGTTGAAGAGGCCTGTGCCAAGCTCCCAATGGAATGGGTTGACCCTTCCATAAATGCTGCAGTGCTTGCCTCTACACACTTTTGATTGGCATTCTCCTCTGCCAGTTGTAGACATAATTCTTCAAGTGCATTTGTGAAGCTGTCCATTTTACTGTCCATCTTTTTTTGATTTTCTACCAATTGATAGGCCAAATGAAATGCACTTCTGCATGTTTTGCAGGTCTTTGTTCACTATTTGAACTGCTTATGTTGCAGGCACTACATTTGTAGCTTGGTACCATTAGACCCACCAAGCAACTGGGTATTTGCAGCCATATTGTCTGACCATGATGCTTGGTTGCCATGAAAGGCCTCAAGGGGTAGGGTGAGAGCATGCACTGTGACATGCTGGTGTCATGTCCTCACAACTGAAGGATTGGAATATGAGGCTGTTGGACACACTCCTCATGTAATGATGGGGACTGTGGGGTATATGAACACTCCTACATTGGCCATGAGGTGTGGTTGGCTGACTGTCCATTTTATTGGGATCTTCCACCGCCATGTGTGAGTCTTCCTGTCCCTCCAAATTTTGACCCATCATTGTCTTCCTTAGGTTGATCTGTTTAAAGAATAAACTTAAAATTAATTTCTGTATGACTGCAAAGAACAGCTTACTATTGGCTATCATTTGTTAAATACATTTCTAAGACTAACTATAGTGTGTGAATCATTGAGTACATATCCCATGATGAACCATGATAGTTGTCTAAAGACTCTTTACTTAAAATTCTGTGTTATGATAAATATTTACTGCACATAGAAGACAGTTTTAGGGTAACGGGTGTATATATAAAAAGTGATTACATTTTGAGATGTTGCAGGAGCAGATATATTATTTCTTGCTAAACCTAGACCTGTCTTAGGCTCGAAGGTATTCTCCACCATCGACTCGGTGTAGTGGGTGAGGGGACTTTAGAGGGGGCACCTGCTGCCCGGGACTCACACAGCTGAGTCTCAACCTTCTCCTTTGTGCGCGACCTGAGATTGTCCTACATCTTTCTGATTTCATTAATGGAGTGCTGTGTTACTCCAACAGATTCATTTTTTTTGCTGCATCTCCTGCCATATTTTCTTTTTTCTGTGCCACCGGGACAGCCATGGAAGATCTTCCAAACAGAATGTCAAGGTTTGTGCAGCAGTACTCTATCAATATCTTATGTTCTTTTCAGAGAACTTGAGATTCGTTTTTTGTCCCCCTGACTCTTCTGCTTCTTGGCTTGCCATTGCTGTGGGAGAAAGCAGTGGCTTGTTGCTCTAATATTCAATTTGCACTGGAAATTGTGCACCACTTCCTCTTTGACTGCTTTCCACGTTTGAAATGAAAAGCACTTCCCGGTTTTGAGGTCATTACCCAGAAACAGGAAGTGCTTCTCAGTATTTGCATTCACGTTCGCAATTTGAGACCGGATGGCAATTTTGGTAATCCCAAAATTCGTGTAGCATAATAAGGAAGCGACTACATCGTGGGCCCAAAATATTGCCACAACTTGTACGTACATTCTGTTTTGGAATTACCCAGTTGCGATTCATGAAAAATCACAACTAGGAAATCACAAATCGGAACTTTCGTACATCTAGCCCATAGTTCCCTGTTTTGCACACGTCGTAACATCAACCAATTAATACACTTTTTTCGTGATGCACAAGATGCCATTCCACCATGAGTGACACAATATCGGTTCTGTCACGCAGACACACGGTGATATGCCAATATCACCCAGTAGACCACAATGTGAGCTGAAACCCCCTGTGCAGAGTGGTTTTCCGGCAATTGTCCAGAAGATTTTCACAGCTCTTAACCATTAAGGGGTTTTAAATCTCTCCAGATCAGAAGCTTTTCGCATTTTTTTTAATTTTCGTTTTTAGATGGGTGCGGCGGGGAAGGTAGAAGTGCCTCACAAGCAGTGCTCTGCACCCAAACAAAACACCCCATTAAGTCCCCCCTTATACTTGTAATGTGGTGAAAACATTTTAAAAGTTGTCAGGTCTGTCAATTAGTGGTGATATTTTACACCAACGGTATTACACTTGGCCCCTTGAAGACCTTAAGGCTGGAACATGCACAGCTAAAGATAAAACGCTGAAGATTTTACAAACCAAGCGACGTGAGGTAATTAACTACATTTGCACTATCTGTTTTCTTTTTCCGAGGGGTTACGGTTATGATGTGTCCACGGTGGCTTGTTGTGTTTTTTCTGAACAATTAACAAGTCTTTGGATTTGACACTAATTAGACGGCTCGCCTGCAAAAAAAGATCATTAGATTTTAATGAGGTGATTAGAAACAGAGAAAAACTGCTCTTATTGCAAAATAGTTCCATGGACATCATGAGACACCAGTCGGGAATTATAGCTTCACACAATTGCAGTATACTTCTTGCAACTGTCTGTTCTTGTGAATGTTTCCAAACTGCTGAAAAGATGAGCTTACCACACTATCTGACACGGGCACAGCAGGTGCTCTCCTGCTATTACAGGTTTATGGGGAAGTTGATTGTTTTGAAGAAAAAGCTGGAGACTTAAAAACACATTCAGTGCCACTCATAATAGAAATATTTAAGGTTGGATTTTTAATAAGATCTTCTCCTATTACTAATGGTTCACAGAAACACAAATACAAGCACATTTTACACAGTCCCTCTTGTGATTAATTTTACCCACTCAAATCTTATTCTATAATGCAAACGCCATCCTCCGAAGGTAAAACGTCTAGCACACGCATACTAAGTGCCTCGCCTTGCATAGGCTGGGATGGTGTTTTGAAGAAAATATACAGTATTGATGGACTTCAGGTATGATTTTTCATCATCCATGTGCCCACGAAGTGACATCACTGGCTTTCCAACCAAAACTGTCTTTAAAAGAAGAAGCCAAGCAAGAGGGCTTCTTTACCATCATCGATCTGTACAGGATGTGACATCACTGGATTTACCATCATCCATCGACACAGGATGTGACATCACTGGTTTCCTGCCAAAACTACCTTCACTTAATAGAGGCTGCAACGCATAAACACTGTTGGATGTGTGCAGCGGGCGTGCTGCAGGCCCACCAAAATTGCACCAAATTCAAGCCTGTCTGTACCAGTCCACTCTTCGCACGCGCCCTTTCCAGGCCTCCTGCCCTCATTCCATTCCCCTGTGACCAAACCGGCCCTGAACCCTGTACACATCTCCTGGCAAAGCTGCTGCACCTCATCTCCCAAAACTGAAGGTACTTTCTCCTACTCCACCTGTCATTTCACATGCACCTTCCCGCACCCAACTCACGTTGTTATGCACCTCACACACCGACACACTCAAAACACATGACCACACATCTACTTGTTCTGAGAACTCCTCAACACTCACTTCTCACATCGAAATGTGAGATCTGCTGCACAGCCGCTTACTAAACCTGCTCTGCCTGACCAAAAACGGTCTGACTCCCTCATCTGTGGAGACAGGGTATGTTCTGGCTGGCCTTGAGGCATCCCTTTTTACACCTGCGAACATCCTCCAAGTGATATGTGGCACATGCTAGGCCTTAGAGGAAAAAATCAGCAGCACAGTTCTGAGATCTCCCTCCTTCGACAAGCTCTCAGAAAGGTGGCCGAACGAGTAACTTAGGTGGAACACTGAATCTCCACCACAAGAGACTTCCTTCAGAAGTTAAGAGGAGAATTGTCCTGGCTGACCCATATGCATGACCTTGCAGATAGAGAAGAGAGCAGAAGATTTGAAGGGCAGATCAAATCAAATCAAATCAAATCAAAAGTTACTTTACTCGGTTAAGATTATTAACCATAAAAGCATACAAAATACAAAATTCATTTACATTAGAATAACAATAAAATTTAAAAGAAAAGTACATCAGTTTTCCTTACAATCAGACAGTACAGAGTTGGTAGGAGCGATACCCTTGTCCTATCAGAGTAGCATATCTGGGCCAGGGGGTAGGTTCTGGTATTTATAGGTGGGTTACTGCTGGTGACTAATTGGTACAGGACCCCTCCTGCCCCCCCGGTGGTATCCCTCTACGCTCCACCTTGTGATTGGCGAATATGCAATTCTTGGGTAAAAATCACACAGTTCAAGTGTTGTTATGGGCCCGTCTCCTCTTTGTGGCTCCCAGCTTCGCAGGTAAGGGACGACCAGGTTATCCCGAAAATTAACAATGACCAGGTCTCCCGCTGTGTTCTTGGGACGGGAGCCTATCCACCCCACCCTTCTGACATTTAGGATTGTCCCGTTAATGTTGGATGGAAGCGGTCTATTCTTTGTCAGCCAAAACTGAACTTTATTTTGGAGGTCCTGGTGACCTTCAGTTTTTCCGGTAGTGAGCTCAGGCACTCCCGAGAGAACACACACGTAGGGTGCTGCCTCTGGTGGTAAATTTATGCATTTATTGCTCGCAGCTAGCCCCTCAGAATATTTGCCTACTTTCGACCACCCAGCTCTGGGAACAGAGCTAAGAGCCATTGTCAGTTCATTGGCTACCTCCTTGTTTTTAATAACTGATAATACGGGATCTAGTAGTTTATTCTGGGCAATTTTGCTGTGTATAATGGTGTCAGACGTTTTTGGGACAACTATTCTCTGCAATTGGTTGTTTGACTTGGTTGGCTTGGTATTTGCGTCGATTGTTGAGAGCTTTTCCCCAATTCTCTCTATCCTTTCAATAAGCGGGGATAATAGGGTTTTTACCAGTTCTTCCAAGTGGGCCAACAGAATAGATGGTAAAAGGAATATAGGGGTTTCCAGTATTTGACATGCTTTGGGTGTCTCGGGGAGGGTGGTGGCAGTAACCAAAGAGGGGCTTAAGTTTATTTTTCGGTATTTTGCTGGTTTCCCCTTGTGTTTTATACCTTTACGTTTTGTGCTCTGGGTAGGGACCTGGGGATGTGCTATCCCCTGAGTGGTAATTTTATCTTTTATTGCGATGGGAGTTTCCAGTGGACTTTTATTAAGTTGATGCGAATTCCTGAGCTGAGGGCTTCCAATACCCATGGGGCATGTTGTGGAACCGATTAGTTCAATTCCCTGTTCAATGGGAATATACCTGGTGTTGCAAATAGCATTTAATTCCCTCTGTAATAAAGAATTTGGTGAGTCGGTTTAGATCGGAGGGGATCGTTCGCAACATATGGTGTCTTTAGGAAGGCTATGTTCTATTGACTCAAAAGCCGATGTTACCCTAGTTATGTATAAGTCCAGTGTCCCCTTAAGTGACCCTCCTTGAGAGGCGGATTGTTTGGCTGACCCTTTAGAGGTCATGGTGCAACAAGCAAATGACCCAACTACACACACCTAGTAAAGGGCCAATGGATATCTAGGTAGACTAAGAGGCTACTGGGAAAAAAGAAAAGAAAAAGAAAAATAAACAAGGACATTCGTTGTTAGACTCTAGGTGTTTGGTCTCTGATTGAGCATACCTTAGTTCATGTCAATAGTCCCAAGAGACCAACCAAGAAGGGTGTCCCGACCCGACCTCCTCTGGCCTCTGATGGCCGCAGATGGCCCGCCCTCAGCCCGGGTTCAGCCCGGCGTCGCCCGCGCGCGTCCTGCGGGACGGGAGGCGTTCCGCTCCTTATTTGCGCCTCCGGGTGCTGCCTATGACGTCCCAGGTGCGCCTCTGCCACTGGGGCACCTGGGAAATGAAGTTTCCGCTGGCCGTTCCCATCACGGCGCTCGGCGGACTGGTGCAGGAGTGGTGGGCAGGTACGGGGCTATGCCGTTGCCGTCACGGCGCTGTCTCTGCCTGCTGCTCGTATCCCAACAAACGCCCCCACCGAGCGCTCGGCGCTCCGCTCTTTGTTTGCACCTCCGCGTGCTGCCTATGACGTCCCAGGTGCGCCTCTGCCACTGGGGCACCTGGGAAATGAAGTTTCCGCTGGCCTTTCCCCTCACGGCGCTCGGCGGACTGGTACAGGAGTGGTGGGCAGGTACGGGGCTATGCCGTTGCCGTCACGGTGCTGTCTCTGCCTGCTGCTCATATCCCAACAAACGCCCCCACAGAGCGCTCGGCGCTCCGCTCTTTGTTTGCGCCTCCGGGTGCTGCCTATGACGTCCCAGGTGCGCCTCTGCCACTGGGGCACCTGGGAAATGAAGTTTCCGCTGGCCGTTCCCCTAACGGCGCTCGGCAGACTGGTGCAGGAGTGGTGGGCAGGTACGGGGCTATGCCGTTGCCGTCACGGTGCTGTCTCTGCCTGCTGCTCGTATCCCAGCAAACGACCAGATCAAGGCAGAACAACTTCTGAGTGGTGGGAATAACAGAAGGCCTTGAGGGCACACAACTGGAGACCTTTCTGACAGGCTGGCTCACTTCTTGGATGCATCTTAACTGTATTTCAGCCTGCTTCTTAGTTGAGAGAGCAAACTGTGCCCTGGCTGTTCAGCCCTCACCAGGTCCCCTCCAGCAGGGCATGTCTGCCCACATCCATAACTTCCATTACCAAGATGCAGTGCTCTCAGCTGCATGAGATAAATCACACCTCAATATTGATACATCCAAAATCTTGACGATTCCTGTTTAAACAGCGTAAGTATAGGAACAGAGGAAGTCTTTTGTGTCTCTCAAACAGAAGCTAACGACATTGCAATTTTCATACATGCTTCTCCTTCTCGTGAAATTGAAAGTATTACTCCAAGGACTCTCCTTCTTCTTTGAGACTCCTTAGATGGCCTGAAAATGGGTAAAGAAGAGGATCACCTCGGGTCTCTGGGGTGATGGAGTTTGGTTGATATTCCCTCCTGTGGACTCTGACCCGGAAAGCCTACGCCTTGTGTGCAAGACATCCCAATGAGCAAAGAATGGGACCACGTGGGCCCCCTACATGTCTCGACCCTTGTGGAAAGTGACAGCAATGAAGGTCTGGAGCAGGAGCTACCTGTTCCATGCTCATCAATGGTGGTTAGGATGGAGGAGTGAGATACAAAGTTAACTGTGCCCAGGCTCCTACTGATGTGTCAGCCTGACACCTAGCCAGATCCTGAGGCCGTGTTATCTGTCCCCTGGCACCCACTTATGCATTATATAAAGGCAATGCTAGCATGTGCATACGCTTATTCTATAATAGTCTGGGCATGGAGGAGGGCTTGGCTGGTTTCATCACACCCTGTCCTTGTACGAAATGCTCGTAATGCTTGGGTGACAAATACTTCAGTTTCAGTTTTATGGGGTTAAAAAAAGGGAATGTTAGCTCACCTGTTTTTTTTGTTTATGTACACAGACACACAATTAGGGAGAGTCCTAGATACTCACAAGCCCCTAACTTACCCCTCCTCTCTGCAAATCCAATGTCAACATTGCAAGACTCGTTGGGGCAGATTTATGAAGGCCTTGCGCCGCCGGTGCGTCATTTTTAACATGGGAAAAAGTGACGCACCGGCGGCGCAAGGCCTTCATAAATCTGCCCCGTAGAATGGCAATGGCCTCAATGATAAGCTTAAAGGGAGTGCTATACTTCAACACATCAAAAGTCAGGCCCACATTGTTCTGCTCCTACAAAAAGCACACCTTTTGGGCACGAAATGCAACTTCCTTGACCTTGGTTTAACACTTGAGCTTCACCAAAGGTTACTGAATGGTTCCCATGCTCCTTCTCAAAGCAACCCCCCCTTACATTCAATACTACTGGCCCTGATAGTTCTGGCCAATACATGGTGGTACTCCTGTATGAGCAGACATGGCCAATAATGAATATTTGCATTTCACCACAAATAAATAGCATGCTCTCAGTATGATAAGTCAAGTGCTACTCTAAACTCTGCCGGGACTGACCGTACTTAGCAGCAAACTTAATGTGGTTCTCAACCATCAAGTGGACACCCAGGGACCTGGGGCACCTTGTAGATCCTCTGCACTACCCTGTTGTCTGGAACAGGCCTACACATTTTACTCACATGCCCATCGCTCGTTCTCCCAACTCAAATATTTCCTGATTCTCGCAGCAGATATGCAACTGTTGGTGTATACCTGCACTCTCCCTATATGTTTGTCTGATCACTTCCTAGGGAAACTAATGGTCGGCTGGCCTAGGCCAGACCCCTGGAGGCGTGGACATGAATTTACAGTGTTTAAGGAATTTACAGCCTGATTCATGTACCGGCCGTTTTGCGTGGCCCTAATAGCGAATCATAGCGACTCGCTATTGAGGACACGCAAAACGGCATTCATGTAGGAATTGCTAAATAAATAGCGATTCCTACATGTTCTCTATTTGCGAGTAGCAATTTGCTACTCGCAAAAAAAGGAATAACTCCCCATTCATTCCTATGGGCCAAAAGGCCCATAGGAATGAATGGGGAGTATCCCTTATTTGCGAGTAGCAATTTGCTACTCGCAAATCAGATAGCGATTTTAAGGGTGCCAGGGGTGTCCAAAGGACACCCTGTAGCACCCCTAAAATGCACATTTGAACAGGTGTTGCGCACACACATGTCCAAAGGACATGTGTGTGTGTAACATGCAAAAGAAAAAAATGCACTAAAGTGCTTTTTACACAATTAACGCAGTTTACCACCAAGTCAGACCTGGTGGTAAATTGAGACCAAATATAGCGATTTCGCTATTTCTATTTGGTTGTTGAATTGCATTTAAGGAATCTCTATTAGATATTCCTTAAATCCAATTCCTCGCAAATATGCGAATTCTTGAATAGCGGTTTTTGCATTTGGGATGATGAATACCAAATGCAAAAATCGCACTCGCAAAGGGCCAGATTCTCAGAATCTGGCCCTTTGCGAGTGCAATTTAGCTACATGAATCAGGCTGTAAGTGTTTGCTGATTTTTTGCAAAAAGGAAACCTGATCTTTTTTTGACACAAATGTGGGCTCAGTACCCTCACCCACAACCATTTGGGAATCACATAAAGCTGTTGCCAAGGGGCAGGCAATGTGCTTCTAGGCAGCCAGAGAAAGAAAGATAGAGAAGTAAGTGTTGGACCTAGGAGAAGAAATTTGCAAATTGAAGAGGCAAGTGTCACTGGAATGAGACTACATGGGCCATCCCTCATTTTCAAACTTGAGAAAGGGGGAATAAGTCAGGCAAACTGTTATATTGACTTACCAACAGGAGCATAGCACTGAAGTCCATTCCTGTCATCACAGTCAAGATGGGTTACTTTTCAGGGATCCCCAAACAATAGCCTCTACATTTGCCCTTTATTATTATACAGCTTCAAAAAGCCTGAGACCCTCCTAAAGCAGAAATGGAAATCCCTGTAGTGCAGCATCTGATAATGTGATGCTCACTTTGGAAGACAGTCAGACACTGGACCTCCCCCAGGGAAAGGACAGCATCCTAAAGGTGATTAAATTAAACTCCTGCTAAAAAGATGAAAGCTTCCCACTCAATGTGCCAGCAAGAATTCCACTTACCAGACCAGTAAGTATGATCTTGATCTTGATAAAACATCCAATACTAAAAGAAAATAAATTAAGGAAGGGAACAGAAAACATGCAGACTAACTTAATATCATACAGAAGGGAATTGGGTTTTTGTTTGAGAAGGGTGTGAACCCTTTTCAAGCAGTAACAGCAATCACATTCAGGGCAAACCACAAAGCAAGTACATTTTCCTGTGATTAACTCTCTGGTAATGTGGCTTAAAAGCAGGCAAGCTTAACTTAGAGACAATGTGTTAAATATTTATGCAGCACTCAAATAGTAATAAAATGTAAACACAATGCAAAAAAAATCTTACACCAAGTAAGAACAACAGAGTAAAATTGAATACATTATGTGAGACCAAATTGTCAAAAATCCAATCAGTAGAACTGGAAAAGATACATGTTTTAATTGTACAGTCTTTAGTCCATATTTTCATTTTGTTTATGTTTTATGGTACTTTTGTCCCAGTACACGAAGGTACTTACATGTTATAAATTTACTAATGCGGAGTCTTGACACTCGTGGCGGAGTCTACTCACTCCTTATGGAATCTCTGTATCCCAGACAGAGACTCCTCACTCGTACACTTAATACGTTCATGAATTGGGCACCCGGTACCCCAGAATAAACAGGTGACTTAATAACAATGTGAAATAAAATATGAATTATTTAGCACTCATTATCGGACAGCCTATTCAAATAGCATAGGCAGACAAATTTGGGATTTTGCACTGAGAATCAGCAAATTCAAATTCCTTTCACGAATTTACCCACTGGTGGTGGCAAAATATAAGTGATGATCACTCACTTCTCACAACACTCATCTTTTCTCCTCTTTATAATTTTTGCCTGGACTGATTCTCTCTTTTCTGGGCCGTCAACTCACTGTAGACAGCCCACCCACTAAAGAGTGTGCCACAGGACAAATGAAAGAAGCGGAAGGCAAGAGTGGGCCACACTCTAGGATGAACTCGTTCCCTCCAGTCGTATTATTGTGAATTGTAAGCAGCAACTGTCCTTTGCAAAAGCGCTGCAACACGTAATGAGCTCAATCTAATATTTTCTCTCAGTCCACTGAATATCCTAATCTCCTTAAAATGGGGGCAGGTCTATTCAGTGTACAGCGAGCGAATGTGTGTAAAGGAAAGCCCATCTACGCCTGTCAGTGCCTGGACCGCGCCCAGCCTCAGAAACCCTGGCCCTCTGGGCACCCAGAGGTACTCCACCTCAGACCTCTGAGCCCTGGACCCCGGACGCTGCAAAAACTGTTACCTCACATCGCCTCGCTCCACAGCAGGGCTATTCACCTACCACTGATGTCTTTTCACCTGTAACCTGCGACCACTCACCCTCACATAAACCCATACCACATCCATCCCGCTGACCGACACCACCACGGAACCACTCTGATGCTTCTTGATCAACACAAGATTGCTCTACAAAAACCTCATTGAAGACTAGGAAAACATCTCCACCCTCACCCCGACGTAACCTTCATCACTGAGACTTGACTCAACGACTCCCCTACCCCAAACATCACCACCAAGATGCCTAATGGCTACAAGATGACACAATGAGACCGCACCAACAACCATGGAAGTGGAAGCGCTATCATCGGCAAAGAATCAATCTGCTGCACCACCTCCGAAGGCGATACAACCCCGATCATTGAACACCATAATTTTTCAACCCCTCACCAATGACAAAATAACCATCAAAGGCTCCCTCATCTACCGACCTCCAGGACCATGCACCAGGCTTTGCAACTCCCTCACAGACTTCATCATCCCACTTGCCAACAAATCCAAGCACAACATCTTCTTCTGAAAACTCAACTTCCACCTGGATGACCCCAAAGACACGTACACTCCCAACCTCTTGGAATGAATGGACAACATCAGCCTCAGTCAGTTGGTTACAGACCCCACACACAGAGTGGGACGGACACTGGACCCTATCTTCACATTTAGAAACACAGTCATATACAGCCATACCATGGAATCCACTTGACCGACCACTACAGCATCCACTTCACAATCAGAGGATCACCTCGCACCACCCCCAACCTTCTCAGCACCTCCATACATAGCTGGAGCAAAGTGACACAGAACCAATTGATTGGACGCTCTTTACACCACCCAGGTTGAGGCCGCAACCGCCCTTAATTAGCTAGTCTAGAACTTTAACACCTGGATCACCAACACTGCCGACCACGTTGCCCCTATTAAACCAGCCAAATCCCGCAAACTGAAGTTTAAAACAATGAAACACAGCTGCAAGCAACTGGAGAGAAGATGGTGCACATGCAGAGATGATACGAACCGAGCCACCTTCAAGTCAGTTTCTAACAAATACCACAACATCTCAAAGACACAAAAAGGACGCCCGTGGAGACCGCATCGAGGCTTGTGCAAAACACACCAAGGAACTCTTCACCATCATCAGGGAGTTCTCCTGCCCAACACCCACTGAGAACACAATCCCTCCTTCACAGGAACTCTGCGATACTCTAGCGAATCCCTTCCACAGCAAGATATCCATCACCTACAGGAAATTCGAGCCCCAACCCACCAACCTCAGCCTCTTCACTCCAACGGAAGCCTCCCCTGACCAACATTTCACGCCATAGGAGCAGCTCACCACGCCATACACCACAGCCATCATGAACTCCATCCACTCAGGAGCACACCCACCATCCCTTGTCCCCACCGCCTGTTCAACCTAGGAAGCAACGAGAACAGCCACCAACTCACCACCATTCTCATTTCATCCATTGTCACAGCCACCTTTCCCAACGCATGAAAACACACAGAAGTAAGACTTCTCCTCAAGAAACCCTTTGCAGACGACAGATAATTCCAGAACTACCACCCCATCTCACTGCTCCCCTTTCCCCTCAAAGTCCTGGAGAAGCATCGACCATCAGCTCACTGAACACCTGGAGAGAAACAACCTGCTAGGCTCTTTTCAATCTAGTTTTTGAGCCAACCATAACACCAAGACCACCCTGATCCCCGCCACTGATGACATCCACACCCTACTTGGCAGAGGAGAATCGGTTGCCCTGATCCTTCTTGACTTCTTGGCAGCCCTCCACACCGTTTTTCACCACACACTTATCAAGGAACTGCACCTGATCAGAATTAAGGGAGATGCACTCAGATGGATTGAATCATTCTTCAAGGGACACAGGCAGAGAATCTACCTTCACCTCGGAACCCACAAGCACCATCAGCGGTGTCCCTCAAGGCTCATCCCTCAGCCCTACCCTCTTCAACACCTACATGGTGCCTCTAGCTGACTGTGAGGAAGGGTTGGCCCAGAACCCGAATGTGTACCTCATGTCCTCACCTCCGGCTCTCGAACAACACAGCATCATGGCTGGAAGGAGAAAGGCAAATAGAGTTAAACATTTTGTCACAGACTCTCCCGTGCAGGCAGAAGGTGGATGTGCCCAACGAGAGAACCAATCTGAAGTCCCGCACATCAGAGAAAAGGAAGTCATGCAAGAGAGACGTGCCGGGTTCGGAGAAGAAGGAAGAAGAAAGAGAAAGCAGGAAGATGCCGCCGAGGAGGTCCGAAGGGGAACCATGCCGCCGAAGGAAACGGAAGAAGTGGATAAACTGGAGAAAGGAACCCAGGACAGCGACGTTGAGGAAGAAACTCCAGAGGACTGGTGTGAAGAGTGGTGGATGCCCCCAAATGATGCCTATTTGTAGCCACAACTCGGGAGGGTTGTGACATTGGTGGTGAGTGACCAGGAGGGGGAAAGCCTTCAAACTGTACAGAATGCCGCAGTCCGACTAGTGTGCGGGATTTCTCTTCGAGAACACATCTCCCCTCATCGCCGCTCTCTCCATTGGTTACCAATACAGAAAAGGGTTGAATGTAAGGCACTTATATTGGCTCATAGGGCAATTAAATGGAAGGGCTCTGCATATCTTTCTACTTGCCTCCGCCCCTACAAAAATATCAGATCTCTGCGATCAGGCTCCAAAAACCTCCTCACTATCCCGAGATTTAAAAAGATGCGGTCAGGAGGAAAAACCTTCCAAATTTGCGCTGCATCCCATTGGAATAAACTCCCGCAGTCTATTTGCTCAATTCAGGAAGAACTCCCCTTTCGTAGGGCTTTGAAAACCCACCTTTTCTGCTAAATCCTTTTGGAGTTAGAATTATTACGTCCGCTGGAGCGCCGGGACACTCCGTTGGGGTAGCCGCGCACTATAAAAGAGACACTAAATAAAATAAAAAGGGGATGTCAGGAACCACAAAGCCAAAAGGGGGTAGAACCCTGAAAAGGGAGACTGTATAGGGTTCTCTAACAGTGTTTGTGGGAGGAAGGACAAAGGGAGAGAGCCCTACCCAAAATTCTGAATGTGAGAGTTTTTATTTTTACAAGGTGCACACCATATAACCGAAATATATAAAACAAGGTCACAAGTTGAGCCCTAAGGGTAAGTGTCAATGGGCCTTTTGGGAGGCCACCGAGAATAAGACAACTTAATGCTAAAACAATAAGGTCATCGGTTTTCTCAAGGAATTTGAGCAAAAACAGTCATTATTGTTTTGTGCATTTTTTAAAATCCTATGGGTTCTATAAAGGCTTTTGATTTCCTCTCTTTAAATGAGTGTGTTTCCCACCCACATGTGTGAATAAGAAAAGGAAAACAGAGAGATCTTGCCCTTGTGATTGTGTCTTTCTGTGTTGTCGTTTTTCATTCTTACCAATTTTCTTTAATCACAAACCCAGTGAGACAGCCCTTTCACATTTTCCTCCAGGTGTGTTGAACGTCTCTATACTTACTCAGAGAAATGAAGCTCAAATACTTACTGCCATTTTTGCTTCTCTTTGAGCCTCCTGGGGGATTTCCATCTCACGAAAACCATCCTATAGGAAAAGAATAAGAAGTCATCACCACACCGAAGGAGAACTCAGACTCAATATCATTACATTCTGCCTAAAATTCAAGACAATCTAATAAAATAAGTAAACATCCTGGATTCTGTTTCCGCCCATCCCTCCCACACCGACACTATCAGAACCCACAATATCAAAATCATATCTTACGCTGATGACACCCAGCTCATCCTCTCACTCTCAACAGATCCCACCACCATCAAAACTAACTTCCACAAATTCTTGAAGTACGAAACTCATGAGAAGGCTCCAGATGATACAGAATTCAGCTGCCAGACTGATCATCAACCTGCTCAAATGGACCCACATCACCCAGCAGCTGAGGAACCTCCAATGACACAAGGCCCAGAAAAGATGCCAATTAAATCTACTGACACATGCCTACAAACCCCTCCATGACTAAGGATCAGCATACATGAACCATCGCCTGAGCTTCCAATAACCATTCAGAAACCTTCACTCCACCTCCCTCATCCTTGCACAGATAGCCACATCACAGGCTGCTTCTTCTCCCACCTCGCCACCAAGTCCTGGAACTACCTCAGGCTCCACCTCCTAACATTACCCTTGCTGACTGACTTCAGGGAGAGACTCAAGACCTGGCGTTTCGACTAAGCTTAGAAACACAGGGGCATATTACCAACAACTAGCGATAATTTTTGTCTCTAACTTGTTTAGAGACAAAACTTATCGCCGCAAATTTTGATCGCAGATAAACCTTGCTATTAGCAAGGTTTATCGCAAATGCGATAAAAAACGGCCGCAATGCATGAATATCGCTGAAAAGTCAGCGATATTCATGCATTATCGAGCAAATGCTCTTAGCCATGTTATCCACCTCCCATTGGATAACATGGCTAAGAACTGCTCAGGGCAGGTGTTAGCTTTTGGAGATATTCGCGCTTAGCGCGAATATCTCCAAAAGTTGGTAATAGGAGATAGCGATGTTAGCGACTGTTTCCAGTCGCTAACATCTTGGCACGCCCACTTTGCATGTCATTAGTGATAAATATCACTGACATGCAAAGTGGGGCCCATGATGGTCGCTATCTCCTATTAGCTGTCGCTAACTGGTGTTAGCGACAGCTTGGTAATAGGGAGATAATTTTATCTCCGCTTTCTTGGCTTTTAAAGCCAAAAAAGCGGAGATAAAACCCCTTGATAATATGCCCCCCAGTTCCTGGATACCCCCATGGGTGATAAGCCACGCTCTACAAGTACTGGTTGAATAATTGACCAATAATTAAAGGCTCCCTTGTTAGGAATCAGTCTCATTTTGCATAGTCTTTCTGCTATTCTTACAGATGCTCTCTTAGAGGAAACAAAACATGTCCTGGTTGGATTTTCAGCATGTTTTGATTGGAAGGACATTAAAGTAAAGCAGTCTTGTTTTGTTTTAAATAGCTTATGTCTCCTCAACAAATCTTGTTAACATTTACATTGACTATATGAGTAGGCTGTTCTGCATCGTCTATGGACTTTTCTGCATATCAGCTAACAAAAAAAATCTTAAGAATAACATTTTTGGAAAAAATAATGCCTTCCTCCTTTTTATGCCATACAGCCAAAATCGTCATAAGTGAAGTGGAAAAAAGTCCTCCCTCCCCAGTTTACACTAAATGATTTGATCGCTCAGTTTATCTTGGCTAGGCTGAAAAGTAAGTCCTACAGAAATAAATCTTCTCATGGTGGAGTATATATTGTTATTTGCTAAAGATCAAAAACATACTAATAAATGACACTTCCCTACTGGGCTCAGGTTAGTCTCTATTTCAAATTCAAATACACGATTTATTTTTTAACACATTCCATAATCTTCTGAAAAAAGTGTGGGAAAACCATGCTTGTACCAGGCCAAAATGAGTTGGATTTTTACATACTGAATAGAAGAGTTAGGCCCAGCCCAGACCAGCTTTCCCCGTCCTGCCGCAATGCTCTTCCTCCTGTCTTCTCCTTGCTTTCTCCCCACTTTTTGATCACCTTCTCCATGCTTTTCCCTCGTTGTCACTGCTTTCCACTTGCTTTTTACATTTGTTGAGTTCCTTCTCTTTGCTTTGCCCTCATTTTCACTGATTTCTCTAGCTTTTTCCTGTTTTTTGAGTACCTTCTCCTTGTTTTTCCCTCATTTTCACTGCTTTCACCTTGTTTCCCCCCCCCTGTTTTTTAAGTACATTTTCCTTGTTGTCCCCTCATTTTTACTGCTTTCTCCTTGCTCCCCCCCTTTTTTGGAGTGCCTTCGCCTTGCTTTCTCCTCTTTTTCATTGCTTATTTCCCTTATTGCCGCTCCTGCCTGTTGCTTTTTCCCCTTTTCCACCTAGCCCCGCCCACCACCTCCAGCGCCTCTCCTTCCCCCCAGGACATACTTCATGGAAACCTCAGCGCAGATGCATTGCTCTTGCTCCTGTTGTTTCCTTGCTTCCCCCCCCCCCCCATTTTTGAATGCCTTCTTCTTGCTTTCCACTTCTTAAATAAAACGAAAACGCAGTTTGGAACTCCAGCGCCTTGAGATCCTCATGGGTGATTTGCCGGGCTTTATAAATCCTTGGTTGATTTTAGGGCTCCAAGAAAAGCCGGCATGCAAGGCAAAAGCTTCAACTTTCATAATGCTTGCAACTCTTCCTTGCCCATTTTTACCCAAGCTATAAGTTATTGGAGAAAGTTGAAATCCATTATCAAGTGAAGGAAAATGTTGTTGCTAATGTTGTATCTGATATACATGGCTGCTAAGTTTTCAGATTGGTTATGTGTGACAGAATATGACTCATTACATAGCATAGCAATACCACACATGCCAATACAACGCGGCTATTACTACGCGATGTCAATTAAAACGACATTCCAATACATCGCAACATTTTACGATAACTATGCCTTTACCACACATGCCATTATACATATCTTATACATTACAACACAAAGTCATGCATGGCAAAGGTATACTCATGGTAAACGTTTACAAGGCAAGTGACTCTACCCTACCCTACTCTAAACCCGAATGTAGTACCCCTACACGACCCTCCCCTGACCCTGAATCCTCTCCCTACAATAACACTACACTACCCTGCACGATCCCCCAACATTATCCTAAATCCTAAAACACTACCCTACACTACACAGACAACACAACACTACCCTAAACCCCAAAATACTACCCCAGCACAACCCCTCCTACCCCCAGTCCGGTTCCTACACTCAAACACTACCCTGCATGACCCCCGACACTACCCTATGTCCTAAAACACTACGCTTCACTAGACATACACAACAACAATACCCTAAAACACTAGCCTCAGCATGACAATCCCCCTACCCCCAGTCCGGTACCTACACCCAAACAGTACCCTGCACGAACCCCCCGACACTACCCTAAATCCTAAAACACTTCCCTACACTACACAAACACCACAACACTGCACTAAACCCCAAAATACTACCCCAGCACAACCCTCCCCCTACCCCCAGTCCGGTTCCTACACTCAAACACTACCCTGCATGACTCCCGACACTACCCTATATCCTAAAACACTACCCTACGCTACAGAAACACACAACACTGCCCTAAATCCTAAAACACAACCCTACACCACACAAACATTACAACACTACTTCGACACTACCCTAAACCCTATAAAAGTAGCCCCCACCCCAAGCCCAATCCCTGTTATCTCTCTCTCCTCGTGGTTCCTCTCTCCTGGTTCCAGTGTTGTCTGAGGGGCGGTGCACAGTGCACGTCATTGTGAGGAAACGGAAAAGCCTCAGTTTCCTCATAACGCTGTGGATTGCCATTACATCGCATGCGCTTTAAAGGCGCATGCGATGTAATGGCATGTGTAGTAATGGCTACGCGTTGTTACATGCATGCGAGGTAATGACTTGCGGGGTAACAGTTGGTTGTGATGGCTGATTCCCGTGTGACATTGCCATGTTTTCAAAGTGCTAATAATGAGTGACATTTTACTGCCTTATTTGTGACACTCTGAGTGACACTTTATCACATATATAGCAAGCCATTTATGTCCAAGTAATACTATAAACATCATAATTTAACCCTGTTCTCTTACAATATCTGTAACGCGCATGAATTGATTTTGCCCCTTTTGGTATACATGCAATGTATTTCTTGCACTGCATTGCAAATAATTGGCTTCTGCCTTGTAACTAGATCACAACAAGGTATAAGTTGAACTGTGACAAGCTTCTCTCACTGACCAAATAAGGCCTGTGTCTTCATCATTAAAATTAGGGTTTATCACTAGCATATTTACACAAAATTCAAAAACCTTGGGTGAAATTACTCATCATCATGTAAAACGCTTCTCCTCGACTCTCAAGCATAATATGATTCAAATATGTATTTTATGTTGAAAAATTATAGTGCTGAACAGCATTACATGTAAAGTCTGCAGGCAACCATTTTAATCAGGAAGTGGCACTCTAAATCTAGCCTCTCCTTCCTAGCTGTGCTCCTTAGCCCATTCGAGCCCATCCAATCCCATCAATCCCATCAAACCCATTCCTGCCCATCTCACCCAGTTTTCAACTTTCTGTTCACTTTTTTGTCTCATTTGATGCTCCTATGCTTTTATTTCCAATGTATTTCTCCTATCTGTCTGTTTTGCTTAGTGGTTTTGTTACCCACTCCCCCATAGGTATGGCAGAGGCAAGCAGTGTGCTACAGGAGGAACTGATTGTTTTAAACCTCCAAGTCGGTGCATTGTGGCCAGATGAGGCGGTGACTTTGTTGGTGTTTTATGCATAGCGCCCCCCCCTCATGCTGGCAGAAGTTGACATGCCCATCAAGGGGTACAGGCGAGTGGAGAGGACCTTTTGTCTGGGCGAGAGTGCGTCCTAGCATGCCCCACTACACCTGGGTCTCTGGCACCCAACAACAGGTTATGCACCACTGGGCTGACATCCTAGTTGGACCAAGGGCAGGACCTGTTCAACCTGCTCAGTATCAAGGTTGAGGAGACGGGTAAATGATGTTTACATTTTTTAAATGTTATATTTGTTAAATTGCAGGAGGTGTTATTTCCATCACAGGCGAGTTAAAGTGATTATTTATTTAATTGTATACATCTATGTGTGTGATTCATTTATGAGTGAGGGCGCATGAACATACACAGATGCAAGAAGGCCATTTAAGAATGTTGTGATCGAACAAATGTTGAAGACATCTACTCAGGATCTAATGCTTTATTTATAGTCTATATATCATTAACGTCAGGCAGAAATGCTGATGCTTGTCAGTTATCAGCGAACCTTTCTTACAGCAGTGAGCGGGTAGATCCCGAGCTCTCGTCTTGGACTTGTTTTGTTTTCTCACAAAAAACAAACATATATGTAATATATAGAACACCTAGATATGCAATGTAAATACATACGTACATGTATATACATGCAATATTATGTATGTATGCATTTGCATATAGACAAAACGTAAACATTTAATAGGATTTAGCATTAAAGGAAAACACATTTTTAATATCTAAATACTATAATTATATGCGCATGTGTCTTTATTTGTGCAAGAATTAGTGTATAAACACCAAGTTATTTTAAACATTATTTTTTGAGACTAAATTTGTAGGTGGGAAATGGGACACGCTTGGTCCAAACTAAGACTAGAGTGGGACACAAGGTGGATGTCAGGGAAACTGTGAATGGAATTGACTTCAAGTCACAGAGCTGGGTATTGGGATTTAAAAAAAATTGTTATACAAAGTCACCTAGGATGTCTGAAGCAAGCAGCCTGTGGACCAGGTATGCTTATGCCTAGGCTGATGGACAGAGGGAATATTGCAAAGGTGGTGGGGCTTCCTACATGCCTCTCTGTCGCTGCACAGTCCTCTTTTTCCCGAGGTTCAGTGCAATATTTAGTAGGACATAGTAGCTTATGAAGCTAGCAAAGGAGCAATATCATGTGTAGTTGTAAATATTTTAATTGACAAGGAAATGTTTTTAGGATGAATGCTAAAGGGTGGGAATTCAGTAGGTTACTCAAGCAGTACATTTGTTTGCCTTATTACTTGTGCTTTATGGTCATTGTAGGTAGCACTGCTAATAATCAGTCTTCTTTTTCTTTCCTCCATTCAGAAGCACCAAAGAACTGAAGGCATCCTTTGCTGTCACCATCACACTAGAAAGGATGCCCTCTGGTGCTGATAAGTCATGTATAATTATTTATATACTATTCATAGAGGTCAACTAAGAGTCTCACCTATGGTAATGAAGTGTTGCCGTTTGTCAAACTGTATTTCTCTTTTTTTGTAGTTTCCCTTACTTTTCGTTCCTAGTTAGTGTACATACACCCGCAAAACGTCTTGTGTTTCCTGTTTATATACCCTTCTGTTTCTGCAGTCTACTTCCTCCTGTTTTCTTTGTTTTTCCTTCTATCCCCCTTTTTTCTTCCTGCCACATCATCAAGCTTTCCCTTACCCCTCCTAGATTTCACCTCACCATTCCCTTCTTTTCCCTTTAATCTTTACTTACTGATTTTTCCCTTGCCTTTCCCCATCATTAAAACTTTTATAGTGTTCACTTTTTGACTATTTGATTTTTAAATTACAGAAGTAAAACTTACAAATTGATTCTTGTTTACCAAAGCATTAGGATTTGTCAGATATTTTTGTTTGCTCGTTAAAAACACTGCGGTTGGAAGTGTAGGAAATAAACATTAAAAAACAAATTTCGACTTGCATATCTCATTAGAATTGCACCTTAGAATGAGTTTAAATATTGCAGAAATGTTTTCACATAGAAAAATATAGAAAAACATGGGCCTGCTTTGAAAGTGTGAAGAATCATTTTAGAGCAACTTTTAACTCTGCTAAAGAATGCATTAGTAAATCACACACACACACACAAAATGGCCTCCACCACATGGAGGTATGCAAATAAAGAAAACATGATTGCCCTTCCACCCTCTTCATCAACAAAAGACTGCAGGATTGCAGGGAAAATAGTGAACAAGTGCATGCCAAATTGTGATCGTGTAGGCCTAGTACAACACCTGTAAAGGAACAACAATACATTTAACAGTATAGCTGGGAACAGTGAGAACATGTTAAATAAACTTTTAAATGCCCCAAAAAAACAAATAGCACAAGGTAAAGTTTATCCTTGCAAAATGCCTTTAAAGTTGAAGAAAAGCAATTATTCAACCAACTCACACAAACATACACACAACAATGGTGGGCAAGCGCTGGGTGAAGAACAAAGGAAAATTCATGGCAACTTTACCAAGGATTCCTAGAGCCAACCTGACCCTAGACACCAGTAGGCACGTGCGGACAAAGAAAACTAAATTTGGCATGAACGCAAGGCAATCCACACACACACCTAAAATAATTGTATATATCTCTAGCACACAATCAGTGAAAATGTGAATAAATGCATTTAAAAATACATTTAAGACCTATATACCACAAGGGACAAAGACGTAAAATGCATCACAGTACGAAGGAAAATCTAGACAGAATTAACAAAATAACAAAGAAAATGAGGAAATGCTATTAAACCCAGGAGCCACCATCTAAAATGTCCATTAACCCTTAATCTCACATTGGTTTGTCTGCACCCTCCATAACTTATACCCCAGGTCATCCTCAACAAACAAAATAAAAATAAATATATCAGAATAATGGTACCTGCAAACACAATCATTATGCAAAGATGTGCAATCACCTTAATTGATTTTCCGCAAAACAAAGATTCGAACTTCCAGGGATGGATTTTACAGGAGAGCGAAGATTGACACTTTTCCTCCAAGATCCAAATCCAAAATGTCCAAGGGCTGTACAAAGCACAGAGAGAAGTCTTCAGGGCAGAAGGAAGCAGTTGATACTGTGTGTATAATAGCTTCACTCTAGGGGGGCGTGGCTAGCCAGCCAACATGGTGGACCCGAGCTGCTAGAGCTCCGTTATTAAACGCTTGTTTATCCTGCCAAACTCTACAATCCAATGCCATCCTAGCACATCTGAGGTGTAAACGTGTTGTAGAACAGCAGCAGTCGTCAATTGTGGCCCCATATTGCTGTGAAGGTGTGGCTTGCTGAAACAACACGCGCTACGGCACCTGGTGACAGCGTGAAAACAGGCAGCGGAACATTAGAAGCTGCAAGCGTGGCTCTGTCGACACAGGCTCACAGTGCGGTGCAGCCAGAGAAAGGAGCACATCGCCATTCGCAAACCGTCATGAAAGTGCCACCCCTCACCCAGACCCTGACACAGTGATTGCTGTGGTGGAGTGGTGCGCAACTGTAACCCACATATGACCGGCGGACCCACGCTGGCAGGGTGCTGGGGCCGTACGCCTCCAAAACTGGGCTACAAGTGAGAGAAGCACTGCACAGATGTGTGCCTGTCCCGCTGAAGATTGAGGCACCACAACCAGCACAAAGGTGAGTTGCGTTCCCTCATCCATCCCCCACTCCTGCCCCGCGGCACGTGATATCTGTCTTGCGGGGGCAGGGAAACAGGGGAAGCTGTAGGCACAGGCAGGCTGCAAGAACCCCGAGGCGAAGCAGAGAGGAGTGCCCACCCTCCCCACGCCGGGCATGGGGGTCAGCTTGAGCGCAGGCTGCAGTCGCGAGGAACAGAGAACTCGGTCAAGGACGCCGTGGATGTGCGCAGAGGGCGCAGCCCATCCAGTGGGCCCGAACGCAGCATGACCACTCCCGCATGGTGTCTAGACCGTAATGCCCCAGGAAATATCAGGTCCGGGGGTCAGATCAGGCCCAGGCCATGGTCAAACAGCAGAGACAATAAAAGTTGACACGCCGCGGACACAACTCTCCCAAGTCAAGGACTGAGGCACTGCAACTGAAGCGGAGGCGAGCGGCATCACCTCATCCTCCCCTCTCACGGACAGGCTGCAGGAACACCGAAGAGAAGCAAAGAGGCAGTGCAGATTCACCCAGCGTGGGGCTCAAGCGGCCGTGGGGAGCAGAGGGCATGGTCAACGATGTCACAGGAGTGCACCATAGACGCAGCCCCAGCTTTAGGCCCAACTGCAGTGCGCCCATTTTCACGCGGCGCCCAGGCTGGAGTGCCCTTGGGAGTATCAGGTCCTGGGGCTGGATCTGGCCCAGGCCATGGCTGTGAGGTGCAGTCGACAAACACTGGATCATCACAGGCATGTATAGCAGACACAACTCTCCCAAGAAAAGCCAAGGCGTGGGGTACGCCCCCACATGCAGTACCCAAGCCAGACAACCCCTGGGGGCAAGGGCAGGCTCCACTGAGAAGCTCCATTGATCTTGCGCCCCCAAGGATGGACATAGCCATAACCACAGAGTGAGTGCCACCAGTGACTGTAAGCCTACGGGTAAGCGTGGCAACAAGCGAGGTATCACCACAAACCCGGCAGGAACTGTACACCTTGCGGCAAGGTGTTAACAACATGGGATAAGCACGAGGCATTCATGCATGTCCATGCTGTCAAGTGTCTACTGCTGCCGGCTTGTCACAAACCCGCAGGTCAGTGCAGCTAAAACTGAGATATAACGCCACACGTGGCCTACATGGTTACCATGTTTCTCCAACGAAGGCCGAAAACACATCAGCTAGTAATGGGCCGCCTACGAACAAACATGCAGCAGCTCAGTTCACGCACTGGCAACACGGAGCTGACACCCACGGAGGGCGGAAACGCAGCAGAGGCACTGCATACAGCACTCGCCGCCAAACTGGACTCGGTGCTATCGGCTGTGGAAAACTTTGGATCAGCCCTGGACCAAACTTGCTCCTCACTGGAGTCTAAGATTGGCAAAGTCACCTCCAATTTCTCTCTCCTAGGCGCTGATCATCATAAACTGGGAAAAAAGTACATCTGCAAGAGCAATCACCCGCAGTGCTGAACCCCATCAAACAAAGACACTCCGCAGCCCTGCAGAATAGACTGCATGCACATGCTGGAGGACAAGTGGAGGATGCATAAGGACGTTTACGCAGCAACAATTTCCATGTTGTGGCCTTCCGGAGGGGGAAGAAGGACGCAACCCAGAGGAGTATATCTGGCTCAGAAAACTGCTGCCTACTGGTGTGCTATCAGCCCAATTTGTGGTCGAGAGGGCGCACCGTGCGCCTGCACAGAAACCCCCTCTGGGTGCCCAAACGCACCCAATTCCTATTCAAAGTACTCAAGTACAGGGACAGGGATGTGATCCTGCATGAATTCCGCACGCTGGCAGAGATCAAAATATGCAGTAACTAGTTCATGGTATTCCCTGACTATACAGCGCAAGTGCAGCGGCGCAGGAGCGCATACACCACAGTGAAACATCAGCTCCGTGACCTTGACCCTGGTTACTCCCTGTTATTCCCCGCCAGGCTAGGAGTGGTTGCAAAAGGTGTGGTGCGCTTCTTTGAATCACCCCCCTGAAGTCTGGAACTGGCTGTAGGAATCGGGCTATGGACATGGCTCAGACCACGCGCAGAAGACACTCCAAGGAAACCTGGCAGAAGAAGATGCCAACTCAGCGGGCGCCGAAGATTTCATGCAGATACGGCCACAACTTCCCCGGCTCCCGACCCCAAGCATAGGAGGAGGGGGAGGCAGGAAGCAATACAAGTAGCTGCAACAATAGGAACTACAATGCAATACCCTGACTGGAACTTGAGCCCTGCTAGATCCTTGGCCCCTAACGACTCCACACCCTCCAGGCTTGACGACCCTGAAGATTATCAGCTACCATAGGTCACACCACGGAGAGTGTATAGCATCATGTGACTCTCTGTGAACCTGCTAAACTATGAAGAAGCCTGTGTACGCAAGTAACTGCCAACCTGGAAAAATGTCTTACAATGACTGATCTATTGTTTGCATGCCTATTAAAAAGCAGCAACACCTCACACACCATCATGAGTGGCGCTTGCATGATGCCACAATCAACGGAGCACGCAACACCCACATACTCCTTAATAATGGATTGGCTAGGAAGACATACAGATGGATCACAACACCGAGGGACCAAATAACCCCATCCATCCACACCACACATACCCCCACTAAACGACACTCTGACACAGTTGTTGCTATAGTTGGGCATCCCAGTTTGGACGAGCATCCTTTTGGAACTCGCCCTTGACAGTTATGTACAATATGTACGGTTCTATTCACACTGTCCTAAAGTTATTTTTTTAGAGCTCACTCACGTACATCATGAACTACCGCGCCTTACTCTCCCTAAATGGCACAAGTTAGCACCAGAGGAATGGGAGGCCAAACTACGCGATACCATCGCCCCCTTGTCCACGGACCCAAACAGCACAGACAGAGAATTCATGAATTGGCTAGTCCGACCCCTAGATAGCTCCATTCCACTGACCAGTACGCTAAAACACGTGAAAAGAATCGGCCCCTCCCCTTGGTACACACCTGCCCTTACAGCCCTTAAAAAACAATGTAAAAAGACAGAACGCTCGTGGAGGAAAAATAAGTCAACAGAAGAGAAAAGCGCCTACCACCGCTCCATGAAAGCCTACAAACTAGCTTTACACGACGCCAAAAGGACTTATTATGAGGAAAAGATAAAAATTTCCGCCTGCTCATCCAAGGAGATTTTCTCCATTCTCAAAGAACTCCTCCACGTCCCGGAACCCCCACAGAAACCTATGGACCCCAAAGAAGCCGAGGAAAAATGCGTCAAGCTGGCCACCTTCTTTGACAACAAAATAAAAAAAATTCTCACCTCCCTCCCACCTCCTAACTCTGACTCCTTGGTGAGAGCCAAAGAGCAGATACCCTCCGCCGACAAACCCTCCCTGGAGTCACTTGGCCCAGTCTCAGAAGAAGAAGTAAGAGTCATACTTACCTCAACCAAGAGCGGTGCCCCTAGCGACCCAGTTCCCATACGTTTCGCTAAAAACGGATCACTGAAATATTATCGACGGTCACATTATCGACTTACTAAAATATCGTAGCAAATTTATCGAGTACTAAAATATCGATTTTCTATACTTATTACACAAACTACTAAAATATCGACTACAAAATATCGAGTATTAACAATCTCGAATACATAAATATCGCCTTAGTAAATATCGACTACAAATATATCGTTGTTCATGAAATTACCACAAACACTACAAAAATATCGACTACTAAAATATAGACTACAAAAATATCGTAAAAAAAAAATATCGAGTTGCTTTCTCTACATTTCATGTCTAAAATACCATATTAATAGTCTATAAAAGTCAGTGCTCTATAGAAAAAACATTTTACATATAATACCTGTTACTTTTATCACCTTCCTATTTAACTACATTTCCTATACATTCTATAAAATGCGTTCTATCTTTTGGAAAATATTCTGCACATTTAACTAACATTTTCATTATTTTTAACCACTTACATATCTATTTTATTTAACAACTAACTGGCTTTAATGCAGAAATCACCACATACCACCATTCTCACATCGACAAACATACCAATTAACCCAAAAAAATTCAAACTAGCCTATACAATCCTTCCTTTCACCCTGCAACCAATTAAATGAAAGCACACAAAATACACATACTATAAAAGGGATACATACATTCTACCATTTGGTGCTGCTAACTCTTAGAAAGAAGATGCCAAAACTCTGAAGATTTCTTCCTGACCAAACATCTTTAAAGATCCAGCTCACTAGCTAATTATTCAAGTAAGTAACAGTGCATTATGTAGAAATCTAAATTAGTAGTGTGATAATGTACTTATATCTCCTAACTCTTGCACTTATTTACTTTTTATCTCCTTCTACATTTCTGATAGAAAGTACTACAAATAAATACATAATACATGTTCCTATTTCTTCACCTGGAAAATCAGATAGTAAGTATACATTAATGTTGTGTTATACACCAACTGCTTTTTTTAAACACTATTTCACCAGATTCATTCTCTATTTTAAACATTTTATTCACAGATAATCAGAGAATTTCCTATCTCTATACTACAAATGTATAAAAGTAGACTCATTAAACATGTAAGTATATATGTTTTTGTTAGTAAACACCCAATATAATAAATCATATTTTCTAAACAACATATCTTGCATATTACATCTTCCCTACAGATCCAATTATAACATCCAACATCAACTATACCAAAAGACAAAACGACCCTTGTAAAAAATGTAAGTATAATTGTAATTGGCCTAAAACCTCAGAAATCAAACAAAATATATGTTCTTAACACCATGTTATGTTTTTTATATTTTCTCAATAGATATTCTGAATACATCATACATCTATTCTACCTACAGCAAACAAAACTACTTTTTTTCAAGTGAGTATACTTTTAAATATTTGCCATTTACGAACAGTTCCAAAAATTGTTAATAATATTGTACAATTATTTATTCTATCTTCTCTACAGATCAGAACTTTATAACCTTGATCTACTGCACTCAATTCTACAATTCAACTATTTTATCAAGTAAGTATATGTAACGTTCACATCAAATGTAGTAGTAAACTAAAATAAAAACTGCTTTTTCCTAGAAAAATCGTTTGTTATGTGTAAACATTAACTTAGCATTTCTATATTCTCATACCAACAGTAAATCAAGAAATACATACAAGAAAACACTTCAAAATACAGTTCTGGATTTCTGATTACTACTGTTAGTAACTGTAAGTATAAATACATAATTAATTATGTTAGCACCACAAAGTGAAAGATATTTTTTATAATTTTGTTTCTTTCTACTCTTTCCTAGAACAAGTTAAGCTAAATGACAGAAGGTGCAGAATTTGTGATGTCACAGAAAAATAAATTACTGTTATGTTATATGGGTTATGTTTATAATCAGGAAAGACAAAGTGGTAGAAAAGTTTTCTGGAAATGTACAAAATATTACTCTAACAAATGTTATGGAAGGGCTACAACTGAGGAAACTAGTGTGTTATTTACCAGGGAACACAATCATCCCCCCAATGTCACAGAAATTGAAATAAGAGATGCTTTAGAAAGTATAAAAACTGCTAGCACACAAAGTGATAAACCAACAACACAAATCCTTAAGGAAGAACTGTTAAAAGTCCCAGCCCATGCTTCCGGTCAACTACCCTCTATTGAATCCCTAAAACGCACAATTGCATACACTAAAAGACGCACTTGCACAACCCCACCCAACCCTACTACTTTTGAGGAAATTATTATTTCACCAGAAATGTCCATCACACACAATAAAGACAAATTTATCCTTTTTGACAATGAAAGCAGTACAAACAGAATCATAATGTTTGCAACTGCAAGTAATTTACGAAAAATCCAACAGTGTCCCCAATGGATGATGGATGGAACATTTAAACCATGCCCAAAACCTTTTTATCAACTATATTCCATCCACGGTTTATACCATAACTATAACATCCCTTTCATTTACTGTTTGCTACCAAACAAACAGCAAAACACTTATGCAGAAATATTAAATGTTCTCAAAAATGAAATCAATAATTATTTTCCAGAAAAATTAATTATTGATTTCGAATTAGCTATGATTAATAGCATTTTGAGAACATTTCCCCACACAGCAATCCAGGGTTGCTACTATCATTTCAACCAGAGCATATGGAGACATCTCCAGAAATCCACTTTAAGTATTCTATACTCAACAGATAGCACATTTGCCTATCAAATAAAAAAATTGATTGCACTGGCCTACGTTCCTGTTACCGATGTAGCAGAACACTACAATTTATTAATTGACAGCACATATTACAAGAGGAATGAAGATAAACTAACGCCATTACTGGACTATTTCGAAGATACTTGGGTGGGAAGGTTGCACAGATCTGGACATCGACGCCAACCCAAATTCCATATCCCTTGGTGGAATGTCTATCTTAGCACTTTAAACCAAGAGGCTAAAACAAACAACAGTGTAGAAGGGTGGCATAATGCTTTCCAAGCTACCACAAGCAGAGCCAGACCCACATTCCATAACCTAGTAGAAGCTTTGAAAAAAGAACAAAGCTATCAAGAGCTAAGAATGGAACAATCTGTGACCCAAATTGGTCCAAAACTAACGAAACAAACTAAACAAATGTTCCGACTACTGCAAAGTCAAGTCACACTATATCCGACAACTAGAGGATTAGAATACCTGTCAATAATTGCAAAAAGCCTACTATAAAAATGTCTACAATAGATACTAATCTCTTATTACAATAATTATACATATAACAATAGAAAAATGTCTGTTAAAATTATAAATAATACATATTTGTTTAAGAAACGGATAAAAAGTTCGTACCATATTTGTGAACAAATATGCAATATTTATAATTACATCACACATACACATTACATTAAGTTCAACATTTCCCACCCAACAAAATAATTACTTAAAATACTTACAATTTGTGTTGATGAAAAAAACGTAATGAAGCAAAATACAGTCCATTGCAATGTATAATAATTCCAGTATAAGAAACGATCAAAAACCCGAAAATAATGTTAAAATGAAATAAACGCTCCATGAAAATCCGAAAACAGTAGTGTGGACACTTTAGCATTTAAAGTGATATACACACAACTTCTAAAAAAAACGGTCACACATATCAATGTATCAATTCAATACGAAACCCTCCAAAAACACGAAAAACAGTTATAAAATATAAAAAACCGCTCCTGGCAAACACGAAATATAGGAGATACACGTCAAAATATAACTAGAAAAGTCATACATTAGTATCTCATCAAAAAAACACGCTTCCTTCCATGTAGTTTTCATGCGAGGAACCGGAACCTCTACAAAAAACATACATAACGAAACCCACCCACAAATAGCCCATAACATTAGTAAATACATTCACAATTAACATTAACCATGTAAGAAGACCTTTCCTAACACTTAAAATAACATTAGAACTAAAACATACACGACGCATGTCTAACTACGACATTTAACCTAAACGCTACCTAAACAATTCATACATACACACACAAACCCTCCACAGTTAGAATATACCATCAAACATTACCACTCTGTTATAAATTGTATGTAAAATCAACCTTACCTCCCTCCACACGAAGCAACTCCCAACCGCGAGCTTCTCCAGTCCGGAATGAAGCACAATAACGTTACGCGGTAAAAAAGTAGTCCCCTTAAACCATTTTGGAAAAGGTATTATAGAAAATACAATGTTATAGTATAAAAAAGTAATACATAAACATTGTTATTTTAACAAAATAATAAACTAGACTCATTAAAAATTAAACAGTAAAAAAATAAAAAATATTTTTAATATTAAATAATATATAATAATTATTATATATTAATAATATTAAAAAATAATGTAACACTTGAAATGATATATCTAACTAATTTGTAATTGTGTAAATTTATAGGAATAATGTTGTGTTTGTTTATAACTAAACATTATAATTGTTAATGTGAATAATTAATAATAATAAATAATATAACTTATTTATTGTTATTAATAAAACATGTGTAACCATTTATAATAAAAATTATACCCTGAAATAATGTATATTTATTTCTCTGAATATATATATTTCTGAAAAGAAAAAATAAATGTTTAAGTTTATTAATAAATAATAATAATAATATACTTTATTTTTTATTAATTATTTAAAAATGTTAATAATAATTTCTAAGTATTATAAAAGTATATACTTGCATAATTAATATTTTTCCAATACCAGAAATTATTAATAAACATATTATTCCCCTTTACAGTGACAAACTGAACAACATTATATATTTTTATGTGTGATATACAAACATTGTCTGAAATATGTAGGCAAAAATGTCATAAATTGTTTTTCCATATCTTCAGCAAATATAATAATTGTCATGTTACTTTATAAAAATATAAGTGTAAAAAAAAATATTTAATAATATTAATATATAATATTAACATTATTAAATATAACATGAATAAGCAGAATAAACACTAATTCTTTATTTATTTTTATATAGAAACTTGTTACTCAATGTTAATGTTGATAAAAATATTTATGTTCATAAAAAATGTTGTTAAAGAAATGTATGTGAAAAATTATAACATGTACATAAATATTAATGTGTTAATCTGCAAATACTACATTTCCAAAAACAGTTATTTTCTTTTTGATTGTGATTGTATTATAGTTCACATAAAAAAATATTAAAATGGTAATAAAGTTTTGTGAAAACACCCATTGTGCATTTTTTTGTAATATAATAACATGATCATTTACAATTATATGGAAATGTGCTGTACACTGATCAATTAATATTTACTATTGATACTGTAGTCAAGCTAATATAATGTATAGTGTTAGACATTAACCAATAATGAATTACAAATCCTACTCCAGTCAAGCTAATATCAGGGAAGGTGCTGGATAGTGACCAATGATTACTTTCAATTCAACTCCAGTGTAGCTAATATCAGGTAATCTGCTGGACACTGACCATGTATAAATGTGAATTGCTACTTTAGTATAATGTTACAGTTAATTGTAAATTTATTTAAAAGGTACAATAGTTAAATAATGTTATTTACATATATTTGTATAATATTTGTAGCTGAGTAGTCCAAAAATATATAAATAGAACAAAAATGTGTAACTTTTTCCTACTAATTATTAGTATAATATTTTTGTAGCACACTTTATATACACCAAAGTAACCCTTAACCCAAAAAATACCCCTTTACCCAAAAACTGAAAACTGACCCTGAACCCAAAAATAAATCCTTAACCCAAGAACTGAAAACTGTCCCTGAACCCTTTAAAAAGACCCCTTTATCCAAAAACCCAAAACTGACCCAGAACCCTAAAAATACCCCTTTACTCAAATACTGAAAACTGACCCTGAACCCAAAAATATATTCCTTTACCCTAGAACTGAAAACTGACCCAGAACCCTAAAAAAAAACCTTTATCCAAAAACTGAAAACTGACCCTGAACCCTTTAAAAAACCCAATTTCCAAAAACTGAAAACTGACCCTGAACCGAAAAAATATCCCTTTACCGAAGAACTGAAAAACTGACCCTGAACCCTAAAAAAAACCCTTTACACAAAAACTGAAAACTGACCCTGAACCCAAAAAAAAGCCCTTTATCCAAAAACTGAAAACTGACCCTGAACTCAAAAAAATACCCTTTCTCCAAAAACGGAAAACTGACCCTGAACCCCTAAAATATTCCTTTACCCTAGAACTGAAAACTGACCCTGAACCCTAAACAAACCCCTTTATCCAAAAACTGAAAACTGACCCTGAACCCTTAAAAAAACCCTTTTTCCAAAAACTGAAAACTGACCCTGAACCCAAAAAAAATCCCTTTACCGAAGAACTGAAAACTGACCCTGAACCCTAAAAAAAACCCTTTACGGAAAAACTGAAAACTGACCCTGAACCCTAAAAAAAGCCCTTTATCCAAAAACTGAAAACTGACCCTGAACTCAAAATAATACCCTTTATCCAAAAACTGAAAACTGACCCTGAACACCAAAAATATCCCTTTAACGAAGAACTCAAAACTGACCCTGAACACAAAAAAACTCCTTCACCCAAAAACAGAAAACTGACCCTGAACCCCAAAAATATTCCTTTACCCTAGAACTGAAAACTGACCCTGAACCCTAAACAAACCCCTTTATCCAAAAACTGAAAACTGACCCAGAACCCTTAAAAAAACCCTTTTTCCAAAAACTGAAAACTGACCCTGAACCCAAAAAAAATCCCTTTACCGAAGAACTGAAAACTGACCCTGAACCCTAAAAAAAACGCTTTACGGAAAAACTGAAAACTGACCCTGAACCCTAAAAAAAGCCCTTTATCCAAAAACTGAAAACTGACCCTGAACTCAAAATAATACCCTTTATCCAAAAACTGAAAACTAACCCTGAACCCCAAAAATATCCCTTTACCAAAGAACTCAAAACTGACCCTGAACACAAAAAAAAACCCTTCACCCAAAAACTGAAAACTGACCCTGAACCCAAAAAATACCCTTAACCCAAGAACTGAAAACTGACCCAGAAGCCTAAACATATCCCTTTACGCAAGAACAGAAAACTGACCCTGAACCCTAAAAATACCCCTTTACCCAAGAACAGAAAACTAACCCTGAAGCCTTTACAAAAACCTGTATCTAAAGACTAAAAACTAACCCACAACACAGAAAATAATCCTTCCCCCAATAAACCACAACTGACACTAAAGCCAAATCATATCCCTTTATCCAACACATGAAAACTGTCCCACAATAAAAAAAAACAATTACCCCAGAACTGATCAATTACCCTCAATAAATAATAACTCCTTTACCCACAAAGCCTAAACTGACCCTGAACCCTACAAATACTCCTTTACCAAAAATAAAAGTATTAATATTGTATAACTAATTATTTAATAATAAAAAATGTTTTTTATATTAAATAAAAATAGCTGTAATAAAAAAATTGTTATGATTAATAATTATATTCCCTAATAATTAATTAACAATAACTTCGAAATAATAGGCCAAAAAAATCTCATTAATATATTTACAAATTTTATAATAATTAATTACGTATTAATTACTAATTAATAATTAAATTAATTATTATTAATTAATTAAATAATGTATATTATTATTTACTAATTTATGTAAATCAAAAATGACAAACATATATTAATTACATAATTATTTGTAATTACTCACCACACTTATCCCCTATTAAACCAACATCCCGCTCCTAAACATAAATTACAATTTAATTAACAAACTAATAATAACTATTTACTTAATTAATTAACTAATAGACATTAATAAATTAACAATTAATTACTAATTAAAAAATATTACACATTGTAATAATTTATTAACTAATTAATAAGTTAATTAATTAAATAATTAATGTTAATTGTTCACCAATTAATTAATAATATAATAAATGTACAAACATATATGAATTAATTAATTATTTTCAATTACTCCCCACCCTTATCCCCTATTAACCCAACTTCCCGCTCCTAAACATAAACTACAATTGCATTTATTAATTAATAATAACTAATTACTTAATTAATTAACTAATTAATATTAATTAATTACTAAGTATTTCCTATTAATTTTTTTATTAAACATTATTCAAATAATAATTGATAACTAATTAGCAATTAATTAATTATATAAATAATTTACACACATATATTAATTTATTAATTATTTTAAATTACTCCCCACCCTTATCCCCTATTAACCCAACATCCCGCTCCTAAACATAAACTACAATTTATATTACTATTAATTAAAATTAGTTATTTAAACTTTTTTTCTACATATTTTCGATATTTTTAACTTCCACTATATATCGATATTTTGTCAAGTCGATTTATTTGAGTCGATATTTTTGTACTCGATATTTTTTATCATTATTTTTGTCGATATTTTTAATGACGATATTTTTTTTGTCAATATTTTTATATTGTCGATATTTTTTCCTCGATATTTTCTCCATTCGATATTCTGTAGTCGATATTATGTCTGTGCACCGCTAAAAACATCACGCATACTATAGTGCCCCAACTGACAGCCCTGATCAATATCTCACTGGAACAGGGAGAGGTTCCATCTAACTGGAAGGAAGCTGTCGTCAAAGCGCTGCTCAAAAAACCGTCGCTTGACCCCACAGACCTCTCCAACTATAGACCTATCTCACTTCTACCTTGGATAGGTAAAGTCGCCGAAAAACTGGTAAATAAAAAGCTGTCACACTACCTCGAGTCAAACCATCTTCTCAACGACTCACAGACAGGCTTTAGACCAGGGCAGGGCACGGACACTGCCCTCCTTGTGGCAGTAGAAAGAACCAGGGAAATCATCGATACAGGAGGATCAGTGGCAGTGGTCCTCCTAGACCTTAGTGCGGCCTTTGACACGGTCAGTCACCAGGTCCTAATCCACCGTCTCGGGACTGTTGGGGTTAAAGGCAGAGCTCGGAAGTGGCTTGCGTCCTTTCTCTCCCGACGCTCCTACCAAGTTTGGGAAGGCGAAAGCCGCTCCCCCTCCATCCCCCTCCAGTGCGGCGTGCCTCAGGGCTCCTCCCTGAGCCCTACGTTGTTTAACGTTTGCATGGCCCCACTGGAGGAACTCGTCTCACCCTTTGGAGTCACTATCGTCAGCTACGCCGACGATACACAACTGGTGGTGACACTCTCCCACCCCAAGCTTGAGCCCTCCAATCTCCACGACTGCCTTACCAACGTATATCAGTGGATGAGTGACTCTGCTTTGAAGCTAAATGGCTCCAAAACAGAGATCCTGCTCCTTGGACAAAAAACCACGAACCTCCCCTCTTACATCTGGCCCGCCTGCATGGGCGAACCCCCCACTCCCAAGAAGGAGGTCAAAAGTCTTGGAGTGTGGCTGGAGACCGACCTCACCTTCAGGACCCAGGCTAGAAAGACGGCCGGCACCTGCTACGGTTTACTTAAATCTTGCAGGAAGGTAATCCCACTCCTACCTTTTCAGTCGCGTCTCATGCTGATCCAGGGCTTAATTCTATCTAGGCTGGACTACAGCAATGCTATCTACCTGGGCGCCCCAGAATCCACCCTTCAAACTCTTCAGAAGGCTCAAAATGCCGCCGCCCGACTCCTCACAAACACCCCGGCCAGATCATCTGCCAAGCCCGCTCTCAGGAAGCTGCACTGGCTCCCGATTAGGGAAAGGGTCATTTTCAAGGCCCTCTGCCTTGCTCACAAGACTCTTCATAACACCGGCCCTCCTATACTAAACAACTGGATCACCCCCTATAGACCCACTAGAGCGCTTCGCTCGGAGCACGGAAACCTTATTACGATCCCTAAGGTGAAAAAGGCCCGCATAGGTGGCCGCCGCTTCTCAGTAAACACTGGAAACAAGTGGAATGCACTCCCTCTGAGCCTCAGAACAGAACCTAACCTTCTCCGGTTCAGAAAAGCCCTCAAAACTCTTCTCTTCCCCTAAAACTGTCACTTTCCCGGACTACACCCCCTCGTGAGTAAAATGGTTTTAGCGCTGGGATACCCATTGGGTGACTACGCGCTCTACAAATCCCTAAATAAATAAAATAAATAAATAAATTGGCCTGACCATCACAATGACTGGACATGGCGCAAGTTAACTTAGTTACGTGAAACGTGCGCGGTATGCACACGCCAGCGCGCAGATACTAAACGCTTACTTGCAGTGCAGATTTGCTGGCATCGCGCTACTCCAAGAAACATACATGTCCCAAACAGAGCTCGAGCGCTTGGGCTGGAGATGAAGAGGCCAAGTCTCTGGAACGACCTACTCAGCCCAAGCACAAGGTGTCCTTATCTGAGTAAGAGCTGGTATCCCATTCATAAGCGGAGAGGTGCTGATAGATCCCGAAGGCAGATATGCATTGGTGAGAGGGGGCCTCAATTGCCAAATAATACTAGTTGGCTCTATTTATGCCACAAACGTAAATCAATCCTCCTTTATAGATAACCTAACCGGAGTACTAGCTAAATGGAATGGAACTCTATGGCTCAATGGGGAAGACTTCAATTCAGTGCTCAGTGTAGACCTAGACAGGTCATTCCCACCGCTGACTAAAACCACGGTAGCATCTAATGCACAGGCCCTCGCGGAATGGCTTTCTCACTGAGTACTACTAGACATAGGGCGCACCCTCTATCCTGACACATGCGTCTACTCATACTACTCTACAGTGCATGGACTCCATGTGCGACTGGACCATATAGTGGATTCCCTCGCTCTACTTCCCCTAGTTCGGCAGACAGAGTACCTCGGCTGGACAGATTCCGATCATAACCCCTAACTGCTGAAACTCACTTGGGAGGCTGACCGACCCCGGTCACCACACGGCAACTTCAAACCGTAGCACTGGAAGACTCTGCATTACGCTCAACCCTCAGAACAGCGATCCTCGAATATTTCGAGATTAATGAAGGCACAGTAGAAGACACATTGGAATGGGAAGCACTTAAGGTAGCAATGAGGGGACACTGCTTGGTAGCCACCTGGAACATACGCAGGCAACTGCCTGACTCCCTTAGCACAATAGAAACGCAATTCTTTCTACACAAAACAGATGGGAAGGGTGAGGGCAGGGGTGCGGGTCGTCTAGAGACACTGTGTGCAGAACAAGCTGTACTGATAGAGTGCCTCCGCTGTCACAACTACATCTCACTTATGGCCCGAACACATGCAACAGCTGATCAACCAGGCCAGATGCTGGCATGGGTAATTCGACAGAAGCAAGTCCGCAAACCGATAGGCGCACTGCGCACAAACACAGGTCTCTTATTATATACACAAAGCGACATCTATGTGGCCATGACGCAAAATTACACTTGGCTGTATCAATCCCAGGGACACTGTGATGTACAATGCCTCACAACGTTTCTAGACTGCATACGGCTACCTGGGGCCACGCCGGCACACAGCTAGATACTAGAGGAGTTCAAAGAGGGAATATCGTCCTTGGCCATGGGAAAGACACCTGGGCCAGACGGGCTGCCGGCAAAATACTACAAGGCGTACCAGGTGTTGCTAGTGCAAAGATACACACACTCTATGAAGCCGCAGTGGAGGTGAGGCAGCTCCCTCCTTCCCTTTGTGAGGCACACCTGGTGTCCTTACTTAAGCCCGATAGGGACCCAGCGGACATGGGCTCCTATAGACCCCTCTCCTTACTCAACACCGACTATAAGATCTTAGCAAAAGTTCTGGCAGGTAGACTCGCACAGGTGGTCCCTACCCTGGTCCACGCATACCAAAATGGCTTTGTACTATCCTGCAGCCCTTCACTCAACCTATACCGTTTCTTTCGGGTCGCAACTGATTCCACGTGCACCTGGCCATGGGCAGGCTGTCTCATACTCCATCTCGAGAAGGCCTTTGACTCCCTGGAATGGGTCTATATGTTCGTGACACTCTAGAAATATAAATTAGGCCTCACCTTTGTAAATCTGACCCACCTCCTCTACACAGAACCAGTCGTAAGAGTTAAAATGGGTACGTATATATCGGATACAGTCCGAGTGCGGAGAGGAACGAGGCAGGGCTGTCTGCTGTCCACCCTCCTCTTTGTGCTGGCGATGGATCCTCTCATGGAGACAATAAGGGTGCAATTAAACAACGGCATCTATCTGGGTGATGGCATGCACAAGGTGTCACTCTATGCAAACTACTTCTTAGTCTACCTGAGTGACATCAGCGACAAGCCTAGACAGATGACCCAGATCCTTCGAGACTTTGCAGCCATATCAGGGATGAAGGTAAATGTCCACAAGTCCAACATATATTCTTTTGGATAGGGGAACTGTGATCCTAGTGCTTAACAGGGGATGGGTGCAGTGGAGCGCAGATACATTCCGATACCTGGGCATAAGAATATATTGCCAGCTGTCGAAGCTATTCACTGGTAACCTAGGCAGGGCTCTAACAACCTCCTGATCCCAGATGCAACTTTGGAGCACACTCCCGCTTGCTGTGACAGCCAGTGTAGCACTGGTGGAAATGGCGGCCCTGTCGCGATTCCCTTACTACTTTGCAAACCTGCCCATATATGTGCCCCCCTTCTTTGACACTCCGGAGAAGATGGCTAGAGATTTTGTATGGGTTCAGGCCGCCATAGAGTGGCAATGAAGAAACTATATCTGCCCTCGGACCAGGGAGGCCTATCGACCCCGTGCATCGAACACTATTACCTGGCAGCCCAACTGCAGTGGATAGCCAGATGGATGGCAGACCGACAACGAGAAAACACGGCATTCACACACCCGCCACGCACATTACCCCAGCTGCTCAGGCTCTTCCACCCTGGTGCAAAAACAAGACACCAGAGCCCCTGATGCTCAACGTGGCATACAGATGCTACTCTAGGAACCCGACACAGAACATCCTACACCTCTGCACTCCCTTTAGAAGGAACCTCTAGAGGTCAGTCATCACTTAAAGCTACAGAGTTACAGGATTGGCAAGAGGTGTGCAAACAATCCTTTAGAGACCTATACCGCGATGGGACACTAATTCCCTACGCGACAATGGTAGAAGAAGGGGGATCCTCCAGGTCAATTCCTTCTACACCACTCGCTAGTGACCACACTCATGGAAAAATGGGGTGATCTTACAACAGAGCCACAAACACACCTCACCATGCAATATATACATGCGATTGGACAGGGCAGACTTCTCACGCGGTGGTTCGTGGCCTCCCTTAGGCAACATGAAGCGATCAGGGGGCGCTAGCTGGCGCATGACCAATATGACAACAAAAGAGTTGGGCGGGACGTGAAAACGCGAGCCTCCGTAGCCGGCATAAGGAAAAGCGTACCCTGATGAAGGGCCCTTGATGCTCGAAATGCATTGGTTTTAATAAACGCTGTTTTGGATAAACCCCTGCATCTGTCATGTTTATGCAAGCAGTCCGGATGGGCACAGCATTCACATCAGAAATATAGAAAATGGCATAATTATCCGTGTATGGATTGAAATAAGGTTGAAGATGGATAAACATATGATTAATGGTTAAAAAAGAATGAAAATAGGTTAATAGGAGTAACACGAAGATATGCACAGCCAATGAGGCCACAAGCAGCTGTGCGGCCGGTTGGAGCAACACATTGCCCCTTTCATTGCATGACCAATATGGACACACGCCTGTGAGGTTCTGGCAGCTTGGCGGCATCATTTTTCAATTATCCTGCTTTTGACTCAACCAATCCTGACCATAAGGCCTGCCGCTTGTTCCTCAACACCCTGCCTGGCTCCGGTAGAAAAATCGCCACCCACCGATATCACTGAGCGGATCCTGTGCCGAGGTTCCTGGAGTGCAGCGTGAGCATTGGTGCGCGCCTGAAACCTGCGCGGTCACTGCCATTATGTGAGCCCCGGGGATCCCAAGTGGCGATAGGCCCTGGTCGACTTATGCTTCAGTCTGAACCTCCATGCCGGCCCAATCTACCTACTCCGCTGGTACTCACATATCCTGCCAAACACTGGCATGCGCATTCCTGCTCGCCTGAGTTAACAGGGATCTTCTAGCATGAGCCTTGCGCACACACGCTGAAGTGAACTCCGCAACAAGAGGCCCGACCTCGCTACTTCCAAAACGCAGCCCAAGGAAATCCTAACGTCAACGGGCCCCGGCGGGCATCTACAGTAAGTTACTTCACACTGCACGCCGGGCTTGGCACCTCTGGAGCAGATCGCTCGCTACATGCTCACCACTGCTTGCTGGCTCGTGCCCTACCAGATTGCGGGGAATGAACAAAGCCTTGCAAAAAGTGACACTGTCTCTCTGAAACAACCCCCACTGAGCATACTCCAACCCCCGCTACATCACGGTTCCTTCAAGTGAGCTTATAAATCCACCTCTGTGATATCCCAAGCAATGCTGCCTGCATCCGTGACTGAAGCTCGCTTTTCCTGTCACTCTGGGCTACCTGGGCTGCTCCGACACCATCGCAACTGTGGTGCTGAGACTGATTCCCCTACCCTGCACTCTCTGCATTCTGGTCGGCAAAGTGTGGTGCTGAACGCCCACAGAGTCGTTTCCTCTACTGCGGAGGGGCCAGGTGCGGCAGGTACACTGTGTGTAGGGCATTTCAACAGAACAGGGACACTTTCCTCTGGGCTCTCTGCATTGTTGATGCAGTAAGCTATTGGACCCCGTGTTAACCCCTACTCGTGCCTACGCCATTGGCACTCGATTGCACGTTTTCCAAGTGCAGTAGCGTCTGCATTGTATCCACAATGCATGGGTAATAAACTGTTGAATCGAGGCGTCTGATCACTGCTCCAGAGTCTGAGATACTGCTCTACTTTTTGCTTAACTGCTATAATTTTAGGCTGGCATCCGACACACTGCTATCTCCTGTGAACTCTACAGTGGTTGTGCATCAATTTAATGTACCCGCTGGACACAGTGAGGCCTGTAATCCCTTTGTCTGAGAAATAAGAACCGCTGCAGTTCTTACTTTGCTCCTTCACGTCGCTGTGCGGATCGACATCTTTCGGGCGAGGACCCACCTGCCACCCGTAGTAAGGATGCGGATACAGAAGCACCCTTTATTATTAATATTAGATGTTTTGTAAAGCGCCTGAATCACCCCAAATGGAGTATCTCTGCACTGCGGACTGGAGAAGAATGTGACCATAGTGATTAGAACAGGAATGTTTTCAGATTTTTTCTGAAGCTAAGGTAGTTGTGCAAGAGGCGGAGCGCTGTGGGCAGTTGATTCCACATTTTAGACGCCAGGTGAGAGAAAGCTTTTCCTCCCCATCTGGTATTCCTGATGCGTGGAAAGGCGAGAAGGCCTTTACCTTCCGAACGGAGCGTGCGTGATGAAGTGTATGTGATCAATTTGTTGGCCAAAAATGTTGGGCCTAACTGATGTAGACCTTTGAAAACAATGCAACATATTTTGAAGTGAATTCTTTTGCGGATGGGGAGCCAGTGAAGTTTGTGTAGGAGAGGGAGGGACGGGGTACGGCGAGGGGCGTTGGTAACTAGGCGGACTGCCGTGTTCTGTACCATTTGTATGGTCTGCAGAGCTGATTCTTTGGCAGAGATAAGGAGGGCGTTGCAGAAATCTAGGCGACTAAGTACCAGAGCGTGTATGAGGGTCTTCCGGGTAGAAGGGGGGAGAAAATGGAAGACTTTCCACAGTAAGCTGAGGGCATGGAAACAGGAACGTTTGGTGGCTGCTATGTGTTCGTCCATGTTCATCTTGGTATCGACCAGGACCCTTCACTTGTTGGTCATGTGAGATGCACCACTGCTGCTGATACGCGGACGCCATTCCACCTTCTGTTTGAGGGGCCAGCACTTGGGCACTTTCCACCTCTGTTGACCACTTTTTCCACAGCACTAACTACTCCTACGATAATGGGGAAGCCAGATGGCCGTCAACCCAAACTTGTTTTCAAAGCCAAAAAGCTGTTATTCGCTCCGACTCCGAAAAGTTGGGACAGTCCAGTGTTGAGCAATCACAGTTGCAACCGTCGGCACCTGAAGGTGAAGTCAAAACTCTGCTATTGGCCATGCAGTACAGACTCACTTACATCTCCAGTAAAATGGACTCCATGAGCAGTTGCATGGACTTTATAGTCCAGAAGGTGGTCAAGCACGATGAACAGATAAAGGAGGCTGAACGGTGTATATCTGACAATAAGGACACCACTTCTCAGATTCAGCAGCAAGTGACACAAATGGATAAGCTCCTCAGGGTCATCGCTACCAAGAATGAGGTCCTGGAGGCACGCAGAAGATGCAACAACATCTGCGTCATAGGGATCCCGGAGAGCACCAACACCGGGCACATGGAGGGTTTCATCGAGCGTCTCCTGCGGGGCACCTTCGGTGCAGAAGCCTTCTCTACTCATTTGGTTGTGGAGCGGGCACACCATTCCTTGGGACCCAGACCTCCCCTGGGCAGCACCCCACTTCCTGATTGTGGCCCACCTCCTCAATTATCAAGACCACGAGACCCCACTAAAGCTGGCCAGAGAAAAAAAAACACTACACTTAGAGGGCAATGAGTTCATTATCTATCCAGATTTTACAGCTGCGGTTGAGGAGGTGAGACGTAAATTTATTCCGGTAAAACAGAAGTTTTATGGAACGCGCAAATAAAATATGCCCTCATGTACCCGGCGCGGCTGCGGGTGACATACCAGGATAAACATTCTATCTTCACAAATCTGCAACAGGTCGAGGACTTCCTTAAAGCAGCCAGGAAACGTTCACCACATCGCAAACCCTGCAATCACATCTCCAGGTCTCCATCTCCCATAAACTGATTGACTTTGAAAGTGGACATTATCTCCATGGCGATAATTCACTGAACTTCTCTTTCCCCACATTGCCTATTTCTTCTGGAGGCCCTCAGCGACAAGTATTCCCAGCTTACATCTGTGGAGCAATGCTTTGCACTTCTCCTTGAGGCTTTGGGTCGATTACAGCTTGTCAGAGACAAATAAGTGTTCATCGCATTAAACTTTCAATGCATGTTCGAGTGGTGGGCCTAATGTTTCTTTGGCAGGTACTAACCTGGAATATGCCAAGCACCTCCCCTTCCCCCATTCACCCGTACCATTGGGAGGATGCATTGTAGCTCTGGGAGAAGGGAGGACCTCGTAGCCCACAAGCGACCCCCCCCTCCCCCCACACGGGCGGTCCCCTGTACTGTTTTTGAATTTCCTTGACTCTATTTGACTTGGACTGTAATGTTACGTTTTTTTTAGGGTCTTGGGTGGGCAGAGCATTACCAGCACAATTGGGGTGCTGTTGTGGGTGGGGGTGGGTTTTGGATTGTTTTTTCCGAATTTTACTTTTTCTATTCACCAGCAGGTAGACATGCAAGCGCTCATAGAAAATGGCACACATAGCTCCATGCTCAAGATGCATGTACATATCTTCATATTATTTGGCAATGACCTCACAGACTGAGGCGTTCAAGATAAATGTACTCACATGGAACGTCAGAGGTCTCGGTAACCCCCGTAAATATAAACAAATCCTCACATACCTTGGCAGGCCTCAAATTCATGTCGCCATGCTTCAGGAGACACACCTTGACCCGCGCCAACCTACCAGCTTTGGCAGCAAATGGGCTGCCGACCCCTTCTTTACCTCCTATTCCACATATTCCAGGGGTACATTGATTCTAGTCAAAAAGAATACTCCCTTCTTTCTGGGCGGAACACATCATGATTCATCGGGTAGGAGCTGCATTCTCTGGGGAAAGCTGGGCACACAGTCGGTCACACTGGTCAGCTGTCTCAGCCCAACCATTGATGACCCGGACTTCTCCTCACACTATGGGGCAAATACTTAAAGTGGGATCCACTCATATTATCTGGGGGGACTTTAATACTGCCCTGTGCCCTGCAGCTGACAGGTCTAACCCTCTCCCTCACCCCTATACCAAAACACTAGACACACTAACACACCTGCTCCCAGACCATGCGCTTACTGATGCATGGCGGTATGTGTACCCAGCCGGGAGATAAGGCACCTATTACACTGCTGCACACTCCTCCTGGTCACGCCTCGATTACTGAATTGTCTCCCGAGGTGGTGAACCTCTGATCCTTACCGTTGAACACTTAGCAAAAACTTACTCTCACCACGCCTAAGTCGGGATTGTGGTTTCACCCCAGAACTCAATTGCTACTCCAGGGTGTTGGCAACTCATGCCAGAGGCACTGCTAGATGCCGTTTATAAGGTGGAACTTGGGGCACAAATAGCTGATTTCTTTCATAGAAACACAGGTTCTGTTACACACATTGGGAAGCCTTTAAACTAATGATAAGGGGGACCTGCATATCTAAATGTTTCGGAGTCCTTAGAGACATCTGGCGTAACCTGCGCCATCTCAAAGGAAACTGAAACCATTACAGAACGATATAGGGCACGACACATCAGGGCCTCAGCAGGCTACACTTAGAGACAAACTTTCTGAATATGAAGAAACTGCTGAGCGGGAAGCTCGCTTTCGGGGGAAATACTTTACAGCACGCAAATATGGGGTGGGGGAAAGACCGGGTAGTGCACTTGCAAGGGAAATTAGATTACCCCAATTCTCCAACTACATTTTAAACATAGTTGACAGCGCCGGGGGGGCGCCATAGAGATAGCCTTGAAGTTTTACAACTCTTCACTGAGTTCTACACAGACCCATACAGTACCCACAGACTCGAACCCCCTGATTTCCCTAAGGACTTGAGCGATGTTACTCTGGGATGGCTGGGTGATGCTCAGAGGGAATTCCTAGCAGCGCAATTTGAGGATGATGAGATACATGCTGCAATGTTGAAGATGAAATTTGGGAAGGCCCTGTGCTCCGATGGTCTCCCCATAGATTTTTATAAAACGTACAATGACCACCTGCTCCCTGTACTCAAGCAAGTCTACATAGAGGCCTAGAAACTAGAGATTCTTCCAAGCTCAACGAGAGAGGCACTTATAACCTCCCTCCTGAAGCCTGGTAAACCCCCGGACCATTGCGGCTCTTATCATCCCTGTTAGACCTGGTATCATTGGCGTGAGTCCCCCTTCCATTTTGCGGGATTGCCTCCTCTGTTTTGATATGTTTTTTCTGGTTATATGCTTTGGGCACTGTGCCACTGCTATTCAATGCCATAGTGTAAGTGCTCCCTATGTTAAATTGATGTACTAATTGGTGATTCCATGATTGGGTTATTTGATTTACCGGTCAGCCCCTAGGACAGTGCACCATGTGTGACCAGGGCTTGTAAATCAAATGCTGCTGGTGGGTTTGCAGCACTGGTTGTGCCACCCACAGAAGCAGCTTGTAAAGTGTGTCTCAGGCCTGCCATAGCATGGCCTGTGTGCAGTCTAGTACTGCCATGTCGACTTGGCAAGTGCACCCACTTACCAGTCCCTAAACCTTCCCTTTGCTTCATATTAGACACCACTATGGTAGGCCCAAGGGCAGGGCACATTGTAAGTATAAGGTAGGACATGCTCTGGTGTGTGTAGCATGTCCTAATAGTGAACTACAGCCATTTTCGTTTTTCACTATTGAAGGCTACCTGTTCTCCATTGGCTAGAAAGGACAGTTGGATTATTACATTCTTATAATCCTAACTGACTCAGGGAAGATGGTAGAAATTCGAATGTAGTATGCCTGAAATCAGAATAATAAAATACATCTTTTAGTAAAGTTGGTTTTAATATTCTGTGTTTGAAAATACCACTTTTAGAAAGTAGGTATTTTCTTGCCTAACTGTCCAGGCCTTCCTCTGCTAGGTTGTGTATTCATTGTCTGGGTTTGTGAGTGACATGGCTGGGCCTTCCCTCTACAATGCTGGCTCCACCTCCTGGGGTGTGTCTGATATCTCTGCCCTGCACTGTGAAGGAGAGAAGGAATCTTGTCAACAAATTGCTCCAGAGCTGTGACTTCCCTCCCCTGGGCTGGCTCCACCTCCTGTGTGGCGGCTGATGTCTCTGCCCTGCAAAGTGAAAGGAAGGAGAGAGTCATGTAAACAAAGTGCTCAGGAACTGGTTTGGACTAGGAAGAGGCCTCTCTGCCTTCAGAGAACAAATGATTTTGGGGTATAAATATTGGGACCCTGATCCCAAAAAATTAGATCACTTCTGGAACAAGAAACCTTTTGCCAAGGAGAAGAACCAAGGAAGCTGCAGGAGTTTTACTGCCCCTCTGCCAGTGTGCTGTTTGCTAGGTTGGCCTGCAGTGGTTGCTTCATTGCCAAGGAAAGGAGAAGGAACTTTTTAAAGACTTTCATCATCTACAGAATATTCTCCAAGGGCTTGAACTGTGCTTGTCTCCTGCTGAAGTCTCAGGGACAAAAGACTTCATCTCCAGCTCCCCCAATGAATTTCCTTGCTGGGAATTCTATGTACAGACCTTTGCGTGTCGCTGGGAGCTGGAAGCGCGACGTATCGAGAGGAAGCGTGTCGCCGCCGCAGCTGAAATCGTCGCATCGCCAGAGAAGCGAGCCTTTGCCGCATCTCCCTGTAAGCGTGTGTTCATTGAAGCTGCCTGCTGTCGTATCACCGGAGAAGCGTGACGCCATCGAGAGAGTCGCCATTGCATCACCGTAGAAGCGCGTTGCAGGGCCTGTCGTGGCTCCAAAGTATAGAGTCATCGCAAGGCTGCCAGGGCGCCTACACATCATCATTGCAGCGTCATCGCATCATCGCATCAAGGGCGCCATCTTCTCGCATCGCAACCGGATCATCACATCGCATCATGGCGCCATCTTGTGCACCGCAACGGGCCAGCAGGCCGAGAATCTACGCATCAACCCTGCACCGGTAAGGATTACAACGCATCCCCTACTCTGCGCAAGCATTGAGGCACGACGCATCATTTACCCCGGATCACGGAACTGACGCATCTCCTCTTTTGCGAGCCTTTTGTTTACTTTGCTTTACGCATCCAGGTACTTTGTTGAGAACTTTGTCGCATTTATCATCAACTTGAACGAAGTAAATTTTATCATCTTTAAAGGAATCTTAAGTGTAGTATTGTGGATTTTCGTTGTTTGTGGTCTTGAGTTTAAGTTTATATAAAGAATACCTATTTTTATAAAACCTGTGTTGTGTCCTTCTGTAGTGTTTTCACTGTATTGCTGTGTATATTCACAAATGCTTAACACACTGCCTCTGAGATAAGCCTATCTGCTCGTGCCAAGCTACCAAGGGGGTGAGCAGGGGTTATTAAGGAGTGTAATCCCCTTATCCTGACTTAGAAGTAAGGGTCCCTATTTGGACAAATGTGAAAACCATTGCCAACTAGAGACCCCCAGATCTAACAGTCCCCTCTCTCTCATCAATATTAATGCAAAAAATGTTGCCAAGATTATGACTAATCACCTCAGCCTCTTGATGGAGAAACTAGTTCTTCCAGACTAGGCGGGCTTTATTCCGGGCAGGGCAACCTCCCGTAACCTACATACCCTCTTCTCTATTTTTACAGAATGTGGATTCACAGCTGGTGCTAGGGGCGGTCTTTTTAAATGCCACAAAGGCCTTTGATTCTGTGGAATGGGACTATCCGTTTATTATCCTTCAATGCATGGGATTACCCAAGGGCTTTCTATCGTGGATACGCCTTCTATATACTTCTGCAGAAGCAAAGGTTCTAATCAATGGGAATACATCCTCTCCCTTTCCTATTACCCTGGGCACCCAACAGGGTTGTCCACTCTCCCCGCTTCTTTTTGCGCTAGCAATAGAGCCCCTTGGAGGCAAAAATCAGGCACCATCATCACGATAAGGCCTTGCGCTCCTTCCTCCGCCCAATACTCATCTCCCTGTATACAGATGAAGTTACTTTATAGGTCAGGGATCCCCAGCAAAATCCCAATCCGCTGCTCCCGGAGTCTGTCCGTTTTGGAGGTCTCACCGGTATCCACATTAATGGGGCAAAATCTCAGATATTCCCACTCACCGCATCGGCGACGCCATTCATCACAGATTTCCCCATTGAATGGTGCGCTACCGAAGTAAAATACTTAGGGGTACACATTACCACTGATCGTGAAGAATTGATGAGGCTCAATTATGGTAGAACGTTAGAACATATCACTAGCTGCATAACAAAATGGAATGCCCTCCCTATTACCATGGTGGAACACATCTCTCTTATTAAATTGGTGGTCCTTTCCAACCTATTATATTTGTTTTAAATATCCCTTACAACCCGGGTAGGCATTTTTTCAGCACTTTGCTCAGAGTTGATCCGACTCACGTGGGGGGGCAAATATCCTGGTCTTTAATGAGAAACACTTACTCAACCCTGTTCTCAAGGTCGACTCGATGTCCCTAACTTCGAATTATACTATCTTTGCGCTCCGGCACATTATGCCCCCTATTGGTTCCACCCCCCCAGATATGGCGGGAGCCGTGGCGGACAGAAAGACCGTCCGCCACATTTCCGCCCAGTCAACAAGTTAACTGGGCGGAAAAGTGTTTAATATGGTGGCGGTGTCTGTTAGACACCGCCAGCCATATTAGGATGGGGCGGATACATGCCGCCACGGAAAGGCATGCGGGCCCCCAGGGACTCTGGGAGGTGGGGGTGTACAGTTCCATGCACAGCATGGCAGGCACCGCGCGGTGCCTACCATGTTGTGCATGGAAGTGCACAACATGCCTTCCTGGTATTGTGGCGGGCAGTGCTGAGTGCCCCGCCCACCAGAATGACAGGAATGCAGGATGCGCCCGCCACTGTGGCGGGCGCATATTAATGGCCCCCACGACACCCCCGCCCTTATGGCAGTTGGTCCCATTTCACAATAGGATGGCGGGCGGATAAAGTCCGCCCGCCATCCTAATGGGCCCCTTAGTCTCTACTCTCCACCATAGTTTGTACACCAGCATAACGTCCGCCACTTGCACTGCTCGGGATAGATGGGCTGCTGAGATCGGGCAGGATATTACTGATCAACAGTGGACATAGTGCTGTAATCAGACTGAACAGGCCTCATCTAGCAGTTGTTTGCGCATCACCCATTATAAGCTCCTGCATCGCACATGTTATACCCTGGTTAAACTACTCAAATATAAACTACGAGACACTGACAAGTGTGATAGATGCGGGGTGGAGGTGGCTGACTTCCTGCACCTCGCATGAGAATGCAGCGCTATCCAGTCCTATTGGCAGCAGATGCTCACAGCACTCGAGCTAATGACCTCCCTGAAACTTCAACTATATTCCCTATTGACGCTCCTAGGCTACACTGAGAAGCTACCAGTGACATAACGCAAATGTATCTCATTTGGTCTCCTTCTAGCTAGAAGGAGGATAGCATGCAGATGGGGCCGGGCCAGGGCACCCACATTTAAGGAATGGATCAGAGACATGCTCTTTGGGCAAGACCAAACTTACACATGTGCGGAACTTCTTCCCCCCACTTCTCGCCCTTGTGATATTTGGGCCCCCTCAAGATGTATCTCATTGAACACCCGATTAACACCATGAACATTTCATATACTCCTGTCAATGTGGAAGCATAATTGACCGTTGGTCACTATTATGTAGTGTGTACATGCCTTGCTGTACAGATGTGCTCCAATACACTTAGACCCATTCTTCATGCAATCAATCAATCACTGCATTTATAAAGCACGCTACATACCCGTGAGGGTCTCAAGGTGCTGGGGGGGGGCAGGGCTGCTACTGATTGAAGAGCCAAGTCTTGAGGAGTCCTCTGAAGGCCAGCAGGTCCTGGGTCTGTCGTAGGCTGGTAGGGAGAGCGTTCCAGGTCTTGGCGGCGAGGTAGGAGAAGGATCTGCCACCGGCCGTGGTTTTCCGGATACGAGAAACTGAGGCGAGGGCGAGGCTGGCAGAGCGGAGGCTGCGGGTGGGGGTGTGGAAGCTGAGTCGGTCGTTGAGGTATGTAGGTCTGGTGTTGTGTAGCGCCATGTGTGCGTGGATGGGGAGTTCGAAGGTGATCCTCTTGTTGACGGGGAGCCAGTGTAGGCCTCTCAGATGGGGTGTGATGTGGCTGCATCGGGGGAAGTAGAGGATCAGTCGTGCCGAGGCATTCTGAATTTGTTGTAGGAGGTTGGTTGTTTTTCCTGAGTAGAGTCTGCTGGTGACGAGGGCCTGGGTGATGGTTTTTCTCGTGTCGGGGGGGATCCATTTGAAAATCCTGCGGAGCATTCGGAGGGTGTTGAAGCATGAAGCGGAGACGGCGTTGACTTGCTTGGTCATGGAGAGGGCGGAATTCGAGGATGACACCCAGGTTGCGTGCGTGATCGGTGGGTTCCGGGGCAGTGCCTAGCGATGTGGGCCACCAGGAGTCGTCCCAGGCTGATGGGGTGGGTCCGAGGATGAGGACATCCATTTTGTCTGAGTTCAGCTTCAGTGTGCTGTCCTTCATCCGGTCAGTGACGGCCTTCATTCCTTTGTGGAGATTGGCTTTGGTGGTGTGGGGGTCTTCGGTGAGGGAGATGATCAGCTGGATGTCGTTGGCATAGGAGATGATGTTGAGGTTATGTTGTCGTGCGATGTGGGCGAGCGGTGCCATGTAGATATTGAACAGCGTTGGGCTGAGGTAGGATCCCTGAGGGACGCCGCAGATGATCTCGGTGGTTTTTGAGCGGAAGGGTGGGAGGCGGACGCTCTGGGTTCTACCGGAGAGGAAGGATGTGGTCCAGGCCAGGTCCTTCTCTTGGATTCCGGCATTATGGAGGTGTGCTGCTAAGGTGCGGTGGCAGACCGTGTCGAAGACTGCTGATAGGTCTAGGAGGATGAGGGCGGCTGTTTCTCCCTTGTCCATCAGGATCCTGATGTCGTCGGTGGCGGCGATGAGGGCGGTCTCGGTGCTGTGGTTGCTGCGAAAACCGGATTGAGAAGGGTCCAGGATGTTGTTGTCTTCGAGGTAGCGGGTTAGCTGCTTGTTGACAATCTTCCCTGTCACTTTTGCCGGGAACGAAAGCAGGGAGATGGGCCGGAAGTTCTTGACGTCCTTAGGGCCCGCCTTGGGTTTCTTCAGTAGGGAGTTGATCTCGACGTTCTTCCAGCTTTCCGGGAAGGTTGCTGTCTCGAAGGAGATGTTGATTGCTTTCCGGAGGTGGGGTGCGATGGTTGTGCTGGCTTTGTTGAAAACGAGGTGAGGGCAGGGGTCGGATGGGGATCCGGAGTGGATGGAGTTCATGGTTTTGATGGTGTCTTCAGCGCTGACGGTGGGCCAGGCGGTCAGGCGGCTGGTGCGGGTGGAGGTCGCGGGGATGGTGGTCTCGGTGGTGGGTGCGGGGGTGTCAGAGTTGAAGCTGTTGTGGATGTCTGTGATCTTGCGGTGAAAGAAGGTGGCCAGGGAGTCGCACAGGTCCTGTGATGGTGGAATGTCGTTGGTGTTGAAGCTGGGGTTTGAGAGGTCTTTCACGATGCTGAAGAGCTCTATGGTGTTGTGTGCGTTGTTGTCTAGGCGGTCTTTGAAGGCGGTCCTCTTGGTGGTCCTGATGAGTTGGTGGTGTCTACGGGTGGCGTTCTTGTGGGCTGTGTGGCTGTCTGGTGTTAGGTCGTGGACCCATTTCTTCCCCAGCTTCCGGCAGGTGCGCTTGGATGTCCAGAGGTCTTCGGTGAACCAGGCGGCTTTCTTGTTGGTGTGGTTAGTTGTGGAGATCTTGAGAGGGGCGAGAGCGTTGGCGCAGTCGGTGATCCACTGTTTGAGGTTGGTCGCGGCGGTGTCGGGGTCGATGGGGTCGGCGGGTGGTCTCAGGGGGAGGGTGGTTGTCAGTTGGTCCTCGGTGACCTTGCCCCAGCAGCGGCGTGGCAAATATTGGGCGTGGTGGTGTGTGGTGGGTTGCTTGAAGGTGAAGTGGACGCATCTGTGGTCGGTCCAGTGGGGTTCGGTGGTGTGGTTGAAGGAGACGTGGGGGCTTGCGGAGAAGATGGGGTCCAGCGTGTGTCCGGTGGCATGGGTGGGGGTCGTCACGAGCTGTTTGAGTCCGAGGTTGGCTAGATTGTCGGTCAGGGCGGAGGAGTTGGCGTCGTTGTTGTTCTCAAGGTGGAAGTTAAGGTCCCCGAGGAGGATGTAGTCCGTGGAGGCGAGGGCATGGGTGCTGATGAGGTCAGCGATGGTGTCGTTGAACTGTGGCCGTGGTCCGGGTGGTCTGTAGACGAGTGTTCCTCTGAGGGTCGTGTTGGGGTCGGTGTGGATCTGGAAGTGCATGTGTTCGGCAGTGATGAGGGTGTCGTCGGCGTTGGTCGAGACTCTGAGGGTGTCTTTGTGGACAATGGCGATTCCCCCTCCAACTCCGTTGACGCGGTCTCTGCGGGAAATCTTGTAGCCTTGTGGGATGGCCATGGCGATGTCTGGCGCTGAGGTGGCGTTCAGCCAGGTCTCCGCCAGGAAGGCGACGTCGAGGCAGTAGAATCTAGGAGGTCCCAAAGTTCGATGGTGTGCTTGCGAGCAGAGCGGGTTATGAGGAGGTGTTGAGGAGGATGCATCTGAGGTGGTTGGTATCTCTGGATGGAGGTTTGGCGGGCTGGATGCTGGTGAAGCTGCAGTTCCGGCAGGTGAAGGGCCCTTGGGTGTGCTTCGGGATGGCCTGGTAGCAGGGGTGGTCTCGTCCGGTGTTAAGTGCGTGGAGGGTGCTTGAGTCGTAGTGCAGTCTGTCGTTGCGGCGTGCGCTGGGTCCAGGGGTTCTGGTTCTGGGCGCGGACAGGCACAGACGGGTTTGCCTTTGGTGCGCCTCCGGCGCGCCAGCGGCGCAACCGTCATTAAGAAGGGAGGAGGGCGGGAGGAGCAGCTGGGAGGCAGGAGGGAGTGGCGATTGGGGACGCGAGGGGGGCGGGCCGCAGGGAGGCAGCGGCGGGGAAGCGGCTCGGAGAGAGCCGGCAAAGGGGAGCGCACAAGGGGCAAGAACAGGCAGAAAACTAGAAAAGGCACATAGGAAACGAATGAAGAACGGCACAATAAATCAAGGCACAATAAAACAGGGCACAGTAAAACAGTTACAATAAGGCACAATGCACAAGTCTAGCGATGCTTACCAGAAGCCTACTAGACACCAGGGATGAGGCGGGTGGAGGAGGGCCTCGAACACGCGAACAGCAGCGTGGGTGGGGGTCAGGGACACGGGCACAGCTAGGTGGTGCTGCGGTTGTGGGGGAGCGAGCTCCTGACCAAAGACAGGTCAGAGGTCACTCAATGTGTCATGCAATGTGTGTTGGGTTGTCACATGCTTTCAATGCTAAGAGATGTCAACTTTGTATTTAAATATTGCTGCTAAACATGTATCTACCTATGTACTGTTATTACCATGCTTGTTATTTGTTCTTTTATTTTTTTATTTGAGAAAAACTGAATAAACAATTTAAGAAAAAAAAACATGAAGCGATCAGTCTGGAACCCCTCCAGCACAAATGGGAACACGATCTAGGCCGTCCACTTTTGGGCACAGAGTGGGCACAGGTGCTTGCCAGTCCAGTGAACATTCCCAGAAACATGAGATTCAGGCAAATACAATACTACATCACTCAGCGAGAGGTATTTCACACCTTCCAAAATCAACAGATATTGCAACCGCGTTGACTCTTTTTTCCCCAGATGCGCCACCATAGATGAAGACCTCATAGTGGAGAAGTGTGGCTCAGGGGTTAGAGGCAGCAGACCCGGAAGCTGAGATCGGTCCTGGACCAGGGTTCAATTCCCCGCCTCGGCGGGTTCTTGGGCTAAAAATTCCACGGACTCGATAATTCTCGCCCCGGTGCCTCCTCGACTCACGGGTTCACACTCTGCGACTCTGGGCAATAGCTTGCTTAATCTCCACAACGGCCCCTCGCGGCGGGATGCCTGACTTTCACCTTGTGGATACCCTGCTATCTCACAAGGGAATACCAGGAAGGGTTCCCTAAGCAAGCGCCGGGAAACCCACTGCGGGTAGCTGTGCGCTATATAAGCTCAACTACATTTACATTTACATACACATGCTCTGGAGCTGCACCAGCCTCAGCGCCTACTGGAGGGAAGTGGCGGATACACTCCACACTTGCACTGAATGCTATTTACCCTTTGACTGGCAGACATACACCTGTTACACGAATTCCACATAACCCGAAACCAAGGTAACCTCCAGATTCCTAGAACTAGGCATAGTGGCAGCCAAGAGATTAATTACCAATAGATGTAAGGCGCGCTACTCCCCATGTATACAGGAGTGGCGACACACCACGCTTGCATGGGCCAAAGCGGAAAGCATAGCAATCCGGCGCAAAGAAACCATGGGCCTGAGAAAAGTTCCAGTCTCTGCAAACTGGGACGCTATGCTGGCAGCGCTGCAGCAAAGTGCAGGCGTAACAAATCCGACCTCACAAGCGACCACTTCAGTAGAATGACACCGCTCGCACGACTCGTAATCCCCGTCCAACCTGCGACACTCCACCAGAGGTCATGTGACACATATGCACACTCAAACATGAGATTCCACAAAGGGCTATACAACAGGGCAGCAGGTGTGGGTAGAGTAGGCGAAACCCGCAAAGGGAGGTGGATAGAATTCTCCAATTTAACTCATAGTTTTATGTTCTAGTTTCCAAGTCATCAGTTGTGCTACTCAGCCATTGTCGCTCAAGCACGGCTAGTTGCTGCATGTTACTCACCATGCAAAAACAGCACACAGTAGTTCAGTGATTCCTCACACACATTCAAACAGACATGGTGAGCCACATCATGTGAAGTCCCTGAGTGTTACCTCTCAGTAGCACCTTCTGTACAAGCAACTGTGACACTGTAATCTCTATAACATATGTGATGTAACAAAAATTATGCTGTCGCAAACCAATGTACGATGTGCCAACTGTTGTTGTTAAAGATGGAAAAATCAATAAAATATATATTTTTAAAATAGTAGCCTCATTCTATATGGCACTCACTACCTGTGGGTAGCCAAAATTAACAAAATATTTCTTTAAATGTATTTCGTGCTCATGTCCCCTAGGGTAAAAAAGTAAACACAAAAGGACTTTCGAATTATTTTCTCGGCGCCTGCGTTAAAAAAAATTGTGCTCATATAGTCACATTGCACGCATTCTGCAGCACATCAATTACACTGTTTCAGTGCTCCTGCCAGATTGTTTCCTGAAATTACATCTTGTTTATGCGAAGCAGCATAATGGCAAAACCTCTTGCTTTACGAGTGATTTCCACTGTGTGAGTTTTCAAAGATTATGCCACATTATGCTGAAAATTTAAATGTGATAACTTCAGCCAATACTGGGTTTTATAGGCAATATGAAATTGCATTATGTGTTTACTCTGTGTCACTGAAGTGCGGCCTGCAAGCTCACTCACCTTTTAAAAGTTCTGGTCTGTGTGTTTAACTCACCCTTGGCCTACTTCTGGTAGATGTGCAGGAGTAGTGACTCTGCATTGTTTGTATGTGTGCCTGAGAAGGGTGGTACAAGAATGGGGCAGTACTGTGCAGTACATTTGTGGTTAGTACATGTACTGGTTGTATGTATGTCTGAGAGGAATACATCACATGAGAGATGTAGTGCTGTGCAGTTTGTGTGCAGGGACCGCATGTGCTGGGCATTTGTGTGCCTCCATGAATTACAATATATGAAGGGTGAAAAGTTGGGCAACATGCACATAGCAAGTGTGTGTGCTGGCAGTGCGTATTTTTTAAAATAAACACACCCCGGTTGAATATAAGAAAGCTTCCGTACGGAACAGTGTGTGCAGACTGAGTATGTGTGCTGTATGCATGTGTACATGTGAGTGTACCATGCATAGAGGTATTAGTGCTGAACGGAAATTGTGCTATGAATATACACTGAGAAGTCCATTGTATGGAGCTCCCTGGGTTAAATTTTAGGAAGCCCATGACTACCTGATAAAGAAAGGAGGAGGAGAGAAATCCCCAAAACAGGATTGTGTATTGCTGCATTCCTATGAGCTGGGTGGGGACACATCGGAAGGAAAAAGGAAGAGACTTCCTTTACATCTCCAAAGAATGCTCTTTGATTCATTGATAGATCACAGGAAAGGGGCCTGGGCACATCTCAGGAAGAGAGAAGGGTCTGGTAAAAGAACTATAAAGAGAAGGCCAGGTAGCCTGGAATTAACCTTTTGATGCACATGTCAACGTGGCTGACATCCAGGTGTGAACTCTTGTCACTCCACAGAATTGAGTTGTGGACAACACATTTCAGAGTAGTGTCTGCTGTGAAAGACCGTTTTCATGAAAGAAGATGAAAAGGAGAAATTCCCACTTCAAAAAAAGCAGAACCCAAAGATAAACTTCAAAGACTCAAAATGATATTTGGTGTTTTGAAAAGGATTATAAGAACAGAGATGAGTCCAGAAAATGTGTCATCTGCCAAGCAGCCAGACAGTCTGTGCAAGATGAGGAAGCACTGCCAGCCTTATGCTTGTGACTGGGACTGACTGCCAAGGCTGGCTAGTCGCCCTGCTGATTGAGGGGACATCACTCAGGGAAACCAAAATCACCTGCTCTAGAACCTGGAGTGCCAGTGCCTGCCTGCTTTCCAGGACCAGTGTGCACTGTGAGGAAGAGGAGAGCATTGTGAGAGCAAGGCCTAGTGGGGAGCCATACCATGAGAACTCACTTTGCGAAGTGTGAGGATTAGATTGTGCACTGACCAGGTGGGAGATTGTGTGCAATACTGTTTTCAGCAACCCCTGTCTGCCAGGAAAGGGCTTGGGTTGACTGTTCCAAGTATCAAGCACTGTATGGAGGGCACCAAGCCCACACGGCCTCATTGCAGTGATCCCACATGCCAGAGGAGGCCACCTTTGAAGAATATGTATGACCAGTGTTCCAGGACTCGTGAATGCCTGAGGAATGACCCCATATGTCACTAGGGTCTGTTGTGGCATGAGCGATTGCACCTGACTAGTCTAGGTTGCGTCCAGAAGGCCTTGCGGCAACCCCAAAATGGGAGCGGGGCTGCCGGAACTAAATCAGCAAAGAGTGCCTCTATTCAGTGGGTCTAGCTGTACTGAAGAATCTTCCTTGAGTGACTTCCGTGAACCAGAAGCACACAGATTGGGACGCGGCACCCTCGCAGACTACAGTTAGGAGCTGAACCACTGAATTTCCCCCACCGGGGAAAACTTGACTTACTGCTTCTCAAATGAGCTGGAAACTGTTCTGATTGCTTGGGCGAGAGGGAGAACCATTCCGTAGAGAGAGTCTGCACCTTCCCGATGTTACCAAGTGTACAACAATCCTTCTGACTTCTCTGCGCAGGGTTGGATCACGCGAGCGCCCGTGCTGAGGGCACCCACTGTAACGCCAGGTGCTGCTGTGCTGGAGGAGTGGTAAGGCTTTGACTAGGACCTTTGGGGTACTGGGGGACTCGGTGCTGAAGGTGCTGCTTTACCATGCACAATTTTGACTGAAATTCGAAGTGAACCCTTTTTTGCGGTCTAATAGTTTGCATTCCCCGAATACGGCAACCAGTTGATGGCGAATATCACCAAACACACAAAGGAGGGTAGGACATGAATTTGCCTGACAACTATTAGAGCCCTGACCTCAAGGGAGATTGTGTTGTTGCTTCTGAATGTTGTATTGCTTTGCGTGTGTAGAGTTAGAAATAAAATACAACTTTTTTTATAAAAGCAATTATTTGACCGCACGTTGATAGTAAAGGGATGCCTATTTTTGCATGATGACCTCCACAGTTTTGGACTGGCGATGCTGTTTTTTCAATTCTAAGAGTGCACTGAGGCCTGCTAACCAGACCTCAATGCCACTGTTCTATTCCATTGCAAATGCATGTGGAATTGGCTGCCCCCAATTGGTATAAGCAGACTTACTTAAAAGTCCCTAGTATATGGTACTATGGCTAAACAGGGCATGTAAGACAGAGCGAGCCCCCACCAGCGCTGTAGCTCTGGTTGTTCTATTCTGTGTGGCACAGAGTACAAAATAGCTTCCAGCCTGTCACTGCAGCCTGGAAGAGCAGTTTTAAAAGTACTAGTTTGACTTTGTGATTTTATCCAATTTCACGGTCCCCACTTCCTTTAACAATATATATAGGTCTCCCCTAAGGAAAGCCTATGGAGCTAAGGCAGGGAGCTGTATATTATTAAGTAGGACATGTTCTTTAAACATGTCTTAAGAGCAAAACTCCCAAATTGTAATTTTTGATTTGGAAAAGTTAGTAGTCCCATTGGCTAACAAAGAGTTACTGGCTGACCTCTCAATCTGGCTAACTTCTGAATTAGACTACTGAACGGGATAATTATAGGTATCAAATTAATCTTGGCATTAAACCCAACTTGATGTCCAAGTCGAATTTAACGGCACTTTTAAAGAAAGGCAACTTTTAGAAGGTTTTCACTCTGTAGCCCAGTTTGTCTAGTAGTCTTGCATGATTGCTGGCCACCATACAGGCTTCTGCCCTCTTGGGTAGTAGAGTAAACGACTTCCAGGGTCAGGAACAATAGTTGCCTGCAGCAGAGGGAGGTGTAACCTCCGCTTACAGGAAACCACTTAGGGTGTTGGCCCAAAAGGTGAGCTTCAAAGGTGATGCCGTCTTTGTTGGGTAAATGACAATCACACTCCCGAAGGGCTGCCCCTTTGTTCAGGTGGACATGTTGGCATCAGGAACAAAGAGGGGAGACCAATGCCCATTGTGGTTTTTCCATTGGTGTGTAGCCCACAGGTAGGCACACCACTAGGGTGGGATACCAAAGTACTCACATCCAAGGAAGGGTTCAGTGATCTTTGGAGTTGGCAGTTAAGTTGTCATACAGCTGGAGGGATCCTGGCAGCCTATTGGCTAGCGACCAAACGTCCCCACAGGGCACTTTCTGGGCATAGATATGGCACCTATGGGACTCTGAACCTAAGATCATGACAGAAATGGAGAAAGGAATGCCCTGCTGAACCCTGTACTTGGGAAGAGAGGCTGCATTGTCTGCTGAACAACACCTGTCTCACCTCCAGTTTGCAAAAGGAGGGTTGTCCCTGTGGCGCCTGGCTCATGAGCCCCAGACCAAAGATGTGATTGCAAGGGTCTATGCGCTGACCTCCTAGAACCAGCACCAGGGACACAAAAGGGGAAGAAGCCCATTCCGGCAAGTTAGTTGCTACATTCTTTGAATCACCACTGACTGCCACTGGGCCACACAAGAGACCACTCCTCGATGGCCAAAAGTTGTACCGGAGTCTGCTGGACCTGGGAGTCTCATCTGAGTCCAGATGCCTGCCACAGATGGACACCTTACTTCACTAAAGGATGCCACTGGACCCACTGTGTACTGAAATGGGTAGCCCAGCCACAGCTGGCCTTCAATTGGTTCAAAGAGCACTTTGAGAGACACAACCCTTGTGGCTAGAGTCACCCCACATTACCTATCGACTGATGAATAGTTGCAATGTCACCTCTATCGACTGCATAGCACCCAGAGCATCTTTCAGCATCCTGCACCCACAGCATCAGGAGTACTCCATTGAAGTATATTGGCAGGGAGGGAATTCCGTCGCCATTGAGATGGAAACCCCTCTTTGCCAATATATAAATCGGGCCCTATATCTCTGGAACACTCTGGTGGATTTTGCTCATCTTGGTGTCTGAAAGTTCATAAAATTATAATCCATTTTCATAAATTGGTGTTGTATTTCTTTTTGCTGTTGACTTTCTTATTGTATTGTTTGGTTCATCTAACTGCTTTACACTAGTTCCTTTGCTTAAGCCTTGCTGCATGATGCTGCTTTGTTAAACCTTGCTGCTCAAAGCCACAGCTACCTAGGGTTGTGCTTAAAATTTTTCAAACAAGCTTTACTAGACCCAAGACAGTTGTGTGAGTGTAGTACACAGTAAGGATGCACAGCCATTCACTATAATACATCACAATCCTCACATTGATTCATTGTTCGTACTGTAAGCACTTTGAGTTATGAGTCAGGGTCACTGACCTGTATCTACACCCCTCCCCCTGAGGGAGACTTGACTGGTCGACCACAGCTACTACTGAGAGTTAAGTGCATAAGGGGTACTTGGTCCAGTTGAGTGGGATCCATGGTAGGCCAGGCCTCGGGATATCAAAAGTACGAAGCCTCAACCACCACGGTTGGGCCTAGTAAACCCTGTGTGACCAGTGGTCCTCTGAAAGTGGTCCTGACATTTTTCATGTAGACTTTAGATACAAAGGCAGAATGGCCAGTAACGTCTTGGGGCAGATGTACGACCATTTTTTTCAGTCCCAAATGGGAATTCGGCCCGTTTGCGACTGCAAGAAAGGTCAGCCCCATGTACAATCTATAGTTTGAGAGTCGCTAAACTATATGCAACTTACAAAATATGGTTTGCGGCTCACTATTAGGAAGGGGTGTGCAAAGGGCATCCCTTCCTAATAGCGAGTGCAAATGACGTGTACCATTGTTTTGCAACCACATTTGTGGTCGCAAAACACTCGCAGTTTACCAACCTTTTCAAAAGGGTGGTAAACCATTTGCAAATGGGAAGTGGTCCCCACTGGACCGCTTCCCCTTTGTGAATGGGTGCAAAAACGTTTTTTAAGAGCAGCCTTGGTCCTAGGGACCCCTGCCTGCCCTTAAAAAATTAAACTGAATCGCAAACAGTGTCTGAGACACTGTTGTACATTCACTTTTGTGAGTCGCAATTTGATGCAATTTGCGACTCTCAAAAATGAATGGTCGTACATCTAGCCCTTTGTGCCTTAAAGTCTAGGCGAGTGACTTGTGCATCATTTTATATAAATGTTTATTCCAGTGCTGGGTGCCAAGTCCAGGATAGGGTATTAAAGTAAAACAAATGCTTTCATTGTCATGATGGGGAAGATTGTTGGTTTGTCAGCATATTTTGCAGCCGGACCATATACTGGAAAGTGTGGCGTCTTTTCAAAACTTTTATAAATAAATAGGACTTGTCGCTTTGCACACAATTTTTTTTTTGATAATCCAAGATCTGCACAAAGCCACTGCAACCTCTCAGAACGCTTGCCACAACACTACTGCAGGTCTGTGATCGGTAGACCACAAGTGCCAGGACAGATAATCATCAGATGTTGCATTAGTTGTAACAGAACAGGTCTGCTGGCGTTAGGGGACTACAACCGGAAGCAGGTTCTTCATGGTCTGGCTTCCTTCCAATCCAATATGTGCAGCTGCCATCTGGGACCATGGCTCACTAGGAGGACTCGGACTTGGTACTTGCAGCAGGCTATAACTGCCTTGCTCCGCTCTACAAACAGTCAGGTCTCTGTCACGGAAGCTGTTTCTGACGACTGAGTCAGTGCTTGAGAGGACAAGATGCTCCATCCCAGCACAGCTTGTTCCCGTGCTCAAAAATCTCCCACTTGGCAGGTTTCATGGGCTGGTATCAGCACTTTAGGCAGGGTGAATTGGAAAGCTGCAAAGTGCCTACACACGTGGGTGCAGCCTCAAAGTTACTCAATCAGTGCAGCAGGAAACTCGGACGGGGTGCCAATCAGCATGGTGAGGAGCCCCATGTGCATGCAAATTAGGAAGGCGACCTCCAATAGGCAGGGGCTGAACTGAATAATCTTTAACTCTTTAGAGAACAGGTTTGGGCAATTATCCGGCTTGCACGCCTCAGTGTACTGTGAGATTAAATGTGCTGCTGCCTTTAACTGCGTGATACATTTGGGTCCCCTCTGTAATGCGGGAAAACCCTCTAAAATTAGTGACTCTAACTCAAGATCCATGGCACTTGACAGGGCTGGATATTATTTGAAGAATGGGGTTGTCCTGTCAACATTCAAATATTTGAGCTGCAGTTTACACACAGATGTCAGCAGCCAGTATTCGAACAAGAGCGATCAAGCTGAAGCAGCAACTTGGGATTGTTTAAGACAAACAAACCAATTAGTTATGGCATTTAAAGGTTTTTGCAGCCTGCTTACCATAAAGTACTAAGGATGAGTTCCATAAATGCTTTATTTTCCTTATTCTCATGAGCAGTTGCTTGGACTGACAATAAGGCACAGCAGAAATGTGTTTTTCATTTTAAACACGTGAACCTGAAGAGTGATAAATGAATAATGTGTATTAGTCTGTTTTCCTTTGAAAATATCAATTTGTTGGTTGGAAATCTTATGATGACATTATATATATAGATTACTGCATATGTTCAACTTCTTTCCTGTTTTACATGTCTCCTTTTTTTAGCTTTGGATGTTAGCAGCATAGCCGTCAAGCCTACCTATTGCCAACAATATATACAGAATGTAGTCTGGGTTTCTGGCTTTCTCCAACAGCCTCCATTAGGCATTGGTATGAGATTTTGCCAATCATGTCTGGCCTTGGTTCAGCCCAGAAGAGTATTCATCTCTTACCTAATGTTATTTATTGGCTGTTTTTGCATATCCTTCCAACTCCATTCATGTGCTTTCATTCAACTGCCCAATGTACTACATTACAACTACAGTTCTGTTCAACCATTCTTGCTGACACCATCAGTGTGTATCACTTTGTTCCTTTTCTTTTTCTTTTCCCAGTTTTCTTCCCCCCTCTTTCCCTTGTGTTCTCCCCCTTCCCCCCAACACCCCTCCCTCCTTCCCTTGTTATGCCTTGTTAGGCAGGTCTATTGCCCTTTCGTATCTCCCTCCAGGTCCTCCTTCTCACGTGCTCTAAATGTTCCTTCTAGTCTCCTTCACCTATGTGGTCCTGGGACCAGGTATGTTTTTAATGGAAATGACTGAGACAGGCTATACTGAAGGATCCCTTGCATTTATACCATGTAAATGTAAATGTGTTGGACTTGTAGAGCGCACGGCTGCCCATAAACGTCCCGGCGCTGGAGACCGCTGGGGAACCCGTCCTGGCTTTCCCTGTGAGATGGTCCCTTCTGGGTATCTCCAAGGTGAAACCAGGCATCCCCGGCGTCTGTGGGGGGCCGTTGTAGAGATGAGGCAAGCTTAATGCCCAGAGTTGCCGAGTGTGATCCCTGGTTAGAGTAGGCACCGAGGCGAGAATTGTTGAGTCCGCTGACCCTGGTCCACGACCCTGGCGAGAATTGTTGAGTCCGCTGACTCTGGTCCACGACCCTGCCGCGTCGGGTATTGAACCCTGGTCCCGGGCCGTTCTCTGCTTCCGGGTCTGCCGCCTCTAACCAGTGAGCCACACCACTCCACTCCATTTTTGGTTTCAATGTCAACAGAATGTCAGGTAGCAACAAATTCTTCTTTACACTCCATCCTTCCTTTCTATGTCAAATAAAATAAAGATCTATCATACCATCAGACCTTCATATGAAATAGAAACAAAAAAAGGACTGTACGAAAGGCAAGGGAGCCTTTAAATAATTAATTCATTTCTTGTCTGGGGTAATGTGCTTATGCTGCATGTGTTAGCTCATTAAACCCAGAGCTATTGCCTCTGTCAGGGCTTTTCTCATCCCATGACTACAACCTATATGTTGAGTTTGGCCACCATGGGTTTGACAATATGTAAAATGTATAGACTGATGAACTTATAAAAGCATGCTTGAACCTCTTGTGTTAAGTGATCAAATGCATATTTACAGGCACCAGAAGCATGCCTGCTAATCAACACCATGGAACAGAGCCCATGCCTTTTTATCCAGAATGTCAGAAATCTTTAGCGTCACCTGCTCTTGATCATTAATAAAACATTCCATCCTGCTAAATATGAACCATGTCTGTAAAAACATTGGAAGTAATTGTGTGAATTGCATTTTTTAAAAACGTTGCTCATGTCGAACCTATTAAATAAACATTTTGCTCATATATTACCTGACATGTTTGCTCATAACTGGTGCCTGTCAGCAATTGTTTGGAAAACTTCAGTGACAATGCCCAAATGGGGTCCTACACATATTGATTGATTGCCGCTGCTGACAAACACCTGCTATGCGTTTCTGCCCATCTGCACTACGTGACAGACTCCCGCTTGGGTTGTGCTTGTTGGCAGACTATTTACATATTACATATGATTTACTGGAAAATAAATGTCGTGGAGAAACAAAACATGCCTGCATCAGACAGAGTATGATTAGCACCCATTGTAACACCTTGCCAATCAGGAGTGCTGGGAACGTTATGCAAAAGCAATGATTGTTTTTTTCTCAGACAGCTCAGAGCGCCTGAGCCACAATGTTTTCCCTACTGAGATGGACAAATAAAACTATCTGTTCTTGCAAATAGTTGATTCTGATCCTAAGTTGCAGGGACATTTACGACAGCAGACGTACAGAGCCGTTTTATGGTGGGAAACCTTGTGATTTGCAAAGTCACGGAGTTCGTGACAGAAAAGTGATATATATTAAAACAATTCTGCGAGTCAGAAAAGCATTCCCAACTTGCAAATCGGTTTTACCGGTCCATACCTAATCACAATTGAGGAAGGGGCGTGAAAGTGAGGTTCCCTCCTGATTACAATCACAATTATAATTGCAAATCATCGATAAGTTACCAATTCTTCAAAGATGGCGGTCACTTTTTGGCAAAGATGAAGGTGTCCTCTCAAGCCGCCTTCCCCTTTGTGAATCGTGTTGCACCCCCAGAAAGAGTAGTTTTTTTTTCTAAACCGTAATATTTTTTAAAGCAAAAACTGATTCCAACCGAGGAACAGGTGCTGCTTTAAAAACCAAGAGTAAAATATGCATTTCATTTGCATCATGGCTAGAGAGAGATAGGCAGGAGCACTGCACAGGATGTTCAAAGCAAAACTTAACCCCCTGTCCTACATTTCTCCACATCATGATGCAAATTAAATGCATATTTAAGTTATAGGCCTAAAGACCGTACCTATAACCACATCCCATTTGGAGCAAAGTGTGCTCACTGACAAAGACGGGTGAGTGCTTCCACTCACTGATAAAACACTATCAGGAAGCCCAAAAGTATAGGGCCTCCCTATATATTTCTTTGGTCCTGATGAAGGCCATTGACCAGTAGGGGCTTTTCCAGGACAAAACATGTCGATCACTAGGTGTTGTGGTCCAGTGACTCAACACCGCTTTTGTTTTTAGTTGTATCCCTAGCCTACTCCGTTCCCCAAATAAAGATTCGCCTAAAGGATAGTAGATCATTTTAATGTTCTCACCACTGTCAACATCCAGACAGACTCCCTCCTTGTGGAGGTTTTGATGTCATTTGTAGAATGGGACTCTCAAGTGACAAGACCCGGTGATGATGCTATCCACCGAACCACACTAAGCGGAGATTACACACACCGCAGTCGGGGAACGTGTGATTAAGGATCTCAGAGACAAACAGTTCTGAGACTGATATTGAGACTAATGTGGTTCATTCCCCCCTTTCTGAAACACAAGCAGTACCTCTTGGAAGCTGAATGAACCTTTGCTTCCTCAACCCTCCATTTGTTTGATCTATTCTATGTAATGTTGCACTAGTCAGTGTTAATTAAAATGGATGATATTGTTTTAATGTCTGTGTGAATGTTTATCAGTATATGTTCCTTGGTGAGATAAATAATGAACCCTGCACCTGCAAGTACGAATGATCTCAGTGATTTGTGTCACCCCACTACAAGATGTCCAGCTTATTGTCATGCAGCTGAAATTTCATTGTGTTGTAGCTGGGAAGAAGACCAAAACCTTGATAATGCCACATGTTCGATCCAATCCGCTTGGTTCTCTGTATGGGAACTCTAGGAAGTGAATAATACTGAGGAAGGTGTTTTTCAACTATTCATTGCTGAGTTATTTATATGCAGATGCCCTTTCCACACTCCTTAGCGGAGACCCTTACCTGAAAGAGTTAGACTCCTGAGACAATTTCTTTTTTACTAACCTAACCAAATATTTACTTGACTCTGCCTTTAGAGGTGGTATTTGCTGACACCTTTTGCCTGACTTCTCACCAAATTTCTAACTTCTCTAGTTTAGCAATTTAGGGACCCTCCCTTCATGAGAAACTGAAACTAGGCCTGCTTTGCTTGCCTATGACAACTTCAAACGTTTTGGTTAGCTTCCAGGATTAACCTGTAACTTCAAACGTTTGTCTGTGTATTTGCTATTTCAAAATTATTTAAATCATATTGACTAATACATTCATGTATAGATTACTGATTTATGACTAATCTGAAAGATTTCAATTTGTAACTGCGCTAATCTGTTAATAAAACTTCATAGCTTGCAATTTTAACACTCTCTGTCATTCTTCTGGGGCCAGATGTACTTCATACTACTGAATGTATTTGAGTTGTTGTGTCTCATCAGAGTACGAGACTAAAGGTCTTGGGTGCAGCTTGTTTTTGAGTTTGCACCAGAGATTTCTACGGTGCAAATTCGCTGCAACAACATCTGGCAGAAGAGGATGCTTCCAACTGAGGTGCAGGGCGATATAATTTTCCCTAGCGATAGTTAGAATCTGACCCTTTCTGCATTCCAAAGGTTCCATGGTACAGATTGGAGTATTAGCGGAGTTCCGGTGTTCCTGAAACGGATGCAGTGTCCGATGAGAGTGAATATTAGTAGGGTTATGCGTCTTTGATTGTCTGTTGTTGAGCCTTTCAGTGCTTGTGGTTTTGATGAATTAGTGCGTTTCGAGGTGTGGTGTCGAAGTTGGTTTCAGAATTGCTATGTATTGAAGTTGAGAATTCAAATATTTTTTCGGTTTAAAGATAAACGCCCTTGCTACAGAGTTGAAGTTGGCTTATTGGATTCATCATAATCCAAGATCCTGGAACAGATATTGAGGTATATTAAGTTGTGACCTGTCTGTTAGGTTTAGGGTGTGGGACTGTGAAGGGTCATTGAACACATCAAGGTAGAGTATTATTAAACTTCTATTATATGGGTATACTAATTGAAATTGGTGTCCAGTTGATCTTTTGTACACTGGAGTAGACCACACTAGTCAGGGTGATTTCTCACTGGTTGAGAATTCACCTTGTCTGTGTGATAGCGCAAGTAGTTATTTACCATTTTTCTTAGGGTGATTTGCTGACTTCGGATTTTTCTTTATCAGAACACACAAGAGTTATTGTTTTGTTTTTGTTTATCAATAATTTGTTTGTGCGTTGCTGATCATTGTGAAGTGAAAGCTGTTCTAAGGTGCTGCGAGTTACAGCATAAGATGCCACATGGTGTGTGTGCCGTGCTGGGATTGTTAGTTGTGTCTGTGGGTGTTGTGCTGTGTGTGGATGGATCAGTTGACTGGGGGTGAGTGTTTGATTTATACAAACGCTCCGTCCATCATCCCCTTTTGTATCGCTTTGTTCGCCCTAAGTGTGGCAGGGTATGCTCAGACGTGAGTCCCTTGTTCACTTGGCCACTGGATTCAAGATAGCCTGGCTGATGAGGATTATGAATCCGAAACCGGTCCCAGGATGCTTGTTTCCGGTCCAGGGAAGACATGGCTTGGCAGTTCGGGCTGGACTGTTCCCATAAGGCACAGGGTCAGACTGATTTGCATATAGCCATGTCTGAACTGGGGTGGCTGAGTGAACTAAAGAATGGTGATGGATTAAACCCAGATCAGTTGACTGGGGGTGAGTGTTTGATTTATACAAACGCTCCGTCCATCATCCCCTTTTGTATCGCTTTGTTCGCCCTAAGTGTGGCAGGGTATGCTCAGACGTGAGTCCCTTGTTCACTTGGCCACTGGATTCAAGATAGCCTGGCTGATGAGGATTATGAATCCGAAACCGGTCCCAGGATGCTTGTTTCCGGTCCAGGGAAGACATGGCTTGGCAGTTCGGGCTGGACTGTTCCCATAAGGCACAGGGTCAGACTGATTTGCATATAGCCATGTCTGAACTGGGGTGGCTGAGTGAACTAAAGAATGGTAATGGATTAAACCCAGATCAGTTGACTGGGGGAGAGTGTTTGATTTATACAAACGCTCCGTCCATCATCCCCTTTTGTATCGCTCCCCCCCATTTCTAAAGATAATTTCCTTTCCCTTCTGTCTAAAATCTCTTCTGGTTCCCCCAGCGACTGTTGCCCCCCATCGGCCTTGCGTGAAGCTTTCACTTCTTGCCCGGATCCCCCTTTAGCCCTTTTAAACAACTCTTTGACCACGGGGGTGGTCCCGGGATCCTTCAAACGGGCAGAGGTGGTTGCTATCCTGAAGAAACCTACGGCTGATCCCTCCACCATGAGCAACTATCGCCCAATCTCTCTCCTTCCCTTCCTCAGCAAAGTCTTGGAGTCCCATGTTACGCAAACCCTCTCCTTGTTTGTAGAGGACTCTTGTGTCTTGGACCCCCAACAGGCTGGGTTCAGACCTGCGCATTCCACAGAAGCAGTCATCCTCTCTGTGATGGATGAATTACGCAGGGGCGCTGACTCTAACACCTGTCAGGCTCTGGTCCTTTTGGACTTGTCGGCCGCCTTTGACACGGTCGACCATGACATTTTGGTCGACCGTGTCAGAGAGGCTGGCATCCAGGGCATCGCCCTGGATTGGGTCCGCTCCTTTCTGACCCACCGCCATCAAGCTGTCAGGCTGTCCCAGTTTTCTGCTTCTCAGGTCGAGTTGACCTGTGGTGTCCCACAAGGCTCTTCTTTATCCCCTCTCCTTTTTAATTTGTACCTGGCTCCGTTAATTCGTTCCCTCCGTCGATTTAATGTCTCCGCGTTCAATTACGCGGACGACATTCAACTAGTCTTCACTATCGACTCCGGGGATGAATCCATTTCCACTTTCCAAAACACCCTCTGTTTTATCAGCGATTGGATGGGCACAAACCACCTGAAACTGAACCCCGACAAGACCGAGTTGGTGCTTGTCGGGGGACCCTCCAATCCCTGGCATTCTTCTTTTTGGCCTGCCAGTCTTGGCAGTCCCCCTTGTCCTGTCAACTCAGCTAAAAGTCTGGGAGTTGTCATCAGTAACGATCTATCCATGACACCCCAGATCAGCGCTGTAGTTTCCTCTAGCCACTTCCAGCTCAGGAAAATACGTAAAATTTCTCGCCTACTTACCACTGATGCCCTTATCTTGGCCTTGCTTGCGTTAGTTATGTCTAGGCTTGACTATGCTAACGCATTGTACGTAGGCATTCCTGCATACCAACTCAGGAGACTCCAGTTGATACAAAATCAGGCTGCCCGCCTGATATTCCATCAGCCCAGAGATCAACACGTTCAGCCCCTTTTAAAAAGTCTCCACTGGCTACCGGTCTCTGCCCGCTGTAAATTTAAGCTTGGTTGCATCATTTTTAAATCTCTCACCGGCCATAGTCCCTCCTTCATCTCTACCTTGCTTCATCAGTACGTCCCCTCCCGCACCCTCCGGTCTTCTCACATGGCTCTACTGTCTGTCCCTAGATTCAAGCGGAAGAAACACGGTGGCCTTAGATTTTATTTTTTAGCCCCGTCCTTTTGGAACTCTTTACCTCTTCCTCTTAGGTTGTCCTCCCTCTACTCCAGTTTCAGATCTTCCCTCAAAACGCACCTCTTCACTGAAGCGTATTATTAGTTGGTTCTCCCCTGTTATGTTATTGCTTGTACCTTCTTTCTGCTCTCTCCGTATAGCGCCAAGGAACCTAATGGTGTTAGCGCGCTCAATAAATTAATTTAACATAACATAACAATTTAACATTTGTTCGCCCTAAGTGTGGCAGGGTATGCTCAGACGTGAGTCCCTTGTTCACTTGGCCACTGGATTCAAGATAGCCTGGCTGATGAGGATTATGAATCCGAAACCGGTCCCAGGATGCTTGTTTCCGGTCCAGGGAAGACATGGCTTGGCAGTTCGGGCTGGACTGTTCCCATAAGGCACAGGGTCAGACTGATTTGCATATAGCCATGTCTGAACTGGGGTGGCTGAGTGAACTAAAGAATGGTGATGGATTAAACCCAGATCAGTTGACTGGGGGTGAGTGTTTGATTTATACAAACGCTCCGTCCATCATCCCCTTTTGTATCGCTTGGTTCAGTGGTGTCACATTGAGGCTAGCTGCTAATGTTACAACTTACCATATTGTTATTTGATGAGAACTGTCAGTTATTTCAATTGAAGTTTAGTGAATTTGTATTGCGTCACATACAGAGTAAATAAGACAAGAAATTGAGAGCCTTTTTATTGATGATTTGAGAATACCTGTTCATGAGGGTGAGGAGGCCCATCCCAAAGGCACGTTTGTTTATTACATAACAACCAAGTTTGGTTTACCACATATATCTGACTCAAACAAGTGTTATATGAGATGATGCCACAAGCCAGGCTAGGTCTACATGAGGCTCTGAATGCATGGGAGCAAGCTGCTCATGCAAAGGAGTAGGACAAATATCAGAACCAGAGTGAAGAATAAGCTGTGTATTCTGGAGGGAGGTAAGGCTGGGCACAAAACATCAAGCCTGGAGGGAAAATATAATTGGTTAATAGGGATGTATCCTGCAATAACCAGAGAAAAGGCACAGAGAAAACAATTAAGAGAGGGGGTGGGAACAAAGAGAAGAGAGATTAAACTAGTGTTAGTGATCGGAGATTACTTTTTGGATGATCCATTGACTGCATGACCACCTCTGTATAACTCTGTTACACTTGCTGGAGGGAACCTTTAGCCTCTTGTCACAGGTGAGAGGGCACCCATTGATCAAAGTATTCTTAAAGGAGGCTTATTCCTTGTTGTGTCAGAGCCACTATTAGGAACCCCAAGTACTACCATTATCATTACCGCCGAGGTACGTCCACAGTCACTGCAATCCCTGGTTCATCAGGTGCTGCTACTACTTTAGATATGGGAGATATGGGAGCACAACCCAGAGCAGGAAGATTTCCCATTGTGAGGATGTCTATCATAGAAGTTGAAGAGAGTAAAGAGCCATAAACTCCGGAGAAGAAGCCCCCTTGAAATAGTCTAAGGGCCTTCCCACTCTTTGTGACGCACCAGCAGCGTAAAAAATGTGCCTTGTTGTAACCATATTTACAAAGTGACGCATCTAGGTAGCATCAAGTGACGCATCTAGGTAGATGCGTCCCTTTGTAAACCCCTGTGCCACAATATACCTGCGCCAGCTATAATGTATACAGGGGGGGGGCGTTCTGAATTAAGAAAGGGTCATAGAAGTGACGCAGTGAAATCTATAAGATTTCACTGCGCCACTTCTAGGACGCAAATGCGTCAATATCATACGCCTGCCTCACAGAAGGCGTAAGACTGACACATGCCCTTTCACATGGTGCTTGCCCCATGTGAAATGACACATTGCTGGAGTTGCGTCACTTTTGTGACACACTCCAGCAATGCGTCACTTTTGCGCCATACAAATACATCAGAAATGCTGACGTATCTGTAACTACTTGCGACTTGATGCGTCATGCAGTAAATATGACGCATCATTCATGTCGCAAGGGGGGCGCACTGAGAAGTGACGCATCGCTGCTTTCACGTAGCGATGCGTCACTTCTCATAAATGAGGCCCTTAATGTTTTTTGAATGAGGGCAGAGTTTGGGGAGCTTATCAAACAAAATCTTGAGTTGAGATTTATAGATAGGTACAATGAGGAATAACTCTTGTATTGCATAAGGAAGCTGCTAGATGTGCTTGTGAAACACATGAGAAACTGAAGGGGTTAGCTACAGAATTTGGAGTAGATTTGTTTAACAGTCAGTATCTGAAGAACAATCTTACCATGCTCTTAGGGGAGGGTGCTATCAAGAACAATCAGATATCAGTTTTAAAACTACCCCCGAAAGAGTTAATTGGCAGCATTCAGAAGTAACGTACCCTGCAAAGGATAATGGACTGATCGTTCCAGAAGGAAAGGCAAAAAAAATGAAAGACAATGTTGGAGGGTTAGAAGAGGAGAGTGCAAAAGTGACTCAGAGGTCAAAGCTTACCTATTGTGAAAGGTGCATGGGGGTGGATAGGTACATGGGGGTGGATAGATGCCTGACACTTCAAGCTGTGGTGATCTTTTCATATTTACAAATCAGTTTTTAAACCTGAGAGAAAATTCTGACCTGTTGTAACCTCAAGTTGAGCAGTTTGTAAAAATGTCAAAGGGGCTTTGGAATGAACTGAATACTTTATTTGACAACGTCATCCCTAGTGATTTGTGGGCAGAGTGCAAGGTGTTAGTGCAGTGGCGACTAATGAGCCACAAAGAGTTGCTCAAACGAATGCCGTTTCTCCTACATCATGGAAAATATAACCCTGTATTTGTCTTTTGAAAACTAAGGTTCCACAGAAAGAGATTGGTTGAAGATATCAAGGGAATACCCAAGAGTCGAAAGAATCTGCGCATGTTTATTCCGAGAGGTTCAGCCTGTTTTTCCAGCAGCATAGTGGTGTATAGAATCCAGAGTGGTAAAATCTTAATAATTTTGGGGCATATTAACAACAAATAGTGATATTTATCGCTAAGTAGGGTTAGTGGCAATATTTTTATCGCCGCGCATCACCGTTTTTTATCGCTGAGATAACTTGCTATTAGCAAGGTTTATCTCAAAAGCGATAAAATTCAGGCGAAATGCGTGAATATCGCTGAGAATACAGCGATATTCACGCATTAGCGATGAAATGCTCTTAGCCATGTTATCCACCTCCCATTGGATAACATGGCTAAGAACTGGTCTGAGCAGGCGTTGGTTTTTGGCGATAGCGGGAATATATCCATCGCTACGCCTGCCTTGCTAATAGGCGATAGCGACGTTAGCGACTGCTTTCAGTGGCTAACAGGTTGGGTACGCCCACTTTGCGATAAATATCGCTGACATGCAAAGCGGGCCCCAAAACGCTCGCTATCGCCTAAAAGCTGTCGCTAACATCAGTTAGCAACAGCTTGCTAATTGAGCGATAGAATTATCGCCGCTTAGCTGCCAAAAACGGCCGCTAAACCAGCGATAATTGCCAATCGCCACCCTTGGTAATATGGCCCTTTGTTTGTTCTTGGTTTTTGCCTGACAATTAGCTCTCATATTCAGCAGAATGTGACTTGTTGGCAGTCTAAATCTCAGACAAAATTCTGCATCACGCAAAATATTATAAAAGTTGTTTAGAAGCGAGAGAGAGGAAGATTAAAGATAAATTCATGTTAGCACAAATAAAGATAGCACAGGAAGGAGTTCAGAATGGCCCATATATGGCCAATCTGAGTTCTAGTTCTAGTGTTGGTGTCAGAATTCAGGGAGTTGGCTATCAAAGTGGTGGTCATATGAGGCAGAACAGAAATGGTATCTCACAGGGTAGATGACGAGGAATGTCAGATACCTGAATTCAAGAATAGATATAGCCATGATAACAAGCACTCGTCATATGGTATCCTGGTCTGCACAGTACTACACACACCAAGTGCCCAGTTTGTGGGGCCGACTTCCCATTAACGTTACTGTATGATGTACATCGGGTATAAAGACCGCTTCATACATGCAACAACACATACAGTGGTGTAAGCCACGTGCAATAGTGAACTGCACAGCACTCGGTGCATACACCAGGCAGCATTGGCCACAATAACAGAGTTTTCTGTAAAAGTGCAATGTGCTGTGCAGCTGAGTAAGCCCTAAGTACAGCACTGCATGTGTGCATGCACCACACTTAAAACCAATTATAACAATTGTAGTTCTTGGATACAACCTTGACTTTTTTTTAATAGAGTTTTATATAGCGCGATCTTGACCCGAATAGGGTATCAGAGCGCTTTACATAGCACCAGTTGCATTACATGAGGACACGTTCATTTGTGTTAGACACATACATACATACAGGCATTTGACAAATGTGCAGATGTTCGATTTTTAATCTTCATTTTTCTTATTCCGTTTTGCTACAGAATATACGTGAAAATATTTTTGTTTTTCTCAGTCGTGTGCCTGTTGTTGCACAAATGTACCAGTAACCTTAATAAGAGGTGGATGAAGGCAGGGTAGAGGGGGCACTCAGCTCAGTTTTCCAGGGAGATCATGATAGCAGTCGGACTTGGACAGAATCTAGGCCCAAACACCAAAATAATAGTGGCCACCAATAACCCACATACATGTGAAGCACGCTGCTTCGGTGTTCTGCATGGCGTGAGGCACTGCAAGCAATGTTTTTGGCCGCAACAGGTAAATCTACAGCAAAAAGCGGTCCAACAGGCCATAAAACCGGCCCACAGACAGCCGAAAACCGGTACACAGACACGTCATGTCAGACTAGCCATTCTGGCACTGCCTGAGTACCCTAGTGTAGTCCAGTCCGACCCAGGTTGCGAAATTAACAGGAAAAGCATGTGCCCGTTTCTTGTCATTAGAGAAAGCAATGCGGGTAGGTAAATATAGTGGATAATGCTGCTCCTTGCGTGTGCGTCTTTGGGCAGCACGATGAATACGAATACAAAAGCAATGACAAAACCAGTAGGCCAGGTTTTAACATGGAACTCAGGCATGTACCAATGTGCACAGGTGCATGGCTGCGTTTCTATCTATTAGCCCATTACAGCCAGACAAATTGGATTTGCCAGTGCTTGTTGTTGGTGTTGCTAATTCACTAAATTAAATTAGACAAACTGACTAAAGGGGGAGGGCGGAAACAAAAGGCAGCTGGTGGAGGAGTAGGGGAGTGAGCGGTAACAAAAGGATGCCGGAGTTACACATAAGGAAGGAAGCTGACACACGGGGAGTGATCACAAACGAGAAACCAGGACACAAAGATAAGTAGGAAAGCTCACACGGGGTGGAAAGAGGGTGCAGTGGTGGTGGCTGAACCCACAGTGAGGCAGAATAAAGTTCAAAAAGTGAGACAGGGAACGGACATACGGGGCGAGGGGCCACAGAAACGAGGGAGGATGGGGTTAAAGGGCAAACAAACAGGGAGAGAGAAAGACAGACACACTTAAGACGAAGTCAGAGACAAGAATTGATGGAGAGTAAAACGATTGAAGTATAAAGACAGGGATTACCTTCATGTAAAGCATATTTATTTTCATTTCCTTGTATCACTTATAGAAAGAAAGCAGCATCAAGATAATAATAAAATAGGCATTACGCTGAGTCAACTGCAATCATACGCTAGAAAGCACCTAGAAGTCATCATTGAGGCGTGGAAATAGAACTGCCACTCGATGAGTTTAAGAGGATGTATGACGTTACAACGCATACTTTTACAACGACTACCATTACAACGAATTTTTTACAACGCAAAAACTTTTACAACGCATACCATTACAACGCAAGATTTTACAACGCAAGTACCTTTACAACGCATACCATTACAACGTAAATATTGGTAAGTATATAATATTTTTTTTAATATAAATTATTTTAAATTATTAAAATATAATTAAATTTTATGTAATTTTATTTAATTAATTTAATTTAAATATAATTTTAATTTATTTTTACAAATTAACCCTGTACCCCAAAAACCCAAAACTGACCCTGAACCCTAAACATATTTTTTTTATTTAAATTAATTTACATTATTAAAATATAAATAATTTTTATTTAATTACATTTAATTAATTAAATTTAAATATAATTTTATTTTATTTTTACAAATTAACCCTGTACCCCAAAAACTGAAAACTGACCCTGAACCCTAAAAATACCCCTTTACCCAAAAACTGAAAACTGACCCTGAACCCTAAAAATACCCCTTTACCCAAAAACTGAAAACTGACCCTGAACCCTAAAAATACCCCTTTACCCAAAAACTGAAAACTGACCCTGAACCCTAAAAATACCCCTTTACCCAAAAACTAAAAACTGACCCTGAACCCTAAAAATACCCCTTTACCCAAAAACTAAAAACTTACCCTGAACCCTAAAAATACCCCTTTACCCAAAAACTGAAAACTGACCCTGAACCCTAAAAATACCCCTTTACCCAAAAACTGAAAACTGACCCTGAACCCTAAAAATACCCCTTTACCCAAAAACTGAAAACTTACCCTGAACCCTAAAAATACCCCTTTACCCAAAAACTGAAAACTGACCCTGAACCCTAAAAATACCCCTTTACCCAAAAACTGAAAACTGACCCTGAACCCTAAAAATACCCCTTTACCCAAAAACCCAAACATATAATATTTTAAAAATAATTATATACTTACCAATACTTACGTTGTAATGGTATGCGTTGTAAAGGTACTTGCGTTGTAAAATCCTGCGTTGTAATGGTATGCGTTGTAAAAGTTTTTGCGTTGCAAAAGTTTCGTTGTAATGGTAGTTCGTTGTAAAAGTTGCGTTGTAAATGTTGTTTCCCGTTTAAGAGTGTGACAGCACAACCTAGTGTGCATTTAAGGCAATTAGAAATGTTAACAAGCATTGGCCGCGCGGCAGTAAAGTCGCGCGGCAGTGAAAGTGGCAGCAGGGGGAGGGGGCATGGGTGGTTTCCTTTTGGGAGGGTGCGACCATATGGCACACCATATGACGCCGCACGCTCCCGAAAGGAAATCGCCAAGATGTGCACATCTTGGCGATTTCCTTTCGGGAGCGTGCGTTGCGTAGGACGAGACCTAAACATGACTACTCCGTGTCATTATTGTAACAAGGTGGAATACTGGAACCAAGAATAAAGGCTTAATCCTCCTACCAAATGCACAATGATGGTCAGATGTCAAACATGAATGGTAATGGCAATGCAAAATGTGCAAATGCAAATACCCCCGAATGACAGTATGCCCCAAGCTCCAATAAAGCAGTACAATATGGCTATCCCGAGGTTTAATGCAAATCCAAAACTAAAGGTTCAACCAAACCCTTGTACGAGCACTCACAGTTTCCAACAGTTCCTGTTCTTATACTACACTGATAGCCAATATGGGGACATAAATGTCCATGAATTCAGGGAGTTGTGATGCAAGAGGGGTTTCATGACTGGAATTATGTAATTGATTTGCTTGATGCACTGCAGCTCCCCATTGAAATAGCAGTCGTGAAATATGCAGCACACAAAAGTTGATTTTATTTTGTGACTGCCAGCAAATGCAGTGTGAATGAGATGGCTAAATACTGCGCTCTTGAGTCCTGCACATTGAATAGAGACCATTCAGGTGAATCAGAGATGATGCTGCTACAAACCTGTTCTTTACTGTTGTTAATATTTGCGAGGAGATCAAGAGTTTGAAGGAGGAAACCCCAAAAGTGAACACGAGTGGTGGGTCAGAGCAGGGTGTGTGAAGCGTAAAGAAGAGATCTGGGTTTCAAAAGATGGGAGGCCCATACTACTGAATGCAATATTGTCTCCCTGGCTAGACATTTCCATGGCTCTGCATGCACAGGGAGAGATGCTAAGGAGCATCTCTTTAAAATGCATTGGTTCAATCCCCATATCTTTGCAGAGAATCTGTACCACCGATGTGTCACCTGCCAACAGTTAAATGCGGACAGTAGGACAGATGTCACTAGGAGTCACATATATAGATGTGGAACTTAATTCAATCGAAGGCAACTTGATTTAATTAAAATGCCCATGTGGAAGGGACTTTGCTACATTCTAGTGGTAGTGTACATCTTTTACCATTGGGTGGAAGTGTTCCTGACTAGAAGGAATGAAAGCCCCAATGTAACCATACTGTTATTGTTGAATTGGTCCCTTGGATCAGCCTTCCACTTACTCTGGAGTCAGATCATAGTACATTCTTCAAAAATGAAATGATGTGCAAGGCCCTGCAGGTGGATCAGTGGCTCCTTTGTAGTTTTAGGCCAGAGGTGTCTGGTATCATCGAAACAAATCAACGGGATGCAGATGTCCCAACTTGCAAAGTGTTTGTGTCAACGTCCCTCAAGTGTCCTGATGCCCTTACCTTGGTACAAATTAGTCTCCAAAGCCCGCCTGATAGGAGGACAGGAATGTCCCTCATGAGATTTGAAAGGGAAGAACCACCAGACTTCCCTCCATGCCTGCAGGTGCGGTTTTGAACATTACGGATGATATGGTTCTTGACTATTTCAAAGGACAGGCTGACATAGTGCATTCTGTGTCTTACCAGGTTGAGTCTGTGATTTCCCATCCAAGGCAGGAGCAGTACCATGAGCTAAGTTCAAGAGCACAGACCCTTGTGGAGAAACATGTCAGGAAAAGTAGTTAGGAGCCCTGCTGAAGTCATCCTTGTGACAAATACAGCTGTGAAGTGTGGTGCTTTCACAAACTAGGTACATGCCTCTCAGACCAAGAGAGTGAGATAGGTTGTTGACGAATTGGTGACAACAACCACTGCTTTGCAGGGTCAAACTCTAGTGCAGCTTAAATGCTCAGACTGGGGGTGAAGAGCGACCACAAATGTTTCACCCAGCCCAAGACAAGTGCAGTGCTTGGGGTGAATGAGCCAATAATAACAATAGTGAGCCACACTGAACAAACTGCAAGCGCAGACTCTGAGCCTGAAGAAGATACAAGCAGTTTGGCCCGAGAGGGATGAGAAGAGAAAAGTGGCCAAAGAAGGGTGAAAGACTGAGTGTGATTTGTCATTAAAACGCATCCCAGAAACGGTCCACGAGGAAAAGGTACACAAGTGAACAAAGTGACAGTGAACAACCAGTAGTCAGAAAATCAAAGAGAATACATGTGCCAAGGCAAAGGTACTCAGCTTTTGAAATGACCTAGTTTACTGAGTGTGGGCCTGACTCAAGAACCATGAGACTGAGAATCAACAGAAAGCTTTTGAAAAATCTGCATGAATGGGGCTACCACAGTGAAGGTTGATTGAATTTATTATTATTTTATTTCTGATTCACTCAATTTAAGTTACATTTTCAATAACTGAGAACTTTGCTAGACTGGAGATATCTTGTGAAGATACTCAGAATTTATCAATACTCATTACATTTATCAACATTTGGCCAATTTGCACAAGTAGAACACAACAAGTAGAATTTGCTTTACTATTTGATGTTTGTGTTCTTTTGACCTGACTCCAGAGAAACCATGGTGCCCAGTTATTCAAAGAGGTGTAGAGTGAAAATAACCATAGTGGTTATTGTCTTAGTGGGCTAAATTCTTCTGTTGAGCATACTTCCACTGAAAATAAAGCTGATTCAACTTATATAGAAGAACAGCGTTATGTTAAAATACTGATTTTAGAAAGAGATGTTTCTGAAAGAAATTTCCCTACAGCATCATCTTTAATATATGGCATGAATATTATAACGAGTCATGAATGCGAATGACTACTTCATATGCATCCACTGCAGTGGGGGTGACCTATCGCTATTTATCTCTCACTCACTCACTTTCTTGTGGCATAATTCTTAGCTTCCTTTATCAGAAGGTTGAGTATTATGTTTTAAATGTTGATGGCACTTTACACGATTATAAGTTTCTTTAAAAAAACGGGTCCACGCACGAAGAATGACATCATGGTTCAGGCTTAAACAGCAGATCAAACGGACGATTTAAGAACTGTTTGAACAGTAAAGGACATCAATAGACACGAATACTTTATTAAAGTTGGGGAGAACGATGCGGTTTTGACTTTTTGAGATTAGACAGATGAACTGTGGGAAACCGAGTTGTAGAATGAAAGTCATCAGGTGTAATCAGTTAATGACCGGGTGAAGGCGGGAGTTCCTTTAGATTATGGGCCTATCAGAGATCACATTAGGTATTCAAAAGGCAGAGGTATGGTGGGGTGCAATAGGTTTGGCTGAGGAAAAGAACATGTTTTTAATGACAGAATAGCAGGTATGTGGGAATAACAAGATGTGTTAGAAGACGGCATAATTAATGTGCAGCGCGTCCTTTAAACGTCCGCTAACATTTTCCTAAAAGTCTTTAGAAATGTTTGACATCAAAATGTTTGATACGCAGAGCGGGGGGAAGGTTGTTACGGATGACTAAAACATAACAGCACGAGCGCAAATTCGTTTACTTAGCATAGATTTATGGTGGACAGTTCAGACCGTAGCATTGTTAAAACAAGCATTAGAAATGCAATCGGGCTCGGATTTATTTGAGTTTGAGCTAATGGCATTATAAATGCCAATGTATTGTTGCTATGTGTTGTGGAGTGTGTTCATGTGGTGTGTACTGCCAGTGATCTCCTTGTGAGTGTGAGAATATTGCACCGTTACTGCCTGTGATGTCCTTCTTGTGAGTGTGAGAAGCTTGCACCTCTGCTGGCTGTGGTCTCCTTGTGAGTGTAAGAAGCTTGCACTGCTGCTGCCTGTGATGTCGTTCTTGTGAGTGTAAGAAGCTTGCACTGCTGCTGCCTGTGATGTCATTCTTGTGAGTGTGAGAAGCTTGCACCTCTGCTGGCATGTCTCCTTGTGAGTGTAAGAACTTTGCACTGGTGCTGCCTGTGATGTCCTTCTTGTGAGTGTAAGAAGCTTGCACTGCTGCTGCCTGTGATGTCGTTCTTGTGAGTGTGAGAAGCTTGCACCTCTGCTGGCTGTGGTCTCCTTGTGAGTGTAAGAAGCTTGCACTGCTGCTGCCTGTGATGTCGTTCTTGTGAGTGTAAGAAGCTTGCACTGCTGCTGCCTGTGATGTCATTCTTGTGAGTGTGAGAAGCTTGCACCTCTGCTGGCATGTCTCCTTGTGAGTGTAAGAACTTTGCACTGGTGCTGCCTGTGATGTCCTTCTTGTGAGTGTAAGAAGCTTGCACTGCTGCTGCCTGTGATGTCGTTCTTGTGAGTGTGAGAAGCTTGCACCGCTGCTGCCTGTGATGTCGTTCTTGTGAGTAGGAGAAGATTGCACCTCAGCTGCCTGTGGTCTCCTTGTGAGTGTAAGAAGCTTGCACAGCTGCTGCCTGTGATGTCCTACTCACTACTCTACTCTGCACTCACTACTCTACTTACTACTCTACTCTGCACTCACTACTCACTACTCTACTCACTACTCTACTCACTAGTCTGCACTCACTAGTCTGCACTCACTAGGCACAACACAGCACTCTGCACTCAACAGCACTCTGCACTCAACAGCACTCTGCACTCAACAGCATTCTGCACTCAACAGCATTCTGCACTCAACAGCACTCTGCCCTCAACAGCACTCTGCCCTCAACAGCACTCTGCCCTCAACAGCACTCTGCCCTCAACAGCACTCTGCCCTCAACAGCACTCTGCCCTCAACAGCACACAGCACTCTGCCCTCAACAGCACACAACACTCTGCCCTCAACAGCACTCTGCCCTCAACAGCACTCTGCACTCAACAGCACTCTGCACTCAACAGCATTCTGCACTCAACAGCATTCTGCACTCAACAGCACTCTGCCCTCAACAGCACTCTGCCCTCAACAGCACTCTGCCCTCAACAGCACTCTGCCCTCAACAGCACTCTGCCCTCAACAGCACTCTGCCCTCAACAGCACACAGCACTCTGCCCTCAACAGCACACAACACTCTGCCCTCAACAGCACTCTGCCCTCAACAGCACTCTGCCCTCAACAGCACTCTGCCCTCAACAGCACTCTGTCCTCAACAGCACTCTGCCCTCAACAGCACTCTGCCCTCAACAGCACTCTGCCCTCAACAGCACTCTGCACTCAACAGCATTCTGCACTCAACAGTATTTTGCACTCTGCCCTCAACAGCACTCTGCCCTCAACAGCATTCTGCACTCTGCACTCAACAGCACTCTGCCCTCAACAGCATTCTGCACTCTGCCCTCAACAGCACACAGCACTCTGCCCTCAACAGCACTCTGCCCTCAACAGCACTCTGTCCTCAACAGCACACAGCACTCAACAGCACACAGCACTCAACAGCACACAGCACTCAACAGCACACAGCACTCAACAGCACTCTGCCCTCAACAGCAATCTGCCCTCAACAGCAATCTGCCCTCAACAGCACACAGCACTCTGCCCTCAACAGCACTCTGCCCTCAACAGCACTCTGCCCTCAACAGCACTCTGCACTCAACAGCACTCTGCACTCAACAGCATTCTGCACTCAACAGCATTCTGCACTCAACAGTATTTTGCACTCTGCCCTCAACAGCACTCTGCCCTCAACAGCATTCTGCACTCTGCCCTCAACAGCATTATGCACTCTGCACTCAACAGCACTCTGCACTCAACAGCACTCTGCACTCAACAGCACTCTGCACTCAACAGCATTCTGCACTCAACAGCATTCTGCACTCAACAGCATTCTGCACTCAACAGCATTCTGCACTCAACAGCATTCTGCACTCTGCACACAACAGCATTCTACACTCTGCACTCAACAGCACTCTGCACTCAACAGCACTCTGCACTCAACAGCACTCTGCACTCAACAGCATTCTGCACTCAACAGCATTCTGCACTCAACAGCATTCTGCACTCTGCACTCAACAGCACTCTGCACTCAACAGCACTCTGCACTCAACAGCACTCTGCCCTCAACAGCATTCTGCACTCTGCACTCAACAGCACTCTGCCCTCAACAGCATTCTGCACTCAACAGCACTCTGCACTCTGCACACAACAGCATTCTGCACTCTGCACTCAACAGCACTCTGCACTCAACAGCATTCTGCACTCAACAGCATTCTGCACTCTGCACTCAACAGCACTCTGCACTCAACAGCACTCTGCACTCAACAGCACTCTGCACTCAACAGCACTCTGCACTCAACAGCATTCTGCACTCAACAGCATTCTGCACTCTGCACTCAACAGCACTCTGCACTCAACAGCACTCTGCACTCAACAGCACTCTGCACTCAACAGCACTCTGCCCTCAACAGCATTCTGCACTCTGCACTCAACAGCACTCTGCACTCAACAGCACTCTGCCCTCAACAGCATTCTGCACTCAACAGCACTCTGCACTCAACAGCACTCTGCACACAACAGCATTCTGCACTCTGCACTCAACAGCACTCTGCACTCAACAGCATTCTGCACTCAACAGCATTCTGCACTCTGCACTCAACAGCACTCTGCACTCAACAGCACTCTGCACTCAACAGCACTCTGCACTCAACAGCACTCTGCACTCAACAGCATTCTGCACTCTGCACTCAACAGCACTCTGCACTCAACAGCACTCTGCACTCAACAGCATTCTGCACTCAACAGCATTCTGCACTCTGCACACAACAGCATTCTGCACTCTGCACACAACAGCATTCTGCACTCTGCACTCAACAGCACTCTGCACTCAACAGCACTCTGCACTCAACAGCACTCTGCACTCGACAGCACTCTGCGCTCAACAGCATTCTGCGCTCAACAGCATTCTGCGCTCAACAGCATTCTGCGCTCAACAGCATTCTGCACTCTACACTCAACAGCACACAGCACTCTGCCCCCAACAGCACTCTGCCCCCAACAGCACTCTGCCCCCAACAGCACACGGCACTCACCAGCACACCACACTCACCAGCACTCACCAGCACACAGCACTCACCAGCACGCCGCACACAGCACTCAGCACTCAACAGCAGTGTTTCATGCGTTTTTGCCTGTCTACAATGGAGGCGGCAGTCCCAACTGCAGGTTTGTAATCCTGGAGGGGCCTGTTGCTGGTGAATGCACAGGCTGCTGAGGTGTTGAATCATCAAGAATCAAAAATTCAAAGCAGTCGCTGGGGAATCACCGGGCCGTATGTGGCCAGGAAACCTCCCTTCCGATCCTGGCTGCTCTCTTGAATAAACAGTTTGATCCTGTGCACACCCTCATTCTTTGTTGAACACACCGGCACAGCCTCACTCAGCGGCTCACCCCCTGGAGCTTGCCTCACCCCTGTCCGGAACAGGTTGCTCTGGAGCACTCTCGCCAAGGAGACTGAAAACCGCTTTATTTACATAAGAGACTTTAACAATATGTATATAGAGATACATAGAGTGACTTTACAACTTGTACATTTGCATTTTTTTATATTTGTATCTCTTCCCTGTGTGACTTTACAACTTGTACAATTGCAATTTTTTTTCCTGTTTGTATCTTTGATGTAACTCATGGAATCCTAAATCCTTATGTAGCGCAACTGGTTCTTTTGTAAAGCGCTCTGACACCTTCGGGTAATATTCGCGCTATAGAAAATGGCATTAAATATATAAATAAATAAATTAATGAATAAAGAATTGTAAATCGCATTCCAACTTTAGCATTGCAGTGCTGCAGGAAACGGGCCACTGGGCGGCCTCAGGCCTCGAAGGCACGTCCTTGCAGGCATGGCCTGCCGAGGACGGACAGACAGCGCCTTGAGGTGGCCAACTGCAGGCATGTTGCAATAACGGGCAGCTGTCAGGCTCGTCCCAGCGCCCGGCCCGGACAAGAACAGGCAGCGCTAGCACGGCTCGCCTGGCAGGCTTCGAAGCACTTCATTATCTGTATTTTATTTAACTTTTCGTTGTGATTTATGAGTTGCGAACACGGCCTTTATTAAGAGCGCTTTACTTTTCAAACAAAGTTACAGAAGTGAGTGGCAAAAGTACAAATGTAAAGGTATTTTAAAATAAAATCAGCACAAACGTACCGGAAAACTAGGGAGTCAGTGTTGTGATCACAAGGCTTAAAACAAAACCTGGGCTGTTGGACCCCCAGCATTTGTTCATCAGGTTGTTCAGTTTGTGGTTTTCAGATGGTGGAATATTTAGTGCCTGGGCCTGGTTTGACCAGGAGAGCAGTCTGCACCGATCTAGTGGAATGGTGCTGTTCCAGATGGGCACATGTCCTAATGCATGAATTCCTCCTTCTGGGAGGGGCTCCAGTAGAATCAGTTGACATAAGGTAAATCCTCTTTCCCGCACAGAGCCCCATGTAATATCTAGAGCCCATGATCTATCGAGTTTTAAAATGTGCCTCCAAGTGGAGGGCTTTATACGACGGGCAGTCTTCAATCGAGGTTGCAGCACTTGAATCAGGTGTATCGAGATTAGAATGTATTTGAAGATGTGGCTATCTTCGATGAGTCTTACAGCCATGTTGTAGGCTGAGGATGGAGGAGTCTGAATTATTTGGCGTCCTCTCAGGAAGCTTTTCTGTAATAAACCATCTCTCTTCTAGTGTTTGAACCACCGAATGCGGATCTAACTCGAAAAAGGCATTTTGGAAATGAACAAGTGCGAATTCCGAGTTCAAGAGATCGCTGTCCTCCATCCAATGATCAGAAGATCTTTTTTATGCTTTGTTTAGCTTTGTGATGACGTCCACTTCTGTCTTGCTGTTTTCCCTCACCAAAGATGTCCAGCGGGCATGAATACTTTGGCGCTGCGATATTCTGGTGCAGTGGAGTGTTACTTTACCCTTTTCTGCAATTTGTATTCCGTTTAGTATTTACTCTTTCCAAGTAAAAGGTGGCACCGTGTGCACTAACAAGTGGAAATGTTACACCTGAAGATTGCCATGATTGTTTTACATTTCCTCACATAAGCATTAATCACTGTAATTGTAGGTGTAGGTTTAATAAGCTAGCAAATCAAGCAGACCAAATAAAGTGTACATAAAATAATGACTGAACGCGGGTGGCACCTTCTTCTCTCATCAGTGTGCAGGTTTGTGGTTACAGGAAACCGGAAGCCGTTCGTCCTTGGTCTCCGTCACGAAGTTGACAGCTGTGCCAGCTAAGTTTAACGTGACTTGATCCGCTGTCTTTCCTTCTTCCGGCGCGCACTCAAAGTTGTTAATTTAGAAGAACAGATAAAAAAAACGAAAGGAGAAAAGTCTAATTGGATGCCAAAATAACATTTTATCGGCCTACTGCTAAACAGGACTCCCAACTGTTTCCGTGCTGATTCCAGTGTACTCGTTTGCATCCCGCAGACATTTAGCCCGCTCATTGTGTACTCATCCCACTTGGCAGAGTATTGAACAAAAACAACCCAGTGTACTGCTGGTGTGACAACGGAGGCGTGCTAGGCACTGCGCAGCATTGTACCGTGGGAAGTTCGTCCTTTACTTTAAAAACACACACCCCGGACGAAAGGCAGGTGACTTTTATTTGCACTGCCCAAGTGTTCGCTCTGTGGACGTCGCTTCGTCGAGGTTCAGTATACAACAGCTTTGTGTTACTTCGCACTAGGGAGAACACAACAGGAAGCTGTTACTGGCGGAGAGGAGTGCCTTTCATATAATTTTAAAGCCGGTCTAAATGGCAATGCATTAAGGCAGAACATAAACGACTACGAAATAAACAAGAACTACAGTGTGGACGAGCATGTATGAGTCATCTTCTGTGAGCCTCGCCTGCTGCCTCTCGTCATTTAACATTGAACGCGCTCACCGCTGTGAACGCGTTCGCATCATCTGGCTTGCATTACACGGGCACTCTGACAGCTCGTAATTAAGATTAATCACTCTGCCATGCTCGCTCTCGCACACAAAATGCCACATCGGGCACGCGTACATTACTTACAGCCTATCACTTCAAGGCTACTACATACACAGCACAGGGAAGACGAATCACTGACCAGATGCCAGAAAACGCAAAGGAATGTGTGGAATTCCTCTCACCAAGGCCCTTCTTCTTCTTCTTCTTTTTTTTCTTATAACATTAGGATCTCGAAACTCCTCCCCCAGGGGGAGGAGTCCGAGCCCTAAACACACAGACTTTTTGTTCCGATAATACTGAAGAACATGTTGTATGATAACGGAATGGGTGCACGTTGGTGGGTAGATGAGGTTGTATAAGTTGAGAAAGTAGTGAGAAGGGATGGCTACCGGGGATAGAGGTTTTTGAATACTATTTTGATACAGGGGTTTATTTAACACCTATTACAACTTGAGGAACTTGTGTTTACTTTTTTACCGCATAAACTGCCTATATTGTCGTACTTGGTTTAAAATAAGTGCACATGGGTGACAACATTTTGGTAATTCGTGTTATGTCATTATCATTTACAGTGACCCCCGAAGAAGGGCGTGGCAGCCCAAAATGCATTGGGTCAAATGATCTAATAAATACTGCTTTACTGAATCTATGTCTCAATCCTGTTTTTGGTGAAAGTCCGAGTGACCCCATTTAACAGCAGAAATTTGAAAATAACGTACAGAATCGGCTCGTGGGCCCGTTTTCAAAATGTTGGAATACTTTTGAGAAGAGGTTATGGATTATATGGAGAAAGTGGAATTAAAATGGTTCAAAAAAAAGTTTAGCCAAGTGGCAAACTAGCTGTGCATATCTGGGGACTGGAAACAGTCCCACCTCTTTTGATTTTACACGATGTGCCTATTATATAAAAATCTAAATCCACATGCTGGTTCAAAATCTATAATGAAGGCAAAGAATTACTGTAAGGAAACGGGCCATTAGTTGTGCGACCTGCACAAGTAATAGGTCCTCATGTGTCCTTCACTGGGAACCAAACATCCCATTGTAGCACATGACTCTCTCCGTGTAGCATAGCAGAGCAGTCCAAGGCCTACTTAAGGGAGTGGTGTGGGCTACCAATCACCATTCGCTGACACACAATAATGATTGTGAGGCTGATGAAATACCTTTTGATGACATTGCGTAATCACCTCTGACCAGATCAGGTAAGTATATTGACTTGGTCAAAGATTTAGGAGCAAAAAACCAGATGTCAAAACATCATCATTTTCTGAGCAAATGCAATAATTAAAAATAACCATGTGTCAATGCACTTATTAATATTAATAAAGCTTATACACTTTGATCAATAGTCACTGTCAGCATTATTATTTCAATAAAGCATTTACAAATGAACTTCCCATGTGTCTGTTTGCTTTTCACATGCTTTCAATCATTGAAACGTAAGTATCAAAACAGCACCTGGAGGGCTTTATGTTTGGTTCACAAACCATGTAACAATAAACTCCATCCCTAGAGAACGCTTTTAGGAAACATTAACTGTATACATAAACCTAGTCCCTGGAGGGCGCTGTTCTCTCAGATGTAGAACACATGCTCCAACCTTGGGAGTGTCTGGAAAATCAAAGAAGATTCGGGGGTAGTCATCTCTTTGTGGATCTTCCAAACTTAGGGTCAACACTAAGGGAAAACTTATTTGGGTCTCTTTGGGGGAATTGTGGTGCTTCTGCATCTCTCCTGGGGTCTCTTTTATGTTGTTGATGGTGGCCTCACTGTCCAGGGAGCACCAAAAGTAGCAGAAAAGGTTTGGGTACTTTTAAACCCTGCAGCAGTGAATACATTTAATTAGGGGCTCTCCTAGTAAGCCATGGAGAACTGCTGCCTCTTTTCTTTTTCTCTATATTTTTTTATCTCGGGGTGCCCAGTCCCACTTGGGTACCCTTGCGTGTTCTCATCATAGGGAGCCCACACCAGACTGCCCTGCCGGCTTCCCTCACAGCCCGCACCTTCGCGTGTAGCCGTGGGAGCTGGCAGTTTCTTCTTCCCTGTCTGCTCCTTCAGGGAGAATTGCACTCAGTAGGGTCCACACGCTGCCCCTAGACATGAGCGCAGGGGCAGGCCCACCACCACTCAGGAGGGGCACGGCAGCACTCCTCCAATTCTGCTGGTCCTCTCGGGCCTGAAGTAGGCGGTCCAGGGCCCCTGGCTTCCCTCACGGGGGCACTACATTTCTCCTCAACTTACTCTGGTGCTGGGGACATGGAGCTGGGGACCCTCTTGGTTCTGGGGAGGAGGCCCCACGCACCGTCTCCCCAGGGTGAAATTCCCTAATTCCTCCTTGCCGCAACCCCTGGGCCCACCCCGAGAGTGTGTCAATGACCAGGCACTGGAGCTTCACATGCATTGGGATTGGTAGTGGGGGCTCAAAGACCATATCCTTTCCCAGTTGATAGCTCAAGCCTGTTAGGTCATTTTACATTCTTCGGGGCTCATTTTCCTCCTGATGGCGAGCCCTAGCCACCTGGAGCACTTTCATCTGGCTTCCTGGCCTCTAAGGTGATGAAATTTGCTGGGAGCTCGTTTCATTGGCTCCCTACATCAGCTTTGTCCTTGGTTTCCCCTAGATCTTCTCACCTCCTTGGCGCAGAAGCATAATCTTTGCTCCAGCTTGTCCTCAGGATGTGTAAGAGGACCAACCTCCCTGGTCATGCGGAGAAACACATTGGCCTTGGGGGCAACTGTAGTAAGAGTCCTGGGTCCAGATGAATGTCATGTGGTTCCACCTTCCAGTTCTCCATTGCTGTCACCGCCAGTCCTGTCGAGCAGAAATCATAACCAAGAGAGAGCCTGCTCCGTTGGGCAATATCTTTTAAGTGGGGATGATAATTTCCAGAAGTGAGGCACCTCTGAACTATCCAGGGGTGCCAAATCACCACTCTGCCCATCCCAACCTTTCCTACACAGCCCCCTAGGACATTTCAAAAGGGTGTCACCCAGGAGTCGCTTGCCACATATGCTCTGGGGGCTCAGGTCTCCCACTCACTGACATCACTGCCAAGGCCTTTCCCACTAAGTCCTAAATGGAAACACTCTATTGTGTTGGCTCCAGAGGTCTGGGCTCCCTCCCTTGTTCCATGGGCTTGGGTACGCCCATACCTGGTACAGTGTGACAGCTGATTGATGCAGAGCATTCCGCCCCACCCCTTTGGTCCTCCGGAGGTGAGTTACGCACTGCTCCCTTTGTATGGGAAATACTTTGTTTCTGGCCGCTGGAGGGAAATGAAATTAACTTGGCACAAGAGGCTAACAAAAGGCCTGAGCCCTGATCCTGAGCTGAGCAAGAGAAATATGACAAACGTGGGTGACCCGTAAGCTGTATAGATATCTTTTTGGAACTGGCAGCATAGATTTTCTCACACAGGTTACCCCCCAATTTGATATGTCTCTGTTCTCTGTAGACCAAAGGGAAGTAAAATTGTGCTCTAAGGCAGCCACCCCATAGTTATTTAATGGAGTGTCACTGTAGACAAGACAATAAACCACACTGACTTTCCCTATGAGTGGTCTACCTCACGTCAAGATCCAATAATGCCCCTCTTCTCCAGACTACTTTTTCGCAGTTACCGTGCTGTGCATGACAGGAGTCTCCCACGCACATGTTCATATGTAACCAGTCAAGTGCCCCTTACACTTGCTCCGCCGCATCGGTCTTATCTTAAAAGGTGGATACTGGTGGTAAACATGAGCAATCCATGTACAATAAGCTTACCGTGGGGGAGTCACAGGTTATGAGTCTCCTCCACAGTAAAAGGTAAAAAAAATTGTTGATCAAAAAGCCAAAAATCTGGGCAAACTACTACATGGGCCGAACACATCATTTCACAATTACTTTAGGTCCATCACAGAAATTGATGTTTTCCAATTTTATAAATACAGAATTACATGTACATTGACTAGACCTCAGCATGCTTTTATTGAGTAATTGGAGGAAAGAAGGTAAGATATTGAAATAAAGTCAAGAAGAGGAATTGGGGGGGCTTGGAGAAGGAAGAGAAAAGGTTGAAAGCTGCTGGGATACATCTGAAGTTACATTTGGATGGTCAAGAAGGGAAAAAACTCTGTTTTATGAGAAGGAAGGAACATTTTATGAATACTCAGATGGTGGTTTGGAGTGGGGGTGTATACAGAGGTTTGAAGTAATAGGTAAGCAGATTTTTGCTGGAAAGAATCCTGTTGTTCCTGGAATTTATTATGTTTCCAGGAGCACTGCTTATTTTCAACTTCCCACAAATTAGCTTTAGTGTTTCCTTAAGTGTACCATGTAGATGAAGTAGGTGATAAAGCTCTAGTCACTCATGGAAGAGTCAGATGTAGTGCATCACAAGTAATTGGTGACATCTTTAGTGCCTATGATTCCTTCTGTAGGAGTAGTTTTAAATGATCTGAAGATTAGAAAATTGTCTATATTGGTGGACTGTCTTGCCACAAGACTGCATGTGCTTACTGCTATTAATAAAGGACTTGTAGCAATGCGGTCAATGGTTTTACAAAACAGATCTGCTTTAGATATACCACCCACAAAATTGCATGCCACACATCCAACAGTACAGCACGTATATGGCTATTAAAAATAGTGAGATTAATACTTTTGATACTAATATATCAAATGTTTCCAAATATTTGAAAGAGTTGAAAGTACCTGGGAAGCCACACTGAAAGGATTGTCTGTGGTTGGGAGAAGGCTTAGTGGTATTGGTAATCAACTATTAGGAACTATATTGACCCCGATGCTAATCATTGAAATTTCATTTATATGCTTGATTCTTTTCATAAGTGGAATTAAACTAATGACTGCAAAGAATGGATCGAAATGAAGAGACGGCAGCAGATGATAAAAGGCATTGGGTGTAAAGGAAAGAGAGAAGAGGTGGAGTTTGAGGAGTTGCAGAGTAATATTCGATGAGTTGATGAGTTAAGGGATTTAGAAGAGCCTGGACATAGGGTCTCCAGGATATTTAAGAATGTAACGTATGATGACTTTTCAAGTCATTAGAAGGGAAAATGTTGGTGCTTTAACATTTTTAAACTCTTTGCATATACATTTACATTATTCTGCAGTATGCATACATAATGCACTGTGTGATTTTTACCTTAGAGTTGACCTTGTTTCATGTAGGTCCCAGTTTGAAATAACTCATGTCAGTTGTAATGTTTTCTCTAGTGTGTGTTTTTTTCGTCTTTCTTATTTCAGGACTCAAGTTGCACCAGATATGTTAATTAAAATGCATCATATTATTTTGGATTCCATTTGAATTTGTATCTGTGTATCTTCCTTGGAGAGCTGAATAATGACCCCCACACCTGCAAGTTGGAACATTCTCACCAAATTGTATCATCCCACTACAAGGGATCCAGCTGAAGGTAGCTAGGAAGAAGATTGAAACCTTGATATCGCAACATGATAGATCCCGATTGGTTCTCCTCATGGAAACTGTAGAGAGTGAAGATTAATGTGGAAGATGTTCTTGAACGATGCATTACTTTGTTACTTAGATTCAGATTTCCTATCCACTCTCCTCAGAGGAGACTGTTTTTTTTGCCCTTGTCCGATGAAGTTAGTCTATTGGATTGATTCCTTTTGCAATTACTTGATTCTGCATTTAGAGGTTTTGCTTGTGACACCTTCTGCCTGACATTTTGCAAATGTCCCAACTTCTCTAGTTTAGCAAATTAGGAATCTTTCCTTCATGGGAAAGTAAGTCTTCTTTGATTACTTATGACAACTTCAACAGTTTCTCTTTATATTTGCTATTTTGAAATGATTGGAATTATAGTGACTAGTACATTTGTGTATTAATTACTGACTTACAAATAATTTGAAAGATTTGATTTGCAACTGCTAATCTGTTAATAAACCTTCATGGTTTGCAAACCTAACACTCTCTGTCATTCTTGTGCGGTCAAATGTACTTCACAATATTGAATGTATTTGATTTATTGTGTCACACCTCAGTCTGGGACTGAAGGTCTACCCTCTTGAATGCAGCGTGCACTTGAGTGTGCGCCAGAGATCTGCTAGGTGGAAATCCACTGCACCACCTGTGAATGTGTGGTGAGATTAGGTGCAGCGAGGCCTCCCTAATAAAGGTCCCCCATGCTCCACTTCCCCCACCCCCGAAGCTATTATTATCTGCTTTTGCTCGCCATGCAGAATGGTGGTACATTGAAGGAATAGAACTAAACAACAAATGATCCACATCCTGAAATAAAACTCACAGAAGTCGGATACTTTTACATTGCCTTTCTTGTTCCTAAGTGTTGCCATGTTTACGAATTGTAATATTCTTCCCGATTTTTTTCTCTCATTTTCACTATTATATATTTGTGCAGCAGATTTTCAATTTTCCTAAGTTTATTAACAGGTAAAAGAAAGCGGGTATGTCTGGAGTTAGGGGCATGAAAATGTATAAAACACCCTCCTGCAAACCCATGCACTAGTGGGTGTTTACATATGTTTTTGTAAGGCCATTCTCACTGCCTTGAAATTGTTGAAAATCTACTTCTAAAAAAGATTAGAGTAACTGTGAATGGTTATGGGAATGGATGAGGAAAACCCCTAAATGTTATGGCAGTGTAGGGGGGCAACAATACACATGGCACGCCATGTGAAGCAAAAAAAAGAAAGTGTTAAATGTGCAAGTCCACCTTTCGTCCTGACTTTGGCGCTCATTAGAAGTGGAGTAGATAATAACAGAGCTACCAATACAGGGGGTATTGATAACTCCAAGTCACTTTATTTTTCAAAGGTTCACCTAAGCTTTGGCAGTTTGTCTTTTGAAATAAAAACTGCCAACTAGTTCATCATGCCACCATGCATCAATGCCCCTGCCATAGCAGCAGGCGAAGTTTTGGAAACCTCTAAATAATGATTATCCTTAGATTTAGCCCAAATAACATTTGCAAATTTGGGAATAATGGTTTATGAGATTGCCCAACATTTACTGGGTGTCTAGAGGAATTAAGTATCTACTAGGAAGAGTAGTAGAAAAAAAAGAAAAGTGGTTCAATTTGTAAGTGCTCTTGGCACCCCTCTTACTCCTGTGGTTTGTCTGTAATGTGGAACAGGTGCAGACAAGAAGCAATACATATAGACATCTTTGATTTACAGCGATTTGCAGGCCAACGTCTTTGGATTATTATGACATTTTGGGCAGTGCGCCATTAGAACAAGCACGAGGAATAATAAACCAACCCTACAATGTTTTGAAAGTCTCATTAACAAAATGTGCCAATTTTGTTGGAAATAAGGTAAACGGCACAAAATATTAGTGTTTTCTCTCTAAGACCCATTTAAAAAAGGTGCCCATTGTTACTGCAATATTGTGGTACCCTTGTTGTAGATTTTTCTCGCACCAGCTGATTGTAGACCTGGGGCCTCATTTATGAAAAGTGACGCATCGCTGCGTGAAAACAGCGATGCGTCACTTTTCACTGCGCCGTCCTTGCGAGACCAATGATGCATCATATTTACAGTATGACGCATCATGGCGCAAGGAGTTACAGATACGTCAGATACTGACGTATCTGTATGGCGCAAAATTGATGCATTACTGGAGTGTGTCACAAAAGTGACGCAACTCCAGCAATGTGTCCTTTCACATAGGGCAAGCCCCATGTGAAAGGGCCTGCGTTAGTCTTACGCTTGCTGTGAGGCAGGCGTAAGAAATTGACGCATTTGTGTCCTAGAAGTGGCGCAGTGAAATCTTAACGATTTCACTGTGTCACTTCTATTACCCTGTCTTACATCAGAACGCCCCCCCCTGCATACATTATACCTGGCGTAGGTATAATGTAGCGCAGGGGTTTACAAAGTGACGCATCTACCTAGATGCGTCACTTTGTAAATATGGTGCAACAAGGCACATTTTTTACGCTGCTGGTGCGTCACAAAAAGTGACGCACCAGTGGCGTAAAAGTGACGCATTGCCTCATAAATGAGACCCCTAGTTTCGAGGCCACTATAGGCAGCAGTACGTGCTGAAGGATCACATAAATTAATGCTGCATATGAAAACAAGTGCCTTACATTTTCAAACATCATTAACTTTCCACACAAAACTACGTCTGTTTTCTCCAGCACCCTGGGGCCTATTCACAATGGCATTCTGGAACACTTTACATAGTACTTCCTAAGTACTTTTTACACATTCTTACATTTCTTTGTGAATTCGCCCAAAGCATCTAAAATGGGAATATTCAGGAAAAATCCATATACAATTTGTACAAATAGAAAGGATTGTGATCTCTTTGCACGTCCGCTAATACAAAGCTGGACTTTTGTGACCGATTCACAAAGGCAGGTAACAATACATAAAAAAGTATTACTTCCAGTACTCATAGATGCGATTGATACTTTCATTTTTAAGTATAGCCAGACAGGCAGAAGCTAACAGTATTTAATGGGCTTTACATTGCTGCGTAAACGACAATATTGGCTGGCAGAAAAAAATATCTAAAAGGCAGAAAGGTGCAGTTTTTGATACTATGGGTCCGTAAAATATTGCATATCCAACTCTGGGTACACACTTTGCGTCCTGTAGAAAGAATCATGATTACACCAACCCAATATGCAACATTCAAATAAACCATCAGTGCGACTGGGTTGCATGGTTCTTGAGGGCCTCTGAGTAAATAGAAACAATGCCAATGCTAATTCGCCAACCATCTTGTTACAATAGATGACTAAACCTTTGCTCTGGAAGAGATGTTTGCTTTGTTGCTCTAATCATTCGAGATAGAATGTCAGAAAAGTTTTGTGATGTTGCATGTTTTGAAAAGCAATTTGCATCAGAGCCAATCATGGCCATGCATCGTCAACAATGTTGCACACGATTCCAGCAGGCATATGAATCTATTGTGGTACATGTGTATGAATTGAGCATGTAGCAGTCGCGTGTCATTCAGTGATGACCACATTATGGATCATGTTGGTGTGCACTGCAATGGTTTGAGGTTACAGGCACACAAAAATCCCACTTGAAAAAGATAGTTTAATTTGCACAAAAACTAAAACATGCATCCTTAAACAAGCATTGGCAATGAGAATATGTATTCCTTTAAAAGAATGATGTATGGTAATGTGAAGCATTACAGGTAAATATCCTGGGAATGGATATGTATTTGTGGGGAAGAAAAGAACTGCAGAATAATATTGGTGTAAGTTAAAATGCTGTCATAGAAAAACACCATAAGTTATCTAGTTATTTAAAGTACCTCAATTTCATTACAATGTCAAGCGTATGACCAAGAAAGCTTAACCACTGGTGGCTTGATAAATTAAGAAAATGATCACTTCAGTGTAGAGGGCAAGCATCTTTTTTTTTGGAAGCACTTAACTTCTGCCCAATCTAAGCATGTACTCCTGGCTCCCAATAGCCAAAGCTCCTCTCGTGGTGATTCTCACTTAATTGTTTGGTGACAGCCTCGCTGTCCAGCCAGGCTATAAAAAGACCAGCGCAGACCAGAGGAGATGAAACTGCTGTAGAAGGCGGGCAACGCCTATGAGGTCTATATGAATGCAAACGGAGACCAGATCAGTATTTTCACAGACCAGGTAGAAGGGATGGAGCTGAACATGAAGAATCTGGTGTTAGCTGTAGTAAACGAGAAATAAGACAATCTGGTGCATTAAATGTTAATACAGTTCACCACTATAATTCCGAGTTTATTTTGAGAGAAATAGATGAACCTCAAGTTTCCAGATTCAGGTATAAAATGAGGGTCTAACAGGGGAATTAAATATTTAAGATGATTTATTTGTGGTAAATACTGATAGGAGGTCACGGCAAACAAGGGATACGGTATACTTGCAGGAGAAGGGCATAGACATTGTGGGATAAAAACACCAAAGCAAATTTAGAAGAAAGTTATCAAAACCACTATTTCTAAATCTGTTTAACCTACTCTCTATGGGTAGAGAAACATCTAGCTTATTTATTATTAGTCTGGTGGTCCAGGGACCGCCAGACTCATGGGGGCCCACTGGTGGTGGTCTTCCGACCATCCCATTACAACCTGGGTGGTCGTGTTGCCCTGGGACCACCTCAACTGCCAGGGATCAAAGATCCCTGACAGTGGTGTGGCTGTATTGAGGGCGCAATATGCCTGGCGGGGCTGCTGCAGCCCCACCAAGCATATTACGAGTTTCCTCACTGCCACACTTTGCAAGTAAAAAGTGTGGCAGTGATGAAACAGAGTGGCCCTACAGGGCCCCCTGGTGCCTCACACCATGTGGGTGCACATAGGGGGCACAACATGTGCCCCCCCCCAGTGTGCATTCACACCAGTACCTGCATGGCATGGACTACAGCAGTTCATGCCATGCAGGTACTGCCTTCGACGTTACCATAGCAGTGCCTATTACATATGCATTGGTCTGGGAATGCCTAAGAACCACCCGCCAGACAGGAGAAAACTCCTAATCTGGATGGGAGTTTGTACATGGGTTTGGCGGTGCAGGAGCAGGGTGGTCCTGCTCCAGCACTACCAAGCTCATAATTAGGCCCTAAGACTTCCTAAAAACCCTAGAATAAACTTTTGTAATAGATTAGAAATATAACATGAGCTATACTACACATTCCTATGTAGATAAGTACCTTCAGTGAATTGTAAATCGAGTGTGTGATCTGAATGATTTCAATATACATACTCAATCAGCTGTAACACACTTAATATAAATTTGAATTGTGCTTTCAATCTCAACAATATACATACACTTCTACTCTGCAGTCCTTGATGCCATACGTGGCTCAAATAAAATAATAAAATGGGCAGATTTATCATTCTTTCATGCATTGTAATGCAACAAGCCACGTAGCTGTGCTACATGGAAGGGAAAAAGCAGGAATGTGCTGTATTTACCATTATACGGTGCATTCCTGTCCTTTCCTAGCACTGGCACACTTTTGACTGCCTGGCATCAACGCAGGGGCCTTTGCGTCATGTTACAAGGATGCCTGAGTTGTAGGCAGAATCATTTTTGTGCAGGAAGGGATATCTTCCGGCACAAAAAGCATACTGAGAGGCACTTTCCTCTTTGCATGTGTGCTACAGAATGCAGCACACGTAGAACAAGGAAAAATCTAGGAGAAATAAACATATTTGATTATGACACATTCCCAGTTCTACACTCAAGAAAAATCTGGAAATGCACCAAAATTCATGGGTGGATGTGTGGGAACACCCACACTCCACTCTTAGAACACCTCCCTGTCACAGAGTAACATCAAGCTGAATTCATCAAGCGACGCAGGGCCATGCTAGGTGGCCTTGTGTGGCTTGATAAATCTCACTCAGGTTTTGCATTGCCCTTGCGCGCCCTCACAAGGCTCAAGGGTGATGCAAAACCTCAGTAAATATGGACCAAAGACTGTAAACGTTGGAGAGAAAATGTATTGAATCCCAAGCATAGCATGGAGATAGAGAAGAAAGCCAATGACTTATAAGCAAAGTGTGGATGCAAAGCTCACTCTAGGAATATAATAAATGTAATAGGTTTGTTTACCAACAGACAGTTGAAGCTGAAAATAGTCCATTGTACCATTTAAAATGTCTGCGTGTGCCTCTAAGGATGAAAAACTGAATTTACTAAGGAACTTGAGATCTCGGGTAAGGGTTTGGGATTCCAGCCTTGCATACAATTAAGACAGAATGATCAATATGTAAAAAATTAAGGCAATAATTTACCATTGTCAGGAAGGGCATAATTGACCACAGTTTTGATTAGAGTACATGTAGATTAAATAATTAAACACAAGAGTAGTAGCAAGAGTGAGTTATGTGTGATTTTACAGAGTCTCAATGCCACTGTTTTTGCTGTCCGCCATGAACTGCCTTGTACATAATAACTGATTCCTACTCTTGAAGGAACAAGTGTTATTTACACGCTAGAGCCCCGATTTTCTCAATTTTGCACTTGGTTTGTGTTACAAGGGGTCTTTCTGTAGGTGGAACATGATGTAACTACACATGTTTTTTAGGCAAATCTACGAACATTTCTGGACAGGCATTTGCCCCAAATCCTTACATCTCCTTGAGGCAGGCGTATCAAGAAGAAATGTTTTCATTCCTCCCTGTTTTTCCAATTTTGCATGTGTTACATCAAATAGCACACATAAAAAGCAGGGCAAGTCTTAAAGGATAGTTTACGGTACTGGAAAGGTACCCTTCCAGTACAAAAATGATTCCTTACACAATGCACACCGCCTTGTTCTATGGCTCAAGGGTATGTGCGTCGGTGCTGACCTAGTCTCTGCCTTTCACACACTTTATCGAAGCACCATGCAGTCTACATACCCATCTGCTGAGAGAGAGAAGACTTCTGGTTGGCCCTGCAGGACGAACAACAATTCAAGACAAGCGATGCCAAGCTTGCCCAGCTGGCTATGGGATATCAAGAGAGTGTGGGATGCTCAGGAAAGAATTAGGGAGGACCTTTGCACCTGTATCACACCCCAGTTTCTCATCTTAGTTACTGGTGGGAACTATTGTACAGTGCTCCAGATTTGCCCAGTTGGGGCAGCATCTGCTTGATTGCCATAGGCCTGGAAAAGAAGTGCAATTGCTAGTTTGATGTTGGACCGGACAGTAGTTGGAAGTGTTTGATTGTCTTCAGCCCAGTAGAGGATTGTAACTATGTGATTGTGCAAGGCCTGGTTGAAGTCTACAATTGCATGAACAACAATCGACTGCCGTAGGCCTGGGAAGTGTCTAGCTGCCATAAGACAGCCAAAGCTGCACCTAACTTTAGAATGCGGCCTCCAAATCTACCACGCCCTGACCCTCAGAATTAATTTGTTTCAGCCCTGTTGAAGACCGGTGTGGCTGTGCCTGCACCTGCACAGGCCACAGAGCTGCATCTTCTTCACCAGAGGATGAGCAAATAGGCCTTTAGACATGGCCAAACCAGAATCCAACACACTAGCAGACTTGCCAGCTCTAAGAAACCCCAGTGGGGTATGTGGGAGGGGTAGCACACCATTAAAATGCAGTGAACAAGAGCCAGAAAAGTATCACCATTGTCAAGTAGAGGTAATTTACAATGCACACTGAGCACATTTGATGGGGCAAAAATATAAATTGCACTGATTTACAAAACCCCTGATTTCACCAAGCAGATTGAACCGAGATATTGGGGACCAACCTGAATGGTGTATTACAAGTAATGGGGAGGATGTAGTGCGTTCAGGGGTCCCACTGACTTGTGTAATTATCAAAATGTGTAGTATTTAGAGCAACTGAGTTGTTAAAGTACATTCTTTCTTGTAGACAAGCATTGAGCTGGACATTAAAATGAGTGTGTCTTTTGGTTGATCGTTAAGACTGTGAAGTCCATTCCATGGTGAAACTGGGGGTGAATGCACACGGGGGGCACATGTTAAGCCCCCTGTGTAAATTCACATGGAGTGAGGCACATAGGGGCTCTGTAAAGCCCCTTTCTTTCCTCACCGCCACTGTTTTCATGGAGGAAAGCCCTCCATGAAATCAGTGGTGGAGAGGAAAGTCGTAATTTGCTTGGTGGGACCGCAGCTCTCATGCAAGCATATTACTTCCTCAAGACCACCGCACCACCGACAGGGAACTATGATTTCCTGGCAGAGGTCCCAGGGCAGCATGACCGCCAAGGTGGTAATGTGGCGATCGGAAGACCGGTACCGCTGCCTCACCACGAGTCTGGTGGTCCTTGGACCACCAGACTTGTAATTAGGCCTTAAGTGCAACTACACATTCAGTGTTACACACATAACTTTATACCCCAGACAAATGCACTGAAATCATATTGGATTGCATTGTGAATTGTGCTTGATGAGGGGCTATATAAGACTGTAGGACGCATACTTCATACTACACAAATGACTGCCCTACTTAAAGGCACATTTCTCACTGCTCAAGAGAGGCAAAACATATATTTATCCAAGTTACATTTTCAACTATTATGACATCCCTTTTCTTCACTTTTTGCTATTTAGAAGATTATCACACCAGTTGTTTGGCATTTGTAATTGAGCTAATTTACATCATTGACAAAAAAGCATATTTTCACTTGAGCAGACATATGCTTGATGTTTTAAAAACAGTCACACATGTTTAAGTTATTGGCCACCTATGAATATGGACAATTTTCATTTTGACATCGAAATCCTAAACGTCCCAAACTGTCGCTTTTCAATTAGTATTATTCTGTTTTGGCACGTCACAACCGACACTCTGCCACCATGTATCCTCCAGCACCTGTCACATCCATTCCTCTATAGGTCTGCTGGATATCGGCTTTGCTCTTGTGGAGAGTAAAGGCATCTGTAGAGAGGGTTTAAGGTAGTCCCTGTGCTTGATCCTAACATATCTCTGCAGTAATACTGTACTGATATAAATTGCTATAAACATAGTTGAAAGACTATGCTTAAAACATAAGGTACAGTAGGAGCTCAAAAAGTAATTTCACTTTTTTCTTCAACAATAGTATTATTACAATGCTTCCGGCAAGGTCATATTATAAAGATATTTGAAAGACTATGATTATACCACGCGAAAGGCTAGACTCCATCTCACGCATGTTAGCCATTTAACTGTTTTCATGTGGGAGCACATTACACATAATAACTGCTTCATTGCCATGAACTGTTTATCTTGTGGCGGTCTGCCATCCCCTTGACTTTATAGAAATGTTAGCAATGTCTTTCTAGGTCTTCCATTCTTGCAACATTTTGTACAGCCCTAGGGTAAATTGTTGTCCTCTGTATTATTTTATGTAAGTGGACATAGCTGTCGCATAGCCGGTGGTGGTTTGTCAACGTCTACATTCTTTAAGGAATTCCACAACAATGCAGTAGCCTGCCGTAAGCAAATGGCAGTTAAAGAAATTGTTCTTACTACTTCTTAGTGAGTGGTAGAGATTTTTTAGTGGGCGAAAAGGGCACATGACTTCCTCTTGCAGTATAAATAAATAAAATATGGGGGATGTTTTAAGTGTATGAGCTGTGTATGAAATAGGAAGGTGAACAGACAACTGCAAAACTGGAGAGTGTCTGGCATTTCGGGGGTTGTTTTTTGTATTAGGATGTGTTTTTTGTACAATGATCTACAATATATTTCAGTGATTTATATGTTGATGTATATATAGGTCACTAATACAACCACAAATGTTCAAATCATACACCCATGTAATCACTTACATAAAATCTGACACAAAAATAACACCCTATACCACACATCCGGTGAATGAATGGTATATTCCCTACACAAGTTTAGCCCAGTCACCATGGAAAAAACTTTGCAAGTCCACCTTAATTGGAAGTCGGGATCCCCTTATGATCCTTGTTAGACCTTGAGTCCTTGGCTTGGTTCCTCTGACTTTTTGCCTCTACCTCCTGTATTTTTGATGCTGTGCTGGATTTCGTTTTTGCTGGATTAGATGCTTTGGGAACTTTGCCCCTGCTGATCAGTGTAAAAGTGTAAGTGCTCCCTGTGTAAATTGTTATTATGATTGGTTCTACCTGATTGGCATATTTGATTTACTAGTAGGTCCCTAGTAAAGTGCGCTAAGTGTGCCAGGGCTGGTAAATCAAATGCCACTAAAGGGCCTGCAGCACTGATTGTGCACGCACATGAGTAGCCCTGAAAAGATGTCTCAGGCCTGCCATTGCTGTGCCTGTGCACAGTTTGTTAACTGCCATGTCGACTTGGCAAGTGCACCCACTTGCCAGGCCCTACCCATTCCTTTTCTTCCATATTAGCCACTCCTAAGGTAGGCCCAATTAATCCCTTTGGGCAGGGTGCAGTGTATGTGAAAGGTGGGACATGCCATGGTGTGTGTGGCTTGTTCTGATAGTGAACTACTGCCAAGTGTGCTTCTAACATCTTATAAGCATAACTACCTCTGGGATCATGATAGGAAAACAAAGTTTAGTATGCCTAAACTCAGAATGTTAAAATGCATCTTTTAGTGAGGGTGATTTTCACATTCTGCCTTTTAAAATACCACGTTTAGAAAGTAGTTATTTTCATGCTTGCCATTCAGTGTGCCTCTGCTAGGATGTGTATTGACTGTCTGGCTTTGAAGTGACAGGAGCTGGAGATGTGGAGTGACTCCAGAGAATCTGGAAGAGTCAGGGCTGGGCTAAATAGATCTGGGCTGCATTTAGAGTAGGTGGAGGAGATTACCTTTCACATGAATGGCCTGGTCTGCCTTCCACAATGCTGTCTTCACCTCCCACCAGGAAGCTGCACCAGAGAGGACAGAACTAGTTTGACTTAGCACACAGCTTATCTACTACCAGAGAACAAAGGATTTTGTAGTATACATATTGGGGCCCAGACCCCAGACTTTAACATCATTCCTGGAATTCAATAGGACCCTTTGCGAAGGAGAAGAGCTGGAGAGACTGAGAAGAAGTACTGCCCTGTGCTGTCTGCTGTGAGGGGTTGGCCTGCAGTTGCTGTTTCTGCTGAGGAAAAGAGAAGGACTTTGCTGTATACTGACACCCCTGCTTGAAGGAGATCTCCAAGGGCCTGTGTGTGCTCGCCTTCTGTTCTGAAGTCTCAGGGACACAACGACTGCACCCCCAGCTGCCCTGAACTCTGTGGGTTCTGACCTTCCAGGATGTGCCTGTGCCAGATTGGGCCTCTGGAGGTTGTTGTTGCTGTTTGGGAGCTGGAAGAAAGAAGAAACTTGAAGAACTCCAAAAAACAATGCATCACTCTTCTTGTAGCTGTTTTTCTGATGCATTTCCATGGCGCAAGAAGAATTTTTGTCGTTTTGGTCTTGTTAGGTTTAGAAACAGATATTTAATTTATCTAAACTGGAGTGGTGTCTTACCTGCTACCCTTCAGCTGGTGTGGGTGGATCTGCACCCAGTTAGATTAACTACTTGGTGGATGAAAGATGCATGAGGTGGAATCAAGAATAAGGAGGTTAGTATTCGGCAGTCCTGATGTTTGACATTACGAACAAAAGGATTCTGAGAAACACCTCGGGCCTCGGAATGTATTATTTCATAAATGAAGCACTTTGTATCCCTAACTGTTATTTTAGACTCACAAAGTGTTTCCACATTAACCTTTTCCTGACCTGCAGAACGTTGTTGATATTGACTAGATTTCTAGCAGCAGTTTAGAATGCAACAGGTTATTTCTTCTCACTTTAGTAAACAAACCATAAAGTATCTTTGTAACTGAGACTACACTAAAACAAAACCATAGAAGATTCAGATACGGAATTCAGGACAAGTGTTTTCCTTTTATCGATTTCTGAACATAAACAGGCAGTCTTCCTTCGTATTGCTGGTCCACTATGTTTTTTTTTCCTACCATTGGTCTGGGAGTCTATAATGGGCTGCAATTTGACTCGTTCTTGATCAATTTGTGCAATGTCACAACGTTTTTCTCTTGTGAACGTCTCATAAGTATAACATTTTACTTTTAGTTTGCAACATTTTCTGTATGTGCGTTTTCACGCTGGATTTCTATTTTTAGAGAAACAATAGAAAAGAGAGGAGAGGAAGGCATTAGAAAAGTGGCTCAAAAGTTAATATATGAAAACATGTAATATTAATTTTCTGTGGCAACTTATGGGATCATAACTAAGTGGTGGAGCCTATTACCAAGGGCAATTATATTGTTAAAAAGCCCCAAGTCCAAGAACAAGAGTGAGGACCTTTAACAACTTCTGGACTCCAAAGCAGAAGAGCTATAACAGTATAAGAACATTTCAACCACTGTGGTAGAATGCTATACATTGAAAAGGTGAAACAGTAAATTAAAACTAATGTTGGTTAAAAAGTAAGCAACCTTGTTTCCTCTACATAGAAAAGCACCCAAAACTTGAAAATCTTTTTTAAAAAATCACAAAAATACCCACCCACACAAAATGAAGAACCCCATAAGCAGTACAGATAACTTGACATTAATTTTAAAATAACAAATCTATAATACAAATTAATAAACACATTGTAGTAAACCACACTGAACTCACTAAGGCCTACCACACTAAGTGACCAAATCTCATAGTGCACCCTAGCATAACATTACTAAACCATAACAAAAAATTATGCTATTCTGAGTTTACTATCCCTAAACATACCCTTACCACTAAATCTCCAAAAAGTAACTTAAAAGTAGTCTTAGTTAATAGATGGAGCAGCAGCCAGTAACCGTGACAACTAGAAACTAGGAACGATCCAAAATTATGTTAGTAGACTAAAACCGAAAGGAAGTAGTAAAATACCACTAAGTGGAATTGGAAATAAAAAGAGCCTATTCATAGAAATCAATGATATAAAAAAAACTGGATCATTTTTGTTATGAAAATTGTAACAAAATGTCTTGCAAATTGTACAAATTGGATGAAAATGTAAAAGTTAAATGTATTAAAAGTAATATCAAAACAAATTATTTTAATTTCTAGTACTTATTGGTGTATATTAACTATACACTTGTATGCAAAAATGCTTGAAAAATTTGAAAGAAACAAAATGTTCTTGATAAAATATTAGTGTTTCAAAATGTTAAAAATTGGTTAAAATGTAAAATGTATTTATTAAACATTTATCTACAAAAGAAAAAGAAGTGAAAATGTGTAATAATTTGAGTGTATGTAAATAGTCATAAAAAAGTACAATGAAAAATACATGACATAAATATGGTAATACTACATGTAAAAATATGGCTAATAATGTAGAAATATATATATATATATATATATTTTTTTTTTTTTTTCAGGTGCTCAAAAAAGTCCTTCCTGAGAAACCGTTGATAACATATCGACGCAGTCAATCTCTGGCAGATCACCTCATCCATAGTCATTTCTCCCCTAAGACTCAACCAATAAAACTATCCAAATCTAAAGGATTCTTTCCATGTCTACGGTGTAAGGCCTGTAAAGGTAGTAAAAAAGTATTAAGCTACCCAGGAAGAACTAATGAAAATACACCCAACAAAGAGATAAGAAAACTTTTAAACTGCAACTCACAGTACACAATTTACTGCCTAGAGTGTCCCTGTGGGAAACGGTACATAGGGAGCACCATTAACCCCACAAAGTTGAGAATCTTAGAGCATATTCGTGCCATAGCAAAACATGATAGATCTTATCCAGTGGCACGCCACTTTGCAGAATTACATCAAAGCAACAGGGATCTGTTGAGATTTTACTGCATAGATCAAGTGGAGCGCTCCAAAAGAGGGCGTGACAGGGTAAAGGCTTTACGTACTCTTGAATCAAAGTACATAATCGATCTCAAAACCATGGTACCTTGGGGGCTCAACAATGATGAAGAGATGTGGGTCGATTTGTAATATCTGTACCATTGTACGCATGGAAGAACTAATTGTAAACAGGAAACCATGGGAAGAGTAACAATGATTTGGAGTTATTAAGATTTATTTGATTTATCAATGAACTACGCATAATGAAAGACAGTCTACAACTGTAATATATGAGAAAATCTATGCCCATTCAGGGCCGCAAAACAAGCACACAAAAAGAAATACGTCCATTATGAGTGTAACGGACACAGATATAATGTGAAAAATGACCATGTATTTTATTTTTGTTCAAAGCCTGTATTTACTGTAATATGTTTTCAGTCTGCTGTCACATGATTTTAAAGAGGGTTGGCACTAGAGCACTTCATCAAAACCGCCACAAAAAGACCACATAAAACATATGTAGAGTAACATACTATAAGATGGCTGCCATAATGGCTAAACAAACACATCACACCATTTTCTATGTTGTTGAATGAGGATTACAAGGTGGCTTTAAAATGGCGTCACAATGTACACGCAAACTGACACTGACGAAGCTTTTTCAAGCGAAACGCGTTGTTAAAGAACAATGTTAAATAGTTATTTCTAAAAACACTACACTATACAGCACCCTATGTGGGAATATTATACATTTTAAAAACGGTTTTCTTACTAATTCAAATACAATTTAAGTTACATTGGGGAAGGTGGTGGATTTTAACAGGTGTAGATGTACCATTCCCACCCAAATATAAGCTACCCTGGTGAAGGTATTTCATTTTAACAGAGGTAAAGTTACTATTTCCACTCTATTCTAAGCTACATTAGGCAGGAATTGTCCATTAACAGGGTTATATTTGCTTTTCCCACTCCACTCTAAGCTATATTACAGAAAGTATTGGGCATTGAAGAGGCTACATTTAGTATTCCAAAACCAATTGAAGCTCCTTTGGGAAACGTGTTGGATATTGAAGGGGTTAGATTCACTATACCCACTCTAACCTAAGCTACATTGATGAAGATATTGGACTTCTAACAGAGGTAGATTTACTGTTCTCACTCCAATCTAAGCAACATTGTTGAAGGTGATTGATTTTAACAGAGGTAGATTTACTATTCTCATTCCAATCTAAGTTACATTGGGGATGGAGACGGACTGTATCAGGAGTAGATTTACTATTTCTACTCCGATCTAAGCTACATTGAGAATAATGCTATGTATTTGAAGGAATTTTCTCTTCCCACTTCAATGTAAGGTACATTTGAGAAAGCAATGTGTTTTAATGATTGTATATAATATACACCTAATTTAATGAAACCTAACATTAATAAGTGTAGCAATTAAAAAAAAGTGAATATGTTAACAAAAAAATAAAAAATATATAAATAATTTTTTTAAAAAAATTAAAAATATTTAACAAATGTAATAATATTATATATACATATATATATATATATATATATATATCAAATTACTAATGTATGTCTTTAATTTATTATGAAATATCAACATAAAAAATATCCACTCACACCAAAATAAATAATATAAACATTTTAATAGTTATTAGAAAAATGTTAATCATAAAAAACAATACAAAAACTAAAAATAAATACTATTAAAACATATCATATTTCCAATTTTCACATAATTTTCCAAAATATACATGTACTTTACAGTAAAACAATTAAGATTAAAAACACTGAAATACAAATCATTTAAAATATATATCATTACAATAAAAAAAGATATATTTCAAATATATTATTAATATTTTATAAAATATTTAAAATTATTTCAAAATAACTCCCCACACTTTCCCCACATAAATCCTACACCCTGCTGCTAAAAGAATAATGAAAATTAAAAACCTACATAAACAAACTACACAATATATAAAAATATCTTGTAATATAAACACATATTGTCAAAATATATTTTACACAAAAAGAACTGAAAAAAAAGATTTTAAATATACCCACTGAGTTCCCCAACTAAAACCAACCACCTGCTCATAAGAAAAATGTAAACGCTTTAACGAAAAACAATAAAAACCTTTAACGTATAAATGATACAATGATATTGATAAAACAAGATACCATACAAATATATTATATTCAATATCTTTAAAAAAGATAGTAATGACAACATGAGAAATCAATATTCTTACTTGCAATTTTCTTGCCTTCCATATTTTGATGTCACAATATAAACGTGACAATATTATGGCAAGCTGATATTTCAAATTTCAGTATTTTGGACAAATACCTTCCTTCCATGTGGAGAATAAAATAAGTACTTCAATCACTGTTTATATGTAGACCATACTGTTGTTAAGTACCTCCTTACACACTGGAATCCCAGATGCACCTTTTACTACTCTGAAGGTAGCTTGATACAAAGCAGATTGTCTCGTATTTTCATCAAGGAAGCACAGGCACATGACAGAACCCTTGGTATCATTGAAGTGGCTCCCAATTCAAATGAGAGGTACCCTTCAGATTGTTTGTATTATCCACAAAATATTGCACTCTGGGACATCAAATTATCTGGCTCATACATTGAGAAGGACACACACATACGGGGATAAGGCACCCTTACTGTTCAATACTGAACATGCAGAAAGAAAAGAACTCTCATTCGTTCTCCTCAAACATGATAGATATACACAAAAGGAGGTAAGGCGAATATCAGTCGCAAAATTTTACAAGTATAATATGTAGTTGTAAAGGGAGCTCAAACACTTCATTAAAACTTCCCTCACCCACAACAAGTTGTGTCATGCTTCATCATAGGGCTGCTACTGAATGCCTCTGCACAAACCAACAATAGAGGCAGTGCAATAGGAAGGGGTAGACAATACAAACAATTGGAATAAGGAAAATAAAAGGATCCTGCAAAAGTGCAGAAAGACAGTGATTTAAAAACTGACTATGAGATATCTTCATAATAGTTTTGTTCCTAGATTCCCCAATCAGATATATAAAAAAGGGAATAGAAATACCCTCAGATGGTGGTGAGGTGAGTGGTGTGTGTGGATTATGTACTCACCACCCCTCCGTTCTGCATAGATGTCAACATGTTTCTGCCGGGTTCTGATTCTTTAACCGGCATTCGTCAGGACAAACAGGATCCCTATGCTACTTCTCCAATTACAAAATCCCCTCTAGTATACCCACTGTACTAGGTATTATTCCACCTGTAAGTCTGGAGCATTCGGATACACTACTCATCAGATGGTTACTGTAAATAGAAAGAATGAAACACAGTGAAAGTAATTTGTACAGTGATGAGTCAATATATATACAAGATAAAAGTGAAAAAGTGTGCTCACTGTGCTAAACTACATAGAAAAAAAACATTAGGTGTGACTAGGGTGTTTCTGGGGTGTTTCAAAATTCACCAATAACCCACCCTGAATAAAGGGCACACAATGACCCTCTCTATATATATCATAATCACAAAGTGGGAGTGACATACATTCAAAACATAGCGTGCTTAAAATATTCATGCTGATATGGATCACATCTGTAAACAATAAAATGTGGAGGCACCGTGCCCCACATCGTACTCATAGTTTTAGGCATATCATTAAGTGTGTTCTCCCTCTGTCATATATGTCCCTTCACTCGGCACACCTTACCAAGTTCATTATGATGAGTTCTAGAAATGGCAATGGAGTAGAGGGCGACCCACTGTCGGCACACTCTGTGAGGAAAAATAGTTGCCAAGTAAGTATTCAACCCTCCAGGATCTACGTAGTCCTGGGGCACTACTACCCGGGGTAGATGTCAGAAATCAATGTTGCCCAGGCTCAGCAGTACAAAGGTATTGCCCCAAGTAAGTGGAAACGAGATTGACTGCTCATGTTCCGAGTGTGTGGCAAATGCACCCAAATCTCACTTTTTCAAAGGATTATAGCCCCCCTCCATTGCTCCTAACTTCATCAAGGGTGGTTCACCGCCACCTTGTTGGTCTCTCCGGGTGCCGTGAAGATACACGGACTGTGGAAGACCCGCGTCTAATAGGCAGGAATTCACTTCTCGTCATGTGGGCACTGTGTCTGATGTCATGTGCCCTGTAGAACAGGAGAGAGACTGCTAGAGTGCTGATCAATGTATTCATTGATGAGTGATAATAACGTTATTCCACGTGTGACCTACAAAGTTAGAGACTCCAATAGAGAGACAGTCTACAATGGCAAAACGGGCCAGACAATGAAAGTAATTTCAATATTGTGGCTAAACGGACAATAGAGGGAATGTTATTCTATTAATATTTGTCCAAGTAAATTACTACAGGGAAGTTAGGCAGGGAAAGCTGTCTGATATCGGTGTGACATTGCCTGGTTACGGGGAGCCCCAATGTGGGTAGGGGATATGAGAAAATTAAGCTGTGATGTTAGAATGCAAGTAAGCGTAAATACACAATCATTAGACTGTTATGTGACACTTCGAGGGAGCTTAACACAAAATTTTAGCGGGTGGGTCCCTGAGCCCTCCAGGTATACTAGAGGTGAAGCAATAGTAAAGAAAAAGATGTGCTCTAGTAATATATGATCTAGGGCTAGATGTAGATAACTCTAATTTACCGACTCATAAATACCAAATTTTACCGATTCAGTATTTATGAATCGGTAAATTAGAAGGAGGGAGATGTAGGTAATTTTTTATTTTGAATTACCGAATCTGTAACATTCGGTATTTACCGATTCGGTAAATACCAAATCGGTATTGCCCATTGATTCCTATGGGCCTTGAAGCCCATAGGAATCAATGGGCAATACCGATTCGGTATTTGCCGAATCGGTAAATACCGAATCCTGCAAGGGTGCAGGGGGTGTCACTTTGACACCCTCTAAATAATAATAATAAAAGGGGTTTTATCATGCGCAAACATAGCCCAATGGGCGTCAAGGCGCCTAATTCCAAATAAAGCTCATAACATAGACCCAGCAGCTCAACCTGTATAAGCTCTCGAAAAGCACCACGTTTTAAGGGCCTTTTTAAACAAGACTAAAGAGGGTAGGGTCTTGATCTCCATTGGCAAGATGTTCCAAAGCTGTGGAGCAACAACGGAGAAGGCCCTGGCTCCCCATCTGGTGAGCTTAAAGCGAGGGACAGCAAGTTGGAATAGTCCCGAAGAGCGCAAACACCGTGTGGGATGGTAACGGGTAAGCAAAGAGCTGATAGCGCCATTAGATCCATCCTCGAGTGCTCTATAGGTCAAGCACAGAATTTTGAAATTGATTCTGTGTTGAATGGGCAGCCAGTGAAGGTCTCTCCTCGCAGCAGTGGCAGAGGAGGCCCTGGGAAGATCCAGGACAAAGCGTGCAGCGGCATTCTGCACTATTTGCAGTCGGTGTATAAGGCCCTTGTTGGATTCCATGTAAAGAGAGTTGCAATAATCCAACCTGGAACCAACAAGGGCGACTGCAATCTGCTTGCGTGCTTCGAGAGACAAATAGCTGCGAATTCTGTTGAGCGTCCTGATCACGCCCCAGCAGGTCGAAACAGTCCGATTCACCTGAAGGGACATCGAGAGTGAGGTGTCGAACACTACACCCAGATTTCTGGCAGACTGAGAGGGAGTGGGGCAGATGCCAAGAGAAGGGGGCCACCACTCACTCGACCAGATGTCTTGGTCCTTTCCAAAAATCAAAATCTCAGTCTTGTCGCCATTTAGCTTCAAGAAGTTGGTAACCATCCAATCTGCAACATGTTGCATACAGGACCTGAAGCTAGAGGCAGATGTTATAACAGAGGACTGAGTGAGTGAGACCATAATCTGGGTGTCGTCGGCGTATGAAACCACCTCCATCCCCTGCGATCTTACTAGCCTAGCAAGGGGGGCCACGTAGATGTTGAACAGGGTCGGACTTAATGCCGACCCCTGTGGCACCCCACATTGCAAAGACTTAGCTGGGGAGAGGTGGTTGCCGAGCATCACTCTCTGTTCCCTATTAAGGAGAAAGGAGTTGAGGAGACTCAGGGCCGAACCGGTGACACCAGCCTCCCTAAGCCGAGATGTTAAAATGGCAGGAGACAAAGTGTCGAATGCGGCCGTGAGGTCCAATAGCACAAGAACAGTTGTTTGTCCAGCATCAACCTTGCGTCGGATGTTGTCGACTACAGAGGTGAGAGCAGATTCTGTGCTATGGTGTTTTCGGAAACCATGCTGGGTAATGTCAAGATACTCCGAAGCTTCAAGGAAAGAGGATAGATGGCGGTTCAAGTGTGCTTCAAGGATTTTTGCAGGTGCAGGGAGCAAAGAGATGGGTCTGAAATTTTTCAAGAGGCCAGGATCGAGTGAAGGCTTCTTAAGGAGCGGCTTCACAATGGCCTTCTTCCAGGTAGATGGAAAGATGCCTTGATCAATTACCCTGTTCATTACCTCAAGTAGGGGGGGAAGGAGGCTATTCCTACAATCTTTTAACTTTTTGAGAGGCAGAGGATCTAGTGGAGAGGAGGATTTCGTCTTGTCTAGAAGAAGATTCAGTCCCTCCAGAGACATAGTAGGAAAGACAGAAAGGAAGCTAGAAGGGCCAGTATTCAGTGCCTCAGAAGAGCTTATATCAGAAGGAGAATTTTCAACCAGGGAGAGACGTTGTACTTCTAAGGAAGTATGGATGTCATAAATTTTTGTGTGAAAGAAGTCTGCAATATCGTCACAAAGACGTTGAGAGCTAACTACGGGATCTGGAAGTTGGAGGGAGCATAGAGAGTCAGCTATTTTAAAGAGCTCCCTAGAGGAAGTGAGTGAACTAGTAAGGTTGGAAAAGTAGTCCTGTTTTTCCACAATCACTTTCTGCTTATACTCCCGTAGAGCAGACTTATGAGCCTCCCTATCCATAGGATCCCAGGATTTCCTCCATTTCCTCTCACTGCTTCTGCAGCCCTGTCTTAGAAGTCTAAGATGGTCCGAGAACCATGGCGCTGATGGTTTCCGCCGGGCTACATATCGCAGGGATGCAGGGGCAAGCTTTTCTACTGCGTTAGTAATGGAATCATGCAGAGATTGTGCTGCCTCATCAGCACCTTTTAAGGAAAGAGCCTCAGGAGTGGGGACAAAAGGGGCAAAGGCCTCATCAGTAAGATTTCTAAAATTTCTTCTAGATACGAAAGGGGTATTCCCTTTCTTAATAGAATGAGAAGTAGAAAAGGTTAAATGCAGCGGAACCGCAAAATGATCTGTCCACACCAACGGTAAAGGTGTACCGCTGGAGAGTCTAGGATCATTAGAGAAAACCCCGTCAAGAATGTGACCTGCTATATGAGTAGCATTGGTGACAAGCTGAGTGAGATCACAAGCTCCAAGAGATTCAACCAAGGATAGAGTATCCTTAGAGTAGACATCATCGAGATGGAAATTGAGGTCACCTAAGATGGTGAAGGAGGGCTTTCCGAAGTAGGGTTCAATGATTCTCAGCATATCAGAGGCGAAATTAGCTCTGTAACCAGGCGGCCTATAAATCAATATGCCCGTAAAAGAGATTGAGGGGGCGCAGGTAATACAGAAGTATAGGGCTTCAAAACGATCTTGGGGCGAGGAAAGTAAGTTGACCGTACACAGCAGGGAGGTTTTAAAAAGAATGGCAATGCCTCCTCCTCTACGTTTAGGTCTGTCCTGCCTATGTAGAGAATAGCCCTCTGGAATGGCTAAAAGAAGATCGTGGCCCGAAGAATCAGTGGCCCAGGTCTCTGTGATAAAAACCCAGTCAGGCTGCCTTTCATCCACAAAATCGTGGAAGGCAAGATTATGCTTAATTAGCGAACGCGCATTTAATAGAAACCCAGTGTTATGGAAGACAGTGGGTCTTAGGGAAGAAGGACAAAGGCTGGTATTAAGAATGGCCAGGGGATGAAAAGGGGAAGAGCAGGCCGTACAGCGGCAAGAGTGTAAAAACTCTAGCGGAGTGAAACGGTGTATGGAGGGGCACGCAGGAGGTCTGAGAGCCAACAGCGCAGATGGAACATAGCGCATAAATATCTTACCAGGGAGTAGTGGAGCGGAGGCCAGGTTCAGCCCGACCTGCAGCCCGTCCTCAGCGCGGACGGGCGCAGACGGGCTGAACTCTGGCGTAACTCCGGCGTCATTCTGGCGTTCCCGCAGCGCGTAACCGCTGCGCGTAAGCATGGCTCAATTTATGTACTGCTCGCCTCCTAGAGAGAGGACTAGAGCGTGCAAACAATCCCCCAAAGCAAGATGGCCGCCACCGAGACGTGGGCGAGGGACCCGCCTAAGGCGGTGATTCACCAATTAGAATGCGGGAGAGAGGGGCAGAGATGCAAGTGTGCGTGGCCGGCAGTTCTAAAAGCAAGGTAAAAGCTAGAACTAAAATTAAAATTAAATAGGCAAAAACGGGATTTTTAAAATTTCCTGTAAGCTGCTAGCAGGTCGCGCTGCGTGCTGCATGTAGAGCGCTGCTGGTAGCACCCCAAGTACAGGTTTGTGTGACATGTGGCACACATACATGTCCTAAGGCCATGTCTGTGTGTCACATTGCACAGGTGTGCATGCCCAGATGGGCATGCACACCTGAATTCGGTATTTTACCACCCAATTGGATTGGGTGGTAAAATACCGACTCTTAAGGGCCTGTGGCACTCTTAGGAGTGTCAGCTACATATGGATTTACTGAATCGGTAAATATACCGATTCAGTATTTTACCGATTCTGTAAATTTACCGATTCGGTACATTTACAGAATCGGTAAAATGTAGGCCCCCTACATCAGAAAACCCTAATACCGGTCGGTAACGGCCGAATTCGGCCGTTACCGACCGGTATTGGGGCTCCTACATTTGTTCCCTAGTGTCTCCCCAGGGCTGTCCATGGGATAACATCATTAAGCCCTGTCTCATGACTGAAAACCCTGTAGACCCACTTCTGTTCACGTATAAACAGAGCATGTGGGGGGTACCTCGTGTTGGGTGAAATTAAAGGTTTGTCCAACACGGTCCAATAAATTTCCTCCACAGTGGCCTTACTACGCATAGTGTGATGTGAGACGCGTAGTTGTCCTGTCACAGCGAATGTTGCTCCTGTGCTCCATTATTGTCACTTTTACCTTTCTACAGATCATACCTACATAAATCAGGCTACAAGGACACCTGAATGTGTAAATTACATTAGAGTAGTTGCACTTAGTATGCACTTGCCATCCTAATGGGGGCCTAAGTGTAGTGCCCACCAGGACACCAGAGGACAGTAAATCCTCTATGGCTCAGTGGCGGTGCTAAGTACAGTAAACCCAGAAAAAAGGGGGGAGTAGGACATAGCCCTACCTCTTCCTTCAAAACATGATAGATATATACAAAAGGAGGTAAGGCGAATATCAATGTCAACATTTTATGAGTATAATATGTAGTTGTAAAGTGAGGACAAACAGTTGCAAAACAGCCTGAGAAGAAGAACACCATCTGTGTTACAACATTTAACACTGCCTCTACTGCAATAAAACGTATCATCTTAAAACACTGGCGGATACTAAATATCAAGTGGCCTCCAACTTGAAAAACCATTGTTCTCTTTCAGGAGAGGTCCAAACATCAGGGACCACTTGGTTCACTCTAGAATGCAAAACTACCCCGGGGGGACCCTCAGGGTGCCTGTGACCTTCCGCCGGTTACAGGCCACACGCGGTGTGGCTGATGTGACGTGTGCAGATTGACCACCAACAGCAAGAATGTGGATATGGGCCATTAACCATCCATGTAAACAGCGAGTGCATACTAATTGCAACTCCTCTAATGTCACTTCCATATTCAGGTGTCCTTGTGGCCTGATTTATGTAGGTATGACATGTAAAAAGATGAAAGTAAGAATAATGGAGCACAGAAGCAACGTTTGCTGTGCCAGGACAACTGCGTGTCTCACATCATACTATGTGTAGAAGGGCCACACTGTGGAGGACATTTATTGGACCATTTTGGACAAACCTTTCATTTCACCCAACACGAGGAAGCCCTCACATGTTATGTTCATACATGAACAGAGGTGGGTCAACAGGATTCGCATTGATGAGACAGGGCTTAATGATGATATCCCATGGGCAGCCTGGGGGAGACACTAGATCATATATTACTAGAGCACATCTTTTTCTTCCCTATTGCTTCCCTTCTAGTATACCTGGAGGGCTCAGGGACCCACCAGCCAAAATGTAGTGTTAAGCTCTCTAGATGTGTCACCTAACAGTCTAATGATTGTGCATTTATGCTTTACTTGCATTCTAACGTCAATTTTCTCATATCCAATACTCCTATTGGGCCTCCCAGTAACCATGCGATGTCACACCGACATTGGACCGCTTTCCCTCTCTGCCACCCTGTAGTAATTTACTTGGACAAATATTATTAGAATAACATTCCCTCTATTGCCCATTTAGCCACAATAAAAAAAGTTACTTTTATTGTCTGGCCCGTTTCGCCATTGTAGACTGTCTCTCTATTGGAGTCTCCAACTTTGTCGGTCGCACGTGGAATAACGTTACTATCACTCATCAATCGATACATAGGTCAGCGCTCTAGCAGTTTCTCTCTGGTTCTACGGGGTACATGACGTCAGACACAGCGCCCATGTGATAGGAAGTGAATTCCGGTCTAATAGACACAGGTCTTCCGCAGTCCGTATATCTTCACGGCACCCAGAGAGACTGACAAGCTGGCAGTGAACCACCCTTGACAAAGTAAGGAGCAATGGGGGGGCTATAATGCTTTACAAAAGTGGGATTTGGGAGGATTTGCCACATGCTCCGAACACAAGCAGTCAATCGCATTTCTGTTTACTTGAGGGCAATAACTTTGTACTGCTGAGCCTGGGCAACATTGATTATTGACATCTACCCTGGTAGTAGTGCCCCAAGACTATGTAAATCCTGGAGGGATGAATACTTACTAGACAACTATTTTTCATCACAGAATGCGACTACAGGGAGATGCCCTCTACTCCAGTGCCATTTCTAGCACTCATCATAATGAACTCGGTAAGGTGTGCCAAGTGAAGGGACGTATATGACCCAGGGAGAAAACACTTAACGATACGCCTAAAAGTATGAGTATGATGTGGGGCACAGAGCCTCCGCCTTTTATTGTTTACTGATGATTTCCTTATCAGCATGACTATTTTAAGCATGCTATGTTTTGTATGTATGTCACTCACAATTTTGTGGTTATGATATACTATAGAGTAGGTCCTGGTGTGTCCTTTATTTAGGGTGTGTTATTGGTGAATTTTAAAACACCCTAGTTTCACCTAATGGGTCGTTTTTAAGTTGTTTAGCACTGTGAGCACACCGTTTCACATTTATCTTGTATATATATTGATTCATCACTGTACAGATTGCTTTCACTGTTTTTTATTCTTTCCATTTACAGTAACCCTCTGATGAGTAGTGTATCCGAATGCTCCAGAATTACAGGTGGAGTAATACCCAGTACAGTGGGTGTACTAGAGGGAAATTTTTTAATTGTAGAAATAGCATAGGGATCCTGTTTTTCCTGACTAACGCCGGTTAAAGAATCGGAACCCAACAGAAACATGTTGACCTCTTTGTAGAACGGAGGGGTAGTGAGTACATAATCCACTCACATCACCACCTTCCAAGGGTATTTTTATACCCTTTTTTATAACTGACTAGGCACTCTAGCAATAAAACAATATCTCATAGTCAGTTTTAAAATCACTGTCTGTCTGCACTTTTGTATGATCCTTTTCTTTTCCTTTTTCTAATTGTTTGTATTGTGTACTCCTCCCTATTGCTCCGCCTCTTGTATTGGTTTGCGCAGAGGTGTTCAGGAGCAGCCCTATGATGAAGCATGCCACAACTTGTTGTGGGTGAAGGCAGTTTTAATAAAGTGTTTGTGCTCCCTTTACAACTACATATTATACTCGTAACATTTTGCGACAGATATTCGCCTTACCTCCTTTTGTGTATATCAAATGCAGAGTAAGGCAACACAGCAACTTGCGCTGCTTTGCCTTAAGTCAACATCTATGAGGCCATGCAAAGTGGCTTTGCGTGACCATATAGATATGGTACAGAGGTTTGCGCCACAGGAGCTTTTGAAAAAGTGATGCTCTGGTGGCGCAAGACTCTATAAATAAGCCCAGTGGTTTGTCTATCATGCTGGCACCTGAGCAGAGTCTAAGTGATTGGCAGCACCAGGGAGGTGTGGTGGGCACTTCAGTATAAAGTGTGCATGTCACTTTTGCTGACATTTTTGCAATGAATAGTTTTCATGCCCTTTAAACCTCTCCAACCCGAGCTGGCTTAGGCAAAAGGGTAGAAAGCGGACACAGGTCCCCCAGTGCCTGAGGGAGCATCAAGCCAGTCCGCTCCAACCAATGCTGTCACCTCTCCCGTGCTGCTTAGCATTATCAGCAGCATGACACCAGCTTCAGGATTAGTAACGGGGATTTGGCTGAAGCTCTGGGAGCCTGTGATGGAGACACAGACAGCTGAGATTGGACAGAGAGAAACACTGAGGCAGTGGGTAAGTAGACTTTTTATTTTTATTTAAACTTTTCTGAATTACAGATTACTTCGACTCACTGATGAGAACGCTCTGAGACATTAAACCAATTTACCGCTGATCAATATACTTTGATGGTAGCCTCAGAGGAAAAGGGGCTAGCAGCAAATATGAATATTAAGGTACAGAATGATCATTAGGACCACACAATAAAAGTCCGAGTCAGTAACTTGAAGTTAAAAGGATTACTACAAACTCAAAGCAGACTAATATAAATCAATCTCAAGAACACGCTGTAAAGGTTCAGGATTATCAAACAAAGACCAAAGCGATGTACAATATTGGTATTCTACAGCAAGGGGCAAATAAGTATTTTAGCGGCAGCAATACAAAAAAATAAGGAAACAGATTTGATGACTAGAAGAATGGTTTTGATCCTTTTCCCCATACATGGAAAAGATTGTCAGCATCTACTAAACATTACAATAACCTAAGAATAGAGGAAACCCTATTGATTCAAGGAACCAAAAAAGATGTAAGCGTCAGAACCTCTTTAGAAGTTCTACAGGTAAGGAGTCATCTATAGCATAAAGCCACATAATCAGAGACGACAAAAGGAGTCTGTACCTCTCCAAGTCTAAAGGGAATCTTCCCAAACCCAATATGGGTTTACTACAATGCACAAAGAACATTTGAAAAATATGACCTCATACTCATCATAGTACTTTTATCAGTTCCTAAGAAAGAACTTGGCACCTCAAACACTACCCCATATTCCAGTTTCTGCTTCCAAGGCTTCCTTGGATTCCTCCCTTCATCTGAGAGTACCAACTGGTAACACTCCCTTTGATATTCATTAAAGTTATTCGACCTTACCAGTTCTTCCTCACCTCACTATCTCTGAAATACAATGTCCTTTTTACTAGCTAATGAATGCCAAGGCTGCACCTGCAGAAGAGAAAAACATGCAGAAAAACAACTTTCAAGTTGGTATTAAATGTCTCAAATTTAAGCTAGGAAACTCAATCATGCTAACCTAATAGTTTTCCTTGAGTGCATATTAATTCCACAGCCTACATATAATCCAATAAAATATATATTTAATAAAGGCATGAACTATATTATACTGTACTTGTGTATGAAGCACAATAAACAAATGCATGTATTATTATCCAAAAGAAAGCATTGAACATACGTGTGATTTATTTTCACTATTTCCTGACGAATGCACTGCATTAAATGCATTTTGGCGCACCACCTTACAATATAAACCTATAGAAGATTAACATCAGCAATCCATAAGGCCAAAGGTAAGTATATATATAGCTGAGCCAAACATAAAAATATGGAGTCAAAATGATGCTACTCAACTGGCATGCACCGTGAGAAACTAGCACTACCTTTAGCCTCAACTCCAAAGCTCTCAGTTGTGGGCCATTATAAACACTGTTTAAAACCAACCACGATTAAGAGCTTTGGCGCTGAGCCCAAGGGCACTGCTTTTTTTTATCAGTGCCTGTCACTGAGTCAAAATATTAGCCTCACCACTTTTATATGTTAGCAGCCGAGTCTGGTATAGCGTGCACCCACATGCCACAGATTGCCCCACTTCCAGAATTCAAGGTTTCCACATCCGCAAGGTGCAACACACCATCAATGTGCAGATGGTTTGTGAAACAGAGCTGGCTTTCATACATAGTTGTGCTAGTTTCACAACTTCCACTCATGATGGCATGTTCCTGAGGAACAGCTGTGCTCAGTAGTGCATAAGAGGCACATCATTCACACAGGAGAGAGCTAATAAGTGAGTTTTTGATGGCTGTCATGGGACACGCAGGCAAAGGCAATCTAGTATACATATCTATGTATGATGAAAAAATTGCCATTCCATCAGTAAAATGACTGTGTCCACACATCATGAATTTACAAATATTTTCAAATATGTAAATAACTGTTTATGCCAATGTGGATGTGTATTGTTAAACTTATTACACACATGTCCCAATCTGTGCATCCCACACAGGTGACTTTGGATATCTCCTGCTGCTATGCCTGATGGTGCATCTATTACAACCATTGAGTGCACAAGAGCACATATACATAAGGGCACATATCAGGACTGTACCACATTTCAGCATGAGCTTGAACTCCTGAAGGGACATTTTCAGTGTAATATTTTTCAAACTGCACAGCAATGGAGTGAGGAAATGTGTGTCTTTCCCTGGGTAGGAAAGATAGACTCAAAACAAAAATGATGATGGTGAGGAAACAGAAATGTCTGACATCACTGATTATGCCACTGGCATCAGAGACAACACCAGTGCTAATCACTTCTGAACTGACAAATAGAATGATAATTAGCTTTACTTTTAAAAAACACATACAAGAATATTAAGCAGTTGCAACATTTTTCTTTCCAGTGTCCACCATGCCCTGGAAGCTTCTTCCTTCAAGCAAAATTAACCCAAAATGGACTAACCTTTGGCTGCATTATTCTATCACCAACCGCCCCAGCAGCACCTTTCTACCTCCCTACCATCCACACTAGCCCTACCTGACCCATCCCATGGCTGCACTACACTATAACCCACCCATTCAGAAAATTCTGTGCACTTCAACAGCTCCATCCTAACCCCCACAGTAACCCCAAATTATCCTTTCCCTGACTGTACTATCATGCCAGTCCCTTAATCCAAAGAACCCAAACACCTCAACTCTTTCCTGACCGACTTCCTTAGCCCACCTGCCAGGATCTCTATCGTATCACTTACCCTAACCCTAACTGACCTATCCCCTGGTTGCACTAAAACACCAAACTGTGCCCTTCAGGATCCCTAACAACTACAACTAATTCTTCTTTGCTGATGTCTCAGCTGGTACCCTGAGAAGTCGAGAAGTTTCAGAGCACAGAATGATCCCTTACTTTGCCATCCTGGGGACATCTGTGAGGATGGGGAGGGGGAAGAGTTAGTTCAGTTTGTGTATAGAGTGGTAGCCTCTTGTCTAGTAAATGGTACTATTTGAGACAGAGTTCAAAGTTTGAAAGACAAGGCACTCTGTCACAACAAGATGGTGTACTGTGGTATCTTGTATTCTGTACCATGCATCTTTCCTACTTCCCTGCCTTGCTGCTCAGCCAGAGTGGATGAGTTGTGGAATGCTGGTGCATTTGATGTAATGGAATGTTGGAGATGCCTGGAAGATGAGTGTCAGTTGGGAGTATGGGCTGAGCAGCAAGGGAGCTGCTCCTGGTGGAGCTCACATATTAATCTACAGGCTCATCTTGTAATCTACATCTATCTTTCTTTCCATCTATAATCGACATCAATAAACCATCTTCATTTCATCTACACCTAGGCTACAATGGCTACATTTCCACATGTACCCTGCCCCCTAAACACTCATTCCGCCCGCCTCGTTTACATATGATCAGACCTTCTTTTTTCCATCAATGAAGCCCCTGTTTGATCTGTCAATAGAAAGCCTCCTCCGATGGCCCAACCGAGTAGGGCTATCAGAGGACGACAATACACTGCCCGCCCTATTTAGTGGGGATGTTATATACTTTTGTTTCCCTGTCCGTCACCACCAGGAATTCCCTGGTGCTGAGGGACAGAACAAAAAAAATGACCCCCAAACTGTGGCAGAAAGCTCTAGGGTGTGGGCCATTAGTTTTTTTGTTTTTCAGAAACAAGTTTAAGCTTAGGGAGATTGTTTCTGAAAAACAAAACATTTGAAACTGTTTGGTGAATGGCCATCAAACTGATGGTGGCCATCCACAAAACGTTTTGTGTAGTGAAAGGAAACACTGTGACAGTTGTTCCTTTCAATGTGCAAAAATGACCACTGGGCAGGTGGTCATCTCTAAAGTTGGCAGACAGTAGTCCAGCAGGGTGGCGGAGGTAATATTCTCTGCCACCCTGATGGAAAGGTTACCGTCTGTCAAACTGTAATTCAATCCCATAGTCTTTTTTCACTACAGCAACACGGTAAGGCAGCTGGTTGTTTTTTGTTTTTCGAAAACATTATTATAAGTTTTTCCCTTCAATAGCATAATTACATACAAGAAAAATGTTAAGAATTGCACAAGCATTGCAACTCAGAGCAGCATGTAGTTAAGTCACCTCGTGGGCAGCAGCGGCAAAAGCAATAAGTAGTGAAGAGCAAACTGGGAAACCAAAAAAGAGAAACAACATAACAGTAGGAAGTGCTTGGCTGTACTATGGAATTGTAAATATCACAGGCTAGTGTGAGAGGGTCCTCCACTTCACCGGCTACCTTCCCTTACAGCTACCCTCCTGTATGCAGGTCAAGCCTTCACCCTGGACGCTCATTCAGGGGAAGAGGGATGTCTATATGCCTATCCCACACACCTAGGAGCATCGCAGTTTCACGTTGGGGGTGCCATCGATGGTGCAAATGAAGCTGTCCTAGACATCAGGGAGGGAACTATTACGAAGTCCCCGATGTTCTTCAGATTGAAGGGTGGTACCTAAAGGTTTCAGCCACCTGCTAACCTCAAAGTTCCAGCGACCATGAGGGGGTCCCATGGCAGACATCCAGTGCATTGCTATGGCCCGGTGTGCCAACATGAGGCCCAAGTATGTGAGTCTGGCCTGGACTGCCCCGGATTGGGGACATGTATATAGGCCCAGTAGGCAGGCCTCTACAGTCAGAGCAGGATGTGTTCCCGCTACCCTCCCTAACCCTGCCACAACATCCCTCCAGAACCCCACCGCTGCTGGGCATGCCCAAGTCATAAGTAAGAAGTCAGCATCCGGCCATGTGGCACTGAGTACAGATGTTGACTGTCGACATGAATATGGTATTCAACCTGTAGGGCATAAGATAGGCAATGCACAAGTAATTGAACAGCGTATAGCGGCATCTAGTGTTTCTAGAGACCCTCCGGGGGAGGGCGTGTTTGTGTTCCCACTCCCTCTCCTGCAATTCCTGGCCCATTACACCCTCCCAATATGTCATCAGTTTCGCCAGGCGGGTGGTGGGCATTGCCTGAAGCACCTTATGCAACCAAGATAGGTTTATGGTCGACTCCGAAGGTCAGCAACACCTGTAAAACTTCATGGGACTTTGGTTCAGTGAGGCTGCCTCCCCATAGACCCTCCAGTGAGCGCGGGCGCCAGTGCCCCATAAATCAGGATCTGTGATTCCCCAAGCCTGTCCTCGTCAGAAATAGATTTTAGCTGTCTAAATCGTCCTTCAGTGCAGCAAGACTGATAGAATATTACAGGCAACAGTTTATCCCTTCATTGAGACTCCTCTGGGAGAAATCAGATAATGAGAAAATGACCGATTTAAGCTGTGATTCACGCCACAATGTCAATCGATGCCATTCAATGAGGATCTTTAGGAGTAGATCCCCATATCCCGTTGGTTTTGGCCTGCGTTTAATTTGGAAAAGTGTAGTACGGGAATCTTAATCAGGCAATGTGTTGAAGGATCATCTTTGTCAACCAGAAACCATATTTCTCTCCTTGTTTCCTTTTTTGATTTAATTTAAAAAACATTTCAAGACGACTAGAGGTCAGACAATTGTTTTAGGAACAGATTTGTCAAGAGACTTTCAGGAGGCTGATCGGAGCCATCTTCCATCATTTCATTTCCATTTCTTTCTGTAAGTAACATTTTGAGGAAAGACAATTTCCAGCCTCTACCAGTCAATGGAAATATGTCAGTATGCGTTATTAATAAAGACACTCTACAGTACAGCATCATAAGACATAAAATCAGTCTTCCCTTTTCTTTTTTTTTTTTAAACGAATCCAATTTCTTCACAGAGTTTGGAATTTATGAAAGCCAGACGCTGACTTAAATATGTTCCGCTTAAAGTTATATCTACAAACTGTGAGTGATAAATCACAGCCCAAATATATTTCATTAGACCAACCACAGCTTCTTTTCACACATCATTTCTGAAGCGCTGGCTATTTGCTGTCACATCTCAATCTCCTTCCAGTGCGGTGTCAGGCGGATGAGGATTGATAGCTACTGGCTCACCACAGCCACAGAGCATGGCAATTAGGTGCACCTGTCAAGAAATTCACCCTGAACTTTAAGTACGAATTTAGGCAAGTCCATTCATCAATTGGTTTACTACGCACACCCTGGATACATCTCCGCCAAGAATAAAAAGTTGGCAGGCGGAAAGTTCCTTAAGTTCACTGCGCCAGAGTGTTTCCGACTAAAACACTTATACGAGTCCAGTTAGAAATGTTATTGGATGGCTGTTTTCTGCTGGGCTTGCCTTATAATTGTTTTAGAGCAGCAGAACTGACTTCCCCTGTTATCTTACATCATGATCTAACGGAAACACAGTGCAAAATAACAAATAGTTAATTAAGCAATAACGTTTAGACGTTATGGGTTCCTTTCGCAAAGCTATTTGCAGTGCTTAACTTGCAAAATAAGAGGTGCTCATGCCCAAATATATCCTAGAAGCCCGCCACTGGCACTGACTAATACTGGGATTGCTGAATGCCAAGGCTGTGTAGTGTTTATTCCATCTCAAGGGTTCCGCCACCATTTAACCGGGCCCCTTAATATCACTCTTGAAGGTTCTTTTTCATCCTTGCTTTTTCCCACTCTCACTGTCTTTCCATTATTCTCTTCCTATCGTCCTCCTTTTGTGATTTTCTCTTTCTTGCTCTTGGTGGAAGGGTTTCTGCGTTGACGCTAGGCTGCCGAAACGTCACCATTGCAGGGTTACAGGGACAGGAATGCACCGTATCTCATACATATGGTGCATTCCCCCCTTTCACTTTGGTGTAGAGCAGTGCAGCGAGGGGACTTACTACACTGCCCTACGCCAAATTCCCATAAATGAGTACCAAGAGTTTTGTGAGAGTAATTGGGGGGCACAGTACTGACCACTGACACCAGTTTTGTGTGAAAAATGCTGCTTTATTGAAACAGGGCACATCACAAAACTAACCTCTACCATTGCATTACAAAATTATAACCAAACTATACAAAGTTATTCACCTATGCTAAGCGACCCCCAGCTCTAAATATCCCTCCTCCCACAACAACTTCATTCTGTAACTGTGTACTTGCTCTCAAGTTGATCAACTGCAATGGGAACCTTCAAACTCCTTTCCATTTTTTAGTACAATTATTACCTCTAACTAACTAAACTTGCTACATATACTGTTACCTCCTGGCTCCACCAGGCGTGGACTTGTCTACCCAGTCCCTTTCAGCCTGAATCCTCGCGGTCAACAAACCATAAACTTCGGTAAACCATGGTGAACTTCTCGCCAACCTCCTCGACACCTGCTTCAATGTGAATACCAGACCTACAGTTATACACTGCTAATGAATCAAAAAAGTTTTTTATATAATTCCTAGGACTTAATCCTGAAATAGAAAAACATCAAAGATAGCCAAATACGTTTCTGTACAAAAAAATCAAAAAGTGTACCCATCAATAATGCATAACATGGGGGCGTGGCTTGAGCGCCGAGGGAGATGGCGGCGTGAGCTCGGAGCTCCGTGCCTCTTCCCCACCAGAATCCTGAATTAAGGGCCGGAGAGCCCGTGTGTGCCCCGGCGCCGATAGCTTGACCGGCGGAGACCACCTGGACGAGGTTTGGGCGGCCGGCGGCACCGCATCGCCGAGAACGGCAGCCGATCGTTGTGGCCGCTGGAGAGGAGGGGAGGACGGCGCCGCGCAAGATGGCTGCCGCGGCGGAGCACTGAAGGACGGAGGGCTGTGCCGCGGGACACACTGCCGGCGCGCACAGAGGAGGCGCGGTCTCCGCCAGCGTCGAACCCCGCACAGCGGAGGACGATCCTTGGACCCGGCGGCGGTGAGCAGCGGCCTCGGAGGCGTGAGGTAAAGGCCACCCGGGTGCGCCGCTGCGGGAGAGCCTCACGGCCGGACTCCATTGCCGCGAGGGGTGGGTCCGGAGCTTCGACCCTGGCCGGTGCGCCACACGAGCCAACTGGTGGACGGGGGCCGCCTGGAGAGGGGGTTCACGGGGGACGGTGCGCGGCGCTGGGCGGCTTGCCCCCCCCCCCTCGCCCCCACAGCGGAGGCCTAAGAAGCACAAGGGGGCAAAACGAAGGCGCCCAGGGGCCAGTGGCGGGTCTTTGGCGGCATCAGGCTTCCGGTAGAGCGTCCAACCTACCGCGCCGCTCAGGGGGAGTGAGAACAATCCTCCACAGCACCCGGGGATTGTACGACATGGCGGACGCCACCTCTGATGCGCAGTGTTCGAACAGCGAGGCCCCATAGCGCGCAGGAGCTGGCCACGTAGCGGAGGCCCGGAGACATCAGACAGCCGAATAAGGCGAGGACGGCGAGGCCAGCTACTATGGGGAAGCCAAGAGCTAAGGCGGAGGAGGCGGCGACGTCGGATGTGGCAGAGGGGGGCCCTGCTGAACCGACGGAACTACAGCGATTGCAGGATCGAATATTGGACGCCATAACGGCCACTAGAGACACGCTACATAACGATATAGCGCAGGTGGCGTCGGGGCTGGGCTTGCTCCGGGCGGACCACGACAAACTAAAGGACAGGGTCAAGGATGCTGAAGCGGTGCTCAATGACCTGGCGCCGGCTCACAAGGTGATGGAGGGTAAGCTAACGGAGGCCCTGGACCGCATCCGCACCCTGGAACGGCGAGCGGAGGATGCAGAAAATAGGAGCCGACGCAGTAATGTGCGGGTCGTAGGCGTGCCAGAGACGGAGGGGACGGGGGACATGATTGCCTACATGGAGGAATGGCTGAAGACCGTGGTGGCGCCGGAAGGGCTTTCGCCATTCTTCACCCTGGAGCGCGCTCATAGAGTCCCCTCGGGACCTCCCAAACCCGGGCTCCCACCCAGACCGATCATAGCCAAGTTACTCCACCACAAGGACAGAGATCTACTCCTGCAGAAAGCTCGAGAGGATGGCCCTTACCAAATAGCGAACAGCAGAGTCACACTTTTCCCAGACTTTACTTTCGAGACGCAGAAGCAACGGGCCTCCTTCCTCACAATCAAGAAGGAGCTCCGAAATGAAGGAATTGCCTACTCCTTGCTTTTCCCAGCCCGGCTGAGAGTAGTAGTGGACGACAAGGCGATCTTTTTTGCAACGTCAGCGGAAGCCTGGGACTGGTGGGAGACATATAAGGCCGGGACTGACGGCGCCAAGGCAAGAGAAGAGCGGGAGAAGGTGCGGGAACGCTCGCCCAAACGGCTGCGGAAATCGAGGAGACTATGGAAACGAGGGCGGGGGAAACTGGGACCGACGGCCTCCCAGACTGAAGCGGAACGGCAGGCCGCGCTGCTAGAAGTAGAGAGGCTCGGACGGGCGGAAGGCACCGGATCTACAGGGGCCATGGACTCGGACACTCATGTATCGGCCTCTGGCTCGGAGTCGGATCTGTCGGAGATCCACCGCACTGAGGGACCGCTAGTGACACCGCAGACGGCGGACGAGATCCTGAATGTTTGAACTGCTGGCCTTGCTCAGTGGGTAATGTTTGAGGGGCTGGGTGGGGAACCATTGCCTATGCACATAGCGGGGGTCGGGGCACACCAAGGGGTTCGGGGCGAGGTGGTTGTGGGGATTTGGGGAGGAGGCGGGGAGCTGGGCGGCGCAGCCCCCCACTGGACGAAGCCGCGCTCCGTAGGCCCTTAAGGCACCCACAGCTACGGCTGTGTAGTTGAGACCTGGGTCATCAGGTGTGGGAGTTTGGATGGGGACTGATATCTCGATATTGGGGCCTGTTCTGGGGGAGGGGGGGGGCTCCACGGTTGGGGATTGTTTACCTGTTTTGAAGTTGTTGACCCTGGGTGTACCAAGGGATGGGCTGTTGAGAAGTTTTGTTTTGTTCTGGGGGGGCACCACCACCGTCGAAGGGCTGGAGCTGGAGGGAGTGTTTCGTCCGGATTACTGGGACAATGGCTAATGTGAATGGATTGACCTGTATTACTTGGAATGTCCGGGGCCTACACACTATGCAGCGCAGACACAAAGTACATGCCTATTTGGTGCGCAGGGGAGTACACATCGCGATGCTACAGGAGACGCATCTTACACGACAAGAGGGGGCAGCGCTACAGAGGCGATGGCGGGGACAGGTTTTTCACACCAGCTACTCGGCCTATGCGCGGGGAGTACTTATATGGGTTAGAGCAGGCACGCCTTTCCAACTCACGCGCCAATGGGTAGACCAGGATGGGAGGTATGTGGTGGCAGAGGGGAAGCTAGAAGGTAGAGATATAGTGTTAGCTAGTATATATGCCCCAAACACAGACCAGTTGGCTTTCCTCGCGACGCTTTCAGGGACGCTGGCCCACTCCCTGGCGGGCCCGGTCCTGCTGGGGGGCGACTTTAATTCCATTGCCGACCCCTTGCTGGATAGGTCCCACCCCCCTCTGCGTGACTCCCCAGTTCACAGGCTATCCAGGGGTAGGAGGGAATGGCAGGAGCGCTGGGAACTGGTAGATGTCTGGAGAGGGCAGCATCCGACTGACAGGGATTACTCATTTTTCTCTGGACTGCATGATCTGCATGTCCGGTTGGACACGATACTCTGCTCCCGGGGGGTGCTACCATGCGTCACTGGATCGGAGTACCTGTCAAGGACAATCTCGGACCATAACCCACTCCTGGTTCGGCTAGCGTGGATAGCAGAGAAGCCCAGGGTTCCGCTCTGGCGACTGCGGCCTGAGACCCTGGAGGACCCCCTCTTCGGGGAGGCCCTTGCGGAAGGAGTGGCCTTATATTTCACGGAAAATGAAGGGACGGTGGACTCTAGAGCGACGGAATGGGACGCCTTTAAGGTAGTGGTGAGGGGTATCTGTATCAAGGATTATGTAGGCGTGCGGAAAGTGTTGCTGGGCGACTTGGCTAAGGCGGATGCTAAGCTGAGGGAGGCGGAGAGGGGGCGGCCTGGACACCCAGAACTCCAGGAGACACTTTGTTCGGCCAGGGAGGCGGTAGCCGTTGAAGTGGAGAGGCTACGAGCCTTTGACTACAAGCGATATGTGCTGCGCTCCCATGTTGAGGGCGATAAGGCGGGCACCCTCCTGGCATGGCTCTCGAACCCCACAAGACGATGCGCTCCCATACTTCAACTGAAGGATAAGGCGGGCGTGGTACACCACACTCAGCTGGGCATAGTCGCCGGCTTCCAGGAATATTACGAGGGTCTGTACAAGAGTACCCCGGGAGATAGGAGGGGGCTGGTAGAACCCTTCCTGGCTGATCTACCCCTGCACCGGCTGGAAGCAGAGCAGGCGAAAGACTTAGGGTCGGACATTGGCGCGGGAGAGATACGATCGGCGGTGCGGCGCATGGCAAGGAACAAAGCGCCGGGAATAGATGGGCTCCCCATAGAATTCTATAGCAAATATTTAGACGTACTGGCACCACGACTCCTGACCGTATATAAGGAGGCCAAGGCGACGGGCCGACTACCGCAGTCGATGCGGGAAGCATTGGTGGTCCCGCTACTGAAGCCGGGCAGAGAGGGTAATGACCCAGCGTCCTATCGACCACTATCTATGCTCACCGCGGACTATAAGATCCTGAGCTCCATACTAGCGGCGAGGCTTCTGCCTCACATGACGGGGCTTGTGCACGACGACCAGAACGGTTTTATACCACAGCGCAACACCACAATAAATATCAGAAGGCTTGTCCGTCTCATGGACGGGCTGGACGGCGGGGCAGGGACGGAACTGGTTCTCTCGGTCGATATTGAAAAGGCCTTCGACAGTCTCGAGTGGGACTATCTATACGTTGTCATGGAGCGCTTTGGGCTGGGAGCTGGTTATATTAGTTGGACGAAGGTCCTTTATGCGGGGGCGTTAGCGAGGGTGAGGGTGGGACCGGCGGTGTCCCACCGCTACCCAGTGGAGCGGGGCACTCGACAGGGCTGTCCCCTATCGCCGCTTCTATTTGCGCTGGCTATTGAGCCGCTGGCGGCTGCGGCCAGAACGGGGCGGCACGTCCGCGGAGTGCGGGCCCGAGACGGGCAACATTTCATCTCGCTATATGCCGATGACCTACTACTGTTCCTCTGCGACGGGGGTGAGGACTTACGGAGAGCGGAGGCCCTACTGGAGAGCTTCGGAGAGATGTCGGGCCTAAGGGTTAACTGGCCCAAGACGAGTTTGTTCCCACTGTTGGAGGGCGCTGCCCAGCCGCACCACCGGTCGGAGGTGGCCTGGAACCCTACCTGTATTAAATACCTGGGGGTCCATATTTACCATAAGCCGGAGGACCTGCTTGAGGGCAACCTGGGGCGATGCATACGCGGACTGAAGGGCTGCATGGCCTTCTGGGCCACGCTGCCACTATCGGTAGCGGGCCGGATTTCCCTGCTGAAGATGGTCGCCCTACCGAGATTATTGTATTATTTCCGGACGCTCCCAATCTGGCTACCTAGCTCCTTCTTCAGACTCTTTAAATCTCAAATTACGACGTTCATTTGGGGAACGGGACGATGCAGAGTAGCGCTAGCCACGCTTTCTCGCCCGAAAGATGAGGGGGGTCTGGCGGTGCCGGACTTTGAGCTTTATTACCTTGCGGCCCAACTGCAAGTCTTCACGCAGGAGGTAGAGAGGGTGTTTCGGGGCCCTGAGAACGACAGCTTGCGAGGGACGCCCAGACACGTCCTGGCATATATAGTCCTCCGGCAACGGCTGGACAGTCGGGATCTGTCGTTGGAGCAGGGCACGTATCGTCAATGTTGGAATCGGGCCCAGAAGAGGGCGGGTATCCAGCGCCCATATGCGCCTGAGATTCCCCTGGGCATGCTAACGGCCTTGCCACATGGCGGCGACTGGTCGCGCCTACAGGAGTGGGAGGAAGCAGGAATACAGGTGGTTGGAGACCTCTTTGAGAACGGCGCACTGCTCCCATTCCAGGAGTTAATAGAACGCTTTGGCATACCGAGAGGGGGATTTCTACTTCATGCAGCGGTAACCAGGGCAATGCAAGCCCACTGGGGTACGGGACTTGAGGAACCTGGGACGGCAGCGGCGTGCCAGTACACCATGATGGCGGCGGGCACGATCAAGGCGGTGACGTGCCTCTATAATCGAATGATTAGGGAGAATATCCCTCCTCTCACGGCCCTGAAGGCCAAGTGGGAGGCGGACCTGGGTAGGGACGTACCTGACACGACGTGGGCACAGCTGGTCCGTAGGGCTCGCAACAGCACGAGAAACGCTAGGTTTCAACTGATCCACTACTATGTGTTGCATAGGGCGTACATGACCCCAGGTAGAATCAGGCGGTATTTTGGAGATGGGACAGTGACCTGTCCCCGATGTCCGGAAGAGGGGGCCGAGCTAGTGCACATGTTGTGGGCATGCCCGGCCCTGCGGGACTATTGGCAGGACGTTGGGGAGGTGCTGAATGAGGTGACTGAAAGATCAATAGAATATGGGCCAGGGGAATGTCTTTTGCACTGGTTTCCCCATACCCCCAAAAATAAACTCACGAGTAAGTTTATCGACATGGGTCTGATGGTGGCTAAGAGGGAGATCACTAGAAACTGGAAGGCGAGAGTGGGGCCAACTCCGCGGAGGTGGCGGCAGGAATTTCTAAAATGGGCTACGGCTGACAGCACGCATAGGTACCAGCTTGCGCGCAGGTCCCCCAGCCAAACAGCAGCTGACACTGCGACCTCATGGGAAGTAATGGTGCAGGCACTTAGGGACAGCGAGGCTGAAGACGAGGAGGGGGCCCCCGGGGCGGAAGGGGCGGAGGAGGCAAGCTGAGGCAAGCTGCGGCCCTAGGAGCAGCAGGTATGCAGGGGGGTTGATGCCAGCAATCCAGACATAATCGCAACGTGGCCTTAGACGGGGGGTGGTGTGAGGGACGGGATAGGGGGGGAGTTTTTAGTTTTGCGCAGGGAATGGGAGTTGGGGATTAGCGCGTAGGTTGGTAGGGATATAAAAGTAGTCATGCACATAATCCGGACACTATCCGCTCCTCAATATTGAACGTCAGGCAAGGATGAGCAGAGATAACAACGCCGCCCAACCCCCGGGTTGTGGGCATGACGGCTGTGTACTGATTGACGAAGCATATTGTGTATCTGCTAAATTTTATGGTGCTACTTTTATATGTAATGGCCTGCACATGCATGACTACAATAAAAATTATTTACAAAAAAAAAAAATCAATAATGCATAACATGCTGTTCAGTTTGTGATTTATTTTACATTCATATATACATATCAGTAAAAACAGTTTTCAAAAAACACAACGGGATGCTGCCAGGTATAATAAAGAGTGAAAAAAAGGTTTGTGCTCAAGTGAAAGAATAGAAAAATGAATTAGAAGGAAAATCCAATAATTTCAAAATAAGGTACAATTCCCTACATACGAGTTAAAAAATGTGTACCATAGAACCGAGGGGGGTTTTGCCAGCTAACAATACTAATCTTGTCATTTACTGTAACGTGTCCAGTGGCTCGTTAGATGCTTTAAAAAAAAACCTTCATGTGCACCACATAGAAAAGAGGAATCCTGCGACTGAATAGACAACTGGGATATTGACATCATACTTCAGTATCCTGAACACTTCTATACAGCGCCTACTGCCCAGGTTCCTGCAAATCTGCACTAGCCATCTTTTTCTCATTTTGTTATAGCCAGGGCAGCTGAAAAAATCATGCAGCTCTGATTCTTCTAGATAATCACAGGCAGGGCACCGGGTCTCATTCTGAGCTCTCCACTTCGTTGAGAAACAGCGGAGAGGCAGAACCCCAAATCTAAATTGTAAATAAAGTTTCCTAGCGGTGACAGGTTCAATAAGATCTAGGACCTTCTCATAGATGGAACTATCCTTTATTTCCAAAAAGGCTTTGATTAGTTTGCCTGTTTTGGTGCTGGAATGCAATAAAGCCATTCTATGGTTCTGATTATGAGCCTTCATTTGTTTCCTGGAGATTAATGGTCAGGCTAGCTCCGGTTCAGCTCAACACTCCCCAAGGCCCATATCTGTCAACAAATGTTTAATGTGAGAAAACCAGGGCAATCCAACAGCACCCCTTATGTTCAGAACTTCAGACAATTCTTCTTGGTACGGGTGGAGTTCAGAAGTCGACCACAGACGACGCCAATACAATAGTGTTCTGAGACTCAACACTTCTCCTAGAGCCATTAGTCCTAGATCTAAATGAAGTGGTATTAAACGAGTGCTGCGCGGCAGCCTAAATAGGTTCCTAATATAATGGTTCTCAACCTGTGATAGAAACTCGGAGTTACAGTGACCCCAGAGCTCCACGCCATATAGTGCGCCCCCTCGTGCCTGGGCCCTGTACATTTCTAGAGCCGGGCTGACAGCGCTCTTGTCTGATTTGTTAAAAACCTTCATGATGCCCCCTGTCGACTGGGCTAATTTTAGTGTTGACTTCACAATTTGAGCCCCCCCAGTCCATAGACTCAGTGATGGTGATGCCTAAGTATATAAAAGATGATACTCTTTCCAGGGGTTTACCGTTAAGTGAAGGATTTGGACGGGTGCTCTTTGGATTGTTAAACACCATCAATTTCATTTTCTGTAGATTTATCTCAAGACCTCTTTCCTCATTTTTGGGGGATGTCGATTAAACTAATTGGTCTATAGTTTCTCTATAATAGAGGGGAGCCCTTTTTAAAGATCGGAATTATCTCCGCACCAGCCCAGCTAGCGGGAATCTTCATACCCATCAGTATTGCGTTAAAAAAAAACAGAGGTATGGAGCCCAGATCGATGGCTCGCTCCTGAAAAGATCCCCACTAATCTTGTCCAGGCCTGGGGCTTTGCCTGGAGCTATTTTTGCCACTGCACCCTTTATTTCCTGTATGATGATGCTCGGTCCCGGACTACCATCGGAATAATGATCAGTGTCCCTATTTATTAGCGGGTGAACCACTGGTAGAGGGGATCCAGCTATTAGAGGCCCCTCTGGTCTTCCCTCCTCCTCGTAAAGGGATTCAAAGTACTCCCTCCAGACCTCTTCATCCAAATTTGGTTCTCGCGCTTGTTTGGGTATAGTCGAGCCAGAATTTACTAATCCCCAGAATGATCTCATATCTCTATCCCCTAGAGCTGTTTTTAATAAGTCCCAATTATCAATTTCCCACCTATGCTTTGCTCCATGGACAGCTGCTTTATAGGCCCTTCTCAGAATTTTTAATCTGAGGGCGATCCTTTGCTTTCATAGAAGCCACCAATGCACTTTTAGAATTTCGGCAGGATGCGTTGTACTATGGGTGCGGCGCTGGCCTAGCAGGTCTGCTAGGTTTATTGGAAAAAAATAAATTTAATAACATTTCGTTTAATTTATCAAGGTTTGACCCAATCGCCTCAATATCCATTAGATCCCTATGATAATTATAAAGGGTAGAGGCGTCTATAAATACGGGTAATAGAGCAACATAGAGCCTGCTCAGATTTTCCTGTGAGTGGTAAAATTACTCCAGCGCACTCGCCTCCTGCAATTTGAAACAATTAACTTAGAATCGCTAGGAGTGTCATCAGGGTGGGCTCTCTCGGGGCTTAATATTTGGAGATCTATTACTAGCGCATCATGGTCACTATTTACACGTGGAAGAATTCTGAAATCGGCCATCCTATCCCAGAAGTTAATATTAGTGAATATGTAGTCTAGTAAAAACCCTCGGTCCTTGCTGTGAAACGTGCATCCATGTGATGTTTTAGAAAGTGATCTTCCATTACACGCTCTTAATGAGTGTTTAAGGACCAGGCAATTCATCTGAATTACCAGGGGAGACCATTTGTTCACTGTTGGGCATCTGAATTCCGGTATATCAAAAAGGAGGTCCTTTTCAAGGAAACTGTCAAGATACAAGCCCTCAAGAGGCTCGAACTGGCAGTTAAAGTCCCCTCCTATTACGACCATATGTTTTAAATTGATGTTGGATACAAATATATCTAATTCCTCCACAGTAGAGGACTCCATCCCCCTAGAGGTAGGCCTTGAGTAAACATTGATTAAAACAATAGGAGATTTAAGAGGAAAATGCAGTTGGACACATAATATATCACTGGAACCTGTATCAAGTTGCACAGCCGTGCAACCTAGGTGGACACCTACCCATATGATTAACCCCCCTGATGGTCTCCCTACACCACCCGAAATTGCCAGGATGCTAAAGGAGGAGAATCCCAACATGGAAACCTCTCCTCTTGCCCATGTTTCTTGGAATATGCATATATCATAATCGCTAATAAAAGATCTCCAGTCAGGGCCATCTATTTTGTTATTGATGCCCGCAATGTTCCAAAATATGGTCCGTGTAGTCTGATGGTTGGGTATGATCTTGTTGGAAGTTTCTAAGGACTGGGGGTACCAATTCTGAGTTCCTATTTGTGTAACTACCTGCTCAGCTGTCCCTTCTATTGTGGGCTGATGGGGACTTTCACACAGGGCTGATCCACCCCTAATATGGAAGCTGCTTCGGGAGCCGCTCAGGCGCTCTCCGACCAGACCTTCCTCTCTATAGGGATGTAGACCAGACAAACAGCCCTCATTATCATAGTCAGTAGAAATAGCAGGATTTTCTTCCTGAGCAGTTCCAGGAACTTCCACTAGTCAATCCACCCCTTCAAGGGGACTGAACCTGTTCCCAATGGGGATATTGAAAATGGGTTGGTTTCTCCAGTTCTGGCCTATATTTCGAAATACATAATTGTTTTGAGCAGGTCTCCTTCCCAACTGCTGGCAATAACCATACTGCTCGGGTGCATTAGGAGGATAAAAAAAACCAAAGCGAATAAAAGAATGTTACCCATATTCCTCCCAAACTCTGATGCTAAAACTCTTTCAGTTATTACTGGATTTATAAAATTAATGACTATGCAATTTCCTTGGATGTCCTTATGTCGTGCGCCAATCCAACCCACCCTTCTGGTAGATAAAATTTCTTCAGTATTTTCATATCCAAAATCACTATGATTGATTAACCAATGAACACTTTTGTTCTTTAATTCTTGGTGGGATTCTGTCTGTCCCTTTCTTAGTTCGGGTACCCCTGCCAGAATTAATACATAGGGAGTTGACGCCGGGGGAACATTTATAATTGGTGGGCAGTATGTTTGGTCATTGTGCTCAGGAGTTGGTTGCGTTACTTCCGAGCCCTGGCCTTGTTTGTTTAAAATTTCCCCTGTGCTTTTGGTTGCTAATGGGTAAGTAGTGTTGTATTCGTTTGATTTGTAGTAAACATTTCTGCGCTTTTTCCCTTAGACCTCCTAGCCTGTTGTGGGCATTCTAGAGTTGCATTTGTTTTTGGTGAAGGGGCTCTTTCATTCGGAGGAAAATGGGGTTTAACTACCTGGTAGCTATTGGTGGCCTGATTACTTGTCATGGTCTTAGAGCTGGAGTTAGCCTCGATTGTCTCCCTTGTTTTTAGCCCTTCATTCATGGCTGCATTCAGTCCCTCTATCCTTTATATTATGGGTCTGAGCTCCTCTTTGATAATGGCTCTCAACTGAATCTGTAGATTTAATACCAGAGTTGTCACCCACCCAGGCTGATCAGTGGCTTGAGATGTGGAGTCTACCACTAAGCTATCCATCAAGGGCTGCTCTGTTTCTACAGCGTGGCCCTGTATTTTTTTCCTTTTAGCTGTTGGTTTCGCTTTGGGTCTTACTTTGGCTTTAGTATTTCTGTCTGACTGAGGAGGAGCACTTGAATTCGGGGACTCCCTGCACGTCCTGTCTAAATTTAACAATGGGTCATTGGACAACTCAGTGGGTGTTGCTTCTATTTCACATGAAGGGCTGGAAGTCAATAAGTCAGATTCTAAGTTTGGTGTGATAGATAAGCGCCTTTCGGTCCGTTCTATTTCAGAGGCCACAGCTCCAAGGGCTTTCTCCAGCATCCTATCTATAGATGTAGGTTTGGCACTAGGTTTGGGCGAAGATGGAATTATTTCTTGGTCGCACATACCCTTTTTCCCATCTTGGAGATATTTCAAATAGTTTCGGTAATTAACTAAGCAAACCAATATAATATACAGAGTAAAACTTCATACAAGAATAATAATTTTTGCGTCCTTAGCAGGACCTTATTGAGGACAGGTGTAACAGTGAACCACACCTCAATGCGTTAGTTCTTAGACAACCAGAAAGCGAGTAACAGTACCTTTATATCCAAGTCCCTCTTGATGGAGATTAGGGGGGTGGCCCGGCCCGGCCTCTTCTGGCCCCTGATGGTCACAGACGGCCCGCCCTTTGCCTGGGCTTCGCCCGGATCGGCCCACACGGGGCCCGCGTGGTGGGGGTCTGCAGGAAATTAAATAATCCTCCGTAATGAGGGGGAGGGGCTGCAGGTGTGCTCGCGGCCCCCACTGCTTTCTGGGCCACGGAGTCCTTGGTGCTGGCCCCTGCTACTTCCCACAAAGCTGGCTCTGCGACGCGTCTCCCGCAAAGCGGGAGGCGCTAGGAGTTGAAGGAATACCCAGTGATGAGGGGGAGGGGCTGTAGGTGTGCTTGCGGCCTCCACTGCTTCCTGGGCCACGGAGTCCTCGGTGCTGGCCCCTGCTACTTCCCACAAATGCTGGCTCTGCAACGCGTCTGCCGAATCAATTGCCCAAGTGGTGCCAGCAGCATATTTAGAGCATTTATTCATTCCAGAATTGACAATATTCTCTACTGCAGAGGCATTTGTTGAAATACCAGCATGCACCTGTTTGACTGACCTGTCCCTTACTAGACACCCCCACCCCTCCTCGGGTGGAGCATCCCAGAAATGACCGATAAACTATTGGCAAACCGCTGGCCGGTAAACTATTTTGCCGAACTTTGCAGGGCCCATAGTGGGTTGCCATAAATCAGTGTCAATCTCCCCCACTATGCTTCCGAATCTACCTCCAAGCGGGCGCTAAATTCCTCATCGATTGTGCCCATGCATCACCTCCATAGTTTATTTTAGCTTTCCTGATAACATCCATATATTTAAATAGTACAACCGACCTGTCTGGGTACTTTTCTCAGTACCTATCAGCATAGATAAGGAAAACTGCTGTCCAATTCTCAATAGTTACTGGCACTTTCAGTCTCTTGGACAGCTCAAATTCTTCCTCCTTCGACCCTTGTTTTGCCCTAAGCTTTCTATGCAAGTGTTTCAGCATTTCTATGTACTCCCCTTTCCAAATGTTGTCCTTTGTAGCCAACATAAGTTGAGCCCCTAATGGCTTAGCGAGACCCATATAAGGCAGCTGCTTGACTTTTAATTCTTTACTTTCTCATTTTCCTGTCTTCCCTGTTTCCTACACTTTGTATTCCCCTTTGCCCCCCAAAACTAAGGCTGAAGACCTAGACTGAACTTTGACCACTTTTGAGTCCGCTACTATCCCTAAGGCTTCCTGTCTGTGTCCAAATGCATCACCAGAAGTGGGTTCTTCGGTGCCTACACTAGTATCTCTCAAATAAAAGTATTTTCTTTAAGCGGGCCTCCTTGCTCGCCTGAAGCTCCATCGTCTCCATATTTGAGGCGTATGCCCCGCAAAACCTTAACTTGTGCCAAGGTTGGTGCCTGCACATGAATCTGCTGCTTTGTCACTTTGTCTTGCCGCCATGTTCCACTTAAACGGCTTTAAGGGTGTCCATCCCTTGTCTCCTGTGGAAAACTCATAGCAGATTGACTAGTGGCTCACCACCCCACACCGTCTTGCCAACATCTTGCTTCCACATCCTGCGCGTCCTCATCATCCCACACTACCCCTTCTTCCAGACTCTTGTCGTCATAATCAAGCCTTGTGACATCCCCTCCTTCATATCGACCCACCTCTGCTCATCCTCAACCGCCCGAACTTTGGCACTCAAATCATGCCATTCAAATGCTGAATGAACTAACAAACATCGAGGGGCGGTACCATGCCCTCCCAGCACCACTGATGATGAGGGACAAAATATCCCATGTGCTGTACCGCTGGGAGTTGCACTTAACCCTCCGGCCCACTGCAATGCTGAGGCCACACTAATCCTTCGTTAGGCAATGATTTTGTCATTCACTCTTGGTGTCCAGCTGGCCGCACAGGGCCTCGTCTACCCTTCTCCTCGGCACCAGTGAGCTGCTCGCGGTTCTCCTGAGTCCACTACTCCAGTTCTGTTGCTGCCCTGCTGAAATTAAGAAAGGCTAGATGTGCTGGTAAAACCCCTATTCTCGTAAGAGAGTAAACCTGGCCCGTTAACCGAACCTCTTAAATCTAGCCGCTGCTTAGCTTATGATCTAAAACAAGTGACGGACAAGTGAAGTGAATCCCATGCCCCTGCTTGTGACCCTAAACCCCTCCCCATTCATGTCCTGGCAGGCCTCCCATATACTCTTAAAGAAGGCCACCCTATCCTGCCTGCCTAAAAAGATTCTCCCTTCTGACGTCTTGCTCCTCATCCTCCTGATCACTCCACACCAGGCTGGCCAAAGACACGGCCGACATTGCCCCCCTACTTAGCCCCAGCCCCACTTGCGCCCAAATATCAGCACACACTGCAGGCTGTGTTCCCTCACAGACAGCCCCAATGTCTATACTACCCTGCTGGGAATGCACCCCAACTAGCCCCTTATGGAGCCAGCTGTTCTTGTCCCAATCAATGGGGTTCCAGTGCCCTCACATTACTCTGCTGGAACCCCTCTTCATTGACCCTTCTAAGACAGATGGGCCCGCTTCTTCTCCCAACAACTCTTTATATACCTCCTGAAAAATCTACCACCTCCCTGCTGATATCCCCAACCAGGAGGTCTACCAAGGATACATCTGTGGTATCCCCTCCCACCTCCCTGCCACGTGCACTTTATCCTGTTTAAAATCCTTTTGCGGAGACCACGCTCGTGTGAGTTGGCCACGCCCCTTTTTGGTAACAGGGAGGCCTGCCCAGACCCTGTGGGAGCCTCGCGTGCAGTTCCTGGTGCTAGCCCCACATCACGGGCTTCCTGTCAATGCACCTTGGACCCACCCCAACTGGAAAATGCCAAGGTCTATTGCAGTATCTGCGGCTCACCTCCCCTTTCACTGAGGCCACTCTCCTGACTTTCCCCCTTTCATTTACCTGGTCCTGTGACCCCTCTGCAGCTGTGCGATTGGGCCAACGCTCATCAGCTGTGCCCCTTCACGCACCAAATCTAACTGCCTAGACTCATCAAGGAGCCGCAGAGCCTGGCCACCTAGTCAAAATTGGACTCAATGTCAGTAAATGAACAGCGTATAATTCCACTACCACCAATCATCAAAAATGCTAACTAAACTATAATCAATAACTGCCTTAACAAAATTGCTTACTAACTGCCTCACTAAAAACGCTACCTAATGAGAATACTGGCTAGAAATGCCCTGAATGGCTGTTCCGGCAAACCTATTTAGACAGTTATGGCTTGCATAGTCTTCTCTCCTTAAAGTAGGACACTTGCTGTTTATTTGCCCACTGATTGCTTCTTAGAAAACTGTTGGAGATTTACTCATATAAAAGGCTGGAGAAAATCCATTCCAAGAAGGAACGGTAAGAAAGAACTTCAAAAAATTGTTGTCAGTACATGGAAACGATTTTGTGGAGAAACAATATGCAGGTATTTAAGGGCAAATGCATTTTCGCATGTGCAATTGCACTATGCACTGTATGTCTATATATAGGCCTGTATGCCTTATGTTACATCAGTATAACAAACTAAGGTGTCAGGCACACCTAGCAATAATAGTGCCAGAAGTCTCACACTATAGAGGATGCAATGCAGCTTCAGGAGTCATGAAGCAGCCAAGGCAGCATGTGCTCTTTGGCACAAAGTAAATAACATCAACATAATGTGCCCGCAGCATAAATTATCACCCAAACGTGTTATTATTAATAAACTTTGGGGGAGATTTAAAATAAGTGGCACATAGCTGGCGCAACACAGTGATGCATCAAAAACCAATGCACTGCAGTGCGCCAATGCAAATATTCACGTTTGCGCCATATTTACATCTTGCCAGGCCGTGGTGCAACGCTGCATCAGAAAAAATGACGTAGGTGCCACAAAAGCACTGCAAGTCAACCTGACACAACTGCTGAAAAAGTGACATAAAGCAGAATTGCGTCACGTAACGCCAGTACGATCTTCCTGCGACTGTCTCCACTGAGTGAAGCGGCAAAAAATCCCTCCCAAAAAAATGCATCTTCCCCAAAAAAACTTTTTGAGGGTAATGGGGCAGGGAGAACAATGCAGTAGTCAGGACACCGAGCCAATCAACCCCAACAACAGTCCGGATGCACACGCAGACAGCCAGGCAATCAGGATGAGGAAGTCTAACTTCAGTTATAAGGAGAATGATTTACAGGTTACTGAGGTGACCAATCATCGGCACCAGCTGTTTGTGAGTTCCATGTTGCCACTATGTTAAAAGGAGGCAATATGACAGTCGATAGTGCAAAAAATAAACTGTGTCGGACAAGTGTAGAGGACAGTCACCGACTGCAAAAAGTGCTGGCACGACTACAAGCGCAGAAAAAGGCCAAATTAGCAGCGAACCTCAAGGCAGCATTGCAGAGTGGATGAGGACGCCCAGCAAACAGGAGGAGTTGGATGCTCAGGAGGAGCGTGTGGCAGCTGCCATCCCAGAGGAGTTGGTGACTGAAATCCTGGAACAGGACAGTGCAGCACATGAAAACCAACAAGAGTCATTGGGTAAGTCACAACAAGTGCAAATATGTGAGTAATGGGTCATGGTGTTGATCACAGCTAGATATGTATCTGTGCCCCAGTGTGCTGTATGCATTTTGATGTATTTGGTTCAGTCCCCAGTTTCATGTATCCAAAATGAAAGTAAATGACAGAGGCCAATCACACACTGCACTTGCCAAAACAGCTCTGTCATGTCCAGGGCCGGACTGGGAACCAAAACTGGCCCTGGCAAAGTGCTCGGCCGGCCCCTCGGATTGTGGGGGATGGCCGAGCTGTTTGCCAGGGCAGGTTTCAGCCAATTTTGTTACAGGACCGATATTGCAGGTATGCTGCAAAAACGTCCCTGTAACAAGAACGTCCCACCATAGGCCCAAGACCGGACCCCACCCTGGCGGCCTACCGGGGAAGCACCTGGTGCCCGCTGCAGCCATTCCCGCCCTAGTCATGTCCCTAGCTGCCATGTACAAAGTACTACACCAGTCCAGGTCACACTTGTTCAACGGCCTCCTCTTGTAAACCCTGTTAACCATATCCACTATGTTCAAATCGGAAATACTTTGGGGCTCATAAACAAGTCAAAGAAAGCAACGCAGCACTGTGCCGTGTCACTGCAAAAGGAAAGTGATGGGTCACCTTCACAACAATATGACATATTCATGACCTCTCCCCTGCATTTGTGCAGATTTGGATGTCATGTCCTAACACAGGCACACTTGCACCATGGTGCAAGGGTGCATGTGTAGCAGGACAGATTGATTTTGTGCTGGCAGGTGCCCCTTGCTGCATAAAATAACTCACAAGAGCTATTTCCTGACCCCTATGTGTGTTGCAGAAATGCAGCATGCATTGAAAAATGAAAAGTAACAGTAGCAAATCCACAAAATATCTCTTTTCTCACATGCATATGCCTCCCCTGGGGAGCCTAGAGGCCAATGACGCATTCCCAGCTTTAGGAAGTCTTTAAAAAATGTAAATGCTACAGAAGCCTTAGCTGTTGCATGTAAAAACACACAGCAAGACCCATGGCATGGACCTTTCACACGAAGGGGCATCTTCACAAGCCCTATCACCACCACAACATCACTTTTAAAGAAGGTGTGGTGGCAATACAGTCTTTGACTCATTTAAAAGGCAGTGTTGAGCCACTTCATGAGGCTTAACACTGATATGTAGATAAGGCACCCATTCACGCAATACTCAGTGAGAACGGTGGGGCAAATGGTGTTTATGTGGGCATTTTACTGCAACACCCATTGAGTGTTGACCCTGCCCCATATTCACAAGGGTTGTGGAAATATGGTGCAGAGCAAAAATGAAGAATAGGTAAAACATGGTCTTGCCTTGGAGAAATGAGGAGAAATGTTCAAATGTGCAAATATTTTTTTTGCTGCTGCCTTGTGGGCTGTATTGTGCAGTACACATATAAATAGCAAACTGCCTTTGATTGTTTATGTGCAGGAAAATGTCCCTTCCTGCACATGAAAAATATTTCCCTCGATGCAGACAACCTTGTATTATGGTGCAAGGGTGCCTGTTTCGGCACTATGCAGCGAAATTTAGTGCCTCTGAAGGGTGAAACTCAGGGATGCACCATAATGTTGTAACTATGTTGCAGGCCTGCATCTCAGAAGTGGAGTAGCACGATCTTAAGCCAAGGAGGCTAATGCCTCACTCCACCACTTCCTAGTAAATGTGACGCATAGTGTTGCCTGCAAAGGGTACATACCATCAAGGAAATTAAAAGCAAGGTAGTGTGGCTTCATGTGTCCTTGAAAATATGGTCCACGACACTAAACCGCTAGTGCATCAGAGAAAGTGGTGCAGTGCTGTAGCAAGGGGGCATAAGTCTTGCCCCTAGTTAAGCATCACAATCTGGATTTCAGGCTTGCCCTGCAGCAATCACATTTGGAAATACCCATGTGAACCTTTAGAGCAAAATCTAACCTAAATCAACATGCAAACAGCAGTAACACATGTCTATCCCTTTGCATAGGATGCACCTACAACATCTGAACAGATTGTTGAAAAACCTGATTTTCAAGACCACCACCATTAATCAGGATACCCTCCACCAAATCCTGTCTACCATACGGCCAACTGCTCCATTTGCCGAGAATGTCACCAATGTAGTTGCTGCTCAAGATGAACCCCAAACAACTGCAACCACTGCATCTGCCAAGGACACATCCCCCAGGACTCTCAACAAACTGCTGCTGGACTACAGTGCAAACTTGTGAAAGAGGTGCATGTGGGGATGGATAGCATGGGAGGTACACTACAGACTATCCTCAGATGCCTCAACTCAGATGATGACAACCTTGAGGATGCCCATGACAACAACCCTCAATGCCCTGGCCTTGTTCAATCCCTGGCCACCATCTATGGTGTGATGAGGCAGAGGCATGAACAAATGCCTCCTCAAAGTGGCACCAGGGAGGTAGGGAAACATCTTGAGGAAATTGTAGACATTCTAAGGACATTGCAGCAGAAGCAGGATATCTATCTCGCCACAATGGCTGCCTACCACACGGATATAGTAGCTGTCCTGAACGATCAGCAGAAAATCATCAATGCTTTGATGCCTCACCTGTTGTCACTGGGAAATGTTGTTGCAGGAATGGCTCTAATATCCTCAGGACTTGCTGTTGGTGTAACTCATCCAACACAGTCAGCAACTACAGAGCCTCCAGAGCTCCAAACAAACACATCTGAGGAAGATGACTTCTCAGAGACACAGTTACAGTGCAAGACTGGACACTAACATATTCCTGTGTCACATGTGTTGTGACCAAATAGCACTTTGTCCATACTTTTTCAGGAATGGAGCCAGGGGGTAATGTCCTCCTCTTGCTTCCTACACATTTAACATTCTCACATTGCTGTCCTTTTGAGTTGATGAAAATCACATTGTACCACTCCCAATCACGTACTCACTAGACCACAACTTGGCCACATGATTTGTCACTTATCTCACCCCTGGAAACATGACTGCATGCAGCTTACAAAGTCATGCTCCCAGATTAATGTCTTGTTCATTTGTGTATAGCCACTTACCCTTTGCTTTTTGTGAGATGTGTAAATAAATCTGAACACCTGTGCTAGTGTGTGGAATGACTCGATATGTGTCTTGAAAGAACTGCAATGTGTATGCTGCAAGACCATGTACAACTACAGCCATTTGAATCAGAGATCTTACCATGTTCTCTTACAACATAGCCACAGCATGTGTAAGAAGTCAAAACCCCTGTATTCCCTTCTTGTGAACACACATGCCTTGACATCACTAGCAATGGCAAACCAATATTCTTTCTACACACCCTTTATCATCCACCAGGTGATAACCTCACTTTTACCGAACATTTAATGGACATAGTCTCTACTAATGCCGGACACCAAAAACCCCAGATATTTCTCGGAGACCTCAATCTCCACTGGAATGACCCCAATGATGCAGTGGTCAATAGTCTCAAAAACTTCCTCTCTGACCTCGACCTCACCCAAATTTGCAACAGCTCTACACACGATAAAGGATCAATGCTTGATTTAGTCATCTCTAAAGTTGATTCCATACAGCTAGATACAATCCATCCATGTGATTGGTTTGATCATCATATTATCACCTTCTTCATCAATGAAACAGTGAAATTTAACTCGGTTCAACCCACAAGACCTAAAGTATGGAAGAGGGATCTAAAAAACATTGACACTAACATAAGCACAACTTTCAGCTACAACTTACTTCTTCCCCCTGAAGGAATATCCGATGTTCAAGAGCTGTCCAACCACTACTTCAATTCCATGAACATGATACTAAATGAGATAGCCCCCTTCAACTAAAGAGAGTCTCCACAAAAGATTCTAAGCCTTGGTACAATGGAAGACTCAACGAGGACAGACAATCCCTAAGAATAACTGAATGCAGAAGAAGATCAGCTCCATCCGCCAATCATCTCAAGATACTAAGAAAGAAGAGAAACGCATACTACAGAAAGATCAAGTGCACTAAAGCAGACTTCTTCAGCCACCAATTAGATCATTCAAAAAATCGTCCCAGAAAACTTTTCAAGTTAATCAAAACTCAATCTAAGGATGCACCTCACCGTCCCCAAGATAAATTTGGCCCACGACCCAACTGTGAAGAATTTGTTTTCTTCTTCACTCAGAAGACCGATATCATAAAGAAGGACCTACACAACAATCTAATCACACTCACTGTCTCACATACAAACCCCTCACCATCCCTTCTAAATGCCCCACATCGAAACTCATCAAAGTTCGACCTAAAAAATTATGTATCTTGGTCTTCGTTCAATACCTACAATGAAGAATCTATTCTCAAAATGTTCATCACCCTGAACCTTGCCAATCACTTCACTGGCCCTCTCCCAGCAAACTTCATAAAAGACTTCACCCCGCTTCTGCTGCCTCTCTGGACCAAGATCATTAATAACTTTTTACGCCAAGGTTGCATCCCTGACACCCTCAAAGTCGGGCGGGTATCCCCCATTCTAAAGAAACCTACAGCTGACCCTGCAGACTTAAACAAATACCGCCATATATCCAACATCTCTACCTTGGCCACACTCTTAGAAAAATGTGCACACCTCCAGTTGGAAAGACATATTGAACATTTTAACCTACTCAACAAATACCAATCAGTATTCCGTGTAGGTCACAGCACTGAATCAGCAATGACCCATATCATTGATGATGCTCTACAAATCCTTGATCAGAACTGAGCCTGCTTACTCATCTTGCTAGACCTTTCCTTGGCCTTCGAAATCATCAAACACTATAACCTGATAGACCTTCTGAAACACAGAATGGGATTATCTGGATCAGTTCTAAATTGGTTTACTTCATTCCTCCAAAACAGATCGTAAAGATTTAAGGTCAACCACTCCTTGTCCAAATCCGTCCCAGTCACTTTAGGAGTCCCACAAGGATCTTCACTTTCTCCGACACTGTTCAATATTTCCATGGAACGACTCACTGAAATTCTCTACTCATCTAACATGTAATGTCACATGTACGCTGATGACACACAATTATACCTTAAGATCCATACCCTAGAAGACATCAAAGCGCTCAACACAACTCTTGGAAAAACTCAGACCTGGCTGGCCGAACTTCAGCTAAAACTGAATGCCCTCAAAACCGAATTCTTCCTCATCGCTCCTCCTGCCCAAGTACCCATAATGCAAGACTGGATCAAACACCTTACCGCACTCAACTGCCAACCTCTCATCATGATTCAGTGAAATAGCTGGGAATAACACTGGACAGAAATCCCAATATGCAAAAATACATCAGCAACGCAACAAAAGGAACAAACTTTCAGATAAATACTTTGAGTAAACTGAAACCTTTCCTGCCAGAAAAGGACTCAATGGGCAGTACAAGCTCTAGTCATCCCAAGAGTGGATTACGGGAGTGTCTCTCTCTGCGGCCTGCCCAGAGCTGCAAAGGCCCCTCTAAGAGCATCAATCAACGTCGCAGCATGACTTATCACTGGCTCCAAAAATAAGTTCTTACATATCACCTGACCTAAAATCCCTTAATTGGCTACCTTTTGAAGCCAGAATTCTTTTGAAAATAGCATGTACGGCACATAAAGCCTTTAATCACAAGGCACCCAGTTATCTGGCACAGAAACTGGCACCTTCATGTGGGGTCAGATCTTCAAGAAGTGCTAAAAACCTTCTACTGAAACCACACAGATTCAACAAGAAGAAAACATATAACCAAACCTTTTCAGGGATGGAGCCAAGAATATGGAATGCTCTACGCCCAGAGACAAGACTTAATCCCTCTACGGCATCTTTCACAAAAGAAGGGAAATTGCTTCTCATGGTTAAATTCACTTGAGCATGGACTACTATTATTATGCTACCCAACATATCTTCTACTTGGAATCTTAGAATGTCTTCCGTTCAGCCATGTTTCCTGGACATGGTATCTATATTATGCTTGATAGACATTGAACGTTTTGTTATGTACCATATACCCATGTATCTATGATAGGATGTTTATACTATCACTGACCAGCATTGAACTTTATGTTATTCACCTTGTACCTACGCAACTAAGACAATTACCTTGTAAAGCACTCTGATCCCGCAAGGGTCTGGTTCGCGCTATATAAAACTTTCAAATATTTAAATAGGAAGAGGTGTGGTGCCAGGGCCAGGGCGACTGACTCCGGAATCTGAGGATCACGGTTCGATCCCCGGTGGCAGATTAGCCCAGCACCATGTGACTCTGGGTAATAGCTTGCTTAATCTTCCCGACGGCCCCCAGTGCGTAGAGACCCTTACGGGTGATTGTGCGCTTTATAAATGTCGATTATTATTAGTAATATTATAAACATTATACACCAAGATGCATGCTAAGTAGTTCCTTTGAATACCATATTCGGATGTATGACATTACAACGCATGCTTTTACCATGCATGCCTTTACAACGCGGTATTTACAACGCAAGCCTTTACAACACATAGCGCTTTGGGGTGCTGGATAGTGAATAGTTTAATTTACTATTCCAACTCCAGTCCACGTGGATAGTAGGGAAGGTGTTCGATAGTAAATTAAATCTATTCGCTATCCTAGAACGCCCCCCAGCGCTATGCGTTGTAATGGTTTGCGTTGTAAAAGTTGCGTCGTAAAGGCACTGCGTGGTAAAAGTTGAGTTGTAAAGGATGTTTCCCCCATATTCCATCACTGCTAGTCTACATGTCTTGTTTGTATCTATTGTGATAAGCAGTGGCATTAATTTACCACTTGTTGTACAATATCATGTTAAACATGCTCCTAACCTGCCAATGTGGAGTGTGCATGTGCTGTTCATCTGTGTAAGAACTAACACCTAATGACCCAAATACTAGAGCCCTCAACATTAATGTCACAACATCTTTTTCAAGCACATGTGCATGCTCTTAGAATTGCAAGGTGCCAAATGATAGTATAATGCATGCATGACAACTCCCAACAGTGTTTGTTCAAAACTGTTGAGTCACACGTGTTAAGTCACAAGTGTTGAAATCACATGTCAAATGTCAGACAAATGATGATGGTTCATACCCAAAGTGCTATACCCACTCACACAGGATCATAATCAAAAGTGCAATGTATGGGCCCAATCAGCCAAAAGCAGATGTATGTGAACTGCAATGCTGCCCAACAATGAACAAGAGTATATATGACTAAAATGTTCATTTTACTGACAATAACAAACAGGAGCTAAAATTACTCGCAAATCTATAAAGCTTACTTAGCATAAAACATTTACTGAGCTTTAAATATCTATCTAAAATTAAGCTATCTTAACTATGGGTTACCTACCTAACTCAAATTAATTCAACATTACTGTCACAAACATGTTTTCAAACACATGCACATGTTCTTAGAATTGCAAGGTGCCAAATTATAGTATAATTCATGCATGGTAACTCCCAACAGTGTTTGTTCAAAACTGTTGAGTCACAAGTGTTGAATTCACATGTCAAATGTCAGCCAAATGATAATGGTCCATACCCAATGTGCTATACCCACTCTCACATACACACAATCAAAAATACATTGCATTGGCCCAATCTGTCAAAAGCAGATATAGGTGGAATGTAATGCTGCCCAATAATGAACACGATTATATATGGCCAAAACTTTCTTTTTACTAACAATAATAAACAGGAGCTAACATTACTTACAAATCTATAAAACTTACTTAGCCTAAAACATTAACTGAGCCTTAAATATCTATCTAAAAATTAAGCTATCCTAACTATGAATTACCTACCTAATTTAACTTATCTCATCCTATGCTACACATGTATCAGTTAGACCACTAAAGCATCTGCCCCCTTAACACATCAATTCACAATGAACATACACATACGTAACCTATACACAAACGAAGTAAACAAGTTATCACACACAAATAATACACATTTTTTCCCTTTCTTCTTTTTTCCTGTCAAGTATTAAACATATAAAAGATCCCCAACTCACCCACCCACCCCAGTTTAGATGAATAAAAAATAAATATGAAAGGGAAACCTACATACCTGATAAAAATTCTATTTAAACTACTTAAGCCTACCTAATCTAACCTACACTACACCTACTCTATAACTATTACTAAGTATAAAATAGAAGTGCATAAAAGACATGTACACTCAATGGACACTACAGTACGGCCAGGATGTGGTCCACAGATTGCTGCAGTGAGTCCATCTTGCACAGCATTCTTACCATTTTCAGTTCCAAACCAGCAAACAAGTTTAAAAAAATCAACATCTTGTGTGGCTATCCTCTGTACACCAGATTGCCCTGCACTGTAGTGCGCAGCTTGTCCTTGGGCCGATGTTGGTGCCGATGAAGGGCCAGCCTGCTTATCATGTCCACCTCCATTACCCATGTTCTTGTAAGACTGTCTTGTCCTTTCCATCAGCTTTCTTTTTTGCTGGAACAGTGGATACCCTGGTCTTCGCATTCTTCTCTATGTCATATTAACAAGCCATTTTACGGAACTCCTTTGCAATTCGACAGATGTGGCTATAACGTGTCTTGCGTGTTTTTAAAAGCATTCATGTTGGACAAGAATGACACGTGTCAGTCATTGTGTACATATCTGACACTCAATGCCGGTCAATGCATGAGTACATTGTAGATGCTGACTGTGGATCTTGTGCCAAGCATCTGCTCACTGTGTGAGAAACACACTACAACAGCACAGATCAAGGTTGTTCATCACATCCCTTGTCATCACCTGAACATCATAAATATGAGATGGTGATTAGATGAAATGGAAGTGACTTTCTAAAATTACACTGAGCCATGATAAACTAGTAACCCTTCATTGATTTACCAAACATTTTACCCAAACATGTACGTACTATGCCACACTATGATACCTCTAGGTACTCAGGGGCTCCTTGAAAAGCAACTTGCCTGTGCTTTTAAAGTGCCACAGCCTGGCACTAAGTGCTTTGTGGTGCCACGCTGAAGCACTATATTTTGTAAATGCCGCACTCAATGTTGAATGATATGTAGAATGCCAGGATGTACTAGCAAGGGGAAACAACCTAGGAATAAAGGATGTAGTAACACATGTCCCTACCTGGGATAAATTATCCTTGTGCATTGGGTGCATTGATCACCATTCAATAGATTACATCTGTACAACTGTCATGACTAGTGCTTCCTGTCCAGACACTCACGTCCTCTGTGAAAAAACACATGCTGATGCCCCATCCAATCACTTGCTGTTAACAATTCCATTTACACACAGGCAGGACACTGAAGGCAGAGAGATAACTCAGATGTGCATTTACGGACTCAATACACATTTTGCATTTGTACTAAAACAATGCACAATAATCACATCATGACATGCCATAAGGCTAGAAGGCATTCACAGAAATCTGTGGAGTACTATTTGTACTAGACTTATTTTTGCTATTGAAAATAAATGATTGGTACAATGTCACATCACCCAACCAGTATAGATTGGTGGATGAGCCTGATCTTAATCTTCTACATGTGAACTTGCCCACATTTGATGTAGCTAAAATCTGTAACATAGATGTCCTGTCAGACTTGACAAGATCATGACAAGGGATGAACGTTCACATTGTTCCTAACATCATGATCTTCGAGCTAATGCTCCAAATCCAAATACATTTTCTGTTGGACATGGTTACTGCGCAGCCATTGCTCTGATAGTGACTCCACACACAGACACCAAGATGCACAATACTTTGCTCAGGGCCCAGCTACTGGTGACCACATAGAAGCATTTGGAAATATAAAGTAGGTTTGGATTTGGAAATCACACAAGTTTCTGCCCTTGCCCAAGCTACAAACATGTTTTCGCATACATATCATGTAAAGTCCCATCCATTTACACTAAAAAATACTCTGAGCTTGAGCTGTCATAAATGGCACATGAGCCCACTAAATCTAAAATGTTATCACGTTAAGGTGTAACAAGATATTGACATGTGTCACTGCAGACAAGCATGCCCAATGTTGGAAATATATCTGCATTGTAGTACACTTTGTGTCAGTGTGGGAAGGTAAAACTTCCAGCTCATGAGCAAACTGTGATTTCATTGTAATCTTGCTATGTGTGCTGCACAATGCAGCACATGTTGAAATAGCATTGTGGAAGGAGAAGTGAGACTAGCTTCAAGTAACGTCTGTTGAAAAACATGTTTACTCAGGGTACATTTTGGGACATGAGCCACACATGTAAGAATGGTTGTGTATGAGAATTGGAATATGCACTTCAGCAGCTGGAGGTCACTGTGTATAATTACGCGGATGACCTCCAGCTCATCTTCAATCTCTCTTCCTCACCCCTCTCCATCTTAAACTTCCAATCTATTATGACTTTCACCAGGGACTGGATGAACCACAACCATCTCAAATTGAACCCGGATAAAACCGAGTTGGTTCTCACTGGTGGTTCTTCCAGTCCCTGGAATTCTCTCTTCTGGCCTTCTTCTTTTGGTATTTCCCCCACTCCTTCTTCCACAGTCAAAACCCTGGGTGTCAAAATGAACAACCAACTCACTCTACACTCACAAATCAGTTCAGTTGTCTCTTCCTGTTTTCTCACTCTTCGAACCATTCGCACTGTCTCCCGTTTCTTTTCCCCCCAAGCACTTAAGTTGATCATGTCCGCATTGGTGATTTCGCGGCTGGACTATGCCAATGCCATATACAACGGCATCCCTGCATACAGCCTGCGGAAGCTCCAGATGATCCAGAACCAAGCGGCCCGGTTGGTGTACGGTCTCCCCCGCTTTCACCATTCCACACCCCTCCTAAAGGAACTTCACTGGCTCCCTGTTAAGGAACGCTCCCTTTTCAAAACCAGCTGTATGGTTTTTCAGGCCCGCCAGGGCACTACCCCCGCCTTTATTTCCTCTCTGATCCACGATTATGTCCCGATCAGAGAGCTTCGCTCCTCCTCTAAATCTTTCCTGCAAATTCCACGTTTTAAGCGTAAAAAATGGGGTGGAGCCAATTTTTCAACTTTGGCTCCCACTTTCTGGAACTCCCTCCCTGATCACCTACGCTCGGCCACACAATATTCATCCTTCCGCAAAGATTTAAAAACGTTCTTGTTTCGACAGGCTTTTCCCTTGTAACCTGCTCATTTTTCTGTGCGCCTGGTTCACTCCGCCCTCAGTTGCTGGACCTACCACTATAGCGCCAAGAAACCGTATGGTGAACGCTGCACTCTACAAATGTTTTAAATTCTAAATTCTATGTGTCAAATGTGTTTTTCAGCTGCATCAGTCATTGCACAGACAAACAACACAAAATGCTGCATGAGTAGGGGCATAACCTACACGGTGGCATGTTGCCTTATAGGCTGCCTTTTATGCAAACTTTCAAATCATGTGACATAGTCAATGCCAGAACAACATTTGATACAGTGATGTAATTTGTTAGCGACTCACTGTGCATTTTGTACTTTAGTTTATAGTGGATTGGAGTCAAGCACTGTGAATTGAAACATTTGACACAGATGTGTACTTTCATGTGACACCTAGAAAGATATCATTTCAGGGCACATATATGTTAGTATTTCATGGCATATACTGCTGTCCATTGTCGCGTATTTGATTCTTAACAGTCCTAGTACATTTTTGCATTGGCTATCATGATGACAATCATTGCGAATTCATACTCACTGGTAGCACTGGGGTCCACGAACCAGTCCACCTCATCTTGTGTGTATGGCAGGGGTCCACCTAGGAGACATACACAGAGGTACAATGAGCTGTGAGTGCTGGACTTGTATATAGGGTATATGCATTGAGCAACAGACATTGACATTACACAAGCATGGAATTATGGAATTTTCAGACAATGAGCCACATTTACAAGAAAGTGATACAGTGTGGCACCGCAAGCCTTTGACTGCGCCACGCTGTGGCACTTCCAAACCACAGGGATGCAACAAGTTCAGAATAATATGTTGCAACGCTGTGCTTTCCCCTGTATAGGCACATCATTATCTTCCATGCGCTGACACAGGCACCCTTGCACCATGGTGCAAGGATGCCTGCGTCACAGGGAGGATAGTTAATGTGCAGGAAGAGACACCCTCTTGCACATAAACATTAAACAGTGGTGATTTCCTTGTACTATGTATGCTGCAGGATGCAGCACACAGAGTAAGAGGATATAAACAAGGAGAAAAGAATACATTCCTCCTTGTTGTGCCTCTCTACACCTCCCTTGTGGAGGCGTAGCATTGAGACATGTTTACAGGTTCATTATTCCTCGAAAATCTGGAAATGTGTCAGGTTCCATGAGTGTTGCATGGAAACACCAGCAAAAACACACATGGAACATCCCTATAACCAAAGTGATGCATGTTATGGCCCCATATGAACAAGGACAGGAAAATCCATGCAGGGTGGCTGTTCCTGTCCTTGAAAATATGGGGCTACAAAATGCGCCAACGGTGCCTCACAAAAAGTGATGAACCGTCGGTGCAGGGGGCTTGTATATTATCCCCTTGCACCACCAGTGTGTTGCATTTAATATTGGAGGAAGCAACGCACGTGCCGCAAGGGACTTGTAAATAAGCCCTATGTGTGTTTTGGGGTGGTATTGACTTATTAATAGGGCCACTGATTTCCAGTTCCAGATGGTCCAGCAAGACTGCCTCTCTGCTGACAACATCCTGCCAGGGGTGGTTTACCTGGTGGACTGTCTGATCCACATCATAGATCCTTGGCATCTGCTGCTGGACCCTCTACCGCCTTTGCCGGCATTCCTTAGGTGATTATCTTTGCTGACACATACCCCTGTGCTAATTAACCTTGGCAGGAAATGGAAAATTAGCCAAAGAAGGCCCCCAAACTCACTGTGTGAGAAGTTTTTGGCCCAAAACACAATGATGACCTGGCCTATTTTCTAGAACAGATCCAAGTGGACCTAGTAATTTGTGTGTTCCTTTAAGGTACGGGTGTGCTGATGATAAGAACCTGAGTCCACTGGTGAGAACCAACCAGTGGACTCCCATGGTGTTACTTCCGTGAGGCACCCCGTACCATTGCACATTATTTTTGCACTCTTGGCACTTTATTTAGTTGAGTTGGTAACTTTTGGTGCAGACATTTACATGCGTCCTGGGATAAGTCTCAAATATTTGTTTCACATCCAAATTGTGTGATGTTTGGGGCTTTTTACAGACACCTTACGCCACAGGCGGGTCACATTGCATGACTTACCAGCAGCCCAACCGGTTACCAAATTCTTACAATGACTCAGAAAGCAACCCTGTTTGGCTTTACGTCTGCCTGAAATATTCCCACTTCTCAAACAACACTTTGCGTGTTAGGGGTGTGACATGGGTGTTGATGTGGGTGTTTCAAACCAACACCCAGGTCCACTGTTGCATTTCCAGATTTACAAGCAATCATGCATGTGGACATACGTCAGACTGCTACGCTAGTCCAGCATTGGTGTAGAGAGGCACAACAAGAAAACATGTTTTTATTTCTCAACCACTTTTCTTCTTTTTTTTTTTTTTTTATTATATTTTTATTTTCAAAAGTTAGTCACACTTTATACGTTATACGTTATACATTATACATTGTTTCACATTCAATTAGTGTCTTATATCAAATATAAAGCATAACTATACTAACCCAACATATCAAACAATTTATTACATCAACCTATTCCCTCCTTCCATCTTAGGATAGGATCCCAAATCCTCAAACCCATCAGTCTCCCTCTTTTTCCTTTACGGGCATAGATATTTTTCTCTATGTTGTAGGCTGCTAATAAGTTGGCCAGCCAGCACTGTAGCGTTGGTGGGTTCTTATCTAGCCAGGCCCTAGCTATCATTAATCTGTAGACCGCCATCGCCACAAAAATAAATTCCTGCTGTGTCCCGTCGTTAGCCCTACCTACTCCTAGTAAAATCCAAGATGGGGTAAGTTTTATCCAGATCCCTATTGTGTTATCCATAAACCTTTCAATATCTTTAAGAAGCGTGTGGAGTTGCGGACACGTAGCAAATATGTGTAAACTATCTGCCTCTGCAGCATTGCATCTCGAACAGGACGTTCCCTCAGTACCTCCCCATTGTGCAATCCTAGCAGGTGTAATATACAGTGAATAAATCGTTTTATAGTGTTGGGATTGGAGGGAGGATGCACACAGTAATGACCGACCTAGATCCAGTGACTCCTGAAACCAGCCACTTTCTCCCTGTAGTAATACCTCCCATTTATTACTATATTTTTCTAAGTCATCAGATTTCTCTTTTATCAAGCTCGCATATATTGATCGAATCAAGCGATCCCCTGCTAGTGTTATTTTTCCCAAGATTTCATTCATATTAAAACCTCCTATTCCTCCTTGTTTACCACCTAGAAAACTTCTAATCTGGAGGTACTTAAAGAAATCTCTATTAGATAACTCAAATTTCCTTCTTAAATCCTCAAATTGTAGCATTCCCTCCGGCCCCATTACATCCCCTATTTGTACAATCCCTTTTGCCATCCAATTCAGCATAGTTTGATCCCCAAATATCTCCGGAGGGAGTGACTTATTTTTGTACAATCTTACATATCGATTATATCTCCCCAATTTACACTTTTTACAAAATGCATTCCATATTTTGATAGCAGCCAGTAATGTCCTGAATCTCGTTCTTTTATAATATCCATCGTTTACACAATTTAAAAAACAATTTCCCACATCCTCCCCTACTACCGTTGTGTATATTTTTGTAGAAAAACATTTGATCCTCGGGTCAACATTGTACCCACCAATTAATCCCTGCATGTATTAGAGTGCCACAGCCATATAATATAGCCTAAAATCCGGGGCCCCCCAACCCCCCCGTTCTCTAGGTAGGGTCATAAATCTATAGGCTCTACGTGTCTTGCCATGAGCCCAGATAAACTTATTACATATTGCCTCCAAAGTCTTAAACCAAGTAGCCTCGAAAAATAAAGGAATTGATCTAAAAAAGTAAAGAAACTTAGGTAAAATTAACATTTTTATGACGTTTGTACACCCCACCAATGACAAATGCAAATTATTCATTCTTTCCAAATCCCCTTTTACTTGTGCAATTAGCGGTGTCATGTTGTTGCCCACCACCAAATCTAAATTTGCCGTTATTGCGACCCCCAAATATACTGCGGAGTCGACAACTCTGTTATCGTGACAAGTGACACTGCTATTCACCACAATCTGGGTTTTGCTTTTGTTCAGGCTATACCCTGAAACCAGCCCAAAGCACTGTGCTTCCTCCTCCACCTTATTGATAGCCACTCCTGGATCAGGTGTTAATATAGCTACGTCGTCTGCATACGCCAGTATTTTAACAGTGCTGCTATTTAGGCTCATTGCCGGAATTTCCGGATTACGCTCTAGCCTACGCAAATAGGGGTCCAGATATAGGGCAAATAGCAGTGGAGATGAGGGGCAGCCCTGTCTTGTTCCCCTCTTTATTATGACTGCTTCAGAATATCCTCTATTAACGTTTATCTTGGCTGACGGATTCATGTAGAGAGTTTGCATAGCCTTAATAAATCTGTCCCCTATTCCACTCCACCTCATGACTGACCATAGAAACTCCCAGGAGACCCTATCAAATGCCTTTTCAGCATCTAGAAATAACGCGGCCATAGGGTCTCCCAGGGTATTTGCTGCATCCAGCATCGTTATTACCTGCCTTATGTGTTGAGTTGAGCCTTTTCCTGGAATAAAACCATGCTGGGAAGGGCAGACCATACTTTCTATCACCCTTGATAACCTTTTGGCCAGTATTTTGGAATAGATCTTTACATCCGAATTCATCAAGGTGATTGGCCGATACGAGCCTGTGTTAATCGTGGGTTTTCCTTTCTTTGCAATTACAATAATGGCTGCCCCTCCCCATGATTCCGGCACCGACTCTCCTTTCTGAGCCTGCAGCATTATATTGAACATGTCTCCCTCCAAAGTATCTTTAAAAATTTTGTAGAATTCCAGCGGTATCTGATCTGGGTCAGCTGCTTTCCCCGCCGGAAGTTCCCCTAATGCTGCCCCAAATTCCTCAAGTTGGATAACCTCCTCTAAGGAGGCCTTATCCTCCATGGATAAGACTGGAGGTGGTATGTCGCTCAGATATCTTTCTACCTCCTCAGGCCCTGCTGCAATGCCCGTATCATAAAGGTCTGAATAGAAGTGCCTGAATACCTCTCTTATCTGTCCTGGCTCATGAACCGTATTCCCTTGTACATCCTTGATCTCCCTGATATCTAATGTGGCCCCTCTCTGCCTTGTTCGAACAGCCAAAATGTGCCCAACCCGTTCACTAAGTTCATAAACACTCTCTTTTCTTGCCAGGTATTTCTCTACTGTCCTTTTAGCAATCCCTTCAGTAGCCTCTGCCTTAAGTGCTATTCCCTTTAGTAATATCTGGTCTAATGGGGTTTTGTGTTTAATAGCCAGCTCTAATTCCCCCTCTACTCTCAAGATATTTCTATTAATCTCTTCTACTTTCAATTTTTTGTCTCGAGAAGACGTAGCTCATTGTCTCCCCCCTTACTCCCGCCTTGAATGTGTCCCAAACTATGCCTGAGGATGCGGTGTTTCGGTTTATCCCCCAGAAGCTCGTAATCCAGTTTGACATGGCCGTTCTATATTCAAAGTCCTGAAGGAGAGCTCTTTCAAAAGTCCACTGTGACTCTTTCCTTTGGGACTGCCCTAATTTAATTGTTAGTACTAGTGGACTGTGACCTGATACAATCCGTGGGTGTTTTTCTATTTCCGACCCTATTGCCAAGCTGTTTGAGATAAGGAAATAATCCAACCTGACTAAGATCTGATGTGGGGCTGAATAGAAGGTACTTCCATCCAGATTCGGGTGGCATTTTATCCATGGATCCATCAGTGCATTATTTATCGCCATGTCTGACAGGGCTTTAAAAGTTTTTTCCTTTCTACCTTGATAATGAGACCCTAGTTGTGTAAACGAACTACCTGGATCGTGTAGGTTAAAGTCGCCGCAGCATATGATTGGTTCCTGCCATTGTGCTAGTTCTACGTCCAAATATTGGAAAATATCCGGATCGTCATCAGTAGACCCGTACACTGAAACCAACGTTATTGTCTCTCCTTTAAATGTAAGCTCCAAAATTACCCATCTCCCCAATTGATCTTCCTTTTTCCTCTTTATCTCCGTGTCCTTCTTTCTACCCATCACTGCCACCCCCCTAGTTTTTGTCCCCTGATTTGTTTTTGCCAGCACCGCAAAGCCCAACTGTTCCATAAGAGAAGCATTTTTGCCTTCTATATGTGTTTCTTGTAAACAAACCAAGTCTAATTTCAAAGTATTTAACAATGCAGCTACTCTGAGTCTTTTATTTATATCATTCAGCCCGCACACATTTATGGAGCCTATCCTACATGAGATTGAAGTTTAGTTTCAGTGCCGTTCCCGTTCCCAGTGAATACCTCTATGTATTTACTTGCACATGGGGGTGCTAAATCTATGATTGTTGGGTATGTCTGTTTACCATATATATTTTGTCCAGCTTGAATGTCATACAAGTATTTGTTCATGTCTGCTCCTGTCCCAGTGTGATATACCAAGCTTGAAGCTTCCGTCCTTCGAACCTCTTTCCCCCCCTCCCTTTAATCTCCCCAATCCTTCCCTCCCTCCCCCCCTTTATCTCTCCCACCCCGCCCTCCCCCCCCTTTACAGGCAAATAGGTCTGCTGACCTATATGTGGCCGAGTTGAGTTCTGCTCGTCGCCTCCCCCTCCAGCTAGGTCCTACGATCCTTATGCTGCTGTTTTAACTTAGGTACAAGCTTAAATTTTCCCCCTCTTGAAACACCGCCCAAAACAAACAAAATGAAATTCCCTTATAAGTTGAAATGGATCTGTCTTGCAGTTAATCCCCCTCTCTACTCAACTTTCTTATCTTTCAGTTGTTCCAAAAAGTGTTGGGCTTTAATCTCCGAGTCAAACATCCAGACTTTCCCTTTTAGTACCACCTTAAGTCTAGAAGGGTAGAGGAGGTATGCTTCTGCCCCTAGACCCTGGAATGAAGCTATCATCTGCCTCATTTTCCATCTGCGCTCTACCGTCGTGTGGCAAAAATCAGGTCTTGTAAAGAAAGTAACATCTTTGAATGTACGTTTTTTGTTGGGCCTTGCTTTATCTATGAGTTCCTGTCTTAAAAGATAATTACCAACATTAACAAGTATTGCCCTAGGTAGGACCTCTCTTCCTTCACTGGCCTGCCCTTTCCTTATAGTGAAAGGGAACTGATGTGCCCTCTGGACCTCCCTCTCCCACTGCCACTGGGATTCTGGAAAAGCCCCCTTTAACAAATCCACTACGAATTGTCTAGTATCCTGCCCTTCCATCCCTTCAGCCACTCCCAAAATTCTGACATTACTCCGTCTCTGCCTATTTTCAAAGTCTTCCATTTTCCATCGTAGATCTTCTGTCATTTTCTCATGCTCAGTTTTAAAAGAATGCCATGTCCCAACGTCATCCTCTAGCTTCCCGGTGCGTTCTTCTACTTCCGTTACTCTGTCTACTACTGCTTTATATTGTTTATTAATTTTCCTAAGGGACCCTTGAATTTTCTTAGTGTCCTGTCTTGCTCTGCGGCTATCGGCTCTCGCCTCCGCTTGCATTTGCTTTAGTGTGGAAAATAGGATTCCAAAGGAGTCATTCTGGGCAAGCCCGCCTGCTGCTCCTGGTCCGCTATTATCCTGATCCTCCTGATCCTCCTGAATGGTAGCTGAATAATCCCATTCCAGACGTCTCTCAGTTTGAGTGGGGGACCCTGTGCCACGTCTTCTCTGCCTAGGGATTTTTTTCCTTTGAGTGGAGTTCTTTCCTGAAGTGTCTGACCCTGAGCCAGAGCCTTCTTCCTCCTCCTCCTCCTCCTCAGGGCTCTCAGATACTAGTGACTCTAGCTCTGATTCTGTCTCTGTGCCTTCATTAACAGAAAAAAAGCACTCGCCTTCCAGTGAAACACATTCACCCCCTTCTTTAATGCTGAGGCTATCTCTGCCCAACTCTGTATTACTTGTCTGTAATGTACATTTCTCCAGATTCATCTCCTCTTCCACTGAGAGTATTGCCTCCAACATGTCGTTATTTCCCTGTTCATTGCCTTCTAGCGCCAGACTGTTTCCTCTCTCTCTCAATTCATTCACTTCAGCACAGGGGCCCCCCATCTCCTCCTTGTCCTCCTTTACAACTTCAGCCCGTATTGTTGTTTCCCCCCCGGAGGCTGTATCTTGAGCGTTACCTGCATCGAGCAGTTGGTTTGACTTCTGGCTGCTCTCCTCGCTTTGCTCGTCTTGCTCGCGCTCGCGCTGCTTGCCTTGCTCGAGACTCGAGCGTTTCCTAGCAACCAGGCTGTCGGCTTCCACCGCTGCGTCCTCGAGGACGCTCTCGCTGCTTTCCTGCCGTATCTGCTGATCCCTCGCATCTTCGTTCCGCTCAGGTGCTCTGACAGTGAAGACCTCGTTTAAGGTAGGCTGTCGCATGACCGCATCCTTAACTTTCAGCGTCTCTGCTCCTTTCCTGGCGTCAGTTCTTGCCCCCTTCTGCACACGAGCCTCAGCCGGCTTTGCAGCCATGCCTCCCGCTGACACTGCCGCTTTCTCCCGGGGCTCCGTCTTTCTTCTGGTAGCGGGAGGAGGGGGTGCGGGGATCTTCCTTGCTGTCCCAGTCGTTTTCCCGGTTTTGCCCATGCCGGGATCTTTACTTGGGGTGTCTGGAAAGGCCGTTTTGGCCTTCGTCGCTGTGTTCATCTGAACCGGCGTTTCCTTCTTTTTGTCAGGTTTGACACTTCGGAGGGGCATCGCAAAAAACGAGGCCAGCCGTCCGTTCTCCAGCCCAGTTATCCACTGTGTCCACCTCCCTACTGACCGATGTCGGGTCCGAGTCCAGGGACAGTTGTTGTCAAAAATTCGTTTTACCCAGTGGGTATATTCTTTTATAGTTGTTTTACACCAACTAAGGCCATCCATCTAGCCTTATAATCTTTTGCAGCATAACGTCCTGTAAGTCGGCTTACGCTGGAGAGAGGGAGATGTGCGACCTCTCAGCACAACTCGTCCGCGGCCATCTTGCCTAGCGAGCTTTAACCACTTTTCTTCTTTTAACGCGTGCTGCATTCTACAGCACACATTGGAAGGGGAAATAATCCAAAATTTATGTTTTTGTGCAGGAAGGTGCCCCTTTCTGCACCAAAGCATACTCTCACCACTACGCAGCCATCCTTGTACCATGGTGGAAGGGTGCCTAGGCAGACGCATGGCAGCAGTTTGTGCGCCTGCGCAGGGTAAAGCACAGAAAACAACGTACCTTTGCAAATAAGTTGCATGGCTGTGCTTCAAAAACAACCCAGCTAGGCTCTGCAAATTGACTTGCGGCAAGACGCTGTCTTACTTTCTCATTCACAGGGCCTTTTATGCTCAGTATTGACACTTTGCATGGCAGATGTGTACAGTCCTGATGTGACACATCCCATTATTGCATACTATGCACTGTTGCTTATGCTATGACATTGCCTATTGGCGTATGGTTTCACTACATGTATATTTGTTATGAAAATGCCTCTTATTATACATTTTTGACGGTCACTGCTTGAGGCAGGTGCACATGCTAGACAAGATTAAGGTATGTACCCATATTCATTGAGACATGCACACATGCCAATCTGCTATGGCGGCTGGTGATCTTTGAAACTGGTGAGGCGTAAAAACTGACTTATTTATAAAAGTGCGTTATATAACAATACACTAAATAATTCTGCTAAAAATTAAAACTTCGTTTAATAATTGCATTAAAAATGGCTACTGTAACTTTCATTGATTCTAGAATGAGTAAATACTCAATTGCCTCATGCTAACTTCTTAAAATGCGTTTTAAGATGTATATTTTTTGCTTAAAAAAATTAAAGAACATAGAAGCATTAATGCAGTAAATAATGTGGATAGTATGCACATTGTCCGCTGATGTAATGTTGTTGAACTTATGATGATTTTGAAGAGCACTAAGTCGAATACCTCGGATTTGGCGTCTTAGATGTGAGTTGAATGCTTTTAATAAATCATTTGCCATCCCAGATTTTCATTATATCTGATTACAATAAATCATTGACTTTTTGGCTGCTATAAATTGCTTACCTACCATTTGATCAATGCCCCCTGCCATATTGCAAATGAATTTATATGCATCGCACTACCTGAATGTATTGCTTTAAAATAATGTACAAATCCTAAAATTCAAATATTATAATTACATTTCTATTTTTTTCATAATTGGTGTAACTGTGTGACATATCTATCTAACACGTTGCTGCTAAAGTGTGCTTACCAACACTTGTCAAATAAATTATAAAGTTTATGCATGCAATCTCGCTTTTTCATTATATTGAATAGAATCCAAGTTTTAATTGAACAGCATCAAAGTTAGTCTACATGGCAACCGTAGGAGTGGCACAGGATCAACTTCCAAATTTCTTAAAATCACAGACATTTCCTATAAACAACCTAGGCATCCCACATAAAAGAATCGGGATACTTTTTGCCTGGTATATATTAAATAGCTATCTTTGCGCCTTGCAAGTACCCAGCCAAAGTGTCACTCAAAGCTAAATGTATTATTAAAGACAATACCCTGATTAACTTTGTCTAATTGTGGGCTGTTAATAGACCAGTCAAACAAGGATTTCCACCTCCTACTTCCACCACTTGATTTCTTTTTATATTAATTTGTATTTTAAGGGGTACAATAGTACTCAAGGACAAATAGTTTTTGCAGGAGATATGTGGTCTAATACAAACAAATCAAAAGCATATAACAGGGTATTTAAAAGAAACCCACCAAATCGGAATGATCACTAGATACCAGGGAAGCCTGTGATCAATACTGTCATAAAAACAAAAAAATATAGATATAATGATATAAGAGCCTTGGCTGCAAATTGTTGTGATAAACTAACACTAAATGATACCAGATCATGCTGAACTATAATTTGAATGCTACTAACTAACGACAAGATTGGTCAATCAGTACTACTGACCAAAGAAATCTTCTCCATGGTCGACTCCTTGATCAAACCCAACATTGCAGGAGCAGGTCTGTCCTCCTCTAAAGAAAGATGTGAAATGCTAGCTAACTACTTTTTATGGAAAGTCAGAATAATCTACAACTCCTTGTCAGGGTTAACAGGCTTATATAGCATGGAAAATACACAAATCAAGACCAACAAGATAATAAGCAGGAAGCCTGAGGTGGAACTTTCTGCTTTCCCGTATCTCACTCAGAAGGAGGTGCTTAAAATTGCAACCATAATTAAGTCTGGATCACGCCTAAATCCCGCCCCATTAGAAATCATGTGGAAAGAGGGTGAGGCAGTGCTTCAGATCTTACCATCCATTTATACCTTATCCCTGGAGAGCGGGCATGTTCCAAATCTGTGGAAACACGCAATAATCTGCCCTCTGCTAAAAAACAGCTTTGGAACCAAACAATGCAGAACACTACAGGCCAATCTCACTCCTGCCTGGAGTCAGTAAAATTCTGAGAGAAATGGACTAATGGCCTTCTAACCGATTTCTTGAACTCCATTAGACTACTGCACCAGACGCAGGGTGGATTTCGGGCTGGTTACAGCACTGAGACAGCTCTTATGCTGGTAATGGAGGACCGAAGAAAATTCTGGATCAAGGTGGATCCGCTGCACTCATTTTGTTGGATCTGATCGAAGCCTTAACCACGGTCTCCAACCCGATTCTTTACCAGAGGCTGAAAAACTCAGGGATCACAGGATCAGCTCTAAGATGGTTAACATAATTTCTCACAGGCAGGAGCTTTCAATTTAGTGAGGGGACCATTCTGTCAGAGATACACCAGCTGAAATGCAGAGTGTGCTTCTTTGAGGCCCACTTTATTTAATATATATGTCTGACCACTTTCAGATGTCATCTGCAATCTGGGCTTCAAATGGTCTGCTACCCAGATGGCACCCATTTTGCTGTCTCATTGTCACCAAACACCAATGTAACTTTTAAGAGACTTAACATCTGTCTGGAAAATATATCTCACTAGGTGGATTCCAGCTGCCTTAAGTTAAATGGGGACAAGAACTAGGTATTGTGACAGTAAACAATCCATCACTCTGTGATCAATTCTTCTGGCTATCACACTTGGGGTAACATACTCCTCCTAAGTCCGAAGTAAGGAGCCTATGTGTCACCCTAGAAAAAGACCTAACGATGGCCACCCAAGCTAAAACTATGTCAGGCACATAAGGTCTCTTTGGAAGACACTCACATGGCTGCCTATGAAGTGTCAAAGAAAAGTGGTCCAGGAATTTATACTTCCCTGACTGGACTACGCTAAGTTCACTCTACCTGCGCAGCCCATCACATGTTATAGCTAGAGCATTCAGCGGTGGCTCCTCTGCTAAGGCGGAGGACCTTCACCCCACTGCTTTGAGGACAGTGCAAAGGAAAAATTAAATGATAATAAAGGGTTAATATCATCTTATTTTTAGTATCAAGCTTACAGTTGTAGACAAGTTAGGTTAGTGCGGAGTTGGGCTGGGAACCCGTGACCCAGAGGGAGGAAGAGTGGTTGCTGCACCTTTGGTGTGCATGACGGTTGGGCAGGCCGTCTCGGGGCGGCCAAACTGGCATGCACACTTGGCATGTTCTCCACCCAGCTGTATTGCACAGCCTGGGTGGAGAATATGCACAGCCTCCCAGTTACTCTCTGAGTGCTAAACCATAGTGCTCAGACCAAACACAATGATGCTGTAATGCAGAGTTGTGATTGGCTAAGGGAGTCTGAGAGCCTGTGTGCTTCCTGGTTCTTGCATCGGAGGAGAGGAATCAGCTGGTGACCGGCGACCAGCAGGTAAGTTTTCTTTTTTTTACTACCCCCCACATCTCTCCACCCCCTCACCACTGTTCTCAACCAATAGCCACTGAGAGCATTGACGGGACTGTCCAAAACACAATCTACACAAGCAGCCTTGGTGCAACATCATTGGCTGCCAATAAACGAGAGAGTAAAATGTAAGACCCTCTGCATAGCCCACATGGTAAAATATTCTCAGGGGCCATATGTACTTCAACATCTTCTCACTCCATATACTACCTCTAAAAATTTGAGATCAAACAATCTTTCCCTGCTAACGGTTCCCAGAGTTAGGGGAGCCAGAGGTGGTGGATGGTCCTTCAGTTACCTCATCTCAAAACTTTGGAACACTCTTCTCATTCAATTAAGACCAGACCAAAATGTATTCAACTTTAGGAAACAGCTGAAAACTTACCTTTTCATCCAAGCAGAATGAATATCCCATATGTCCCTACTGTGTTGCTGCCAGTGCCAGGAGGCTCGTTTTTGAGTAGCTGCACACGCTAGAAATATTTTATAATTATAATAATAATATTTTGGAACATTCAAATTTTGTTTCCAAATGTCAGCTTTTATTTTCTGAAAATGCATTTATTTTGTCTTCAATAGTATTTATTTGTGGAAAATAAACTAACTATTCCTCAAATATTACCTTACCATTTGCTCAAAATAGAATACTTTGCTCCTAAATACTGGCATTGCTATTTTAGCAGAGATCCTATGTAAGGGAACAGTCTTTATGCAGGTTTACTCCCTTTTTTGGCACTTTTTTTGACTACTGAGTACTGGTGCAATGATTCTGAAATGTCCTGAGCCCTACCAAACAGGATGCAGTGCATGTGCTCCGACCCTTAAAATAGTGCATGTCTAATTGGCTAGTCCCCAGTTGGCATAGAATAACTTACTTTTAAGTCTCTAGTAAATGGTACCAGAAATACCCAGAGCCTGTAAGTTAGTGTGCCCAGGGATAGCAACATTTGTTGCTCCAACCTGAGTGGGACAAAATAAAACATTGCTCCGATTCTGCCACTGCAGAATAGAAGGGCAGTTTTAAACTTCCAACTCAACTTTGCCATTTAAGGTAATGGCAAATCCCAAACCTCCCTTTTTACTATTTGGAAATCACCCCTAAAGTAGGCCTAACGAGCCCTAAGCCGGTGTTCTGTATGTTAAGAAATGTTACATGTACTTTGACATGTTTCAACAGTAAAACTCCCAAATTGTCATTTTATTGTGGTAATGCTAGAAACCCTATTTCATTGTGGTAATGCTAGAAACCCTATTGGCAAGTAGAGAGTTACAGGCTGACAACTCAACCCTGCTAACTTCTGAATGGGACTACTAAACTTGGTACTGTAAGGTATCAAAAGAATCAGTGCATTAAATCCAATTTAACGGTTGAATCGATTGTAATGTCACTGATGGGCAAAGTGCAACCTTAGAAGTTGCCACATTAGTTGCCCAAGGTTTCCAGTGCCCATTTACTGTTGGACTCTGGGTCTCTCCTGCAGGCAGCTTTCTGCCCTCCTGGGGAGACAAGCTAACGACTCCCAGGAAAGGTAACAATAGAGGCCTGTCACTTGAGTAGGTGTTGCCTTCTTCATGTAGGAAGCCACACAGGTGTTAGCCCAGAACTTGAGCTTCAATGGGGAAGCCACCTTTGAAGGGCAAATGAGCAATACTTGAGACAGGGCTGCTCCATTGTTCAGACAGACAGGCTGGCACTTGGGACAGGAGTGTGGAAACCAGTTGCCAAACCTGTGTTCCAGGGACATATATTCCTCTTGGTTACCCTTTTACTACAGCCAGTGGTACTAGATTCGAAAAAAAGTTGATACTCTATATAATAGCGCAGTAATCACACAAAAGAGAAAGAGGCAGATTCACAAAGTTGTGTCGCAACGCAGTGCAGCAACAAAAGTTGCTGCACTACTTTGTGTAAGAGGGAGAGAGCAGGATAGCTCCATATTTACTAAGATACTCACTTCCCTAGCACTGGCACACAATCAGGCTGCCTAACACCAGACACACACCTTGGCACCTTAGTGAAAAGGTGTCTGCATATGTTTTGTACTGGATGGTCACCCTTCCATTGCAAAATACTATGCTTAGACAAATGTTAAAACTTTTCTCAAATCCTATGTGATCTGTAATGTGCTACAAATATGCAGAGTCAGAAACATTTTGAGAAATTTCTACATTTTAATGTTTGCCTCAAAGAGGAGTTCTTTTTGGGAAGAAGGCTATGTCTATTATTACTAATAGTTACAACTTTGCCTCAAAAACCAGCAGTGGCTGCATGGGAACACCTGTATACTATTGATGGAATGCACTCTTGGCGCAAAGCAATGCAAAGTACTGTAAAGCAATGCTTTATATTACTTTAAGAAAACTCTCAAGCACAAAACTTGTTTGGTGCTGGCAAGTAATTCCCAAACAAACATGTTGCAATGGGTTGTGTCACTTTTGTGATTTAAACTCATTGCAAAACATTAGTAAATCTGTGAATGAATGCTCAGTCAGAGCTCAGCACGGCCGAACACATGCATTTCCAGATCCACACTGACCTCAACTCTACCCTCAGAGGCACCCTCGTCTACCGACCTCCCGGACCCCGACCCCAGTTCAGCAACTCCATTGCCGACTTCATCAGCATGCACGCTCTGACCTCCACCGACTACATCCTCCTCGGAGACCTGAACTTTCACCTTCAGAACAGCAACTCCACCACCCTGATCAACAACCTCGTACTGAGGCAACTCGTCACAACGCCCACCCACTCCGACGGCCACACGCTCGACTCCGTCTTCTCCTCAAGCCCGCACGTCTCCATCAGCCACACCACCGAACTCCTCTGGACCGACCACCGCTGCATCCACTTCACCTTCCAGAAACCCACCACACACCACCGCACCCAACAGATCCCCCGCCGCCGCTGGAGCAAAATCACCGAAGACCAACTACATGCAAATCTCGCTCTCAGCCCACCCACCAAACTCTCCAACACCGACGTCACTGCCCACAACCTCAGACGCTGGATCAAGGGCTGAGCCAACACCTTTGTGCCACTGAAGAAACCCCCCCACAGAGACACCAGCAAGAGGGCCAGCTGGTTCACCCCAGAACTCCTAGCCTCCAAGCAAGCCTGTCGGAACATAGAGAAGAAATGGCACAGTAAACAAACTCCGGACAGCCACGCAGCACACAAGGACGCCATCCGCAACCACCACCACCTCATCAGGGCTGCCAAGAAGACCTCCTTCAAAGACAACGCACACGACAGCAAGGAGCTCTTCAACATCGTGAAGGAACTCTCCAACCCCAGCTCCAACACCAACGACATCCCGCTGTCGCAAACTCTGTGCGACTCCCTCGCCACCTTCTTCTACCGCAAGATAGCAGACATCCACGACAGCTTCAACACCCAGACAGCCCCAACAGACAGCAACACAGCAGACCCACCGCACACCATCAACCGTGACCCCTAGCTGGCCTGGACCAGCGTGAGCGTCGATGACACCATCAAGACCATGAGCACAATCCACACCGGCTCTCCGTCAGACCCATTCCTGCACCACGTCTTCAACAAAGCAAGCAGCTCCATCGCACCCCACCTACGCAACATCATCAATCTCTCCCTTGGGACCGCAACCTTCCCAGAGAGCTGGAAACACGCAGAGATCAACGCCCTACTCAAGAAACCCAAGTCAGACCCAAGAGACCTCAAGAACTTCTGACCCATCTCTCTGCTCCCCTACCCAGCCACGGTCATCGAGAAAATCGTTAACAGACAGCTAACCCGATACCTCGAAGAGAACAGAATCCTGGACCCTTCCCAGTCAGGGTTCCGCAGCATCCACAGCACCAAGACCGCCCTCATTGCTGCCACCAACAACATCAGGACCCTGCTAGTCAACGGGGAGACTGCAGCACTCATCCTCCTAGACCTCTCCACCACCTTCGACACCATCTGCCACCGCACACTACGTGCATGCCTCCACACTGCAGGGATCAGAGACAAGGCTCTGGAATGGACCACCTCCTTCCTCTCTGGCAGAACCCAGAGCGTACGCCTACCCCTGTTCCATTTCGAAGCCTCCGAGATCATCTGTGGCGTAACCCAAAGATCCTGTTCAACATTTACATGGCCCCGCTCGCACACGTCGCCCGACAGCATGACCTCAACATAATCTCCTACGCCGATGACACTCAACTGACCTCTCCCTCACCAAGGACCCCATCACCGCCAAAGCCAACCTCCATGAAGGAATGAAGGCCGTCGCCGACTGGATGAAGATCAGCCGTCTGAAGCTGAACTCGGACAAGATGGAGGTCCTCATCCTCTGCTCCAACCCATCAGCCTGGGGTGACTCCTGGTGGCCAACAGCACTGGGGGCAGCCCCGACCCCCACCTACCACGCACGCAACCTGGGAATCATCCTCGACTCAACGCTCTCAATGACCAAGCAACTCAACACCGTCTTCTCCTCCTGATCCATCACCCACCACATTCTCCGCAAGATCTACAGATGGATCCCAACAGATACAAGAAAGACAGTCACCCAGGCCCTCGTCAGCAGCAGACTCGACTACGGAAACGCCCTCTACGAGGGAGCCCTGATCAAGCTCATCAATCGACTACAATGCATCCAAAACGCCTCGGCACGACTGATCCTCGATGTATCATGACAAGGCCACATCACCCCCCACCTGAGAAACCTGCACTGGCTCCCCATCAACAAGAGGATATCCTTCAAGCTCCTCATCCACGCACACAAGGCACTCCACAAGACCGGTCCAGCCTACTTCAACAGACGGCTCTCCTTCTACACTCCCAACCGCCAGCTACGCTCCGCCGACCACTCACTCACCACCGTCCCGCGCATCCAAAGAACAACCACCGGCGGGAGATCCTTCTCCCACCTCGCCGCCAAGACATGGAACACCCTCCCACTGAGCGTACGACCCAAGACCTGCTGACCTTCAGGAGGATACTAAAGACCTGGCTGTTTGATCAGTAGCAGCCCCCACCTCCTCCCCCAGCGCCTTGAGAGCCTTGTATGTAGTGCGCTTAACAAATGACTAATTGATTGATTGTTTGCACTACTAGTTGCAAAATCAATATGACATATGACAGCTAAGATTGTGTAGGCTGAAGGAAATCAACCCATTTCTGGGGCCATAAAAGTTTTTTTAACACTTATTCCCTCATTATGATGAAGCCAGTAATACTGACCCGTTTCCAGGACTACTAGAAATTAAGGATTTTAGACATTGAGACTCATTTATGAGCTTGCAGCACACTGCAGAGCAGCAAGTCACCTTGCTGTGTGACAGGCAAAGGGCAGGAATGGGCCGTATTTAATGGAATACAGCACATTCCTGTCCTTTACTGTGTGATGGTACTGTTGTGGCTGCCTAGCATCAACTCAGACACCCTTGCACCATAATACAAGGGTGCCTGTGTTTAATGCAGAATTGTTTTTGTGCAGAAAGGGGCAGCTTCCTTCACAATAACAATCCTGGGACGCACATTCTCTTTCTCTGTGTGCTGCAAAATGCAGCACACATATAAAGAAGACGAAACAAGCAGAAATAGAGATATTTGTCCTCATTATGCCTCCCCTGGGAAGGTGTAACATTTTGAAGCATCTCCAGGTTTACAAGTTCTTATAAATCTGGGGATGCATTAAAATCCATGAGAGTTTCATGGGAACATCCATTCTTCCCAGGGTAGAGTAACACAATGCAACAATTTGACTTTTGTTGGTTTACTCCAGATTTTTTAAGCCACTCAGAGCTATGCAAACTAACTTTGCATGGCTTCAAAAATCTGACTTAAGGTCCGCCTGCAAGAGTGACGCAAACTGGATCACAAATAAGCCCCTAATGTTTCAATGGCTTAGCAGTACATTCTCATTGGGCGCCTTTTGTATGAAACTGCCTAGGCCATCAATCGTGTCTGATGTTTGTTGGTGTTTGAATATAAGAGATTAGTAGGAGAGAGTATGTTCAATGTTAAGTTTACAAGTGCTTTGTGTAGTTTAGATGTATAAAAGTAAATTTACATTTTTCTTAGGAGAGTTTTGTAAAATTTGATGAGCACTGCTGAATCAGCCTAGGGGCTCATGAGTTTTTCTGCTTTGGTCAGGTGTCGGTTCATTCCTTGGATGGGGAAAAGTGTACTCAATCTATATGTGCATCGAGGTCCATGGGCCGTATTATGCATTTTCATTGTTTGCGTCGGGTGCACCTATTAAAAGGTGCACCTGGTGCAAACAATGAAAGTGCACACTATTACGGTGAATATGCTGCCCCCAGGGCTGCTGCGAACTCTCGCTGACCTGGGGGCAGCTCATTCATGTGAAAACACGGAGCCTACAATCACTCAGTGTTTTCACAGTGCAGATGGAACCCGCCTGCACTTTTACAGGGGATTAGAGATCCTCTTGCAGGCAGGTGAAGTCAGTGACAGCACCTGCCTGCGAGGGGATGTCTGGGGTGTCCATGGGACCCCCTATACCCTCTCCAGAGGGCTGCTCACAGGGGGCGCACTCACAGTGCTTCTTTACCTCTGAGTACACATCTGTAATACCGCCTGGGTGCAGAGGCAAATGATTTCTCTTATTTGCATAGGGCACGACCTCATGCAGATGATGGAACCCCCGCTGAAGGTAGCACTGGTGCTTTAAGTGCACCAGCACTATTGGTATTCCTGAAGGAGATTCACATGGGTCTATTCCCCCTTCTGTAATTCCAAAGTGTCCCGGGAGCTTGCAAAGCAGGCGCAAACGCCTGTTGTGTCCCTGGGGCACTTACTGTAATACAGCCCCATGTAGTTAGTGATAATGTGACATTGTGCTTATGCGAGGGTGAATAGTTTATGCCAGGTTGATTGGAACGATGTTCTGGTTTATGTTACTGTAGTCAGAGACAGTGCAGTTGGTTATGGCAGTATCTTGTCAACTGCATCGCTATTTGGGCTATGATGGTTATTCGAAGTGTGTCTCCCTTTGAAAGTGCTGTTAGGAATCTGATGGAGCCTTGATTAGCCCCTTCACTGCTATCGTCCCCCCCGTGCTGAGCCTTTTTTGGGCTATTCGGGGCAGTTCCCGCTTAGGCCCCTGTACCTTTTTGTCCACAAAAGGTACCCATGCCAAATTTGTATCCTTTTCTTCCAACATCATGGGGATTTTAAAGGTACTCAGGGTTTGTGGATTCCCCTGGAGGGGACCCAGAAATTATCCAAAATACAGCTACATTTTGGTTTTGGGGACAAGGTGCTGTAGAACAAAGCATCTTTTTCCCTGCAAATGGTATCAACAAATGGTTTGTGGTGCTAAAATAACCATCTTCCCAGCTTTCAGGGACAGACAGACGTTTGTCAGAAAACCAACATTTATTACACAGTTTTTACATTTTACTGGAACATAGCCTCTTTTTGATACTTTTTGTGCTTTCAACATGCTTCCAGCTAGTGGTAGAAATGGGTGTGAAAACAATAATGGATCCTGCAAAGCTATACATTTCTGAATAGAAGACAGAATTCTGAATTCAGAAGGGGGTCATTTGTGTAGATCCTTCAAGGTTTTTTTAGAAACTAATAGTTGAAAATAAGAAAAAATAAAATGAGTTGAAAAAACACAGCCATTTGTGCCGATGATTTCACTTGTAACTTCTTCTAAGTATGACAGATGTTTAAAAGCAACATACGTTACATGCGCTGGTCCCCTCCGGTTGTGGGGATATATAGGACTTGTAGGTTCACCAAGAACCCAAGGAACCCTGAGCCAATAACGGAGCTGTGGCTTGCAATGGTTTTTCATTGTGCACTGGGTATATAGTGATTCATTTGGTACAAATATAAAGAGAGAAAAATAGGTATCAATGAAACCTATGAATTTCCAAAATGGGAACAAAATATAGAGTTTGGAAGTAGTAGCCCTTTGCATATCTCCGAAAAGGTGGATACCAACACTGGCATGTGAATTATAGGAAATCTTTCAAAGTGACTTATTTTTTACACATTGTCTTACATTTGGAAGGCAGAAATGCATAGAAAGTCAATAGGTAATAACAGTTGCTCTACAATTCTGTGTTCCCCTAAGTCTTCCTATAAAAATGGTACTTCACTTGTGTGGGTAGGCCTAGTGCCCATGATAGGAAATGACCCAAAACTCAATGTGTACACAGCACATTTTTACAGTGAAAACTGGCCCTTTTATTTCAAAGTACCTAACAGTGGATTTTTAAACCCTAGCTCCGCTGGCACCTAAGGAAACCCAGCAAATCTATACATCAAACTTTGTAAAAAAACACATTTTCCTCACATTTCCGTGATGGAAAGCTCTGGAATCTGCGTGGATCCACAAAATTCTACCTACCCCAGATTCAAAAAAATCTCCCAATAAAAATGGTACCTCACTTGTGTGGGTAGGCCTAGTGTCTGCCACTGGAAAAGGGCCAAAGCAAAACGTGGACACACCATATGTTTACAGTGAAAACAGATCCTTTTTTTTGCAAAGTGCCTAGCTGTGGATTTTGAACCCCTAGCTCTGCTGGCACCTTGGAAAACCTAGCAAACCTATACATTTTTAGAAAACTAGATACCCAGGGAAATCCAATATGCTGTAACTTGTGCAGCTTTAACCAGGTTGTGTTACCCAGAATCCCTTGCAAACCTCAAACTTTGTAAAAAAAAAAATATTTTCCCCCAAACTCCACCCACCCCACATTCTTTGAAGTCTACTGATAAAAATGGCACCCCACTTGTTTGGGTCAGCCAAGTACCCGCTGCAGGGAAGGGCTCAAAACGTATTGAGTAGACATCAAAATTACCTATCACAAAATGACATGCTTTTGCAAAGGTGCTCACCTGGGTTTTTGGCCCCACGCTCGGCAGCCATCAAGGGAAAGCTACCAATCCCAGACATCTTTGAAAACTAGACACCTGGGGGAGTTTGAGAGGTATGGCTTGTGTGGACCCCCCAACGTTTTCCTACCCAGAATCCAAGGCAAACCACAAATTTAGCTGAACAAATTAAATTTTTCAAAAATATCTGTGTGGGAAAGTTTTAGGGTCATTAGGCTGACAACATTCCTACCACCCAGCATTCCCCCAGGTCTCCTGATAAAAATAGGTACGTCATTAGTGTGGATGGGCCAAGTACCCGCGCCAGGCAAGTGCCCAAAACGTATTGTGGAAACATCAAAATTACCTACCACAAAACAGCCTGGTTTTGCAAGGGGGCACCTGGGTTTTTGGCCCCAGTCTCAGCAGCCATCTAGGGAAACATGCCAAACCCACACATTTTTTAAAACTAGAGACCCCGAGGAGTTCAGGGAGGCATGGTTTGAGTGGATCCCCAACGTTTTCCTACCCAGAATCCCCTGCAGACCTCAGATTTAGCTTATAAAATCAAATTGTTCTCAAATTTCTGTGTGGAAAAGTTGTGAGATCACTGGGCTGACACAAATTTCCTATCACTCAGCGTTCCCTCTGGTCTCCCGATAAAAATGGTACCTCACTTGTATAGGTGGGCAAAGTTCTGCAACAGTCAAGGGGCCAAAACTGATTGTGAAGACATCAAAATTATTTATCACAAAATGACCTGGTTTTGCAAGGGGGGGTACCTGGTTTTTTGGCCCCGGCCTCGGCGGCCATCTAGGGAAACCTACCGAACCCACACATTTCTCAAAAATAGACACCCTGGGGATTCCAGGAAGGTATGGATTGCGTGGACCACCAATGTTTCCCTACCCAGAATCCCCTGAAAACCTGGAATTTAGCGAAAACACATCACCTTTTCCCCGCATTTTTGTGTGGGAACACCATGCCGGCACAAATGTCCTACCACCCAACATTCCCCTTGTTCATCTGAGTAAAATGATACCTCACTTGTGTGGGGTAGAAAGACTGTGGCTATTTTTTGCGGGCGGCATTGGTAGGCCCATTCTGGGCACAAAGGCAGCATCATCGCTGGCACCTAGTGTGCCCTCTGTCCCCTCCCTGGAGGAGCATATCAGGAGCTATTGCCCCCAGCTGACTCCTGGGGGGCAGAAAGTCTATGGAATTTTTTGAGGTGGGGTAGGAGCATTGGCATGCCAATTCTGGGCAGCCCCCACCCCTGAATATGAAAAATATATATTCCCTGGTGCCTGTTGGGTTTTCAGCCCCTTGGGGAGGCAGATAAGGGGTTATTGCCCCATCTACCTACCGGGGGCAGAAAGAATATTTACATGTTTTGAGGGTGGGTGCATTTGCATGACCATTCTGTGCAGCCCCCACCCCAATGTATATAAAAAGTAATAATCCCTGGTGCCTAGTGGACTTTCTGCCCCCGGGAACAGATATGGGGCTACTGCCCCCATCTGCCTTCTGGGGGGGCAGAAAGACTGTGGCATTTATTGGGGGGTGGGGCATTGATATGACCATCATGGACAGCCCCATCCTTATATATAAAATAAATCCCTAGTGCCTATTGCCCATCTGCCATTGGGGGGACAGAAAGACTGTAGCAATTTGTTAGGGGTGAGGGTATTGATATGCCCATTCTGGGCAGCCCCCACCCTTACGTATTTAAAAAAGAATCCTGGGTGTCTAGGGTGCTATTGCCCCATCTGCCTCCTGGGGAGTAGAAAGTCTTTTACCTTCCTTGGGAGAAAGGGTGGGAGCATTGGCAGGCCCATTCTGGGCAGCCCCCACCCCTGGCCTATAATAAAATAATCCATGGCACCTTGGGGGCAGAAAGACTGGTTATGGCAAACTAAAAGGGGGGAGCAAAGGCCCTTGCCCAAGGGGCCACTCCCCCCTCCGGTGACTAGTGGGTGGATCCCTGCTTGGGGATTGCCCTCCTGGGGCGATCCCCAAGCATGGATCCACCAGAGAAGGGTACTGTTGGAAAGGGGAGATTCTCCCCTTTCCAACAATACCTCTCCAAATGTTTCAGTGCTCGAGGGCTGCGATAGCTTCACTGGCACCAAAACAATGAAACTGACACTACGTCTCAGTTTCATTTTTCAATGTAATGACGTCAGCGTGCCATGTGCGCAATCGTCATTACACTAAAAATAAAAACAGGCCTCGGGAGGTTGGGGAAGCTCGTCAACACCTCCTGAGGCCCCAAAAAAAAAGGAAATCATTCTGCTGTTTGCAGAAGAGGGATTTCCTGTGCACATGACGGAATGGTCCCGTCATGAGCACAGGAGCACTAGTGCTCATGACGGAATGATTCCATCATAAGCACCGAAGGAGTTAAGGACTGCCAAACTTATGCTGATTGCATGTGGGACAGACACTGTATATGACACGCGTATGGTGCACCCTAGGCTGTGGTGAGGTGTGCCTGCTACAACTGGCTTTTTTGTAGGCCAGAAGCTTGGGTAGATGTAAGTGTGATTTGATCAGTTTACTAACGGAAGGACAGGGAGCCCGTCCTCCATATTAGAGCATAGAAGCAAAATTGGTTGCTATATGACATTTTAGAACCGTCATCAACTGGCTAATGGATGTAGAGCATTCATAAAACATGATTTAGAGCTAAAAATCTACAACAGTGGGTCCACAACTGCTTGGAACATTTAAAACTGTTCATAGATTAATAATGTATATATAAAGAAGTCAAATCCCAAATGTTCTGTAAATGTGAAGGTATTTCAAATTGAAGGTTTAAAATAAATTTAGTATCCTCAGTTTGATTCGAGGGAGCAGTGCAAGTGCATCAAATGAAATATTTTATTGACGATGAGTGCCCTCAAATTAATTTTAAAAAGGTCCACACTTCCCATTAATATACAGCAGATTTGGGGAATGCATTGGCAAACAGCAGCCTTGCCCCTCCTAGAATAGGCTACAAGTCTCTTCATATCCTAATTATTGATCATACAAAAGTGGGATTACAGTAAGCACTGACTAGCCTCCACCCATACAATGAAAGGATTTTTCTCACAATTAAACAGGAAAAGAACAACATTTAAATCTGTGGCTGTTACAAGAACAATAAATTCCTTTCATGGCGTATAACACCCAAGAACATCACCATGGCATCGACATAGAACTATCTGCAGGGGTGGTTCACAGTTGCTGCCATTATGACTTGCAGGTGGGGGGGGGGGGCGGAGCGGGTGGAGGAGGTTTAATTTTAAGAAATTAAAAATTAACTTACCTTTGCCGGCCCGGTCCTGCATCATCAGTCTTCGTCAGCCTCTCTGCAACAGGAAGCAGCTGCAGGCAGCCTCCCTCCCCTCCTCTAAGCCATCCTCTAAGCCAATCACAACACTGCAATGGCAGTGTTGTGATTGGCTGGGACACTGACCACATATGAGTCTATGGGGAGGCAATTTGCAGCCTACATGGAGAAAATGCAGAGTGAGTATGACTGGTTTGGTCAGCGCTGGGGCCTAATAAACAGTCAGCAAGCCACTCCTCCCATGCCCTACAGCAGGAACCCCCACCCACCCGCACCCAACCAAACCCTTCTGCTTTCTCGCAGTGCGAGAAGCAGAAACATAAGATGGTATTTATAATACCATTTTATGTTTCTGCTTCTTGCACTATAAGATAGCAGTGAGTTATACTCCTCGACCCACATGGAGGATCCGCCCCTGGTGGTTCACCAATTCCTCCCAGATCTTGGCTCACAAAAATTTGCTAAAATAGAAACCAATGGCCATCATCTATGGCTTAGTCAGCCTCAATAAGAACTAAAATATCCCCTCCACTGCACCAATAATTTAAGTTATTCAGGCCTCTCTTCTCCCAGCGCTACAGTATGGACACCAGACATTTCACTGTGCCTGATTTGATTATCTAGAGAACGCTCAGTGCTCTTGTTATAAAAAAAAACATTTGATTGCCCAGGCAATTCCGCAGATCAAGAGCTTAGTTGGAATTCGGCCTGTTAAATTAAACACTAGCTGATGCTCTGAAATATTATATACGCACACTGAAAGCTCCAGAGCACTCTCTTAAGGCCTGGCTCACAGTTATATTTGAGAGTGAGGGAGCCCATGACACAGACAACTACAGAGGTCAACTGCATCCTTTCAAATTGAAGCATCAGTTCTCACTCTTAACTCCATTTCTTTTTTAGTGTGTAAAAGGCTAATTAACAGACAGTTATGGCTAGTCTCCTTCCAGCAAGATTCAGCTTGTTTAATGTCCTCAGAGATTTTACTCCCCTTAAATTTATAATATCTGTTGGGTTACCTCAGCCATACCTCTTAGATTCCATTAACAGCTGGGTGTGTAGTGACATTATGTATATGTGCTTGCTAGGCCTGCCAATAGTAGATTTCACCTCAGCATGGCCAACTTAGGCAAGGAAGGAGCTTGTAGACTGTATTTTCAAGTGGGAATCTTGGGACACCTTCTGTAGTGCTGCTCAGCTCTCGGCGACGCAAGGAGTGATCTATTAAAACAATCTTCCGGACTAAGTGTGCCCGCACTTGTGTGGAGGCATTTTCAATATGTTTTTCTTAATCGGATGGAATGTCCTTATCAAGGTAACACAATTTGTCAAGGTTCTTAGAGATTCACTACAACATCGATCTGCCAATTCCCAACCCTCAGATTATGTTAAAAAATATATTACTAACTAACAACTCCAAGCAACTTGAAACATCTTGTCATATAGCAGTGCTTACAATCAATCAATCAGGGTCTTTTAAAGTGTGTACTCACCCATGAGGGACTCAAGGGGCTGCGGGCGGGGGGGTGCAGCTCAGGACAGCCAAAAAGCCAGGTCTTGAGGCTCTTCCTGAATTAGTGCAGGGTAGGGGAGTGTCTGATGTTGACTGGGAGGTCGTTCTAGGCCTTGGCTAAGATGTAGGAGAAGGATCATTCGTCTGCTCTGGTTCTGCGGATGTGCGTGGCCGCTGCTAGAGCGAGGTTGGCAGAGGGGAGGTTTCTTTTGGGTACGTGGAATGAGACTCTTTCGTTATGGTATATTGGTTCGATGTTGTGGAGAGATTTGTATGCATGGGTGAGTAGCTTGAAAGTCACTCTCTTCTTGATGAAGAACCAGTGGAGGTCTTGCAGGTGCTGGGCCATGTGCTCATGTCGTGGGGTTCTGAGGACGAGTCTGGTTGCGATGTTCTGGATGGTCTAGCGTTTATGTAGCAGGTGTTTGTTGATTCTGGCATAGAGTGTGTTCCCGTAGTCCAGTCTGCTGAGTGCGTGTGTAACAGTCTTTCTGACTTTGGGAGGATCCACTTGAAGGTCTTGCAGAGGATGCGGAAGGAGTTGAAGCAGGTGGAGGCTACAGCGTTGATCTGTCAAGTCATAGTGAGGGAGGAGTCTAGAATGATGCAGAGGTTCCGGGCGTGCTCCATCGGAGTGGGTGGGTTTCCGAGGGTGGAGGGCCACAAGGTTTTATGTCAGGCGGTCGGGGAGGGTCTGAGGACATCTGTCTTCTCTGAGTTGAGCTTTAAGCAACTGTTGCTCATCCAGTCTGCAACATCTTTCATTCCCTACAAGGGTCCCTTTAAATGCAATATTGTTTAACTATTATTGCACATCAGTCTAGTATTCTTAACAAATATACTCTTTTGCTGTGATTTGAACCTAACCATGTCAGAATTTTGTTTTGGTGTATCCTTTGAGAATGTACAAAAAACAGCTTTGTCCATGGGTGTCGAGCTGCATGCTAAATTGTTTGAAAACAAACAATTGGCAGTAAATTGTAGTCCACCCCTCAACTGATCTTTGATGGCTGACTCAGAATTGTAGTATGAGAAAAATGTATAGCTTTACTAATCAATCAAAATGTTTAATGTGCGTCAAATCTACTTATCTGATGAATCTACGCATCAACACTTTACAATGTGAATGAACTCATCAAACAGTTCTTATTTTTTTACTTGATTGAATCTTTAATTGTGGCTGAGGTCAGGCCCTAGCACTTTAATCACGACCACTTAGGATTCTTATCAAAGTTATCTTAGTTATGTCTGCATTTTTATTCAATGTGCACAAGGTAAACAGTATGTTCCTATATCATATAATGGTTTCAATTAACTAAATCAGGTCTAATAAACATTTAAATTTTTTTTATCAGCTTTTCAACATACGCACATATAAAGTTTGGGCACGTTATTGGGCGTGTGGTGAGATTTCATGCAGGTTTCCAGCACACAGTGGGTTAAACCTCGACAGTGGCAGAACAACATACAAGTTTTGTGCATTTCAGTGGCACTGCTGAAAGTTTCATGCTAGACAGCGGCGTATAGTGTATAATACCTCAACTGTGGCAGTACGTGGAACTGGCATGCAGACCTTTGGCAGCATAAAAGTGGATTCATTTTTTATATTATTTTTGGAGCATTTTGGAGTGACTGTCCCCTAAATAGGACAAAGCAGTGTGGTTTCCATTTCTACCTTTCAATTGTAGTGTGTAAGACTATTTGCTACGTGTAGTGCGCTAAAGGTTGGTAATTCGTAGAGTCATGAGTACTTCTCATACTTTTTTGTTGACACCACAACAACCATTTTTAACTTCCTCGGGTGATCCAGTCATTAATTGGCATTACTGGAAAGAGTATTTTCTCAACTATATTGACACTATTGAAAATGAAGAGTTGTCGCACCTCAGAAAAAGCAAAATACTCGTTAGGTACTTAAGGGCTCATAGTGTACAATGCCATGGAAAAGAAACCTCACAGTACAAGTGATTGTGATGTATTTAAACATGCACTAAAGGATATGGATAAAAATTAGTCCCTTTTCTATGTGTACTGCGATTGACAGGCACAATTTTCAGGAAAAACAGAACAAATTGGAGCCTGTGGAAGACTATGCCTTAGCCCTAAAAATCCTTGCCCTTACATGCAGGTTTGAGAATTTACATTATGAACTAATTTGTGACCATATCCGTGACCATATCATCATGCATGTCAATAACAAGCATATTCAGAAGAGGTTGTGGATATATAGGGAGGCATCTATAGCAGATGTGATTGCAGGGGTTAAGAAGGCTGAAATTTCAAATAAGTGTGCAAAAGCAGCTGTGACATCTTCAAATGAAGAGTCCAAGGGGTCTCTCACTTCTGAGGCTGTAAATTTTTTTTGCTTCGGCTTCTTCACATATTTGTAGAGATCACTACGTGTCTAGGTGTAGTTGAAAGAGTCAGAGGGACAGAATGAACGGCCCCAACATAGTGTTGTCTTCTCCATGTTGGTGTAATTTCCCTGTTGTTAGCTCCATTCCAACTATTGCTTGAAAATGATGTTTGTATTGTACAAGCAATGATTCATAAACATTCAATGTTTTAAGATGTTGTGGAATGGATACCAATTCTAGTTTGTTATGTTTACCTCTAAATGGCATTTTATTATTCTCTAACTTGTCATAACAGTACCTACAGATAATCTGTTCTGTGACTATATCATAATTTTCCTAAACAAATAAATATGCACCAAAGTCGTACCACTTATCATTGTTCTCTTTTTAAATTTTAGAGTACGCAACTACATTTTAAGTTTGCATTTAATAATTTTGGGCACAAGTTCATCAAAGCCATAGAGGCCTTATACGCTGATCCAAAGGCTAAACTTTCCATCGGTGGTTCTGAGTCGAAGTTTATTGAGATACAAAGAGGGACGAGGCAGGGCTGCCCCTGCTCTCCGATATTATTTTCTATTTATATCAATCCCCTAATCTTAAAATTGCTCTCTTCACCTATTATTCAACCTGTTAAGGTGGGTCTGTTTTCAACAAAAATTCTGGCATATGCCGACGATGTGGCTGTTTTAACTACCAATCCTGCCGCTGCAATCCAGGAAATTGAGTTAGCCACCCAGACCTTCGGTTCCTTCTCTGGTTATTCCCTTAACAGGGACAAAACAATGGTCTTATGCACAAAAAACACTATATTTGAAAGTCCCTATAAAGTGAAACAGGCTACTTATTTAGGTGTTTGCATCTCCTCTGATGTGAATGAAATCAACCATCTTAATTATACTCCCTTGATTAGAAAAATAAAAGATGATCTTAGGAGAGTGGATAATTTACATCTTTCTATAATCGGAAGGGCCAATTACCTAAAAATGACTGTCTTCCCAAGGATACTTTACTTGTTTCGAGCAATCCCGCTATTGGCTGGCGGTAGTTTTATTAAGATCCTTGACTCCTCCATGTCTAAATTCATCTGGAGCTTTGGAAAGATTAGAAGAGCCTTACCACTTTTGACTCTACCCCAAGATAGGGGGGGTTTAGCTATTCCTAGCTTAACTCTATATCTATGGGCAACACTTATTCAACATATGGGGCCTTTGTTAAATCGTAAAACAGCCACCTCATCTAATATGTTACTTTATATCCCTTCCATTTACGAGCTGAGTCTTGGGGACGATTGCCAAGGGCTATTTTTAAGGCAGGTTTTATCCACACTATGTGTGGGAGGGTATACTCAGACGTGAGTCCCTTGCTCATTGCACCATCAGGATTCAAGCAAGCCGGGCCGAAGAAGGCTGTGATGCCAGAAACCGGTCCCCGGAAGCTTGTTTCCTTCCCAGTATAAGAATTGGCTTGGTAGTTTGGTTTGCCCTGTTTCCATCATGCACTGGGACAGGAACAGACTAATTTGCATATAGCCAGGTTCTGAGCTGGGATGGTGCAGTGAGCTAAAAAACGGTGATGGATTAAAACCATGATCTATTGACTTGGTAAGAGTATTCTGCATCATTCAGAAACTCTGTCCATCACCACCCCCCTTTTCCAAAATCGGTTTTATCCACACTATGTGTGGGAGGGTATACTCAGACGTGAGTCCCTTGCTCATTGCACCATCAGGATTCAAGCAAGCCGGGCTGAAGAAGGCTGTGATGCCAGAAACCGGTCCCTGGAAGCTTGTTTCCTTCCCAGTATAAGAATTGGCTTGGTAGTTTGGTTTGCCCTGTTCCCATCATGCACTGGGACAGGAACAGACTAATTTGCATATAGCCAGGTTCTGAGCTGGGATGGTGCAGTGAGCTAAAAAACGGTGATGGATTAAAACCATGATCTATTGACTTGGTAAGAGTATTCTGCATCATTCAGAAACTCTGTCCATCACCACCCCCCTTTTCCAAAATAAGGCAGGTTGAACCATCATACTATAAAAAAATTAAGTTAAAGGTAGTTACAGATGCATGGAACATTTGGAAATCTGTATCTAAACAATTAGCTATTCCAAAATGTACAAAATACACCCCGCTATGGCGTAGCTCGCTTCTTTCGGCCTGCCTTAATGATAGTACCTCTCGGAAATGGGAAATTCTAGGCATCAATACAGTTGCAGATTTTTTTGGCCAAGAAACTCCTTCCTCATTTGAGTGGCTGCAACAGAAGTATACTATTCCAGCAACTGATCTTCTTAAATACTTTCAGGTGCTTACAAGTATTCGCAACTGTATCCCCAGGATCAAATTAGATAGCATCCATTTTTTTTCAATCATTGGGAAACGCTCCACTAGAATTGGCAACCTATATCAGATGATGATTGAAAAAGCTGTGGATGACTTAGAGCGGGTTGAGCAAGCTTGGTCTGTAAGGTTAGGTAATCCAAATATCGATATTGATCTTTCCCTGGCCCTTTCATCCAAATTGTTTATCGCCTCTAATCTTAAAGCCCAATACTATAGAGTTATTTATAACCTGTATTATACACCTGCAAAACTGTTCTCTTGGGGTTTACGGACCGACGATAATTGTCCAAGATGTAGACAACCTCAAGCGAATCTAATTCATATGTTCGCCGAATGTCCCAAATTGGACTTATTAAAGCTAATGATTATGGGATTTTGGGCCCAGGTATTTGGACGGAATGTACGAGACTCAAAAACTATTTACTTGATGGGCCATGACGATTCCCTTGGTCACAGTACTGAGGAACAAAGGACCATTTTTTTAGGTACTGCAATCTTTCGTATTATTCTGGGTGCCCGATGGAAGGACCCAGAGCCACCTACATTTCAGATGTGGCTTAGTCGATTTCTGGCCACCTATAAACAGGAGATTTCAATTTATGGTACTAGAGGCAAAAAAGCTAGGCTTCTTGGAGCCCAGATTTGGGCTCCAATCTCTAGTTGGTATTCTAACGTGAGGCCTCCTGCTCTCCCTGCCCCGATTTGACTGGTCTATTTTTTGTTAAATTTAACCAACACAAGTTATATTTAGTTATCCTCTCTTTTTTAGTAATATGTTTGCCACTTCTTTATGATGTTTTATTATGATTGTAGTATTTTCTGTACATTTAATGAATTTGTATTACTGAATCATTTGTTTGAAATTTGCTCAATAAAAAAAAAATACGAAAAAAATTACGTTGGCATTTTATAGTGAGAAGCGTCAACAACAAATACAAACAGTTTGGTTTTTCAGGGGAAATTGTCTTAAACTTCTCAATGTCTTAAGCAAAGTTTTAGTTGTATTTTCTGTATCTTCTTCTACACCTCCAGTAACCAACTCTACATTTTCCCTGGACTCGTCTTCTGGACCAGAGTCTAACGATGTGGTGTGTAAAGTTAAACCGAAATTCAGAAGAGGCAAATCTAAAGTTCAGAATGATACCAAGATTAGTGTTGGTAAACACAAAGAGAGACAATGCTATGGATGTGGAAGTAAAGACCACTAAGCGAATAGCAAAAAATGTCCTGCGAGAGACAAAAAATTTAAGGAGCGTGCTATCAAAGAGCATTTTTCCTAAGTGTATAGGAAGGGGAAGGCATGTAAAACTATAGCTAGAGATCAGGAGGAGTTGGACTCAGATTCTGGGTCAGAAGACTCTGATTCTGGCACGGAAGAGTCTCAATCAGAGTCAAACCACAAAGACAATAATTATGTGCTTGGTGTCAGAGAATAATTGGATGGCAGTGATATGAATCTCCTTCAAAAACATTCTAGGTCAAAACCGGTGTGCAACATGAAAATTGGTGGATTGAAATTTCTATTGTTGCTGACTTTGTTTCTCCTCACATGATCATAGACAAGAGTGTGTGGAAGGAGAAATTTGTAGAGGTTTTAGGGAACTCCCTATCCATACTGAATGTAGCCCCTTCAAGAGACCCAATTCTTATGATCAGGTTTTGGAAGTTGACATTGGAGTTTAAAGGGAGAAAAGCAATGTGCAAACTTAATGTGACTGAAGAGGGGCCTTCAGTACTTGCGCGGGTTGACCAGAGGTCCCTAAACATTTTCTTGGACCCTAACAGTGATGAGCAGGTATTAGTGTTTGGAGAGAAGAGGAAGTAGGGTTACCTTTTAAAGAGTGATATCCAGATGTGTTTAGGGGGAAGATTGGCACACTTAAACATGTTCACAGATAATTGTGCTCAAGAAGAATGCTAGGTACAAAACGTCAGAATATTTCCATGAATTCTGAGGAAGGTAGTGAGCAATGAGATTGAGAAAATGCTCATTGCAGGGTCATTGAACCTGTAGAGGCCTCTAAGTGGATCGCTCCACTGGTGGTAGCCCAATGCACCAATGGAAATATCTGCTTATGTATGGACCTCAGGTACCTCAACAGTAATATTGCAATTTAGAGATTCCTATTACCTAAATTAACAAGCTTCTGAAGTTGACTAAAGACATGGAATGGTTTTCTTCAATTGATATTTCCCCTGTTTACCACCAGGCGAAGCTTCATGAGGAAAGTAAGCCACTAACCACATTTATGCCTCCCCAAGGATGCAATCAAATGTGTATGTATTCTGTTTGGACTCCTGTCAGCAGCTGCTGTTTTCCAAAAATAAATGCACACATTGTTCATGAACAAAGTGGGGACTGTATTCTTCCAGGACTATATTTTGGTCATGTAGGGAAAACAGGGACCATCATGACTGCAGGTTGTGTGAAGTGCTTGAAATTCTGCGGTACAATCGACGTACGGCTGAGGTTCATAAATGTTAGTTTTTGGTGAAAGCCTTAGACTACCTAGGACATGAGGTCATGTCAGAAGGATTCGAGCCAAAACAAAGTCTACTTAGTGCAGTTAAGGAGGCTCCCGCACCAACTAATAAGGATGAACTATGGTCTGTCCTTGGGATGGTGGAATCTTATGCTAAGTTTGTGCACAGGTTTTCAGAAAAAAACTATAATTCATGTCAGCTTTGAAAAAACAGGTTAAAATGTGCCTGGTCGGACACTTAACAGTATGATTTTCAACAGATTAAAGACATCATATGTATAACTGGGAGTTTACAAGGTTTCGATCCTAAGTTGGATAGGATCTTGATCCAAGAAACACTGTCTCAGAATGGTTCCAGAGTGAACGAACACACGGTGAAGATTGCATCTAGGGCCTTATCACCATCTTAGGCGCACTATTCAATTATAGAAAAAGAAACGCTGGCCTTTGTCTGGAGATTGAAGCATTTCAGAAATTTTGTGTGGGGTTACGAAGTGAAGGTGAGGTTTAACCATAAACCTTTACTTAAGGTGTTGCCCTCTGAAGGTCAGTTTAATGGGATACCGAGAATTGCGATAATGTCTGTACGCTTGTTGGATCACATATACAGTTTAAAGTACCTCCCAGGTGTGAGGACTAAGGCAGTTGACTGCCTTACTAGATTACCATTACCATTAAAGAGAGGGTCACTGATGAAAAAAGATGAAGTGTGTGTAGCCTGGAATTTTGGCCATTTCAGAAGAGAAATGGTGCAAGGCAAGTGAAAAGGATGTAATCTTGGAGAAGATGAAGAGATTTATTGTTGACAGCTTGCCGGAGAAGAAAAGGTTGGATGATGGTTGTAGGGTTTTTTGGGAGGTTAGGAGTTAACTCACAGCTATGCAATAGACTGTCATGAGAGGGGTGAAGGTTGTTCCACCTAAGGAAATGAAGGAGTCTACAATAAAATCGTGCCACAATTGACATTTATGTATCGTCAAAAGTAAAAGGAGGATTAGAGAGAATTATTGGAGGCCTGACAATGATGCAGAAATTGAGAGGATTGTCAGAGATTGTGATTTATTCATGGATGCTGATAGGTCACAGGTGCAGTTAAAACCCCAATTGAGTCAGGATCGCCCCGCTCCGGCTGCCGTCAGCGCACGGTGCGGGGTTTGAAGGGAGATAAATCCCTGCTTCCAGACGGGAGGAGTGCTTCGCGTTCTAGCTTTCCTAGCATTCCTTTCCCGTCCAGAGCGTTGTTGCGTCTAACTCTGGGGTTACCGTGGTTGCTGCTGCATCCCCAAACCCCTGGCTCCTCGCTTCTGGGGCTCTGCAGATCCTCTGTGAGCCTTGCAGACTCATGCAGGGGTTCATTAGGCAGCTTTCTCTGGCCATCTGCTTATTATCCAACCTCGAGTCAGCCATTTACCAATCATGCACTGGTCCTGCTGCCCTGATCGAGCCGAGGGTCCTGACGCAGTTGTCTCCTCCCTGTGTTTCCCCTCTTCCCCTATACACTAGAGTTGATTTGACATAGTTGGGCAGGCTTGTGGTAGTGGGAAGTTTGGACCTGTGCAACGGTCTCCTTCCTCTCGTTCCTGTGGAAATACCAGGTGAGCCTTGTTAAATTGTTTCCTATTCCTTGTCCTGAAATGGCTTGGGAGGTAGGTGTTAGGTATGACATCATGGGGCCAATTGAGTGTGCAGTTGGTGAATCTTGGTATGCTTTAATAGATATTGATTATTTTTCAAAGTGGCCTGAGGGGGCATTTGTGAACAGTGCTAAGGCAGAGGTTTTTGTTAAGTTCCTGGAATACATTTTTCAGAGGGAAGGGCTACTGTGCCATTGGCAATGGTGAAGTTGGGTTGTTTAATTGAGTGAGAAAAGGAAACTTGCAGGTGCCTAAGAGCAAAAGGTTGAACTGAATGAATTGTATTACAAGAACAGTGTGGATGTATCACACTATGCCCTGTGCAGCTGGGTATATCCCTTTCGCTATTGTGAGAGGTAGATTGCCTTTTATGAAGGACAGCCAGGGTTGGATGGTTCGATCTCATTTACAGCAATGGCCTACAGAAGTTGTGAGAGAGAATATTGTGAAGACACAGGATAAATATAAAGAGTATACTAAAAGAAAGAGGAGCAATATGGAAGTGGTGGTAAAGAAGGGAAATGTGGTACATGTGGAGTTACCATGTCGATTGAAGAAGGGTGGGAGTAAGTATTCTGACCCGTTAAATCTTGCAGAAGTATACTGAATTTGTGTAAAACTGAGTAATGGGAGTGTTTGGAATTTTAACAGAATTGAAGGTGTAATGGAAGCTGGGAGGATGAAGGTGAAGGAAGGGAAAAAGCAGGTGGTTATAGCTGGTTGGATAAGTGTAGGAGGAAGAGTGAAGGGGAAAGAGGTGTAGGTGTAGAGAGAACAAGTGAAGTAAGTAAGGAAACTGTGCAGGTGATGTCAGTGAGGGAGAACGATCTATTATTAGATCCAAGAGAGAAACTAAGCATCCAGTATATTTGAAGAATTATGTTGAGTAAGAAAGAAAATTAGAATTATGCAAATTGTGTGTTTGTAGTTTTCCCCAGGACATATAGTTTTTCCCCAAGGGGTAATTTAGCAGTATTTACAGAAAGTTTTATTTTAGAGTTTATAGTGTATAACGTGGAAGATGTGTTTTGTTTATCTTTAAACCACGTGCTGTACATAGTGATACTGGTGTCAGCGCGTGGTTGTTGTTTTAATTAGAATATGGGAAGTGGGTGTTGGGCAGTTACAGAAGGACTTCCGATGCGAAAGGATGTGTTGACCTTTCTCTCGCATTAACTTAAATAAAGAGATGAGTCTGAGTTAGGCAAGAGTGACCCGCGTGGGGCGGATAATGGGCCTGGAGAGTGGTAATTCTGTACTGAATAACTATGTGACTTCCTCTGACTACATGTATCTATAGTGATCTTTTCATCTTTCCTCATGGTCGCTTGAAATTTCATAATCAGAAGACTATTGGTCTAGAGGGAACCTGCTAATCTGCTAATGCGCACAAGATAATTGTATGTCAACTGCAGCTGTCTCTGTCTGTTTGTTTTCTGAAAAAGGAAAAAATGCAAAAATAAAGTTAAAAAAAAATTACATAAAGAAGTCTGCATACCTCATTGTCCCCGTGGCATCAATAATTAACAGAGGTTTCACTAAACATCGGACAAGAGCAACACCCCAAAGAAGAACCGTTCGTTAGGTAGCCCTCAGAATGACACGGGCACATCTCACATTAAGCCTCAATAATACCAGTGTCATGTACAGCAGGCACACGCTTCTCAAAGCCCATCAAGAAAAAGGCACATTTCCACGTAAGCAGGGACCTAATGAATGCGGCTGGGGACCGGTGTTTCATTTCTGTCATCTGCCCTTTAATGTATGCCGACAAACCTAGAATCTGTAGCAATTGCTCAAACGGATCGCTGGATGCCTTATTAAAAACATTGCAGAAGGAAAGTTGTATTCTTCTAACCTGGACATACCTTTCCTTAGATTCAACCAGAAGTCATGTATTCGTTCAATGGTTGCCATGGAAACTCTTACAGCAGTGAGGCGACCTGTAGCACTTTGTTCCCTCCTGTTGCAGATGAAAACCCTTTATATTTTTTTCACATAACTTTCTCGGGCAGTTATGCTATCAATCAAGTTTAAATTCGAAAAAGTAAAACTTATGTACTGAAGCATATTAATGTTCTAAATTCATCAGGGTTGACAGAAAACTCATGCATGGGTTCCTACTACAAAGGGTGCTTCAGTTTATTTTTTACAATACCATAAATAGTAGCTGAAATAAGACAAAACAGCCCAGATTAACAAACATTTTGCGCAGAACAAACACTTTGGGGCAGATTTATGTCGGACTTGCGCCACGTTTACGCCACCGTTGCGTCACGCAACGGCGCGGAAACGTGGCGCATTCCTGCGACCTATTTACAACGTGACGCATCTAGGCAGATGCGTCACGTTGTAAAGCCCTGCGCCACATGAAACCTGCTTCAGGTTTCATGTGGGCGTTCTGTCGCAGGGTGGGCATTCCCTCGTAGGAAAGCCCCGTAAAACTGACGCAGTGAAATCTACAAGATTTCACTGAGTCAGTTTTACGACGCTGCTGGGTCAAATCCTTACGCCTGCTTGAAGCAGGCGTAAGGAGTGACGCACCACGTTATGTATGGGTGGCCTCTGTACATTGCAGGAGTTGCGTCGCACTTGCGACGCTACTCCAGCAATGCGCCACCCGTACACCACAAGATGCGTCACGCATCTGCCCTTCCTTGCACCATGGTGCGCCGCATTGTAAATGCGGCGCATCTGTGGTGCCGCAAGGAGGGAATTGCGTGACGCATCAGTTCTGGCGCATCCCTGCTGATTTGCAGAGATGCGCCAGAACTCATAAATCTGCCCCTTTGTGTTGGGATGTGGCACCCTGTGCGAAGAGTTTTTTTTAAAAATTTAATTATCAGCACAAAAATAGTTTTGTGCTGGAAAGTTCCCTCAAAGTAACACAAAGTAGCACCTCACACTGATGTTTTGCATTACTCTGAGTCAATGGAGCGTTCCATGCATGGTACATGGTAGTTCCTAGGCAACCACCATGGTTTTTGACGCCCAACCCTATCTACTAACAATAGTAGATTTTCTATCTATACCACATTCACGGCCTAGTCACTTCTGCTGGACTTTCAGACACTAGCATAGGTAATTGTACCTCTAACGGAACTATCACGTCAGATGCACCTCTGATGCATCCTTCAATGGCCTCTGAGCAGCAGCTTCAGCTTAAGGATTTGCAATAGTAACTAGATGTCATATCTGGTTGAGGTCCTGGAAATTTGACAGCTCCCAGAAGGTCTTACTAAGCTATCTTCCCTTCAATGGAACAAAGCTATTCAGTCCTCAATTATAAGAGCATGTGAAGACGTTGGCAGAAGAACAGAATCTGTTGGTGCCATCATCAAAAGAATCTGGCCAGCCCTCTCATGGAAGGGGTCGTGAAGTCTGCTTTTCCCAAAAATACCAGCTGCAACCTGCCTTCTTTCAAGCCCTACCTAGAGCATAAAAATCATTACTATGTCAAGAAGGAGGGAGGAAGACTACTGAAGTTTTTAAAGACCTGCAAATAAATATTTAAGACCCTTGAGCACTGAGGGAGTGGAGAAGGATGACACAATTAAACTTCATAATGCCCCAAAAGTTAGTCTTCCTGGCAACTCCCACCCCTCATAGTCTAGTTCGCCAACAAGTGCTCATCAAGGGCATTCTTGATTTAATCAGCAAGGGGAAAGTACAATAATACGTTGAAATGCTACCCAGAGTGATTGCCAGTGGTTTAGTCTACTATTTCAAAGCATTCCTACATTCACCTTTAGTGTGTTTGAGGCAGCGATCCCTGCATCAGAGGAGGGAAAGTGGCAGGAATATTATTCCCTAATGTTTCTGGTTCAGATGTTTTCGGGATACTTCTCTCCAATCTTGGACCTAAAGAAATTGAATGACTTCCTCCTGCATCAAAGGTTTAAAATTGTCATCCTCCAGAGCATCTCTTGACCTACTGAATATTCATCTACACAGGCCAATACATCCAAAGTCCAAAAGGACTGGAAGCAAATCATCTGTATGTTAAACTCTACTGGACACAGATTTTTTTTTTTTTGTTGTAACTTTTTTATTATAATAAAAACATAGAAAAACAAACAAGGCAATATAACAGTAGTACATCAATCGGGCGAGTGCTCAAGGAGGACGGGAGATACACAGTAGTATGATACAGGAGTTGTTGTATACGGGTGAGGGGGCCGGAAGCAAGAAATGCAAAATCAAGAACAAAACACGCTACACTACAGCAGGAATATCGGGTCAGGGAGACTGGGGGGGACTAGAGATCTCTGTGAGAGGGTGCGTACATATTTCTCCCCGGTACGAGTTCCAATGATTCCAAATTTTCCCCCATTTTCTGGGTCTGCCTCTCGCCACATATACAGTCTTCTCTCTAAACATGCACCATTCCATATTCTCTTTCCAGGCCGTCACTGTGGGGGGCCTCTGGGACCCCCATAGCTGTGCAATGTCTCTCTTAGCAATCATATTACCAAGGGTCGTCCATCGTAGCTGCGACACATCATAGTCATTTGGCCCCCATACATTCAACAAACATCGTCGGGCCTCTGGCAACATCACAACACCTGTTACTTCATTCATCACCTCATGTATACGGTTCCAGAAAAGCACCATCTCAGGACATTCCCAAATTATGTGGAGAAAGGTACCAAGCAGACCACAACCACGCCTACATAAGCCATCCGTCGAATAGCCCATATGAATCAGGCGGGGGCTGGTAACATAAATCCGATGGAGGATCTTAAGCTGGACCAGGCGGAGGCGGGTCGGGATTGCGACCTCCATGGGAGAGGAGATCACAGATTGCCAGTCCTCGTCATCCAATTCAATACCATCCGCAATCCAGGTCGCCCTGAGGTGGTCGAGCAAGCTCGAGCGATCATTGATCATCTTTTTGTAAATCAAAGAAATAGCGCTATCCGGCACGTCACCATCTAATATACGATCTTCGAGGGGGGAGGAGTCCGGAACGTCACTACCCACGGGGAAAACCGAATTCAACGCGTGGCGTACTTGAGCATAGCGGAAGAATTCCCTATCACCCAGCTGATATTCCGCCTGTAGTTCCGAGAAAGTCTTTACCCTGCCTTTAACCCAGAGATCACGCACTTTACTGATGCCAATCATATCCCATTTCTCAAATCCTTTCGTTCTCCACAGGCAACCCAGTTTCGCAGAAGCATAAAGCGGGGTCCCGCGGGTCAGTCGATCCCTCCAGCCCATAGCCGCGGTCGCACTATGCCACACTCGTACGGCTATCCCGGTGGGACCCGAAAGTTGCAAGCGAGAGGATCCAGAATAAAGCGCCCTGTTGTAGTCTCCCCCCGGTAACAGCCATCTATCCATTTCAAACGCTGGATTCAACGCCGGGCCATACATCCCGTGGTTAATTGCAGCAAGCTGGGAAGCCCAATAATACCGCCTGATATCCGGAAGTGCTATACCGCCGTCATACCAGGGAAGCGTTAACTTTGGAAGAGCGATACGCGAATGCCCGCCCCATATCAATTGCCTCTGTAAAGATTCTACCTCTCGGAAGTACCTCGACGGAATCACATCAAAAGTATTCTGGAGTGCATATAAAAACCTTGGTAAGGACATCATTTTAAAAAGAGCTGCTCACCCTAGTGGAGATAACGGTAATTTACGCCAGCTCACTACGTCCGATCGTAAACGTTGAAGCGGAGGAAGTAGATTACGCTCGTAGCGGACCGCAGGGTCCAATGAGATAAATACTCCCAGGTATTTAAAACCAGACTGCGACACCTGGATAGGACATCCACGCGGCAGGAGGGGGACGCCACCAGCGAGCACGTATATATGGGACTTGGTCCAGTTAATGACGAGGCCTGAGTTTTTCCGGAACGAGTTAAGCACGTCGAACAATACATTTAGCGATTTTTGAGACGACGTGAGGTACAGCAAAATATCGTCCGCATATAGCGATATGCGGTCCTCAAAGTTCGGAGTCCAGTGTATACATCTCATCGCGGACACAGATTTTTGCTGAACAAAGCGAAGTTGCACCTTCAACCGGTTCAGAGTATCCAGTTCATTTTACGACTATTCAGAACAGAGCTAGAGTCGGTCTGTTTTTTTCCCATCTAAGACAGAGAAATTGATGTCCGGCTGAAAGCCCTTCTTTATTGTGAAACAGTGGCTGAAGGGCCAGGGGTCATGTCTGCTTCTCTGCGGTTAGTCCTACAGGATTGGTTACATTTGTGTCCTCTGATAAACCATCTCATTAGGATCCAAAGACAAAGGACAACAAAATGTTGTTTCCAATCTTTCTGGCTCTGCCTCAAAAGCTTTTCAGTGGTTTGATCCTTCCAATCTAACTAGAGGAGTTCCTTATCTCTTACTCGGGTGCTCGAAGTAATAATGGATGTCAGCCACAGGGGGTGTGCACTTACAAGTGGGGGAAACATTCAGTTTAGGGTCAGTGGTCCAGCATGGAATAGGAAGCCAGTTGACAAATCCCTCTTGTCGCTTGATCCTCATCTTCAGAATCAAGCAATGAAGTATCTTTGCAGAAATTGCACTGTCCTGCTTCCTCCCTTTTACGCAATGCAGCACAACAACTTTGCTTGGTGTTTTGTGTGAAAAAGTAGTACGTTTTGCATATTGTTTCCAACAGATACATTTAAAGTAGGAGTATGCATTGGGTAGGCTCCTTGGTCATGACTGGATGGCATTTTGTCTTTTGATGTTGTATGTTCTTGCTTTCCCTCATATTTCGGTGATTGTCACACCCAGAATATTTTGGACACACACTCTGATTGGATGAGTTACATCCTTCCACAGTATTCTTCTGGGAACTCTTTTTTTGCCGTTGAGCACTCTATTGGAGCATATGTACAACCTTGCTCAGTTCACCTTTCTTCTCTGTATCTACCTTCCTCCTGTCAGTGTGCTTACATGTATTTCCCTCATTCTGCCCATCCCACTGGCCCTTAGTCATCATTACTTCTTTACAAGGTCCTGTCAGCCTTAAAACGTTGCTGGGCCGCTGGATATTTTCTTGTGCTTCCACACATTAAATAATATATATATTTACAACGAATTCAAAATGGTCACCATGTATCATATGACTTTTAGATTTAAGCAGTTTTTCAACATTAGTGCGCCACACTAGAATATCATTTTGTTTACTCTCAAAGTTTTTTATTTAAAATGTTTTTTTGTAAAAACTTTTTTTTAAAAAGAAGAACATGTATATTCACAAACTTTATATCACACTTTAAATCATTTAAAAAGTGTGCTCTGTTACACTTATAACTGCTATCTAACAATTCCGAGTTACGGTTTCTAGTTCAGAGTCACACCTGGTTCAAACAATATTTGTGTATTCACATTAAGTAAATCAAAACAATACAATTCATTAATAATTAATAAGTCCTATTTGTCGACGCGTTTCGGTGCGTAGATTGCATTTGTGGCACCTTCCTCAGGACAGACGAAATAATTAAAACAAACGTGATAGCTTCTTTCTAAAAAAGGAAAAAATAAATATAATCAATATATTTTCCAAAGTAGAGTTTTTATTCTAGTTGTGGACTAATTTACCAGTGGTTACTTTTTAATATATTGGGTCCCCTTACTTGAAATTTTAGGGATTTCAGTCCTTGTATTAATCTTTCTGGACTTCTTTATTCCTATATGGCGTTACGCTTCTCATCGGTAGCACCAAAATCTTATTCTCTTATTGACTTTCTACAAAAGAAAAGCAGGGAATTATGCACCATGCTGGAGATAATGGTATTGGCTAGTGCATCCATATTTCATAATTTACTTACTTATAGAGATTTTATATATCCCTTTAAAATATGGGTGTCTGTCAAAGCTGGTACTGTTTTCCAGTCTGGCCCACAAGCGTTTGGTGGTATTACTTTGCCACATACATTTGATAATGTTACTGCGCCTGTAGACAACACATTGATTGATTAAAAAGTTTTTGGCCTTCTTATTTAAGTAGGTTTGGCTTAGAAGAGTAATTTGGCTGATACCTACCTGGCAAATTATTACTCAATGCTTACACTCTGGCTCTTTCTTTCTTGCACCCTCTCCAGTGGTGTCTGCCAACCTATATTTGGAGTGACATAGTGGTGTGTTTAAGTATCATCACCTCCATTATTTTCACCATGTTCTAATAACCCTATCTTCTATGCTTCTGGGGCAGTTGGTATGTCATACATACCTTGTTTAGTTGATGGGTTTGGCATTGGTCCAGAGTGCGCCTTGACTTTTTGTTTGGAGCGATAATCTTACTTTGGTCTGTTCTTTACCTGAAAGGTTAATAGATCATCTTAAGATGGGAACAGAGACGTGTTGATATTACGTCTATATATTACATCTGTCACCTTAACATGGGCATCTACTGTTTACTTTTCGCCCAATATCTCGCTCTTTTCCCATAAAGCCCCGTAATCCTTCGTTATTATTCCTGGGAGCGAGTCCCTCACCCTACGCCTGTTCTTTCAGAACATCAAGCCCCAATTTATGTTCATTATTCTCACTGGCGGTAAAAGTTCCCCACTGTTCGCCTACTCTTTCAATGGTGCATGGACTATTACCGTCCTCCTGCTCAAGTAGCGCAGCCACCGTCAGCTTTTGCATTACCCGGACTATTACCGTCCTCCTGCTCAAGTAGCGCAGCCCCCGTCAGCTTTTACATTCCCCGAACGCTTACCTTCTCATTGCCGGCACCGAGAAAATTGCTTGCGACCGCTTCCTGCTTTGGCTGCTTTCGATTGAGCTGGTTACATTGTATCCGCCTTAAATACCCAAGCGCATCCTGAATTGGTTAGCAATTGTCTCGTTGATTGAAGTAAATTGCTTAATTACGCGGCAAACTTCGGCACCATTTTTGTAGTTTTATTATCCCTATTTGACTACCGTGCCTCGAGTTCGAGTCCCCCGTATTCCCGAATCTGACCCTCATTATTTGATTAATTTAATTTTTGCAAGGGCATCATGTCCTTGCATTTACTTTATGTCTATGCCACATTCTCGCCATAGTATTGTTTTGCCAATAATTTTGCGTGTATAGTTGTCGGCGCCCATCTGTTAGCGCCATTTTAGTAGTTCGTGATGTTTGTTTTGAACTACAGGGTCTCGAGTTCGAGACCGCTGTGGACGCCCAAACTCACTGTGCCACATGCTGAATTTTATATTTTGGGTAATCTGGGGCCTCCTCTCTAATCTTGTTTACTCTACCTAGCCCTAGCATGAGTTTATTTTTCCTTTGTTTTTTTAAAAAGAACGAAGTTACCCGTTTTGTCCATACATTATTTTCTAGACAGAACATTAAAGCCACACGTTCGATACCAGTGCATGCCTCGTTTCTCAAATGGATACCACTTATTGCATTTTTGTGTGATTTAGCAAATACCATAGTGATGTTAAAACAATGGACAGTTCGTATTTACTCAGCAATACATGTAATTTACACTGGTATAAAAGGAGTACAGAAGTACATAGTATATATTTCACTTTATACAGACTTAAGTAAAAATATGCCTGGATGAAAAGTATACACTTAATTTGCAGTGGTACAGACAGAGTACAAGAATACATAGTATATGTTTCATTTTATACAGACTTCAGTAAAAGTGTACCAGGGTAGAAAGTATACTGTCCTGTGGGATAATTACCGAATCATTCTATCCCACTCCTCCCGTCCATTTAATCCATGATAGTATGACTTGAATTTGGACATATAGAATTGTTCCCTCTGTTTGCGTTTTTTGTTTAAATCGCCCCCTCTTACTGATATCTTGATCTTTTCCAGTATAAACCACTTGATGTCATCCATACTGTGATTTTGCGCTGTCCAGTGATCAACTAGGGGGGCATTCTTTTTTTTATTTCTAACTGCAGAACGATGTTCCGTGAGTCGTAGACGCATTTCGCGCCCCGTCTCACCAATGTAACATTTGTTACAAGGGCACAACACCAGGTACACTACATTGGCAGTGCGACAATTTACGTGTTCGTTCATCCAATGGGTAATGCCCTGCACTTCTAATTTGTCAGTTTTGATAATATTTTTGCAGTGCGAGCAAGAACCACACGGTAAATTGCCCCTGATAGGGTTGTTGCTTACAACATCTAGTTGTCCTCCTCTTTTTGGTTCTTTGAAGGTTTGTACTAAGTGATTTCTTATGGTCTTATTTCTTCTGTATGCGTATATGGGTTTACTCATAGGTGTTATTCCTACTTTATTTAGTATGGTCCAATTTTTGTTTATCAGATTCTTCACTTTATTACTAAAGCCATTATAGTCATTTACCATAACGATCTGATCATTACAGTTTTTAGGTTTGGACGATGCCTCGAATAAACTGTCGCGATTGTAATACTTTGCACGCTTATATGCCTGTTTTATTAAGCGATTTGGGTATCCTCTTTGGGCGAGTTTTGTTTTTAAAATGGCTGCATGTTTTTCATAACTCGCTCTGTCACTGCAATTCCTCCTTATTCTTAGGAATTGACTAAAAGGTATCCCTTCTTTTTGGCACCTCGGGTGATAGCTTTTGTGGTGAAGAAGCGTGTTTCGGTCAGTTGGCTTAACAAATAAGTCCACATTAAGGACCCCTTCTTTTTCGTGAATCTTGATATCCAAGAAGTCTACTGACACTTGGCTTTTGTTGGAGGTAAACTTCAGGTTTGGATCCCCACAATTTATCCAGTCTAGGAAGGTGTCTAGTTCGTTTTCCTCCCCCTCCCAAATGAAAAAAATGTCATCTATGAAACGTGACCAGCACTTCACGTTTTCAAAAAAAGGACACATTTCATTGTAAATGTGCTTTGTCTCGAAATTACCGACATACAGGCATGCCAGGCTGGGAGCACAAGTGGCTCCCATACTGGTGCCCTTGATCTGACAATGGTAATCCTGTTTGAATAAAAAGATGTTATTTTTTAGGATTATTTCTATACATTCTATAATGAAAGTGTCATGCGTGGTTAAATCGCCATTTTCATTACCTAAAATATCCCTCATCATTTTTACAGTGTCTTCTTGCGGGATATTTGTATATAGCGCTTCGATATCGAGGCACACCAACCATTGAGTATCCTTATTAAATTCTCTCCCTTCAATTTTTGAGATCATATGGGTGGTGTCCTTGATATACGAGGGCAAATTCGTGACCAGGGGCTGAATAAAGTGATCCACGTATTTGCTGAGGGGCTCAGTTAAGGAATCGATCCCAGACACTATGGGGCGCATTGGAGGATCCTCCAAACTTTTGTGCACCTTTGGCAGCCCATATAGTGCTGGGACCTTAGGATTCTCATTTATTAAAAACCTATACTCCTCCTCACATATGAGGTTGTCCTCTTTGGCAAAGTTAACAACATCACGAACCTTCTTCTTTAAGTTGTCCCATTCTCTCACGCTGCTTGGTCTATAGTGTAACTCATTGTTTAAAAGTTTCATCATTCTATTCTCATAGTCTGTGGTGGTTAAAACTACTATGCTCCCACCCTTGTCTCCTGGTTTTATCGTGATTTCCTCACAAGATGACAAGGACTTTAATGCCATCCTTTCTTCTTTTGATAGGTTGTTTTCTGTCCAAGCCTGTGTGTCTAATAATTTCTCTAGGCCACTGGTTACTGCTTTTTCAAAAGTATCTACCTCTGATCCGACCATCCCAATATTGGGTGTCCATGTAGATGGAGGTTTTAGGCCAGATTTATTTGTGACTTCTCTACCATCTTTTCCCATGAAAAACTTCTTAATTCTAATCTTTCTAAAAAGGTCCCTTACATCTCTTTCAATGTTGAATCTGCAGCCTGTTGTGCTGGGAGCAAATCCAAGACCCTTTTCAAGGACACTGGTTTCATGTTTACTAAGTATTTTGTTCGAGAGATTGATTATTGGGGCTTTGAGGGCTATTCCCTCTGCTGTCTGTCTGCACTCTGGTGGTGTGGGATTTCCTCCTATTAATCCCATTCCTTCTGGCTGCGGGTCCGCATATACGGTCTCCGTGTCATTCCTCCTGCCTGTTGGTTGCCCTGACGTCCCCTCCCCCGGGCTCTGAAACCTCGCTGTTGTCTCCTCTGTGTTTGTCCTAAAAAAACTGGTTGGTATTCTCTGATTGTCTGGCCTCCCTGTCTCTCATCAGATCTATTTCTCTGATCCTGGTGATTTTCCCCTTCTGACTCGGAGCTATTGTAAGAGGTATCGGAGAATGTTACATTCTTTTTGTGATACCTATTTCGATTGTAGTTGAAGTGTTTGCCATTGTATTCTGTTGGAGCTGGTTGCTCATAATAGTCTTTTTGGATATAGGGGTACACAGTTTCTATTTTGTAATTGGCTATATCTTTCCGCAATTTGTTTTTTTTTTTATTTATCATGTACTCCTGGTATCCGCTAATATCATCCTTGATCTCATCTAGTTTTTTCTTCGCATCGTCCAGTGCTGTGCTGTCATTCAGCTGTTTCTCTAGGGTCTCAATTTCTTCCCTCTCTATTATGATAATGGCTTGTGCGGTCTCTATTATGAGCAACATCCAGTCGCGACTGCATCTATTCGCGATTAATGTCCAACTTTCCTTGAACTTCTCATTGTTGACAAATAGACCTGGTTCGTTTCTGATTTGAAGGCCAACCTGTATGATTCCTTTCCTACAATACTGAATTATAAACTCGGAATGTAATTCCGTTCTTATCATCTTTTTCTTTAAATTCCAAAGTTTATTCCACCTCTCATCGTCATTTTTCGTGAGTGTCATGGAGTTTATGGTCTTTGAAGAGGGGGAGGAAAACGAACTAGACACCTTCCTAGACTGGATAAATTGTGGGGATCCAAACCTGAAGTTTACCTCCAACAAAAGCCAAGTGTCAGTAGACTTCTTGGATATCAAGATTCACGAAAAAGAAGGGGTCCTTAATGTGGACTTATTTGTTAAGCCAACTGACCGAAACACGCTTCTTCACCACAAAAGCTATCACCCGAGGTGCCAAAAAGAAGGGATACCTTTTAGTCAATTCCTAAGAATAAGGAGGAATTGCAGTGACAGAGCGAGTTATGAAAAACATGCAGCCATTTTAAAAACAAAACTCGCCCAAAGAGGATACCCAAATCGCTTAATAAAACAGGCATATAAGCGTGCAAAGTATTACAATCGCGACAGTTTATTCGAGGCATCGTCCAAACCTAAAAACTGTAATGATCAGATCGTTATGGTAAATGACTATAATGGCTTTAGTAATAAAGTGAAGAATCTGATAAACAAAAATTGGACCATACTAAATAAAGTAGGAATAACACCTATGAGTAAACCCATATACGCATACAGAAGAAATAAGACCATAAGAAATCACTTAGTACAAACCTTCAAAGAACCAAAAAGAGGAGGACAGCTAGATGTTGTAAGCAACAACCCTATCAGGGGCAATTTACCGTGTGGTTCTTGCTCGCACTGCAAAAATATTATCAAAACTGACAAATTAGAAGTGCAGGGCATTACCCATTAGATGAACGAACACGTAAATTGTCGCACTGCCAATGTAGTGTACCTGGTGTTGTGCCCTTGTAACAAATGTTACATTGGTGAGACGGGGCGCGAAATGCGTCTACGACTCACGGAACATCGTTCTGCAGTTAGAAATAAAAAAAAGAATGCCCCCCTAGTTGATCACTGGACAGCGCAAAATCACAGTATGGATGACATCAAGTGGTTTATACTGGAAAAGATCAAGATATCAGTAAGAGGGGGCGATTTAAACAAAAAACGCAAACAGAGGGAACAATTCTATATGTCCAAATTCAAGTCATACTATCATGGATTAAATGGACGGGAGGAGTGGGATAGAATGATTCGGTAATTATCCCACAGGACAGTATACTTTCTACCCTGGTACACTTTTACTGAAGTCTGTATAAAATGAAACATATACTATGTATTCTTGTACTCTGTCTGTACCACTGCAAATTAAGTGTATACTTTTCATCCAGGCATATTTTTACTTAAGTCTGTATAAAGTGAAATATATACTATGTACTTCTGTACTCCTTTTATACCAGTGTAAATTACATGTATTGCTGAGTAAATACGAACTGTCCATTGTTTTAACATCACTATGGTATTTGCTAAATCACACAAAAATGCAATAAGTGGTATCCATTTGAGAAACGAGGCATGCACTGGTATCGAACGTGTGGCTTTAATGTTCTGTCTAGAAAATAATGTATGGACAAAACGGGTAACTTCGTTCTTTTTAAAAAAACAAAGGAAAAATAAACTCATGCTAGGGCTAGGTAGAGTAAACAAGATTAGAGAGGAGGCCCCAGATTACCCAAAATATAAAATTCAGCATGTGGCACAGTGAGTTTGGGCGTCCACAGCGGTCTCGAACTCGAGACCCTGTAGTTCAAAACAAACATCACGAACTACTAAAATGGCGCTAACAGATGGGCGCCGACAACTATACACGCAAAATTATTGGCAAAACAATACTATGGCGAGAATGTGGCATAGACATAAAGTAAATGCAAGGACATGATGCCCTTGCAAAAATTAAATTAATCAAATAATGAGGGTCAGATTCGGGAATACGGGGGACTCGAACTCGAGGCACGGTAGTCAAATAGGGATAATAAAACTACAAAAATGGTGCCGAAGTTTGCCGCGTAATTAAGCAATTTACTTCAATCAACGAGACAATTGCTAACCAATTCAGGATGCGCTTGGGTATTTAAGGCGGATACAATGTAACCAGCTCAATCGAAAGCAGCCAAAGCAGGAAGCGGTCGCAAGCAATTTTCTCGGTGCCGGCAATGAGAAGGTAAGCGTTCGGGGAATGTAAAAGCTGACGGGGGCTGCGCTACTTGAGCAGGAGGACGGTAATAGTCCGGGTAATGCAAAAGCTGACGGTGGCTGCGCTACTTGAGCAGGAGGACGGTAATAGTCCATGCACCATTGAAAGAGTAGGCGAACAGTGGGGAACTTTTACCGCCAGTGAGAATAATGAACATAAATTGGGGCTTGATGTTCTGAAAGAACAGGCGTAGGGTGAGGGACTCGCTCCCAGGAATAATAACGAAGGATTACGGGGCTTTATGGGAAAAGAGCGAGATATTGGGCGAAAAGTAAACAGTAGATGCCCATGTTAAGGTGACAGATGTAATATATAGACGTAATATCAACACGTCTCTGTTCCCATCTTAAGATGATCTATTAACCTTTCAGGTAAAGAACAGACCAAAGTAAGATTATCGCTCCAAACAAAAAGTCAAGGCGCACTCTGGACCAATGCCAAACCCGTCAACTAAACAAGGTATGTATGACATACCAACTGCCCCAGAAGCATAGAAGATAGGGTTATTAGAACATGGTGAAAATAATGGAGGTGATGATACTTAAACACACCACTATGTCACTCCAAATATAGGTTGGCAGACACCACTGGAGAGGGTGCAAGAAAGAAAGAGCCAGAGTGTAAGCATTGAGTAATAATTTGCCAGGTGGGTATCAGCCAAATTACTCTTCTAAGCCAAACCTACTTAAATAAGAAGGCCAAAAACTTTTTAATCAATCAATGTGTTGTCTACAGGCGCAGTAACATTATCAAATGTATGTGGCAAAGTAATACCACCAAACGCTTGTGGGCCAGACTGGAAAACAGTACCAGCTTTGACAGACACCCATATTTTAAAGGGATATATAAAATCTCTATAAGTAAGTAAATTATGAAATATGGATGCACTAGCCAATACCATTATCTCCAGCATGGTGCATAATTCCCTGCTTTTCTTTTGTAGAAAGTCAATAAGAGAATAAGATTTTGGTGCTACCGATGAGAAGCGTAACGCCATATAGGAATAAAGAAGTCCAGAAAGATTAATACAAGGACTGAAATCCCTAAAATTTCAAGTAAGGGGACCCAATATATTAAAAAGTAACCACTGGTAAATTAGTCCACAACTAGAATAAAAACTCTACTTTGGAAAATATATTGATTATATTTATTTTTTCCTTTTTTAGAAAGAAGCTATCACGTTTGTTTTAATTATTTCGTCTGTCCTGAGGAAGGTGCCACAAATGCAATCTACGCACCGAAACGCGTCGACAAATAGGACTTATTAATTATTAATGAATTGTATTGTTTTGATTTACTTAATGTGAATACACAAATATTGTTTGAACCAGGTGTGACTCTGAACTAGAAACCGTAACTCGGAATTGTTAGATAGCAGTTATAAGTGTAACAGAGCACACTTTTTAAATGATTTAAAGTGTGATATAAAGTTTGTGAATATACATGTTCTTCTTTTTAAAAAAAAGTTTTTACAAAAAAACATTTTAAATAAAAAACTTTGAGAGTAAACAAAATGATATTCTAGTGTGGCGCACTAATGTTGAAAAACTGCTTAAATCTAAAAGTAACACCAAATGAGTCAAATGTGTAGGCCTGTTGGTCACTTATAGAAAGACTAATACACAGAAAGGATTTCTTTTTGTTAAAATTGTTGATACCCAGTCCTTTCTGGTCCCTGGGAAACTCTCTACCTTTTGAGATCACCATGTATCATACACATATGAATCTGTCATGTTGCATGCTTCATAATGCATGCACCATGATATACGCATCCACATGTGTTAAGATGTGTGTGTGCACATCGGTGGCCATCATGAAATAGGTTTCCTTTAATACAAAACTCATCCTTCATTGATGTGCCTCGATTTTGGCCCATGTGTTCATATTTCAGTGCCAACAAGTGTTGGCATTGCCAACAGCTCAGCTTTTAAAATGTGGAACTAATTGTCTTTGATAATACAAGTTAACCATTTATCTAGCCCTTCCTCTAGATACTGTTTTCGCAGTTCAGCTTCTATAAAAACTGAAAATATTGCTATTAATTCTGCTAATCTTTATGGCTTTATGACAGACTTTAGAAATATTTGAGCTGTTGACGCCCGGATACTGGTTGCCCTTTTAAGACCCCTCAGCCTTTGCCTCCCTTTGGTTTATCAAGCAGTCCCAATTCATTACATTTGGAAGGAAAATCGCCTAAACGCCGACCAAATCATTTCCGGGACCCGAACCTTTCCATACGAATCCTACATAGCTGAATCATGCCGCACTATGGAGCCAAATTACGACCGAGTGAGTACGATACAAGATTAGGACAGCCGCTTTGCCTTGGTCTCAGCAAGACGAAATGGCTGTTGGAAGTGTACTTCGGCGGTCGTAGCAGGCCCTCCTTCACCTGGGGCCCTCTGAATCTGTCACGGGGGTGTGCCCATGGGTCCTCCAGATCCAGCCATGAACAGGGTGTACGCTTTTCCCCACCCACCACTTTTCTGCTATGGAAGCCAATGTACGGGTCTGTACACAGGCTCCCATAGAGTTCAATAGGAGTCTGAGCGAACTGAGTCTGTAAGCATATGGCAGAATAGTCCTTGCTCATTCGGACTACCGGAGCACGTCTCACTTGGAAAGCCCTCCGAGATCAGAATCGGGCCCTAAGTCATCATAAAATAAGTACATGTTTCATGGTAAACGACCAGTGAGATGAAGGACTGGGGCATCAGTTATATCACATTGGAGGTATAGGCTTGATATCAACCAGTTAAGGACATTTCCTATAGGACTTGTATAGTTGTTTGGAATTCACTGTCGTAACCTTAAGGGAGATTATGGCCCACATTTACTATGTTTATGAGTAGCCTTTGCTATGCCCAAGGTGACGCAGGGCAATGAAAAGGCTTAATTGGAATTCAGTTCACAAAGCTACTCAAGGCCTGATGTGTGTGGCCTTGCGTAGCTTAGTAAAGAATCACAATGCATTACACTTCTTAGTGGTAGACTGTCCATGGGTGGCGCATGTGGGTTCCTCAGCATTTACCTGGGGATTTCTTGGTAGTTTACATTTACTATGGTTTGTAATGATGTCAATGTGTGAAATTGATATGCCTTCCACTCAGAGGCATAATGAAGAGAAATATGCTTATTTCTCCTCTTTTCTCCCTCTTCCTATGCGTGATGAAATCTGCATCAAACATATAAAAGAATGCTGCCTGTAACACAGGCACCCATACACGATGGTTGGCACTAGGCAGCCACAAGTGCACCTGCGCAGGGAGAGAGCTGAAGAGAACCATATCTTACTGGATATGGCTCTCTTCAGCTCTCTCCCAGTCATGCAACGAAGCGCAGCCACATTCACTGCTGCCCTGCATTGAGTTAACTTCCGACAAAAAGGGCCCTATATCTTTTTCACAAAATAAATCTTAGACGATTCTAAAATAATCGTTAGGAGCCATTATCAGTTGATAACAGTGTAACAATAGTCCCTACTTGCGGGGTGTGTCCCGAGCTCAAAGGGGGCCCCGCTCCGGCGTAGTGCACGGGCGGCAGCTTATAGCTCCTGACTGGGTCAGGAGTGTGGAAGGTCCCCTCTAAGGGGCATATTATCAAGGAAGGCATTAAAAATGATCGCCGGTTTAGCGGCAGAAAACTGTCGCTAAAGCGGCGATAATGGGCTTGATAATATGCCCTGGAGAATTCCAATAGAAGCCCATTTTCAATTAGAATTCCCAAGGGCATATTATCATGCCCATTATTGCCGCTTTAGCTGCAGTTTTCTGCCGCTAAACCGACGATAATTTTTAACGCCGTCCTTCATAATATGCCTCTAAGTACTTTGCGGAGGGGGGGCGTGAGCCTCAAGCTTCGTTACGCCACAGGTGAATAATAAAGTAACATTAACCCTCTCATGAAGAAAACAGACTTCATTTAAATACAAAATGCACTGCCTAAATAACAGTTGAATAATGAGTGCAAGGTTACAACGACTCTCTAACCAGACCAGTGCGAACTAACAAAGTAAACAAGCAACAGCAAATTATTCATGGCGCACATCAAATTTAAAAAAAATAACACCAAACATTATCATCATGCCAATTATCTAAGTGAGGTTGGATACTAATAATACAAGTTTCACACTTCTCGGTATGATACATTGTGATATTACATTTTTCTGACAAGAAGCTCTTCTAAACTGTACTCTGCACAGCAGGTGATAACCTCCAGTGTGTTGGGTGCTTAAGTAGTTTTAAAATTAACATTCTTCTAGCATCCCCTAATTATTGTGTTTAATCAAGTTACAGCTCAGCACCCACACTGCATAGAAATTCTAATGTTTTTAGATTTCTGATTCAGAGAAGCACGGCATATACTGACTACGAAATTACAGCTATGTCTGCAGCTTTGCAGATGGTGGAAGAAGTCTGCAACTAGTAACCACTACTTAGGAGAATCAAATATATTTTTAAGAAAAGTGTTGTCAAACTTTGAAGTGCAAAGGTTCTTTTATGTGACAACAGAAACATGGTTGTCACGAAGGTAATATATCCAAAAATGAAAGAATCAGATGTACAGTTTTAGATTTATGATCCTACTAAGTAAAATGTAGCCTCAGAAATGTTGTACCCGAGATACTATCAAACAAGTAGAGTCTTCGCAGTTCTCGGTAATTTACACTGGGCACCCCCAGATATACATGTATGCTTCAAATGTCTACCAGTGGCCAACTAAGCCTAATGCAAAATTTCGACAGTGGGTCAAAGCCACCAAGGTAAATTCGATGGTAAATATGTCTATATCCAAATTTACCTGTTTTGCCCGTCCTGGAATTCACAAAGGGTTTCATGGTAGGCATGTATATGGCTTTGTAAGCTGTTGTTTGCCTTGGAAATTTGGGGACGACCATAAAAGTGCATTTGTGGGCATTTCGAAATTCGTCTCTATCCCCTACTGCCCTAAAAATGGTCAGAGATTTACTGCAGCCAAGAACTGGAGTAACTCCCTTGCAGGATGGGAAGGGAAAAGGACAATTCCCAGATATGGTGGGGTGTGGTGAAGGGTTTTTCTCCAGGGAGAGAATTTTTTTTGTTGTAGAGGGGAAAAAAAGTGCATCTGTGATAAAGGTTTCCTTTCTCTTGTGATGCTGAACTGCACTTGGGGCAAATCGCTGTTTTTTCAAATATTTACTTCGGTTCGATCAAGTATGTTTGGAACCCAGAACATAGTGCAGCTTTCCAAATGTACTACTTGGAATGTTTGTGAATAGGGAAAAAAAAGTTCAGGCATCGATATAAAGTCCGGCTGCACTTTGCTGTTTTTTTGTTGTGTTTTTTTAAAGATGTCCCAATGTGTTTTATAGCTACTATGCCATTTACACCAACACTTAGCAGCAAGCCAAAAGAGCAGTCATTTCAGTGAGGAGTTTCTGACAGGTAGTACAAGTCCCATGTTTTCTAGTACCACTTTAGCTCTCCTTCCAGTTCTCTTGTTATCTTGCTCTCCGCCAACTGGAGAGGGGATCTTGGATGATTTACAGTTGTGCCCATAAGTTCGGGGGAGCGCAGCCAATGCATTTCATGGATTTCTTAAAACCCTATCTGTCAAGGTTATGTCCTTAATCACTTGCAGGGCCGGACTGGCCATAGCGGGCACTGGGCGTTTCCCTGTGGGCCGGAAGGGTGGGTGCCGGTTTTTAACTTTTAGGGCTCGTTTTTTTATTAAATAGGGACAGGTTTTGCAGCGGATTTGCAAAATCGGTCCCTTGTGACAAAAACACAGCAGCAGTGTTCCCGCTAGTGGGTAAACATGGTAGTATTTTCTGGGTTAAGGGCAGCTGAAGTGGGTTCGTTTTTTGATAGACCCTTAATTCAAAATTTCAAAGAATCGCTACTAGTTGTTTAATACTTTTCCCTGCAGTCCCAGAAGGCGGGCACTGTCTCGTCTTGTTCTCCTAGTTTCCATTCTGGTTAAATACGTAGACCTTTTTGACAAACTAATACATACCGTTTGATACTTGAGCCCTACAAATTTTTAAAGTTGTTTTTCACCTTAGGATTCTGAAAGGTATTTACAGCATTTGAAGCTCTCTTTGAATGGAGGGCCCAAAGAAGACCCCCTGATTCCGTAGGGATATAAACAATCAGAGACAGGAATATCTCTTCAGGTTGGGCACTGTGTGACTGTACTTCTAGATTTATCTATGCTGTATACAACTGATGTTAATTTTAATGCCTGTTATGATGTGGTGGTGCACTATCTGATTACACATATGTTCACTCTGTTGCTGATGTGATTAAATGTGCATATTGCACTATCTATACTAATATAATAAAGAGAGAGCCCAAACCTTTGAGGCGGGTAATCTCAGGAACCATAACACCAATCACAACACCCAATACAGCGTTGGAAAGGGCAGTTGCAGCAGAAGGACATAAGCTATGCAGACGTCCACCATATACATTTAAAAGGTAAAAGAACTGTGCCAGCAAAATAGTCCCTTGTGGGCGTGTCTGCGTTGTGCTGGGGGCATGTGCTGGGGGCGTGATAAACGCTGGGGGCGTGTGGTACGTTCCGCCCTTCATGCCATGTCTCATATTGTGTGCTAATCCCACCCTGCTCCCTTTAAACACTCCTGCACCCCATAATCATAACCCACCCTTACTCCTTAAAATACCCCAACACCCTTAAACACTAACCCATCTTAACCCTATAAATATACCCTGTTCCCCAAAACCCAAACCTATCCCTAAACCCTAAAAATACTCCTGTACCCCAAAACCCAAACCTAGCCCTGAACCCTATAAATACCCCTGTAACTCAAAACCCAAACCTACCCCTGAACCATAAAAATACCCCTGTACCCCAAAACCCAAACCTAGCCCTGAACCCTAAAAATACCACTTTACCCCAAAACCACCCCTGAACCCTAAAATACCCCTGTACCCCAAAACCCCAAACTAGCCCTGAACCCTAAAAATAACCCTGTACCCCAAAACCCAAACCTACCCCTGAACCCTAAAATACCCCTCTACCCCAAAACCCAAAGCTAGCGCTGAACCCTAAAAATACCCCTGTACCCCAAAACCCAAACCTAGCCCTGAACCCTTAAAATACCCATGTACCCCAAAACCCAAACCTACCCCTGAACCCTAAAAATACCCCTGTACCCCAAAACCCATACCTATCCCTAAACCCTAAAAATACCCCTGTACCCCATAACCCAAAACTATATCTGAACCCTTAAAATACCCAAACACCCCAAAAGATATACCTCAGTACCCCAAAACATATACCCCTATACCCATACTTACCTATTCCAAACATTAAAAAAAAGACATGCTTTTACCATTCATGCATTTACAACGAATTTCGTTGTAAATTTATGCGTGGTAAAAGCATATAAAATGTAATGCCATGCGTTATAATGGCATTGCGGAGTCATGGTACTTTCGTAATGAAAGTATGCGAAGTGATGGTATGTGGAAAGAAAGTTGCGGAATAATGGGTGTTTACCCTCCCCCGGTAAGTACATTGGTGGCACGGCGGCCCACATCTCCAGCAACATGGTCATATTTTTTCACCACCCATTTGAAAAATGCACAGGTCTCTCTCATTGATGGCCAGCACTGACATACACTTTCAGACACACCTCCCGCCACAAGTTCTAGAATTGCGAACTTTAGAGCTGGGGAGCTACGATCGAATCTCAGCATCAGCTCAACATCCTGTGATTCCAGGCAAATCGCTTTGTCTCCCTACCACAATGAATGTGTTCTCCTGTAATGTAAATTGTGCTCATGCCATGTTGTCGAGTTCGCGCTATATAATATTGCAAGGAAAAATAAAGTAGGGAAACTCGAGTTCACACTACTGAACGCGCACTCTTAAGTGCATCAGCAATGCACTGTGAATCGGAGCGTTTCACAGGCCTGTCACAGATAAGAAATGCTATCAAAACGAAATCCTACAAAACAATATACTACTGGCCGGCAGCAATTCATACCCGGACAACGTCGGGACGGGCTGCTAGTGACTTATAAAGCATGACATGAAAAACTAGTCAGGCTGACAGCAGACCACTGTTCACCCACACAAATTTAATTCCTCAAGGAGGGCTAGAAACAGACAGACTTTTGTTAGTCTGAATTGAAGTCAGTCAATATACAGCGGGGTCTCTTGCCCCAGCATCACAAAGGCAATGAAGAAGGATGTCATGAGTTTCTCTGTAGAATGCAGTATAAACTGGACAACTAATTCAAATCTTCCTCCAAAGGACCAATGTTCCTTTTTGCCCTCGTCAAGCAGTGCTTAATTTGTCCTGGTGGTTTCTGGTGCTCAGCAATTCACACGGCTGGGACTATGCATTTTTCTCCCTCCCTCAGAATACCCGATAATTATTATCTAGGGACCCGATTCACAGAAGGAACTTAAGACTAAATCCTAAACTTACTACTATTTGGTATTCACAGAATGCACTTACAACTTTCGGGATTCACAGAGTGAACTTACTACTTTCAGGATTCACAGAATGAATTTACTACTTTCGGTATTCACAGAATAGATTTAAGACTACTAACTTTACGTCCGCACTCGGGCCGGAAATTCCGGAGGCAGAGTTTCCAGCCCGGAGGTGGGGGCTTCCGGCTTGGGGGCGGAGCTTCCGGCCCAGAGGCGGAGCTTGCGGCCCAGAGGTGGAGATTTCAGCCATGGCTAAATCACCACATCCGAGCCGAAAGCTCCACCTCCAAGCTGCAAGCTCCGCCTCCGGGCCACAAGCCCCACCCCCAAGCCGCAAGCTCCGCCTCCGGGCAGGAAACTCCGCCTCCGGGCCAGAATTTCCAGCCCGAGTGCGGACGGAAAGTTAGTAGTCTTAAATCTATTCTGTGAATCCCGAGAGTAGAAAGTTCATTCTGTGAATCCCGAAAGTAGTAAGTTCACTCTGTGAATCCCGAAAGTAGTAAGTGCATTCTGTGAATACCAAATAGTAGTAAGTTTAGGATTTAGTCTTAAGTTCATTCTGTGAATCGGGCCCTAGGTGACTGTGTGGCATGCTTCCAAAGACTGGCCCAAGCTGGTTAAGGCATGATGAATCTGTATTGTTCATCAGGGCTGGTTGTCACAATCCTTGGCAATCACGAAATAATTCTGCCATGCTCTCTAATCTATTCATCACTTAGTCTGCTTAATGCAGCGTGTCTTAGCCTCCCCTCAAATAATTGCAGCATTGGGCTGGCTCATTGTTGAACTGTGCGAGTCTTGGCAGGAAGACCATGTGAGGAATAAATGAAAGTGCAGTTTTTGCGCTGGCCTTTGTGCCTAGCCTAGTACACAGGGCAGCACTGGACGTAAAACTGCCCTCAGTATGAAGTGGTCACTGCCTACTGGCTGCACTACTCTTCTTTTTAGCAGTGCGCAGGATTATGTCTGTCAATCCGCGCTCCCCAGTTGCTGAGCTGCATGAGTCTGGTAGTGTTATTGGGATGCTATAACTCCCTATTTGAAATGCTCTTGGAGTTTTTATGATTGTTGAAATGGCCTTTGGCAAATTTTGAGCCCCAGACTAAGGGCTCATTATGATGTTGGGTGGAATGCTTTCTCACGACAATCGGAACCCTTCTGACCGACTCGGTCGGTTTACATTCCGACCGACCGATGTTCGCGGTCTAACGTAAACCGCGAGGGCATTCTGAATCGGTTCTGACCAGCGTCAGTCAGAACATCGTACATCCCTATGGACAGCATTTCTGTCCTAGGGATTACAATGTTAGTTTCCAACAAACTTTCCGTGTCGGACTTTCCAACACAAAAAGTTTGTCGGAAAGTGACTTTGGGGGACCCTAGCAGGGCCCTCTTCATCCAGGGCTTCCGGTTGAGGGCCGAGGGGGTACCTAAGGGACCCCCCTGTAAAACCCCGCACAGTGTGTCAGGTACAGTGGGGTGCCTGTGACAGGGTGCAGGGTTTTCCACACACACCCCATTTCCCTGTGTTAAGGCCGGTGGGTGTGCGGAGCAGGAGCTCCCATAGGAAGCAATGTGAATCTGACCGAACAGTGTTCAGTGGCATCATAATCGAGCAGGCGGAACTGCCGACTGCAAGGTGGTCGGTCCCGAATCCGAGACGGTGTTGGGTGGAGGCTTTCTGCTGGACATCGCAATGAGCCCCTAAATCTTTTACAAATTAAGCACTGTCATCAAGAGATTTGTCTGCTAGATGTCCTTTGGTCATTGCTTAAAGTGCGTGTAAGAAATTGGATTATTACTTTAGGGAAGTAAGTATCCATGTCAAGTAATAATCACAGTCCTTGACAGGGTGAACCACAAAAGCCGCTATGTAAACCTGTGTGCAAACCTTTGTTAGCTTGGCACAGAGCAGACAGGCTGAATTTAAAGGCAGGTGTAAAGTATTTAAGCAGCACACAAACAGTAATAAAGTCAAAATGCAAAGCAATAAAAGTCCCAAAATGAATTAAAAAAACAGTGCATCATTAAAAAAAGAAATTGGAGATATGATATAGTTTTAAGTAGAAATGGGTCAAGAAGTAGAAAGTATTGATAATAGTCAATGGTCGTGTAGAACGGGACTTTAGCACAATTTAACACTGACCACAATGGAGCACAGGTTGGATTTACTAAGCAGGTTCATCCTAATCAAAGATTTTACCTTCTGACATTAGTTCTTTAAGTCCCACTCCACCATAGGAGTACACTTCTATGCCTCTCGGGGACTAAAGGGAGACACTTAGATGCTCATATGGTGAGAGGCAGAAGCCAGCAGGAGACTCTAGTCGAGCTTCAATTGCCACTGGTCAGCTGGGCAGTTGCAGGAAAAGACCTCTTGTAGCTTGTAGTGTCCCCGTAGTTTCAACAAGAGGTCAGCCATAAAACCCTGGGAGTCCACTTCTTTGTCCTGGATACAATAGAGAGCAGGTCTAGTCACCTAGGCTCTTTTCAGGTCTCAGACAGCAGGTTCAGTCCTCTTCTGATCTTCCACAGATCCAGAAGTTTTCTGAAGTGGGTGCCTGGAGATGCCTAACAAGAGCTGGTGGGTGGAAATGACCCATGGGGGCACCCTAACAAATGGGTATTGTTAATATGGCTAAAGCCTTTGGCCATACCAAACTTGGTATCTGAGTGCTATAGCTGTGTGGAGGAAGTGTACTTTGATGATTCCAGTGTCCCCCTACATCTAACACCAAAATCCAGTTTGGTGCAGTTCCTGCACCAACAACAATATCAGACACAGAAGTCTGATATAACCAAGCAGGACTTTCAGCAACCAGACAGTAGATACACACAAACTGCATTGGCATCCAGTTTCCCTCTTTGAAGTGTGCCTCAACTTTTAATTGTAAGCCTAGCAGACCTGCCAAACAGGTTAAGACACTGTAATGCCAAATTGAAGCCCCTCATAAATAGAGTCTCCTCGGCTGGAAAGGCAACAGAAGGGCCCTACCCAATTGTCAATCTTATACCTGTAATAGAGACGGCATCTTTGAAGTGCGCCCTAAGTGTCATATGAAAAGCTCCAGCAGACCTGTCAAGCAAGATGTGACATTCAATCAGGATTTGACTATTTAATGTAAACAAGGATCCTCTCAGCCCCCATTGTCAGGGATTATCTCTCCCCATTCAGATCAGCCTTTTGATTTGCTCCTAGGAGCAGGGTCAACCTATTTTTAGATAGAGGGGGGGTGAAGTTTTATGTTGCGCGAACGAGGCCCGAAGGTGAAGGTTACATGAGCACCAGTTGCATTACAGACAGACACATTAAGTTTCGTCAGGCACTGGGAGATTAAGTGGTTTACTCAGAATCACAGGATGCTGAGTGTCCCTGCTGAGACTCGAACCTGGCTAACTAGCTTCGAGGTCGACCGCCATAGCTGTTAGGCCACACCCTCTCCCAGCCTGCTGTTTTGCTCCTGTGAGCAAGTTCACACCTATTTGTACATTTAACTTTCAGGGTCTTCAGGCAGGGCAACAGTAACTTTTTTAAAGTTACCTTGCTGTAATATTTAAAACAAATTTAACTTTACCATTACATTGGATGTTGTTTAACTATTGAAAAGAGTCCTTGAAATATTTCTCTAGTCATTTCCTAGGTGAAGATAACATTTATGAAACTTAGGGGTCCATTATGATGTCGGGCGGATTGCCTCCGCCAGGCTGGCGGTAGCCACCGCCGGCCTGGCGGAGGCAATCCGCCCGACATCCATTGCCAAATTCCCCCCCGCCATATTAGGATGGCGGGGGGGACCGCAGCGGTGATAATCACCGCCCGCCTGTTTTCCGCCCCGGTGGCCTTGCGGCCGGGGCGGAATATGTTTAATATGGTGGCGGTGTCTGTTAGACACCGCCAGCCATATTAGTATGCGCATTCTGGCACGCCTTTCCGTGGCGGCAATGCCGCCACGGAAAGGCATGCGGAGTCCCCCTGCAGGGGCCCGTTGCGGGCCCCCAGGGACTCCGTGGTGGTGGGGGGTGCACATGGGGGGTACCTATGGTACCCCCCCGCATTTCTAAGTGCAACATGGCAGGCACCGCGCGGTGCCTGTCATGTTGCACTTTGAAATGCACATCGTGCACGTTTCACAAGGCGGCGGGCGGAGATTACTGCTCCGCCCGCCGCAATGGCAAAAATACAGGATGCGCCCGCCTGTGTGGCGGGCGCATCCTAATGCACATTTCGGGACCCCCGCCCTCGAGGCGGGCTGTCCCGTTTCCCGATAGGGTGGCGGGCGGGCAAAGCCCGCCCGCCATCCTAATGGCCCCCTTAATATTGCATCCCAATGCTTTCCTATGGAACAGCTATCCTTGCCACAGTGAAAATAGTTTTCAGTTGCTAGTCACTGCAAGGACATGATTAGCATTAAACTTTACATGCCCTACTTTTAAATAGCATGCACTCTGCCTTAATGTGCAGTAAGGCTTACTTAGGAGATAATGTGTTGAGAGATTAGAGTTTAAAAAGGTGCTTCATAGGCATAAAGGGGTTAACACAGGTAAATAATTGAAGATATCTGGGCCCTTATTACAGATAGGATGCACTTTCCATGTCTGCGCCACAGATCTGCTTGAAGCAGGTGCCCCAGGTGCATGGAAAGTGCGCCCTAGCAGAAAGAATGCACTGCCCTCGAAGCAAGCACGAAACGTGCTGCCCTCAGGACAGCGCATTCAAGAGAAATACTGAGCTGCAGTTTTAAAGCTGCTCCTTGTTTCTCTGTGCGGGTGGCTACCGGTCTGCACTTTTAAAATGGACCAGAGATCTCATTGCAGGCAGATGCCTTCACCCTCCTGCAAGGGGATGTCTGGGGTCAATGGAACCCCTTTTCCTCCATTTAGAGGGCTGCATTCAGAAGGAACAATGAAAGTGCACTACGTTTTTGTAACACATTTTTAATGTGCCTTCTAATGGTATTTTTGCCTCTGCGCTCGTGTTAGTAATACATTCTGGGCGCAAAGGCAAGGACAGTCCCTCATTTGCATCGGGCCAAACACCCCATGCAAATGATAGAATGCCCCCTAATGATCTGTATTACAGAAAGGACCACACACGCATTTGCGGCCCTTTCTGTAATATCAAAGTGCCCCGGGGCACCCAAAGCAAGTGCAAACACCCGTTGTGCTGCTGGGGGACTTGTTGTGTATTACTGCCCCAGGACCATTGCTGTACAGATATGCTTGAATTTGCCCATTCAAAGTAGATGGATGGATCCCAATTACCCGGCAGAACATGGAAAATATGTTGTGGCAGCCATTGCAGGACTCTTGAAAAAAAATGAAAGGCACCTAAGAAATTAGGAAGGGCAAACCCAGACCCCAGGATGACATGGGGGTGGCAGGAGGAATGAACATACTTCTTGTGGCTAGCGCAGGCCACCAAGAAAAAAAAGATTCCAAGGTGTCCAGAACGGCCCATGGAGGTCGAGAAAACAGTTCAAGAAGCTGAGTCTCTCAGGGGGTCTGTCCTGAAGCAGACACCAGCAGTGCTCTGCTCTCTTAGCTTCTTGAACTTCTGGGGAGAGCCAAATCCCCAGGACTTCAGCACAAGGAAATACAAACATTATAGAGGGTGACAGAGGAGCATGTGGAAACCAATTTCCATGACTCTGTTCGGGGGACCCCTCATCTTGTTGACCCCAGGATAGTTTTCACACTGGTTCCAACATTCATGGAGTTTTGGATTTTGCTCAAAGGGCCTGGGGGGCATCTGCGTTAGTGAGTCCTAACACTATGCTTGGAGCACGTTCAAAGATTTCTGTGCATAATTTATTGAAAATGTAATATTTATCGACACTGATTTATATAGAATTCATTGAAGATCATAGGACATGTTTTGCTGATTATTACCATGTAAAAAGTTAGCCATTACATTTTCAAATGAATTTCATTGTAAGTAGGCCTGGATGGAATTTAAATCACATCTGCCTCAGATTACACCCCTTCCCTTAATAATGAGGAAAACATTTAGCTATCACTCGTAAACATGCATGTTGTGCACGCTGCTTTTTGCACTTTATTTAGTGCTAAATGCATCCTGAAGCAAGGACACAGTTCACACTAAGCTATAGCGCTAAATGTTGATTTGCATGTTGCATAATTCTGAGTGATTTTGCTGATATTTGACCTAATTGCGCAAAATCAAATTACATGAATTTTGCTCACCTATAATTGTAAAATGGTACGCTAGTAGATTTATTGGTGCTGTATTAGTTTGCTATGTTTCTGTTTTTGTGACTGTGGTGACAACCTGACAAAGGCAGTAGGCCTACCTTTTGATAACTGCACCCCCTTATAGTGTGTCTGGTGTATGTGGGGGTACTATGTTCTTATGGTTCAGAGCTTTCTGAGGTTGTGGACTGATAGGAGTGTGTCATCATAGGTATCTCTACCTACTTATTTATTTGTAAATTAATGTATAGTATTATGGAGTGTGCCCTTGCAAAGGCATTTTAACATTTTCATATTCTACTTGTGGTGCTACGGAGAGTGCAAGGGCACCACTAACATGTTCCCAAATGTTTGCAGGGTTGCCAACAGTGTGGAAGTCTCCTAAATAGCCCACGGTAAATTGGGTTAAATTGAATACCCCAGGAGAGTTTTCACACAGCTTTAAACATTTCCAGTTGCTGGGTGTCTGGTCAGGGTCTCTGTTGTACATGAATTGCTTTTGCCTGGCCTTAGAACTGTACTTGTAGCATGTTGAAAGTAAAAGAAAGACTCATGCTCATATTTGATTGAAATTGTAGGGCATTACTAGCAGTGATTAAATTGATAATACTACTTTATATGTTTTAATGAAGATCATAGGAATGTTTTATTGATTATGACCAGATTAAGAGTGTGTCCTTATATATTGTAAAAAATATTATTACAAGGTTGTAACATCGCTAGCAGTTTTAATTGTGTTGTTTTAGTCTGCTTGTAGACATGTATATATTTTCCCCAACAAAAAAGCAACAGTTAAAGTGACATTATAGTTGGGTGTTGAAAGAAAATCAGAACTACATTTAAAAAGACTGAAATTCACAAGTTATAGCTTACTGAAGTGACTATAAAATATGTCCCCCCATGCTCTCCGTACGATCTCATATAATGTTAAACGACATCCTCTCTGACACCATTGATGACATTTCAAATAATATCGTTGACGACATGTAAGTTACTTCAATGATTTCTAGGTTTTTAAACTTAAGTCTGGTCTTATTTTGAGACCTAACTATAACATCTTTGCTTTTACCTTTGATTTTTTAGAGAATATATCCACTAAAACAAATCTACATGAACAATTAATTCATATTAAGCCATACATACAGGAGTTCATAATACAGTTGTGTTTTTGGATGGTGGGGCATCAAGCCCCTCCTCACACTCAACAATGGTATATGTATTAACTGAAGTAACTATAAATTGCACTCTTGCCATGCACTACTTTTTACCTCACTGTTAAACCTGGTACCATTGGCGTGAGTCTCCATTTCATTTTTCCTTATTGCCTTCTCTGTTTTTGATATGTTTTGCTGGTTAGATGCTTTGGGCACTGTGCCACTGCTATTCAGTGCCACAGTGCAAGTGCCCCTATGTAAAATTGATGTATTGATTAGTGACACCATGATTGGCTTATTTGATTTACTTGTCAGACCATAGTACAGTGCACCATGCACCATGAGGGCACAGGGCCTGTAAATCAAATGCTGCTGGTGGGCTTGCAGCACTGGTTGTGCCACCCACAGAAGCAGCTTGTAAAGTGTGTCTCAGGCCTGCCATTGCTATGTAAATGGTAGGTCATGCCCTGATGTGTGTGGCATGACCTGATAGTGAATTACAGCCTATTTCGTTCTTCACTGTGCAGGGCTACCTTTCCCCATAGGCCAGAATGGGCAATTTGATTATAACATCTTATAATCCTAACTGACCCAGGGAACATGGAAGACATTCGAATTTAGTATGCCTGAACTCAGAATGATAAAATACATATTTTAGTAAAGTTAGTTTTAACATTCTGTGTTTGAAAATACCACCATCCAGTATGCCTCTGCTAGGTTGTGAATTGTGTGTGTGGTTTTGTGAGTGACAGGGGCTGGGGGATTCCAGGAGACAGGATGAGTCAGCACAAGGCTAAATAGACCTATCTGCATGTACATGGGTGGGAGGAGTAGCACCTGAGCCTGAACAGGACTGTGCCTTCCTTCCACAATGCTGGCTCCAACTCCTGTGGTGTGTCTGATGACACTGGCCCACCCTGCCAAGGGAAAGAAGGAGTCCTGTATACAAAGTGCTCCAGGACTGCACAGAACTGGTTTGGACTAGGTACTGGACCCTCTGCCTTCAGGATTTTGCAGTATAAATATGGGGACCCAGACCCCAAGACTTTAGATCACTTCTGGAACAACAAGAAAAACCTTTGCCAAGGAGAAGTACCAAGGAAGCTGCAGGTGTTTGGACTGCCCCCCTGCCAGTGTGCTTTGTTGGCCTGCAGGGGTTTCTTTATTGCCAAGGAAAGGAGAAGGAACTTTCAAAGAACTTTCATCCTCTTGCAGAATATTTCTCCAAGGGCTTGAATTTGCGCTTGCCTCCTGCTGAAATCTCAAGGACAAAAGGCTTCTTCTCCAGCTCCCCTCTGAATGTCCTTACCGGGAATTCTGCCTGCAGAAGCCTGCGTGTCGCTGGGAGCTGGAAGTGCGACTCAATGAGAAGAAGCGTGTCGCAGTCGCAGCTGTTGCAGTCGGATTGCCGGAGAAGCATGTCACCACTGCAGAGGTCGTCGACGCATCACCAGAGAAGCAAGCCTTCGTCAAAGCTGTTACCGGACGCATCCCCGGAGAAGCGTGTCGCCACTGAAAGGGTTGATGTCACATCACAGGAGAAGCGTGCCGCAGGGCCTGACGCCGCTCCAAAGTTACGGAGTTCGCCGCACTCCCACAGGGCGTGCATGCATCGTCTTCACGGCATTGCATTGCATCATGGGCACCTTCTTATCGCATCGCACCAGATTGTCACATCGCATTGAGGCGCCCTCTTGCCGCAACGTAACTGGAACGCAGTGCGAGAATCAACTCATCACCTCCTCTCGGGTAAGGAACAAGACGCATCCCCCTACTCTGCACAAGCATTGAGGAGCAATGCATCGCCTCCCCCGTAGCAAGGAACCAACGCATCACCCTCCCTGCGAACCTTTAGTATGTTTTGCACTACCCATCCAGGTACTTTTGTGAGAAACATGTTGCATTTGTCACCAAGTTGAACTAAGTTACGTTCACCATCTTTAAATCTATTTTGAGTACTGTATTGTGGATTTTTGTCGTTTATGATCTTGAGTTAAGTTATATAAAGAATACTTATTTTTATAAAACCTGTGTTGTGTCCATCTGTAGTGTTTTCACTGCATTACTGTGTGTGTTCACAAATGCTTAACACACTGCCTCTGAGATAAGCCTGTCTTCTCATGCCAAGCTACCTAGGGGGTGAGCAGGGGTTATCCAGTAGTGTAATCCCCGTTCCCTGACTTAGAAGCAAGGGTCCCTATTTGGTCAAAGGTGTATACCATTGCCAATTAGAGACCCCCAGTTCTAACATTGATGGTCAGCGGTAAGGATTCTGGACTTGCATTTGTATCTCATATACAATGATTGGTGTACACTGCTAGTGAGTGCAGACCAAACACAACCACATACTTTTTTGGTAGTATTTCTTTTTCCTTGGACTGTTATTTTCCCCGAGAACTGTCAATTCTTAAGGCCATGAGCAGACCAGCATCTGTTGCATCTATGGATGTAGATTTTGAGGAAGAGAGGTTGGAAACCTATAATTTGAAACAGCTCAAGCATCTCTGCAGACAATTGAAAGTTGCTTCCCCGGTATTTCCAAAAAGAATGACTACCAAAAGGCGCTAAGGGCCTGGGTAGAAACAAGAAAAGGCCCCATAGCTGGTGGTGGAGCCAGCTGGAGAGGCTGATGGGAAGCTGGATAGGCCAGTGTTTCCAGCTAGGGGAGGGGTACTGTGCCCGCCTGACATTAGGGTCTCTTCCAAGGACCTGTCCCCCAGAGAGCTGGAAGTCAGGGAGAGAAATAGGGCGCACAAGCTTAAGATGGCTAAGCTTAAGATGGAGGGTCAGAGGGAAATAAAGAATACCGGGTTGTCCTTGAAGAGAGAGAGAATGAGAATGGAGCTTGAGAGGATGTTGAGGGAGTTAGAGATCAAGGCAAAAGGCTTAGAGATCAATCCCTCTGGTGGCAGTGCACTATCTGTGCCTTCAGAAGGATATATATCCCCACGGTTGTCATAAAAGATTTCCATAAGCATGAAGATATTGGGCAATGGTTTGCAGCCCATGATATAGCAATGTTGGCCCATCAATTCCCTGAAAAGGATTGGGGAGCCGGGTTGTCGGGCTGCTTTGTGAGTGAAGGGAGGGATACATTGTTAGACCTACCCAGTGAGAATAGGATGTCTTATGCCCACATGAAGGCAGCCCAGATGACAAGGTATGGTTTGACCCCAGAACTCTATATACATAGGTTCAAGAATTGTAAAGAGCTGGAGGTAACCACTTGGGTAGAATATGTATCTTTCATTTGCACAGCTTTGGATGGATGGGTGAAGGGTAGCAAAGTGGATACTTTGAGGCACTCTATGATTTGTTTGCATGGGAGCACTTGTCTGCTAATTGTTTTCCAGAGCTACACCAACACCTTATTGATAGCAAGTTAACTAACCCTAGGAAGCTTGCTGAGGAGGCGGACCACTGGGTCAGTACCTGGGTCCACAAGGGTTACGTTGGAGACTTCGCCAAAGGTGGGCAGGGTCCCCAGCAGAAGAGTAGGGGGACAAGGATAAACAGAGGGAGTTCCAGAAAAGGCCCCAAAGTAATTCCCAAGGGAACCAAGTGAAGGGTTCCCAGCCTCCCACTGCGAAAAAGTCAGAGCACCTGCCAGGTAAAACTGTTCATAGGGGGCCAGCTACATGCTTTTAGTGTAAGCAAGTGGGACACTGTTGGTATGATCTCCAGTGTCCACAAAAGGGTCAGTATGTGCCACCTAGTGTGCCACCCCATCAGATGGTGAGTGTAGCCCTGGGGGGAGGAGATGGGTGCCCAAGGAAGGTGGGGTCCTGCAGAAATGTCCCTTGTCTCTTTAGAAAACTTTGAGATGGTCCCTGAGGCCCAGCTTCCTGACAACACTAAAAAAATACAGGCAGTGGGTGATCATCAATGGCCATAGAGTGGAGGCTCTTAGAGGCAGCAGAGCCAGTGTGATAGCTGTCAGTTGTCACCTGCTGTCTGAAGAGCAGGTGGTCCCCAATGCATTTTACCCAGTTGTTGCTGCTGACAACACAGAGAGCCACTGCAATGTGCCTCAGGTTCCCTTCGAGTGGGGGGGGGTCTCAGGTACTCTCCAAGTAGCTGTGAGGCCAGCCAGGCCTGTTGATTGTCTGTTGGGCAATGATTTAGAAAGCTCCCCTTGGGCTAAGGTGGAGAAGAAGGCTCATTTAGAGAAGTTGGGTCTGCCTGAGTGGACGTGTGTACCCACTCTGTCTATGGCAGCCAGTAAGGGTGTTCAAGAGATCCTGGAGCCTGAAAGTATGTCCCAGGTACCTGCCTTCAAGAGAAGAGGTAGGGGGCACGGGAAACCAGCCCCCATTGTTCCCATGGTCCAGGAGGAGGCAGACCATGAGGTGGATGCCCTGGAACCTACAGGGGGGAAAGTTGCTGAACTGTGGGACCTGCCTGATCTGACCCATGGCAGCAAGAAGGAGGACCCTCCAGGGAACAATTTTGTGCAGAGCAGAAGAAGTGCCCTTCTCTTTTGGGTTTGCGGCAACAGGCCATAAACCAGGCAACAGGTGGTCAGTCTGGATCACATTGGATCTACTGTGAGAATGACCTCCTGTATAGCGAGCCTAAGGTTGCTGAAGCTGAGTCGGCCCATGTGCTGGTGGTACCCCAGCACTTCAGAGCCTTCCTACTGGGTTTGGCTCATGATGTGCCTGTAGCTGGACATCTGGGGCAGGACAAGACCTTTGAAAGGCTTGTCACCCACTTTTATTGGCCCCAGATGCAGAAGATTTCAGATACTCATTGTAGGACATGTCAAACTTGCCAGGCAAGTGGGAAAAGTGGAAGGAAGCAAAAGGTTCCTCTCCAACCTTTCCATGTAGTCAGTACCCCCTTTGAAGGGGTGGACATTGACATTGTATGGCCACTGGACCCCAAGACAGCCATGAACCACAGGTTTAGCCTGGTCTTGGTGGACCATGCTACCCGGTACCATGAAGACATCCCTTTCAGGACGGTGACGGCCCCTGTGGTGAGACGTGCACTGATGGGGGTTTCCCAGAGAGGTGGTGTCAGACCATGGTACCAACTTCATATCTAATTATATGAAGTCCCCGTGGCAGGAGTGCGGTGGTACATACCTGTTCACCGCTCCTTTCACCCCCAAGGTAAAGGGCTGGTTGAGAGATTGAACCGGACCCTCAAAAGCATGATAATGGGTCTGAGGAACCTTTGAGGCATAAGTGGGATGGCCTCTTGCCATGCCTTCTTTTTGCATACCGTGAGGGGACACAGAAGTCCCTAGGGTTCAGCCCCTTTTAACTGCTGTATGGACACCCAGTAAGAGGACCTTTGAGTCTGGTCAAGGAAGGCTGGGAGCAATCTCCCAGGAAACCTCTCCAGGATGTATACAGTTACATGCTGGCCTTCAGGAACCAGAATAGGCGATTCAGACAGCTTGCTCAGGCGAATCTGGAAGCCAGCCAGGAGGAAATGAAGCAGTGGTGCTATCAGAATGCCACTCTGATTGAGCTTCAACCTGGACAGAAAGTTTGGGTCATGGCCCCTGTAAAGCCAGGAACAAAAGCCTTCAGCACCAGCTCCCCTGCAGAAGTCTGCATGTCGCTGGGAGCTGGAAGAATGACTCAATGAGAAGAAGGATGTTGAAGTTGCAGCTGTTGCCTTTGCATTGCTGAAGAAGCGTGTCGCCTCTGCAGACGTCACCGCTGCATCACCAGAGAAGCGTGCATCTGTCAAAGCTATTCCCCGACACATCCCCAGAGAAGCGTGTCGCCACCGCAAGGGTCACCGTTGCATCACCGGAGAAGCATTTCGCAGGGTCTGTCACTGCTCCAAAGTTACAGAGTTCGCCGCACGGCCGCCGGGTGTGCACGCCTCATCTTCCCGACGTCGCATCAAGGGCACCATCTTATCGCATCACACCGGATTGTCGCATCGCATCAAGGCGCCACCTTGCCGCATCGTAATCGGAAATCAGTACGAGAATCAAAGCATCAACTCCTCACCGGTAATGAACAAGACGCAACACCTACTCTGCGCAAGCATTGAGAAGCGGCACTTTGCCTCCACTGAAGCAAGGATCCAACGCATCACCCTCCCTTCAAACCTTTTGTTTGTTTTGCGTTACCCATCCAGGTACTTTTGTAAGAAACGTATCCCATTTATCACCAACTTGAACTAAGTTACTTCTACCATCTTTAAGTCTATTTTGAGTACTCTATTGTGGTTTTTTGTTGTTTGTGGTCTTGTGTTGATTCTATATAAAGAATACTTATTTTTATAAAGCCTGTGTTGTGTCCATCTGTAGTGTTTTCACTGTATTACTGTGTGTGTTCACAAATGCTTAACACACTGCCTCTGAGATAAGCCTGTCTGCTCGTGCCAAGCTACCAAGGAGGTGAGCAGGGGTTATTCAGCAGTGTAATCCCCTTTCCCTGACTTATAAGCAAGGGTCCCTATTTGGTCAAAGGTGTATACCATTGCCATCTAGAGACCCCCAGTTCTAACACTCACCTATTACATCAGTCATGGCACGTTCTATGACATAATTGATAACATCAATGCGACATTTGAAATGACATCATTCATGACAACATTGTGCATGGGGGGGCACAAGATATTTTTAATTCGGTTAACTATAAACTGGTGAACTACAGTGCTTTTTAAGTTTAAAATGAAACATTTCTACCAACATTTTCACCTAACTATAAGTTCACTTTAACCTTTAGTGAATTTTTCAGGTTGTTTTAATATAAAGTTAGATATCATAACCATACATAACGATAACACTCTCTGACCTCTCGTTTTTTGAGTGAATTTCTCAGTTGTTTTAATGTAAACTAAAATATTATAAACAATATCTAACTACATCACCCCTTTACCACTTCAATTCTTTTTTTCAGTGAACACAGTGGTGCAGAGTGTATTGGCATAGAGTGAAGTAGATTGCAGTGGCAACGAGCAGAGTGGTGCAGACTAGAGTGCAGTGGTGCATAGAAGAGTGAAATGGCAGAGAGTGCAGTGGCATAGAGTGGTGTGACGTAGAGTGCACAGTGTAGTGTATTGCAGAGCACAGTGGTATACAGTGCAGTGGCACAGAGTAGAGTAGTATAGAGTACACTGATGCAGAGTAGAGTGGAGGAGAGTGCAGTGGAACATAGTAAAGTGGCATACAATGCAGTGAATGAAAGTAGAGTGCAGTGGCACAGAGTGCATTGGTGTAGAGTGGAGTAGTGCAGAGTAGCTTGACACAGTATGCAGGGGTGAAGAGTTCAGTGGCATAGAGTACAATGGTGCTGAGTAGAGCAGAGTAGAGCAGAGCAGAGTGCAGTAGTGCATAGTAGAGTGCAGTGCCATAGAGTGCAAAGGCATAGAGTAGAGTTGTGTAGAGTGCATTGAGGGCGTGTGTTGCAGAGTACAGGGCAGTGGTATAGAGTGCAGTGGTGTACACTGCAGTGGCACAGAGTAGAGTAGTGCAGAGTGCTGTAGTGCAGATTAGAGTGGTGCAGACTAAAGTGTCATAGAGGGGAGTGGTGTAGAGTGTAGGTCTGCAGAGCAAAGTAGAGTGAAGCAAAGTGCAGTGGCATTGACTGCAGTTGAAAACAGTATACCAGAGTGGCATCCAGTAGAGTAGCATAGATTAGAGTGATGTACAGTGCAGGGGCATAGAGTAGTGTGGTGCAAACTAGGGTAGTGTGGCATTGAGTGCAGCGGCTTAGAGTTGAGAGCAGTGGCCTAGGGTACAGTGACGTAGAGAGCAGTGATGTAGTGTGTCGCAGATTGCTGTTGAACTGAGTGCAGTGGCATAGAGTTCAGGGATGTAGAGTACAGTGAAGAGGGGTATAGTGCAGTGGGGTAGAGTACAGTGTTATACAGTAGAGTGGCATACAGTAGAGTGGTGTAGAATAGAGTAGCATTGTGTGGATTGGAATGGAGTAGAGTGTTGTAGAATGACAATGTGTGGAGTGGTGTAGAGTAGGGTGACGTTGAATGGAGTGGCATTGAGTGGAGTGGCACTAAATGACATGGAGTAGTAAGGGGGTGGCATAGAGTAGAGTTGAGTGAGGTAGAGAAAAGCAGAGTGGACTGGAGTAGATTGCAGTGGCATAGTGTGCAGTGGTGTAGCAGAGGGTGGTGCAGAGAAGAGTACAGCGGTGTAGAGTACAGAGTACAGTGGTATACAGTGCAATAGTGTATAGAGCCTCAGAGTATAGTAGAGTGGCATATACTGCAAATGGATAGAGTACAGTGGAGTGATGCAGAGCATAGTAGAGTGGTGAAAAGAGCAGTGGCACAGAGTAGAGTGGGATAGAGTGATGTGGCATAGAGTGCAGTGATATGCAGTGCAATGGCATAGAGTAGAGTGATGTAGAGTGATGTGACATTAATGGCAGTGACATAGAGTAGAGTGGTATAGATGTTCAGTGGTGCAGAATAGAGTGCAGTGGAATAGAATGAATTGGCATAGAGTGCATTGGCATAGACTGCATTGACAAAGAGTAGGGTGATGCTGATGAGTAGATGAGAGTGGCGTTGAGAGCAGTGGCGTAGCGTGCAGTAGTGCAGAGTAGAGTGGTGTAGAGTACCATGGCATAGAGTGCAGCGGTGTACAGTAGAGTGGTAGAGAATGCAGTGGTGTCGCATATACATATATATAAATATATATATAAATAATCCATCATGTCATAGAGTGCAGTGGTGTAAAAAAATCTATTTTCCGCAGGAAACTTTAGCCAAGGCTACAGCCCTAACTGCTGAACGGAATTAAACCAAATTTGGCAAAAAAAGTAGTGCTTGATTCAGAAAGCAACTTTATTTTAAAAGTGTGTAAATCCGTTCAGTAGTTGCTGAGAAAATAAAAGTTTCAATATCTGGGGCAGCGGTGGGTTCACTCACCCTCCCGAATGCGCTGGGGCGTGGCTCTCAGCGCGGCCCCGCTAGTGTGAACGTGCTGGGTGTGCAGCTCTCTGCGAGGCACCCGAGTAATTCATAGGTCTTTAAAAGACCATTTATCTGTATATAAGGCTTTGTTGTGATTTCACCTCTTCTTAGAGTCCCTGCATCTCCACTCTGCCTATCACTGGAAGAATTGGCCCTCGCTCCAAAATTTGTATCAGCCTCCCCAGAAATTTGGCTCTAGTTGCGCCCCTGATTGGCGTACGCCAGGTCAGCCCACTCCGCTTACGCTTAAAGAATTCCATAGATTATATCCGCCATATGTCAATGATCCAGCTGTGGGGTTGGCAATATCTTGCAGACAGGATTCTGGGCCTTTCCCGAGTCTTGGTTTGCAATCCTGATGCTCCGCTGGGGTTGCCACTGGTTGGCAGCCATTTAGAGCCAAGCTCGTGCTAGGGGGTTAGGCTCCACCAACATATATACTTATCCAATCACTCAGCCAATCCCCAAGCACTTATAAATTCACTATACACTCTCCTTGAAGTACTCTAATCATCCAGCGTCTACCCATGTACTCCTAGAATGACCCAGACAAAGTTACATACCCAAGGTATTCCCCACTGCCTGAGGTTAGATGGAGCCCATCTACTGGTGAGTGAATCCTTGCACCAGCGCTTTCAGTGGATTTCTGCTCACAGCTGACCAGGGGAAAGCAGAGGAGAGCAAGCGGACACCGGGCGGGTGAACTACAACATCCAAGATCCTTAGCGGTGTCGCAAGCCACCCACGCAGCCACCAGCGCGCCAGGAGGTGCATAAATGGGGCCAGGGCTCCCGCAGCGTGGGAGCCCATCTGCTGTTGAGTAAGTCCTTGCACCAGCACTTTCTGTGGATTTCTGCCCACAGCTGACCAGGGGAAAGCAGAAGAGAGCAAGCGGATGCCGGGCGGGCAAACTACAACACCCAAGATCCTTAGCGGCATCGCACGCCACCCATGCAGCCACCAGCGTGCCAGGTGGTGCATAAAACTGAGCCAGGGCTCCCACAGCATGGGACGCATGTGGGCGTGCCCAGGCCGTGCCCGGGTAAAGCTCGGTCCAAGGGCGGGTCCGTCCGTGCCCGTCAGAGACCGTCAGAGGCCGGGCTGGGCCACAGCTCTGAAATCCATGTTTTAAAGGTACTGTGATTTTGACTTTGTTATTTAAACCGCCAAAAGGTGCAACCACCTTTAATGAAAGGACCATCCTAGCTACTGTGCACAATCTTGTTTAGACATTGGATATTGGACTCTTGCCCTTTGATATTTTTAATTAAGGGTTTGTGCTTAACGGGCCTACAGTTTGCCAGGCTCATTGGCGAATTGCTCTTGTTTGTGCCGTTGTTTATTTTGTGCTTCTCAAATTGTGTGCAACATATTTAACATGGGGAAGCAAAAAACAATGTCTGCCCAGAAGAAAAAGTCAACTAATGCAGGGGAGCATTCCCATCAGTCTCTATTAAACTACCTTACTGGTGCTGTCGGCGCCATAGAAAGGCAGATCAACACAGTTGAAGAGGCCTTGAAGCTGGGGGCAGAAGAGAGTACTTTATTAAAAGTTAGTCCTAGGTAGATGGAGAACATAGAGGTAATACAGGCACACATGGCTGTGTGGTGAATATCTCTGATCATCTGACAGATAGTGAGCATGAATTTGATGCACTTCACCAGCCACCGAATAAGCGAGCTAGGAACCTGAGTAACTGCCATAGCAGCGGCCCAAGTGCCACTGGGGGGGGAGTAATAGATCCCATTGCAGTAGAGAAGTCTTCCCCTAAAACCCGAAAAAGGCCCCAGAAAAGGATCAAGTCTGCACCAGCTAACAAACCTAAAAACTGGGAAAAAACAATAATTAGCTCAAATACGCGAACGCAGATGGAGGTAGAAAAATTAAAAGTAAAATTGGAGGCCCTAGACAGTTTGATAAGAGAAAGCATTGGCAGCTTGCTAACTAGAATTGGTGCTATTGAGGCATTGCTATCTAAATGTTTAGATATCGTCCAGCTTACATCAACAGGTAGAAGTTGTTCGGTTGACCACACTGTTAGAAATGACCAGTTAGCCCCTAGCTCACATATAGTACACATGGGTTATGTCATCCCCAGTACTAAATTTCCTTTAGAAGTACCCCCCCCCCCAGCAGCCCAAAACACTCTAGTCGCCAATTTACGGGTCCACCAAGCCTTGTTGACGACAGCTACAACTTCCCCGTTCGAAAATCCTAGAACCGCGCACCAGACTCCTGGGACACAACATGCAGCCTCCAGCAGTCTCGCCGTCTGTAGTGGTTTTAGTTAATGTTCCTGCATTGACTGATGTGGGGGAAGAAACATGGGTGAATCTAAGGAATAAGTCTCTACAATGGTTGGGTTGTAGAACAGGACTAACTGGTAGAACTATTCGACAAATTTATAATGGTAAGGAGGGTGAGCTGGTTGGGGAGAGGATCAAAAAATCTTAAGGGGAACTGCGTTGTATTGACATTTAAAACACCAAACCTCGTGAAATTGATTCTAAACGGAGTGGGGAATAATTTTACAGGTAATAAACAGATTAGCGCTGTTCCCCTGGGATACTTTTATCATTCCTCAAATTGGAATCCCCCTAGGAATTTTAGCACACACAATATCGCTTTAAGTGACCACTTCCTGTTAAGTGTTGATATCCTGGTATTTAATCAAGAGCTCAATAGGACAAATAGATCTAGGCAGTTTTTACATAATATTGCTTTGAGCAGACAAAATGGATACTCTTTAAAGTGGACGAAGGTGATCCAAGAGGATTTTCTCTACAATATATTGATAGAATGTAACACTAGTTTTTGTGCTTGTTTGGATGAATATTCCCCTGATTCTGTAATCATAGAGTATTTTAAAGTTATCAAACATGTCTTAAATGCCAGAGTTAAGGATCAGGATTTAATAAGGGAAGCCAGAATGAGCTATAAGAAGGCACTTACAAAAAGGAAGGACGAAATGAAAAAGGAAGCGTGGAATACCCTGTATGAGGCTTCTATGAAACGGGATACTAGCGCCTTTTGGAAGGCGGTTAACGCCTTTCTTTAACGATAACTCTAAAGCAACTATAGAGATTGCTATCCCGGAGGAAGAGTGGGTATCACATTATGCTAACCTCTATAATGACTAAATTTCAGCTGACCAGGCATCGGCAGGGCTAGAACCTGACCTGGAGCTTTTACCCCTTTCCAGAAACTGAACATGGACTTTACTCTGAAAGAGGTTATCTTGGCTATTAAAGCCAGTATGCGTGGTAAGGCTCCGGGCCCGGATGGTGTCCCGGTTGATTTGTTTAAAAATAATGTGGTGCTATGGGGAACCTTACTCGCGCAACTCTTTAATGCATGTTGCTCTACGGCACGGGTACTCAAAGTACAGCCCGCTGGCCGGCTGTGCCCAGCAAGCCTTCATTGGCGGCCCGCGGACCTTACAGACATAATATCTGTGTTCTTTTTTTTTTTTTTAAGCGTCAGCAAACACCTCTGGTAGCAGCAGTATGGACTGCTCTGTGGGGGCCAGGCGATTCCAGCCACAGTCAGAGGGGAGCTGCAGGGACGCTATGAAGAGGTGAACAAAGCCTCATTTACATTTAAATGGCCTTTTAAAGACCTGTGAAGTACTGGGGTGCGGCTGCTGTGTGTGTGTACGGGAGGCTGTGTCAGCCTGGGCTGACACACACAGGGGTGGGGGTGGGGTTGGGGCGGATGAAGAGGAGAGCAGGGACTGAGAGCCTGGGTGAGGTGGGAGGGCAGAACAGGGAGGGAGAGCCCAGTGAGGTGGGAGGGCATAGCAGGAAGTGAGAGCCCAGTGAGGTGGGAGGGCAGAGCAGGGAGTGAGAGCCTGGTGAGGGGGGAGGGCAGCAGGGAGTCAGAGCCCGGGTGAGGGCAGCAGGGAGTGAGAGCCCGGCTGAGGGCAGCAGGGAGTGAGAGCCCGGGTGAGGTGGGAGGGCATCAGGGAGGGAGAGCCTGGTGACGTGGGAGGGAAGCAGGGAGTGAGAGCCCGGGTGAGGTGGAAGGGCAGCAGGGAGTGAGAGCCTGGGTGAGGTGGGAGGGCAGCAAGGAGTGAGCGCCCGGTGAGTGGGAGGGCAGCAGGGAGTGAGAGCCTGGGTGAGGTGGTAGGGCAACAGGGAGAGAGAGCCCGGTGAGGTTGGAGGGCAGCCGGGAGAGAGAGCCCGGCGAGGTGGGAGAGCAGCAGGGAGTGAGAGCCCGGGTGAGGGCAGCAGGGACTGAGAGCCCAGGTGAGGTGGGAGGGCAGCAGGGAGTGAGAGCCCGGTGAGGTGGGAGGGCAGCAGGGAGTGAGAGCTCGGGTGAGGTGGGAGGGCAGCAGGGAGTGAGAGCCCGGGTGGGGTGGGAGGGCAGCAGGGAGTGAGAGCCTGGGTGAGGTGGGAGGGCAGCAGGGAGTGAGAGCCCGGTGAGGTGACGGAGGGCAGCAGGGTGTGAGAGCCCGGTGAGGTGACAGAGGGCAGCAGGGAGTGAGAGCCGGGTGAGGTGGGAGGGCAGCTGGGAGTGAGAGCCTGGGTGAGGTGACGGAGGGCAGGAGGGAGAGAGAACCCGGTGAGGTGGTAGGGAAGCAGGGAGTGAGAGCCCGGTGAGGTGGGAGGGCAGAGCAGGGAGTGAGAGCCCGGTGAGGTGATGGAGGGCAGCAGGGAGCGAGAGCCCGGGTGAGGTGGGAGGGCAGCAGGGAGTGAGAGCCCGGTGAGGTGACGGAGGGCAGCAGGGAGAGAGAGCCCGGTGAGGTGACGGAGGGCAGCAGGAAGGGAGAGCCGGGTGAGGTGGGAGGGCAGCAGGGAGTGAGAGACCAGGTGAGGTGGGAGAGCAGTAGGGAGTGAGAGCTCGGTGAGGTGGGAGGGCAGCAAGGAGTGAGAGCCCGGTGAGGTCGGAGGGCAGCAAGGAGTGAGAACCCGGTGAGACAGGTACAGACAGAGACAGATAGAGGCAGAGACAGATAGAGGCAGAGACAGATAGCGGCAGAGACAGATAGAGGCAGAGACAGAGAGACTGAGAGGGAGACAGAGGGAGAGAGAGAGGGAGGGAGACCGAGGGAGACAGCCCGAGGGTGAGAGCCCGAGGGTGAGAGCCCGAGGGTGACAGACCGAGGGAGACAGACCGAGGTTGACAGACTGAGGTTGACAGACTGAGGGTGACAGACTGAGGGTGACAGACTGAGGGTGACAGACTGAGGGTGACAGACTGAGGGAGACAGACTGAGGGAGACAGAGGGAGGGAGATAGAGGGAGGGAGACAGACAGAGGGAGACAGACAGAGAGGGAGGGAGACCGAGGGTGACAGACTGCGCGAGACAGACAGAGGGAGGGAGACCGAGGGAGGGAGACAGAGGAAGGGAGACAGAGGGCGGGAGACAAAGAGAGACAGAGAGAGGGAGACAGACAGAGACAGACAGAGACAGACAGAGGGAGACAGACGGTGACAGACTGAGGGTGACAGACTGAGGGAGACAGACAGAGGGAGAGAGGGAGGGAGACAGACCGAGGGAGACAGACCGAGGAAGACACACTGTGGGAGAGAGAGGGAGACAGAAAGAGGGAGACAGAGAGGGAGGGAGACAGAGAGGGAGGGAGACAGAGAGGTAGGGAGACAGAGAGGAAGGGACAGACAGAAGGAGACAGACAGAAGGAGACAGACCGAGGGAGACAGACTGAGGTAGACAGACTGAGGGAGACAGAGGGAGGGAGACAGAGGGAGGGAGACAGACAGAGAGAGACGGATAGAGGGAGACGGATAGAGGGAGAGAGAGAGAAAGAGAGAGAGAGAGAGAGAGAGAGAGAGAGAGAGAGAATCTGTTGGCTCAGTGGACGAAGGCGTCCGCTGCAGGGGCTTGTGTTCAACATCATGGTAACAGTTTCTTATTTCTAGCCACTCCCCCACTGACCCCGCCTCCATGGGTGCAGCCCTCGGCCACAAACCACACTGTAAATTTGGCCCCCGAGAGAAAGTTTGTGAGTACCCATGCTCTACCGGGTTGCTAACGACATGGTATGGATCCACCATTGTTCCCATATTTAAAAAGGGTAATAGAGCAAGCCCAGCCTGCTATCGCCCAATATCACTACTAGATTCCACAGTTAAGATAATTGGGCGTGTGGTCTTAGATAGACTACAAATATGGGCAGATGAGCAATCAATCATCAGCGATCTCCAAAACTGTATTCAAAAGGGCCTTGGCACTATTAACCAGGGTCTAAATCTTCATATTCTTCTAGATAAATATACAAAAGCCAAGGGAGGGTATCTGTTTTTAACTTTTGTTGATCTAGCATCAGCATTTGATTGCATCATTCATGCAAAGTTGTGGGTAATTTTGGAAAGGCTGTGGGTTGATAACCACATAGTTTCCTTTCTTAATCAATTATCTTCAGGGGCAAGGGCAAAGGTCAGATTTGGAAAGTATGGGGATTGTACCAGGCTGTTTCACATTTCGAGAGGGGTGCGGCAAGGCTGTGTCCTTGCCCCATTCCTGTTCACTTTATACATCAACGATGCAGAAAGAACTCTGCTTAGGGAGTGCAGGGATCTGCCTATGGCAGCGGCACAACCTATCCCTGCACTCCTCTACGCAGATGATGCGGTTTTGATGGCCCGGTCACCCATAGCTTTTCAAAGGGCCGTAATGTCCTTCTCACAATTTGAGACAAACGTGGGCCTTACAGTTATTTGCTCTAAAACTTTTTCGATGAACTGTGGGTCTGGGGCAAATAAAAAGAAAAAATCAATTTGCATCAACTTGAAGGCACTAGATAATACATCCACACTGACTCCTGGTGCAATGCAATTAAAACCAGCAGGCTCCTATTTTGCAAGTCATTAATGGCGCTAACAAATTTTAGCAGACAAATGGGCAGGCGGTCTCCAGGGGAATTGTTGTGCATCTACAAGGCTACTTGTGTAGCGATTGCTACTTATGGTGCAGGCATTTGGGGGTGAACTAACGTTACCACTGTACAGGTGGCAGAAAACACTTTTCTACTTTTCTCAGGTACCTTTTGCCAGTTACGGACAGCGCCTCTACACTAATCTGTCCCACAGAACTCGGCCTGCCGTACCTTGAAGATGTAATTAAAATTCAACCTGTCCTTCTGTGGCATAGGGTTTGGACCACCAAAGAGTCTGCTTTTAATCGCCTTATTTTAAAGGACGTAATGATTATCGACGGGGCTAATAAGATAAAATGGCTACATTATGTTAATATGTTTTTATCTCAAATAGGCCATCATGAATATTTTAGTGGTCCTTTATCAATGTGTCAGGTTCCTAGAAAGGTCCTTAAAAATCTCAGTATGACACATTTAAGTGACCTTAGAATAATTAATGAAATTACCAAATCTACTGTGGTGGCACACCATCTCACCTTGGTTACTGTCAATATTCAGCCTTACATTTTGTTACCTATGAAGGACTTTATCAGGTTTTTATTAACGCGCCTCAGACTTATCATCTTCCATAGATCCCTAAATTTTCCAGAGGTGAACGATTGGTCAAGATCACTTTGTAAATGTCCATGTGATGATATGTCGGCTCACTCGTCTATACATGTCTTGTTCTTTTGCACATTTTACATGATACCCAGAAAAAGATGGATTGTTCTAGTGTTAAAGAGAATGGAACTAAGACAATGCCGCCCTCTTTTCTGGCAATTCGGAAATTGGATAATATATTCACTGTTGCTTCCGTTATTGCTTTTTTAACCCCTTGCATGCGGGGGTAATTACCCCCGCTGTGCTAGGGGGCGGGGGGGCACGCACAGCACCCCCATGCTCATGAGGCACAGTGCTCAGGTGCTCATGATGAGCTGAGCTCATCACGGCCACACCCATTCCCATGGAACGTTCAGCACAGCAGGGGAATTATCCCCGCGTGTGAGCATTTCACGGGCCATGAAAAACTCAGCTCATCATGAGCACCTGAGCACTGTGCCTCATGTCATGAGCACAGAACGGGTTAAAGGCCATTTTTAAATTTTGGAAATCAATTGTAATATGAATTTTAATATATAAGCTTTTAACTACTTGTATGTTTTTATATTTTTAAATATGGACTTTGATTGTGATTTATCAATTGTACTTTTATGGTTATTTCTACTTGTACAATAATCGAATAAAGTTCTTTGAATTGAATTGAACGTGGTTGCGTGCGCAGTGAACAGCACAATGTAATTTGGTTGGGCCCAGGTCCATCATGCATGCATAATGAACACACGGACACAGTTAGATAGATAGTTGAACTGGCTAAGGGCACGTACGCTCAGCCCCTTTTTATTACCTGGGTCACATGTCCAGTGACGTCTGTGCTGGGTGCGTGTGGGTGAGTGTAAGCCAGCCCTCAGGGAATGGTTGGTGCTGGCAACAACTACAACAGTGATAATCGGATTACACAAGGAGATTCAATCATAAAGGGTCCATGACTTGTGGTGCCATTCCTCAAGGCCCACTGTGGGTTAAAATCAAAGATTGGTAGGGCTAGCAGCCTCATGTATAATATTTTCTTGCGAGTCTGGGGATTGAGGGAATAGTTAAAATATAGGTGAGGTTTCCCCTTGATGTATGATTCATTCAAAGCAGTGAAAAGTAAATTTTTTGATAGCCCGGCAACATCTGTCTGAAATGAAACCAAAATGATTTGATTTGTTATTGGTTTTTTTCCACATTGACAGGGGGATAGTTGGGTTAGTGAGAGAGGTTGGTTCAATCTTTAGTGTGGAAATGGCAAGGTGCAACTGTTTATGCCAAGGGGAATGTTCGTCTTGAACGCAGCTTGTAGTTGCTCTTTCAAAGATTGTCCTGGTGCTCGTAAGGTTTGTATGTAGAATTTGATTAGGTCTCCCAGGCAATAGAGGTTTGCACATATCAGGCCCAGCTCAAGTCTCATCCTCGACCTCCTTGCGTGTTGCGGGACGGAGAAGATTTTCTTGTAAGCTTTTATTTGTAAATTTCCCAGAAATACATCAATTTTCCCGGGAAAGGCCAGGTGGCCGTAGGTCACTGCAGGTAGTAGTTTGGCCCGTAGCACCCTTAGATTGGATCGGCTGAAGGACTGTGTAAGTGACGATTCAAGCGCCTCAGGTTGTAAATGATCCCCATGCCCTTAGACCTTAAGTGTCTAAGGTGTTGTTCTGCCTGGTTTCTCAGATTAGATAGAACCAGCTCATCAGAGCCTTACTAACTCAGCCAGAACGTTACCCTCTCCCCCTCCCTAGGACCTATTCACAACAGGTAACAACATATATCTACCACCTAAGGACAGGGAATTCCTAAGATGAATACCATGTACCTCCTATAATATCAGCAATCGGCGGCCTCGCGGTCCCATACGAACCCAGACCTCTCTACCCAGACGGCAGTATCAGAATCGGCGGCCTCGCGGTCCCATACGAACCCAGACCTCTCTACCCAGACGGCAGTAATCGGCGGCCTCGCGGTCCCATACGAACCCAGACCTCTCTACCCAGACGGCAGTATCAGAATCGGCGGCCTCGCGGTCCCATACGAACCCAGACCTCTCTACCCAGTGGCAGTTTATCCTATGATTACCATTACATAAAGGGATCGGTCTCACTATTCATCAGGGTTATAAAACTACAGTATTCCCGATCACACAACAGTTGCCAATTTGGATAATGTACAACGTATTCTCTAAGTCAAGGGGCTCCTCTCTCCCTTATTCAGTTACCACTTACCTGATCAGGGTTAGCATCTGTTCACATAGCAGCATCTGACTAGAAGAATAGGTTACCCTCTCATACAAGAACACGCGGCACATGTCGGTTCACTAAGAACTGGGGTACTTTATTTCTCATTACGATAAACAAACATATAACACCATACTACAACACATAACCTGCAAAGAGAAGTGAAAGATTAGGTTGTACACTCTAATAAGAAAGGGTCGACATCACCTTATTAATATGAAGTCTGCACTCAGCAGTCATCTAGGTTCCCTTCTCGTCTGTGCCTTGGCTCGTCTTGAAGTCACACCTCCGCAATCACGGGTACACGGCTGCACCGCTATGCGCTGTTCCCTTCACCCTTCTCCAAGTCACTGGAACCTTCCTCTCATCGGCTACTCTCTTTCCCTGGCTGTTCTACTAAGAGAGTATCTGTTTCTCGATTCTTCTCCGCCTTTGGAATGGCGTCTGTCTTCCCTGGAATAAGTAATAGGTTTGCTACTAACGGCTAGATGCCGCCTACGGACTAACTCCACAACTATCTCGGGCTGTCACTAATATAGAAGCGTGTTCCTTCATGGAAAATTCCAGCCAGTAACCTGCCGCCCACCAAATTCTTGTACCTCCCCGTACCAAGGACACGTTCCCAGCCGGCCGGCCTGATGTTGTGTCTTCGGCATGAAGAAAAATACAATCCTTCGACAAGGGCCGGCCTGAACCGGTTCTCTCCAAGCGAACAACACCTCGTAACTAAAACATTACACTTGACCTAGAAGCATCCCAAGCTGCCGGGGCAGAAAGAAAGATGGAGTCTCTCCCGTTTGAGGCCTACCAGGCCCGAATTCAGCATAACTCCATGGAAAGTATACTAATACCCTAACTAAAGGACGGATTATCCCTAATACTAGCGAATCTATCCCCTAGCCTATATGTATAAGCCCTAATCTAAGGAGGAAAATACAGAATTATATCAAAGTGCCTAGTAAATAGGCTCTATCCACTACTCTAACCCTTGCACTGGAATGATAAGAGACTGAAGTCACCATCAATCACCTTTCCTCAAAAGAGGGCCGGGAAAATCGAGCAGAACAGGTGTGCTGCTTAATCATTGGATCACAGAGACCCAATCAATAGATCTGAAATAATACACAAAAAGATTACATCATAAACACCCCATCAGTTCTAGTGCACTCACATAGCCACATCAAAAGCATTCAGTATGTGCACAGCCAGCGATGATGCGTGCTGCGGGCGGGCCATACTAGGAGCAATATCTGTTGTCATCAACACTGCATCATCTGCAATAGCGACTCGATCTGAATTGTGAACACTGCTGTCTGCAGTGTAGGCCAGACAGAGCGGTCGGCAAAGGCCCACAGCCACGTGGCATTGACTTGAGCTCTAGAGTTTGCAATACGCGAAGCAACAAAAAAGCATGTGCAAAGCCTGCAGTTATGCGTATGAGTGGTGCAGACAGAGTGCACTGGAGCAATGTCTTTTCCTACAGGACTGCGTCATCTACAATACCGACTCAATCTCAACTGTGAACACTGCTGTCTGCCGTGTTGGCCAGAGAGAGTGTTCAGCAAGGGCCCACAGCCATGTGGCATTGACTTGAGCTCCACAGTTTTCAATCCGCGAAGCCACAAAAACGGTGTGCGGAGCCTGCAATGATGCGTATGAGTGGTGCAGACAGAATGCACTAGAGCAATGTCTTATCCTACAGAACTGCATCATCTACAATAGCGACTTTATCTGAATTGTGAACACTGCTGTCTGCAGTGTTAATTGAAGGCAGTACTCACACACACAACCATGAATACTTTTTCTCACTGCCTCTTCACAAAATACAACAACATAAATTACAGAAAACTCTGTTTTATAAATAAATCAAAACAATTTGAATTGCAATTTCATCTGTCCACAGTCAACACTATTCACTGTTACTTTTGACTTGCAAGATGAATTTGGTCACTTTACTACACCTATAACTCATCGAAAAAAAGTTCTTCAAGTAAGTATATTAAAACAATATTGTGTATATTTCAATAGATGTTGTAGTTACTTGACTACTGGATTCTGTAATTAAACAATCACCACTCGATCTAAATTGATAGCGCTGCTAACCGCAGTGTAGGCCAGAGGCAGTGGTCATTAATGCCTCACAGCCATGTACCGTTGTATTAACAAGCACAGAGTTGGTTGCACCTGATCGGAGGGGGTACACAAAAATCAACACAGACTTTAACTTATGACATCCTCAATCATAGAATGAAGACCAGGTTTCACTGTTTGGACCTGCTGTACCGCGGTGTACTCCACCTACTGGTGTCAACCAAGCACAAAATTCACACGCAGCAGTTAGCTACCCAAGCACAGAGTCTGTTGCACCTCAACAGAGGCAGTTCTATGAAAGTAAATATCGGACATCTTCCATTGTGGGATCATGACACCGTTCCATTGTTGGGACTTAGATTTGGTTGCACCTGGTCGAAGGGAGTACCTTCATCTCCCCTCTCAGATGCAGCTCTAACATCCTCCATTGTGGGATCAAGATACAGCTCCACTGTTGGGACCTAGAGTTGGTTGCACCTGGTCGAAGGGAGTACCTTCATCTCCACTCTCAGATGCAGTTCTAACATCGTCCATTGTGGGATCAAGACACCGTTCCACTGTTGGGACATAGAGTTGGTTACACCTGATCGGAGGGGGTACACAGAAATCATCACAGACTTTAACTTCTGACATCCTCAATCAAAGAATCAAGGCCCTGTTTCACTGTTCGGACCTGCTGTACTGCGGTGTAGTCCAGCGACTACAGTCAACGAAGCCCAATAATCCTGTACAGCAGTTAGCTACGGAATCACAGAGTGTGATGCACCTCAACAGAGAGAGTTCTATCAAAACCAAGCTGCAGATAATATCGGACATCGTCAATTGTGGGATCAAGACACCGTTCCACTGTTGGGACCTAGAGTTGGTTGCACCTGATCGGAGAGGGTACACGGAAATCAACATAGACTTTAACTTCTGACATCCTCAATCATAGAATCAAGACCCCGTTTCTCTGTTCGGACCTGCTGTACCGCGGTGCACTGCACTGACTGGTGCCCACCAAGCACAATAATCATGTGCAGCAGTTAGCTACGGAAGCACAGAGTCTTATGCACCTCAACGGAGGGAGTTCTGTGAAAACCAAGCAGCATATAATATCAGACATCATCCATTGTGGGATTAAGATGCTGTTCCACTGTTGGGATCTAGAGTTGGTTGCACCTGGTCGAAGGGAGTACCTTCATCTCCACTCTCAGATACAGTTCTAGCATACTGTGGTATCAAAACACTGTTCCACTGTTGGTACCTGTTGAACTACTGTGTTAGTAGTATACAGAGCACTCCACGCTCCTCGGCCTCAGGCTGGGTGCTGTGTGCCTGTGTGGCGGTAGCCAGCATTAATCTCAGGAGCCTTCTGAGCTCACAGACCTCGGCCCAGGAGCTTCCGCCGGCACATGGTGGGCCCTCTTTCACATACGGCGGAGTTGAAAAGTGAACTGTGGAGCATATGTGCATCGCAGCGGCCATGACGGTTTCTGGCTAAACATTTGGGGGGTAGGCACGTACGCGCTACCTTTCCATAATCTTCCCTACTGATTGTACTATAAGGTTCCGTCCACTGTCTACTTCACTCAATAGACCATCCGTGTATGTTGACATGTACATGTCTGTGCTCTGCATACTTAAGTCTGTCCATCACATCCCCTCACCACTTTACATTGCATACTTTTATAATCGAGAATTACTTGCCACCTTCGCACATAATTTGCTCCCATCTCTCCCCGCATTCTGCATTGTGTGGCAGAGGTACCATACCATGTTTGGTTTGTGTGCATGGCTAGCTACGGTTCCCACAGTACCTAGTGTTGTGTTTTCTAGGTGTACATGTTGTTTGTGATTATATAAAGTAGTGCGTTTATTCACGAGCATTAGTATCTCCCATTTACATATCGCTGTCTTAAAGAGCATACAGAAGTTTTTGTCACAGGTGAAACGTGCGACCACAATGGCAGTCATTCACTACTATCCAAGAATGTCCAACTGCACAGCACTTCTAAGCTTACAGCCCCTAATCATGCATCCTTTCTTAAAAGGACGCCGACTCCCACAATCAGACCAACATTCTCACAGCTTTCTAACGGCAGTTATCTGCTTTTCAATAACATGCACTCCTAGGGAATATGAGCTGGCATACTGTATGTCCTTACTGTTTCAAACCGAGTAACTTCCTGTGGCAATGTCTATTCCCACCCACAAAAACTAACTCCCAAACTTCAACTTGGCCCTCAATCCCTACTTTGAAAACAGATTTCATTAAGCAAATCAAACTGTAAGCACTTTTGTTCACAACAGAATTGTCCCTCACTTCTGCAAAAGAAATGTATCGACTGCAGATACCTCAAGTAAAATACACTCCCTTTTAAATACGAACCTCCCATTACACTTTGTGAATTGTTACACAATGTTCAACACATCTCACACTCAATGTCTGGCACACTTTTTAATACAGTCTCCTCTGGGTTTTTCACATGCTTTCAAACTGTTTTTCTTTTAATATCAGACTTCATTCATTTGATCATCTCTGGAATAACAGGAACAGTGTCCATAATTCTCGCTTTGTTTGCGGCCATCATACTACTAATTTTGCTTGTAAAAAATGGCTGCACTCTCTGTGTTAACAACCATGTCCGACAGAATACACCTCTACACGAAGCTACATCAATACTGTAAAAAAATTGAAAAACTTTTTGGCTGCCTGCCTCTTACTATTATCCGAGCCAGCTACAACATAACATTTATTTACACATATGCAATCTTTGTACAACCATCTTTTTATTGCAAAACGTGCCCATTCGACTGGCGAATGGATCTAGGCCTTGCCAACATCCCAACAATTGCTCCTGATATCCAGCAGATAATGCGGTATTTTGAAAACCATGAACTTGATTGTTCAGGCAGTGGAGCAATGGCGAATGCAATGCAAAAAGGTATCGTGGCGGAATGGGATTTCTGTGCAACCGCGAAAGATCTCCTGCAATGTGCGACCTTTCACAACATCACAGATCACCTGCCAATTCAAATTGCTGCTCCAACATTCGATAAACATTACTGTCCTTTCGAGGATATGAATTGGATTGCTTCGCTTTTCTCACACAATGGCAACAATAGCCTTTTGGAACATTACGCATCTCAAGCCGCTGAAGAACTTCTAGACTGGAATCTCCAAGACTTGTAAGAAACTCACGTTATTCTTGGATGGATTTTTTTCCATCTTTTTTTACTTTTTCCTTTACATTTTTTTAATGCACTTCAATTGTACGACTTTGATATAATAACTTTCTAAGTATACTCAGACATTTGAACTCTGTCTTCATTACTGCCCCTTACGTCCCCACTCTAACCAGGGATCAGTGATGTATGGGCTATGCAAATACGCAATTTACTTGCAAAATTAGCCTAAAGGCAACACCCATTTAGAAACCACGTCTATTCTTTGTGCACACGTCTCTCTGCCTGCCTCTTATACACGAAGCCCTTTCACCCAAATGTACTCATCCTCAGCCTCTGCTCACAACCTGCCGACCAAAATGAAAAAAGACGACATTGTTTAGGAACTGGTTGGCACAGTGTGGTAATCGTATCCTAACTTTATTTTCATTATACAATTTAGTCATTCATGTCTAATAGCTATTGTTTTTTTCACATAGAACTTTAACATGTAATGTGGAATTCACTGATGCACAAGCTTCGATTTGATTATAGCAGAAGCGATTGGAGTTTGCCTCAGCTGGATGCCCTAGCTCTCTGCACAAGAATGTTTCTTTAAAACAGCTGAAGACAATAATGTATGGTTTGACTAGAAAGGTACTGAATGTTTGTGTTCCTCCTCAAAGTTCGGATGTGGGTAGAACGATTACCAATGCTCACATGCAGCAGATTAAATATACTGTACAAGAGATTGCTGACTGTTCTACTGTTGATAAATTTGTGTTAGAAAAAAACGGCGTACCAGCTTACCTAAAAAGTTTGATAATCACATTTTTCAATTTTTTTTTCTTAAAGGATATATGTGGTAATCGTATCCTACCTTTATTTCCATTATAAAGTTTAGACTCATTGAAGTGTAATAGGTATTGTTTATGTCACATGGAACTCTAACATGTAATGTGGAATTCACTGATGCAGGAGCTTATGTTTGAATACAGCAGAAGCGGTTCAAGTTTGCATCAGCTGGATGCCCTAGCTCTTGCACCAGTGGGTTCATGTATGGCACTTCAATAAAGACACTTTCTATATAACTTTCAAACTCCATAGCTTTATTACACACAACCACTTTCTCATTTCACAATTTGTCTTCTGTGGCATTGCAACATTCTGCATTATATTTTTCGCGATTATTTCTTTATTCCTGCTTGCTAAAACACTGCATTCGAGTCTGCAGACTGGTAGAGGTGAGTAGTTCGGTTCTCACTCCCTGTATAGTATAAACGCATACTAACACTACTTACACAGGTATGCTACAGCGGCCAGTATCCTACAGCGCCCACAGCACATCACTTTACAGCAATCAGCTCACGACTTAGACTCACAGTTTCATCCCCGAATCTTCAGAGCGGTACCAGTGAGTAGTTTGCTTCCCACTCCCTCTATAGTCTAGACACATACTAACACCACCTGCACAGCTATGCTATAGTGGCCAGTATGCTACAGCGCCTATAGCACATTAGTTTACCGCACTCAGCTCACAGTTTAGGCACACGGTTTAATCCTCGAGTTTACCAGTACCTCACCTCAGCACCATCGCACTCTAGGCAAAACATCACTTTCACACCGGTATGGGTAAATACTTCGCTTCGGCCAGTATGCTACAGCGCCCACAGCACATCAGTTTACAGCATTCAGCTCACGGTTTAGGCGCATGCTTTCATCCCCGAGTTTACCGGCACCTCACCTCATCACCATCTCACTCTGGGCAAAACACCACTTGCACACTGGTAAGGGTAAATACTTCGCTTTACTCTCCCTCTATAGCACACCCTAACCACCCTACAGAGCTCACAGCACTCCTACCCTCCTGTTTCCTACTCTTTTCGCCCTTTTTCCCCTTACTCACTTCAACGGAATCACAATATGGCGGCCAACACTGCCTAGATGCAACCACTCGCAGCCAATAAGCAGCAGGCTCATGCTCGTAAAGCTTCAGCCAATCAGATGGCAGAATTCCCAACTATCGATATCTGTAAATGTTGACATTTCTCCAAACTACTGAAAGAATTTACACCAAATAAACAAAAGCGTGCTTTCTAGACCAAGACCCTTCTCCCTGCCAAATTTGGGGTAATTCCTGTCACCTTTTCGACCTGTAGCCTTGTCTAAAGTTTCCTTTGGAAATTAACCTGGAGAAAACAAGTTTTGGGACCCCCTTTTTTCTAAGTCCCCCCTTGACGAATCACCCCCAAACTTTCAAAGTTGTAAGCAAAACAAAAAATGTTCTTCCTATGGAAACGTGGTTCTAACTATAACTACCGTCTAGTGACCACCAGTAGGTAATATATATGTATGTATGTATGTATGTATGTATGTATGTATATATGTATGTATGTCTGTATGTATGTATTTATTTATGTATGTATGTATTTATGTATGTATGTATGCATGTATGTATGTATTCATGTATGTATGTATGTATGTATGTGTATATATATATATTCACTGAAAAAACCATAGGTTATAGACCATATATAGTTAGGAATTAGCATTTACTAAACCTTATTTTACTCACACAAAACCATTGAAATTCCATATATAGTTAGTTGCACTAACTATATATCGCGCACCCGCAATCCACTGCTGATGATGTCACATATTACATCATTCATGACATGGTCAGTGACATCACTGATGACATCACTGATGACATCTCAAATGACATCACTGATGACATCACTGATAACAACATCCAGTGATTTTTTGTTTCTATAAAGTTTAAATATGTCTTACATATTGAAGAATGAGTGGATGTGTAAGTGTCTGGACGAAGGATTTAGTAGGTGCATGACTGACTGTATGAGTGAGTGATTAAATGTGTCTCACTGACTGCATGGGTTAGTGACTAAACTGTCTTAATTTGTGCATCATTATGTCTGTTGTTCTGTAAACTGCTGCATGTGTTGATCAGTAGCTATATGAGTAACTATATGGGTTATTGATTGATTGCCCAAGTATTTGTATGGGAGACTGAGTGTGTGTGTGGCTAGCTGGGAGGTGTGTGACTCTGTGCAGATCAATGTGTACTTGTATCAATGATTGTATAAGAAGGTAAGTATGTGTTAGTATATGTTTGAAAATGTAAGGTGCTCTATGTTTAACTGTATAGACAAGAAAATGGAAGTGTCATTGATTCTTTACAGGACTGACTAGGTGTGTGAGTAACTCCATGGATGCGTGGCAGACTGTGAGTGTCTGTATAGGTGTATGAGTGCATATGATAGTGTTGTAAAGATGAGTGATTGTATGTATGAATGATTGTATGGGTGAATGAGTGAAGGTGTGTGTAGACGTAGCAATCAGTGAGTGCGTATGTAGTAACTAGTATTGGTGTGTCAATGGTTTCAAAAATTATACTCTCTTTTTAACACTGGGTGAAACAGAGGTTATATTAAAATGTGAGGAGATGCATTGTATTGTCACATGAATGATATCATCAGTGATGTGGTCATTGATGTCAAATGAGATGTCATCAGTGATGTCATCAGTGATGTCATTTGAGATGTCATCAGTGATGTCATCAGTGATGTCACTGACCATGTCATGAATGATGTAATATGTGACATCATCAGCAGTGGATTGCGGGTGCGCGATATATAGTTAGTGCAACTAACTATATATGGAATTTCAATGGTTTTGTGTGAGTAAAATAAGGTTTAGTAAATGCTAATTCCTAACTATATATGGTCTATAACCTATGGTTTTTTCAGTGAATTTTCAAGGTTTTGTAAATGCTAATTCCTAACTATATATGGTCTATAACCTATGGTTTTTTCAGTGAATTTCATTGGTTTTTTAACAGCTAATATCTGTAGCTGTAAAATTTATTCTTCTTTAAATCCAAAAATATATTTTATATGTTTATGAATAATTATTTTTTTAAATATTTTTTTTTCTTCGTTCCCGCTTCGCGAATCGGGAACCTTACAGTAAAAAAATGTTCAGAAAAATAAAAAAAAAAGTTCTTTTCAGAACTACCTCCCCGTTATTAAAAAATTGGTACAATATTTGGAACTGTGCCAACCTCTATTTCTCTTAGTTCGCTTCCTAGTTCGCTCGCTGGTACGCGAACTGGAAGCGAACCAAAAACAGTAAGTATAAGGGAAGGAAACACACACTTATGTGAAAAGAAAGACAGCTATAGGGGAGTAAACTAGAGATACTATTACCCATAATCCACTACTGATGATGTCACATATTACATCATTCATGACATGCTCAGTGACATCATCAGCAGAGGATTGCGGGTTTTTTGGCAACATGCCTTATCGACGGTTTAATAACGCTGCCTTTTGCTTTATATAAGTTTTCAAATTGTATGAAATATATACCAATAGGTCTTTATGAACCTTTAGGTAGTGCTTTTGTTCATGAGGTCTGGTCGCTTCCATACACATACAGATGTTTCAAAGATGATCAAGAAGTTTATCTGAATGGAGAGGAATGCACTGAGACGCCAGATCATTCACTAATGTGTAGGCACATACAGTTACACGATTCATGCAACAAACACCGACCAAATATGGCTTGCGTGATGCAAGGCACGCCAGTTCCTGCTATCATCCCCACGTTCAAGTTGTTGGAAAATGGTAGTTATTTGATGCTCAATAATGAAGATTGTTCTGAGTTAATTAAAAGTATTCCTTTTATCGTAACAGTAAGTGAACGGGTTATTTGCTGCAGAAATGTTCTATTTCCTCCCACACATGAACATAGGGAGTTTTCAATCTGGCCACAAATACCAACCTTGGGACACGTTTCAACGGCATGACAAGAATAAGAGCTCTTTTGTCTCAGAGAGAGGTGGCCTTGAGTTCGGCCCGTGAAACTTTCGTACTTCACATAGCGAACACCCGTACACAGGTTTGCCTTTCAATTTCAGCAACATGTTTCCGACTATCTTTAACGCATCCTCCACAAAATCCCTGGCACACTTTTTTAAAGTTGTTACCAGTGGTCTCGTGACTTCATTTGAGAAAATCTTTGGAGTCATCCCTGCTCCCTTTCATTCCATTTTCTCCACTCTGGTTCGTGGATTGCATTTTTACTTGCATTACCAGCGGACGCTCTTGTGCTTTTTTACATTTTTAAATATGGATGTCCCTCCTATGCAACCTCCGACCCTGCAGCTGCTGACACTGTTCCGCAATCGCATGCTAGAATATTATGGCACAATGCCGTTGGCGATATTAAGCACGGCATATGGATTATCTTTTCGGTTCTCCTACTTCACCTGTGTCCAGCCTGTATTTCACTGCCTGACCTGTGATTTCGATTGGGCCATTGATTTGTGTCTCTGCAGACCGGTTTCTCCTGACGTCGACTTTAATCAGCTGATGACTCCTATCATTACTCACGAGTTGATTTGTCCTGGCGAAAGGATTATGGCTGTGGCATTGATGCATGGACTACTTGGTCCCTGGAATTTACTGGCGGCAGCACAGTCTTTCTTGGAACACAGCTTTCTTGAAAACCCACCGAGCTGTCCTCTGATGGTGATAGAGGATCCGGTGCTGGGAGAGCACGTATGTTCTTTTCCGCTTTTAAATTGGATGGCTGAACTGTTTTCGGATGAAGACGGTGACTTCCTGTTGGAGGCTGTTGCAGCTTATTTTGCATACACAGTTATGTCATAGACCTTTTTCATGTTTCATATGCTGAGTACTAGCATTTCATTGACAATTCATTGACTTAATTGTCAAGTTTTTATTATTTACCTTGCCTATTGGCTTAAGACTCGATAAAGTACTTGGCTGTTTTATTTTTCTTTAGCATTGAATTTTCCTAGTTTTTAATGCTTTACCTTGCGGACCGTCCACATATAAACTTGCAATCTGCTCTCATGAGATGGCACTTCTATTATCTTATTCAGTTCGTTTCCGGATCATGAGGAGGTGTCATCTAGGTCCTGGATATCTTTACACCGTGTTAAGTTAGCATGGGCTCATTACCGGTTTAAACGCCATTTTTCCTTTTTTGCAACTTCTGCACACGACATTTAGTTGTTGCTTTAGCTTTCCACCTAGTAGTTCATCGTGGTTTACATGAGAATAATATGTTATTGGTCTACTATCTGCTTTACTTGTTAAACTATATCTGTACAGCGAGTGCTAAAGTTTCAAGAACAACACGGTACAGAATTGTTATGAGGTCTGATCTCCACGACTTCATACTCATAACATAAGTGCAACTTCTGCCAATTCTGGGCATGAGGCGGGTTTTATATTGCTTTGCCGAACACACATACACAACAGTTGATGCGGTTCACATGAAGAGAGAGCTGGTGTATGCTGATGTGATTCCTTCAAATCTAAGACACTAAAGTATGGGCACGCCCTAAACCAACACAAAGAGACCTTCTTAGCAAATAATATAATATGTGTATTAGGGAGGGTGAGATATAAGCAGCCGCGGGCCGTGGAGGGAGTTACGGTGAGGCAGGGAGGCGGGGAGGGGGAGAAGCAGGGTGGAGCCCTCTCTACCTTGCCCCTCCCCCTCCCCGCCTCCCTGCCCCACCGTAACTCCCTCCACGGCCCGCGGCTGCTTATAAGTGTTGCTAACTCTTATTCATTTACAGCATGTTAACATACTGTCACCATTCGCTTTTTATGTACTAGTAACTATGCTGGTAATTTTGCTACTGATAATATGTGTACTTGTATTCTCCACCCTGCTTCTCCCCCTCCCCGCCTCCCTGCCTCACCGTAACTCCCTCCACGGCCCGCGGCTGCTTATAAGTGTTGCTAACTCTTATTCATTTACAGCATGTTAACATACTATCACCATTCACTTTTTATGTACTAGTAACTATGCTGGTAATTTTGCTACTGATAATATGTGTACTTTTATTATCTAAGGTACTACGCCTGAGAAGACGGCATTAGTAAATAAACATTTCAAATACACATGTGTTCTTCTTAACTCCATGTTCTGGTTTCTAAGAAATATATAACGACCGACTGTTCATGAGTTCCACGTATCCTGAGGTACTATAAGTTCATATTCTGGATTGTCTAAACATTGAGAGTTTGTTATATCCAATGTGACACTGTACCTAGCTTGCTAAATAGTTTTTGATTACTAACGTGAGTTTTGGGACACCCTAATTCGCCGAGGTTCCAATCCTCTGTCCACAGTTCTGTGTGAGAACAGAAACCCTGCGACAGGGGCACCCCCGACCCTTGCTGGACCTTCATCACACTTGCGATACAACTCCAGCAATGCGCCACCTTTACGGCACAGATACATCACGCATCTGTGCTGTTTTTGCCCCGTGATGCGCCGCATTGTAAATGCAGCACACCATAGGTGACGGAACAGCGGCACAGAATGACTAACACATCCCTGGTGATGCGCCAGTCATCATAAATCTATCCCTATGCTTCTTATCTTGTTAGAGATGAACCGCCATATGTATCATCAAAGTTATTTGCATTTCCTAAATAGCGAACTTTAAGGAATAAATAGCGATTCTTTACCATTCCTAGTTTGCGATGAGCTATTTGCTAATTAGCCGAATGTAGCCCAATGAAGCCCAATGTAGCCCAATGTAGCCCAAAGATGGCCGCCAGACACACAAAAAAACAAATGTAGCCCAAATATCAGCCAGATGTAGCCCAACTATAGCCCAGTGACAGAATGACCAATCAGCTTCGCAAACCTCCGTTACGCGAAGCGGAGCGCTGTTACAGATATATATCTTTTTTTGAACGTTAATTTCTCAAAATCCACTGGAGCACATATATTGAGACCTAGCAAAGGCACATCGGGCTACCAGTCCCTAATATTTTGCCAAGTTTCGTGCAAATCCATTCAGCCGTTCAATTATTATTTTTATTATTTTTTTTTTCCCCGCGGGGCCCTTTTAAAACCTCCACATCAAACCTAGGGGGTCAGCGAGGATCTACTATGCCCCCTTATAGTTATTTCCCCCTTTGTTTTGACCTCCTCTTGTCTCTCGATCCTACCGAGAGACAAGATGGCGGCCGCTACGGACTGTTTGGAATGTTGACAGACGCCGGAGAACCAATCAGCTTCGCTTCACAAAGCTCCGTTGCGCGAAAAGTCCGCGAACCAGAGCGCTGCCCGGTCCGCTGTTACAGATATATATCTTTTTTTAAACGTTAATTTCTCAAAATCCACTGGAGCACATATATTGAGACCTACAAAAGGCACATCGGGCTACCAGTCCCTACAATTTTGCCAAGTTTCGTGCAAATCCATTCAGCCGTTCGGGCTAAAAGTGAGGCCAACCGCCCTATGGAAAACTCAATGTTAAAAACACGTTTTGGGACCCCCCTTTTTTCTCGGCCCCCACTGGACGAACCCCCCCCAAATTTTCAAGGGCTGCTCAGAAACAAAATGTGCCATTTTCCTGAAAATTTCAGCCAATTCCGTCCACAAACGCCAAAGTTATTAGACATAGAATTTTCAAAAAACCCATAGAGAAAAAATCCTAACTATATATACCTACTGGCGACCGCCAGTAGGTAATATCTATATATTCACTGAAAAAACCATAGGTTTCAGGAGTTATATAGTTAGGAATTAATTTTTTAAAAAACCTTTGAAATTCACTCAAAAAACTATAAGTTTTAGTGGTGTTATAGTTAGCTGGACATTTTACTCATACAAAACCAATGAAATTGCTCCTATATAGTTAGTTGTACTAACTATATTTCGCGCACCCGCAATCCACTGCTGATGATGTCACATATTAGATCATTCATGACATGGTCAGTGACATCACTGATGACATCTCAAATGACATCACTGATGACATCACTGATGACATCATCCAGTGAATGTGGTTTGCTTCGTTATTTAAATATGCATTATATATATATAGCAATTTACATTGAACAATGAGTGGATATATATAAATAAATATTTGGATGGAGGATTTAGTAACAGTGTAATTGACTGTTTACTTGGCCAATTTATAATGTCTCACTAAATATAGTGGATAGTGCCTAAACTGTGTGAATATCTGTATCACTTTGTCAGTTGTTGTGTAAACTGATTCTACAGTTGGTTACTAGCTATGTGAAAGTCTATATTAGTTATTGATTAGTTAACTGAGTATTTGTATGGGAGTGTGAAAGTGTGTGTGGTTCGGTGGGGGGTGTGTGACTGTCCAAAGATGTGTGAATAGTTGATTCAGTAGATATATGAAGTTAAAAGTACATGTTCTAACAGTTTGGGTGAGGGAATCTCTTTATGGGTGTGGTGATGAGCAAATATATTTCTCAAAGGTACAGGTCCAACAAACTAGAAAAATAAAAGGCAGTGTATGTGTCAGTTGTTGTATATAAATAAGTATACATAAGACACAATGATTGTGTGAGTGACTGTATGGATAATTGTATACTTGTAATAATGATTTTATAATTCACTAAGTATGACTTACTATCTAAATGAATAGAAGAAGTGGTGTTTGTATAAGTGTTTTGCTAAGTAAATATGTAAGTATGATCCATTGTTTGCATAAGTGAGTAGGATGACTTCATATATGAATAGGATGCGTGCTGTTGTTTAATGTCGATATAGATGTATAAGTATTTTTGATAGTGTTCTATTGTTCATTGACAGCATGTATGAGTGAATCCATAGGTAAGTGATTAGATGTGTGTATTCATCTATGAATCACTGAGTGGATTTTTAGATACTTGTATTGCTGTGACAATGGATTTAAATATGATACTCTGTATTTTACAAACAGTGATGAAAAATTGTAATAGTGTATGAAAAGGTGTATGTGATTGTCACGTGGATGATGTCATCAGTGATGTCATCAGTGATGTCATTTGAGATGTCATCAGTGATGTCACTGACCATGTCATGAATGATCTAATATATGACATCATCAGCAGTGGATTGCGGGTGCGCGAAATATAGTTAGTACAACTAACTATATAGGAGCAATTTCATTGGTTTTGTATGAGTAAAATGTCCAGCTAACTATAACACCACTAAAACTTATAGTTTTTTGAGTGAATTTCAAAGGTTTTTTTAAAAACTAATTCCTAACTATATAACTCCTGAAACCTATGTTTTTTTCAGTGAATTTCAAAGGTTTTTTTAAATGCTAATTCCTAACTATATAAGGCCTGAAACCTATGGTCTTTTCAGTGAATTTCAAAGGTTTTTTAAATGCTGATTCCTAACTATATAAGGCCTGAAACCTATGGTTTTTTCAGTGAATTTCAAAGGTTTTTTAAATGCTAATTCCTAACTATATAAGGCCTGAAACCTATGGTTTTTTCAGTGAATTTCAAAGGTTTTTTAAATGCTAATTCCGAACTATATAAGGCCTGAAACCTATGGTTTTTTCAGTGTTTTTAAAAAAAAATTGATTGGTTAACTGGCTTATTAAGTGTATCTTAGTGAATACATATATTAGCGAGTAATGTTTAAATATTTAAATATATGCATGAGTGATGTAATATGTGACGTCATCAGCAGTGCATTGCAGACGTGCAAGTTATAGTGAGTCCAACTAACTATAACGTGGGAATTTCAATGGTTTTATGCGAGTAAAATTTCCAGCTAACTATAACTGGTGTGAAACCTATGGTTTTTCAGTGAATTTCAAAGGTTTTTTAAATGCTAATTCCTAACTATAACTGGTGTGTAACCTATGGTTTTTTCAGTGAATATATATATATATATAAAATTTCCATGGCAAAATTAAACCCCTCCTTTTGTTCCTTTTCAAATTAAATGTATTAAGTGTTACCACTTTATTCCAATGAAGATGACTTCAGGTGTGCCATACTTTTGTCATAAGTAAGACTGTTAGCGTTCTAGTTGTTCTTTAGAACACTCTGGGACATTCTGTCATTGGGCTATAGTTGGGCTACATCTGGCTGATATTTGGGCTACATTTGGGCTCTTTTGTCTCTGGTGGCCATCTTGGGAGACTGCATATCAGAATTTTTTTAATGAAATATAAGAGGATTTGAGAAGTCACTCAAAATGTGCCCTCATTTTTCTTTCATCAGCACTAATCATAATTTCTATGGCAAAATGAACCCCCTCATTTGGTTCCTTTGCAAATTAAATGTTTTAAGTGTTGACACTTTATTCCAATCAAGATGACTTCAGGTGTGCCATACTTTTGTCATAAGTAAGACTGTTAGCGCTCTAGTTGTTCTTTAGAACACTCTGGGACATTCTGTCATTGGGCTATAGTTGGGCTACATCTGGTTGATATTTGGGCTACATTTGTTTTTTTTCGTCTCTGGTGGCCATCTTTGGGCTACATTGGGCTACATTGGGCTACATTGGGCTACATTTGGGCTCTAACATATATATAGCCCAATGTAGCCCAATATATATTTTTTCAAAGTTAATTTTCCTAAAAACCACTGGAGCACATATCTTGAGACATAGCAAAGGCACATCGGGCTACCAGTCCCTACAATTTTGCCAAGTTTGGTGGAAAACCATTCAGCCGTTCGGGCTAAAAGTGAGTCCAACCGCCCTTCGGAAATTAACATGGGGAAAACACGTTTTGGGACCCCCTTTTATCTTGGCCCCCGCTTGACGAATCCCCCCCTAACTTTCAGGGAAGGAGTGGAGCGCCGCGAGGCAAAGTTAAGGAAAATTTCAGGAAGATTCCTCAACCGGCGTCAAAGTTATTCCCAATAGAATATATATATATACATTTTTTTTCACCTTAACGGTGAAACGCGTTTGTCAAGGGGACAGGGGGGTCTGCCACTAAATCATCTTTTAAATCCAGCTCAGAGTGCCGTCTACTTTCGTTCGAGGAAACGAGTGTCTGTTACCTATATATATATATATATATATATGTATATATACCCAGCTTAGGTTTGGCTACTTACCCATCAATGCCTTTACCAACCTTTGGCTAAACATCAGTCAGCCCAAGGGATGCCCATCCTGTCTCACCCCAAACAAACCGTGGGCCATATTTTCTTTCCATTTCCATCCTACGACAGACCAAGTAGCAATTGGTTGGTCCCATTATGCAGACAGTTGGGGACCCATAGCCGTATTGATGCACTGTGGATTTTAAGATCGGACACAAGACCATCCTTTGTATGTGCCATTGCAAAATTTCTTGGCCGGTTCTGGGCCATTAGGCGAAGGCTTCTGTCCACTTTTCCTTGTGCCAGGGACCAGCTGTAGTAAAAATCTTACGACTCGAGGTTGCTTTAATCCCTAGGATCCTGTTTTTAACTTTCTTCTCAAAGATTTTACCAAACTCTTATCAAATTGTGGATATTGTTAGTCATTATTGCACTCACACTTTATTCCTGTTTTATCCATTTTACTTGATTTTTAATTGAGTACACACATAGAAATGCTGCATCTTAGCGATTTCCTTGGTCTTTACAATTCTTATTATATGATACTTGACCATTTGAACCTGGTGTACTTGATGTCTACATTTACTTGTGTTAGCTGTATCATGGGCTCCACTGCTAAGGAAGTATATATGTGTATTTTTATGGTTTTACAACCGAATTACAGATTTTGATGATATATATATATATATATATATATATATTTATATATATATATATATATATATATATATATATATATCCAACAAAACAGGTAGCCCCAAGTAGAGGAGCTGCAGACAGGTAGGAAGTAGATTCTCAAATTTTATTCAGCAGCTTGCAAACAGGCTCAGGACAGAGCTGGAAAACAGCAGTTAAAACAATTTAGCCAGTCGCGTTTCAGGACAAGGATTCCTTTCATCAGTGGCAGTGTTGCAGTGGTTCACAACGCAGTGTTTCTCGCGTCCTTTTATTTCAAAATGTACCTGCCTCAGTGGGCGTGGCCATCACCATGGCCCTCTTGTACATGTAGTTTGTCAAGATTTTACCCAAGTGGGTTCGCTCTGTAAAGTCATTGATATTGCAAAAAAAACCCCTCAGTGGGTCGTTCCACAGTGCTGTGCTGAGGTCTCTCCCGCTTTATAGCTGCAAAAATGGAATAAATGACAGCTTTCCATCTGCATTGGCGCTGTCATCCTGCCTCCTTCGTGCCAAATCCCCAACTGGTTTCGGCGGGACCCGCACTTAAGCAGTGGGCTTCTCCACGGCAGGCAATGCCGCAATACATCCAACAAAACAGGTAGCCCCAAGTAGAGGAGCCACAGACAGGTAGGAAGTAGATTCTCAAATTTTATTCGGCAGCTTGCAAACAGGCTCAGGACAGAGCTGGAAAACCGCAGTTAAAACACTTTCGCCAGATGCGTTTCAGGACAAGGCTTCCTTTCATCAGTGGCAGTGTTGCAGTGGTTCACAAAGCAGTATTTCTCGTGTCCTTTTATTTCAAAATGTACCTGCCTCAGTGGGCGTGGCCATCACCATGGCCCTCTGGTACATGTAGTTCGTCGAGATTTTACCCAAGTGGGTTCGCTCTGTGAAGTCATTGATATTGCAAAAATAAAACCTCAGTGGGTCGTTTCACAGTGCTGTGCTGAGGTCTGTCCCACTTTATAGCTGCAAAAATTGTATAAATGACAGCTTTCCACCTGCATTTGCGATGTCATCCTGCCTCCTTCGTGCCAAATCCCCACCGGGTTTCGGCGGGACCCGCATTTAAGCAGTGAGCTTCTCCGCGGCAGGCAATGCCGCATTACATCCAACAAAACAGGTAGCCCCAAGTAGAGGAGCCGCAGACAGGTAGGAAGTAGATTCTCACATTTTATTCGGCAGCTTGCAAACAGGCTCCGGATAGAGCTGGAAAGCAGCAGTTAAAACACTTTCGCCAGACGCGTTTTAGGACAAGGCTTCTTTTCATCAGTGGCAGTGTTGCAGTGGTTCACAAAGCAGTGTTTATATATATATATATACAGAGTCTTGTAAACACGAGTTGTGGAGTGCGGTCAATTCTTTTACTGTTGTGAGAGAATTTGGAGCGTCGAGATATATATATATATATATATATATATATATATATTACCTACTGGCGGTCCCCAGTAGGTAGTTATAGTTAGGATTGATTTCCATAGGGAAATCGCAACATTCTATTGGGAATAACTTTGCCGTTGGTTGAGGAATCTGCCTGAATTTTTCCTCAACTTTGCCTCGCGGCTCTCCGCTCCTTCCCTGAAGGATAGGGGGGGATTCGTCAAGCGGGGGCCAAGATAAAAGGGGCGTCCCAAAACGTGTTTTCCCCATGTTAATTTCCATAGGGTGGTCGGTCTCACTTTTAGCTCGAACGGCTGAATGGATTTTCACCAAACCTGGCAAAATTGTAGGGACTGGTAGCCCGATGTGCCTTTGCTATGTCTCAAGATATGTGATCCAGAGGATTTTGAGTAATTTAGGTTCAACAAAATTTATATATCTATAGCCGCGCCCCGGTACGCGCACCGGGGAGCGCTCCGGGTGCGCTACGCGACTTGCGCACGGAAAGCTGATTGGCTCTCGGGTGTCTGTAAACATTCCAAACAGTCCGGAGCGGCCGCCATCTTGTGTCTCGGTAGGATCGAGTGGCAAAAAACAAAGGGGGAAATGACCAAAAGGGGGCAGGGTAGACCCCCCCTGACCCCCTAGGTTTGATGTGGGGGCCATAAAAGGCTCCGCGGGGCAAAACATTTTTTTTATTTTTTTTACGAATTTTCGCAGTGGGGGAGCGCCCGGTACGTGCACCGGGGAGCGTACCGGGGAGCGTAGCAGGGGAAAACCCCGTTCATTCACTGCGTCACCTCTACGACCCTTTCTTGCGTCAATATACCCATTTTGCATACATTACACCCTGACGTAGGTATAATGTGGCGCAGGGGTTTACAAAGTGACGCATCTACCTAGATGCGTCACTTTGTAAATATGACTCAATAAGGTGCATTTTTAACAGCACTGGTGCGTCACAAAAAGTGACGCACAGGTGGCGTAAAAGTGACGCATGGCCTCATTAATGAGGCCTTCAGTCTTCTACTCATGCGTCATATTAAATATATGGTGTATTAAGTCGCAAGTACTTTTAGATACGTCAGTATTTCAGACGTATCTGTAAGCGCAAAAGTGATGCATTGCTGGAGTGTGTCACAAAAATGATACAACTCCAGGAATGCATCCTTTCACATGGGGCCAGGCCCCATGTGAAAGGGCCTGCATCAGTCTTACGCCTGATGTGAAACAGGCGCAAGATTTGGACGCAACAGCGTCATAAAAGTGACGTAGTGATATCTCATTGATTTTACTGCGTCACCTCTACGACCCTTACTTGCGTCAATATGTCCCTTTTGCATACATTACACCTGACGTAGGTAGTACTGGAAACATAACACCTTCAGCAATTGTAAGTCGAAGTGTGTGGTCTATGGCAATATATGCCCCTGCCAGCAATTATACATAGGAAAAACCAGTCAAGAAGTGCGTCAACGCATTTCCCAGCACAAATCAAGGCTCAAGAATAAAGTAGAAAACGCCCCATTGGTCCAACATTGGACAAAAATGCAACATGCGATTAGTGATCTTAAATGGACTGTAATAGCAAGAATTGAGAAGGACCCTCGTGGAGGCGACTTCAACGCACAACTTTCCAAACGGGAAGCCTTTTTAATTGTGAAATTCGATACGGCAATCTCTGGTCTTAATGAATTCAGTGAAATCTTCAAATTGTAAATATACAGTACGTGCATTACCCCTAAAGCTGCCACCCGACTTTAAAGTGGCCTTTTGGTCGTGCGGGCATTGTGGTTAATGGAGTTTTGGAACCGGGTAGTTTCGCTTATGAAGGTGGCCCCTCGGGTGGGTGAGAGAAGGATTGCAGCCCCTGTGGGTGCTGAATTGTATCAAAACGCGGCACTACCATCCTATGCACGGTATCCCTTTAAAGAGCAGGCGGTGCTTCCCGTCATGCCCCTTTAAAAACTTGACAGTGTCTCGCCTCGGTATGCTATGCGCATGGGCGAAGAAGCAGTGCTACCAGAAACGCGAGTTGATTCACGTCGTTCTGCCTGAGATTCAAGTAAGTACTGCCAGTTAGCTGGATACTACTCACGCCGATATATTTATTAGAGTGCACACACTAAAATGTGTCTTTTTGTAATTATATTTAGTGAACGGCATGGCGCCGGCTGCAGCCTAAATTTGAGCCAGCAAGCCGGGAGTCTATATATATCACGGTGAGCCCCCGAATTAAAACGCTTAATATGGCCACTAACACCACCATGTAGCCTTCCACGAGTTTCTTTGAATACCCCTGTATCCTGTTGCAGGAATTTAAAGGACGCCGTAATCCGGTCGTCCAATTCAATCTCCTCCGATACAGAAGAAAAAAGAAAAAAAGTGCTTGCAGGCGTGTTCCTGCCAGACTGCCAGCAGTGGCCTGAATTTTACTTCAGGTAAGGAAAAGTCTTGCCGGCCGATTAGGACACGATGGCAAGTAGTGCTTTTTGTATGCTAACAGCTCCGCCTAACTTCGCTCTTGTGACACCATTAAGCCGTTTTTATTAATTGCAAACTCCCGTGTTCAGCGAACGCATTCCTAGTTGTCGTGAAGGCATACCAAAATAAGAATCAAACCCTCATATATTCTTATTTTTATTTCAAAATGCATAGACAGCTGCATCCTGACCGCATCCGTGCGCCGCCCTGGTCATGAACTTGAACACCGTAAACAGCATAAACACCCAATAAAGGCAAGTATAACCGACTTGTTGTGGGCTTCTAGTTTACATTCAATCTTTTGAATGAACTGAATTGAGACATGTTTCTTCACCCTGTAGATACGGTTCCGTGCTCCTAACTAACGACCCTCCTTCACCATCTGGACGTTCGTTCTTTCATTGATTGGTAAGCCACAGAATGTGTGGGTTGGGTAGCCTGATTGGGTTTCTTGAGAGTTGGTCTCCATCCAAAACTTGTTTAAAAGGTGAACCCCGATCTGCTTATCTTTTGTTCTGGTTGTCACTTAGTATTTATGATTTATTAATTTACTGTTTGTGTTTCATTTTTGGTTGTGCCCTGTTTAGATATTATTCGAGGCCCTGAAGAGAATCCTAAGAGAACAATTGGGATTCGAAACGCGTAGGCTCTGTGCCACAATATACCTGCGAAAACGGCTGGGTCATCTAATTAATTTTTCCATCCCGTCTGTACATTACGAAGAATCGTTGAAAGTTAAAAATTATTTGAAACGAATGTACACTTGAAAAAAGTCGTTCTGTTGATTATTATAATACTGTGTTCGCAGTGTGTGGCTTTATGTTCTTTTTGTGAAGTAGAAATTATAAATGTATGGTTTTTAAGATTATAATGTATGTTTCTACAGTCCTTTCCCTGAATGGTGTGAAAGTTTGTTGAATGCCTGTGATATGGGTGTAATAGCGAATGTGTGAAGACAAATATTAAGTTTCCCTACTTGTATGTGTCCTTCCTTTTTGAATACGTTGTTTTTGATCATTTAAAAAACAGAAATCTATTTTTCTTTAAAAAAAATTGAAATAAAAAGCTATTAAATAGCAATTCCCGTCCTTGAATTGTCTGTTCAGGTTCTGGTTGGTACATTGTTTGTTTAATTTATGCATATCAGCACTGGCATCCTGTTTTGTTCTTTGGTAGGTAGAATGTGGCACAGGGGTTTACAAAGTGATGCATGTACCTAGATGTGTCACTTTGTAAATATGACTGAATAAGTTGCATTTTTAACAGCACTGGTGCGTCACAAAAAGTGACGCACCGGTGGCGTAAAAGTGACGCATGGCCTCATAAATGAGGCCTTCAGTTTTCTACTCATGCGTCATATTAAATATATGACGTATTATGTCGCAAGTACTTTTAGATATGTCAGTATTTCAGACGTATCTGTAAGCACAAAAGTGATGCATTGCTGGAGTGTGTCACAAAAATGATGCAACTCCAGCAATGCATCCTTTCACATGGGGCCAGGCCCCATGTGAAAGGGCCTGCACCAGTCTTACGCCTGCTGTGAAACAGGCGCAAGATTTGGACGCAACAGCGTCATAAAAGTGACGTAGTGATATCTCATAGATTTTACTGCGTCACCTCTACGACCCTTTCTTGCGTCAATATGTCCCTTTTGCATACATTACACCTGACGTAGGTAGAATGTGGCGCAGGGGTTTACAAAGTGATGCATGTACCTAGATGTGTCACTTTGTAAATATGACTGAATAAGGTGCATTTTTAACAGCACTGGTGCGTCACAAAAAGTGACGCACCGGTGGCGTAAAAGTGATGCATGGCCTCATAAATGAGGCCTTCAGTTTTCTACTCATGCGTCATATTAAATATATGACGTATTATGTCGCAAGTACTTTTAGATATGTCAGTATTTCAGACGTATCTGTAAGCGCAAAAGTGATGCATTGCTGGAGTGTGTCACAAAAATGATGCAACTCCAGCAATGCATCCTTTCACATGGGGCCAGGCCCCATGTGAAAGGGCCTGCACCAGTCTTACGCCTGCTGTGAAACAGGCGCAAGATTTGGACGCAACAGCGTCATAAAAGTGACGTCGTGATATCTCATAGATTTTACTGCGTCACCTCTACGACCCTTTCTTGCGTCAATACGTCCCTTTTGCATACATTACACCTGACATAGGTATAATGTGGCGCAGGGGTTTACAAAGTGATGCATCTACCTAGATGCGTCACTTTGTAAATATGACTGAATAAGGTGCATTTTTAACAGCACTGGTGCGTCTCAAAAAGTGACGCACCGGTGGCGTAAAAGTGACGCATGGCCTCATAAATGAGGCCTTCATTCTTCTACTCATGCGTCATATTAAATATATGACGTATTATGTCGCAAGTACTTTTAGATACGTCAGTATTTCAGACGTATCTGTAAGCGCAAAAGTGATGCATTGCTGGAGTGTGTCACAAAAATGATACAACTCCAGGAATGCATCCTTTCACATGGGGCCAGGCCCCATGTGAAAGGGCCTGCATCAGTCTTACGCCTGATGTGAAACAGGCGCAAGATTTGGACGCAACAGCGTCATAAAAGTGACGTAGTGATATCTCATTGATTTTACTGCGTCACCTCTACGACCCTTACTTGCGTCAATATGTCCCTTTTGCATACATTACACCTGACGTAGGTAGTACTGGAAACATAACACCTTCAGCAATTGTAGGTCGAAGTGTGTGGTCTATGGCAATATATGCCCCTGCCAGCAATTATACATAGGAAAAACCAGTCAAGAAGTGCGTCAACGCATTTCCCAGCACAAATCAAGGCTCAAGAATAAAGTAGAAAACGCCCCATTGGTCCAACATTGGACAAAAATGCAACATGCGATTAGTGATCTTAAATGGACTGTAATAGCAAGAATTGAGAAGGACCCTCGTGGAGGCGACTTCAACGCACAACTTTCCAAACGGGAAGCCTTTTTAATTGTGAAATTCGATACGGCAATCTTTGGTCTTAATGAATTCAGTGAAATCTTCAAATTGTAAATATACAGTACGTGCATTACCCCTAAAGCTGCCACCCGACTTTAAAGTGGCCTTTTGGTCGTGCGGGCATTGTGGTTAATGGAGTTTTGGAACCGGGTAGTTTCGCTTATGAAGGTGGCCCCTCGGGTGGGTGAGAGAAGGATTGCAGCCCCTGTGGGTGCTGAATTGTATCAAAACGCGGCACTACCATCCTATGCACGGTATCCCTTTAAAGAGCAGGCGGTGCTTCCCGTCATGCCCCTTTAAAAACTTGACAGTGTCTCGCCTCGGTATGCTATGCGCATGGGCGAAGAAGCAGTGCTACCAGAAACGCGAGTTGATTCACGTCGTTCTGCCTGAGATTCAAGTAAGTACTGCCAGTTAGCTGGATACTACTCACGCCGATATATTTATTAGAGTGCACACACTAAAATGTGTCTTTTTGTAATTATATTTAGTGAACGGCATGGCGCCGGCTGCAGCCTAAATTTGAGCCAGCAAGCCGGGAGTCTATATATATCACGGTGAGCCCCCGAATTAAAACGCTTAATATGGCCACTAACACCACCATGTAGCCTTCCACGAGTTTCTTTGAATACCCCTGTATCCTGTTGCAGGAATTTAAAGGACGCCGTAATCCGGTCGTCCAATTCAATCTCCTCCGATACAGAAGAAAAAAGAAAAAAAGTGCTTGCAGGCGTGTTCCTGCCAGACTGCCAGCAGTGGCCTGAATTTTACTTCAGGTAAGGAAAAGTCTTGCCGGCCGATTAGGACACGATGGCAAGTAGTGCTTTTTGTATGCTAACAGCTCCGCCTAACTTCGCTCTTGTGACACCATTAAGCCGTTTTTATTAATTGCAAACTCCCGTGTTCAGCGAACGCATTCCTAGTTGTCGTGAAGGCATACCAAAATAAGAATCAAACCCTCATATATTCTTATTTTTATTTCAAAATGCATAGACAGCTGCATCCTGACCGCATCCGTGCGCCGCCCTGGTCATGAACTTGAACACCGTAAACAGCATAAACACCCAATAAAGGCAAGTATAACCGACTTGTTGTGGGCTTCTAGTTTACATTCAATCTTTTGAATGAACTGAATTGAGACATGTTTCTTCACCCTGTAGATACGGTTCCGTGCTCCTAACTAACGACCCTCCTTCACCATCTGGACGTTCGTTCTTTCATTGATTGGTAAGCCACAGAATGTGTGGGTTGGGTAGCCTGATTGGGTTTCTTGAGAGTTGGTCTCCATCCAAAACTTGTTTAAAAGGTGAACCCCGATCTGCTTATCTTTTGTTCTGGTTGTCACTTAGTATTTATGATTTATTAATTTACTGTTTGTGTTTCATTTTTGGTTGTGCCCTGTTTAGATATTATTCGAGGCCCTGAAGAGAATCCTAAGAGAACAATTGGGATTCGAAACGCGTAGGCTCTGTGCCACAATATACCTGCGAAAACGGCTGGGTCATCTAATTAATTTTTCCATCCCGTCTGTACATTACGAAGAATCGTTGAAAGTTAAAAATTATTTGAAACGAATGTACACTTGAAAAAAGTCGTTCTGTTGATTATTATAATACTGTGTTCGCAGTGTGTGGCTTTATGTTCTTTTTGTGAAGTAGAAATTATAAATGTATGGTTTTTAAGATTATAATGTATGTTTCTACAGTCCTTTCCCTGAATGGTGTGAAAGTTTGTTGAATGCCTGTGATATGGGTGTAATAGCGAATGTGTGAAGACAAATATTAAGTTTCCCTACTTGTATGTGTCCTTCCTTTTTGAATACGTTGTTTTTGATCATTTAAAAAACAGAAATCTATTTTTCTTTAAAAAAAATTGAAATAAAAAGCTATTAAATAGCAATTCCCGTCCTTGAATTGTCTGTTCAGGTTCTGGTTGGTACATTGTTTGTTTAATTTATGCATATCAGCACTGGCATCCTGTTTTGTTCTTTGGTAGGTAGAATGTGGCACAGGGGTTTACAAAGTGATGCATGTACCTAGATGTGTCACTTTGTAAATATGACTGAATAAGTTGCATTTTTAACAGCACTGGTGCGTCACAAAAAGTGACGCACCGGTGGCGTAAAAGTGACGCATGGCCTCATAAATGAGGCCTTCAGTTTTCTACTCATGCGTCATATTAAATATATGACGTATTATGTCGCAAGTACTTTTAGATATGTCAGTATTTCAGACGTATCTGTAAGCACAAAAGTGATGCATTGCTGGAGTGTGTCACAAAAATGATGCAACTCCAGCAATGCATCCTTTCACATGGGGCCAGGCCCCATGTGAAAGGGCCTGCACCAGTCTTACGCCTGCTGTGAAACAGGCGCAAGATTTGGACGCAACAGCGTCATAAAAGTGACGTAGTGATATCTCATAGATTTTACTGCGTCACCTCTACGACCCTTTCTTGCGTCAATATGTCCCTTTTGCATACATTACACCTGACGTAGGTAGAATGTGGCGCAGGGGTTTACAAAGTGATGCATGTACCTAGATGTGTCACTTTGTAAATATGACTGAATAAGGTGCATTTTTAACAGCACTGGTGCGTCACAAAAAGTGACGCACCGGTGGCGTAAAAGTGATGCATGGCCTCATAAATGAGGCCTTCAGTTTTCTACTCATGCGTCATATTAAATATATGACGTATTATGTCGCAAGTACTTTTAGATATGTCAGTATTTCAGACGTATCTGTAAGCGCAAAAGTGATGCATTGCTGGAGTGTGTCACAAAAATGATGCAACTCCAGCAATGCATCCTTTCACATGGGGCCAGGCCCCATGTGAAAGGGCCTGCACCAGTCTTACGCCTGCTGTGAAACAGGCGCAAGATTTGGACGCAACAGCGTCATAAAAGTGACGTCGTGATATCTCATAGATTTTACTGCGTCACCTCTACGACCCTTTCTTGCGTCAATACGTCCCTTTTGCATACATTACACCTGACATAGGTATAATGTGGCGCAGGGGTTTACAAAGTGATGCATCTACCTAGATGCGTCACTTTGTAAATATGACTGAATAAGGTGCATTTTTAACAGCACTGGTGCGTCTCAAAAAGTGACGCACCGGTGGCGTAAAAGTGACGCATGGCCTCATAAATGAGGCCTTCATTCTTCTACTCATGCGTCATATTAAATATATGACGTATTATGTCGCAAGTACTTTTAGATACGTCAGTATTTCAGACGTATCTGTAAGCGCAAAAGTGATGCATTGCTGGAGAGTGTCACAAAAATGATGCAACTCCAGCAATGCATCTTTTCTTACCCTTCCACACCCCCGTTCCTTTTCTACATTGTGTTTGAATAACCACATTCCCCATGCTCACTCTCCTTCTCCTTACTTTCGTTCCCAACACTCACCTTCTTTCAGTCCCCCTACTTCACTTCCTTTCTCCTCTCATACTTTTCTGTTCTTTCTTACTCATTTTCCTTTCATTTATCAATGCACTCCACTTCACTTACTCTTTTTCATTTTTTTAAGAATATAGCTCTTTGATGAGAATTGGAGGTAGTTCTGAAAAGAACTTTTTTTTTCTTCTTTTTTCTTTTTTTAGAACTACAACAAAAACAGGGAATGGAAACTGCTCAACAGGAGCAGAAAAAAAAAATAGGCCTGGTAACGGCAGTGATGGTTCTCCAATGCTCGAACCATGAGCAGAACACTTTGCTCCCCACAGGAAAGTAGCTGATCACAGTATCTGCATTTAAGGGCGCCTTTGTTAAATGCAGGCTGAATGTTCGGAACCTGCTCTTGTGATCTCCCCCTCATCGATGGTGTTCGTCCTCCGGTTGATGTAGAGGCCTCATCACAGGGAACCTTTTGTGCCAGAGCCCTGACACTTTCCTGGGCAAAATTCAGGGGGTGTCTTCTCTCCACATGGCGAATCATTGTGGAGTTCCAAAAAGAATATTTTTTATTGGGGTTACCCAGTGACAGGACTGTGTGACAGATCCTGCACTCCACTTTTGGAGCATTTACCTTCTTCTGGTGATCAGGTATGGAAAAAAAATTCCAGATGAAATGTTCTTTGTATTTTGGCTGAGGAGGCTCTTCATCGATGAATTCATTGGAGTCATCTTCACTGCTGGATGGTCTGGCAGCCATGATAATCCAAGATATCCAACAAAGAACCGACAGCAAAACAGGCAGGTCTTTCAGTCACAAAAGTGAAAGAAGGAAGTGAAGGAAATGGGTGGGGATTTCATTCTTTATAAAAAAAATGTTAGCAACCAATGAAAAGTGTTCTTTTCAGGTCACATGACCCGACGCGCTTACGCTACACGCCCCGGGGCGCACCCGTAGTTGCGCTCCAGGGCGCGCCCCGGGGCACGGGGCGTAAGCGCATCAGGACGTTGCGCGATCGTATGCGCTCGCGTGCTTCTGGGTGCGCTTACGCAGTGCGTCATATGACGCATCACGCGGTTACGCGAAACGTCACGATGTTGTTTTTGTTCGCGAGAATAGCGCTAACGGGACGCTCCCCGGTACGCGCCCCGGAGCGCGCCTTAACATTGCGCTTACCCGTGCGTTCACCGGTACGCGCCCCGGGAGCGCCCCAGGGTTAAAAATAAAAAAAAATACAAATTTGACATAATTATACAATATAAAATTCGTTTTAAAATGTATTATTTTTTATACCTATAAAAATTTGCTATTAAAAAACCATTGAAATTCACTGAAAAAACCATAGGTTTCACACTAGTTATAGTTAGGAATTAGCATTAAAAAAAACTATTAAATTGACTGAAAAAACATAGGTTTTACACCAGTTATAGTTAGCTGGAAGTTTTACTCGCATAAAACCATTGAAATTCCCACGTTATAGTTAGTTGGACTCACTATAACTTGCGCGTGCAATGCACTGCTGATGACGTCACATATTACATCACTCATGACATGGTCAGTGACATCACTCATGACATCACTGATGACACCATCCTTGTGACAGAGTAACAGACCTCCTTTCAGTGTAATGTAACCCTTGAAACACATATTCAAAAATAGAAACTAAAATTTTCAAAAAATGGAGATACCCATACCAGTTACAACAACCAATTCAGTAATTCCACCATCTTTATACACATCCACTCATTCACCAACAGTTCTATATAGTCACTCATACATATACTCACTCATCATATGTAGTGATACACCTATACATCCTGTTACACACCGACAGTCATCCAAAAGATACTCTCACACATACTCACAGATGCTAATAAACTATTGAACATCCATTTCTTTGCATATACAGCTATACACACACTACCACTTTACTTCTAAGGAAACTTACACATACTTACTCTCTTAAACAATCACTTATAGAAACACATACTAATTTAAATAGGAACTCTTACAATCCCTCACTCTCACATATACTCACTTATATACATCAATATTCACATATACTAGATTAAAACATATGTAGTTACTGATAAAGACACTAGTGAGACAGTCATTCACTCACTAACACACACACATACACACTCATCCACCCATACAGTCCTGCACATATGCTGTCTTCAAAACACATACAAAGAGAGAGTCAGTCATTCATGCATCTATGTGCTAAGTAATACCCCCACCAAACCATACAAACACTCATACTGATACTAAGAAAAACATCTAATAACCCATATACATACACATGTAGCTACTCAGCAACCCATGCAGGCACTTATACACAAAGTGAAACACTAATACATATATTTAAATATTTAAACATTACTCTCTAATATATGTATTTTAAAAAAACATCCATGTAAACACTTATTTAAACATTTATTCTTCCATCAACTTTTACATATACATATATAATACATAATTAGTTTTTTAAAAATAGACACATTCACTGGATGGTGTCATCAGTGATGTCATGAGTGATGTCACTGACCATGTCACGAGTTGCATGCTGATTGGCTGTCAAAATCAGAAAGTGTTGGCAGCCATCTTGTGCCTCGGTAGACCCAAGGCACAAGAAACCAAAAACAAACGCTGAAAAACGCGAAAAGGGGGCAGGGTAGACACACCCTGACCCCCTAGTCCTGCTCAGGGGGTCCCACAAGGACCCCCAGGGCCCCAAAAATGTTTTTTTTTTTAAATCACAGGATGGGCGTAGGATCTGCGCATCATAGCGATATAAAAAAAAAGAGAAACATGGTCTTCCGCGGTAAATAAGGTAATTTACCCCCGGGGGGCCAAATCCCGGGGACATTAATAAAAAAAAATGTGGGGGGGTCCCAATCCCCCCCACACTACCCCAGGGACCGCCACCCCCCGGGACTCTTAGTTAATATATGCGGGGGCTCACGGGGCCACCACCCCCGGGGCTTGTACAAAATGGATGGGAGGCTCTCAGGCCCCCCAACCCCAGGGACCGCCACCCCAGGGACTTTAAAACTTTAGGTGTGGGGCTCTGAGGCCTCCCCAGCCCCGGGAACCACCACCCCCGGGGCTCTAATTTAATGTAGGTGGGGAGGCTCAAGGAGCCCCGCTGCATCCCCTGCGACCGCCACCCCCAGGGATTTTTTGAAATGGGTGGGGGGCTCTCAGGCCCCCTGCCCCATGGACTGCCATCCCCGGGGCTCTAATTTAATGTATGCAGGGGGCTAACAGGGCCCTCTGCAGCACCCCACACACCGCGGGGACCGCCATATCCCAGGGGGACTACATTTTTAATTTGGGGGTCTTTTATGGACCCCCAAGCCCCCGGGACTACCACCTCCGGGGCTTCTCAAATGATGGAAGGGGGGAAGTGTGGCCCCCCTCCTGGAGCTCTCAAGGGCCCTGGGGACTGCCACCCCCCAGGGCCAGCTCCTGCAGTGTCCCGGGGTGCCCACCCCCGGGACACTGCCGTTTGCAATGGCAAGGTGGAGCCTCGCGGCTCCCACCCTGACATTGCAAACTGCTGTCCTATTTGGAAGAGAGAGCAGGAAACATGCTCTCTCTTCCAAATAGGAAAGCAGATTGTTTTTCCATATGGGGAGCAGCATGTTAGCTGCTCCCCATATGGAAAAGCAATGCCAGCTCCTGCAGGAGGCGGGGAGCCGGCGGGACCGTAGGGGGATTGGGGACCCCCCCACGGTCCCCAACAGAGTGGGCCAGCCCTGGAGGATGGGGTCCCTGGGGCCTCAACTGGCCATAGGAGGGGGGCAAGGTAGCCCCCTCCAAAATGATAATTAAAAAAAATGTACCATGCCCCTGGGGATGGGGTCCCCGGGGCAAATTATGGCCTTTGGAGGGGGGCCACACGGCCCCCTTCCCGATTTTTTTTTTTTTATAAATTAAAAATTGGGGCAGGCCCTGTGGGATGGGGTCCCCAGGGCTAAAATAATTAGAAAAAGAAGGGGGGCTACACAGCTCCCCTACTTAAAAAAAAATGGGATCTCGGCCGGAGGCCTCGCCCCCTCATTGCACCACTCTGCAAACACGCCACCTGGCGCGTTTGCAGAGGGAGAACAAATTCCCCTGGAATACTGGGGGTCCCTGGGGGCCAACTAGCCCACCAGGTACCTCCAGTATGCCCCAGGGAGCTCCATTGCAGAGAGGTCTTCTGAGGCCATGCCCCTTTTTACACCTCTCTGCAACGCAGCTCTGTTGTGCTTACTGGAGGTAGCTGGTGGGCTAGTTGCACCCCAGGGACCCTCCGTATTCAAGGGGACTTAATCCCCCAACTTAAAATGCACCACGGGGTGCGTTTGCACAGTGGTGAAGGGAGGGGGCGGGGCCTGAGTTCACATATGTGCAAACACCCACTGTAGCGCGATATGAGTTGGAGAATGAATTCCTTGTCAATACTGAGGGTCCCTGAGGGCCAACTAGCACACCAAGTACCTCTAGTAAGCGCCACGGAGCTGCATTGCAGAGTGTTGTAAAAAGGGGCGTGGCCTCTGAATACCTCTCTGCAACGCATCCCCCTGGCGCATACTATTGGTACCTGGTGGACTAGTTGGCACCCAGGGGATCTCAGGATTCAAGGGCACTTAATCTCGTAACTTAAAACACGCCACAGGGCGTGTTTGCACACATGTCACCTCAGGCACCGCCCCCTTCCTTCACCATTGTACAAATATTCCTCTAAAATCAGCCGAACTACGAATTCCGATTTACTCACCTGTTATCAGGAGAGAACCCAGTGCAGCATCTTTTAACCTAGCACCTACCCTGAAAAGTAATTCTAAGCATACTTACAGTAACTTGTATTTCCTTTCATAGGAATCCATTGTGTGGTTTCAGCAGAAAAGTTTCTAAGTGTTGATTTTTGAAACATACAAATATTCCTCTAAAATCAGCCGAACCACGAATTCGGATTTACTCACCTGTTATCAGGAGTGACCTCAGTGCTACTTCTTTTAGCCCAGCACTGACCCTGAAAAGTAATTCTAATCATACTTACCAGTAACTTGTATTTCCTTCCATAGGAATCCATTGTCTGGTTTTCACCAGAAAAATTTCTAAGTGTCTATTTTCACAAACTAAACATATTCCTTAAAAATCGCCTGTATGACTTAAACGCATTCTTTCAACTGTTTACAGGAGATGCACCAGTGCTGGATACAGGATCCACCACTGAGTAAGAAAAAGTAACGATAACACTACTTACCTGCTAAGTGGATTTCCTTCCACAGGGTAACATTGAGTGGTTGCACTTGGAAATTCTTCAGCCTGTGGAGGTTTGGAACTTTAAAATATTCACCTAAAATCAGCCGAACAACAAATTCCGATGTACACACCTGTTATCAGGAGAGACCTCAGTGCTGCATCTTTGAGCCCAGTACTGATCCTGAAAAGTAATTCTAACCATACTTACCAGTAACTTGTATTTCCTTCCATAGGAATCAATTGTCTGGTTTTCACCAGAAGAGTTTCTAAGTGTCTATTTTCACAAACTAAAAATATTCTTTAAAAATCGTCTGTATGTCTTAAACGCATTCTTTTAACTGTTTAGGATGTAAATCCTGTGCTGGATCCAGGAGCCACCACTGAGTAAGAAAAAATAACGTTAACACTACTTACCTGCTAAGTAAATCTCCTCCCATAGATAACATTGGTGATTCTATGTGAAAATGTTTCTAAGTGTCAACTTTTGAAATACAATAATATTTCTTAAAAATCACTACTGTAACCAAGTCCCAGGACTGAATCTAGGATCCAGTCCTGTGGTTAAAAAAGTAATCCAAAAAGTAACTAATTGCATTTAACTAGAAATTCACATTGACCCTTAATGTTGCATTGTGTCTGAAATTGTGTTGCGCATTACAACAACTGTAACTACTGTACTTAGAAGACTATTGCCTATTTGTGAAGTATTTAAACTAAAGTAATTCATTCTGAGAAAGTATATTTTGTAATGTAATTATAATGTAATTTAAAAAATAAAATATCTAAAAATAAATTGTTTTTAAAAATGTCGAAAATCAGTATAAAAAAATAACAATTAATATATCTAAAAATTGTCATTTACAAAACCTTTGAAATTCACGGAAAAGAACATAGGTTTCAGACATGTTATAGTTAGGAATTAGCATTTAAAAAACCTTAGAAATTAACTGAAAAACCATAGGATTTAGGGGTGTTATAGTTAGCTAGACATTTCACTTATATAAAACCATTGAAATTCCCCCGTTATAGTTAGTTGTACTAACTATAACTCGCGTGCCGACAATCCACTGCTGATGATGACACATATTACATCATTCATGACATGGTCAGTGACATCATATGACATCATAGCTGTATCAGGGGCAGGACAGTGGAAGAGTAATACAGTGGCATTGATACATCGATGACCTGTTCATTGTGTGGCAGGGAACGATGGACATGGCTCATCGGTATATCGATGTTTTAAATGACAATGAGTACAATCAGCACTTCTCAGGTACCATTAGTCCAGTGGCAGTGGACTCTTTGGACCTGAGGGTGTTTACCGACAATGGAAGATTACACACTGCACTCTTCCGCAAGCCAACAGCGGGCAACTCGATTCTTTATGCCAACAGTAACCATCCTCCTAAATTAATCCAGAGCATACCGTACGGGAAGCTCTTGAGATTACGGAGGAATAGCTCTAGAGATCAGGACTTTGAGGCGGCTGCCTCGGAGTGTATCAGTAGATTCAAGATGAGAGGGTACAATCAGGACTCTCTAGAGAAAACCCTTAGGAGGGTGAGACAAATTCCCAGAACACAACTTCTTTTGGATAAACCTAAACATACAGATACCATGACAGGAGGTAAATTTCGTATGATCACTCCATATTCTTCTGAGGCCAACCATCTCAGAAAGATGCTCCGTAAAAACTGACATATCCTCAAAACTGATTCCATCATCAAGGATGATATACCAGCATATCCTTTGGTTACATTCAGTAAAGCAAGGTCCTTACAAGATATGTTAGTAAGGAACCACCTTGAGAAGGCTATATCGAGAGTAGGTACACTGAGAGAGATGAAAGGCTTCTTCCCCTGCAGCAGGTGTAAAGCCTGCGCTGCAAGTAAACGGGTTCTGACATACAACTTACCCGATACAGGAATATCAAAAGTAATCAATACATTTATGACGTGTAGCACACCGTATGCCAATTACTGCTTAGTTTGCCTCTGTGGACTACGCTACACAGGCAGCACTATACATCAGCTAAAGATCAGAATCTTAGAACACCTGAGGGCAATAGATAAAGTTGACCCTGCCTATCCTGTCGCGAGACACTTCGCTGAGTTCCATCAGAGCGACAGAAAGAAACTGCAGTATTTTGGTGTGGATTTCATTCCCAACAACATCAGGGGGGGTGACAGGTTACGCAAATTACGGCGTTTGGAATCCATATATATTATTGATCTTATGTCCAAATTTCCAAGGGGCTTGAATAGTGGAGAGGAACTGGCAGTGCTTCTGGGAAAATAGGAGGTTATGACCTAGGTGTACACTTTAGAACTGTATTCTAGGCTCTGCCTAGCTGTGATTTGAACTGATCAAATGGAAATATCTTTTTGTGGGATAAACTTAAGTATGTGATTGCTGTAAAACATGATTAGAACATTGATGTCTTTATTTGGTGTTTTACACTAATATGATTAATTGTTTAACTGCTGTACATGGAATAGATGATATTGACTTTTGTAGTTGGAAAAGATATAGCTGTCATTTCAGGAAGGGACATTTGCCGATACACGTCGAGATACGGACTCTGACACCACCTTACATTTATGGCTTAATTTAATTGTAGATTATCTATAATTTGGGTAATTACTAACAGAGCACCGACGACAAATGGTCCTAAATGTACTTGATTTATATAAGTGGTGCATAGGAATAGGATGCTCATGGTGAGGTTCATTAGGGTGTTGTTTCATTCCCTACGTTTAAGATATGTAGGGAAATAGCCGATCCACGGCATGAAAGTTTTACCCCTTGGCAGATTTAGATTTGCCGATTCTCTACTGCACCACACTATAATAATAGCTTATGGTGTACGGTGGCTATGGATTGTGATAATGCGCTGTGACATTTCAAGATGGCGCTCATTATTTGCTGAGATGGTATAGTCCCTTTTAATTGTTATTGCTTTATCTTGAAAACTTTATTAACGTGCCAACTTTGTGGTGTCATGAACACCGAAGAAGGCTTGACGCCGAAACGCGTCTGTTCAACTTGCAATAAAGAAGTTTACGAAAGGGTCCCCCTGAGAGTGCGGTTATTCCTGTTAAACTACGTAGAATGTGTGCTTCACGTTTAGCGGCATTCCACTACCGCATACCGCACCCGCCGGAGAGTGCTCCATTGTGAGAAGTTGAAACGGAGCGTCTATATATATATATATATATATATATATATATATATATATATATATATATATATATATATATATATATATATATATATGCAAACTCGGAATCCAGGTAAGAAGTCTACACGAGCCCGTAATTCTGCAGCAGCGGTTTTAATGGCAATTTAAGCAGTTATATACATACAAATATATCCAACAAACAAGGTGTCCACAAGGAGGCATCGCACATGGAATTTTGTTACCGCACACGACCTCCAGCAGCAGCAAACTCAGCACATACTCGTGACTCCCCAATTGCATATGCCAGACGCATTTCAAGCGGTAAGCCCTTTCTCAATGGCATGCAATTAACAATGTGAGGCATCCAGATAGGTTTGGAACGTTTTTAATGTTAATAGAGTCCCCGCCCATGTGGGCGTGTGCAGTAAGGCATCCTGGTAAATGTAGTTCCTCTGCCACTGACTCAAGTTCCGTCAATCCCAAGTGGATCAGGAGCCTCACGATGTACAAATTGTTATCCCGGTTGGGCGAAAGTCAGCAAACAGGCACCGAGTTGCTCCCAATATTAATCTGAAGGACAGGCCCATTCCATTCCAAAGCGTGCTCGCAATACCGAGCATCAGGACCCGCTGTGTTGCAGCGGTGGGACTTCTCCGCGGCCGGACCAGCCGCATTATATCCAACAAACAAGGTGTCCAAAAGGAGGCATCGCACATGAAATGGTTACCGCACACGACCTCCAGCAGCAGCAAACTCAGCACATACTCGTGACTCCCCAATTGCATATGCCAGACGCGTTTCAAGCGGTAAGCCCTTTCTCAATGGCATGCAATTAAGAAGGTGAGGCATCCAGATAGGTTTGGAACCTTTTTAATGTTAATAGAGTCCCCGCCCATGTGGGCGTGTGCAGTAAGGCATCCTGGTAAATGTAGTTCCTCTGCCACTGACTCAAGTTCCGTCAATCCCAAGTGGATCAGGAGCCTCACGATGTACAAATTGTTATCCCGGTTGGGAGAAAGTCAGCAAACAGGCACCGAGTTGCTCCCAATATTAATCTGAAGGACAGGTCCATTCCATTCCAAAGCGTGCTCGCAATACCGAGCATCAGGACCCGCTGTGTTGCAGCGGTGGGACTTCTCCGCGGCCGGACCAGCCGCATTATATCCAACAAACAAGGTGTCCAAAAGGAGGCATCGCACATGAAATGGTTACCGCACACGACCTCCAGCAGCAGCAAACTCAGCACATACTCGTGACTCCCCAATTGCATATGCCAGACGCGTTTCAAGCGGTAAGCCCTTTCTCAATGGCATGCAATTAAGAAGGTGAGGCATCCAGATAGGTTTGGAACCTTTTTAATGTTAATAGAGTCCCCGCCCATGTGGGCGTGTGCAGTAAGGCATCCTGGTAAATGTAGTTCCTCTGCCACTGACTCAAGTTCCGTCAATCCCAAGTGGATCAGGAGCCTCACGATGTACAAATTGTTATCCCGGTTGGGAGAAAGTCAGCAAACAGGCACCGAGTTGCTCCCAATATTAATCTGAAGGACAGGTCCATTCCATTCCAAAGCGTGCTCGCAATACCGAGCATCAGGACCCGCTGTGTTGCAGCGGTGGGACTTCTCCGCGGCCAGACCAGCCGCATTATAACCAACAAACAAGGTGTCCACAAGGAGGCATCGCACATGGAATGGTTACCGCACACGACCTCCAGCAGCAGCAAACTCAGCACATACTCGTGACTCCCTAATTGCATATGCCAGACGCATTTCAAGCGGTAAGCCCTTTCTCAATGGCATGCAATTAACAAGGTGAGGCATCCAGATAGGTTTGGAACGTTTTTAATGTTAATAGAGTCCCCGCCCATGTGGGCGTGTGCAGTAAGGCATCCTGGTAAATGTAGTTCCTCTGCCACTGACTCAAGTTCCGTCAATCCCAAGTGGATCAGGAGCCTCACGATGTACAAATTGTTATCACGGTTGGGCGAAAGTCAGCAAACAGGCACCGAGTTGCTCCCAATATTAATCTGAAGGACAGGCCCATTCCATTCCAAAGCGTGCTCGCAATACCGAGCATCAGGACCCGCTGTGTTGCAGTGGTGGGACTTCTCCGCGGCCGGACCAGCCGCATTATATCCAACAAACAAGGTGTCCACAAGGAGGCATCGCACATGGAATGGTTACCGCACACGACCTCCAGCAGCAGCAAACTCAGCACATACTCGTGACTCCCCAATTGCATATGCCAGACGCGTTTCAAGCGGTAAGCCCTTTCTCAATGGCATGCAATTAACAAGGTGAGGCATCCAGATAGGTTTGGAACGTTTTTAATGTTAATAGAGTCCCCGCCCATGTGGGCGTGTGCAGTAAGGCATCCTGGTAAATGTAGTTCCTCTGCCACTGACTTAAGTTCCGTCAATCCCAAGTGGATCAGGAGCCTCACGATGTACAAATTGTTATGCCGGTTGGGCGAAAGTCAGCAAACAGGCACCGAGTTGCTGCCAATATTAATCTGAAGGACAGGCCCATTCCATTCCAAAGCGTGCTCGCAATACCGAGCATCAGGACCCGCTGTGTTGCAGCGGTGGGACTTCTCCGCGGCCGGACCAGCCGCATTATATCCAACAAACAAGGTGTCCACAAGGAGGCATCGCACATGGAATGGTTACCGCACACGACCTCCAGCAGCAGCAAACTCAGCACATACTCGTGACTCCCCAATTGCATATGCCAGACGCGTTTCAAGCAGTAAGCCCTTTCTCAATGGCATGCAATTAACAAGGTGAGGCATCCAGATAGGTTTGGAAAGTTTTTAACGTTAATAGAGTCCCCGCCCATGTGGGCGTGTGCAGTAAGGCATCCTGGTAAATGTAGTTCCTCTGCCACTGACTCAAGTTCCGTCAATCCCAAGTTGATCAGGAGCCTCACGATGTACAAATTGTTATCCCGGTTGGGGGAAAGTCAGCAAACAGGCACCGAGTTGCTCCCAATATTAATTTGAAGGACAGGCCCATTCCATTCCAAAGCGTGCTCGTAATACCGAGCATCAGGACCCGCTGTGTTGCAGCGGTGGGACTTCTCCGCGGCCGGACCAGCCGCATTATATCCAACAAACAAGGTGTCCACAAGGAGGCCTCGCACATGGAATGGTTACCGCACACGACCTCCAGCAGCAGCAAACTCAGCACATACTCGTGACTCCCCAATTGCATATGCCAGACGCGTTTCAAGCGGTAAGCCCTTTCTCAATGGCATGCAATTAACAAGGTGAGGCATCCAGATAGGTTTGGAACGTTTTTAATGTTAATAGAGTCCCCGCCCATGTGGGCGTGTGCAGTAAGGCATCCTGGTAAATGTAGTTCCTTTGCCACTGACTCAAGTTCCGTCAATCCCAAGTGGATCAGGAGCCTCACGATGTACAAATTGTTATCCCGGTTGGGCGAAAGTCAGCAAACATGCACCGAGTTGCTCCCAATATTAATCTGAAGGACAGGCCCATTCCATTCCAAAGCGTGCTCGCAATACCGAGCATCAGGACCCGCTGTGTTGCAGCGGTGGGACTTCTCCGCGGCCGGACCAGCCGCATTATATCCAACAAACAAGGTGTCCACAAGGAGGCATCGCACATGGAATGGTTACCGCACACGACCTCCAGCAGCAGCAAACTCAGCACATACTCGTGACTCCCCAATTGCATATGCCAGACGCGTTTCAAGCGGTAAGCCCTTTCTCAATGGCATGCAATTAACAAGGTGAGGCATCCAGATAGGTTTGGAAAGTTTTTAACGTTAATAGAGTCCCCGCCCATGTGGGCGTGTGCAGTAAGGCATCCTGGTAAATGTAGTTCCTCTGCCACTGACTCAAGTTCCGTCAATCCCAAGTTGATCAGGAGCCTCACGATGTACAAATTGTTATCCCGGTTGGGCGAAAGTCAGCAAACAGGCACCGAGTTGCTCCCAATATTAATTTAAAGGACAGGCCCATTCCATTCCAAAGCGTGCTCGTAATACCGAGCATCAGGACCCGCTGTGTTGCAGCGGTGGGACTTCTCCGCGGCCGGACCAGCCGCATTATATCCAACAAACAAGGTGTCCACAAGGAGGCCTCGCACATGGAATGGTTACCGCACACGACCTCCAGCAGCAGCAAACTCAGCACATACTCGTGACTCCCCAATTGCATATGCCAGACGCGTTTCAAGCGGTAAGCCCTTTCTCAATGGCATGCAATTAACAAGGTGAGGCATCCAGATAGGTTTGGAACGTTTTTAATGTTAATAGAGTCCCCGCCCATGTGGGCGTGTGCAGTAAGGCATCCTGGTAAATGTAGTTCCTTTGCCACTGACTCAAGTTCCGTCAATCCCAAGTGGATCAGGAGCCTCACGATGTACAAATTGTTATCCCGGTTGGGCGAAAGTCAGCAAACAGGCACCGAGTTGCTCCCAATATTAATCTGAAGGACAGGCCCATTCCATTCCAAAGCGTGCTCGCAATACCGAGCATCAGGACCCGCTGTGTTGCAGCGGTGGGACTTCTCCGCGGCCGGACCAGTCGCATTATATCCAACAAACAAGGTGTCCACAAGGAGGCATCGCACATGGAATGGTTACCGCACACGACCTCCAGCAGCAGCAAACTCAGCACATACTCGTGACTCCCCAATTGCATATGCCAGACGCATTTCAAGCGGTAAGCCCTTTCTCAATGGCATGCAATTAACAAGGTGAGGCATCCAGATAGGTTTGGAACGTTTTTAATGTTAAAAGAGTCCCCGCCCATGTGGGCGTGTGCAGTAAGGCATCCTGGTAAATGTAGTTCCTCTGCCACTGACTCAAGTTCCGTCAATCCCAAGTGGATCAGGAGCCTCACGATGTACAAATTGTTATCCCGGTTGGGCGAAAGTCAGCAAACAGGCACCGAGTTGCTCCCAATATTAATCTGAAGGACAGGCCCATTCCATTCCAAAGCGTGCTCGCAATACCGAGCATCAGGACCCGCTGTGTTGCAGCGGTGGGACTTCTCCGCGGCCGGACCAGCCGCATTATATCCAACAAACAAGGTGTCCACAAGGAGGCATCGCACATGGAATGGTTACCGCACACGACCTCCAGCAGCAGCAAACTCAGCACATACTCGTGACTCCCCAATTGCATATGCCAGACGCGTTTCAAGCAGTAAGCCCTTTCTCAATGGCATGCAATTAACAAGGTGAGGCATCCAGATAGGTTTGGAAAGTTTTTAACGTTAATAGAGTCCCCGCCCATGTGGGCGTGTGCAGTAAGGCATCCTGGTAAATGTAGTTCCTCTGCCACTGACTCAAGTTCCGTCAATCCCAAGTTGATCAGGAGCCTCACGATGTACAAATTGTTATCCCGGTTGGGGGAAAGTCAGCAAACAGGCACCGAGTTGCTCCCAATATTAATTTGAAGGACAGGCCCATTCCATTCCAAAGCGTGCTCGTAATACCGAGCATCAGGACCCGCTGTGTTGCAGCGGTGGGACTTCTCCGCAGCCGGACCAGCCGCATTATATCCAACAAACAAGGTGTCCACAAGGAGGCCTCGCACATGGAATGGTTACCGCACACGACCTCCAGCAGCAGCAAACTCAGCACATACTCGTGACTCCCCAATTGCATATGCCAGACGCGTTTCAAGCGGTAAGCCCTTTCTCAATGGCATGCAATTAACAAGGTGAGGCATCCAGATAGGTTTGGAACGTTTTTAATGTTAATAGAGTCCCCGCCCATGTGGGCGTGTGCAGTAAGGCATCCTGGTAAATGTAGTTCCTTTGCCACTGACTCAAGTTCCGTCAATCCCAAGTGGATCAGGAGCCTCACGATGTACAAATTGTTATCCCGGTTGGGCGAAAGTCAGCAAACATGCACCGAGTTGCTCCCAATATTAATCTGAAGGACAGGCCCATTCCATTCCAAAGCGTGCTCGCAATACCGAGCATCAGGACCCGCTGTGTTGCAGCGGTGGGACTTCTCCGCGGCCGGACCAGCCGCATTATATCCAACAAACAAGGTGTCCACAAGGAGGCATCGCACATGGAATGGTTACCGCACACGACCTCCAGCAGCAGCAAACTCAGCACATACTCGTGACTCCCCAATTGCATATGCCAGACGCGTTTCAAGCGGTAAGCCCTTTCTCAATGGCATGCAATTAACAAGGTGAGGCATCCAGATAGGTTTGGAAAGTTTTTAACGTTAATAGAGTCCCCTCCCATGTGGGCGTGTGCAGTAAGGCATCCTGGTAAATGTAGTTCCTCTGCCACTGACTCAAGTTCCGTCAATCCCAAGTTGATCAGGAGCCTCACGATGTACAAATTGTTATCCCGGTTGGGCGAAAGTCAGCAAACAGGCACCGAGTTGCTCCCAATATTAATTTAAAGGACAGGCCCATTCCATTCCAAAGCGTGCTCGTAATACCGAGCATCAGGACCCGCTGTGTTGCAGCGGTGGGACTTCTCCGCGGCCGGACCAGCCGCATTATATCCAACAAACAAGGTGTCCACAAGGAGGCCTCGCACATGGAATGGTTACCGCACACGACCTCCAGCAGCAGCAAACTCAGCACATACTCGTGACTCCCCAATTGCATATGCCAGACGCGTTTCAAGCGGTAAGCCCTTTCTCAATGGCATGCAATTAACAAGGTGAGGCATCCAGATAGGTTTGGAACGTTTTTAATGTTAATAGAGTCCCCGCCCATGTGGGCGTGTGCAGTAAGGCATCCTGGTAAATGTAGTTCCTTTGCCACTGACTCAAGTTCCGTCAATCCCAAGTGGATCAGGAGCCTCACGATGTACAAATTGTTATCCCGGTTGGGCGAAAGTCAGCAAACAGGCACCGAGTTGCTCCCAATATTAATCTGAAGGACAGGCCCATTCCATTCCAAAGCGTGCTCGCAATACCGAGCATCAGGACCCGCTGTGTTGCAGCGGTGGGACTTCTCCGCGGCCGGACCAGTCGCATTATATCCAACAAACAAGGTGTCCACAAGGAGGCATCGCACATGGAATGGTTACCGCACACGACCTCCAGCAGCAGCAAACTCAGCACATACTCGTGACTCCCCAATTGCATATGCCAGACGCATTTCAAGCGGTAAGCCCTTTCTCAATGGCATGCAATTAACAAGGTGAGGCATCCAGATAGGTTTGGAACGTTTTTAATGTTAAAAGAGTCCCCGCCCATGTGGGCGTGTGCAGTAAGGCATCCTGGTAAATGTAGTTCCTCTGCCACTGACTCAAGTTCCGTCAATCCCAAGTGGATCAGGAGCCTCACGATGTACAAATTGTTATCCCGGTTGGGCGAAAGTCAGCAAACAGGCACCGAGTTGCTCCCAATATTAATCTGAAGGACAGGCCCATTCCATTCCAAAGCGTGCTCGCAATACCGAGCATCAGGACCCGCTGTGTTGCAGCGGTGGGACTTCTCCGCGGCCGGACCAGCCGCATTATATCCAACAAACAAGGTGTCCACAAGGAGGCATCGCACATGGAATGGTTACCGCACACGACCTCCAGCAGCAGCAAACTCAGCACATACTCGTGACTCCCCAATTGCATATGCCAGACGCGTTTCAAGCAGTAAGCCCTTTCTCAATGGCATGCAATTAACAAGGTGAGGCATCCAGATAGGTTTGGAAAGTTTTTAACGTTAATAGAGTCCCCGCCCATGTGGGCGTGTGCAGTAAGGCATCCTGGTAAATGTAGTTCCTCTGCCACTGACTCAAGTTCCGTCAATCCCAAGTTGATCAGGAGCCTCACGATGTACAAATTGTTATCCCGGTTGGGGGAAAGTCAGCAAACAGGCACCGAGTTGCTCCCAATATTAATTTGAAGGACAGGCCCATTCCATTCCAAAGCGTGCTCGTAATACCGAGCATCAGGACCCGCTGTGTTGCAGCGGTGGGACTTCTCCGCAGCCGGACCAGCCGCATTATATCCAACAAACAAGGTGTCCACAAGGAGGCCTCGCACATGGAATGATTACCGCACACGACCTCCAGCAGCAGCAAACTCAGCACATACTCGTGACTCCCCAATTGCATATGCCAGACGCGTTTCAAGCGGTAAGCCCTTTCTCAATGGCATGCAATTAACAAGGTGAGGCATCCAGATAGGTTTGGAACGTTTTTAATGTTAATAGAGTCCCCGCCCATGTGGGCGTGTGCAGTAAGGCATCCTGGTAAATGTAGTTCCTTTGCCACTGACTCAAGTTCCGTCAATCCCAAGTGGATCAGGAGCCTCACGATGTACAAATTGTTATCCCGGTTGGGCGAAAGTCAGCAAACATGCACCGAGTTGCTCCCAATATTAATCTGAAGGACAGGCCCATTCCATTCCAAAGCGTGCTCGCAATACCGAGCATCAGGACCCGCTGTGTTGCAGCGGTGGGACTTCTCCGCGGCCGGACCAGCCGCATTATATCCAACAAACAAGGTGTCCACAAGGAGGCATCGCACATGGAATGGTTACCGCACACGACCTCCAGCAGCAGCAAACTCAGCACATACTCGTGACTCCCCAATTGCATATGCCAGACGCGTTTCAAGCGGTAAGCCCTTTCTCAATGGCATGCAATTAACAAGGTGAGGCATCCAGATAGGTTTGGAAAGTTTTTAACGTTAATAGAGTCCCCGCCCATGTGGGCGTGTGCAGTAAGGCATCCTGGTAAATGTAGTTCCTCTGCCACTGACTCAAGTTCCGTCAATCCCAAGTTGATCAGGAGCCTCACGATGTACAAATTGTTATCCCGGTTGGGCGAAAGTCAGCAAACAGGCACCGAGTTGCTCCCAATATTAATTTAAAGGACAGGCCCATTCCATTCCAAAGCGTGCTCGTAATACCGAGCATCAGGACCCGCTGTGTTGCAGCGGTGGGACTTCTCCGCGGCCGGACCAGCCGCATTATATCCAACAAACAAGGTGTCCACAAGGAGGCCTCGCACATGGAATGGTTACCGCACACGACCTCCAGCAGCAGCAAACTCAGCACATACTCGTGACTCCCCAATTGCATATGCCAGACGCGTTTCAAGCGGTAAGCCCTTTCTCAATGGCATGCAATTAACAAGGTGAGGCATCCAGATAGGTTTGGAACGTTTTTAATGTTAATAGAGTCCCCGCCCATGTGGGCGTGTGCAGTAAGGCATCCTGGTAAATGTAGTTCCTTTGCCACTGACTCAAGTTCCGTCAATCCCAAGTGGATCAGGAGCCTCACGATGTACAAATTGTTATCCCGGTTGGGCGAAAGTCAGCAAACAGGCACCGAGTTGCTCCCAATATTAATCTGAAGGACAGGCCCATTCCATTCCAAAGCGTGCTCGCAATACCGAGCATCAGGACCCGCTGTGTTGCAGCGGTGGGACTTCTCCGCGGCCGGACCAGTCGCATTATATCCAACAAACAAGGTGTCCACAAGGAGGCATCGCACATGGAATGGTTACCGCACACGACCTCCAGCAGCAGCAAACTCAGCACATACTCGTGACTCCCCAATTGCATATGCCAGACGCATTTCAAGCGGTAAGCCCTTTCTTAATGGCATGCAATTAACAAGGTGAGGCATCCAGATAGGTTTGGAACGTTTTTAATGTTAATAGAGTCCCCGCCCATGTGGGCGTGTGCAGTAAGGCATCCTGGTAAATGTAGTTCCTCTGCCACTGACTCAAGTTCCGTCAATCCCAAGTGGATCAGGAGCCTCACGATGTACAAATTGTTATCCCGGTTGGGCGAAAGTCAGCAAACAGGCACCGAGTTGCTCCCAATATTAATCTGAAGGACAGGCCCATTCCATTCCAAAGCGTGCTCGCAATACCGAGCATCAGGACCCACTGTGTTGCAGCGGTGGGACTTCTCCGCGGCCGGACCAGCCGCATTATATCCAACAAACAAGGTGTCCACAAGGAGGCATCGCACATGGAATGGTTACCGCACACGACCTCCAGCAGCAGCAAACTCAGCACATACTCGTGACTCCCCAATTGCATATGCCAGACGCATTTCAAGCGGTAAGCCCTTTCTCAATGGCATGCAATTAAGAAGGTGAGGCATCCAGATAGGTTTGGAACCTTTTTAATGTTAATAGAGTCCCCGCCCATGTGGGCATGTGCAGTAAGGCATCCTGGTAAATGTAGTTCCTCTGCCACTGACTCAAGTTCCGTCAATCCCAGGTGGATCAGGAGCCTCACGATGTACAAATTGTTATCCCGGTTGGGAGAAAGTCAGCAAACAGGCACCGAGTTGCTCCCAATATTAATCTGAAGGACAGGCCCATTCCATTCCAAAGCGTGCTCGCAATACCGAGCATCAGGACCCGCTGTGTTGCAGCGGTGGGACTTCTCCGCGGCCGGACCAGCCGCATTATATCCAACAAACAAGGTGTCCACAAGGAGGCATCGCACATGGAATGGTTACCGCACACGACCTCCAGCAGCAGCAAACTCAGCACATACTTGTGACTCCCTAATTGCATATGCCAGACGCATTTCAAGCGGTAAGCCCTTTCTCAATGGCATGCAATTAACAAGGTGAGGCATCCAGATAGGTTTGGAACGTTTTTAATGTTAATAGAGTCCCCGCCCATGTGGGCGTGTGCAGTAAGGCATCCTGGTAAATGTAGTTCCTCTGCCACTGACTCAAGTTCCGTCAATCCCAAGTGGATCAGGAGCCTCACGATGTACAAATTGTTATCCCGGTTGGGCGAAAGTCAGCAAACAGGCACCGAGTTGCTCCCAATATTAATCTGAAGGACAGGCCCATTCCATTCCAAAGCGTGCTCGCAATACCGAGCATCAGGACCCGCTGTGTTGCAGCGGTGGGACTTCTCCGCGGCCGGACCAGCCGCATTATATCCAACAAACAAGGTGTCCACAAGGAGGCATCGCACATGGAATGGTTACCCCACACGACCTCCAGCAGCAGCAAACTCAGCACATACTCGTGACTCCCCAATTGCATATGCCAGACGCGTTTCAAGCGGTAAGCCCTTTCTCAATGGCATGCAATTAACAAGGTGAGGCATCCAGATAGGTTTGGAACATTTTTAATGTTAATAGAGTCCCCGCCCATGTGGGCGTGTGCAGTAAGGCATCCTGGTAAATGTAGTTCCTCTGCCACTGACTTAAGTTCCGTCAATCCCAAGTGGATCAGGAGCCTCACGATGTACAAATTGTTATCCCGGTTGGGCGAAAGTCAGCAAACAGGCACCGAGTTGCTGCCAATATTAATCTGAAGGACAGGCCCATTCCATTCCAAAGCGTGCTCGCAATACCGAGCATCAGGACCCGCTGTGTTGCAGCGGTGGGACTTCTCCGGGGCCGGACCAGCCGCATTATATCCAACAAACAAGGTGTTCACAAGGAGGCATCGCACATGGAATGGTTACCGCACACGACCTCCAGCAGCAGCAAACTCAGCACATACTCGTGACTCCCCAATTGCATATGCCAGACGCGTTTCAAGCGGTAAGCCCTTTCTCAATGGCATGCAATTAACAAGGTGAGGCATCCAGATAGGTTTGGAACATTTTTAATGTTAATAGAGTCCCCGCCCATGTGAGCGTGTGCAGTAAGGCATCCTGGTAAATGTAGTTCCTCTGCCACTGACTCAAGTTCCGTCAATCCCAAGTTGATCAGGAGCCTCATGATGTACAAATTGTTATCCCGGTTGGGCGAAAGTCAGCAAACAGGCACCGAGTTGCTCCCAATATTAATCTGAAGGACAGGCCCATTCCATTCCAAAGCGTGCTCGTAATACCGAGCATCAGGACCCGCTGTGTTGCAGCGGTGGGACTTCTCCGTGGCCGGACCAGCCGCATTATATCCAACAAACAAGGTGTCCACAAAGAGGCCTCGCACATGGAATGGTTACCGCACACGACCTCCAGCAGCAGCAAACTCAGCACATACTCGTGACTCCCCAATTGCATATGCCAGACGCGTTTCAAGCGGTAAGCCCTTTCTCAATGGCATGCAATTAACAAGGTGAGGCATCCAGATAGGTTTGGAACGTTTTTAATGTTAATAGAGTCCCCGCCCATGTGGGCGTGTGCAGTAAGGCATCCTGGTAAATGTAGTTCCTTTGCCACTGACTCAAGTTCCGTCAATCCCAAGTGGATCAGGAGCCTCACGATGTACAAATTGTTATCCCGGTTGGGCGAAAGTCAGCAAACAGGCACCGAGTTGCTCCCAATATTAATCTGAAGGACAGGCCCATTCCATTCCAAAGCGTGCTCGCAATACCGAGCATCAGGACCCGCTGTGTTGCAGCGGTGGGACTTCTCCGCGGCCGGACCAGCCGCATTATATCCAACAAACAAGGTGTCCACAAGGAGGCATCGCACATGGAATGGTTACCGCACACGACCTCCAGCAGCAGCAAACTCAGCACATACTCGTGACTCCCCAATTGCATATGCAAGACGCGTTTCAAGCGGAAAGCCCTTTCTCAATGGCATGCAATTAACAAGGTGAGGCATCCAGATAGGTTTGGAAAGTTTTTAACGTTAATAGAGTCCCCGCCCATGTGGGCGTGTGCAGTAAGGCATTCTGGTAAATGTAGTTCCTCTGCCACTGACTCAAGTTCCGTCAATCCCAAGTTGATCAGGAGCCTCACGATGTACAAATTGTTATCCCGGTTGGGCGAAAGTCAGCAAACAGGCACCGAGTTGCTCCCAATATTAATTTGAAGGACAGGCCCATTCCATTCCAAAGCGTGCTCGTAATACCGAGCATCAGGACCCGCTGTGTTGCAGCGGTGGGACTTCTCCGCGGCCGGACCAGCCGCATAATATCCAACAAACAAGGTGTCCACAAGGAGGCCTCGCACATGGAATGGTTACCGCACACGACCTCCAGCAGCAGCAAACTCAGCACATACTCGTGACTCCCCAATTGCATATGCCAGACGCGTTTCAAGCGGTAAGCCCTTTCTCAATGGCATGCAATTAACAAGGTGAGGCATCCAGATAGGTTTGGAACGTTTTTAATGTTAATAGAGTCCCCGCCCATGTGGGCGTGTGCAGTAACGCATCCTGGTAAATGTAGTTCCTTTGCCACTGACTCAAGTTCCGTCAATCCCAAGTGGATCAGGAGCCTCACGATGTACAAATTGTTATCCCGGTTGGGCGAAAGTCAGCAAACAGGCACCGAGTTGCTCCCAATATTAATCTGAAGGACAGGCCCATTCCATTCCAAAGCGTGCTCGCAATACCGAGCATCAGGACCCGCTGTGTTGCAGTGGTGGGACTTCTCCGCGGCCGGACCAGCCGCATTATATCCAACAAACAAGGTGTCCACAAGGAGGCATCGCACATGGAATGGTTACCGCACACGACCTCCAGCAGCAGCAAACTCAGCACATACTCGTGACTCCCCAATTGCATATGCCAGACGCGTTTCAAGCGGTAAGCCCTTTCTCAATGGCATGCAATTAACAAGGTGAGGCATCCAGATAGGTTTGGAACGTTTTTAATGTTAATAGAGTCCCCGCCCATGTGGGCGTGTGCAGTAAGGCATCCTGGTAAATGTAGTTCCTCTGCCACTGACTTAAGTTCCGTCAATCCCAAGTGGATCAGGAGCCTCACGATGTACAAATTGTTATCCCGGTTGGGCGAAAGTCAGCAAACAGGCACCGAGTTGCTGCCAATATTAATCTGAAGGACAGGCCCATTCCATTCCAAAGCGTGCTCGCAATACCGAGCATCAGGACCCGCTGTGTTGCAGCGGTGGGACTTCTCCGCGGCCGGACCAGCCGCATTATATCCAACAAACAAGGTGTCCACAAGGAGGCATCGCACATGGAATGGTTACCGCACACGACCTCCAGCAGCAGGAAACTCAGCACATACTCGTGACTCCCCAATTGCATATGCCAGACGCGTTTCAAGCGGTAAGCCCTTTCTCAATGGCATGCAATTAACAAGGTGAGGCATCCAGATAGGTTTGGAAAGTTTTTAACGTTAATAGAGTCCCCGCCCATGTGGGCGTGTGCAGTAAGGCATCCTGGTAAATGTAGTTCCTCTGCCACTGACTCAAGTTCCGTCAATCCCAAGTTGATCAGGAGCCTCACGATGTACAAATTGTTATCCCGGTTGGGCGAAAGTCAGCAAACAGGCACCGAGTTGCTCCCAATATTAATTTGAAGGACAGGCCCATTCCATTCCAAAGCGTGCTCGTAATACCGAGCATCAGGACCCGCTGTGTTGCAGCGGTGGGACTTCTCCGCGGCCGGACCAGCCGCATTATATCCAACAAACAAGGTGTCCACAAGGAGGCCTCGCACATGGAATGGTTACCGCACACGACCTCCAGCAGCAGCAAACTCAGCACATACTCGTGACTCCCCAATTGCATATGCCAGACGCGTTTCAAGCGGTAAGCCCTTTCTCAATGGCATGCAATTAACAAGGTGAGGCATCCAGATAGGTTTGGAACGTTTTTAATGTTAATAGAGTCCCCGCCCATGTGGGCGTGTGCAGTAAGGCATCCTGGTAAATGTAGTTCCTTTGCCACTGACTCAAGTTCCGTCAATCCCAAGTGGATCAGGAGCCTCACGATGTACAAATTGTTATCCCGGTTGGGCGAAAGTCAGCAAACAGGCACCGAGTTGCTCCCAATATTAATCTGAAGGACAGGCCCATTCCATTCCAAAGCGTGCTCGCAATACCGAGCATCAGGACCCGCTGTGTTGCAGCGGTGGGACTTCTCCGCGGCCGGACTAGCCGCATTATATCCAACAAACAAGGTGTCCACAAGGAGGCATCGCACATGGAATGGTTACCGCACACGACCTCCAGCAGCAGCAAACTCAGCACATACTCGTGACTCCCCAATTGCATATGCCAGACGCGTTTCAAGCGGTAAGCCCTTTCTCAATGGCATGCAATTAACAAGGTGAGGCATCCAGATAGGTTTGGAAAGTTTTTAACGTTAATAGAGTCCCCGCCCATGTGGGCGTGTGCAGTAAGGCATCCTGGTAAATGTAGTTCCTCTGCCACTGACTCAAGTTCCGTCAATCCCAAGTTGATCAGGAGCCTCACGATGTACAAATTGTTATCCCGGTTGGGCGAAAGTCAGCAAACAGGCACCGAGTTGCTCCCAATATTAATTTAAAGGACAGGCCCATTCCATTCCAAAGCGTGCTCGTAATACCGAGCATCAGGACCCGCTGTGTTGCAGCGGTGGGACTTCTCCGCGGCCGGACCAGCCGCATTATATCCAACAAACAAGGTGTCCACAAGGAGGCCTCGCACATGGAATGGTTACCGCACACGACCTCCAGCAGCAGCAAACTCAGCACATACTCGTGACTCCCCAATTGCATATGCCAGACGCGTTTCAAGCGGTAAGCCCTTTCTCAATGGCATGCAATTAACAAGGTGAGGCATCCAGATAGGTTTGGAACGTTTTTAATGTTAATAGAGTCCCCGCCCATGTGGGCGTGTGCAGTAAGGCATCCTGGTAAATGTAGTTCCTTTGCCACTGACTCAAGTTCCGTCAATCCCAAGTGGATCAGGAGCCTCACGATGTACAAATTGTTATCCCGGTTGGGCGAAAGTCAGCAAACAGGCAACGAGTTGCTCCCAATATTAATCTGAAGGACAGGCCCATTCCATTCCAAAGCGTGCTCGCAATACCGAGCATCAGGACCCGCTGTGTTGCAGCGGTGGGACTTCTCCGCGGCCGGACCAGTCGCATTATATCCAACAAACAAGGTGTCCACAAGGAGGCATCGCACATGGAATGGTTACCGCACACGACCTCCAGCAGCAGCAAACTCAGCACATACTCGTGACTCCCCAATTGCATATGCCAGACGCATTTCAAGCGGTAAGCCCTTTCTCAATGGCATGCAATTAAGAAGGTGAGGCATCCAGATAGGTTTGGAACCTTTTTAATGTTAATAGAGTCCCCGCCCATGTGGGCATGTGCAGTAAGGCATCCTGGTAAATGTAGTTCCTCTGCCACTGACTCAAGTTCCGTCAATCCCAGGTGGATCAGGAGCCTCACGATGTACAAATTGTTATCCCGGTTGGGAGAAAGTCAGCAAACAGGCACCGAGTTGCTCCCAATATTAATCTGAAGGACAGGCCCATTCCATTCCAAAGCGTGCTCGCAATACCGAGCATCAGGACCCGCTGTGTTGCAGCGGTGGGACTTCTCCGCGGCCGGACCAGCCGCATTATATCCAACAAACAAGGTGTCCACAAGGAGGCATCGCACATGGAATGGTTACCGCACACGACCTCCAGCAGCAGCAAACTCAGCACATACTCGTGACTCCCCAATTGCATATGCCAGACGCGTTTCAAGCGGTAAGCCCTTTCTCAATGGCATGCAATTAACAAGGTGAGGCATCCAGATAGGTTTGGAACGTTTTTAATGTTAATAGAGTCCCCGCCCATGTGAGCGTGTGCAGTAAGGCATCCTGGTAAATGTAGTTCCTCTGCCACTGACTCAAGTTCCGTCAATCCCAAGTTGATCAGGAGCCTCATGATGTACAAATTGTTATCCCGGTTGGGCGAAAGTCAGCAAACAGGCACCGAGTTGCTCCCAATATTAATCTGAAGGACAGGCCCATTCCATTCCAAAGCGTGCTCGTAATACCGAGCATCAGGACCCGCTGTGTTGCAGCGGTGGGACTTCTCCGTGGCCGGACCAGCCGCATTATATCCAACAAACAAGGTGTCCACAAGGAGGCCTCGCACATGGAATGGTTACCGCACACGACCTCCAGCAGCAGCAAACTCAGCACATACTCGTGACTCCCCAATTGCATATGCCAGACGCGTTTCAAGCGGTAAGCCCTTTCTCAATGGCATGCAATTAACAAGGTGAGGCATCCAGATAGGTTTGGAACGTTTTTAATGTTAATAGAGTCCCCGCCCATGTGGGCGTGTGCAGTAAGGCATCCTGGTAAATGTAGTTCCTCTGCCACTGACTTAAGTTCCGTCAATCCCAAGTGGATCAGGAGCCTCACGATGTACAAATTGTTATCCCGGTTGGGCGAAAGTCAGCAAACAGGCACCGAGTTGCTCCCAATATTAATCTGAAGGACAGGCCCATTCCATTCCAAAGCGTGCTCGCAATACCGAGCATCAGGACCCGCTGTGTTGCAGCGGTGGGACTTCTCCGCGGCCGGACCAGCCGCATTATATCCAACAAACAAGGTGTCCACAAGGAGGCATCGCACATGGAATGGTTACCGCACACGACCTCCAGCAGCAGCAAACTCAGCACATACTCGTGACTCCCCAATTGCATATGCCAGACGCGTTTCAAGCGGTAAGCCCTTTCTCAATGGCATGCAATTAACAAGGTGAGGCATCCAGATAGGTTTGGAACGTTTTTAATGTTAATAGAGTCCCCGCCCATGTGGGCGTGTGCAGTAAGGCATCCTGGTAAATGTTGTTCCTTTGCCACTGACTCAAGTTCCGTCAATCCCAAGTGGATCAGGAGCCTCACGATGTACAAATTGTTATCCCGGTTGGGCGAAAGTCAGCAAACAGGCACCGAGTTGCTCCCAATATTAATCTGAAGGACAGGCCCATTCCATTCCAAAGCGTGCTCGCAATACCGAGCATCAGGACCCGCTGTGTTGCAGCGGTGGGACTTCTCCGCGGCCGGACTAGCCGCATTATATCCAACAAACAAGGTGTCCACAAGGAGGCATCGCACATGGAATGGTTACCGCACACGACCTCCAGCAGCAGCAAACTCAGCACATACTCGTGACTCCCCAATTGCATATGCCAGACGCGTTTCAAGCGGTAAGCCCTTTCTCAATGGCATGCAATTAACAAGGTGAGGCATCCAGATAGGTTTGGAAAGTTTTTAACGTTAATAGAGTCCCCGCCCATGTGGGCGTGTGCAGTAAGGCATCCTGGTAAATGTAGTTCCTCTGCCACTGACTCAAGTTCCGTCAATCCCAAGTTGATCAGGAGCCTCACGATGTACAAATTGTTATCCCGGTTGGGCGAAAGTCAGCAAACAGGCACCGAGTTGCTCCCAATATTAATTTAAAGGACAGGCCCATTCCATTCCAAAGCGTGCTCGTAATACCGAGCATCAGGACCCGCTGTGTTGCAGCGGTGGGACTTCTCCGCGGCCGGACCAGCCGCATTATATCCAACAAACAAGGTGTCCACAAGGAGGCCTCGCACATGGAATGGTTACCGCACACGACCTCCAGCAGCAGCAAACTCAGCACATACTCGTGACTCCCCAATTGCATATGCCAGACGCGTTTCAAGCGGTAAGCCCTTTCTCAATGGCATGCAATTAACAAGGTGAGGCATCCAGATAGGTTTGGAACGTTTTTAATGTTAATAGAGTCCCCGCCCATGTGGGCGTGTGCAGTAAGGCATCCTGGTAAATGTAGTTCCTTTGCCACTGACTCAAGTTCCGTCAATCCCAAGTGGATCAGGAGCCTCACGATGTACAAATTGTTATCCCGGTTGGGCGAAAGTCAGCAAACAGGCAACGAGTTGCTCCCAATATTAATCTGAAGGACAGGCCCATTCCATTCCAAAGCGTGCTCGCAATACCGAGCATCAGGACCCGCTGTGTTGCAGCGGTGGGACTTCTCCGCGGCCGGACCAGTCGCATTATATCCAACAAACAAGGTGTCCACAAGGAGGCATCGCACATGGAATGGTTACCGCACACGACCTCCAGCAGCAGCAAACTCAGCACATACTCGTGACTCCCCAATTGCATATGCCAGACGCATTTCAAGCGGTAAGCCCTTTCTCAATGGCATGCAATTAAGAAGGTGAGGCATCCAGATAGGTTTGGAACCTTTTTAATGTTAATAGAGTCCCCGCCCATGTGGGCATGTGCAGTAAGGCATCCTGGTAAATGTAGTTCCTCTGCCACTGACTCAAGTTCCGTCAATCCCAGGTGGATCAGGAGCCTCACGATGTACAAATTGTTATCCCGGTTGGGAGAAAGTCAGCAAACAGGCACCGAGTTGCTCCCAATATTAATCTGAAGGACAGGCCCATTCCATTCCAAAGCGTGCTCGCAATACCGAGCATCAGGACCCGCTGTGTTGCAGCGGTGGGACTTCTCCGCGGCCGGACCAGCCGCATTATATCCAACAAACAAGGTGTCCACAAGGAGGCATCGCACATGGAATGGTTACCGCACACGACCTCCAGCAGCAGCAAACTCAGCACATACTCGTGACTCCCCAATTGCATATGCCAGACGCGTTTCAAGCGGTAAGCCCTTTCTCAATGGCATGCAATTAACAAGGTGAGGCATCCAGATAGGTTTGGAACGTTTTTAATGTTAATAGAGTCCCCGCCCATGTGAGCGTGTGCAGTAAGGCATCCTGGTAAATGTAGTTCCTCTGCCACTGACTCAAGTTCCGTCAATCCCAAGTTGATCAGGAGCCTCATGATGTACAAATTGTTATCCCGGTTGGGCGAAAGTCAGCAAACAGGCACCGAGTTGCTCCCAATATTAATCTGAAGAACAGGCCCATTCCATTCCAAAGCGTGCTCGTAATACCGAGCATCAGGACCCGCTGTGTTGCAGCGGTGGGACTTCTCCGTGGCCGGACCAGCCGCATTATATCCAACAAACAAGGTGTCCACAAGGAGGCCTCGCACATGGAATGGTTACCGCACACGACCTCCAGCAGCAGCAAACTCAGCACATACTCGTGACTCCCCAATTGCATATGCCAGACGCGTTTCAAGCGGTAAGCCCTTTCTCAATGGCATGCAATTAACAAGGTGAGGCATCCAGATAGGTTTGGAACGTTTTTAATGTTAATAGAGTCCCCGCCCATGTGGGCGTGTGCAGTAAGGCATCCTGGTAAATGTAGTTCCTTTGCCACTGACTCAAGTTCCGTCAATCCCAAGTGGATCAGGAGCCTCACGATGTACAAATTGTTATCCCGGTTGGGCGAAAGTCAGCAAACAGGCACCGAGTTGCTCCCAATATTAATCTGAAGGACAGGCCCATTCCATTCCAAAGCGTGCTCGCAATACCGAGCATCAGGACCCGCTGTGTTGCAGCGGTGGGACTTCTCCGCGGCCGGACCAGCCGCATTATATCCAACAAACAAGGTGTCCACAAGGAGGCATCGCACATGGAATGGTTACCGCACACGACCTCCAGCAGCAGCAAACTCAGCACATACTCGTGACTCCCGAATTGCATATGCCAGACGCGTTTCAAGCGGTAAGCCCTTTCTCAATGGCATGCAATTAACAAGGTGAGGCATCCAGATAGGTTTGGAAAGTTTTTAACGTTAATAGAGTCCCCGCCCATGTGGGCGTGTGCAGTAAGGCATTCTGGTAAATGTAGTTCCTCTGCCACTGACTCAAGTTCCGTCAATCCCAAGTTGATCAGGAGCCTCACGATGTACAAATTGTTATCCCGGTTGGGCGAAAGTCAGCAAACAGGCACCGAGTTGCTCCCAATATTAATTTGAAGGACAGGCCCATTCCATTCCAAAGCGTGCTCGTAATACCGAGCATCAGGACCCGCTGTGTTGCAGCGGTGGGACTTCTCCGCGGCCGGACCAGCCGCATAATATCCAACAAACAAGGTGTCCACAAGGAGGCCTCGCACATGGAATGGTTACCGCACACGACCTCCAGCAGCAGCAAACTCAGCACATACTCGTGACTCCCCAATTGCATATGCCAGACGCGTTTCAAGCGGTAAGCCCTTTCTCAATGGCATGCAATTAACAAGGTGAGGCATCCAGATAGGTTTGGAACGTTTTTAATGTTAATAGAGTCCCCGCCCATGTGGGCGTGTGCAGTAAGGCATCCTGGTAAATGTAGTTCCTTTGCCACTGACTCAAGTTCCGTCAATCCCAAGTGGATCAGGAGCCTCACGATGTACAAATTGTTATCCCGGTTGGGCGAAAGTCAGCAAACAGGCACCGAGTTGCTCCCAATATTAATCTGAAGGACAGGCCCATTCCATTCCAAAGCGTGCTCGCAATACCGAGCATCAGGACCCGCTGTGTTGCAGTGGTGGGACTTCTCCGCGGCCGGACCAGCCGCATTATATCCAACAAACAAGGTGTCCACAAGGAGGCATCGCACATGGAATGGTTACGGCACACGACCTCCAGCAGCAGCAAACTCAGCACATACTCGTGACTCCCCAATTGCATATGCCAGATGCGTATCAAGCGGTAAGCCCTTTCTCAATGGCATGCAATTAACAAGGTGAGGCATCCAGATAGGTTTGGAACGTTTTTAATGTTAATAGAGTCCCCGCCCATGTGGGCGTGTGCAGTAAGGCATCCTGGTAAATGTAGTTCCTCTGCCACTGACTTAAGTTCCGTCAATCCCAAGTGGATCAGGAGCCTCACGATGTACAAATTGTTATCCCGGTTGGGCGAAAGTCAGCAAACAGGCACCGAGTTGCTGCCAATATTAATCTGAAGGACAGGCCCATTCCATTCCAAAGCGTGCTCGCAATACCGAGCATCAGGACCCGCTGTGTTGCAGCGGTGGGACTTCTCCGCGGCCGGACCAGCCGCATTATATCCAACAAACAAGGTGTCCACAAGGAGGCATCGCACATGGAATGGTTACCGCACACGACCTCCAGCAGCAGGAAACTCAGCACATACTCGTGACTCCCCAATTGCATATGCCAGACGCGTTTCAAGCGGTAAGCCCTTTCTCAATGGCATGCAATTAACAAGGTGAGGCATCCAGATAGGTTTGGAAAGTTTTTAACGTTAATAGAGTCCCCGCCCATGTGGGCGTGTGCAGTAAGGCATCCTGGTAAATGTAGTTCCTCTGCCACTGACTCAAGTTCCGTCAATCCCAAGTGGATCAGGAGCCTCACGATGTACAAATTGTTATCCCGGTTGGGCGAAAGTCAGCAAACAGGCACCGAGTTGCTCCCAATATTAATCTGAAGGACAGGCCCATTCCATTCCAAAGCGTGCTCGCAATACCGAGCATCAGGACCCACTGTGTTGCAGCGGTGGGACTTCTCCGCGGCCGGACCAGCCGCATTATATCCAACAAACAAGGTGTCCACAAGGAGGCATCGCACATGGAATGGTTACCGCACACGACCTCCAGCAGCAGCAAACTCAGCACATACTCGTGACTCCCCAATTGCATATGCCAGACGCATTTCAAGCGGTAAGCCCTTTCTCAATGGCATGCAATTAAGAAGGTGAGGCATCCAGATAGGTTTGGAACCTTTTTAATGTTAATAGAGTCCCCGCCCATGTGGGCGTGTGCAGTAAGGCATCCTGGTAAATGTAGTTCCTCTGCCACTGACTCAAGTTCCGTCAATCCCAAGTGGATCAGGAGCCTCACGATGTACAAATTGTTATCCCGGTTGGGAGAAAGTCAGCAAACAGGCACCGAGTTGCTCCCAATATTAATCTGACGGACAGGCCCATTCCATTCCAAAGCGTGCTCGCAATACCGAGCATCAGGACCCGCTGTGTTGCAGCGGTGGGACTTCTCCGCGGCCGGACCAGCCGCATTATATCCAACAAACAAGGTGTCCACAAGGAGGCATCGCACATGGAATGGTTACCGCACACGACCTCCAGCAGCAGCAAACTCAGCACATACTCGTGACTCCCTAATTGCATATGCCAGACGCATTTCAAGCGGTAAGCCCTTTCTCAATGGCATGCAATTAACAAGGTGAGGCATCCAGATAGGTTTGGAACGTTTTTTATGTTAATAGAGTCCCCGCCCATGTGGGCGTGTGCAGTAAGGCATCCTGGTAAATGTAGTTCCTCTGCCACTGACTCAAGTTCCGTCAATCCCAAGTGGATCAGGAGCCTCACGATGTACAAATTGTTATCCCGGTTGGGCGAAAGTCAGCAAACAGGCACCGAGTTGCTCCCAATATTAATCTGAAGGACAGGCCCATTCCATTCCAAAGCGTGCTCGCAATACCGAGCATCAGGACCCGCTGTGTTGCAGCGGTGGGACTTCTCCGCGGCCGGACCAGCCGCATTATATCCAACAAACAAGGTGTCCACAAGGAGGCATCGCACATGGAATGGTTACCCCACACGACCTCCAGCAGCAGCAAACTCAGCACATACTCGTGACTCCCCAATTGCATATGCCAGACGCGTTTCAAGCGGTAAGCCCTTTCTCAATGGCATGCAATTAACAAGGTGAGGCATCCAGATAGGTTTGGAACGTTTTTAATGTTAATAGAGTCCCCGCCCATGTGGGCGTGTGCAGTAAGGCATCCTGGTAAATGTAGTTCCTCTGCCACTGACTTAAGTTCCGTCAATCCCAAGTGGATCAGGAGCCTCACGATGTACAAATTGTTATCCCGGTTGGGCGAAAGTCAGCAAACAGGCACCGAGTTGCTCCCAATATTAATCTGAAGGACAGGCCCATTCCATTCCAAAGCGTGCTCGCAATACCGAGCATCAGGACCCGCTGTGTTGCAGCGGTGGGACTTCTCCGCGGCCGGACCAGCCGCATTATATCCAACAAACAAGGTGTCCACAAGGAGGCATCGCACATGGAATGGTTACCCCACACAACCTCCAGCAGCAGCAAACTCAGCACATACTCGTGACTCCCCAATTGCATATGCCAGACGCGTTTCAAGCGGTAAGCCCTTTCTCAATGGCATGCAATTAACAAGGTGAGGCATCCAGATAGGTTTGGAACGTTTTTAATGTTAATAGAGTCCCCGCCCATGTGGGCGTGTGCAGTAAGGCATCCTGGTAAATGTAGTTCCTCTGCCACTGACTTAAGTTCCGTCAATCCCAAGTGGATCAGGAGCCTCACGATGTACAAATTGTTATCCCGGTTGGGCGAAAGTCAGCAAACAGGCACCGAGTTGCTGCCAATATTAATCTGAAGGACAGGCCCATTCCATTCCAAAGCGTGCTCGCAATACCGAGCATCAGGACCCGCTGTGTTGCAGCGGTGGGACTTCTCCGCGGCCGGACCAGCCGCATTATATCCAACAAACAAGGTGTCCACAAGGAGGCATCGCACATGGAATGGTTACCGCACACGCCCTCCAGCAGCAGCAAACTCAGCACATACTCGTGACTCCCCAATTGCATATGCCAGACGCGTTTCAAGCGGTAAGCCCTTTCTCAATGGCTTGCAATTAACAAGGTGAGGCATCCAGATAGGTTTGGAACGTTTTTAATGTTAATAGAGTCCCCGCCCATGTGGGCGTGTGCAGTAAGGCATCCTGGTAAATGTAGTTCCTCTGCCACTGACTCAAGTTCCGTCAATCCCAAGTGGATCAGGAGCCTCACGATGTACAAATTGTTATCCCGGTTGGGCGAAAGTCAGCAAACAGGCACCGAGTTGCTCCCAATATTAATCTGAAGGACAGGCCCATTCCATTCCAAAGCGTGCTCGCAATACCGAGCATCAGGACCCGCTGTGTTGCAGCGGTGGGACTTCTCCGCGGCCGGACCAGCCGCATTATATCCAACAAACAAGGTTTCTGGATTCTTCCCAAATACGGACACGGACCCAGGATATCAGTTTGTTTTTTTATTATTGCTTTGCCACCATAACGTTTCAGCTCCTCCAAGCCTTGATCACATGACACAGTGAGAATCGCTTTGGATACATTTAATGCGACTGGTGCATGATAAAACTTTAACCACATGATAACTAAAACCATTGACATAAAAGAGATATACAATTTGTCTCTTGGTTTAGTCTTTAATATAAGGACATAGATTACTTTTTGATGTCATAATTGTAAAATATATTTTTTTAAACATTAAATGATGTTAAAATTTTGTTAGCGAAGTATAACTTAATCAATGTATCACTGCAGTTTCACTTCAATGCATTTATAGCTGAGGTCCTAATGAATAGAGAAGATGAAAGGATCTGTTGTCTTTAGCCTATGTTAGCTTAAAGTGAATGTGCAACTAAAAAAAGTGCATAAGTGTGTTGTTTTTAAAAATCATTATCTCCATGTCAAGATCATATCTATGTCTTTTCTCATATTTAAATCATTTATTGAACAACGTGTGTGTTGGTGATGTAGTCAGACCTTGTGGTGGCTATTGTCTATGGGTGTACTACTAGAGACAATTTTCTTCTTGCACTTTGTTTACTGATATAGTTTTTAAGTTGTATTTGTTAGAGTTTCCTTTACAACTCTATTGAACAGAACTTACTTTGTGTGCAAGTTGGCAAAATCATGATGCATGTTGGCACATGCAATAAATATATAAATATACATATTAATAAATACTCTCATAGATACTATATACTTATAAAATACATGTATAACATAGATACAAAGGTCATTTCAAAAATGTGTGCAGAGAAAGAAATTATTACTATTGAGCCATATGTGCAAATACATTTAGATTGTTGGGCAATTATAGGTGCGGTCTATGATTAACAACTATTATATTATTTGCCCTTAGTCAACTTTAGTTCTTCTAGCATCTCTTTTCACACAACAATTAAAACCATATCAATATAAAAGTCATATTGGTCAATTGGCATTCTAATTTAACGCAGACAAGTATACATATCTTCTGTGGCATTAAGACCTCCTGGTGCCTTGGAATCTAGTTGTAAAATGTATCTTATTTCTAATCTTCGTAACTTCGATTCCCTGTCACCTCCTCTTCTGCTTGGTGGTATACTGTCAATAACACAATACTTGAGATCCTTGTTTTTAGAGTTGTGTACCTCTCTAAAAGGACGTGCCACTGGGTAGGCATTATCTTGGTTACTGATGGCACGTAGATGTTGTAAGATACGCTAGTGGACATGCAACTTTGTGCTGCCTCTGTACTCGAGGCCACAGAATGCACTTACTACTTTTGGTATTCACAGAATGCACTTACTACTTTTGGTATTCACAGAATGGATTTACGACTACTAACTTTATGTCGGCACTCGGGCCGGAGATTCCAGCCCGGAGGCGGAGATTCCGGCCCAGAGGTGGGTCTTCCGGCCCAGAGGTGGAGATTTCGGCCATGGCTAAATCTCCCCCACGGGCCGGAATCCCCAACTTCGATTCCGAACCTCCTCTACCAGGTCAGAATCTCCAGCCCGAGTGCGGACATATAATTAGTAGTCGTAAATCCATTCTGTGAATACCAAAAGTAGTAAGTGCATTCTGTGAATACCAAAAGTAGTACGTTTAGGATTTTGTCTTAAGTTAATTCTGTTAATCGGGCCCGTTGTGTCTTGGCCAGAACCGAAGGGATGTTAGAAAAGACCGGATCCAGTAAGTGCCCAGCAGAGTGGGTGGGACCCACGACCAGCTGGCTTAACTGACAGGCAGCCAGGTCGGCAAGCAGGCTGCTGACTTCAAGGTCATTGGGACGGTCAAAGTGTAGATTAAGATCACAGACAAGGCTGAAATTCGTAGTTTTCAATGCCAGGAAACTCACAGCCTCGAGGATGGCTGACTTGAATTCCGAGATAGAATATTAAACTAATAGCCCTAAGAAAGAGGAGTGGGCAATAAAAGATATAGTAAATTGTGCGCATTCGGACCCGGCCACATCCTCCTTAACAAGTGAGCAGCGGTAACAAGTTTTAAAAATAACAGCTATGCCCTCACCTCTTGTCTCCCTGTTTAGAGTCGATTCGATTCGATTCAAAATCTTTATTCGGATTACAAGAAAAATCCATAAAAGTACAATCTTAAAATACAGTTCAACATATTCAAATTACAGTACCTAAGTACAAATAGGTGTTTATACAGTGCATACGAGTACAGTAACAAGTCATATATTTCCAATCTAGAGTAGAAAAGGAGATCAATAATCATAAAGAGTACAAATAGATTAAGGGCATTCCATACTTCTACGAACATTAAAAATAACTTTTAAAAAAGTACTTGTGCGGAATATGAGTTCATCATTTTCTAATTTTAGGAGCATGAGATAGGACTGATTCAAAGAGAGAGGTCTATATTTTTTAAAATATGGGGCTAAAACCATTTAATATATTTCATATAAAACTTACACATAAAAAAGAAATGTAAATCGCTTTGTTTACTAATTCCATCACAAGGACACAGAGTATTTCCATGTGGGCTGTGTCCCAAAGGAAAGCAGAGGGAAAACTTTATCGTTCCTGCTCTCATTCTAAAAAGTAACGATCTTTCCCAACTGCACATTGGTAATATCAGATACAATGGCAGTTGTTGAGTTGGTAAGTCATTATTAATATAGGACACAACAGTTTGTTTTCGCATCTCTTCTGACAGTCTATTACCATTGTAGATAGCATATAGTTCAAGTTGAACTTCCTTTTTATCGGACCTCTTAATGTGAGATGGATTATCAAAGAGGTCTCCTCTATCTATGCTAGACAAACTTTCTTGTATGCCTCGGAGCCATGGGATCTTATTCCATTTGTCGCAAGCTAAACATTCCCTTAAAATGTCCTGTGTTAGGCTAGCATAATCATTTACCCAGATAGCCAGCCAAAATAGTGCGGGCCTGGCGGCAAAAAAATCGCTAATATAAGGTATATTCAGCTCTGAGTGGCAAATGTACCCTGATGATGAAATGGGAACCCCCAGTAATTTCCTACACAGCCGATTCTCTTCTTTTTGTAAAGTGGGGTTTTTTAAAGAACCCCATATTTCGGCGCCGTAGGTTGCCACTGGTGTGCATTGGAGCCTATATATCTTTAAAATGGCTTTAGTTGCTCCAATTTTCCTTGGTTTGGGGAGGGATAAAATTGAATTTATAGCCTTTGAGAACTTGCCTGTGGCGTGGGCAATATGCCCACCCCACAGGCCGCTCGCAGCAAAGACTATACCTAAATAGGGGAAAATTTTAGTTGAGAGCAGCTTATCAGCTCCTATCGTAATAGAATTTAATTGCCTAGCGCCCGGCCCACAGGACATGATAAATGATTTTTTTAAATTTACTTTAAGATCCAAATTCACCATATAAAATGAAAAGTCCCTGACTAGTGCACGTAGGGCATTTGGTGTTAATCCCATGAGCACGGCGTCATCCGCATACAAAAGGCAAGGTAATAGGCCTCCTTTGATTTTAGGAACATCCGAGGTAGCCATCTTGAGAGAATTGCTCTGGTCATTTATATAGATGATGAATAACAGGGGTGCTAAGACGCACCCCTGTCTCACACCTCTTTCTACACTAATTGGCCCAGAAACTGTTCCCTCCATGTCAATCCGAACCTGCGCCTTTGTATCTTTATGCAGGTATGCGAGAAAATGTACCGGGGGGGGTCCAGGCCGTACGACAAAAGGATCAACCACAATTTTGACCTATTTACTAGGTCAAATGCGGACGATAAATCCATGAATGCAAGGTAAATGGGAGATGCCTTAGCTATGTTATATTTACTAATTAAAAGATTTAAATTTAGGCATTGTTCAATAGTCCCAACCTTGCATCTAAAACCCATTTGACAACGGTCTAGTACCCCCATTTCCTCAGCCCAGTGGTTGACTCTATTGTACAGAACCCTGCCCATGATCTTCAGTGTATTGTCCAGGAGCGAAATAGGCCTATAATTTACAGGATCAGATCGTTCTCCCTTTTTGTAAATCGGCACTATTATGCTTGTGGACCAGGATGCGGGTATTGGGACATAAGGTAAACTATTAAAAAGATTCACAAAAATGTCCCCCCAGAGCTCCGGTTTATACTTAATTATGTCTATTGGGAAGCCATCAGGCCCAGGTGCCTTGTTACCAAGGCTCTGATTAATGGCCATGGTGACTTCCCCCACGGTGATTTCTAAGGATTCCAGCGCCCCTTGGGCATAGTCTTCTGTATCAGCTGCAGGGCTAGCATATATTTTGGAAAAATGCAATTCCCATTGCTCACTTGCTATAATACAGCTAGTTGGAGATAGTTGCTTACCCATTTCCCGCATCTTTTTAACAGCAGGCCAAAAGGTCGTACTGCTCCCTAGTGCAGCAGCAGTCGTTAATGCCTCCCATTGCTCAACTAACAGACCAGCCTTCCTTAAACCTATAGCTATTTTGTAATTTTGTCTGGCGGCCCTCACATCCCTTATACTTCTGGGTTTGCAGTTTAAAGCTCTACGAAGAGCTTTATTAGCTGCTGAGCAATGGCAATCGAACCACCGTGGCTCAGGGGTAATCAATTTAGTAGGGACACTTAAAAGGGATTTTATAATGTTACACAGTTTAGAGAAATCTTTTACTATTCTTTGATGGTTCTCATCATCCAAGGAGCAGGATTCAATTAACAGACCATGGTTACTTATAATTGTATTTGTTACTTGGCCACTATCTATCCCTCGCCATTTTAGTCTTAGATTATTAGTTGAGGCCACAATATCCCTTGCTCCCTGGAAGCGAACAGAGGCACTAGGGGGACCTAAGCCAATGTTAACCTCCAGGGCATTGTGATCCCCAAAGGCAGTTTCAAGAACACCAGCCTTCTTGACTCTATCTATTAGGTCAGAAGACATAAAGATATAGTCCACTGTACTAGAGAATTTGCGTCCTCTGAAGGTTGGAATATAAGTAAGTGACTCATTTTTATTAACATCCATTATGTCTGTTAAGATGTGTTCATTAAGAAAATGTTCTAATTCTTTGCCCCGTTTATAAGCCCTATCAGTTTGTACATTATCCCTTTTTGATGTTATAAACTTTGCATTAAAATCTCCTGCTAAGATTGTCCTAGTGCTCACCTGATTATGACATTTTTCCGCTATTTTTGATAATTCCCCGAAAAGATCTATATAATTCTTATTCGGAGTTGAGCTAAAATCATTGTTATAGAAATAATTAAATAGTATGGAAGCCTACAAGTATACTCAATTATCTGGATGTTTGGGTTTTTTGAGGGGATCAATTTTATGGACCCCCCTATGTTTGTCTTAAACCCTATTAATAAACCTCCCATCGGGCGTCCAAAAACAGGCATTTCGGCCTTAATACAATAACAATGGAAGCCTTCTATGTGTACAGCTGTCAGCGCCCAGGTTTCCTGCAGTAATATTATATCTTTATCTGAGATAACCTTTAGCCATTCTAAATCGGTTACCTTTTGCTTAAGTCCTGCGACATTCCAACTTATAATCTTTAGTTCCTTATTTTGCACCCTTAAATATTCCCTGCCACTCTTTGACCTATCGTCCCGAGTGCTAATATAGCAACCCGGCTCTTGGATCCTCTGTTCCCCCAACTCATAGGTGGTAACATGTTTTTCCTTTTCTTGGCTACAATCATTAGGGGGTAACTGGGGATAATATGGGGCTGAGATATGTTCTATAGTAAGTCTTAGTTGATCTTCCCCACATATTTTTTGGACGTGTTGGTCCCTGGGGACACTTAATAAATCAATTTGGTCCATAATACAGCCCCTCCTCAGGTGCCCATCATGGGTCTCTTTCGTTTTATATGACATGTTAAGTCATTCATTCTCATCCATTCGAGAGAAAGGATGGAATAAATTAGACAGAGGTATATGCCAAGTGTCCTTGGGATCATAGATCTGGTAAGGATCCCTCGGTTTGTTGGCATAGAAATTATGATTATGAACCTGGGGGTGGTTTGGGTATAACAGTGGAGTACAAGGATCAAAATTCCTATTATAAAGATTATTATTGGCCACCGAGTTCATAGGGAAATCTAACCTGATGGTACTTTGGGTCTGTTGCTCTTAGGATGGTAGGGAGTGAGCATGGGTTGGGGGAAGGGGGGATCATTTCCATTATAATACCTTTGAGCTTGGTTTAACGGTAAGGTAGATCTAAGTAAGCCTTCTGGTCTCCAGTTGTTTCGGATACTGTGATTTCTATTCTTCCTTGATGGATTACGAATGGGTGGAGGCTTCATAAGAGCTTCCGGATAGAAATAGCTCAGGTTATGGGTAGCAATTCCCCCCTCCCCGTCCCCAGGGTACCAATCACTAATATCCGTGACCAATCTATGATCTTTAAAATTTACAATAATGACATCTCCTTCAATGTCCTTTGGTCTCAATCCTACCCACTTACATCGCCTGACCGACACTATATCACCATTTAGGTGTGGTGGTAATGGTCTATTTTTCCTTAGCCAATGAATGACCTTATTTTTTAAACTTGAATGATGTTCATGGCTATCATCTGATATAAGTGGAACTCCTGTGAGGATGATAACAAAGTTTAGGGAATCCGGGGGTAAGTCAACTACATTTCTTGTTCTCATAGTTGTCGCAGGGATCGTGCCATTTAAAGTATCTGCTATATGGTGACTTCTTTTTTCTGTCCCTGTATTAAGAAGAGGAGTGTCCTTATTTATCTTGTCGGATATTGTCGACAATTTATTAGATGGTTTAATACCTGCCACTGAATTAGATCTCCCCACAGCAAGCTTATTAATTACTGTAGGAGGGCCAATATGTTGCTTAACTAATTCAGTGGGTGGTAGTTTAACAGCTTGGTTCTTATTTATTTGTCCATCAGAATTACAATCGGAAACTGCCTTTTGTCCATCAAGGATCTGATCCATTTTTCCACTAGTGTTTTAACCCTTTCGGTAAGTGGGAGTATCAGAGCCTTGATGAGATTATCAATATCATTAAGTAAGCCTTCGTAGCTTGGAACCGAAATAGATTTGACAGACGCATTCCCTCCTAAGTCCCTTTTTCCCACATCTTTCAACATCGTATGTATAGGTGCGCCCTTCCTTCTTCTCTTTCTCGGGGGTGAGCCCGAGACTCTATTAAAACCCTTATTACTTTTCTTGGTAAGAGATTTCTTTGATTTTTCAAGGCTACTAGGTAAGTGAGAAAGCTCGTCTGAACCCAAGGGTGTAAATAAAGGGGAAGGTACGTTTATATCATGGAGAGGGGCTAAATCATTCAATGGGGGGGTGCTTAGGTCAATTAGCTGATTATCGATAGACTCTAAGGTGGTAGGATCAGGAATGACTATAATGTCATTTTGGACAGGGTGATTAGTCTGAAATATGAGTGGGATGCCCTCTGTACTGAGAGACTCACTGTCAGAATCATTACATTTGGTGAAATCTGTGGGACTAGCTGAATAAACATTCTCGGCAAGGAGTGGTCTTAGTTTTAGCAACTCAATTGATAGGCGTCGTCCCGCTCGCTTCTCAGCGAGCGTGAGTTCCCTGTCAGTATCATTTTTTATTTTAGCAAAAAAATTGTCTAAGGGACCCAAAATGAGAGATCCAGCCGAAGTCGGCCGTGGGGCTACTTCAAGTAAGGACATTTTAACTTGGGTCAAAAATTAAATAACAATGTATCAATGTATAAACAAGTCTACAAACTATAAAACAGCAAACTCCACGTAAACACCTGAATATATTTAGCTGTAGAGATAATAATCAGTAATCAATCAATAGTCACCAGGGGGTGCCAATACCATAGGCCTGCTTTCACAGGTAAAAGGGGGGTGGCCCAGCCCGGCCTCCAGCGGCCCCGGACGGCCACAGACGGTCCCGCCCTTGTCCCGGGCTTATCCCCGGGCACTCCCGCGCGCTCCTGCGCAGCGTTTGAGGTGTTCTACTTATAGGCCAGGATTTTACACAACGTCAGAGTGGAGGTGGGGCGGGGCGATCAGGGAGAGCGGGGCCAGGTGACTCGGCCAGTGGTACACCGGGACTCCTGGGAAAGCGAGTCCCGGTTCCACGCTCGCAGCCCTGCAGCCAGGAACACGCCCCACAAAGTCAGCTGGAACCAAGGGTCACAAATCCAAACGAAGCGGGACCCGCGGAGCGGGTACCGCGAGGAGTTGGTCCTTAACCCCTGGACCTTGTGAATAGCAGCAGGAACAGGCGAAAACAAACGAAGGTCGTCCCACGCAGCAACCAAATCCTTGTCCTTTTAAGTGAGTGGAGGTGGGGCGGGGCGGTTAGGGAGAGCGGGGCCAGGTGACTCGGCCAGTGGTACACCGGGACTCCTGGGAAAGCGAGTCCCGGTTCCACGCTCGCAGCCCTGCAGCCAGGAACACGCCCCACAAAGTCAGCTGGAACCAAGGGTCACAAATCCAAACGAAGCGGGACCCACGGAGCGGGTACCGCGAGGAGTTGGTCCTTAACCCCTGGACCTTGTGAATAGCAGCAGGAACAGGCGAAAACAAACGAAGGTCGTCCCACGCAGCAACCAAATCCTTGTCCTTTTAAGTGAGTGGAGGTGGGGCGGGGCGGTCAGGGAGAGCGGGCCCAGGTGACTCGGCCAGTGGTACACCGGGACTCCTGGGAAAGCGAGTCCCGGTTCCACGCTCGCAGCCCTGCAGCCAGGAACACGCCCCACAAAGTCAGCTGGAACCAAGGGTCACAAATCCAAATGAAGCGGGACCCGCGGAGCGGGTACCGCGAGGAGTTGGTCCTTAACCCCTGGACCTTGTGAATAGCAGCAGGAACAGGCGAAAACAAACGAAGGTCGTCCCACGCAGCAACCAAATCCTTGTCCTTTTAAGTGAGTGGAGGTGGGGCGGGGCGGTCAGGGAGAGCGGGGCCAGGTGACTCGGCCAGTGGTACACCGGGACTCCTGGGAAAGCGAGTCCCGGTTCCACGCTCGCAGCCCTGCAGCCAGGAACACGCCCCACAAAGTCAGCTGGAACCAAGGGTCACAAATCCAAACGAAGCGGGACCCGCGGAGCGGGTACCGCGAGGAGTTGGTCCTTAACCCCTGGACCTTATGAATAGCAGCAGGAACAGGCAAAAACAAACGAAGGTCGTCCCACGCAGCAACCAAATCCTTGTCCTTTTAAGTGAGTGGAGGTGGGGCGGGGCGGTCAGGGAGAGCGGGGCCAGGTGACTCGGCCAGTGGTACACCGCGACTCCTGGGAAAGCGAGTCCCGGTTCCACGCTCGCAGCCCTGCAGCCAGGAACACGCCCCACAAAGTCAGCTGGAACCAAGGGTCACAAATCCAAACGAAGCGGGACCCGCGGAGCGGGTACCGCGAGGAGTTGGTCCTTAACCCCTGGACCTTGTGAATAGCAGCAGGAACAGGCGAAAACAAACGAAGGTCGTCCCACGCAGCAACCAAATCCTTGTCCTTTTAAGTGAGTGGAGGTGGGGCGGGGCGGTCAGGGAGAGCGGGGCCAGGTGACTCGGCCAGTGGTACACCGGGACTCCTGGTTCCACGCTCGCAGCCCTGCAGCCAGGAACACGCCCCACAAAGTCAGCTGGAACCAAGGGTCACAAATCCAAACGTAGCGGGACCCGCGGAGCGGGTACCGCGAGGAGTTGGTCCTTAACCCCTGGACCTTGTGAATAGCAGCAGGAACAGGCGAAAACAAACGAAGGATACTGAACCCTGGGGGGAGAGCAAGTCCAGGTTCAGCCACCATGGCATCGGTCAACCAGGATTCAGTTATAAAGAACACATACGAAGATTCATCCTCAATGAGATCATAGATCTCCATATAGTGTATGACCAAGGAGGGCACGTTAAGATGTAGGATTTTCATAGTAGATCTAGAGGAGGTATGGGGCAATACCGGCCAGGAATATTAGCCACATTTGAGGCAGCAGAAAGGTCCTTCCATCACGTCCCCCTTATATTGTCCACAAGGGCTGACCTGCTGGCCGATAGACATCAGCTGCTCCCTGGCATATATTAGCACCCCTGGTTTCAAACCGCCAGCACATCTGGCGTCGTCCAGGCGCAGACGGGCACAGACGGGCTTGCCTTTGGCGCCCCACCGGCGCTCCCACACCATGGGCATCCTATATAGTGTGTCCTGGAGCAGGGCGAGAGAAAAGACTAGACCGCCTCCCTATGTAAGATGGCGGCCATGGAATGGGAGACCGAAAGTGGGAAAATGACCACATCGGCTGGGCCCAATCAGCCTGCTAATGGCTGTGATGGACCAGGGAGATGCAGAGGCCACACAACACACAGTTACAACAGGTAAGTACAGTAGGGTAAAAAGCGCCGGACAACAATGGTGATGCAAGTATAAAAATCATTTTTAAAATGCGCAGTAGAACCTCAGAAAAATAGAATTAAAGTTTTCAAGCAGCGCGCGAAGCCTACGAACAGCCGTTCGCTTCTGCCAGCAACTTTACTACCAAAGAGGGGTTTATATTACATTTACTTAAAGACCAAACATGATATTTCTACATGTTCCTAAACAAAAGTTTTCATTTATTAAATGTAATAAGGAATGTTATCATGTTGGAGAAGTAGGTCTAATTTAAGAGTTTTTCAGTGTAGGACATGTAAAACTTAAAAGTACATGTTTAGCTTTTTAAATATAATGAACCCTTACCCATGGGCTGTTTGGGGCCAAAGCTATGGGTGACTTTATGTATTAAAGAGGAAGGTTTAGGCCTGGACAAAAGATTGATTTTTCCAGGTCAAAATGTTAGTTTAGTCTGCACAACATGCAATGGAAGGTCTGATACATGTTTTAAAAGGCAACTAAAGTAGTTGGCACAATAAGTGCTGTCGGCCCTGTAGTAGCATAACTTACAGTCCCTGACTACATGTAGTACCATCTGACTAGGCATTTATAGGTAAATTAAATGTGTCACTTGTGTGTAAGCCACTATCACAGTGTTTAGAGGAGTGAGTGCAGTACTTTAGCTCTGGTTAGCAGTGGTAAAGTGTTCAGAGTCATAAGGCCAACAAAAGCGAATTCAGGAAGAGTGAGGGGAAATTGTTTTAAAAAAGCAGTTTAATGAAAAATTGCATTTTGTTTCAGAAATTAGAAATTGAATTTTTTTTTAACTCAAATAACTTACTAGAACTCATATGCTGCAATGCTCCGCTCGGTATATTGTTTTAACATCTTTTTCAAGGGTACGAAATACAACATGTATTTGGATGCCTCGGAACTCTGCCTCCCTAGCTAGCCCTTCGTGAAATACAAACGTGCTTTGCAGGAGTAAGACCAATAGGTTGTATTAAGGACCAGCAACCGAATCTCTGCAACAGGACATATTTTCAGTATAGTACTCATCAAACAAATAAATGGCCATAGGATTATGCATGTGGAGATTTTACAAAATGTGTGGACATATTTACATGAATTTGCAAATTGCATTTTAATTAGACACGGTGCATAGTGCATAAATCAGAGGATAACACCTAGTTAATTGGGAAAAAATATTTTTTCCCATCAATTTTTCTCATGAAAAATAAGTAGTGCATAATGCCTGACCATATGGTCTTTTAGTCCTCTTGGCTAATTACCTACAAATGGCGGCGCAGAATTTACAGCTGCTGTTTATTATTAACTCGAATGAGTTTTCTCCTGAGAATTGACTCTCTCTTTCATAATCTTCTCATTTTCATCCCGACAGGAAATTTAATAACATGTAGACATGTTAAGCTGAGTAAATTGCAAAGGACTCGGAACAGGATCAATATGAATTACACAAAGCAGATACATTATTTTGAAGAAAGGGTTACAGGAATTATGGGCCCGTTCGTTCATGTACAAAAAATGAGGCTGACAGAAATATGAAAGGCATGCACTGTCAAATTGTGTTCCACGTTTTGTTGACGTTGCGTAGCCTAGGGAGTGTATTCCAACAGCAGTCAAAATAGCGCAATAATGACTTTTGATACAGACGACAATTTGCATTTTTTAATGATTTGTGCGGCATAAGGCGTGATAGATTTGAGGCAGCTGGTTTCAACACTGCGCCGACGCGTAAGTATTGAAGCTTACATGGATATGATTACAATTGTGATACACCGGATCTGGTTTTAACGTGACTTTTATTTTTGGGCAAGGCAATCAACTACAAAGCGTCGTCGAGAAAAACACTGGGCTGAAGAAAAATAAAAAGTTACAAACAACTTTAATTGCTTTTTCTTTGACAAACAGGCACGCAGTTGCAAATCCACACCACCAGAGGCATATAATGGGGGAACCACGTCCTTGCACATTCGTATATATCGCTAATGATTTACAAGACCACAAAGGGGTTAAAGGAAAACAACTGTAGGGTTCAATTAAGAGGTGCTGTATCATATCCTTAGATATGAAACCTAGAAAATGGAAACATTGGGCCTGGTGTACAGAACAATTTTGCGGACTACAACATGCCTATTTGTTTTGTGCTAAACACATAAAGAATAGCTATTTAGAAGGGATATGCTTAGGGTCTCCATACTAAATTGCAATTTGTTAAGGAATGTAATGCTGTTTTGCGAGCAAAGTCCAGTCGCAAAGCATTGGGGGCCTCATTTATGAGCCCTTCTGCGCCGCTGTAACGTCACTTTGTGGACGTTCCAGTGGCACAATGTGCCCCGGCATATTTACAAGGCCACGTAAAGACACTCTACGTGGCTTTTTAAAGCCTTGTAAATATGTGCCTCTTTCACACAGAAAACCATTTTCTAAAATGGGGCAACCCAATATGTCCAGGACCTGGGTAAAATGCGATATGAGAAACAATGGTCCTTACCATCAATAAAGCATAGCATGAGTCAATACACAGTTACTGAGTCAAAATTATTTAGAGCATATCGTAATTCTGCAGCTCTATGAGATAAATCTTACATATGGTACAGCAAACAAGCAAAACAGCAACAGACTTATTTGTTACCAGGCAATTTAATTCATTGCTAATTCAATGGATATTTTGAATTCATAAAAACAGTTTCCAAGTGTCACATTCAATACATTAGTACAACAACTTGGCCAAAGGTGATTATGCCCCAAGAGAGGACGTGCAAAAGCAGGCGTGATAAGGAATGATATAAGTGTTTTTAGAAAAGTAAGAGAAAGAATCAGAAAAAATTGTGACAACAAATACAGTAACAGTCTTTACAATGAAAAACGGACGGTTTTGAAAAATACCGTCTCAGGAAACACCCACCCTTAATACTCTTCTTTATAATTTGATCAATGCAAAAATGGACATAGGTTCCAAAATAAGCACGTCAGGATTATGGGGGGGAGAGGGGGGTCAAGGTACGGGTGAGATCATGGATAGTGTGTCGACGTTTCGACTCGTCTAGTGGCCCGACAGGTAGATTACACCTCGGCCGTGCGAGTCTTCATCAGGACAATTGAGGGAAGGGCAATATCACCAAGGCTTGGTAATACCTGGAACCATTAAGGACACAGTAAGTCAGTTGCACTAATTCCACTATTCCTTCATTACTTAAAATTAACCTCAAGGCAAGCTTACCCGTGACAGTCTAAGGCAGGAGGTCTTTAGACCGTATGTGGACACTCTCACATCGGGAGGGGGTTATTATTTCACCTAAAGAACAAATATATATAATAATGAAAACTAAGTAGGACAGCCTTACAAGTACTCCACTAATGCATAATGAAGAAGATTTAACATACCTTGCACTCTTCAATAGTGCTTGATGAATTTCAATAATTGTCATATATACTGGTGTCCAACCAATAATGGCTTAACGTGCAAAATCTGGCATAAATCTCATCAGTGTCTCTGCAATGTAATATAGGAGGATTGTAAATTACCTAATCACTGGGAGCCAAATATATTCCACGGGGAACAATAAAAAGCACATACCTCTTAATTGGACAAGATTCCTCACATTCAATGTGGAATTATAACCCTCACGGAAGATCTTATTCAAGGAGGGACTCAACCTGAAATGAATTAAAATATATATCGACCAACAGGCACGATATAAAGGACCTCCAAGACAATTTTACATTTGAAATGGAGCCCTACCTTCCGTTCACCAGTGCTCCACTCGAACAGCTCTTAGCATTTGTAAAAGCAATCCTTTAATCAATGGGAATTTTTAAAGAGGCAAGATGTTTCCATGTATACAAACATCAAAAACGGGCTGGAACCCGCAATAAGTTAAAGGTATTGTTGGACCAAAAGTGCAATATAAAAACAGCTCAAAACCTTTTAGGAGAATAGCTGGTTGGGAACACAGTCCTACCTGCCTCAAAAGCGGCGCTACTTTCATGGGACTCCCAGTGTGTGAGGAGCAGAAAGCACACCACACCCGGAAGTAAACTCACTGATCGACCTCATCATGGAGGTCGAAGAAAGACTATAGACTTCGAGTAGTTCTTAGTGAAAACCTTAATACAGAGTATAATATAATGCATTGGTTACTCAAAGTGATGTCGTTAGTTGTGGTAAATATTAATCCTAAAAATAGTAAAAATAGGGAGTCCAACAAAGTTAAAAAAAAAAAAAAAGGTTGTAAAGAAATTGGCTGGTCGCATGTGACCTTCCTGCATTGCTGTGCATATCCCCATGAAATTCGTGGGCTATCTGGGAATGGCATAATACCATGATATAGAAATTGTGTATTTACACTGATATTCTCAGAGCAATGCAATAGTTATTCTGTGGCATACTGCGTTAATGCAATCCGATGTACATACGGCACTTTATTGGTTCGCGACCAGCCTTTTCAATTTCTTTACAACCCAAACTTTGTTGGGCTCCCTATTTTTACTATTTTTAGGATTAATATTTACCACAACTAACAACATCACTTTGAGTAACCAGTAGCCGGCGCGATTCGGTACCGGGATGATGCACATTGTTCCATTGTGAACAAAAGGAGCCCTTACCAACGCTATCTATTTTCGTAGCAGGGAGATTGAACCTGAAGCTCCCAGGTCAATTGGACTACGATCACATCGACGATTACATCGATCGACTGCCCGATGGTTGTCCGTCTAGCGGAAGCACGTCTCGCCTAAACAGCCTGATCCCCAGAGAATTCCTTAGACGTGGGTTAACCTCCTATCTAGGTTACCCGAACCTGCACAGTTCTGGTGCCAATTCAACCCTCATGCACCTAGCCTAAACACAAGGCCTTTTATTTCAGGCAAACCTATTACATGTCCTGATGATGATCCATTATTTGTGATTGGATCGAAACGCCGTCGACAAACAATATGTGGTTAAACACTAAGTTCACTATGAAGTGCTAAAATTCATGTGTTTTTCACATAAGTGAAGCGATTATAACCTAATGTCCTTCGCTCTTGCTCTTGTAAATGCCTGAAAAACCTTAGTTATATGTTATGTGTATTGTGTGTGCAGCACTGTGGATGCAGGATTGTGTCCCTTTGTTTTATTGTTTGTTGCTGAAATTTGATTATCTTAACATTGAATAAATTTTATAGTCCGGCTGGACTACATGTTCATTATAGTGCACATTGTGGCCTATAATTATTGGAACTGGTAAATTTGCCTTGTCAAGGGCCATTGTTTTTTGAATTAAATGCAAAAGTAAACACGCATTTTTATGCATTATTGCTTATTGGTATATGAGAAATACACATGAAATGGCTCTTAATATGGCTATACAGAAAGGAAGTTCGAGACCATTTCATCACATAATAAAATATTTGTGAACATACCAGCGAGCAGCTAAAGTCTATAAAGTATCTAAAAATAGAAATTTTAGTTCTCTAGGAATAGTTTCTTACTTTAAGCAGAAGATCAGTGTCCCGGGAAAAAAATATGTAGAAAAATATTTTAAGGGGCTTGCTGAAAAATATTGCTGTCCCTGAGCTGGAGTGAAATTGTTCATGTAACTTTATTTTTAAAGTTGAAGGCCGAATTCAGGGAACGCCGTGTGCGAGTTTACTCAAAAGTCTCTATTTCTGTTCTGGAGAGAACATCATATCATTCAGGCTTTCGAAAAAACTGTCAACAGCTTCATGGGAAAGTTCCACTAAGTCGGAAATAGGGGTAACCATGCATTCGTGCACATGATTGTCTCCATTGACATTCTGATTCGCATTGCTGACAGAAGGTCGTACCTGTTCGATGTTGCTTTCATCTTGAACTTCACTACTCTTCAATCGTAGTGGTGAAGATTCCAGGAATGCCGTCATCAGGATTGGCAGCCTTTGAGGGCAGCACAAAGCGTGAACCTTGGTAGGAACCAACAGTGTATCTGCATCCACTGGCGCATCCGATTGTAGCGTCAGACAGGTGTCTAACACGCATTCTCCGCATAGCAGACACCTTAGTACAGGTAAAACACACCTTTGCCACATTGGTCGAAATGATAGAAACCAAGTCATGTTCAGGGCTCTAAGCCGGGAGAGTCCCAGGATTTTTGATATCCGGTCCCGGTATCCAATGGCTAGGATCGTATCTTCCATTGTCGCGAGAGTTTGATCTGTGACATGGGTTGCCATAACGAAAAATAAGGACTAGGAATAGGATTCCTGCAATTAGTGCCAGGATCAGGGGAAGTCCGCCAAAAATCGAATGGACGAAATCTGGAAAAATACCCAGTATGGCTTTGAATGGTGTTAATGCCATCGAAAATACTGTCTTAAATACCTTTGAGACCCCAGTGGTATCAGAAATATTTAAGATTTCGCTCAGGATTTCCGCGAAATGTACGGGGGAATTAGTCGATAATAATGTATGTATCTCTGCAGTCGTCCTTGCGACTTGTAGATCATACGTTTCTTTTGATGACGTGAGCCTTGTAGGCGTCTGAAGAAGCACTGTTTTCATTCTGCTTAAAGTATCTATTCGAATAGAAGTAATTTTCAAACTGGGCCATGCCCTTGCCTCCCTGTCTGGAAAGGAGCTGGGGAATAAAGAACGTCCACAGCACTTGACCTTCGCCGTTGTAGTTACTAGATAAGGAGTCCCGGGCATAAGACTGCAACATCTGCGGTCTACAATAAGAATGTAACTCCCATTATAGAGTCTTTGAAAGAATGGTTCTATTTCAGTTGCAGGTGCGCCTTGCTGGTGACATGAAAGGTTGTATGAATTCCCTTCACAGGCTCCATGCAAACTAATTCCGTTACACAGAAGCGTGCCGCTTAGTGACATAGCACAATTGTTGCCACTAAGAAACACTTTCTGTCCTTTATTACTGACACATGCATGTGAATAGGGCAGGTTCCAAGTTGTTTTAAGGTACCCTTTTCCCAATTTCTCGTACATGCCAGCCTGTATATATTTTTGGCAGTATTGAAACCTGAAGGTTGAGATTGGAATATTTATGATTCCGTGGATTATCCATTCACTGACAGGTCGTTCTGACATTGTCAACGGTAATCTTTCTAGTTTTTCAATGCTCAAGATTGTATAATCAGCACCCTTTTGCGCCATACCGATTTGTCTATCAGTAAGGTTAAAGATTTGGAATAGTGACGTTGTGTTGATTAAACGCCAAGGCACATAGCCTGAACGCAGATTTTGTAACGTCCAGCCAAGCTGTACAATGGAACGCAATTGTGACTGACCATGTTGTAATAACAGTAAGTCTTGCGATAATATATCGATTGCTGAAGACACAATGCTGTCCAATGAAAAAATTCTGGAGGACAGAGTCATTAACCCATTGTCCACTACAGAAAGTGATTTTTCCAAATTAATACAGTCAATTTCCCGTATTCTTTCTGCTGTCTCAATTTGAGTAACCTTCCAGGCCTCATTGTATGCTGCATATACAGAGGCTGCTATGAAACGCTTTTGACGCTGTTTGCGTGGTCCCAGTATGAAATCACGCAAGTCAGCACCATCAGTAAGTAAAGTTAGGTGTTGCTTAATTTCAGGCAGTGTGGAAGTCTGTAGCCATTGAAGGCATAATTTGCCCACACTGTAGGTTGTTATTATCCCTGGGTGATGTCCTTGGGGATATCTAGGGTCTGGCCTGGTCATTTTGAAACCCTGTGTTTTATTCAGGAATCTATCTTGACAGTTATTTGTATCTGTGGGCCAGATCAACCATTGTTTCCAATCAGGATGTGTTCTGTTTTGGTTTAATATATGGTTTACGTCTATCTCTTCATCTGTATCAGAGTTATTGCTAAACATTGTTGGCTTTGGAATAGACGGTTTATTTAAATCTTTGATTTTGGCTAAACCAAGACAGGTGGTTTGTTGAACAGTGTCATTTAAAAATATAATTTGTTCTGGGATCATGCAGGCTCTTAACAAAGCTTCTAAACCCTGTACTTGCCAATCTTTTGTACCCCAAACACTTTTCAAATCAACATTTTTGTCCCAATAATCAAATCCAAATGTATTCATTTTTTCAAAGAATGAATCTGAATATATCAATTTTGTGTTGGTTATCATGGTTTTCATCCCTGTCTTGTTTGATAATTTAAAATAAAAAGTTTCAGCATTACTTGTGTTAAAACCTGAAAAATATGAATATTTGTCATAAATGGTTCTTGAGCTCCCTTTTGGAGGTGTAGCACAATGTTCCCATTGATTATAATTTAAAACATTTCTAGGTTGTGCAGATTTATGCAAAAAATGGTTACCATAATGGTTATAGCAATACATACTATCATAATTTGTAGAACCTTGCAAATAATCATGTTTTGTAAATTTAGCAGACATTACTAAGTCAGACATCATGTTGTTAATGCTTTCGAAGTCCCAATCATCAGCAAATGAGTTTGGTTTTGCAAAATCACTCAATGAGATCTTGATTTGGTGTGGATATTTCAGGATCTCGACCGGACCATAAATTTCATAGTCAGTGTTGTCCCAGGCTACCCCACCAGGTATCGGATTGGCTGTGAAGTTGGCTGAAGAAAGTTCTGAAGAAATTTCTCTTTTCTCGACGTGTGAAGATGTGTGTGGTTTGAGGATCAAGTTGATGTTCTGACTTGCTGTGTCCATTTTAGTATATTTTCCCTCAATGAAGCGTCCCAAAGTAAATACCATGATGAGCCAAAGTATGAGGATAAATGCACCAAAACCCACCCAAAATTCAATCCATGGAGAAACCAGATATGTTTCTTTCAGATGTTTCAAAAGTTCCTTAGCTTTGTCTTTAAAGGATTTTGATGATGGCTGTGTCTTTGATTCACTGAAGCCGTCAGAGGAATCATCGAAGTTGATGAAGTAACCGGATGCAGTTCTGTCAATTGTTCCAATTGGTTCAGGATTTCTGTTTTTTGCATTTTCACTTGGTACTTCAGTATAGATTGGTGTGTCTCTGCTAAATGTCTTTATTTGGGTTTTCAGAGGTCTGAGTTCTATTGCATTGTTGCATAGTCCTTCTTGTTCTTCTTTAGGCGTTTCAAATGTGATGAGCCTTTTTGTTAGGACCTCTGTGCTGGTAGCAAACCTTGGTGTTCTGCTACTTATTGGGAGTCCACTTGGCCTACTGTTTGTTATCGGCCACATGTTGTGGTTTTACCAGGTCGATGGATACAACTCGGTTCTCCTTTTTTCCAGCAAGTGGCGGTAGTACAACTGATCTTGTCCCGTTGACAGACAAGACAGGAACTGCTTTTCTGTAAGAAGGCCCAAATTCCTTCTTTACCGCGATCTTCTCCCTGACTAGATCCCCGACTTTTGGAATCCAGACAGGTCTTGCTGGGACAGGTGGTGATTCTTCAGTGGTCGTTGGCTGTTGTTTCAACTGTATGTTGCTCAGGTCTTTTCTTGTTTTGTTTAAGTCCTGCAAAATAGCCAAACGGTCTTTGACATCAAAGGTTTTTTCTATTACCACTGAAGTCTGAATATCAAGGTCAGAGATCAACATCCTAGTTCCGAATAATAATTCGTACGGACTGAATCCCTTCAGAGAATTTCTTGGCAAGTTATTTAGACTACGTTGGACACTTATTAGATGTTTGACCCACCCAGCTCCCGAACCTAATACCTTTGCCGTTATAGATTGCTTTATGTCACGGTTTTTTCTTTCAACAATTCCGTTCCCCTCAGGGTGAAATGGACAAGAGTACCGCAATTGCACGCCCATGCTGACCATGGCCTCCTTATAAGCCCGAGAGCTAAAAGCAGGACCATTGTCCGAATGCAGCATGCCAATTGCGTATGTGCCGATAAAGACTCGCAAATCTTTTATAACAGTTCTGGCGTCAGCCGTTCGCTGGGGCCACATCCATATGAATCTCGTGCATGAATCCACTGCGACCAAGATATATTTATAGTTACCATCCCTTTGTAAGGGACCGCAGTGGTCTAGATAAACACAGGCTAATGGTTTATCCGAGATTAGAAGGGGCGTCTGTGCTGGACGTCTCACCGTTGATACTTTCATTTTTTGACATATTTCACATGCTAGAACATAGTTCCTTGTTTGTCTTCTCATTTGTGGCCACCAGTATCTCTGTTTTAATAATGATACTGTGGCTGAGACGCCAGCATGAATAGAAGCAAGCCCTTCGTGTGCCGCTATTATTAGTCCTAACCTATGTTCCATGTTTGGAATTGCCCTATCCCCCACTCCAGGGATTCGAGCAAAAGGAACATTGTTTGCATCAGTTATGTATGAGTATTTTACTGGAAAGCCTTTAGGGAGTGGTTCTATCGAATCCTTTTCTGAAGGGCTGACAGCTTGTAAAATTTCGCTGTCTATTTTTGTTTTTGACCGGGTGACGGCAGCTACGGAAGCCGTTTGCACAGCTGCCTTCGCGGCCTCATCAGCCAATGAATTCCCTGCAACGTGAACGCCATCACGTTGATGACTCAGTGTATGTATCACGTGATTCTTTGGTAGTTCTTTTTGTAAAAGAGCTACTTGTTCCCAGAGCATTTTATGCTTGATTGTGCCACCTTTCGCATCCCTGAATCCGTTCTGAAGCCAGATCTGCAAGTATTCATTATAAGATTGAACGCAATAATATGAATCGCACACTATGAGTGTGGGGAATTCTCGATCGGTATTTTCAAGCGCCATCTTGAATGCTAGTAGTTCAGCTCGCTGAGCTGTACAATCTCCTAGGGATTGTGTTTTAGTGAGGGTTGGTTTAAATTTCCCTTCGTGCCAACGACCTTTAACAATCGCGCACGCAGCACTGTAAGCTTGTTTACCCCCTACTGCGGGTTGTGCTGATCCGTCTGTATATATTATACAGCCGTAGTGATCTAGAGGCAGAATTTCGGTTGGCGGAGGACATTCAAATTCATATTGGAGAAATTCTTGTGTTTTTAAGTAAGGATCAAATTCGTACACCACGTCTGTTGCAGCAAGAGAGTTAGCCCATTGTATCCATCTCGGATGGAGTGCTTTAGCATTTGGAATGCTTGCCTTTGTTACCGCCTCTAAGGCTGGTATTGGTGTCACGATTACTATTCGTTTACCTTGTGCCAGGGCTCGTTCTTTTGCTATAGCTGTCTGTGTTGCTGTAAGTATTTTTTCCGTTGGGCTAAATTTCATTTCAGCCTTAGTGTACAAGTGTGATTTAAATGCAATTGGTACCTTTTCTCCCTCATTAGAGGTCAGGTATGTGAATCCGCATCTCCCTGGGATGACTCGGATCACAAGGTTGCGTGTGTTATCACGTGTTTCTAATTTTGTTTTAATTAGCATGTCTGTTTGTAAGGATCTCAAAATTTCTGTGTGTGTTTGAGTCCAATTGGATCTTTTAAAGTCTGGTTTAATTAGATCATAAAGGGGTTTGACCCTTTCTGCGTAATTTGCAATGTATGTTCTTCCGAAATTTAGGAAGCCTAGAATTGACTGTAGGTTTTTTAGTGTTTTAGGAGCTTGGATTACGGCACATTTCTCTAGGAAATTGTCTGCCAGGCTTTTGCCTTCACTTGATAACTCATATCCTAAGAATAGGACCGTCAGATGGGCAATTCTGGATTTTTTAAAGTTGAATTTGTAACCCTCTGCAGCGAACCTAAGTATTATGGTGTTCACCCTTTTCAAGTGAGTCTCCAAGTCATCATCTGTTAAGTAAATGTCATCGACATAAGATAATGCTTCATCATCATATAGTTGTAGTAATTCTGTTACTCTCTCTGAGAATACCCCCGGGCTGTTCTTGTACCCCTGGGCTAACCGACAGAATTGTTTTTGAGTGCCATTTACTGAGAATGCAGTTAAATATCTGCTCTCTGGTGCTATGTTTTGACAAAAGAATCCATTGGAGATGTCCAGGGTTGTTTTGTATTTTTTGCGCACTATGTTATTCATTAGTGCAGCACTGTGTGAGTTTTGCACTGCAAAGGTTTTGCAACATGTGTTAAGGTGTCGGTAATCCAAAACTAGACGATATGAATTGTCTGGTTTGGAGACCGGAAACAAAGGATTGTTCATTTGTGAGGTGCAAGTTTCAATCACCCCCTGGTATTCTAGCTGATCTAGTATTTCATTTACCTGTTTTTTAGCTTCTTGCTTAATTGGGTACTGCCTTTGTGCAGTAGGTTGTGATTTTAACTGGATTTTGTGAGGAGGAGAATCCTCATCCCATCCTACATGATTTTTATATAAAGCAGGTGCTAAGGCCACTGCCCACTTTCTAGCAAGTGTGTATTTTTTATGAATCGGTATTTGATTCGAGAAGGCAGGCATAATTACTTCTTCGCCATGAGGGCACTCCCTGACAAACTCTGGTGGCCAGTCTTTTTCAGCTAGAAGGATGTCATAGCCTTTGGAGAGGTTATCCCAAAATAGTCCCCTTATTTTCCTAGTCTTATCTCCCTCTATACGTAATGTTATCTCGTATATCTTGTGGGGCTTGCTAACTCTGGTGTCTGCAGTTTCCACTTGAAGGTATTCATTCGTGTCCACTGTCTCCAGATGATTCATAAGGACTTTGCGAGCTATGCTCACCTCTGCTGCGCTGTCTAGCATTGTCTGAGCCCACTCTCCGTTTTTCAGTTGTGTCCTCAGTATTCTCGGCATTTTTAACTACCTTGATACTGGCTACCTTCTTTTTTGGAAATTGTAATTTCTTTTTTTGTTGAGCAGGTTCCTTGTCTTTGGACTTGGCGTGCTCTTCTGATCGTCCTCTTCTTTCCGATTTCTGCGAGGAATTCTGAAAAGATTGAGAGGGACGTGTATCAATGTCTTGATATCTATCAGGTTTTTTAATATTATCCCTATTTCTAAGGTTATATCTATTCCCCGAGGTGTCACTCTGCGGTGACCTCTGTCTTTGGTTTGGAGATTTCTCTCTTCGCCTAGGAGACCTTCCTCGGGACTGGAATTTCTTTTCTTTAGGATTGGATTGTTTGTTTCCATCCCAGTTCTTTTTTGGTGAATTATTATTATTAAAAAATATTTTTTCTGGACTTGTAGTCAGTTGCGGTTTTACTGGTATTCCACCTAGACTATCTCTGCCTAGTTCTTCATAGGATTTTTCTATGATTCTGGCAATTTCAGCTGGTTGGTCTGCTATATCTGTCTCTTTTAACCTCTGGCGGATCGCCACGTTTGCTGCTTCACCTTTTATGTTGGCTAATAATATAGCCGAGACCTGCTTGAAGTCTTTTAGTAATTTCATACCAAGAGTTAAAGCAGGTTCTGGACCGTATTCATCTTGAATTTGTTTTAGCACATCTGGTATTACCGAAATGGATGGAACACCGTGCGTTTTTGTGTAGATGGAAGCAAAGACTGTACCCCAAGTGTCACAGTCCTCAATGTGTGGTGCGATTCCCATTGGGAGACATATAGTCAGAATCCTGTGTTTTTCTAATGGGGTGGTGTCAGGAAACACCGCCTCTATTTGGGTGATTTTCTGTGCCAACCAGAATGGTATTTGTTCCCGTTTAGCTGGAACTTTACCTAGGCAGGTGTTGGATGTTCTGTGGTGTAATTTTATTTGTGTTCCCCTGGTGAGGGGTCAGCTGTGGAAGTTTAATCGCTGGCTGAATTGTTGAAGTCCGCATTACATACTGAACTAATTGTCTATGAATTTTTAGTAGTTGTTTTAGCTGTATTAACAGCTCTGCTGCAGGCATTCTTTCGATGTCTGGATGTGGTGTGTATCCGGCTAAGACCGGCCACGTTGCTCCTGGTCTTCCTAAAGGACCGAGCCTTGTAATGTGATTGTTATGTATTAGGGCGCCATCAAATAAGAGCAAATGCTCTTGGAATTTGAGTGGTACTTCCACCTCCTCGAAAGGAGTGTATGTTTCAGGAGGTTCCTCTACTTTGTAATAGTGGAAGTACTTTGTTACAGCATTTGCTGCCGGAAAATGTATCCATGAATAGTATACCTCTGTCTGCCGATATTCGTGTGCCTCAATTACGAATATGACTGTGCCACCTCTAGGTGTCAGTCCATTTTCTATAAGTTTTAAGGTTATAGATCTCCTTTTAATGACCGGAATGAGTGTTATATTCGGGTCTGCTGCTTGCATGGTAGCATCAGCATCTGCGAGTCCAGTAGCTAATCTAACTGCCTCTCTTTCTTCATCACTGTCTCCCATTTTACAGACAGGATGGTATTATGTCTATTTGCAGATCAGGTTTCTTTATGGAACAAAGATTAGATGCACAATATTTTGGAACTGTTTATCCTTCAACGTTGACTTGACCAAGAACCATACATAGGAGTTCCCTCCTGCGAGGTTTTGGAGGATATAACCTTTCACCCACTCCAGACGTCTTTGGAGTATTTGGGAAAAGGGGTCTGAGTGAGAAAGCACGACTGAGTTACTCTAAATGTCTTACGTTAGTTTTATCGCCCTTTCCAAACACGTTGGGCGCCATGTAGTGTAGCTCCTATTTTCCCAATAGGCTCTGCGCATTGGAATAGTACCTACAGCAGTAAAGGCCTAGACCAGACGTTAACTAGGTCTACTACTGTCGATACTAGACTTAATTTTTGGGTTTGCCAGCTAAGCTCAGAGTTCGCTAGAAACTTTCTCGAATGTTCAAGGAAGGAATTAACTCCCCTGATTAGACAAGAAGGGATTTAGTTTCTGACAACCATAGAACATGACAACTTTGCTCTCCCCTAATCAAGAGTCAATCTCGAGAGTCGTGTGAGCACAAGGCAATTATTTTACTCAGTCAGTACGTGCATTCTTAGTCTCATCAGAATGTAGAGAAAAGGAAGAGACGGGCGTGTTCAATAAAAAGGTGTTATTTATTGATCAGTCTCTTTTCTCATACATGAGAAATGGATCGATATTATTGCAATACTTATAGTTAAGTAAAGTGCATACATTAAAAGCAATAGTATAAAATAATACTGTAAAAACATTGATATGGTTTCTGAGCCATATGATGTTTAAAATGATTAAAATATATTTACATACACATATACATTTGACTAAACGTACTCAACTGGTGTTTCTAAATACGCCTACCCCGTGTACCTGACCTAAGTCTAATGCGTGGGCGGGAATAGAAAGTTACAGTTTAAGTTAAGTTTGTTTTTGCCAAGTGAATAACTAAAGAATTCTCTGTGAGGGGTTATTCAGTTCTGTACCTGGAATTTAGGATGGATGAGGAATAGTATCTCTTTCTCTGCTCTCGATATTCCAGGCTGCCTGCGAGGGCTGCCCAGAAACGCCGGTGCTGGGTCTCTCGGCTTGAGATAGCAGCGCGTCTCTCAGCGCGTCAGGAAGGCGGGGCTGCTGCCAGCGGGGTCTGCTTCTGCTCTCGGCTTCGGCAAGTATGGCTGCTCCGTCTTGTCACCACGCGTGTGTTTGCATAGGGCAAGGTCGGCAATATTTATACCTTAAAGGTGCCGAGATTGACGTAAGGATGGACATAGATACGTCAATAAAGATGTCATACGACTTGCTCGTTAGCACATTCTTTACTAAAGTTCTCTGTGAAATCAAAACAATGGCCGCAAGGATTATCCAGGTTGTCATAGGTTTGATTTGTTATGAGAACGTCGTATGCCTTATCAGGGGCTGGAGGAATGTCGCTTGTCTAATTAGATCTCAAGCGTTATGACCTAATCAGATAACACGTTCCTGTGCCGTAGTGTGACTGCGTCAGATAACGGTATCTGCATCATGGGGGTTTTCTTGCCTCATGGGCTGACTGTTAGTTAACTTGATAGTTAGTTTAACCAGAATAGGGTCAGGAATAGGGGGACTGATTCAGAACCTATAGAAATACACGACAGTCTATAGTCTTTCTTCTACCTCCATGATGAGGGGGACAGCATCCAAGCCGTGAGGGAAACAGCCATTACCCGCGCTCACCTGTCAGCCTGTAACGCCGTGAGGGAAACGGCTCCACAACCCCGCCGGACCCACACCGGAGCCACACGCAGCGGGGTCACTACAACACCCAGCTGCCCCGGGGGTCTGGCGCAGCAGCAGTGACGCCAGCGATGCGCCAGGAGGCGCCATAACTACAGGGAGCGCCGAACGCTCTCGGGGGACAGCATCCAAGCCGTGAGGGAAACGGCCATTACCCGCGCTCACCTGTCAGCCTGTAACGCCGTGAGGGAAACGGCTCCACAACACCGCCGGACCCACACCGGAGCCACACGCAGCGGGGTCACTACAACACCCAGCTGCCCCGGGGGTCTGGCGCAGCGGCAGTGACGCCAGCGACGCGCCCGGAGGTGCCATAACTACAGGGAGCGCCGAACGCTCTCGGGGGACAGCATCCAAGCCGTGAGGGAAACGGCCATTATCCGCGCTCACCTGTCAGCCTATAACGCCGTGAGGGAAACGGCTCCACAACCCACATCGGAGCCACACGCAGCGGGGTAACTACAACACCCACCTGCCCCGGGGGTCTGGCGCAGCGGCAGTGACGCCAGCGACGCACCCGGAGGCGCCATAACTACAGAAAATGCCTCCCGCCCCGTGGGACATGCGCGGGCAGCGCCGGGCTGAGCCCGGGCAGAGGGCGGGCCGTCTGTGGCCGTCAGAGGCTGAATGAGGCTGGGCTGGGCCACGGACCTTGGTTGTTACGGCGCCCCGAACCCCACAAACCTGTAAGACTTTTATTCTTTAAATTGTGTGTCATTCAGTTAGGCTTTATCGATGTTGTAGCTTATAATTGAACCTGTGTAAGCAACAGTGGTTGGCGTTGTTTCAGATTGTATTATATTCATCTATCAACTTCCTATAATGTCTAAACTTAGGTCGGCAAAGACCCCCCATACGACGAGCACCATGGACAACTACTTGGTAAAAGTAGTAAATAAAATTAATAAAGAGAGGCGCCTCTCATTAAACCGGATAAGTCCTCCGGTGTCACCTACAAGTCAGGGCGCCCCCCAGTTACTCCCTCGCTAGAATGCAGTTGCATAGAAGACCCGCAAATAATCATTGAGCATGATTCATCTGCACTTATAGCACAAACTCTGGTGGAGTTGGATAATACTCTGGATATTTCACCACAGCCCTCCCCGATATGTACGCCGGCAGGAGAGTAGTTAGAGCCTGTAGGAAACAAGCTGCTAAGCGGGGGAATAGGAAACCTAAAAAAGCTGGGTCTACATCCATTAGCACTGGGGGAGTAATCGATACCTCAACCCAGGTCAAGTTGTTCAATTTGAACGCTGATCAAATTAATTTGCTGGCTACTATTATTGAATCTAAACTAGAAATCATGATCAAACCTCTTGTGGCAAAATCAGAGGAGGTAACTAAGGAAGTAACCAGATTGGGTGGCCTTTTGAACTCTCATCTTACCTAGATTAAAGTAAATCAGAGTGTAAAGGCCGGCGAGAACATAAACAAGGAAGTTGTTGAATCTCGTAGTGGGGGGAAGAGGCTGACTCATGTTGCACACACTGTTCAAGCTGCTTCAGTCAGCCAGTCGTCCCCTCCACCGCCCACTACTTGTTTACCATCTGTACAAGTTACTCAACCACCACTCATGATCCCTAGTAACCAATCTAATATAATAGGGAGAAACAATGATGGGAGGAGTGTAGTAAAGAAAAGCGGCTCAGATAATCTGCCTCCAGATTGCGCACCCTACATAGTAGTACTCACAAATGTACCAGAGGGGGATTCCTATCTTACTGAGTCGAGGCCGGAGACCCATGACTCTCTGAAAAATAAATGCTTATCCTGGTTGAACAGGAATTGTGGGTTTCCTCTTGCCTTTTCCAGCGACATCATATCGACCCGCAGAGTCAGCTGGATAGGAAACTCTAGGAAAAATGGTAAGTGGGACTGCATCATCGTCAGCTTTAAGTATCCGCAGCATGTTGCTACAGTACTGCTTAGAGCGGCCTCCCTATTAACGAGTGATAATATTGTATGCGCACGCCCTCTTGGTTTCTTTTATAATTATCTTAACACTACTACACATTTAAACACCGACCAGCCTAAACCATTTCAACACCCCCCTAGGCGTTGCTTTGTTACCCCTCCTCCTCAATCTGGATTTCAACCACCATTTAGTCAGGACCCATACTGCTATAGGTTGTCCAGGAATTATAATCAATTTGATTAACCCCTCCCACTGGCCAATCGATATGCCCCTCTAGCTTCTTTGGAGGAAAATGATTGACAGCCAATCGATCCAAGGACAAATATAAAGCCTCCTTATCCTATAGGCTAAAGTAGGGAATGAAACATGGACTAATTCACTAAAAACTTACGATATTATAGCATTTCAAGAAACTTGGGACCAGACTAATAGTTTTTTTCTGGATGGGTACAGACACTTCTTTATTCCAGCAATATGTAGTGTGGCTGGTAGAGCCAAGGGAGGCTTACTAAGTTTATTTAAACTTGATTTAAATGGCACACTAAGCCAGTGTAATTCAGGTTCTCAGAATTGTTTAATTGTAGAGTTATCACATTGTGATACTCCTAAGATTTTATTTATTAACTTTCATAATTCATGCGCCAATGAATGTACCGGGACTAACCTAGACTCATTGGAGAAATTTCTGTCAGTCTACAGTACAAATGTGAATACTTTTTAATTAATATTTTTAGGGGACTTCAATATCCATCCCTGTAACCAACCATGCGCCAGTAATGAAATAGAAGGTCCTCCATATTCCTCATCTATGCATTTTGAACACTCTAAGAGGGGGAAAGCACTTGAACATTTTCTGGCGAGATGGAATCTTTACGAATCTGGGAAAGTGATCTCAGGCCCCCTACTTTTAAAGGAACAGACGAAGGCACTATAATTGATTATATTTTTATGACTTCTTTTATGTTATGTAAGGTACTAAGATACAAGACGGAGGTATCGGTCTTTAGTGACCACAACCCAGTGTTAATAGAGATAAAGTCTGTGACCCTGAAATCTGTAACCCATAAGGGTGGCCAAAGCGTGGCTGTAAAAGATCAAGGTCGCAGGCTAAAATGGTCAAACATAGTCCCTGAAACTTTTTTGCAGGAAGTGTTGGAAAGGGTTGAAGACGATGTGGCCATATGCCTTGAGAATCAGGCCCAAAATACAGAGGTGGTCACTGCCTTTGATAATATCTGCAGAGAAATTAATTTAACCCTACATGCTGGCCCTAGACAGAGGATAAACCATGGTAAAAGATGGTTCGACAAAAAATGTTCTAGGGCACATGGAGTTTTATTGAAGGCCCTAAAAACGACCCCTAAGGACAGAGCCCAAATAGCTATTCTAAGATCTGCTTATAAGAAAGCAATCTTAGAGAGGAAAAAGGAGTTGAAAGATGAAGCCTGGTCACAATTACTTGCCCCTGAGACTCTTAAAGACAGTGGGCTGTTCTGGAAAATTGTAAATCAACCGTTATTCTCTGGAGAGGAGAACATCCCCCTTGAGTCTAACATTCCAGATGAGGGCTGGATAACTCATTTTGAGGAAATATACTCTACCCCAGGCCCTGAAAGTCGAACGACCAATACCCATGTTAGATCTGATGGGTGCCAGGTGACTTTTGAGGCCGAAGAGATTGAAAGAGCTATTGAGGTGACTTTAAAAAACAAGACTCCAGGTCCCGATGGGGTCCCCGCGGATGTTTTTAAGTGCGTCCCAAAATTCTGGTCTAAGATCCTGTGTAGTGTTTTTAACGCTTTAAATCAGAACAACATACCGGTCTCATGGAAAAAATCCATTATTATACCAGTCTTTAAGAAGGGAGATAGGCAGGACCCCTCCTGTTATCGACCTATCTCTCTAATAGATTCCTCGGTCAAAATTTTGGGGCGGGTAATCTTGCATAAAATTACAGACTGGGTCAATGACAGAGGGCTCCTGTCTAATCTACAGTATGGGTTTAGAACAAAAAGGAGCACATTAGACCTATGCCTTAACTTGCAAATGTTAGTGGACAAATATACCAAGGTGAAAGAGGGGTCAATGTACTTGGGGTTCATGGACTTCTCTTCGGCATTTGACCTTGTAAACAGGGCCAAGCTATGGAAAAATCTTAATTAACATGGGTCTTGATCGGGCTTTAGTTGACCTCCTGGCAGACTTACATTCCGGCCTTCTGGCCTCCGTCAGGGTTACTGCCGAGGGGCGCTGTACTAGTTATTTTAACTCAGAAAGGGGGGTCAGGCAAGGGTGTAGCCTGGCCCCGCTTCTTTTTACGGTATATATAAAGGCCCTTGAACCTGCTCTAAAAGAGGCTACCCTTGACATACCGCGCATAGGGGAACTGGGTATCCCAGTTCTCCTATACGCGGATGACGCTGTCCTTCTTTCACGGACAGGGGTTGGATTACAGCGGCTTCTGGATGTATTTGGGACCTTTATGGGATCATTGGATCTTAAAATAAATGTAAAAAAGTCCCAAATTATGATTACGGGAAGTGCTCTAGGAAAAAGCAGTCTAAAACTTTTTTCTGTGGCAAAGAAGAACTTAGCAGGGTGCCCACATTCCCCTACCTGGGGATTACATTTGATGAGAGAGGGAATTGGGGCCCGCAGCTTAAAAATAGAAACATCTCCTTTGCAAGAACTACCTCTGCACTCCAGGGCTTTACGAAAAAACTTGGGGCTAGGCCTATAGCAGCACTAATGAAGATTTATAAGGCAAAATGCCTCTCAGTAGCCACATATGGCTGTTCAATATGGAGATATAGTTCCTCTGATTGCCTACAGGTGACCGAAAATAAATTTATGAGATCAGTTCTCTCAGTGCCACAGTCTACGCCCTCCTATACTATCCATTCCGAATTGGGGGTAGGCTTTATTTCTGACATGATAAGTATGGCTCCTGTAATATGTTGGTTGAAGACCTGGTTGAACCAGGAAATCACCCTGAACCATACTATCATGAAAGATTGTCTCCTTCTAGAAAATTATAGTAAGAGTGAGTGGTTGACTTACATTAAAAATACTCTGATTAAACTTGGGGGACCGGAGCTTTTCTCCTCACCGGAGTTAATAAGACCAAAGGATATTGCCCTAATTAAGGGAGCAATGGCAGATTTGCTGACTCTGGAGAGAGAGGAACGCGAGTTAAAAAAAACTACTGTAAGGGCTAATCTCATTATTGCCAGCTCATGTGGTCCCGAAACCTACCTAAATGTGGTGAATCGTCCCTTCCATAGGTTTCTCCTAACCCGTTTCCGTTTTAACCTGATACATTTGAATCTAGGACTGTTTCCTTCCTGGAGTACCCCCGAAAAAGCACCGCCGTGTTCCTGTGACAACTTTTCCACCCAGAACACAATGCACTTTTTGATGTTCTGTAGTCACTACACGGAATTAAGGATGACATTTTTGGTCCCAATACTTAAGGAGGGGGGCTTTTTGCAGGTCAAGCCTGCCCTCCTTTACCTGCAATTATTACAGTCCTCTAGGATCATTTTTCATGTTGCAAGTTTTTTGGTGGGTGCTGTAAGGATTAGAAATAAGAAAAACTGTCTGACTAATTGTATATAAATGAATTTGGATGTATATATGCATGATGATTGTACACCAGAAATTGTCAGGGGTGGCACACAAAAGGGTTCGTTTTTATCTTATTTATTGTGTTTTTAATCGATGAAACATTAATTTTATGTATATTTCTGGATGATTTTTAATTGGATTATGACTCTGTTTTTATTCTGTATTAACAAGTGTATTTAATTGTATATTTTGTATAGTTCCATTGTCTTTTTATGATATTGATTTATCGAAATAAAGTATTCTGACTGACTGACTGATGAGGTCGATCAGTGAGTTTACTTCCGGGCGTGGTGTGCTTTCTGCTCCTCACACTCTGGGAGTCCAATGAAGGTAGCGCCGCTTTTGAGACAGGTAGGACTGTGTTCCCAACCAGCTATTCTCCTAAAAGGTTTTGAGCCGTTTTTATATTGCACTTTTGGCCCAACAATACCTTTAACTTATTGCAGGTTCCAGCCCGTTTTTGATGTTTGTATACATGGAAACATATTGCCTCTTTAAAAATTCCCATTGATTAAAGGATTGCTTTTACGAATGCTAAGAGCTGTTCGAATGGAGCACTGGCGAACGGAAGGTAGGGCTCCATTTCAAATTTAAAATTGTCTTGGAGGTCCTTTATATCGTGCCTGTTGATCGATATATATTTTAATTCATTTCAGGTTGAGTCCCTCCTTGAATAAGATCTTCCGTGAGGGTTATAATTCCACATTGAGGAATCTTGTCTAATTAATAGGTATGTGCTTTTTATTGTTCCCCGTGGAATATATTTGGCTCCCAGTGATTAGGTAATTTACAATCCTCCTATATTACATTGCAGAGACACTGATGAGATTCATGCCAGATTTTGCACGTTAACCCATTATTGGTTGGACACCAGTATATATGACAATTATTGAAATTCATCAAGCTCTATTGAAGAGTGCAAGGTATGTTAAATCTTCTTCATTATGCATTAGTGGAGTACTCATAAGGCTGTCCTACTTAGTTTTCATTATTATATATATTTGTTCTTTAGGCGAAATATTAACCCCCTCCCAATGTGAGAGTGTCCACATACGGTCGATAGACCTCCTGCCTTAGACTGTCGCGGGTAAGCTTTCCTTGAGGTTAATTTTAAGTAATGAAGGAATAGTGCAATTAGTGCAACAGACTTACTGTGTCCTTAATTGTTCTAGGTATTACTAAGCCTTGGTGATATTTCCCTTCCCTCTATTGTCCTGATGAAGACTCGCACGGCCGAGGTGTAATCTACCCGTCGGGCCACTAGGCGAGTCGAAACGTCGACACCCTATCCATGATCTCACCCGGACCTTGACCCCCCTCTCCCCACCATAATCCTGACATGCTTATTTTGGAACCTATGTCCATTTTTGCATTGATCAAATGATAAAGAAGAGTATTAAGGCTGGGTGTTTACTGAGACGGTATTTTTCAAAACCATCCGTTTTTCATTGTAAAGACTGTTACTGTATTTGTTGCCACCATCTTTTCTGATTCTTTCTCTTACTTTTCTAAAATCACTTATATCATTCCTTATCATGCCTGCTTTTGCACGTCCTCTCTTGGGGCATAATCACCTTTGGACAAGTTGTTGTATTAATGTATTGAATGTGACACTTGGAAACTGTTTTTATGAATTCAAAATATCCATTGAATTAGCAATGAATTAAATTGCCTGGTAACAAATAAGTCTGTTGCTGGTTTGCTTGTTTGCTGTACCATATGTAAGATTCATATCATAGAGCTGCAGAATTACGATATGCTCTAAATAATTTTGACTCAGTAACTGTGTATTGACTCATGCTATGCTTTATTGATGGTAAGGACCGTTGTTTCTCATATCGTCTTTCACGCAGAAAGGCAGTCTTATTTCATTTAAGGAATGTGAGCTACATTTAAAAAAAAAAGTTTTCGGTATAAAAATGCAATTACAGATAGGGTGGTCTGCTGACTGAGGCCATTAATCCTGTTTTGGCATCCAATCATAGTGAATCACAATTCACGTCCTACCTCCTGAATATTGATGAGGTACGCAATTTTGTGGCCCACTATGATTTGGTATTTTTTGCACTGACCTATGTGTACATAGTCCAGTTCATAAAATAATATTCCATTCGCAAAAACGGTGCACAACTTGCTATCACTTTTTGTGAATGGATATTTTGTACATCAGTCTTAAGATTTCTAAATCAGAACTTTTTAGTAGTAAGGGGATACAATGTGAATAGAGGGACTTCAAGTCCCAGCAACACTTGCTACCATGAGGGGCCTGGCTACAGTCACCTTCTGTTGCTGCCGCCCATAGAACATAAAGCACCTTCACTGATCCGGCTGTGTGGGACACGGAAGGGCAAAGTCCGGGCCAAGGGCACACCCATCTGTGCCCATCCACTGCCGGTGTATGCTGGGCTGGGCCACCTACTTAATTTCTCAATATATGTGAGTAGCTGTTTCGCTTTTTGGGATTTTGGAATGTCTCTGAAGCCCTTGTCAAATCCTTGGGGCTCACTTATGAGTTTATTCATTTGATTGCTGATAATTCTGAAGGATGGGAAAGTGAAATCAATCAATCAATCAGTGCATTTGTACAGCGTGCTACTCACCCGCGAGGGTCTCAAGGTGCTGAAGGGAGGGGGGTGCTGTTACTGCTCGAATAGCCAGGTCTTGAGGTGCTTCCTGAAGGTGAGATGGTCCGGGGTCAGTCGTAGGTGTGCGGGGAGGGAGTTCCATGTCTTGGCGGCCAGGTAGGAGAACGATCTTCCTCCTGTTGTGTTTCTGCGGATCCGTGGGACGGTGGCGTGGGCGAGGCTGGTGGAGCGGAGCTGGCGGGTGGGAGTGTAGAACGAAAGGCGGTTGTTGAGGTATTCGGGACCCATGTTGTATAGCGCTTTGTGTGCGTGGGTGAGGAGCCTGAACGTGATCCTCTTGCTGACGGGGAGCCAGTGCAAGTTTATCAGGTGGGTATTTATGTGGCTGTTGCGGGGGATGTCGAGGATGAGACGTGCGGAGGCGTTCTGTATGCGCTGAAGTCGTTTCTAAAGTTTGGCTTTGGTTCCTGCATATAGGGCATTCCCGTAGTCCAGGCGGCTGGTGACGAGGGCCTGGGTGACCGTCTTTCTGGTTTCGGTGGGATCCATCGAAAGATCTTTCAGAGCATGCGCAGGGTGTTGAAGCATGAAGATGAGATGGCGTTGACTTGTCTGGTCATCGTGAGGGAGGAGTCCAGGATGAATCCCAGGTTGCGTGCCTGGTCCGTGGGTGTCGGTGCGGTGCCCAGCGCAGTGGGCCACCAGGAGTCGTCCCAGGCGGATGGGGATTGTCCGAGGATGAGGACCTCCGTCTTGTCTGAGTTCAGTTTCAGACGGCTGAGCTTCATCCATTCCACGTTTTTCCTTCCTTCCTAGAGGTTGGATTTGGCGGTGGCTGGGACTTTGGTGAGGGAGAGTATCAGTTGCGTGTCGTCGGCTTAGGAGATGATGTTGAGGTTGTGTTTGCGTGCGATGGCAGCGAGGGGGCTCATGTAGATATTGACGAGGGTTGGGCTGAGCGAGGATCCTTGGGGTATGCCGCAGATGATCTTGGTGGCCGCGGAGCGGAAGGGAGGGAGGCGGACTCTCTGGGTTCTGTCGGAGAGGAACGAGGTGATGCAGTCCAGGGCTTTTCCTTGGATCCCAGTGTTGTAGAGGCGGGTTGTTAGGGTATGATGGCAGACGTGTCGAAGGCGGCCGAGAGGTCCAGGAGGATGAGAGCGGTTGTTTCCCCGTTGTCCATCAGGGTCCTGAAGTCACCGGTGGCTGCGATGAGGGCGGTCTTGGTTGGCTCGAAATCCGGACTGGGATGGGTCGAGCGAGTTGTTTGCTTCGAGGAATGCAGTCAGTTGTTTGAAGGTCTTCTCAATGACTTTTGCCGGGAAGGGAAGGAGAGAGATGGGGCGAAAGTTCTTGAGGTCTTTTGGGTCGGCTGTGGGTTTCTTCAAAAGGGCGTTGATTTCTGCGTGCTTCCAGCTTTCTGGGAAGGTGGCTGATGCAAAGGAGTTTTTTATGATGTTCTGGAGGTGGGGTGCGATGATGGCGTCGGCTTTGTTGAAGATGTGGTGAGGGCATGGGTCAGAGAGAGAGCCAGAATGGATGGTGTTCATGACGTGGGTGGTGTCTTTAGTGCTGACTGGGGTCCAGGCGCTGAGGGTGGTGGGAGTGATTGTTGGTTTGGTGGCAGGGGGCTGAGTCTGGGTGTTGAAGCTGTCGTGTATGTCTGCAATCTTGGGGTGGAAGAACGTGGCGAGGGAGTTGCAGAGGTCTTTTGATGGTGCGATGACGTTGTTGCTGGTGCTGGGGTTGGAGAGCTCTTTTACGATGTTGAAGAGTTCCTTGCTGTTGTGGGTGTTGTTGTCCAGCCGCTCTTTGAAAGATGCCGCCCAAACTTTACCCCAGGTTAATACTGAAAACATTCTACCAAAGTACTGCCTATGTTAAAGCCAAATTCTACAGTCCCCCCTCATTCAGTTGCAATTATGTCAGATGAACTAAAGTGGCCAGTGAGGTCTAAGAATGCAACCACTGTGCTCTGCTCTTGGATTCTAGGGGGAAGAACCTGGGGAGAAAGCTAAGGAAGCCAGCTGTACAGGAGGAGGCTGTTTTGGCAGTTAACGAATGTTCTCACAGTCTCTCCCGGATATTGTTAAAAAAAAGTTGATGCCGGGACAACCCCCCCTCACTAACTGCTTGACAAGACCGGAGGAAAGGGGGGAAAAGTAGAAGGGGGATTGGATAATGCAGTTAAACTGCTGGAGAAGGTGGAGTCTAGATTTTGCCTTCGGGTCACTCCACCACCTAATGACACTTTTCCTACGTCACAAGCACCTAATCCCATGCAGATATGGCTCCCCCACACTTTAAATACTACAGCCCCTGTAGTGCCTATACATGAGACACGGACAATGCCAGTTGCCCTATGCTAACACCACAAATTTCTCCAGAGGGTTACTGTTGCTCTAACATACTTCCTACTTTCAGTCAAAAACCCATGGCTCATGTTTTTATAAACCTCATTTTCCGTGAGCATAACAGGGAGAAGGGGTGTCAAATCCCCCTAGAAATATCTGTTCATGGAATTACCCTCCTAATATTCTGACCCCAACTGATATCACTTCATCAAAGGTGATCTTACAGCTGCACTGTGTCAACACAGTATGTTTGTGTGAAGGCTTATATCACTCAGCTTAAAGGGGGAGCAGTAGAGAGTTACAGCAAGATCAAAAACAAAGTTGTTCATTTGCTTTTGAACCAGTCGGGTCTACCACAATTTTTACCTTATAATGAGGTCTTTATGAGCTTGGGGGAGCTGGATTGGTGGCACCGATAAAGTAGGTCCTGGTGACTGTATTGTGGTTAATTTTAGGAGCCCTAGGTGGGTGCAGCAGATCCTGTTTATTCCTAGGCTTAATTCCTTACTGAGGTATGGTATCTCAATTCTCCCACTGGAATTCATTTTATCCACCTACAAAAGCTGGTTTCTGCTGGGATATGCCCAGCGTGTGCTGGGTTGTTGTTAACCCAGTTGTCCAGTTTAGCAATGGATTTGCTCCTTTATCCCAGCTTAATGAGCAGGGCTGACTACTGGCGTTTCATGAGAGCCAAGAGTAGGCCCACAGGGGTAAAACTGTGTCATCAGTGACTTTTAATACATTTTGTGTACTATGCTGGAATGTGGCAGGGGTAAGATATTTACTAGCTGATGACAGTGAGATAGCTTGTTAAAATATTTGGGATTATTATTTGTCTCCAAGAGACTTAGGATATCTCTGGTATTTGATTCCTTAATGGTTATGCTGCTTTTCATGTCCATGCTACACCTTCATCACATGGTAGAGTAAACGGGGGGTTGTGAGCCTAGCATTAGGTTGTGACATTGACACCTGCCGGCAGCCCCTTTGTAGAGGGCGCCTTCTCCCGCATCGCAGGACTACCCTTGGACCTACCACTCAGCAAGCTCAAAACTCCCAGCAGCCTCCCCTACTGGGAGAAGGACTTTCTCCATTTTCCTGCCATATCCTGCATTGCGGGACTACACTTGGACCCACCACCCAGCAAGACCACAACTCCCAGCAGCCTCACAACTGGGAGTAGGACTAACTTCACTTTCCCATGGTTTCCTGCCACCAGCCCCTTGTTAGAGAGTGCCCGCTCCTGCTTTACGGGGCTACATTTTGACCCTTTACCCAGCAAGGCCACTATTCCCAGCAGCCTCTGCTACTGGGAGTAGGACTGCCTCAGTTATCCCGCTGTTCCCTGCCACCAACCCCTTTTTAGAAGGCGCCTGCTCACACATCACGGGACCAGTGCAGGTTTCGCCCAGTTGAAGCTAGGGCTCGCCCACACCCATCAGAGCCGCAGTTTCTCACGTACGTCATCCCCATCATTGCCCCATCGTTCTTCCTTTCTGCTCCAGCACTAAGCGTCTGCGCCTGCCTCTCCGGCTCCTGCTTACCTCAGCTGCTAGCAAGCTGCTAGTTTCCCTGCAAGTGCTTCCTCCAGCCCCTAGCAGACCTGTGCGTGCCCACCCAGCCATTTCCCAGGCAAGCCCTCCTGCCCTGCCCCTGCTATCGCCTCTTACCCACAGCACCACAGGTGCTCCCCCCTCTAAAAGGGTCTCCTATGTGTATTTCTTCCTAAATCCACCAATGTCATCAGTGAGGTTTTTTTTAGACAAGATGTTTGGTCCCAAACATCTTAGGAGTCAGTGAAGCTATCATGCAGTTATGAAACTCGTGTTGAAAATAATCCAGCCATTGAACTCTTCATGGCTTCTTGTGCACACATCTCAGAATAGACTGGACATTGTAGGGGCATATCCGCTTTTGCTGGCATGTCCACACATAAGATATAGTGCAACCTTACTAAGGGCTAAAGGCCTGCAGCAGGGGACATGGCACACAGGGCTGTGTACCATGTGAACTCTTTGGATTTCTCTGCAGCAAGACACACAGCCTGCATTGGCTGTATGCAGAGCCTTGGTAAGAGGTCTCTGGGGTGGAACAACCAGTGCTAGAGCCCCAGAGGACCCTCCTCAGTAATCATGCATAGGTACTGGGCGTACCATTTAATAGGGACTTACAAAGGTAACTAAAAGTGTGCCAATTTTGGTACAGGTTTTCTGAAAGAGATTTGGCACTGGGAACCTGGTTAGCAGGGACCCTTTGCCCTTACAGTTCAAAATCAAATCAGGCAAAAATTGGGGTCTAACCATGTCAAAAGAGGCACTTTCCTAAATTCCTCAACTCCTCGATTACCACGTCCACTTCCCCCAGAAATGGCAACATGACGATGTAAACCCGTTGCTGAAGAAACCATCTGCCGACCCGGGAGATCCCAAGAATTACTGACCTGTCTCTGTGCTCCACTTCCCAGACAAGGACATTTAAAAAGCTATCAACATCTAGCTAACCATACATCTGGAGAACCATGACCTTCTGGACCCCTCCCAAGCTGGCTTCAGAGCAAACCACAGCACTGAGGCAGCTCTAGTTACAGTCATGGATAACATGAGAATGCTGATAGATCACAGCGAAACAGCAATCCTCATCGTCCTCGACTTCTCAGCACCATTCAACAACGCATACCACCACCAGATCAACAGACTTCACCAGATCAAAATCCAAGGAGCACCCCTCAAGTAAATCTCATCCTACCTCACAGGAAGAACACAGAATATCATCCTCCCTCTCTATTCCTCGCTCCCCACGAACATCACCTGTGGTGTGCCCCAGGGCACATCCCTCAGCCCAACCCTCTTCCAATTATACATGACACCTTTCTCCAGCATGGTTAGGAGCCAAGGACTCAACATCATCTCCTACGGCGATGACACCAACTCATCCTATCCATGACTAATGACCCAATAACCATCAAAGACAACTTCCTAGGATGCATGAAGGATGTAGCTGTCTGGATGAACAACAACTGTCTCAAACTCAACATATACAATACAGAGGTACTCATCTTCGGGAAAGGCAAGGACACCCTTTGGAACAACTAGTGGTGGCCACCTGAGCTGGGCATTGCCCCAAACCCACGGAACACTCCTGCAACCTTGGCATCATTCACCACTGCCAGCTATCCGTGAAGATGTAGATCAGCACCATCTCCTCCACTTGCTTCTTCACCCCCCAAATGCTCAGGAAAGTTTTCAGTTGGCTCCCACCCAACACCAGGCAAACTGCAACACAAGTGCTTGTCACCAGCAGACTCTACTATGGCAACTCCCTCTATGTAGGAATCATCTTCAACTCCAGAACACAGCAGCCAGACTCATTCGTGACCTCCCCAGACAGGCACACATCACCCATCACCTCACGAAACTCCATTGGCTACCAGGCGCAAAGAGATTCCAGTTCAAACTGCTCACCCATGCTTTCCAGGCACTACATACCGAAAGACTGGCATACATCAACAAGTGAGTGAATTTCCACCAACCTACCAGGGAACTCAGTTCTGGATGCCTCTCCCTGGCAGCCACCCAACACATCCAACGGGCAAACAGCAGACATGGAACATCCTTCTCCTGAACTTCAGAGCCTCACCATAGCTTCAACAGTTCAGGAAGGACCTATGGACCTGTATGTTCCGCCATTAAGTACAGGCAGCATGTACCGGCAGCAGGATCCCACAGTGTCTCGAGACCCTCACAGGTGAAGCAGCCACTCTCTACAAGTCCTGTTTGATGGATTGATTGATTGATTGATTGATAGTCCTCCACAATTTGATAAATGTATTTGGTGTCCTCCTTACATTTCCCGACAAGACAAGCGTTTTGGTCATTTATTTTTACAATTCCAGTGGAGCTAAAATTAGAAAAGGGTTTGGATGGGTTTCTCCTGGCTTCGACCATCTGTCCATCGATCCTACTATTAGCTGATTTTAACAAACATCCTTGCTCACGTTGTGGGCCCATTACGGGTAAGGATGGTCCCCTAGCTGAGTGAGAGGAGGCTCCTTTTACTCACTCCCATCAAAGCAGCATTTTACATTTTATGCTGTCAGAGTTTAATCTTATCAATCTTATGACTAAACATGAGCATAACTCTCCCGATTTAGTACCTATGTTTAAGGGAAGAGGCCTTAGTTCTACTGATTTTATTTATGTGTCAGCCTGTTTTCTGCCTTCTTTTATTAAGTTTAAAGCAGAAAGTAATACCCGTAGTGACCCTAATAATATTTTTGTAGAGTTTATATGGTACAATTTTTGGGGGAAGAAAACTATGCCATAAAAGGAGTTTCTTTCGCCAAAACAGCAAGGTCGCAGAAAATGTTTGAGGAAGATCTTTCCAGAGGACTTTCTTAGGAAGCAGATATATTGAGGTAGTAATGATTTTAAAGCCTGTTTACAGCTAGGTACACCCGATCAAGTAATTCTGGACTTTCATATATCGGTAAAGTAGTAAAGACTGCTATCACTTGGAAAAGAAGGCTGGATAGTCCCGTACCTAAATAATGCGATGAAAGGTCACAAATGCCCATAAAGATTTGATGGTGGTCCTGCATCAAAACCCAAGATCCAAAGAGGCAGTGATGGAGGTCAGAACTCAGCACAACATGGCCTGAACAAATCGGAAGGACTCTCTCAAAAGGGAAGCGTGGAAACAGTTAGTGACTGCATGTGAGTTAAGAGACAACTCAGCCTTTTGGAAAGTAGTGAACCACCACATTTTTAATGCGGCAGTCATACCAGGTATGGTCAAAACTATCCCAGCGTAGCATTGGGTTACCCATTTTGAGTCCATCTATTCTATTGAATGTCATTCACCTTCTGACACTAATACTTCCTTTATCAGAGGGAGAGAGTTACATTTTGATGTGGCCAAGCTATCCAAAGACATAGCAGGCCTTTCAGCCAGAAAAGCTCCTGGTACGAACGGAGTGCCTGAGGAGCTTTTTATATTATGTGTTGATCTCTGGGCTCCCTTAGTCACTCAGCATCTAAATGCAGCAGCACAAGGGCAATCCCACCTTGATAGTAAAGGTCAGTAATTATTCCGATCTTCAAAAAGAGAACTGAGCAGAACCAGCCAGTTACTGGCCCATTCCATAGTAGATGCGGAAGTGAAAATGATTGGATGGTATTGTTGAATTAGCTAACATAATGGGCTAAGATTCATGTCAGATATTTATTATGGCTTTAGACCGAGCCGAGTCTTTACCTACTGATCAAATAGTACACCACAGTTTGGAAGGAGTCTGTCCATTTGGCTTTCATGGACCTCAGTACAGCCTTTGATACAGAAGATGGATCAAATGTATGGGCTGTACTGGGGCCATGGGGGTAGATAGTGCCCTTGTAACTTTCTTGTATGAGTTGCATGCGGGACTTAAAGCTTCAGTAAGATTTGGCCCCAATGGGGAATGCACAATGTACAATCAGTTGGGGAGAGGAGTCTGTCAGGAATGTATTTTTTAGCCCTTCTGCTTTTCATTTAATATATTAATCAGTTAGAGCAATTCAATTTTTAGTGGTTCAGTGAAAGAATGTTCTGAAGGTTAGGAATAGGCAAGTCTCAGCATTACTGTACATGGATGATACTGTTCTTATTGCGTGTACAGCCAATGGCCTGCAGATCTTGTTAGACTATTTTTATGAATTTATGGATAGTCTGGGCGTGAAAACAAATTTTACAAAATCATACACTATAGTGCAAGACCCAAAAACTCCTAAAACCAAAACCTACTCGATCAATGGACATTGCATCGGCAATACCGATAAAGTCTGCTATCTTGGCACTTGGCTAGGCAACTAAATGAACTGGAATCATTTTATGAGTGCCCCCGTGCAGTCCTTTCATAGCCCATAGCATTGAAGCCTTTTCTAGGTATCTTGGTCATAACCATGTCAAATACATAATGGACCTTTATAAAGCCAAATGTGTACCAACAGTGTCACTTGGCCGTGAGATTTGTGGCCACAAGCCTTGTCACCCCATCCAAGTTGCAAAAAATAAATTCTTCAGGAGGATTCTGAGGATACTGCAGAGTGTATCTTCAGAGATTTTGCATTGAGAATCGGGTGCAGGGTTTATTTCTGATTATATACAAATATGCTCCTTACTATTGTGGTTTTCTGTCTTTGAAAAATAATCTGGAATTCAACAGAAAGATTCAGAAAAACTGCCTGAGTCTGGACTATAGCCATCATATCCCCTGGTTGCGCTATTGAAAAGGTATTTTATGGGACCTTGGTAGACCCTAAGGTTGTTTTGAACCAGAGCAAATTTCTAAATCAGATGTCTTATGGGTCAAGGAGGCATTTTGTGTCAATGTGCATTAAAAAAGGGTTGAACGTACGTTGCCTAAAAATTGTGCATTCATTATGCCATGGTGAAATCCTCGTGTAAAAGAGACGTGCATTTGACACTTGATATGCTAGTTTTGCACAGATGACTGCTGTCGTATTTTTGCCTGAATTTGTCTCCTTAATTCATAGCAGGTTGGCATAAATCATTGGAGCCCCAATCTGCACTAGTGAAATGGATGCTGCACTGAACACTTTACTTGATGTTTTTACCTGCCCTAAATTTATACTTTATGTCATAAGTATACACCGCCCTTCCTCTTTCAAATACATTTTACACAAGTGAGGCCTCTTTTATTGTATCTCTAATTTGTAACCAGTTAGAATGTTTGTTTTTATGTATCATGGGTCTTAGCCGGGGTCACTACTCCTCTTTGTAAAATCTGATGCACTGTTTTATTTTTATGTACTTTTATGATTTACTGTATTAAATTTAACAAAGTATCTTTTTGATATGATTTGATTTTGAATAGAAGTTTTTTGGTTCCAAGAATGATTATTCCCCTATTGCTTACACTTTCTTTTCAATTGAAACTTGCTAGAAATGTAGTTTCTGGCTGGCTATGCACCTAAGCCAGGCAGGACCCATCACTCTAGTCAGGGTAAGTTACACACTAAAGATAACCTGTGGTCACCCTCTGGTAGATTGGTGCAGAGCAGTGTGGCTTATCATCAGAGGCAACGTGTAAAGCTCAACACACTCACACCAGCAACACAATGAATACACGACAAAAGAGACTCCACACCAGGTTATATAAAAAGAAAACATATATAGCGTGTTGTACATAACAAAGACCAAATAACATGAATTGGAAACACTGTGCATACTATGCAAATCCTGACCCAATACTCATTATTCTGACAATGCAAGTGTTATAAATGGGGGTCACTAGTTGGCATAAGTATGTACCTTTATCCGAGTAGGGACCCTTGCCTCTAATCAGGTAACACACTTTAGATAACCCCTGCTCACCCCCTTAGTAGAGTGGCCAAGAAAACAGGCTTATAACAAAGGCAATGTGTAAAGTATTTGTACTCAAAACACACAGTAACACAGTGAAAACACCACAAATCGACACCACACCATTTTAGAAATATAAAGTATCTTTATCTAAGCCAAACAAGACCAAAACGACAAAGATTCACCATAGATATATCAATATATCCCTGTTAGAACAGTTATTTCAAAAATAGCATTTGTAGAAACAAATAGCTACATCTGGGGCTATTACGATGTTGTAACAGGCATAAATCCAAAGTACGGTACCGACCGCAAGGTGCGCAGTGTCAGGCACAAAGTCACACGGACCCCCAAACAACAGTACCTTGGAAAATTACATGTATGGACCATGCACAGTGTAGTGTAGGGGAGACATCAGTGCTAAGGCCGAGGCCAGCTCCCTGGTTTCCAACGGGGAGTCCGTGGCCATGAGGCGGCGATGCATCAAGTCCAGGACAGGGGAAGTCGGTTGCGTGTGCGGTGAGGTGTTGGTTCCACTGAGGCAATACGAGGTCAGAGAGTTTGTGAAGTCACCCTCATCGGTTATCGGCTCTGCAATAACTGGATGTAATTGCTGGCAGTGGCGGCACTGGTGCGAGTGTTGGCATCAAGAAGGCTAATAACTGAAGGCTTCGAAGGGCATCAGAGCTGCTGCGGTGCAGGCCGGGCAGTGCGTTGTTCACTTAAAGAGCGGTTCCCTGGCCTCAGTGCAGGTCGTGGCGTCACTGGCAGCCTCACTGATTGCATCAGAGTTGCTTTTCTTGCTTTCATTAGGTTTCTTCTAGTAAACAACAGCAGGAATAACTTCCAGTGGCCCAGATGCCGAATAGGCACCTCCTGGCAGGTCAGAACTCTCAGTTCAGGGGAGCGAGTGTCCTTGGGACTTCCCAACAGGAGGCCAGCACACACAAGCCCTTGAAGATTCTTCTTCAAGCAGGTTCACAGCAAAGTTCCAATATTTGTCCTCTCCTTGGCAGAAGCAGCAACTGCAGGCCGACCCAGCAAAGCACACAGCAAAGGGTCAGTACTCCTCCTTACAGCTATCCAGCTCTTCACCTTGGCAAAGGTTCCTCTTTAGTACAGAAGTGATCTAAATCTCTGGGGTTTAAGGTCCACTACTTATACCCCATTGTGCCATTGTAGTCTATGTGGCAATGGTCTCTGAGCCCAGTCCAAACCAGTTCTGTCCTCTCTGGTGCAGCATGACCACAGGTGGTGGAGATTGTGCAAAGGAGGCACAGCCTATTCAGGTGCAAATGAAACTCCTCCCACCACTTTAAATGCAGTCCAGGTCTATTAAGCTCAGCTATGAGTCACCCAGGAAAGGCAGGACACCCCTCAACTGCCTCGTGGATGTTAACTGTGACTGCACATCCTCAGCCCCTTTCACTCCAAAACTAGACAGTCAATAAACAAAACATTAGAGGGACACAGATTGGTTAAACAAGAAAATGCCACTTTCTAAAACTGGTATTTTCAAACATACAATTTAAAAACCATCTCCCTAAAAAGATGTATTAATAAATTCTGGGATCAGAAGCAACTCCCATGTTATCCTATGGGGCAGATAGCCTTTCAATGGTGAAAAACGAAGTTATCTGTATTTCACTATTAGGACATGTCAAACACACTAGTACATACCCTACCCTTTACATAACCTGCACCCTGCTCATGGGGTACATTGGGCCTACATGAGGGGTGCCTTACATGTAAGAAAATGGAAGGTTAGGGCCTGACAAGTGGGTGCACCTGTCAGGTCGACATGGCAGTTACAAACTGTGCGCAGGCACTACAGTGGCAGGCTGAGACAGGTTTACAGGGCTACTCCAGTGGGTGGCACAACCAGCGCTGCAAGCCCACTAGTAGCATTTGATTTACAGGCCCCGGCACACTCTGTTCACTTTACAAGGGGATTACCAGTAAGTAAAATATGCCAATCATGGATAACCAACTACTACAGCAATGTATACAGGGAGCACTTATACTTTGACAGTGATCAGCAGTGGCAAAGTGGCCAAAGCATCTAAGCCAACAAAACAAAATCCAGAATACCAGGAGGTAGAGGCAAAATGTCAGGGGAAACCAAGCCAAGGATGCCACGTCTAACAGCAAGAGTCACAATGACATCCATCACAATATCAGTGCATTATTAAAGCATGGAATTCAGAAGATTATGAAGTAAAAACACAAGAACCAGGCATGAATGTAAGTATTGTAACTTGATTTGGAGGCAAATAACATGAATCACCAAATATCACCAATAGTACCTAAATCAGCATAAGTACCTTAGTACCAATCAGCCCACATAGGTCCAGGAACCACTGCCCTCCTATCAGTGGGGTTACGTTTGACCTGGGAGCCTGTGTGAAAAGGTGGGATGTAGGATGAGCGTGGGGCACAAGGATGCCCATGTGCCCATTAAAGGTAATATGGTAATGTGAGAAGCACTGTATGGCACTGCTGGGACCACTTGGGCCAGATTCACGTTGGCAAAAGAAACACAAAGTATGGTGAGTCAAGGGGCGAGGTGTTGTTGCAAGAGAACCTATTGTTGGTGAGAACCATGTACCACGGGCTAGCAGTGCTAGCAAGTGTGCAAATAAGGGTGATGAGACAGGAAATCCCAACACTTCCTTACGGAGGAATCCGGTCACCAGTTGGCTGCTCTGCCCAGACAGAACCATGCGACTTGAGTGAAAGCAGCCGTTCTGAAGGCCGGCGAGTCTCTCACACAGGGCCCGCATTGGTAACAGAGGAGTCCCTCTGCTATGTGGTTCACAGGCATAGACGCTCTCTTTATGTGAGTTACTGTAACCTTTTCGTGCTGAACAATAAGTTACAGAGATTCCCAACAGTCAATGTCAGTGTCGTGGTCACACCCTGGCTGGGAGGTCATACTGCTGGCAGCAAGGGCTTTGCGGCACAAAAGCCCTCACCTTACACAAAATAAGGCACTAAACCTGCACTTTGTGAAGGCTCAAGTGTTTTACATGCAACTAAAAGTGCTTTTCCTTCAGATATGGGGCAGAGTGAACATGCCTGGTGCTACAAGACAAAGTGAAAAATGCAGTGCTCACCATTCTCTAATTTGTCCAAAGTAGGGAAAATAAAGTTTTAGTGTAGGAGGTCCCAAACACAGATGTAAGGTTTACACGAATCCTCCTGAACCCCTGAAAACCCCTCACAAGAACAGGGTGAGGGGAGGCAAGCCCACAAGCCCCTGGAGAGCACTGAGTGGCATAACAGCAGCAAGGCAGCAGGCAGCAGAACAGCACAGAGAAACAGGTCACAGAGTGACATTCCCTTCAGCAGCTCAGCAGCGAAACAGACAAAAAAGAAGTTGCTACAGTGGCAGTCCCTCCTAGTGGCAACAAGTTCCTTTTGGCAATGTGCAGCAGGTGGAGCCAGCAGCATCTGGTTACAAGTCTCATGCAATGGCTAAAATTATGGGGCAGAGCACCTGTACTTATACTCAAAATTGTTTTTGAACTAGGGGTGACTTCCAAAATCATCACTTTGTGTGAGGGCAGGACACAGCCTATACACATTTAGGTGTGCCGCCTCCCTCTCTCCCACCCTAGGAATACTGTTAGTTTGCAGATGGATGCAGATGTCTCTCCTGTCACACCCAGCCCCTCCTTTGTGCTGGCTGGCTGGAAAGTATGCACAAAGTGTAGCTCTCACTCTGCCCTAGGTATTGATTGGAGTCAGGGTACAACATCATAGAGTTAACAGCTGAGAGAAATGCCCAAATATTGTTTTCTTTTTTCATTTTTCGCCTTAAGTGGAAAGGTATGCCCAGACGTGGGTCCCGTGCTCACCTCGCCACTAGATCCAAGCTGGCCTGGCTGATCAATGGTGTTAAGCCAAAACCGGTCCCAGGATGTTTGTTTCTGGTCCAGGGAAGACCTGGTCTGGCAATTCGGGTTAGACTGTTCCCATGGGGAACTGGGTCAAGACTGATTTGCATATGGCTGGGTCTAAACTGGAATGGCGTGGCATGCAAAAAACAATGTATTTAACCCATATCTGTGACGGGGTGAATGCTTGATTAATTCAGCATTCAGTCGATCATCTGGTTTTCTTTCATTTTCTTAAAGTGGCATCTCTAAAACAGTAATGTAAAATCCAACATACACCAGTAAGCAGGATTCATCACTACCATACTAAATTTACCAAACATGGCAGTGCTACTCCTTTCAGGTTAGGAATTGCCACTTAAACACATATAAGAGAAATTCTCACTGCTAGCCTATGAGAGGAGTAGTGAGAAACCAAATAGGCTGCTTGTCACTACCAGGACATGCCACACAATAAAGGCACATGTCCTACCTTTTACTTACACAGCACCCTGCCCATAGGGCTACCTAGGGTCTACATTAGGGGTGCCTTATATGTAGTAAAAGGGGAGTTTAAGGCTTGGCAAGTCGTTTTAAATGCCAAGTCAAAGTGGCAGTAAACTGTGCACACAGGGCCTATAGTGGCAGGCCTGAGACAAGTTTGAAAGGCTGCTTCTGTGTTTGGCACAAGCAGTGCTGCAGGCCTACTAGTAGTACTTAATATACAGGCTCTGGGTATATAGTATATCACTTTACAAGGTGATTACAAGTAAATTAAACATGCCAAACAAGTGTAAACCAATCATACCATGGGTGGTCGAGCGAGCACATGCACTTTAGCACTGTTTGGCAGTGGTAAAGTGCCCAGAGTCCTAAAACCAACAGAAAGAGGGTCAGAATATTAGGAGGAAGAAGGCAAAAGAATTGGGGGCAAACCTGCAAAAAGGACCAGGTCCAACACAACTGAAAATCCATATGTAAGTTAAAGAGTAAGAAAATATAAACGTTAATGTTTGAAAGACTTAATTTACAAATTAAATGTTTCGAACAACAGTGTAAATAGCAATATTGCCCCCAGTTACAGGATCCTGACTGAGTGGGATGACAGTATCAACAATAAGGCCGTCCTCATGCAGATATGTGACTCCTACCCCTAGGGAGAACATGTTTTTGCTTTCCAGACATCATGGAACTCCTTCCCTGTTCTTCATCTAGATGTCAAGAAAACTAATGGTTAATGTCTAACCAAACGAGATTCACTTTGCCTGACTAGTTCCAAAGTGACAATTGCTGTGCCATGGGATATGGAGTGAACAAGTAGTCTGTGTGTGAAATGAACAACTGATATTAAGAACTGTGGATCCCACAGGGTCCACCTTACAGGACCCTTTAACTGCCTATAGCAGTTCTGAATATGTATTACTGCCCAGAAGTCTATAATCTATTAAATGTATAATTTCATGTTCCAGCAAGAGCTTCCATTAGAATGCATGAGGGAATAATTTACAGATGAAAAGTGCTAAATTTAGTAAAAATGACATACTTAATGAGGGTGGTGGAAAGGGGCGGGTGGTTGCACCGTTGAGAGGCTGCCCAACCAAAAGGCAGCAGGTATAAAGGGGGGGTGTTTTTCTTTGGTACGGGGGGGGGGGGAAGGAGGGGGGGAAAAAACAAAAATGACAAGACATGCCATGGCGAAGCTACAATGTACTTAACAAGAAAGAGAGCTTTATGGAGAAATAATATAAGGGAAGCGGCTATTGATTTATTGCATATAAATGACGAACTGTAGGTGTCTTGCCTGGAACGTTTCTGGTCTGAACAATAAGACTAAAAGAAATTTAATCTATCAAGAACTTAAAATGTATGATGCACAGATAGTAATGCTTACAGAAACCCATATATGCTATAAAGATAAAAAATTGTTGAGTCAATTAGGATACGATTTGGTGATTTGCACTACTCTAAATGCACCAATAAGAGGGGTGGCTATCCTAAAGAAAAGATATTGGCAAGGGGAAGTTGTTAAAACGGCAGCAGACAAGGGAGGGCGTTGGGCAATAATGCAAATAAGATTGGAGGGCACTTTATATGTTTTTTGTTCAGTGTATGGCCCCAACAAAGATGAGCCATGGTTATTTGATTGGTTGAATATGGAATTACTTTCTTGGGCAGGAGAACTTATCCTAATGGGAGATTTTAACTGTGTAATGAACTACCAACAGGATACAACAAAAAAAGGAGTAGGGCTACGTATGCGACAAACAAGAGCAGCAATACTGGAACTAGCTAAAATACACAATATAAAAGACATTTGGCGTAGCTTATATCCAGGTCTGCCTGGATTTACGTACTACTCTGCTCCTCATAAACTTTGCTCTAGGATCGATCTAGCTTGGGCCTCAGATGAACTACTGAGGAGAGGAGACATGAAGGTCATGCCAAAAATTTCATCGGACCACAATCCTATAATATTTATATTTGATTCGGCTTTAGGCATAAAAAAAAGACGCACTTTTTCTTTTCCTAGGTACTTACTCTCAGATGAGGTCTTTGTAACCATGCTCAAAAAACAGATAGAGGAGTTCATTACATTTAATAAAGATTCTGCTAATGTGCTGTCAGTTTGGGATGCCTGCAAGGCCTTTATTAGAGCAACAACCCAACAATATATACTTAAACAAAACGCAACAAGGAAAAGAGAAACAAAGTTAATGATGGACGATATTTTACATATAGAAAAACTACTGGCAGATAAGCTTAGAGATGGGGATCGGAATAGCAGAGACATATCACTTCTGGAAAGTAGACTTATAAATATACGTACAGGCATGAAAAGCGCTTTTAAAGAAAAAAATAGTGGCAAGTTACTTAAATATAGATTATCTCAGTATGAATCTGGAGATCGAATAGGAAAGCTCTTGGCTTACAAAGTAGCGGAAGACCGAGCTTCTACATTAATTAAAGCTATAAAAGGCTCTAATGGTATTATCTATACACAGCCAGAAGATATAATGGAGCAATTTGCTTCATACTACGAAGCACTATATACTCCAGAGAGTAGGGCTAGGCCAGAGCAGATCCAATCTTACTTAAACGATAATCTCTCTCTGGGACACTTTTTAGATCAGGAGATTTTGGATAGCTTAGAACTTAATTACACATTAGAAGAACTGCGCTTAGCGGTGTTCTCGCTCCCTTCTAATAAAGCGGCAGGGGAGGACACGATTCCGATTGAATTATATAAGATCTGCGCCGAAGAGCTACTCCCTCTGCTTTGCTTAGTGGTGAACTCTATAGGCACATCTGGTAAAGCTCCGGAATCTTGGAAAACGGCGAAGATTATGTTTTTTTTGAAAAAGAATAAACCTCCATTGGAATGCGGGTCATATCGGCCTATTTCTTTAATAAACGCCGATGCTAAGGCCTATTCTAAACTGATATCAAGGCGATTGGCGTCTATTATGCCGCAATTAGTTAATGAACAACAACATGGCTTCATAGAGGGAAGGGATACTACCGCCCATATCAATATGGCGATTACGGCTTTTGACATTGCTGCAATTAACCTCACCCCACTCGGTATGATATTACTGGATGCAGAAAAAGCATTTGACCGAGTGGGGTGGGACTATTTGTGGAAAGTGCTAATGCAATACGGGTTTAAAGATCGCTTCCTTAGAGGCATACAGTCGATATACAGAGATCCTAACGCTAAAATCAGTTATGCGGGAGCACTTTCCTCAACTTTCGCTATATCTAGGGGGACTCGACAGGGATGTCCACTTTCACCCCTGCTGTTCGCCCTCTCTATGGAGCCTTTTATAAACGCCCTGCAGAATCAAGAGAAGATAACTCCGGTAGAGCATGAACATAAAATTCTTAAAATCACTGCATACGCCGATGATCTAGCCATTTTTACTACTAATGTTATAGATGCTCTAGCAGGAATTTCAGAAGAAGCAGAAAAGTTTGGAGCTATTTCCGGCTACAAATTAAACTTTAACAAAACTCAAACCATTATGAACTACCAAGCTAATCAATCTGCTACTGGGCTTTGCAACTCGGCTGTTTACTTAGGGGTGACAATATCTTCTAAAATAAATGAAATAATTAAACTGAATTACGAACCTTTACTTAAACAAGTTACGTTGATGCTTAAAAAATGGCACAAAATTCCGATGAATATTTTGGGAAGAATTAATTTGATTAAAATGAATCTTTTGCCCAAGTTTTTATATCTCTTTCGTTCTATTCCCCTTCGAGTTAATAATATTTTTTTTAAGAAGCTGGAAGGAATTTGCAGCAGCTTTATCTGGAGCTATAAAAAACCTAGGAGGTCAATAGCGATACTAAAACTACCTTTAGAGAAGGGTGGATTAGATTTTCCGGATTTTAAGTCTTATTATTTTGCATCTTTTATAGGGCGCTTTAGGAGCCTATTAAATAAAAATAAAACCTTTTTTTTTCATCAACTTATGTTAGGTAGAAACTCATCTTAATTTCTAACAAGAATACAAGACCCGAATTTCTTCAAACGTGTTAAATTCAAGACAGCAAGGGATGTGGTAGGGTTGTTTAAGTTAGTCATGAAGTTTTGCGACACTTCTTTTTTTCACTCTGATTTGCCATTATTAGATAATCCAGGGCTACCAGGTATTTTTAACGATAATATTGGGAGAGGATGGGCTGATTATGGGATCAAGAGACTGGGAGACCTATATGGCCATGAGGGGTTTCTACAGTTTTCCACTTTACAATTAATTTACTCGCTACCAAGTGAAATGGCACTTAAATACTTGCAAATAAGGGACTATCTTATACGGAAAATGAACCTAATAAAAATTACTAGCTCGGATATTTGGGAAGTTCTGTATAGCTCTAAGGAGAAATCTTTAATAAGCAGAGGATACAAACAATTAATCCAGCATAACTTGGATGATTGTCCCAGACTCTCTCAAAAATGGACGCTTGAATTGGGAACTAATGTGACCCCCCAGAATATCTCAAAGGCTTTCACAACTCTTAACAAAATAACATACTCCTCCAGTTTGAAACTTCAATTATATAGAACGGTCAGCCAACTCTACCACACCCCACAGAAAATTTCTAAATGGTCACAAAATAACAAACGTACCAAATGCCCCAAATGTGATCTGCAAGCAGCTGATCTTATCCATATGATCTTTTCTTGTCCAGCACTGAATTTGTTCTGGCGAGAAATAGAAACCACATTATGGGAAAAACAACTGATCAGCTCCCCACTTACCTCATCTATGGTTTTACTCTATATATACGAGCGGGGCCACGATAATAGAAGTTGGCTTGACATAGCGATTTCTTGTGCTAGACTGGTAGTAGCTAGAGCCTGGATCTCACCAAATCCACCTCAGAGGTCGGAATGGCTAATACTACTTCATGAAATATACACAATGGAGAAGGCCCTTGCTAAAAATAGGACCCGGAAAACGGTAGATAGATTTGAAAAGATTTGGGCTAACTTTGTATAAATATTTAGTGTTTCTCTTTCCTTGCTTTCTATTTTCTTATAAATGTCTTTTTGTTAGGCCAAGTTGTAACATTTAAAGATTGTTGATCTTACTAATTTATGGATTTTTTTCCCCCGATGTCACTTTAAATTATGCTATATTTGTATTTTATTTTTTCTTTTTCCTTCTGATTTGTAATGTCTCTTTGCTTGTGACTTGTCTGTCAAATAAAAAAGTTTAAAAAAAAAAAAAAAAAAAAAAAGAAAAGTGCTCTCAATCACCGCGCTGTTTATTACAATCAGTCCTAAAACTCCAGTATGCATTTTATACAGATTTAAATATCTTTACCACTTCTATCCTAGCAACACAGGAGCCAATAGATCAATCTTTAATGTGACACAATACATTTGAGCATGCAACACCTGTGAACAGCATTTGTATTTACATGTGTTGGCACATTAAAGCCAGCTTTGTTGGATTTGCTGGTAGATGATGTAGCTCTACAAAGGAGCCTGGAGGTGATTATTTGTTTGTGAATAGAAAAAAAAACATCAGGTTCTTCTGGTCCTTCCTTTGCTGTGTCATGGAAGGTTTGGGACTTGGTCCTTGCTGTAGGAGGAAGATAACTGCTTTGTATGTGGACCCAAATGCTAGAATAATTTATATGGGGCATCTCTAGTTTTTTGTCAGTCAGGACATAATATAGAGACTCCTTTGCCACACCCACGTCTTGCTAATTTTTTACAACCCTTTTAGCTACATCTTGAAAGATATAAGGGCATTGTTCCAATTATATTGCATGGCAAGCGAAGACAAATTGCTGCTTATGCAGGCAACATCACTGTGTTCCATTCTTCTCTGATATCTACCCTTTGCCACCTTGAAAAATAAGCTGAAAGTCTATTATTGGGCCCCAATGGAATGAAAAACAATTGTAACACCCACTGGTTCAGCATTTTCGAATCATGGGGATTTGCCACTAGCTGCTGTCCAAACTTATTTTTGGAACCTCATTCCTATAAGAAGATCTCGTTTCATACACTGGGTGCTTTCCTGTGAACATAGAAATTGTGGTTAAGGTTTCTTGCTTGCTGAAGATCTTTCATGACCCGAGTGACTCAACATAGAACAGAGCTTCATATTTTTTGGCCAGATACTCAATAATAAGGTAATGTATTCTTTTGATGAATGTCAAGTCAAATATGGCATCCACAAGCATGTCTTCTATAAATACCTTCACAAATCGAGATTTGGCTTAGTATTAATTGTATTATTTAGATGCTGCCAACTCGTCCATCTCATGCACACTAAAATTACAAAAACTAGTATATGCCAATAGTATACAGTATTTTGAAACACATGGTGGATGATTCAGCATGTTCTGCTGATGGTTGGACATCTCTGTTAATTTAAAAGACATCTCAGACACTAAAACTGAGGGTCATAGTTTTGTTGATTCGGACATCTTGAAAATTCATTGTTTTAAAATCATTCATCAACTTTACTGTATCCACAAGAAACTTTGTGCCTGGGGATGTTGTCTAAAGTCATTTTTTTCTCATTATGGACAGTCTTAAGGCAGTTTCGGATTACCAAATATTCAAAGTAGGCACTGGCCTATGGGCCCCACTCCGGTTAGGGCCTCGCGACAATGGTTCAAAATAATATTCATTTGATCTAGAAAGAAAATTACAATCAAGCGTTCCTAAATACTGTCTCCGAAAGACAGAAAAAAAATGAATCAACTAGAAAAAACGAAAACTTTACATTAAAGACTCTATAGAGAAAATACTGTGTTAATGTAATGTACCCATTAACAACTTAAAGGACATAAACTAGAGACATCAGATTCACATAACAGTGTGTCTATTAAAAGACTATCTCCTGGCAGTTGGCAGTTTGTAAAAAACCCAGGGGCTGATTTACAAGCCCCTTGCGCCTCTTTTACGCCACCATTGCGTCACTTTTGCCCCATGCTGTGGGGTATTTACAACGTGACGCATCTGGGAGATGCGTCACATTGCAAAGCCCTGCCCCAGAAGTAGGCGTTCCTGCGCAGGGGGGGCGTTCCGGCGCAGGAACGCCTTCCAAAAGTGGCTGAGTGAAATCTACAAGATTTCACTGAGTCACTTTTGAGCCCATGCTGCATCAAAACCCTACCCCTGCTTGAAGCAGGCGTAAGGATTGATGCAGCATTGCAAAGATCGGACCCCCAGAGCATTGCTGGAGCTGCGTCGCGCTTGCGACGCAACTCCAGCAATGCACCGCCTTTACGGCACAGATGAGTCACGCATCTGTGCCGTTTTTGCCCCATTGTGCGCCACATTGTAAATGCGGCGCATCCATGGTGGCGGAGCCGTGGCACACAATAACTGGTGCATGTCTGCTGATATGCTGGGATGCTCCAGTTATTGTAAATCTGCCCCCCAGTGCATTAGGTGTTAGAAGATCCTTTTGTGTGTGTGGGGGGGTTGGGGGGGGGGATTTCGACTGCAGGGGCCTCAACAGGTTTTAATCTGACACTGTCTGAAGGGGGCATAGCTGACAAGTTTGCAACTGGTCACAACTTCAATCTGTTCTAGATCAAGTTATTTAGGGAACCTGAGTTAATAAGCAGAGTTGAAACATTACCATAGTCAAAATTAACTATGTTGGGAACACTCGTCTCTGATAACTCCGGTTGGGGATATTCTCTGTTGCAGCTAATTTTAGCATTTATTTATTTATTTATTTAGCGATTTATAAAGCGCCTGGTGACCCGGAGGCATCCCCGCGCTGTAAAAGACTTGTAATGACCAGGGGGGGGAGAGGAGGTCCTATTTGGGAAAGAGGAAAGTTTTCAGTTCTTTGCGGAACCGAAGGTGGCAGGGTTCCAGATGCAAGCAGCGTGGAAGTAAGTTCCATCCAGAGGACGCCTTTACTGCGAAGCGTCGACCACCAGTGCGCACCTTCCTGAATCTCGGAATGTTGGCCAGACGCTCATTGTCAGAGCGCAGGAGTCTGGGAGCCTTATAAGGAGTGACCATGTCTCTCAGGATCGAAGGGCCTTGGCCGTTGAGGAGTTTGTGGGTGGTACACATAGCCTTAAATTCAATCCTCTGACGGATCGGGAGCCAGTGTAGGGCCTTGAGTGCTGGTCTGGCAGAGGCTCTGGTGGGAAGATTCATTAGGAGCCGGGCAGCTGCATTTTGAGCGCGCTGGAGTTTTGCCAGAGTGGATTCGGGGGCTCCTAGATAGACGGCGTTGCTATAGTCCAGACGAGCAAGGATCAGGCCTTGAACAAGGAGTTTCCTTGATAGGGGAGGGAGTAGCGGGAGGATCTTTCTTGTAGAGCGCATGAGTCCGAAACAGGTGCCTGCTGTTTTGGCTGCCTGGGTCTTCATGGATAGATCAGGCTCAAGCCAGACTCCCAAGGTCTTAATTTCCTTCTTCGGGGTGGGCATCTCGCCAAAAACATCAGGCCAGACCGATGGAGGAATAGTAGCCCATTTCTTGCCCATAAGCATGACTTCCGTTTTAGATCCATTGAGCTTAAGTGATGAATCGCACATCCAGTGGTGGATTTCCTGGAGGCAGTTCAACAGATTGTCTGGGCGGTGGTCAAGATGTGGGAGAGAGACGACCAATTGTGTGTCGTCCGCATAACTCACTATCTTGATCCCGAATGGGGCTACTACATCCTCCAGGGGGGCCATATAGGCGTTAAACAAGGTGGGGCTTAGCGAAGACCCTTGGGGGACTCCGCTAGAGAGAGGGAATGAGGCTGAGCGGGAATTGCCATCCCAGACCTGGAACGAGCGGCCCGATAGAAAAGACTCTATCCAGGCAAGCGCCGTACCCCCGAGACCTGCCCTGGCCAGCCGATGGAGCAAGACACGGTGGTTCACCGTGTCAAAGGCTGCACTAAGGTCCAGGAGGATCACTGCCACTGACCCTCCTGAATCCAAGATGCACCTTGCCTCCTCGATGACTGTGAGGAGGGCGGTGTCCGTGCCGTGGCCAGGGCGAAACCCTGTTTGGGACTGACGCAGAAGCTTGTTGGATTCGAGAAACAGGGACAGTTGGGCATTGACCAGTTTTTCGGCCATTTTGCTAATGCCCGGGAGGAGCGAGATCGGCCTGTAGTTTGCCAGATGGGAAGGCGTCCAGTTGAGGTTTTTTAAGGAGGGCTTTCACTACTGCACCCTTCCAGCTCGGAGGGACAGAGCCTTGGGACAGCGAGATGTTAATCAGCTCCGTAATAGGGGGTACGATGGCCGGGGCAACTGTTTTCAGGAATCTCATGGGGGCGGGATCGCATGGAGATCCGCTTTTCATCTTGGCCAGAGTTTTTCCCACTTCGTCCAGGGATACAGCCCTAAACGCAGTCTTAATATAATCAAAAGTTGGTTGCCTCATGCCTCCCAAACAGTTTCAGAAGTGGTAGAATGCATTTATTGATTTTTGTGGTGTAAAAATTGCTATTTCAGAAAGTTGGGACAAGACTTGCCTGAGAATTTTTGGAGGCCTAGTTGAACTGCTGGATTAACAGATTAGCACATATTAGCCAGGAAAAAGCAGGCTACTGGGTTTTGTTTTGTGTGTCACTATATTAGGCATTTTCTCTGCACATTGCACCGTATATGTGGCACTTTATGTGTTTGTTGCATAATACGTAATGACAGTTAAAGGTTTTCAAGTTATTTATTATCCTGTATTTTTGTACTACTGTTCCCCCCCAAAGAATACATTGTTTACCTTCCTGAATCCTATCCAAATTACTGTTTGATTTTGTTACTTATATCTTGCACCCTAGTTCCCATGTTACTATACTCTGCGCCTCTAGCTCCCTCAACCACAAGCGACTGTTACACCCACATTTTCTTTTGTAGCGCTCTGGTGATAAGCTTTTTGGCCTGGTTCATGCTTAATGTAAAATGAAATGAATAATTCCTAACCTGTAGGGAGATCCAGGAATGGGTGGGTGATATCAATCCTGCTGTTAATAATCAAAGGCTTTGGCTCAAGGGCTAAAGTACAATAATCAATGTCTGTTTCCTCCACTTTGTGAAACTGATGCTTTCCCATTAACTTTGTTAAATTTCAGCATTGATACATATTAGCCCTGTGACACAGCACAATTGTTAACAGCATCTTCCATACCGAGGTACAGAGGTGATTGAGCGGGAAGAAATTGAAAGGTAGGAGCACACAAGTTCTCCTGGAGGCCGCAGAAGTAATCAAATTCAGCAAGACATCTTTGTGTACAATTTCCTTTATCCAAAATGAAAGCTGTCAAACCCACTTCAAAGACTTGGAGTTAGATTGGACAGTAAGAACTTTAAAAGTAGTATTTGTGCGACCTAGCCCCTATCTGACGGCAGAGCTGCGTGTCTCAGTTCTATGAGTACACTATAACATCATATATATAGAGAATATCGAGAACAATATCCACAAGTCACATTTTTAAAGAATGTAAAAATTGCTGCCTCCTATCCCAAACAAAAAGATTTCTGCAAAAGGGTATAAAATGATCTATTCCCAAAGGTAATTATGGTTGTAAGCACATGCTTAAGATTGCATTTAGAAATTGTTTTGCCTTCAAGGAATTCACAAATACCTGTTTGTATATATATACATGCATATATATGGCATATCCATAGAACTTATCTAGCCAAAGGCAGTAGGGTGCTGTAAATGGCCAAATACCAGCATCACGTCAAGGAGTAATAGGAGAGGAACCTGGGTTATGGATGGTTAATGTATGTACTTTAATGTTCTTTAAAGAGGCGAGTCTTCAACTCTTTCTCAAGTTGGAACAACGTTGGGGTGGTCTTGATGGATAAAGGTTCAGATCCTGGCTGCATAACTGGAAAAGGTATGCTGTCTTAGTTTCTTTTTCATACACTTCTTACTCTGCAGTCTGATAGTGTCCTGGCTGCTGGTTTGCTGAGAACCACCAGAGATTGTGTGCCTGTCTGCAGAACAACCTGACACGTGAAAACCCATTTATGGGTGTAGAAATCTCCACACCTGTAAATCCCACTCATGGGGTGCGTACGTGGATATTCCAAGGCGCAGTCTGTACAGGAAATTTGGGAAACACCCACAATCGTGTACATTTGTGGGCATTCCCAAACGCCTATTTCTCTCTTTGGCACCCTGGAAAGTGACAGAAATTTACTCCAGCAAAAGCTGTTGTGAATCCTCTGCCATGGGGGAGAAGGTAAGGGAATACTCCCAGTTTTGCTGGTGCTAGAATAGATGGGGTTGCTCCACAGGCAATATATTTTCCCCACACAAAAAACGCATTTGTGTACAAACTTCTATTGCCCCTGTGTGTAGTTCTCGGCTATGGAGAACTCTGCACAGCTGAACAAGTGTTGCTGGGAATATCACATGACCTGGCCAGAGGTATGGCTGGAAACCTCTACCATGCACCGTTTTCCCGTTTGACTCTTGGGAATGTTTGTGAATTTCAGGAAGTCAAACCAGGCAGAGGTGAAGATCTCTGCCAGCAATTGTCCAACCATCCTTGTGAATCGGTTATAAGTGTTTTCAAGCACATAATAGGGGATAACTCAAAACTCTGCCTAAATCACACACTCAAAATGAGGACAAAATAACCTATGATTTGTTTCTGATCTATGTCTCAACAAAGGTTCTGACATGGGAAACAACTAGAGCTTATCATCAGCCTAAGTAAACCTGTATCTCCAAGAACAGCCGTGCATAGGTATTTTGTGACTTAATGCATGAATCACCCTGACAATTTCTGTCAAAGAGACAGAGGGACATCTGCACTTCCCAAAGCACATTCCATAATTTTAAATCATACTTTGTGCTAAGCCTCTTAGGATGGTGGTCAGAAAAACTGTTTTTATACAGCAGTTTGCTGCTATTTCGCAATCTAATATTTTTCACCTACATGAGTAACACAATTAATTTAACATGCCACACAATAACTATATTAGATACAAGTGGTACATACATGTATAACTCAACATGAAAGGTAAGAATGGGATGTACTGTGTTTCAATCGTACCAACTTATGGCACATTAGTGTACCACAACATAGGTGTGCTAATAGTCATTACACACTTGGCCAATGTGGTCCACACACTTCTTGACATAATTCTCAACCTTATTTTAGTAGATTTGCCAACAAGGGAATTTGTTAATACCTAAGTTACAGGTGGTTGATCAATCTAAACTTTTACGATTGGGACCAACTTAATTCAATTAAAACCTGTTATTAATCTATTTTGTCATTCAGTCTTGACACAGTGGTAAATACTCACAAGGAAAAGGAAAAAGCTACACGGGGAATAGATTTAAAGAAATGTAACTTTATGTAAAGTTTTCATCATTCAGGGTACATTATTTTATCTTCAGAGAAAAAAGAAAATAAATCAACAATATACAAATGGACAAGAAGTAAATTAATTATTCTTAAAATCCAGTTGCGTTGTGTTCCACTCTTTATAGATGTATGACAGCGAATCTGGCTGATTACAAACAAAGATAACGTTGTACAGAATAAATCTGTTTAAAAAGATGTGGATTTGTAAGTCGACGTTTCGGCCTTATTGTTGTAAAATCCTGAAGGCCATCTTCAGGACCTTCAATCTTTAAAACAATTATGAACCCCTGAGTGTCCACTTGATCGTCTCTTAACACCGGGTACGTGAGGAATTTGGATCTTTAAGTTTCCTTCTTTGTTAAGGCTTGGACACGAAAAAGAAGTTGGATACTGCGTGCTTAGTCCGCGTCACCAATTTATTATTTTAGTCGTCTGGTTTAGAATGCAGAACTTCGTACGGCGTGGCGTAACAAATAATTCTGAACTAGCATGCATTAAAGTACTCTACAAGCATACATATAATGGTACTAGGGAATCGTTTCTGGCAAAAGGAACATTCAGTGCCATGATAAAGCTTGCCTTACATTTTGCAGTGAAGCACAATGCACTTGGTTGAGTCTGATCCTTCAAAGAAAATGTGGGCTGTTAAACAGAAATTGGTTAATACAACCAAATGACAGGCATTGTGTGTTGCAGGTGGAATAGCTGACAGCAGGACCCAACCATCCATCATAAATATATGTCACACATACCAACACTGATTTCAAGATCAAGAAACAATGTGTGCAATGCAACAAGGAAGACAATCAATAAATTGACTTCCTGTCCATGTTTCTGAAAGTCTAAAATATTAAGGTGTAGTGCAGGTAGGCATAAACAGATGCAGTGATGAAACACCAGGTATATATTAAGAAAACCAAGATATATCTGCAACATTCTCCAAACTACTTTCAAACAAGAAACCTCCAGATTGAGTTTCATGGCTCACTACATCAGCCATAGATACAACATGAACTCTCAAAAAGGTATTGTGTGCCACTGTTTACATCCCTCAGATGTCCCAGCTAGGCCCACTCATGTAATGTTTGATTTCATAACACAACAAAGTTAAATTGTAAAGGATGACAGATGTAATCTCCAAACACATTTTCTAAGATTAAAGATAGATGTATTTATTAACATCCCCAAACAACAGAGGATAACTGATGAAAGGAAAGTGGCCATAAAGGGTGTTTCCATTTCAACTGAATCACCTGAAGAGCAACTGTTGGCTCTGGTTCCATTAAAAGACAATGCAAGTGCTGGGATTGGGATGGCAGGTGGAGAAGCTCCTGGTTTTAAAATGTAAATGTAAATGTAAATGTAAAATAGCTTTTCTATAGCGCATTCTATCACTCCATCTTGGCGCTATGAAACCCCCTAGAGTGACAAAAGGTGGTTTAGCTGGAGCAACTCCTGAGAACATAAACCTTACACTAGAGCCCTACAGGCCGCATCAGTGAGCGTAAAGACCCAGGTCTTTAAGGCTTTCCTAAAGAGAGATTCTGATGGAATTAGACGGAGCACGGGAGGAAGTTTGTTCCAGGCTCTAGAGCCTAATACCACAATGGATTTTCCACCTTTAGTGGCTAGCCTGAATTTTGGGACAACTAGCAAATTGAGGTGGGAGGATCTCAGATTCCGGGTCGGAAGGTGCCGTTTAAAGTTTTTTTAAAGATATCTGGGTCCTTGTGCGTGATAAGCTCTAAAAGTGATGATCAAGATTTTAAACAACAAGCGCTTATGAATGGGGAGCCAATGGAGGGCATGAAGTGCAGCCGAGGCCGAAGATTTCCTGGGCCAGCCCAGAACCAGGCGGGCGGTGGCATGCTGGACCATCTGCAACCTATGGAGCACGGACTTATTAGCTCCCGCATACAAGCTGTTGCAGTAGTCCAGTCTTGATGTAATAAGTGCCACCGCTACCGTCTTTCTCGTGGACAATGGGAGGAGGTCAAAAAACTTCCTAAGCATTCTAATGATATAAAAACATGTGCTGGCTACCCCAATGGCTTGTTGCTTGAAGGATAATGCATCATCAAATTTGACACCCAGGTTACGAGCAGAAGAGATAGTGTTTGGAGGAGCTTCAGCGCCTTGAGGCCACCACTGCTTGGGGGAAAACAGATTTTGCGGGCCAAAAGGTAATATCTCTGTTTTTCCAGAATTGCACTTCAGATGGTTGGTTTTCATCCATTCAAATTTCGATGCTAAGCAAGTTTTAAGGTTTTCTTCCGCTTGTAGTGTATTGTGTGCCACTGTTTACATCCCTCAGATGTCCCAGCTAGGCCCACTCATGTAATGTTTGATTTCATAACACAACAAAGTTAAATTGTAAAGGATGACAGATGTAATCTCCAAACAAATTTTCTAAGATTAAAGATAGATGTATTTATTAACATCCCCAAACAACAGAGGATAACTGCTGAAAGGAAAGTGGCCATAAAGGGTGTTACCATTTCAACTGAATCACCTGAAGAGCAACTGTTGGCTCTGGTTCCATTAAAAGACAATGCAAGTGCTGGGATTGGGATGGCAGGTGGAGAAGCTCCTGGTTTTAAAATGTACTTCACAATCAATGATTCTCAATGACTGAATATTTGATAAGCAGGTGGATTCTCTGGATAAGCTCTCTTTTTATACTCAACGTTTCTCTCACCAACAGCCTTGGTTGGCAGGTTCAATACAAAAAGTCTGGTCACATGCAACTGGCAGATGCTTCAGCGAAGAAGTTTGCAAAAAAATGAAATTGACTAGGCTTCAGATGTGAAAAGGTAAATGAGCAGTCAAGGAGGCTTGAAAAAGATAGATTATTTCTAAATGCTCAAATAGGGACGGCAAATTTACATGATTTTCACAAACAGAATTTGCAGATTCCCAAAACTACACTCATGCAGTGGCCTGCATGAAAAATGTTATGCGATGTCGGGGCTCAAATCCAAAATTTTCACAATATAACTTCTTGAGCAGTGGTCTGCAGGTACCGTGAACGTTAGATTTGGCCTTATGAACAGAAATCATGCAAGATACTTCCTCAAAATTATTGGGGGGTCATTTGCATGACATCTTTTTAAACCATTGTATACTATGGAGAGCGAGGGAAAGTCAGGTCAGTTGCACTCTCCCGTTTACGATGCCATCACACAAAGCAATTGCTGCCTTAGAAGTTCTCCCAAGGAACTCTGGGCTTCTTACTCAGTCAGGATGTTGTGTTCTCCCTCTGCCTTATTCTGAAAGAGGGGGTATCCGAAGATATTTAAGTAGACGCCTCACTCACTTATCGTGACATGCTTCATCATTGGCGCCTGTCCACGCCCGGGTAAGGTGATACTACCCGGGCGGACTCAACCATAAATGGAATGGGAGTTGTAAGATAATGTAAAACTGGATAAGCAGGGATCCAGATGAGTGATATGTTAAAAATACCTCAAGGTATACCCAAAAGCTATGCTTTATTCAGAGGGTACCTGGGGTATGGATAAAAAATGAAAATTTGTTAGGTTTTACCTAATTCAACCGTTCAGTTGTACCCCTGTTTCTGTGCCAACATGTTTCAGCCCTCTCAGGGAGCCCATGTGGGTTTGGGGCCTTTGTCAGGGCTATATTCACTGTATCCCTGCTACTTTATTGTGCAAGCACACCATGCACATACATGAGGCCTTATGATCTCACCTGTCTTGGTTTTGTCAATCACTTTCTGCTGCAGCCCACACTTTAGGTCCATCAAGAGCATTTGAATCTTGCACTTTGAAACCTGCTTTTCTCACCTAATTTTCCTGCCCACAGTGATCACTGTGCCATTTTTGCACTCTTCATCTTGCTGATATGTTCAAGGAGACACAGACAACGGGAGGGAGGGCGGGGGGTGTTCAAGGTGGCACGAACCACGGGAGGGAGGGTAAGTGGGTAAATTTAACATAGACAAGGGGGGGAGAAGGCACAGAGCGGGGGTAAAGAAGGCATGGAAAGGGGGTAAAGAAGGCATTAAGGCACAGCAGTAGTTGAAACTTGATAAAGACAATATTGATTAAAGACTGAATACCAGGAACAGCAGCAAAAGGGCCATTTGCCATGGGAGGTGACAAATGAAAATGAGGTTGTGCTAAGGAAGGACTAACAAGCCTATTTCCAAATCATAAGCCAGCATTTAGTAAGGATAATGACAGAAGCCAATGGCAAATATGGGTGGAGAGTGGGCGGGTCTTCTATTCCCTACCCCACCACAACAAGTCTCGCAGAACAGCGCATGCGTGCTGACTCAGGCTCGACTTAAATAATCATAGGAAATCATAAATGTGAATCAAAACAAAGATTAAGTTAAATTGGTGAGGCACAATAATTGCGATGAAGGCACAAATACACTTGCACAAATAAATTCAACAGGCCTAATTTCCAACCTAACAGTACCAAATGCCAATGAGGAAAAGTTGCACGCTGGGAGATTGTTGACCTTAATTACCATACAACACGCAGGAGTCCTCATGCGTTGGTCTTTTACTTTTTTTGTGAAGAGCAAGGATTGGAGCAAGCAGCACCAATAGGCTTCCCAGCTTCACAAGTGTCCAATGCAATTTCTAGGTCCAATTGGGCCTCACTACTGCCAAGTCACTTCAGGGTTTCCAGGCATTTTAATCTCTCACAGCAGTCTAGTGTTAAACAGCAGTAGGCAACACCCAGAGCAAATTGGTCGGCTGATTTTTCAAACTGAGGTAGCCCAAAAAACGTCTGTTACAAGCGAACAGTTTACTTTCATTCACAAATCAGGATAAGATTTTAGTTCCACAACTTCAGTGGGCTCCAACGCAGATGCATATGTGAATACCAGATTTTAATTGATGCATTTGGAAAGCCTGTAGGACCTCAATGTCTTCACATCTAACATGGGCTTCGATTGGAATTCATAGAGCATATTATCAAGCACATTATCACCTCTTTATCGGCAGTTTCCTGCCGATAAAAGCGGCGATAATGTAATGCCCTTTCTTGATAATATGCCCCTTAATTCCTTGACATACTTGGGGGTTATATACCAGAACAACATCAGCATCTTGACATGGCCACACTAAAGCACTGGCAGCTATCTGGAGTTTTACAATCTGAATACAACACCTCTACAACAAACCAGTTAGCCCAGTGCTTTAAACATACAACATGAAAGTGGTCAGCTCTGCCCTATATGAAGCTGAACTCTGGTGGTTCGAAACGATGCTAAAGTTAACCGTTGCTGCAAATAAGTTGTTCTGAAAGATCACGAACCTCCTGCAAAGCACCCCTATCCGCCCATTGTTACATGAACTGGGTAGAAAAGCACTGTCCGATGCAGCAAGACTCTGCCCTATACTGTACTGGCGAAGAATCTGGTCAACCCCAGATCTAGCAACTTATGCTGCAGGTATGAAAGACCTAATTGGCGTTGATTGCTTCCACAAAATCAAATGGCTCAGGTAGGTCAGAGCAATCCTAGCAAGTATGGGTTTGGAAACGCTCTGGGAGAATCCCTCAGTTGTGTCTTTTCCATTGATGGAGACCTTAAAAGAGAAATACTGGGCCACTATTATTTTTAACACATACAGAAATGCGGACATGTCTTCTCTCACGGGCTGTTTTATGGACTTTAATCCAACCCCACAACTGGAGCCGTACTGGGACATAATAACAAATCCTCAGGAACGGAAATTATATTTTCAGTTCAGGGTAGGCTTACATCCCATTAGGTCCTACACAGCAAGATAGACCGCAGAGGGCAACAGAGTTTGTCCTACATGTATGGCCCAGACAGAGACAATGGCCCATTTGATGTTCACCTGCCCTGCGAATGTAGGACCACGTCATGCATGGCTGGCACCAATCTGTAGGACAATGGGGACTAGAGCGAGTGGAGAGGCACTAAGAATACTGCGCACGAACACATCGACTCCCATCGTCATTGAAATGGCTACATTTCTATGTTGGTCTTGGGTCATCAGATTGAAGGCACTATAGGCACTTTCAGGATTCATTAAGTCAATTTTATAAGGTCTGAATAATATGTAATAGTACGATATGTATTTTTATTATTACAATTCTTCTATATATCCCAGGTCCTAATGTTTGAAATGAAATTTTATTGATCTTATGGCCTAGTACCTTGTAGTATTTTTTAAATGTTTTATTATATGAAATTGTAGGCATCACAAAGAACCCTTCTTGGTTTTAAATATGTATATCTATCATGGAGTTTTATTGTATTTGTATGTACTGTGCTTTTATGACTTATCGTCGAATAAAGCTTGTTGTTGGATGTTGGACCTTTCCAGACCTTTAACCAGATGCAGGGAAATCAGGCAAAATGGAGGGAGGGTCACAAAACGGGGCCTGGAGCCAGCAGGGTAGGTGCACGCCCATTAAGGATACAATTATACTCTGCTCACTAATTTATATGAAGTGGTCTTCTGGGGTGAAGTTCTTGGGTGTGAAACAATCGTATCTACCCCTGTTACCCCAAGAGCCTATATCAGGGACCCCAAAGTGCTTAAATAGGCAAAGTGAGGCATGAAGAATAAAGGGGGGAATATATGGAGCCTTAGTAAATACAGGAGTTTGCCTTTTGGAAGGACCAATATATATGATGTCAGATCATGGAAATAAAGACTGAGCCTCCTTTTATAAAGAGAATAGAAATTGATACTATGCACAGGTGATCACACATTTCTTTATACATAACCACTTGCCACACATTTTTGTCTCCTACCATCTCTGGAGCAGGCAACAAAAGATGCACTACGTTGGTGTCTGGTGTAGAAATCAGCAATTACTCCTTTTTGCATCTCAATCCCAATGGCACTGGCTTTGCGTGCCTGGGCCAGCTAGTCATGAACTTCATTATGGTCATTACTATGTAGAAATTCACCCTCATGATGGGAACACAGACATTGACTTTACACATTATGCCTGTTGCATATTTCAAGTTTCACTGTGCTCAGCTTTCCAGGGGACAACACAATTTGTGCTTCATTTGTCAATAGTTCTTTCAGTTGTGTTGCAAATTCACATTGCGCTGCATTCTTTAAGACTATGGCGATATAGGATTGCACACTGGGACTGAACAGTTTTGCTGTAACACAAACCATTAACCACCTGTATGCAGGAGGCAATACCTTCATATTTAACATTCATCTAAATTCAAAATTTGCTTTAGCTTTTTATAACTTTAGGTATGATATATATAGCATTACCTATTGACTGAGGTACATGCTTATGCACGGTATAGTATATTAAGGGTCACTGAAATTATGCAATTCTGCGAATGCTGCTTTTTTCACATAATTAAGGATTTGCCGCATTTGCTATATAATCAATAATCTGCTGCATAATCTGTAGGGTTTAGCAAAAAAACAGTTTCTAGCTCAAACGGATCAAAAGTTGCTTTGAAGATGGTAAGATGTATTCCCGTGCATTGGAGGACGATTTGCAAAGGTTAACTTGTCATCCTTTAGTTGCTTATTTAAGTATTTGACAGTTACACTGATACTAATGAGTTGACATCTTTGGCAAGACTTTATTACCATGTATAATAATGATAAAACAATGAAGTAATACTATCAAATACATTCTGCATTATGCCACACAATTTGTCTCTTCTTGCCTCATAATTTAGTTAACCCTGCTGCATACTTTGGTGCTCTCCTGCATAATAATTGTACTGGTCTTGATTATTTTAATGGCTAGTTTGGACTTTATTTCATTGAAATGTGGATGACTTGCCTTGAATCCCTTCATGGCAAAAATATATTACTTTTCTTTCGATGCTTATTTGAATTCTTTTGGGTTTAGACAATCATATATCAGTGCCTGTCACTCATTTCTATATCCATTATGTTGTCATGTACATCAATGTAGGATTTATTAGGTATGATGTGTTAGAAGGTGGTTCTGACACTATGGGCCACCCGGATATTTTGCTTTTTGATCACCTACTTGTTGAGCTGTTACTATGGGGGGCCTTATGAGTCGGGACTCATCCACAGTGAACTCACCATGAAAGAGACTGCATGGGGATTTTGCTAGTGTCCCCCTGGCTTGACCCGGCCACTGCGCAGCTGCTGGAGTAAGGGACACCGGGCTGGTTACATGCAGACACATGTGTACCTGTGTGTGCACATGTGTAGGGGCTGCTCAAGGGATATTCCAAGTGTGCGAGGCCAAGGAGCATGTGCAGATAGACTGGTGTGGCAGCACTTATGCAGAATGGGGTGGTGACTTGGAATAGGCTTTATACACTGGGAAGAAACATGCCAGGGAAAGTCAGTGTGTTTAACTGTTTTTCACTTCATTATTCCCCTATGGGGATGTGGAGCCCATGGTCTAGATTAACTTTCCTAAGGCCTACAGTTTCCCCTGTAGCGGGTGTGAGAAGTCCTATTTGTACTACTTTTAGATCATCCAGAAATGTCATATTTCTCTGAGTCAGCCATAACCAGGGCCTGGCTGAGGGCTGACCTCAGCAGGCTGGATTGATAACCCTTCTTCCACCAGCTAAGGCCTCCTCTCCAAGGAAGAGAAGATGGGTGGAGCTACAGGTTCATCCATCAGTAGCTGACACTTGGTGCCAGGCACCAGGCCCCTCTGGAGGCAAGGCAGCCTGGCGGTTAGAGACCATGTGGCAGGAGACCCTAGACGACACCATGTTGAACAAACCCAGAGGCCTGGGCAGGAAGGAGGGGGCAGGGGCAGAGAAGTGATGTGTTGCTGTGTGATAGGGCAAACAGAGACTTCCTGCCAGCCCCCTCCCCAACTTCTTAAAAGAACTTGCACAGGAAGAGGGGCTCTCTCTGGGGTGTGGTTTGCTGAGGCAGAGGGTGCTGGAGCCTGGCACAATGGGCATTCAGAAGGAGGAACCCCCTGACTGCCCCCAGGATCCTGAATAGCACCAGGAGAAGAGTCCAGAACCAGTGAGGAGAAGCAGGGGCCTCTGCGCAGGGAGAAGAGAGGCCCAGGAGGAGAGCCGACCAAAGGCTGGTGCAGGGAGCCAGTGAAGACAGCCCCCTGCTAAATCCCCCCCTCTCAGAGACACAGAGGGCAAAAGAGAGTGCTCCCAGTGCTGGAGAGCGCCGCCAGGAGCAAAAAGAGGCCAAAATCAACAAGATCGGTCCCCTGAGGGCTGAGATCGGGTCCCCAGAAGGTAGGCGACCTTTGTCTGACCAACGCCAAAATGCATAGGACTTCGCCACCGGTCTATAAGATGCCCCCAGGCTGGGTCAGGTCCCAGGGGCTGCCCCAACACAAAGTAAAGTCGGGGAGCACCGTCGTGCTCCCCATGAAGTGACCCCAAAACAGGTGGCCAGGAGCCCACCCTGGCCCCCGACAACAGCGGAGGGCAGTGGGCGCCATCCTGCCCCCCGCAATGAGGTGTCTAGGGGCCCGGGACCGCATCCCCAGGCCCGAAGCAAAACGCTGGAGCACCATCACGCTCCCCGTGAAGAGGAGGAGGGAAAGCGTCATCGCGCCCCTGCAAAAATGTGATCGCGAGGGGCCCGGGACCCCATCCCCGGGCCTCAAAGAAGACGAGGAGTTGGGGGCCAGGAGCACCATCATGCCCCCCCCACGGAGGGTTCTCGAGGAGTCCGGGAACCCATCCCCAGGCCCCAAAGCAAATTCGGGGAACGCCGTCGCGCTCCCCGTGAAAATGCCCCCAAGCAGGGCGCCTGGTGCCTACCCTGGCCCCCACCGATGCTGTATGCAGGGGGAGCTCTGTCGCACCCCTCCGAAGAGGTTCAGGGGCCCGGGATCCCATCCCTGGGCCCCTAGTACTGGAAGGCGGATGGCCGCAGGTCTGCCAATCTGCCCGTCGGAGCAGGCAGCGCAGAAATGCTGTCCCTGCTACCGCTGCTGCACCAGAGGGGTGTAGGACCGAGCGGGGAGCTGGCATGAGCCGCCAGGGGTGGGATCCCCGGGCGGCTCTCCACCATGGAGGCAAGACGGGTTTCCCGGGTGAGACCAGGGCCCCAGAAGATGGAAAGGCAAAGCAAGAGGTGAAAGGGGCCTGGGTGTGACCGGGCCCCCGAAAGTGCCCAGATCGGCCAGGGATGGGCTCCCCAAGCCGTAAGACTCACCTGGGGGTCCGGGTGGGACCGGACCCTCCAACGGCAGGAGGAGCGGCATGAGGCCGCCGAAGTTGGATCGCGGCTCTCCCCGAAGCAGTGGGGGAGCCGCTAATAAAATATACTCTGCCAGAGGAGAGGAAGTGCCCCATAATGCCCAGACCAGCCTGCAAGGTGAAGACAGCATTTTTCTCAGTATTTGGTGGCCCCAGGAGGATGGGGTCACCGCCAAATGCCTGAATAGTGCAGGGGAGGGGGCTGCAGGAGTAACACATTCTCCCCCAGCACCACAAAGAAGATGTCCCTCCCTAAGTTTCTAGGGGACCTAAAAGAATAACCCCTCAAGGGCTCAGCACAAGCATTAACATCTCCTGGGCTGGAACTTTCATTTTACAGCTGGGGGTGTACTGAGAAGTGCCTCAAGGAGTCAAAGTCTGAGCTGGGGATGTCTGGAGAAGGGCATGCCTTGGAGGTGAAGAGGTGTAATTGCACCAGAAATGTTTTTACTAATGTTATTTCTTTTAGAGGGACTGAAGGTCACATGTGTAATGTGAAGTACCTATGTAAGGTGCTGTCATAAGCAAAGTGGGGTTATTTTGCCAGGCAAGCCAGCTAGGGTGTTTGGCTATATATATGCGTAATCCTATGATTTCATCTGTGATGCCTCTAGGGGCTGTAATTGCAATGCATTTTAATGATCCACAAATGTGATGAGTACTGTCATTCTAAAGTGATGCTTAAACATGTATTCTTGTTGCTGCGCTTAGGTGAAGAGCCGAGACTGCTAGCCCGCAAGATGTAGAGGTGTATACTTCATGGTCAGTAGGAAATGCTCAGTCAGGGTTGTGTGTCACCATGGCAGGGTTACCTATTTTAAATGCTTTTTGAAATAGTGGGGTGAGTCGCCACTGGAATGGTGCCAATGCGCAGGGTCCTCGCTGCAGGTTATGTTCAACTAACTGCGTTGGGGGCAAGATGATGTGCATACATGGGAGTGGTGGTACTAGACCCCACCCCCTTGTAGGTGGGGTGGAGATGTTATGCAATGTCACAAAGTAATTCCAACAGCTTATGTATATTTGTAAATTGGTGCATAGTATTGAGTAGTTTGTGTGTTTAATAAATGTACACTTACTTTTATAAAGCAAGGTACAGAATGGACAATCAATTATTGAGTGTTATTTCTGAGCACCTGCAAATGGCGATTACTAGCCCACACCACCTCCCTTGAGTAAGACTCAGATTGCTCTGCAACGCTACCCTCTCAGAATCAGGCGCTACAATTGGGTGTTTGGTTCCCAGTGAAGGACAAATGTAGACATGTTATTTGTGCAGGCCTCACAGATACTGCCTCGTTTTCCAACATGATATTATTCTCAAATTCAATCCTGCATTCACCAAATGCAGGATTGATGTAATGTTGACTTGAAGTTTACTCAACCCGCATGTGGTGTAGAATCACTGGTATTCAGTAGTGCACGAGCTCACTAAGGAAGCATACCACAGCAGTTCATTGCCACCACGTCAGCGTAACATGTGATCTAGCTAAATAATTTGCATTGCAGCTTGTGTCTGTAGAACACTGCCTCTCTGGCTTTGGATGGCACAAGTTGAACGCAAATACAGTCAATGCAAAAATAGGATTTAAACATACACCACTTGATTGAATTCAGCTGGCTAGTCCCTGTCTGAGTGGTAGTTGACTGTTGAGGATAGCCTTTATAAACCTTCCACTACATGAAAATAAAGAGTTGTGATATGTTGTTGACCATGATACTACCAGGGGGAGCAAATTGATGCTGCAACAGCATCACCAGAAACAGCAATAGCAGTACTAGCAGACTGCCTTTGCGACCAGTGGCCTCAGAGGTGGCAAATTCAGTGCCAAGAACACATGGGTATCTCGCATTATCAGTCAGCCTCGCCTCCTGCTCATTTTTTTTACATTAATAGTGAATAATAGTTTATCATTCACGAATAGTGAAATAACAAGTGGAGCAGCAAGACTTGAACTTTCTCTGTCATTTTAGATAAGAAAAAAATGGTTTTAATGTATGTTGTGTGCATGCATGTGGGTGAGAGAACGTGTATATGTGTGACCATGTATGTTTGTATATGGGATCGTGGATATGTATGTGTGTCACAATGAGTGAGTAAGTATAAGTGAGTCAGAGTAAGAGTGAGTCAGAGATTGTGAATGAGTGCTTCAGGGTAAGATTGAGTGCACAAGAGTAGGTGAAGATGAATGAGTGAAAGTTTGTGCTAATTATAGAATGAGTGTGAATATGTTATTGTAAGTGAGCTTATGTTGTTATGCGTGCAGATCCGCTGTTGGACCTGGCATGCTTTTTGGTTTATAGAAGCACCCTTGGCAAAATGTTGGCACTGGAATACAGGAGGAAATACTTGCATATGGGATATCCTCAGCAAAATGCTACTGCTGGCACTCTGTAGGTACATTTTGGCATGGAGAACCCTTGAAAAATGTCTGTGAAGGAAATTTGTGGCATAGTTGGCACCTGTGGCAAATTTCTGATCATGGCACATTGGAGGAAATACTTGGCACATGGGAAGACAACTGTGGCAAGGTCATGGGGAAATCCATGACAAAATGTGGTCCTTGACATATTAGACATAACCTTTGATATAAGGGCCCTCCATAGTGCAAGAGAAGCATTATTCGGACAATTATGGCACTGGCATATTGTATGCAATGTTTGGGCAAAAGGGGATGCCATGGCAAAATACTGGTCCTAGCAATGGAGATCATTTTAGAGATAATGGAGCACCCACAGGACATTTTAAAAACATAATTGTGTGAACTCATGGAGGCTTGAAGATTTCAGAAGCTTGGCACACCATGAAAGGAATTGAATATTTAGTCAGTGTGTTTTTTAGAGCCTATGGCTTTTTAGCAAATCTATGTGAAATATGGGCATTAAAATGCACTAGTAAAGCCCATTTATTTTCAGAATTATCTCAAGAAGAGAAACCCCCACCCTTTATTTTCCCCTAGAAGAATATATAATATTAATTATGCGATTATGTAACTTCAGCAATGTTAATTATTGTGGTATCATCTGGATTAAGGTTATGTGACATCACTTCTTGGGTTGATGCAGGATTAAAGGTCATATGGCGTCCCTTCCTCTGACAGTATTAAGGTCAAAGGGCATATGATTCACTCCTGCTACCCCAGGCATGTTGGTGAATCGACGTCCATGGTTGTTGTCGTGCCCATGAGTGAATCTTAATACAAGTTTGAATGCTGACATATGAAAGGAACATAGAGTTACTCAAAGGTGCCTAATAGTGTTTTGGGTATAACAGTGTTTTGGGCATCACATGCTCTAAGAAAACGTTGCCTCCCACAACACTGCCTACGCAGTTTGAGGACCTGCATCTTGCATGGAGGCAAACCATTGCTTCTCGACAAAAGTACAACTATAGTCAAATCAGATCAACTAAAAAAGAGCTGGTGTTTTAACAGTTCCCATTGTAGCAGATAACAAGAGAAAAGAGACTTACACCATGCACAAAACAATAAGGGCAAGCAAACAAGGCAAACATCATCAGTTACATTGTGCAATACATAATCTATCAGCCTCATAAAAGTTTCCATCTCGACTACATGGTATCTTAAGTTAGTCTTACTGAGCAGGCATAGCTCTTTTAGAAATAAAAGACGGTTTATCTTTATAAATGTAGGCCTTCTAATACTTACTGCCAAAAATTAAATTATTGTGTAACTCAGAGTGGCAGGTACTACACTCAAAACCATCTTACACATGACACTATTTAGTGGTCAAAAAATAAAATAAAATCTACAGCTTTGTAGGTCTTTCCTCATTAGAACCCTCGGTGAGCCCCATTAGATGAAACTATTAAAGTTTTTGGAACTCCATTGGTGAAAATATTCCTTCTCCCCTTTGGAATACTCTGGCACAATTTTAAAAGTGTGAAATATCATTATAGAAATTATAAATATCGGTTTTGGTTAAGGAATTTAATATCATTTAGAAAATAATGTATAAACAGTATATTTTAGTTTACCATAAACTGTACGAAATTTCACGACTGCGCGACTCTGCCTTACACATATATCCGGGGTCACGACTTCTGCGTATTTTCAAAGTGTGAAATATCACTATACAAAGTTAAAATATCAGATTTGTATAAATACTTTCACTAATATACTTTTTAAAATGTTTTATAAACATCTATTTATACTTTATAATTAAATATACGAAATTGTCCGGGTGCGCGGCATGTAAGCGACGGGTGCGCACACCCTATGGGACTCCATGTGACCTAAAAAGAAAGCTGGTTTAAGTAATTTTCATTCTTTGAGCGGGAGGAAATAACACCTGTTTTTTGGCAACACCTATTTCTTCTGGGCTGCTGTATTTGTTTTTTTTTCTGGTGTCTTTGACATTTATATAGCAAGATGGCTTCCAGTCAAACTGAGGAAGATCATGATGAAGACTGAGGAAGTGGAAGAGCCTATCAAAAAAAATGAAAAAGAGAGTGTGGCCTGGGCTTTCTTTACGGTACCAGAGGGCGAAAAGAAAGTAAACGCCCGAAAGGTTATTTGTTCTATTTGCAAATGTGTACTTTCCGGAGGTTCGGAGAAGAAGTACTCCTGTGGTACATCTTCTATGAAGAAGCACTTGGAAACAAGACATCCTCTTTGTTTATCAAAGGAAATCATGCGACTGGAAAGAAACAAACAAACTTCCCAGGTTGACAAAAATGCCCCATCAACATCGAGTGCAGGAGTTGCAGCTACACCTCAGCCACACATCATTCCTGAACTGGTGCATGCAACCATTAATTGCTGCAAATGCAATTCAAAACTGTTTCGGAGCAATGCCATCAAAGCACACAAATGTTAGTGCTGACATTGTTCTTTTTCCTGTTTCTTTTCAACTACTGATGTTACAGTGTTGAATTTTTTCTTTTTTCAAAAAAAGTCAAAAACACCAAATAAAATCTTTAAAAATACAAAAGAAATCGAAAATTGTTTTTTTTTTAAAACGGTTCTCACAGAACCACATAAAATGGTTAAACATAGAAATTCTTTCAGAGTGATTGCATAAGTGAAGTGGTAGTGTGTGATTAGAGGAATATGTGGGTGGTGTGTAGGTGATTGCATGAGTAAATGGCTAGTACGTCAGAGTGCAGAGGTAATGTCTGGGTGATTGGAGGAGTGTATGGGTGCTGTCTGAGTGATAAAAAGAGTAGATGGGTGTTGTCTGGATAATTGCATGAGTGCATGAGTAGTGCCTGGGTGGTTGGAGGAGAGTAAGGATAGTGCATGGTGAGTTTATAAGTGCGTGAGTAGTGGCTGGGTGATTGGAGAAATTAATGGCTACTGGCTGAGTAATTGAAGGAGTGAATGAGTAGTGTCTGGGTGATTAGAGGAGTGCATCGGTAGTGTATGGGTGATTGGATGAGTGCATGAGTAGTTCCTGGGTTATTGCATACGTGGATGAGTAATGCCTAGATGATTTGAGCAGTGCATTGGAAATGCCTGGGTGATTTTGTAAGTGCATAGGTATTGAATGGCTGATTTTGTTAGTGCCTGGGTGTTGCCTGGATAATTGCATGAGTGCATGAGCAGTGCTTGGGTGATTGGAGGAGTGCAAGGATAGTTCATGGTGATTTTATAAGTACATGAGTAGTGGCTGGGTGATTGGAGAAGTGCATGGCTACTGACTAGGTAACTGAAGAAGTGAATGAGTAGTGTCTGGGTGATGCGAGGAGTGCATGTGTAGTGTATGGATGATTGGATGAGTTTATGGGTAGTGCTTGGGTTATTGCATGTATAGATGAGTAGAGCCTGGATGATTTTAGGAGTGCATTAGAAATGCCTGGGTGATTTTGTAAGTGCATAGGTATTGAATGACTAATTTTGTTAGTGCATGGGTGTTGCCTGAATAATTGCATGAGTGCATGAGTAGTGCCTGGGTGTTTGGAGGAGTGCAAGGATAGTGCATGGTGATTTTATAAGTACATGAGTAGTGGCTGGGTGATTGGAGAAGTGCATGGCTACTGGCTAGGTAACTGAAGGAGTGAATGAATAGTGTATGGGTGATTAGGGGAGTGCATGGTTAGTGTATTGGTGATTGGATGTGTGCATGGGTAGTGCCTGGGTTATTGCATGACTGGCTCAGTAGTGTCTGAATGATTTGAGGAGTGCATTGGAAATGCCTGGGTGATTTTGTAAGTGAATAGATGTTGACTGGCTGATTTTCTTAGTGCCTATGTAATGCCTGGGTAATTGCATGAGTGCAGAGGTAATGTATGGGTGATTCCAAGAGTGCATAGGGAATGTCTAAGTGATTGTATGAGTTTATGAGCAATGCCTGGATAATTATATTAGTGCATGGGTAGTACCTGATGGATTGGATGAGTACAATCAAGCATCCTAGGTGTGTTTTGCTGTTCACCCTATGTGGGAAGGGTATGCCCAGACGTGGGTCCCGTGCTCACTAAGCCACTGGAGTCAAGCTATCCTGGCTGAAGACGGCTGATAGCCAGAAACTGGTCCTAGGATGCTTGATTCTGGTCCAGGGAAGACATGGCTTGGCAGTTCGGGCTGTACTGTTCCCATGGGCACAGGGTTAAGACGGATTTGCATATGGCCATGTCTGAACTGGGGTGGCTCGGTGAGCAAAATAACGATGGATTATACACAGATCTGTGACTGGGGGTGAATGTTTTGCCATTGTGCAACATTCCGTCCATCATCTTGTGTGTTTTGCTGTTCGCCCTATGTGGGAAGGGTATGCCCAGACGTGGGTCCCGTGCTCACTAAGCCACTGGAGTCAAGCTATCCTGGCTGAAGACGGCTGATAGCCAGAAACTGGTCCTAGGATGCTTGATTCTGGTCCAGGGAAGACATGGCTTGGCAGTTCGGGCTGTACTGTTCCCATGGGCACAGGGTTAAGACTGATTTGCATATGGCCATGTCTGAACTGGGGTGGCTCGGTGAGCAAAATAACGATGGATTATACACAGATCTGTGACTGGGGGTGAATGTTTTGCCATTGTGCAACATTCCGTCCATCATCTTGTGTGTTTAACATTTCTGATTTACAATGAGAAAGTGTCATATCTTAATTAGCTATTTTTACTAATGTGTTAAAAGACACTGATTTGCAATCTGGTATTGTCAAATATATGAATCGTTCAGTGTCTATTTCAGTGCTTGAAGAAAATGAACACTCTTCACATTTATGATCTCATCTGTAACGTAGTCCAAACAAATTTTCATTTTCAATCCCTTAATTTTCCAAAACTGCAAGCATAAACATAAAATACTCTTGTGCATCTTGTTGTATATTAAGTGTAAATTGCTAAAAACCGGTACATATATCAAGAAGATGCTGTATACCAGAAGCAGTATGGATTTCATGGCCAGATGTAGGTAAAAGCAGTTTTGCGAGTCATTAATAGCGATCTTTGTGGAATCGCTGGTAAGGACTCGCAAAATCCCATGTAGGTTGTAATCACAATATTTTTTGCTCCTTAATATTCCTTAATTGCAAATTACAAATTGTGATTCGCAATCAAGGAATACTTTCATATTCATTCCTATGGGCCTGGAGGCTAATAGGAATGAATGGGACTGTGCACGCAATTTGCGAGTACCTAATAGGTACTCACAAATTGCGTGCGCAATTTTAAGGGTGCAAGGGTTCCAGGGGTGCAACCCTGTTGCACCCCTGAAATGTGCATGTGTGCACGTGAGGTGCACATACATGCCCGAAGGGCATGAATGTGTGCCACATGGCACTTTTAAAAAAAGCAAAAAAGTGTTTTTTTAAAGGAATTCGCAAATTACCGCCAACTTGAAGTTGGTGGTAATTTGCGATTCCTTAAGGCCAAATCACAGTTTCCTTTGTGCTTCTTACATTGCATTTAAGGAATCACAATTTGCCATTCCTTAAATGCAATCGCAAAATAGGGACTCACAAATTTTGCGATTCCTTATTTTGCAAGGGGGTATTAGTGTGCTACATTGTACACTGCTAATTTGCGATCGCAAATGCTGAAATTCTGCAAATTTCAGCGTTTGCGATCGCAAATTGGCTTCCTACAACTGGCCCCTTGTTCTATCAGTTACCAACGTTTGAAAAATATATTGCAGTAAAGAACAGAATCTTTTTTCTTTATTTTCCATAATTGTATGATGAAGATCTTCTAGGTAAAAGACAACATTTAGAATTACATTAGCATAGCAGTTGATACCATTACTATTTTCTAACTGGTATCCTACAATATCATCAACAGTGTCCATTTTCATTTTCTTTGCACCCTCATCATTCTCTTGAATTCTTTTCTTTTTTTGAACCTCCCTAGAATGTTTGTCATATTTCCGTTTTGAGCACACTACATGGTTTTCATATACAGGATATTCGCCTAAGTTAGGAGCATACATTCTTCTTAACCAAATATACTCTTTTACACAATTTGCATCAGCAATAACCTTTTTCTCATCAAAATCAATCAAATACAAACCAGGCAATGTTCTTACTCGAGACAATGCAACATATGCCATGCCTTCTTTAAACACTGTATTTCCAATATTTACCAACACACTGTCTACCCTTAAACTTTTGGATTTATGAATGGTTACTGAATACACTAAAGAAAGAGGAAACTGTTTTCTACTAATGTACAAGTTTTGTAAAAGCAAAAAATGAACATCACATCTTCCAGTCTGTTTTACCTCTTCAATCTGGTCAAATTTAACATTCAAAAATTCAATTCCATCTTTGTTCTGAAAATTCACATAATCAACACCTTTTCCCATTGCGCCATTCACTAAACCTTTTTCAACATCTAAATTATGCGTAATATTACCCAAAAGTGTACACATACATATAAAGTCTTTTCTAAATCAGCCATCTTAGATACATACTTTTCCGAAGAATCGAATTTTGATTGTAATTTCTCTGAGAGTAGAACAGTAACCCCTTAATGTTCCATTTTATCAATGGCCTCCATTTTCACTCTTGGTTGTTTCTCCAGTTTCAAAAGTTCTTGACTGAATGTAGAACACGTTTGCATTGTTGGCATTAGTAAAACTATATACTTATTTTCTCAAATGTTTTTGTACATTACTTCAGGTGCAATATTTTGATTTGGAAACAAGTTTGTTAGTAGTCTACTTTCTAAAGCTTCTTTAACATGTTTTGTCAAAACATCAATTCTAATATCTTGAAGAATGTTCCCATAATATTTGTCACTTGCTTGTCGCATATTTGTAATAAGTTCTTTATATCAAAATAGAGACCAAATGTTCACATTTCCCATACTTCCCCAACATTTCTAAGTGTCTTCATGAACAAGAGTTTTAAAAACTGGTTGTCCTTTTACAGGAGTAGGTTGTAAGAATTTGCCAAATACAATTACATGTTTTCCTCCAAATCAAACATCATAATCTGTTTTTAAAATCTGTTGCATTCTTAAATGTACAAAGTCAAGCATTAAGTTTGAGACCATGCTCACCTCATCAATGATCAGAAGTTTCATTTATTTTCTTCAGTACTCTTGAAACTTCATAACAAGCTTCTCCAGATAGCTTGTGATATTCAAACTTATTTAAATGTTCAACAGGTAGCATGAGTAATCCTTGTAATGTAATTCCTTTAATGTTATGTGCTGCTAACCCAGTTGGAATGGTTACAACACAAATGTGACTGAGTGGTTTTATGTAGATAACTGGTTAAAACTTTAATTAAGAAACTCATTCCTGTTCCAGCTTGTCCATTGATATACATTCAAATAGGTTCAAATTATGTGCATTCACCTTCTTTTTTTCATGCAGTAAACCATGCTGTATCTGTTGTCTAACTTGCTGACATATTTGTTTTTGTTCAATATTTAGTTGTTCTTCCAAGTTTCCTAAATCAATAATATCCTGTTGTGCTTGTTGCATTGCTGTTTCCACTTCATTCATAGCAATTGCTGCTTCATTTTAAAAAATTGGTTTTCCTAGTGGATCTTGACTTAGTGGAGCAGAACTCTGACTATCTTGAGAACTGTCTCTAGCGATTTCAGCTACAATAGTTTCTTGTTCAATCTCTTCATTCAGCATTTGTTGGAAGTAGGGAAAATTGTGCAGTGAATGTTATTTTTACAGGCATTAAAAGAATTTTTAGAGCAGTCAAACTCTCCAAGTAATTCTGTTTCCCTACGCCAAGGCTTGAAAAGTTGTAAAAGTGCTAAATAGAAAAATTCCCTTTTATCTGGAGTTTCGCAAGTGAGTTTCCTGTAGTTAATTAGATTTACTTTGGCATGTTTTACCAAACATCCATCACATCCATTTACTGCATAATTTTCTTCATTTATATTTTCTGTAACAGTTCCCTTAAAGCAATAATTTTGCAGTACTGCATAGAGATATATGTTTTCCAGATGTGGACTTCTTTTAGGATAGTACATATCCAACATATTTGTTTTAACAATATCTGTACTTTCTGGTTCATTCATTGCTAAGCATTCAATATTTTGTACAGATTTCAATACTCGATTTTGTGTTGCAGCAAGACCTAGACTTATCCAAATGATTACTCTAGACTTTGAAGATAAGTTTGCAGAGGTCAACCAATCTGAACATTTATAGGATCCAATCTCTCGATGGGAAAGCATCTTCAAAATAAAGCTGTACAATTTGTTACTAAGAGTCTTCTCTTGTGAATTTTCTTCCCACATTTCTTTCAACAGGGTCTTTTCAGATTTCGTTATATATGACGTAACATGGCGAGCAACAGCAATCCAATTATCAGCAACATACTTTATATCCATATTTGCATTCCACATCATCAAAATCATTGGATTGTAGTCATTAATATACTTTGAATCTTAAGAACTTTTTATGTTGTAAGTATTTTTCAGAGATTTACGAGTTATAGTATGCCTTACTGCTGACATGAAACTATTGACTCTTCCTTTTGAAATTACTGGACGAGGGAATCCAAAATGACATTTTGTATAAAATTTTCCCTTTGACTTGTATTTCTGTCAGCAATATTTTCCACATCGACGACTCCAAAACGGTAAAACTCAAGATGTTTTCTCCTCCTTGTTTTGGTATGGCACAGGTAACATATTATTCAATTAAAGACAAAACACTTTCATCAGTATCAGTTCCAAACTTTTGTGCATTCTTGATCCATAACAGCATGTGAATAGGAGGTGCACCACCGTGGCGGGTGCTGATAGCACCGCCTGCCACAATGCAAAAAATACATGTTGTGCATTTCAAAGCACAACATGACAGGCACCGAGCGGTGCCTGCCATGTTGTATTTTGAAACGTATGGTACCCCCCATGTGCACCCCCCACCCCGCTTCACCCTCGGGGCCCACAACGGGCCCCCAAAGCAAGGACCGTATGCCTTTTCGTGGCGGCATTGCCAGCACGGAAAGGCATTCCCCTCAGCCCATCCTAATATGGCTATTAGACCTTTTCCGCCCCGGTCGCCGAAAAGCGGCGGGCGGTCTTCCCGTCCGCCACGGTCCCCCCGCCATTATAATATGGCGTCAGAAATAGGTGGCGGACGGGCAAGGATGGCGGATGGATTGCCACCGCCTCATTGGCGGTGGCAATCCGTCCACCATCATAATTGACCAAGCAAGGATCGTATGCCTTTTCGTGGCGGCATTGACGCCACGGAAAGGCATTCCCCTTAGCCCTTCCTAATATAGCTGGCGGTGTCTGATAGACACCGCCACCATATTAGACCTTTTCCGCTGCGTTGCCGGTCTGCCCGTCTGCCATGGTCCCCCCCGCCATTATAATATGGCGGGGTGGGAATAAGTGGCGGACGGGCAAGGATGGCGGACGGATCGCCACCGCCTGCATGGCACAACAAATTGCCTTAAACTTTGTAATTTTCTCTGCATAATTTTGAATACTACTATCTTCCATCTATTCTTCAACACCTACACTTCTGAAACTCTCACTTTCTCTACACTCCTCTTCAGGACCAAAGAAACGAAACTCTATATCATCACACTTTTTTTTTTAATCCGATACTGAGCCATGCAAAAGAGCTGTGCTTATTTCGCTTAAAGATAATGCAGAACTTTTTACATAGTAAAATCTTCTTACTAACTTAAGCATTTCTGAATGATGCACTGCTAACATTCTCAGATGATGAAAACAACTTTGACACACTTTTTTAGGAAGACAAGCCAGAGAATGACCATGTAAACCAGTATTTTTTCTCACTTTACAAGGATCTAGTCCTTGCAACATCTTAATTTTCTGTTTAACACTTTTTTTTACTATAGTCTTGTAAGAAATTACGAAAAATATCAATAGACTCCTGTTGCATGCTACAAATACTACTACAATCCCACCTAAACACTGTAGCTTGAACTTCTTCAGCTACTACTTCTTCCACATTTCTAGCAACCATCTTTTCTTTTTCAATTGGAAAACCGTTCTTTACCTCATAAGAACGACCATTGGTATAACCTGTGTGAAGTAATGTATTTTGTTGAAAATAGCTTTCTTCATTAGCAAAAAGTTCTGAACTAGAAGTGTGCTTTTATTCACCCTACATTTTTTTGCAAAAGTTAGTTCTATTAACAGGTCTTTTTCTTTTACTTTTCTCCTTCATATAATGCATTGTTTTATTTAATGTCTCATTTTCTTTAAAACTAATACAAACAATCTTTTCAATTCGAATATGTTTTCAACTACTCTTTCAATATGTTCTTTTTTCTTGTACAATGTGGATCTTTTTCTATATTTTTAGCAATCTTTCAATAAATATTGTAGTACTCTACTTTTAAACATTGGTTTCCTAATGTCCTTATATTCTTTCATCCTTCTTTCATCACAGATTGGTTTTCCATCACCTGACTTATTTTTAATATGTCCTTTTTTGAATGGTTGGAGTACTTTTCTTTTTCTTTTCTCCATTTTGTAAATTCGTTATCTCTTTTAAAACACTTTTAACAAATTCTTTAGTTCTCTTACCAGAGCCTTTTTCTTCAATGTCAGATGTTGTACTTTATATCATTTCTAATTTTCTCTTTACTTTAAATAGTACTGTTTTTTTCTTTTCTTTTCTTTTGATCTTTTCTTACCATATTCAATCTTTAGAAATAATAATGAAGATTATCTGAAAAGAAAGAAAAGTTTAAATACTCTTGTTAAATCATTTAATATTAATAAAATGATTATATACAAATATTATCATATATAAATTAAAATATATTTGTAATTGCATTCCCAAGGTATGTGATACACTGCAGAATTCCTACAATTAGAAGACATGACAACCTATACAAGTAAACCACAGAGCACAACTGAACCATTTCTTTTCTGCTATCCAAATCAAAGTGCACTCTGTAGTCCCTAGGTGATTGCATGAGAAGAAAGGTTCTGCCTGGATGATTGGGGGAGTATTAGAGTACTTTCTGGGTGATTACATAAGTGCATGGTTCAGTGATTTTATAACTGCATACGTACTGGCAAAGTGATTGTAGGAATGCATAGATCACAACAAAGTCATTGCAAGACTGCAGAGGTAGTGCTTGGGTGATTGAACTACTACATAGCTAATGCATTGGCGATTGCATGAGTGCAGAGATCATATCTACATGATTAGATAACTATATACGTAATGTCTGAGTGATTGCATAACGTGAGGAATAATATCTGAGGGATTACAAGAACACATATAAACTGCCTGAGTGATTTTATAAATGCATGGATACTACCTAGGTGATTGGAAGAGTGAGTAGACTCTAACAGGGTGATTGGAGGAGTTTAGGAATAGTGTCTGAGTGATTCAATTAGTGTGTAGCTAAAGCATAAGTGATTGTATGAATGGAAGAGTAATGTAAGGGGATTACAAAAGTAGAAAGAAAATGCCTCAGTGATTTTATAAGTGCATAAGTATTACCTCAGTGATTGGAGTACTACTATGGAAGTGTCTGAATAATAGACCCTGAAATATGGTGAGACTTACATCTGAGACATGTTATAGACTTTTTTTTATATTTCTGTAGGCCAAACACTCTCAGCATTACTAGAATGGTAAAGCAGCAGGACAACAGTGACCTTTGAGACATGTAAAGAAATGGACTGCAACAAAGGTGCAGAAAGTAGCAAGAACAGTGCAGTAAGAAAGAATAGAGATACAGAAGAAGGAAAGAGATGTGCAAAAAGAGGGAAGAGCATGCAGAAAGAAATGTGCAGGAAAATGAAAAAAGGGTCCAGAAACAAGCACGAGAGGTGCATAAATATGAAAAGTAAATGCAGAAAGAAGCAACAGAGCTACTCAAAGAGGCAAGGGAGGTGCAGAAAGATGGAAGAGAGTTACAGAAAGAGGCAAGTAAACTGCAGAAGGAGGCAATAGAACTACAGAAAGAGGCAACAGAAGTACAGAAAGAGGCAAGGGAGATGTAGAAATAAGCAGGATAATTGCAGAAAGAAGTAACACAAATACAGAAAGATAAAAGAGGGGTATACTTAGAGGGTAAAGAGATGCAAAAAGAAGCAAGAGAAGTTCAGAAACAAATAAGAAAAGTAATGAAAGAAATACTAGACATACAAAACGGTGAGTAAGGTGGAGGAAGACACAAAAGGAATACAGAAACAAACAACAGAGGTGCAGAAAGTAACAAAAGAAGTGAAGAAAAAAGGAACTCAGGTTCAGAAAAACCAAGAGGGGTTCTGAAAAAGTGAAGAGGGGTGTCAAAGAGACATGAGGGATGCAAAAAGAAGCAACAAAGGTGTACAAAGAAGCAAGACGAATGCACAAAAAAGAAGCAACCAAGGTATAGAAAGAGACAAAAGGGGTGCAAAAAGAGAAAAGAGGGATCCAGAAAGAGACATAAAGGATGCAGACAGAAAAAGAAAGATATGTACAAACAAAAAAAAGAACTGCAGAAACAATGCAGAGAAGTGTAGAAAGAGGCAACAGGGATGCAGAAAGAAGAAACAGCAATTGTAATACCTTGATGATTACATGAGTTCATAGGTAGTGTCTGGGTGTTTAAATGAGTGCCACAGTGATGCTTGAGTGGTTACAGCGGTGCATATGTAGTATCTGCATCATTAGCAGACTGCACTAGTAGTACTTGGGTGTTTTTATAACTGCTTAGGTGTTGGGCCTAGCAAAATATAAAGCAGCAGAGTATAACATGACTCGACTACCACGTCCCTACATATTGTTAGAAACATGCATACATATGTCTCTACGTTTTCAAACCAACATCATATCTAAAAGAAATATGTATTCAATATTGTATAAGTCAATGAGTGCCGCCTGGGTGATTACAAAAGTACTGAGGTACTACCAGATTGATTACAGGAGTGCAAAGGCAATGCCTGTATGATTTTATAAGTGCATCGGTACTTCTTGGGTGATTGCAACACTAATGAGTTAGCACCTGAGTGAATAAGGAAGTGCAAATATACTGCCCGGGTGAATTCAATATTACACCTACCCAAATACCAAGTAGGAAACCTTCACATATCTTTAGTTAAAGTGTCACCATATTACTAAAACCATACATGAATATGTCTGTATCATAAAACTATTCAAACCTTAAAACTCACAGAACAATTTCAAGTAAACATCAAAAATTATGCGGCATACTTCAACTGTACCTCTCTAGAAACTTAAAAAAAGAAGCCTAATTAATAACACCTTATATCAGCATCTTTTACACCACACTTTTGTGCTGCATCTTCACCATCTTAGTAGTACTCTCAGTCTTGAGCCTACCACATAAAAAGCAACAACATTCCTGTTATACACCATGCACCTTCAAATGTATAACACAAATCAAAATACATATACAAGTAGAAAAATACTTGAGACAGAAGGCCAAGCAAGCCTTAAAAGTTAACAGACTCCACCTCCAAATTTTAACTAACAGCTACAATTATGCGGTATACTACAAATGTACATATTTGAACACTAAAACAAACTACCATAATCACTAATCCATCTTCCAATCTACACATATTACCATACAGAAACCATTTCAAACATCATTTAACTACAATGAACCAAACTACAAAACACATCTGTACATTTAATATTATATTTCAGTGGTTCTGGAATTTTCTAAAGTTGCGACTCCCCCGTCCACCACCGCGATGGAACCACAAATTCATGAGGGCGTTCAAAAACATATTACACATTTAAAAAAACACCATTTTTTAAGAACAATCACTTCTAAAGATATTGCTGACTTGGTAAATTTTACTTTAATACAATTTCACTTACATATATAAATTACAATTTCACATTTTAAGTCCACAGTTAAGTTTCAACACTTACCCCATTCTGCTTACCTAAGTGCAGGTTAGGTTTCCAGCATTTCTAAAGGTGATGATCAATAATAGATGCATATCTTCCATTCTGGAGAAATAGTTGATTCTTTTGTTAAGAGTTTGCAACCAGGGGGCTAGTTATGCTGAAATGAGATGGGATGTATTAGATCAGTATCAGAACACTAATATTGATATGGCAAGACCATTAGGGCAGACAAAACAATTAGTTAATTTTCTTTTTTTTTGTTTAAGAGATTTTTATTAAAGTTTACACGAAATAGTACAATGGAATACAAGTACTAATTTGAGAATAAAAAACAAAATACAAAATATAGGCAATGAGAAAAATTAGTACTGAAGGAGAGTCAAATAAATATTAAAAGGTTAATGAGGGAAAGGAAGAACATAAATGGAAGAGAGAGAAAGAAGGGAAATAGAAGAGAGAGGGAGAGAGAAAGAGAGAAGAGGATAGAGGGAAGGGAGAAGGAAAAGAGAGGAGGGGACTAAGAGAGAGCAAAAGAAAGGCAGCTATGGAGTAGGAGGGGAGTTGAAAAGATAAGTAGTAAAGGGTAGCCAGAGAAGGTCAGATTTAATTTTGCAAGAGAATGAAAGAGAAGAAACAGTAAAGAGCCTATGTTCATCACAAACAAAATTCCACCATGTTGCAATAGAAATGTTTGAAATATCTTTCCAATAGGATAGAATGACTTTAAAAGCATGTGCAATAAAGAGGCCAAATAACAAGGAAATAGAGGATGTAGCATTAACATCAGGCGACAGGGAACCTAAGAAAACATTTTGAAATGACAACGGGAGAGTACATTGAAAAACTTTCATGCAAATATCCCAAACTGATATCCAAAACGCAGAAACATTAGAACAATCAAATAATTGATGCAATAGGGTACCTTTAACTTTGGAACATGACCAACACATCGGAGATGAAGATGGGGGAAATTTAGAAATGCAAACAGGAGTAATAACAGCTCTATTATAAATAAAATACAGGGATTGCGTAATACGTGCAGCAGGAGAAGTTTTAAACAATTTAGACCATAGCTTGTCCCAGGTGGAAATGGAAAGGGAAATAGTTAAATCAGCTTCCCAGGCAAGCTCAATAGGGGATTTAGGACGGACAGTAGAACTAGATAACAATAACTTATAAACATGAGCCGCCTTAGGTCTATGAGTAGGGAAGAGTGAGAATAACGGAGAGGAAGAATAAGTGAAGGCGTATCTACAGGGAAGTCATGGGTGGCCAGGTGGGATTGTAAAGCAGTGGAAATAATGGTATATTGAGCCAGGAAGGAATCAGGTAAATTATATGAAGTTTGAAGGGTAGGAAAAGGGATAACAGATCCATGATGTACCAATTGATGTACATAGAGAATACCCTTTTCCCTCCAGTATTTAAAATAGAAAGATTTAGCTTTATATTTAAGGAATTTATTAAACCAGAGAGAGGAATACAAAAAACATTGTAGTGGAGTGAAACCATTAGAAAAGGTGTTATATAACAGGTACTTCGAGTATTTCAATGTTGGAACAGCAGACAAAAAGGTACTGTTAGACATGAAAATTACATCCTGAAATGAAAAATCTTTAAGGAGGGAGCGTTCATAACTAACCCAGGTCGGAATAGGAATGTCCCCAAAATCTAAAGCTAAGGCAAAAGATTGCTTGAGCAAAAAAGCAGAATGATACAATTTGAAATTTGGAAAACGTACTCCACCTTCTCCCTTAGGACGAATAAGCTTGGCAATGGCAATACGTGGGTGTTTATTGTTCCACAAAAACTTTGAACAAATGGAATTGAGTTGGGAGAAGAAAGAGAGGGGAATTTTAACAGGAAGCATGGAGAGTGTGTACAAAACATGGGGAGAGATCATAATTTTTACGGTGGCCAGTCTGCCCCACCATGATAAAAACAAGGGGGACCAATTATTTAAGAGTGACTTAAGCTTGGAAAGAAGAGCAGCAAAAGTTAGCTTAAGCGTATCATGTATGGAGGGGGCGTACCAAATACCAAGGTATTTAGTTTTGGAGGGACACCAAGCAAATTCAGTATCATCAAACATGTATTGATAACAGGAGGAATTCAAGGGCAACACCTCAGTTTTGGACAAATTCAATTTATAACCAGATATACTAGAGTAGAGCCGGACTTCCTCCAGGAAGGGTGGAAGGGAATGAACAGGATAAGACATGTAAATTAAAACGTCATCAGCATAAGCAGAGAGCTTTGTTGCATGGGAATTATGCTGAAAACCTTTAATTTGTGTATTGACACGGATACGTTCTAAAAAGGGTTCAAGGCAGAGGATGAAAAGCAAAGGGGAGAGGGGGCAACCTTGTCTGGTGCCCCTCGATAAGGGAAAAAAATTGGAAAAGTGATTATTACCAAAAATACTAGCTCTGGGAGACGAGTATAATAATTTAACAAAGGAGATAAAAGAGGGTCCAAAACCAAACCACTGAAGAGTTGCAAACATGAATTGCCAATTGATGCGATCAAAGGCCTTCTCGGCATCTAAAGAGAGGGCGGCAACGGGGGATTTATATGTTTGGGCAAAAGAAATTACATTAGTAAACATTCTGGCATTGTCAGAAGCCAACCTACCCTTTACAAAACCTACTTGGTCAATTTTAATTAACAGTGGGATTATATTTTCAAGGCGAGTGGCGAGACTTTTTGCAAAGATTTTACAATCATAATTTATTAAGGAGATGGGACGGTAATTTTTACAGTAGGAATGGCCTTTGTCTGGTTTAGGGATGATAATAATCAATGCATCCATAAAGGAACCAGAGGCCTTAGCGTCAGAGATAAAGGAATTAAATAGCGTAAAAGACGTGGTACAAAAATGGACGAAAAAGTGGTGTAAAACTCAGCGGGAAGGCCATCGGGTCCTGGAGCCTTGGACTTTTTTAGTGATTTTATCGCATTGAATATCTCTTGGGAAGAGATATCAGCTTCTAAAGCATTAAATTCATCAGGAAGGGAAGTTGGGGAGGGAAGGCCGGAAAAAAAATTATGTAGGTTCTGGGTCGATGGGAAGGTATCATCAGAATAAAGAGATTGGTAATACTTATGAAAAACATCCGCAATATCTTCATCCGATGAAACCAGTTTATTAGAAGATTCATTCAGGATAGGGCCAATTGTTTTACGTTCTGATTTGATCTTTAAATAGTTAGCTAACATACAACCAGCTTTGTTTTGACCACCATGGTACTTGGACTTTATTTTGAGAAGTACGTTGCAAGCATCAGTCGTAGCTAGTTTATTGAGGTCGGATCTCACTTTGATCAGCTGATGTAGGGCAGAGGATGATTTAGAAGAGATATAAGTGTGCTCCAATTCCTTAATATGGCTAAGTTGGATCTCGTATATGTGCCGTGCTGCCTTCCTTTTACGAGAAACGTAAGAGATGACAAAAGCACGGAAAGAAGCCTTGAAGGCATCCCAATTATTGGGAATATTAGTGTCAATGGGGTTATTGAACGTAAAAAATTCATTAGTATGGGCAGTGACTTCCTTGACAAAAACTGGGTCAGATAATAAAGAAGTGTTTAACTTCCATCGACTAAATTGAGAGGATGTGAGGGTAAAATCAAAAATAGCATGGACAGGAGCATGGTCAGAAATGAAAATAGAACCTATATCAGAGGCCTGAATGGATGGTAGCAAAGATTTACTAACAAGAATATAATCAATCCGAGACCTTGTATGATGTACATTGGAATAAAAGGTATATTCAAGCAAATCAGGGTTGCATGTTTTCCAGACATCATAAAAAGGCCGAGAGGTGATGGCAGCCTGAAATGCTTTGTGAGTCTTGTCTGGGTTGAATTTATATTTTGATAATCTGTCTGAAAAGGGGTCCAACCATTGATTAAAATCACCAGCAACAATCACATTTGGGCAATCAAGCGATGAAAGTAAAATTTTAATACTATTCCAAAATTGAGGGTCAGGTTTAACCGGGCCGTAAATATTCAATAAAACAAGGGTTTTATTTTGAAAAGCAAACTTTGCCATCACCCATCGACCATTATCATCAGCTTGAGTAGGTAAAATTTGCACAGACAAAGATTTATGAAATAATATGGCAACACCACCTTTTTTGTTGGAAGTAGAGGAGTGGACAACCTGACCAACCCATTGTCTCTTCAGCTTAAGAGATTCTGAATCAGTGCAGTGCGTTTCTTGAAGGAAAACAATACGAGAATTAATTTTGGATAAATGAGACAGTACCTTTTGACGCTTGATCGGGTTTCCAATACCACAAACATTCCACGAAACAAGTTTACACATAATGGAGGGTAGGGGAGGAAGTATACGAAGGGATGTGATACACTTCGGGAAAACACCTGGAAAAAAAAACAAGCCACGTAAGGAGAGAAAGGGCAAAAAATGATACAACAAATACCAAAACTTCCAAAATGTGTATAAAAGAACCAAGAAGGAAAGGTATTACAGAACAAGAACAAGTACACGTAAGACAAGCCCAACCAGAAGAGGGATACACCAGAAGAGGATATACGTACAAAAAGAGAGTCGAAAAAGTAGAGGAGACAGAGATGAAGGGGAGAAAGAAAGGGAAAAAAAGGAAGAAAGAGTAGAAGGAAAGAAAGATAAAAGTGAACAGATCAAGGCAATAGAGCCTGGTCTGAGGAGAGGAGAGAAATCGAAAAAGCAGGAGCATGGAGACGCCAAGGAGGAGGCGAACCCCCATGAGCAACACAGAAGATATAAAGGAAATAAGAACCTCAAGAAATCGGAGAGTACAGAAGGGTAGAGGGATGTAGAGGAGAAATGAGGAACATAAAACACAAGACTGACCAAACTGGAAAAGTGACAACAAGAAGAGAGAAATCAATCATTAGTGTCCATGCCAGAAGAAGATATGTTTTGCAAAAAGCAAAAATGACTGAAGTTTCTGCGGATCATCAAAGGAGCGAGTACGACCATTATGCGTGATTTTACAAAAACATGGATGAAGGATGCCATACTGAATGTTCAATTGTCTCATTTGAGGACGGAGATTCAGAAATTCTTTACGTCGAGCATTCGTTGCATTGGAGAGATCTTGAGAAATGAAGATATTATGGCCAGACCATATAAGACGTCTTTTAAGTTTAGCAGCCTTCAACACTGACATTAATTCAGTAAACTCAAGAAAAGCATAATAATGCCACGGGGCTTAGAAGCATTAGGTTGAAGGCGGCCTAAACGATGGGCTCGTTGGATATTGAGAGGAGGCGCTGAAGGTTGGAGTTCAAGAAGGTCCATCAGGAATTTTTGTAAAAAGGACACCATGTCTGACCCCTCCACATTTTCTGGAAGGCCATATAGGCGTAGGTTATTCCTCCGATTACGATTTTCAAGGTCCTCGGTGTGGAGTTTCAATTTGTGAATTTCCTATTCCAACGCCGGGATCTTGGAGGATACATCTTGGATGTCGCTAACACGTTGCTCCAACTCCAGAACCTTACCATCCATAACAACCAGTTTTGCCTCAATTTGAGAGAGTTTAACATATGTTGCAGACATAAATGGTTGAAGACCACGTACTTCTTCAAGGATAGAATCCAGAACAGGATTAGACGAAGAAACGGGAGATGGTGGATCATATTTTTGGTCTCTTAACTTTAGCTCTAGTGGCAGAGTGCTTCGGAGTAGCTGACTTGAGAGACATGTTGAAAACTTCGGTTAAGTGAATAAAGCACAGCTAGACTCGCTCAAAACAATGCATGAAAAAGATATATGCGTAAAAAAGCGTCACGCATAGATAAAAGGTAGAAGGCAAACAGAAAGCGGTAGCTGAGATACCATTTAGTGTAGTCCAACTGACAAATGAACAGAATGGAAAGCAGTCATGGAGATAGAAATACCTTCCAGGGTGACTTGTGGTAGAATGTAGCAATAAAAAGCAGTCAAAAATATAGATGGACATCTTGCACGTGAAACAGTAAAACAGGCAGTTTAATAAGATGAAAAAAAGCATTTATGCCAGGGCGTGGATTAGTGACAAGTAGTAGTGAGCCTGGACTGCAAGGAGTAGCAGGAGTCAAGTGTTGGTAGCAGGTACGCAGAGACATCAAGCAATACACCACAGTTCATGAGATGAGTGAGAGGATGGGCTCACAAAATGCTTTTAAGACTAGGCACTGACAATGGCTATTATAACCACCAGCAAAATGAGCTTGGAGCCTGCCAGAGTAGGAAAAACAGCCATGCAGATGCCATAGAATGAGGTAAAAAAAAAAACGTGGCTCATCACCATATAAAATGGCGACCATCAATACCACAGCACTGTATGCAGGAACAGCAGAGAAGCATTTTGTACACAAGACCCATGAAAAACGCTGTAAAAAACGGGTCAATAGCCACAAAAGTGCAGAAGAGAGTCAGCAGGAATGCAGAAAATCATTACCGAGGCGCTGTGAGTTCCATCTCATGCAGCGACGTTGTGAGGAAGCAGGAGGCGGGCACGGCGGCACAAAATGGCGGCCGCCCGCGTCCCCAAGTGCAGAAAGATGCCGGGAGTAATTCGAGGCTACAGCGGTTCAGCCGGAGCTTGTCAGGAACATCTTCCGCTTCCTAGGATCTTCCGACGGTCACATGCGGCAGCGGGAGCCTCCACAAACCCTTACGAGGTTCGAGAGTCAGGGCACAGGTTCGCCACTTCACGGAGCTCAGTGGAGGTGTGCCATCACCCGTCGGCGTCAAAGCCACGCCCACCATTAGTTAATTTTCTAATTTCCATTTCTTTCTCTTTTATTTATGAATAACTGGTACTAGATGCAGACACGTGCTCGGGGGGAAGGACACCCATATGGCTCGAAACCATGAAGATTTAGAGACAGGTTTTCCAAGGGGGGGGGAGGGTTTGGAAAGCACAGGGTGGGGAGCAAGTGGGAAAAACAAAAAAAAGTTCCTCTGAAGCCTCTTTTATACATAAATGGTGCATATTTGTCGTATCTAATGGGGATGGGTAAGAAGCGAGAGACCGAAATAAAAATCCTTATTTGGAATGTAAAAAGCCTTAGGGTGCGAGGAAGACGAGGGAGGATATTGCAGTATTTAAAAGATTGCCCGGCCCAGATAATCATTGTGCAGGAAATGCACTTAAAGGAGAAGTGGGCTTAGAGTTTTTTAAGGCCAAGAAATGGATCACCCAAGTAGTATGTACAGCGCAATCAGTTGTAAGAAAGGGAGTGGTGGTCCTAATAAAGAAGGGGGCCCAAACCTGCATTGAGGGTCACATCTCAGATAAAGCTGGAAGATGGCTTGTGGCCAAATTAAAGATTTTACATTGTGGTTTTACTCTAGCGGGATATTACGGTCCAACCCAGGATGATATTTCCCCCTTAGGGGAATTAATGGCTGAACTACTTCTTTCTACAGACCCAATTAGGGGATTTCAATGTTGTTCTAGACAGCACCCTAGATAGATCTCCCCACAGTAGGGCATTGGTAAATCCCAAAATGTCAGTTTTTAGCAAACAAATGATGGAACAGCGGGGCTTGTGCTGCATATGGCGGCAGAGGGCAGTGTCACAAAAAGGTTTTACATTTTATAATAAGAAAATACAGACACCAGTCGAGGATTGATTACTTCTTAATTGACAGTAGTATAAAGTAATGGGTACAGCAAATAGATCATGTGGGGGTTCATCTGTTGGATACTTCAGCAGTAATACTCAGGCTGAAGATAGGTGAGGGAGGTACCCAATCTAGATGGACCCTGGCCCACATAATTCTGCGCGAAGAGGGGGTAATAGAGGTCTTAAGTAGGGAAACAAGAATTGTTTTAGTTTAACCAGGGATCAGCAGTGATTGGAGTGATTGCTAATCTCATCCCATAATGCTTTGCAGGGCCTTTGGTTGGGATTGTATTTTTGCCCATAACTGTGCTTGGGGTGGTCCTAAGAGGATGGGACCACCACTGAATCATTCAGCATAGCATGCTCTTTGTGTTCAAGGCATCTGCTTGGTCCTCCCCCAGGTTAGGGGGGACCCCAAATCATCACCTCTCTCATTGCCTGATATTTTTCATTTTCAAAGTTCAATTTTGTGAATTGGTTATTTGCTTTTTAGCATGTAAAGTTGCTTTATCAAAGCATTTGTGGGTGCATTTTAGTATTTGACTCCGCTATGTGTAATGGATTTTTTGCCTGAATTCTGTCTTTTTAATGGAATGCATAGTTAACAAATCCCCGCAAATGGAGTTCATTACCCAGGTGTAGATTTTGGAAGGGTTTCAGCATACCACATTAACAGGGAAAAGACGGAGATTATGACCTGGAATATTAGTGCAGGAGTTGAGGTTAGTAGAGATGAAATGAGATACTTGGGAGTAATGATACCACAGGATATCAATAAATTAACCAAAGTTAACTTCGAAAAAGTAAAAAAAAAGGTGTTTGTGGACTTCTGAAAATCTGGTCCCACCTCCCGCTTACCTTGTTTGGACGTGTAAAGTTAATAAAAATGATAATCCTCTCCAAGTTTACATTTCATTTTGCCTTTTAAGAAGGAATGGCTTAAAAATATGCAAAGTTAGATTAGTAGCTTTATTTGGCATGCAAAAGCCCAATAATAGCATGGAAGAAATTAAAAAGGAGGATAGAAAAGGGAGGTCTATCTTTGCCAGATTTGTTGTTTTACTCATGGGCCTTTTTAATGAAGAATGGGAAGATTCTGTTTAATAGACCTACGCCCACTGAGATTGGGAGATTGCTGGAGGTGCTGTTGAGACAAAAGGCAGGGGGCAAACAGGGCTTTATGTTTAAATATGCTGACCCTAAGTACTTTAAAAAGGTCAGGCTAAAGATCTTGGCAGGGATGGCTAAGACCTGGTATAAGATAAAAAAAATCTCTCAAAATACCATACTTTGGCTTATTCGCCCCTATCTGCTACTCTCCTGGTTCTCCGGAATGGATAAAAGATGCTCTGGCAAGTTCCATTACTTGATGCGGGCATTACACGATGGGAACATATAATACAGGACGGGCATTTGTTTTCATGGGAAACGTGCAAACAAAAATCAGATTATAAATTTTTGAGATTTAAATATTTACAAATGCAAAGTTGGTATCAAGCACCAAGCACTATAATAGGGAACAGAATGAGTTTGAAAACAGACTCATGCTAGAGACAGTACCTAGGAAGGAACTTGCCTGCATCTATTGGCTGATGGTTACATTGTAAGATGGAGCCTTCACTCTGCCATTGGATCTGTGGAGAAGATGCTTGCCAGAGACATCGCTGGAGCACCAATGACAAGTATCTATGTCTATGTTGCACAAAACAGTTAAACCAGCATATCTTACGAGAAATCATCTCTTCACTCTACACAGAGCCTACAGGACTCCGCAGAAATTGTCAAAGTTTGGGAATGGAGGTGAAGTAGTCTGTCTGAAATGTGGCAGTAAGAGGTAAGACGATGTACATATGTTTGTGGACTGTCCAGATACACAGATTTTTGGGGAAGACGTGAGTAAGGCTCTGTCTAGTATGTTGGAGATCAACGACCAGGTAAGCCTCCTGCTTGTTATTTTTGGATGTCTTGACTCTCCGGCTAGAACTACAAAGGACCAGGCAAGGTTGATTGTCTACTCCATTTTATTGGCCCATGGGGAGAGATATGTAAACATTGGGTGACCTCGCCCCCCCCCCGATTTGTTGATTGGATACTTTCTGTTAAGTATGTGGCCAGTCTGGACATGGTGGGGCCAAGAAAGTGTGATTTCTGCTGCCCCATGCTTAGGTGGTATGAGAAATAGGATTATGGAGAATGAGGGGTCCATTGATTAAGCCAACTCTGCCTCGGATGGCACTTTTGCGTCTTCCAACTTCCTTCTTCAATTTGTTAGGAGAGAGTGAAAGTATAAAGTGTGAAACTGAAGAAGAGGGAGGTCAAAATTAAGGGTGGCACAGATAAATAACTCCTAAACCCTTCTCTTCTTTTCTCTTTCCGGCAAAGAAGGGCAGAATTCCCCATTTAAAGGTGCAAATGAAATGGTGTTAAGAGTAACCCTGGGCGTAGTGGGGCGTAGTGGGGCTCCGCGGAGCTACGCGGAGAGGGCGAGAAGCTACGCCCACTCCCGCACTCCGCGTAGCCCCACTACGCACCTCCCTCCCGCTCTCCCCTACATACTTTATTTAAGCATTTACACGGATTAAAACAAGTTAAAAGCACTTACCTTGTCCGGGGCTCGTCCGGGTCTTCATCTTTGAATAGCGTCCTTTGCCTGGATACCAATGCGCATGCGCGGGCGGCCGCGCATGCGCATTTCTCCCGAGAAATGCGCATGCGCGGCCGCCCGCGCATGCGCATTGGTATCCAGGCAAAGGACGCTATTCAAAGATGAAGACCCGGACGAGCCCCGGACAAGGTAAGTGCTTTTAACTTGTTTTTATCCGTGTAAATGTTTAAATAAAGTATCTAGTGGAGGGCGGGAGGGAGGCGGGTGGCGGCCGACTCGGCTACGCTCACGGAGTGGGCGTAGTGTTGCCGGCTACGCTGTCTACGCAAAATGCGTAGAAGGCAACACTACGCCTACTCCGTGGGCGTAGCCGATTCGGACGCCCACCCTTAGTTAAGAGGCATATAACAACAAAAAAAACTCACAATGAAAACCAGGGCCCTTTTTAGAGCCACCGATAAATGAATACTGATTATAAAAAAAATGTACACATACAATTTATTTTTATTTTTGGGGGGATTTGCGGACCCAGTGCGAATTCACAAAACAAAAGCACAAACTCAATGCACTCCAACACAACAAGTTTTTCAACTTTAACTATTAATTTTTAATTGTATATATTTTTAACAACTTTATCAATTGTAATCTTGTCATTAACTTCAATAACAGTAAATGTTTTAAAACAACTTCACAAATACAACACTATCTTCTACCTTATATACTACTTAGCCATTTATTTAAGGTGAATTGGCGAAGCCAACGCAATGTTACACGGGGGGGACCGTGCTGAGAGCCGCGCTGGAGTTGCGACTCCAAAAACTCCAAAAAAAAAATGACTGGTCCAGTGCCATTATTTAGTATTCGCCTTAGGGACCCCATCCCCTGGGGTCTGCCACCATATTTTTTTTAAAGAGGGGGACCGCGTGGCCCCCTCCTCAGGCCAATATTGTCTCTGGAGACCCCACTCTCCAGAGCCTGGCTGTGTTTTTTTTCTATGAATGGGATGGGTGGGTCGCGTGGCCCCCATCCCCTGGGCCTCTAATGGCCCCAGGGGATGGGGCCTTTTTTTGGTAAATTAAGAGAGGGGGGGCACATGGCCCCCCTCCCAGGCCACTTCTGGCCCCGGGGACCCCATCCCCCAGGGCCTGGCCTCCTTGATAGGGACCGTCGGGGGGCCCCAATGTCCCACAGTCCCTGCCGGCTCCACGCCTCCCGCGGGAGCCGGCATTGCTTTTGGACAATGGGAGGTGCTAACATTTTTTACTTTTCAGTGAATTTCAAAAGGTTTTTTAAATGCTAATTTCTAACTATAACGTCCCTGAAACCTATGGTTCTTTTTCAGTGAATGTCTAAGGTTTTTTAATGCTAATTTATAACTCATAGGTAGGACATATGCAGAAAGAGGAAGAAAGGCACAGAAAAAAGCGAGAGGAATTCAGAAAGAGGCAACAGAAGTCTAGAAAGACAAAGAAAGGTACAAAAAGAAGCACGAGATATACAGAAAGAACCAAAAGAGGTGCACAAAGAGGCCTTGTTGCAAAGTCATCCTGTGCCCCAACTTTTTGCTGACTGGTACTGGTGGTACCTGACTCTAACTAACCAGGCCTGGAGCCATTGATATACTGAAAGACACTTAGAATACAGTGAAAACACCTACATACACTGGGGTACACAATGGTTTGGGATACCCCTGTGATTGGCATGGCATCCCCTGTAAGGCCCTGCTACATAATAGGACAGGGGGATTAAAACTACCTCTAAATCAGAGGTGCAAAAAGAAGCAAGAGCAGTGCCAAAAGAACTAACAAAGGTACAGAAAGAGGCACGAAGGGTACAGAAAGAGGCAAGGCACGTACACAAAGAAGCAAAAGAGGTGCAGAAAGAGGCAGGAGAACTGCAGAAAAAAAGGCAAGAGGTGCAGGAAAAGGCGGGAGAGGTACACAAAGAAGCAAAATGGGAACAGAAAGAGGCAAGAAGGGTATAGAAAAAAGGAAGAGAAGTACAGAAAGAAGCAACAGAGGTGCTTAAAGAGGCAAGAGGGGTCCAGAAAGAGGCAAGAGAAGTGCAGAAAGAAGAAGGAAAGGTACAGAAAGGGGGAACAGGGATGCAGAAAGAGGTATGAGGGATACAGAAATCTGCAAGAGAGGTTCAGAAAAAGCAAGAGCAGTGCAGAAAGCAGGAGAAGTGCAGAAAGAAGCAAGAGAGGTAGAGAAATAGGGAAGAGGGTGCATAAAGAGGCATGAGGGATGCAGGAACATGCTTAAGAAGTGCAGAAAGAAGCAAGAACAGTGCAGAAAGAACTAACAAAGGTGCAAAAAGAGGCAATAGGGGTGCAGAAAGAGGTAGGAGAGATGCATAAATTGGCAAGAGAGATACAGAAAGAGGCAGGAGGGGTGCACAAAGAAGGAAGAGAAGTACAGAAAGAAGCAACAGAGGTGCTGAACGAGGCACAAGGGTACAGAAAGAAGCAAGAGAAGTGCAGAAAGAAGCAACAGAGGTATAGAAAGATGCAAGAGAGGTGCAGAAACAGGCAGGAAAGGTACAGAAAGAGGGAACAAGGGTGCAAAAAGAGGCAAGAGAGATGCAGAAAGAGAGTAGAGGGTGCAGAAAGAGGGAACAGGGGTACAAAAAGTTGCAAGAGAGACGCAGCACTTATCCTCCTAGACCTCTCTGCTGCCGTCGACACCGTCTGCCACCACACTCTACGCGCACGCCTCCACACCGCAGGGATCCGAGACAAGGCGCTGGAATGGACCACCTCCTTCCTCTCCGGCAGAACCCAGAGCGTCTGCCTCCCCCATTCCGTTCCAAAACCTCCAAGATCATCTGCGGCATACACCTGGGATCCTCCCTCAGCCCAACACTGTTCCATATTTACATCACCCAGTTCGCACACATTGCCCGACAGCACAACCTCAACATAATCTCCTACGCCGACGATCCTCTCCCTCACCAAGGACCCCATCACCACCAAAGCCAACCTCCACAAAGGAATGAAGGCCATCGCCGACTGGATGAAGATCAGGCATCTGAAGCTGAACTCGGACAAGACGGAATTCCTCATCGTCAGCTCCCACCCTTCAGCCTGGGACGATTCCTGGTGGCCGACGGCACTGGGGGCAGCCCGACACCCACTGACGATGCACACAACCTGGGAATCATACTCGACTCAATGCTCTCAATGACCAAGCAAGTCAACGCCATCTCCTCCTCCTGCTTCAACACCCTCCTCATGCTCCGCAAGATCTACAGATGGATCCCGACAGATACAAGAAAGACAGTCACCCAGGCCCTCGTCAGCAGCAGACTCGACTACGGAAATGCCCTCTACGTAGGAGCCCCGACCAAGCTCATCAAACGACTACAACACATCCAAAACGCCTCAGCACGACTGATCATCGATGTACCACGACACAGTCACAACACCCCCACTTGAGAAACCTGCACTGACTCCCCGTCAACAAAAGTATATCCTTCAAGCTCCACATCCACGCACACAAAGCACTCCACAAGACTGGCCCAGCCTACTTCAACAGACTGCTCTCCTTCTACATCCCCAACCACCAGCTACACTCTACCGATCTCTCACTTGCCACCATCCCGCACATCCGAAGAACAACCACCAGCGGGAGATCCTTCTCTCACCTCGCCGCCAAGACATGGAACACCCTCCCACTGTGCCTACCACAGACCCAAGACCTGCTGACCTTCAGGAGGATACTCAAGACCAGGCTGTTCGATCAGTAGCGCCCCCCCTCCGCAGTGCCTTGAGACCCTTGCGGGTATGTAGTGCGCTTTACAACTGATTGATTGATTGATTGAAAGAGAAAAAAGGGCAGCAAAAAGAGGCAAGAGGGGTGCAGAAAGAAGCAAGTGAGGTGCAGAAAGATGCAAGAGAGGTGCAGGAACAAGCAAAAGAAGTGCAGGAAGTGGCAAAGGAATTGCTGAAAGAAACAACAGAGGTATGGAAAGAAGCAAGAGAAGTACAGAAAGAGGCAAGGGAGGTGCAGAAAGAGGCAAGAGAGGTTCAGGAAATGGCAAGAAAACAGTAGAAAGAGGAAAGAGGGATGCAAAAAAGGAAAGAAGGGTGCAGATAGAAGCAAAAGAGGTACAGAAAGAAGCAAGAGAAGTGCAGAAAGAAGCAAGAGAGGAGCAGAATTAGGGAAGACTAGTGCAGGAAGAGACAACAGGGGTGCAGAAAGAGACAACAGGGATGCAGTAAGAAACAAGAGAGGTGCAGAAATTGGAAATAGAAGTGCAGAAACTGGCAAGTGAGGTGCAGAAGGAGGCAAGAGAACTGCAGAGAAAGAGGCAAAAGAGTTGCAGAAACAGGCAAAAGGGGTACAGAAAGAGGGAAGAGGGGTACATAAAGAGGCAACGGGAATGCAGAAATATGCAAAAGAGGTGCATAAAGAAACAAGAGCAGTGCAGAAAGAACCAAAAGAGGTGCACAAAGAGGCAAGAGGGGTGCAGAAAAAAGTAGGAAAGATGCACAAAGAGACAAGACAAATACTGAAAGAGGCAGGAAGGGTGCAGAAAGAAGGAAGAAAAGTGCAGCAAGAAGCACCGGAGGTGCTGAAAGAAGCGCGAAGGGTGCAGAAAGAGAAAGAGATGTTTTGAAAGAAGCAACAGAGGTACGGAAAGAGGCATGAGAGGTACAGACACAGGCAGGAAATGTGCAGAAAGAGGGAACAGGGTGCAAAAAGATGCAAGAGTGGTGCAGAAAGAGAAAAAAGGGCTGCATAAAGAGGTAAAAGGGGTACATAAAGAAGCACGTGAGGTACAGAAAGAGGCAAAATAGGTGCAGAAAGATGCAAGAGAGGTGCAGAAACAAGCAGAAGAAGTGCAGAAAGTGGCAAGAGAATTGCTGAAAGAAGCAACAGATGTGTGGAAAGAAGCAAGAGAAGTACAGAAAGAGGGAAGAGAGGTGCAGAAAGAGGCAAGAGAGGTTCAGGAAATGGCATGAAAACAGCAGAAAGAGGAAAGAGGGATGCAAGAAAGGGAAGAAGGGTACAGATAGAAACAAAAGAGGTGCAGAAAGAAGCAAGAGAAGTGCAGAAAGAAGCAAGAGAGGTACAGAATGTGGGAAAACTAGTGCAGGAAGAGATAACAGGGATGCAGAAAGAGACAACAGGGGTGCAGAAAGAAGCAAGAGAGGTGCAGCAATAGGCAATAGAAGTGCAGAAAGTGGCAAGTGAGGTGCAGAAGAAGGCAAGAGAACTGCAGAGAAAGAGGCAAGAGAGTTGCAGAAACACGCAAAAGGGGTGCATAAAGAGGGAAGAAGGGTACAGAAAGAGGCAAGAGGAATGCAGAAATATACAAAAGAGGTGCATAAAGAAGCAAGAATAATGCAGAAAAAAACAAAAGAGGTGCAAAAAGAGGCAAGAGAGGTGCAGAAATAATTAGGCGAGGTGCACAGTGAGGCAATGCAAGTACAGAAAGAGGCAGGAGGGGTGCAGAAGGAGGAAGAAAAGTGCAGAAAGAAGCAACAGGGGTGCTAAAAGAGGCATGAAGGGTGCAGAAAGTGAAAGAGAAGTACAGAAAGTAGCAACAGAGGTACAGAAAGAAGCACAAGAGGTACAGAAACAGATAGGAAATATACAGAAAGAGGGAACTAGGGTGCACATAGAGGCAAGAGAGGTGTAGAAAGAGGGAAAATGGGTGCAGAAAGACATGAGAGAAGTGCAGAAACAAGCAAGAGAAGTACAGAAATAGGCAAGAGAATTGCTTAAAGAAGCAACAGAAGTGTAGAAAGAAGCAAGAGAAATGCAGAGAGAGGCAAGTGAGGAGCAGAATGAAGCAATAACAGTGCAGAAAGAACCAACCGAGGTGCAAAGAGGCAAGACAAGAACAGAAAGAGGCAGGAGGGGTGCAGAAAGAAAGAATAAAAGTGCAGAAAAAAGTAACAGAGGTGCTAAAAGAGGGGCGACGGTTGCAGAAAGAGCCAGAGAAGTGCAGAAAGAGGCAACAGAGGTACAGAAAGAGGCAAGAAAGGTGTAGAAAGAGGCAGGAAAGGTGCAGAAAGAGGCAACAAGGGTACAGAAAGACGCAAGAGAGGTGCAGGAAGAGACAAGAGGGGTGCAAAAAAAGGCAAGAGGGGTGCAGAAAGAAGCAAGTGAGGTGCAGAAAGAAGCAACAGAGGTGCAGAAAGGCACTATGAGGTGCAGAAACTAGCAGGAGAAGTGCAGAAAGAGACAAAATAATTGCTGAAAGAAGCAACAGAGCTGGAGAAAGAAGGAAGAAAAGTACAGAAAAAAGCAACAGATGTGCTGAAAGGGGAGTGAAGGGTGCAGAAAGAGCAAGAGAAGTACAGAAAGAAGGAAGAGAGGTACAGAAAGAGGCAGGAAAGTTGCAGCAAGAGGCAGGAAAGGTACAGAAAGATGCAAGAGAGTTGCAGAAAGAGAATAAAGGGGTGCAAAAAGAGGCAAGTGGGGTACAGAATGAGGCAGGTGGGTTGCAGAAAGAGGTAACAGAGGTGCAGAAAGAGACAAGAGAGGTGCAAAAACAAACAAGAGAAGTGCAGAAAGAGGAAAGAGAGGTACATAAAGAGGGAAGAGGGGTGCAGAAAGAGGCAAGAGGGGTACAGAAAGAAGCAAGGGAGCTGCAGAAAGAGTCAACAGAGGTACAGAAAGATGCAAGAGAAGTGCAGATACAAGCAAGAAAGTACAGAAACAAGCAAGAGAACTGCATAAATAGGCCAGAGAATTGCTGAAAGAAGCAACAGAGGTGTGGAAAGAAGCAAGAGAAGTGCAGAAAGAGGCAAGGCATTGTCCTAAAGCCAATAACATTTCTGTTGGAGCACTTAAATATGGCCCATTAGCTGCAGTCAGGGCTGGATTAAGCACTGGTGGCTCTTCGTGCAGCGATATTTTTTGCTCCCCCAGGACCTCCTTCTCCATGGCTTTTCTCACAATCACCCTCCAACAGTGCACCTTATATCTCCATAGCTCCTCTCTCATAAGCATTTCATATGTTTTATAGTGCTACTCTTGCCAGTGTAGGGTGTCAGAGCACTATAAATCACACATACATTATACAGAGACAACAAATCATATGTGTGTAAATCAGTCTAAAGGAAATGTTACATAACACAATTAATATTACAAGGTGTAGGAAACACATGTCATCCATTGTAGTAGGCAATATATGTTAAGAGTGTTTGGTCTGAAGAAACGCAAACACAGGTTTTAAAATTAACTACAGTGGTTGGGATTGGCTTTCCCATAAGAATGTATTTTAACACAAATAAACCATTTTTAACAACAGTAGGTGAATGGAAGAATGGGCCAAACAATATAACATTATAACCAATACCATGCAGTTTGCATGCAGCTCCTTGGTGGCAGTTCATAGGTCACTGTGCTATATTAGGAGTCTAACTTATGAAATGCTGGAAACAAAAGAATCTCCGTGACAGAAGCAGTAACCCACTGAGCTTTAATACAGTTCTGTTAGCTTCAGGTTACACATTCTTTGCATTTTAACTCCCTCACAATGTTATGATCATTTTAAAGTGCCACTAGACAAAACTCCCATCTCTCTCCAGCAGGCACATTAATCACCAGAGTTATCTTGAAATTTGTATTGTTGGCTGAAAATTGCTGGACACACAAGGAACTCTGTGGAAGTGCTTTAAAATCTATGTTGTTTGTAAACAGTGTGCTACCCTCCCCCAGTTGAGAGCCAACTGTTTCTGCACCTGTCGTACCACCCTAAAGCCGGCCCTGGCTGCAGTACGACACTTATTTCTTAAACGGCACGAGGCTTGACCTTGTTTACTCCTCGTTACTTTTAGCAACTTTGCATCTGTATTATTGAATGCACGCTGATTGCACATACACTTCTGTGAACTCATTGACTTAATATACAACATGACAAGCAGCCCTCCTGCTTCTTACATTCATTGCACAAATGCGATAATTAATAATGTTCTCTAATTATGTGTGCAGATGAAAGAAGGTTCACACAGCTGATTTCAAGAGTGTGCCTGGTTTGGATTAGTAGTGCCACAGGAAAGGCTTGGTTAGGCCCAGTCAATTTGAAATGAGCCTGCCAGAGATTCTACGTAGGTAAAAGTCACTGATTGAGGTGCTTTTGTGCAGAGGTTGATGATGGAAATAGTAACATTGATTTGTGGTTACTCGTGTGCTCTTCTGAACTGACCCATTTATTGAGACAATACAGATCTGGGTTTAAAGACAGCAATGGCCCTCCTCAATTTCATGATTAACAGACGTGCAGAAACACTCACCATAGTGACCGGGATTGTCTACACAATCACTATGGAGCTCAGGGTGATTGTGCAATGAGACATATTCTCCTTGAATAATGTAGTTCAAGTGATCAAGCTAACAGCCTCTATCATCCATGAAAGGTTTCTATTCTCTTTGCTCTATGGGGTGCCACAGCATTAAAGGAACTTACTCTTGAGCAAATGACTACTCCATCCCACTTGAGACCAGCATGCAGCTTTAGTGGTCACTCATCTACATGGAAACCTTGTTAGAAATGGGGTTTCTGGTTTGACTGGGTATGCACCTAAGGCAGGCAGAACCCACCACTCTAGGCAGTGCAAGGGAGTTACACAGCTAAGACAACCCTTGCTCATCCCCTCGCTAGCTTGGCAGAGCCATCAGGCTTATCCCAGAGACAATGTGAAAAGCGTTTGTTCAACACACACACTCCAGTGATACATTAGGCACAGCACAAAAAGAGACCCCACGCAAGGTTATATAAAAATATAATTTGTATTTTTCATAAAACACATTAGACCGCAATCACATAAATCACTGTGCCACTAGGCACATGTCATGACATCACATAGATTACACAATAACTTTGCCAATCGGGCAATTGTCATACCAACACCAGCAGTGCACTACAGTAAACACTGCTCATATAGCAACTCCTGAGATCCTGGCCAATCAGGCATGCATGACATACATAGTAGATCAGGGCACAAAGGGCAGTAGTTAGGTCAGGCCCCAGACTTAGGACTTTCTCCACGCATATCCACGTTACCATCCAAAACAGTAAACACCACTTATTATAGTTTGTCTGGTAACTGCTACCTTCCAGTAGGCTTCTGGGTCACATGAGGAAGTAAAGTACATTCCGGGGATCCCTTTACATCCAAAGATCGGGGCCTCCCTTGAGGTTTACCACCTAACCCACTACCCTTGGGGTGGAGGCAACTTAATGGCAATTGGTAGAGGGGATACCTCACTGGGCCTCCCTGCAGATTTAGCCACAAAAGGAAAAGATAGGGAGAAACATGGTCTGCCCATTCTACAAAGGAGGAGAGACCGTTCAGGGTCCTCCCCGGCAGGATTTCCAGGCGTGCAGCTGTCCGCGAATGCACAGTTCAGCTGCTGACTAGTAGCTCCATGTGAGAGCCAGGCCGGCCCTGAGGTTGCGTCTGTCAGGGGCGCTGACTTCCCTGAAAGGCTCTTAACTGCGGTGTTCTCCAGTGTAACCACTGGTGGCTCCCCCCACTGGCTCACAGGGTCCTTTTTGCAACCTCCTCCTCACGTTGATGTGCAACCCTTCCGTTGCTGAGGCCTGTTCTTGTCTGACTAGGGCGTTGCTCTGGCAACTAGGGGTTGGGCCAGACTCATTTGCTGCTCGCTCGTCGCTGCCATGACCTGCTGGGGCCCTGCTGCTCTTATCCCCACCATCATGCTTCCACGTATTTGGCCTTCTACGAAAAGTGTTCCCACTACTTCCTGACTCAGTCAGAAAAACATTGGTGCAGGCTCTTATCTTAAGCCGCATAGATTACTGCAATGGCCTGTTTCTGTCTGCTAATGAAGGAGTTCTGGCAAAACTCCAAGTGGTTCAGAACACTGCAGCGCGGCTGGTCCTAAACGCCCCTCCCTGAACTCCTTCCAAACCCCTGCTGGCGAAACTTCATTGGCTGCCTGTTAAACAGAGAACCAAATTCAAAACATGCTGCATAATCCATAAATGCCTTAATGGACTCGGCCCTGCATATCTAGTAAACAAATTCACTCCCTATATCCCTACACGCTCCCTTAGGTCCAGTGACCAAGGTCTACTATGTGTCCCCCGGGCAAAGAAGGTTAGACACGGTGGCAGGGCTTTGTCTGTGGCTGGGCCCTCTTTATGGAACAGTCTCCCTAGAGCTCTCAGGCAATGCTCTGAACATTTATCATTTAGGAAACAACTTAAAACTTTTTTGTTCCAATTTTAGTATACATTCTAGCTGGTTTTCTCCATCTTTGTTGTTGTGGCTGCCAAAGGCGCAGAGATACTCCTCCGGGAGTCGAATCTAGCGCGATACAAACCCGCAAATAAATAAATAAACAAATCTCAGGGCAAGGACAGCAGTGGGTGGGGCTCAACCCAGAATTCCAGTGAGGAAAGCTCTCCTCACTTACTTCGAGAGGACAGGCTGCAAGACACAGTGCTCACCATGTGCACAACGACCTGAAGCTCTCACCATGTGCATAATAAATTAAGTGCTAACCATGCGCTTTACAGCAGCACGAGCCTACGCCTGGGGCTCCGATAAACAAGGCATAGCGCGCCCCACGTAGGTCCAGGGTCAAGATCCCAAAGGGAAAAAAGCACTCGAGTTTGCACGGACAGGGGCATAACAGAACTCCTGGGAGAGCACAAGGGCGCACCAGCAAGTTTCTGGCAGGCAGGCCACCACAAGTGTTCTCAGAGCAAGGTGGCAGTCCGTATTTAAGCCAGCAGGCAGCATGTCAGCACTCCAGAATAATCAAGTTCCAAGTCAGTTCCTCCTGGCAGTCCTGCAGCATTCCAACAAGTCCAACAAGTGTCTACTTCATGGGGTCACAGCCCCTGTATTATAGTTAGAGAGTCTTTGTTTTGGGGGGCACTTCAAAAACTGTTTAGAAGTGCCCAACACCCCTGTTAGAAATGGGGATCTCTGGTTGGCTAAGGCTTGCGTCAAAGCCAGGCAGAGACCACCACTCTAGTCAGGGAAAGGGAGTTACACACCAAAGATAACCCCTTCTCACCCCATTGGAAGCTTGGCACGAGCAGTTAGGCTTATCCCGGTGGCGATGTGTAAAGCATTTGCACAACACACACAGTAACAACATACTAGGCACACCACAAAAGGAACTCCACACAAGGTTATATATAAAATAGCCTTTGTATTATAATAAAACACATTAGATGGTTATCACACAATATACACTGTCAAATGGCACTGGGCAATATTTACAGGGGGTTATTTACACATGACTGGCAGACACTATACTCAGCGTCAACCTGTAACATAAATCATATCATGCACAGCATCACATAAGGCGAGAACTCTATTCTGCGCCAATCTCATAAGCCTAAACATAGTAGACCATAATCTCCTAAACATAACTTACATTAGGAAATAAATTTAGTAACATAAACTGCAGTAGGGAATAAATCAAACCTAGACCACAGTAGAGAATCAAATAAAACATAAGACAGTAGGTAAAACCTAATAAGCATAAAATGACATCTATAAGCATAAATCAAGGTGTATAAAACATAGCCTATAAATTACATTTGCTTGCACCTATATAAATCTCACTAGTGCCTGGCCCCCTACAATTCTAATAGTCCCCTTGGCCAACTGGCCATCTCTAAGGGGCTCAAATGCACTAGATCCAAAGTCAGGGCACGCTGCTTTAGATAGATATGCCCACGAGTATTGGGGCCTCTCAGGCTCCAGAAATAATCATGCCACAATGAAGAAAGAAGAACTTGCCACGTTGGAGCGGCCAGCAACGGCGGGTCCACTCTGGAAACAAACACGGTTCCCTCACTGGCACCATCCCGCCCATCTCGAGCCCTCACTCAACGGCTCTGGGGGCAGGACTCTGGTATCCTCTCGCTTCCAAGGCGGCGGACACAGCGGAACTAGCAGGAGAGCCCCCCTCTTCCCGGGGACTCTCTCCTCCTCAAGTGTGGCGGGGGCAGGCACAGACAATGTGCCTCAAGCCCCCTCTGCTTGTAATCTTCCTGGGCTGCGGGGCTCTCCCATTCGCTTGGGGAACCTCGCTGATAAAAAGCACTTCCTCCTCTCGGCGTGGGGCTTCCCTGTTTAGAGCATGGGGAAGCCCTCAAGGAGGAGGCAATCCCCGTGCTGCACACCAGTGATGCTGCGGAAGTCTCTGCCAGCTTGGGCCAATCCCAGCACAGCACTAAAATGACATCAGCGGCTCCACTCCTCGGCTCAAACCCAGCCTCGGTACCACTGCAGTGATCTTTCTGGGTACAAATGAGCGGTAGGCTCCCTCAAGATAAAAAATAAATGTAGAAGCGGGGTGGGCACCCGCATCAGTTATAAAATAGAACGAAGATGCAGGGCGGGCACCTGCGCACTAAAAGATAATAAATAAGCGGGGTAGGCACCCGCGCATTAAAATACGGGCAATGTCGCGGGGTGGGCACCCACGCAATTTAAATAAGGACAAGCACAGCGGCCATACGGGGTGGGCACCCGCAATGGACACAAATAAGCGCCATAATGCAGGGTGGGCACCTGCAAGTAAAGATAAAAATAAGTGGGATGGGCACCCGCTTTGCAGGTGTCACGGGGGAATCCCTACACTGGGGATTCCCTCTTACAGGGCCAACAAGGGAAGTAAGCACAGTGCTCCCAGGGTGCAAAAGGGCTCCCAAAGTCTTCTTAGGGTCCTGGAATCAAAGCAGGGCAGAAGGGTCCCATGAAAGAAGTCCTCCAGGCATCCAGGGGCAGGGCAGAGCCCAGGGAGGCAAGCCTTCCCCTGAGGCCCAGCAGCAGCACATCCCTCGTAGATTGGAGTCCAACAACAAGAACATTTACATGGGGTCACAGCCCCTATATTTATACCACCAAATCCTTTGTCTCAAAGGTGCAGGCAAGGGGAGAACCATGTACAACTGGTTCAGGAGCACTTTGTTTTGCCCAGCTCCTCTCTCCCTTTCACAAGACAGGCCAGGGACATCAGACGGACCACATGAGGTGGAACCAGCATTGTGGAGGGAAGGCACAGCCCTATTCAGGTCCCAGGTGCAACTCCTTCCTCCCATCTACATGCAGATCTCCCTATTCACCGCCGGGCAGACTCATCCTGGCTCCTGGAGCCAACCACACCAGCCAGCCCCTGTCACTCACAAGCCAGACAGGCAATTCACATCTCACAGAACACAGAAAGGCCAACTTCTAAAAGTGGCACTTCTCCACTAGTCACAATAAATCTGCGCACACCATTGCACAGCATTTATTCTCACGAGTTTGCACATACTAAACTCACCCCTGCACTCATCTCATATCAGGAACTACCATGGACACACATATCCCTCATGCATTCCTATTGGAGGGCAGGCCATCTCACCACAGGCACTCAGAGTGCACACGCACTTTACACAGTGCCACAGTGCTAAAGTGCGCAGATGCCTAAAATCACTACCACCATGTCAGAGGCTAAAGGCAAAAAGTTTAGGGGTGAACCTGCCAAAAAGGCCTAAGTCTAACACACCCCCATTCACATCTCAAACCCTGGCCCCAGACACATTACAGGGGGACAGAGACAGCATTGTAAAAGGCAGGCACAACCCTATTCAGGTGCAGGTGCAACTCCTCCAACCACTCTAAATGCAGACCAGGCCTATTCAGGTGCAAGGAAAACTCTTCCCACTACTATAAATGCAGCCAAGGTCTATTCAGCTTATCGCTGAGTCACCCAAGAAGGCAGGACACACCTCAACCCCTGTTGTGACTGTCTAGAGTGAATGCACATCACCTCTCTCCTGTCAGTCAAAATGAGACAGCGAATACTCATCCAGGCATGGCACAAAGACTCATAAGCATACAGAAATCCCAACTTCTAAAAGTGGCATTTCAAAAATAGAAATGACAAGTCTGTTTTCACCAATAAGCATGATTCATCACTACTATTCCAAACATAACAACTATGGCTATGCTGCCCCTCTCATATCAGAAATCACCACTGAAGCACACATCAGGGACTCCCTAATGCCACCCTATGAGAGGGCAGCCTCACAACAGTGAGAAACCAAACAGGCTGTTTGTCACTACCATGATATGCCACACTGTTAAGGCACACGTCCTACCTTTTACCTACACAGTATCCTGCCCATGGGACTAACTAGGGCCTACCTTGGGGATGCCTTATATGGAGTAAAAGGGGAGGTTCAGATGTCGCAACCACTTTACATGCCTTGTCACTGCATTAGTAAACTGTGTATGCAGATCCTGCAGAGGCATGAGACAGGTTTGAAAGGCTACTTGGTTGGATGGCACAAGCAGCTCTGCAAGCCCACTGATAGCAATTAACTTACAGGCCCAGGGTATATATGATACCACTGTACAAGGGACTTACAGGTAAATTAAATATGCCAAACAGGTGTAGACCAATCTTACTAAGGTTACATGAGAGAGAAAATGCACTTTAGCACTGATCAGCAGTGCTAAAGTTCCCAAAGTCATAAATCCAACAAAAATGGGTCAGAAAAAAACCAGAAGGGAGGCAAAAAATTCTGGGATGACCCTGCAAAAAGGGCCAAGTCCAACAAGCCTGGAACAGTAAAGATCTGGTATAAGGCTTTGTTTATGGTAATGAAGCTAAATGCCATTAGGCCAGTCTGATGTGTGAGATCTGGGGGATCTCAGTCGGCGGCGAATGATCAAAGTTACTAGGAATCCATATCAATTTCTTCAAGCTTCTTGCAGACTCTTTTGCAGTCAGATTCCAAGTCAGTACATATTCTTTGGTTGTGGTGCAGCCAAATGGACAACATCTTAACAGTAAGGTAGTTAAACCTTCTATGAGTAAACGTTAAAAAAATGCTAGTGATCCTAGCTATATATATATATTTTTTTGACTTTGTCTTTTCTTTGGATAGTGATCAATTCAATTTAATGAAATGACAATGTTTTTTGTGTATTTGTAGAATGTTTTTTTGTGGAATGTATGAAATTTGTAAATATGTGGTTGTAAATAGTCATGTATTGTAATGTAAATATAACAAATGTATATTTTCCTTTTTTGTGAAATTCATAAAAAGTTAAAAAAAACTGATAAAGTAACCAGGTATAAAATAAAAAATATCGGGTCAAATTCAGAAATTGTGTTTGTCCTATCCATCAAAATAATTTTGGTTAAAGCTGTTGGGTGTAGGCACTTTTTTGTGATTTATGATACATTAGGGTCCAGCCTACCCCGCACCCCATTAGGACCTAACTCCTTAGCCTTATAAAGTTTAGAGCGGATTGCTATCCACGAGAGTTTGAAGGGTACAGGATTCTTCCTGCTCTTTTCATTACTCAGATACAATTCAATTTTGGAAGGACAACTGTCTTGCCACAATATGGCTGAAAAGGATACCCTTTCGTTTAGCGAGAGTCATATCCAAAATTTGATTGCCTCCTCTCCGTTTTCAATAATCGCACTGAGTACTTCTGCCAAACAGCAGAACGAATCCGATAAACTGACAAGACTGAACAAGAAACACGTGAGGACAGAATTGCATGATCATTTTCTCCTGAAACACCTTAAGGGGGGGCACCATCCCTTGGGGTCTCCAGGTAAAAAATGTACCTGTGATATTTATTGAAGATACAGAATATAAAAAAGGCTTTAGTTATATTAACACTAAATGCAGTAGAGACCTTATGGTTCATACTATTGAAACGGCACAGAGATTATGCCGTAAGGAAGATGAGGAAATAGAGGAACTTGTCAAGGCCATAAAGGATAATCAGGCAGTGACAGATGCAAAAGGTCTTTTGGAAAAAATTGAAAAAGAGATACAAGTGTTTAAAGACTATACAATCACTGATAAAAACAATAAGTACGAAAGGGACGTGAACGCATTTAGAATTGAACAGGTATACCCCTTTCTAAAGGACGACTATTACACTCTGGTTGACTCTCGTAGGGTATTATCCACTTACCAAGGAACATCTAAAAATAGATTTAAAACTTTTTCTGAAACCTCGTCTTCGGATTCCTCTGGGTCTGAAACTAGAGGCAATAATTCGAAAAAACAGATTTCTTTTTTAGAGCAAGGCCAACAGCCCAAAAGTCGTTACAAGGCACCATGGGAAATGAGAACAAGGAGCCGCTTTTACAAATCGTAGGCGGTCCAAGTACGGTGGTGAATTTATCATCAAGTGTACTTTCAACTGATGAGGAGGCTGTCTTAAACTTGGGTCTCAAATTCGTACCATGTAAACAAACTGATTCCACCAGGTTAAAATTAGAGACCATAGAATTTTGTAGAAAGATAAGATTAAAGGCGTTTTTTGCAAACCAGACATTTACTACAAATAATGAGCCTACAGGCCTTAGAAATAAATCATGATTTGTCCCTAGCCAGCACATCCCTAAACAGGTGTATGCTTTCGAACAGGTCCTTTTGTCCGCGATTAATAAGCTTGAAAAAAATAAGAAGTTTATAAAACAGAACGTTAGCCATAAACAACGATTGGCGATACCGACACTTAAGGATGATCCATCTGTAGTGATAAAACAGGCCGATAAGGGCGGGGCCATAGTCATCTGGCCCCGCGAAATGTATGTGTCTGAAGGCTTGAAGCAAGTTCAAAATGAGACATGGTATCAACTACTAGCAGAAGACCCGGTTAAACAGATTCAAAGTTTAATCGCAAATATTCTTGAGGTTGGAAAAGATGAAGGCTTTTTGGGTGCTAAAGAGTTTGATTTCTTAATGAAAAAATTTCCAAGGACCCCAATCCTTTATTTATTACCAAAGATTCACAAGAGTTTACATGAACCCCTGGGAAGACCAATTGTCTCGGGGTGTGACTCTTGCCTTGAGCCAATATCAAAATATGTTGACTTCTTTTTGAAGCCATTTCTCAGAGAAGTGAAATCATACCTGAGAGACACTACAGACTTTTTGTCAAAGGTAGAAGGTACCCTTTTTGATGTGGACACACAAATAATGGTCACAATGGACGTAACGTCCCTCTATACGCAGATCCCACAGGACGAAGCGTTGGAGGTTATGGAACTGTACTTGGAGAGGAGGGAAAAACCTCATAGGGTTCCCACGACATTCATTTTGAAATTGGCCGAGATAGCTCTTAAGAAGAACTATTTTGTGTTTAATGAGCAGTTCTACATGCAAGTGAAGGGGACTGCCATGGGATGCCCTTATGCACCAGAATTGGCAGTCCTCTTCATGGCACAATATGAGGAGAAGTATGTGGAAACAAACAATCCATTTAAAAACCACATAAAGCAATGGTGGTGCTACATAGATGACATCTGGATCCTGTGGCAGGGGAGCCAGGTGGATCTATTGGCGTTCCATGGGTGGCTTAATACTAGACATATGGACATTAAATTCTCTATTGAACACAGTACAATCCGAATGACATTTCTTGATGTGGAATTAATGTGTGACGATGGACCTTTAAAATCGTCCTTATACAAAAAAGACACAGATAAGAACACCATTTTACATCACAGGAGCGCCCATCCGAGGAGTCTAAAAGCAAATCTCCCTTATGGCCAGCTCCTAAGAATAAGGCGTAATTGCACAGAGGTTCGCGACTATGATGAACATGCAAAGAAGTGAGATGATACATAGAGGATACCCTAAGAAACTCTTGAAACATTCCTCGAAAAGGGCAAGATTCACACCACGTGAATGTCTGCTTGAAGTCAAACCAAAGAAAGAGCTTGACAGGCTGGTCTGTGTTACCACATTTGGCCCTGACACACATAAAATGAGACAGGCTGTATTTAGTAATTGGCATCTTTTGGAAGGTTTACAATGTGCATTTCCGCGACCAATTTTTGTGTATAAAATAAAACCAAAGTATAGGCCAACAGATTGTAAGGGCTGATATTATTCCCCTTAAAACAAGAGCGATATACTTGCCCAGTGGAATATGAAAACAGTGGAAGGACACCACAAATGCGGGAATTGTGTGGCTTGTCCGAGCACCATTGAAGGCAAAGAATTTCAGAACTTTGGAGTCAAGTGGAAACATCTGACTTTTACAAATTGCAAGACAAAGAACGTTGTGTATGTGGTAGAATGTCCATGTAAAAAAATTTACATAGGTAAAACCAACCAACAAGTAAATTTAAGAATCAGCCAACATAGATCGCGAATCAGGAAAAAGGTCATGACAGCACCTATGGTTGAGCACTTTGTGGAGAAAAGCCATAGTGAAAATGACTTAAAATGGTCCATTCTCTTTTCAATAAATCATGAAAAAAGACCGGTTGATGTTGACCGGGCACTATTACAAAAGGAGGCATATTTAATTCTCAAGTTCAATTGTACACTGACAGGATTGAACAGCCTGATAGAATTATCGAGGATTTAAAAACCCTTCAGGAAATTATCAGGATAGCTCGTTTTAAGGCATTGTGTCTTTCACTTGCAATGATTGTCTGTGGCCTGGGCAAGAACCGATTTAATGTGCTTGAGAATATCACTTTATGGTTATTTATAATAATTAAATGACGGATGTCCAATAATTCCTTTGCTGGGCTTAAAGATAGAACTAGTAAGGTTTTGGTGAAAGGGCGCAACCACTCATTCATAAAAAAGACTAAAAGTATAATTGATCAGATAAACGAATATTCAAACGAAAGGCAGCTGTGTTAATAACTGCAGCCACTAGCTCGATGCATTAGATGTTTGCTGACAGCTTACTCTGCACGCATGGACTACATGTACCAGAATTCCATGCGAGACATCACATGATGAAAACTATGTATTCCAAAATGGCCACCGCCCCGATAGTGCAGGAGAAAGGACCGTTTGGAATACGAGTGGCAGTATTAGGTAAGCCACCCTATGTAGGGTTTATTAACCTTCAAACATAAATAACTTGCGCGCAGGATTACAATACGTATTCTTATTGCTCTTAGGATCGACCAAATAGCGTCATTGGAAATTAGCCGAGTATCTTGCGAGAAGTGTCAGCATACAGGCAGGTAGGTTGTGAGAAATGTGCCATTTTGTGGGAAAAATAGCGTGAAACTTGCGCTGTATTTTTACGTAATTTTTTTCTCTTTAGATTATATCTGGCTGACAATTAAATGAAATACCGAGAATCCGCGCTCCTGCACTGGCTGTATTAAATAATTACATCACTCGCATGTATAGTAAGGTACGCGAGAAAGTATACTGATCTAAAATAGTGATGCACATATGGTTGAAAGCATGTCTCTTTAATATACGCTCGAATTCTCTTTGATAGAATTTTCGAGTGGCTTCAGAATAAAACAGCGTTTGACGGCGACGCCCGCCACCTTGACGTTCCGAAAAGGTATGCATGGAACTGTGGTTCCTCGTGAAACTCTAATTCCGCGATAAACTGATCTCAATAAGAAAAAAATCTTTTTTCCTATCACAGATAATGAAAATGCCCTAACGTCCTGAAACAGTCTGTCATTTGAATAAGAAAGACGTAATCGGAGCTCCTCTCCTCTTTTTTTCGACTTCCAAGTGAAGCTATCAGCTAATGACAGGTACTTTTTTTGAATAACCTACAGTGCATAATAAGATATAGGAGCAAGTGGCAATCAATTAATAAGTCCTAAATGTCTTTCTGCATTCTATACAGAAAATTGACAAAGCCCTGATGACAGTCCGGGAACTGGTTTTCCTGGACTAGAAACGCGTCGGCACACCAGAAGGAGCAAGCAATATCATTAAGAGTTTAGATCAGCCACGGCTGATCTCTAAGTTATTTCTACCTTTGGTTTTTGCTCCTTTGTATTGGCTTTGTCTTTTCTTTAGATAGTGATCAATTCAATTTAATGAAATTACAATGTTTTTTGTGTATTTGTAGAATGTTTTTTTTGTGGAATGTATGACATTTGTAAATATGTGGTTGTGAATAGTCATGTATTGTAATGTAAATATAACGAATGTATATTTTCCTTTTTTGTGAAATTTATAAAAAGTAAAAAAAAACTGATAAAGTAACCAGGTATAAAATAGAAAATACCGGGTAAAACTCAGAAATTGTGTATGTCCTATCCATCAAAATAATTTTGGTTAAAGCTGTCGGGTGTAGGCACTTTTTTGTGATTTATGATTAGTGATCCTAGCTAGGCACTTCTGGAATATTTGCCTAGATTTCCAGATTTCTGCACAGGAGTATTGTCTACCAAGACTGGTAATTGCAATCACTGAATGTAACTTTAATCACTTCAGAAACACGTGGACTCTGGCTTGGACTGGAGTGACTTCCTGTCTTTCATGGACAAGGAGGGGCTTGTGAAAGACACATATTTGCATCTCATTTCAACATACACCTCCCAGGATTCTTCCATGTGTGCATAGACCAACAAGTGTAATTTTTTATTCCTTACATCATCAAAATCATCATTCTACATTATTCATACACTGGAAATTGCTCATTGCATCTCCCACTTTGTGATGATCCCACATTTGATATGGTGGGTTTGAGACAGCGTTCTTTCTGGATAATGCTGGCATGGTTTAATAACTTGGGGACCACTCCTGGCAATAGTCAATCTTCCTTCAGATTCTGCTGTGTGTCCATCATAGACAGCGTTACCTGTTAGTTATTGGTATGGTCATGTAGTTAATTGAATAGGTAGTTTAGAAATAAGATGAGCTATCCCTCCCACAATTTTGGACATTGGGCACCAAGAAGCGTTCTCTATGGACTTGACAGTCTTGTCCTTTCTGATAAATCGAATTTAGTGCAGGTCTCTTAGGAGTGGGTGTAGTTCAAGTAGTACTAGATCTCTTGTTTGGCAGATGGAGAGAAAAACAGGCCTGCTGATCAACACTTGCTTTTAGATGAGCCATCTTCCTCTGGCATTCTGCAGTAATGGATCAGTGGTTACCCCAGATGGAGTTTTGTTTAAGATTCCCAATGTATGTAATACGTTTGATATTATTACTGTGATCTGTCTGAGTTGCATTGACTTTGCCAAATTATGCATAGGATAAGTTTTCATATCATACAGGTTTGCATGAACTTGAGACAAAGGATCCTGCATTTTATTTATTTCATAAAGCCCTTTGCCTCACCTGCAACACAACAAGGCTGAAAGCTGTATGGGTTATGTTACAAAATGATCGTTTCAGGAATAGTAAACACTCTAGTCACTGCCATTTTTAAGGGGTGCGACTGGAGTATCAACAGGGCGCTAGAGTGTTTAGAGACATCTGTCTGTAAGAACTTCAATAAGTTATTTTACCAAGTTGCTTGTTTAGTGGTGAGAAAACTTTGAAAAAAACACGCATCAGCAAAGCCATTAGGCATGGCATGATCATTGAATCCTGGCTAAGATATAAAATGTTTGCAGCAGTGAAAAAACAAAACAAAAACTATCCTTTTGTGTACACAAAGCATCTTTACAATCAAAAATATGATTGTATGAAGATTCAGATATTTTTTAAATGTCATAGGGGCATATTATCAAGCATGACGTTAAAATTATCACCGCTTTAGCGGCAGAAAACTGCGGCTAAAGCAGCGATAATGGGCTTAATAATATGCCTTAGAGAATTCCCATAGAAGCCCATGTTCCCGATAATGATAAAGTCGTTTCTTGATAATATGCCCCATAAAGTCCTAATGCATTTCAGTTTAAGCAAACACTCCCTATAGGTGGAACAAGCTCCGAGTAGCTGGGCGAAGTCAATGTCCACTCTGTATTTATTTTAAAGAGTTGGTAACAGGAGATCATGTATTCAGCCTCACTGTGAAGTCAGACCTAAACAAAATGAATGCTTCCCTCCAGTACTGCCACAGAGTGCAGATTTTTGAAGTGAGAGTGAACAAAACTCTTTCCTTTGCTGAAGACTTAGGGGGCTTATGTACAAGGCAGCATTAAGCCACATTAAGTGGCTTAACGCCATCTTGTACATAAGGCAAGGCCCCCATTGCCACAAGAACGTTACAGAAAGTAACATTGCCATGGCGATAAGGGCTCGTACATTTGCTCCTTAAAGGCAAAACTATACCACTCATTTGAGTGGTTTGATCATCTTATTTAAGGATAGAATGCTTCTGTTATTTCTCTTCTTCAGCGGATGAAAGAAAATAAATCCAATTGCTCTAGCTAGTGCTTAGGCAAATGGTAATATGTGAATCAGGAACAAACTATAATAAGCTGACAAACAGACAAATAATATGGCAGTCATTAAATTCCTCTACCCCATTACATGCCTTCAAATGCCGGTTGGAGCCATAACTTGGAGAGGGGGCCTTTACTGAGAGGTATATCTCTCAGATAAGGGCTGCAGCACTATGAAAGTGCACAGGAGAGTTTCATGTAAAGCATCAACCTGTGGCCGTGAGGTATATTTTGTACTGTTGAATTTTCAGACCATTTCTGAAAGGCTAGCAGGTGTGCATTAAGTTAGAGTTTTGCAGGGAGTTTATTGGAGTTTCGGTGATTTTGGCCTGACAAGGCCTTCTTGATAGCTGATTTTCTAGTATTTCTAATAGGAGGCTGGATATGCCTCTACTGATAAGTTTCTTTCTATTGTGTGAAGTTCATTTTTAGGTGGAGCCTATAGTGGCAGCGCGCATGAAAGGCATTCAGTAATAGTGTATGCAGTGGAAGCTCAGCCCACTCTCCATCCATGTTTTTAATTGGCTTGTGTCATTATCTTTCGTAAATGCTGCCTTCTGATTAATTATGAGGCTTGTTAGTCCCTCCTTATTATGGCCATGTCGACATTTGTATCCTTCCATGGCTACTGGCCCCTTTACTCTTCGAGTTTTGCATTGTATGTGTTATTTAGATTGTGAGCACTATTTTCTTTAATAAGGTTCTCTTACTGCGAGTGCCTTCTCCCCCCTCCCTCAGTCTGTGATTTCTCGACCCCCCTGCACTCACGTTGTTCGTACCTTCTCGCCCACCGCCCGCACGTACTCCCGTTTGCAATGCAATAGTTCTCGCTTAAATGCGAGTCCTATTGCATTGCAAATGCTTATTTGGTGTCTGGGGCCGGCGAAGCGGTGTCCTTGACCTCCACTCCTTTCCAGGGCCCCCCAGATGTGAGTATGTTCACCCGGAGTCCCACAGATCAGGGAACCTGGTACCCAGAGTGGGGCTTCTCGGGGACCCTGGTGCCGTGGCGACAGTCCGGGGAATCCTATTCCTCCTTGGTGTCCCAGCTGTGAGTACCTCTTACCCGGTTGGGGCAGCCTCAGTGTAATTGCTCGCTCTGGGGATGACAGCTAGGGGTCTCCGGGTGCCACTCAGGGACCCTGGTATCTGGTTCTGGGCAGCTCAGTGTCCCTGGTAATCATTGTGATGCAGCTTGGGGTCCCTGCTTACTCGGAGTCTTTTCATCCTTGGGGTCCCGGAGTTCAGCGTCCTCGGTACCTGGGGCTGGGCTCATTTGAGGCTCTGTTATGTGGTATTGGATAGCTCGGGACCCCCAGTACCGGCAGTGGACACTCCGGGATCTTTGCCACGTCTGGGTCCTACTCCACCGGTCTCAGGTTGGTACCACTATAGGCACTGTATCAGTCAATGTCGAAGTTTTGGGTGCAAGTACACCAGAGGTCTTAGGTTTAGATGTCTTGCCAAACTCAGTATGACTAAGCTTACCCCTTTGGGGTACTCCAAACCCCCTCCTTTTTTTTGTAGGCGGAGGGCCGAGGGTTTTAGGGGTAATGGATGGTCTACATTGCCTTTTCGGCTGCTCCTTGGGTAGTTTACAAGATACGTTGACCACATTTGGGGACGGACTAGAGACAGATGGAAGCAAAACTGTGGGTGTAGGTGTGGGAGCAGTTAGGGGAGGAACCGTAGGTAGTGGAGTGCTTCTAAGCAATAGTGGAAATTCGTCCAGTGACAGTGGATCATCCAGTGGTGTATCGGTAATAGTGGTAGACAAAATAGGTGGGGAGGCCAAATCAATTAAAGGTCTATTTTTCAAAGACTCAATGGAGCGGCGTCGTTCGATCCTGCGTTCGGATAATGAGTCATCCTTATCCGAATCCACAACACCCCTAGTAAAGTAATTGTCAAGTGTCCTTTTACTAGTTCCTGCTGTGCTGGAGTTCTCAAAATTAGCCGCCATGGATGAGAGCCTACCTTACAGTCTGGGACAAAAGATGATAGTGGGGTGGCCCGTCTCGTCCTCGGGCGTCCCCGGACGGCCACAGACGGTCCCGCCCTTGTCCCGGGCTTCTCCCGGCGCCCTCCCGCGCGCTCCCGCGCCGCGGGAGTGATGGTTCCTTTATGTAGCTGTCCAACTAGCTACCAGAGGGGCGTGGCCGGCAGGGAGAGCAGCCCAGCTGGAGTAGGGGCTCGCGGGGACTCCTGGTCCTCGGAGTCCACCGCTGTGCTCGCAGCCCTGCCGGTTGGTCAGGAACAATGCCCCTTCACAAACTGAAGAAAGTGCTGCACGCCGCGAAGCGGGACCCGCGCAGCGGGTCCGGCGAGGGGTAGCGGCTGCAGCAAAGTCACTGGCTTCCTCACTCGGGTGAGAGGTACTTCACGCAGGGTCGGCAACAGAATCCGCCGAGGTCCAGGTGGGGCGGCTAATTAAACAGTTAGAAGGTGAGGGCGGGGCCGGCAGGGAGAGCAGCCCAGCTGGAGTAGGGGCTCGCGGGGACTCCTGGTCCTCGGAGTCCACCGCTGTGCTCGCAGCCCTGCCGGTTGGTCAGGAACAATGCCCCTTCACAAACTGAAGAAAGTGCTGCACGCCGCGAAGCGGGACCCGCGCAGCGGGTCCGGCGAGGGGTAGCGGCTGCAGCAAGGTCACTGGCTGCCTCACTCGGGTGAGAGGTACTTCACGCAGGGTCGGCAACAGAATCCGCCGAGGTCCAGGTGGGGCGGCTAATTAAACAGTTAGAAGGTGAGGGCGGGGCCGGCAGGGAGAGCAGCCCAGCTGGAGTAGGGGCTCGCGGGGACTCCTGGTCCTCGGAGTCCACCGCTGTGCTCGCAGCCCTGCCGGTTGGTACGGAACAATGCCCCTTCACAAACTGAAGAAAGTGCTGCACGCCGCGAAGCGGGTCCGGCGAGGGGTAGCGCCTGCAGCAAGGTCACTGGCTTCCTCACTCGGGTGAGAGGTACTTCACGCAGGGTCGGCAACAGAATCCGCCGAGGTCCAGGTGGGGCGGCTAATTAAACAGTTAGAAGGTGAGGGCGGGGCCGGCAGGGAGAGCAGCCCAGCTGGAGTAGGGGCTCGCGGGGACTCCTGGTCCTCGGAGTCCACCGCTGTGCTCGCAGCCCTGCCGGTTGGTACGGAACAATGCCCCTTCACAAACTGAAGAAAGTGCTGCACGCCGCGAAGCGGGTCCGGCGAGGGGTAGCGCCTGCAGCAAGGTCACTGGCTTCCTCACTCGGGTGAGAGGTACTTCACGCAGGGTCGGCAACAGAATCCGCCGAGGTCCAGGTGGGGCGGCTAATTAAACAGTTAGAAGGTGAGGGCGGGGCCGGCAGGGAGAGCAGCCCAGCTGGAGTAGGGGCTCGCGGGGACTCCTGGTCCTCGGAGTCCACCGCTGTGCTCGCAGCCCTGCCGGTTGGTCAGGAACAATGCCCCTTCACAAACTGAAGAAAGTGCTGCACGCCGCGAAGCGGGACCCGCGCAGCGGGTCCGGCGAGGGGTAGCGGCTGCAGCAAAGTCACTGGCTTCCTCACTCGGGTGAGAGGTACTTCACGCAGGGTCGGCAACAGAATCCGCCGAGGTCCAGGTGGGGCGGCTAATTAAACAGTTAGAAGGTGAGGGCGGGGCCGGCAGGGAGAGCAGCCCAGCTGGAGTAGGGGCTCGCGGGGACTCCTGGTCCTCGGAGTCCACCGCTGTGCTCGCAGCCCTGCCGGTTGGTCAGGAACAATGCCCCTTCACAAACTGAAGAAAGTGCTGCACGCCGCGAAGCGGGACCCGCGCAGCGGGTCCGGCGAGGGGTAGCGGCTGCAGCAAGGTCACTGGCTGCCTCACTCGGGTGAGAGGTACTTCACGCAGGGTCGGCAACAGAATCCGCCGAGGTCCAGGTGGGGCGGCTAATTAAACAGTTAGAAGGTGAGGGCGGGGCCGGCAGGGAGAGCAGCCCAGCTGGAGTAGGGGCTCGCGGGGACTCCTGGTCCTCGGAGTCCACCGCTGTGCTCGCAGCCCTGCCGGTTGGTACGGAACAATGCCCCTTCACAAACTGAAGAAAGTGCTGCACGCCGCGAAGCGGGTCCGGCGAGGGGTAGCGCCTGCAGCAAGGTCACTGGCTTCCTCACTCGGGTGAGAGGTACTTCACGCAGGGTCGGCAACAGAATCCGCCGAGGTCCAGGTGGGGCGGCTAATTAAACAGTTAGAAGGTGAGGGCGGGGCCGGCAGGGAGAGCAGCCCAGCTGGAGTAGGGGCTCGCGGGGACTCCTGGTCCTCGGAGTCCACCGCTGTGCTCGCAGCCCTGCCGGTTGGTCAGGAACAATGCCCCTTCACAAACTGAAGAAAGTGCTGCACGCCGCGAAGCGGGACCCGCGCAGCGGGTCCGGCGAGGGGTAGCGGCTGCAGCAAGGTCACTGGCTTCCTCACTCGGGTGAGAGGTACTTCACGCAGGGTCGGCAACAGAATCCCCAGCCAATCAGTAGTTGAGATTTTTTTTAAGCTCCAGCCAGTGCGCAAGCGCTGCTCAGGGGATAATCTGTGGTAGTTCAGTACGGAAGAGAAGCCCCTCCCACTCCCCGCTCATATGTTTTATTGGCTTGTGTCTTTGTCCTTTGTAAAGGCTGTCTTCTGATTGCTTACTAGGCTTGTTAGTCCCTCCTTAGTACAGCCATGACATCATTTGCATTCTCCCATAGCTACTGGACCCTTTACTATGGTTACTTCACCGTAAGCACTATTTTCTTTATTTAGTTTGTCCTACTTGAGTCACACGGATGTGCTTTGTTTACTTTCAGCGCACTTTCGAAGGTGCCAGGACAATCGTGACCGCTTGTTTTAAATGGGAGCGGCACAAGTGGATCAGTTTTTTCTGCTTGCATGCTGGGGGCATTTTATGACGGCACTCTGTCGCATTCCAAAAACATGTTAATGTTTGCCGCCCCCACCAAAACCTCCTTCAGGTAGGGACATTCATGTCAGTGGATCAGTGACTTCGGTGGAGCGCTGGCTGGCTGCTCCTGTGTTCTTCATGAGGGGGGAAGCAGTTGGGGCAATTAGCGCAAGGCACAGTTACTGTTACAGTCGGTATGGGGAGAGTGGCTACCCCTACCCCCCAGCACTGACCGGCACCCCGGACCACTCCGCCCGCCACCGATGCTGTTCCTTTAGTTCTTCTGGCTTGCGGCAGGTATATGTACACTGGGCCCAACAGATGATGATCCTTTACAGTCCCAGGCAGTATTGTTTTTCTCATGTATGGGTGATGAAGCAGAGTTGAAGAGTGTTGGGGTGACCTAGAGAGGTAGGATGCCCATTCTGGGAAACATGACCAGGGAATCCCACTCAGAGAGCCGGTTTGAACGCGTCCCACACTTTCTCCAGCAGCAGTCCCTGTATATTGGAGGTAGCAGGGTCAGTTCCTTTGAACGTGGGGGTGTGTTGTTAATCTACTCTGTGATCCAGTTCTAACACCAGGGCATGCCTACAGATCCTCACCACTCCTCTATGATCCTCCAGAGCAGGGATCCGGAACCTCCACCAGTAAAAGGCCTCTAGGCACATCTGTGGCAGCCTTTGTGTTACGGCAACAACACATTTGGGTCGATCACAGGGCTGAAAAGTGTTTTAATGGTGAATCCAACTTCTGATCGAAGATGTATATAACCAGCAGTTTATGTGTTTGGAATTTTTTTGGTTCCTACCAAGAGCTTGTGCTAAAAACATGTGGATCCAAGGTATGAACCTAGTTGCCAAAAGTCAAATGAGTCTGGTAGAGAGCGAGACTAAACTCCGATGTGTGAGACATTCAGTCTCAGGGTAATGAGGTGAACAGTAGTTCAAGTGTGTTTCTGAACACTGCGGAGGCACTACAAAACTCTACACATACACAATTGTGGACTTGTGGTAATTGTTTTCAGTATTTTTTTTAAGTTCTTTCACAAAAATGCATTTTCCCCTCTGGTATGTATGTATTTTTTTTTTAGAAATTCGATTACTTTATAAATCGTTCGAGGTCTGGGTTTGACGTGATGGTAGGCAGGACGAGGACACCAAAGCAGTTTTGATCCTAGCAAAATTGCCTGCATGCAAATAAGCTTTAGCTTGCTTTTAAATTGTTTAAATATGCTTAGAGAGAGGACGAGTGTTTGGATGTTTTATACGTGATTGCAAACAATGACTTACTTCCATACCTGATTTATATTTATTTGAGTGCTGAAGTAGAACCAAGAAGCTGCTATAGGGCCGAGTATCAACCAGTTGCTGACAAGCTTTTTAGAGAGGGGAATCAAATATATCCATGAAGAGTAACTGAAATAGTTTGCAATCGATTATTCTGTTATCCACTTACTCCACATTCCCTAATACCTTGCACGTTGCTAGCATGCACGTCATATGAGTGCACACAAAGCTTGGGAGGGCTGTATTTGTAATTGCCATGCAATAGTTCTCCCATTTGCAAGAGTTTAAGCTATTGGCATTGTAAATCACAATGTCGTTTATTTAACTGTTTTAAAAACAACACATAAATAAAAGGGAGCCGCCTACCAGATCACAGCTACTTTTCAGGTGCAATATTATTGGAGCTTTTGCTGCTACTCTGAAATCAGATGGGGATAGTAGACTTCACTTAAATGATAGGATGTTTTGAAATCAGCGATTTTGGTCAGTTTTCATATGTGGGCAGCCAGATATATTTTTGTGGCAATACTGAAGGCCTGTGACTCAGCAGATAGGCCTAATTAGTTGGAGATATCCAGATTACGTTCAATGTCTATACAGGCTGAGAAGGTCCTTGTACAGAAGTGAAGCAACTGTGTTGTTGGTGGGCTTTGTTTCAGATTGTTAGTTTGTCCAGGAAGAGTTGTTATGTCACATTGGTTGGAGATTCTCAGGCAAAGTTGGGCCTTTTCAGGATATTATTTATACTTGTCTTCTTTTTCCTAGGGAATGGTGCCAAGCGCTTTCAAGTAGAGGCTGAATGAACAAGGAGACAGTGATGTGATGTGATGTGATGTGATGTGACATTTATATAGCGCACTATCACTCCAAGGAGCATCTTGGCGCTTTGGCTCTTGACCAGCTGAAAGATGGTCTACAGCTGTCCTGTCCATGGTGGAGATGAACTTCACACTAATATTCTGCATGCTGGGTCCGAGAGACTATATATCCAGGTCTTAAGAGATTTTCTGAAAGCTTGTTCAGGTGAAATCTGACGCAGATGATGGGGGAGTTTGTTCCACGCCCTAGCGCCAATCACTGCCAGAGATTTACCTCCCTTAGTAGAGAGCCTAAACTTGGGGACAATGAGCAGGTTGGCTGTAGAGGACCTAAGATTTCGGGAAGGATGATATCGTGCAAAACGTCTGCGAAGGTATATCGGGCCCTGTGAGTGGAAGGCCCTAAAAGTGATGATTAGGACCTTAAACAGAATGCGTTTGTGGATGGGGAGCCAGTGAAGGGCGTCCAGTGCAGCAGAGGCAGAAGACTTTCTGGGCCATCTAAGTGCCAGACGGGCGGCAGCGTGCTGGACCATCTGGAGCCTGTGAAGGGCTGCTTTGTTCGACCCTGCATACAGGCTATTACAGTAGTCCAGCCTAGAAGTAATTAATGCCACCGCCACCGTACGCCTGGCCGCCAGGGGCAGCAGATCGAAAAATTTCCTCAGGCCCTTTATAATGTTAAAGCATGTGCCTGCTACAGCCCCCGCTTGCTGTTTGAATGATAGGGTGTCATTGAACTTGATCCCTAAATTTCGTGCTTCACTGATTGTGCTCGGAGGAGCTTCCGCATCTTCTGGCCACCAGTGCTGAGGGGTGAATAGATTGTTGAGTCCAAATGGCAGAATTTCCGTTTTACCGGAATTGCACTTCAGGTGGTTATTTCTCATCCACATGAACGTTGCTGATAGACAGTTTTTAAGATTTTGTTCTGCATTCGCCATGTCTTTGTCGAGGACAAGGACCAGCTGTGTATCATCAGCATATGCAATCGTGCTGATGTCAAAGGACGAGCTTAACTTGATCAGGGGGACCATATATAGATTGAAAAGCGTTGGGCTCAAACTTGAGCCCTGCAGTACCCCTGTCTTCAATACTTTTTCCCCTGAGCAGAACTGCCCTAAGGTAGTCACTTGACTCCTATCCGTCAAAAAGTTCCTGAGCCACTCTAATACGGTTCCTGCTATGCCAGCTGTAATCAGGCGGTCTAAAAGGATAGCATGGGACACCGTATCAAAGGCTGCAGATAAATCTAAAAGGATCAGGACAACCTTCTTGCCCTGATCCATGACGGCTCGTATAGTTTCAGTTGTAAATAAAAGGGCAGACTCAGTGGAGTGCTGGGCTCTAAAGCCCGCTTGATTAGTATGAAGTATATTATTCCCTTCTAAGAATGCAGTAAGCTGCTTGTTAACAAATGATTCTGCCAGTTTGCTGAATAACGGAAGGAGTGAGATAGGCCGCAAATTGGACAGAGTGGTGGAATCTTGTATTAGCTTCTTCTGGAGTGGTCTCACTGCTGCGAGTTTCCATTGAGATGGAATCTCAGCAGAAGTAAGTGACGAATTTTTAATGGAATGTATAACGGGATTTGCCTCCTCTACCATGGCTTTTAACAGCGCCAGGGGACATGGATCAAAAGGGGATCCTGACTTAATTAAGGATATCGCTTGGTGAGTATCCTCCAAGCTAATCGGGCTAAAAGCCCTTAAGCAAGCAGTATTTGTATCGGCTTTGGTAATTTCATCTGGGTCATCTGGTTCGAAAGGAGGAAAGTCTTTAGTAAGATTCTGTATTTTTTGTTCAAAATATTTAGAATCGCACAGAGTCTGGGAAGGTGGAATATTCTGTGTCAGAAATTTAGGGTTCCTGAAAATGTTAACTATTCTAAAGATTTCCTTCTTCTTCCTTCTTGTTCTTTGTAGATTCGATAGCGGCTGTGTAGAAGTCGGCCTTTGCCCGTTTAATAAGAGCATGATAATGCCTCCTAGCCGTTTTGTACACCGCATGTTCTTTACTATCATAATGACGCCGCCATCTACGTTCGAGTATTCTGACTTCACCTAATGTTTCTTTTAGGGTCGTCGAGAACCAAGGTGCCGATTTCCTCTTAGGACGGGGTGTAGGATCTGAGCCAGAGGGTTTCATCCGATTCCCTATTTCACTGATCCATTCCCCAAACCGCTGATAGTCTGTTGTACTATTCCCTGTCAGGATGGGTTTGCTCGCCTTCACCCATCTCAGAAAATCAGGGTGTTCTATAATTTTACTCCAACATGGTGTGTTTATCCCCCTGCTTTGAGCATCCTTCTTTATTGCCACACTACTGTCTGCTAGAAAACTAAACGCAATGAATTTATGATCTGACCAGATTTGTGTCGGGGGGGGGGGGGGCTCTGCTTTGATCGAATAAAGCTTAGAGCTAATACAGTCCAAAACATGGCCCGCTTTGTGGGTAGGTTCTAAAGTTCGCAGGGTTAACCCGAGGACATTCATAATATCTTTAAAACAGATTACACTCAGGTGAGTGGTTATCTTTGAGAAACTTGCAATTGTTGCAGCAATGTGGGTTATCTGAATGAGTATATCTTTACAACCTGGTATGATCAAGACAGAAAGGATGAGACACATTTTGGAAATTGATCATCTATTACTATCCTGTAGGATAGGATGGTGGATTGTGTTAGATGGTTAGGGGAGTCAAGTGCAGTTGACAACTTAACAAGGGTTAAGAGGCGTGCATCATCATTGTCCACGGCTCAGTACCTGTACTCTAGTATTTGGAGGGTCACAGTGCTACATCTTGTCAGATCGATACTGAAAATAGTTCAGAAGCTAATGTTTCCATATGTTTGACTGGAGTTGTAATGACACTGATTTTGCTACCATTTTATCAAGGAAGGAAAGTTTAGAGACAGGCACAAGACTTTACAAGTTCATCGGGTCAAGTGTGGGCTTCTTCATTGGGGCGTAATCTGCTCAGGTGTTAGTACTGTACCATTACCTAATAAGGAACTGACAATTTAGTATTTTAACAGGGCTATGTTTTCTTCACAGGAGTTTATCAGTTTTGCTGAAATGTTCCATCGGTGTAAGAAGATGGCATTGCGGTTGCTTTGATTTGGAGTACAGGTTGTATGTGTGGCCTATTGAAGTATGCCATTTGTTAGTAGATCTCATTGATTTTATCCAAAAGGTATTAGTGGGTGAGTTTTTAGATTATCTGTATTTTTAAATTACCTTTAAATAAATAATTGGCAACATTATTGACAGTAGCATCTAATGATGGAACTGACTCAACCCTCTCTTGCTTGGGAGGCAGCAAACTTTACAAGGTGACCCATCACAAGGGATTCAATTGAAAGTTATTTCAAATAGAGTGAGTGGCAATAAGACTGACTACCCCTTGGTTGTCATGGACATGGTGAGTAATATGTATCACACGGGGAATTCTGGTGGCTCCCAAACCCAAGCACCAAATGTTCTCAATCAAATATGCTTTGAAGCCCTGCATTCATTTTCCTGCAGGATGTCTTGAAGGACCTCTCACAGCCGTGTATAGGCGCTAGCTTGAAGAGAGAAGAACCACACAATTCTGCAAACAACAAAGATGTGCAAGCAGTGAAACATGTCATTGAGGCAAACAGGTTTTATGTGTAGTTCCCAGCAGGATCATTTTAACTTTCCAAGAGGCTTGTCTGTAAAAATTATTTGATCGTTCTTAATCACAACTTTTGTTGTCCTGTCTGTGCTGTTCACTTCTATCTGAGAGACAAGATTATGATCTCACTCACAGCCCATGTATATGTCCACCATCATAGTTTCGATATCTTTAATATTGTAGTTTTTTACCTACCCTATGAAATTAGGCCTAGAGCATATTATATATATTTTCTAATTTGGTTATTTATTTTCTTTGCTTTGTATTGTTCAAGCACTTTGCCAAACACCATTTCCAGTGCTTAATTTGAGCTGATGATTGCCGTTGCGCCCACCAGCATTCATTTTTGTGGACAGTTATTTATTTTTCCCCATTACACTTTGACCCAGAGCAAAAGGGAAAAAAACACACTGAGAGGAAGAGAAAGACTGGAAAAAATGTGCAAAATATAGAAAGCAGGAGCCTGCAAGAGTGAGCTAAAGGGACAGGGAGTGTCTGGTAGTAGATTAAAGACGCCCGCAGTGAAATTAGACTATGCAGCCTTGGAATGCGGCATCTCTGACATCCGATAGCAGCAAAACGTTGGGTCCAGGCGCACTTAATCTTTTACAAATTGACCACTTCAAAGCATTTAGATTTTACTGAGTCTGCTATGAAACTGTCAATGGCAGGGGCATGCCTTATGCATCTGGAAACAATGGCCAGATTTACCAATCTTTTCAAGATACGGAGTACAGCAAGGCAAATTGATGTTCTGCGTCGTGTGAAATTGAGAGAGCCGAAATGGACCATATCTACTAAGATATGGCACAATTCTGTTCTCTCATAGATCTGGCACACTTCAGGCAGCCTAGCACAAATGCAGGCCATGGTGCAAGGGTGCCTGTAGTACTAGGAGAATTGTTTTTCTGCAGGAAAGGATACCATACTGTAGAAAACCAATCCTCTGAGGCATTTTCTTCTTTTTATGTGTGTTGCAAAATAAAGTACATATAGAAATGTAAATAACAAGGAGAAAAACAAAGATTTTTCTCTTTGTTATGCCACCCTCTGGGAAGTGCAGCGTTTTTACGAAATCTCATGTTTACAAACCTATGTAAATCTGGGATTGTGAGAAATCCATTGGTGGATTCACAGAGAAGCCCATGCTCCACCCATGGATCATCTCCCAAAATGAAATGTAACGAAATGCAGTACCATCTGCTGCGTTTCATTACATTTCTTTAAAAAACCACAAATGGCAGTGCAAATCGCCCCTTGAGTGCTTTATAAAATGCCTTCTGGCATTTTGGGTTGTGGCTGCGCCACAAAAGTGAAAAACCCACAATGCAAAATGTTGGTAAATCTGCCCCATTGTGTAGTTCTTGAGAAAATGGGGGGGTATATTATCAAGAAACAGCATTAAAATTATCGCTTCTTTAGCAGCAGAAAACTGCCACGCTGCGAGAGCGCATTTGGAACTTGGGAGTGATGGCTCTTGAGGAAGAATAAACAAAAGTAAGTGTGGACTTTCCACTTGCTGTGTAGCCAGAGTAGCATATCCTGCAGCCCTGCATTGCTGCTATCCTCACCGTGCTCAATGCGGCTGTGGCCCGACACAACTTTTGTGCGTCATGGCGTCACCTGTAGAATCTGTGCGCTGCACCCCAGCATGGTAATTGCTGAGCGTGCGTGAGTCCAGTAGGCACCAGAGCCATACTTACCGGTATTGTCAGCATTACGGCTGGGGACAATGCCTGTGCTGTAGCAGGCAGGGTCACAGCAAGCTGAGCAGTGGATGCCAATGCCATCGCCTTCCGTGGACCTAATAATTACAGGCAGCACTAGTAGTTACATCACCTACTGTGCTCAAGCAGCTACCTGTTCTGCAAATAACCCAGTTATACTGCACTGATTAATATATGCAAAACAATAATTTTTATTTGGTGTACATTTTGTTTTTGCATTAGGTGTAGGTAAGAAAGTAAAACACATGTCATCTTCCTCTTCTTTAGGAAAGACAACAGGAAAACGCATAGTTCAAAATAGCAAGGACATGTACAGGGTGACGACAGGGGTCACAGGCAGCAGCAGTATTATAGATGAGAGAGAGAGAGCAGGAGTAAAGAGGAGAAAGAAACAAACACGAGAGGAGAGAGATAAGATGGAGCTAAGTAGAAGAAAAGGAGAGCAAATCAGATACAAAGAGAAAGCAGCCATGATTTGAAGAAGAGAGCATTATGAAGAGAGAAGATAGAATGAAATGATGTAGAGGACAGGACAGAGGAAAAAAAGCAGACAAATGATAAAACGGAGACAGAGCAAATCACTGCTAGAAGAGTGATCGTAAAGAGAGAGAGCAGAGCATGGATAAAAGTGAAGAGGAAAAAGGGCAGGGGTAGAATGAATAGAGGGCAAATCAGAAATGCAGGGAATAAGGTAACACACCAGGTGTGACAAAGATGATTGAAAACAATTAGAGAGGTTAGAAGATAGACTCTTAGAGCAAAGACGTGGGGGACAGACAACAGATCAAGATTAGAAGATAGAGACTGAGGCAGTGAGAGTATTGAAAGTGGGGCTCACCGGAGCAAGAAGTGAGCTTTGGCCTCCTTGGCCAAATTTTCAGCACCTATAAATTAAGCTCTATGCTGATTGTTGCAAGTTAACTTTATAAAATAGAGTAGACATTCGAGGAAAAGGAGCTAAACTAGCGAGACACATAAAAACAAAATTGTTAAACTGAAAACCAAGGGACCAGATATACAGATCATTTTTATCGTTTCAAATGCTCCAATTTGGCATTTGCAATAGTAAAAATGCTCTTTCCTATGTACTAATCCCATTAAGGAGTCTGAAATATTAGAATTATTAGTATCTGGTAGGGCTGTTTTTGTATGCATCCATACCCAATACCAATTCTGTCTGGTACATCCCAGTTTTTGTGACAGAAATCTGGTAGCAAAATATTCAAAAGTTACTGGGACTTCAAAGGAGGTCATAAATGTAGCATCCTGACAGCCCAAGTACAAATACCCACACCACACCCGGAGCTCACTTTTACACGTCTTTTTTATGCTGCATGTATATCAAAATTCAATATATTAAGCCTGCCTTTAACTCATCTCTCCAAAGCTTACATCACAGGCCTACGGAGTACAGTGGGAACCAAAAAAGTTCAACTTTTTTTATATTTACATGTCACTACAATAACCATTAACAAAAGAGATGGGGTATCCTTCGGACTCTTTGCCCATTATGAATTAAAAAAATGTTGGGGAAAAGCAATCATTGCTAGGACTAATGCCATCTCTCAAGCAGACATAGAAAAAAGAGCTGGGGGCAGATTTACAAGAAACTGACACATCTCTGCATCACAGCAGCGTTGCGTCAGTTTACTTGCATCACGTAAAAAACAAATTCCGCCACCATGAATGCGGAGCATTTTCAATGCGGAGCACCATGGCGCAAGGATTGACAGATGCGTCACGCATATGTTGGCGCAAAGGTCACTCATTGCTGGAGTCATGTCGCAAGCACAACGCAACTCCAGCAATGTTCAGGAAGGCCTATACCTATTGTTCTGCATCACTCCTTACGCCTCCTTTAAACAGGCATAAGGGGTAAGGTTTTGACGCAGTACCATTGTAGAAGTGGCGTAGTGAAATCTTATAGATTTCACTGCGTCACTTTCACAAGACTTTCTTGCCTTGAACACCCAACCTGCATACATTATACCTGACGCAGGTATAATGTGACGGAGGGCTTTATAACGTGATGCATCTCTCTAGATGCGTCAAGTTGTTATTGTGTCTCAACGTGGCGCATTGTTTAGACCGCCGCTGCGTCACAAAAGTGAACCAACGGCGGCGCAAAAGTATTGCAAGGGGCTTGTTAATCTGCCCTTTAGTCTTTTCAAACTTAGAGTCATTTCCTCCAAGGAATAGTAAAAAAAAGGCTTGCTTTATTTAAAAGTGATCACAGACACAGTTGATGGCTGACCCCAGAAGTCCACCATTCGAGTTTTACAAACAGACCTATTAGTATATAGGTTGGTTAGCAACATGTTTTACTGGCCACAAAACATTGTTGACAACTTACGGCCAGTATTTTGCAACCGGCAATTCACGTATATGGCCCCAAATGCAGAAGAGTAGTGGCACAGGTGAAAAACACAGGGAAGAAGTCTAAAAGATACAGAAAGTACCCCAAAAAAAAGCAGAAAATAAAGGCTAGGAGCCTGAGAAAAAAAGTAAAATGGTATGAGGATCTCACCACATGTGAGTAAATGCACAGAAAAATAATTGTCTAAAATGGAAATTCATCATAAATGATATCATTATGAAAGCAGATTTGAATTAACTCTCACCATTATCATATTCAGTATTATACTGCAATCTATTTGAATAATGAATGCCTCGTACTCTGAAATCTTTTCCTCAGCATTTCGTTTGACTATTCTAAGGGTTACTAATTAATATAAATGTTTCTCTTTGTTTAGGTGGGAGCCATTAGTGTTTTTACCTTTGACCTCCCAGGTTCAGAAATAATTTAGACACTTGGGGTCCATTAGGATGGCGGGCGGACCTATCAGTCATTGGGACCGCCCGCCATAAGGGCGAGTGTCCCGGCGGGGGTATTAGGATGCGCCCGCCACTGTGGCTGGCGCATCCTGCATTTTTAGCATTGTGGCAGGCGGTGCTCTCATCACCGCCCGCCACAATGCTAAAAATGCACGTATGCATTTGCATTAACAAAGCGGCACGCACCGCGCGATGCCTGCAGCTTTGTTAATGCAAATGCAGGGGGGTACCACAGGCACCCCCCGTGTGCACCCCCCACCTCTCCTTCACTCCGGGGACCCGCAAGGGCCCCCCAAAGTGAAAACCACATGCCTTTCCGTGGCGGCATCGCTGCCACGGAAAGGCATCTGTTCTGGCCCATCCTGATATGGCTGGCAATGTCTAATAGACACCGCCACCATGTTAGTCCTTTTCCGCCCCGCAGCAGACAGTCTTTCCGTCTGCTGCGGTCCCCCCCCCGCCATACTAATATGTCGGGGAGGCATTTAGGTGAGGGTGGCGGGCGGATTGCCCCAGCCAGGCCGGCGGTAGCTACCGCCAGCCTGGCGGGGGCAATCCGCCCGCCATCCTAATGGGCCCCTTGATGTTTGGATCTAGTAAATGCTGTGAATAGAATCAGCTGCACTGAGAGAATTGAAAACTGTAGTGCAGTACCAAATTCACTTCATGGCTTTTGGGAAGGGAATATCTCCTCTATTGTGTACTTCTGTGTGCCCCTGCCATGACTGCCCAACTGTGAGTATCTAGTAACCTGTTTTTTTTAGCATCATGTGAATCGCATGTGTCCTTTGAGATGAGTGAGGCCCTGGACCTATTTTGTATTTTGACCCACAGTGGTGCACCAAACCTTCCCTTAATTGAGTGACTTAGGACTACTATCCCTATCAAGGGTACAGCATGTAGAGGAGTGGTCATAGCATACCATGTTTTGTCAATCAGTAGTGGGGACCAAACCTTTCTACGTGTGTTTCTGGAGTGGAGGTTTACTGAGCCTCCTGTGTTGTACGTGCATTATATGTAAGAGTAAACAAGAGTAATAGAGACCTGCAGGTTCTTGTGTAAACTTTGGAGGTGAGGTTTTTTCTCCATCCAGTGGAAGTGTATTACAGACATTCCTGTTGCTGGAGGCATGACAACCAGACACTGATGGAGAGTAATAGGAGATATGACTTTTTCAGAAACTTAATTAGATACATTTTCTGAGAGAACCTGCTCATCAGTCTTCCTCAGCAATACCAAAGGGGATGGTGGACGGAGCATTTGAGCAAATCAAACACCCACCCTCAGTCAACTGATCTCGGTTTAATCCATCATCATTCTTTAGCTCATTCCACCAGCTCAGTTTAGACATGGCCATATGCAAATCATCGGACCCTCTGCCTCATGGGAACAGTCCAGGCCGAACTGCCAAGCCATGTCTTCCCTGGACCGGAAACAAGCATCCTGGGACCGGTTTCGGGTTCATAACTCTCATCAGCCAGGCTATCTTGAATCCAGTGGCAAAGTGAGCAACGGACCCATATCTGGGCATACCCTGCCAGCTTAGGGCGAACAAAGCAATTCCAAAGGGGATGATGGACGGAACGTTTGAGCAAATCAAACACCCACCCCCAGTCAACTGATCTGGGTTTAATCCATCATCATTCTTCAGCTCACTCCACCACCCCAGTTCAGACATGGCCATATGCAAATCTGTCTGAACCTGTGCCTCATGGCAACAGTCCAGGCCGAACTGCCAAGCTATGTCTTCCCAGGACCGGAAACAAGCATCCTGGGACCGGTTTCAGGTTCATGACCCTCATCAGCCAGGCTATCTTCAATCCAGTGGCAAATTGAGCAAGGGACCCACGTCTGGGCATACCCTGCCAACTTAGGGTGAACAAAGCGATACCAAAGGGGATGATGGACGGAGCGTTTGAGCAAATCAACCACTCACCCCCACGTCTGGGCATACCCTGCCAACTTAGGGCGAGCAAAACGATACCAAAGGGGATGATGGACGGAGCGTTTGAGCAAATCAAACACCCACCCCCAGCCAACTGATCTGGGTTTAATTCATCATCATTCTTTAGCTCACTCCACCACCCCAGTTCAGATATGGCCATATGCAAATCAGTCTGACCCTGTGCCACATGGGAACAGTCCAGCCCGAACTGCCAAGCCATGTCTTCCCTGGACCGGAAATGAGCATCCTGGGACCAGTTTCAGGTCCATAACCCTCACCAGCCAGGCTATCTTGAATCCAGTGGCAAAGTGAGCAAGTGACCCATGTCTAGGCATACCCTGCCAACTTAGGGTGAACAAAGCGATACCAAAGGGGATGATGGACGGAGCGTTTCAGCAAATCAACAACCCACCCCCACGTCTGGGCATACCCTGCCAACTTAGGGCGAGCAAAACGATACCAAAGGGGATGATGGACGGAGCGTTTGAGCAAATAAAACACCCAGCCCCAGCCAACTGATCTGGGTTTAATTCATCATCATTCTTTAGCTCACTCCACCACCCCAGTTCAGATATGGCCATATGCAAATCAGTCGGACCCTGTGCCACATGGGAACAGTCCAGCCCGAACTGCCAAGCCATGTCTTCCCTGGACCGGAAACAAGCATCCTGGGACCAGTTTCAGGTCCATAACCCTCACCAGCCAGGCTATCTTGAATCCAGTGGCAAAGTAAGCAAGGGACCTACGTCTGGGCATACCCTGCCAACTCAGAGCAAACAAAGCGATACCAAAGGGGATGATGGACGGATGGACGGCAGTTCGGGCTGGACTGTTCCCATGAGGCACAGGGTCAAAATAGATTTGCATATGGCTGGTTCAAACATCAATTGTTTTTACATTAGTCTTCCTCAGCACTGCTATTTAGTGAATGATGTATTTGAAGGGTAGGACTGACGTTTCTGTTGTTAAGGGTGCAAATGATTCATTAGGTGAGGCCAGCCTTTTGTCTTTTTCCTGATCATTGTTAGTGTGGCTGTTGGTGAGCTTGGTACAAAAATATCACAGGGTTTAGGCCGCTCTTCTGGGTACAGACTGGAGACTACCCTGCTGTGAGGAGCATCACTGTTCACAAAGGAAGTTTCAGTGGAACAGAGTCAGGACAGATGATAGAAGAACCACCCAAAACTAGTTCTTAAGGTGCATAAAGTGAATCCACAACCTCTCTGTGCTTTGACTGTCTAAAAGTCGGAGCTACTTTCCCACTTGGAGTAGCAGTTCTTTTTTTCCATGGGATTGATACGCAGTGTACTCATAGGACTACTGTGCAACCAGAGCTGGTGTGTGTCTGACAGTCAGCTTCCCAGAGGTGAAGAGACATCATGTGGAGTCCAGCTTTACTGGAAGAAGTTAAATCTCTGACATGAAGCATCTTGAAGCCAACTTGGTGCTCAGAGAGAGAAGGAGCCTGCCAACTCTACAGAGGTGTAACTGACTACTTAAAGCACAGGAGAAGCTTGACCCTGCAGTGCTCTTTTGTGTGCCATCTGAAGTAAGACTGAGGAGAGTAGTCTGTATGCCCTGGGGGACATGGACTGCAGTCTCTCCATGTCGACCATTCTGAGGGGGATTGCAGACAGTGGTTTCTGATGCTCCCAAGAAGTATATGCCAATGCAGAGAGTGCAGCCATCAGGAGGTTTGTGGCAAAGCAGACCATACCACGTCCATTCAGCAATTGCATCCGAGGACTGATGCACCTATGACCCTCTTGGTGGCTGCTCTCATGGTGCTTGTACATGTGCACAGTGACCTCTGACCTTGGTAACCAACCAATTGGAACTCAACAGTGACCTGGAAGAGGGCCCTTCACTTGCCAGAGTCAACAAATGCCTATGAGGATGACATATTTTCTCAAGCTGCTGATCTACTGTTGCCCTCTCTCTCGATTGCTGTTGAGCCTCCATCAGCACATCTCTCCCTGAAGTGGAAATGAAGTGAAATGTGTGCTGCGGGCACCCACTTCTGCTGGAATTGAACTCTGAGGCCTGCAAGACTGCAAAACCTGAGACTTTCTAAAGGCGTTGAATGCTAAGAACTGATCTTAGGTTAATCCCCACCTAAGCCTTGATACTGCCTAAAAGAAACTCAACCCCAGGGAGAGCTACCTAGGTTTGCCAAGTAAGGAACACCCAAGAAAGAAGTAAGAAGGGATACAACAAAAGCACAGTAGCCTAAGGAGGCAAAACGTGAATTGTGCCTTGATGTAAAGTGACCCCTTTTTTGGATGGTCATCTGCCAGTTTTTTATGTTAATGGGACTGACCTGCTAGTAGTAGTGAACTGCTATCCAGTGTCCAGTGCACATGCTCTGACCCTTAAAACATATCAAAATTTGTTTGAAACCTATTTGGCACATTTAACTTTGTTAACGTGCCATGGTATGCAGTGCAGAAATACACCCAAGGCATGGAAAGTTATATGCCATTTGTGGACTGCATCACCTATTTTCAATCCACTGCAGAGGCAGTGAAACATATATGGCGTACCCTGTTTAGCCAGCAGCAGCTGGTTAAAAATTGATAAACACTGTTTGATGGGTAGGAAAACCTACTTTATATTGAATAAAAATTCATTCTACTGGTGAAGTGAGATTTTGATTAAATGTACTGGAAATTTTACTTTCAGAAAGTTACCTTTATCCTGTTTGAAACTATTGGAGGGTAGTTTGCATTTGATTGCAAGCAACTACCTATCCTGTTCTTGGACTGAATTTGGGGGTATATTTACGAGGATATGGCGCAACTCTGCAAGTCACCTTGCTGCTCCACTGGAAAAGGGAAGGAATGCATTCTGCAGCACACATAGAAATAGAAAGAAACAAGGAGAAATAGAGATATGTCTCCTATTCACGCCTCCACTGGAAAGGCGTACCTTTTTAGCACATTATCAGGTTTACCAGTTCTGGTAACTCTGTCAATGCATCAAACACCTTGGGAGTTGAGTGGGAAAACCCAAGCAATGCCAATGGAATAACTTTCTAGGGTAAAGTAACACAACACAGTGATTTATGAAGCTACTCAGGGCCAGGCAAAGTGGCTTTGTGTGGCTTCATAAATCTTGCTTAAGGTTTGCGGCACATGTACGACGCTGCGTGGTGCAAATGCAGTGGAAATCTCCCCGTAAATATACTCCTTGGGATGAAAGAGCAGAGACAATGTCCTGGGATTGTGGAGGTGTTTTCTTCCCCTGGCAGGAAGACAACTTGGGGTGGGCTTAGGAACTTTATTACATTAAATGGGCCTGCCTGTCACAAGTACACATTAGTTGACATCTGGAAAGGCCCTACCTGCTGTCTCCCAGTATGACACCAAACCCAGTCAATCAATCAATAAATCAATCAATTAAGGATTTGTGAAGCGCACTACTCACCAGTGAGGGTCTCAAAGAGCGGGGGGTGGGGTGAGGCTCTGTTTCAGCTAAAGAGTCAGGTCTTGAGGCTCTTCCTGAAGGTGTGCTGAGTGGAGGAACGTCTGATGTTGAGCGGGAGCTCGTTCCAGGTCTTTGTCATGATGTAGGAGTAGGCTCTTCCACCAGCTCTGGCTCTGCGGATGCACTGGGTTTTGGCAAGGGCGAAGTCGGCAGGGCAGAGGTTTCTTTTGGGTACATGGAAGGAGATTCTTTTGTTGATGTACTAGGGTCCGGTGTTGTGGAGTGATATGTAGGTGTGAGTGAGCAGATTGAAGTTACTCTCTTCTCGATGGGGGGCCAGTGGAGGTCACGCAGGTGCTGGGGAATGTGGTCATGTCTTGGATGCCGAAGACAAGTCTGGCAGTGGTGTTCTGGATGGTCTAGAGTTTTTGGAGCAGGCATTTGTTGATTCCAGCTTAGAGGGTGTTTCCGTGGTCCAGGCTGCTTGCTATGAGTGCTTGGATTCATTTGAAGGTCTTGTGAAGGATGCGGATGGTGTTAAAGCACATGGAGGAGACGGCATTGATCTGTCGGGTCATGAGGGAGGAGTGGAGTATGATGCGAAGGTTCCGGGTGTAGTCTGTGGGTGTTGGGGGTAGCCAAGGGCGGTTGGCCATCAGGTGTTGTCCCATGCTGAGAATGTGGATCGGAGGACGGGGACTTCTATCTTCTCCAAGGTGAGCTTCAGACAGCTGCTGCTCATCCAGGATGCAACGTCTTTCATTCCTTCCTGGAAGATAAGTCTGGTGGTGTCGGGTTCCTTTGTGAGGGAGAGGATGGGTGTCATCAGCGTAGGATACTATGCTGAGTCCATGCTGTCTGGCGAGGGGAACCATGTAAATGTTGAAGAGTGTGGGGCTGAGTGATGATCCTTGGGGTACTCCGCAGGGATCTCTGTGGGTTCAGAGATAAAAGTCTGGAGTCTGATTCTTTGGGTTCGGCCGGTGAGGAAAGAGCAGATCCAGTCGAAGGCAGTTCCCTGTATGCCGGCATCATGGAGGCTGGCTGTGAGAGTGCGGAGGGAGACGGTGTTGAAGGCTGCAGAGAGGTCTAGTAAGACGAGGGCCGCCATGTGGCCCTAGTTGAGTATAGTGCAGGTGTTGTCGGTGGCAGCAATGAGGGCAGTGGTTGCTGCAAATCCGGATTGGGAATAGTTGAGAATGGAGTTGGCTTCGATGAAGTTTGTGAGCTGGATGTTGACGATCTCGCTGACCTTAGCTGCCAAGGGGAGGAGAGCGATGGGTCTGTAGTTTTTTAGGTCCATCGGGTCTGTGGAGGTCTTTTTGAAGAGTTTGCCTGACTTCTGCATGTTCCCATTCTTCGGGGAGTGAGACAGATTCGAAAGGGGCATTGATGGTGCATTGTAGCTTGGGTGCTATGGCGGCGACAGCTCTGTGGAAGATGTGCAGCGGACAGGGGTCCGTGGGGGCTCATGAGTGAATGCTCTTCATGGTTGTGCGGTGTCTTCCATGGTGACCAGGGTCCAGGTGGAGATGGTAGGCTGGCTGGTGTAGCTGGAGGTAGGAGTGGTTTTGGTGTCTGGTGCCGTTCGTTGAAGTTGTCATAGAGGGACTTGATCTTGAGATGGAAGAAGGAGCCAAGTTTGCTGCAAAGGTCCTTGGAAGGTGTGACTTCTGAGGCTTAGCTGGGGGGTTTGGTGAATTCCTGGATGGTGCTGAAGAGTTCCTTCGAGTTGCTGGAGTTGGCAAGGATTTTGTCCTGGATGAAGGTCCTTTTGATGGATCTGATGCATTGGAGGTATTCTGTCATGGTGTTTTTGTAGGCGGTTTTAGCTTCCGGGGTTTTGCTGTTTCACCATACTTTCTTGAGACATGTTCTGGTGCGTCTGGATTCTCGGAGGTCAGTGGTGATCCAGGAGGCTTTCATGGGGTGCTCTCTGTCAGAGCTACGGAGGGGGACGAGCTTGTCTGCACAGTTGGTAATTCATCTGTTTAGTTCATAGGCTGCAAAGTCGACGTTGGTCGTGGTGGGAGGGGATCGTGGTTGACGTCGGTGTTGAGGTGCTCCTCAGTGACCTTGCTCCAATTCCTCCACAGAGGGTATGGTGTAGGTTTGTGAGCAGTGGTTTTATCGAGGGAGAAGTGTACGCAGAAGTGGTCCGTCCAGAGGGGTTGCGTGTTGTGGTTGAAGTGGATGTTTTTCCCTCCTGTGAAGATGGGGTCAAGTGTGTGTCCTGCCTTGTGCGTAGGAGTGGTGCGAGCTGTTTCAGTCCAATGTTGGAGAGGTTGTCCAGGAGGGCGGTGGAGTTGGCGTCGCTGAGGTTTTCGAGGTGGAAGTCCAGGTCTCCGAGCAGTTTGTAGTCAATGAAGGTGATGGCATGGGGTGCAATGAGGTCAGTTATGGTTGTAGGGAACGCGGTTCATGGTCCGGAAGGTGTGTAGACGAGGGTGCCGCATAGGGTCATTCTGGGGCTGGTCTGGAAATGGAGGTGTTCCGAGGGGGAAGAGGAGTTGTACGTGCTGGAAGTGGTGAGTAAGAGGGAGTTCCTGTGTGCAATGGCGGGTAGTTGGGGCAGTCCCTCCTCTGGATCTTGTATCCTTAGGGGATAGCAGTAGTGATGTAGGGGGTGGAGTTGAGTTTGCCCAGGTTTCCGTAGGAAGGTGATGTCTGGTAAAAAAGGTGCTAAGGAGGTCCATGATCTCTACTGCTTGTCTAGCCAGGGAGCATACGTTGAGGAGGATGCACCTCAGGAGTTCGGGTGCACAGGTGTCCAGAGAGTGGGTGGTGGCCGTGGGTGTTCAGAGATTGGTGAAGGTTCTGCTGCAGTGTGTTGGCAGGAAAACTGGCAGTGAGTGGTGTCCGGCATCGACAGATGGCAGTTGTTGTTTCTCCCATGGTTGAGTGCGTGGAGGGCAGCTGAGTCATATCGGTGGGTAGTCGGAGAGCCAATGTCCCTGGCGCTGGTCGCTGTCTGGTTGCGGATGGGCACAGATGGGCTTGCCTTTGGTGTGCCTCTGGTGGGCCCCCTGCACACGCAGCCACCTCCATTAAGTAGAGAACGGGGAAGGGAGCACACTGGGGGACGGGAAGCGGCAGGGGGGAGGGGCCATGGTGGCAGCAGCTGCGGGAACTGGCAAAAAATGGACACAACAAGGTACAATATGAAAAAAGACACAACTATGCATAATTGATTTAAAAAGATTAAAAAGAATAAAAAGGCAACAGATAGACAGGCATAATACACATAAAGCAGACAGACAGAAAAAGACAAACTGAGACAGAAAAAAGAAATAGCTGGCTGAGCAGACCAGCAGAAGAGCAAGGCTATCCCACTGGAACACCAGGGATAAGGTGCAGACAGGAGCCTGCGGGTGGAGGAGGGCCTTGAACACCTACCTGAGACAGAGAGGTGCTTGGGGAAGTGAGTGGTGCAACAATGGAACAGCACGAGGGGAGAGCAGAGTTCCATGACCTGGAGGTCAGAGGTCTTGCCCAGTGAGAGGAAAGCTTCTGGCAGAACCATTTTTGAGAGACCACGGGAGAGGGGACTGCTCATTATCCTGGTCACACCTCTGGGTGGCTGCACAGCCTCATCACAAGTGGAGAAGGTTTCCCCTATCTTCGATTTCTTTATAGTGAGGGGCACTGTGGGATTTCTTGCTCTAGAGCAAACAGGAACTGCTGTAAAAGTGGGTAGCGTTGCCCCTGGGAACTAGAACTACATTGGTAAGGGAATCATCAGGAGTCATGCACACCTACTAGAAAACGTTCTGGAACATCGATGAAACAAAAGAGGTCTGGCCCTTCTGTCTGCGACCAGTGAGGGACCTTCAAGGACTGGACCTGCTCTCTCTTGTACCCAGAACAAACAAATGGACTGCAAATGTCAGTTGGGTGCCATCCTGTATGGCTAAATAGACACCAGATGCTTCAAGAGGCCTTTTCCCTAAAATGCCCAGCTGACAACTGGCAACTGGACGTGGACTGGATGTTGCTATTGGCCTCTGTCTGACACCTTGAGAGCTTCCAATGAGATTCTTGGGGCCTTAAAAGTGCACTCCTGTTGAAATTTGGTAACTTTGAAATCTTTTCCTACAGCGCTCCAAAGCTTATGGGGTACCTGTTTGAAAAAGTATCCGACTGACAATTCTATGGTGTTTGACTGAATTTCAGCTTCATCCTTCTCAAACCCTTCAGCATCTCCCAAAAACCAAATAAGTCCCATTCTATATTAGAACTTCAAACATTTTCAGCAAGAAATCTCCAACACTCTGGAGAAGCATAAATCTTCTTCTAGTATATGACCTGTTTCTATGATACAACCTTTGGCCCCACAGCCGCAGCAGCAATTTTAGCGGTGGCCCACTCAGGGAGGATTTTTCTTCTCAATGTACCTTTCTCTTTTGGGACTTTAAAACGTTTTTGCAAACTTTTTGACTTTCAGACTTTCACAGCAACCAATCCAAGCTGGGCTCCATCAAAGTCAGCATCAAATTGTACTCAGGACCTGATCTACTTCTCCCACAGCTTATCATTGGTACTTTGTGCTTTTTTGATTTTTTTCCCTTAAATCTTTAAATGTTATATCGCTGGTTCCCCTTCTTGGATTTTGGTGTTTTCTTTTTGGACCATTTAAACATTTCTTCTTTCTTTTAAAAATTGGTTGTGGAACTTTACTGTGTTTGTGTGACTTTTTAGACCATTTATAAACTGCTTGAATAAAATATACATTGCTTTCGATTTAGGCATCATATCATGTTAAGAGGGATTGAGCACAGGTTTATTTTATTTAATTTGTGTGACATCTAGCAGGTGGTGGCCTTATCCTTTCAGGTGGATACTTGGCCACCCCAAACATTGATTCACTTTCCTACATGGCTGTTGAATGTGCTGTGGGTTATTGCCTTTTATCTATCTCGATGTAAGCATTTTTCTTTTAGCAAAGTAAGTACTGAGTAGAACATTCAGTTAGTGCACAGTTGGTTGATTATTGAGTTTGCACACCCCCACACTACCTACCTCAGAAGGCTGTGATAGCTTTCCATTACTACCACTGAAAGTCAAGTGCTGAAGGTGATATACATGCTACCATTTACAAGGACATCAGGTCATCGGAGAAAATGGTCCCAGCCCCCCCAGATCAGGCCTAGCACCCACTGTGTTCCCCGTTGCACCCCCAAATAGGATCTGACAATGGCACTTGATGATAATGGCTTTCCTATATATATATAAATGTACGAATCCTCCACCATCTGAGAGCGATCGTGAACTCAGACCCTGCCTACCCGGTTTCTCGGCATTTTAAGACCACACACAACAACAATCTCAACTGTTTACAGTATTTTGTTGTTGATGCCATGGCACCTAACAAAAGGGGTGACAATAGGGAGAAAACCCTACGTCAGCTGGAGTCACGCTATATAGTGGAACTAGATTGTAAGTCGCTGATGGGGCTCAATTTAGGAGAAGACCTTTACAATTTCTTATAAATGGGGGTTTCTATGTCCTAGCTTGGATCTCCATGATGTATCATGTTTCTTTATTATTTTTTCCTATATGAATCAGTGATATTTCTTATCTCCTTTGACATTTTGTTATTTCTTCACTTGAGTTGTATGTCAAGCTATTTTTCTGCCATATTTCTGTGACATTTTTGTGATTTATCTGCATCCAGCATCTGAGAGGACCCAAATAGGGTTTTGCTTATATGGTCCCAAATCAAGTCTGTATAGCATATGGATTTAGCAAAGATATTATTGAGCGATTTACCACGTAATCATAGGGAAAGTAGATACTTAGCCATCCCTCTGTGTACATACATTTTCTGCAGGGGATTCTGCTGCCATTATTTCCGTACCTATATTTGTTAACATGATTGTTCTATATTTATTTCTTGAGCACTTTAGCACCATTATTGCATATTTATTTTTTCAGCACTAAAAACACAAGAGAGGCGCCATTGGGAAAAATGCAGACTCAGTATACATACTGGTTGAGTTTTCAGTGTGGACTATGATGATAGGAAGGAGCATATAGCCATATGCCATCTTCATTTATTAGGAACTGAAATTTGTATCAGTTTTGAAATTGAAAGATATCTTATTCCAGCATATTTGCTCAGCGATTGTTGCACTAATATTATGACTCATCTCAGCGTATTCGCACATCCGTATTTGCACTAAAAATCTAGATTGTTCTGGATGAACTGGTTGCATTATGAGCATGTCTTTTAGCATTTCCATACATATAATGTCTTTTGCACAATGAATTGCATTTACTTACAAATGTCCTGCATGCAATTTAAAATGGCATTTTTTATTTGCATTTGATGTATATATAATGTTTTAGAATAAGGCACTTTGCACTTTATATACGTATATGTATCTGGGTATCGCATTATGTAAGATACAAAGACTCATTCGCATTGGAGCGTGAAAACCAACTTGCTTGTGCTGATTTCTCTTTGAATAATGAGATTTATTGGTCATTATGCATTTTATACAGTGGTATGAATACATTGAGAGTCACATCGCATTTTAACAAAGTTTTACGTTGTGTAGATAGACTAAAAAGAAGAAGTCTTCTTACGTATTGTTTCCATGTCCATGAAGTTAATTGACATATCTGGGTGGCGCCAAGTGTGTGTTTAAAATTGCATGTTTATGCTTCCCATTTGTTGAGTGAACAAGGACACAGCCTCTTGTCCGAAACGCGTCTGAGGCAAACACCGTTCCATCACAGCAAATGAAATAAAAATTTAAATCTGGCATCAGCTAATTTTGTGTCGGTGATCCCGTTTGTGCGAGGAGGCACTAGGGAAAAGAGGAGTGGATATATATATATATATATGTATATGTATATATATATATATATATATATATATATATATATATATATATATATATATATATATATATATATATATATACAATGAAATTGCGCTGTGCACAATTTGCATCACATAAACAATAAATAGCACAGTAAAATAATTTTAAGAAACACAAAACTGCAGGAAAGATGCTGCTGAGTGAAGGATGTGACCAGGGCACCCCAAACTTGTTGATTCAGAAACTTGAGGTGGACCTAGGAAGTCAGAAACCCAAGAAAGGCGATTTTGGCAGAGAAAGACAACAAAGGATGATGCCGAAATCCTTATCAGTGAGGTAATAACAAGAAACAAAATATTTCTCATCAAAACTACCCTTGACAAAAAAGTGTCTTGTGTCACAACATCTAGTGCAAAGTAATTGCAATGACATTCACAAGAAGGATTTTACTTGGATGATTTGACGCACCACACTAAAGAAAAACTGGCAAAAACAGAAAGATAGCTCTGGCAATAGGTGTTGGCCCAGAGAGCCAGGAACACTTCACTGTCACATACAAGTGGGTGGGTGCTGTTATTGCCTTAAAGATGTAGAGACTAGTCCAAGGGCAGGACACATCAGACCATGATGAAAAGGCAACTCAAATCATGCAATGCAAAATACATAAGGGGCAGATTTACAAGAAACTGACGCATCTGTAGCGATGAGTCAGTTTTCGTGCGCCTCCATGCGAAAACCTTGCACCACCATGGATGTGCCATATTTACAATGCGGTGCACCAATGCACAAGGATTAACAGATGCATCAGATATTTTTACGCATTGGTTGGCGCGAAAGTCACGCAGTGCTGGAATCGTGACGCAAGCACAACGCAACTCCAGCAATGCATGGGGAGGCCTATACTTATTGTACTGAGTCACCCTTACGCTTGCTCCAAGCATGTCTTATACAATTAAAACTGTATAAAACCAGGGCAGTGCATTCATTTTCATAATATTATCATGCTCCATAAGTTAGGATAAAGTTTAGTCTTTTTGTCAGAGCTCATTCATTTTGTCAAGACGTCTTAATACAATTGAGTATTGTGGGGGAAGATTTGACACACATCACGGCCTTCTGACTGTTTATGCCCTTGCAATTCCATAAAGTTCACCGGTGCAGGTTTCAAGTGAAAGGAAGGAAATAAACAAGGGAAAGTGGGGATATATATATGTTTTCAATGACTAGTATGATGATGCCAAATGTCTGCTCGGCTCATCCCTTCACTGTGTTACATCAGATAGTTGGTGAACCCTGGGCAAGAAGACCAAGTTTGAGTGCCATGCAAAAGTAAAAAATAATGTAGTATACTGGTTCAATTGTAGACATTAAATCACTTGCCAGTGTTCACTAAAGTAAAGCTGTAATGAACCCCCAGGAGTATTGGGACACCAGATATTGAAGAGTACATACCATGTAGAAGATAAAACACAACACAAACGCAGCTAGCCTACAAAGTACCCAACACCATCACAATAGAGAGGAACTGGGCACACCGAAGAACCAGGTAGAGTGACAAATACTACTGGTGAAGGATTGCAAGGCAACCTCAGCAATTCAGGCACGTTACCAGACAGTGTAGTGAGTGCCCACAATCTTGATACTGATACTGCCCAGCTTGACTCAGGACCATTATGTGGTCATTGTTTCTAAAAAGGATGGTGAGTGATCCTTATATGCTATGTGACAAACGTGCTAGTTTTTCACAAGGCTCCCTCATCCTTTCTTCCAGGTCTGCCAAACCACAGTCTCTTCCAAACCTCTTTCCTAGTGTTTATGGACTTGTCAATCTTATGTTTAGACGTGTACTCTGTCTAAACTGAAGTGTTGTGTGTGTTCGCGCCTTTCATCATCTAAATCTGCTGACTCATGCGTGTGATTGTTGCCTATTAACTAAATCACTAATAGCTTACACTTTTTTTATAGTGTTCTAAAGTTTAAAGACTACAATATTTGATGAGTTCAACAGAGACTGTACCTCATGTGTTGCTTTTGTATGTCTGGCCTACACCTGGATTTGTTCAGTCTGGCTGGTACCTCTATGTAGGCCTATGGGGACTCGGTCGCACAGCACCGACTTAAGGATATTAAGATAGGATACCTTGGCACTCTATGGTTGTGCTACAGCAAAATGTTTGGGTCTGGGCAAAGTGAAAGCAAGCTATTAAATGCTGAAGTTTTTTTAAACAGCAATTTCAAATACTGATTTAGTATTACACATATTATGTTTTAAAATATTTTTCATGTGTAGTAATGTATATAAATAATTGAGAATTGGTTTAAGCTGTAGTATCTACAGGTTTTATGATTGCTATTTATGGTGTTGACATGAAACTTTTATGGCTTTGCTGTAATAAAGTATTTTTGAACTGAAGATACTTGATAGCATTAATACATGGTTTAATGCCTAAAGATTCCACGTGTTCCTTAGGGCAACATTTAAAGATGGAACCAGTGAGATTTTAGCATAGTTCGAGATTTGAGATCAGATTTTTCAGGAGACGCTTCTTCCATAGCAGGATTGGGCCGCAAAGGAGCAGCACAGACCCCCAAGACTCTCCAAGTTGTATGAAAAAGCCTGCTTTATTGAAGACAGGTGCACATCAAAAACATACCCTTGGTCTTTGCCTTACAAATGGCATCCCCCTTTGCATTACTTCAACTACGTGTCCTCCTCCCCCCACCTCTAAGCTTGCCCCACACTTCTTCTTTTTTTGCAAATATTTAACAACCCCAACTCAGTCATTAACTGTTGAACCTTTAAACCCTTTAACCTCTTCTCTACTTCTCTAAAGATCTCCCTATCTCCTATCTTAACCTTATTGCCTGCCCCTGGAGTAACTTGTTCTCAATCACATAGTAAACTGTAAACTTGTAAAGAACTAGCTACCAGATGCCATGCACCTGCTTCAAGCGACGACCCAGTACATTCCATTCCCCGGTGCACCCGAGGTCAACAAAATAACCTATCCCATACACATTTAAACAAAGACCCCCCCCTTCTTCTCCAGGGAGGAAGGGAGGGAGGGAGGGAATTTTCCTAATATCTAATCCCCTCCCTCTAGATAACCAGCTGCTGTGTCACCTTATCAAAAATGGTGACACAGCATACAAAATGGCTGGCTAAATACTCTCCGCCTGCCAGCCCAAGCAAAAGCCAAAGAGAGCCCAATTGGGCTCGGGCTGCAACAAGCGTCCCAAAACTCCTTGGGGTACAAGCCTCCAATTGGTCAGCCGCTCCCCCAAAACCCCAATGGGCCAAAAAGGAGCAGCACAGACCACCAAGACTCTCCAGGTTGTGTGAAAAAGGCTGCTTTATTGAAGACAGAGGCACCTCACAAACATACCCTTGGCCTTTGCCTAACAAAACAACACCTCGCTCTGCATTGCTTCAATTATGTATCCTCCTACCCCCACCCCCATGGTTCCCCACACTTCTCCTTTCTTTCCAATTATTTAACAACCCCAACTCAATTTACTGTTGAACCTTTAAACCCTGTAACCTCTTCTCTACTTCTCTAAAGATCTACCTAACTATGTATCCTTATTACCCGGCCCCGGATTAACTTGATCCCAACATAAAGTAAACTGTAAACCTGTAAAGTAGTAGCTACCAGACACCATGAACCTGCTTCAAGCAACAGCCCAGTACAATGCATTCCCCGCTGCACCTGAGCTCAACAAAATAACCTATCCCTGCTCAAATTTAAGCAAAGACCCCCTCTTCTCCACGGTGGGAGGGAGAGAATTTTCCTAATGTTTAAACATCCCCCTTTAGCTAACCTGCTGCCATGTCACCTTACCAAAAAATGGTGACATAGCACAGAAAACAGCCGGCTAAATACCCAACGCCCAGCAGCCCAAGTAAAAGACCAAAGAAAGCCCAATTGGGCTCGGGCTGCACCAAGCGGCCGAAAAGCCCAGGGGGTTCAAGCCTCCATGTCGGTCGGCCACCCCCCAAAACCTCATTGGGCCGCAAAGAAGCAGCACAGACCACCAAGACTCTCCAAGTTGTGTACAACGGCTGCTTTATTGAAGACAGGTGCACCAATATCTGTATATCCCATTCCCAATTTTTTGGTGTGGACATGAGAATCTGTTGCATTTAGCCCTTTTTGCAGGGTCATCCCTGAACTTTTTGCCTTCCTCCTAGTTTATTTTTTCTGACCTGGTGTTGGTGGTTTTAGGATTCTGGGCACTTTATCACTGCTGTCCAGTGTAAAGTGGGTGTGCTCTCTGTGGTAAACATGGTAAGATTGGTCAACATCTGGTTGGCATATTTAATTTATCTTTCTGTCCCTTGTTAAGTGGTATCTCAGGGTGCATTGTAGGTAAAAGGTAGGACATGTACCTTAATTGTGTGACATGTCTTCTTAGTGACTAACAGCGATTTTGGTTTCTCACTACTGTGAGGCTGACCTCTCATAGGAATGCATTAGGGATTCCCACATACGTGTTTCTGTGTTAATTCCTGCTATTAGAGGAGCTGCTTGGTCAGGTTTGGTATGTTTGGAATAGTAATATTGAATACTGCTTAATAGTGTGCGCCGATTTATTAGCACTGTTTTAGAAATTCCACTTTTAGAAGTTGTCATTTTTGTGTGCTATGTGCCTTTGCCTGCCTGATGTGTATTGCATGTCTGGCTCTGCAGTGACAGGGGCTGATGAGGTGTGTCACTCTAGAGGGGCAGGGTGAGTCAGCGCTAGGCTGAATAGGCAGATCTGCATTTGGAGTAGTGAGAGGAGTAGCCCGTTAACCCTGAATAGGTCTGTGCCTACCTTGGTTAAATGCTGGCTCCGCCTCCCTGTGGTGTGTCTGGGCCAGAGCCTAACCTGTCAAAGGAGGGTGTGAGCATTGTATAGTAAGCGTTCAGTACCCCTAGAACCAGTTGGAACTGGTTCACCAAGCCCTGTGCCAGAGCAGAACAAAGACATATAGGATGTAAGTACTGGGGCTGTGACCCCATGAAGTGTGCTGCCTTGTACCTACTTGGAGCTGTGTTGCTGCAAGAATGCTGGGCAAGAAGGAACCGCCGTGGGACCCAGATGCTGTCTTCTGTGAGTCCCATTTGCTGACCTGCCTCTGCCCAGCTCTGCCTTCTGGACTTTGGGGAATCCTGCCCTGCAGGCTTAGTGCTATGGGAGCGCTGGGCAGAGAGGGGAGAATTTTCCCCCTCCTCCTGTCGTGGGTTAACAGGGCAAGCGTGAAGAGGCGCCCTTGATTGGGGAGAGTGCGTGGTGACAGGGTGTTTAAATAGCCCGATGCCAAAGCTATTCAAGGAAACCAAATGCGGCCACTTGTCTGCTGAGAAAGCGCTGCAGGAACCCAGAGCGTTGCCCAGCAACCCAGGCCACCTGAGTCTTCGCCGGAAGACAGGCAACCGTCCATACCTGGTTCTGGGTGGGGCAGCTGAAAGTGAACGTTGCAGGCGTCGGAAGCCAGGTGGCTGGTACCTGGTTGGGCAGGGCTCCCTTGAGGAGAGGAGAGCCCCACAGCGTAGTCCCCGAGTGTGGACGGAAGTCTGGCCCGGCCTAGAAGCTGAGACGCGAGTGATCAGCAGTTGCAGCCTGGTTTTGTGCCGGCAAAATGGAAGTCAGGCAAATCCTGTGCCTGATCTAAGGCAGGGCTCCCGTAGCAATGAGGAGAGCCCTGTGTCGTGTTGAGAAGGAAAGGGAGCCTCGCAGGCTCTCCGCGTAAATAGGATGGACCGGAGCCTCGCGGGCTCCCTGCTACTACGAACCGCATTTCTGGAGGTCCCCCTCAGAGGTGAGCTGAGTGGGGCTGGAGAGGGCTCACAGTTGGGCCGAGTGATTACACCGGGAGGAGCCCGGTGAATGGGGCTCCCCAGTCACGGAGGGTGCTGGTGCTGATTCTTCACAGCTGCGTCACCAGGGCGCAGGCAGCTGCAACGATGTGGGCATCCCTCCATTTGGGCCCACAATAGAAGCTCCAGTAAGGGGACTAAGGAGCACTAGAGGGACCTATAACCATTGGGTCCCACAGCTGCACCGCTTGATCACGGGCAGCTGCAACATGGGGGCAATGTGTTTTAGAGGCCAAGTGAAAGGGGCTTGAGTGGCACTGTGGTGCCAGGCCTCACAGCTTCACCACGTGGTTGTGGGCAGCTGCAACAACGGGGGCATTTCCTTTTTTTTTGGCAACAGAGGAACAAGGGTTAGTTGCACCCTCGCCCCATTTAGCGCCCTGACTTTTGTGGAAATAGGGAATAACGGGGAAGTCCCAGATGGGCCCCTGAGGAAGGCCAATTAGCGTGTGAGCACCGAGGTGCTAATAGAGCACAAGACCCGAATGTGGTGCATAATGTGTTTATGCCAAATGTGGTGCATAATGTGTTTATGCCTAATGTGATGCATAATGTGTTTATGCCTAATGTGATGCATAATATGGTTTATGCCTAATATGGTCTGCATATGCTAAGTGTTGTGATATGATGGTTATGCCTAAGTGCTACTGCCAGTAGTTACTGGATGTTTAACATTCACTACTTGCATTCTGATGGTTCTGACAGCGGCCCAGTTGTCCCTGTCCTGTATATAATCCCCTGTGAAGTATTGCCTAGTGCCAGGTGGTACAGTGTACATTTGTGATTACGATTCTAACATGTTTATGATAATACAAAGGCTATTTTTATATATACTGCAACAAAAATGTCCACGGGTCTAAAAAGAAACAAATCTACCTCACAAATATGTACATCCACAGAACCTGAAAGATTTAGTGCATATGTGAAGAAGAAACTCCTCAAAAGTAAGGATGCCCATCAGTAACCACTCAATGCCGCCCTAGTCATCATCTGGGCCTCCTCTTGGCACTTCCATCGTGAAACATGAATGGTCAAACCAAGGGACGAGATGGTTATGTCCCACACCAAATTATGAATCACTGGGATGGCTGCTAGATGGATGTACATATTTTTTAGATAGATTTCTTGTTTCTTTTTAGAACCGTGGACATTTTTGTTGCAGCATAGTTAGAATCTGGGGGCGGTGTCCATGCTAGGTCTCTAAATATTCCCTAGGACCCTCTCCTAACGGTGTGTTTTTTTTTTTTTATATAACCTTGTGTAGAGTTTCCTTTGTTGTGTGCCTAGTGTTTTGTTGCTGTGTGAGTGTCTACGCAAACTCTTTACACATTGCCTCTGGGATAAGCCTGACTGCTCATGCCAAGCTACCAAGGGAGTGAGCAGGAGTTATCTTCAGCGTGGAACTCCCTTGCCCAGACTAGAGTGGGGGTTTCTGCCTGGCTTATGCGCAAGCCTTAGCCAACCAGAAATCCCATTCTAACAGAATCCCATCAAAAAACTTGCACCAAATGCGTAAGTCCTCTTTTGTCCTTGCTGACAGACACATGTGATGGTGTGGCAACATAAGTCCTGCAAATGACCTGCTCAATCTCCTACAAAATGTCCTACTTGACCTGACCGCCCTGCATGCAAAATTCAGGTGCCCTGGCAGCACTTGTACTGTCCTCACTGTCACCTTTTTCCTGGCCAACATGTCATCAATAAACAATCTCATATACAGCTTCTTATCAGTCGGGAGCCGTGCCTCCATAGGCACAGAATCCAATTCAATATCTAGAAATGACAACACCGTGCTTGGGCCTTGTGTCTTCTCTGGCACAGAGGGCACCCCGAGTACCCCCATGAGCTCTTGGAAACTTGTCAGCTGTTCTGAGAGTCCACCAAACCAGGCCGACCCACCAGGAAGAACTCAACAAGGTAGTGTGTCACCATCTCTTTGCCAGTTTTCCAGGAGAAGACCCATTGTAAGAAGTATCTAAATCGCACAAACAAGGGACAGGATATAGAACATCCCATGAGTAAGGCCTTATCCACATCAGATTTGGTCCCCAGCAGCTGAACATCAACAGGCTAAACTGGCAGCAGCCGGAAAGCAGCCTTGATGTCACATTTTGCTATCTTGACACCTCTGCCCATCCTTTCAACCAATCCCCTGGCTACGTTCACTGACGAGTATGAAACGAATGTTAATTCCTCTGATTTGACATAATTCACTGACCCACCTTGAGGCCATGACAGGTGCTGACTCAACCGATACTGGCTCTTTTTTCGGCACTACCCCAATAGAAGAAATTATCAATTCCTTAATCAGGCACACTGAAAAAGGGCCATCCATGCACCCTTCATCAACTTCCTTCCTCAATTTGTCTCAAACCACTGTTTTATGTGATGCCACTGACTCTAGATTTTCTGCCCATCTTGCAGACCGAAGCCCTTCATATCCCAGTTTAAACCCTTCTTTAAACCCTTTACTCAATAGCAATGCATCCTGCTCATGTGGATAATATGTCAGCTAGGCATCCAGAAAGTCCTGCATCATGGGTGTACAAGTCTTTGCCCACGTAAACCTGCGATCCCTTGCCACCCCTGCATCCTGCCCCGTGTTGGCCTTGTTGTCCAATGTAAGCACTGTTTTGTGGGAAACCTTGACCCCCTTGGTATCCCTGTCCAGTGTATCCTGTCCCAAAACAGTGGACTAATGGGTGCCTGTCACAATTTGAATAATTGTGTCTAAATCTGCAATACTCCCTTGTGCAGGTTCCTTTATTGTAATTCCGACATGCCCCTTGTCTACTCCCTGCAGCCTTCGGTGTGCACCCCATCCCCCCGGGTGGAGCAAATCTGAAAGGGGCAAGAAACTAACGGAAGCCCACTGGCCATGTATTTTGTTTTTATAAACTTGAATGACCCCATCGTTTGCTGGTACAGGTTGGTGTCAATCTCCCCTCATTTTGCTTCAGCGTTTCATGCCAGTCTGGTTTTAAACTCCTCATCATAGTGTGACCATGCATAACCCTGTAAATCACCTTTCCATATTTTCTCCTTTGTGGCCAACATGAGGTATGCCTCCAACAGCTTCATCACCCCCATATAAAGTAGTTTTGGAAGCTTAACCTCCTTCCTCTCCTTGGCCCCAGCTGCCTGCCCTTTGCCCTCTCCTGTTCTATTCTTGACCTCGTCGTCCATACCTGCTACTGACCTCCCCAGCTGCCTCCTCTTAGCACCCATCTGTTCCAGTGGACACCTTCTGCTTTGGAATAGCTTGGCTACCATACTCCCCCCTGGCCTTACCTGGCGTCAAGGTCGATGTCAGCACAGGATCCAACCACCTCACCAGTCGTGCAGAGGGTTGTGTTGCGTGAGATGGGCCAGGTAACCAACTCCTGTGTCTTTGCTCTGTAATATACTAGGCACATCATTACTTGTACCCCCATACGTTTCATGTCCCTCCTCCTTCCTCTGCCAAGATCTCACACTCCTCTAAGCTATATTCATATATTCATCATAGTCTAGTAGTGTGTCACCATGACCCCCTTTGTTCTATTTGCTCTCCCATGCGTGCCTCCGCACACTGCCGCTACTGCGAATAAGCTCCTCCAAATCGATTACTGAGTGCTACGGTGGCTCTTGCAACCCTTCCATCCCTACTTCCCCTTTTTGCCCTGTCCATCTCAACATTCCTCTAGGGACTGCATCGACACAGCCTGGCTGTTGGCCTGTTGTGGCCATCACTGACCTCCGTAAAGCAGTGTCCCTTCTGTCCCTTGTCTTAATCCGACTGGCTGCCCTAGACCCTGCCATCTATTCCCCTCAGTACCATGGAGTCGCATGTGACTGTCCTGAGGTTCCTGCCTCCTGTTTCTGTGGCTCCGGTAAAAGAAACGGCAAGGTACGGCAAGCTGGGGTTATTATCCCTACCTATCCCTGTCTGTATTGGGGTTGGGCACCACTGCTAATTACCCCCGGAACCCTGCCTACACTTAAAGTTGGTCTCCATGCTCTCGCAGCCTCCTTCTCCCTACTGAGACTGTACCAAACCTTCCCTTCTCAATCCTGCAGAGTGTACCCCCCTCCGTGCTGGGCCCCAACCTAACCTTGTCCCCCTATTTGTATGTACCTTTACTGGAGACGCCGTGCCTGTTGTTCCGCCTTCTCCCTCCCCCTCTCTGAATCCTCCCCCTCACTCCATTCCAGCAATGACGCTAACTTTCTTAGTGCTGGGCCCAACCCTTTTCTTTCTCCACTGTCTGGCCCATCCCCCTTCTATCTGCTGTCCCCTCTCTGTCCCCCCTCTGCAACTCCTGCTTCCACCCCCTTCTTCAGACCATTGGACCCCTTAACCCCTGAGGGGCCCTGTCCAAGCACACCCTCAGTTCCAACACTGCGGAAGCATCCCTCTGAGACTCAGACCTCTTCCCCAATTTTTTCCCTTCTATTGCTTCCTGTTGTTGAACCCCCAACCCCAGCCGGCACTCTCTCCCTCCTTGCTGGGCTTTTTCCTCTTCAGAGGCCCCCGCCCCTTCTCACTTCTTTTTACCCCCTTGCTTCTCCATTTCTCGGCGGTCTGACAGTGCTAGCCAATCTATCCATCAATCCCGGCCCAGCCCTATTCAACTGTGTGTGCCCCGCCCCTCCTCGGTGCCCCCTGCCTTCTTTCCCCTTGTCTGAGGTCCCCCAGCCCCTATGACAAGCACGGTTCTCCCAGCTACTGAGCCTCATTCTCTGAGGTCCTCAACGTTGCCCTGCCCATCCCGCATTCAAAACTAAGATTTGGATGCCATACGGTACCCCACCCTGCCCTCCCTGCTCCTGTCTTGCCTGGGGCTGCTCTTGTACTGTGGCCCCTGGCACATACCTTCTTTGTTCTTCCACCGTTATGTGGCTGCAGCGGTGAGCAAGCCCAGACCGCTGCAGCCACGCCCCTAGCTGCACGCCGTGTTGGTCTCGCCAGCACTTCCTCGGACTTCCTGGTGACGAGGTCAATGCGGCCGGCCCCAGCTAACAGCTGCATGGCCTCATTCATGCGAGGAACATCACTGGCCATCCACTAAGGCCACAGAGCTTGCAGGTGAGCACGGTAATGAAGGGGATTGAGCAAATTCTGAATTCCCTAATTTTCTTAATATTATCAATTTTCCTAATATCTAACCATCCTCCTCTAGCTAACCAACTGCTGTGTCACCTTACCAAAAATGGTGACATGGCATACAAAATGGCAGGCTAAATACCCCCTGCCCACCAAGCCCAAGCAAAAGCCAAAGACAGCCCGATTGGGGACACCCTGTTGCACCCCTGAAATAGGCATGGGTGCACATGTGGTGCACATACATGCCCTAAGGGCATGAATGTGCATCACATGGCACTGTGAAAAATGCTAAAATTGGAATTTTTCAAGAAAATCGCAAATTACCACCAACTTGAATTTGGGGGTAATTTGCGATTCCTTAGGGACAATTAGCAATTTTTTTTTGCATCATACATTGCATTTAAGGAATCGCAAATTTTTCGATTCCTTAAATGCAATCGCAAAATAAGGAATCGCAAATTTTGCGATTCCTTATTTTGAACCACATTTTGCTTAATACATTCCATTTAGCAAATTCGCATTCGCAAAGGCCGAAATTCTGCGAATTTCGGCCTTTGCAAATGCGAATTTGCTTGATACATATGGCCCCTACTTTCTTAAAGTGGTATTTTCAAACACAGAATGTTAAAACCAACTTCACTAAAAGATGTATTTTATAATTTAGAGTTCAGGCATACTAAATTCGAATGTCCACCATGTTCCCTGAGTTAGTTAGGATTCTAAAATGTAATAATCTAACTGCTTTTCTGGCCTATGGAGAAAAGGTAGCCTTGCAATAGTGAAATACGAAAATGGCTGTAATTCACTATTAGGACATGCCACACACCCCAGGGCATGTCCTACCTTATACTTACACTGCACCCTGCCCTTGGGCCTACCATAGGGGTGTCTGATATGAAGAAAAGGGTAGGTTTAGGGACTGGCAAGTGGGTGCACTTGCCCAGTCAGCATGGCAGCACCAGACTCCACACAGGCTCTGCATTGGCAGGCCTTAGACACACTTTTAAAGGCTCCTTCTGTGGGTGGCCAACCAGTGCTGCAAGCCCACTAGCAGCATGTGGTTCACAAGCCCTGGGCACACTCAGTGCACTGTACTAGGGTCTGACAAGTAAACCAAACCAGCCAATTATGGAATCACTAATTCATACATTAATTTACAATAGGGAGAGCTTATGCACTATAGCACTGATCAGCAGTGGTAAAGTGCCCAGAGTCATTAAACCAACATAAACAGGTCAGACAAAATACAGGAGGAAGGCTAAAAGTTCAGGAATGACCCTGCAAAAAGGACCAAGTCCAACAATCGTGATAATGAGTACCACCGACAAATTTCTTTCCATTAAATGAAAGTTTTGGATATAAATCCAATGGTCTAGTAACTGCACCTTAACTACTGTATACTATGGTATTTTGACATACAATATCTGCTCGGCACGTCCATCACTGTGTTACATTGGTGAACCCTGGGATATTTAAGTCAGATTGAGTACCATGCAAAAATAATAATAATGCAGTTTCCTGATTTGTTGAAGATAGGAAATTCCTTCCCAGAGAAACAATTTAGAACTTTTCATTTGAAGCTCAAACAATATTTACTCATTGTCCAGAAGTGCTTTTTGAGCTAACCTGTCAAATGTAACAAACAACTCCAGGAGCATCCATTCCCTTTGTCCCTCAGTCAAAGATGCAGAAGGCATCATTATGTATTCGTTACATGGCACTTTCAGTACTGTTTAAATTCTAATGCCCTGATTATAAATCAGGTGGAGTAAAATTACTGTATAGAGTTCCACTCCGACTGATTCTGAGTGCTTTGGTGTTCACACACAAAGGGGTATATTAACAAGAACTTGTGATAACTACCGCAAGAGTAGCGTAACACAACTTTCAACATCGCAGCCTATCACGGGAAAATAACCCTGTGGCAACATGGAATTCTTAACACAGGGTAGCATGCGATAGACAACAGATAACGCAACAAATGTCCACATGAAAAACAACGCCACGCTGCTAAAAATGCAGTACGCAAACGCAAAAAAACATGCAGTGAGGCCAACTGGGGCCCAAAAAGTAGCGAAAACCAGCCACAGGCCTGCAAATCCCATGCGTCTGCGGGACAATGCACCATAAAAAACACAGAAACAACACACCAGAAACAAGCCAAAGCACGTAGAAACATGGATGCACCCTGACCCAGCACAGAGGCCAACTCGAACCCCACAACCCCCTCAGACTACCAGCAAGGAACAACGGGGTAGGGGAAGGGCAAGGAGAAGAGGAAGACAGGGTGCAGATCGCAGGAAAACAAGACCAGCATCACGGAGGTTACAGAACACTAGAAGCAACTGACCCACTAGCAGACCATCTGTATTGCAGTCGAAATGCTGAGGAGGCCAATCCAGGAGGCCAATAGGCACTGGCATGACGTGACTACCTAAACCAGGTGCCAACCCGCTGCCAACAGGAAGGCAACAACGGTGTCACGAGGTGTCAGGCCAGAGCAAATGGAGGAGCTGGAAGAAATCCAGTCCACAGTCATCAGTGTGGAGACTGTGCAAGGAGTAGGGAGTACGGACAAAGCTCGAGAGTACCTGACACAACAGCAACAAGGATTGCAACAAACAGGGACTGGGGGTACGGGGGGAGATGGGTACAACTGATAGATTCACAACGAGATGTAGCACACTGCACACCCACAATAACCCAGGATCATATCCCAGATCCCCTTGGCACACTGCAGCACACACACATATCCCAAACTGCACACCCACATTGACGACACCGTGGAACAACGCGCCTAGCCGACACTGCAGAACAGAGGACACAACTGGCTCCAAACATGCACAGAAACATGCCTGCTACATCTGACAGAGCCGGAAACTGTGAAATGGAAATGTAGGCATACAACCTCACATCTTTCATGAAGTCCAAATGTACACTGTCCCGCAGATGAATCCAGCACCCCCAAACAGTCACAATGTACATTGCCATACAGTCTGCATGCAAACCAGCACAAGGCGCCAACATATAGATTAACACAAAGTCAACACGCTCCTCTCCTTCACATCGCAGAGGGGCATACAACACCTTCAGCAGAGCACAGAATACAACACATCAGTGATGCCGGAGAGGACCACCACACCATCGACACAGATGCCCTACAACAGCCCATGCATATCTCACACAACCCCCCACCAGGACCCAGCCGGCCCGGCTACTCAGGGGGAAGCACCAAGCCTGCAACAGACCACAAAGCAGGAAGCACCTGCAAGCACAGCAATTACATTTAAAAAAAGAATTTTGTAGCGTGCCCTGCATCGCAAAATGCGCCTGCCTCCCCCACGGAACTCCCTCCACGGGCCGCGGCTGTTTACCACTGGGCTGACACATTCTGTCTCCTGGAATCCCCAGCCCTGTCACTCAAAATTCCAGAGGAGGAATACACAACCTAGCAGAGGCAGGTTTGGATAGTTAGACAAGAAAACACCTACTTTCTTAAAGTGGTATTTTCAAACACAGAATGTTACAACCAACTTCACTAAAAAATGTATTTTATCATTCTGAGTTCAGGTATACTAAACTCGAATGTCTACCATGTTCCCTGGGTCATGCCATGTGTCAGCATGCCAAAAGGAGGTGGCCCAACAGGTGTGGGTAGGGGCCGAACCCATGGAATGCGAACCAGGACACATACATAGGGATCTATCACCCTTAGGGCCCACCCACACCCCAATCAGGAGACCCACACTGCAATAGAGACACATGCAGATGTGCATTCACAGTACAGAACCACGCCCAGGGGTGCTCAAATAGCAGTCACACACCCATGTTGGCTCCGCGTACGACGGCCCTGGCCACTCCCCTTACAAATTGAGTGGGTGACGATTAAGCTACATGTCCAAGCTCCTACCCGCTGCCTCCGGTGACATGTCTTCATCTGATGTACAGAGCACAATGTAATGTCGTAGGGCCCAGGGCCCTCATGCATACAACAAGACCACAGGGACACATGCAGATATCATGTTGAACTGGCTCCGGGCACATGCGCCCGGCCCCTTTATTGGTAGGGCTACATGTACAGTGACGCCTGTGCTGGATTTGTGTGGGGTGAGTGTAAACCATTCCACAAGGAATGGTTGGTGCTGGCAACCACTTGAACAATGGACACCAGTGAAACAGAAAACACATGCATATCAGAGTCAACTGTTGAGCAACATGGAGTGATCCGAAGCAAGTCCAGAGGACAGCCAACATGAAAACAGAAATGTCGGCGAGTTGCGGTGCACTGGGGTTGGGACACTAGTGATGTGCGCGCTCATGTGAAGAAATAGTCTTGGATTGTGTCCCTTCAGAATATTCCTGATGCAGATGCAGTGGGGTGTTTTAGACCTGCATCCTCTTCCCCATCAACGTCTCAGAGTCCCCACACTATTTGAGGTGACATCGCTGCGCAACTGCTCCACAGCACAAAACACAATCAGCAACGAACAATGGCCTGCAGTGCACTGGGTCACTGGCACCTGGAGTGCTGAGCAGAGTATCAGGTCGATGAAGGCATCCACGACAGGTCTGAGCAACTCCGTAAGTCTGTCAGGACCACCGTTTAAACTCTGGCAGATGGCGGTTGGAGGTGGTCCTTGCGGTGGTGGCATGTGCCTCTGGCGGTGATGTGACGTCCTGGCCCGTCTGGACTTGCTTTGGTGAGCCCTGGTGGGATGCATTTGTGCCCGGAGGCTGCGTACAGCGCAAGGCCACAGAGAAATGGCATTGATGACCCCAAGGCCTACGCTTCAGGGGCCATCCAATGTCTCCGGAGAAGGGATCCCTGCCCGGATCAGCACAGAGTTAGTGGCCCCGGATGCACTGCGGCCGGCAAAGGCACCCAGCAACGGGACAGTGACTTGTGGTGCCGTCAGATGGGCCATGCGACCTGAGTGGGTCACCATCAATGTCCGAGGTGTATGTTATGAAGGGTAGCGGGGGAAAGTGGAAGGTGTCCTCCAGGGCATGACGCCGAAAGGTTTGATTTGATCCGGAAGCAGCAAATGGAGGAGTGGAATGCGACAGCCTCGTTGCCACCACCAATTCGGTATCAGCTACATGAGGATGAAAACTGCCCCCTAGTCCATAGGCTCAGACGCCACCAAAGTTCGACCAGAGAGTGCTCATGAGTGTTGGGGAACACACTTAGTGGCACTGGGGCTGAGAGGGGATGCAGTCTGTGATGGTGCCGGTACACTGATATGAACTCTGCCATCGCAAAATCATGAATCTGTGACCCACTGGACCACTGTGTAGACTAGAGCCAGCGGTCAGCACGGGCCATTCATGGAGTGTCGCTGGCATAGGTTGGTGGCCCCATCAGCCTGCGTAGTTCAGATTCAGTGGCACCTCGTGTTCTTTCACCTCCGTGACTGTGACCCGGCTTTCGTCTGGACAGAGCCGTATCTTCCTCTTACTCCTCTCCGTGTGACCACTGGTGTGGACTCTGCCATTCGTGATTCGCGACAAGGTGCTGGATGTGAGACCTACTGATCCACAGGGCAGACTTGGTCCCTCATCCACGTGTCGCCGACTGGCATTAAACAGGGTTTGTGGCAGCACGTGTTACCGACTGGCGTGGAACAGGGTTTGTGGCAGCACATGTTGTCGGCTGGCGTGGAACAGGATTTGTGGCAGCAAGTGCCACCGGATGGCAAGGAACAGGGTTTGTGGCAGCACGTGTCGCTGGCTGGCGTGGAACAGGGTTGTGGCAGCACGTGTCACCGGCTGGCGTGGAACAGGGTTAGTGGCATCACGTGTCACAAGATGCCCATATGGAACTATGCCTCACGGATCGGGGGGACACAGTTTCACATATGGGACCCACTGGGCCGCAGAGGACGCCGGAGTAATATGTCAACGAGGAAGGACTAATGTGGACCAGCATTGAGGGCCTGCGATGGTCTGAGAGGCTGGAAGAGTCACGGGCCTTGGTCTTGGAGCTTACACAGGCACATGGTGAGACCTCCTTGACACATGCTGGTGTCGGCTGGTGATCAGTGTGGCCTGGCTGTGCTGGATTGGGCCTGATGGGTTCGTGCTCCAGCGGGATGGGGTATGGCAGGTGCACAGGATCGCAGGCAACTTTGCTAACGAGGACGCCGTCTGCCTCGTGGCGGGGTGGGATGTGCCGCCCTCGCAGAGATGTTGGGCTTTCCGGAAGAGGACAACGCCCAGGGCTAAGTGCGAATGCCAGGCCATCCCACTCTGCTCACACTTACGGGGGGCATGACAGGCAACATTTCCACAAGGAACCGCACTGGCTGAGGTGACATGATTGCGTCCACTGCCCACTACACTCCATACACCAGAGGTGTATGTCGGCTTGGATATGGGTGAGTTCTGCATACTGCGGTTTGTCCAGCCCATCGTCAAAAACTCTTGGGATTGTGTACTTTCTCAAACATGGTTCTACTGCATCCCTCACACATGCCTGGTTGCCACCTTTTCCCACATTCGGCTTTCGTTTGACTGAGGTGCCATGCCGTTGATTGGTCATGTTCACAGCTTGCCCAGGCTACCATTGTAAGTTGTTCTGTCATGTCTGGTGGGTGGGCATGTTGTTGTGCATGTTGTTTGTGAATTTGCGTTGTGTGCATTGCCAGAGTTGCGGAGTGCATGATTGTGGAGTTGAGGTGAGTGGAGTTTTAATTTAGAACTTGCCAAGGGGCTGTGCAGTTCCCTAGGTGCCATCCTGGGAACTCTGGTTGGAGATGGACTGTTGGAGGGTTAAGTGATCATGCACACTGGCTGTGTAGTGGGAGGCGACATTGGTGAAGGTCCCACGGTGTTCTGATGTTGCCTGCACATTGATGTGTGACGTGTGCTTCCTGTTGCGCTGATTGTGTACTGTGTCACCAGGGGGCACAGGTGCGACATGTGTGCAGTGGATTGCCCACAACACGTGCGTGCATACCGCTATGGCGTATGGTCCTTGCTTGGTCTATAGCGGTTCCTGCGCATTGTGTTGGACGTATTGGGACTGGGGTGTCAGGGTAATGGAGATGTCCAGGACAGGTGTGGGACTTGGATGTGGATGGCTGTGGGACTCCGCCAACTCTGTCTGGTGTTGGTTGAGGTGTGCCAGGCAGCACAGCCAGCAGTTTGGTGTGGGGTGGTATGTTTGTTGTCCGCTGTGTTGGTGCCGTAGGCCTGTTAGACGATGATGGCCAGGATGTGTAGGATGGTTGTCCCTTTCAGCCTGTGGTGGACAGTGACATTGTCAGATGTTGGGCAGGTGCATTTCCTGGGGGGCCGCTGTCCTTGTCTGCGTAGCCTCTGTGGTGGACCCGGGGGGTGCCCGGTGGGTTTTGTGGCCCTCTTGGGTGTCCGGTCTGCCTGATGAGTTGCTCCATGCCATCTGTTGCCCTTCCGATGATGCCCTGGGCTGGGATCCCTTTTGTGGTGCAAGCTTTACACCTGGTCAGAGCAGGTGTTAATTTACTGCTGCTAACGCACCTTATTGCGTGTTTTATGTTCTTTTCGACGATCTTGCTGGTTGTTGTGAATGTTGAGGTGTGGTGTTGTCGTGGCTTTTTTCACGGGAACGCCTACTCTGAATCTCATTAGCTATAGTTGTGGGGGTCCGCTTTGGTGATGCTTTGTGTGGCTGCTATCACGGGTAAACTGGTGCTGTGGGCTGTTATCACCAGCTTGTGAATGGTGCGGTAAAGTTATCAAAACTTTGGCTGCGATAAAATGCTGTTAATTCGGCGATGGCTCCTTGTGAATATGCCCCATAGTTTTTCCGGGTGTTGGATCCCCAGACCCAATTCTATCATATAATAATTCTTCCTGGAAGATTTGCACAAGGCTTTCTCTGAAACAACAGCCAGGCCTCTTTCCCAGTATTTTTTTAAGGGGTGGGGAACATTCAAGGCTCCTTCTGCCAGAATTTAGCTTCCCCTTCCCTCCTCTACTGTCAATATTCCCTTCCCACCACCCCACCTAGAAGCATTAAACCCCATGGAATTGGGAATTCTATGTAGTTTTAGAACCAGTAGATCCAGTAAATCCCACACACTAATTTCCCATTTCATTGATTTTAACTTGTAATTGCATGATACTGACACTGTGTTATTGCAAAGTAATTAACATTTTGCTAGGAAAGTTTGCACCCCATATGCCCTAAGTAACTCGTAATCAGGGCCTAAGTACACTTTATAGTACTGTAATTATTTTTCTTTTGGAATGTATTATGTGCAGACACTGTTTAAGTCTGTAGGGCAGGACACTCATTATAGATGGCATGGCCGCTTCCAAGGGGTACCTTGGTTCTATAGAGTAGACAAATACATTTGTTCCAATTCTATATTAAGTTTAATTCATACTGAAAAAATTATAAAACGAATCCCTTTATATTTGCAATACAAGTGATGCTCCTGTTCACTGAATCAGTCCACATCCTATCACTCCTTGGCCATAAAATTCAGTGGTAGTCTATGCCTTTGCGTAGCATTATTAGAACTCAAATATCATTATGAGTGGCCTTCTAATCTGGTTGGAATTCCTGAACTCAGGAATCACCCCTATTACAAGGATAAGCGATTCCCATATGTGGGTTCAAATGTGTAGACACTGTAGTAATTGGTGTGTCTGCACCAACTTCGGCAGTTTTTCTGCAAATACTGTGCACTTTTCCCCATTCTCATTTTGCCACCTATTTTTGTGAAAAAATAGAAATTACCACCTTTGGGTGCATTTTCCTACATCACATTATGGCCATATTTATGACTTCAGTGGTGCAGGGCAGTGTAGCAAGTCACCTCGCTGCACTGCCCTGTGTCACAGGGAAAGGGCAGGAATGTGCCGTATTTATCCAATATGACACATTCCTGTCCTATTCTCTTGGACTGGTGCTGTTTTGGCTGACTAGGGCCAACGTAGACACTTGCTCCATTATGCAAGGGTGCATGTGTTGTAGGCGAGATTGTTTTTGGGCAGGAAGGGACACCTTCATTCACAAACACAATCCTGAGAGACTTTTTCCTCATTCTATGTGTGCTGCACTTTCTTCAATCTATGGGTGCTGTAGAATGCAGCACACATAGAAAGAGGAAAAAACGAGGAAAAATAAATATATTTCTCCTTGTCATGCATCACCTGGAGAACAGTATTTTTTTGGAGCATTCCCAGGTTTGCAAGGTCTTGGAAATCTAGGATTGCATCCAAAACCATGCGAGTTGCATGTGAACTCTCACGCAACACCCATGGAACACCTACCCAGGGCAGGTTATTGCAGGATATAGATTTCGCTGCATTGCATTAGTCCATATTTTTGGAGCCTCTCAAAATCATGCAAAGTGGCTTCAAAAATATGACGAGGGTTGTGTTGCCCTTGCACCATGTAGCGTGGTGCGAGAGCGACGCAAACTGTGTCATAAATATGGACCCAGTAGCGGCCCGTGGTGGGAGTGCTGCCGGGGGGTGATGTGGGGCGGGGAGGGGCAGGGTGGGGGGTAGTAATGTACCGAATACGGCCGAATAGAAGTAAGTAAACATATAAATAAATAAAACTAAGGGGCAGATTTACAAGCCCCTTGCGCCTCTTTTACGCCGCCGTTGCGTCACTTTTGTGACGCAGCAGCGGTGCAAAAGATGCGTCATGGTGCGGGGTATTTACAACGTGACGCATCTGGGAGATGCGTCACGTTGTAAAGCCCTGCGCCATAAGGAGGCATTCCGGCGCGGGGGGAGGCGTTCCTGCGCATGAACGCCTTTTAAAAGTGGCTGAGTGAAATCTACAAGATTTCTCTCAGTCACTTTTAGGCCAATGTTGCGTCAAAACCCTGCGCCTGCTTGAAGCAGGCGTAGGGCTTGACGCAGCATTAGAAGAATAGGTCCCCCCCAGAGCATTGCTGGAGCTGTGTCGCGCGTGCAACGCAACTCCAACAATGCGCCGCCTTTGCGGCACTGATGCGTGACGCATCTGTGCCGTTTTTGCCCCATGGTGCGCTCCATTGTAAATGCGGCGCATCATGGTTGGCGGAGCTGCGGCGCACAATTACTGGCACATCCCTGCTAATTTACAGGGATGCGCCAGTAATTGTAAATCTGCCCCTAATTTTGTTGCGCGTGCTGCATCGCATTTGCATTTTACGTCCAGTCACTCCATTTACTACCCAAATTGCACTTTCCTTATATAGAAGGTTCTAATGTCCTCCTAGTTACACAATAGGATACATTTTAAATGTCAAACAATGGCATATGTCGCTTTGCAAATATTTCAAATTTCCTCGCACTGTCTCTTAGTTGTATTCACGGACGGGGAAGTAAATCCTCCCCATGGGCCTAACGCAGCTGTGACTGCTCATGGCCTGCAGGAAAGTCCCACTGACGCAAATCCGATGCACTCTCTAAAAGGACCGTATGCACTGCCACGGGGCTGAAAAGAGGAATTCACATCTGACCACGGTTTGAGGATCTTGTGGCAATGTCATATTTATGCTACATTTCAAACAGAATGTGACAAGGCTCTGCTCCATTATACGTCGCTTTGGTTATTAATGACCTCTTGTTTTATTTAACAAAACATGATTTGTTTTCATTATTTCACTGCAGGATTGTTTATCCTTTAATTTGGCAGGCATCCAGAATTCACTGAGGCTAATGTGATTTATGAATTTTCTGATTCTCAGCTGTAGGTATAAAGCAGCAAGAAAAATTCTCCATGCAGGGGAAATAATTTGCAATTCCTCACAATGACCTAATAAATGTGGTAATTATTTTGAACGAGCAGATGGGCTGTCACCTTCCATTGCAGAAAACCACTCAAGGTTTGCCAGGTTTCTGAACTGCAGACACGGAAACGACTTTTATTTTGAATCGAGGAGACATTTTGTCCGCTGCAAGCCTCGCGACGGCACATCACAGAGGCTGGCACTTTTCCCGCTCAGGGGCCATGATAAACAGCGCACCTAAGACCCGCTTCTCCTTCTAACACAGTACAAAAATATCCCTTTCACGACAAAGAATAGAAAAGCTCCTTCCTACAGGTACAAAGTACCGAACTTTTTTATAGATGGACATTCTTGTAACGAGATACGGAGGTTAAAGTAGCATCCCTGTAATTGCATTCATGAGGCTGCTCAGGAGAGCTATTTTATTTTCTCCCGATGAAGAACATTATCACCAATAATCCTGTGTTACCGCTGGATTCTTCTCGTTAAATGATTTGTAGGTAGGCAGAATGATGACTTTCAGAACTTTTTCAGGGAAAGCAGGTATTAAGAAAGTTTATTTTATGCAAGACACCACCATGAATTTGATTACTTTTTTCAGTGCCTAATTTGTAAAAAAATAAAATAAGTGACAGGTCCCTTGTCATGAGGCCACTGCAGCTTGCACTACATCTTTTCCCTGCCAGCTGTGCCACTGATAGTGCCAACACAACTACTAACCATCACACTCTTACAAAGTGTGACAATTTAAACTACTCCAGATCCCCATAGCTATAAAAATGGCTAGTGCAGGTATTTGTCCTTTTTAATGTGTATTAAATTCATAAACAACTGCTATTTTGCTCGTTTGTCATTTCGCCTGTTAGGAATCAGGCATTGTCAAAATGTAATAGCAACATGCCTGAGTAGGACACATGTCCAGTTAGCCGCTAGATTTTCTTAATTCCTGAAGGACACCTATAAAGTTATCAATAAGAATGCCTCCTCGACAGAATTTTCAGGGTTCTCCCATGTGGTACATTACACAATCTGGACCACTGGAGAAGCAAAAAAGAGGAAGTCCTAATGTGATATCCCTAGCCAGCAAAATGCACTTTACGCTCTTAAAATTCGAAGAATTACTGGATCACTTTGCGCGTTGAATTAGTTTTTAGATGACGTGTTTACTATGTCTCAGTTTAATGAAGCTTGCATTTTCTAGCCCTTGCTAGCCTTATGCACTTTACGCTTTTAAATTATAAAAAAAAATATTCAACCATTTCTGCATAATGAATTAGAGGTTTGAGGTTTGTTTATTGTACAGTTAGTAAAAACTCACAATGTGAAAACTTACATTTGTAAGAAAAGCCTTATTTACAATTAAAATATAAGAAAAGAGGGTGGTCACACTCTATAAGATCATAAAAGTCTCGATTTCATTTTGGTAAAGACCATTAAAAATTGGAGTCACAAAGTACTCCGAGTGGGTCAGCATAGCAATGGCTTGGCAGATGCTTTAGGTAAGCCATGTGGCTGTTTCGTGAGCCTTCTAGCCACTGTGTCAAAGAATTTTGTTAGTCTGCAATTTAACTGAGTCTCTTCAGGATGAAAACACAGCATCACAGCCTGTCTACAACTAGTTATGCCCTTTTGGTTCCATAAGACCTGAAGTAGGGAGCGCCTTATGTCCATGAGGTTTGTACAGATACAAATGATGTGTATTAGGTCCTCTTTTCCTGATAAGCAGAGTCGGCAACGATTTACTGAGCATTCCCTTTTCCAAGGTGCCAAGTGGGGTAGTATAGGTATGATGCTGAGGCGCAGGTTTAAAAACTTGTTTTTTGTCGCCTGCGTGAGGCCCATTTTTAGATATTCTTGCGGCTTCAGAGCGTTGTAGTCTTTCAGCACTGCCCATCCATGAGCCCTCTTGGCCAGGGTTTCTTTGTCCTCTATAGATGATATCATCTTGGTTACTTTCTTTACCACTTTTTTGAAGGTGTTGATGTCTGTCAGAGACTCCCAGAGATTTGTTAGCCCCAAGGTCTCCAGTGATTCTTTTAAGTACTTCCTTGCATGTGAGTTCTCTCGGATAGAGAGTTCAGTCCAGAGTTGGGCGTTTAGAGATCCTTGGTCGGCATCTCTGATTTTTTGCCAGCTTTTTATATATGTGCCTCTTCTCTCCACCGTTTATTTCTGTAGGAGGAATTCGAGGTGGATTTGAGCAGGTGAGGTGTAAGTGGGTAGATGGGAAATTGCCCTGTATGCTCGACTGATGGCGTTGTCTAGTGTTGTGGCGTCTTTTCCTTGCATGGATTCGCTACCGTATGTGAGCATGGGCTGTAAGCGCGCTCTAATCACCTGCAGAAGGGGGTCCAGTGAACGGTCAGGGGGAGCTTTCTTCAAACGCTTTATCGATAGATAGAATGTCGTGCCCTTCCGACGGATGGCCTCTAGTTGGTGTTTGAACGAGCCTCTACTGTCTATAAGTGCACCTAAGTATTTATAAGTGCCTACCTGGTCTAACCTCTGTCCGTCCAGAAACCATGCGAGTTTCTTTGTTTTGTTGTAGTTCACTAACATGACTTTTGTTTTATTTAAGTTGATCTTTAGTGCGTTGTTTATAGAAAATGTATTAGGGGTGTCCAGAAGATGTTGGAGTCCGATAGGGGACCGACTGATAAGGACCAGATCTTCAGCGTATAAGAGATTTGAGAGTGAGGTGTCGCCCAGCTGCGGAGCATGTGATTTGGTTTTCTTCAGTTCTCCGGGGAGATCTGCGAGAAAGAGGTTGAACAGCATAGGGGCTAGGACGCAGCCTTGTTTCAAGCCTTTAGTGGTATTGATTTGCCTTGAGAGGTGCGTACCAGAGCCCAGTTTGATCTTGACCCAGGTGTTGGTGTGTAGCATTATCAGCTGCTGTAGGAGTGGCCCGGGAATCCCCCATTTTTTCAGCTTCTGCCAAAGTCAGCTCGGGTCTACATAGTCGAACGCGGCGCTGTAATCTATGAAGCATAGACATAATGAGCTCTTGATAGATTTTGCTGCATCTGTCAGAAGTGTTAGCTCCATTAGTCGTTGTGCCCTGGCCTCAGCAGAATCCAGTTTGGTTAGCTGGGATGATGTGCTTTAAGGTTGCCCAGGATGTTAGTTCCTCCAGGATAAGGCCTGCGTAGTACTTTGCCTCCGTGTCGATTAGGGCTATAAGTCGATAACTACTTGGATTGCTCCTTTCACCCTGTCTGTAGATCGGGCTTATTATAGAGCCTCTCCAAGTTGTTGGACTTGTTGCAGTTTCCCTAATTTCCTGGAAGACTGGCACCAGAGTGTTGCTCCAAAAGTCTTGCTTGTATATTATTGGCGGGGCACCCTCGAGTGTACCTTTTGAGATGTGTCACCTGATCCTAGCTGCGATTGCTGTGCGTGTTTTTCCTCTCTGTTTGCAATTGGTGTGAGTCTTGTTGTTGCTTCCTGGTCTAGATTTGCGATGTTATGCAGGGGTAATTTTATGATATAGTCGTTATTAGCTTTGTTTTTATGTTTGCCAGTTTTGTTGGAGCTCGGATGCGGTCCAATTAGCCGGGTTCCGCCTCTGGGCGAGTACCCCTCTGGGTTTTCGGCATTAAAGTGAGTTGATAAGTAGTGAGCCCAATCGGGTTCAGATATGTTAGAGTTGATGCCTTTGTGACCTGGCCGTTGGAGGCTGTGGATTGATGTCCAGAATCTGGAGCTGTTCTTCTGTTTCGAGTTGTATACAATTTTTACCCAGAATTTGTCGTACAGTTGCCTTTTCCTTTCCCAGGTGTTCTTCTTTAGCTGTGCCTTTAGGGTGCGCAGCTCCTTTTGTGGAGCTTCATTGTTTGGTTGTTTGCGGAGCTGCCTAAGAGTCTGGTTTATTTTCCATTTTAGGGTTTTTATTTCTGATGTTGTTACCTTTCCGAGTATGTTCCACAGTGTGTTCCCTTTTAGGGTTTTTTGCTCTGTGGCGTGTGTTGCTCCGAGTTCCGTTACGAGTTCTTCCCAGGCCTCTAATGGGTTTTTATTTGAGCTGGTTATCTGGTGCATGATTGTTTTTGCACTGGTTGTTAATTCTGCAGCTTCATCAGTCTTGCACCTTATTCATCTGTAATTAGTGGTATACTATGTTCCGATGATTCTCCTTGCTTCTACTTTGTTCCCGCTGGACATGACTAGTTTCACTTCTAGTGGCAGATGGTCACTTTGGCCGCTCTCTCCTACCTTGAATGAGCTAATTGTTTCAATCAGTGGTAGTGTCGCAAGGGTGAAGTCGAGATGAGAAGAAGTGGTTGAAGAGAAATATGTTGGTGCTGGTGGTGTGTCCTCTGCAAATCGTCCATTAAGTACTCTCAGGTTTAGCTGCTCGAGGTCTTTCAATAGTTGGTTTGAGCATTTTGTTTGTTTATTTGGAAAGGCAATGGATTGGTTTGGTATTGACCCACGCAATGTCCAGTTCCTGTGTCATTTCGTCGTCTAGTTTCTCTCCAAAGAGGTGAAGGTTAAAGTCACCTGCCACGAGTATGTTCTCCATTACCCTTTCCTCCATGAGTCTTGCCAGTTCGCTAACGAGTTCTCTTGACCCTGTTTGTCTGTGCTTCGGATGTATGTATGTGTTTATGATGTATAGTGACCTGATTATTTATGATTTGTATAGCTAGTGCTTGTATCACACTAGGGGAGAGATATTTTTATGTTAATTTCTTCCATTGTCCCGATGGTTGGTATTGAGGCGAGTGACGCCACGCCACCTGAGCAGTGGCCATAGGAAGAGCCTCTGATTGCTGGATGGGTTTGAGTAGTGTAACCTTGTAGGGGTATTTCATTCTCTTCCCAGGTTTCCTGGAGTAAGATCAAATCAAATGATTTTAAGTAGTTTGATGTTTCTGGGTCCTCCAGTTTGTCAGAGAAGCAGTTGATGTTCCAAATGCATATTTAGATTTTGGGTGTTTCAGCTGTCATGAGGGTCAGGGCTGGTGCTCTTTGTCAATTAGTGTCTTCTGGGGTTATTGTCCACCGTATTGTTGTCCTATTTGAGTCAAGTTGCTGAATTATTAAGTGTTGCAGGTGTGGTGGGTTGCTATCAGGTCCTGGGGAGTAACTATGTGCTCCTTTCAGTATTGATTTAACTGTTTGAGAGCGTTCTTTTTTTCTTTCTTCTAGGAGCGGGGTGGGATAGTCTGGCCTTTTTCCCGCTTCGAGTTTTATTCCCCACTGGGAAAATCTGAGTGTTTCCCCCAGGATTAAGTCTGCTAGGTCATTTATTTTCCATGTGGTCTTTGTTGTTTCGTGACCTGGTAAGTCAGGGGAGGGATGAAATTTGATTGCGAGCAAATCTGTTGAGTTAATGTTTTTTAATTTTTCGATTGAGTGGATAAGCCTTAGAATGTTACCCCTGTTTAGGGTATTCACTCTTCCTCTAGATTTAAATTCTGGAATAAAGAGAATAATTTCAGACTCTTTTTTCCCAGGGGTCAGTATTTGCTGGTGTTTGTTTAACTCGTATTGTTTGGCCCCGTGTAGGGGTTGGATTTTGGTTGTTGTGGCACAGCATCTGTACTGACTCCATGAAGATGCTCTTTTGCATGTGCACTGCCTGATTTGGTGGTGCTTAGTTTGCTAGCCTTCGTCATTGGTTTGTGAGTGGTGGCTTCAGTACTGTGTCTGACACTTTTTTTAGGGGGGTCGGTGGCTGTGTCCTCTATGTTGGTTTTGACAGAATTCACAGAGGCCTGCACTGCGGCCTCCCTAACAGATTGTGTTATTACTACTGGTGGATTGTGATGGAGCGAGATAGAAAACAAAATTTTGTTTAAACTCGCAAAGTCACATTTCCATAACATGAATAAAATTATTAATGATTTGTGATATGTCGTGCTAATACAACCTAGATTAAACTTTACACGTGGGGGGACTAACATGTGTGCTCATAAACGTGCATAATTGTTGCATCTTTTTGTTCGTGCAAAATAATAAAATAATTTATTGTTTTCGTTTTTGTCATTACTAACTGCTGCAAACTTAAATAAGCATGTGCTTGTTTTGCTTTTCCTTGTCTGTGTGATGTCATTTCTACTATTCTAGGTGCATATGGGTCTCATAGAAAAACGGAGACTGGTAAATATAAACGCTGCTTTATTTGTTTGCAATGGCTAGGTAACATTTTGATTAATCGGGTGGGTTAATTAATTAGTAAACCATGGGGTGGATACAGAATACACTTTATTTCTTACATTAATACTTTTCTTGTGTTTGTTTTATACTAGAAATCATAAGTTGCCTGTTTTTGAGGCCTAGCTATTTGAGCCGCAAAATAAGAGATGATCTATAATTCTGCAGAAAGTCACGAGACGCCCATTCTGAATTAAAACGTTTATTGAAGCTGCATTCACAAAGCAAAAACTGATGAGCTGACATCATTCTGTCGGACACGGCCAAGGTCGAAAGTGAACTTTTTGTCAGTCCTTAACTTGGCATCCGCGGAAGTTGTGCTGAAAAAAAAACTATGGAAGCTGCTAGGATGACTTAATACAAAGTTGCAGTCGCAGGAAGCCTCTGGCTTCACGTGGAAGAGACAATGGTCTTTGTAAGACATGATTTTGTGGAACTTTTTAAGAATCGTGTGACATGTCACTTGTCACTCTCAGCCAATGGGACGTCGAGTAATTCTGAAAACTTTCCTTTGCTAGTTTAGTTAGCGTAGAAAGGTATAAAAAGTCATGCCCTTAGGGTTGGGCTGGCTGCTGCTTTCTGACTTTTCGATGAGGGTGATGTGCTGCTGGACTTTGCGTGGAGCACGTAAGAATCCTCAAAGATCTTTACTTTAATTTCTGTCTATTTAGCTCAGTTAAGGAAATAGGTTTTAGAAATGCTAAACTTTATATAATTTCTTTAAATTGATTCAATTGCTTAAATTGTAATTTTCTTATTTCTTACCATCATGCTTGCTTTATTGTTAATAAATTTCATTTATAAAACTTACAACATATATACTATAATTTAGAAAATAAAATCTTACTTTTGACAAACAAGCTGGTCTTGATTATTTAGAAGTATAGGTTACCTTTAGCTAGATCACGTCGCCTATAGTGGTCGTTTAAATGGTTGGGTTTTATTCTAATGACAATATTCTTTCTGCAAATGTATAAAAATGTATATAGTGTGTAAATAATGTGTATATAGATTTATTCTGACCACCTGATTCAGTAGGCCCAAAATATATCAGGTTTATAAATGGGTCCATATTTAGTATAGAATTTTGTTTATAGGTTATGAAGTTGGGTAGCATTGTTTATGATATATTTTCTATAGCCCGCTGGATCAATTCTCTGGTAGCAGAAATGGATGGTTGCTAAGGGGTAACCAAGGTAACATGTTGGTTGCTAAGGGTTGCGTCATGGTATGGAAATAGGATCGATGTTTTAACACTTGTTAAGTTCGTTTTTCGTGCCTATCTGTAAGCTATACCGGTATAGATTGTGTGGCGAGAAATTAGTCACGCAAGCCATCTGTTCAGTTTGTAGTGATATCGCCGAGTATCACAAGAGGTATCGCCGTGTACCATAGTGTTGTCGCCGAGCAGCACAGTTTTAGGGCTAGGTCTGAATCTTGTATAGTGAGGATTTTCTAAGAAATTAGAGCAGCATGAGAATAGGGACAAAGCGCCTTCCATAAAACTCACTGTGATGAGAGTATTAGTTATATCCGAGCTTGAGTGAAGGGTAAAATTAACGTCGGTGCATGATTATCTATAAACAGGTTAGAGTCCTGTACGGGTACATGTTTCATATCTATAAACAGGTGAGAGCCCTGTACGGATAACGTCGTTATTTTACTAACGGTGCATGATTTCTATAAACAGGTGAGAGTCCTGTACGGATTTCATGTGTGTTTGAATTTAGGGAATTTTCCGTGTAAAAGTGCGAGTTTGAATTGTATTTTATGTTCAAGTGGAACTCTTAGAACTTTCACTTCGCGGTGGGTTCAGAGCAAAGCGAGTTCATAATTATACGTGTTAGAAGGGTGGGGTAAGGTTACTCTACTGACAATTGAATATTATCCTTAGTGTGAATAGCGCCGTCTATTCCGAAGTGTGGATACTTGAATGTATGTAAACTATCCTAATTAGTGAAACGAACAGATGTTGTCTTTATAGTCATTGTTAAGAATTAATTTACACTGAAAAGTGTTCTTAAAATGGCGCTGTGAAAAGATTTTGTGAAGGAGGGGTAAGTGCCAGGAGTGAGAAGCGAGAAACCGCAGCTGCTGTGTACGTCACAGGGCCGCGCTGGGATTGGGTGACCTACGTCACAAGCTGTATTCTGATTGGCTCCTGAGTCTCTGACTGCCTGTGAGCTGATTGGTCCTTCGGAAATTCTCCAAATTTATTGGTTGAGCAGGAAATAGACGTAGCTCAACTGCCATTGGTTTGTTGGTGTGTTTCGCGCACGGATTGGTTGTTTTGCGGAACATCCCGGAAATATTTTACGAACGATTTTGTGAATTAAATTTAACTTTTAAAAATGAGTTATCATTTTAAACATGTTGAGAAAAAGACAACATTATTTCAGAAATTTAAGAATTTATTTTCACCTGACAAGAAAATCGAAACGCGAGGTGGTAAACTACTTCATAAGTATAAAACACCTGCAGCGTACATGGAGGGTGAATACGGATATCATACTGTCTTATGGTTCGACAGTTGGAAACGCTATACTAAAAACGATGGTGTTTTGGCTTGGCCTGATGATGGTTCATTTAATGTAAGGGTTTTAAGAAACTTACGAGAGAAAATGAATGCTCTTGTTCCAAAACCGAGGCCAACTCAATTTGAAGCTTTAGTTGAGTGGGAAGATGAGATGTATCAATTACAAAGAGAAGCTAGTGGAATTAAAAGACCTTCTAAAAATCCATCATGGAAAAGAGAAACTCATGAAGATAGATTGCGAATGTGGAGACAGGGAAACATGAGTGAAGGATTGTATTTAATTCATGAAATGGTAATGGGTTCTCCTACAGGAAAATCTATGGAAAGTGAATCTGAGGATGCAATTATGGAAGAAATATATACAACTGCTAGAAATAAACAGCCTAATCAGCCTTTGAGACCTCCTAGATCATGGTCTACTCCGGTGGTTTCTACTGAAACTTCACCGAGTGCACCTCCAATTAGTGAAGCTCCTAAACTTTATCCAAATAATTGTGAAATCACTGAAACTCCTAGAAGACCAGAATTCGAGAATGCTCGAAATGAGGGTAGACATTTTTCAATGACACCAAGAGCAAGGGAACCTCCAAAAGATTATGCAAGAGAGACAAGAAATGTTGAGGATGATGATTATAATGAATATTTAAGGTCTAAAGAAGAATTAATTAAAACAATGACAAAAAGCATGGAAGCTGTAACAGTTCCAGTAACAATAGGTCCTGTTCAGCCTGTATTTGATCAAAGAAATACAAACAAAACTGGATTAACTATTCCTTTAAATACAGAAATTCAAAAGCCTGCTGAAAAATGTTATTCAGACTTGACTGAATTAAACACTTCTAGATCGAGAATGCCTGATTTAACCTTTAATGAGGATTTATCTCCAAAAACACCAATGGGTGCTATGTCAGATGTAGGAAGTCCTGAAGTCAGGGTAACCACACCAAAACTTGATGTGGCCAAATTAAAAGCGAATATAGAAGAATTAATAATTGGAACAATTGGCCCAGATAGTTTAAATTACTATCGGGATGATGAACTATTATTCATTTGCAAAAGTATTCAGTGGAAAACGAAGAATAAATATGATCAATTAGAGGATCTAGCTGCAGAACTTGAAATCGATGTGAGTAAACAAAAGAATTTTGCAAAGCATTACAGATTAGATTTCTCAGAAAGTGACATTGAGAGTTTGAACTCAATGGGAAGAATAGTTCACATTAAAGATTTAATTGTCTATATCAAAAAGCTAGGAGAACTGAACAAATGGAGAGTGAAATGGACCAAAAGGAAGGAAGATGAAAGATTAGAAAAATTGTCAAAACAATTTCCAATGAGAGAAGTTGCAGGTGGAGGATATGTTCATGTCCCATGGTCGAGACAAGACATTCTGTTATTCACAAATGACTTTCCAAAATTAAGAGAGAAACCTGTTGAGTGGTACAGGCAAGTCGATAGATTTATCAAAGTGTCAAAAGTTCTGTGGATTGATTTGGATGGATTTTTTGACATTGTTGTTCCATCTGATCTTTGGACAGAATGCAAAATATCTATTAGTTGGCCAAAAGCAGAACCTGAGCGAATTAAAGAAACAGGTGCCCCAAATCCACTTGTAATGGATTTTTATGAGAAAGTAATTGTTTGGATGAAAAACAAAATTCCACCCAAAGAAGTTGATTGGGTTAAAATAGAAAGAACAGAGCAGGAAACAAAAGAATCAGTTCATTCTTTTTATGAAAGACTACTGTTAATCTTTAAACAATACAGTGGTTATGAAAAATTAGATGAAAAAGACATGAGTCATTTTATCTATAGATTTGTTTATGGATTAAAACCTGAAATTGGAGAAATGATCAGAACTAGTATTGTCGGATGGCAAGCACTATCTATAGATGATATTCTGAGAAAAGCAAAATATTGTAGCGATGAATTAGAAGTAAAACAGAAGAAGCTGAAGGAGAAAGCCATGTGGGCACAGGTAAAGGTGGCTGAGCAACAGATTGCCAGCATGGGAAATAAGAACACTAATTTTGTTCAAACTGGAAATACGAACCAGATACAAGGAAAGTTTAAAGGTAATAATTTCCAAAAGAAATTTAGCCCAAAGATAGAAGAGCTGAAACAAAGATTACCTTGTTTTAATTGTGGCGAAATTGGACATTGGAGGGACGAGTGTCCTCATCCTCCTAGAAACTTAAAGAATTCCTTATTGAATCCACAGATGCAGAATGGTGTTAACGTGCAGCAACAGCTACAGATGCAACAGGGGTTAAATGAATTTAATATTCAGCGACAGTTACAACAACAGCAACAACAACAGGTGAATAATCGTCAAGACCAATTGCCACAACCACCTTTTTCGAATTGTGGAGGAGTTCAAAAATATAATCCAAACGTGGGATTTCAGGGATGTGAACAGGTAATAAAACCACAAAAACAGCAAAAGCAGCAGAAGGTTCAAATGCAAAATGCTTCACAACAGTTTTTATTAACAGAAAGCCAAGACAGTGATTCTGATGATTATTGCTGACGGTGCCCGAGAGAGGAGGAAGAGTGTGTTGTTGGAGCCACTCTTGAGGTTGACCAGTCCGGTCCTTATGTAAACGGGAAAGTTAATGATGTAGACATCACTTTTCTAGTGGACACTGGTGCTACCCGTTCTACTGTTAGATCAGTGGAAATTGAAAACCTACCTCTCTCTGGGGATACCATCCAAGTTGTCGGAGTAAGTAATCAGCAAATTAAAACAGACTTAACTGATCCAGTACCAGTTGAAATTGGAAATTACAAAGACAAACACAGATTTGTGGTTTGTAATAGTAGTCCAGTAAATCTATTAGGTAGAGACATCCTATGTAAAATGAATTGCAGAATATATTGTTCTCCTGAAGGAGTTGAATTACAAACAATGGAGGAAGATGGTTTGTATAGAATGACAATGATGATGATGGAAGCAGAAGAAACAAAATTGTTTCCTGCATTTGAAGAAAAGGATTTACCTGAAGAGCTAAAGGAAACAGTGAAATCTGAAATATGGGATTTTACTGGGAATGAGATGGGTCTGATGAAAAACGTAGATCCTGTTAAAATTGCATTGAAACAGGGAATAGAATTTCCAAACACTCCACAGTATAAAATGAAGACAGAGACAATTGAAGGTATTACACCTGTAATTGAAAAATTAATCAAGCAAGGTGTATTGAAAGAAATGAAGAGTAGCTCTTGTAATTCACCAATTATGGGAGTTAAAAAGGCTAACGGAACATTTAGGATCGTACAAGATTTGAGAAAGGTTAATCAAATTGTCATTCCATGTTGTCCTGTGGTTCCAAATCCAGCAGTAATTCTATTTCAGATTCCACATGATGCTGAATGGTACACAGTCATTGACCTTTGCAATGCATTCTTTACTGTTCCTTTACACCCAGACAGTTATGAAATCTTTGCTTTCAGATTCCAAGGTAAGACCCTTGGATGGACAAGAATCCCTCAGGGCTATACAGAAAGTCCTTCAATCTTTAACGAACTGTTAAAAAGATCATTAGAAGATTTAGACTTACCAGGTAGGTCTACATTGGTGCAGTATATTGATGATTTGTTAATAGCTGCAAAGACAAGAGAAAATTGTGTAACAGACACAATAATTCTGTTAAATCGCCTTGCAGAAGAAGGACATAAAGTGTCCCCAGCAAAACTACAGTTTTGCAAACAGGAAGTGAAATATCTTGGTCACAGAATTGCAAAAGGAAAAAGACAAGTAACAATAGAGAGAATAAAAATGATTCAAGCAATGTTACCGCCAAGAACACAAAGACAGGTCAGAATGTTTCTAGGAATGGTAGGTTACTGTCGACAATGGATAAGTGGATTTTCAGTAATTGCGAAACCACTACAAAGACTGACCAAATCAGATGTAAAGGATCCAATTATTCTCAATGATGTTGAGATGGAATCTTTTGAGAACCTGAAAAAGAGCTTATGCCAAGCTCCTGCTTTGGGTATGCCAAATTATGAGAAAGATTTTGAACTGTATTGCAGTGAGAGAGAAGGATGTGCATTATCTGTGTTAATTCAGAGACATGGAAATTTAAAGAAACCTATTGCATACTTCTCTGCAGTTCTTGATCCAATTGCAAAAGCATTACCAGGTTGTTTGAAAGCAGTCGCAGCTACAAGTATTAGCCTAGAACAAAGTGAAGGAATCATTATGGGATTTCCTGTGAAAGTTTTTGTGCCTCATTCAGTTGAAATATTACTGACAAGAGGTAAGACTCAACATTTAACAAGTAGCAGATTGACAAAGTATGAGAAAATCATACTAGGAGCAGATAATGTTTCGATTTCAAGATGTTTGAATCTGAATCCTTCTACATTACTGCCTGATTCTGAAATTGTTGATGACATCGAAACTGAACACGAATGTTTAGATGTCATGGAATTCTGCACTAAACCCAGAAAAGACATCAAAGACAGACCTTTGCCTGAATCGGATTTTGTCTACTTTGTAGATGGCTCATGCTTAAGATCCGAAGGTGGTGTCTTGAAAGCTTCATACTCAGTTTGTACAGTCGAAAATGTTGAAGAAGCATCATGTCTTGAAGGAGTTCGTTCAGCACAAGTGGCTGAATTGATTGCTTTAATTCGTGCATGTGAAATATCAAAAGATATAAGAGTTACCATCATTACTGATAGTCAGTATGGGTACGGAGTTGTGCATGATTATGGACAACTCTGGTCACAGAGAGGATACATGACATCAACAGGATCACCAATTAAAAATGCAATTTTCATTAGAAGATTAATTGAAGCAATACAATTGCCAAAAGAAATTGCCATAGTCAAGTGTGCAGCGCACACTAGAGGAACTGATTATATTTCCAAGGGAAATGCCTTCGCAGACGAAACAGCAAAGTACTGCGCAAGGAAAAATTATTCTTATAATCGGGAGAGGAGTAAAGAAACTGATTCAAATTCATTAATGCTAACAACTGTTGTAGAAACATGGAATGAGATTAGAGATTTACAAAACGAAGCAGATGATGAAGAAAAAGACCAGTGGTTAAAATCAGATTGTAGACCACGTGATGAAGATGGAGTGTGGGTTTACAAAGATGGCAGAGTAGTTTTACCAAATTGTTTGATTTCTGACATGGCCAGATTATATCATGGTCCTGCACATTTAGGGAGAGATTCTATGGTCAGACTTTTTAGAGAAACATGGTTCAATACGAAATTTAGAACAATTGCAGAATCTTTTTGTCAAAGGTGTTTGTCATGCCAACAAATGAATCCAAACAGAAAATCAGTGGTGGGGACAGGAATAATTGGTCGAGAGGGTGGTCCCTTTACCAGGTTACAAATTGATTTCATTGAAATGCCCTTACACAACTGTTTGAAATATGTACTTGTAATTGTATGCTTATTCTCAAGATGGGTAGAGGCTTTCCCTACACGACATTGTGATTCAATTACAGTAGCAAAACTATTGCTCAGAGAAATAATCCCAAGGTACGGTTTTCCAGTCACTATTGAGAGTGATGGAGGAAGCCATTTTGATAACAAACTGTTGAAGTTAATTTGTGAAGCTATGAGCATTGAGCAGAAAATACACTGTGCATACCGACCAGAGGCATCAGGTGTGGTTGAACAAATAAATGGAACTATCAAAAACAGAATTGGAAAAATGTGTCTAGAAACAGGAGTTAAGTGGACTGATGCTCTTCCACTTGTTTTGATGTCATTAAGAAGTACACCAGATAAAAAGACAGGTTTGAGTCCTCATGAAATTTTAATGGGAAGAGTTATGAGACAAGCTTTTGTACCTGTAGGTAAACTGTTGAGCATAAATGACAGTGCAATTTTGGATTACTGTAAAAGGTTATCTGATATGGTAACTTCTGTGTCTAATCAGGTGGGAACTGAAGCTCAATCAAATGACAAAGTTTTGACACATGATCTGAGACCTGGAGACTGGGTCAGAACGAAAGTACATCGGAGGAGGAATTGTCTATCTCCTAGATGGCAGAAACCTAGGCAGGTAATCTTGATCACTACTAATGCTGTAAAGTGCAGAGGATTGAAGCGCTGGATTCATCCAAGTCATACTATTCCAATACCAACTCCTGAGAGTTCTGATGTTGAAAGTGATACCACAGATGATTCCGATTCTGAAGCAGAAGACAGAACAGAAGGTGAAGTAATTCCAGATTCTGAAGATCGACAAGAAAGTCGACATCTGGAAACTGTGCCAGTGAATGGAAATCTGACAAGAAAAGACTTAGATATAATTGAAATAGATTCTGAAGGTGAAGAGAATCTGTTAAAAGGAAAGATAACTGAGGATTCGGTTGTCTATATTGAAGACAAAGAAGCTGAACCGAAGGAAGTTTCAGACCAGGAGAGTATCGAAAGGCAGAGAACAAGCTCTGAAGTAAGGAACGGAAATCCAAAATCTGGAAAGCTAGAGGTAATTGAAGAAGAAGAAGAGAACGAATTACCGAGTACCAGTGATGGAAGACAAAGTGAAGTTCCTGAAGGAGTGAAATTGCCGAATAGAGAAGTTCCTGAGTCAATTGAAATTTCAGACTACGAAACTGAAGAAAGTGACGTGGAAGGTGGAAGTGAAAACGGAAAGAAAAGGACTTGGAAGTCAGAATCGAATAATTCTGAACCAAAGAAGAAGTTCGTGAGAAAAGCAGACTACTGGCCTGGTGGAAGATTGAGAGTCAGATTGATTAAAAAACCAATAGAACAAGTTGAAGAAATCAGTAGTCAAAAGAGTCCAGGAAAAGAAATTGGAATTGGAAGAAAGATTGAAGTAATATCGAGAAAAGGGAAGAGAATAATTAGACCAAACCAGAAATACAAGTCTCCTGAGTGGACTTACTTAGTAATTCCACCTGTTATTGATATATATGATAGTAGTGAAGAAGAAAACGAAATCCAAGAAATTAGTGACAATGATTGAAGTACGAAATTATTAAATTGGCAAAAGGCTGAAGAAATCCTGTTAGTTGACACAAGGTCGAAGAAAAACTGTTTAGTAGAAGAAAACTTATGTATGACATAAGGTCGAAGAAATCTTGTTTAGGGTTATAAAAGAAAAATATATTTTAAAAGGGGGGTGTATATAAATTTTAAAATTTATTTTTATTTTTGAGGCTAAAACTAACCTAAAAATGCCTTACGTTAAGGAGAGCACTTCAAAATGTTCTGTTTTTAAAAGATGCTGTAAGATGACTCTGGTGTGTCTGCTCATTTTAGTTCTGCTCTGGTTGATACTAGCTGTGATTATACCTTTAGAAATGAATAGAGAATTACACAAAGTTAACATAACAAGCAAAACTCTGGCTAGTCAAACTAAACATAGTGCATCTGCAAAAGTAATTGATCATCAGCCTAACATTCATCAAGATAAATCAATAGGTGATTTTTCAAGCAATACATTCACAAAGCTTTTGAGTGAATATGTAAAGGTAATGGATGCAAAGGACTGTTATGTCTGCGTTAAGTTACCCGCTTCTGTTTCTGAAGGAGTAACATATAATATGCTTCCTCTCACTTATGCTGTTACATGTAGTGTATTAACTAGTTTATTTTATCAAACTGGTCGTTTAGAATATTACTATTCAAATTATGATGAGATTTTTGCTAATGTTAAAATTGATAATGCTTTAAATAAGCATAAGAAAGCTAAACAATTAAGAGAATATTTCCTTGTTACTAACGAACTCACTTATGAGTATGCTTATAAGAATAATCTAACATGTAAATTAAGTACTGAAGGAAAGAAATTTCTGAATATGGTTGAGGAGAGAAGAGCAATTTATAAGAGAAATGAATTAGTCAAGCAGACTAAGTCATCCTTCTGGCAAAAAGAGGATGAGAAATTAAATGGCAAAATGCTTGAAAATATTGCAATTCACATAGACAAACCTGTTAGTGGAAAGCTTTGCATTAGAAGAGATAACACACTTTTTGATAATTATTTTGTAGGTGCAAGCAACTGTGAAGATACTTATCTGATAATGGGAGGTTGGGGATTTAAAGGTGGAAAAGATCCTATCTTTCCTGGAATTTATTTTGTTTGTGGTGATAAAGCCTACTACAACCTTCCAGACCATTGGTATGGAACTTGTTATGTGGGAATTGTTTTTCCTAAAGTGTTTCATGTTGACAGAGATTCAGAAGGATTATTTAAAATTCATAATTATGTAAATAGAGCTAAAAGAGAAACTTTTACTGAAGTTCTGGGAGATATTTTTCAAGCTGTAATACCTTTTGTTGGTATAACCCTAAATGCAGGGAGAATCAGAAAATTGTCCACTATAGTTGATAGATTATCAACTGACACTGCTGATGGGTTTCAATTAGTGAATGTTGAAGTTATTGCAATTAGATCCATGGTAATTCAAGATCGCCTTGCTTTAGACATACTCCTAGCAAAGGAGGGAGGAGTCTGTGGCATTTTACATGTCCAACATTGCTGTACATATATACCGGATGAAAGTAAGAATATTGAAATGTATATTAAGAATATTACACAAATGCATTCAGAAATAATTCCTTTAGAAGAAGAAGATTTTACAGAGAAACTTTCAAAAAGGTTTCAAGCAATTAAAAACTGGTTTCATAATATCGGAAGTTCAATTCTTGGCAAGATTCTGGCACCTTTGATTATAATAGTATTCATTTTTATTTTGACTAAAATAGGTTGTTTGTTACATAAAAGAAAGAAACATTTGAAGGAAAAGAAGAGAATCTATAAACTCAGAAAAGAAGAGGAAAGGGAGATTGAGTTGCAGGAGTTACATAGAGAGCGTCATGTTAATTGCAAAGATTATGCTGAAACAGATTTTTAGGTTTACTAATACAATTGAATTTGAATCGATTTCTTATAAATCTAATTTACCAAAATTTTGAGTGCTGGTGTGGTGATTTGTTAATCACCAGATGAGGGAGTTGATGGAGCGAGATAGAAAACAAAATTTTGTTTAAACTCGCAAAGTCACATTTCCATAACATGAATAAAATTATTAATGATTTGTGATATGTCGTGCTAATACAACCTAGATTAAACTTTACACGTGGGGGGACTAACATGTGTGCTCAAACGTGCATAATTGTTGCATCTTTTTGTTCGTGCAAAATAATAAAATAATTTATTGTTTTCGTTTTTGTCATTACTAACTGCTGCAAACTTAAATAAGCATGTGCTTGTTTTGCTTTTCCTTGTCTGTGTGATGTCATTTCTACTATTCTAGGTGCATATGGGTCTCATAGAAAAACGGAGACTGGTAAATATAAACGCTGCTTTATTTGTTTGCAATGGCTAGGTAACATTTTGATTAATCGGGTGGGTTAATTAATTAGTAAACCATGGGGTGGATACAGAATACACTTTATTTCTTACATTAATACTTTTCTTGTGTTTGTTTTATACTAGAAATCATAAGTTGCCTGTTTTTGAGGCCTAGCTATTTGAGCCGCAAAATAAGAGATGATCTATAATTCTGCAGAAAGTCACGAGACGCCCATTCTGAATTAAAACGTTTATTGAAGCTGCATTCACAAAGCAAAAACTGATGAGCTGACATCATTCTGTCGGACACGGCCAAGGTCGAAAGTGAACTTTTTGTCAGTCCTTAACTTGGCATCCGCGGAAGTTGTGCTGAAAAAAAAACTATGGAAGCTGCTAGGATGACTTAATACAAAGTTGCAGTCGCAGGAAGCCTCTGGCTTCACGTGGAAGAGACAATGGTCTTTGTAAGACATGATTTTGTGGAACTTTTTAAGAATCGTGTGACATGTCACTTGTCACTCTCAGCCAATGGGACGTCGAGTAATTCTGAAAACTTTCCTTTGCTAGTTTAGTTAGCGTAGAAAGGTATAAAAAGTCATGCCCTTAGGGTTGGGCTGGCTGCTGCTTTCTGACTTTTCGATGAGGGTGATGTGCTGCTGGACTTTGCGTGGAGCACGTAAGAATCCTCAAAGATCTTTACTTTAATTTCTTTCTATTTAGCTCAGTTAAGGAAATAGGTTTTAGAAATGCTAAACTTTATATAATTTCTTTAAATTGATTCAATTGCTTAAATTGTAATTTTCTTATTTCTTACCATCATGCTTGCTTTATTGTTAATAAATTTCATTTATAAAACTTACAACATATATACTATAATTTAGAAAATAAAATCTTACTTTTGACAAACAAGCTGGTCTTGATTATTTAGAAGTATAGGTTACCTTTAGCTAGATCACGTCGCCTATAGTGGTCGTTTAAATGGTTGGGTTTTATTCTAATGACAATATTCTTTCTGCAAATGTATAAAAATGTATATAGTGTGTAAATAATGTGTATATAGATTTATTCTGACCACCTGATTCAGTAGGCCCAAAATATATCAGGTTTATAAATGGGTCCATATTTAGTATAGAATTTTGTTTATAGGTTATGAAGTTGGGTAGCATTGTTTATGATATATTTTCTATAGCCCGCTGGATCAATTGCCTACGAGTGAACAATTTTTACTTTGTCTTTCATTTACTAGTTCGGGTTGCTAGGTAGTTTGTTATTAGCTTGGCCGAGGGGCTTCTGCTCTGTCTATTTACTTATTTTCTCTTTGGAGGGTATCGGTGTGGCTGTCTCTACTACGTTTGAAGTCTTTGCTTCTAATGAGTTTTTGTGTTGAGGTGATAACTTTGTGCCTTCCGTGCGGTTGTTAGTAGCTCCTGACTGCTCCTTGCCCCATAGTGTGATTATTTGCTGGTTCTCATCAGTACAGTCTGCTCCTGCTGTTTTTCTATTCCTGCCCCCCTTTCTTTTTTGTTTACGGCGAGCTTGTGCTTTCGTTAAGCTCGCTGGATCAACCCTTTCTTTAATTGAGATGTTCTGAGGGGACTCTTCTAATGACATTTAGGGTTTTGGTGGCTGGTCCCCTTGCTTGATAACTGCATGGTTGTCATTGAAGGTTCCTAGTGGTCTTTTGCAGCAGGTTGATCTGCCGGGCCTAGCCTCTGTTGTGGGGAACGTTGTTATATTTAATTTTAAATGCCCCAGGAGGTTTCCCAGCATCGTGGGTAGTGTAGATAATTTGCCGATTATTGGAGAGCAATCACAGTCTATTCTTTCTATTTAAGATAATTTTGCTGCCTCTTGTCCTCTTTTTATTAGGCCATTAAGGTCTGCGAGTTTTCTTTCTATCCCCATGGTGGCTTCTGCTAGCGTTTGCAGGACAGTCAGCTGTAGATCTAATTTGTCAGATTGGTACTGTAGTGCTGTTGATGACAGCTGAATTGTGTTAAGTAGGGTTGCCCAAAAGGTTTCAGTGGGGCCTCTGGTCCCCTCAGTGGGCTGGTTGAAGCGCTCTTCTCTGATGCTGTTTATGGGTGGATTAACGTTGTACGATGCCACTAAGTAGTCCCATTCTTGTGATGCCAAGAAGGTCATATCACTATCTGAAGAACACGAATCCCCATGTGCCGAGTGTGGGGAGAAGTTTGCAAGGTTGATTTTCATTTGCTGCTTCTCAGCTGCTGGAGTGTCGCCTTGGGTTGTCAGTTCCACGTGTGGGTGGTTTTTATATGCATAAGATGGTATGGTCTTTTGGTTTTTTTTGACCAGTGCGTGCTGATTGGACGGGGGATATGGGTGAGGGATAGCTGGCCTCTTGTGGTATTGGGACTACGGTGCTCGAGGTGGGACCAGTTTACTCGGTTTATCCATCTCGGGCGCTGGCTCCCTTGAGTTTATTTCCTGATCACCTGCGCCTGTTGATGGAGTAATTTGGCTGGTGTCTCCCTCTGTTGGTTCTGGACTTTCAGCTACTTGCCCCCATTGTGCTCCAGCTGCAATTGAGCTTCTTGTATGGGCCAAGGTCTCCATTTGAATTGGGAACGTATGTATTTCTGCAATTGTAAGATTTGATATTTGAGGCATAGAGCTGTTTACGCCAACGGGGCGCATTGGTGATTGTAGGCCAGTTATGGAGTCATTGGTTGAGTAGATTGCTTTACCTGGATCTTTTAGAAAGGTACATTTCGTATAGATTTTTTGTTGATAATAATTTTTTATTTTCCTTGGAGGCTGACCTTCTATGCTAATTAGATCATGGGAATGTTTCCTTTTGTCGCTTCTATGCGTGTGTTTTAGCTCATTTGTGTTGCTTTGCTCCGTTGTCGGTATTGGACTTTGTCCTTTGCCTGTTGTCGGGCTTTCATTTTAGCAGTTTTTTGTGTCATTGAGGTTACCTTTTCGTGAGGTGGTGTTATTACTGTCCTTGGTGCTGTTTATTCTTGGGTTGTCTTTTTCTGGGGTCACTTGACTTGCTACCGCTTCATTCCTTTTTTCGTTTGGGCGGTGGCCTTGTTAAAGGTCTTCTTTCTCTTCTGGATCTCATGGCGATCCCACTTGGTCCCTTTCCTTTCTCTCTACGGGTGTCTACTGCGCTTCTGTTTTCGGGCACGGCTGCTCTACTCGCTTGCACACCTCTTCCGCCTCCGCCTTGCCTCACTGCAACTAACTGCTACTGCTTGCAGCTTGAGTGGAGAGACGTGGACTGGGGTTGTTTGAGGGGGCGTAGGGACTGGCAAGCAAACGCTGGCGCTCAAGACACTGCCCCTCTCTTCAACTGCTCAATCTTCAAATGCGCTATGCTATGCTCGTGCCTCTGGACGAGTTGGGGTGTTGACTCAGCTGTGGCATGGTGCCGCTCGGGGCGCAGGGCTTAGTGGTGCTTGGTGCAGAAATCAGGACGGGCCTTGATGAGCTTGACCTTCCCTCCACTATCGCTGTCCCGGTACGCTCCTTTATCTCCACAGTCTACTTACACCTGCTTACACCTGCCGTGTGCGGTCATTCACAGAGCCAGGTCTTGTTCAATTTTGTTCTTTTCTGGTCAATTCTGTCCAAGCTTCCCTCGATGCTTGATGGCAGCTAGGCTCAGATGCTTCGAGCCACGTTGTTTTCTTTGCTCTACACCCCCTTTTGTGGTCGCTCACCTGGCGCCTCCACCTCCGCCCTTGCTGCCACCAGGGGTCCGCGGGAGGTCTGCTCCGCGACCCAGGTAGGGGAGGTGTCGGCGAGTTGTAGCAGGTCACCTGGTGGGTCTCGGGGTGCGGGGCGCCATGCACGGAGTGCAGTGCAGTGCAGTGCTCGAGTGCTCAAGTGCTCGAAGCCCGGCACCTCCACCTCCGCCTCCGCCCTCGCTGCCACCAGGGCCCCCAGGGGTCCACACGGGGATCTGCGCAGCGATGCGGGGGCTGAACAGGACAGCGAGAAGCAGAGTGTGGAGTGTGAGGTGTGTTACTGCGCCGGTTTTCCTAAGGGTATTCGGATCTCAGAAACACCGCTCTTAGGGCGCTCTTAGGGCGCTCTCACGGCAGTCGGGCGCAGTGCTGTGCGGCCTCAGTCTTATTTGGAAGGTCTCCTGTGACTCCCGCTCCCCACGCGTTTGCAGACACTTGTAGCTCAGCCCTCGAAATCTTTTGCGGCTCCCGCCCTGCCCGCAAGCACCCGTGGCTCAGCCGAGGCACAGCTGCGCCCAGGAGGTCTCCCGCTGCTCCTGCCTTGTTTGTTAAGTCTTATGTTAACATTGAAGCGTCTGTTTACCTTGGTTCTTTTATGTACAAATTGTTGTGGTTTTAAATAACTAAAGAATAAAAATGTACTGTACTGTTATGATAATTTCTAAAGTAATCAGACAGCTCCACCATGTGGCAGACTGTCATATGTGCCAGTATTGACAATTAAGTGCTGGTGGTGAGCACCGTAAACCACCTGCTCAAATTAAGCACTGATTTTACCTGGAACTGATTTTTCTATTACATTTTTTCTGAGGATGGATTCACTCCTTCCCTTATCAACAAAGTCAGTAAGTGTCCGTAAGATCAAACCTCTAATGTTCAATATTCATATGGGTGGGGGGGTCACTGCATCACATGCAATTTTTCGCATGGCAGTAATATAAGATCCATTACGTTGACAAACCAAATATTTGTTAGGTTAGTATATAATTACTATTCATAATTTCACTTATATTTACTGCAGGTTTGAGTTGAATTAACAAAAAGTAAATATAGTATAAAAGCACTGGTATGTAGAAACAGTGGATATGATATTTTCAACCTCAATGTACTATCACAAAACCTTCATCTTCATAAGCCACCACAATCACTCAAAGTTGAGCACCATCAGTTTCCTTTCCAAACAAATTCCACTTCCAAATGAAAAACAAGTCTGAGATTCAGACAAACATCATGGATTGCTAAAGCCTCATATTCCAGTTGAGGAACACAAATTTTCTCTGCGTGAACAGAGACAAAACATGTTCTTCATACTGGTAGGTCGGATCATGGAATGCTTCATTTTGATTTACCTAAAAGTCTATGTTTCATACTTCCCACATCATGCAAAGGGAGGAATCTGAAAATGACTAAAGTTAGTGCCTTATGTCCGTCACTGACAATGCTCAGGAAACTCTTCCCAGTAAGGCATAAAAACCATGGGATTGAGCTGCAAGCATCCTAGAAAAAGAGACAGGTGGACTACTGTAATATGGTTCATACGGCACTCCCCAAAATATCCATAGACAGATTTGAAACGCTATAAAATTATGCAGCCAAATTCTCTCTAATCCTTCTGAAAAACAACCATTAAAAATCAGCTTTGAAAGTCGTGTATTTTTCCCAGTGGAATTAAGTTTAAAAATCCAATCCATAAGGGTGTTGGAATAGAGGATCTGTTTACTTTCACAATGTGGCTCCATATTAGCTACAGGCAGAGGCTGGTCTCTGGATGTTGAGGGCCCTCTGACTCTCAATACCTGTATCCAAACCTAAGAGCATAATGTAGGCCTAATTTAGAGTTTGGCGGATGAGATGCTCAGTCACATGCATGATGGATATCCCGTCTGCCTTATTACAAGTGCATTCAATCCTATGGCAGTGTTAATACGGAGGATGGGACATACTTCACATCTGTTGTGGAGTACCCCATCTGCCAAACTATAAATCAGGCCCATAGTCACTTCCATCCATAAAATACCTGAAGATAGTAATAGTATTAGTAATAGTAATATGTTTATTGTGCAGTTAATTAAAACCGTTACAAAAAGATTGAATATCATTTATAAACAGTAAAACATCAATTTAAAATATGTTTGTCACCACGGTTAAAAAGCACACTTTAAGATCACGGAACGGGTCCACTCCTCCGGCCTTGACAACCCCTAGTATTGTTTCTTTGTTTTTATCATTTGAGGTTCGCAGCAGTTCATGAGACAGAATTGCCCCGCTAGTAAGAGTCTTGGCGAAAAAAAGACAGGCTAACAAATGCATGTATGTAGTGCGTAGTCCCGTCTCAACGTTCATTAGTTTATACAACAATAGGCTATTGTTCATTTCCTTTGAGGCTTATATGTGCAAATAGTGCTTAAAATTGTATGCTTAAAAACACAGTAACAAATGTGAGCGCAGGGGATTGACTGGTCTTCGCCATCTCTGTTCCAGTACAGCTTCATCGTTGATCCGATGATGTCTGTTTTAATCGAAGGTCCGCAGCAGTTAAAAATTTCACCAGGTTGCCGCTTAATTGAATATCTTCGCCAGAGAAGCTTGCAAGTACTGCTTGTCGGCGCGACCGTATTTGATTTTTGTTAAAAGTTGATCTAAGTAGTGACCAGCCTTCCCGCATCAGCTCTGGGCAGATGGTTATAATATGGACTATGTCTTCCTCTCCTTCCCCGCAGAGGCAGCACGTTGCTGGCTTTGGCGGGCGCAGCCAAGGTGGCAGATGGTATGCTGTTGGCAATAAACCTAACCTGAATTTCAAAAACTTCTCTTTGGTGGCTTCAGAGAAGTTAGCGAGTAGGTAAGCTTGGGGAGACGCTTTACTGTAAGATTGAATAGTGAGCCAGCCATGTGAACGCTCCGTCAAAACCGCTTTGTCTTGTATAATGGATTCTTTTTTGACAATGTTGTTCACAATTTTTTTGAAGCTTGCCATGGTCGCCGATGTTGCCCAGAGTTGCCGTACCCCCAGCTGGTCCAGTGCAGTGTCCAGAAAGTGTCTGGCTGGGCAGGTTTCTATGGTTTCTACTTCTCTCCACAAGTAGAAGTTTAGTGTTTCCGGTTGCCCTTTTTTGATCTTGAACCAGGTTTTAACAAAAGCTCCATTTCTATCTAGCTCCTGTCTTTGTATCCCAAATTCAAGTCGCATTTGTGCAGGAGATGTGTATCCAGGCAAACCATATATTATTCTCAGCGCCCTAGAGATGATGACATTTAATGTTTCTCCGTCCCTCCCTCTCATGGCTTCACTTCCATATGTGATTGATGGGATAAGTTTGGCCTGTATCACCTTGGTCAGAGGGAGAAAGCTTGGCCCGGCGGTTAAGTTTTTCAAGTTCCTTAGTGCAATCGCTGTTGTCAATCCCCTCTTTTTTATTGCCTCACATTGCGCTTTGTAGTTGCCTTTGCTATCAATCATGACCCCCAAGTATTTATATTCTTGTACAACTTCAAGCTGAACTTTTTCCAGGTGCCAGTTATACTTTGTCTTTGTTTTCCGTTGATTTACACACATAACTTTTGTTTTATCTTGGTTAATACTTAGTCTATTGATGTCTGAGTATTGCAATGTAGTATCCAGCAGGCGTTGTAGTCCTATGGGTGTCCTGCTGATGAGTACTAAGTCGTCTGCGTATAGAATGTTGGATAGCTGACGACCTCCTAGCTTCGGGCCATGCACGTTAATTCCATTGAGTTGGGTTGAAAGCTCGGCCATAAATAGATTAAAAAGTGTCGGGGAAAGTACGCACCCTTGTTTTAGTCCAGAGGTTGTATTGATCTTTTTTGATAAGTAGTCTCCAGCCCCCAGCTTTAGTTGTACCCAGGTGTTGCTATGCAAAAGGATTAGTTGTCTCAAGAGTAATGGAGGGATTCCTAACGTTTTTAATTTTGCCCACAGAATATTTCTGTTTATATGATCAAATGCTGAACTGTAATCGATGAAGCAGATGTATAGAGGCTGTTTGTTTACAAGTGCGGTATCAATCATTAGTGAGAGGGCGGAGATGTTAGTAGCAGTGCCCATATCTCTACAAAATCCAGTTTGATTATAGGGTATTGCATTAATTTCTGTGGCCCATGTTGTTAATTCCTGTAAGAATACCCCGGCATAGTATTTAGCCTCATTGTCAAAAAGAGCTACCAGCTGGTAGCTCTTTGGGTCACTCCTGTTACCTTTTTTATAAATGGGTGAGAATATTGAGCCCCTCCACGGCGATGGTATTATTGATGTCTGCAGGATTTTATCGAAAACCGGTTTTAGGGCTATGGCCCAAAATTCAGGATCTTGTTTAAATAGTATAGGTGGGATCCCATTTGGGCCAGGAGCTTCCTCTCGCCTGCCCTTCAAAATTCTCTTGTAAACTTGTTTTTTTGTGATCATGAGGTTTTGCCCATGTTCTGCCATGAGGTTTCGCTGATGCAGGTGGGTTTCCGTGCTGGGCGCGGTGTTGTTTAAGCCAATTTGGAGAGTCTCTTTTTTCTTAAAATGGGACTCGAGTTAACTTATCCAAGCCTCTACTCTGACATTGGAGCTAATGTGTCGACCTTGCAAATTAGATAGGGCATTAATCTTTTTCCAGAACTGTGCACTGTTGTTGCTTTTGATATAGTGCAGAAGAGTAGCCCAAAGAGATTCCTCGGATTCCTTTTTTCCTTGCCATATAAGTTTTTTCCGGGTGGCTTTTAACTGCCACAGTTCTTGCAGTGCTGAGTGATCGGTATTCAGTCTCCGCAGTGTATAGTTTATCCGTGCTTTTAGCTGTTTTAGTTTGACGGTAGTATGTAGGATGGGGCCTGACCGTAGGTTTTGGTAGCACTTTATTCTCCTGTTTCGAGAATGGCCTTTTAGATCTCCGTAGCTATTACGTAGGGCGTTTGTGAATGCCTCCCAGCCTACCATTATATCGGGGTTGACTGCTTTCCCTTCTTCCCAGATTTGTTTTACTAAGGAGAGGAATCCTTCGGGGTGATTGGTTCTACATTTTACTCTTCTTTCGTTGTTGGTGTATTCTGAGCAGATTGTGTTTGCAGGGGGCAATTTGTATAATGATTGATCTTCTATCGTGATTTCTTGGGGTAAGTGGTCACTGAAATCTACGCTTCCAATACAATAGTTTTTTACTCTTGTGAACATATGGCGAGAGCAGAATGTGAAGTCAATTGTGGACCGTCTTGATGCATTGTTAAATGTTGTTGTTTGTGGGTGATCCCCAGGAAATCTGCCATTTGCACGTAAGCCCAGTTGTTCTAAGAACAACAGATTTTTCGAGGTGTTTGTGAGTTTTCCATCTGCGCTGATGTCTTGGGGCATTTCCTCCCAAGCAAATGGATCCTCCTCTGAATTGATGTCAACGACTAGTTTCCTCATCATGTATAGGTTGAAGTCCCCAGTAATTATCCAGTTGTTTGTTTTCTCCTCTGTTATGTGTTTCACCAGCTCCTCCTTTAATTGTTGACTCCCTTTATTTTTGTCGCGTGGGTGCAAATAGAGGTTCACAAGTATTATATGTTCTTTGCTTGTCTTCCCCTGAGGAGTGATTCGAGTTACTTGTATTTCGTTTGGTGGCGCTAGGTTGTATAGTAAGGGTTCTGCTACGTAAATACTGCTATGGAGCTGTATGTAGCTAAAGCTCCCTTTTTGTGTCCGAATTTAGCATTTCTAGTTGCCGGTAGGTGAAGCATGTTGAAGCCATGCAATGCCGTCAGTGCTTCACTCCAAGTTTTTTGGAGTGAGATTATATCAAATTTTTGCAGGTAAGATTGCAGTTCCGGGTCTGAGGTCTTATCTCCCAGCCCATTGATATTCCAGGAGCAGATTTTCAGTGTATTTTTTTTGAGTGGGAGTGCATGCCTCTCAGAATTTCACGGTCTTCCAGTTTTTATGTTTATTGTCCTGGTAACCATGCTCCACTCTGGTGTTGGTCTGCTTCTGTCCACGTATGCCCTAAGTGCAATGTGTTCTCTATTCCCCCTGTGCTCTGTGCTGTTGCTACGCGCCCCTCGCAGCACTGAGAGTGATCATGGGCTCGGTTGTCCAGAGCCAGGGTTTTCTTCTTGGTACTTAGGTTTGGCCAACAAGGGGTCAGGATACCTCGGTTTTTCGAGTGGCTGGAGTTTGATGCCCCAGTCATTAAACCTATTTTTTTCCTTTAGGATTTGGTCAACTAGGTATGGTGTAACCCAGACTGTTTTCGTCGACTCTGTGCATGGGCCGTCAGGCAATTCATAAAACTCAACTGACTCCAGGTCAGTGGTTTTTATGTTCTTTAAAGAGTTGATGGACCTTAATAAGTGCAAAATGTTGCCTCTGTTTAAAATGTCAACCCGTCCCTTTGAGATATACTCTGGGTAAAACATAATTGTAGTTGTTGTACCAGACTGCCCTGTTTGTGAGTCCTGAGTATTCTCTGTCTCTATTGAGACCCCTGTTAATGGTGATGGCCTCCGCACTGGTATAGTCAGGCCGAGAAGCTGGCTGTTGTTTGCTGAAGCTTGCTCCATGCTCTGCCCTGTTGTTTTAGTTGTCTCCCCCTCCCTGCAAGTGCTTCTTTGTGAGACTGTTTTCTCTCCTACTGGCTCCTGCGGTCCATTTGTTGGTAATGTTGTAGTTATCAATGGTTCCCCTTTCATGCTCCTGCTGTTGGTTCCCAGTTTGTGTGCCAGACCATCAGTAATTGAGTCATTGACAATTGTATGCACAGTTATTTCCAGTGCCTTATCCTGGATTGAACTCTTTTCCTCTTCCCGACCTGGGGCCGCGTTTGCTTCTTCCCTACAAGGATTGATTATTTGATCATCCGTAGGTTCGGCCCGGGGATTGTATATTTCATCCTTGCTGTGTGGCAGTGCCTGGATGGGTTTTTGGTTTCGCCCCTTCCTCCTTTGTTTTCTCCGCTGTTTGGACGATAACTGCGCACCTTATATCGGTTCTTGATCTTCCGGGGATTTACTGGATTGAGTGATCTTACTCGTCGAGGCGGCTGCTGTTCCTTCGGCTAATGCACCGCTGTTTGGCCCTGAAGTGGGTAAGTCCCCCTCCTCTGCAGCCTGCCTCCCTTCTGTTGTCTGGGCCGCACTTGCTGTTAGCTTAGCAGGGCCGTTGGACCCTGGGCTTTTCTTGGCTTTGTTGTTAGGTGACTACTATTGTTGGTGTGGGCCACACCAGGCACTGTTCGGGCTGGCACTGCTTTCCTAATGTCAGCAAGGAGGCTGTCCAATGCTAATGGTAATGTTGCTAGCTTGTCCACTATTGTTACACAGGTGCAACTAGCCTGGGCGAATTTTGTCTCTGACTGAGCCCTCTTGATCAGGTTGTTAAGGTCTGCCAACTTGTCGTCTATGCAAGCAACAAAAATGGAGAGTGTGTTGAGGACTGACAGCTGGAGGTCCATCTTGTCTGAATGGTACTGCAGTGCATTCACAGACATTTGCATTGTTCGCAATAAAGTACACCAGACGTCGTCTTTGCTTTCTCTCTTAGCTTTTTCGCTGTTGGATATTGGAGAGCTGTTATTTCTTATTTCTGACTCGCCTCCAGAGGCTATGGGGTAGGACGCAACCAATTCCTCCCATTCTTCAGGAGTAAGATATGATAACTCAGGTTCAGTTCCGTGAGACGTTACTGATCCTATTGGAGCTTGATTTATGTTACAGACTGGTTGGGCTGTTTGAGCTGGTTGAGCTGAGATAGAGAGAGAGACTAGACCCTGTTGGATATTAGATTTTCCATGGCCATCATGTGTTGACGGTATTTCCCTGACGTTGGTATTTTTTTGTATATTGTAGGAGACTTTACTGTCTCCTTTGCTCATGTTTACTTTGCACGCCTCCTTGTGCTTATGTGACCCCAGACTTTCCGATGAGTCTGGCTCAAAGGTGCCCAGGGTGAGGCAATTTTCATTACGGTTATCCTCCGTGTTAGCCTTTAATAGCTTATCCCGTCGCTGTAGGAAACCATGAGAAGCAATGCTAAGCTCCTGGTTTCCATCAATTTCCACGTTCACTTCCTGTACTTGTGGGGAGATTTTATTTGGGGATCCATCCTTGACGTGCTTGTCAGAGGTGCTGTTATGGTTATAGGGGACGCAGGGGATGCAGTTATTGCTCGTTTCCCCCTTTTTTTCCTCTGGACCTTCTTCTCCACCCTCTGTTGTTGATACTATGTGGCTGGCTGCCAGTCCGAGCGTGTTTTGCTTGCACTCATTGTCTATTACAAGGGTTGTAAGGCAGGGCGTCACCAGATGGGTGAGGGCATCGTGTCCCAAGTGATCGCCTTTCTCAGGTCCCTGGAGTTTTGCCTTTTTAGTTATGGCTGAAGTGACCTCTCCCTCTTTAGCGCTCATTTCTCCGCTAGCGCTACCGTAGCTTTTGCCGCAGACTGCTAAATTTCTGAAGTTTAGCCCCCGCTGCTGCCATTGCTGTTGCTCTACCAACTGGTGTTCCATTTTATGTGCATGTAGAGGTTGGAGTGGCTCGGGGAGATTAGTTGCTTTGCTGCTGTTTATACACAATACTGAGGCGGCATCTTTTAGGAACAAAAACTTTGTGTAGATTTTGGGTTGGTAGCATGGCTTAGTCAGGATTGGGTCGCTGCATGTACTGCTTACTGTCCCCCTTGTCGAGGTATCGGAATTGGACTTGGTAAGGAATGGAGAAATTAGATTGAAGACTTCACCGTTTATCCATGCATCTGCCTCGGTGCGTCCCTTATTTAGTGACTTATTTAGTTACTGTTTGGCTGCTCTCTTCATACTTTTGGCAGGGTTTGCTTGAGCCGGCTGCCTTGTCTTTCCAGATCGCATTATTGCGACGCTGTAAGCTCTTAGATTGAGGTAGCTGTCTTGACTATCTGTTAACTGTCTGTTGACTGTCTATATGGCCACAGTCTTCCTAGTGTCAAGTTTTTTTTTTCCAATGCTGGTGTCAATGCTGATGTCAATGCTGTTGTCAATGCTGGTGTCAAGCCTCCCGTTTGCTCATACGCTTGTTTTTAAGCCTCTCTGGGTACTATCTGGCCGCTTCTCATTGCTGAGCCAAACGGGGAGAAGGGGAGAAGGGGACAGCTGAAGCACAACTGGACTGGCACCCAAACTCCTCGCGGCTGACTTCAGGGGTGTATCCCGCAACTCTGCCCTGCTCCTGCCCCGGCCAGGTATCTCAGCTGCTGTATGGAGGCTGTATGGAGGCTGTGTCGGGCTGTATGGGGGCTGTATGGGAGCCCGCGGCCGCTGTCACGCCAAACACCCCCCCAAGGTCCTGCCCCTCAGCCTCAACCTCAGCTGACAAAGACTGGCCTGAAAACTGACCGCGGGCCTCACCTCATGCAGCGGCTGCTGCTGCCAGTCCTGCCCAGCCGGTTCCTTTCCTCCTCGCTGTTCTTTACGACCGGGCTAAGCTCAGCTTTAGTAGCAGCCGCGACCCCCGTTGCCCCACTGCCACAGCCACCGCTTCAGTCACAGAGTCACGGAGGCAGGGCCGGGAGCATTTGTGGGTTCAGGCAGGCAAGCGGGCGTGCTGGCGGGCAGGCAAAACTGTTGGGTGCCGAAGCTACCGCTAGCCTTTGATGCACCCTTCCTCCGTTCAGCCCGTATGGTCACTCGCCTCCCACTTCGCCGCAATCAGCTCGCTTGCTGGTGCCGGTGCTGGTGTGACCCGCTCCTCTCCTCTCCGCTCTGCTGCTGTTTGCTCCGCCGCCGCTCTGCACTGAGCTCTCGGCTCCTGTGAAAACCTGTACTGGACTCCAGTCACCAGCCTCATTGGATCGCAGCACTCGTGGCTTCGATAGAATTCTTCATCTGATGTTTCTCTGAGCACTAAATGATGATAAACACAGCAACAGTGTAATGCATATTAAATTATGCGTTCCTACTAGCTTCAAGTTGACACAACTCCTAAATAAATATTAAAGAAATTCTGGAATCAATAGGCACTCTATGTATCGTTGAATGTGTAGGGTGGTTTATCTCTCATCGGAGGCAAGGCTTCTCTGAAAGTAAAGTGCATTTCAAACATGGTAGAGCATTCAGGAATGGCAATTGAACAAAAGAAATATCATATGAGGAAAAAGTGTTAGTTTAAGTTTTTTTCAGTTGAGGGTGGGCTGGGCTCCTCTAGTAAATATTAGTTAATACGTGTGGTAAAATAGCATAATTTTCAGAAAAATCTGCTCAAACTTTAAAAGTTCAGAAGAAGCACTCATGGTATTTTACAATAATCCCTGACGTTCAAAGGAAAATTCTCCATCCCCACGGGTGTTCACTTACCTAAAGAGATGTTGAGAAAATGGTGGCCAAATAGTGTAAGATTGCGAAGTTTTTTCAACGCGCCACATTCATGTGAAACAATATGTCACATATATCTGTATTTAACATAAAAAAGTTGTAAAGATTAAAGTGAAAAAACTCACTATAATATAAATACATATATAATATAAATTAAAAAAATTAAATTAAAATTGAAATAAAAATTATACAATAAATTTAAATTAAAAAAATATATATAAATATTCTTTACAGGTTTGCAAAAGATACAGGGAGTCACAAGAGTGGCCTATGTAAATAAGGGCATGGCCTGAAATGTTTGAACTATAAGTGTAAGCTTGACACAATATGGAGTGTAATCAGTGTTTGGGTTCCTCTATTTACGTTTTCTCTTACTGCATTCAAATAAATCACACAACAAGGAACGCATACACTTCAAACAAGTCAGATCTATTGGCTTTGCCAATTCATGTTACCACTGATATTTATTCATGATCAGTGAACCAAGTAATAGTGATATTCTTGGGAATAATTCCGAAAATATGAAATTACGAAAAAGTCTGAACATCGGAGATTATTACAAGGTCTTTGGAAGGAGGTGTTAGTTTCCTATGTAATCTCTTCATATAATCTTTGTTCCCTGCATCTCTCTTTCCGACATTCCTCCATCAGTCTTCGCTTTCCTCTTTTTCGCTGATACAGAAACACATGCATGCACGCACACACCCACACTCCCCACCTGTAAACACTGCATTTTCTTTCCTTTGGTGCTGCCAATATTTTGACAGCCCTGTCTCCCCTTCACACGCTTTCCCTTAAAATCCCAATGACAAGTGTTACATTTGTAAGCATCCCTCTGTGCGTTCTGCAGAAAGCCAAAAACTGATTGAGCATGTAGTCTGAACACCTTCATGGCCGAGTGTCAGGTACTGTGGAAACTGCCTTCATCCTCAGCTCCAGTGCCCTCAATTGACCACCTCCATGTTCCCATATCTACACCTTGAAGTCACCATAAAATCTAGAGGCACCTCAATTCACTGTATGGACCATGCAAGATTCATGTTGCATGAAAAACAAAACAACCCAACACTCCTGGGAAAAGGAAACATTCTATTACATATACAAATACTATGTTACTTGAAGTAAAATGTGGAGCTGTAAATACAGACTGTGTAGCTGGCTTGGATTGCCTTAGGGGTACTTTAACTCATTTTCGAGAAAGAGAGCAGTGTTTTTGCTTGTTAAGGTACGGACATAGATATATAGGCACTTCTACGGACACGTTTAAATGTACGTTTTGTATTGTTTTCAGCCCAAAGCATTGTCAGGAGCCACTGCACACAAAACCCTGGCCTTCTGTCATCAAAAACAGGGCCAGACAGGCCTTTTATTCCACCGGACATTTATCCGGAGGGTGGAAGCCATTGGAGGCTCATTGTGAAAGCCCAGTTTGTTTTTAGACATAACTATCGCAGCTTCTCAACCCTGAGGGTATCCAGGCGCTGTCCATGGGCACGGGGAGATATAGTGGCGGGACAATGCACCATAAAAACCACAGAAAAAATACACCAGAAACAAGCCAAAGCACGTAGCAACACGGATGCACCCGACCCAGTGCAGAGGCCAACTCGAAGCCCACAACCCCCACAGACTACCAGCAAGGAACAATGGGGTCGGGGAAGGCCAAGGAGAAGAGGGAGAGGAAGACGGGGTGCAGACCGCAGGACAAGAAGACCAGAGTCACGGAGGTGACAGAACACCACCAGCAACTGACCTACCAGCAGACCACCTGGATTGCAGTCTGAGTGCCAAGGAGGCCAATCCAGGAGGCCAATAGGTGACGGTATAACGTGAGTACCTAAACCAGGCACCAACCCACTGCCAACAGGAAGGCAGCAACGGCGACAGGAGGTGGCAGTCCAGCACCACCGGAGGAGCTGGAGGAAACCCAGCCACAGTCATCAGTGTGGAGACGGTGCAATCAGTAGGGAGTACGGACACAGCTCAAGAGGATCTGACACAACATCAACAGGGAGTGCAACAAACAGGTACTGGGGGGATGGGGGGATGGGCACAATGGCATACATGCACAACGAGGTGCAGCACACTGCACACCCACAAACACCCTGGACCATGTCCCAGGTACCCTTGGCACACTGCAGCACACACACACAGCATGAACAGCACATCCACATTGACGAAAACGTGGCACAACGCGCATAGCCGACACTGCAGAACAGAGGACACAACTGGCTCCGCACATGCACAGAAACATGCCCACCACATCTGACAGAGCCAGGTACAGTGAAATGGAAATGTACGCGTACAACCTCACATCCGTCATGTAGTCCAAATGTACACTTACCCGCAGGAGAATCCAGCACCCCCCAAACAGTCACAATGTACATTGCCAAACAGCCTGCATGCAAACCAGCATAATGTGCCAATATATATGTCTACACAAAGTCAACATGCACCTCCCCTTCACATTGCAGAGGGGCACACAACACCTTCAGCAGAGCACAGAAAACAACACATCTGTGATGCCGGAGAGGAACACCACACCGTCGACACCGACGCCCTACAACAGCCCATGGATATCCAACGCAATCCCCCACCAGGACCCGGCCAGCCAAGATACTCAGAGGAGAACACCGAGCGTGCAACAGACCACACAGCAGAAAGCACCCACAAGCACGCTGGCTCATGAAACTTCACCCACCCACACATGGCACCCCAATGCCATGTGTCAGCACGCCAAAAGGAGGTGGCCCAACAGGTGTGGGTTGCAGCTGAACCTTTGGAATGGAAGGCAAACAAAGACACATATGTAGGGGTCCATCACCTTTCAGGGCCCACCCACACCCCACTTAGGAGACCCACACTGCCCATGTTGGCTGTGCGTATGACGGCCCTGGCCACTCCCCTTATGAATTGAGTGGGGGACGGCAAAGCTACATGTCCAAGCTCAAAACCACTGCCTGTGGTAATATGTCTGCATCCGATGTACACAGCACACTGTAACGTTGTAGGGCCCAGGGCCCACGTGCATACTATAAGACCACAGGAACAAACGTAGATATCATGTTGAACTGGCTAAGGGCACATGCGCCCGGCCCCTTTATTGTCAGGGCCACATGTACAGTGATGCCTGTGCTGGATGTGTGTGGGGTGAGTGTACGCCATTCCGCATGGAATGTCTGGTGCTGGCAACCACTGGAACATTGGACACCAGTGCAACAGAAACAGAAAACACTAGCAATACAACTGCTGAGCAACATGGAGTGAGCCGGAGAAAGTCCAGAGGACAGCCAACATGCAAACAGTTGTGTCCATGAGTTGCAGTGCACTGGGGTTTGGACACTAGAGACGAGCGGGCTCTTGTGAAGAAAACGATTCTGATTGTGTCCCTTCAATATATTAGTGATGCAGAGGCAGTGGGGTGTGTTAGAACCGCATCATCTTTCCCATCAACGTCTCAGAGCCCACACACTGTGTGAGGTGACAAACTTGCGCAACCGCTCTACAGCACAAAACACAATTAGAAACGGACAATGGGCTGCGGTGCACTGAGTCACTGACACCTGGAGTGCTGAGCAGGGCATGAGGCTGATGATGGCATCCACGACAGGCCTGAGCAACTCTGTTAGTCTGTCAGGACCACCTTTTCAACTATGGCAGATGGCGGTTAGAGGTGGTCCTTGCGGTGGTGGCGTGTGCCTCCTGCTGTGATGCATTGTCCGGGCCGGTCTGGACTCGCTCTGGTGTGTGTGCCCTGGTGGGACGATTTCGGGCATGGAGTCTGCATACAGCACAAGGCCACAGAGAAATGGCGTTGATGACCCCAAGGCCTACGCTTCAGGGCCCATCCTATGTCTCCCGAAAAGGGGTTCCGGACTTGACCAGCACAGAGTTAATGGCCCCGGATGCACTGCTACTGGCACAGGCACCCAGGCACGGGATGGTGACTTGCGTTGCAGTCAGATGGGCCATGCGACCTGAGGTGTTCTCCTGTGTAAGACGCCAAAAGGTTTGATTTTATCCGGAAACAGCAAATGGAGGAGTGGAATGCGACAGCCTCGTTGCCACCACCAATACGGTATCAGCTACATGAGGATGAAAAACTGCCCCCTAGTCCATAGACTCAGACGCCGCAAAGGTTTGACCACAGAGTGTCCATGAATGCTGGGGAACAGACTTAGTGGCACCGTGGGCTGAGTGGGGATGCAGTCTGAGATGATGTTGGTACACTGATATGAACTCCACCATTGCTGAAATATGACTCTGTGACCTACTGGACCTCTGTGAAGGCCGGAGGCAGCGGTCAGCAGTGGCCCACAGCCACGTATCGTTGGCTCGCGATGCACAGCGCTGGTGACACCAGGGCAGTTGTTGGTAGTGTACGAACACCTGCATAACGTTGATCCTTTTCTCTCCACCAAGATGCAAGGCGTTAACCTCTTACGCCTCTCGTTGTGTGCAATTATATGTAATCTGCCTTTGCATACTCGATGTTCAGTTCAGAATATGTGACCTACTCGAGTGCAGCCTAGTTTGAGAGCAGTGTAGGCCAGAGGAAGCGGTCAGCACGGGCCATTCACCGTGTGTCACTGGCATAGGTTGGTGGCCCCACCAGCCTGCGTATGAGGTTCAGTGGCACCACGTGTTCATCTCCTCCGTGACTGTGACCTGGCTTTCGTCCGGACTGAGCCGCATCTTCCTCTTACTCCTCTCCTTGTGACCACTGGTGTGGACACTGCCATTCGTGATTTGCGACTAGGTGCTGGATGTGAGACCTACTGGTCCCCAGGGCAGTCCTGGTCCTTCATCCATGTGTTGCCGGCTGGCATTGAACAGGGTTTGTGGCAGCACGTGTCGCCGGCTGGCGTGGAACAGGGTTTGTGGCAGCACATGTCGCCGGCTAGCGTGGAACAGGGTTTGTGGCAGCACATGTCGCCAGATGGCATTGAACAGGGTTTGAGGCACCATGTGTCGCAAGATGCCCATATGGAACTATGCCTCACTGATCGGGGGGGGGTCTGGTGCTGTTGCCGCTGGTCCATATTTAGGGTCAATGCCATTCATTAGCCAGGACAAGGTTTTACATATGGGACCCACTGGACCGCAGAGGACACCGTTAGACTTTGTAAACGAGAAAGGAGTAATGTGGGTCAACGTCGGGGGGACAGCGGTAGTCTGAAAGGCTGTCCGGGTCGCAGGCCTCAGGATTGGAGGTTACACTGGCATGTGCTGGGCCCTTCTTGACACACGCCGGTGTCAGCTGCTGATCAGTGTGGCCTGCGCAGGGTCGGCCCTGACTTGTTTGTGGTCCAGCGGAGCAGGTGTGGCAGGCGCACAGAATCTCAGGCAACTCCAGTAACGAGGACGGTGTCGGCCTTTTGGTGGGGTGGGAGGCGCCGCCTTGCAGAGGCATTCGGCTTTCCGGAAGAGGACCACGCCCAGGGCTAAATGCTTTTTATTCACACCCCTGCGCTGGCCTGGCGTACTCCTGCCCATCTCACTCTGCTCATGCTTACTGGGGTCGTAACTGGCAACATTTCCACAAGGACCCCCACTGGCTGGGGTAACATGGTTGCGTCCACTGCCCACTGCACTCCATACACCAGAGGTGTATGTTGCCGTGGATATGGGTGTGTTCTGCATACTGCCGCCACTCTTTGCATTGTGCATTTTCCCAATCATGGTTCTACTGCATCATTCACACATGCCTGCTTACCTCCTCTCCCCACATTCGTCTATTGTGTGGCTGAGTTGCCATGACATTGATTGATCATGTTCACGGCTTGCCCAGGTTACCATTGTAAGTTGTTCAATCGTGTCTGGTGGGTGGGCATGTTGTTGTGCATGTTAGTTGTGAGCTTGTGACGTGTGCATTGCCAGATTTTGTGGATTGCATGGTTGTGGACTTGAGGTGAGTGGGGTGTTAATTGGGAACTTGCCAAGGAGCTGTTCATTTTCCTGGGTGCCATCCTGGGAGGGCTGGTTGCTGATGGAATGTCGGAGGGTGAAGGGATCATGCACACTGGCTGTATATTTGGAGGTGACATTGGTGAAGGTCCCACAGTGTTCTGATGTTGCCTGCACATAAGTGTGTGACGTGTGCTTCCTGTTGCGCTGATTGTGTGCTGTGTCACCAGGGGGCACAGGTGGGACATGGGTGCAGTGGATTACCCCCAACACATGCGTGCATCCAGCTATGTCGTATGGTCCTTGCTTGGTCTCCAGCGGTTCATGCGCATTGTATTTGCCATACGGGGCCTGGGGTGCCAGGGTGACGGTGATTCCCAGGACAGATGTGGGAGACTTGGATGTGGCTGTCTGTGAGACTCCATCGACTCTGGCGGCTGTTGTTTGGGGTGTGCCAGGGGCCAACAGGTGCAGCACGGCCAGCAGCTTGGTGTGGGATGTTGGTTGTCCGCTGTGTTGGTGCCGTTGGCCTGTTGGCCGATGATGGCCAGGATCTGTTGGATGGTTGTCCCTTTCAGCCTGTAGTGGACAGTGACATTGTCCGAAGTTGTGCCTGTGTGGCAGCTGCGTTTCCTGGGGGGCAGCTGTCTTTGTCTGCGTTGCCTCTGTGGTGGTCCGGGAAGGGGGGGTGCCAGGTGGGTGTTGTGGCCTTCTTGGGTGTCCAAGCTGAAATGATCAATAGCTCCATGGCTTCTGTTTGTCTTTAGGCGTGGCTCCGGGCTGGGCTCCCTATTGTGGTGCGGGCTGCCGTCCGACTTTATACCAGGTCAGAGAAGGTGTACATTTCCTGCTGCTAATGCGCCTTATCTCGTGTTTTGTGCTCTTATTGCCGATCTGGCTGGTCGTTGTGAATGTTGAGGTGTGGTGTTGTCACAGGTTTTGTCACGGGAACGCCTACTCTGCATCTCTCTAGCTATAGTTGCGTGGGTCCTCTGTGGCAAGTTTTTTGTGGCTGCTATTGCGTGAAAACTGGTGCTGTTGGCAGTTAGCACCAGCTTGTGAATGGTGGATGTAAATTTATCACGACTTTGGCTGCGCAAATGTGCCATTAATTCAGTGATAGCTCCTTGTGAATATGCCCCTTATTGTTTGATGACAATCTATTTGCTATTAGTTATTGTTTCTACCATCCGAGGACAGTGTATTAGGGACTGCTCAGTGAATCAGAATGGTGTTACAAAGTGTTCTTTTCATATGAACTTCAGAAAGTTGCAGGCCCTGGATGGGGAACCAAAAACAGCCCTGGCAAAAATCCTGAAACCAGTCCCACTCCTCTTGTCTCTTCGCACAACCTTTCTCTTACATACATGCATTCTTTCGGATGTATGACGTTATAACGCATACTATTACTCCGCATACCATTACAACGCGACTTTTACTCCGCATACTGTTACAACGCATAGCGCCTTGGGGCGCTGGATAGTGGTAAGTTTAATTTTCTATTCCAACACCAGTCCCCGTGGACACTAGGGAAGGTGTTGGATAGAAAATTAAACTTATTCCCTATCCTACAGCGCCCCCCAGCGCAATGCGTTGTAATGGTATGCGGAGTAAAAGTCGCGTTGTAATGGTAGTGCGGAGTAAAAAATGCGTTGTAACAGGTGTATACCATTCTTTCTCTCTGCTCTCTCTCTCTGCTCCCTCTCTGATCGCTTTTCCTTCACCTTCTCCTTCCTTCTCTCTCTTTCTCTCACACTTCAAGCCTTCCCATGCCTGATCCAATTAGCATCAGGGAGATGGGGAAAGTGACAAAGGTCTCCAGATCCAGCCTACCTGGGGAAGGATTGGTGGAGTAAAAGGCCTGCCCAGTAGCATAGCATGGGAGGCATGGGCCCTCATGCAAAAGGGAAAATAGGTCCCAGTGCAACAGCCTGATAGCACAATACAACAATAATTGAGGTTTCAGAGGGCACATCACACCCTTGGACCTCAATGCCACTTCGCCTACTGCAGTATTGATAGATATGCCCCTCAGTGCAGAGACACAGACTTCAACGTTGCACTTTGTTTCTAGTCTTCACAAAAAGGAAATGGTCCAAGTACAATCTGCCTTGGAATATGGGATTCCCCTTTCTTTGCTTTTCTTCCTGCAGTCAGGAGTTCTGCTGGACTTTCCTGTTGATGTTTAGTTTGGAAGTCTCCTGCCAGCACAGGAACATTCAGTGGATAAGTATAATTGTTTCTTTACCAGTTTAGGGTCAGCTGAGGTGCTTTGATTGACCGATCTCTGTCAGTAAGCCTGTTAATTGACAGACAAGTGTATTAACCTCAGAAAAGCTTCCTGGAACAATTAGAAGTTTCCTGAGCATGTTTCATGACATGTGTTGTTATTAGACATGGAGCATATTCTGTGCATAGTCTCAGAACCCCATTCAATGTCCATGTTTGTTGGTGTTCATGGCAGTGTTTAGCTCATTTTTAATGGTGGCATTTAATTCTTTGATTTTTTACTGTAATCTTCATTACTTCTTGTCCTTCTCTTCCTCTTCTCAGTCCTTACTTATAAGGTGGTGCTATGGCCTGCTCATGTGCTATGACCTGCTTAGTGTGCCTGGTCAGCTATATCATCACTATGGGCTTGATTAAGAGTTTGCTGTACGGGTTACTTCATCACAAACTTGACGGATAACCCATCTGGCGTATTATGAGTTCCATTAAGTTCCATTGAATATAATGGAACTCGTAATACGGCAGACGGGATATCCATGTAATGGAGTAACTCGTCCGTCAAACTAGCGATCAGGCCCTAAGTGCCTGAAATGTTATCTATGTCAGTGTTACCTGGTGACATGAAAAATTTCTTAGTCATTGATGACAGAACAATGCTCTGAGCTGAGGGAAACGTTTAAAGGTAAGGCAGCAAAATTTGGGATAAATTTAGAACAGAACTCGGCTAACCCCAAAAAGGGAATGTATTAGATCTTTGTTCTCCAGTGTAGGTGTCTTTGTTATGTTATTCAAAATTTATATCGCGCACGTCTCGTCCCCATGGGGACATCTCAGTGCTCAAGGTAGCACAGTGTTAGGAGCTGCTAATTAAAACAACCAGGTTTTAAGCTGTTTCTTGAAGCCAGCAAAGTCAGTGCATGCTCTAATAGTAAAGGGGAGTATGTTCCAATGGAATGGAGCCAGATAAGAAATGGCACATCCTCTGTCGTGTTATGTTATTCAAAATTTACAATACTATTGGCCAAATCCAATTTCGGACTTCTATCCTCAGTAAAGATTGTATGCCCAACGTAATTCACAGAGGTTGGATGCAATTTGCACCTCTCCTTCTTCATTACCAACTCAGGCTCTGGCAATCGGTCTAGTACCTCCCACAACTGCTTGTCATGCTCCTGCTGATCCTTTCTGTAAACCAGTATATCATCCTGGGAAAACAGCACTTTATGCAAAACCTCCAGCTCTTTTTTCATGACCCTCTGTAAACAAGCAGCTGTGAAGGTTAGGCCAAAAGGTATACAAATGAATCAATAGGTACCCAAAGAATGTACAAATGCAGTCATGTGCCTAGAATCTGTATCAAGTAATACCTGGTGGTAAGCGGAGGACAAGTCCATGACATAAAAGAACTTAGCATACTTAATCAAAGCCAATGTCTCTGTGCATGTTTCGTAGTGGCTGCCTGTCTGCTCAATGTGTTTTTGCAGACCACGTAAATCCAAACACATCCTGATTTCTTTTCCTCCATCTTTCGGGGCTAAAACTGCAAGCACCAACCACTCTGAGCATTGAAATCTCCCCAATCACATCCAGCTTCCAACAACTTCTTTAAATCCCGTTCAAGAGACTCCAACATCAGATGAGGTACCGTTTTTACTTTGCTCAATCAGTCAGGAGAATTGTAAGCATGCTACTCACCTGTGAGGGCTCAAGGTGCTGGGAGGGCAGGGGGGGAAGTAAGCAGCTCAGTTCAGTCGAAAAGCCAGGTCTTGAGCGTCTTCCTGAAGATGTTCAGGGAAGGGGCACGTCTGGTGTTCAGCAGGAGTTCGTTCCAGGTCTTGGCTGCGACGTAGAAGAAGGTTCTTCCAACTGTTTGGGCTTTGCGGATGCGTGGGGTTTCTCTTGGGTACTTGGAAGGAGATTCTCTTGTTGAGGTATTGGGGTCCGGTGTTGTGGAGGCATTTGTAGGCGTGGGTGTGTATCTTGACAGTGGCTCTCTTCTCAATGGGGAGCCAGTGGAGGTTCCATAAGTGTTGGGTGGTGCGTTTGTGTCGAGGAAGGCCGAGGAAGATTCTGGCTGCAGTGTTCTGTATGGTCTGGAGCTTGCAGAGCAGAGATTTTTTGATCCCGGCATAGAGGGCATTTCCATAGTCCAGTCTGCTGGTTATGAGTGCGTGGGTGACGGCCTTCCTTGATTTGGGGGGATCCACTTGAAAGTCTTTTGGAGGATTCGGAGGGTGTTGAAACAGCTGGAGGTGACGGTGTTGACCTGTCGTGTCATGGAGAGGGAGGAGTCGAGTATGATGCTGAGGTTTCGGGAGTGGTTCATGGGTGTGGGGTGGCTGTTGAGAGCGGTAGGCCACCAGATATTGTCCCATGCCGAAGGGAAGGGTCCGGGGATGAGGACTTCTGTCTTCTCTGAGTTGAGCTTCAGGCAGTTTCTGCTCATCCAGGATGCGACGTCCTTCATTCCTTTCTGGAAGTTGGGTCTGGTGGTGATAGGGTCTTTGGTGAGGGAGAGGATGAGCTGGGTGTCGTCGGCATAGGATACTATGCTGTTTCTGTGCTGTCTGATGATGGCGGCGAGGGGGGCCATGTAGATGTTGAAGAGCGTGAGGCTGAGCAATGATCCTTGGGGGACTCTGCAGTTGATTTTGGTGGGTCCGGAGAGAGGAAAGGTGGCAGTCTGATTCTTTGGGTTCTGTCGAGGGCAGTTCCTTGTATGCCTCTGTCGTGGAGTTTGGCGGTAAGTGCGCAGTGAGAGGCAGTGTCAAATGCTGCAGAGAGGTCAAGTAGGATCAGGGCTGCGGTGTGTCCTTGGTCGTGGAGGGAGCAGATGTCATCTGTGGCGGTGAGTAGAGTGGTTTCAGTGCTGTGGTTGCTGCGGCATCTGGTTTGGGAGGGGTCGAGGATGGAGTTTTTTTAATCGATATTGTTAGTTGTGCATTCACGACGGTTCTCTCAGAGACTTTGGCCGTGAAGAGGTGGAGGGAGATGGGTCGGTAGTTCTTGAGGTTGGTGGGGTCTGCTGAGGGCTTCATGAGCAGGAGTCTGACTTCTGCACGTTTCCTGTCGTCGGGAAAGATGCCGCTCTTGAGGGTGGTGTTGATGGTGTGTCGTAGTTCGGGAGCGATGGCGGTTCTGTGGAAAATGTGTGGGGGCCAGGGTCCATGGGGGCCCCTCAGTCGATGCCTTTCATGGTCAAAGTGGTGTCTTCAGTGGTGACTGGGGTCCAGGAGGAGATGGTGGGCTGGATGGCATTGCTGGAGCAGGAAGTGGTTTTGAAGTTCGGTGTCTGGTCATTGAAGTTGTTGTAGAGTGCCTTAATTTTTAGATGGAAGTAGGATCTGAGCTTGGGGGGTTTGTTGAATTCCTGGATGATGCAGAAGAGTTGCTTGGAGTTGCCGGCATTGGCGAGGACCTTGTATTGGATGAAGGTCTTTTTGGTGAACCTGATGAGTTGGTGGTATTCCATCATGGCGTTTTTGTAGGTGGTGCGATATTCAGGCGTTTTGCTGTGTCTCCAGTTCTTCTCAAGACGTCTTCAGGTGTGTCTGGATTCTTGGAGGTCGGCGGTGAACCAGGTGGCTTTCCTGGGGCATTGTCTGTCGGAGTTGTGATTGGTGCAAGCTTGTCTGCGCAGCTGGCGATCCATCTGTGGAGTCCTTTGGCTGCAAAGTTGGCATCGGTCGATGTGGTGGGGGAGTTCCGATTGAGGGTGGAGTTGAGTTGTTCCTCCCAAACGGCATTGCCCTATTCTTTAGAATGATTTTGTGTTCAAAATTTCTTAACAACACAAGACTGCCATTGAACAACTTAGGACATTGAGAACTGGATTTTTGCTCTAAATTTACTCCAAATGTTGTTAGTCTATCCTTGCCTTTGAGATTGTTATTAAAGAAGAATTCCAGATTTCTGTGGTCAAATGAGTGTACATATGCCTTTATAAGTAACTAGCAGCCCGTCCCAACGTTGTCCGGGTATGAAATAGAATGTGTGTAATGTGTGTATTTGGCAAGGGCAATTTATTTTAAAATCTCGCAGTAGACAACATTTTTTGTTTCATTAGAATAGGGACGGAGAAGGCCCAGCTGCAGCCCTGGTTGATGTTAGCAGGTGCGTGTAATTGGTGTAGTGATCCGCCGCCTGAGCCCGGCTACAGCCCTGGTTGATGTTAGCAGGCGCGTGTAATGTCGTTGAATGAGAGAGTTATCAGCCGCGGGTAAATCCGATTAATGAGAGAGTTGAGTGACAGCGAGTAGGAGAGGCTGCAGTAATTGTCCCCGCAGACACGCTCATTTGCGTGTTCCCCAGCTTGAGGCCCAGATGCAGGCCTGTTTGATGTTAGCAGGCACGTGTTCCACTGCTTGAGGCCCAGCTGCAGCCCTGGTTGATGGTAGCAGGCGCGTGTAATTTCGTTGAATGAGAGAGTTCAGTAACAGCGCGGGAGAGGCTGCAGTAACGTTACTTACCAGGCCTCCAGGTGAACGCGTTTGTCACGCCCCCAGCACACGGCCACAGCAGACGATCTTCTGATTAATGTACGACCCACATGGCATGAAAGGCGGAACGTTGCACACGCCCCCAGCGTTTTTCACGCCCCCAGCGTGCCCCTTGATACGGCGCAATAGCGTTCACATGGCATGAAGGCCGGAGACACGCCCCCAGCGTTTCTCACGCACCCAGCGTGTCACGCCCCCAGCGTGCCCCTTGATGCTGCGCAGCAACGTAATTGGCGCTTGTATGTATGACTCACATGGCATGAAGGGCGGACACACGCCCCCAGCGTTTGTCACGCCCCCAGCACACGCCCACAGCCCACGATGTGATGGCCGTACCACACGCCCCCAGCGTTAGTCACGCCCCCAGCCCACGCCCACAGCACAACACAGACACGCCCACAAGGGACTACTTTGCTGGCACGGTTCTTTTATCTTTTAAATGTATATGGTGGCCGTCTGCATAGCCTATGTCCTTCTGCTGCAACTGCCCTTTCCAACGCTGTATTGGGTGTTGTGATTGGTGCTGTGGTTACTGAGATTACCCGCCTCAAAGGTTTGGGCTCTCTCTTTATAATATTAGTATGGATAAGGACAACCTTGGTAAAGTGCCTACACTGGGACATTTACAATGCCTGCAAGAAAACTGTAGTTGTCAATGGATGTCAATAAGCGTGGTCTAAAAGCTGTGTTATCTCAGATGGTGGATGGTGAATCTAAATGGTGGCTTTTGCTTCTTGTTCAGTAAAGGGGGCAGAGGAAGGTTATTCCTTGATCGAGTCGGAAGCATTGGCTGTGTTCTGGCCAATTTCAAATTCTACCTGTGGGGCCTATCGCTTGTAATCAGTTCTGATCATCTGCCATATTGTCAGATTTTCACATGCAGGGAGGTAGAGAACTTATCTCACAGAATTAAGCGGTGGGTGGAAGGGTTAACTGAGTTAAACTTTATGGTGGAATATGTGCCTCAACCTAAGAACAAGGTTGCAGATTGTTTATCAAGGTTACCAATTGATCAGGTAGAAGAGAATGGTGATACCCTGATAGTTGATATGGTATGTCAATCTGCATTTGACACCACTGAATGGTCTTAAGCTAGTGTTAGATATTATGATCTTTTACTTTGAAAGAGGACATAGTTAATGGTTGGCCGAATGATAAGAGTATGCAAGTCTCCTTGAGAGGATATTTGAATGTGAAATACGAGCTTAGCATTGTTGAGAAGAAATTCCTGAGGGGTGGCAGGGTGATTCTGCCTAGTGAACTGAGAATCAAACTTTTATACTAGCACATGAGGGACCCCTTGGAAGGAGTCTAACTAAGGCCAGGGTGTGTGAATGGTATTGGAGGCCTGGAATGGATCGCCAGATTGAAGTACTTGTGAAAGATTGCTGGCAATGTGCAAAGTGTGATGAGTGCAGGAAAACGCGTACTGTTCCATTGTCTCCAGTTGAAATTCCCATTGAACCCTGGTCCAAATTATGGCTGTATATTGCGGGACCACTTGAGCTACTAGCCAATAATCAGCGATATGTGTTACTGCTGGTTGAGTATACTTCTAAGTGGATGGCCACTAAATGTGTGCCTGCAGTCAGCACAACAACTGTAATTGAGTTCCTTTCTGAAGAATTTTCTAGGGAGGTTACCTCCAAAAGTCTTGTTACGGACATTGGCATACAGTTCATTTCGCAAGAGATGTGTCTTTTCCTCAGGGAATTGTCAATTGTGCATTACAAGATGGCGTTGTATTCTCCACAAGCCAACGGCTTGCCAGAGAGCATAACCAAGTTGGTGAAGAGCTGTGGGCTTTGCAAACCAAGACTTCCCTAAAAAGTGCACTGAGTGAAACATGGTGGGCTCACCGCCATACTCTTAACCGTGTCACATCTGTGTCTCCAATGACTGCATTGAGAGTCAGGAAACCACACAATAAGTTACGTCCTGCATGACTGAAAATGCATTGGGAGGGAAGAGGAAAAATGCTCAGATGATTTTCTTAAATCCAGGAGAATATATCAACATGAAAAATACATGGCCAGATTTGATGGGAAAACCTCTGCACAGAACAGATCATGGAATATTGGGGAGATGGTGTTGGGTAGGAAACCAAGCATGTTAAAAAACAGGACAATCTATTTTTATGGGTCCATTTATTATTGCAGAGTTACGAAGGAATGTGGTGGTGTTGGATTGGGGGATGTTTGAAGCATGTCGAGGTTGATAAAATGGCATGGTGACAACCCTTCAGAGAACGAATGTGTTTCTGGGTGGAATGGTCACAAGGATCAAATTGTTCAGCAAGATAAAGCCTGCGAGGGCACTGTTGGCTATAGATTTACCAATTGCAATCCTCTTGATATTTATTTATTATTGTTTTTTAACTTTGCTACATTCTTTGCTTATACTTATTTATTGCTCTCAATGTAAATATTGTATGTGGGGAAGATGTGCTATGACCTGCTCATGTGCTATGACCGTCTCAGTATGACCTGCTCAGCTGCATTATCATTATTTGACTGGAATGTTAGCTATGTCAGTTGCATCTTACAATAGTCTGGGTTTTAGACCTGCCATCCTTGGCATGGTTTCCCCTAAAGATTTGCCTTCAGGCCTCTTGGTTTGCATGTTTGCTGGCCTTAGGACTGTGCACACTTTACCACTGCTAACCATGCCAACGTGCATGTGCTCCCTGCTAAAAACACACATGGTAACATTGGTGAATACTCAGTTGGCATATTTAATTTAGTAAAGTGCACTAAATGTGCCCATGGCCTGAAAATTAAATGCTACTAGTGGGCTTGCAGCACTGATTGTGCCACCCACTTGAGTAGCATACATTTCTCAGGCCTGCCATTGCACAGCCGTGTGTGTGCAGTTTAAACTGCCATTTCGAGCTGACAGCATAAACTTTTTGCCAGGTTCAAACCTTCATTCTTAATATTTATAAGTCACCCCTTTGGTAGGCCCTGGACAGCCCAAAGACCTGCAGGGTGCAATATATTTAAAAAATAAAACATGTGCTTTTAAGTTTTACATGTTCAAGATGTGAAAAGCTGTTAAATTCATTTTTCACTATTGTAAGGCATATCGCTCCCAGAGGATAACATTGGAGTTGCCCTATTACACTTTATAAGTGGTTTCTAAATGGGAGGTGTTTGGTGTCTCTGGAATCCTAATTCAAAATCCAAGTTTATGTTGTGATCAGATTTTAGAATACAATTCTGAAAATGCCACTGCTAAAAAGTCTTAGCCATTCGGTGCCTGCAGCCTGTCTCTGTGTTACAGCAAACAAATAAAGGATGGAATGCTGACAATGCAAACATTCTCCCCAGTCAAAAGATCTGTGTTAAATTCATCGTTCTTTTGACCACTACGCCACCCCAGTTTGGACCCAGTCCTATGCAAATCAGTCTTGACCCTGTGCCCCATGGGAACATTCCAGACTGAACTGCAAGGCCAGGTCCTCCCTGGACAGGAAACAAGCATCCTGGGACCGGTTTAAGGGTATGTCACCCTTCTTCAGCCAGGCTAGCTTGAATCCAGTGGCACAGTGAGCAAGGGACCCACGTCTGGGCATATCCTTCCCACTTAAGGCAAAAAGTGTTACAGCAAACAAATGATGGACGGAATGCTGACAATGCGAACATTCTCCCCCAGTCAAAACTTCTGGGTTAAATCCATTGTTCTTTTGCCCACTACGCCACCCCAGTTTGGACCCAGCCATATGCAAATCAGTCTTGACCCTGTGCCCCATGGGAATAGTCCAGACTGAACTGCCAGGCCAGGTCCTCCCTGGACCGGAAGTAAGCATCCTGGGACCGGTTGCAGGGTATGTCACCCTTCTTCAGCCAGGCTAGCTTGAATCCAATGGCACAGTGAGCACGGGACCCACTTCTGGGCATACCCATCCCACTTAGGGCAAAAAGTGTTACAGCAAACAAATGATGGATGGAATGCTGACAATGCAAACATTCTCCCCCAGTCAAAAGATCTGGGTTAAATCCATTGTTCTTTTGCCCACTACGCCACATCGGAAGGGTATACCCAGACGTGGGTCCCGTGTACACTACACCACTGGATTCATGCTAGCCTGGCTGCTGAAGGGTGATGCCCTGAAACCGGTCCCAGGATGCTTTTTTCTGGTCTAGGGAGGACCTGTCTTGGCAGTTCGGGCTGGCCTGTTCCCACAAGGGATAGGGTCAAGACTGATTTGCAAATGGCTGGGTCCAAACTGGGGTGGTGTGGTGAGCAAAATAATGATGGATTAAACCCAGATCCTGGTGACTGGGGGTGAATCTTTGCATTGTCCAGCATTCCTTCCATTAATTGTTTCTTTTGCACATGCAGCCTGTCTCTGGTCACATAATTGGGTGTAGTTGGCAGCTGGGCTTTGTGGATTCCACGGAGTCAGACACACACAAAAGGAGCTTAGGTGTTGCTCAATGGGCCATCGCTGGCAGGATGGAAGGGAGAAGCTAGGCCTAGCCTCATTTTCACCTGAAAAGGCTGTGTCTTGTCTCCTCAATAAGGGCCTAATGACCCTGCATTGTCACTTCACCCAGTTTGGAGCCAGGGGAGGTAGGGAACTCCATGCACTTCAAAGACACTGTCTAAAAGCTTGTCCCACCTTTCAGAACCAGGGTACCAGTGTATAAAAGATGAACCACAGCCAACACCACTTCAGTACACTTCTGGACCTGTGGAACTTTGCCGGGAATAAGGACTGTTGAGTTGCTGAAAGCACTGCCACTCTGCTGTACTGCTACTCTGAAGAAGCTGCTGCCTTGCTGACCTGCTGCTTGCTGCCCTCTTGCCTGGGAAGGAAGAACTGGACCTGTAATCCATCTTGATCTCAGGACCCAGGGTGACTCAAAGGGCTAGTCTTCTGGACTCCTGATCTGAACCTATCAGCTCCAGGACCCATTCTCAACAAGTTCCTGGACCCTTAGTGTGGCTCTTGTGCCCTTAAATTCAAACTTTTGGCTCAATTTCTAATAACCGGGTAGGCAGAATAATCCTGAAACCCCAATTACAGGGACAGTGATCAGGGGGAAGTAAAGCAAACAAATACCACTCCCACCACCAGGGAGGAGAAAGGCAAAAAAACTGTATGCAGTCTTCACCCCACGATCTGAGCCCTGGAGGATGTTACGATGTAGATAGGTGCCAATCAGGCAAGTATCATGCAAGGTTGTTTTGATACTTTAACCAATGGTACTTTACAATGCAGGCTTACTATGTTTTTTAAATAACATAATTACTGTCATTTATAAAAAAAGGTACTGCAACAGTTAAGGGATTAATAAAGGTAATGGAGGGTAGTGGTAAAGGGAGTTAAGGGCTTTTGGTGGTTGAGTTAGCGTTAAAGGATTGTAAGGGTTTTTTAGGTTTCAGGCTTAGGAAGAGGTAAGGGAACATGAGTTTTTTTTTAGGGTTATGAGGCAGGTATAGTTAAAAGGAGGTAAAGGATTTTGAGGCGTCAAGGGCGTGTAGAGATAAAGGGAGGTAAGAGATTTTTGGGGGTCAGGGTAGGCTCTGGATAAAGGGGATATGATTTCCTCAGGGTTCAGAGGTAGACAGAGGTAATGCTTTTCGGGGTTCAAGGGAGGGTAGAGGTAAAAGGAGGTTAGTGGTTTAAAAAAGGGCTTACACCAAAATAAAAAATATACCAAAGAACTTAAGACTTTCTAAAGTTTGTGTAGTTTAAGTTAGTTTTGTATACAATGAATAATTATGTTCTCCTTACTGATAGACTTGAAACGTAGTTTTACTATTTTACTTGTGTTTTTCCCTATATTATGTTAGCATTCATATGGCTAATACATTATATTTACATATTGTGTGTAAGACGTAATCAGTTGATACAGATGTCACGTTAGTTGGATTGACATCTGTGCCACCATTTTAGTTAGATAAGATGCCATGTTCTGTTGCAATCGAAACTGCTACTTGCACATTCAAAACAGTTGTTTGCTCATTTACGAGAAATAGTCCTTGGTAAGTTTAGCTTATTCGATGCTCATGTTAACTCGTTAGTGCATTCCTTTTCTTTTAGATCAAGGCCTTCTCCCACCTGTCTAGAGGGGATGATAGGCCAGACGACCTTGAAATGCAGATAGCTTATACCAGGCTGGAGAATCGGGACTTGTGTTCTGTACCCCCATTGTATTACTACACCTACCAGTGTTTTCCATGGTAGGCTGGTCTTTGTGGACTCCACAACATATATAATGTAACTTTATGCTTGTTAAAGTCAGTCCCTCGTCAGCCATCATAGGCGGCTGGTCAGATTGGACTCCACTCCAGTGTATTTTCTGAATAAACTAGTTTGCTTGTATTCTCTATTGCATCATCAACTCTTTATTCTTGGAAGGCTAGAGGAGGTCGAGAGTGAATCGAGTGGCCCTAATTGGGTCACTTCCTTCAGTTGGCACCCAAACAGGGACTCTACCAGGTTAGCCATCTCGCCTGTAGTTCGGTTGTAGAGGTCGAGGTTGTGTCTGGTCAGATGGTCGGATCAGGGATCCCCACACGATCGAGCCTGGTTCTCCCAGCTGCCCTGCCTGTCTGATCGGGCAGCTCCTCGTCTAGCGGTCACCATGGCTGGGTTCCGTAAAAGGAGAAACCCTTGGATCTGACCATTTCGTCTGAAGGGTCGGCAGGGGAGAATAATCTTGTTTAACCTGTGTGCACCGGGTGAGCTCATCTTGAATTCTTGGTAAGTGCGGCGCTGTCTTGGTTAATTTGCTAGGTCTGAGGACCCATGTGATACAGAGCGTTTGTGAATATTCTGTCGGGCCAATTGTTGAATTTCGTTTATAACCTTGAAAAGGTTCAGGGCTAGACCCTATCTTGTCTTGGTGCAGTCTAAGGACTGACTTGTTTTGACACAGTCTACTGTTCTTGAGAGCTCTTTGCTTATGTGTGTTTTACTGTGTGTGATCGTGTTGATTGAGTGAATACGTGAATGTGCCTGATGCTAGGATGCCTTGTTGGAGTAAGGTGTGGTGTTTGGGGTGCCGATGCTGCTCTGCAGAACATCGCCTGGAGGAGCAGCAGCCTGCGCCTCTGGAAGGCACTCCGAATTTTGATATGTATGTGAAGTACAGTATTGGCACTATTATGTTTCGTACATTGTGGCACAAGTATATGAGGGGACAATACTGAGCTTCAGTGGCCACAGGATGGTACCTTTGATGACCAAAAATAGAATTATTTACAAGATAAATTATTTGCTAGAAGAAGTGGGTAGTCGATGTTTGATACTTTGCAGGTATGGCAGAAGGAAGCTAAGTAGAGATGTATATGTGCTGAGAAAAAGTACAGGAAGAAGTCAATGCAAATGGTGGTGCAGAAAGCGGTAGCTTATAAAAAAGATAATGAAAGGACAGAAAAGGGTATTGAGTTTGCAGATAGGAAGTTTCGATTACAATGTGATAGGTCCTATGTTGTTGGAGAGGAAGAGGATCCTTTTGTTGAGGATCTGTTGGAAACTTCCCCCCACCTCCCTATGCCCCGCAAAGAATATATCCTGCTGTCCCATCGTCTCAGTCCTCTGTTGTCCCCTCGCCTTCCCTTAGTTTTTCCGCAGCCTCAACAGCTGCGGCTCCAGCCATTTACATCTCCCCTCCAGTTTTGCAATTTACGGGTATAGTGACTGCAAGCACCACCGCAGTGTCAACTGTTTCTCTTTCAGTTTCTCCTCCTTCTCTTACTCCTACCACACAGCCATTGTTGACACTGTCATCTGCATTTGCATCTTTTGCGTTTCCCCTAAATGTGTCACCTACAGTGCAGAGTAGTGTTGGGACACCAGTGTGAGGGTCGGATGGAGGAAATTGGGCAGCAGCACGGGATCGATTAGAATGGGCAATGATTCGATCTGATGTGAGTGAAGAAGAGAAAAGAATGGTTGTGATTCAGGCAGCACAGTGGGCTCAGCGTGTGATTTATAGTTTGGAGAATATATGGAGTGTGATGAAGGACTTTGATCCGTTTGTGCAACAACATGCCCTTCAGCCTATGTCAACTACATTGATTGGTCTGTGGGAACAGTGTATTGAATATAAAGCTCCTCAAATTATTTATGATATTCGAGATTGTGTATATTCTGCTGGTATGGCCCCTGCAGAAGTCCATAGTAATGTTGGGACATTACTTAGTTATCGGGTGAAATTATATCCCAGTTCTCCGATTCCAGTATCTCAGTTTCCGATGAAGGAAGTGCATCCCATTTACCATCCTGAGATTCCAGAGCGGCGTAATGCATTAAATGTTGTTAATCAGCAATGGGTAAAGGCTCATTTTTAGGAGCACTGGGTCTATGCCCCGCGGAAGAGAAGCAACGTGCTTGCCCTTTAGAGTCAGTTACCAGATCCCAGAAAAAATCCAACTGCATATTATAAAGAACTAACAGAGGCTGACTCCTCATCAGTTATGACCTTAGCAGATATTGAGATGTTTTTTGGGGCTGTTAGTGCCGGTAGATATATGGAGGCAGGTGCATACACAGGATCACAGAGTGAAATTGGGTGGTATTGGGACAAGAGTAAGGCATGGGATAAGGAACGGAAGCCTGGCAACAAACCTAGGGCTGAGATTTTGGCTTTAGCAATTCGTATAATTACCTAAATGCATTCTCTTATTCCACCCAAACGAGTGGATTGGGATAAGCTGACGCCATGTCACCAAAAGAAATAGGAGAGTGTGTCTGATTTTTTTACTCAGTTTGAAGGGATGCTTTGGGATTTTAGCGGGCAGGATTGGTCAGTGGAAGGTGGGGTTTGTTGTTTTGTTAACAGGTTTGTAACAAATCTACTTCCTGAAATTGCGGCTCGGTTGCAAGCCTCTGAGAGTACATGGACCACTTCCTCCCCTTCAGTGATATTGAGCATGGCTCAATATTATGAACATCAAGAAAATGAGGAGAAGGTTAAGGTGGAGAAAAAGAGTAAGGATTTAAAGACGAAGGTGTTGTTGCAGCAAGTTGCAAGGGGATCTGGAAGGGGTCAGGGTACTGCTCTGGCTCAGAGGCCTCGAAGTGCCGGTAGGGGTGGTGTGCCACTGGGGCTGAATCAGTGTACGTATTGTAAAAAGGAGTAGCATTGGTGAGTGAGTGCCCAGAACTGTTACAGAAAGTTGCGGTACTGAGTGGAAGGGGTTGGAATGGAAGGGGTCGTGATGAGGGTAGCCGAGATGAGGCTTAAGGGGATGCATTCTCAGGTGCTTGGTCTGATCAGAGTTAGTTTGATGATCCCCAAGGAAGACAGTATTATCATGATGATTATGATATGGATGAAGTAACAGGGATGTCCCATAGCTTTGACAGCAAGGGACAGGGTGAGGGGCCAGTCCAGATTCTTGTAGATCAGCATGGTCCTTATGTCACAGCAGATCTACATGGTTCTACACAGACATTGTTGGTAGAAACAGGTGCAATGAATAGCTCTGTTTCTCATTCACTGGTCCCCAGGGCCACCCTGTCTCAGTAGGTTTTTCAGGCGTACCGGTTGTGAGCCCCATCTCCAAACCTCTTGCTTTGATTGTTGGTCCTTTTACTGTGGATTCCCTGTTTTTGTTGACATCAAATTGTGGTGAAAATTTATTAGGATTGGATTTGTTAAAGAAATTATATGCTACTATTTATTGTTCCCCAGATGGTGTTTACATGACTTTTGGACCTAATGTGGATGGTGCAAAACAGTGTTTTGCAAAGGATGTGCCACTTCCTGTTGAATTTAAGGACATACCATCTTCTTTGTGGGCGGCAGGGGACACTGATGTTGGGTTGCTACAGATACCACCCTTTTCTATCAAGATCAAAGATAATGCTATGCTCCTTCATACTCCTCAGTACAAAATATCGCAGGCTGGGGAACAGGCTCTGATGCAGATTATACAGGATTTGATCAATTTAGGGGTGGTGGAGGAGACAGTAGCGAATGTGTGTAATAGTCCCATTTTTCCTATTCTTAAAAAGGCATCTGTGGATACCCCTGACGCACACCCTGGTGTTTACCTTTTCAAGATTGATTTGCGGGAGGTAAACAAAATAGTTATTCCCGAGTTTCCGGTGGTTCCTGATATTACCGTCCTTCTCACAATGATCCCTTCCACAGCAAAATATTTCTCTGTGATTGATTTGAAGAATGCTTTTTTTAGCATTCCTGTCCACCCTGTTTGCCGATATTTATTCAGCGTCACTTTAGCTAGCAGGAGCTTCCAATTTTGTAGAGATCCTCAGGGGTATATGGAAAGTCCAAGTATTTATAGTAAAGCTTTGAAAAGTCAATTGGACTCTCTCTCTCTTCCCGCAGGTAATGTATTATTGCAATATGTAGATGACATTTTAATAGCCTTTTACACCAAAAAGGGTTGTCGGGATGCTACCGTAAAATTGTTAATGCATTTGGCGAAAAATTGACATAAAGTGTCCCTCTCTAAATTTCAATATTGTCCACAGCAGTTCACCTATTTAGGTCACCTGCTGTCAAAAGAGGGACAGAGGCTGACACTTGAATGAGTTGTTGCTATTGTTAAGATGCCTGTCCCTGTGACTCAAAGGGATGTGTGTGCGTCCATAGACATCACCTCGTATTGTCGGCACTGGAGACCTGCTTATTCTTTATTAATACAGCCTTTGCTTTACCTAACCACTAAAGATGCGCATGAACCCTTGCCCTGGGCGCATGAATATCATCATGCTTTTGAACAATTAAAACTTGCACTTTGCTCTGCACCTGTGCTTGGCACGTTGGATTACAAGAAGCCCTTATTGCTGTACGTACACGAAGTGGCTGGGTGTGCACTCTCTGTGTTAACACAAGCCTTTGGGGGTAAGCAGAGGCCGTGTGCTTATTTTTCTGCTACACTTGATCCTGTCGCCAGATCCCTCCCGAGCTGTTTAAGAGCTGCGGCGGCTGTGACAGTCTCTATTAAACAATCGGCAGGGCTCATTCTCAATCATGATCTCACAGTAATGGTACTGCATGCTGTGAATGTACTTTTTAATAGAATGAAGACACAACACCTTACCAGTGCTCGTCTGACTGGATATGAACTGACATTGTTTGCACCTCATATTACTATCAAAGATGTGCTGTTCTGAATTCAGACACGTTACTACCCCTCCCTTCGGAAGAAGAGGACACGGATGTCCATGATTGTTTGTTCCACACTGACGATGAGACAAAGGGACACGTCGACCTGACTGATATTCCCTTATCTGACCCACAAGGGGAACTATATGTCGATAGCTCTTGTTTTATTCACCACCAGATACATGAGGTGCTGCCTCCAGCACCTGACCGGCCTAGGCATACAATTTAGCCTGGTGATTATACGTTAATACAAAGCTGTCAGAGAAAGGACGGTTTGGAGGCTAGATGGAAGGGGCCCTACTTGGTCCTCATCACAACGAGGACGGCAGTGAGGGTGGAAGGTCTGAAGAACTGGATCCGCGCCTCCCACTGTAAGCGGGTGCCATTACCTCTACTCTACGATGCATGGGTGTGACAGGGCATTGGAGACCACGAAACCGAGAGGGTCTCAAGATTTCTCCCATTCTCGGATGCCCAATTGGTTTGCACGCAGACAGAGGAAGAAAATAATGCTGTTCTGAATGAAGCATTCCCCCCAAAAATAAGGGCTCCTCAGGTTTCCACTTCATCTGATTCATAGGAGCCTGAGTCTCAGTCCCCCGCGCCCCCTGAATTTCAGATTCCACTTCGAGATGAGACAGTGCCTGGAAAAGACAGGTATAATTTGCGTCCTTGGCGGAAAGGTAGTGTGCCAAAAGAAAAGTGAGTATAGTTAGGGATGAAATTCTCTGGATTAGACAAGTGAAAATGTCCCTTGTTTTCGTCATGTGTATTGTACCAAGCAGTTCCTTCAGATCGTCAGTAGCAAATTGTGTACAGTAATGTTTTCTTGGATACCCATCGGAAATTCTCTGGGAATAGCACAGCTTGCTACCCCATTTATTCTGTCACAAGTCTATGGACAGCTTATCCCGATCAGTGGTATATTATTCATATGTTCGTCCTCCCACATTTGTAGAGGTAAAAGGTGAATTTGACTTGGGATACCCTGGACCTTACCTATATTATAGAAAACCGAGAGGCACAGGATATCCGGGATGTCTGCCTAAAATGTATTGTGGTGATCTATACTTTAGCGAAAGAAATATTACTCTGACAGCTTGGCATTACCTAGATCTGACTGTCACTCAAGAGGCAGGAACATATCCTGCATTTTGTCCTGAACTAAATAGTACTGATACCTATTTGTATCTTAACTGTTCTGGAGAAATAGTATACAAAAATGTTCAACGTTTAGGAAGAAAGGATGACCCCAGTACGAAATGAATGATCACTAGATATGTTACATTAGATTACTAAGCTTAACTCTATGCACACCCAGGTTTTTATTTTCTATCCAATGACACGTATTCAAATATGTGTAATGATACAGAGGACGTGGCTTTGGGAATGGTGTTACCTCTTGGGGTACCTGGTAGGCATAGTAGACCGAATGTAAGATGGGTAAAAAGAACATTGTCCAAGGAATTTAGCGAGGGACTTATTTGAAAATAATAACTATAACAATGGTATTACTTTTGGGTATATCCTTTCTTCCATTATCACATTCAGTGGTACTAATATGGCCAGAGGTGAACGTGCTAGAGAGTATCTTGGGTGTAAATTACTGATTTTATCCAATTCGCCAGTGGCAGCTTTACGCGACATCACCACTCAATTGGAAAATATGCGCATATATCCAAAACAAACAAGATATGCTGTTGATTTTATTTTAGCTAAGAATGGTGGAGCATGCGCTATCATAGATCAGTGTGTGGTCGGCTTCACAAATATGGAAACAAATATTACCCAACATATTTTAGACATCTTGGAGAATGTTAAATGCATGGAGAGTAACAATTGGAGTAGGTCCTTGTTCGGTGGGTGGGGTTGGATGTCAGAAAAGGTGATCTATTTCATTGTTATTCTAATTTGCTGTTGTTTTCAGATACAGTGGGCCCGATTCGCAGCATTAAATTTAGGATGTTTCTCAGTTTAGGAGTAGTAAAGTTAGAACTCCTAACTTTAGGACTCCTAAACTGAGAAAAATCCTAACTTTAATGCTGTCGGTATTCACAGAAGGCATTTAGGAGTCCTAAAGTTAGGAGTCCTAATTTTACTACTCCTAAACTGAGAAAAATCCTAACTTTAAGACTTTTGGTATTCACAGAAGGCATTTAGGGGTCCTAAAATCAGGACTCCTAACTTCTGTATATACCGAAATGAGTATGTAACTTCTGTGAATACCAAAATGAGTAAGTGCCTTCTGTGAATACCAAAATGGTAGTAAGTTTAGGATTTGCCTTGAGTTAGTTCTGTGAATCGTGCCCACTGTCTTCCCATATGTTGCTCATATTGTGACACTTATCCTACACCCAAAAGAAGTTAGATTCATGATACAAATGCAAAAATAATGCTTCAGCAAGAGCTTGATACCCTCATGCAGTTGGACGAGGGAGTCTTTGGATAAGATACTTCCCTGGCAGATTATGTCTCTGTCTCTGATGTTACTTGTGCTGCTATCGACTAATATTGCATCTCCTTTTCAGTGAGCTCTATTCATATATGTATTCATATTCAGCAGATTATTGTCTATATGATAATGTTTCTCTTAGTTATTAGAACTGTAAAGACCCTTACCTGATAGCACAAACAAAGATGATTTAGCATATAAATGCTAAAAGGAGGGTCTGATGGACTTGAAACATAGTTTTACTATTTTACTCGTGTTATACCCTATATTATGTTAGTATCTATATGGCAAATGCATTATATTTACATATTGTGTGTATGATGTAATCAGTTGATACAAAAAACTGGTCATTGTGGACTCCGCAACATACATAATGTAACTTTATGCTTGTTAAAGTCAGTACCTTGTCATAGGCGGCTGGTCAGATTGGACTCCAGTGCCGTGTATTTTATGAATAAACTAGTTTGCTTGTATTCCCTACTGCCTGATTGACTCTTCATTCTTGGATAGCTAAAGGAGGTCAAGAGTGACCCGGGTGGCCCTAATCGGGTCACTTCCTTCATTACTATAACTTATTCTAAACCCTTATTTTTGTCATTGAATTTGTTTGTTTTATTTTCCAGCTAAAATTTTGTTTTGTAATGATACTTTTTTTTATTGTACTCCTGTTGGGAGTATTGTTTTGTTTGGTTACCCTTGTGAAAAAAAATCCAGAAAAATTGTTGAAAAAGCAAAGAAGAAATAAAATCTATTTTTAGAAGTATATCTTATGAAAGATAAAGAGCCTGTACCAATATTAACCTTATTTTCTAAGGTATCAGAAGCATACTATTTTAGTTAATTTACAGATAAATAGAAAGTCTACGTCAAGTTAAACGTGTGTCATATGGTGACTTCATATTAGATGGCAAGTTAATCATAGACTACTACAGTGATATCTGATTGCATTTAGAGTCAAGAACCATGTCAAAGAGTGGAGTGGAATAGAGAGGAGTGGAGTGTCATAGAGTAGAGAGTCATTGAGTGGAGCGGCATCGAGTGGAGTGTCATCAAGTGGAGTGTCGTTGAGTAGATTGTCATTGAGTGGCATAGAGTGGAGTAGAGTGTGGTACAGTGTGTTGGACTAGAAAATACTTCCAGTCGACTCCTCTTGTTAGCATTATGCTCTAAGTTAGCATTTGCTGTACCATTTTGAATTCAGCCGCCATTTTGTGTAATGATCGAAACTAACTTCTGTCTCATTTTGTCTGCCTCAGCAGAATGCGGCTTCGATATTTTTCTTTGTATTTCTCCTAGGTTGAGCTTCGTTGTCTTAATGAATATATGAATGTGCCTTCGTATACCTTCCTTGTTAGATGGGCCTGTTCTCATGCTTACAGTGGCAGGCACAGACCGAGTAACCTTGAGGCAGAGATAACATGTACCCTATCCCAGGAGTGTAGCTCAACTTCTGTGTCTCCTTTGTTAACCTGCTCCAAATGGAATTTTCTATTTTTAGGCGGGTCTTGCGGCGCATTGGAAATGTATAACAACTGATGTAATGTTGGTGAAAGTCAGTCCCCTCGGCTGAATCTCAGGAGGCTAGTCAGACTGGACTTTGCTCGAGCGCACAACTAATGAATAACTTGGTTTGTATTCTCTACTGTCTGACGAACTCTTCATTTGTATGGAAGGCTTAGAGGTGGTCCTGGATGACCCTAATTGGGTCAATTCCTTCATTTGGTGCCCGAACAGGGGCCCCATCGCGTGAGTGACCCTTCTTTACCTGCAGACGGGTGAGGAGGACGGAGCCACATCTGGTCGGATGGGCGGATCGGGAACCCTGCCGATAGAGTCTAGTACTCGCAGCTGCCCCGCCTGTATGATCGGGCTGTGCCTCGTCCAGTGGTCATCCCCGCTGGGGTCCTGAATGGCAAAATCCTTGGATCTGACCGTTTGATCAGAAGAGTCTGCAGTGGAGAATACATTTGTTTGACCTGTGTGCACCAGGTGAGTTTGCTTTTGTTCTTTGTGATTGTGGCGCTATATTGGTTTGAATTGGATACGGTCTGTGGATCGCTTTTTGACAAGTGCTTGATTTTGTTTGGGCTCTTTTTGAATATGGTACCATTTGAGAATTGCATTTGACAAGGTCTATGGCCCAATTTGGGTGAAGCTGTTTGGCAATTATTTGTTTTGCATACAAAGTGAACGTGCGTCTGTGGGAAAGATGCCTTGTTTAAGCAAGTTGTGTTGTGTGGGATGCCGTTATTCTACTGAGGCTCGATTAGAAGAGAGTCAGCCTGCACCCCCGGAAGGCACGCTGAATTTGAAATATATATAAAGCATGGCATTGGCCCAATTATGTTTAGTACATTATGGCACAAATATACGAGGGACAATGTCGAGTTGCAGTGGCCGTTGACTGGCACCTATGATGAACGAAAACTGAATTTCTTGCAGGATAGGTTATTCGCAAAAAGAAGTAGGCAGTCAATGTTTGATTCACTCCAAACCAGGCAGAAAGAGGCTAAAAGGAGGCAGGATGAAGGCAGAAAATTAGTCTCGGAAAGGGAGGACTCGGACAGTGACTAAGAAATCTGTAGCGTATGATAGACAGAAAATAGAGAAAGGAATAGAGTGTACAGATAGGAAGTTCCGATTACAATGCAACAAGTCTTACATTTCTAGAGAGGAAAATGAACCATTCCTGGATGAACTACTGGCGACCCGACTTCCACCTCCATATGCCCCGTAGGGAATATATCCTGCTATCCCACAGACCCTCTCATCTGCCCCTCCTGTCTCTGCGGCTCCAGCTTCTTCTGCTAGCGATCAGGCTGCTTTGGTCACTGCCTCTCCAATCTCTCTTTCAGCTTCTCTCCTGCGGCTACTATGACTGCCAGTCTTCCTGCTACGTCTGTTGCTTCGGCATCTCTTTCCCCAGCTCTCGCACCTACTTCACAGTCTTTGATAACTTTAGTACCAGATGTTTCCGTTGCTACTGCCTTCCCGCTCTCCAATACCCATACATCCTTTTGGAATTGGGGACTTAACGGCTGCTAAGGAATGATTGGGATGGGCATTGATATGATCGGATGTGGAAAAGGAGGACAAGAAAATGGTGGCTAATCAATCCGCCCAGTGGGCTCGTAACCCCATCTATAGCATAGAGGAAGTGTGGGGTGTGTTAAAGGACTACGAGCCATTTGTGCAGCAACATGCCCTCAAACACATGTCGGCTACCCTGATTGGGTTATGGGAGCAGTGTTTTGACGGAGTGACTCCTCAGGTCATTTATGATATTAGGGACCATGTATATGCAGCGAATATGGCACCTGATCAGGTTTTTCAAAATGTTGCAGTGTTGCTCGGTTATCGAGGTAGATTGATCCAGAAAAGTCCAAAAGCGATACTCCAGTTCCCGATGAGGGAAGTCCACCCCTTGTATCACCCGAAATACCGAAGGTAAGAAACGCACAAGATGTTGTTGTACAGCAGCTAGTGGAAGGCCATTTTCAGGAGCAATGGATCTACATCCTGTGGAAGAGAAGTGAGATTCTGTCCCTCAAGAGTCAGTAATCCGATCCTAGAAAAAAATCCTACTGCATATTATAGAGAATTGTTAGAAGCTGCATCGTAGACAGTGATGAGGTTGGCAGATGTTGAGATGTTTTTTGGTTTGTTTGTACTAGTTGATATTTGGTGGCAGGTGAATACAAAAGAACATGTTGTGGAAATGGGTGGGATGAGATCAGAGCATAGGATGAGGAGAGGAAGCCTGGTGAGAAGCCTAAGGCTGAGACACTAGCTTTGCCAGGTCGAATTATCACCTACATGCACTCTCTCCTTCCACCTAGAAGAGTGGATTGGGAAAAGTTAACAGCATGTCGTCAGAAGAAAGATGAAAGTGTATCTGATTTTTTTTACTAGGTTTGAAGGTGTGTTTTTGGATTTCAGTGGACAGAATTTGTCAACGGAGGGAGGTGTTCAATTGTTCGTTACCAGATTTGTTACGAACCTGCTTCCTGAGATCGCGACTCGGTTGCAGGCTTTGGAGAGCACTTGGACTACCTCCTCCTCATCAGTGATATTGAGTATGGCACAGTATTTTGAGCATAGAGAGAACGAAGAGAAGGAGAAGGTGGAGAAGAAAAGCAAGGAGTTAAAAACGAATGTGTTGATGCAGCAGGTATCGGAAGAGGACGCCGCACAGGTCCGGCCCAACAGCTGCCCCACACTAGCAGAAATGCTGAGCGTGTCGGGCCGAATAAGTGTGCCATTTGTAAGGAGGAGGGACACTGGCACAGTGCGTGCATGGCATTGTTGCAGAAAACTGCAGCCCCTAGAGGATGGGGTTCTCATGGACGAGGTTGTGGAGCAGTTGGTCATGACGGGGTTCAGGCAGATGAGGCATAGCAGGACCGCTTTCCTCAGTACTATTTTGATGACCCTTGAGGGAGGCAGTATTATCATGATGACTATGATTTGGCCGAAGTGACGAGGTTGTCCCACAGTTAGGACAGCCAGGGACAGGGTGAGGGAACAGTTCAGATACCTATAGATCAGCGTGGACCATATGTTACTGCTGACTTGCAGGGCCCAGCTAAGCAATTGTTGGTGGATACAGGCGTAATGAACAGCTCTGTTTCTCATTCACTGGTCCCTGGGGCAGCACTATCTTTCATATCTGGTTATAATAATGTTTTGGTAGGCTATTCTGGTGTGCCAATTGTGAGCCCCATAATCAAACCCATTCCCTGACAGTTGGTTCTTTTACTATTAATTCACCATTTTTGCTGACGTCCAATTGCAGAGATAATTTAATGAGATTGTATTTATTGAAGAAGTTGCTTGCTATAATTTATTGTTCCGCTGCAGGTGTCTATATGACAATGGGTCCTAATGTGGTTAGTACCAAGCAGTGATTGTCCAAGGATGCGCCCCTTCCTGCTGAATTTAAGGGTGTGCCACCCACGTTTCGGGCTACAGGTGATACGGACATGGGACTGTTGTAGATCCCTCCAGTTTCCATTAAGGTCAAAGAAAGTGCTGTTTTGCCTTATATTTCTCAGTACAAAATACTGCAAGCAGGGGAGCAAGCTCTATTACAGATTATACAGGACTTGATTAAGTCTGGGGTTGTTGAAGAGATGCCTGCGAACGTGTGTAATAGCCCAATTCTTCCCATACTTAAAAGGGCACCCCCAGGTTCCTCTGATGACCATCCTGTTGTCTATCATTATGGGATGGATTTGTGTGAGGTTAATAAGATTGTGGTCCCTCAGTTCCCGGTGGTCCCCCACATCACTGCCCTTCTGATGATGATTGCTTCCTCTGCCAAATTCTTATCTGTTATCGATTTGAAAAATGCATTCATTAGCATTTCGATTCATCCAGATAGCAGACATCCATGTGGATTTGCCCTGACTTTAGATTCTGTCCTCAGTGCTATACTGAAAGTCCTAGCATATATAGTCAAGCTTTAAAAGGCCAATTGGATTCCCTCACAAGTCCCCCAGGGAATGTTTTACTGCAGTATGTGGATGATCTCTTGATTGCTTCTGACACCGAAAAAGGTTACAAAGATGCAACTGTTAAGTTACTGCTACATTTGGCACATCACAGACATAAAGTGTCCCTTTGAAAATTCCAATATTGTGGACAGGAGTTCACCTACCTAGGTCACCTACTGTCGAAGGAGGGATGGAAACTAACACCTAAACGCATTAGTGCTATTGTTAAAATATTCATCCCTAAAACTCAGAGGGATGTGCATGCTTTCATTGACATTACTTCATATTGTCGGCATTGGATACCTAACTTTTCCTTACTAACAAAGCCGCTGTTGCAGCTGACCACTTAAGATGTGCATGAACCCTTGCCCTGAATGTCAATAAGCTTTTGAGCAATTGAAAGTTGGCTTTGCTCGGCGCCTGGGCTTGGTACACCAGATTACGCTAAGCCATTTGTGTTGTATGTACACTAGATGGCTGGTTGCGCGCTTTCTGTCTGAGCACAATCCTTTGGAGGTAAGCAGAGACAGTGTGCTTATTTTTCTGCTTTGCTTGACTGCATCGTGAGAGCCCTCCTGAGCTGTCTAAGAGCGGTCGCGGCCGTGGCCATCTCTATCCGACAATCGGCAGGGCTCGTCCTTGATACTGATCTCAAAGTCCTCAAGCTGTGGATACTCTTTTGATCAAAACGAAGACTCAGCACCTCACCAGTGCACGTCTGACTGTTTATAAGCTGACCTTCTTTGCACCACACATCACGATCAAAAGATGTACGACCCTGAACCCAGCCGCATTGCTTCCCCTCCCTTCGAAAGTGAGGAAACAGACATACATGTTTGCATTTTTCAGACTGAGGAGGCGATGAAGGGATGGGTAGACTTGACCTATGTTCCCCTATCTGAAACCCAAGGGGAGCTATATGTCGATGGCTGTTGTTTCAAAATTCCGGATGGCACAACAACTGCGGCATATGCAATCACTACCTTACACACAGTAGTCAAGACAGCACAAGTTCCCTATCAATTGGCCCAAGCTTCAGGGTAAGTTGCCCCTTCTTCGAGCTTGTGAGCTAAGTGAGGGGCTGACTGTCAATATTTATACTGTCAGCCAGTACGCCTTTGGAGTTGCCCACAATTTTGGGCAGAAAGAAGATTCCAGACTTCACATGGGTTAAAGATTCCGAATGGCACATTGATACACAGGCTTTTGTAAGCTCTGCCACTCCCTAAGAAGTTAGCTATGGTGAAGTGCAGCGCCCACAAGGCAATTATTGATGATGTGGAGGGGGGATTAGTTTGCAGATCAAACAGCTAAGGAGACGGCTTGAACAAAGATGAAAAATATGTTTGTGGCAGGTCCTGCGAGATGGGTACCCGAAGTTACTATGTTAGAAGCTACCCTGGATAGTGTTAAAGAGATACAGAGTGAATCAACGATTGAGGAGTTAGCAATATGGCAGGATAGCACAGCACTTTTAGATGAGGATGGGTGCTGGACGGATAAGTCAGGAAAGCAAAGGTGGATTCTGCCAGACACCTGTGTCCTCCCTGTAGTTACTATGGTGCATGGGCCAGGTCACATTGGCGCCAAGGGCATATGCAAACTACTGGACCCTGTGTGGCAGAATGATAACATCAAGACTGCTGCTCACTTGGTAAAATATTGTATGGTATGCATGATGTATAATCCGGGAAAAGGCACTCCTAAGCCCCCTGGTAATTTTGCACCCCCTTCCTTTCCTTTTGAAGTCCTTCAGATGGACTACATTGAGATGGAACCGGTCAATAATTTGAAATATGTGTTAGTGTTTGTTTTCGCATTCAGTAAATGGGTTGAGGCATACCCCATCAAGGAAAACACAGCCTTAGCAACGACGAAAGACCTCCTGAAGGAGTTCTCCCCTCGCTTCGGTTTACCCCGTTTGATCTGAAGTGACAACAGCAGTCACTTCAATTCAAAAGTCACTTCAATTCAAAAGTCATCCAGCTGGTGTGTGATGGGCAACACATCAGACATAAGTTCCATGCTGCACACCACCCCCAGTCAGCAGGTTAGGTTGAGAAGTACAATGGTATTCTCAAAATGAAAATGGCAAAAATTCAGGAAAGCACAGGATTGAACTGGCCAGATGCTTTACCGTTAGCTCTTCTGTCAACAAGAGCTATGGCTCACACTAGGACAGGATTGTCACAGTATGAGTTCGAGTTTGGCCCCCCAGCAAATGTTTGGGCTAGCCCACGACTAAAACATTTTTCCGAAATGTAATATCCTCAGTTATTGGATTGTCTCTATGGATTTGTGGGTTGCTGCCTTCTGTTATACACAAGAATTACGTATTACTGTCCATGCCTTTTTCTTACCTCATTACCATTCTGATACTATGAATATGACATTGCTCATCTATTGCGTGTTACACAAGTTATTGACACCGCAGACATAGATCAGACAGACACCACTTTGCAGCAGTTCACTGATGCTATGAAAAGGCATTGCTCCCTTTTGGGGCCCTATGTCCAATAGTATCAATATTCGCAGACTCACCAGGGTGGTGGAAGGAGTAATAAATGCAATGGCTGGAATTCTGAATAATATTACAGCTGAGCTTCAGGCCACAAGATGTGTCGCTTTCCAAAACAGGATGGTGTGAGACATCATCCTTGCTGGTCGGGGTGGGACCTGCCTCGCCATCTGCAGTAGCTGCTGTGTATACATTCTGGACTATGCTCCGAATGTATATGGAGCTATAAGGAAGCTCCATAGGCTAGCCTCTGACATACACCAAGAGAATGGTACATGGTCTCTCACTGGGTGGGTCTGGGGCACATCCACGCTCTGGGTTTGGAAGATTATCATCTTCCTGGTCACCTTAGCCAGTAGAATTTTAACATGTTGTCTGTGCATACACTAACTTCCTGCCTGTTGTGCCTGCTGTATTTTTGAGTATTGATGGTGTATGTCTAGATTCTTACTATGTTCATTACATAATGCAGAGAGTTCTAGTTTTCAATAGTGACAAAATTGGTTAGCAAATGCTAAAAGGGAGATCTGGCGGACTAGAAAATACTTCCAGTTGACTCCTCCTGTGAGCATTATGCTTAAGTTGGCATTTACGCCACCAGTTTGCATTCAGCTGCCATTTTGTGTAATTATCGAAACTAATTTCTGTCTCATTTTGTCTCACTCAGCAGAAAGCAGCTTTGATATTTTTTTTGTATTTCTCTAAGGTTGAGCTTCATTGTTTTAATGAATACATGAATGTGCCCTTGCATACCTTCCTTGTTAGTTAGGCCTGTTCTCATGCTTACAGTGACGGGCACAGACAGAGTAACCTTGAGGCAGAGATAACATGTACCTGATCCCAGAAGTGTAGCTCATCTTCTGTGTCTCCTTTGTTAACCTGCTCCAACTGGAATTTTCCAGTTTGGGGAGGGTCCTGCTAAGCATTGGAAATGTATAACAACTAATGTAATGTTGGTGAGGGTCAGTATCCTCAGTAGCATCTTAGGAGGCTAGTCAGACTGGACTCCGCTCGAGAGCAAAACTAAAAAATAACTTGGTTTTTATTCTCTACTGTCTGACCGACTCTTCATTTGTATGAAAGGTTGAGTGGTGGTCACGAGTAACCCAGGTGACCCTAATCGGGTCACTTCCTTCAAGTGGAGTGGGACAGACTGGAGTAAAGTGGAGTACAGCATCATAGAGTTGAGTGTTGTCGAGTACAGTATCATACAGTAGAATGGAGCAGAGTGTCGCAAAATGGAGTGTCATAGAATGGAATGTCATAGAATGGAATGTCATGGAATGGCGTGTTGTAGATTGTAGTGGAGAAGAGGGTTGTACAATGGAGTGGCACAGAGTAGAGCAGCATCTCATTGAGAGGAGTGGCATGATCTAAAGAAGATGGCTGACTTTTCATTTTGGAAGGGCTTTGATTAACCAATAATATGGTGTTTCGTATTTGTCATGTACAGCAGTATACTATGAAGCTACCATGGTATATCGCAGCCCAATATATCACAACGTTTTTGTCCCTTATAATGTTGAAACTACTGGAGTGGATTGGCAAAGAGTGAGCGAAGTAGAGTGTTGTAGAGTGGATTGGCATGGAGTGGAGTGGTGAGGGTGAAGTGTCATAGTGCATCATCTCTTATAGTGTTGTGGCATACAGTGTATCATGGTGTAGATAGTCATGACATAAAGTAGAGCTGCGTGTCGGAAAGTGGAGTGTTGTAAAGTGGAGTTAGAGTCATGGAGTGCACTGGGGTGTCGCAGAGTAAAGGGGCATGTCATAGAGTGGAGTGGAGTGTCAAACGGTATCGTACAGTGGAGAAGAGTGGCGTCGAGTGGAGTAAAGTGTTGTGGAGAGGAGAGGATTGTCATAGAGTGGACTGGTGTGTCATGGAGTGGAGTGCTGTGTCATAGATTAGGTGTAAAGTGAAGTGGCACCGAGTGGAGTGGCATGTCCTAGAATGGACTGGTCTGTCATACAGTTGAGTGGCGTGTCACAGACTGGAGTAGTGTGGAGTGTTGTAAAGTTTAGTGGAGTGGTGTAGTGGTGGAGAGGTGTAGAGTGGGGTTGCGTGTCATACAGTGGAGTGTCTTGCACTCTTGTACAGTGGAATGGCATGTCATAAAGTAGATTGAAGTGGCATGTAATTGGGTAGCAAGTCGTAGAGTGTCTTAATGTCGCAATCCCACTCACCTGCAAACCAGGAGCTACAGAAACAGAGATAGTCCTACCTCTCACCTCCAGACCAACCATTCACCGTGAGTAAGCAGCATGAGCATTTTGTCTCAAGGGGAAAAGAAGGGAAAGGAAAAAATAAAGGGAGAAGGCCATAGACCGCAAGACAACAGGTCTCCCTCTACGGGGGCTGACACTCTCTGGATGGACTACCCTCTTCTTGATAGGAATACGGTAAACACCATTCTCAGTTTTAAAGTAAAGGAAAAGGCACCACATCCTGGAATAGGGAACAGGCTGATAAAGAACAAAAGTTCCTATTAATAGTCATAGGTATCTTGTTCAAATAAGCTGCAGAATAATAAATCTACAAGTAATGATGTCCAAAAAAGGGATCCAGGTAACTTCCAGTTTAGAAGAAGAGGTACCCAAAAAATAAGCCTATATGTTCATTGGACAGTGCACTGACCATAAAACACTGAAAGCCTAAAAAGAAACAAGCAATATACGATCATTGCTGGCCAGACCAGCCAGGAGGTAGCAAGGAAGTCTACCTCTCAATTCAGCGATGTCCAGATGGTAAACTTCTGATGCCAAGATGACGGCCAAACAGTTGTGAGGGGAATCCATGATAATGCCAGTAGCGCCAGAAAGGAATGGCGGAGGAGGCACAGCAAGGACTCCAAGCACATAAACACAGCAGGATGTGTGCTAGCAAAGCAAGATACCTTCTCCCGATAGAAGACAACATAAAGCCAAGAACCGAGGTAATGGAGGATGCGCTATTTGTCACATGATTAGATAATCAGAAAGTGCTATGCTGTTATCTCGCAAGATCACACGCATAGTGAAAAACAAGGAAACAGAAAGGAGGCCCACCAGTAGGAACCACACAAACCAAGGAAAACAGGTGAATAAAGAAGAAACCACTCCATTGATAAGGCTGGCATTCCCAACAAACAGTCCAATATGAAAAACAGTATACACTATGGAAGTGATTCCAGAATTCTATGAGGTCAGGTTCAATATCCCATAAACCTACATTTGGAGCATACCGTACATACAGACAGTGTGGTAACAGGCATAGAGTGGAGAGGAGTGGCGTAGAGTGGAGTGGCATGTTGTAGATTGGAGTTTCATAGAGTGGGGTGGCATGTCATAGAGTGGAGTGACATGTCGTAGAGTAGAATGAAGTAGCTTACAGTTGATTGGTGTGTTGTATAGCAGAGTGTGGTGGTGTGTCATAGAATTGTGTGTTATACAGTGTCTTAGAGTAGAGGGGCATAGAGTGCAGTGGCATGTCAATGCCTTGATTGGTGTGTCAAAGAATGGAGTGGAGTGTCATAGAGGGGAGTAGCATGTCGTACAGTGGAGTGTCGTGGAGTGTCACACAGTGAACTTGGGTGTTGTACAATGGAGTGTAATATTGTAGGATAGAGTGGCATTTCATTGAGTGGAGTGGCATATCATATAGTGGAATGGTGTAACGTAGAGTGTCGAATCGTGTGTTGTGGAGTAGAGTGGCATGTCACAGAGTGGAGTGGCATGTTGTAAAGTGTAGTAAGTTGGTGTGTCACAAAGGGTTGTAGAGTGGAGTGGAGTGGCATGGGGTGGAGGGGCATGCCATAGAGTAGAATAGAGTAATGTATCATAGAGTGGCATGTCATAGAGTGTCTTAGAGTAAAGGGGCACATAGTGCAGTTACATAGAGTGGAGTGACATGTCGTAGAGTGGAGTAGTGTGTTATAAAGTGGAACCAGGTCACGTAGAGTAGAGTGACATGTGGTAGACTGGGGTGACATGGAATGTCGAAGAGGAAAGTGGCATGTTGTAGATTGGGGTGGTGTGTTGTAGAGGTGAATTGAGAGGCATGATGTAGAGTGTCATAGAGTGTAGTAGAGTTGTGTAAAGGGGAGTGGCATAGAGTTGAGTGAATAGGTGTTGTGTGGTGAGTCATGGAGTGGCATGGCGTGTCGTAGAGTGGAGTGGACTTCCATCTCACACTGTGCCATTTCAGACATTACAATTCTTTTGTTACATTTCAAAAAGTACAGCAGTAAAAATATTTTTCTATGCCTTTACAGACTCCGGTCATGCTAGACCGGTGGAAAATCACACGCTCAGGTCAAACACGATGCAGCGCAGCCCAGACGCAAGGACCAGGGAGGTCCGGCTGATGAAGTTACCTTTTCAAAGTCAGGCGCAAAGAGTTCCGTTTGCAGTGGTGGAGGCCGCGAGGAGCAGGGAGAGAGGCACTGATGGTGGTTGTTGTAGTATAAATAGCATGTCAGGCGTGGCGGGCTGTCATGACTGTAGCAATAGGAGCTGGTCGAGCATTGGGTAGGATCGTTCCGGGAGCTTCACAATGGTGGTCACCAAAGGCTGTTGTTTCTGTTGCACGAAGTTTGCATTGCCGGTCATCGCTGGGGGTTCCTGTAGTGCAGAGCTAAGCCTTGGCGGTTATCGCAGGTGGCAGAGTCTCAGTGCAAGTGAGCCACTTCACAGTCATGAAAATCGCAAAACCTCAAAATGTCACCTTTTCTTGTAGAGCACTGCACTCTGGTGCCAGCTAAGGTTCCAGGGCCTGGGGAGGGACCTCTTGGGGATCGGAGACTCTTTCTAACAGAGCCAGCATGGCTCAGTCATGTTCAGCTGCAGGTGTAGGCAGGTCCAGTTGCAGAAGGTGAGCCAGGCAGTTGGAGGCAGGTCTTTGGAGCTTGTTGTGTCCCTGTAGCTTAGAACAGGTGGTAAGCTAACTGACCCTTGGAGTCAGGGATGAAAGGAGCAGGTCCAGTCTTCCTTCTCAGAAAGCGAGCCAGGCCTCAAGTAGCAGGGCCATCCTCTGGGGAACAAGGCTGGCTTCAAGCAGTTGGGAAGTCATCTGGTAGCAGCAGGGCAGTCCTCTGGGGAAAAAGGCAGGCCTCATTCATCAGAGCAGTCCCTGAGAAGCAAGCCAGTCTGTCTTCTTTAATCTTCAGAGGTCCAGTGTACTAATGAGTGGGGCCACTAGAAAGAAAAACTTTTTATACCTGGTGCCAGTTTTTGGTGTGGGTGGACATCCTGGGCTACTCCCACATCTGGTTCTGTAAAGTCACTCCCTTTCCCTGCCAAGACACCAAGAAGACTGTGGTGAACAAGCCTGGTGTCAGGTTTCTTTGTGTGTGCTGGAGGCAAGCCCTTTGAAGTGTAAGTGGGGAAGGAAACAGCTCTGCCCCAGCCATCCTGACAAGGCGGCTCATACTGCCTACCCTTTGTCTCACTGTCTGTCAGGAATCCACAAACCCCAACAGCTGAGCTGTATACAGTCGTGGGACCCATGAGACTGGCAGCAGGCACAAAATAGTTAGGGCAAAATAATGTGAACTTTAAAAAAGTGGCATTTTCAGAAATGAGATTTAAAATCCAACATTAACATGAAAAATTATTTTAGATCACAATTCATTTGGTCCCAAATATTATTTTTCTACCTTCTCCGAAATCAAAAGTTACCAGTCTTCTAATGTAATAAGTTTGTGCAATGTTATCCAATGTGAAAGATAGGCTTACAATCATGAAAAACGAATTTAGGAGTTTTTCACTAGCAGGACTTGCAAAATGTAAACCCACATCTCCTACTTTTTAAATGAAATTCACCCTGCTCCGTGGGCCTTTAGGGCCTACCTGAGACATCACATATATATTAAAAGGAAAGGTTTAGGCCTGGTATATGATTTATTGTGCCATGTCCAAATGGCAGTTTAAAACTGCATGGTAGACTGCAGTGTCAGGCTTGAAACAGGTTTTAGAGTGCTACTTCAGGGAGGCACAATGAGTGATGCAGGCCCACCACTAGCATTTATTTTACAGACCCTGAGTACCATGTAGTACTATACACTAGGGACTTATAAGTAAAGGAAATGTACCAATCATCTGTATGCCAATGTTATCATGCTTTGGGGAGAAAGCACAAGCACTTTAACATTAGTTAACAGTGGTAAAGTGCACAGAGTCCCAATGCCAACTTAAACGAATTAAAAAAAACAAGGGGGGTGAAAGTAAAAGGTCTGGTGGGAGACAACACCAAGGATGTCAGGTTTAACAGTTACGTTCGTGAAGCAGGCCCATAGTATCTCCAGGCTATCCTGTTCTATCCCCTGCACAGCAGCTGTTATAAATAGGCGTGTGTAAAACTGCAACGTTTTCTTTTGCAAATGTAGCATATTTCTAAAGTAGACCGCATTATTAATCTTGACAGTCTGCAAAGTTTTCAGCATATGGATTTTCACTTTAAAATCACACCGTTTACTTTTGTGCAAGAAAAAAGATTGCTGACATCATCAAGCTTTAAAGTCACAACAAAAACAAAGTCAAGTGTTGACAAAAAGGAACTTCCATTCTCGGCACCAACTAAGATGTACAAACCAATATTGGGACTCGCAGGCAAATATTACCACTTTGCAAGAAAAATAAGTGCGTGTGCATAGGACAAGTAAAAACCTCCACATACTACTAATCAGGAATTATGCCAAAACTATGCTCATGTAATAAAAGCTTTGCACAGCCCTAGTTGCAACATGACATTAGAACGGATAGTGAAAGCAGAGAGAGGCTGATGAGCGGGGACATACGCATCTTTGTCTGCTTAATCTCCAGTGCTAAAAGAAGACTTTAATAAGTGAATATTCAGCACTCTCCAGAAAGAAATGAGAGGAGCTAGAGTACTGAGGGGCATATTATCAAGAACAGCGTTAAAATTATCGCTGCTTTAGCGGCAGGAAACTGCAGCTAAAGCGGCGATAAAGGGCTTGATAATATGCCCTTTAGAATTCCAATAGAAGCCCATGTTCACACCAGAACATGGGCTTCTATGGGAATTCACAAGGGCAAATTATCAAGCCCATTATGGCCGATTTAGCGGCAGTTTCCTGCCGCTAAAGCGGCGATAATTTTAAGGCCGTTTTTTTTTATATTATGCCGCTGAGAGTGTTCACAGAGTTCTAGGAAAATGAGAAAACTCTTGATTTGTTGTCATTGGCTTTCTAGATCTGAATACTGGGTTTATGGTCTGAATTTATTTTCGAGGAGCAGGCTTGGTACATGTCTATTTCTCATTACATGTGTAAAGTGGACAAATCCAGAAGGATGCCTACGAGTCCTAACCTAGAGGCCAAATCATTACAGTGGACTTGTTTATTTATGTTTGTGTTTTTTTACAATGCAGACTCATCGAGTGCCAAGATCAGGCACCTTAGGTATTGCAGTTACAAGCAAAGGCATTGGTATACCAATGCATTAAAACTCTTAGGGGCATATTATCAAGGGCCTTATCTGCGCTTTTTGGCTTTAAAAGCCAAAAAAGCGGAGATAATGTTTTCGCCCTATTAACAAGGCAGTGCTAACATGCATTAGCGCATGATAGCAGCCTTGTTACCGACGCTTCTCTTTGTATCTCTAATGAGATGCAAAGTGGGCGTCACTGGGAAGTACAACCTTGCAAATATCGCTGATTTGCACATCACAATATTTACAAGGCTGCCCCAGCATATTAGCAGAAGTTAGTTTTTGGAGAAAACCACTGTTTTCTCCAAAAACTAACGTCTGCTAAAATGCAGACTTACCTATCCCTAACATTGGGGTGGATTATGCTGATACGACCCTGTGGGTCGTATCAGCAAGGTTATTGCCGTTTTGCAGGGAACATCGCTGGAAAACCAGCGATGCTCCCTGCAAAACGGCGATAACTTCGCTATGTCTGGAATTTTTATCGCCCTGGAGAAACGCGTTGTTAATAACGCGCTACCAGGGCGATAAATTCCAGAGATAGCCTGCGATAAGAAATTTATTGGTAAGCACGGTCAGGATAATTATCGCTGGAAGTTGATAATATGCTCTCTTGCATTCATCTTGCATTTCCAGAAACTGCCATCATGGCAGTTTTTGGAAATGCATTATAAGCTTGACGGCGGCTCTGTCACTGTGATGGAGCCGTACATCAAATGTACAACTTTAAAAAAAAAAAAAAAAGGCAATCCCAATTTTGGGATTTCTATTTAAAAATTAAAAAACAATTACCCTCCCCTAAAGCATGGAGGTGATTTAAAAGTTTTCACTAGCATTATCACCAATTTTTTATGGCTGTGACGGGCATTAAAAATGTTCCTTGTGTTCGACCACTCTAAATAGGGTGAGTGGACACATGGCCAAATGTGCGTAGGCGGTGGATACAGAGCAATCTTTGCCGTCTACACCCTGAAGGTGTGCCCGACTCTAAATAAAGTAGGCAGAACTTCAGGTTGGTATAAAGGCCACTCTGTTGCTGTTGCAATGCAGCACCCTTTCCGCCAACGTCTAAATCAGGCCATAGTCATTCCACAGCTAAATGTATTTAGCTGGCTCACTCTGTTTAAAAATCCACCTCTTTGTATATACTCGTTAAAATGTTTAGAAATACATTATTTGACAAAAAGCACATTTACTTTTATTAGCCTCTAAAGGGTTAAGACTTTGAGTGAAAAACTGCATCTGTTATCACAAGATACATCTACCATCATAATTGACATGAATATTATAATTACACTGCACCTCTCAGCAACGATGTTATAATCTTTCAAAGGTTACAGTTATATTAATAAAGCTGGGATTCTGCTTGCAGTACTAAATAAACATTGAGACACTCAAATGGGAATATTAGAAATTAATCTAAAAATATATGTTCCACCTTTTCCTGTGCCAGGAGGAGATGTTCTGGAATATCCTTTTGTGTATTAAATTTCAACACTAATATTTAACAGACTATTTGCATCAATTATGATAAAATGTGTTTTCCACAGTTAAGTTGAAACGGTGGAAGTACTGGTTAATGACAAAGAGATCATATAGGGCAGCCTTCTAAAGCACATGAATATTCCAAATGATCCGCCTAATGGGGGAGGGCAGGCATTTGCAGGTTAGTGGATCATCTATTTTACTTATCAGACCTTCTGATCTTTGTGAAAGAGACATGGAGCCTGATGCTCTAAATACTTTGCATTTGCAAAAGCAGTGCAAAAGCGAAGTCTGTGTTTACAGTGCACAAAAGCGCATTGTGATTTGTAATCACCTCATAAATTGCCATGCAAGCATTGCAGTCACTTTGCAACCAATTTTGCGATTGCACAGCATGGAAAGGTTAGAGCCTGCTTTGGGGAGGTGGTAAACATCCACAAAGTGTAAGCTGTCAAATTTCACAATTTACCCTCTACTTGTGCAGGATGCGTTCATCAGGAGGTGCAGGCTGTGATCATATCTGCAAACCGTCATCACGCTCACATTCACAATGACCCACTCTTTAAGGCATTGGGCACCTGTCTCTTGCAGAGAAAGGTGTCACACAGCAGACGCACTGTGAGTATGAATACTGGCACAGAGATCTGCTGTGCCATGGAGGCCTGCATCCCAGAATTCTCTAGCCTCTGCAAGGAGTCACATTCTAATTCCTGATTCATGATGCAAATGAATGTGTCTTTCTGAAACAATCCCCTTGTTGAGGTGAGGGGTTTGAGCAGCCCCTGAACCACAGTGGAGAGGCAAATTGCAGCGCATTGGAAACATTTCTCTATGACTAGCCTATTTTGATCATAATGTTATAGTCGAAGTTATATTTCTGGATAGCAGAAAGAAGTTCGGGGCATTTTTACAAGGAGATATCGCCACCAGAACGTCACTTTAAGCAATGTTCTGGTGATGATATGCCCTTCTCTATATTTACAAAGCGTCACCCTGTAAATAAGGCTCCATCACAGGCATCACTTAGCGTGAAAGGGGTGTGCCCTGGGTGTTACTGTGGGCATTTCACAGCAGAACCCATTGATTTTGACACTGCCCCAGACAAGGAGGTGTAAATCTGAGCCATCGCCAAAAACTAACGCCATGCAAAAGCAAGCGTTAGAATAGCGAAATGAGGAGGAAATACGTCTATTTCTCATCGCTTTGGCTTTTTCTTTGTGTTCTGTATTCTGCAGTACACATTGAAAAAGCAAAATCCCATTAATGACACCTTCTTGCACATAAACAATCACTAAATAATGATGATTTGCTTCTTCTATGTGTAGCAGTAACAAATTGCCATTAGTAAATGTTTATGTGCAGGAAGGCAACCCTTCTTGCACATAAACAATCATTCCCTGTAACTCAGGCACCCTTGCACTATGGTGCAAGGGTGCCCGTGTTGGTGCTTGGTGGCCACATTTTGCACCAGTGCTACAGAAAGCACAGGGGTGCGCTGTATTCTATTGAATATGGCATATCTCTACATGTTGAAATGTCGGAGCACAGCGCTGCCAAATTTTCTCATAAATATGCCCCTTAGTCTTTCTATTATGTCTTTGATATGAAAGAGCAAGGTAGGAAATAGTCTTTCTATGTTGTCTATTCCATGACAAGTTTAAGAAAGAACAAGGGCTAGAATCAAAATATTGTATAACTCTGCAGTGGATTACAAGCTTTGAAAACAAAAAATGCAGTACTGCCCTTTGTTGGTCTGTTTTTCCCTCAGGGTTTTAAAGACTTTTTCAAAACGATTCTCTAGTGGAGGAATATATAACTTTTACTGTCGTATGTTTCCATGTACAAAGAAAGCAACAGCATTAGCCTCATGTTTTGAGACTAGATGCTTTGATGTGTATCTATCAGAATTAGTTTGTCGCCTAATGATTTGTGGGATGTTTTATGTGACAAGGCCTGCACCTGGATAGTACGTTCAGTAATAATCCTACTACTGATTACAGCAGTAGGACACATGTTCACAAAGTGAACAACCAAATCACTGCAGCTATTTCCTGTTGTTTTCAGATTAGCCTTTCCTCAAATACAGTTCTTTTCAACTCAATTTCAATTAATGTCACTGACCATTCAATAGTTAATGCTTTCAAATATTTAATAACATTTCTTGCAATACAGTATTTATTCCAGATAATATTTTATTACAATAGTATAGATGTGGAAATCAAAAATGTTTCTGGCCCACAAATAAATAGAAACAAGCTGTATCTCCACCACCTATTACATCCAAAGTTCTTGAGTCAACAGATCTATGTCTTAATATAATTTTTCAGAAAGTCAGGTTATTATTATTATTATTATTATTATATTTAAATGTATATGGCGCAACAGCTACCCGGAGGTTTCCCAACGCCTACAGACACAGATTAAGAGAGAGAGCAGCAATTAGAGTTTAGTAATTAAATAACCATGTTTTGATACCTTTTCGAAATTTGACATAGTTATGCTCAAGATGGAGTGAAAGTGGCAGTGAGTTCCATGGAACGGGGGCCAGTTGGGCACAAGATCGACCACCGATACGAGCCAGTTTGAACCTAGCGGTCACATATTTGGCTTGCTTCGAAGAACGGAGAAGACGGGTGGGAATGTGTTGGTGAACTAAGGTGCTAAGATAGCGAGGCGCCATCCCAGCGTTGATTCTGTGAATATAAATTGGATCGATTTTCAATCTTTAGCCAGTGTAAGTCCCGAAGGGTCTTGGTGATGGAGGCCATTCGAGGAAGCTCATATAGGAGTCTGGCTGCTGAGTTTTGAACCACTTGCAGCCTGCGGGTGACATCCTTGTTGGCCCCTAGATATAAAACATTGCTGTTATCTAATCTTGACACAATCAGGGTTTGGACCACCGTCTTTTGTGCCATAGGAGGCAGCAACCATAGAAACTTTTTTAACCAATTCAAAATGACAAAGTACATTGCGGCAACCTTGACCGCTTGTTGTCGCATAGACAGTTGGTCGTCTATAATAATGCCCAGGTTGCAAACAGATTGCGAAGGCTGGGGAAGGGGACCCATTTGGTGCGGCCAGTGATGCGGGTCCCAAAGATCTTTATTGCCAACAAGAGTGAGGAGTTCCGTTTTTCCTCTATTCAGTTTCAATTTATTTGAGTGCATCCATCCAGCAATGTTTTGTAAGCCTATTTGGAGAGAAGACACCTTAGAAGTGTCATTTGTAGATAAAGAAAAGATACGCTGAGTGTCATCTGCGTAAGAATATATTGTAAGCCCAGCTTATTCTGCTAAGCTGCCAGAGGACTGATGTAAATGTTGAAAAGTAGAGGACTCAAAATGGAACCCTGGAGAACTCCATACGGGGCGACATGAGGTCTGGAGTTAGTCACTGATGAAAATACCTGAATTGTACGGTTAGTAAGAAAACTCACCAGCCATTTCAAAGCCGTGCCCCCAAATCCCTTGGAATGTAAAATTTGAATAAGGGTCTCATGTGATACGGTGTCGAACGCGGTACTCAAATCTAACAAGATGAGTGCCACTGTGTTACCCATGTCCAATCGCTGGCGGATGGTTTCCGTAACTCCCAAAAGTGTCGACTCAGTAGAAAAACCTGTTCTATAACCAGATTGGGACGGATGCAGAATATTTTGGGATTTCACGAATTGAGTCAGTTGGTGGTTAACATGTTTTTCTAAAATTTTGGAAAATGCGGGAAGCAAGGAGACAGGACGAAAGTTAGAAAAAACTTCCAGATCCACGTTTGCTTCCTTTAGCAAAGGAAGGATCTTCGCATGTTTCCAGCAAGTGAGGCATTAAGAAGTTTCCTAATCCATTTCAGGATCAAAGGGTCCAGTTTTTTTAGAACAGAAATTGGAAAGGGGTCCTTAGGGGATCCTGATCTGATGCTATTTAGGGTGTAAGTAAAATACTCTGTGTCTAGGTGTGGCCATCTGTTAAGTGTACTCTCCGAAGTGTCTAATGACTCAGTGGAAAAGGTAGAATTTTCTAACACGTGATTAGACTTAGGAAGCCGTTCTCCATTCGTGTCGAATTTCGAGTAAATTTTATCAATTTTAACATTGAAATACAGCGCTAGTTTTTTACATTGCGTTTCCGTTAGCTTTGGAGGTCCCAGTTTATGTGTGGCGCCTGACAATTCTTGCACCACCTTAAAAAGTGTTTTAGGATTATTGTGAAACATCATATTATTACTCTTAATGTATTCAGCTCGTGCCGCTTTACATAGTACCTGGTAGCCTTTAACAGCCTATTTATAAATCCGTTTTTCAGCTGGAGCATAATGTTTCCTCCACTGCCTCTCTAACACCTTACATTTAGTTTTTTCTAGTATGAGTTTATCTGAAAACCATGGGGTAGGAGGACGATGGCTGTTAGTTTTATTTTTAGCTAAAGGAATGCAGGTGTCGACAGACGCGATAAGCTTGTTGTGAATAGTGTCAGCGTCTGTGGTGCTGACTAGATTTATGTTTGGCATAGAGTCCAGAAGGTGGGCGTTAAGATAATCAACATCGAGTTTTTTCCAATTTCAAAATCTAGTTGCATCAACGGTGTAGGACGAAGACTCATGTCTCACCACCTGTTTAAGCTAACTAGAAAGTGATCCAACCATAATAAGAGAAGGGCTAGCTCACATGTAATACTACTTAAATTGGAAAAAATAGGATCCAGTTGGTGTCCTGCTTTATGAGTAGGGCCAGCATTACATAGGCAGACATTTAAAGCAGCTAAATCCAAAATTAGCGTGGAGCTAATGTAGCAGTTAGGGTCGTTATGATGTAAATTCAGGCCACCTAAAATAGAAAAATTGGTAGCGTCAAGTAAAAAAGGGGCAATAAGGTCTGGGAGCGCCTCTGCCCAGGCTCCAGCTGAACCCGGGGGGTGATAAATCAACATCCCCGAAAAAGTAAATTGCGACATAAGAGAGAGTTTAAAAAGACGGGGTTCACAATTATTAATTGGGAGCTCTTCCCATTTACAAGTGAAGTCCTTTTTAAAAATGATTCCAATGCCACCTCCCATTTTGTTCACACGGTCCATCCTAAGGATCGTGTAGTTTTGGGGTAGAGCTATGGGGAAGTCAGGGCCAGAGGTGGCATTAAGCCAGGTTTCTGTAAAAAATATGGCATCAGGCTGAAAAGTTATAAGTAGGTTGAGGATATCTTCTTTATGTTTCGGAAGGGACCTACAATTAATACTAAAGAACAGAAATTCTTTAGTGGGCGCTTACTTGTTATACTCCAAGTGGGAAGTGGAATTATTATGAACCAGAGTGGGGGGTGCATGAATGTGAGATACAGAAGAAAAAGATAAGTTACAACAAGGGCAAGGAAGGGATTGATTATACAATGGCATAATCACACAGTTCTGTTGTTGGTTAGGGCGGAGCGCCATTAGATCTTCATGAGAGTATGAGCGAGGAACAGTATGAATTTGCACAGGGATTAAGGCCCCTGGCCCCGGTCGGTCGCAGACGGGCGCAGACAGGCTTGCCTTTGGCGCGCCCGCTGCGCTCATCGGCAGCGCGTCCGCTGCGCGTCGCATCCATGAAGAAGCTAAATAGTAACGTTGTAAGCAGCCCCGCCCCCTGACCAGGGAGTTGGCGGTTGACAGCGGGTGTCTGAAATGCAGGTAAGTGAAGTGCTGATGCCTAATCAAGTGCAAATAGCAGCTATTGAATTAAAATCCAGTTAGGATAGTGACAGTTTAAAATACGTTATTACCACTTAGTGCATTGGGTAGGGTGAATGAGAGAGTGAATGAATGAATGAATAAGAATAGACTTATATAGCGCAACTTAGCCCATCGGGTGAGGAAAATAAAAGCTTTGGCGCTATCTCTGGTTTCCTAACACGCGTCCGCTGCGCGTCACATCCACGAAGGAGCTAAATAGTAAAGTTGTAAGCAGCCCCGCCCCCTGCACCTCTAACCTGGAACTAAGAGATCTGCCGCCTTCACTCCCTCCACAGCAACCTGGAAAACCCGTGGTGGACCAGGGAGTTGGCGGTTGAAAGAAGGTGTTTGAAATGCAGGTAAGTGAAGTGCTAATGCCTAAACAAGTGCAAATAGCAGCTATCGAATTAAAATCCAGTTAGGATAGTAACAGTTTAAAATACGTTATTAGCACTTAGTGCATTGGGTAGGGTCAGGAATAAAAAAGCTTCAGCGCTAGCTCTGGTTTCCTAACACGTGTTTGAATATATTAAGTTGGCTCGTCAATGAAAGTCTCAGATAATGAGATCACAGACATTACAGCCATATTAGACCACTTACTTCCAGTTACTACTAAAATGTTCCCTGGATAATGATATACGTCTGAATTTTGAGAATCAAAATAGAGAATATACATTAAGGGCCCGATTCACAAAGGTAACGTTAGACAAAAGTCTAACTTTACAACTTGGGTTTTCACAAAGGGCATTTACTACTCGTCAAGGCCCTTTGTGAATATCAAAAGTCGAACTTTACGACTTTCAGTATTCACAAAGGGCATTTACAGGTAGTAAATGCCCTTTGTGAATACCGAAAGTCGTAAAGTTAGACTTTCGTCTGGGTTTACCTTTGTGAATCGGGCCCTAAGAATTTGTAATTTACCAGAAAATATAGAATATACAATTTGCAGATTAGATTAGGGAAACACGTTACATAAAAGTTTGAATTTGAAATTCATAGGAAAATTCAAATTGATAAAGCTCATAATTTCTCATCACACTGCAAAGGAAGTGAACCTAAGTTATGATAATGAAAAGTGCAAGAGAAATTCGATCTCTGATGAAAAATGGCAACAAGATCTTCATTCACCACGATTCTGCCATTCACAAAGAGTTTACAGTCTTAAGACCTCGACTGAAAGTGTCTGGCTCCAAATACTGCCTTTTTGAACCATTGACAATAAGAATTTCTAAAGATGATATATCAAAAGCATTAATTTGTCTTGAAGATCTCAGAGCTTATCTGGACCAGCACCATCTTCTTTCTAAAGACACACAAAAATATGTAGCTTGATTGTTATTTATGTATTTTCCTTCCACAAATAATGATTGTGGGTTTTGAATGTTGGCTTTTTCTTGAGCATGCACATGAGTGTCTCACAATTGTTATGTATATTACGTTATATGTTGTTTAGTGTCTGTTATGTTTGCTTTGCTTATCTTAATTGCATGATCTACTTTAACTATTCATAGTGGTCAAAAGGTTTAGTGATTGTTTGTTACTTATTTACCCTATTTCTCTATTTTTACATATTTTATGGATCATTCATTTAGTCTCAATAGTGAATTTTTAAATGTGCAGGTTGTGATACACCCTGTTAAATATAATTAAAATTTTAGATCATTTAGAAAGACTGATTACGAGTTTGGCGGTCGTCGGACCACCGTCGCGGTGATATTGGATTCAGTGCAGCCAACTTGGCAGTCCGTCTGTGGTATTACGAGTTTGGTGGCCTGCTGAATGAAAAACCGATGTTATAGGGTTGTACAAAGAAGTTCACAGCCGTACAAATTAAGAGCTGGTTTTCAGACATGATAACAGTGGGGATTGGTGTCACTACAACGCATGCTTTTACATCGCATGCCTTTACAACGCGGTTTTTACATCGCATACCATTACAACGCATAATGCTTTTAGGCGCTGGATAGTGAATTATTTAATTTACTATTCCAACTCCAGTCCCCGTGGATAGCAGGGAAGGTGTTGGATAGTATATTAAATACATTCCCTATCCTAGAGCGCCCCCCAGCGCATTGCGTTGTAATGGTTTGCGTTGTAATGGTTGCGATGTAATGGTAGTGCGTTGTAAAAAATTCGTTGTAAGTGATGTTCCCCAACAGTGGTGGTGGGACTACCTGCTTTGAGTCAGTGAAATTGTAGAATTTGTGGTGCATACTCACCCATTCTGTTTCCTCCCTTCAGTCACCGACATGGATACCTTCCTCCAGGCTCCCTTTCACAGCAGCATTTTGACCCCGACGAAAAAGACCCTGTTGGACCCGAAATGCAGGTAAGACCATTTTGTACAATTTACGCATTGACTGGGTTGATCACATATGATCCAGACTTCAGCAATGTGAAAGTAGTAGTAGTAGGTATTTTTTTACATGTCATGCATATGTGTACACTACAGTAAAAAATGCACACCTGCATTGACACATGAAAAAATAGACATCGCTGTCAGAAACACCAATGCCGGCCCATCAGGAACATCGTAAGACGGTAGGTGGGAGACCATGCTACGGCGGTCTTCTTGGGGCCGCCGCCTAGCGACCGGGCAGTCAGACGACCAAACTCATAATCAGGCCCATAAATCTGATAATAGTTTACTCCAACATCTACACCTATATGAAAAAAGGTTGGGCTGGGAAATTATATTGTCTCCATTCATTGAAAAAAATAATTGAGTTGCAATTTTATTTTCAGAAAAACTCCAGCAACAAATAATAAACATTGGTATTCAGATGATAGATTTTTTAATGCTAAAGTTAAATTAGATGCATTTACTTTTCATTTGATTAATATTTATTGCCCCTTAACTGAAGAGCCAACCTTGTGGAGCAATATCACCATTAAAAGTGTGAAATGAGTTCATGCCTCCCTTGTAGTAGGTAATGAACTTAATTTACTAAGTGATCCTCTTTTTGATAGATCACTCTCTGCCAAAATCAATAGTTGTGGATGTTTGGATGCTATACCACCCAGCTCATAAAGAATGTACTTGTTTTCTTTAAGTGCCTTCACTCTTATTGTCAGATTGATAATTTATTAGCTTCTAGAAGTGTAATTTTTCTCTAATTCTGTCATTGTTAATACTGATTGTGCTTTCAGATAAGATATAATGTCTTTATATCTAAAATTGGAAGGATTTTCTGGTTTTAACCCTAGATGTCGAATGTTGATATGACACTTAGATATGATAATACGGAACTGTTTTTCTTTTAATGCAGAAGATGCGACATCAAATATTGCGCCGTGTGATGTTTTCAATGCATAAATGAGGGTAGTAAAAATTCCAATGATAGGTCTTGAAAACAAACAATGTAATTATAAAATATTCGATTCAGAAAAAGAAACTTCTAAATGTGATTGTCATTGTATTAACTTTAATAGCAATAGTGATACATTGAAAGTACCGAAACTTGGATATGAAAATAATTCAACAGTAGGGGTGGGTAGCGTGTTGGTGACTCCATGTTACACTTGTAACATAGAGCCCCGGACAAATTCCGCCAGTCGCCACCTGGAAGACTTTTTTCCCATAAGGCTCCAGAAATGCTTACACGAGTGAGATTTGACATTCCCCATCACCATTGCCTAACATGAATGGTCTTGGGCAGTCATGAGAGGTCATGGCAAGAGGCTGCTTATTGAGTAGATTAGCTACTGCTTAAGCCGACTTTTTATTTGAGCTGCAGCAAATCAACTCGAATGGCCGCATGCTCTTACAAACAGCATGGTGCCTTCCGTGCTGATTTTTCTATTCTATTTATTAGTAATCCTTGCACTACTATTCTGATTATTTTAAAACTAATAAATGAAGATGCTATGATGTTTGGTTACACTATAAATGTTAACAAATTAGATTTGTTTTATTTTACCCCTGATATATTAAGTAGTAGAAACATTATTTAACCCAAAAAATAAAATATCTTGGAATTCTTTCCCAAATTCTATTAAAAAACTGTTTCCCTTATCTATGATCATATAATTTAAAAAAATAAGGGAAACAATAAATGGTCATCACTGCATATGGTCAGGTGGGGGGAAATGTAATCTATAAAAAGGGTTATTGTTCCCCAAATATTGTACATTTGTTTGTGCTTCTTTTTCAATTACCTCTCTCACTTCAATAAACCTTAGATCAAATTATTTCTAGATTTATATAGAATAAAAAAACTCACAAGGACACATTATAATAAACTTAAAATGTGGAAAACAAGTGATATAATAAGCCTGCCTAACTCTCCTAAATAGCACAAAGCATTTACCATAAAAAAAAGTTTATTATGGTTCCATAGGGTGATCTTTCCTAAGTTCGTTCAAACAATATTTAATGCATCCATTGCCATTAACTACTTCATTATCTGTGTCAAATAAGAATGTTACTGCTAAAACGTCATCAATATTTCAATCAGCCAAATTCATACTTCTGTATTTTGATTTTTCATTTCATTTGTTTACTTCGTTAAAAAAAAAACCGATTGTGCCACAAACGCTTGATTATATTGGCTAACATGGAATTTGGGAAATCTTGGATTGATAGAGGAAGAATTTCTTTATGTGATATCTGTCACAGTGATGTATTTTGCCCCTCCCAGAGCCACAGCACACTTTTTTTTACCTTCTTCAGATTATGATAAATATGACATGTCATGTAATTCCGTTTTCAAAGGTTTCCCAAGTGCTCGACCTGTTCATTTCTGAATTGGTAATGTGTACATTTTCAGTGTGTCTGTTGACCTAGTTTGCAAAATATACAGAACAGGACATGTTACAGGGATTACTAATCTTACTTTTATCTGCTGTTTCTGGAATAAAGAACTGTCCTTGTCACTTTCTCTAGCAACATGGTGGACAATCTACCTGTCTAATGTTCCATATTAACTTCCAGTTGCTGTGAATCAAATGAACATGTTTATTTTATTCAATGGTTTATTGGCACCTTCTGCACAATAGGCTAAACTTGGGGCCAGCCCTTCTTGCTGACATTGTAATCAAATGATGATTTGTTGAAACATATATTCTTTAAATATCCAATTATCTCACAATTTTGGTCTGAAGCTTAGAATGTTATCAAAAAAATTCTTCCTATACATGATGTGTCACCATATAATCTTCTGATTATATGCAAGTCATTTGCTTTATCATGTACAATGTCTCATCCTCACAACAGCCTGCTTGGTTTTTTATTGTCTTCTACTATTAAGTAAATTTCATCTCATTGGAAAGATGCTTCTCTACTGTATGTATACACTGGGTGGCATTGGATAACTTTCACCAGACAAGGTTCCAATACATCTGTAATTGAAACACCTGGTAATATAATTGTATTTCATTTCCTCTAGAAACCAGTTGCTGATTATATTTCTAGATTTGTATTACTTGATTATTAATATTTAGTGGCCGATTACGATGCTAGTCGGTAAGCATCCGGCCGTTCATCGGAGGCTTACCGACCGACATGGTAGATTTACTGTTTGACCACTGAATAATAATGTAGGCGGTTAGAGTGTAAACTGGCCAGTCTTTCAGACTGGCTTCCACCAGGCTCAAGGAGCCCGTCGGCCAGTCTGAAACCTTTCATAATTCCCTATGTACAGCGTTTCCCCCAGCAGGATTATGATGTTGGTTTCCGGCAGGCATTTCATGTTAGGGTTCCTGACATGAAAAGCCTCAGTGGACTCCAGGTGGGGGCCAGGGGGGCACCTATGGTGCCCACCTGTTAATCTCCGCACCGTTTGGCAGGCACCTCATGGTGCCTGCCACACAGTACAGGAATTAACAGAAGCTCCCATTTCTCTATGGAAGCTTGTGCTGCGGCTGGCTTGGTGCGGTCACATTTTAAGTGTGGTGTCGGGCCGCTGACTGGAGGTCGGTCAGTCCCGAGACCACACGTCTGCCCAACATTGTAATGATGCCCTTAGTGTTATAACTTATCAGCTTTATAATATGATTTATAAAATGGTAGTTGTATTTTATTGTATTCTTTTATTTGCGATTTGAGGATAGATTATTACTTTTAAGGTACCTTTATATCTGATTGTATTTTCTCCATATCCATCATTTCAAATTACTTGAGCATTTTCGGTACTGTTATCTGAATTGTCTTCTATTTCAATGCAACATTCAATAGCATATTTTGAACTTCACACAGAGTTTAAACATCACTCCATAATTTTACTTCACTCCTTAGTGTGCCATTTATAATCAAGGAGAAGTAACATAATGTAGCCAATAATAACACATAGGAACATTGCACTCAGACTGCAATGAGAGAAGATGGAACACACAACACTGCAAACCGAAGTGAGAAAGTAGTGATAGTGCTTTGTCATAAACATATCTCTAGCACCATGTTAACATATTCAAGAAGATTCAGGAGTGGGCTGCTTAAATGCCCTGGTAGTTACACACTAAAAAGTAACATATAGCAGAAAATTTGATTTGTTTGTGATTTTTTTTGCCATAAAGGAAATGTGTGTGTTTGTGTTTTTTCTGTGTGTGTGTGTTTCTTTGTGGCTACATTACTTAATTTTTCTTCGTTTACCAATTGCAAAACAATGAATGAAGTAAAAGTGCGAAACTATGGCCTATCTATGTTGGAATCTTTTTAGTACTATGCTCTTTTTGTGTTATATGTCACTGTTCCTAGGCATGTAGTTGAATATGTTTTGCTTTGCAAGTCTATGACCATCAATAAAATGTACATTTATGGACGTTCCCAAAATTCATATTGACCTCTTCCAGGGAGGGAAGGGAAATAGATCACCTGAAGATTTGGTGGGGGTGTAGTGAAAAAGCGTTCTCAAAGGGGAAAAATGCTTTCCTCAAGTCGATAAAAAAGAAAAGTGTGTGTTTACATTGGGAGCTCCATTTCCCTTATGAGGACTATTCCACAATAGAGAAGTTCACTTTGGGAGATAGGAGCCTTTGGGCATACCCACCTGACTTTCAGAGACGTTCACCTGGATATCTGTAAATGACGCAGCCTTCCAGGTGTACTTTTGGGAAACTTTATGGATTCCAAATTAATTAAATCTGCAGCACGCTTGTTGCTCAAATATGAATTTACCATAAATAAATTAAAAGACAGGAGGTATTTGGCAAAACAGGGACAAGTTAGTTTAATTAAATGCAGCGGCTTGGAGAGTATCGACAGAGGAACATCTGAAGACCGCCACAGAGTACAGAAGATTTGGCCATACATATATACATTTGTTGTTACAATGCATCACTTTAACATTCATTGAAAAGCATCATAGTAATAAACAACAAGTGCAACCATCTGATAAGGGGGACAAAAATGGTCTTGGGGAAGCTAGTGTGTGCATGTCCAGCTATCTGTGTGGTGAGTGTGTGATCAGACCTTGCAGTTTACAGTTTGTGTCCTGATTTGCTGGGTGTTCCTAACTACATGTGGCATCTAACTTTGTGGTATTATAGGAATGTAATCCTTTAGCAAAACCTGTTTTATTGGAGTCAATCTCCTCGGTCCTGCTTGTGGTGTGACTACCTATCTGTGGGATCGTTCAGGGTTTTTCCAGGGTGCGCGCTTGTCATTGGGCAACCTCACCTGTGACCTGTCAATTGATAGGCTTGGGTTTGGGTCACAGGGCCTGACCACGCATCTAACTTGGAGTTGATGGGAAGGTCATCTCGAATGAATCTGACAGCAATGATACAAGCTTGTGAGTGTGTGCACATGTAACATGGTGGTCATTGATATCATATTTACTGATATTCTCATTTTTATATGTACAGTTGTTGCATTGGACATCAACATTGCATTCACTGAGATTGATGTCATTGTGTGTGCATAAGTTACGGTGTACATTGACATTGGATTTACTGGTATTGACATCAATGTCCATGCATAGGTTACAACATATATCGCTATTGCATTTACTGGTATTGACATCAATGTGCATGCATAGGTAACAGCATATATCACTATTGCATTTACTGGTATTGACATCATTGTGCTTGCATAGATTACTGCGTACAACAATATTGCATTTATTGGGACTGCTGCTGCTATGTGTGCATCCCTTAGGATGTACTTTATTATCGTATTTATTCATCTCAATATCCTTATAAAGATGTAATTCTTCTGACGCAATTTCATTACTACTGCTGCTATAAATTTGTAAATCAGGCCCACTGTGCTTAACAAAATCAACACCTTTCTAGGAGCTATACAAATAAAAAAATACTGTTGCCTCTCGAAAATCTGGTTAGAAAAGTTAAGAGAAACTCTTTAAAAAAATATTTTTAACAAAAAACTCAAACCACAACTTAATTATAAGAAAATAATGGGTATCAAATAAAACAGGACACAGTTACATAAATTAAATAAAATACATTTCTCACATCTCCTTTAAATGGGATTTTGTAGAGTGAGTGCGGTAGAATGGGTGGTCTTCTTGGGTTCATGAAGAATTTGGTGCATTTAGCCTTCACCCAAGTGCAACTAGCCATCAACTCGCCTCCACTTGCCCACACACCTACATTGATATTTGATATACAAATTGTGGCAAGTGATTTATTTGGCAAGGAGTTTAGGGGCATATTACAACTAAATGCTGCGGCGCTGCAATCAATTTACCAGCGCCACGTTGCATCATTTAAAAAATGTAGGGATGCATCGTATTGACAAGATTATGGTGCACCAATGTGTTTTCCCTTGCGCTGGTGCAAAAAAAAAAGCCGCTAGCGCCAGTGTAGGCACCCTTGCACCATGGTGCAAGGGTGCCTGGTCTGCAGGGATGATTGTGTTTGTGCACGAAGGTGCCCCTTCCAGTGCAAAATCATTAATGTTGTTTTGCCCCTTCTATGTGTACTGCAGAATGGAGCACAAATTCAAAGAGCTAAAAATGAGGAGAAATAAAAGTATTTCTCCTCGTTGCACCACTCTAATGCCTCCTTTTCAAAGGCTTTAGTTTTTTACGCTGCCTTAGATTAATAGATTCTTGTAAATATGGGGCAGTGTCAAAAAGCAATGGGTGTTGCGTGGGTACACCCACAGCAACACCCATCGCACCCCCCTTTGCCGCAGAAAACTGCAGCATGGAGGCCCATATTTACAAGGCGGTGTGAAGCTGCACAATATATGGAGCAGGGCATTGCGCCACCAGAGAGTTAGAAAAGTGACGCTCCGGTGGCACAATGCCCTTGTAAATATGCCCCTTTGTTGGTGATTGACAAGCTCAAAAAAGGAGCAGAGCTTGGAGTAATTACAAAAGCGAGCTTTAAGTAAGTGGGTAATCTCTGATTTATTTCCCTGAATTAAAATGAGTATTATAAGGAGCAGAACGTAGGTGAGTATTTTGTCAAGAGGAAGTTGCCGGGTGGCTCTGCTTATTATCAATAGAAGATCTCAGGTGTACTAAATTAATTATTAAGAATGGAGTTTGGAATATGTTGTTATTATCAAGAGCACAGAGTGACTGTGATAGCCAAAGCAGAGCTCTCCTGCAAATGTGAGTGTTACCTAGAGCAGAGCTCTGAGTGTGTCTGCCATTATAAAGAACACACCTTAAAGTGACTATGTTGTATGGCATGTGTACTCATAGTACCGCCTGCGGGCCGGGGGCGGCCCGGCAAGCCTTCCCTGGCGGCCCGCGGACCTTGCAGACATCCTACCAATTTTTTTTTTCTTTTAAATATTGTCTGCTGCAGCGAGACTCTGAGAGTCTCTGCTGCTCTGTGGGGGCCAGGGTCGGGCGATTCTCACTTAGCCAGAGTGGAGCTGCAGGGGCCTAAGAAGAGGTGGAATACAACAAAGCCTCATTAGCATGCAAATGGCCTTTAACGACCTGTGAAGTGCTTGGGTGCGGCTGTGTGTGTCAGGAAGCTGTCTCACCCGGGGCTGACACACAGAGAGAGAGAGAGAGAGAGGGGAAAGGGAAAGGGAGGGAGAGGGACACAGAGAAAGGGAGGGAGAGGGAGGGCGGCGACAGAGGAGGACGATGGAGGGAGTGAGGGTGACGGAGGGAGTGAGGCTAACAGAGGGAGTGAGGGCGACGGAGGGAGTAAGGGCGACGGAGGGAGTAAGGGCGACGGAGGGAGTGTGGGCGAGGGAGTGTGGGCGAGGGAATGTGGGCGAGGGAATGTGGGTGAGGGAGTGTGGGCGAGGCAATGTGGGCGAGGGAGTGTGGGCAAGGCAATGTGGGCGAGGGAATGTGGGTGAGGGAGTGAGGGCGGGGGAGTGAGGGCGGGGAGTGAGGGCGGGAGTGAGAAGGGGAGGGAGTGGGAATGAGTGAGAGAGAGAGAGACACAGACAGAGGGAGGGAGAGAGAGATGGAGAGAGGGAGGGAGAGAGGGAGAGAGGGAGGGAGGGAGGGAGAGGGAGCGAGAGAGGGAGTGAGTGAGGGAGTGAGGGAGAGTGGGAGTGAGGGAGAGTGGGAGTGAGGGAGAGAGGGAGTGAGAGAGAGAGGGAGTGAGAGGGAGTGAGAGAGAGGGAGTGAGAGAGACAGACAGACAGACAGGGAGGGAGGGAGCGAGGGAGGGAGGGAGGGAGAGAGAGAGGGATCAAGGGAGGGAGAGAGGCAGCGAGAGAGGGAGCGAGAGAGGGAGCGAGAGAGGGAGGGAAAGAGGGATGGAGGGAGAGAGCGAGAGGGAGGGAGGGAGAGAGAGCGAGAGAGGGAGGGAGGGAGCGAGGGATGGAGAGAGCGAGGTAGCGAGGGATGGAGAGAAAAAGGGAGTGAAGGAGGGAGAGCGAGGGAGGGAGGGAGAGAGAGGGAGCGAGAGAGGGATGGAGGGAGACTGAGCGAGAGAGGGAGGGAGGGAGAGAGGGAGCGAGGGAGGGAGATAGATGTGTGTATGCCGGGTGTGGTGGCGCAGTCGAAGAAGGCATCCGCTGCAGGGACCTGTGATCAACCTCATGGTCATAGATTTTTTTGTTGATCTAGCCCCGCCCCCACCGGTGCGGCCCTCGGAAACAAACCACACTGTAAATTTGGCCCCCGAGAGAAAGTTTGTGAGTACCCATGTTGTATGGGGACCAGAGCTCTGAGGCAGAGGCATCTATCGCTTCTGAGTATTACCAATAACAGATCTTTGCGGGATCTGCATGCAACTTCCTAAACACAACATTGAGTGAGTTGTGTTATCAGGAGTACAGTTAGGATTAAATATGGGTATTATCAATTAGAAAGAAATGTTATGGTACTGATGCAAATAGTACTAATATCACATCACACTCTCAGTATTGAACCATGCAGGCACTAACAACTTTATCGGATGCTACATAGATAGAATGAACAGGCAGGCGTCAATAAGAGACCTTTTTCATTTGTGGCAATCCTTATAACCTAACTCTTTCCCAAGTAGTGGACCAATGTGTCGGTGCATGACTATTTGTGTTGACTTAGCATCAGCATGAGACATACTTTCACTAAAGGATGCATGTACCATAAAGATCCAGACACTTAAATCAAATTTTACCCCAAATTCACTACTTATTTGGAATCATGTGCTTCTGAATATCTCATTGGGCAGCATTTTTTCAATACTACCTTTGAATATCACATCATCACTATCTATTTCAGTCTAGTGCTTAATTTGAGGTGGGGCTCCTTGGAACCCTTTTTGGGAATCTGAACTTATTTTTATTAATCAAACATTGACCCAGAACAAGAGAGAATAAAGCTGAAAAGGGCGACAGGAGGGGGGGAGAAAAACAGCTGGGGCAAAGGGAGAAAGCAGGGATGAAAAGGAGCCTAAAGCAGTTTGAAATAGATACAGGGCTAGTATATTGATGGATGGATGAAAGAGGCTTCTTCGAAAAATTGGGGCCAATACCTTATTAGACACTAACTAACCCGCACGCCCAAATCTAAATCAGCTCTAGCACCGCTGCAGTGTAGGACCAAGAGGAAAAAGCATCATTATTTGCTTAATAAATGTGAAGCAATTAACTGTTTTTGTAATCGAATAACTACCTCGTGATCATCAATCCTCACTTTGCAAACAATAATCATCAACAAACAATAAACTGGAATAACTACTAACCTTGGGTTCCGGGGCAGTGTGGTGCCTCGTATAAAGCGCTTCAAAGGGGTAGTAAGTGCTAAATAAAGGCAAGTGCAATGCAATACAAACAGGAGTTACAGTTAATATTGCAAAAGGAAATTGTTCGACATTGTTGATGTCAATACGAATGTGTAGAATCTTTTCTGAAGAGTTGAACTGAAAGTGCTGTGCAATTCCTACTACCTGCTTTTAATGGTTTCAATGTGTTTCTTCTTCAATTTTAGCGATATCTGCCCTCATCTCGAAGCAATTATGAAGACAGACATTTCTAAGTAATTATGCATGCAGAAAGACCGTCTGGTTTTAATGTCATAAGAATTGATAGCGCCGGGCGCGCATCTTTTCTCTGTAACCTTCTACAACCAGACATGGCATAATTAGGCTTGATTAGTGAAACATACCTGAAAAAAGGCAAAGAAAGCCCTTCTTCTATTGGCTTCTTGGGCTTAGTTTTTCTTTCCTTTCTATAAATATTTCTGTGGCGTTGCAGCGCCAGGGGCATGCTTCTTTTCTTTATATTACATATATTTGCAATTAAACTGAATATAAATATTTCATTTCATTTCATTAACTTTTATTCGATTATCAATTGAATAATCATAAAAAGTACATGATAACATTTTAAAACACATGAATAAAAAAACACAATGTAAAAGACATTTTTAGATAGAAGAAGAATACATTTTTAAGATTCTGTTCAGTTCTAATTTAACTGGAAATGCTGCGACGTGTTATTAAGACTGCTTTAAGAAAGGTCGCTATGGATTTGGCTTCATGCAATGATTTTAAGGATTGCAGATAAAGATATGCTGGATATGTTTGTCTGTGACCACTGGTTCGAAGAATCGGAATAATCCACTTTTTCCTTGATATTTTATAGTATTTGCAAAAGAGGACTACGTGGATCGTAGATTGTGGGGAGATTCCGTCACAGGGACAGTTCAGCAAGTTGGGCGACCAATTTTCCGTTTCAGGGAATGTAACTAAACGGAAAAAAATATTAAAGCGTAGTCTTGTTAATAAAAACCTTTCATAGTTAGATAAAAAATACGTCAAATATGACTGTATGCAGTTTCCAGGCTGTAGGGCGCCGATTTTTTCATTGGATGGTTTGATAATCTCTGTCTGGTTCCGTAAATCCCTCAGATGGCTCAGACACATTAACTTTAGCTGCTTCCTGGAAATGTCTTCCACTGAGGGTGGTTCTTCAAAGTAGGATTCACAATCCAAGTCTTTAAAGAAGTTAGAAATGTAATTTAGCCATGGGATTTTCCGCCAATTTGTCAGGGCTAAACAGTCAGCAATGAGCGAGCGAGTTAGATGACATTCGGGGTTGCACCATATTCGATGCCACAGAAGAATGGGCTGGCATCGGATGGTGTCAATAATATATTCCATACCAAGCTCCCGATGTGTGGCTAATATCGGGGAACTTTGAGGGAGGGCTAGAATGTACTTTATAAAGGCGTTTTCAGTGACCTGTAAATGATCGATACGGCCATGACCCCAGATTCCAGCTCCATATATGGCCACACTATGGCATTTTGCGTAATATATGGTCAAGAGTTCGGATGGGGCTGGTTTCCCCAGTTTCCTCGAGAAAGATGTTAATGCTGAAGTTGCACGACGGAAATGGAGATTCCTGGCCTCAATTGCCTTTCGCCAGTTCATTGCATCGTCCACTAGGATACCCAGGTATGGGTAGACCGGGGTTTTTTCCAATTTGGTGTTATCAACCACTATTGGTTTAGTGGTTTTAATCCTAGGGCCAAGATGCATTATGAAGGTTTTCTTGATGTTTATTTTGAGACCAAGTGAGTCCATAAATGCTGTGTACTTGTTGGTTTGAATCTGAAGTTGGTTTAGAGTCCGTGCTAAGATCACTGAGTCATCAGCATACAACAGCGTGGGTATCGGGCGACGATTTATCTGGGGGAGATCCTGGCTCCCTACCAGCATAGCCTGTTCAAGTCCATTAGTGTAGAGGTTGAACAGGAAGGGAGCCAGGACACAGCCCTGTCTTACTCCCTTCGTTATCTGGAATGGACGTGACAATTCGCCACTAGTACCATAACGAACTCGACCTTCAGCATTTGAATAAAGTTCTCGTAAAAAAGTTGTTATCGGGGGATCCACACCCAGGTCACTTAGTATTTGCCAGAGTTTCTCGTGCTGGACGCAGTCAAATGCCGCGCTTAAGTCGACATAGACGAGGAAGATATTACCTCCTTTGGCGTGTACGTATTTACCAGCCAGGGGAACAAGATTAAGGGCCTGCTCCACGGTCCCAAGCCCCCTCTGGAAACCATATTGCAGGTCGGTTAAGATGTTATTCTCCCGGGCCCAGGATTGTAAACGGTCCAGGAGTACTCGGCCTGCAATCTTGCCCATTGAGTCCAGAAGGGATATTGGTCTGTAACAAGCGGGATCGTTACGGTCTCCTTTTTTAAAAATGGGCAAAAGGATGGAAGTAGACCATGAGTGGAAAAGGCCGATCTTGGTTACTGCTGACATAACCCGGGTGATTAACTGGGACCAAAAGTCTACGTCATGGAGGAACAGGTCCATTGGAACACCATCAGGGCCTGGGGCCTTGCCAGGTTTAGAAGCCCTGATTGCCTTTATAATTTCATTTAAATGAAAGTGCAACTTGAATGGGTAGATGTTATTGCTCGTTGGCTGGACCTCATGTGTTGAGTTATCTATTGCTGGGTCTAGAGCTGTTCCGAAGATTTTTTCGAAGTGGGAAACCCAGATTTCCTCTGATATAGCCACATCAAGGTGTTCAGCGTCTTTGTTGTTGGCCAAAAAAGGCGATCTTATGGTTTGCCAAAACGAGGTACTGTCTTTTCTTTGGGCACTGTCGTGTAGGCGCAACCAGAGATCTTTTTTAATTTGTTTTTTGCGATCTTGCCTTACTGAGTTATATATCTTCCTCAGGTAGGAGATTTCCTGGGGATCCCTGGTGGGTTTATGCAAGGCATCTTTGAGTGATGACAGGGCCTTCCGACAAGCGGAGTCAAACCATCTCGTGGTAGGATACTTAAACTTGTTTTTTATGGTGACAAATAGCTCGTCCCTTATTGTTTCCTGGATGCTTTGGAAACTACTGACAACCGTCTGCGGTGATGCCTCTAGAGACGTACATTTGGATATCCACCGTCCTGTTTTTTCGAGGACCCTCTGTGTCACCTCATCGGGGTCAATCTTGGCCCATTTTACTGTGTACCCATTCAGTTTGTTCATGGAGAGTGTTTGTTGTTTGAGGGAGCTCAGTTTTGTAGGATAGGCTCGATTCCGTTTGGTGTTAATTTTTATACTGAGCGGGTAGTGATCACTTGTTGGGTTTGACCCGATTTCAAAATTTGCTATTTGCCCATTAAGTGAGTTTGAGGCTATTATGTAGTCTATGATTGTGCAGTAGCCTCGTCCATGGAAAGTGGGCTGGAAATCCTGCTGCGGGTTGACCAGTTCGTTCGCGTAGTCCATATCTAGGGAAAATAGGATTTCGTTGAGCTTGTTACCACATAGCGAGTGGGCAAAGTGAGGTATGGGGTTCCCAAATTCGTTTTGGAGACCGCAGTTTCCGTTTTTGTGATTTGGGCAGAGAGGGAGATTGAAGTCACCACCCCAAATAGTGTAATTTGTTGTTTTAAAGTTGTCGTTTTGAAACGAAACTAGAAATGTGGCGATCTCCTCTAAGTTTGACCAGCAGTCCGAAGTACCTAAATTATTGTAGTAGTTTATGAGTATATAGTTGTTATTGTCTTAGGGTGCTAACATCTGAGTGATTTGAAAAATTAGAAATGTTGATGACTCCTTTATTAACTTCATTTTGAGGGGGAGGGTATTGGCTGCATATGTCGTAAGCCCCCCTTTAGATCTTCCCATGATGCCCTGTACTGCTGTTGTAAAGAAGGTTTTGTATCCCGCAAGGTGGAGTGGGATTGTGCACCAAGTTTCTTGCAGGCACAATATCTGATGTTCTCTAGCCGTATCTAGCCATGGCCCTAGTCTTATTTTTGATGGCAAGCCTGCGATGTTCCAATATGCAATAGAGATGCTCGGATTTGTGAAGTCTACAGGGACATGGGGTGGATCTAACGATGTATTTGCAGTTTGAGTGTCTTGAGGTTGGTGGAGTTCAGCCTGTGGGAAGTAGGCAGGAGATTTGGGGGCTGAAATATGCGGGTGATACGAACCGGTATTGGTTCTATCTGAAACTGTGAAAGTTTTGAGGGTGACCTTATTAGAAATACATAAGGGAACGAATGACGTTTCCGGGACTGAATTAACAAGGGTAATAATGTTTGGGAGGGTAGGGGAAACAGTTGGTGTTACTGGAAGTATGTTTCTAAAATCGCGGGGAACTGGCTCCCGAGGGAGTCGCTGCTGAATAGGATTTATTTGTTGAGATGTAGTAAAAGTATTTGTGGTCCTAGGTTCAACCCTGAGTGGTCAATCGACCATCTCCAGACATCCAAAGCGATTTTGCGTTGGAAAGCCCTGCCAGCCTTCATAGGATTGTGAGGGCCTATCTTGCCAGTATTGCCTTGGCCAATCTCTCGGGGGATTTCTGCCTCCTTGATCATAAGTATACTCCGGCTGGTTCCATGGCTCTCTTGGGGTCTGGTGCCAGGGTTCCCTAGGGGTCTGGTGCCAATTCCAGGGTGGGGTATAACGATGTTGTCGCGCAGGAGGGTGAAAGAAAGAAAGGTGACGAGCGTCAATTCCCCCCTTTTTATCCAGCGCGGGCCAGGCACAAATATAATCCACTACGGAGGGGTCTCTGCAAGTTACTATTATGCAGTCTCCGCGGGTCGTTTTTGTTGTTTTGCCTACCCATACTACCCTGCGGACTGTGGATATCCCACCCGAATGATGGGGTTCTAAAGGCCTATTGATACTTAACCACTGCATGACCTTGTTTTTAAGAGACCATGCAGTTTCAGGCGTATCATCGGTTAGCTCAGGTACACCGGTGAGTACTAACGTATATGGAGTGGCTTCTGGGGGCAAGTGGACTGGACGTCTAAAAGCTGATGTTTTTTTGGAGTTATTTTTTGGAGAGGGCTGGGGGACCGCTGATTTTGGTGAGGGGGGTACTGGCTTTTTTGTTGAATGGGGTTTGCTGGGTTTACTAGTCGCAGGTCCTGGAGTGTCTTGAATGACCTGGCCTGTATTAGATGTTTGCCGATCTAATACCACAATGGTTTTACTCTGCTGTGGTTGGAGCTCTACGATTTGTGAATTATGATTTGTGACGCTATGTGTTTGATTTTTAGGGAGTGGAATGGTCAGATTTGGTCGTTTTATAGCTTTAGATGGTTGAGGGTGAGAATAATTTTTGAAAGACTGGGGGGCTTTTCGCTGGCCCTTTATTTCTATGCACGTGTTAGTATCAAGAAGTGTTGCTGAAAGAATGGTCATCTGGGCTTCCAAGTTTCTGATGCTAAGTTGAATAGGTTTTAGGTACTGGTATAGTAAATCTTTTACCGTGGTCAAGACTTGTGAGGTAACATTGCATGTTCTGCAAAGGTTAACTGTCGCCTCATTCAGGGTTGTTAGATGAGACGTATTGACTGCAGGAAGAAGTGATATGTTTTGTTGGAGGGATTGTGCTACGAAATTTAAGTGATCTGTGGCATGAGTAGGGATAGGAGCCGTTACTGCTACACTGTCGATAGGTTTTGTGCTGCCTTGTTTTGAGATGGCTCCTTCCCTTTCTCCTTGAGAGAGCAAGATGGAGTTGCACTGGGTTCCTGCCTGAGTTTGGGATTGGCAGGCTGCTAGGTCGGGGGTTGCCTCAAGATTGTCCGAGGTTAGTGAAAAGTCAGACTCTGTCTGAGTGACTGAAAGGTCTACTGTGGATGGAACTGTAATATTTTCTGGGGGTGGCATAGTCACAGGTAGGGAGCAGTTTTGGGAAATCAGGTGAATCGGGGACGTGGCAGTTGCTATGCTGCCTAGGGATGATCGCTTTGCGTTCATAAGATCGAGTGACACTCTCTTTTCGAGAAGGGAGATGCTCTGGTTTATTACCTCATGAGTACGGGTGATGAACAAATCAATGGGGCCAGTTATTTGTGCTACCTCCTGGGCGTTTTTGGACTTGATCTTTGTGGTGCTTCTGGTTTTCGGCGGCATGTTTGTAGACTGCTGGGAGTGGATGCTGGAGTGGAAAGGGGATGGCCCGGTCCGGTCTCTACCGGGCACTAACGGGCAACAACGGGCCCGCCCTTGGCCCGGGCTTCACCCGGGCTGCGACCCGCGCGCGACCCGCGTTGCGCGTCGGTAACCTTGCTTAAGACTCTGCGGAGCAAGAGTGGGCGTGGCACTGGGAGGGGGCGCGGCTCACGCGGGAAGAGGAAACAGCTGAGAGTGTTGAACGCTGTACCTCGCAGTCCCGGGGCCGTGCCTCTCGCCTCCTCTGCGGCCTCGCAAATGGATTCCTCCTCCCTCCTGGATGGCAATGAGCTGGAAGGCTGTCAAGCTACTCCTGTAGCGCTAAGCAAACTGGAACACAATAAAACCTCTATGGCGAGCGGCTCCCGCGAAGCGGGGGCCGCGAGAGGTTAAGAACACCATGGGGGCGTGGCACTGGGAGGGGGCGCGGCTCACGCGGGAAGAGGAAACAGCTGAGAGTGTTGAACGCTGTACCTCGCAGTCCCGGGGCCGCGCCTCTCGCCTCCTCTGCGGCCTCGCAAATGGATTCCTCCTCCCTCCTGGATGGCAATGAGCTGGAAGGCTGTCAAGCTACTCCTGTAGCGCTAAGCAAACTGGAACACAATAAAACCTCTATGGCGAGCGGCACCCGCGAAGCGGGGGCCGCGAGAGGTTAAGAACACCTTGGGGGCGTGGCACTGGGAGGGGGCGCGGCTCACGCGGGAAGAGGAAACAGCTGAGAGTGTTGAACGCTGTACCTCGCAGTCCCGGGGCCGCGCCTCTCGCCTCCTCTGCGGCCTCGCAAATGGATTCCTCCTCCCTCCTGGATGGCAATGAGCTGGAAGGCTGTCAAGCTACTCCTGTAGCGCTAAGCAAACTGGAACACAATAAAACCTCTATGGCGAGCGGCCATATAAATAAAAAAAGGTCTATTCCGAGTTCACTCACTAGGAAGAATGATTCAATTACGTTTAGAAATAAATTAAAGAAATTCTAATACTGATGATCTTGACTTAATCCTGTGTGTAATTTTCCCTTTCCAGGAACCGGGAATTAATTTTATTGGCAGTATTAGCAGCAAAGTAATAAAATAAACTGTAGGTAGATTGTTGCTTGTTGCACCATCTGATCTAAACGACCATGTAATTAATGACTGCTGGGAGGAACTCGGGCAAAGGCAGCAAAATTACAGATGTTATCTGTAGACATCACATAAAAAGGTTTGTCTTTCATAGTCATATGGTGTTGTCATTCACAATTGCTTTGCACGTTGGACTGTAATAAGGGAAGTGAAATATTTTTTCTATCACATAAGCACCCCTGATGGTAATTTTCAAGCATAGATAAGCATGGAGCAGAAATGATCACCGAGAAATATTTTAGATTTAAAAAAACGAGTCAGACATCTTACATCAATCTCGGTACCACTTAGGTGGCCACGCCCACTACAAGTTTACCTCCAATCTCTTGCACTGCAGCCTTTCCAGACAGTTATGCCTTGCTCTGACAATGCTTGCTTCGGTTCTGAAGCAGCCACAAAGGTGCTATTTTCAGGTCGAGCATAGGCAGCGTATGCACTGTCTTTGAGACATGCTGTGTTCACTTTATGGGCTTTGAATATGCACAGCAATTTTCATTGGTTGTTTCGTCTGCCTTTCAAAATTCCTTTGGTTTTGTTGGTGAATAGTTTACATTTGTCCTGCATTTTGGCTGTTTTTCTCTGCACAAGAGATTGCCCTAGCTACAGCCTTACCCTATTGGCCAAATATTTTGTTTCAAGCGCACAACATTTTCTTTCCCCTATCTCCTTGCTTGTTTATATTTTAAGCTTTTGAGAGAGCTAAAGCTGTTTCCCTATGTTATTTTTACACGGCAGAGAGTCACCTGCCTGAGCCACCTCCCATTCGTCCCCTAATGCGTCCGACCTTCTGTCCCTTTGCTACGGAACATTGCTGCTCCCCTCGGCAGAAGACAAAATCTAATATCAACATACCTTGCTACATAAATTCGTCCAGTTCTTATTGGTTCAGGATAGTTAATTAAAATTGCTGCAGCAGCAGGATGTTTCAGCCATTTCGATAGGACCCAACTGAACTTTCCTCTGTGCTTTGACCATTCCGGTGCATGCAGACAACCATTCCAAATGGTTGTGTTTCAGAACACCCTTCCCATCACAGACCATAATGGTGTGTGCGGGCTGGCAGGCTAGCAGCAGTTTGGCCCCTGTGAGTGAATGCCAAGGCTTATCCCTATTGGCTGGTGAGGAAGAGAATCTTGTACGTGGCAAATTCAGCCATTGATTTAGTTCTGCACAGATACGCACACAGGAGACGGAAACGGAGAAAGAAATAAACGTGACTACTTATAGTAATCAATACATTGAACTAATCAAAGGATGTGCGAGAAAGTGTACATGTTCCCTAGCATATGATTTGTGGTCTCAAAGATAGTGCTACCCCTGGCTCAGGCAGGGCAGCATCCTGAGTCCCGTTGACGGGTTGCTATGGAGCACCTCTGCTCCTTACAGCACGCAGCAGGGTTGCCCCTCCACCCTCCCACTGGCTCTCACGCACACACTCACTCATCCATAAGTTTATAACTGATAACTGCTTTTTTGAAGATGCTTCGGGCCGGGCACTCAGGCCCGGCTCCAGGAATTTTTATTTGGGTGGGCTAAGGGTGCTTTCGGGTGGGCCAATACCGGCCCAATTTATCACTTCTGGAGGTAGTCTACAAGTCATAGATTACATCATACCTACTTGCAAACAGTCATCAAGCTACAAGGATTGCTTCTGTGTGTATACAGAGCATGTGGAGAGTTATTTATTGGCGCCCCACCACTAACCTCTTTCTCTGTAGATACCTTTACTACCATCCTCCAACAGTGCACTCCAACTCTCTGTAGCCCCTCCTCCTCATGACCTCCTCCTCAGACTCCCTCACTATCCCCCTCCACCAGTGCCCCTCATCTCTCCGTATCTCTCACCCTCCCCCAATGACCTCCTCCTCAGATTCCCTCACTGCTACCCTCCAACAGTGCCCTTCATCTCTCCAAAGCCCCTCCCCCTCATGACTTTGTCCTCGAATCCCCTCAGTATCACCCTCCAACTGCACCCTGCTCTCTCCAAAGGCCCTCCTCCTAATGACCTCCTCCTTGGATTCCCTCATTGCCACCCTCCACCAGTGCCCCTCATCGCTCCATAGCCTCTCCCCCTCATCACCTCCTCCTCAGACTTCCTCACTACCACCCTCCAACGGTGCACTTTACCTCTACATAGCCCCCCATGACATACTCATTGGATTCCTTTACTGCCACCCTCCACCAGTGCCCCTCATAGCTCCATAGCCTCTCCCTCTCAGCACCTCCTCCTCAAACTTCCTCACTACCACCCTCCAACAGTGCACTTCATCTTTCCGTAGCCCCCCATGACCTCCTCCCCGGATTCCCTAATTGCCACCCTCCACCAGTGCCCCTCATCGCTCCACAGCCTCTCCCCTCATCACCTCCTCCTCAGACTCCCTCAATACCACCCTCCAACATTTCACTTCATCTCTGCGTAGCCCCCCCATTACATATTCCTTGGATTCCCTCACTGCCACCCTTCACCAGTGGCCCTCATAGCTCCATAGCCTCTCCCCCTATTGACCTCTTCCTCGGATTCCCTAATTGCCACCCTCCACCAGTGCCCCCCATCGCTCCATAGCCTCTTCCCAGTTTGACCTCCTCCTCAGATTCCCAAATTGCCACCCTCCAGCAGTGCCCTTCATCGCTCCATAGCCTCTCCCCCATCACCTCCTCCTCAGACCTCCTCACTACCACCCTCCAACAGTGCACTTTATCTCTCCATAGCCCCCCATGACATGCTCCTTGGATTCCTTCACTGCCACCCTCCACCAGTGCCCCCCATAGCTCTATAGCCTCTCCCCCTCATCACCTCCTCCTCAGACTTCCTCACTGCCACCCTCCAACAGTGCACTTCATCTTTCCGTAGCCCCCCATGACCTCCTCGGATTCCCTCATTGTCACCCTCCAACAGTGTCCTTCATCTCTCTGTAGCCCCTCTCTCATATTTGATTTAATTTGTTGTATAGCGCTACTCATAGCGTAGGGTGTCACAGTACTTACATCATGCAGAGACAATGAATCATACAAGTATGTACATCAGTCTATAGGGAATGTCACATAAGCCAATGAGGATTGCAAGGTGTAGATATCACATGTCATCCATAGTGGTGGGCAGCATGTTTTAAGAGGGTTTGGTCTGGAGAAGCACAAACACAGGACTTAAAGCATACCCCAGTGGTTGCGGAGTTGGCTTTACTGATTCAAATTTATATCTGCCAAAACAAACTCTTTATAGCAACATCAGAGTAATGAAAGACAGGGTAAATTCTAACTATATTGCAACACCCAAAAAAATAAGTTCTAATTATACCATTCAGGTTTGTATGCAGCTCTTTAATGTCAGTTCATAGGTCACTGTCCTATTTTAGGATTGTAACTTCTGTACTGCAAGTAACCCACTGAGCTATCCACATAAATACAGTTTGTCTGCATTTTAAAATTAGGAACAGACAAAATATTGCTCTCCAGCAGGGTCATTAATCACCAGAGTTATCGGGAAATTTTAGTAGTTGTGTCTTGCATCCGTCATGATAACGATACAACAATATAAAATATACACAGCATACACAAAGTATGTGTCATGCTGGGCCCTCATAGATTTAAAAATAAAAAAAACTAATATACACACATCCTCGAAGCATACCTCTAGCTGGGCCTTTGCAGATTAAAAAAACGGAACAATAGCCACACATTCTATTCACTGCTCTGTTCAAACTCTGTGGCACAGCCCAATCTCATAAACAGCTGAAGGGGTCAGGAAAGGTAAATCTGGATCAACACATTCCTTTCCTCCAGCGCTGAAATATCCAGGCAGTAGGACAGTGCGCACACATTACCCGTGTCAAAGAGAATTTCTCCCCTTCGCCATGCCCTTGTACCTGCACAAGTGGGCGGGGACACAGCCCACCTTCCTAAAAGGAGATGCGTGATTGGGGGTGCCCAGGCCCAGGACTAGGCCCAATCACGCAACTCCTAGAAAAATAAGAAAAAAACGTTCAGATGAACGTTTTAATTGCCGTGGCCATTTGCTGTTGCCCCCCTGACGTCAGGGCCACGGTTCATGTTTGGATGGGCCAGGCTCATGTTTGGGTGGACCTGGCCCACCCGGTCCGCCCGCTAGAACCGGGCCAGCCGGGGACTAGAACATCTGTTAACTGTATGGAGGAAGGACGCAGCAGTATGGTCCAGCAGGTATTTCACTTTCTTTTTCCGCTTAGCACTAGGATTTGTTACAGGGAGGACACAGGAGGGTGTTAATCTGTCCCAACCTCCAGAGCCTCTTGTGATTCCGGTCACTGCTCCTGTCATTCAGCATACACCTTGAGCTAATGCAGCTGCCTTAGTGCCTGCCCTTGCAATACTTTGTATTCCCAGTTCTCTTACTTAAATATTAGCTGTAATTAGCGTTGTGTGAGTGTGTGTGTGTGTGTGCGTGTGTGTGTGTGTGTGAATGCAGCACTTTAAATCAAAGGAAACCACCAAGCCAGGCCAGATAAATTGTTGCCTAAATCAGTGATTCTTAACCTTTTGACAACTGTGGACATCCTCTTAATAACAATTGGAATCTGCGGACCCCCACTGAGTCGCACCCTAGTCTAAGCATTTGTCGATGATTTGAACTACAAGAATATACACAAAAGATGCATCAATAAGCATTCATCAAACAAATGTACAAATGGAGAAATATTTAATTCACAAACAAACACAAAATCATAAAAAGTAGTTTCTAAATTTATTTGAGGCTATTCATCATCCATCTCTATCTTTGATGCACTTGCACTGCTCCCCCACGAACCAATCTGAGGAGACTAACTTAATTTTTAGACTTCAACTTTACATGTTACATCTTTATTTATATACACTTTATTAATCTGTTAATATTGTTTAACTTTCTAAGCTATTGGGGACCCCGAATTAGGCTTTACGAGCCCCCAAGGGATCCGCAGACCATAGGTTGGAAGCCACTGGCCTACATAGATTCAGTGCTCAATCCCAAGGCATGATAAATGTGCTCTGTGCTCGAATCCTTCTATTTCTGTAGTTCATAAAGTATATTTATTTCATGAGCTCTTTGTAGTAGCAATGTGTCATGCATGAAGAACTATCAATTTAAAAATATACCTCTCAGAACCTGTCCACTGTGGCATAGAGAGACAGAAATATGGCCAGTAATCCTGCGTAACCATTGCAAAAGTAATAGACAACTGACAAGAGAAAATAGTGAGTTTGGCAAAACATGGCCACCTCATATGTAGGGTATGGGTTACCTCATATAAAACCTCCTCTAGAGTCTATTTTCTTTATGTATTTATTTCTGGAGATAGCATATGGTTTGACTTCCCCCACCACACCACCCATGCCCTCAGGCACAGCCTACATCCACCAGGGTACAATATATCCCCCAGGATAATGTACTGCATGGCTAAGCACTTATAAGGTCCCAAAGGCAAGACCTATTGGCTATGCCAATGCTTATTTGATAAGTTAACATCCCTCAGAGGGACAACAACATTTTTGGAGTGGTCCACTGCCTTACCACCAACATGCTCCTATTATGATATGGAGAACCCCACCTTGGATTATCTGAAAGCTAATCCTAACTTTCAAGTAATAAAAAAAATAAAAGTAATAAAAAAAGTAATAAAAAAAAGTAAAGTAAAGGTAAAGTAGTAATAAAAGTAATCAGCTGTAAAAATAGGAGAAAACAGAAGATCCATTTAAAATCATGGAAATTCACTAAACATGTTACCAAACGCATCAGGTAAAAAGTAAACCTGGGAATGCGTCAAAATGCTATGCCTAACCAGGCGAGACTATGCCTCTTAGGATTGTTTCATTATGTAAGTGGGTGTCCCTTCCTGCACAAAAGCAACCCTGCCTGCAAAACAGGGACCCTTGCATCATCGTGAAAGGGTGTTTGCGTTGGCACTTGGTAGCCAAAAGTGTGCTAGCACAGAGCGAGAGCAGGAATGTGCATCTCCTTGCATTGTGTTTGTGCTTCCTGATGATGATTCCCCCTTGATGTATGGACTGCCACTTCTCACAATGGCCACATCCTACCTAGAGCTTATTCCCACTGCTTCAATCACCGGATATCAGTTCTTTGCCTGGTAGCAGGCTATGTAGGCGAGTGAGTAAGCGCTGCCTGCAATAGGGTGATGTTTTGGTGGTAAACCAAGTTTAACAGCATTCAGTCCTAACATTGGCTTTGGGAAGTTATCTAATTTTTTGTGTTGCAACAAAAATAAGCTCCTGACACAGCAAAGCAAATAATATGCACATCTAAGTTCTTTCTCTTGTTTTTAAAATTGAACATGTTCCCACTTGTATGTTTATTTTAAATTTTTCACATCAAATGATTTTGTCCAGTTGGACAGCAACATATAGATATCATTGTATCCCTATATAAAGATTCATTCTGCCAATCCCTTCCTTTATAGGGACTATTGTTCTTGTAATAAACTTTGTACCCAAGGTCCCGTCCCAATATTGGGTTCCCTTGTTACTGTAAAAATTACTTTTTGAAAGTGGCATTTTCAGTACTGTGACTTAAAATCCGACTTTACCATTGAAGGCAGTAAGAAGGAAGGAGATTGCACTTGGGAAGTCTGTTCAACTGAACAACCAGCTTTGTGTCTAGAATGTACATTCCAGTTACCATTACCAATATCGCCACATCTCTACTTTCTACAACCTTGCATGCATGCTTGTGTGGGTGGAGGTGGCATATGGATGAATAGGGGTAGAAGGGAAGTGGTAGCAGTTTGTCACTGTGTCTGCCTGTTGTTGTTGATGTTCCTGCTCCCACTGGTGTTGGTGTGACACTGCAGCGCTGCATGGTAGGCTTCTGCTGCTTTACATTACTTTACAACCTACCTGCAGGCTACAGGGGGCAAACCGGAGTGCACTATTGACTTTACATGGAGCATGCGATAGTGAGCTCTGAAAATGTCCAAGCGCAATTTTCCTTGCAAGAAAGTGGCCCTCTCTAAGTCAGCCCGGGGATCTACTACCATTGACTCCTTTTTAGTTTATACAGTGGGGGCTAGTGACAAGGAAATTGTATTGGCAGAGCGACGCATCTTCTTGGAAATGGGGGGACTAGGAGAGCCCTTATCAAGTACCCAGATGCTAACTGGCAAGCCACACACTAGATATCTTTCCCCATGCCACTAAGCCCTACCATCATTGTTGCATTCCCTATCAGCAGCCAATTGTCCCCCAAGCAAACTTAATGCCCTCCACTGTCCCCCTGGCAGTTGTCAAGGATGGTCCACCAACAAAGAAACACTAGGGAGTCAAACAGTTACCTAAACAACTGGGCAAAATAGGAAGCCTGAGGTCAACGTGAGCCAATGTTAAGATTGTGGGTACATTGAGTGCAATTCCCGGCACAGCCTTTTCACTGCCTTCGTCCAATGGGGCCAATTACTTTGAGCTTGGAGGCAGGGAGTTTGTCTCTGGAGTAAATCTGAATCATATTTTGAACAAAATTCAAGTCTCACTCACTGGTAGTCTTTCCCCGATCCTTGAGAGACTGGTCAAGCTAGAAGTTCTTCTTCCCAGCTCTTGACTTCCCCTATTCATCAAAAAGAGCAAAGCAGCTCCAACAAGCTACCATTAGGAGGGGATGCTACCCACAATGCCCTGCCTTACACCCTCGAATTGACTCATGACTGTATTGGTGAATGATAAAAAAAATCTGTTGTGATGGTTGTAGGTCCCCAATCCACCAAGTTGGTCTTCTTTAGAGTTGGGTCTTTCCCAGTGCCGAAGACCAGTGTATTTTCCTATCTGGGTATACTATTTGACTCTGCCCAGAGTTGGCACTGCCTGGTTAATAGATCAAGCATTTGCAATGCAATAGATCTAATTTACGCAAATTTGAGCTATTGGTATTGTAAATGACAGTGCTTTTTATTTATGTTTTTAAAAACCAAAACATATATAAAAGGCATTGCCATTTAAAATGGCAATAGCACAAAATCATGTACTTGCGAGATCTATTGCATTGCAAAATACTGCTGCTTCATTTAATCTGCCAATTTCCAGACTCTGCTCAAGAGAAGGTTTTTATGATTTCAAAAGTTTTTTATTGTGTGTTTCCAAAAGCAAAGAAACATACACAGACAATATAAATATAGGAACAAATGATGGAAGCAATAATAATAAACAGTGTCTGCAAAAACAAAGCAAATGAGTGACTACATGGGCTGCAACAGACATTAGGACAGAATTTAAAAAAGCATAAAATTGATACTTGTATAGCGCACTACTCACCCGCAAGGGTCTCAAGGCGCTTGTACGAATACCGCTGTGGAACCCATCCTGGCTTTCCCTGTGAGGTGTCCACTCCTGGGCACCCCCAAGGTGGAGGCCAGGCATCCTTAGCGTTGTGGGGGCCGTTGTGGAGATTAAGCAAGCTATTGCCCAGAGTTGCAGAGTGGGACTCCATGATTGGAATAGGCACCGAGGCGAGAATTATCAGGTCCGTGGAATTTTGAGCCCAAGACAAGCCGAGGCGGGGAATTGAACCCTGGTCCCGGGCTAGACCTCTGCATCAGGGTCTGACGCTCTAACCATTGAGCCACACTTCTCCACTGAAAGCATGAGAATAACAAAATGGAAAAAAATATATATATATAATCTCAAGCGTATGTATTACAAACTTAGTATCCGTACAGTGACCCACAGATGAATTCCGCCGCTGAAGTAGCTGGAATTGCTGAGTGAGCTCAGGATGATCAAGTAGGGTCATGTTGAACTGGAGTACAGATGTATGGAGGGAGGCTCAAGGAGGTTTGTGTACGCTAAAGTAGTTGTCAAGAGTGGCCCACATTCTTATGTGAGGAGGACGCCATGGCAAATTTTGAAGTGAAATATTATCTGCAACCCTTAGATTGGTGACCCAATTAAACCAACAGTTGAAGGAGGCCTTACTTGTGTCCTTCCAATTATTAAGAACAATCTTTACTGCGGCAGTGAGGAGTAAGTCTAGTAGGGCTCTATCATTATCAGTGAGGGGACCGGCTTTGAGAAAGCAGAATACCTGGGTGGACAGCTACCTGGGTAGGGAGAATGAGAAGATGTTAGAGAGAAAATCGAAGACTCTGTCCCAAAAAGGAACTACGTATGCACACTGGAATAAGAGATGTTCTAAATCACCGTCTCTGTCTTTGCAATTCCAGCATATTGCATATTCCCTAATGTTGTGTGTGAAGAGGTGTGCCGGAGTCCAGAAAGCTTTATGAAGGAGCCAAAACTTCATCTGGGAGAGAGTAGGGCTTATTTTATGTCTCGTGGTCGACTCCCAGGTTTTGGACCAGTCCAAGTCTGAAATTGGTACAGAGGAATATGATTCCCTGAACTGTGACAGTTGCTTATTAAGGTTAGAGTGTTGCGGGCGTAGTAATTTGTAGAGCCAGGAAACCTGGTGGCCAAGCCTATTTAGTTTAGATAGGTATTTCGGGAGAGAGGGAGGCTTTGCGGAAAGTTTTGCTTTAGAGATCGCTGACTTTATACTCAGAAAGTTATAGAACTCCAACGAATCAAGGTCGTATTTGGATTGGAGTTCTCTGAAGGAGAAGTGGTAGGGGTCGCCAAGCAATTGGTGTGGGAAGTAGATGCCTTTTTTGATCCATATTTCATTGTATAATGGCTTCCCTTTGTAGACTAATGCGTGATTATACCGTAACGATTCCCTGTTAGAACGTCGAATTCTTGTGTCTAATAGTTTATCAATTTTGAGCAGGGCTATTTTTGTGTTCTGGAAGATGGATTTTGAGCAGGTGGCCGTGCTAATGTTAGCAGTCAGGGCTGTCGCAGAAGTTAGGTTTCTAAACAAAGCTTTCTCTGCGTCTAACCACACTAGGGTGTAGTCAGCAGGGGATAAAAGCCAATAAGAACCTTGTTGGCAAGGAAAGCAGTTTGGTACAGCTTGAAATCCGCTAAGTTGATCCCCCCTAAAGATTTATCTATGCAGAGTTTTTTTTATACTTATCCTAGCTTTTTTCCCTTACCATAGGAATTTAGACAGTAGAGTGTCCAATTTGTGGTGGAAGTCCTGGGACAGGGTGAGAGGTAGCTTCGTAATAAGATAGTTTACTAGAGGGGAGATCATAATTTTGATGGTCTCTACCTTCCCCCACCACGTTATGAAGCGGTGGGACCAGCCATCTAATTGTGGTTTAATTTTTTCTAGGGTGATGAACTCGTTGCAGTGGAGGGTCTCAAGAAGGGTGCTGCCAAATTCAATACCTGGGTACTTAATAAAGCCGGTTTGACATGAGAGACCGGAATCGCCCAGCATGTCTCTGGTGCTAAAGATGTTTAGGGGCTTGACTTCTGATTAGTTACAGTTCAATTTGTACCCCAAGTGGATAGAGTAATTCTCTATGGTGGACATGAGAGCTTCGATGGAGGTGAAAGGGTTTTCTGTAACCACCAGGATGTTGTCCGCATATGCAGCCAGTTTCACTCCCATATCACCGAAGCCCACACCCGTAATGTCATTGTTTCGTTTTATATCAGTGAGGAGGGGTTCGAGGGCCAGGAGAAACAGTGCAGGCATAAGAGGGCATCCCTGTCTGGTACCCTGTTCTAGGTGAAATTAGTCCGACAGGGTGCCAATTATGGCAATCCAGGCGGACGAAGAGGAATATAGGGCCATTACCATATCAATGTAAGGCTTCCCCAAATTGAATGCACACATACATTGTTTTAAAAAGGACCAAGACACCCTGTCAAATGCCTTTTCTTCGTCCAGGGTGATGGCTACAGAGGGGGTTGTTGTTATTTTGGCTTTCTCCAGGGCATGACACAGCAATCTGGTGTTATCGTTGGACATGCGGTATTTGAGAAAACCTACTTTTGAGTTGCTGATTATTTTTGGAAGGATTGCATTGAGTCTGTTGGCCAGGATTTTTGCATAGATTTTGCAATCCAGGTTGATGAGTGAGATAGGGCGATCGTTTTTTGTTAGGGGGGGGTCTATACCCTCTTTCGGAATAACAATTATAGTGGCTTCACCCATTGATTCAGATGCACAATCTTTTACCGCGATAGAGTTAAATAATTTTAGCAAGATGGGGCTAAGAGATTGATCGAATGTTTTATAAAAGCTGGCCGGATAGCCATCAGGGCCAGGGGCTTTGTTGCTTTTGAGAGATTTAACAGAGGGGGAGAGTTCTTTGTCTGTGAAGGGGGACCCTAGACTAGAAATGTCGGCTTCTGAGAATTTAGGGAGATTTAGCGCGTCTAGGTACATGCTTCTGGGTCAAATCTCAATTTGTTTTTGTAAAGGTCTTCATTGAAGGCCTGAAAGGAGGTGAGTATTTTGTTTTGTTTGGTATGGGGATTATTAGTGGAGTCTTTAATCGATGTTATGGTGAATTGTTTCTGTCTATGCTTGAGATAGGATGCAAGCAATTTCCTAGCTCTATTTCCCTCGCATAATTTGAGCGCTTTGAATTTGTTGACCCATACTCCGGCGCGTCTATTCACGATTGTGTTGTATTCGTATTTCTTTTTCACAAGTTGGTCAAGATAGAATTATTGTCTAGGTTAGTTGAGTGGGGGATTTCTAATGCCTTGATATCTTTCTCAAGAGCGTCAAGTTCCGAGTTCAATTGAACTAATCGTAGCTTTAAGAGCGTCCCAGACAATGGAGGTGTTCGAATCTGGGGAGTCATTTAGTGTGATGTATTCCCTAATCGCGTTCTCTATTTGTCGTTTATGTTCTGGGTTTGAGAGTATTTTCTCGTTGAAGCGCCAGTGCTTTGGGGGTAATATAGAGTGAGTGCCTGCGAGTTTAGTGTTGATACAGAAATGGTCAGAAACTAGCTGGGGTGCTATGTCCGTTACATCTATCAAATGAGTGAAGGGGCTAGAGATCAGGATGTAATCAATTCTGGAGTAGGAATTATGAGGTGGTGAATAAAATGTGTAGTCTCTCTCATCAGGGTGTTGGAGGCGCCAGGAATCACTTAGGTTAAATTTGGCACACATTCGTTTGAGCGACTCATGAGAGCGGTATGGTTGGAATGTGCACTTGGATGTACAAGAGAAGGTTTTTATTCTCTGTCTGAATGGGTTCTTGTAGGTCTTGTGACTCTGTGCACAACTACACGTAGGTTGAGGTAGCATGCGTGGATTGTCTCTGCAAGTACTGAAGTTGCAGGCACTTTGAAAAATCCAACCCTGCTGGCTTGGTCAACGCATCTTTCCCTGGGTTCTCTTCTCAGTTATGCAGATCTCACACCGTGTTTTAGTAAGAACATCCACGGCGGGAAACAGGGGTTGAATTGTGTGGTATGCAGTGGATTTGTGTGTTGGAATTATGTGGCGTGGTGTGCCTGTGGAATTATGTGTATAGTAATTATGTGGTATTGAGTGTGCTGGAATTATGTGGAGTGGGATTTGGATTATGGAGTGTAATAATGTGGAATGGTATTCGGTGTTGTGGAGTGGCATGTAGTGGAGTTTAATTATGTGGTGTGCTGTGAATTTTGTGATATGATGTGGAATTCTGTGGTGTGGATTGGATGTATGTAGTGTGTTGTGTAATTGTGTTGTTGATTAGAATTATGTGGTCTGATGTCAAATTATGTGGTGTGGCTTGGAAATGAGTGAAACTAACAAATGGACGGCAATGAGCGGACTCAAAACCCCTCGAATACAATATCTCTTTGCACTGTTTTAGGCGAGACCTAACAACGTAGATCAATTAAATGGACAAGAACTTACAATCAATAAACTCATAGGATGAAACAAGGTGCTGAACATCACAAAACAGCATGCAGTAAATTAGTTTACTACACTGACAAAATACTTAGGGGCAGATTTACAAGGCCCTTGCGCCTCATTTACACTGCCATTGCATCACTTTTGTGACGCAGCGGCGGAGCATATCCTGCGCCATGGTGCAGGGTACTGACAGCGTGATGCATCTGGGAGATGCATCACGTTGTAAAGCCCTGCGCCACATGTAGGCGTTCCTGCGTGGGGGGGGGGCGTTCCGGTGCAGGAACGCCTCCTAAAAGTGGCTGAGTGAAATCTACAAGATTTCACTCAGTCACTTTTAGGCCCATGCTGCGTGAAAACCCCGCACCTGCCTGAAGCACGCGTAAGGATTGACGCATCATTAACTAAATAGGGCCCCCAGAGCATTGCTGGAGCTGCGTCACGCTTGCGACGCAACTCCAGCAATGCGCCACTTTTACGGCACAGATGTGTCACCCATCTGTGCTGTTTTTGCCCCATGGTGCGCCGCATTGTAAATGCGGCGCATCCATGATGGCGGAGCTGTGGCGCACAATAACTGGCGCATCCCTGCTGATTTGCAGGGATGCTCCAGTTATTGTGAATATGCCCCTTAATGGTTAAACTGCAAACAAATGAAGAGATAAAACACATTCACGTAACTCATGAGGAGCGAGCCATGGCTCAAAGATTTACAAAGAACTTCTACTGGAGTTTTGAAATTTCTTTTACAAACACGTAACTGGGAGTAACCTACATGTAGTTTAACATACAATAATGTGATCAATATATCATCCAAGATTTATATGCTTTAGGTACATCACAAGTACATATAGTGGACGAAGTTACAACGCACTACAGAGGGAAGGTAAAGTGGAGCATCTTATACTGTATTCTCTCAAACACAAGGCATTGCATCATAACTTAATTCCTTTAGAATCAGATCATGACCGTAAGTCACAGTGATTATTTTAAGAAACCTTATCACAGTGCACACATTAATGACTCCTGTCAATGACTTCAATGCATTTTGGACCAAAAAGGTCCTTCGTCATAACTTATGAAAATGCACATGAACAACAAAACTACAAACAAGATTTTTGTGCATGAAAGACTGTGCCGCTTAGTCAAGAAAAACAGTCTTAAAAAACCCTGTAAGCATGTACAAGTTATAAGCAGATTCCAAACCCTTTGCCACCGCAAGAGAAAATCATAAGCCTGAAATCACTAGTAAATAACAGTATAATGGGTCTTGTATGATGCCGCATTCTAGTTTTTGTGCCATCTCATGGAAAAACATGCTTACAGACTACATGTATCAAGCTACAGAGTTCATTAAATAATTTCCCAAATTTGTGTTTCAAAACAAGCAGCAAACTGAAAGTGCTGTAATTCCAAGATGCAAACTCAAGAAGTAGAACCAATGTGATTCTTACCCAAGATGGCAAATAGGACTGCATGCAGACTCAAGGGAACAGCAGCTTGAAAGGTGCATCTCATTGGAGTAGCGGCAAGATAAAACAGCGAGGGAGCACAGAAGTGGATGCCTGCTTTGGCCGAGGGAAGACTACGGAGTGCGCGACGGTCGGGAGCACTCAAGTCAGTCCCTGCTTGTGCCCTGGACGGACTGCTGAGGGCACACTTGATTGAAGGGTATGAATGCTTTTTGAAGCACCATAAATATTTCAACGCAAACTCAAAAGAAAGACAGATGAAATGTGATCGGAAGTGAAGGTGTAAATCCCTTTTCCAAGCAAAAAATTATTTAAACGCCACCTTAAAATAAACCCAACCACTGATAAGAATGCCTTTTCAAGCCCACAAAAAATTACCAACACGAACGCAAGCCAATTCCAAGAAGCCAAAACAGGACCGGGAGTGGTGCGTGCACGCGCAGTCTGCTCTTTTTCGAAGCACATACTCGTGCTTGTGGCGCACTCCTGCTCACTCCCGCAAGGTGGATGCGGCCACAAGCATGAGTATGTGCTTCGAAAAAGAGTAGAACGACGGCTAGAGGTCTCCTAATATAGCGCATGCGCGCTGTATTGGCGAGACCTTAAAAAGGAGGATTTTGTCAGGGCGAATGCTGCTGTATTTAATTTTGCTACACGGTTGGGCAGTAGATCAACTGGAGCCTTCTTACAGATGTATAGGGCCAAGTGTATTTCCAAAGCAGTACACAGGAGCAAAATCTGGGGTATACCTTTCAGAAAGTTAAAACCTGTGGAAAATGCTTTTTTGAGATGTATTCTGTGCTTCTTGCAAAGCACCATAACTTTATCAGTGCATGAAGAAATGGGAGTGGCTTATTCATCCTCTTTCCCTTTGAATGAATGTCTGGAGCAGGTCCTACTGAGTACAGAAATTAAAAAGGATTGTCTGGCTCTAGATCATTCTCATTATATACTCTGGCTCTAATATATCAGGGACTCTTTCTTGAATCTAGGCAGGGGAGGTTTATTTAGGAACCCAGATAGGATTGGAAAGCAATATCATGACTGGGTGAAAGAACAATTTTTAGAAGAAGGTAGATGGATAGGGAGGAGAGAGCTATCATGAAGCCTAGAGTTCAACGATATGTTATCTTGAAAACCATGCACTCTACCGAGCCTTACCTCTTGTGGGTCAAAAGTAGGTATGAGCGCTTCCTATTAACTAGGTTTCGGATGGACCTAATGCCTTTTTTGCTAGCTTATCCTTGTGGAGGGAACAGGGGTGTTAGTCTTTCATCCTGCGGCTGTGAAAGTAAGTCTCTGCAAGACACGCTATATTTTACTATGTTTTGTAGTTTTTGTGTTGCAACTAGAAAACAATGTATCCTCCCAGTATTGAAGGCTAATTTTTTTCCAGTTCGACCGTCCTTGTACACCTGCAAATGCTTCCGGGAGATATCATTCTCAATGTCCTCAGCTTCCTAAAGGTTGCTGCAAGACTGAGAAATAGTTGTGAGTAATAAGTTGGGGAGTGCAGGTTAGTTGATATTCTCTTCATTTTTTTGTAGGACTTTTATCAGGTTATTTATGTTTTTTAATGGGTTTGTAATGTGACTATATTAAAGATGATTTTTCTGTTAGATATGATTGTCATGCTTTGTATCACTTTTATTGTTTTTATCTTAAAGACCGAATACAGTTTATATTAATGTATTGATTGACTCATGATTCCCGGCAGTCTACTCAACCTCGTAGTATGCCCACTGGCATTCCTACTAGCTGGTATTAGTCCCCGCTTCACTAGACAACAAATAGGTGCAGGGTGGGGCAAGTGGAAGGCTGACCCACGTGGGTCTGAGGATTGGGTCATGAATATGCACCTGGTGAATCTGTCAGGGGTGGTTCAAGAAGGCCTACTAGTTCTAACCAAAACCTCCTCAATAATCCCCCTGATGGCTGGCTTTTTGGAGGAGAAGATGGTGGCCGGCTAGGCAGACCGGTCGGGAGCTCCGTGTGCACCCGCAGAGACAATGGAATAACGGAGGAATAACCACATGCAGGAACTGCCCGATTTGTTTAAAAACACATATTCATTGAAATACTGCGACCATATGGAAAAAAAAGAATGACACAGCTGGAGGCAAAAACTAACACAACACTGGGAAACAACAAACCTACCGAGTTAGAAGAGCCCACGTTGGAAGAAGTGAGCAGAGTGACAGGATCGACCACAGGATCGACCTTGTGAAGAGCGCTTCGTGCGTACGCCGGCTTGTGGGCGTCAGCATCAGAGGCGCAGAGGAATTGCAGGAGGGCGGTTGGCAGGATTCCCTTCCTCTTCCAGGGGAGCGAGGGCAGTGCAAGCATCATGAGCAGATCAATCAGAGCGACAGCCGGAGGGAAAATACACAAAGACGAGCTCCTAGAAGGGCTTCACGCAGCAACCCCCACATCACTCCCAGCAACTCCGAAACTCCCTGCAGGCACCAGACCGCTCAAGGACTCAAAAAAAGCCCAACTTATGATCGGGGTAAGCGGGACAGAGGGCGGTGAGGGGTCTGAAGGGCCCGAGAGATTTGGGCTTGGCTGACATTTGGAAAGAGAAAGGAGATAAAAAGCAAGGTTTCACGTTCCAAAACAAAAAATTAGGACTGCTGTCAAGAATTGACTACTTTTTGGTGGATAGAAGCCTAGTGGGCAACACACAGAAGGTGGAACACTTGCCTGCCCACCTTTCTGATCCTTCAGCTGTTGTATTAAAAATACAAGTAGAACAAAACAACACCCTCCCAAGATGGACTGTTGACCACACTATCTTATCGGACCCGCAAAATATAGAAACACTTAAACTAGAAACAGATCTATACTTCCAAAATACCAAAATAGCAAAACTGCTTTATAGGTGTCACCTGGGACACCTATAAAGCAGTAATCAGAGGAAAATTATTAAGTCTAGCAGCACATAAATCAAAGAAAACAAAACAAGAGATAGGCCATCTCGAAAGCAGCATAAATCACTCGATACACAAATAACAGCAGAAAAAGTAATAGCGAAAAAGGAGAAAATGGAGGTCGACAGGCTAAAACAAAAAGAAGCTCTTGCAGAAATCTTGGAGAACATTGTGAGAAAGAGATGGGAGGGCAGTAAATTGTCCCACTACGAATATGGGGAAGGGTGCGGTAAGATGCTGGCATGGAAAACAAAAACTGACCAAACTAGAAACAAGATAGTGAGCATCCAGCCACAGAACTCCACAGAACTAAGCTCCGAAGACTCGGTGATTATGCAGGAATTTACAACATTCTTTGGAGACCTATACACAGAGGATATTAGCCCAACAGACGAACAGCTTAAGGAGTGTCTAGATGTCTGGTCCTTCAAACATTATCAATTGAGGGAAAATTAGAATTAAATGCCAAAATTACAAATGAAGAAGTCGACGATGTTATAATGGGCCTAAAGAGAGGGAAAGCTGCAGGTCCTGATGCCTTACCAAATGATTCTTCATCACCCTAAGAAAAGTCCTGGTCTCCCCTCTAACAGATCTACTAAATACAATTTTTGAAGAGAATGGCGACCTTCCTGCCTCTTGGAATGGCGCAGTAATCAACATCTTATTAAAACCAGGGAAAAGCCCGGTGAAATGCGAGTCGTATCGACCAATTTACCTATTGAACTGTGACTATAAAATAATTACGCAGATCAAGGCAAAAAGACTAGGGAGAATAGCCGTAACCTTAATCAATATTGACCAGAAGGGTTTTGTGAAAGGCAGACAGATACAAGATCTGACCCATGAACTATTCGGAGCAATAGACATAGCCATGCAAGAAAAGCTGCCCTTATCTATAATCACATTCACTGCAGCCAAAGCATTCGATAGAGTGAATTGGGCATTCCTAAATAGGGTATTAGACAAATATGATTTGGGAGAAAACTTCCAAGGAATGGTCAAGGGGCTTTATAGAGTACCACGGGCAAAGATATTAATTAATGGGAATCTCACGGAAAATATAGAGATCAAGAGAGGAACAAGACAGGGGTGTCCCTGTCTCCAGTACTTTTTAACTTATATATCGAACCCCTTGCAAATAGCCTCAGAAACCATCCCACCATATCCTCCTTCTTCTATCTAGGGTGGAAGAAAAAGGTCGCTTTATATGTGGACGACCTAATGTTATTCGCGAGTGACTTTGAGGGCTTTGACTAACTTTGGCAGGGTTTCAGGATATCAGACTAACCAGGAAAAAACAGAAATTATGAGCTGGAACATGCAAATCAACAACCCTCATACTAAGGAAAAGGTAAGGTACCTAGGTATTGATCTGGTGAGAGACCTGGACAAAGTGGCACAGATAAATCTTAACAAAATTGCTGGCAAGGTCAGGAAATTACTGAAGGTATGGGGGGCCTACCTCTTAGCTTTCTGTGAAAATCAAACATAATCAAAATGTCTATTCTACCAAGATTCACGTATATTTTCAGCACTATTCCATTAGAATTTAAGAGGGAGTCAATAAAGAAACTTTAAGGAGAACTAACCAGTTTTATTTGGTCATCAAAGGGGACAAGAATAGCGTGGAGCAAACTAAGGAGGAAAAAAGAACAAGGCGGGGTAGCAAGCCCAGACTTACACAAATATTATAGAGCTTTTCAATTCAAGTACACAAGGGACATATTGAAAAGCTATGAGCACTATCCTGAATACCTACAAGCAATGACTGACAGAGTAGGCCATTTTCTATACAAATTCGGCCACCCTAAATATTTAAAAAAAGTGTAGCTAAAGGTCCTTAAGTCAGCAGCAAAGCTATGGTATCACCTAAGAAGCACATTGAAAATACTGTATTATAGCGAACTTGCCCCCATATGAGAATCACCAGGTACCCCAGACTGCCCTAAAGACAATCTGGCCATCCAGTTGAAAAAAGCAGGAATACTGAAGTGGGGCCAACTGATGACTGAGAACAACATAGTTGATTCGGACCATTTGACAACAATAACAACTTCTCCCTAGCAAAATTCAAATTCTATCAGCTCACCAGTTGGGCAAAAACTTTGAAAGAGAACAAAAAAGGAAACATTGCTTTAGAGACAGAGATGCTGGGGAATGCCCCCCTAAATAAAGAAATCTCTCGATGGTACTAGGCCCTCATATCAGCGGGTGAGGAAGACTTCCCAGTTCCTGAAGCGACCTGGGGGAAAGAGCTGCCGACGCTGGACGTGCAGAAATTAAGGCAAGTATCTATGGAAAAATGCTGGTCCATTGTAAAATCTGCTGCCTTAAGGAGAAACCACTTGTTTACCACCCACAGAGCCTACTGGACTCCAAAGAAGCTATCCAAGCTCAACGGGGCCAGAACAAAGAATGGCCCAAAATGTGGTTTGGAGAAAGCCAACGACTTGCATATGTTTCGGCAGTGCCCCCAGCTCGATACATTTTGGCAGGAAGTGGGTAAGACCATAGGCGCCATACTAAGAAGACCGCCTGATGTAAGTATAGACCTTGTTATATTTGGGGTGGCTCATCAAGATTGCCTAGGTAAGCTAACTAAGAAGCAAGAGAACCTAGTCTTTTTGGTAATCTTACTGGCAAGAAGGGAAGTATGTATCAAATCGGTAAGTCCCGCACCACCTACCTACAGGGAATGGTTGACCTCGATTCTGAGAATAAACAAACTGGACAGGAGGGGCAAATTTAGTAGGAAATATAACTTTTGGGAAATTTGGGAAGATTACAACCAAGCCAGTTAGTAATTGGTATACTCCTGTACACTTGCTCCATGATGCTCACAGTCCAATGATTATGCGAAGGCAATAAATAAACCCCCCCTCAAAATCAAAGGGAGACTTCCCGGTTGAGCTTCGGAAAAAGAAAAGGAAAAAAAGGGGGCAGTGAAGGTCTCGAAGAAAGAGAGGTGGGTCCCCAACAACTCCTTACACATACTATTGCAGAATGAGGACAAAAAAATAATAATCCCTCTGACTGTTGTCCATATGTGGCTATCTTAACCAATGTTCCACATTTAAGTCCTGACCAAGAAGAAACAACTGTCTAGCTAAACAACGTATGCCACTAACTGTCTTGTAACACTGATTTCAGGACCAACTAATTCGTAACATGCTATGCGTTAGGAGGGTTGGTTGGCTGGGAACATCATTCAAGCATAAAAGTTATGATTGTGTGGTAGTGAACTGTACAAATCCAATAATGGCAGAACATTTAATCAAGTGTGGTTCTAATTTGTGCTGGGAAAGCACTGAGACATGTACAGATATTGCCTCATTGTGGTCTTTTTACACCCCCAACATTCCCCTAGAGTCCAATGCTCCCCCGGGTGGAAAGTTGGCACAAGGCAGGATAGTAGCCCCAGGTAAAACTTCTCTTTTAGCTAGAAATAGGTTTGATCCATTTTCTGCTCTCAAAATCAATGGTTGACCCTATGGGTTTGAGAGCTCCTTCATGGCCCCTGTCCCCTACATGGCTCCTGTTCAACTACTGCAACCTCAAGGATTAAATAGAGGGAAAAGGGGTACTCTCCTCCTCTGAACTTCCCCTTACAGGCATCGCCAATGTTCTGTTTCCCTTGCGTACCCATTCACACACCCAATCACTTATTTGTGATTCCCCCAATACAGGACAATCATCATCAGGCACCCCCAACAAGCTCACCATAGTACCCTAGGAAAAGAACTCGTGATACTCCTGTTGTCCTGGAAAATCGCAGGCCTGAAGGGAAATACTATGCGCCCTGATTGGGGGGCATTTATCGATATCTATGATATAGTTATCATGCAGGAAACATGGGCACTGAAAACAAGCTTTAGATTAGGGTATTGTAACTATAGCGTGCAAGCCATTCCCACTAAAGCTGGTCGCCCTTCTGGCATGGAACTAATTATTAGAAATTTAGCAGCTCATAGTAATGCCATTCTGGGGCTCTCTCTGAGAAGCTGCAAAGGAACCAATATTGACTTTTACAATGTCTACAATTGTTCATCTCCCCTCAATAAGGAATCTCCGACGTTACATCAATTGGCATCCCTTTAGCCCCCGAGAAATGTTTGCTGTCTGTTGGTCATCGTAGGTGACTTCAATGTCACCTTTGAGCCATTGGATAGCTTATCATCCTTCTTTTGTTTGGAAGACAAGGTCAGAGGCATTCCCCTTCTTGAGATTGAACCCCTTTCCTCATGGTCAAAGGCAGAAATGCAACTCTTCACTCTAACATTGAGCCATGGTATTTGTGCATACAATGGGAGGTTTACGTCAGGCCTAAAGAGTGCTCACACATTTTCACCGGGTTTCAGTCACAGCAAAATTGAATATTTCTTCTGGGATTTAGAGCCATGGCATGTGGTAGTCGATTTTGAAATATTTCCTTTAACGGATAGCCATCACTGGAATCTCAGTCTTCTGGGTCAGAAGTATGATAAGGTTAGTCTAAATAACAATAGGAAGTCAATAAAATGGTCTAAATTATCCCTTGAAACAACCACTCTAGCTGGCATCTATAATGCATTGAATGTGATCCTTAAACCAGTCATTGATCATCCAGGGGAAAGTTCATTTTCATACTGTTAAGTGCCCTAAAGTCCCACTGTAATAGGGCCTGCAAGGGCAATAATTCACCTGGGTAGCCCCCATCATGGTACAATAAATAGAGCCATCAGGCAAAGTTCATGCTAATTGAGGTCATCAAAAGTGGAGATTATGAGGGACCCCAGGCTGCCCGAACAAATTACAAATGCCTGACCACCAGCATTAACCCCTTCCATGCTCATGACGAGCTCAGCTCGTCATGAGGCACACTGGAGCTGTGCTAATGACGAGCTGACCTTGTCATGGACAATGGGATTATCATAAAATCAGCACAGGAGGGGAAAAGCCTTAGCAGCCAAGGTGTTTTAAATAACCCTGGGTGAATGCACATCGCCAAACCCTAGTTGAGGCATCCAGTAAAAATGATTCCAAGAAGTTCTGGCACCTCTTTTCACTTTGATGCCCCTGTTCTGTTAGCCCATTGGAATGATCAATTCAACCCCAACAATGGGTTGATCACTTTTCAAACATCTATGCTCTTCCAAAATTAGGCTTGGATGCCCTGATCACTGAACCCAGGAACAGGAAACTGCATTCAAGTCTCCTCTGTTGCGATTTTGTCTCAAATACACCCTTTGAGCAATTGTGGATATGCTCCCTGGGAAGGCTGCAGATCCCAATAGCATTCCAGGGGACCTGTTTCATTCTGAACCCCAGGTGCGGAACTTTGCATTAATGGACTCTCGAGTAATATACTGGCAAGTGGACAGGTCATAGAATCCTGGAGAAATGCAGAGATCATTCCAATCTTTAAAAAGGGAGACCGATTTCCCATGCAACTTCCGGCCCATTAGTCTTTTAGATATTTAGATAATTTGCAAATGATCTTCTGCCGTCTTATCTGAGGTCTGGCGATGAATACCTCTAAAATGAAGATCATTGTGTTTAACCCACATGTATATTATAGAGGGAATTTTCAGATGAATGGGGAGTCCCTCCAGGAAGTAGGTAAATATGACTACCTGGGGATTTATTTGTATCGACAAGAGCAGGTCATAGAAAGCTCAGACAGAAAAGAGTGAGGCGGTTCTCTTACACTAAGGCTCTGCCATTACAAAGAAATATAGGGCAACCACCCCCAAGTCAGCATCCCCAGCTATCGAGGTATACAGGGCAAAGACTCAGGCTGCTGCTCTATATGGTGCTGAAGTCTGGAGTTCTTCCATCATTAAAGGCCTGTTCATTAAGGAAAACAACTTTTTGAGATCACTAACCTTCTGCAGAGCAAACCCTCCCTCCAAAATTTCTACAATAGAGGACTAAAAAGGGTGGGTGACCTAGCAGTATTAAAACAGCTTCTCTATTCAGTGAGGCTGTCGTAGATTCCCGAGCTTCTCCAATATAGGTTAGCTCTGGAGGACATCATGCGCCATAGAAATGCTCACTTCCTTCCCTGTGTAAAGCATGTTGAATTCCATCAATTTGACTTGGGCAGACACTTAGAGTACAGTTAAAGCTGCCTTCTGGGATAAGAGAATAAGCAATCAACATCAAAAAGTAAGCTCTGTGGTTTGGAATATGCTTTTGTAGCCTGAAAAGTCCTCCCTGCCAAGGAAGCTTACATGGAATCAAAAGTAGACACCATTCCATCTCTTTCCACATTTTTTGGACCATTCATGCGTTGTACCATCACTGGTAGGAGGTAATCTGGGAGAACTGGCTTTCCTTCATTTGACACCCAAATATCACTGACATCCTTTCCACATCCCATTCAATCCCACTTGGCCTTTAATATGTAGAATATTGCAATTTCCTAAACTCATTGAATGTGTGTATAGTATTCAGTAACTTATTGGTCTTCATCTCTCATTCTGTTTTACATGGTTCGTCTAGATAAAAGGTACTGGACTCAAGAGCGCAGTATTTGGGTGACTTCAACTGCATACCGGTTGCCTCTGGTGACATAATCAGTGGCGCTCTTATGCAGCCCACTTCACTATGGCAATTTCCCTTTGGAATTCAAAGGCATTTCACAGACATAAAACATACAACCCATTGTGTATTGGGGTACCAGCCAAAAAATCACTGCTGTGGCCATAATTGAACAAACCTTTGCACAACTCCAAATCGATACTGTTTGTCAGTGTAAATGGTAATGCACAAGCCTTTAAAAGTACAACAGGCTCTGGTAATGGCTTTCATTTCAGTGGCTTGTGCAGAAGTTACATGGCACCAGTAAAATGCTTTAACTATCCCACTCAAAGTACATACAGCATAGGCAGTCCTTTAGATTTAGATACCATGTCGGTCTTAGTCACGACCCATCAACAAAAAGGGTATAATCATGTTTAGAGGGGGGGACATCCAGTATGTCAGGCCTTGGCTTTGTGCACAACTCAGTTACACTGATGCATTCATGGTAGAAGTCACTCTCATCATCTCCCTCTGGGGTTGGTAATAAGGGTTAATGTGTTACATATCCAAATAGAAACATTCTCAGCTGCCAAAATGATTCTCTCAAAGCGGGTTAGGTGGCTATTTGTTAAGTACTGCATTCTGCTATGAGTCATGAGGATCTAGATAGATTGTGACACCATCATAATCAAAGTCTAGCCCATCATATACCCTGCAGTTTCTTGAATGCTAAGATTAACTGCTGTAACCCCTTTGAGACAACCAAGCAATGCTGCAGCCACCTGATCAAGAGTAGTTGAGAAATAGCCGAGTGGATGCTTGGTGTTTCCATGGGCTTGTGTGAGTACAGAGAGTGCATACCCATCTCTTTCATGACAAAAGAGCACACGTTCTTTCATACAGTTTTGCATTCTAAGAGTGGATGTGCTGCAAAAAAAATGTTTCAGCTCCTGGGAGACTTCCATGCTTTTACCATCTCTAGGCACTAGGTCACTGAAATCAGCAAGTGTCAGCCTTATCAAAGGAAATGTTTGGAATACACTGTCAGCAGTAGCCAACCATGTCAAAAAGCATCCATACCTCTCTCTGAGTAGTTGGGAATTTTATTTTAAGAACTGTCTCTATACTATCATGAGACTCTTGCCTCAATCTCTTTGCTATCTGGTGTCCTAAATACATGACATCCCTCTGAAAATATTGCACTTTCTCAGGCGAGACCTTATGTCCATTCTCAGCCAAATGATTTAGTAAAGCAATGTTGTCCTATTTGCAAGCTTCCTTAGTCATCAAGGTGATCAAGAGATCATCGATGACATGGATAAGTGTTGAGTTGCATAGCAACTGCAAAGACTCTAAGTTATTTTCAATAATCTAGTTGAAGTAGGATGGGCTCTCTGTGCACCGTTGTGGGGCACCCCACCACACAAAGGACTTCTCTTGGAACCAGAACGCGAAGAGAAACTTGTGCTCTTCATGTAATAGGACCGAAAAGAATGAATAGGAATGCCTGAAAAAGATCAATGACCTTGAACCACTCCACTTCAGTGGGTACTTGGAATAGGATCTCACAAAGGATAACCGAATGGTATAGAGCCTCATGTGTGTAGAAAAAAGTGTGTATTGTGGAAGAAGCATTTGCTTTTAAAGACTTCGGCCTTTGTCTGCATACGTGGTAGCAGTGACGGCATCTCAGGTACCCACACTTAGACAAAGGACCTATGTAAGGTAGAGGCAGAATTTGTTCTGCTTATAGAGACCAGACCAGATGGAAGCTGGTCCACATAGAGTTTATTTTGTTTGTCACTAAGTACAGCAGAGTGACATGACAGTGGTCCTGTTGAATGTCGCAAATTATTTACCTGGCAGAAACATGTTGACCTAGTCAGATAGGTTATATCTATATTCCTATCGTTACACTGGCTTTTTACTTCATCCATTAGGGATACAGATTAAAGAAATTTTACTTAGTTGAGATGATTTTTAATTCACTTTATGTTATAATGTTTGCACTCTGCCCCTTACTCACATATCACATTGGAGTAGAAAACACCTCACACTCCTCTCCTGCGGGAGAGTTGTAGCCCACACAGTTAACCTTGCGGTCACTGTGGGCAAGAGGGAACCCAATGATGAAGCATGTCACCCGCGTGGTGAGTGAGGGTTCTCGCCTTTAAAAGCAAATGGTTTTTTCACAATACACACTTTTTTCTACACACATGAGGCTCTATACCATTCGGTTATCCTTTGTGAGATGATATATAGTGGAGTGATGCCGTGAATGGTTATAATTTCTCATATTGAGACCCTGTTGTGAGATACATTTGGAATAGGATCACAGCAGGGTTCGGTACCACAGAATAGCATGGAATGATAATTTGATGAAACTTTCAAAGGTCTTGAACAATCCTTCACTTTTTATTTGACTTCTGTAAAGCATAATTTGGGAATTGCAAGGGCCTCTGATTAACCTCCTTCAATGTCCCTTAATCTATCAAGTTCTCAATGATACGTGTAATCCCTTCAATGGCCTCAAGGGTCATTTTGTATGGGGGAGTCTGAGGAATATTGGCATTTGGGAGAAGAAGAATCTTGAGATGCTTGGCATCTGTGATCATACAATCTCCAATACAGTAATATCCCACAATCTCTTCTTTAACTTTCTACCTCAAATCTATTGGCAAGACCTCTGTAGTGAGTACAGGGTATAGTCTGACAACAGGCTCTGATGACTGTAAGTTAAACTCAGCATTAGCTGTTTAGGTTTCAGTTCTCACTCCGTCCTACGTACAATATATGACACAGTTAAGCTTGCAGAGATGGTCTCTGCCCAAAGGGTTTACAAGACTAGAATTACAGATTACAAATTGGTGTTGCTCACTAATGTCTCCTACATTTGCTAGTGCTGGGTCAGTTAATTGGTTAGTATGCTGCTGATTTGTGATACCTCCAACTTGAACTTCTTTTCCAGAGAGGAGTAGGATAGGGACCAAAACATTTCTGACAGCTGAACGAGTGGCTCCTGTGTCTATTAGGAAAGATACAGGATGTATGTTTACCTCACCAGTCATATATGGTGCCGCTTCGCAGAAGGAGTCTTCGTGGGGGCAAATCTCTGTCAGTAAAGGACTCCAGGTTCCAGGAGCCCTTCGGCCAGCGCCACCTGAGCCACATCGTTTGCACCAGCCCCTCCCACCAGTAGGCTACTTTACTCCTCGCGGCACAAGGAGTCTTTGTGGGGGCAAATCTCTGTCAGTGAAGGACTCCAGGTTCCAGGAGCCCTCCGGCCAGCCCCACCTGAGCCGCATCGTTTGCACCAGCCCCTCCCACCAGCAGGCTACTTTACTCCTCGCGGAACCTGCTGCGTGGAACGCGCGTGGGCATGCGCCGGGAGAAGCCTGGGCCAAGGGCGGGCCCGTTCGAGCACGAAGAGGACGGGCCGGGCCCCCCCTCTAACTTGTCTTTTATGAGAAGGTCAGTCTATATTTTCTGTTCAGTTTGTTAGCGGCACCAGTTTACCCTTGGTATTAAAGGTTCTGGGCTTATTATTGTGGTAGCGTGGATTTCATGATGGCTTCCAGATGCGGGAAGGGAAAGAATCCGCCTCTTAGTGGGTCTGTTGCCGGTACTTTGGACCAGTTCATAATCAGGGCAACCTCTGTCGAGGCCCATGATATAGCAATGACCAAGCGGAGATTATCCCTGGTGCCTGCACAATCCAAACGCTCATCCCGGGGAGAGCTGATGTTCGTAAGGTCTCCGGAGCGGCCTGTGGACGAGGTTACTGACATTCCTGTTCAGGGGTGAGTTACTGACCAGTTGCCATACGATTTAACTATTACATCTGATACTCCCCTTACACTGGAACCCCCATTTGATTCTTTACCTGTTGCCCCAGCACAAAAAGCCCCTGGTTGTAACTCATCACCACGTGTCTCAACTAGGTCAGCACGTAGCTCTACGCTACTAACCACGGATCATGCGCCTGAACCTGCAGTAAAGAGAAAATGGGGTGGGGGCCCCCAAAGGAAGAAAAATGCAAACATTTATAAACCCAATCAGACTGGTGTATCACAGCCTCTTGCACCGCCGGTCTCACCAGAAACTAGGTTATCTACCACTCCTTTGGGTTCGCCTTCGAATAATATGGTTGGGGCTCACGCTGCCCAAGTTGATGAGGTCTTCTGGGATAAGTTGGGAGTGTTACGCACCACATCACTCACTCCAATTATAGAGAGACTATCGCTAATAGAGGACAAACTGCTGCACCTTGATTCATTTTTCGCATCAAATCAATCTAATGGTGTCAAATTATTGGGGAATCCAACGGGGTCCTTGAAATAATCATGAGCCCAACTTGTAATCCTCCTAGCACTACCCGCCAACAAACCGCACTTGTACCGTCCAGCTTACCATCTACTTCTGCTATCAGGAGTGTTGCGGGTGTTACTATCTTGAATCCTGGCAATGTGTCAAATGGTGGGGGTGCAATGAACAAGATCCTGGGTCCAGGGTCATGTCCTCCAGGGGGAGACTATGTGCCCAATGCCATGAACAATGACAAAGCCCATGACCAATGATTGCGCCATCCTAGCTACAGTGCAGTGAACCCTAGTCTCTCCTGTATTGACTTACCACCTGCATCAATTCCATATGTTGTTGTTTTGGTCAAAGTGCCTGTGTTTGAACAGGTAAAGTGGAGTCTTACATTGAACTAAAAAACAAGTGCACTCATTGGTTAAATAGTGTTGTAATTCTATCTAGGACCCTAATTCGATATTCCTGATTTATGCCCTTATGTGGTTATAATAAATAATATCCTTATAAAGGCATAAGAATCATATCCATATTTAGTCGTAGCCCATGCGGTCCACATTAAGCAAAGGCTACTTCCCCAGACTCCTAGAAAGTACAACGAGTTCTCTAAACAAAACAAACCTCCAGCAACCTGGGAAATCCCCATGGCTTTTGTTTTGATTTGTCCTAGAACTCCTGTGAGCACTGTAAGAACGGCCAGTTCTTAGTGACATCTTTATTGACGTCTTATGTCCAACCTTACGTCAAACTCGGCACCTTTCAGGTATAAATATACCAACGTTGCCTTAAGCAAACACACGGTGGTTTGGAGCAGAGCGGCTATCTACTTGCCCGAGAGCCCAGCTGATGCGAGAGCCCACGGACGACGCCCCTCCCTTTTGACGCACTGAGAGAGACGCTGTCTTTTCTCCTGCCGAGAAATCCAGCTCCGGTGTTCTCAGCCGCCCTTGCGGGTTGCTGGGATATCGAGTCCTGAGAGAGAGATACCAGACCTCTTGCTTTCTATTACCCAGGTACGGAGCTGACTAAACCCTTAAAGAGAATTCTTAATTCAGATTCTTGGCAAAACCAACTTAACTTAAACTGCTACTTACTTACTCCTTCCCACGTATTAGGCTTAGGTCAGGTACACCGGGGTAGGCGTATTTAGAAGCACCAGTTGAGTACGTTAGTCAATGTATATATGTATGTATATATTTTATTCATTTTAAAGTATCATATGGCTAGGAAACCATATCAATGCTTTTACAGTATTATTTCATAATACTCCTTTTACTGTACGCACTTTACTTTATACTAAATATTGCAATTGTAGCAATTCATTTCTCTTGCATGAGAAAGAAGACTGCTCAATAAATAACACCTTTTATTGAAAACGCCCGTCTCTCTATTCTCTGCACTCTGGTGAAACTAAGTATGCACGATTGACTGAGTAAAATAGCTGTCTATTGTTTTCACATGACTCTAGAGATACACTCTTATTCTGAGGGAGCAAAGTTGTCATGTTTTATGGTTGTCAGAAGCTAATCCCTTCTTGACTATCCAGGGAAGTTAAACTCCTCCTTGTTTAATCGAGAAAGTTTCTAGTGACCTCTGAGCTAGCTGGCAAAACTAATTAAGTCTAATATAGTCAGTAGAGACCTAGTCGACCTCAGTCCCACGTCTACATTGCTGTTTATATTATTCCAATGCGCAGAGCCTATTGGGACTATAGGAACTACACTACATGGCCCCCAACGTTTGGTAAGGCGATAATCTAACGCAAGACACTAGAGTAACTCAGTCGTGTTTTTTCACACAGAACCCCTTTTTCCCATAAATACTCCAAAAGACGTCTGGACTGGGTAAAAGGTTAAAATCCGCCGGAACTTAGTAGGAAGAGATTCCTATGTATAGTTTTTGGTTTAGTCAACATTGAAGGATACAGTGTTCCAAAATATTGTGCACCTAATCTTTGTTTCCCTTGAAACTTGATCTGCAACAAAAAACTTTCTGTTAGCAAAAATGACGGAAAGTGAAGACGAAAGGGAGGCAGCTAGAATAGCAGCCCAACTCGTAGCGGATGACACAACAATCCAACAGAATGACCCGGATGCTATTTACATTTCGGCAAATAGAAGAAGAACTATAACTATTAAACTTATAGAAAATGGACTGACATCACGAGGTGGTACAGTCATATTCGTGGTAGAGGCCCATGAATATCGGCAGACAGAGGTATTCTACTCATGGATACACTTTCCAGCAGCAAATGCTGTGACACACGACTTCCACTATTACGAAATAGAGGAACCTCCAGAGGAATACACTCCTTTCGAGGAGGTTGAAATACCATTAAATTACCAAGAGCACCTGCTCTGGTTTAAAGGCGCCCTAAAACATAAAAATCACATCACCAGGCTCGGTCCACTAGGTAGACCAGGAGCTACGTGGCCGGTTCTAGCCAGCTACACACCACATCCCGACATTGAAACAATGACAGACCGGGAACTTTTAACTCAGCTAAAGATACTAATTAAAATGCATAGATAATTGGTCCAATATGTAATGCGGACTTCAACAGTCCAACCAGCAATTAACATTCCACAGCTGACCCCTCATCAGGGGAACACAAACAAAATTACACCACAGAACATACAATCATGTCTTGGTAAAACACCTGCAAAACGGGAACAAATTCCATTCTGGTTAGCACAAAAAATCACTCAAATAGAGGCAGTATTTCCTGATACTACACCTACTGAGAAACACAGAATTCTGACTATCTGTATTCCAATGGGGATCGCACCACATGTGGAGGACTGTGACACTTGGGGCACAGTCTTCCTTCCATTTACACAAAAACACATGGTGTTCCGTCCATGGCGGTTATACCAGATGTACTAAGACAGATTCAAAATGAATACGGTCCAGAACCTGCTTTAACTCTGGGTATGAAATTACTGAAAGACTTCAAGCAGGTCTCGGCTATATTATTAGCCAACATAAAAGGAAAAACAGCATCTGTGGCGATCCGCCAGAAATTGAAAGAAACAGACATAGCAGAACAACCTTTTGAACTTGCCAGAATCATAGAAAAATCCTATGAAGAACTAGGTCGAGATAGTTTGGGTGGGAAACCAGTAAAACCCCAACTACTCGAAAATCCTGAAAAAACATTTATTAAAAATAATTTAAACACTCCAAAAAAGAGCTGGGATGGAAATAAACAATCCACTCCCAAAGAAAAACGATTCCAGTCCAGAGGAAGGTCTCCTCTACAGAGAGAAAGATCTCCGGACCAAGGAAACAAGTCTCCCCAGAGGGAGCCCTCTGAGAAAAGATACAACCTTAGAGATAGGGATAAATTAAGAAAACCTGACAGATATCAAGATATTGATACACGTCCCTCTCGATCTTTTCAGACTTCCTCACAGAAATCGGAAAGAAGAGGACGGTCAGAACACAAGGAAGAGCACGTCAAGTCCAAAGACAAGGAACCTACTCATCAAAGTAAAAAATTACAATTTCCAAGTATTAAAATAATTAAACATGGCGAGGATACTGAGGACACAACTGAAAAACGGAGAGTGGGCCCAGACAATGCTAGACAGCATAGCAGAAGTGACCATAGCTCCCAAGATCCTGATGAATCTTCTGGAGACAGTGGACACGAATGAATACATTCAAGTGGAAACTGCAGATACCAGAGTTAGCAAACCTCATAAAATATACGAAATAACACCTCGTATAGAGGGGGACAAGACTCGGAAAGTAAGGGGTCTCTTTTGGGATAACCTTTCGAAAGGCTATGACATCCTTTTAGCTGAGAAAGACTGGCCACCAGAGTTTGTCAGGGAGTGCCCTCATGGCGAAGAAATGACTATGCCTGCCTTCTCAAATCATATTCCAATTCATAAAAAATATACATTAGCAAGAAAATGGGCAGTAGCCCAAGCACCTGCATTATATAAAAATCATGTAGGATGGGATGAGGACTCTCCTCCTCACAAAATCCAGGTAAAATGTCAACCCACTGCACAAAGGCAGTACCCAATTAAACAAGAAGCTAAAAAACAAGTCAGGGAGATGTTAGATCAACTTGAATACCAGGGGGTGATTGAAACATGCACCTCACAAATGAACAATCCTTTGTATCCTGTCTCCAAGCCAGACGATTCATATCGTCTAGTTTTGGACTACAGACACCTTAACTCATGTTGCAAAACATTTGCAGTACAAAACTCACACAGTGCAGCACTAATGAATAACATTGTGCGCAAAAAATACAAAACGACATTAGACATCTCTAATGGATTCTTTTGTCAAAACATTGCACCTGAGAGCAGGTATTTGACCGCGTTCTCAATAATGGGGTCACAAAAAAACTTCTGTCGACTCCCACAGGGATTCAAGAATAGCCCAGGATTATTCTCAGCAAGGGTAACAGAGTGACTACAAATATATGATGATGAAGCATTATCTTATGTCGATGACATCTGTCTAACAAATGATGACCTGGATACTCACTTGAAAAGAGTGAACACCATAATACTTGGGTTCGCAGCAGAGGGTTACAAATTCAACTTTAAAAAGTCAAGAATTGCCCATCTAACTGCCCTATTTTTAGGATATGAATTATCAAGTGAAGGCAAAAGCCTAGCTGACAACTTCTTAGAGAAGTGCGCTGTACTCCAAGCACCTAAAACGCTGAAGAACTTACAATCAATACTAGGTTTCCTGAATTTCGGAAGAACATACATTCTAAATTATGCAGAGAGGGTGAAACCACTCTATGAATTAATAAAACCTGATTTCAAACCAATCAATTGGACTCAGAAACACACAGAAATTTTAAGATCATTGCAAACAGACATATTAGCTAAAACTAAATTGCAAACTCGCGAAAACATACGCAACCTTGTAATCCGAGTCATCCCAGGAAGATGCGGATTCACGTACCTAACCTCTAATGAGGGAGAAACGGTACCAATAGCTTACAAATCACACTTGTACACACAAGCCACAATGAAATTCAGTACTACTGAAAAGGTTCTGATAGCGGTTCAAACTGCTGTAGCAAAAGAAAGAGCCCAAGCCCAAGGCAGAATATTAACTGTTTTAACAGCAGAATCAGCCCTTGAGGCATTAACAAGCCCACGCAATTTGAATGCTGTGGCATTAGATCCAAAATGGATACAATGGGAAAATTCTCTTGCTGCAGAAGACGTGAAATACTATTTTGACCCGAAAATAAAAAAACTAGAAAATCTAGAATATGAAGAAGAATATCCTCTGCCAATCGAAATTCTGCCTCTCGAACAATACAAATGTGTAATCTACATGGACGGATTTGTACAACATTACGATGTAGAGAAGAAATCCTACAACGCAGCGTGCACGATTGTTAAAGGTCGCTGGCGCTTGGGTAAATTCAGACGGTTAATTACCAAAACTAAATCACTCAGAAACTGTTCAACTCAGCGAGCTGAAATAAGATCTTTAAAGATGGTGCTTGAAAATGCGGATCGCGAATTCCCCACACTAATAGTGTGTGATTCGCATTACTGCCTCAAATCTTACAATAATGACTTGCAGAACTGGGTCAAAACGATTACAAAGATGACACAGGTGCCACAATAAAGCATAAAAAACTTTGGGAACAGGTAGTTCTTTTACAGAAAGAACTACAAAAGACTCACCTGATACATACACTGAGTCATCAACGTGATGGCGTTCACGTTGCAGGGAATTCATTGGCTGACACAGCCACAGCGGAAGCAGCTCAACCGGCTTCCGTAGCCACAAAAAAGCGTTCAGAAAAATACATAGACGGGGAAACAATGCTGGCAGTAAAAACGTCTTTGCAAAGCAACTGTGCAGCATTACCTGTGAACTATCCACTCAATTATACATACATAATTGATGTTAACTCTGTTCCTTTTGCTTGAATCCCTGGAGTGGGGGATAGAGTAATTCCAAACACAAACAGGAGAGTCTTTTTAATAGCAGACGCACACATGGGATTGGGTCTAAGGCACTGAGAGATCAAGGAATCTCTGAAAGAATTACAATCAGAATACTGGTGGCCGGGGATGAGCCTGCAAAACTACAAATTTGCAATGGGCTGTCCAAACTGCAACAGATTTCTCAGTGGCGAACCGAACGGAGTAATGCCAGGACCCTTCTTTTAGAAAGCATAAGGCTATCTATACGCAAAAATGCGTCCCATTTATGTTTAAGACTAGATTCACTTAAAATGTAGACACCAGCGCTCGGCTGACGCCAGAACTGTTATAAAAGATTTGCGAGTCCATATCGGCACATACGCAATTGCCATGCTACATTCTGACCAGGGTCCTGCTTTTAGCTCTCGAGCTTATAAGGAGGCCATGGCCAGCACGGGCATTGAATTGCGGTACTCTTGTCCCTTCCATCCTTAGGGAAATGCAGTAGTGGAAAGAAAAAACCGGGACATAAAGCAATCTATAACGGCGAGGGTATTAGGTTCGGGTGATGGGTGGGTCCAACATTTAACAAGTGTCCAACGTAGTCTTAATAATCTGCCAAGAAATTCTCTAAAAGGTCTCAGTCCGTACGAACTATTGTTCGGTACTAGAATGCATATTCAGGACCTTGATAGTCAGACTTCAGTGGTAGAAGAAAAATGCTTTGATATCAAAGACCGTTTGGCTGTTTTACAGGACTTAAATGAAACAAGAAAAAGCCTGAGCAACGTAAAGTTAAAACAACAGCCAACAGCCACTGAAGAAAAACCACCTGTCCCAGCAAGACCTTGCTGGATTCCAAAGATTGGGGATCTGGTCAGAGAGAAGATTGCGGTAAAGAAGGAATTTGGGCCTTTTAATACAGAAAAGCAGTACCTGTCTTAGCTGTCAGCGGAACAAGAACAGTTGTACTACCGCCCCTTGCTGGTAAAAAGAAGAACCGAGTTGTATCCATCGACCTGGTAAAACCACAATCTTGTGGCCAATAATAAGTAGTAGGCCCAGTGGACTCCCAAGAAATAGCAGAGTACCAAACTTTGCTACTATACAAGAGGTTCAAACTGAGAGACTAATCACTTTTGATAAACCTGCAGTGTATAAAAAAGGACTATGCAACAAAGCTATGGAACTTATGCCTCTTGAAACCCAAAGTGCAACAGTTTGTCAAGAAACACCAGTCTACAACAATGTAGCCTCAGACTAGGCTAATGAAACAAAGAAAAATCCAAAAGCAAATGAAAATTCGGAAGCAATTCCAACAATTGACAGAACTGCATCTGGCTACTTCATCAATTTCGATGACTTTTCTGAAGATCCAAGCGAGCCTGAAGAATCGCCAGCAACAAAAACTTTAAAAGACAAAATAACAGAACTCTTTCATCAACTCAAAGAAACCTATCTGATTTCTCCATGGATTGAATTTTGGATTGTGTTAGGTGTACTTTTCCTCCTGCTTTGGCTCATCATGGTTCTTTGTTTGGGAAAATTCATTGAAGGAAAATACAGTACAATGGACACAGAAAGTCAGAACATCAACTTGGTCCTAAAACCTCACAAGTCATCTCACATCGAGAAAAGAGAACTATCATCAGTGAACGTCACAGCCAATCCAATACCCAGCGGGGTAGCATGGGACAGAACTGATTTTGACATTTTTTGCCCGATTGAGCTCTTGAAATATCCACACCAGTTTCAGGTTTCATTAAGTGACTTTGTAAAACCAAGTACCTTTTCCGATGATTGGGACTTTGAAAATATAAATATTATGATGTCAGATTTAGTAATGTCAGCAAAATTTACAGAACATGATTACTTACAGGGTTCATCAAATTATGAAGAAATGTACTGTTACAATCACTTCGGCCATCACTATTTGCATAAATCTGCACAGCCTAGAAATGTTTTTAATTATAACCAGTGGGAACATTGTGCAACACCGCCTAAAAGCAGCTCAAAAATATTCTATGAGAAATTCCCATACTTCTCAGGGTTTAACACAAGTGATGCAGAAACGTTTTATTTTAAAATGTTGAATAAGACAGGAATGAAAACAATGTTGACAAATACTAAATTGATTTACTCTGAAACATTTTATGAAAAAATGATTACATTTGGTTTTGAATTCTGGAAAAATAACATTGAAACAAAAACCATCTGAGGTACAAAAGAATGGCAGGTCCAAGGTTTAGAAGCATTGTTTAGAGCCTGCATGATCCCAGAACAATTAATATTCTTGAATGACACCATTCAACAGACTACCTGTCTTGGCCTAGCCAAAATTAAAGACTTAAACAAACCGTCTATTCCAATGCCCATACCTGATAGTAATAAAACTACTGATATGGAGATAGACGTATCCCATATTTTAAACCAAAACAGAACACAAAGTTTGTTTTGGAAAAAATGGTTGATCTGGCCCACAGACACAAATAACTGTCAAGATAGATTCCTGAACAAAAGACAGGGGTTCAAAATGACCAGGCCAGACCCAAGATATTCCCAGAGACAACATCCAGGGATAGTTACAACATACAGGGTAGGGAAACTATGCCTCCAATGGCTACAGAAATCCACACTGGCTGAAATTAAGCAACACTTGACTTTACTTAAAGACGGTGCTGACTTGCGTGATTTCATATTGGGACCACGCAAACAGCGCCAAAAATGTTTCATAGCGGCCGGTATATACGCTGCGTACGTAAGCTTGGAAAGTAATGCAAATTGAAACAGCAGAAAAAATACGAGAAATTGATCGTATTAATTTGGAAAAATCACTTTCTGTTGTGGACAATGGGTTAACGACTCTGTCTTCCAGAATATATTCACTGGGCAGTATTGTATCATCTGCTATTGATATAATAGAGCAAGACTTGCTGATGTCACAACATGGTCAGTCCCAAATATGTTCTATTGTACAGCTTGGCTGGACGTTGCAAAATCTGCGTTCAGGCTACGTGCCATGGCGTTTAATCAATACAACGTCATTATTCTCTATCTTTAACTTTACTGATAAACAAATCAGTTTGGCACAAAAAGGAGCAGACTATACCATTCTGAGCATTGAAAAACTTGAGAGATTACCATTGACAATATCAGAAAGACCTGTCATTGAATGGATAATACACGGAATAATCACAATTCCGATAACAACTTTCCAATTTAAATACTGCCAAGAGTATATGCCAGGGGGCCAGTATGAAAGGTTGGGTAAAGGGTACATCAAGTCATCATGGAAATTACCTTATACACACACATGTTACAGTGAAAAGAAAAAGAATGTATTTGTTAGTGGTAAAAATTGTAAACGATCACTAAGCGGTACACTTCTATGTCAAGGTATTAACTTGCATGGGGCCTGCGAAGGGTCTTCAAATAACCTTTCATGTCACCTGCACATCACACACCTGCAAAACAGATAGAGCCATTCTTTAGACGGCTTTCTAACGGGAGCTATATTGTAATAGTGGACCACAGCTGTTATGGCATGGTGCCAAGGAAAGCATATCAAGTCAGCGTTAGTTCCATGGTCACTTGCTGTATGCAAGTATTGTATCCAAACAGCAATCCAGATATGGAGGCGGCATTATGGCTTCGTTTGAATATCTCTTCTATTCAAATTGATACTTTAAGCAGAATGAAGTCTATTCTTTTACAGACGACTGTGCCTTTGACCTCGTCCAGAGAAACGTATGATCTGCAAGTTGCAAGGACAACGGCAGAAATACATAGCCTTTATCAACAAATTGCCCCGTACATTTCGCAGAAATGCTACGCCAAATCCTAAATATGTCAGATACCAGTGGCATCGCACATGTATTTAAGACAATTTTTTCGGGACTGTTAACACCCTTCGAAACAGTTCTGGGCATTTTTCCTAATTTTGTCCATTCTGTCTTTGGTGGCCTACCTCTACTTTTGGGACTCGTAGCAGGAATTTTATTTTTCATTCTTCTGCTCCGATATGGCAAGCCAAGTCACAGAAAGGACTCCAGCAATGATGGAAGAAACGATCCTAGCAGTACGCTACCGGGACCGCATAACTAAAGTCCTCGGATTAGCCCGGCTAAGAGATCTGAATATGACCTGGTTTCTTTCATTCAGACCAATCTGGCAAAATTGCTTCTTACCTGTGCTTCGATGTATGCTATGCAGAGAAGAATGCGTGTTGGACATCTGTCGTACACTACCATCAGCAGTACCAATGGATACAGATACCTTGCTAGGTCCGGTAACGACTCATGCATCGTGTTGTCCCCAGCGGCTACCTATTTTGATGACGGCATTCGTTGAGACTTCACCACTACGAGTATGTGGCAGTGAAGTACGAGATGAGAGCAGCATCACCCAGGTACAACCTTCAGTGAGCATTGCTGATCCTGACATCGACGATAGCAATCATTCTCACGACTGCACTGTTGCAGCATTTTCAAACTTGGTCGAACTTTCACCTGAAGCGGTAGACCAATTTTTTGCGAGTCTGTCTGAAATGATGTTCTCCACCGAACAGAAAGAATAACCTTTTAAGTAACAAGCACACAGCGTTCCTTGAACTCTGAATTCGGCCTTCAGCTTTGATAAACAAATGCTACTGAAAACATTTGGAACTATTTTTCCCCTGAAGCGAAATTAATTTTTTTCCCTTCCAAAATATTTACCTTTTTTCTGGCACAGAGTACTCTGCTTAAAGTAGAACTATTCTTAGAGAACAGAGCTTCTATTTTAGGAACTCTAGAGACAATATTTGACCTCAGTCTCTAGCACATATACAGCATTTTGTATTATTATGTGATGGAATGATCTCGACCTTCTCTTCTGTATTAAGAGCCATTTCATGTGTAATTTTCGCAATTCATTCAGCTGATATATATATATGCAACTTTTAACTGAATGATACCACTGCTTGAAAAGCGTACAGTAGCAATACTCATTTTCATGTATTTACCATATACCATTTCAAATGCGAATTATGTATTTTGGGGTGGGTTGGAAAACACATGCACCATTATATGTTTACTATTGCTTAGTTTTAAGTAATGAGGGACATTAGATCGTGGAGTGGGTGTTGTAATTCTATCTAGGACCCTAATTCGATATTCCTGATTTATGCCCTTATGTGGTTATAATAAATAATATCCTTATAAAGGCATAAGAATCATATCCATATTTAGTCGTAGCCCATGCGGTCCACATTAAGCAAAGGCTACTTCCCCAGACTCCTAGAAAGTACAACGAGTTCTCTAAACAAAACAAACCTCCAGCAACCTGGGAAATCCCCATGGCTTTTGTTTTGATTTGTCCTAGAACTCATGTGAGCACTGTAAGAATGGCCAGTTCTTAGTGACATCTTTATTGACGTCTTATGTCCAACCTTACGTCAAACCCGGCACCTTTCAGGTATAAATATACCAACGTTGCCTTAAGCAAACACACGGTGGTTTGGAGCAGAGCGGCTATCTACTTGCCCGAGAGCCCAGCTGATGCGAGAGCCCACGGACGCCGCCCCTCCCTTTTGATGCACTGAGAGAGACGCTGTCTTTTCTCCTGCCTAGAAATCCAGCTCCGGTGTTCTCAGCCGCCCTTGCGGGTTGCTGGGATATCGAGTCCTGAGAGAGAGATACCAGACCTCCTGCTTTCTATTACCCAGGTACGGAGCTGACTAAACCCTGAAAGAGAATTCTTGATTCAGATTCTTGGCAAAACCAACTTAACTTAAACTGCTACTTACTTACTCCTTCCCACGTATTAGGCTTAGGTCAGGTACACCGGGGTAGGCGTATTTAGAAGCACCAGTTGAGTACGTTAGTCAATGTATATATGTATGTATATATTTTATCCATTTTAAAGTATCATATGGCTAAGAAACCATATCAATGCTTTTACAGTATTATTTTATAATACTCCTTTTACTGTACGCACTTTACTTTATACTAAATATTGCGATTGTGGCAATTCATTTCTCTTGCATGAGAAAGAAGACTGCTCAATAAATAACACCTTTTATTGAAAACGCCCGTCTCTCTATTCTCTGCACTCCGGTGAAACTAAGTATGCACGATTGACTGAGTAAAATAGCTGTCTATTGTTTTCGTACGACTCTAGAGATACACTCTTATTCTGAGGGAGCAAAGTTTTCATGTTTTATGGTTGTCAGAAGCTAATCCCTTCTTGACTATCCAGGGAAGTTAAACTCCTCCTTGTTTATTCGAGAAAGTTTTTAGTGACCTCTGAGCTAGCTGGCAAAACTAATTAAGTCTAATATAGTCAGTAGAGACCTAGTCGACCTCAGTCCTACGTCTACACTGCTGTTTATATTATTCCAATGCGCATAGCCTATTGGGAACTACACTACAATAGTAATAGACCACTTCCACCTCAGGTGCGCAGCGAAATTCTATGTGCACGAAGAGTTAGTTGGGTGGTTGCATTGTGATTAATTTCAGAGACAGGCGGGTGGTTGAATATATAGGTAATTGGCATTCGTTGAGGGTGGCCACTGGGATACAGACTCTTCCCCTAACTTTCTTCTATCCTTATCAATCTGCTCACTCCTCATCAGAGGAGGGTAAAATCATGGGAAAGATGGGAAACAGTTGCCCAGGCGGGTAGTGTAAATAACTGGAGCTATATCTATAACATTTTACCACCAGTTCCCCTCCCTGTAAGCAATAGGTTCAGTGTTTTGGACCAGGTAGATTGACTGACCCTTGGGCACAACCCAAGTGTCAGGGCCCACCTACCAGGACCTTCTGCTAGCAATGATGGGGTCGAGTTGCATGACCATATAGTGATCCGATGCAGGGAAATAATGTGTGAAGAACCCTCTATGGTAATCACTGAGGATGCACAGGAGGTTAATACTCCCATGCCTGGTTCGGTGGGGGTCACACCCTCTATATTCAATTGGGGAGATCCAGTTAGCCCACAGCAGGATAATGAAGCCCAGAGGTTACAAGGTGTTGTAGTTTGTGACCAGCCACTGACGATGCCTAATCCACCCCCAGAATCAGTGAATGCTGTAGGGAATGTAGTTAGCACCATCGATGCCACTGTCAAAACTATTGTTGATGGTGAGAAAGAGAAATTGTTTGAGATCATTGATCTAAGGGTGCCTATGGTTTGGAATACACCTTGTATGTACAGTTAAGCTTATAGAAACTCACTCCCCGGACATTTTATGTATTATTGTCTCCCTTAATAACTTCCCAAAGGTGGTCATTATCAATGTTTATTCTCGTCCTGTGAGGCAAGGACAGACCTCGCAGACGCTAGATTGTCTGGCGGTCTTTCTTACCACGTTGCCTGATCATTGGTGGGGATTTTAATTGTCATTTTGAACCTTTAATTGGTCTACCCCACCCCATCCCGAGCGAAGAGGACTCAACTAGGGGAATTCCAATTTGTAACCATTACCCAATTAGGGGTTGGACCCCTCTAGTTTTGCAGCTGACTACTCTCACCCTTAACCTCTCTTTAAGGGCCTGTAATGTTCGTTTACCCGCTGAAAATCCTGGCAAGTATACTTTTGGGAGGATAGGTCAGAACTCAACAATAGACTATGTCCTGGTAAATGTGGACCTTTGGCATAGGATTGTGAACTTTCAGGTGCAAACTCGTATGGAAAGTGACCACAACCCGCTGGTTGTAACTCTGGACTGGTGTCAACTGGCACCAGGACAGGCTGCAACTAGTCCACCTCCTATCGACTTGCTATTAACAGACGGGGGTAGAAGGATTCGCTGGGGAACATTTTTACAATCACCAGAGGCAATGGCATCCCTGTATAAATCCATCATCCCCTTTCTCGAAAAGGCAAGTTCCATTATAGAAAACTGTGATGCTAATGATTATATTGAGGAGCTGGGGAAAAATCACTTGGATCTGGTTGGAAATCTGCCAGGGTTCTTTTTCAATGACTCAACTCATAAAAGCAATAAAGATAGACACAATAACTCTTGGTATAACAGGGCTTGCAGAGACGCAAAAAGTTCCCTTTTGTCGAAACTTCGTGAGAGTGACCATTTGAGCATTAAGGTAGCAAGGGCACATTTTAAGAATACTAGTGAATGGGAAACTGATAGATGGCAGGTCATTAAGAAAGCCCTAATTGATAAAGATTTAAGAGGGTTTTGGAACCTGGTGAAGACAGGAAAACCTGAGGGCAGGTCTGCTATAGAACCAAACCTCGGGGAAGAGGTCTGGCGAATTCATTTTAAACTTTTATACTCTAAGACCAAATTGGGAGCTACTGTGATGGGCCTCCGATCCATAGATCGTATAGAGGTTCTCCCTGATGACGTACCACCTTGTACGTTGGCGGAGGTATCAGTGGCCTTGGTTAAAGTTCTTCCGAATAAGGCTCCAGGACTAGATCGGGTCCCAGGAGATCTGTTTAGATCTGAACAGGCAGTTTGGACCCCCTACCTGTAGTCTCTTTTTGATGCTATCCTCCATGGCATGAAGGCCCCTCCAACTTGGGCGGGTGCTGAGATCATCCCTATTTTTAAACAGGGGTCTCCCCTAGAACCGGCAAACTATAGGACCATCAGCCTAATAGATGTAACACAAAAGTTTTTTGCCCCTGTTCTTTTGGGAAGATTGCAGACCTGGATGGATGATCATAATATTTTAACTCCCCTACAAGCAGGTTTCAGGACCAACATTTCAACTATTGACCAGCTGTTTAGATTACAGCTGTTCTATTGGAAAACGATAATGTTGGAAGGCGGTTCTCTCTACCTAACGTTCGTGGATCTCGAATCCGCGTTCGATATGGTAGATCGAGATCAGCTGTGGAGCTTATTGCTTGAGATGGGAGTGCCACCCTACCTCTGCCAACAGCTTAAACAACTCCATGCTGGCACTTTTGCCAGGATAAGATTTGGGAATGGCAGTAAATTATCAGCGCCCTTCCCCGTTGAGAAGGGGGTGGGACAAGGCTGCGTCCTTGCGCCAACACTTTTCACCCTCTTCCTCAACGGTCTAGTCAAGGATCTGTTAGCTGTTAGGGATATAGATTCCCCAAAACTTGCTAACCGAAAAATCCCTGCATTGATGTTTGCGGACGACACACTGCTCCTCTCTAAAACATCTACGGAGATGCAGCGTGTCTTAGCCGAATTTAGCACGTTTTGTAAGAAAAGAAATCTGGAGGTAAATATAAAAATAAAAAGTATATGGTCTTCCATGCTGATTCTACTAATTGTCCCCACCCTAAGTTGGATTCTAAGCCTCTAGAGAGGGTCCCGGTATTTGACTACCTGGGTCTCACTATAAATGATAAAATGGAATGGGGGCCGCAGATTATTAAGGCAAATTTAAAACTCACTCAGGCCAGTGGGGGGATTTTAAAAGTTCACAGGAGTTGCGCCGTTAAAGTTATTGGCCCTCCGGTAGTTTTATACAAGGTTCAAGCAAGTGGAGCCACTATGTACTGTGCGGAACTATGGGGCCACTGCTTTAGCAACACTCTGACAGCGACGGGAAATAACTTTTTAAGGCAAATTGTGGGGCACCCACAAAGTAACCCCTTAATCCCTCTAAGGATGGATTTGGGTGTCGTCCCTATTGCTGACTCGATTGCTCTTAGTCCACTCCAGTACTGGCGACGGCTATGGAGCACGCCAGAACTGGCAAATTATAAAGAGGAATTAAAATCAGTTATGCTTATTAGGGGGGCGGGGAAGATTCCCTGGTTGACTTTTATCCGGGATGCATTCAGCAAAAATAGGGAGAAATGATCCGTGGACGGCACCCAAACAGACTTGTCTAGCTATTTCTAAACAAACCCTAACATTTGCTTGGAATGGACTTAGAATGGAGCGTATAATTCAGTCTATAGACTCATCTTGTCTTACCTCTAGGTTCCTGAATGTTATACAGTGCTATAGTTTGGAGCCTGTACTTGATATTATCCAACCCTTAGCAGCCAAGAAACTGTTTCTCCAATTCATGCATGGGACGCTTCCGCTTTATGCATTTATGAATAGTTGGGCGGGAGCAAAAAAACGGTTATGTCCCGTGTGAGAAGTTGGCCTGGTATGTGATGTTCCCTATTCTAGTGAGCACCGTGCACCAGTGCAAACAACCCTTATGGTGATTGGTTGTAAGTCAACCTTATAGACCAGCTATCCTAGGGGTAGCATGGACAAAAGCAGTCTTAGCCTAAACTCAAGAGGGCATGTGAAGCCAGCTGTTTTACCATATGCAAACCTTTTTTTTAATACCAAATGAAAGGACACCACACAAGTTATATATTATAAAAATATATGTATTTATTACTAGAATAATCCTCTGTACTCTTTATGAGGGCAGAAGCACAAGCATTAAACAAAAGAACTTAATAACATACAATAAGCTGCACAATTATGAATAGGCCCTGGTGGCCCGTAAAACCATATATTAAAATAGTGGTATAAGAACCACTCACGAACAATGGTAAGGCCTAGGGCCTTGGGAATCGCTGGGGCTACACTGGACTAACAGCATTTAGGACCTGGGAGGCCCACATGATGCGGGTGCAGTGTCTAAATTCACACGAGTGCACCAATAGAAGTCAATGGTGCGTAAAAGTTAGAAAGTTGCAGATTTGGAAGTCTTCCGACTGGACTAGAACTTAACCACTTTAAACTAGGACACTAGGGATGTAAATCTCTACAGGAGCCCCGGAGTACTCACATTACCTCACCCACAGGAAGCGGGTGCATAGGTGTCAAAGTGTGTCGGGTTTCGTCATGGAGTTCTATGGAGCGTTGGAGAAAAGATGCTGCAGGCGACCAGGAGAGAAGAGTCCGGTGCGATCCAATGGTGGATAGAAGATGTAGAGTACCTAAAAGCAGAGGGGACTGGGTCTGGGTCACTAGCCAGTGACCAGGATAGAACCAGGAAGGAACCAGGCGATGTCGGGCGCAATCAGGTGGTTGTTGTGAAACTTGTCTCTGCTGCCGCGTAGACCAGGAGGCATCAACGATGACCAGGAGCTGGGCACTGATGGTCCCATGAAGGCTCTCGCTGTCGGCGGTGTCGGCTTCCAGATTGGAGTCAACAAGCCTTGGCAAAGGCAACCCACGCAGGAACTGAAGAGGGCTTCTTACTCAGGCCCGCAAGGACTGAGGGGTTTCTCCTTCACAGGGAAGCAAGGGCCAGTCTGGAGCAACCAGACCAACAGTGTAGATTTCAGTTTTTTTTGTCACAGAGGCCACTAGCCAACGGGCAAGTGACTGGACAGACGCATCAAGCAGGAAAATGCAAAAGGGCCCCATGCAGCACTCGGTGAGTGTGGAGGGGTGATCTTCGGTGCAGTTGATGCTCGGGGCTGGGGCTTCTGAATCCCCAATACACAGCTTCAAGGGTGCCTTGGGGGCTGCACAGGAAGCGTCTCATAGTCTTTTCAAGATGGCCGATCCCACGTTACACGTCACCTCCACGGGTCTCAGCTTTGCTGTGGCTGTGGATCGGGCTGAAGGAAGTCTGGAAGTCTGGGTCTTGTCAGGCTCTGTGGTCGGGCTCCAGCGGGAGCGTTGGACAAAGCAAGTTGCTGAGCGCTTTGTGGTGCCTGCTTGCGCACTCCTTGGCCACAAGGGAGATTCTTCAGTATCTTCTTGTAAAGTAGATGGTAGAATGTCCAGAGTTCTGTTTCAAAGTTTCAGTCAGGATAATCTGATGTCTTAGGACGCAGCTCCTACCTTTATTCCAAATCAAGGGGCTGGATTACCTGCTAGGTCCCTCCTATTGGTGGGACCCAGGAAGGGGGTGGTTACACCCCTTTCCCTTTGTCCAGTTTTGCGCCAGAGCTTGGGCTGGAGTGCCCCAGCACCGGTTTGAACTGGGCTATGCATGGGACACCTTGTGTGCCCCAGGCAGTGTCTAGTTTCATTCAGCCCTCCCTGCCCCAATCCACTATCTCCTGTCTGGGGTGGTGCTAGCACTTCCCTGTGACAGGAAACCTTTTGTCCAGGCCTCCCCTGCCGGAATTTCGGTCAGCATCAGGAGGCCAGACTTGTGTCTGTGGCAGCAGCATCCATTTTGTGATGCTGGAGCTCTGATTGATTTTAACCGCGTTTAAGGAAAGTAACATGTCTTCTCCCTCTAGAAGGGTGGAATGCTACCCCCGTCCCCAGAACTGGCGAGGGGGTAGTATTCCAAAGTGTATGACACCTTACACGACATGTTTTGATAAAGCCAAACCAAAGTTTCCAATAACCGCGAGGATTATAATGCACTTAAGAGTATATGGTATGGCAATATCATAGAACAGCTATAAGGACATGGTTCCGAAAGCTGCAGACAGGCTCAGCTCATGCTAGAGCACCATCTCACATAAAACCAAGCACTCTGCCTTCAGGATTGTTAAGGCCTGCCATAGGAGTGACTTATAGGTGCATGTGTGTCTATATGTAAAGGTAGATATAGGAATACTATATCTAAGCAAGGGGTGATTACACAACCTTGCCCCAGCTGAGTGATCAGCCAGTTGTGTCAGTTTGGATGGCCAGCCAGTGGTAGCCAAAGATACGATGTAGCCCCTGGTAGGCCTTGGGTGCACCTATGCCCTGGGTACCTATAGTACACTGTTACAGGGGCTGATAAGGTGACTCAATATCCAATTAGTTATGTGCCTAGGGTACATGGAGTACATTTTACAGAGAGAGCAGATAGCCTGGGGCCCTAATTAGCAGGGTCCCAGGCCAACTAAGTCGAAAACCAGCTAAACACAAGGCAAAAAATCTGGGGTAACCATAGTCAGATATCCATCCTCCTACATCCCGGATGCAACATCGTAGAAGAAACAGAGATCCATGTGATCTTTTTCTGTCCTGCATATAGGACTGCCAGGGCTAAATGGGTTCTTCAACTTTGTAGGAATCTGGGTTTAAGAAGTCATAGTGAGGTCTATAGGATATTAAAATATGATACTTATCCTGTCTTTGTAGTCACAATTGCTAAGTTTTTTTTGCAATGTGGTGCAAACGTAGGCGTTTTGTGATTGGTTAGAGTGGAGAATCTAGACGATTTTTTATATTAATAGGATTAATTATCCTGATTTTAATGATGCCCTTTTATCCTTTCCACTGTTTTTAAAATTCCTATCTTAGTTTATTTATATTTTAAATAGTCTATTCTATAAGAAGCTGATGATTATTATGCTGTTAATGTTGCCCTGTAATGTGATATTTGCGTATGTTCAATGTTTACATGGTCTATCTTTGCGTGGGTATACGATGCTGCTCCTGCTGCCATGATGTTGGGATTTAACCTGCTATCTGAAATATAAACTGCTACTGTTTTTCCCTGTTCAATTTTTATGACCACATTTTTTTTAACTACTAGTTTGTCATTTTATGATGATGATTTTAACAAAATGTTGTACTTTGTACTTTTATGGCAGCAAATTGTTGAAATAAAGTGTTTTGACTGACTGACATATATGGTCTACTCTGACCCACTTCTCGGAATGCACTAAGTATGTACTCCTGCTCCCCACCAGGCAGCCTCATTGATCCCGATCTATGGAATGTATGATGGTATTCTGCATTTGTTTAGCATGCATGCCTTCCAAATGTATCTTTAGCAAGCATTTGTTCAGCACGCACTTTGTTATAATGACTAGCCTTAGAAGGGTACTGGATTTTGGAATAGTTTCATTTACTATAACAAGTCTTGTGTGCAGAACAAATGCGTACTAAAGATGCATTCATTCTATTGTTGGCGCAGTGAGGGCACAGCATGATTCGGGCTTTGTCCTTAAGGACGTTCCTCTTTTCAAACATCGTGGGGACTCGGTTTCTTTGCAGCATCATCATATTTGGGGGTTTAGGTACTGGGGGATACTCACCCTGGCCTGTCAAAACTACCCCTTGAGATTCTATAGTGACTTGGTCTTGATTCCATCCACACTCCCTCTTCCAATGCCCTAGCTTGTTACAAATGTGGTACTGCGTCACCTTCTTTAGAGCACTTATATTTGTCCCACCAATGCTTCCCCAACCTCTTCCCATTCTGGATTTATTTCCACTATAGTTAGGGAAACTAACATTTTAAAATTCGGGACTAATACGGGAACTTGGGGTGGGAGATTAAGTCCCTTCATTCCTGCATTCTGAGTCAACTTGGTCGGAGCATTCATGAACTCCTCCTTCAGTCCCTTTTGTTTAGCCTCTAAAGTCTCACTGCAGTATTTTGCATACTCTAAGATCTCATCAACTGATTTATTCTGCCAACAGAGGGCACCTTGAATACTTTTATTACTGATTTCTGGCCATAGTCCATATAAAAAAGAGGCAAGAAATCTTCCCATGCTTTCACCTAAAGGATCATTCATCCAAATATTCTCCCTGTACACCTGCATTAATATCTAAAAATAAGTGTTCACTGATTCCCTGGACTACTGAGATGTACAAAACATTTTTGGCTAATTAATCCCTGTTTGGAAAAATCTTAGTTTTTAGGTGTCTTACATTTTCCCCATACTTGGTCCTACCGATAGGTGAACAAGCATAAGCACCTTTGTTGGCCATTCAACCATATCCACAGACCTTTTGGGACAGCTACCTCAAACAACACATCTAAGTCTTCCCACAGTATCTCAAAATGTCCACAATTTGCTCCATCTGGGTGTCCTTAACAGAGTCTAAGCTTTGGAATGGAAATTGTCAAGTGGAAAAGGCCTTATTTACACCATGGGACATGTACATACACTTCTCCTTGTACCTCTCGTAAGCAATACTCCTTCACCTCTTCCTCAACTACCACTTCATCTCCCTCTTTTCCCCTTTGCTTTCTAACCCTTTCTTTCTTGGACAACAATTCTCTGAGATTCTTGGTGTCACTCCAATCTCTAATGCTTTCAATCAATTCCTTCACATGCCTTCGTAAAGCTCTCAATTTCAACATTCGCAATTCCTTCTCACTTGTATTCATCCTAGAATTCCTTCACAACTTCTTTCCATGTGTTATAGTAATACTACATTTATCTGCCAGCTTCTCCATCTTTGCAAATACCTTTTTTTACCATTCTCACTGCTTCCTTGCACATATAAACCTACTCATTTGCTCCACAGCCCTAAGTGATCCATTCTCACAGTTCCCTTCACAAGCTCCTCAAACTCCATCTTTAACTAAGACAGGTTTCTCCTGAAAGTTGGTTGACCTGTACCTGGTGGGCTCACTGATAAGTCTGTTGTGGCTATCTCACTCATAATTTCTCTTTGATCACGTTTCCTCCTTGGTAAGGAACTAAAGCCATGCTTCCTGTAATGGGGGATGAACCTCGTGGTAAACTTGAGACACGCTGTCTCTGAACTAAGCTACCTAAGGTCTTGACTAAAAGAACAGGAACATTGCTTATTGCAACTAGAACTGGGGTCTGAGTAGAAGATGTAACAGTTGGCTCTGCATAAATTGGGCGTGTGCATGACTCTACTGAGGATACTGTAGTTACTGCATCCTCGGGCAGCACTGGTGCAGTAGCACTTGACATTCCCAGGCTGTGGCATTGTATGGTGTGGTCTAACACTAAGAAGTTGCTCTATGAGGGCATCTTGATCCTCACTTTCTGTATAGGGTTCTTTCTCAGGTTTTTCCTTTTTCCTTTCCTTTTCTTCCTTTTCTAACCGAGGATATGCTCCTACTGTTTCAATGACCTCCACACTCCACCTTCTCTGCCTTTCCTTGTAATGCTCTTTTTCCATGAATGAGCCTTGCTATGAATTTTATAATTAAACTCCTTCCTCTTATTCTCACTCACCATTTGCTCCCAAATATTTAGCGCCTCATATTGTGTGGCTTTGGGTTGTGGTTTTAGATCATACATTCTTCTCTTCAGGACTATAGAGAATATATGAGCAGGCAACACACTCAGGCTGATAGGTCGGGACCTTTACTAGCACGTTTAGTGCGCAACGCACCTGTGGGCACCCCTATAGTAGAGGTGAATGATCGGCATGGGACGACGGTTCGGACACAACTAGACATAAACGCCCAAACTATTACACTGCACTATATGGAACACACACGCCGATGTCGGACACGGACTTTGAGTCCTTCATGGCTGACCTACCTATCCCTCAGCTAACGACAGTACAACGAGATGACCTGGCGCGACCTTCTCGATCGCTGAAATCAGGCAGGCAATTAGAGCACCTCCATGGAACAAAACCCCCGGGACTGACGGCTTACCATCCGAGTTCTATGTGGCATTTATAGACATCCTTGCCCCGCAATTACACATCCTCTATCGGGAATCGATGGAGTCCAGTACTTTACCACCCACGACACTACAGGTACTGATAGTTTCCCTTTTAAAGCCTGGTAGGGACAGACTACAAATGGCGAATTACAGACCGTTGTCACTACTGAACACGGACTACAAAATCCTTAGCAAGATATTAGCGGCAAGACTAGCCCAATATATACCAACGCTTATACACTCTGACCAGTGTGGTTTCATACCCGGACGGAGTACGGTGCTGAATTTGAGGAGATTAAGCCAGATAATGCTACATGAGAGGGCGAAGAACAGTGAAGGGGGGTGTATATCTCTAGATCTAAAGCAGGCTTTTGATTCCCTGAGATGGGATTATATGTTCGCAGCCCTGAATAAATTTGGAATACCGCCCGAATATATAGCATGGGTAAACTTATTGTATCTACATCCAACGGTGCGTGTTCGCACTAACAATTGTGTCTCCGGACAATTCCAGGTAGCTAAAGGCACATGCCAAGGCTGTCCACTATCGCCCCTGCTGTTCATTTTAGCTTTAGAACCTCTACTACATAAGCTCAGGATTCTCGCCATACAGAGAGGGATAACGAGAAACTCAGTGTCGCACATAGTATCGGCCTACGCAGACGATATAATACTATATTTAAAGAATATGTCGGACTGCCTTGACCCTCTGCCAGAGATATTTCATGATTTTCGAGTAATATCGGGCCTTACGATCAATGAAACTACATCGTACGGCTACTGTTTCAGTACCACTTTGAGGGACACTCAAATACAGTTCCCCCCTTATGGGTTCCAGAAGGCTCACATTAAAATTAAAAGACCTGGGGATACAAATATATTGGGATGCCCAGGACCTCCTGGACGGTATTAGGGGAAGGCACTCAATACCCTTAGGACGCACGTGCAGTTCTGGAATACGTTGCCACTGTCTATAGCAGGGAGAGTGGCAATCTCCCTGGGAGATTGGGGAGAGGAGTTGGCCTAACAGCTAGGGCACTCAACCTCGGACCTGGGGATCTGGTTTCGAGTCTCGGTAACGACGCCAAAACCTCCTGTGATTCTGGGCAAATCACTTAATCTCCCCGTGCCTAAAATGAATGTGTGTCTGTCCTCATGTAACGTAACTGGTGCTATGTAAAGCGCTCTGATACCCGATTCGGTTTGGGTCTAGTTCGCGCTATATAAAACTCTGCAAAAAATTAAAAAATTAAAAAATTAAAAAATTAAAAAGATGGTAGTGCTGCCCCGAATGGTATATTTCTTTACGAACCTGCCGCTCCTAGTCCCAAAGCGCTTTTTCAAAGCACTGAACACACTATTGACGGAACTGAAATGGGGGTCGGGAAGACGACGTGTCAGTCTCGCCAAGCTACAGCTGCCGACCGCTCAGGGTGGTATGGGGGTCCCGGATATGACTGCATATGGGTACGCATGCCAACTTCAGTGGCTGGCCTACTGGCTGGCGGGCCGTAACCTCCACGAGCTAGATATGTCTGAGACCAATAGGGATAGCGGTATTATACACAGACTATTATTGCCAAAGGTTAAAGTTCCCAGCTCGGCGCCACACTTACTTAGACTCGCAATCAGATGCTGGAAGAAAGCTGTCAAATACACGAATGCGGCGACCTCTTATGCACCCACTATTCCTTTAGTGGGACTCCCCCTTGGGACGGGTACACTGTCAGAAAGCGAACTCAGAACATGGCATGACACAGGCGTTCTGCAACTAGGAGACTTTTTTGTAGATGGAACCATCATGACGCATGCGGGCTTCGCACGTACTCATCAGACCACCGGAATGTTATTCTTATTACATGCACGGGTCACACACTATATCTCTACGACTTGGGCGCCAGCCGGCACAGAACCGCCCACAAACTCCCTACTTACAATGCTGTATTTAATGGGGACAGGCAGTCACTTAACAAAATGGCTAATGAGTAGAATTAGAGCTGGCAGGGCAATATCACTCCAACCCACCCGCAAACGCTGGGAGAGAGACATAGGCCGTGCACTTAGAGATAAGGAATGGGAGAAGGTCCTGAAGTTTCCTAAAAAGGTGTCACGGAATCCAAAATTTAAATGTATTCAATTAATGATTGTACATTGAGCATATCTAACTCCCCACCAGCTACATGCCATGTTCCCCGAAACGGCAGACACTTGCCGCCGATGCAGGGCCGAAGACGCTGGCCTCCTCCACATGCTGTGGGACTGCCCCAAGCTAGGTTATTACTGGGGAACGGTGCACAAGATTATGACGACGATCGCACCTGCAAGGCCATACTCCTCTATGCTATATAGCATACTAGGACTGGGCCCCACTGGAACGAAGAAAAGCGCAACTACGCGCTTTCTAGATATGGCCCTTCTCTTGGCTAAAAGGACCATTACGATGAAGCGGAAATCAATTAGACCACCGGACCCTGAAGATTGGCATAGGGAGGTAATACAATGGGGGAAGGCGGAGGAACCAGAATTGCAGAGGGAGGAACGAAGGGGACTCCTCAAAACCCTCATCTCCATGGAATGGAATGCCATACTCTTAGGCTTTGAAATAGGTGCAGAAGCTGAACTGGGTTAGATGACTATAGTTGAGACTGGGGCCTTACTGTGTTACAGGATAACTCTGGGAGTACTTCACCCCCCCTCCTTCCCCCTCCTCTCTCCCCCCCTCCCATCCCCTTCCCCTCCTCCCCTTCCCCTCCTCACCCCCTCTCTTCCCATCCTTCCCTTCCCCCCCCCCCCACTGCCCTGTCCCTTCCTTCCCTTGTCCCCCCCAGTGGCTCTCCTTATCACCATTCCACCCGCACAAACCTGCACTGGACGCACATGGAAGGGTGCAGACGCCGATAATATGGAGACGGTTAATACTGGCATGGGAGTAAGGTGGCGGGAGGTATAGAGTGTCGCCGAATTGAGCAACGCGAACAAGGTACAACGTATCACACGTGGTCAACTTGAAAAGTGCTAGGGAAGTTGAGGGAAGGGGGATCTTGAGTTACGAGGGAGTTATGTAAAATAAAAACTGCAATGTCATATATACTGTACAGAACTATTTACATGCGGCTTGCAATGTGATATGGATACTGTGAAACAATTATTGTAATTGCCGATGTCATGTTGCAGTGTTAATAAAAATATTTTTTTTAAAATACATTCTTCTTTTCAGATTCTCTATTCGGGGAATGTGGCAGGTTCCATTTAAGGGAATCAGAGCTCTCCGTCTTTGAACGTATATTTATGCCATTGGTTGAGCCACATGCACGTATGTAACCCATTCTTTGCTGCCATTTCCCTAGCTAGGGTGTCTTTGAGAGGAAAACTTTGTTAATTATTTGCATCCTTCTCTCTTTTTGATAACAGATTCCCCATTATAACGACAATCACAAGCAGTCCCGGTTCAAACTTTCACTCTTCTCACATCAACAATCACCCTAACCTCTACACCAATCTCAGCGTGCCTCTGTCAAAGGTCAAACTATCAGAAAACAGTTTCACCGTCCACCAGCCAATCCTTGCTCAGCCATGTGGTGACGCAACACTCCAATTCATCTGATGTCTCTTTTTATTTTTAACTGCATTTTCCTGCTTCAACTAAACAAACGCGTCTGCAGAAACAAGAATTCTACCTGCTTTCACAATAGAGTGAGCTCTCATCCTGCGACAGTCACTACTCAGTGTGTCCACTCCCTGTGCACTAAGGAATGAATCACCACTAAGCTCTGTTAATACACCCGCACAAGAAATGTATTTGGTGTATGTGATAGTGGCTCACAGTACTCCTCTCACAGCAGGCAAGTTTACTGATTCAATTTTCAACTTGCGGTTCCTCTTGTCAAATACTGAAAAACATCAGAAGAACTACAATAATCATGATCCTGACAAATCCGACAATCAGAGCCATACAATATTTGCCCACCATTATCATCCACTGCATCTCTTTCTCTGTGCTTACTTGAACTCCCAGCATGCACTGCACCACTTACCTTGTTTGCTCATTTCACATGAAGTCCATATTGATACTCACATAGTTGTTCTTCTCTCACAACCTCGTCTCTCCAAAACCAGGATTGCATTGGTATTGGGCAAACCATCTGGGCAATCAAAGTACGTACCCGGTTCTCGAGCAAATTAGGTTTAAGTTGTAGGTCTGCTCCAATCAGAACTACCACCTTTGCTCCTGGGTCTGTGGGTGCAATCATCAATGTCAAATTCAAATTCATGGGGAACACCAACACCTAGGACCGGGACTGCTGTAGTCCTGATACAGACATCTATGCTCCCTCACTGGAACCTCCTCTAACAATCAGAAGGACTCATACAATGATGCTGATACATTATCAAAATAATTACAGACAAAAGTTCTCTTTCCAATGCCTTATATAAGTATTAATTAGCAAAATTCAGGGAAGGTGCTATGAGCACATTTAGCAGCACAGCATTTAAGTTATAAGGACAAAGAATTCAGTACAATTCTAAATGAAATCTGGCATAAAATTGCCTTCTAAGGCAGATAGGGGGTCTCTCTTGTGAGCAAAGTTCGCACTCTTATATAGGACTTTAAACAAAGGGGTTCATAAATTCTTTGAGAATATCTGATTATTGGGGTTTGGACCAATAGGAAACATCCTAGTAGAAACATTTTACTACAGATACATTCGGAGATTCTCTCAACATATCTCAACAGCTATTGCGGTGTTTGCGTTTTGTGCTGATACACACCTGGGTCAAGCTGGGAACGATATCTAGCAGTTCCATGTTATACAGGAGAGCTTGTGCGCATGACTCAGGGAGTAGTGCTCCTATGATGTGCACATGCGCAGTACATCACTGTGACAGCGCAAGTTTTGTTTGTAAGATTCCCGGATGTTAAGCCAGAAGATCCAACCGCCCGACCCCCTTACTTAAATCACGTTGTGCCTTTTCAGCTCATTATTGGCAAGCGTGATGGAGGGGTAGGTGCTGAGGAGGGAGCCGGCGTTTGTATCCGTAAGTTGAGTAATTATGGGTCCACATCTGGGGAGCTTTTCAGTTTAGCTCTATTAGCGCTTTATAGGCGTACCAACTAATTTGGGTTTGCCTTGTGTATTCCATTGGTTTACAGCCCAGACAATTGCGGGCGTCCATTATGCATGCCATTAGACGGAGTATACCAACAGGATTAGGTAAGCACTGAGATTGGCTTGATCGTTCCCATATGTCACCACTACCGACATCCCAGCGCTGCTTTTAACTAGGCAACATACGTCTTGGTTACACTGTTGTGGGTGCTATTTTATCTAATTTCTCTGATGAGTGCTTCCCGTGTGCTTGGGTACTCTTTATTTATTTTGTTAGCAGTGATGTGCACATGACTATGGCACACTATGAGGCATCAAGTTGTACTGATGTCTACACCTGCGATCTATTTTCTTTATTTTATTTCTTTCTCTTAGGTATCAATCAGGAGCGGCTTCCAACTCACAGCTGTTGCCACATATAGGGTATACATTCAGCTGCTCCGCCCTTACTGAGATAGAGGGTATCTTAGTTTTTAACAAAATATTAGACACTATATCACGTGCACCTCACTTGTTCTAACTATTTTTGGTCCTGAAGAAGCGCGACTGACCCTTTTTGGGCGAGATAAGCGCGAAACATGTTGACCTGTGACCTTTGACACCCAGGCATAAGGTGCTTTCGGGGCAATGTTTTATACAACAGTTTTCTTAAACTGCGAAGGGTACAACATTTACAATGTTGCTGCATGTTGACCCCTTTCTTTTTTAACACACTTAATTTGCACAAACACTCTCTTCTTTTTTACCCTCAGTGTACCCACTACCCCGCACACCCACATGCACCATCCGGCAGTCCTTCAAAAGATCTCCGATAAAGTGACCCCTTCGGGGGGCCCGTAGGGAATTGCAGCACCGGCCCTACGAGGAGCAACTGCCCAATCATGACGCATGACACTCCTTGGGGTGTGTGAGGGCATTATCGGACAAAGATTGTCTTTTCACCTTTTGTGGGCTCTCTTTACCTAAGGTTTTTTTCTCTTTATTCATATTCCCTTTTCCTATTAAATGCATAGGTGACTATTTGCACCTCAGAGCATGGGTGACTTTTTGCACCCTGCGTTAGGAACAGTTTCCCTTTTTGTGGTTATAATTTGATGTTTCAGGAGCATGGACACTGGACCTTCATTGGCTCCTAGGTCACCCCTTCTTGTGTGTGTGAGACATTGTTACCATAGCCTGGGACAGTAAGAACCGTCCTTCATTCAGTGCAAAGTGGAAATGTCTCTGAGAACATGTTCTGCTTACTCAAATGAACAATAGACAAGTTTTATTTAGAAACTGAACCAACAACAGTCATCACACGATATATTGTGACATTGAGGCAAGATGGAGGAAAATTTAAATGCAAGCTAATGTTAGCCAAGCTCAAATCGTAGTGTTCTATTTATTGACAGAAAATCAACCCTTTCACTGCCATCAAGCAGTACACCTGCAACCCCTCCTAGTTGTGGCTGATTACTGCAGTAGGGCTTCTTCATGAGAAGTCCTTTTGACAGGCCTTGTCTATGGTAAGAATAGGTAAGAATACCATTTCAACGTCTGTCTGAATCAGAGCTCTGATGAATTGCAAATACTGCAGTGGCATCACAGTTGATTTCTTGATATTGAGAAGGAAGCTATGTTCCCTGACCACACTACAGACTTGTCTAAATATCCATGTATGCTTTAGAAAGAGAAGATGGTGTTACCAACCAATCATTTAGGTATGAGAAATCTTGAATGTCCTCAGCATGCAGAATGCTGCCCACCAGTAGCGCAAGGACTTTTATGGAGATCCTAGGAGCAGATGCAAACCTGAAGAGAGGGTCTAATTCTGAAAATGCTGGCCAAGGGCATAGAAATGGAGAAATTTCTGTATATCAGTATGAATTAGGAAGTGAAGATAGGCACTATCGGACTTCACCCACTGCAAAACCGCAAAGATCCAAAGCAACTTGGCACACCAGCCAGTCCCTAGAGTCACATCACTAACCAAGACCACCACCTGACCAAATGGAAAGCTCTCACCAGAGAAGATACAGCCATAATCATGTAGACTGTCCATTCAGGGGCCAAAACAGATCCTTGCCCCCACCACGTCTACAACCTTGGAGCATCACCAATCAGCTACACCCTCACCCACATCATCCACACCTCCATTATATCTGCCAAATTACTGGAAGATGGGAAGAATGCAGTGGTAAACACCCCCCTCAAATAGCTGTCAGCTGACCAGAGTCAATTGAGCAACTTCCTGCCAAACTCTCTTCTCCTGTACCAAGCCAAAGTTATATGGAAGGCCATCAACAAGCAACTCACAAACTAAGACTACTGGACAACGCTCAGTCAGGTTTCAGAAACAAAATCACCGAAACAGCACTTATCACAGCCACAGGCAATATCAGGACCAACCTGAACCAAGGATAAACACCAGCTTTCATCCTGCTAGCCCTCTCCACCACATTCAGCACAGTCTCCCACAACACTTTCATCAGAAGACTCCATGAGACAGGCATTCACGAACTGCCATTCTATTGGTTCTGTTCCTTTCTCACAGGAAGAATCCAAAGAGTCAGACTGCCACCCTTCACATCGGAAAGAGCCTGCTTTCCGGAGTCCCCTAAGGATTGTCCCTTAGCCCGATCCTGTTCAACACCTATATGACACTGTTTACCAACATCATCCAGTTCCAAGACATCACCACCATCTCCTGCACCGATGACATCCAACTCATATTCTCCCTGATGGACAAGACAATCTCTACTAGAAAATAACTTCACCAGCTTCATGACCGTGGTAGCACAATGGACGAGAACTAACTGCTTAAAGCTCACTTCCAACAAGACAGAAGTACTGGTCTTTGGAATCAAGATCACCCTAGGGGATGCCACCAGGTGGTCGACAGAGCTAGGTGCAAGACCAGCATCCACTGACCACACAGGACATCTGGGGATCATCCTGGACAAAAAGCTCATCACGACAGCACAGATCAACACAGTGAGCAATGCCTGCTTCCACGTCCTACGTATGCTACAAAAAATATTCAAGCGGATGCCTCAGAACACCAGACGAACCGTCACACAAGCACTAATCACATGCAAACTTGACTATGGCACTTTATGCTAGAATCTCCAAGCAGCTCCTGTATAGACTTCTGACCATCCAGAATATCGCTGTAAGACTGCATCCACATTTCACCCCTCCTTAGGGATCTCTACTGGCTCCCCATTAAAAAATGCAGCCAATTCAATCTCCTCATGCACACATACGAAGACTTGCACAACACTGGACCAGCATATCTGAACAGTCACTTACACTTTCCCCAGGCTGCCAGACAACTACATTTAGGCTACTCACACACGCCATCTGAACTCACAAATGAAAAGCAGGAGGAAGCTCATTCTCCTACTTAGCACCCACAGCATGGAATGATCTCCCATAACACAGCAAAGCCTCCCCTTCACCTCTTGAGTTCCACATGAAGCTGAAGGCCTAGCGTTCCGAATAACTCTGCAGTAACCACACACTTATACACCTGCTCAAGCGCCAGGATACCCTCACCGTTGACTAGTATGTTATATAAAACAACATACTATAATATAACATCACAACTAAGAAGGTCTAAGGATGCAATAAAATCCCCTGCTTCCAACAATGGAAGGAGAGGCTGCAAAGTGGCCATCTTAAATGCTATCCCTGGCAAGCAAAACATTATTTTTTAGTCAAAACATGACAATAGTCTCCTGATACCTTCTGAACCAGCAAAGTTATTGGGTAGCAGCTGTGTTTCTACTCTGCACATGAAATTGAAACAATCTGCTTTGTCCGGTAGGTCTTGTATTCCTTTGATCAAATGCTGCTGTTGTACCACCAAGTGAGGAAGTGGAGTGACTCAAAAGTGGTCTTGCAAAATCTGCATGAAATTGAGCTGGTACCTATGATTGATGATGTTGAGGACCCAGGTATTCAACACTGAAGCATGCCATACTTCCTGAAAGTCCTTTATTCACCCTTTGACAAGCAGGCAGATGAGACATTGACAAATGAGAAAGATGGTCATGACTTTGACAGAGGAGTTGCTGATGTATCAGATTTGTCAGCAGCACTTGTCCTGTGACTTTTACCCCTACCACAAAGAGGCTGGCCAGTACTCTTTAATACAGCAGGAGGACTAAAAGCTGTGCTGTTGCCAAAACTCATGGTCACTTGAGAAAGAACTGATAGGGACCATCAATTTCCACTTTTCAATAAACTCCTTTACAGCCTCCTCCAGCTGTTGCTCAAGCACCTTTTTTCCAGTGAATGGAAGGTGCATCCCAGGAGATGTTTGGGTAGTATCTGTTTTCCTTGAGCACATGCAAATGCTTATTAAAGGTGAAAAAGCTGCACTGGCTCTAGCAGCAGCTGCACATAGGCTGTCAAAGAGATATCTTGTTGTTAAGGGACGAATCTAGAGTTTGGCGGATGGACCGTCATTCTACGTCCTGCCGGATCCAATCCAGCAAACGAACAGGTGGTTATCCATCTAACATATTTAAGATTTAGTCTGATGATGCTCATCCGTCATGATGGAGAGCAATCAATTAGATGAACTTCCTTTGTTCCCCTGTTCACTATGCAATTACCTCAATATTAGCACAGGGACATCCTTTCACCATATTATGGTTGTCTGCTATTGAAGTGGGATGGAGGAGACAACAATGACAGACAGGGTATACGATGACACACTCATATAACAACATTGACAGACACGTCCATTAACATGCAACAAAATAAATCTTCTCAACAATAACACATGCAGCTCCTACTACAAAAGACACTCCCCTATCAAACAAACTACTTTCCACTAACAAAATGAAAAACCAGCATCAGACCTACTTGTTCATTATTTGATCAAATGTCTGGAAGAAGACAATCCACGTTTTTTGAAAATGAGATAACATTGATAGTGAATGAGATTATTGGTGTTGAGCCACAGTTCTTTTGATTACTGGTCCAGACTACAACAATGAGCCAGGGAAGAGAAAAATTACACGGAATTGTGGATATGTTGAACGTAATCTTTAACACCAGTGTAAGCAGTGGAACAGCATACTGAAGAGAGTCTACTTCCTTGCATTCAGGTTACACCGTGAGTCCGGTTAAAACTGTTGTTGGATCTCCCAGGCACCTCACCCTCATGCTGTAGAATGAGAAGGTGCTACCCATACCCCACACTGAATGGCATCATGGGAATTGAAGGCGGAGTGGAAGCTGGTGCATCAGCTATCTTATTATAATTAATTCACTGTCTACCCAACCTCAACTCTTATCCTTATGCTCAAATCTCTAAGCTAATGACAACCTATTCATAAAAATGGGCTATTTGATATCTTGCACATCTCACTACATTCTCTAGGTATTCATAATCTATCATTTACTAAGTCTTGCACAATATGGTCATAAATCTAAATCATATAGAAAGCACTATCAAACAGGTATGATCTGACATTTGAACAACAAATCACACCGCTCCATGTAACAACACTATGAATTTGCCCAGAACAATGTAAGCTCTACCTTTTTTTTTTAGCATATTCACATAACAAATACAATTCCTCTTTATCTGATACGATATCGAAAACAATTTGCTTGAGTGCAAGTTGGAACAGAGCAAGAGCAATACATGTAAGCAGAACAAAATGTTCCAGTCCTGGGATTTGGATTTACACATCAATGCATTTTGATGGTTTATTGTTTATTCATTTGTTTTGACTTTTGCACAAACACATACACACGTCAAATGATAAGTAAATAGTAAGGAACGGAAAATTGAGTCATATTGAAATTGACCAATTTATCAACAAAATAGCATTCTACTTTAACTCAAATTACCCTTATACATAACATTGAGTAGGTTGGTCTTGAAGGAAGTGACCTGAATCTGGCCATCCTGGTCACTCGTGACCACCTCTCTGCCTTCCAAGAAATGATGAGTCGGGAAGACAGTAGAGAATATAAACCATATATTTTATTAGTAATGCTCTGCAGCGGAGCCCAGTCTGACCAGTCTCCTAAGATGCCGGCCGAGGGACTCCCTCCACCCGGAATGGAGCTGGATATTGTACATTCCCAGTACCCCAAGAACACGCCCACACTGGAAAATTCCAGTCCAGGCAACAGTGAACAAAGGTAGCAAACAGGGATGAGCCACAGTCCTGGTGCTGGGTACATGTTATCTGAGCCCCATGGCCACTTGGCCTGTGCCTACCATTCTGAGATGTGGGAACGGGCCTATCTAACAGGAAAGGTATGCAAAAATAGATAGTACATTCATTAGTACAGCGAAACTTCAACCTTGAGAAGTACAAACTGGGGGTGCAAAGGCAGCCTTTCTGCTGCGGCAAGCATTATGTGACAGAAACTCGATCTCAATTACAGAACAAGATGGCGACGATAAATATCTAACTCAACACAGTATAGAGTACAAGCATTGCAAAGGGAATGTTTCAAGTCTGTGCATTACGGAAATAGCATTTCAAATCTAACAGTCTGTGACAAGTGCAGGGACTTCTCAATTTTATTCTAAAAACAAACACACATCCACTAGCAAATCTACATTGAACCTTTGTGTATATGCAAACCACTCAAAAGCACTGTAAAGTTGTCTGTGTCTGCTGACCAGAGTATTTTCACTGTCTCACTCAGCTGTGGCACAACATACCTCTGCAAACAACAGATTGGCAGTGAATGGGACACTGTTGCCATTTAGTGCTAGGAGATTGTCTGTCAGTCTGCAGAAAGAATTCTGTTATAAATAGTACTTTAGAAATGAATTGTAGTGCAGTACCTCTAATGTGTATCTAGCTAATAGACCAAATTCTACAAAAGGGTGAAGTTAGAGAACATCAGCTACTCTAAAGTCCACATATATACCCATTTTGTCAGTTGCAAATCGTTGCAATCCATTTTGCGAATGCTAAAACAGCCATACACGATTTACGACAAGCATTCACAAAACATAAAATAGCGATGCGAGGGAATTGTGACTCATGAATTAGCGCCCGTTTTTTGCGAGTCGCAATTAGAGAATCTCTAATCTCGAGTTGCAAATGCATTTACAAGCGAGTCGCAAATTGCGATTATTCACAAAATAGCCCATTTACACAAGCAAATTACCACCAATTCAAAACAGGTGGTAACAGGGCCAAAACCATAAAAACAGCCCCAGAAAGCATCAAGGACTTCCACAATGGCTGCCTTGCCCTTAACGTGATAGCAAGGAGGATTTGGATGCTGACTGCTTTGCAGAGTAGGTGGAGACAGGAGAGGATATTCAGATGCAGGCTGACCATGTTTGAGAAGGCATAGGAAGAGATATATGAACAATACAGGCTGACTAGCAATGTCATCTTGGAGCTAATAGCTATCTTAAAGCCACACCTTCAAAGCAGTAAGCTGTGCAGCGATGCAATCCCCACCCACGTCCAGGTTTTATGCTCCCTCCACCTATTGGCCAGTGCTAGTTACCAAAATGGCATAGCAGCGGCATGAGAGGTGTCGCAAAGTGTACTTCAAACTTCCTTCACGATTTCCTAGAAGCCATGCCTTCTTACATACACCACACATCTACCTGCCCAGGGATGATGAGGAAATGCAAAATACCAAAATGCAATTCTACCAGATAGCCAGATTACCACAGGTCATCGGGTGCATATACAGGACCCCTGTGCCCATATGTACCCTATCCCACCTGGAATACTTATTTAAGAACTGCAAGAACACTCCTTCCCTGAACATCCAAGTTATATGCTATGCACATAATATCATCACAGACATTGTGGCCAGATATCCAGGGAGCACACATGACTCCTACATGTTTAGGCACAGTTGCATATACCAGCGACTAGAAAGAGAGGATTTTTATTAAGGATACCTACTCGGTACTAAAATGCACTGTCCAAAATAAAATGTATGAGCACAATTATTATTCTCTATATGTTGTTTCGCCCTAATATGTGTCTCACCAGGTGACAGTCCATATGATCTGTGGCCACATAAAAGGATCTACAACATGGCACATAGGCACACCAGGTCCATGATTGAGCGCACATCTGGACTCCTCAAATCGCGCTTCCATTGCCTTCACAAGAATGGGGGAATCTTGCAGTATGCACCTGAGACTGAATGCAAGATTACTTCACACATTGCCTGTAGGAAAGTCTTACCCCTAGAGGTGTCTCAATCAGACTCAAAGGATGATGAACTTGGCCCACCTGCCCAACAGCTAATCAAGGAAACAGGGCAGTGGAGGGGAGAAGGCACAGAGTCCATATAAGCAGACATTACTTTGCACGCTAAGAAATCTCCATTTACACAATACTCTTCATAAATGACAAAACAAGAATTTGATTTCTCAAAATATGCAACCCCCTAATGTCAGGGTTCACAAAAACATTGATGGACAGCCCATACATCATATTAAAAGTAACTTACATAGGTGTCCATGTTGAGTGGTTACTCCACCACAAACAAAAACAATAATGCAAACAGCACAATGCCACACTGTCAGTGTGCAGTTATTTCTTTGATGTACATCTTACATGAGGGGTGCTGCCAGTCAGAGGTGATAGTTGGCGGCTGCCGCTCTAAGGCAGCACACTATATTAAAAAAATATATAGGGGTTTACCCAAATTACCATCTTATACCTGTGTAAAAGTACAATGCAAAGATAAAGAAGAAAAGGTGTCAAGGAGGAAAGGATATATATATATATATATACCCACTTACAACGGGAACTGCATATTACCCTAATAGCAGTACATTGTTCTGTCATTGATTCATGTTCCTTATTTACAACAAAAAATCACATACCAAGAACACATGATTACGTTATTTAATTATTGCAATCTTGATTTAGTTCATCCTAGTTTTTTAAATTATTTTATGAAACAACACACATATATATATTACCTACTGGCGGTCGCCAGTAGGTAGTTATAGTTAGGACCTAGCTACCATAGGAAATCCGCAACATTCTATTGGGAATAACTTTGGCGCCAGTTGAGGAATTTGCGTGTAATTTTCAAAAATTTTGGCCAGCTCCCCTCCGCTCCTTCCCTGCAACTTTTGGGGGAATTCGTGAAGTGGGGGCCGAGAAAAAAGAGGGGTCCCAAAACGTGTTTTCCCCATGTTAATTTCTATAGGACGATCTGACAAGGCTACAGCCCGAATCGCTGAACGGAATTACGCCAAACTTTCCAAAATTGTAGGGACTGGTACGCAGAAGTGCCTTTGCTATATTTGGTGAAAATTGCTCCAGTGGTTTTTTCGGAAATTAACTTCAAAAACACATATATATCTATAGGCGCGCTCCGAGTGCTCACCGGTACGCTGTTGTGTTATGTGGGTGTTTTTTGTACCTACACGTAGGTACTGATGCAGAGTCTCAAATTCAAGAGGAAGACTCTATTCCCCTCATCTGTGAAATGTACACCATCTCTCCTATAGATGCCTCGCATGTTGTAACGCAAGTTGTTGTGGTATATGGAACCCATACCATAGTCTCTGAGGAAAGCAGAAACAGTTTTATTTACATGTTTCCTTGCTTTCTCAATCTGTGGACAAAATTGGTTGGACCAGTTCCATTTTTGCCTTTGGCATATATTAGAAAATACCAAGGCAGTTTTTGGAAAAAGTGACATCAATTTCCCAAAGATGTTACTTGCAAATTTTTCACTCCAGTAGACAAAGCTACGACAAACAAACCAGACTTTTGGCATCTTGAATGTAGATGTGCTTCTATTCAGATGAGCTGTGGAAATGAAATGGCAGTTTGAAAGTAGGAATTATGAAAAAAAGTGGTTGAGATTCAGTGCACTTGAACAACAAGAAATGATTGGTGCTTTCTTAAAATTCAGCACTGAAAATTAGGGTGTATGCTTTTTTTTTTTTAAAGAAGTCATTTAATGGTTGAGAAAAGGTCATTTAAAGAAACATTGCACATGATTAGCTAGTACATTGAGAGGTCAAACACCCTTGCTGGATTCTTTTGCAACATACTATGATGAACTTTTGAACTGTGTGCTGGGTTAGGTGGGAGTTACCATGGTAACAGGCTGAATGAGCACTGGGGGGATGGGTGAATATTATGTGAGTTTCAAAGTGTTGAAATGTACAACCAATTAAAATGTGCAGTTTGGTTTTGAATTTGTGTGGGAAGAATTTTGATTGGTTATGTACAAGAATATGGGTCTGAAATGAGAGGGAATATGTGCCATTATTGAAAGGCTCCAGTGACAGAAGCATTATTCAGAGATTCTGCTTAAGAAAATCTGGTGTGTGTGACTGACACTGTTCTACATCTTCCAAAGCATTTTCGAAGGTGAGTAATTATTATTTTAATAAAGATAGACTGCTGTATGTACTATGGGGAAGATTAAGAAGCATATTGTGCTTCTTAATTCTAGCATTGTGTGTAATTTTTTTTTGTAATGCTGTTTAAAAATGGAATGGTGCATATTGGAAATGTATTTTGGAAATGAGTTAGGTTTCTGCTTTGTTTTTGTAGTGGTCATTTAAATGGGCTGTGCTTTGTGTAAAAACGATTTACTATGGAAAATGTTTTCTGGTAAAATGTCTGGCTTTTAAATTTTGGTCAAGGTTCACACTGAGTGTCTGTTTGAAATAAGGAATTACATTTTCAAATTTTTCAATGATGTCACCTGTGTATGCTCACAGTTTGCCTCTCTTAGCTTAAAAGGTACTCTGTGTCTGTGTCTCATGTCACTTTGCACGAGCATAATCTCTCTTTTTCTGTGTGTCATCTCTCTCTTTGTGTGTGTGTCATGACATGTGTCTCATGTGCCTAAGATCACACTGTGAGTCAAGCTTGATTTTAAATGGATCTGGGTGAATAATATGCTTAGTTGATGTCTTTAAAAATATGGAAGTACATGTTTTTTTAAAGTCAGTTGGGCTTTAGTATATGTTCTAGTAGGGAATCTTAGGCAGCGTGTGTGCAAATTCTTCAGTGAAAAAAAATAATGCTCCTGGTAAGCAAACAAAGAATTTTCTCAGGAAGTTATTGAAATGTCAAAAAAAAGATGTTGTTTCAAAGAAGAATAAAACACCTCTAATTAGAAAGAAGAAATTGTGTCCCTCAAAAAATGATAGACCTGTAGAAGGAGATGATATTGTCTATAGGAATAGAAGGAGAAATCAATTTATTGAAATTCGTAGACAAATGTTTTATAACAGAATAGTATACAATTTATTAAAAAATTTAAAGAGGTATAAAAAAAAGACCGCTTTTTACAAGAAAAAAAAAGCATAGTTAAGAATGTGGATGAAGCATTTAAAGTGAAAAATAAGTTATATGGATTAGTAATGAATAGAATTCGTACACTAGATAAGGTAATCAATGTGTTCAAATCAAAATGTAAGTGGAGAAGAGTAATTAATCGGACTAATTTTTGTGATGTTTTTTCTGGAGAATGGAAGCATAGTTCAAGTTGTGAGCCATTTTTTAATGAAGAAAGTTACTTTCAGGATAATGATTTGGTGCATGCAGTTGACACCAGTGGTCGAGCATATGAGGTGAAGGACGGTTGTCCGGTTGAAAAAGAAAAGATTGTGCCTAGAAATACAGAAGAGGTGTTAGCTGGTGAAGTTGTAGGGAGATGTCCTAAGGCTCCAGTGTATACTTGGAATTGTAGTAGTATTTGTAGTGTGCGACAGGATTCAATTGATTTGTTTCGCAGTTTCGTACGGACATATACTAAGAAAAGTCTAAAACAAAAAATGAAAATTTTGCAAGAGTTGGATCCTTGTAGAGTGAGAGAAAAAACAGGTTTGCAAGGGCATTCACTGGCTTGTCTTTCAAGAACAGTATGTCAGAGTGTTTTTCACCATTTTAGGATGTTAGCAGTGCATCATAATAAAGTGAGGAAATTAGTGAGAAGGCTGTATTATGCAAAAAGTCCAGCACTTAAACTAAAACAGTTAAACAGTGCTCTTTTGCATGGAATGGAATTAGATGTGGAAAACATTTGTGAAGAAATTGAGTTTTATTACTTTGGTGAAAAAGGGGACAGTGCAGAAATTGATACAGTAATAGAAGGTAATATAGAAGAGAATGTAGAGATTTCAAGTACAGAAAAATTTGAACATGAAATTACCAAGTTTAAGGTCAATTCAAGTGAAAGGCCTAATTTTACTTGTGTGTGTTGTCGACGAACTCATTATAAGCGTCAGACTAGATTAGTTGATTTATATGTAAAAAGCGAAAAGGTAAATAATAATGAGTGGAAGAATTTTGCAACTTATTTGTTGGTAGAAAATTGTTTTGATTTGGGTTCTGATCGACGTATTTTTAAATATTGTTATAATAAATTAAATGAAAACAGAATGCCTGCTCGAGCTGTTCATAATAATCTGGAGTTGGTAGACATTCCTTCTGAATTGATGGATTTAAATACCTATGAGTCTATTCTGATTCAATGCGTGCATCCTTTTCAGGCTATTGTGCGCATGGAGCCTAAGACAGGGAAATTGCCTCCTTCAGAGTTGTTTATTTGCCTCTAGATTTTAAGAAACATTTTGATACAATTGGTGTAGAAAAAGTAGAGGAGGAACCTCTGGTTATTCTAGTTAATGGTGTTCCGGCAATGAGTAAGAAAATCTGGCAAGAATTAGTGGATGTTAGGAAAGTCAAAAAGGCAACGTTGTGTCTGGTAAAAAATAATCAGTACTATAAAAATGTGTATGTGAGAGAAGAGGAAACAACTATAGAAGAGGACAGTGATTTCTCCGCTGGGCAAATAGAAAAAGTTGATGTCTCTAGAAGTGAAGAAATTTATGAACATTATAGTGTTTATCCATTGCATTCCAAAGAAGTAATGGGGAATGCTATTGACTTGTTTCAAATGAAAGAAGCAAAAGGAAGTCCCATTAGTGTATGGGAAGAAAGTTTGGAAGCTCGCTGTTTTCCACAGTTATTTCCAACAGGTGAAGGTGGACGATATGACGACCGACCTGTTCAAATTCCTGCATCTGAATACCGGATTTCAAGATTATATGCAGAAGATCCAAGGTTTCGTCAATGCATTCCATATTTGTTCCATTTACTGTTTGAGAGTGACTTGTCTGGACTTTCTTATGCAGTGAACCATATACTGAAAAGTGGAGCACATCTACAAAATGTTTCGGCAAAGGACTTTATGGATAAAGTGAAACTGCAAGACAGTGTTTTGGAATCTCAGCTAATTAATCTCATGGCATGTCAGCGTGGTACTAACGAGTATTGGTACCGTCATCATGGGGAATTGAAATGTATGCTAAGAAACTTAGGAACTCCTACATGGTTCCTCACTCTTAGCTGAGCTGAGTATGCTTGGGAAGACTTACTTGAATTTCTACGAGAGGCAAATAAAAACATTGAAAATATTGAATACAAGACACCTGGAGAACTGTGCTCTTTGGATCCAGTTAATGTATGCAGGTATTTTAATCATAGGTTTGAAGCTATGAGGTCTTTTATTACAAACAAAAAAAATCCTCCGCTTATAGAGGTGTTGGATTTCTTTTGGAGAAAGGAGTATCAAGCAAGAGGTGCTCCACATATACATATGCTGCTATGGATTAAAAATGCACCAAAATTTGGAACAGATTCAGATGAGAAAGTGATGAGTTTCATTGAGCGGTATTCTACATGTGCTGTTTCAAAAAGTACAGAAGAAAACAATTTAAGACATCAAGTTTTACGCTTTCAAACCCATCGTTGTGGAAAATACTGTCGTCGTAAATACAAATTCAAGGACAAGTTCTACACGAAATGTCGTTTTGCATTTCCACGTCTAGTAACATCGAAAGGAAGAGTGAACAATTTTATGTCTTCTCTGCGACATACTGTGACAAGAAAGTCACCTAAAAATACATACAACCTAAGAAGAAATGAGGAGTCCAAATACATAAATGACTACAACCCAGTCATTTTGTCCATGTGGAATGCTAACATGGATATTCAATATGTGTCTGACAACTCTATTGCTGTGGCTCGATATGTGACGCCTTACATCACAAAATCTGAAAAGACGGAACTGAAGGAAATGTGGGAGGAAATTTCACATGAAAAGTGTCTAAGCAAGAAATTATACAGTTATAGTCTGAAGATGTTGCCGTATCAGGAAATTGGAGCATATGAATGTTCTGATTGGTTATCATCAGCAAGTCTATATGCCAAATCTAGAACCATCATTTGGGTGAGTCTAGGTCTTGCTGCAACACGAAACCGAGTTTTGAAATCTGTACAAGAAATAGAGTATTTGGCGGAGAAAGAAACAGACAGTACAGATATTTTGAAGACAAACATGTTGGATACATTCTATCCAAATAGAAGTACTCATCTTGAGAACGTTTGTCTCTATTAAGTTCTGCAAACCTATACTTTTAAGAGGAATGTCACAGAAGATATCAATAAAGGTGTATATGCTGTAATTGGATGTGAAGGCTGTCTGGTGAAACAAAGAAAATGCCATTTAATTAATCATTGAAAATTGAGTTGTGAATCTCCAGACAAAAGGGAATTTTATTACTTAGCTCTTTTGCAACTCTTTAAGCCTTGGCGTACAGAAGAGGAATTACTTGGAGATTTTCTTACTTATGAAGATTCGTTCAATGCAACCAAGGATACCATAGAATGTCCTGTTTTTTCAAATTATCTGCAAATGTTGAACGAGGAAATACAGCAAGAAGCTACAATTGCAGCAGAGATTGCTAGAGACAGTTCTCAAGACAATCAGAGTTTTGCTCCATTGAGTCAGGATCGTCTAGGAGGACCAATTATACAAAATGAAGCTGCCACTGCCATGGATGAAGTTGAAAGAGCCATGGAACAAGCTCAGGAGGATATAGTTAACTTAGAAGATTTGGAAAAAGAACTAAACGTTGAGCAGAGACAAATATATGACGAAGTCACAGAACACATTGAGCATGGTTTATCTCATGAGAAAAAAGAGTGCTCATGTACATCATTTATACCTGTCCGACTGTACGTGAGTGGAGAAGCAGGAACTGGAAAAAGTTTCCTGATTAAAGCAATTGCAACATTTCTGCAGAAAAGAACGGAGTCATCGCTGTCTTGTGTTGTTACCGCTCCAACTGGGTTGGCAGCACACAACATTAAAGGGATTACTTTACATCGCTTATTGATGCTGCCAGTAGAGCATGATAATAAATTACAATACCACAAGCTATCTGGAGAAGCTTGTTGTGAAGTTTCAAGAGTCCTAAAGAAAATTAAACTTCTTATCATTGATCAAGTAAGCATGGTATCAAATGTAATGCTTGCTTTTGTGCATTTAAGAATGCAAGAAATTCTTAAAACAGAGTATGATGTGTTATTTGGAGGCAAACACATCATTGTTTTTGGAGGTCTACTGTAACTAACTCCAGTGAAAGGACAGCCAGTGTTTAAAATGCTTACGCATGAAGATACCAGGAAGTGCTTAGGAAGCATTGGAAATGTTAACATATGGTTAAATTTCAAATATGCAGAACTGCTTCAAAATATGCGACAGGCAAAGAATGAAGATTATAAAAATATTCTACAAGATGTAAGAATTGGAAAAGTAAGTGAGCATGGCAAAGAAGCTTTACATGGACGATTAATTTCAAATTTGTTTCCAAATGAAAATATTCTCCCAGAGAATATTTTTATGAAAATTCCTGAAAACAAATCTGTCATATTCTTGATGCCAACTCTGCAAGAATGTTCAATCTTCAACAACAAAATGTTAAAGTTGGAAAATCAAGAGGTTGTGAAACTGGAATCTATTGATAAAATAGAACATGAAGGAGCAACTATTATTTTGTCAGAAAAGTTGAAATCAAAATTGGATTCTTTAGAGAAGACAATATCTAAAACTGCTGGTTTGGAAAAGACTCTGTATGCATCTTTAAATTGTCGTATAATTTTACGACGTAATTTACATGTGGAAAGAGGTTTAGTAAATGGAGCAATGGGTCATGTTGTTGATTTTGTGAATTACCGAAATAGAGATGGAATTGAATTTATAAAAATTCAATTTGATGGTATTGAAGAAGTACAACAAATCAGTCGTTGTTCTGCCCGATTTTTGCTTGTGAAAGATTTATATGTCCGCAGAAAACAGTTTCCTGTTTCTTTGGCATATGCAGTGACTATTCATAAATCTCAAGGTTTAAGTGTAGATAGTGCTTTGGTAAATATTGGAAGTTCTGTGTTCAAGGAGGGTATGGCATATGTTGCTTTATCTCGAGTCAGAACTTTATCTGGATTGTACTTGATTGATTTTGATGACACAAATATTAGTGCAGATCTAAATTGTGTAAAAGAATATAATAGGTTAAGAAGAGAGTATGCTCCAAATTTACCTCAGTATCCTCTATTTGAAAAGCGTGTGGTAGGCCGAAAAAGAAGAAATGAGAAAAATTGTAGTGAAGTTGTAGCAAAAAGAAAAAAAGTAGATGAACCAGTAATTGTAAGCAGTAAGGAAAAGGATTCAGTTAAAGATGTTGTTAGATTTCAGTTTGAAAACAGTTCTGGTGTCAACTGCTATGCTAATGTAGTGGTTAATGTTGTTTCTTTTCTCCAAACTGTACAAGAACAGATTGCTGAAAATCGAGATTAAAGATTTTGTTGTTTGTTGAATTCTGTGTTTGAGAAATGTAGCAGTCATAGAACAAAAATACAAAGTGTTTCTGAAATTCGAAATGTTTTAGACATATGTTCTGGTCTAAATCAATTTTCACAGATTATTCAGCAAGATTGTCAGGAATTTCTAATGTATATGCTTGTTGTATTGCAAGATGAAGGTGTAGATGTAGAAAATCTTTTTGGCCTTTCTTATAAATGGCAACATGACTGCGACAATAGCTCCTTTTCAAGTAGTACTACAATAGACACTGAAAGATTTATATATTTGACTTTACCAGACTGCAAATCAGTGTCCTTTAATAATCTAGTTAGAGAAGCAAATCAAAACATGGCTGTACTCAATGTAAATCTGCAATGCTATCAACATTATTTATACAAAGATATGGACAGTATGTAATTTTAATGTTCCAACGATGTAGACCTGATGGAACTAAATTGACAACTTTAATACAACTTTAATTAAACATTTTGTGGCTTCTCAATTATCAATTTCAGGAAGAACCTTTGGAACTGCAGCAATTATTTACCATGATGGTCCTTCAACAACATCAGGACATTACACAGCTTATTTAAGATGTCAAAAAGGCTGGAGTAACTGTAATGATACTCAATTGACTTTCAAACAACGTTTGCCTTCTGACTTACAAAATTCTTACCTAGTGTTCTTACAACCGAAATCTTAGGGAAGGTAATTGGCCTATGAAGATTGGAGCAGTTAATAACATTTCGTTTGTTGTTCAAAATTACTTTCCGAGTGAGAGTGATGAAGATAATAAAAAACATGTAGTTGTCATAGAGGTAGTATAACTGTATCACGTAGTGTGTGATGTGAGTATTGTAGGAAATATTAATGAAAAGTAAGCGAGGAGTTGGAAATAAAACTATTGTTTCACAATGTAAAAGATGTTGGAGCTTTTCTTTCAGAAACTCGGGTAAATGAGAGATTAAGAATACTCTTGAGTAATTTCCAAAGAAAAGGTCTTTCCATATACAATTTGGCCTCGTGGAAAAGTACGTGGATCAAAAGTGAGTTAAGATATGTTTTATCTAAATTTTACATTATTTATTGAAACGTTGTATGGGTTTTTTTTTCCTGCTGTCATATGATGAGTAGTATTGAAGTCACTGTTTAAGTGAAATTCAATATATTCTGAGAACAGCAAAAATAAACCATATAACATGTTGTACAAATTATTTTATATTTTGTATTATCAAATATATATTACTCTTTCCTTGTCTTATGCTCACTCACCTTTTTCCATCCTTTATCACTCCTCTTAACTCACCCTCACTGGTCTTCTCTCACTCTCCCTCACCTCCCTTTCCTTATTTCACTTCCCTCACTTATCCTCATTCTCCATTTCTTCACTGCAGTTTCCCTCTCTCCCATCCAACTCTTTCCAGCTCCCAGTCACTCTACTTCACTCCCCCTCCCCTTCTTTCCTTTCTTTGCTCCCTGAATAATTCCCGTTGTCTCACTAACCTTACTCCACTTTACTCATTCCTCCTTTCACTCCCTCTGTCCTCTCACATCCTCACTCCCCTTCCCTTACTCCCTCGCTCTTAGCCTCACTCTCTTGGTCCCCTCACTCTCTCACTCTTCTTCCATGACGCTCACTCCCTATAACTCACCCTCACTCCCTCGCTTACCTTTCTTTGCTCCCTTACTCAATTCTTTTCTCTCAATCGTTCCTTCACTACCTCTATGTCCTCACTCTCTCAGTCCCCTTGTCTTATAATCACTCGCCTTTATCCACCCTCTATCACTCCTCTTTCCTCAACCTCACTGCCCTTCTTTCAGTCTACTTCACCCCCGTTCCCTTACTCCATTTCCCTCAGTTATTTTCATTCCTCATCTTTACTGCCCTTTCCCTAACTCCCCTCCCACACTCAACTTCTTTCAGTCTCCCTTCTTCACTTCCCTTCCCCTCTCCTTCTTTCCTTTGCTCCCTCACTCATTCTTCTTCCTTCTCTCACCTTACTCAAATTCTCTCACTCCTTAAGTCACTCCCTCTGTCCTCTCACTTCCTCAGTCCCCTTCCCTCAGTCCCTCTCTTTTAGCCTTACTTTCTCCATCCCTTGAGTCTCTCACTTCTCCTTTGTCTCGCTCACTCCCTATAACTCACCCACACTTCCTCACTTACCTTTCTTTGTTCTCTCACTCAGTCTTTCTCTGTCTGTCTTTCTTTCACAACCTCTATGTCCTCACTCCTTCACTCCCCTTGTCTCATGCTCACTTGCCTTTATCCTCCATCTATCTTCCCTCTTTCCTCAACCTCACTGCTCTTCACTCACCCTCTCTCATCCTTGTTCCCTAACTCCGGTTCCCTCAGTTATCCTCAATCATCATCCTTAATCCCCCTTCCTCTTTCTCTCCTCAAGCACTTACCTTTTCCCAGTCTCTCCCTCAGTCATTCCCCTTCATTCACTCACCTAACTCCCCTTTACTCACTCTTTTTCTCACTCCCTCTATTCTCTCATATTCTCACTTGTCTCCCCTCACTCCCTCTCTGTTACCCTCACTCCCATTGTCCCCTCACTGTCTTACGACACTACATTCACCCTCACTCACATTCCATCCCTCAATATTCAAGAATCCACCATCACTCACTCCTTCTTCCCTGTCACTCACTCTCCTTTCTTTACTCCCCTTTCTTTCTTTAGTTTTCCTAATGCACATTCCTTTAGTATCTTACTCACTTTCACTTTATTTCTCTCTCCTTCTCTTGGTCTCTGTCATTGAATGTATCCATGTTATTATCCTCATAGTAATTTGCTCTCCCTCTATTTCTTTTTCACTCTCTCTGACCTTCACCATTCCTTTGTTTTCCTTTCTGAGTTCTTCTCTCCTACTTTATCTCGTACTACCCTTTTATGACTTTTAATCTCCTGCTTTCTCTCTTGTATTGTGAAATATATATTATAAATATTATAACTTACTTTTTTTTCTCTTCCACAGATATTAAATTTACTGAAAATATGTAAGTAAGTTTACATTACTTATAAGGTAAGTTTGACATACAAAATTTAGTTTCTCAACACTCTTTTCCTTAACCTCACTAGTCTTCTCTCACCCACCCACACCCCCGTTCCCTTACTGCGCTTCCCTCACTTATTCTCAATCCCCATGTTTACTCCCCTTTTCCTCACTCCCCTCCCATACTCACCTTCTTTGAGACCGTTTCCTTCATTTCTCTTCCTTTCTCTTCCTTTCCTTCGCTCCTTCACTCTTTTCCCTTCCCTTACTCTCCTCACTCCACTTCACTAACTCCTTCTCTTACTCCCTTTGTCCTCTTACTTCTACACTCCCCTTCCCTAATTCTTTCTCTGTTAGCATCATTCTCTCCGTCCTCTTAGTCTCTCACTCCTCTTCTGTCACGCTCACTCCCTATAATTCAGACACACTCTCTCATTCACTTTCTTTCTGATCTCCTGTTTTACTTCCCTTCCTCTCTCTTCCCTTCCTTCGCTCCTTCACTCTTTTCCCTTCCCTTACTCTCCTTCCTCCACATCACTAACACCTTCTCTTACTCCCTCTGTCCTCCTACTTCTACACTCCCCTTCTCTCATTCTCTCTCTGTTACCCTCATTCTCTGCGTCCTCTTAGTCTCTCACTCCTCTTCTGTCACGCTAACTCCCTAAAACTCAGCCAAACTCCCACACTCACTTTCTTTCATCTCTCCTGTTTTACTTCCCTTCCTGTCTCTTCCCTTCCTTCGCTCCTTCACTCTTTTCCCCTCTGTTACTCTCCTTACTCCACTTCAAAAACTCCTTCTCTCAATCCCACTGTCCTCTTATTTACTCACTCCCCTTCCGTCACTCTCTCTCTGTTACCCCATTCTCTCCGTCCTCTTAGTCTCTCACTCCTCTTCTGTTACACTCACTCCCTATAACTCAGCCACACTCTCTCACATATCTTTCTTTGATCCCTCACTCAGTCCTCTTCTCTCACTCTTTGTTTTACTTCCTCTGTCTCATCACTCCTTCACTCCCCTTGTCTCACGCTCACTTGCCTTTATCCACTCTCTATCACCCCTCTTTCCTCAACTTCACTGCTCTTCTCTTACCCTTCCTCACCCCCGTTCCCTTACTCCGTTTTCTTCACTTATCCTCATTCCCCATGTTTACTGCCCTTCCCCTCACTCACCTCCCACACTCACCTTCTTTCAATCCCCCTACTTCACTTCCCTTCCCCTCTCGTCCCTTTCTTTGCTCTCTCACTCATTTTCCTTTCCTCTCTCACTGCACTTCACTTCACTCAGTCCTTTTGAATTTGTAAAGAATACAGCACTTTTTGGAGAATTGGAGGTAGTTCTAAAAAGAACTGTTTTTTTTCTTCTTTTTTTAGGTTTTATTTTTGTTTTACTTTTTCCGAATGTTTTTAAATTTTTTTTTTTTTCTGAACAAAAACAAAAATAGGGAATGCCAAACTGCTCAACAGGAGCAAAAAAAAGGGAAAAAATTAGGGCTGGGGAGGGCAGCGATGGTCTTCTCTTTTGCGTACAATTAGCATGATACTCTGCTCTCCGTAGCAAAGCAGTTCGTCACACTGCTTACATTTAATGGTGATGTCAGAAAATACAGGTTGAATGTTGGGTATCAGCTCCACTGCTCTTCCTCTCCCCGATGATGTTGCTCCTCCGGTGAAAGTTGAGGCGCCATCTCTCGGGGGATTACGTGCCAGATCCCTGACACTCTCCCGGGCATAGTTCTGGGGGTGCCTCCTTTGAACATGCCTGATCATTGTTGAGTTGCCAAAACTATATTTTTTGCTGCGGTCACCACGAGAAAGGACAGTGTAGCAAATCTTACACTCCACCTTAGGAGCATTTACTTTCTTTTCCCCTGGTGGAATTGTAAAAAATTTCCATATGAAGTGCTCCTTCACCTTTGGCTGAGGAGGGTCCTCGTGGATAAACTCATCAGAGTCCTCACTGCTGCTTGGTGATCTTGCAGCCATTCTTTCCACTGAATTGAAGAGCAGAAGGGAATAGGTCTTGCTGTCTCCAAAGTGAAAGAGGTAGTGAAGGAAATGGGTGGGGTTTTCATTAGTTGTAAAAAAACTGTTCTCAACCAATGAAAAGTGTTATTTTAAGGTCACATGACTTGAGGCGCTAACGCTGCGCGCACCGGAGCTTACGCGGCACGAACGTAGGCGCTTCCGGGGGTGCTTCCGCGGCACGCCTAAATGACGTTTTGCTTGCTTTTCGGAAATACGCTTAAAGTTAAAAAACGGGTATTTAAAATCAAAAACACTACTTTTATTATTATGCTACTAAATGTCTTGCATTATTTTTTACTTTATCTACAAACTTTTTTTTTTCCGCACACGGGATTAGCGCTCTTGCTGCGCTCTCGGGTGAGCTTACCGGTGCGCGCACCCTGAGCGCTCCGAGACAAAATGATAAAAAAAAAAAAAACACATGAAAAATATATTGAAAAATTAATTATAGAAAAAAATAATAATAATTAGTAGTTATAAAAAACAGCTGCTAAAAAAAAAATAATTCACTTTAAAAATAGGAGGTTACAAACTTGATATAGCAAGGAATTAGCTTTTTAAAAACCTTTGAAATTCACTAAAAAAACATAGGTTTCACAATTGTTATAGTTAGGAATTAGCATTTAAAAAACCTTTGAAATTCACTACAAAAAACATAGGTTTCACAATCGTTATAGTTAGGAATTAGCATTTAAAAAACCTTTTAAATTCACTGAAAAAACGATAGGTTTCACACCAGTTATAGTTAGCTGAACATTTTACTCATACAAAACCATTGAAATTCCCACGTTATAGTTAGTTGGACTCACTATAACTCGCGCGCCCGCAATCCACTGCTGATGATGTCACATATTACATCATTCATGACATGGTCAGTGACATCACTGATGACATCACTGATGACATCTCAAATTACATCACTGATGACATCATCCATGTGATAATACGATGCACCTCCTCACACTCTAATCTAACCTTTGATACACCCAGTGTTAAATACAAACTACCATTACTGAAACCATTGACACACCAATACCAGTAACTACATACGCACTCACTGATTCCTAGGTCTACACACACATTCACTCATTCACACATATAATCCCTCATACATACAAACACTCATCAATACAACACTATCATATGCACTCATACACCTATACAGACACTCACACACTGGCACTCATCCATGGAGTTAGTCACACACCTAGTCAGTCATGCAAAGAATCAATCACACTCCCATTTTCTCATCTATACAGTTATACACACACAACCTTACTTATTCAAAAATAGACTAACACATACTTACTCTCTTTTACAATCCCTGATACAAGTACACATTGATAGATACAGTCACTTATGCAATCACAGGCTCTCATGTATAGTCATTTATATATGCCAACTCTCACATGCACTGTATTTTACATATGTACTTACTTGGACATGTAGCACTGAGATATCCATTGACTCACCCACACACCCATGCACACAGTCAACCGCCCATACAGTTGTTTTCACTTGCACTCTTGAACCCATACACCAAGTGAATCAACTGCTCACACATGTATGCACAGAGTCACACACCTCCTAGCCACCCACACACACATGCAGCCTCACATACAAATACTTGGGCAACCAATCAATAACTCATATAGCCACTCATATAGCTACTGATCAACACATGCAGCAGCTTACACAACAACAGACATAATGATGCACACATTCAGACAGTTTAGTCACTAACCCATGCATTCAGTAAGACACATTTAATCACTCACTCATACAGTCAGTCACGCACCTACTAAATCCTTCATCCAGACACTTATACATCCACTCATTCTTCAATATGTAAAATATATTTAAACTTTACAGAAACACACAGACACTGGACGATGTCATCAGTAATGTCATCAGTGATGTCATTTGAGATGTCATCAGTGATGTCATTTGAGATGTCATCAGTGATGTCATCAGTGATGTCACTGACCATGTCATGAATGATGTAATCTGTGACATCATCAGCAGTGGATTGCGGGCGCGCGAGTTATAGTGAGTCCAACTAACTATAACGTGGGAATTTCAATGGTTTTGTATGAGTAAAATGTTCAGCTAACTATAACTGGTGTGAAACCTATGTTTTTTTCAGTGAATTTCAAAGGTTTTTTAAATGCTAATTCCTAACTATAATGATTGTGAAACCTATGTTTTTTTAGTGAATATATATATATATATATACACACACAACCAATCTATACAGATCACGTGAAATTTATAGATTCCTTCTACCCACTTGATGGAAAAAACAGTGATCACCTATTACATAAAGGGAATACACTCAGAGGTCATCTTGTATGCACATCAGGTTCTTATTCCTCTTGAAACCTTCATCACAAAACTGTGCATTCAATCGTCAAAAGATTAATCAATTATCATCAGACTCCTCTTGTCAAAAACTGTTGAAGGGGACGCATTTCGGCCATCCTATATGTCTTGGCCTCCTCAGGACAGGGTGAGGAAACAAACCTACATAAATACAAATTAACATGTAGTACCTATCCTAAAGCAAACGCTATCTTTATCTGGTATAGTCAAAATATCGAGTACAAAATATAGAATTACATTAATATCGAATTAAAAATATAGAATGGACAGAATATCGAATGGACAGAATATAGACAACAAAAATATCGAATGTAATGGACAAAATATCGAATGGACAGAATATAGACAACAAAAATATCGAATTTGAGGTAAGTAAGTTAATATCGATTTACATAAATATAGAAAGTCAAAATATCGAAGTATATAATATAGATGTTAAATATATCGATTTTTTTATAATATCGAATTTTTTTAAGTGTTTTTTATGTTAGTAAATGGGTGAAAAGTGTATATTTATTTTATAATTTATTTTAAGTAATGAATTTTATGGTATTTAATTTTTGCGTAGTTTAATTCTGTAGCGGGTTGTGGATTTATAGTGGAATAGGGCGGGAAGTAATTTAATTATAATTGATTCAAGGTTTTAATGTATTTATTGATATTTATCTTGAATTAATTGTTAAATAATTTCTAATTGGTAATTAATTAAATTATAATTGGTAATTAATTTTTATTAATTGAATAATTGATAATTATGTTAATTGTATTAATGTATTTTCTGTAGCGGGTTGTGGGTTTATAGGGGAATAGTGGGGGAAGTAATTTAATTATAATTGATTAAATGTTTTAATTTATTTATTGGTATTTATTGTGAATTAATTGTTAATAATTTTTAATTGGTAATTAATACAATTATAATTGGTAATTCATTTTTATTAATTGATTAATTGATAATTATGTTAATTATGTTAATTTTATTTTTAAAAATTCTTAGCGGGTTGTGGGTTTATAGGGGAATAGGGTGGGAAGTGATTTATTTATAATTGATTAAATGTTTTAATTTATTTATTGGTATTTATCTTGAATTAATTGTTAATTAATTTTAATTGGTAATTAATTAAATTATGATTGATAATTAATGTTTATTAATTGATTAAGTGATAATTATGTTAATTTTATTAATTTATTTACTGTAGCGGGTTGTGGGTTTACAGGGGAATAGGGTGGGAAGTAATTTGATTGTTATTAATTAAATTTTAAAATGTATTTATTGGTATTTATTTTTAATTAATTGTTAATTATTTATTAATTGTAAATTGGTAATTAATTTGTATTAATAGGTAATGATTTTTAATAAATAATTTTCATTTGTAGTTTTAATTGATTAATTATTCTATTATATTAAATTGGTAATTATTTTTTATTAATTTGTAATTGGTATTAATATTATTATTTTTTAATTAATATATGAAGTATTTACTTTCCCTACTGTTCCACTCACTGGAGTGGGAATAGTAATTTTTACCCCTACGCTATCCAACGCTTTCCCTACTGTTGCACTCACTGGAGTGGGAATAGTAATTTTTACCCTCCCACTATCCACGCCTTCCCTACTGTTGCACTCTCTGGAGTGGGAATAGTAATTTGTACCCCTACGCTATCCAACGCTTTCCCTACTGTTGCACTCACTGGAGTGGGAACAGTAATTTTTACCCATACACTATCCAACGCTTTCCCTACTGTTGCACTCTCTGGAGTGGGAATAGTAATTTTTACCCCTACGCTATCCAACGTTTTCCCTACTGTTGCAATCTCTCGAGTGGGAATAGTAATTTTTACCCCTAAGCTATCCAACGCTTTCCCTACTGTTGCACTCTCTGGAGTGGGAATAGTAATTTTTACCCCCACGCTATCCAACGCTTTCCCTACTGTTGCACTCACTGGAGCGGGAATAGTAATTTTTACCCTCCCGCTATCCAACACTTTCCCTACTGTTGCACTCTCTGGAGTGGGAATAGTAATTTTTACCCCAACGCTTTCCAACGTTTCCCTACTGTTGCACTCTTTGGAGTGGGAATAGTAATTGTTACCCTCCCGCTATCCAACGCTTTCCCTACTGTTGCACTCTCTGGAGTGGGAATAGTAATTTATGCCCCTACGCTATTCAACGCTTTCCCTACTGTTGCACTCTCTGGAGTGGGAATAGTAATTTCTACCCCTACGCTATCCAATGCTTTCCCTACTGTTACACTCTCTGGAGTGGGAATAGTAATTATTACCCTCCCGCTATCCAACGCTTTCCCTACTATTGCACTCACTGGAGTGGGAATAATAATTTTTACCCCTACGCTATCCAACGCTTTCTCTACTGTTGCACTCACTGGAGTGGTAATAGTAAATTTTACCCTTTCCGCTATCCTACCGTAAAAATATTTTATATTTTTTATTAATATTACATTCATATATATATATATATATATATATATATATATATATATATATATATATATATATATATATATATGTATTAATAAATCAATTTGTATGGTTTTATTTTAACTTACATTAATTATTTATTAATTTTAAGGTTATTTAAGTATTTTAAGTATGTTTAAGTTAATTATATTTAAATTTCATTAATTTTAAAGCATTTTGACTAACTATATTTTTTGCAACGATATTTTTGATTCAATATTTATGTACTTACCTGTTTGGAGATAGGAAGTCGATATTATTGCATTCTATGGGGCAGATTTATAAAGAGTGACGCAACTCTGCCGCAAAGCAGAGATGCGTCAAAAGGCTTGCGTTGCCGCTGCGATGACGCAAGTCAATGCTGAAGAGCCAAATCTATGAGGTGACGGAGCGTGGCGCAACATGGCAATCTGCGTCTGACAAACTGACGTAGGTGCCGCAAAAGTGCCGCAAGTCAGCCTGACGCAACGTGCGGAAAAGTCACGTAAGTTCGTTTGCGACACGTAACGCCATTGCGGCGCCGGCGCAACACTGTAAAGTGCGGGAAGCGTGAAAAGGTTGCAGGATAAGTGACGCAAATATCGATTGCGATAGCTGTGGACCACAGAAGACAAACAAAAATGGAAGAATCACATACCAGCAGCCAGGACCCTCAGGCAAATCCTGCTAGCAGAAACCCGGATGTACAGGCTGAGGCTAAACGCAAACGGAAGTCAAACTTCAGCCATGAGGAAAATGAAATCCTGGTGGCAGAGGTCACCAAGTACCAGCATCAGCTGTTTGTAAATTCAAAGCTGCCCATGGTAAAAAAGAGACAATATGGAAGCAAATTGTAATGAAAATAAATAGTGTAGCCCAGGCCAAGAGGACTGTCCTTGACTGCAAAAAAAGGTGGCATGATTGCAAGCGCCGCACAAAAGAAAAACTTGCGGCAACCCGCAAGGCAGCCCTTGGAACTGGAGGAGGCAGCCCAGCAGACCAGGAGGTCCTGGATGAACTAGAGGAGCAGGTGGCACAAGTCATACAAGAAGAAATAGTTATAGGAATCTCCGGTCAGGACAGTGCCGCCAGAGAAAGTGCAGAGCACACAACAGGTAAGTACAAATAAGTGCGCACATCTCTGTGATGGGTTATGGTGGTCATAGCAGCTATAAATTTCTCTGTGCCACAATAGTCCTTGTATTTGTCCACAATCACAATGAGTTTAATAGTAAGTCAGACACATATTTATATCCAGATTTCTAAATGTCACAAAATCAATGTTATGCCCATCCCTGCTGGAGCACACAAAATGGCCTTCATGTATGTAGGCCCTTGCACCACCACAATTATACTGTTGTGGAAGTACAAACAGAAGAGCTGATGGTGCACGGACCACTTAAAACATGTGCACAGGACCATCCATATGCCTACATGCATAACCTACAGACCAAAACTCAAAACTGGATGTCTGGATGTCATGTGTGACGTTGCCAATAAGGTGCAAGTGATGCCACATACTGTCTGCCTGTCCTTGTGGTGTGCCAGTGTGCCTGGGTAGGTAGGGAACAATGGGTGGAGGACATGTGCAGCGGGGTCATGTATGTAAGTGTAGGCAAAGTGATGTGGACAAGGCACTCCATGACAACTCATTAGCTGTCCAGTATACATTTGTGAAGTGGATACATGATGGTGGTGGTGTTTTGTGGGCATGGTGAATCTGTGACAGTCACCATGAAGGCTGGATCACGTAAATAGGGGAGGGGGTGTGCTGTTGGATGTGACTACTGTGGAGGATATGTGCCTGTCTATGTCTCCTGTGATGTGGCTATATATTCACAAGAGCACTCTTATTTAAATGTCACAAATATCACCAAGGAGGTAATGGTGTCCTCTACATGGTGGTGTGTCATGTGGAATTTGAGGACCACGGTCATGATGTACTCATTGATTTGGGGGTGTGCAAGCCTGGTGTGCAATGGTGGCTACAATTGTATGAGAATATGTGTTCTGCTTGCCCATGGGGGCCTGAAAAGAAATGCACCAAAGTGGATGTTGTCCTGCCTGGCCTGTCTATGTAAGTTGTGTAGTACGATGGTCACTGATGGGTCATTCAATTGCATGTTTAGACAGAGTGTCCTCCTAACCTGACGGATATGGCAATTACTCACCCTTAATGTGGGCTGTGTGGGAAATTAAGTAGCTGTCACTGAGGGTGATGGTGAACATAGATCCGCAACAAATGTATGTGTCTGTGAAGTAGGTGAGAAATGAAGAGTGAACAGCAATGTAGTGTCACGCTTCTGTGGTGTGCACGTTTAGTGCTTGCACATTGTGGAGGATGGACTTGAGCGGGTTGTGTGCAGTGTACTTTTGCTGGGTGGCACAAGGCACTATTGCCCTGATGTGAAAGCATTGCTTCCCTGAGATTAGACTTGTGCGGGGTGTAAGATAAGCATACAGTCTTGCAAGATGTCTAGTTGCTGTTTGTGTACACGGTGGATGTTCTGTATGTATGTGTTGCAGCGGAGGAGTGTGGAAGAGTCATGGTCTTGACTGATAAGTGTGTTCCTGTGGCAAATGGCTGTATATGCTATCAATCATGGTTCTGGACGTCATGCCACATGTACACAACAACACAGGTATCACATTTAAATGTCAATTACAAGTAACCACAGGCAGGCATTTGCTATCACATTGTATGTGATATGAATGCATTGTAATGCAACTAGTGCAGTTACAGTAGTTCCTGCTTAGGTAATGTGTTCACCTGTGACATAGCAAAGTAATGGATTTCCATTGTAAACAAATATTAGATTGGCTGTCCTGTTCATAAATAATGTACATTAGTCTCATTTCTTTTTTAAGTGTCGACAAACAAAACAGGACTCCCTTAGGGGAGTACATTTGAAACTACAGTGTCCTATGGTCTCAAATATAATAATTTTCTGTAATTTTCTTTTTGACAAATCACAAAAGTGTGTGTTAATGTTGATAAATAAGCAATTTTGATATTTTCTCGGCTGCAAAATATTAAAATAGGGTGTATTCTGAGGCAAAATGTCTAAATAGGGTGTCGACTGGGACAGGTTATTATATTAGGGTTTTTTGTGGGATACATACAAAATCAGAGTCCATTTTGTTGTGATATTTATGGTCAGATTCACATGCCCGTATGCCACATTAGCGCCGCTGTTGTGTCACTTTTGTGCCCCAAGCTTTGCTGGAGCTGCGTTGCGCTTGCAACGTGACTCTAACAATGTGGCTCCTTTACGCCAGCAGATGCGTCACATAGCTGTCAAGTCTTGCACCTAGGTGTGGTACAATGTTGGGGAAAGAGGTGTTGCCGTGACGCACAATAACTGCTGCATCTCTGCTGATATGCAGGGATGTGCCAGTTAATGTGAATCGACCCGCTAGTGTCCTTTTTGATGAGTCATATGAATCTCATGTAACTGTGGTTGTAATGTGTCATAAATGTTCCTTTTTGTGTAGGACATTTGATGATGGGAAATGTAATGCACAATGCTATCCTATCCAGTTCTCACTACACTCTTGTAATAAGAGACATAGTGCTAAGCATCATATGTAAAAGCAATGGCAATGCAATGGTATGTCGGACAACAAACTGTATCATAATATTAGCCATAACTGGTCTTCCTGCTGCGCTTGCATGCGCACCTTCTGGAAGTGAGAAATTATGTAGGTGCACTGGACAGATGGCTGGAGGATAAATCCTGGAAATATACTGTAAGGGTCAGGGTTGTTTGGAGTGTGTGTCACAGATTGTTTGACATCACATTACAGATTTTAAAGATCAAACAAGGTCTGGAAAAGCGTCATGTGTACACCTTTGACTATGAGTCTGCTTCAAGGGATAGTAAGCAGCCAGGCTCCCTCATACAAGTGACTCAAGGCCTGCAATGTGGTGTTGCAATTGTCATGCACGCAGGGGCAGTGTGTTCTGGCAGAGGCCTGATGGGTGGCCATGTACTCCATACATGTTACAGTGTTGGCTGCATTGTGAACATGAAACTGCACCAGACTGTTTTGGCCAGACTGAGAGCACAAAGGAATAGACGTTGTACACTTAAGTAGGCATATCACTGATTCCTGGCCAACATCTAAAGTACAGAAGTCCCAATGACCATCTTACAAAACTACGAAAAATAGCACCACCACATAGATCAATCACCATCATGGAATTTGTTTCAACGACTACCAATTTTTCAAATTTATGGTCCAAATGCTGCTGCAAAATAAAATATTAACACCTGTGCACCACATTTCCATGGGCATCCTCCACTACACATCACCCCTTCCACTTAAATGGACATCCACACAGTGTGCGATGTGATGCATCCTCACAAAGTTGGTTAATCTGCCAGCATGAGATACAGCTAGGTGTACTGAAAGAGTCTTGGGTATAGCATTCCCTGCCAAGACAGCTGGGCAATTACATGAAGGAGATGCAACATGCATCCCTAATGTGTGTTGTTTGAGTGGCAGTGCAACTTGAGTGATAATCATCTCAGGGACAACACCCTCCACAGCGTATGCCAGTGTCCCACCCTGTTGGACATGATGCAGATATGTGTAGGCCACCATTGCAAACCTGTTTGGTGTAGCACAATGATGTACTGTTGCAGCATGGTATGCAATGTGTTTATCCCCAGGTATTCACTCCATACAACACGTAACATCCACAAAAACAACACCATGTTTGGGTGTACATCAATGCCTCACAGCACATCCCAGCAATAACACTGCACCACAGCATCCCATGTTGGATTAAAAATGGCAGACCAGCTTTGCCACCCCGAGTTGTGAAATTGTCAGTGCCTACAATGTTTGGTATGCCATTGTGTAGTAAGAGTGTACAATGATATGACATGCACACTGGTATTGCTCATCAAAGAGCATGTACTCAGTAGTGTAGAACAGATATCTTCCTTTGACTTTGTGTCTGTATGGGCATGGCATTTGGGGGATCTGGGGTAACTGTTGCTCGGTGAGGTGTTGGGGCCTGGGTAGTCCATTCAGCACAATAACCAATGTCAGTTACCTTGTCATCATTGTAGGTTGACTCCTACGATCATTCACAAAATGGGTTTGACATAGGAGATTGTGTTGAATAATGTCATCCAATTTGTTGCAAATGTGTATTGTTTTCAGTCATTGTTTGACTACAATGTAATGACCAATGTTTACAAAGCAGTGTGTCCTTCACTCTCAATTGCAGACAACTGTAAATCCTGTCTTGTCAGAAAATAATCTGACAACGTCACAAACAGTGTGTCCTTTGCCGGTGATAGGCTGGCACACAACAAACTTCAGATAAATAGGGTGTGTGATACTTTGAGTGAGTACCTGTACCCATGGGCCGTAATGTTCACAAATTGTACAATGATACATCTCAATTATTTGTTTTCAAAGGAGCCGAACACCCTCCAATCACACACCAATTTACAATTGCAGTGTTGGACAAAAAGTGCACACGTCATGGCTCTGATTAAACATTTCTACAATTAAACCTCCCAACACTACTAACTGATTTGCACATTTTTTCACAGTGGATGCTGCATAAACTGCACAACAACTGGATGACAACAATGTTTTGGATGATATGGATGATAATCCTCCCACCATTGACACTGACACACTCGAGGTGCAAAGAGCCACCATACGGTCACCCACACCCCCTCCACAGTGTGACAACGATGTGGTTGATGCTGAAGTTGAAACTCAACCACCACCACCTGTACCTTCCTCAACAAACATGATTAACGAGTGGCAGAACACACAACGTGAGTTCCAAAGAACTGATGTAACTGTACAGCGTGAACTCCTTAGTGAGGTACATGTGGCATTGCCAAGTATCGCTGCCATCCTGCGATCCATACTACAAAGCATCAATCCAGATATGGAAAACATTGCCACTGATGAAGCCACCTCCACACAAACACCAGGATTGGCTCAATCTCTGGCAAACATTTCCAATATCATGAGTGAGAGGCATGTCCAAATGCCACCACAAAATGCCAACAGGGATATAGCCCAGCACCTCAAAGATATTGTTAACCGAATGAGAGACATGCAGCAATGGCAAGACCTCTTCCTGTCAGCCACGACAGCCTTTCATGCAGACTTGCTGACCGTCATCAAAAACCAGCAAATGATGCTGAATGAACAAAGGGCTAACTTCAACTCGACGGAACATGTGTACCCTCAAACATCCTCTGCCACTGCTGGTGGTAGCAGTAGCAGAACATGCCCTGCACCTACTCAACAAAGTGAAGACTCTGAGGAAGAATTTTCTTTAAAAATACAAAGGAAGAGTGGGCAGTAAATTACATTTTCACACAGGTGTCATTGGACAACACACTAAAAATTTCACAGAGGAGAACAATGTCTGACATCGAACACCTGTCTCAAAAAAAGCGTCGCACAACAAAATTGTTGGCATGAAACACTAAACTAATACACATTGTGAAAAAAACAATGTATAATTCTCAATGATATTCCTGAAATAAAACATCATTGTACTAACACAGTCAAACTTGTGAACAAGTTTGTCATCACCACCTGTGTGTCTTTAACAATGTACACTTGTGTCATGTTTGTAACATTCAACTATAGCACTGGGTACACTGTCTGCTGAGAAATGGGCATGTGTACGCCACTTCCACATGGGGGAGATTGGTCGGCTCTTGCAACATGGGAGGAGCTTGGGCTGCAGGTAGTGGTGGACCTGAATAGGGAGGGTGTTCTCATGTCTGAGGACGAACTGCAGGAGAGATTTGGGATGTCACAGGGTCATTACTGAATCCATACGGCCTTGGTTACCGCCATTCAGAGATACGGTGGGACGGGCCTGTTAGAACCGCCAGTGATTGCTGCATACCAATATGTAACGATTGCGGTGGGTACATTCAAGGCAGTAACCTGTTCATATAGGCGAATGATTGAGGAGGGGCTGACACCAATGCAGAGACTAATGTCACACTGGCAAGCAGATATGGAAAAGGAAATACCGGACTTGGCCTGAATGCAAATAGTTAGTAGGGCATGGAAGGCCAATAGGAATGCTAGATTCCAATATGGTTCATTTATTTGTACTGCATAGGGCTTACCTTACTCCAGAAAAGATTAGTCAATACTTTTGGGTACATACTGCGCACTGGCCCCGCTGCAGGTTGAGGGATGTGGGCATTCTGCACATGCTGTGGGATTGTATGCAGTTGTTCACTTATTGGGAGGACATTGTCACAGTATTAAAGGATTTTACGGAACGACAGATTAATCCGGATAAAGGAACCTGTCTCTTACATTTGTTTCCCCACACTAGCAGGACAAAACTGACAAGCAAGTTCCTGGACTTGGGGTTGGTGTTGGCCAAGAGAGAGATTACGTTTCATCGGCAGATCCCGGGGGGGCCCAGTGTCATTAGATGGAGGGGTGCTCTGCTTATATGGGCGGGGAGTGAGAGTGTAATTTGGATGCAGCTGGCACAAAAATGACACAATTTTAAGGTTCTAGATGCAGCGTGGGCATGGTAAGGTAGGGTTACAGAACTAAGAATGGATGGGATGGACGCTGATTTGGAGATGAGTGCACCTGTGGGGAATGACGGATTGTAGTGTAACGGTCCTGCAACAGTAATGTTGAAAGACATGGAAAAGCTTTCCACCCACTTCTGATATAGTCTCAAGATTACGTATGGCTGCAGCACTGGTACCATGACAATGTTCAGTTATTTCATTGTAACAAATTGTTGCACTGAGTACACTTGAGTGACACGCTGTTGAGATAGGATGGGGGAGGGGGGTAGTGCAGGTTTACCCAATTATGCTGAGGCCTTATAGTGCGATGTACAGGATACACATGAATTTCCTATTGTTCATGTGGAACGATTTGTGCTTTGGGCAAGCTCTTAACGATTGTTTGAATGTCCTGCTTTGATTACACTGTAGCGAGTCAAGTTACAGCAGCTAGTGCCCTGACGAGACCACGCACTTGTGTAATTGAGATTGGTCTTCTTGTACGCTAGTTGTGGTTAAAAATACTAAAAATATATTTTAAAAATTACTAACATTATTTAAGTGGATCACCGTATGAAAGGAGGAGGAGAGATCAAGAAGGATTATGAGACAGGTTTCGCCTAGGTATACCGCTTGGAGGGCATCAACACAATGTGGAGGAGGGTTCCATAACAGAATCACCGTGAAGATATGTGATTGCCTGTGGACCACAAGGCTCAAAATGTATCACTTTGACATGCTGTGATGGATTGAAGACAGATACTCCAGATTTATGTAACTATTTCTTGTCTAAATTTTTAAATTTAGGGGCAGATCTACAAGCCCCTTGTGCCTCATTTACGCCGCCGTTGCGTCACTTTTGTTACGCAGCAGGGGCGCCAAAGATGTGCCATGGTGCGGGGTATTTACAATGTGACGCATCTGGGAGATGCGTTACGTTGTCCAGCCCTGCACCATAAGGATGTGTTTGTCCGTAGGGGGTGGGGGCATTCCTGTGCAGGAATGCCTCTTAAAAGTGGCTGAGTGAAATGTTCAAGATTTCACTCACTCACTCACTCACTTTTAGTCCAATGCTACATCAAAACCCTGTGCCTGCTTGAAGCATGCGTAAGGCTTGACGACGCTTTGGACAGGTAAGGCACCCCCGAGCCTTGCTGGAGCTGCGTTGTGTGACCGAAATAGTCACATAACCATACATGTTCACTATTGATGAGTGGAATTACGTGGATACATACATGCCATTTATGGACACTGAGTATGGCCACTTAGTGATTCGTTGTTCTACGTGTCTTCTAATACAGTGATTGTTAACAAACCTAGAAAGCCATGTACTTCCTCAGTACAGCTGAATGTGAGCTTACACACACACTGTAACCCTGGGACCACAACCTGTAAAATGTTTGCACACAACACATTCACTAACCACATGTAGTGAGCACTGTGTGCAGCATGGATTACTCTACAGATGTCAGCTTAATGATTTTGTCATATCCAGTATGATTCTGCTTCATCAGTGTAAAATGAAATGGGCATTTACTGTTACTTTGTTCATAGGGAAATTGCCTGTATGACACTTATGTGTCTTTTTGTTAGTCCATGCATGATTCCACAACATTCACAAAGACTTACAATATGTTATTTTAACTTTGCGGGTGTCTGCAAAGATTAAATACAACTGAATGTAGTGATCATGCCATAGTTGTCAACATACAGAGTATCGCTTGACTCCTCACACATTACTTAAATCACAAGGAATTAATCCATATACTCACTGGTTGCATTGGGGTCTTCAAAACTGTCTATCTCCCCCTGTGTGTATGGTGCGGGACCTCCTACAAAACATGGACATATATGTACATTTATGCATGACATCCAAAATTTAGAACATTCTAGCATAAAGATTATAGTGTAACACATGCATGTAATGTCTAGTCCATGACTACCCTTTCACTTTTACAACAAAAATTTGTATGGAAATATACATGGACACTGCAAATGCATGATGCACTCCAAATGAGTGTACAAAGTTTGACCATGTTTTTCAACTCACCCCCCGTGCACACTGCTCCCCTCCTGCTGCAAATACCCCTGTGGTCCAGCCCACTTGCCCCCATTCACCATCCCCTGCTTCCCGCCTCCCAGCTGCTCCTCACTCCCAGCTCCCATTCAAATGGCGGTAGGCGGGCGGCCGAAGGCTCGCCTAAGGCAAGCCCGTCTGAGCATGTCTGGACGGTGCCCAGCACCAGAAACCCTGGACCCCGCAAATGCCACAACAGCAGACTACACTACAATGCCAGCAGCCTCCACATACTCATGGCAGGCAAGAAGCACAGCAGCTTCAAGGACACCCTGAAACGGACCCACGGACCTCGCTCAGGCCGCACATGCAGCTTCACCTGTGACTGGACCACCAAATATCCAAGGACTGAACACACACACCTCCGCAGCATACTCCACAACACCTGCTCTGCTCCCTTACATGTCGTTCAGCTCTGGGATCTGCCCAACACCTCCGCCCCAGATGTGGCCTTCAAGACTAACACCTGGTGGAACAACTCCTTGCCAACAACATTTCTAGAGCCATCCTGGACGTATACAAGATCACTCGCACAGATTGTGCCAATGGAAACAGAGGAGGAATAGCCATCGTAAAGAATGACACCCTCAAGTTCGCTACCCATGTAGACAACACCCTCCACACTGGCAAACACATGCACTTCCAGATCCACACCAACAACAACCTCACCCTCAGAGGAACACTCATCTACACACCCCCTGGAACCCAGGCTTAATGTAGTGACTCCATCGCCAACCTTGCCAGCACCCATGCACTTGCCCCCACGGATTACATCATCCTCGTGGACTTGAACTTCCACCTCAAGAACAATAACAACGCCAACCCTGCAACCCTGATCAACAACCTACCGAACCTTGGCCTCAAAAAACTCCTCACAACACCCATCCACACCCCCAGCCACACGCTGGACCACGTCTTCTCCACAGGCACCAATGTTGCCTTCAACACCACCACCAAACTCTAGTGGACCAACCACCGCTGCATTATTTTCACCTTCAAAAATCCAACCACGTACCACCGCACCCAACAGCTGCCTCTTTGCTGCTGGATCAAAGTCACCGAAGACCGGCTGATCCCCACCCTCAACCAAAACCCACACACCAACCCCACCAATCCATACGCGGCAGCCCGCAACGTCAGACAGTGGATGGATGACTGCGCCAACACCCTTGCATCACTCAATTAACCCTCCAACAGCCACACCAGCATGAGACCCACCTGGTTCTCAAACAAACTCCAGATCTCCAAATGTGTATGCCGACAACTGGTGGCAACATGCCTCCCCTAACGCACAGTGGACAACCAGCCAGCCCACAAGGATGCCATCTGCAGACATCTCCACATCATCAGATTAGCCAGGAGATAGTCCTTCAAAGAGTGCTTGCCCAACAACACACACAACAGCAAAGAGATCTTCAACATCGTAAAGGAACTCTCAAACTCCAGCGTCAACGCCAGTGACATCCAGCCCTCACAAGAACTGTGGCACTCAATTGCTATCTTCTTCCAATGCAAGATTGCTGACATCAACGACAGCTTCAACACCACAACCACCTCGACCACCCCGGACTCATACTCCTCTATGAACACCACCTGCACCATCCGCCTGACCTCCTGGTCCAATGTGAATGCCGATGAGACACACAAGGTCATGATCTACATCCACTCAGATTTGCTGTCAGATCCGTGCCCACACCACATATTCCACTAAGCAGACGCAAGCCATTGAACACCAACTACGGAAGGTCGTCAACATCTCCTTCAAAACAACGACATTACTGGAAAGCTGGAAGCACACCCAACTCAGCGCCCTCCTGAAGAAGGGTAAGGCCAACCCCAAGGACCTCTAAAACTTCCGGACCATCTCACTGCTCACGTTCACGCCAAAAGTAATTGAAAAAATTGTCAACTGGCAGTAGGTCCGCCACCTGCAAGACAACAACATCTTTGACCCGTCCCACTCCGGATTCTGACAAAACAACAGCACCGAGACAGCCCTAATTGCCGCCACAGACGACATCATGCGGCAACTCGACAATATTGAAACATCTACTCTCATCCACATTTACAAGACCTTTGTGTCACTTTTGTGACGCAGCCATGGGCAACTGCAGAAATTTCTGCAGGCGGGTGGGAATTTGTCACTTCCTCACTATCCCCCTTGCACTCTTCTCACCTCTGTCTAGCACCCTTCTCGCCATCCCCCTTGCATCCTTCTCCATCTCCCCCTTGTACTCTACTCCAGCTTGAAACCTTTTGTACCTTGCACCATTCTCCACCGTCTGCCTTGCACCCTTCTCCTCTATGCCTTGCACCCTTTGGCCTTGCACCCTTCTGGCCCACACCCTTGTTCCCTTCCCAAAATATGGAGGCGGCTGCCACCTGGAACAATGGCACCATTTAAAATAGCATGATGGTCACTGGGTGCACTGTGAGGGGTGGGGGCAAGTGCCCCCCTTGCCGACGCCTATGGATGCAGCAGTGGCACAGAAGATGTGCCATGGTGCAGGGTATACACAACGTGACGCATATGGGAGATAAGTGACGTAGTTAAGCCTTGCACCAGAAGGAGGTGTTTCAGTGCGAGGGGTGCATTGTGGCACAGGAATGCCTCCTACAGGTGGCTAAGTGAAATGTACCAGATGTCACTCAGTCACTTTTGGGATCATGCTGTGTCAAAAGCCCGCACCTGCTTGGAGCAGGTGTAAGGATTGACGCTGCATTGTACAGATAGGGCCACCCCAAAATTTCCAGGTGCTGTGTAACGCTCGCAACACAATTCCTGCAATGCGCAGGCTTAATGGAACACATGAAACACACATCAGTACCACACCGGAGTGACTCCACATACAGAGGGCATTGCGGTCCAGAGCCAGTTAAGCAATGGAGGAGCCAATAGGCACAGGCATAGCTTGAGCAGCAGCTGTCGAATCCATCTGGACAGGCCTCACAGAGTGCCTTGTGAACAGTTCTGACCTGCGCTGACCCACATGCAACACAAGTACAGAGCTGCAAGGGACCACCACGCTCCCCTACTCCAGGACTGAGTTTGAAGCTAGTGGGAGGGACATCTTGGTACAGCGCCAGGCACGGACTGGGCAGAAGGCACGAGTCGTGCACACAGGAGTGCCTACAAAGAGGCCTTGAACAACGGTGGGGGAGCACAGGATAGCACCAAATGTGCTGGACCGGATGGAATGACACGCAGCAATCAACCGGAGCTGACCAAGTGGCGGAGGTGGCCTACCCTGAGTGGATTCCCCTTGGTGACTGAGCCAGCAAAACGGGGACTGGTGGGGAGCCCCTATGTACAGACGGGCATGTCAATCCTGCACATTAATGCCAACGGCGCAGCAGCTGGCGATGGGGAGGTTAAGGGACAAGCCAAAGCAGCAGCAGGCGGCGGGTGACACGGGACCAACGCAGGAGAGGAGCAGGGAGGACTTGTTTAAATTAGTGAAGTGAAGAGTATACTGTTTAGAAATATAACTTATTTCTTGACCTGTGGCTGGGTCGCTCAGGGCCTTTTACATCACGTATACTCTCGCCCACATCTGCCACCTGCATGAATGTTTACACAATACAATGCAGTCCATGAAAGACATAATACGTATTGCATAATTGACTGTTGAAATGTACGCGCATTCATGTTTCTGAAGGATATTTATGTGCATTATACTGTTTATAAAATTAAAAAGCCAATAGACAGATTTGAAAATGAAAATTGAAACAAAAAAGTACACATCAGTGCATTTGTTCATCCATGGTGCGCTGCATTGTAAATGCTGCGCACCAATGGTGGGTGAGCAGCCGCGCTAGATAAGTGGTACATCCCTGCTGATATGCAGGGATGTGCCAATAATTGTAAGTCTGCCCCTTCACATCCATGATACATCACAACCCTGTGTGTACTTACAGCAGGCGTGAGGGGTGGTCCAACATGTTAGACATAGCGTGGCCTTCAGCATTGCGTCTTCCAAGTTGCATTTGAAACACAAGTCCACCAATGCCCCACCATTACATCACAGTATTTAACACACATTGCACAATAATTTAGCCCCAGGGTGCAGCATAGAAAATGCTACACAATTGTGGTGGGCCAGGGAGGTAAATGTGTGTCGCATGTGTGATGGTGCATCCCTTCAGATTTTAAAAAATGCACCAGGACACATTTATCAACACAAAATGGCATTTGAGCCGATTAACAAGCCCCCTGCGCCACCACTACGTCACTTTTCGTGATGTTCTGGTGGCGCAGGGTAGTCCTACATATTTACAAGGAGAGGAAAACCCACCCTGCGTGACTTTTTCTCTCCTTGTAAATACGGCCCCTTCACACGCAGCACTGTGCGTGGAACGGGTGTTTCATGGGTGTTGCTGTGGATGTTCCCAGGCAACACCTATGGAGTGAGACACATCTACAGATTTACAGAAAAGTGGTAAAGCTGGAGATGGGTGTAAATGCTACGCCACCCTAGAGGTGGTGTAGCGAGGCACAATGATACATGTTTCTATTTCTCCTTGTTTGTTCCACTTTCAATGCATGCTGCATTTTACAGCACGCATTGAAAGAGGAAAAAGTGTCTTGCAATAGTTTATGTGCTGGATTTTGGCCCTTCCTGCACAAAAACAATCTCCCCATGGCGCAGGCATCCTTGCACCATGGTGCAAGGGTGCCTGCGCCAGAGCATGGCTGGAGTTTGTGCGTCAGCGCAGGGGGATGCACAGACACACCACATATTCTTGTAAATATGTTGCATCTCTGTGCTTTCAAAAGTAACGCAGCACGGCGCAGAAACATGACTTGCGTTAGTTTGTTGTAAATCTGAGACATCTTTTGTATAATTTTAAACATAGCAAACTTTTACATATCTGTACATTAGTGAGAATTACAACATGAGTAAGATTACAAATGTACTCACCGGTTGTCCCACCGACTTCCAGGCCAAGATGGTCCAGCACATCACCCTCGCGGCTGATGGTGTCCTGCCAGCGGTGCTTTATTTGGTGGACTGTCCGCTCCACCTTGAATAATTGTGCCAGATGTTGCTGCACCAGTAACCATCTTCCTCTCCTTTCAACTGTGGCGTATCCTTGGCTGACACGCCCACCCATGCTCACCATTCTAGGGAGGTAATGGAATATGAGCCACAGGAGCCCACCAAACTCCCTGTCTGTCAGGTTCTTTGACCTGCCTGTCATTGTGATCAATGTAAAGTTTTTTTAAATTAAACTGGATTCTGATTATAAAGGAAACTTAACAATAAAATGAGTATAATGAAATAAAAACCCAACCCCTATAATAACACTAACACTAACTACCCCTATGGACAAACACCCCTAAATAGACAATACAAATAGCACACACAAGACTAACAATAGACAGACCAAAGAACTGCAAAAGACACAAAAAACTGACAAAAAACACAGGGAAACACTACTCTCAATCAGAACTCTCTCAAACACCTCCTCCACCAAGCACACACCCAAAGAGAGTAACAGAACGTGATAGAAACATGCACTTCCTGGTTTGGAAGAATCTAGAATGATGACATCACTTCCTGCCGGAGTTGCTGCACGTTTTTATGATTTGCAACACGCTTTTTACGATGCGTTATTATTTCAATTGCTAGCTAATCTAATCCTGTACATGCGTGACGCTTTTTTATTTTAAGTGTCGCATCGTACGTTAACATGCATTTGCAATTGTGAAGCGGGACATTTGTTATAGTGCGATGCTTTTTGTGTAGATGCGACACGTTTTTGTGGCTTTGCGATAATTTACTGGTAGATGCAACACTTTTAATGTACCTTGATATTAGTTACTGATGCAACACGTTTGTTTAATTGAGACATTTTATGGAAAGATGCGACACTTTTCTTAAATTAGAGTGACTCTTTTCAAATTTGAGTGAATGTTCAAATTTAGTGACTCTTTCCAAATTGGACTGACTCATTTCAAATTTGTCAGTATAAATCAGTGCTTCTGTGTGAAGATGTAACAGGAACTACAGCATCATCTTTTTGCAGCCTACTCGATGGGGCTAATCCCCGGCCTCAAGTAAGCAGTTAGGTGGGCCAGAGTGCGGGTGATCCAGCCCACGCTTACGGCGTGGGCCGGTGCACCGTTGGAAACTTAGAGTAAAGACACCGGAGGAGATATGGACCTCGGAGTAGCTGGAGATCCCAGCGGTGCCCTGTTGTGGCCTCGTTGGGCTGAAGATGCGTAGCATTCTTGTGACGCTCGGAACCATGGGCGTCCGCAGGGGGGGGCAAGAGGGGGCGCTTGCCCCCCCTGGATCTAGGCCCGATTCCCAAGGCGATTCAGAAGTGGAAAAGCAGGCCCACATACCTGGGCCGACTTTCCTGCTGGGGCAACACCTTAAAGGCTGCTACAGCCCGAGTGTGACTCTCAGCAGGACACAGAGTCAGCCATTGCATTGTCATGGTCAGAATGATAATGGGCCGGCAGAGGAGACACAGCATGGAGCATCTCCTCCCATCCCACGCCTCAGGAGAAGAGGTTGAGTCCTTGGAGAGGTGCTGATGCTTTCGAGCAGTACAATTAATAAGTCTTAGGCAGGGGACGTGATCTTTAGTCCCTCACAGCAGGTAACAACGATCGGATAAAAAGGTATGGGGCGCAGGTGGGGGCGTTTGGGGAGCGGGGCTAGTTCCAACATTCTTAGTTTACAAACTGTGAAGTGACAGACTGGATTGAAATTGAAAGTGTAATTCTTATGATATTCCAACACTCTTTTTGTTGACGTGGCTCGTGATTGCTATAGCTGGAGGATCAGTGTGGACAGGGAGGTAGGAGTCTGCCGGCCATGCAGCGCAGTAGAGCCCCTTACCCTTTGTAGGCCACAGCCCGTTAGTTCCCCCCACCACCCCAAGTCTAATGAATATCTGTGAAATATGTTTAAATTCAGTGGGCCCTCTTTTAGTATTTATTTTGAGCCGATTGTTTCCTGTGCTCGACACTGCACTCAATTGTTAACACCGCAACTTATGGAAGGCTGCTGCAGGGTAGCGCTGTCTGCCTAATTCAGATATGAGCACAATAGTTGTTTATTAATTCTACCTACATTAGAATGACTTATACCTGCAACCCAAGCCATTCTTACAGATTTGAGCCGGGGCCTGGAATATTCAGAATTGTCACATTGGTGACAGTGTGATAGATAGGGGTTGTCATTGTCAGCGCTGGCAGGAGCAATGTGTATCCCTAGCACTTCTTATTTATTTTCATATTAAGCACTGACCACTTTGTATTCTGCAGTGAGCCCCATCACGTTGAGTTAGATCACGGAATGCGCATTACTACTAATAGTCGGATTTAAAGGGAACCAATCCTTCCAAGGTAAAGGAGATCAATTTTATTTGAAAGTCACAATTCAAATACCAGGATCGCAAGACCGACTCTCATGTCAACAAATACTTATGTGGTAGTAAAGGAAACTACCACACCATCTGTTTTATAGTTTTTGAGGTGAATATAGTACATGCAAAGCAGGACGCTGATAATGACATAGTTAACATAACAATATATAGTAACTGTGCCAGTATTTCTATTGTTCGCATAATAAGATGATATACATTACAGACATAACTGCTTGAACCATAACTACCCCCCCCCCCCTCTATGAAACCTTTGTTGGAAATGTCTACCACTTTAAAAGAAAACTCTACTCCAGTCAAAGCAGCAGCTATGTTTGAGCATTAGAAGGAGAGGCAACTTGTGCAGCTCATCTCTGGTAACTCATCTCTGGCTCCTTTTTAGAGGTATTGGAAAGTCTCAGTGTTATGAAGATATTGGAATAACGTGACAACACAGGCTGCACTTAATCCGTTTGAGCAATGGGGAGAGTGCTGTACACAGCCGAGAGTGAAAAAAATCCGGAAAAAACACTGAAGACTGAAATAACTACATTTAAAGAACAATATGACTAAAAATGGGGAAAAAAATGAAAATTCGATTTTGACAATATTGTAGTGAAAAATCTTATTAACCCTCCATATTGAGACCAAGGGAGACTTAAGAGCAGAGGAGAGATAAAGAGAGATACAGAGCCAAAAGGAAAAATAAGAGACGGAGTGGGGAGTAGAGACAAACGGAGATGGGGAGAGGAAAGAGGTAGAAATGATTGACGAGAGAAGATAGGAAAAGAGGCGAGAGGGGAGGGACATCATTATAGATAAGTACAAGGAGAGAGGGGGAAATGAAAGAGGGAAACAGCCAAGTAAAAGATGAAGTGAGAACAGACATAGTGGAGAGAAGGTTAGAGCAAGAGATTGGTAAAGATAGGGTAGGAAACGAAAGTGGAGAAGGGCAATGGCATGGGGAGTAAAAAAAATAGTGAATGACAACGCAAAGGATGGATGCAGAAGAGGATTATTAGAAGTTTCCTGGTCAGTATTAATAAGGAAAGGATGAATCAAGGCCTCACACACACTTCTTAGTTCTAACTTTCACTAGCCTACAGCATGATTTAGAGGTTGGTGATACCTTGAGGAAGTGCCAAATCAGGAGTAGAATCAAAGAAATATGGCACTATGACTTCAGGAAAAGGATAGTTTGGTAAAAGAAATGCCACATGTGGAGTCTCCACGGTATCCAACAACTCCTCCAGAAATAGGTGGATTTTCCTTTACCACTCAACAATAAACTTTCTTTTGATCGAATGCCTAATAAAGGTTGAACAAGGTCTTTCCACTTTCCTAACCTTTAGAAGCATGCAGAACTGAAAGCACTCACAGGGATAGGAATCTATTTAATGTCTACAGAGAAGGGTCTTCTGCAAATGACAAGGTTTGATAAAGCAGGTAGTTGGCATAAGAAGACATAACTGAAGAACAGGAGAATTTTCAATACAGGAAAAATAACTGACGTAAATCTCAAAGAAGCAATAGGAATTTGGAGAGTGGGGACTAAGGACATAGGAGGTAGAAATAGAACGAAGTATAGAGTGTATATGGGGGGCGTGGCTTGGCGCGCAAACGGAATGGCCGCTTGAGTGAGCGGCTCCCGTCTCCTACGCTACTGATCCTGCAGTGATCCTCGCCGTCTGGTGACCTGTGCAGCCCCGCAGTAGCGGAACCGACAACCACTGGCCTCATCCGCACTCGGTCCGACTTTGGGACCGCTGGGAGTTACCATCGCCGAGATTACCGCTCCGGTACTTACACCGGCGCATTCCCGGATCCCGCAGAAGTGAAGGCGTCGGCCTCCGGCGCTCACGCGAGGCCGGTGCGGACCACGAGGCACAGGGCCCCAGGCAAGTGACTGACTGCTGGATCCCGCCGCGCCCTGTTTACCAGTACTGGGCTGTGCAGCACGGACCTCGACTGCGGCGGTCGATCTCACAGGGCCTCACACACCCCCCTGCCTGTGGACTAGCGGTGGGTGCTGGCTGACACCACAGTGACACTGCTATTGACGGAGGGGAGCGGCCACTTGCTACAGGCCGTGCATGGGGGTGCAGGGGAGACCTGCACCGTCGGAGCTGCCCACATCCATTTGGCGTCCAGACCCACGCAGTGAGTACCGGATCACACCCTGGGCAGTGCCCTGCCGCGGCTGCTAGTGTGCGGTGGGCTTGATTAGCGATTGTAGACGTCCATCCAGTGGACGGCCTGCCCTACCTTTGTTACGAGTCGGCGGGGCCCGGCAGGCGCAGTGGACTGGTCTACCCCTCCGGCCTGCTCGGATTGACCGGCTGACTTTCTGCACCGCGGGTGCACTCTGCGGGGGGCCCTGGGTGTCCATAGGCTGACCTGCGATTCTCCAGCCCGTGTGGAACGGGCGGGTGCTGCGTACTTTGTGGTTCCCCTGCATCCCTGCCATACCACGCTGCCTGCTGCGGGGGCCACGGGGGACGACCCTCACTTCTATCCTTGCTCGCGTAGTGACCGGTTCTTGCCCTGTCGGACCCCACGCCGGTGGCTCACGTGCGGCGCAGGGGCACGATGGTGCGCCAAGAGCACCGTCAAGCGAAGCTCAGCTTTGAGAGCGCCAAGAAGGGCTCAAAGTCGATTGGGGGGGGCCCTGGGACTAGCGGCGCTAGCTCTGCTGCTGCGCCCTCCCCCACGAGCGCGTCAGATCTACAAAACCTGTTCCAAGAAATGCGCCAAGGATTTGCCACTGTGGTGGAGAAGGTGGACGGTATTTCATCTAGGTTGGACGCACTAGTCCATAAAGTTGACCAGCATGAGGAGAGGTTGGCCGCAACGGAACAACGTATATCGGACGCCGATGACCTCACTGCTACCCACACCTCCCAAATTGCTCGCATGGATGGCCTGCTTAGGGTCATAGCGGCCAAGAATGAGGAATTGGAAGCCCGTAGCCGACGCAACAACATCCGCGTCACGGGCATTCCGGAATCCACGGCTACTGGGAGAATGGAATTATACATCGAGTCCCTCCTCCGGGCGTCCATAGGGGAAGATGCCTTCTCTTCTGAGTTTATTGTGGAAAGGGCGCACAGATCCCAGGCACCTATGCCGCAGCCTGGCCCTCCCGCCCAGGCCTATCATAGCCCGACTATTGAACTACCGTGACCGGGATGTCGCCTTAAGGGCTGCCAGATCCAAAGGCACCCTGCACTACAATGGAGTTGCTTTCTCTCTATATCCTGATTTTACCCCCATTGTGCAGGAGGAAAGACGAAAGTTTCTGGCAGTCAAGAAAAAATTGAGAGAGGCTCAGATAGACTATGCATTGCTATATCCGGCCAGGCTAAGGGTGACACTCCAGGGTAGGCAACGATTCTTCACGGATCCGAATAAGGCTGAAGATTTCCTGAAACACCATCTCAGAGCGCAGAGGGAACGGCGGGAAGATCGTGAGATACCCGAGGAGGACATGCCCCTGGCAGTTCATGAAGACTGACGGACACTGTCATCCCCATAAGTATCTGTCTACTACCTGCCTTACTATCACTAACTATTAATTGTTGCGATCTTTGCTGCAGTTATAGGGCCTGAGGGCTGAGTGAGACCGAGACCCCAGGCGGTTTCAGATATGTAGGAACTGCCCCCACTGTCCCAGCCTCAACCATGGATGGTTTCGATTGTGAGGCGTCTGGGAACGTGGGTGGCTGTGTGACTATGCTGATGTTCCCCCTACGGGAGTACCCCGATGTTCAATTCAATTTGTGGGAATTTCTGGGAAGTGGGTGGTGGGCGGGTGTGGATCGGAATGGCTACTGGCATGATTGGGATGCAGTGGTGGGTGGGGGGTGGAGATTCGTTCGGGGATGGTTGGTTTGTTGAAGGCGACATTCAGGTGGCTGTTACCGGTGCTCTGTGCTTTTGTACCTATGATGTTGCAATTTGGGAATCTGAGATTGCGCAGTGTTTTAGTTAGGCCCTGTCTGTATAATGGCTAACTCTGGAACTACTGTACCTTTACACTGCTTGTCCTGGAACGTCCGAGGGCTCAATGATGCTAAAAAATGTAGAAATGTAATTGCATATTTAGATCGCCAACAAATACAGATTGCTATGCTACAGGAAACGCACTTGAAGCCACAGGGGCGTTCTACCTTTGGTTGTAAATGGGCTGCTGCTCGATCATTCTCGTCCTACTCCTCATATGCTAGGGGGGTTGTCATCCTGGTTAAACGAAATGTCCCCTTTCAGATATGTGGAGAATTGGCGGACAAGGAAGGCCGCTATGTAATACTCTGGGGGCGGTTAGGCCGCGACACGGTCACGTTGGTTAACTGCTATGCCCCGAATGTTGACGTGCCCTGTTTCTTTACCGTACTATGGGGTAAGATCATGGGCGTTGGTTCCCGCCACATCATATGGGGAGGTGACTTCAACATGGCGCTGACTGCACACTTAGATAGGGCTGATGGTGTAGCAATTTACAAACCCAGATCACGAGAGGCGTTAGAAGGGGTGCTCTCAGAGGGCAGTCTACTGGATGCCTGGCGACAGCTGCACCCTGGCCGCATGGAGGGCACACACTTCACTTCTCAGACTGGCACCTGGGCACGCCTTGATTACTTCTTTTTGACTCGTGAAACAATGCCTGGGGTGAACGCGGTGACTCACCTCCCGCGAACCTATTCAGATCACAGCCCGGTGCTGCTGTCGGTTTTACTACCGGGCTGGGATTACCCTCGGATGCGTTGGCGGCTGCAACCGACGGCCTTGCTGGATGAGGTTTTCCGAATTGAACTGGGGGATGAGATCGCTGCTTTCTTCCCTCGGAACAAGGGCTCTGTTGCATCCGTCGAGACTATCTGGGAGGCATTCAAGGTCACAATTAGGGGCCACTGCATGTCTAAGAGCTTTGGGGTGTTGCGTGACATACAGCGTACAATTCGGAAGCTTGAGGCTGAGTTGAGGGCTTTGGAGACGAGAATGGTGGAGGGCGATCACACTGCTGTACACGCTGAATTCAGGGACAAGCTCACACACTATGAGGAAGAAGCGAACAGGGAGACTAGGTTCAGGAATAAATATTGGCAGGCGAGGAAAAATTGTGAGGGCGATAGACCCGGCAAGGTACTGGCTATATTGACGGGCCCGCCGCGAGTGGACAATACTGTCCTTGAAGTGGTCAATGGCCAAGGGCATACTGTCAGAGACTCGGACGACTTGTTGGATGCCTTTGTATCCCACTATAGTGCCCTATACACCACAGTCACCACTCCTGACGTCCAATACGACGATTTTCTAAATGACATAGCCTTATGCTGGTTAAGCGTATGTGTGTATGTATAAGCTTTATTCGAGACAATTCTCATAAAAGCACATAAAATCAAAAACAGTTACACAAATACATAGTCACAGAGTTAAAAATTCATTAAACACAGTGCAGCTCATACTACATTACGCATAAATCGAAGTATACCAATTACATAAAAGTTATTAAAAAGGGAATCCCTGGTTACCTGCTACCCCCCAAAGACCGTCGTCTTATCGCCCAAGCCCAACCCATGTATTTGGCTACCCCCATGACTATCGATTCCTGGTTTGTTGTACATAAAATTCTTAAGGCCACTGTACTATCTCGTGTCCCCAGGTTTTTACATACCGACGAGAGCCATTTTCTCCGCGGATTTGCATAGGCTTGACATGCGAAGAGAAAATGGCCTATGCTCTCCTCGGCATTTTCACAAGCAGGACATAGGTTGTTAGTGGGTCTGTGCCAGCCAGATGTCAGTTTCTTAAGGGGGATAGATCCTGACCTTAACTGAAAGACAAGTTTCCTGTCCATGGGTACCGTGATATTGGCCCAGTAATTTTCTAGGACAGGAAAAATTTTAGTCTCCAGGAAACGACCAGACATAGAATCTGCCCTGGTGTCGTTCAGCATCTTGCCGCCCACCCAATCCCAATATTGCTCTTTGAGGGCTTCTTTACTAGGGAAGATTTCTCCCACGGGGTTGTTCCAAAGATTCGAAAACCCTAGATTTACCAGCATGGTCTTCAGATGTTTTAACCATTTTATCTTATGAAAGATATCTTCCCTAATTATCCACAGAAAGCCCTCTGCGTACTGTCTTATTTCTGGAGTCGTCCAGAGGCGTCTCCAGTAAAGAACTGGTCGCAATCGTGCTCTGTCGACAATCGTACGTCTACCTAGCTCCAAGAACAATGGGATTAGGGGGGTGCTCTGTGGGAGTCCAGTAATCCCTAGCATGAACTTGTTCTCGGAAGTCTGAAGAGCCACCAGACTATTCCAAGCCCATAGTTCCGCGCCATATAAAGTGGCACCCAAAACCTTCGCATCGTACACTGTCATTGCGGGTTTTATAGGTTTTGTTTTTGATTTACGGTGTTCCCCCCTTAGGGCACCTGAAAGCTGCTGGTGCTTTAGGACTACTTTATTCACATGATGCGTCCAGCCAGTCCCCCCCGCGATCTGCACTCCCAAGTACGTGAATTCATTAACTATATCAAGCCTGCTGTTATTTAGGGTTATCTTAGGATAGCTCCTGCGTCCTGCAGAAAAGGCCATTAGTTTGGTTTTTCCTACATTTACCTCTAGCCCGTGCTCCAAGCAAAAAGCATCAAAAATGCTTAATGCACGTTGCAGCCCCATGGGGGTCTTAGACAAAATAAGAGTATCGTCGGCGAACATCAGGATCGGAACCCTGGTGTCCACTAACGACGGGGCATCTACACTAGCCCTCAACATTCTCTCGACTATCCCGTTAATGAATAGCGAGAAAAGTAGAGGGGCCATGGAACAGCCTTGCCTAACACCCCTTTCCACAGGGAAGTCCAATGTTATCTCCCTACTTCCTCCCCACTGGACTCTAGCAAAGTTGGATTCATGCAGTCGCATGATTAATGTTAGCAGATCTGCAGGGATCCCCAGTTTTTGGAGAACCGACCATAGCTTGTACCGGGGGACTAGATCGAACGCCGCCCGCAGGTCGACGAACGCGACGTACAGGCTGCCCCTTCCCAGTTCGACGGTCTTCCACCGCAATATGGTGAGGCGGAAGACCTGGTCAATGGTACTGGTTGCTCGCCTAAATCCCGCTTGGTATGGGGAGAGGGCGCTATTATCTTCTACCCAGTCCATTAGCTGGTTTGTTACCATTCTCCCAACAATTTTCTGCATGGTGGCTATTAAACTTATAGGCCTGTAATTAGCAGGCAATGAGCGATCACCCTTCTTGTGAATGGGGATAATGGTTGCACCCTTCCAAATGTCTGGGACCACTGCCCCCTTTGCTAGGGCATTTGCTACAAGGAGGGTGTATCTCGCCCATTTAGTCACATCATGTTTGAAAATATCAGGGGGGATACCATCTGGACCTGGCGCCCTCCCACATTTCGCAGAACAGATGGCAATTTCTGCTTCTCTAAGGGAGAATAGATCTTCGGTTGCATAAACCGGTATTATATTGTCAGCTGCCACAGGTTTATTGCTTTCCGCGTACTGTGGCCCGAAGTAATCGACCCAGGCTTCCACTGGTACATTGTTATCAGGTTTTGCTGGGCCCGCACCACTACCCCACTTGATAATTTTCCAGAATAACATGGAGTCTTTATTATCAGAGGCTTCTTTTAATTGGGCCCAATGGTCTTCGTCCCATTTCTTTTTGGCACGATAGATTGCTAATTTGTAAAGTTTCCTATTCTTTATCACTGCAGCACGGTCCCTGTTTCTAATGGCATGCCCCAGGTCAAGACGTGCTGTTCTACAGTGGTTATCAAACCACCTGCCCACTTCCTTAGTTTTCTTCCCTTTTGTTTTCTTATTAAAAAAACATGGTCTCAGAAGGGAGAATAACTTATTGTGGATTTCAGTGATACCGTTGTCCCCTGGAACCACTGGGACTGCTGCTTCAATCGCGGAAATTGCACGATCAACCTCATTGGTAATGTATGTCATGGTGGCCTCATTTGCTAATACCTTGGACCATTTTAACCTTCGCTCATCGTTACTTAAAAGAGGGGTTTCATCATGTGTCTCAATAGGGTTTCCTAAACCGGTATTCCACCACCTGTGGGACACACATAGAGGGTTGTGGTCACTTTCAACCCGGGGCCTAACAGCCATGTCGACAACCCCATTCCACAGCTGGAGACCACACAATATATAGTCAATTCGGCTCCTATTAATACCATTGTCAAAAGTGTAGCTGCCCTCCTTGTCACCAGGTGTCCTGCCATTAAGAGCTCTTAGGCCATGTTCCAAACAAATTCCATTTAGCAATAAAATCTCTTTTGTCCATCGCTTCACAGGTTGTAGGTTTAGAGATGGTACTCCCCAGAGATTATCCTCTTCACTCTCCATAAGGTCATTTGTACAGTCCAAGGGTTCAAAAGTCCTGTTTAGATCCCCAACAATTATCTTTACATTTTCCTGGGAATTGGCCTCCATGGCATCAGACAACAACTCGATAGTGGATAGACTTGTTACTTTGTCTCCTCTCACATAAACATTGTACAAATCTATTGGTTGGCCCTTAGCAACAGAGATTCTTAGTGCTTGTAGATCAATGTTCCCTACGTCTAGGATTTTTATCTTAATGTGCAAATCCTGTCTAACCCAAACAGTTAGGCCACCCTTGGGCCGCCCTCTTCCCCCTTTTGAAGCTGGTATACAATAATTCAAATAACCTAGGCAAAAGAGTGGATCACAAGCCCAGGTTGTCAAAACCACTTATAAAATCCACCCAAGGTTCGGAATCCAGCTTGCTAGTGATCCAGCGGCCTATAGAAAATATATCATAAACAACGCTACCCAACTTCATAACCTATAAACAAAATTCTATACTAAAATTTGGACCCATTTATAAACCTGACATATTTTGGGCCTACTGAATCAGGTGGTCAGATTAAATCTATATACACATTATCTACAAACTATATACATTTTTATACATCTGCGGAAAGAATATTGTCATTAGAATAAAACTTAACCATTTAAACGACCACCATTGGCGACGTGATCTAGCTAATAGTAACCTACACTCCTGAATAACCAAGACCAGCTTGTTTGTCAAAAGTAAGATTTTATTTACTAAATTATGGTATATAAGTTGATAGTTTTATAAATGAATTTTATTAGCAATAAAGCAAGCATGATTGTAAAGAAACGTAAGTAAAATACAATTTAAGCAAGTGAATCAAAATTAAAGTGAATATATAAAGTTTAGCATTTCTAAAACCTAATTCCCTAACTGAGCTAAATAGATAGAAATTAAAGTAAAGTTCTTTGAGGATTCTTACGTGCTCCACGCAAAGTCCGACAGCACTTCACCCTCATCGGAAAGTCAGAAAGCAGCAGCCAGCCCATCCCTAGGGGCATGACTTTTTATACCTTTCTACGCTAACTAAACTACGCAAAGGAAAGTTTTCAGAAATCTTCGACGTCCCATTGGCTGAGAGTGACAAGTGACATGTCACCCACTTTTCAAAACTTCCATTAAGTCACTTTTCTTAGAGACCATTGTCCCTTCCGAGTGCAACCAGGAGCTTCCTAGGATTGCAACATTTGTATAAAGTCGTTCTCGCAGCGTCCATTGACTTCCAATTGACTTCCGCGGATGCCAAGTTAAGGACTGACAAAATGTTCTTTTTCGACCTTGGCCATGTCCGACAGAATGATGATAGCACGTCAGTTTTTGCTTTGTGAACGCAGCTTTTGACGAACAATTTATTTCAGAATGGGCGTCTCAACACTTTTGCAGAAGTAAAATTCAGCATTTTGTAGCTCGGGCAGACTAGGCCCAAAAGTAGACAACTTATGTTTTCTAGTATAAAACAAACACAAGAAAAGTATTAATGTAAGAAATAATGTAGATTCTGTATCCACCCCAAGATTTACTAATTAATTAACCCACCCGATTAATCAAAATGTTACCTAGCCAATGCAAACAAATAAAGCAGCGTTTAAATCTACCAGTCTCCGTTATTCCATGAGACTTATATGCACCTAGAATAGTAGAAATGACATCACACAGACAAGGAAAAGCAAAACAAGCACATGCTTCTTTTAAGTTTGCAGCAGTTAGTAATGACAAAAACGAAAACAATAAATTATTTTATTATTTTGCACTAACAAAAAGATGCAACAATTATGCACGTTTATGAGCACACATGTTAGTCCCCCCATGTGTAAAGTTTAATCTAAGTTGTATTAGCACGACAAATCACAAATCATTAATATTATTATTCATGTTATGGAAATGTGACTTCACGAGTTTAAACAAAATTTTGTTTTCTATCTCGCTCCATCAACTCCCTCATCTGGTGATTAACAAATCACCACACCAGCACTCAAAATTTTGATAATTTAAATTTCTAAGAAATCGATTCAAATTCATTTGTATCAGTAAACCTAAAAGTCTGTTTCTGCATAATCTTTGGAATTAGCATAACGCTCTCTATGTAACTCCTGTAATTCGATCTCTCTTTCTTCTTCTTTTCTGAGTTTATAGATTCTTTTCTTTTCTTTCAACTGTTTCTTTCTTTTATGTAACAAACAACCTATTTTGGTCAAAATAAAAATGAATACTATTATAATCAAAGGTGCCAGAATCTTGCCAAGAATTGAACTTCCGATATCATGAAACCAGTTTTTAATTGCTTGAAACCTTTTTGAAAGTTTCCCTGTAAAATCATCTTCTTCTAAAGGAATTATCTCTGAATGCATTTGTGTAATATTCTTAATATACATTTCAATATTCTTACTTTCGTCAGGTATATATGTACAACAATGTTGTACATGTAAAATGCCACAGACTCCTCCCTCTTTTGCTAGGAGTATGTCTAAAGCAAGGCGGTCTTGAATTACCATGGATCTAATTGCAATAACTTCAACATTCACTAATTGAAACCCATCAGCTGTGTCAGTTGATAATCTATCAACTATAGTGGACAATTTTCTGATTCTCCCTGCATTTAGGGTTATACCAACAAAAGGTATTACAGCTTGAAAAATATCTCCCAGAACTTCAGTAAAAGTTTCTCTTTTAACTCTATTTACATAATTATGAATTTTAAACAATCCTTCTGAATCTCTGTCAACATGAAACACTTTAGGAAAAACAATTCCCACATAACAAGTTCCATACCAATGATCTGGAAGGTTGTAGTAGGCTTTGTCACCACAAACAAAATAAATCCCAGGAAAGATAGGATCTTTTCCACCTTTAAATCCCCAACCTCCCAAAATCTGATAAGTATCTTCACAGTTACTTGCACCTACAAAGTAATTATCAAAAAGTGTATTATCTCTTCTAATGCAAAGTTTTCCACTAACTGGTTTGTCTATGTGAATTGCAATATTTTCAAGCATTTTGCCATTTAACTTCTCATCCTCTTTCTGCCAGAAACTTGACTTAGTCTGCTTGACTAATTCATTCCTCTTATAAATTGCTCTTCTCTCTTCAACCATGTTCAAAAATTTCTTTCCTTCAGCACTTAATTTGCAAGTTAAATTATTTTTATAAGCATACTCATAAGTAAGTTCGTTAGTAACAAGGAAAAATTCTCTCATTTGTTTTGCTTTCTTATGCTTATTTAAAGCATTATCAATCTTAATATTTGCAAAAATGTCATCATAATTTGAATAGTAATATTCTAAACGTCCAGTTTGATAAAATAAACTAGTTAATACACTACATGTTACAGCATAAGTGAGAGGAAGCATATTATATGTTACTCCCTCAGAAACAGAAGCAGGTAACTTAACGCAGACGTAGCAGTCCTTTGCATCCATTACCTTAACATATTCACTCAATAGCTTTGTGAATGTATTACTTGAGAAATCACCAATTGATTTATCTTGATGAATGTTAGGCTGATGATCAATAACTTTTGCAGACGCGCTATGTTTAGTTTGGCTAACCAGAGCTTTGCTTGTTTTGTTAACTTTGTGTAATTCTCTATTCATCTCCAAAGGGATAATCACAGCTAGAACCAACCAGAGCAGAATTAAAATGAGCAGACACACCAGAGTCATCTTACAGCATCTTTTAAAAACAGAACACTTTGAAGTGCTCTCCTTAACATAAGGCATTCTTGGTTAATTTTAGCCTCAAAAAATAAAAATAAATTTTAAAATTCTAAATTTATATTTACACCCCCCTTTTAAAATATTTTTTTTTTTTTTTTTTTTTTTTTTTAAAACCCTAGACAAGATTTCTTCGACCTTATGTCATACATAAGTTTTCTTCAACTAAACAGTTTTTCTTCGACCTTGTGTCAACTAACAAATTTTCTTCAGCCTTTTGCCAATTTAATATTTCTGTACTTCAATCATTGTCACTAATTTCTTGGATTTCGTTTTCTTCTTCACTACTATCATATATGTCAATAACAGGTGGAATTACTAAGTAAGTCCACTCAGGAGACTTGTATTTTTGGTTTGGTCTTATTATTCTCTTCCCTTTTCTCGATATCACTTCAATTTTTCTTCCAACTCCAACTTCTTTTCCAGGACTCTTTTGACTACTGATTTCTTCAACTTGTTCTTTTGGCTTCTTGATCAATCTGACTCTCAATCTTCCACCTGGCCAGTAGTCTGCTTTTCTCACGTACTTCTTCTTTGGTTCAGAATTATTTGATTCTGACTTCCAAGTCCTTTTCTTTCTGTTTTCACTTTCACCTTCCACGTCACTTTCTTCAGTTTCGTAGTCTGAAATTTCAATTGACTCAGGAACTTCTCTATTCGGCAATTTCACTCCTTCAGGAACTTCACTTTGTCTTCCATCACTGGTACTCGGTAATTCGTCTTCCTCCTCTTCCTCAATTACCCCCAACTTCCCAGATTTCGGATTTCTGTTCCTTACTTCAGAGTTTGTTCTCTGCCTTTCGATACTTTCCTGGTCTGAAACTTCTTTTTGTTCTGCTTCTTTGTCTTCAATAGAGACAACCGAATCCTCAGTTATCTCTCCTTTTAACAGATTCGCTTCACCTTCAGAATCTATTTCAATGATTTCTAAGTCTTTTCTTGTCAAATTTCCATTCACTGGCACAGTTCCCAGATGTCGACTTTCTTGTCGATCTTCAGAATCTGGAATTATTTCGCCTTCTGTTTCGCCTTCTGCTTCAGAATCAGAATCATCTGTGGTATCACTTTCAACATCAGAACTCTCAGGAGTTGGTACTGGAATAGTATGACTAGGATGAATCCAGCGTTTCAATCCTCTGCACTTTACAGCATTAGTAGTGATCAAAATTATCTGCCTAGGTTTCTGCCATCTAGGAGCTAGACAATTCCTTCTCCGATGTACTTTCGTTCTGACCCAATCGCCAGGTCTCAGATCATGTGTCAAAACTTTTTCATCTGATTGAGCTTCAGTTCCCACCTGATTAGACACAGAAGTTACCATATCAGATAACCTTTCACAGTAATCCAAAATAGCACTGTCATTTATGCTCAACAGTTTACCTACAGGTACAAAAGCTTGCCTCATAACTCTTCCCATTAAAATTTCATGAGGACTCAAACCTGTCTTTTTGTCTGGTGTACTTCTTAATGACATCAAAACAAGTGGAAGAGCATCAGTCCACTTTACACCTGTTTCAAGACACATTTTTCCAATTCTGTTTTTAATTGTTCCATTTATTTGTTCTACTACTCCTGATGCCTCTGGTCTGTATGCACAGTGTATTTTCTGCTCAATGCTCAAAGCTTCGCAAATTAACTTCATCAGTTTGTTATCAAAATGGCTTCCTCCATCACTCTCAATAGTGACTGGAAAACCGTACCTTGGGATGATTTCTCTGAGCATTAGTTTTGCCACTGTAATTGAATCACAATGTCGTGTAGGGAAAGCCTCTACCCATCTTGAAAATAAGCACACAATTACAAGCACATATTTCAAACAATTGTGTAATGGCATTTCAATGAAATCCATTTGTAACCTGGTAAAGGGACCACCCTCTCGACCAAATATTCCTGTCCCCACCACTGATTTTCTGTTTGGATTCATTTGTTGGCATGACAAACACCTTTGACAAAAAGATTCTGCAATAGTTCTAAACTTGGTATTGAACCATGTTTCTCTGAAAAGTCTAACCATAGAATCTCTTCCCAGATGTGCTGGACCATGATATAATCTGGCCATGTCAGCAATCAAACAATTTGGTAAGACTACTCTGCCATCTTTGTAAACCCACACTCCATCTTCTTCACGTGGTCTACAATCTGATCTTAACCACAGGTCTTTTTCTTCATCTTCTGCTTCATTTTGTAAATCTCTAATCTCATGCCATGTTTCTACAACAGTTGTTAGCATTAATGAATTTGAATCAGTTTCTTTACTCCTCTCCCGATTGTATGAATAATTTTTCCTTGCGCAGTATTTAGCTGTTTCATCTGCGAAGGCATTTCCCTTGGAAATATAATCAGTTCCTCTAGTGTGCGCTGCACACTTAACAATGGCGATTTCTTTTGGTAACTGTATTGCTTCAATTAATCTCCTAATGAAAACTGCATTTTTAATTGGTGATCCTGCTGATGTCATGTATCCTCTCTGTGACCAGAGTTGTCCATAATCATGCACAACTCCGTACCCATACTGACTATCAGTAATGATGGTAACTCTTATATCCTTTGATATTTCACATGCACGAATTAAAGCAATTAATTCAGCCACTTGTGCTGAACGAACTCCTTCAAGACATGATGCTTCTTCAACATCTACGACTGTACAAACTGAATATGAAGCTTTTAAGACACCTCCTTCGGATCTTAAGCATGAGCCATCTACAAAGTAGACAAAATCCGATTCAGACAAAGGTCTGTCTTTGATGTCTTTTCTTGGTTTAGTGCAGAATTCCATGACATCTAAACATTCATGTTCTGTTTCAATGTCATCAACAATTTCAGAATCAGGCAGTAATGTAGAAGGATTCAGATTTAAACATCTTGAAATCGAAACATTATCTGCTCCTAGTATGATTTTCTCATACTTTGTCAATCTGCTACTTGTTAAATGTTGAGTCTTACCTCTGGTCAGCAATATTTCAACTGAATGAGGCACAAAAACTTTCACAGGAAATCCCATAATGATCCCCTCACTTTGTTCGAGGCTGATACTTGTAGCTGCAACTGCTTTCAAACAACCTGGTAATGCTTTTGCAATTGGATCAAGAACTGCAGAGAAGTATGCAATAGGTTTCTTTAAATTTCAATGTCTCTGAATTAACACAGATAATGCACATCCTTCTCTCTCACTGCAATACAGTTCGAAATCTTTCTCATAATTTGGCATACCTAAAGCAGGAGCTTGACATAAGCTCTTTTTCAGGTTCTCAAAAGAATCCATTTCAGCATCATTGAGAATAATTGGATCTTTTACATCTGACTTTGTCAGTCTTTGTAGTGGTTTTGCAATTACTGAAAATCCACTTATCCATTGTCGACAGTAACCAACCATTCCCAAGAACATTCTGACCTGTCTTTGTGTTCTTGGTGGTAACATTGCTTGAATCATTTTTATTCTCTCTATTGTTACTTGTCTTTTTCCCTTTGCAATTCTGTGACCAAGATATTTTACTTCTTGTTTGCAAAACTGTAGTTTTGCTGGGGACACTTTATGTCCTTCTTCTGCAAGGCGATTTAACAGAATTATTGTGTCTGTTACACAATTTTCTCTTGTCTTTGCAGCTATTAATAAATCATCAATATACTGCACTAGCGTAGACCTACCAGGTAAGTCTAGGTCTTCCAATGATCTTTTTAACAATTCATTAAAGATTGAAGGACTTTCTGTATAGCCCTGAGGGATTCTTGACCATCCGAGGGTCTTACCTTGGAATCTGAAAGCAAAGATTTCATAACTGTCTGGATGTAATGGAACAGTAAAGAATGCATTGCAAAGGTCAATGACTGTATACCATTCAGCATCATGTGGAATCTGGAATAGAATTACTGCTGGATTTGGAACCACAGGACAACATGGAACGACAATTTGATTAACCTTTCTCAAATCTTGTACGATTCTAAATGTTCCGTTAGACTTTTTAACTCCCATAATTGGTGAATTACAAGGACTACTCTCCATTTCTTTTAATACACCTTGCTTGATTAAATTTTCAATTATAGGTGTAATACCTTCAATTGTTTCTGTTTTCATTTTATATTGTGGAATGTTTGGAAATTCTATTCCCTGTTTCAATGTAATTTTTACTGGATCTATGTTTTTCATCAGACCCATCTCATTTCCAGTAAAATCCCATATTTCAGATTTCACTGTTTCTTTGAGTTCTTCAGGTAAATCCTTTTCTTCAAATGCAGGAAACAATTTTGTTTCTTCTGCTTCCATCATCATCATTGTCATTCTGTATAAACCATCTTCCTCCATTGTTTGTAACTCAACTCCATCAGGAGAACAATATATTCTACAATTCATTTTACATAGGATGTCTCTGCCCAATAGATTCACTGGACTACTATTACAAACCACAAATCTGTGTTTGTCTCTGTAATTTCCAATTTCAACTGGTACTGGATCAGTTAAGTCAGTTTTAATTTGTTGATTACTTACTCCGACAACTTGGATGGTATCCCCAGAGAGAGGTAGGTTTTCAATTTCCACTGATCTAACAGTAGAACGGGTAGCACCAGTGTCCACTAGAAAAGTGATGTCTACATCATTAACTTTCCCGTTTACAAAAGGACCTGACTGGTCAACCTCAAGAGTGGCTCCAACAACACACTCTTCCTCCTCTCTCGGGCACCGTCAGCAATAATCATCAGAATCGTTGTCTTGACTTTCTGCTAATAAAAATTGTTGTGAAGCATTTTGCATTTGAACCCTTTGCTGCTTTTGCTGTTTTTGTGGTTTTATTACCTGTTCACTTCCCTGAAATCCCACGTTTGGATTATATTTTTGAACTCCCCCACAATTCGGAAAAGGTGGTTGTGGCAATTGGTCTTGGCGATTATTCACCTGTTGTTGTTGCTGTTGCTGTAACTGTCGCTGAATATTTAATTCGTTTAACCCCTGTTGCATCTGTAGCTGTCGCTGCAGGTCAACACCATTCTGCATCTGTGGATTCAATAAGGGATTCTTTAAGTTTTTAGGAGGATGAGGACACTCGTCTCTCCAATGTCCAATTTCGCCACAATTAAAACAAGGTAATCTTTGTTTCAACTCCTCAATCTTTGGGCTAAATTTCTTTGGGAAATTATTACGTTTAAACTTTCCTTGTATCTGGTTTGTATTTCCAGTTTGAACAAAATTAGTGTTCTTATTACCCATGCTGGCAATCTGTTGCTCAGCCACTTTTACCTGAGCCCACATGGCTTTCTCCTTGAGTTTCTTCTGTTTTACTTCTATTTCATCACTGCAATACTTAGCTTTTCTTAGAATATCATCTACAGATAGTGATTGCCATCCGACAATACTATTTCTGATCATTTCTCCAATTTCAGGTTTTAGTCCATAAACAAATCTATAGACAAAATGGCTCATGTCTTTTTCATCTAGTTTTTCATAACCACTGTATTGTTTAAAGATTAACAGTAGTCTTTCATAAAAAGAATGAACTGATTCTTTTGTTTCCTGTTCTGTCCTTTCTATTTTAACCCAATCGACTTCTTTGGGTGGAATTTTGTTTTTCATCCAAACAATTACTTTTTCATAAAAATCCATTACAAGTGGATTTGGAGCACCTGTTTCTTTAATTCGCTCAGGTTCTGTTTTTGGCCAACTAATCGATATTTTACATTCTGTCCAAAGATCTGATGGAACGACAATATCAAAAAATCCATCTAAATCAATCCACAGAACTTTTGACACTTTGATAAATCTATCGACTTGCCTGTACCACTCAACTGGTTTCTCCCTCAATTTTGGAAAGTCATTTGTAAATAACAGAATGTCCTGTCTCGACCAAGGGACATGAACATATCCTCCACCTGCAATTTCTCTCATTGGAAATTGTTTTGACAATTTTTCCAATCTTTCATCTTCCTTCTTTTTCGTCCATTTTACTCTCCATTTATTCAGTTCTCCTAGCTTTTTGATATAGACAATCAAATCTTTTATATGAACTATTCTTCCCATTGAGTTCAAACTCTCAATGTCACTTTCTGAAAAGTCTAATCTATAATGCTTTGCAAAATTCTTTTGTTTGCTCACATCAATTTCAAGTTCAGCTGCTAGATCCTCTAGTTGATCATATTTATTTTTTGTTTTCCATTGTATGCTTTTGCAAATGAACAGTAGTTCATCATCTCGATAGTAATTTAAACTATCTGGACCAATTGTTCCAATTATTAATTCTTCGATATTCGCTTTTAATTTGGCCACATCAAGTTTTGGTGTGGTTACCCTGACTTCAGGACTCCCTATATCTGATATAGCACCCATTGGTGTTTTTGGAGATAAATCCTCATTAAAGGTTAAATCAGGCATTCTCGATTTAGAAGAGTTTATTTCAGATAAGTCTGAATAAAATTTTTCAGCAGCCTTTTGAATTTCTGTATTTAAAGGAATAGTTAATCCAGTTTTGTTTGTTTCCTTTTGGTCAAATACGGGCTGAACAGGACCAATTGTTACTGGAACTGTCACAGCTTCCATGCCTTTTGTCATTCTTTTTATTAATTCTTCTTTAGATCTTAAATATTCATTATAATCAACATCTTCAACATTTCTTGCCTCTCTTGTATAATCTTTTGGAGCTTCTCTTGCTCTTGGAGCCATTGTAAAATGTCTACCTTCATTTCGAGCATTCTCGAATTCTGGTCTTCTAGGAGTTTCAATGATTTCACAATTATTTGGATAAAGTTTAGGAGCTTCATTAATTGGAGGTGCACTCGGTGAAGTTTCAGTAGAAACCACCGGAGTAGACCATGATCTAGGAGGTCTCAAAGGCTGATTCTTTCTAGCAGTTGTATATATTTCTTCCATAACTGCATCCTCAGATTCACTTTCCATAGATTTCCCTGTAGGAGTACCCATTACCATTTCATGAATTAAATACAATCCTTCACTCATGTTTCCCTGTCTCCACATTCGCAATCTATCTTCATGAGTTTCTCTTCTCCAAGGTGGATTTTTAGAAGGTCTTTTAATTCCACTAGCTTCTCTTTGTAACTGATACATCTCGTCTTCCCACTCAACTAAAGCTTCAAATTGAGTTGGTCTCGGTTTCGGAACAAGAGCATTCATTTTCTCTCGTAAATTTCTCAAGACTTTTACATTAAATGAACCATCATCAGGCCAAGTTAAAACACCGTCGTTCTTAGTATAGCGTTTCCAACTATCGAACCATAAGACAGTATGATATCCATATTCACCTTCCATATACGCTGCAGGTGTTTTATACTTATGAAGTAGTTTACCACCTCGCGTTTCGATTTTCTTGTCAGGTGAAAATAAATTCTTAAACTTCTGAAATAATGTTGGCTTTTTCTCAACATGTTTAAAATGATAACTCATTTTTAAGAGTTAAATCTAATTCACAAAATCGTTCGTAAAATATTTCCGGGATGTTCCGCAAAACAACCAATCCGTGTGCGAAACACACCAACAAGCCAATGACAGTTGAGCTACGTCACTTTTCTGCTCAACCAATAAAATTGGAGTTTTTCTGAAGGACCAATCAGCTCACAGGTCGTCAGAGACTCAAGAGCCAATCAGAATGTAGCTTGTGACGTAGGTCACCCAATCCCAGCGCGGCTCTGTGACGTACACAGCAGCTGCGGTTTCTCGTTTCTCACTCCTGGCGCTTACCCCTCCTTCACAAAATCTTTTCACAGCGCCATTTTAAGAACACTTTTCAGTGTAAATTAATTCTTAACAATGACTATAAGGACAACATCTGTTCGTTTCACTATTTAGGATAGTTTACATACATTCAAGTATCCACACTTCGGAATAGACGGCGCTATTCACACTAAGGATAATATTCAATTGTCAGTAGAGTAACCCTTACCCCACCCTTCTAATACGTATAATTATGAACTCGCTTTGCTCTGAACCCACCGCGAAGTGAAAGTTCTAAGAGTTCCACTTGAACATAAAATACAATTCAAACTCGCACTTTCACACTGAAAATTCCCTAATTTCAAACACACATGAAATCCGTACAGGACTTTCACCTGTTTATAGAGATCATGCACCGTTAGTAAAATAACGACGTTATCCGTACAGGGCTCTCACCTATTTATAGATATGAAACATGTACCCGTACAGGACTCTAACCTGTTTATAGATAATCATGCACCGACGCTAATTTACCCTTCTCTCAAGCTCGGATATAACTAATACTCTTATCACAGTGAGTTTTATGAAAGGCGCTTTGTCCCTATTCTCATGCTGTTCTAATTTCTTAGAAAACCCTCACTATACAAGATTTACACCTAGCCCTAAAACTGTGCTGCTCGGCGACAACACTATGGTACACGGCGATACCTCTTGTGATACTCGGCGATATCACTACAAACAGAACAGATGGCTTGCGTGACTAATTTCTCGCCACACAATCTATACCGGTATAGCTTACAGATAGCACGAAAAACTAACTTAACATGTGTTAAAACATCGATCCTATTTCCATACCATAACGTTTTAGTAACCCTTAGCAACCAACATATTACCTTGGTTACCCTTAGCAACCATCAATTTCTGCTACCAGAGAATTGATCCAGCGGCCTATAGAAAATATATCATAAACAACGCTACCCAACTTCATAACCTATAAACAAAATTCTATACTAAAATTTGGACCCATTTATAAACCTGACATATTTTGGGCCTACTGAATCAGGTGGTCAGATTAAATCTATATATACATTATCTACAAACTATATACATTTTTATACATCTGCGGAAAGAATATTGTCATTAGAATAAAACTTAACCATTTAAACGACCACCATTGGCGACGTGATCTAGCTAATAGTAACCTACACTCCTGAATAACCAAGACCAGCTTGTTTGTCAAAAGTAAGATTTTATTTACTAAATTATGGTATATAAGTTGATAGTTTTATAAATGAATTTTATTAGCAATAAAGCAAGCATGATTGTAAAGAAACGTAAGTAAAATACAATTTAAGCAAGTGAATCAAAATTAAAGTGAATATATAAAGTTTAGCATTTCTAAAACCTAATTCCCTAACTGAGCTAAATAGATAGAAATTAAAGTAAAGTTCTTTGAGGATTCTTACGTGCTCCACGCAAAGTCCGACAGCACTTCACCCTCATCGGAAAGTCAGAAAGCAGCAGCCAGCCCATCCCTAGGGGCATGACTTTTTATACCTTTCTACGCTAACTAAACTACGCAAAGGAAAGTTTTCAGAAATCTTCGACGTCCCATTGGCTGAGAGTGACAAGTGACATGTCACCCACTTTTCAAAACTTCCATTAAGTCACTTTTCTTAGAGACCATTGTCCCTTCCGAGTGCAACCAGGAGCTTCCTAGGATTGCAACATTTGTATAAAGTCGTTCTCGCAGCGTCCATTGACTTCCAATTGACTTCCGCGGATGCCAAGTTAAGGACTGACAAAATGTTCTTTTTCGACCTTGGCCATGTCCGACAGAATGATGATAGCACGTCAGTTTTTGCTTTGTGAACGCAGCTTTTGACGAACAATTTATTTCAGAATGGGCGTCTCAACACTTTTGCAGAAGTAAAATTCAGCATTTTGTAGCTCGGGCAGACTAGGCCCAAAAGTAGACAACTTATGTTTTCTAGTATAAAACAAACACAAGAAAAGTATTAATGTAAGAAATAATGTAGATTCTGTATCCACCCCAAGATTTACTAATTAATTAACCCACCCGATTAATCAAAATGTTACCTAGCCAATGCAAACAAATAAAGCAGCGTTTAAATCTACCAGTCTCCGTTATTCCATGAGACTTATATGCACCTAGAATAGTAGAAATGACATCACACAGACAAGGAAAAGCAAAACAAGCACATGCTTCTTTTAAGTTTGCAGCAGTTAGTAATGACAAAAACGAAAACAATAAATTATTTTATTATTTTGCACTAACAAAAAGATGCAACAATTATGCACGTTTATGAGCACACATGTTAGTCCCCCCATGTGTAAAGTTTAATCTAAGTTGTATTAGCACGACAAATCACAAATCATTAATATTATTATTCATGTTATGGAAATGTGACTTCACGAGTTTAAACAAAATTTTGTTTTCTATCTCGCTCCATCACTAGCCAACCCGGCGACATTCCATGATAAGAGGGTACCAGTATCTACATTTGTCCCATCCCCAGCTTTGACAAGTGGAAATACATGGGCTGACATTGGGCTCTCCATTGGACTAGTCAGCCTTTCTAAATCATCTGTTGGGTCCACAGTTAAAACATCTATTGCAGGGTGTAAGACATTTGTGTTTAGTGTTCCCAGTCTTAATCCACCTTCTTCAGCCACACACCCCGCCTCAATGTTGTTCACCAGTAAGTTTGTAGCAATAATATTACCACAAACATCACGTAACCCTTCTGCTTCTTTTATAATTCCACCTATGCTATCAATGCCAGTATGTCAATACCCCCTGCCCGAATCCTGCCATCCTATATAGGGATTATAGTATGTATGTGAGGTGTGATTATGACCAGCAGGGGGAGGTGGTAAAGAAATGACTGGCCATGGTACAATAGGGGGGATTAAGGGCTTATTGAGTAGACTTGTAGTTACACTTGAGGATCGGGGGTAAAAAAAGGTAAGGTCCACAATACCAATACCACCCTTATTTGTTCCCCATCCCTGTCGTGTTATCCATCCCACCACCCTAGGATCTTGAAAATTAACCACTATACAGTCCCCCCCCAGGGTTTTTGGTGTGTAACCCATCCAGTCAATTCTCCTTGCCCCTATTATCAGCCCATCTATATCACCCGGCAGAGGACGGTTTTCCTTTAACCAGTGCATGGTCTTGTTTTTAAGCATCTGGAAATGTTCTCTCTGTCCTGGGGGTAAAGATGGTACATTGATAAGAACTGCCACATAGGGGAAGGAGTCAGGAGTAAGATTAATTGGGGGTTTTATATGAGGTGGCTTTAGCAAGGGCGGTGGGATAGATTTGGGAACTTGAGGAACAAGTTGAAGGGCAGGCTTCTGCACCTGTAGTTTATTATTTGCTTGGGACGATGCCAAGGATTTACCAGCCGGCTGGCATACATTAGCCCCATTTCCTCCCCCCGGGATGTTTGGAGGTATGCGTGTATTATTGGTTATGTTTACAGATGTTGGTGCTTTACCCACTTGTTGGCACAAAGTAACCTCAACATTTGCAACGGCCGATGAATTTTGTATCTGGGCTAGTATGGGCTGTGCAGGATGTGTTAAAGTCGACTGCAATGGTTCAGAACCAGCAGTCACTCTCTCAGCCCTATCTGAAGTTTTTGTAGTGGCTTTGGCTGGAGGTTTGTTTTGTTTGGGAGGTAAAGGAGAGCCATTTCGGGGAATTCTACCCTCGTCCTGCACATAAGGGTTATTTATGACCTGGGGGTTTGTGTTTGCTTCCGCCCTGTTTGCTTTAATCAGGGTTTTTGTAGAATAGGAATTGTCTAATGTTGTCTGCTCGAAGTGGTTTAACCTATCTGCGAGTTTAGCAATTCTATCCTCGATCGGGGTAAGTAGCAGTCTAAACATTTTTTCCAGTTCGGGAAGCACATTTGCAAATAATACAACATTTTCTTTACTTGGTACATTGGAAACAGTACAAGAATTGTTCACTATGTCTTGGCTGTTCTGAGATACAAGAATAGTTGGTATTACACTTCCTGTACTTTGAGCTTGTTCATTAGCTGCCTTATCAATGATCACAAGTTTATGTAACTTCCTGGGTTTTTGTGGGAGTCTGACCACTTTTTTGCATTTTTTTACCGAAGCTGGTCGTTTCCTTTTGAGCCCGATTTTGGGATTGGCCAATGTAACCTGGGGACCTAGATCAAGGTGCGGTAATGAATGGGATTTAATACCACAAGGATTATTTGAATCTGCCACGACACTCTTATTTGTTTTATCGCCCTGAACCACAGAGTGTTCGTATGTGACTGGGAGGTTCACTGATGATAAGGGGGTTACCAGAGTGGGGTAGGCTGCATTTGGAAACTTGTCCGTGGAGTTCTTAAGTATTTCGATGGATAACCTACGCTCTGCGCGCTTCTCAGCCAAAGTTAGTTCTTTGTCTATTGTCAATGAGCGATTAAAAAAGAATTTGTCTAAGGGACCAATGGCCAGTGGACCAGGCTCCGTTGAAAGAGTCATCAAATGGCTGATTGCAGGGCTTGTGTTTATAGTCATTGCATATTGGTTACAAGATAATGCAGGAGAATCTATGTCACTTACTGAAATAGATGGTGTATAGCGCTGGCAAGAGGGGTGGCCCGGCCCGGCCTCCTTCGGCCCGGCCACAGACGGCCACAGACGGCCCGGCCACAGACGGTCCCGCCCTTGTCCCGGGCTTCTCCCGGGACGCTCCCGCGCGCTCCCGCGTGGCGGGATCGTAGTACACTAATAAGGGGGAAGGGGTGGGGCAGGGGGCATGGCGATCAGGGAGAGCGACCCAGGTGTTGTGGGTTGACCGCACGCAGGGGCTCCTGGTAGTTGGAGTCCCTGCTGGTCCGCTCGCAGCCCTGTGCCTGCCTGTTCTCACTTGCCCAATCCAATATCCGAGTCCTGTGGTACTGCGCCCCTTTGGCACACAGCGCCTCGCACCACGCGGCGAAGCGGGACCCGCGGAGCGGGTCCGGCGAGGAGCTGCTTCTGCAGGGAAGGGTCCAGGTACGAAGAGAGAGACCACGGCAACGGTCAGTGCAACAGAGAGTCCCACGACGTTCTAGGCGGAGGGTGTTTTTACCGCTGCTGGGGCAGGGGGCTTGGCGATCAGGGAGAGCGACCCAGGTGTTGTGGGTTGACCGCACGCAGGGGCTCCTGGTAGTTGGAGTCCCTGCTGGTCCGCTCGCAGCCCTGTGCCTGCCTGTTCTCACTTGCCCAATCCAATATCCGAGTCCTGTGGTGCTGCGCCCCTTTGGCACACAGCGCCTCGCACCACGCGGCGAAGCGGGACCCGCGGAGCGGGTCCGGCGAGGAGCTGCTTCTGCAGGGAAGGGTCCAGGTACGAAGAGAGAGACCACGGCAACGGTCAGTGCAACAGAGAGTCCCACGACGTTCTAGGCGGAGGGTGTTTTTACCGCTGCTGGGGCAGGGGGCGTGGCGATCAGGGAGAGCGACCCAGGTGTTGTGGGTTGACCGCACGCAGGGGCTCCTGGTAGTTGGAGTCCCTGCTGGTCCGCTCGCAGCCCTGTGCCTGCCTGTTCTCACTTGCCCAATCCAATATCCGAGTCCTGTGGTGCTGCGCCCCATTGGCACACAGCGCCTCGCACCACGCGGCGAAGCGGGACCCGCGGAGCGGGTCCGGCGAGGAGCTGCTTCTGCAGGGAAGGGTCCAGGTACGAAGAGAGAGACCACGGCAACGGTCAGTGCAACAGAGAGTCCCACGACGTTCTAGGCGGAGGGTGTTTTTACCGCTGCTGGGGCAGGGGGCGTGGCGATCAGGGAGAGCGACCCAGGTGTTGTGGGTTGACCGCACGCAGGGGCTCCTGGTAGTTGGAGTCCCTGCTGGTCCGCTCGCAGCCCTGTGCCTGCCTGTTCTCACTTGCCCAATCCAATATCCGAGTCCTGTGGTGCTGCGCCCCTTTGGCACACAGCGCCTCGCACCACGCGGCGAAGCGGGACCCGCGGAGCGGGTCCGGCGAGGAGCTGCTTCTGCAGGGAAGGGTCCAGGTACGAAGAGAGAGACCACGGCAACGGTCAGTGCAACAGAGAGTCCCACGACGTTCTAGGCGGAGGGTGTTTTTACCGCTGCTGGGGCAGGGGGCGTGGCGATCAGGGAGAGCGACCCAGGTGTTGTGGGTTGACCGCACGCAGGGGCTCCTGGTAGTTGGAGTCCCTGCTGGTCCGCTCGCAGCCCTGTGCCTGCCTGTTCTCACTTGCCCAATCCAATATCCGAGTCCTGTGGTGCTGTGCCCCTTTGGCACACAGCGCCTCGCACCACGCGGTGAAGCGGGACCCGCGGAGCGGGTCCGGCGAGGAGCTGCTTCTGCAGGGAAGGGTCCAGGTACGAAGAGAGAGACCACGGCAACGGTCAGTGCAACAGAGAGTCCCACGACGTTCTAGGCGGAGGGTGTTTTTACCGCTGCTGGGGCAGGGGGCGTGGCGATCAGGGAGAGCGACCCAGGTGTTGTGGGTTGACCGCACGCAGGGGCTCCTGGTAGTTGGAGTCCCTGCTGGTCCGCTCGCAGCCCTGTGCCTGCCTGTTCTCACTTGCCCAATCCAATATCCGAGTCCTGTGGTGCTGCGCCCCTTTGGCACACAGCGCCTCGCACCACGCGGCGAAGCGGGACCCGCGGAGCGGGTCCGGCGAGGAGCTGCTTCTGCAGGGAAGGGTCCAGGTACGAAGAGAGAGACCACGGCAACGGTCAGTGCAACAGAGAGTCCCACGACGTTCTAGGCGGAGGGTGTTTTTACCGCTGCTGGGGCAGGGGGCGTGGCGATCAGGGAGAGCGACCCAGGTGTTGTGGGTTGACCGCACGCAGGGGCTCCTGGTAGTTGGAGTCCCTGCTGGTCCGCTCGCAGCCCTGTGCCTGCCTGTTCTCACTTGCCCAATCCAATATCCGAGTCCTGTGGTACTGCGCCCCTTTGGCACACAGCGCCTCGCACCACGCGGCGAAGCGGGACCCGCGGAGCGGGTCCGGCGAGGAGCTGCTTCTGCAGGGAAGGGTCCAGGTACGAAGAGAGAGACCACGGCAACGGTCAGTGCAACAGAGAGTCCCACGACGTTCTAGGCGGAGGGTGTTTTTACCGCTGCTGGGGCAGGGGGCTTGGCGATCAGGGAGAGCGACCCAGGTGTTGTGGGTTGACCGCACGCAGGGGCTCCTGGTAGTTGGAGTCCCTGCTGGTCCGCTCGCAGCCCTGTGCCTGCCTGTTCTCACTTGCCCAATCCAATATCCGAGTCCTGTGGTGCTGCGCCCCTTTGGCACACAGCGCCTCGCACCACGCGGCGAAGCGGGACCCGCGGAGCGGGTCCGGCGAGGAGCTGCTTCTGCAGGGAAGGGTCCAGGTACGAAGAGAGAGACCACGGCAACGGTCAGTGCAACAGAGAGTCCCACGACGTTCTAGGCGGAGGGTGTTTTTACCGCTGCTGGGGCAGGGGGCGTGGCGATCAGGGAGAGCGACCCAGGTGTTGTGGGTTGACCGCACGCAGGGGCTCCTGGTAGTTGGAGTCCCTGCTGGTCCGCTCGCAGCCCTGTGCCTGCCTGTTCTCACTTGCCCAATCCAATATCCGAGTCCTGTGGTGCTGCGCCCCATTGGCACACAGCGCCTCGCACCACGCGGCGAAGCGGGACCCGCGGAGCGGGTCCGGCGAGGAGCTGCTTCTGCAGGGAAGGGTCCAGGTACGAAGAGAGAGACCACGGCAACGGTCAGTGCAACAGAGAGTCCCACGACGTTCTAGGCGGAGGGTGTTTTTACCGCTGCTGGGGCAGGGGGCGTGGCGATCAGGGAGAGCGACCCAGGTGTTGTGGGTTGACCGCACGCAGGGGCTCCTGGTAGTTGGAGTCCCTGCTGGTCCGCTCGCAGCCCTGTGCCTGCCTGTTCTCACTTGCCCAATCCAATATCCGAGTCCTGTGGTGCTGCGCCCCTTTGGCACACAGCGCCTCGCACCACGCGGCGAAGCGGGACCCGCGGAGCGGGTCCGGCGAGGAGCTGCTTCTGCAGGGAAGGGTCCAGGTACGAAGAGAGAGACCACGGCAACGGTCAGTGCAACAGAGAGTCCCACGACGTTCTAGGCGGAGGGTGTTTTTACCGCTGCTGGGGCAGGGGGCGTGGCGATCAGGGAGAGCGACCCAGGTGTTGTGGGTTGACCGCACGCAGGGGCTCCTGGTAGTTGGAGTCCCTGCTGGTCCGCTCGCAGCCCTGTGCCTGCCTGTTCTCACTTGCCCAATCCAATATCCGAGTCCTGTGGTGCTGTGCCCCTTTGGCACACAGCGCCTCGCACCACGCGGTGAAGCGGGACCCGCGGAGCGGGTCCGGCGAGGAGCTGCTTCTGCAGGGAAGGGTCCAGGTACGAAGAGAGAGACCACGGCAACGGTCAGTGCAACAGAGAGTCCCACGACGTTCTAGGCGGAGGGTGTTTTTACCGCTGCTGGGGCAGGGGGCGTGGCGATCAGGGAGAGCGACCCAGGTGTTGTGGGTTGACCGCACGCAGGGGCTCCTGGTAGTTGGAGTCCCTGCTGGTCCGCTCGCAGCCCTGTGCCTGCCTGTTCTCACTTGCCCAATCCAATATCCGAGTCCTGTGGTGCTGCGCCCCTTTGGCACACAGCGCCTCGCACCACGCGGCGAAGCGGGACCCGCGGAGCGGGTCCGGCGAGGAGCTGCTTCTGCAGGGAAGGGTCCAGGTACGAAGAGAGAGACCACGGCAACGGTCAGTGCAACAGAGAGTCCCACGACGTTCTAGGCGGAGGGTGTTTTTACCGCTGCTGGGGCAGGGGGCGTGGCGATCAGGGAGAGCGACCCAGGTGTTGTGGGTTGACCGCACGCAGGGGCTCCTGGTAGTTGGAGTCCCTGCTGGTCCGCTCGCAGCCCTGTGCCTGCCTGTTCTCACTTGCCCAATCCAATATCCGAGTCCTGTGGTGCTGTGCCCCTTTGGCACACAGCGCCTCGCACCACGCGGCGAAGCGGGACCCGCGGAGAGGGTCCGGCGAGGAGCTGCTTCTGCAGGGAAGGGTCCAGGTACGAAGAGAGAGACCACGGCAACGGTCAGTGCAACAGAGAGTCCCACGACGTTCTAGGCGGAGGGTGTTTTTACCGCTGCTGGGGCAGGGGGCGTGGCGATCAGGGAGAGCGACCCAGGTGTTGTGGGTTGACCGCACGCAGGGGCTCCTGGTAGTTGGAGTCCCTGCTGGTCCGCTCGCAGCCCTGTGCCTGCCTGTTCTCACTTGCCCAATCCAATATCCGAGTCCTGTGGTGCTGCGCCCCTTTGGCACACAGCGCCTCGCACCACGCGGCGAGGAGCTGCTTCTGCAGGGAAGGGTCCAGGTACGAAGAGAGAGACCACGGCAACGGTCAGTGCAACAGAGAGTCCCTGGTTAAGCGATGTCGACAGGCAATTCCTTGCTGCCCCCTTTGAGTTGGAGGAAATAAGGGATGCCATCATGTCGCTGCGTAATGGGAAGGCACCTGGCCTGGACGGTCTTCCCGCTGAATTCTACAAAACTTATGTGGATGTCATGGCCCCGGTCCTCCGTGAGGTTTTCACGGAGTCCCATGAGGACGGTGTCCTCCCCGGTTCCATGCGCGAGGTCGTCATTACCTCGTTGCTGAAGCCTGGTAAAGCTCCCACGTCCTGTGACTCGTATCGCCCCCTGTCGCTCCTTAACTGCGATGTTAAGATCCTGGCAAAAGTCCTAGCCACTAGGTTGTCTCTTCTTATGACCCGGATAGTGCTGCCCGACCAGTCTGGCTTTGTCCCTGGCCGCTCCACCTCGCATAATCTGCGCACCCTTTTTTCCCTACTCCATACAATTCACCCTGACATCCCTGTCGCAGCTATTTTCTTGGACGCCTCTAAGGCATTCGACTCTGTCGAGTGGCCCTATTTATTTGCTGTTCTGACCCGCATGGGATTCCCCACCATCTTTGTCTCCTGGATCCGTCTATTATATACCCGGCCTACTGCCAGGGTGCAGATCAATGGTCATCTCTCCACGCCGCTCGATATCTCCAGGGGCACGCGGCAAGGGTGCCCTTTGTCCCCCCTATTGTTTGCAATTGCTGTCGAGCCCCTGGCCTGCCGGCTCCGCCAGCTCCATGGTGAGGGAGCGGTTCGCTGCCTCCAACGCCAAATTGATGTATCCTTATATGCGGACGACATGACTCTGTTCGTTAAAGACCCAGTACACAATCTGAACCCTCTACTCAGAGAATTTGTGGTTTTTGGACGTTTGTCGGGGGTTCAGATAAACTGGACGAAATCCCAATTTTTTCCACTCACTGCTGCTGTACCAGACTTTCCCCTGGATTACCCACTGGAGCGATGCGGGTCTGATCTTAAATATTTGGGCATACAGATCTCGAGAGATAAGGATGAGATTCTTCGCTCTAATTATGGGGTGGCTGTAACAAGACTCACTGCTCTGGTTGACCGCTGGATCGCCCTACCCATCTCCATGGCAGGAAGGGCTTCCCTGATCAAGATGGTGGTGCTCCCGCGCTTTCTCTATCTTTTTCTTAATATCCCCTTTTATCCGGGAGCCTATTTCTTCAAGACACTGCGATCTGAGCTGTGTCGCCTTTTCTGGGGTGGCAAGGGCCCGCGACTTAAATGGTCACTACTGATCCTGCCGTACGATAAAGGGGGGTTTGACCTTCCGGACTTCGAAGCCTATTATCTTTGTGCACAGGCACACTATGCGTACCACTGGCTTCGCCCTACCCCCTTTATGCCTCAGCTGGCGGTGGAGGACTGGATTGCCGACCCCCTGCCATTGCAGGGTCTACTGCACTGTCGGCCCTCCGCCATTACGACGCCTCACACGTCGGTCACGTGTACTGTTGATGCGTGGCGACGGCTGGCTAGGAGATTGCATTGTGAACTTTTATACTCTCCCCTGCTGCCACTAACATATCATCCCGAGCTTGCACTCCTGCAGGAGAAAGGCTTCCAGCGCCTTTGTGCGGCCCTGAAGGTCATGAGCTAGGGGGACATGTTTACTGGGGGCCGATTTAAACCCGCTGATGCATTCTTCAAGGATCATGCGCGCACCCCTCTCGAGGTATTTTATTATCTGCGACTCCGTCAGGGCATGCGGGCAATACTTCCTGACTACCCTGCGGAACCTGCCGTCTCGCCTCCACTTCATTTCCTGCTGAACTCGAGTGATGGTTCACATTTGGTCTCGGGAATGTACCGCCATATCCGCACGGATAGCCCGCAGCCTGTGACCCCTGCGAGAGCGCGTTGGGCTGCGGAACTAGCAATTGACATCACTGAGGACCAATGGATATACTGCTGTACTCTTACGGCTCGTATATCGGCGAGCAGTAGGCTCAAATTGATTCATTATAAGTATTTACAGCGATTATACTATACCCCCGTCAAAAAATTTAAGTTTCATTTAGCTGACTCAGATCGCTGCGACCGCTGCCACGCGGAACATGCAGATTTTTTGCACCTTGCCTGGGAATGCCCCCCCTTACAGGACTACTGGCAGCAAGTACATGCTGCTCTGGAATCCATGATTGGGTCGTCCATACCACCTGACCCTCTGCTCATACTGTTGGGGCACACACCACACATTCCCTCACTACACAGAAAGTTTGTGGACATTGCGCTCCTTCTGGCAAAGAGGCGCGTAGCATGCAGATGGGGGCGTGGCAGAGCTCCCAAGTTCAAAGACTGGCTTGCTGATATGACACACAGTCAGGATCAGCACACGACATTTGCTGACCTCCTTCCCGTATCCAGTAGGCCGAGAGACATTTGGCAGCCCCTGGTAACCTATCTTCTAGCCCAGAACGCGTGTGATGCAGTACTACCGGGAGATCCCACTGGTGCTGGTATTGATGGCCTAGTGTAAGATGCCTCAGTCACCCGATCATATGCATTGTCTCTGCTAATATGCCTGCTGCACTGTCCATCGAATGCATTTGCTGTGATGCCCTCCTGCCACCTATGTGATGAAATACTGTTGTTGCTCTGGTGTATCTCTGAATGTTTTTTGACCCCATGACGTCTTTTGTATTACCCCTGTGACTGTACCCTGTGCTTGTTTACTGCTGATCTACTCCTGTTTCTGATGTATGACTTGCATGTTACTGCATTGTAGCTGCCCGAGCCGTTTAGAGATAATTCACTGTACTGAGATTCCTGATCCCACTTTGTTGTTGATTTCTGAACCACAGGCTCTGACCGTTGTGCTGTCGCCCTGAATGTACTGTCTTGTTTTTACTTGTTACAAAAACTCCAATAAACACAGTTTTCAAATAAAAAAAAAAAAAAAAGTAAGTGGTACTCCTTTCCTGACTTAAGAATTCTGAGCCTAATTTTCGCGAGGATTGAACAGAAAGCTGTACTTTTAAAGTATACGCTCACAATAAAATATTTTTAAAACTTAAAAAAAAAAAAGTATAGAGTGTATATGGGAGACAAGTGAGAAAGAGGGGTAAATTATAGACTAAGAGAGAGGGAGGGAAATAGTTCAGGGGCAATTGAAATGGGAAAATCAGGGTAACAACGGGAAGAGAGAGGGGAAAAGAGGGATGGATAATGAAAGAGATGGCTAATGGGATCGAGTATGATAAAGGAGGGGTTGGTAGAATGAGAGAAAGACAGAAGGAGGGAGACAGAATGAAAAGTTGGTATGATATATGGTCAGACATTCAGAAACTTTGAAAATCTAATAGATGTGGTGATACGCCGTGGACTGGGTCATGACCTGCGCACCTCCCGCCTCACAGCTGCGGGCTGTAACTCGGTCCGTGGCACCTGTTTCTGTACGCTGGGCATGCCGCAGCTCAGTGTGGCGCCCTGCAGTTTCTTTTCTGGGTGCAAAGAAGCGCCATGAAGCACTTCTCTTTTCTCTTGGGGTACGCCGCCACTGTGGGCAGTGCCCATACAACCCTAAAAGCACCTGATCTCATCTGAAGTTAAGCAGGGTCGGGACTGGTTAGTACCTGGATGGGAGACTGCCTGGAAAACCATGTGCCGTAGACTTATCTGAATCTTAGAGTGACCTTAATATGAGCTGCCTGTAGTCATTGTTAAGGGCTATTTTTTCTTGTTCCTTCCTTCTTAAATTCCTCTGTCTGGTTCCCAGAGTGCCTTGAGTACTGTTTTTTCTTCACCATTCCAAGATGGAGGTTTTATAACCTTCTTCCTTTTTCTTCCTAAACCAAGATGGTGGTTCTCCTTTTCCTGTTGCGTCACTTCCTTGCTGTCCTTGTGTATATATAAGGGGCTGGAATTCTCATTTTTCTTGTATTGCAACACTCTTTACTCCTGTTGGTGTCTCTTTTCTCCTGTTGATATCTATTCACTTCTGTTGGTGACACTTTTCTCCAGTTTGGTATTTTGGTCCTGTGGGTTCCTTCTTCTGCAATTCTCCTCTTCTTCGCAGGTCTGTCATCCCCTTGCTGACTATCCTCCTTTTCGTGTCCTGTTGCCTGGATTCTGGAGTCACCTCTTCCATCAGAGGTTTTTCCTTTCAGGGTGTTTTTTTTAGTCTTGGAGCCTCCTTTGAGAAGACACTGTCTGCCCTGACGTTGACTTGTTAGCAACACTGTGGCTACCAGAAGGGGTCGCTCCTACCTAAACAAGCAGACAACTCACTACTAGCACTTCAAGCACATTGTTGCTTCTTCCATTAAGGGGGAGATGTGAATGCTGAGAGTATCACCTCTACAGGGATGACAGCCAGAGGCTGGAAGGGAAAAAAAGCAATATCTCAGTAAAAACTTTAATGGCCTGAAAAGAGATGGGAGAAAGACCCAGGCCCAGTTAAGATAGGGTTTTGAGCATGATGGGGAACATGAATTATGTGTGCATTGGTTAGCACAACTGGTGAGTTGCATTGGTTTTGCACATTTGGCAATACCATAGCTCAGTTTTTAACTGTGTTTTTATTGCCTATGTACATAGAAAGGGAGGATAAATAATTGTAAAGTCTGAATTATTTTATTAGGCAGGGTTGTGCAAAGTTGTCAGAGGGCTTACTGCACCACACTTTTAAACTTCAATGCTTTGCAAAGTGGAATGTAATTTTTTTTTTAAAACATGAAAAGCTGCAAAGAGATGTATGGCAACAGAAACATAAAGCCAGAAGCAAAGCAGGGAAAATAAAGTAGGTCCCTCGTTGTTTGATACTTATGGTGTTCAAAATGTCAAAAGTTGACAATGTAAATACCTAAAATATCAGATCTTTGCAATATTTTGTTCCCTGTCCATTGCCCGTTCATGTTTGTGGCCCACCCATCGATGTTTGTGGCCCACCCATCGATGCTTGTGGCCCTCCCTGAGCAAGAATCATAGAACCGGGTCTGCCCGGATCGCCGGTCCGTCCGGTGCTGGCCCAGTGACAGTGTGGTATTAACACTAAGGCAGCGCACGTTGCTGTACCGGACGCCCATGTGTTCTGAGCAGGGAGGCCGTCAACATTCCTTTTACGGACGCCTTTGGTCCCCTTAATTTTCACAATTACAGCAGGCTGTGCTGTTCCCCTGCGAGAGGGAGAGGGTGACAGAGCGAGAGGGTGACAGAGCGAGAGGGAGACAGAGCGAGAGGGAGACAGAGCGAGAGGGAGACAGAGCGAGAGGGAGACAGAGAGAGAGGGAGACAGACTGAGGGAGACAGACTGAGGGTGACAGAGAGAGAGGGAGACGGACTGAGGGTGACAGAGAGAGAGGGAGACAAACTGAGGGAGACAGACTGAGGGAGACAGAGAGAAAGGGATACAAACTGAGGGAGACGGACTGAGGGAGGGACAGACAGAGGGAGGGACAGACAGAGGGAGGGACAGACAGAGGAGGGACAGACTGAGGGAGGGACAGACTGAGGGAGGGACAGACTGAGGGAGGGACAGACCGAAGGAGACAGACAGAGGGAGGGACAGACTGAGGGAGACAGACAGAGGAAGGGACAGACAGAGGGAGGAAGACAGAGGGAGGGCAACAGAGGGATACAGACAGAGGGAGGGACAAACAGAGGGAGGAAGACAGAGGGAGGGCAACAGAGGGAGACAGACAGAGGGAGGGACAGACAGAGGGAGGGACAGACTTAGGGAGGGACAGACTGAGGGAGGGACAGACTGAGGGAGACAGACAGAGGGAGACAGACAGAGGGAGACAGACAGAGGGAGGGACAGACTGAGGGAGACAGACAGAGGGAGGGACAGACAGAGGGAGGAAGACAGATGGAGGGCAACAGAGGGAGACAGACAGAGGGAGGGACAGACAGAGGGAGGAAGACAGAGGGAGGGCAACAGAGGGAGACAGACAGGGGGAGGGAGAGAAAGGGAGGGAGAGAGGGAGACAAGAGGGAGGGAGACAGAGGGAGGGCGACAGACAGGGAGACAGACAGAGGGAGGGAGACAGAGGGAGGGAGACAAAGGGAGAGAGGGAGACAAAGAGGGAGGGAGACAAAGAGGGAGGGAGACAAAGAGGGAGGGAGACAAAGAGGGAGGGATACAAAGAGAGAGAGAGAGAGAGAGAGAGAGAGACATAGACAGAGACAAAGAGAGAGACAGAGGGAGGGCGACAGACAGAGGGAAGAGGGCAACAGAGGGAGGGAGACAGAGGGAGGGAGACAGAGGGAGGGAGACAGAGGGAGAGAGACAGAGGGAGAGGTAGACAGAGGAGGAGAGAGGGAGGGAGACAGGGATAGAGATGGAGGGAGACAGGGAGAGAGATGGAGGGAGACAGAGAGGGAGGGAGAGAGAGATAGACAGAGTGAGTGAGACAGAGGGAGACAGAGAGATGGAGAGATGGACAGAGAGAGAGGGAGGGAGACAGAGAGAGAGAGGGAAGGAGACAGCGAGAGAAGGAGGGAGGCAGTGAGAGAAGGAGGGAGACAGAGAGAGAAGGAGGGAGACAGAGAGTTAAGGAGAGAGAGAGAGAGAGAGAGAGAGAGAGAAATAGAGAGAGAAATAGAGAGAGAGAGAGAAATAGAGAGAGAGAGAGAGAGAGAGAGAGAGAGAGGGAGAGAGAGAGAGAGAGAGAGAGAAAGATAGATGTGTGTATGCCGGGTCTGGTGGCTCAGAGGATGAAGACGGCCGCTGCCGGGTATGTGTTTAACCTCATGGTCATAGTTTTTTTGTTGCTAGCCCCACCCGCCTCTCCCACTGACCCCGCCCCCACTGGTGCGACCTTCGGCCACAAACCACCCTGTAAATTTGGCCCCTGAGAGAAAGTTTGTGAGTAGCCATGCTCTAGAACCACATCAACCTGATTTAGAATGTTTTTGTTTTTTTCCGGCCATTTTTAGTTTTTCCCTCTGTTTTATTGTAGTTGCCAGGTCGTCTGCTGTGGTGCCTCACAAGATTTTTCTCTTCCCCTTATGGGTTTCTTTATTAATTTAAGCTCTTTGGGCCATATGTATCATCATCACCATTTGCGATTTCTAAATAGCGATTTTTAAGGAATCGCTATTTAGAAATCGCAAAATGGTATGTATGTAGAAAATCGCTATTTTTTAGCAATTTCCAATTATTCCTTATTTGCGAATTTGCAATTTGCGAATTCGCAAATAAGGAATAATTACCCATTCATTCCTATGGGCCAGGAGGCCCATAGGAATGAATGTTAAATGCATTTCATTTTACGAATCGCAATTTGTGAATTCGCAGAATGAGATTGATTTCAAGGATGCAGGGGTGTCTCAAGGACACCCTGCTGCACCCCTGAATTCAGCATGTGTGTGCATATGGTGCACATACATGCCCTATGGGCATGTATGTGCGTCACATGCCACATTTAAAAATGCCAATTTGTGCATTTCTATGAGAAATCGCAATTTACCACCAATTGAAAGTTGGTGGTAAATTGCGATTTCTTAAGCTAAAATCGCTATTGAAAATTGCATCATACATAGCATTTAAGGAATCGCAAAATTACGATTCCTTAAATGCTATAGCAAAATAAGGAATCGCACTTATGATGCGAATTTTACATACATAGCAAAAAATGCTAAACAGCCTTTTGCGATTCGCAAAGGCCGGAATTCGCCGAATTCCGCCTTTGCGAATCCAAAAAGGCTTAATACATATGGCCCAATGTCTTATTAGATTTTTTAAATGTATTTAATACTTGTGTTCAACCATGTCGGATGATGGTGATGAAGTTAAAATTTTGCCCCCCCCCCGGAAACATTTCTGCGGACGCCCATGCTCGGAACTCAAGGTGAGGTTGACAGTGCGGTCTGCTGGTCCCCGGCGGTTGTGGATACCTCCAGGGGCACATCGGCCTGTGTGTCCGGAGCAAGCGGTGTGGTGGAGAAGACCAGCTGTATTGCAGAGGACCCCCACGGATACCTTTGTGGGGCAGCACAGTGCACTTCCACGTGCAACATTCAGCCTCGGCCCTGGCCGGGAACTGGCGGAATTGCTTGGCTGCCCCGACTGGACGCAGTCCTACATGCTGACCCAGGGTGCCAGCGGGCACCACATGCGGGAGACACACGTTCTGCCCCATTACCCCAGTACTGATCCCTGTGGCTACGGTTGAGGAGTAGGGCAGTCTATTGGAAGACCTTAACAGGCCACAAACCAGCAGCGAGGGACCCAAGGCTGATGACAGAGCTCCACCTCTTTTGGCCGGGGCCAATATCGAGGGGGTTCAGTTTCTAGGCCATGCGACCAGGTGGACATTTGAGTTGCAAGTGCTGGTGCCCCGACAGAATAACGGAGGCCCACCTGCGCAGATGGTGGGTGGACTGTAGCTAACCATCGCTTCCGAACTGTGGCCTAGCTGATGGACTAAGATTGGCACAATCAACTGCACATCTAGGTCATCTTTGATTATACTTCTAAGGGCTCTGTGGGTCCTCTGGAGCCTGGAGTGGTCCGTAGCTTTCCCGGGACGCCCACTGAGTGGGACCTGATATGGACACCTTGGAGCCCTGAAGGTCATCCGGCGAGGCAGCGGGGAATCTGCTGAAGGTAGACGTCCTATCACCTCCGTGATCAGAGGTACCAGCTACTACTATTGGAGGGTGCTACTGGTGAACCTGTCTTGGGGGAACCTTTGCAAACACGGGGTCAGTGCACGGAATGAACGCCGGCACAATGGGGAAAGTGAGCCGGAAGCTGGCCAAATTCCCCCTGACCCTGCAGCAGACCTGCCCTCAGACCAGGGCCTTGGCCTGTCCGGAGACCCCACAGGGGGACTACAGCAGCGCCAGATGGCTCAGATCCTCAACGCCATTGCCAACACGAGGGAGGCTTTACACCATGACATCGCCCAGGTGTCCACGGGATTGGGACTCTTGTGAGCAGACCATGGGAAGTTGGTAGACCGAGTCACACAGGCCGAAGCTACGCTAGATTTGCTGGCACCAGCTCAAAAGGCGACAGATGCCACCCTGGGGGACCTGACTACAACGGTGGTTCCCGAAGGGAGGTTTGTAGCAGTGCAGGGCCAACTAGATGGGAGTGACTTGACACTATGTAGTGTATACGCACCAAATGTAGAGCAGGCTTCCTTTTTTGTGCACTTATCTTTAAAACTGCCAATGGTCTTGGCAGGCACTATCCTACTTGGGGAGACTTTAACTCTGTTGTTGTTTTGGAGCTGGACAGATCACACCCACCGCTAGCTCAGTCCGCTGTACGTAAGATAGCAAAGGGGAGACAAGATTGGCAAGATACGTGGGGTCTAGTTGCCACGTGGCAGATGCACCATCCTGCTGAGGGAGACTATTTATTTTATTGTACTCCACATGGCCTACATGTCCGGCTACACAGTATGTTGTGCTCACCAGATGTAAATGGTTTTGCACGCCATAGTGAGTAGCTTGCGAGAATGATCTCTGACCATTATCCCTGTTTGGTGTTGGTGCAATGGACTGGGCAGCGGCAGGCGATTCCCACCTGGCATTTGAACGCGCTGGCGTTGTATGACTCATTTTTATAAGCAGTAGTGCAGGAAGGTGTGTTGCGTTACTTTGACCATAATGAGGTGACGGCATCGTGCAGGGGCCCTTGAATGGGATTCCTTTGAGGCGGTGATTTGTGGAGTTTGTATCTCCTCCACAGCAGGTGCTCACAAGACTCTGCAGCAGGATCTTGCTAAGAGCGAGGATCGGTTACGTCATGTAGAGTGGGCCAGCCATGCAGATTCAGTGTATCACGAGGCGGCTTCGTCTGCACGTGAAGAGGTCGCAATACAAATGGAGAGACTCCGCTGTTTTGATCATAAGGAATACCTCATTTGGGCTCACGCTGAGCATGATAAGGTGGGCTCCCTGTTGGCCTGGTTGGCTAATCCTGCCTCCCGCAATTCTGTCCCTGTGTACTGTGGAGGGCCGTTTGGTATATTCCCATAAAGAAGATAATGAGCAAATCTTCGCTTACTATGACCCCCTCTATAGGAGCGCAATGCCAGACATACCTGTGGACCTTGATGATTTCCTAGCCGCTGCTCAACTGCCACGCATAGATCCTGAACTGGCAGATAGCTTAGGAGGAGAGATGACAGAGTGTGAGATTCGTACAGCGATGAAATGAAATGAAATGAAATGAAAAGTTACATTTATATAGCGCGTAACTACCCGGAGGCCTCGCAGCGCTTAATACCAAACCATGCTATTTATGTTGCTATACATTTATCGGAACGATTCTATACATTTCTATTCTAAGTAGACAGACAGAACAGACTTGTTTATTGTACTATTATGATTTGTGTCCACTTCATGTCCCAGGGCCTTTTGATTACATTTTCTAGGCTTTAGTATGAGCACCTGTACTTTAAAAATCTGAAGCGAAAACTTGTGGTTACCATTGCCCAGATATACTTATGGACGGTCTGTTTCAATTATGTAATTGATTCAATGAGCATTATTTATTGAAAATGTCTGAGGGTATAATGAATTGCTTGTGTAAAATCAATTTTTTTTTTAATTTAGAAAATGGAACACAAAGGCACACAGCTTATCACTTCACAAGTACAAGAGAAACTACGATTCGGAGGGACTTTTTTATTATTAGGCAGCCCCTTTATATGAGACGTGCATGCACTGTAAGAACGTCAGATCTATCAGTATGTATGAGCATTTGCAAAAACAATTTAAATAGCACTTGCCATTTTTTTATAGCACTCATCTCGCTGTAGTGCGTCAGAACTCTACCACACAAGCACACATTGGTAATAAATCACACAAGTATATATCAATGTACAAGATATTACCTAAAACAAAGGATTACTACAAGGTGTAGGAGTCCCACACAGATCGTTTTACTGGTAGGATATGCTAATACATAGCTGTGAAAAATACAAAGTCAGGATTAAAAACATACCCGTGTTTGGGTTTGTCCTTTATTACTAACCTAAAAAACTCTTTTTAGCACCCAACATATGTATCGACATTAAACCCCTGGTGCAGACGGTTTAACAATCAAGTTTTACGCAGCATATGCATAAATATTTGCACCACATTTGCAAGCTATTTACAGGGATTCTTGGGACAACGGTGTATTGCCTGCGACTGGCCGAGAGGCACTTATAATCACGTTATTTTCATTTAAAAGGCCAAGTACAGACTTTCCAAGTAATCATGGAAGACATCAACCTCCACAGAGGGCAATTCTGTCTATATAGGGAGTTTTGTGAAGAGTGTTGCAAAACTGTGTTGAACAATAGATAATGAACCTTACATGCACCTGGTCATTCACATGTGACTACGGATGTTCCCCGTGCAGCATTTACTTTATTGTGTATTTTAACCATACCGGTCCTAGATGAATACACCCTTGCACCCCTCCAGGAGATGGAAACACGAACTTCCACACACATATTTGCTAATCATATGGCCTGTACAGTTCTTGGAATAAAAGATGATGGACCTACTTTAATTTTCAGAGTTAAATTTATTTAACATTATTACATACTTAAGTATGATCATTCATAAAAAAATTGTGTCACAATGTGTGTGCGGCGTCTTATCCCTGCTGCAGTGTTGCAGATGTTTTGTCCTCCTGCTTGACCTCCATCACCATCATCCATTTGCTCAGGGTGTTGGTCCTCTTCGTCCCAGGGGACATTTGTTTTTACACATATGTTGTGTAGTATTGCACATACTAATATCATTTTACCCTCAGTTTCTGGAGAATACAGTAGCCTTCCACCAGATACATCAAGGCAACGGAAGCGGGATTTCAGCATTCCAAAGCTTCTCTCTACGATGTTACGTGTCTTACAATGGGCATAGTTGTATGCCTTTTGAGGTTCCGTCTGTGGGTTTGCAAATGGAGTCATCACCCACGTCTGTAGACCAGATCCTTGATCAGCTGGAAGTAAATATAAATGTCTTACATTAGTGTTAATTCTGTATACATAGCATGTGTTGTACAAAAAGTTTGTGAACTTTGTAATGGTGAATTAATTTGTGGTCAATTGCATATTGTGTTTGAGGTTGCTGATCAGCTTTGCATGCCCCTGACACTACTTGTTTTTTTGGGACACACTGTCAGTGCAGTGCAGTGCACCATATTAGTATGTACTGACAGAGACCCCCTGGGTGGATTTGTAACTCCTTGTTAATTTGGATCATTTACACACAGCACTGCCCTTTGTTGATGCTTACTTTGGTGTTGTTGTGGGTGGTTGCTTTGTTGCTTTGTTCTTGCTGTGGGTGGGTGGTTGCTGCTGTGACTGTTGTGGCTTTTACATTTCCCTGCGCACCTTGAATTCTCCCCCTAGGAGGCAAAGTTCACAAGAGAGAGTTGCATTGGGTGGAATGGCATGCATAGGGACGTGGTGCCTGTGGAGTGGCTGTGGCCCATTAGTCCTTGGTAACAGTGTTGGACCTTGGAAACAAGAGCTGCAATGTCACATTGGGGTCACCTCAACCTAAGTCATAGTAGCAGAGCATTCCCCGTATTGACCCTAAGATGAGTCTCACAACGGAGTAGACTGTGATACAGCGGATCAATTTTTTGTTTATGGTTGTGGGTTAGGGAGGGGGCCAGTATTGTGTGTGGGGTACTGGGGAGGCTGTTGGTCCCGGGATTGATGGAAACTGGAGTAGTTATTAGGACTGAGTAATGCAGGTTGGAATGTATTTATCATGGTGTCACTGGCTATGGTATTATGCAGTACATGGGGGGGGCCTGACCTGCATCCTAAGATGGAGTTTGCATAGGCACTTTGCTCCATGCTGGGCCTGCTGCAGTCCGACCATACATCCTGTCCCCCTGGCATTAATAAGGCTGGAGCAACGTGAACTCGTACCCGAGTATGGCGTGGCTGTCCGGTTGACTTTTGCTGGAGTGTGGCTGTGCAGGAGGGCTTGATTGCTCCAACGCGTCGGTGTTAGGGCACGCCTACGCTCATGGCCTGGAATTGGCCTGGTGCTTTCTGCTGCACCGGAGTGTCCTGCCATGGTGCGTTAGCTGTTATCCTCACAAGCGGCAGACCCTAATGCACAAGGGCCAGGCTTGGTCCTCCGCTCCTTGTCCCGGTGGGGACACCCGGGAGCCTGTGTGCTGACCAGATTGGGTGCATAACTCCTACCTCCTTGCTGCTTCCCGACTACACACTCACTGGCAGCAGACTTGGGAACACGCTAGGCAGATGCTCTGGGTTCTGATGGGGAAGAAGGAGGTGGTTCAAAACAGAGCCTTGTCTTGGATTCCTGAAGCATGGACCCATGCACATATTGTGCAGTGACAAACGGTGTCGAAGGAGGCAGAAATGTCTAGGAGGATGAGTGCTGCGGTCTTGACCTTACCTAGCAGGGTCCTGATAATGTTGGTGGCAGCAATGAGGGCGGTCTCGGTGCTGTGGTTACTATGGAACCCTGACTGAGAATGTTCCTGGATTCTGTTCTCTTTGAGGTACCGGGTTAGCTGTGTGATAACGATTTCCCCTATGACCTTGGCCACGAAGGGGAGCAGAGTGATGGTTTAGAATTTTTTGTTGTCGCTCGTGTCTACCTTGAGTTTTTTGAGTCAGGCCTTCATGTTAACATTTTTCCAGTTGTCTGGGAAAGTCATGGTCTCAAGGGAGAGATTAATGACATTGCAAAGGTGGCGTGCAATGGAGCTGCTTGCTCAGATGCAGAGGAGTTGTCCATAACCTTGGACCACTCACACCCTTCATTTTAAGAACAACAATGCTATACATCATGCCGCTGACTTAACGAGGTGGGCACAGGGATGAAACCTTACACATCTTGAGATGCCAACACAGACATGTACAGGAATATTCTTTCTTCTCCCACACACCCAACATACATACCCGGTTAGAGATTTTCCATTGTACCACACATCTATCCCCTGCCATACACCACAATACGTTCCTGGGCAAAACTATCTCCACCCATTATACAATATGAGTGTCGCTGAAGTGGGGGGGGGTGTACCAACGCATATCAATACATGGCGTCTGCAGTCAGCAACACTAGTGGATCGTGTGTTTTGGGCTACATTGGCCAACACTGTTCATACTTATTGTAATGTGAACGAGTGCACCGCTACTACCAGGTGCATTTGAAATTGTTTACACCCCGGCGCTTTTTCGTTGCAGAAAGCTGCATGAGCTACTATGTCCTGGAGCTGACAGACTGCGTGACCCTCACTTACTGTTGTCCAACGCAATCCACTACTGGAAGCAGGCACATTTATCGTCTAAAATTGGACACACCTATGCTCCAAATATCCCTCTTTGTTCTTCCCCTACCCGGCGCAGTGTCTTGTCAGCTGGCCAAGTCTGGGACTGGATATAAGCGGACACAACCACAGTTGAAGTTTTTCTCTACAATGGTGCACTGAATTCTCATGGCAAATGTGCCCGTACTAGAGCAGTACAAGCGACTCTTTTTATCACACATGCATCGTTTGTAGAATATGTCCAGTAATATTGGTTGGCAACGCAGATGGAACACCCAACATTTCAGTTGTTGCTGTCCATGCACATCATGGCCCATGGTCACCACCTGGTGCAGTGGCGATACCATGCTTTGAGTTAACACCAGAAGTTACCACTGCTGACACTGTGTCTTAAGTGTGAGTTGGCACTGACACAGGAACTGGAGTACAGGGACTGGGATGCCGCCCTGGGGCATCCCTGTCGGGTGTTGCATAATTTCCACCTAGTGCATAATTTCCACCTAGAGTCCATTCAACTACTGATACTACATAGGACGTATGTTACTAAGCAGGCAATACAATTCATGTACCCCTTGGCTGCTGCCCAAGATGTCCACAGGATCCTTCAGATGTCACACATATGTTATTGTCATGCACCTGTCCTGGGGGGGTTTTGGTCTGAAGTTGTCGGTGGATTCCCCACATTGACTGAGCACAATGTTTGCGATGCCATGGAAGTGTGTTTCTTGGGTCTTCTCCCCCTCCCAAAGTAAGCAAAACTGGTGTGTCACTTTGCTGGCTGTGATGCTTGCAAACAGAATATGATGACACAGCGACTACATTCATGCAGGGCGCCACAAGAGGGCATCTGGAGGGAGTAGGTCATTAGATGGGTGTTGACAGAGGAGGAGGCACTGGCCCAAGTAGAATATAGGGGTTTGCAGGAGAAAACAAGTGTGTTGTATTGGGCTCAGGTGTAGGGACAATTTAAGGAACTGGTAGGAGAAGATGTAGATGCAGCCCTATATCTACCGGTTGAATTACCAGCATCGTCATGGGGCTATGTTATGGACAGCAACTCAAACTAGATGGGGAATTACATTTGTGGACCAAAGAGGTGATGGGGTGTTTACATTACCAAACCCGACCTAGGCCTTCACCCCCCCCACCTTCTCACCCCTGACTGTCTTGCCACCTCACTGGTACTTCCTCCTCTGCCCCCCAAGCCTAGGGACACATATGCAGTATTATTTCAGTGACTCCTTGCCTCATTCATAGGAATGTATCAGACAAGTTGATTGTTCATCGTTTATAGGGAGGTATAGTTATGGGTGGTATATTAAAGGAGGGTATGCATGGATGGCACAGATGTGGGTTACTATTAGCAGACTGGGGTACATTGATTACTTTTGGATAGTATTTGTCCCCTAGATGGTTGCGTAACATATATGTTTCAATACAAATCTTGACAGGTTATGATGTGTATATATATATATATATATATATGATTGAGCTCTCTATCTCAGAATATGTTCCAACATCCTGTATTGTATTACATAGTTGAAAATGCAAATTTAACTGTGTTTGTCAATATAAATGTATTACATAGTGGTCATCTGAACTGCAACAATATGAACACCTGTGATGTGATCTGCAATAAAATGTACGTGTATGGATGTCATAAAATTCAAGCAACATTTGGTGTGAGATTTGCACGCCCCTTGCGCCTCATTTACGGCACGGTTGCATCACTTTTGTGACGCAGCGCCACCGCTAATCCAAATCCATGGTGTGGGGTATTAACAACGTGACGCATCTGGGGGATGCGTCACGTTGTAAATCCCTGCGCCATAAGGAGACGTTCCTGCGCAGGGGGCCGTTCCTGCCCAGGAACTTATCCTAAAAGTGGCTGAGGGAAATCTACAAAATTTCAGTCATTCACTTTTAGGCCCATGCTGCATCAAAACCCTGTGGCTGCTTGAAGCAGGAGTACAGCTTGGGGCAGCATTGGAACAATGGGCCCACCACAGAGCATTGCTGGAGCTGCAACTCCTGCAAAGCACCACTTTTACAGCACAGATGCGTGACGCATCTGTGCCCTTTTGAGACCATGGTGCATCGCATTGTAAATGCAGCTCATCATGGGTGGTGGAGCTGCTGTGCACATTTACTGGCGCATCCCTGATAATTAGCAGGGATGAGCCACTAATTGTAAATCTGGCCCATGAAGTGCAGTAATATCTATCCTGCAACCCAAATAATATGTGTAACCAAAAAAAATTAAACATACATTTATTACAAAGCACTGCACCTTTCTATCGTTAATTTGTGTTAGTTGCCATGGGACATTTTGACATTAACTTGCACATCCCTGCATACCAGCAAGGATGCACCAGTTATTCGGCACCACACTTTCACCACCATGAATGCACAGCATTTACAATGCATCACACCATGATGGAAAAACTTGACAGATGTCTGACAAATCTGTGCCATGAAGGTGGTACATTGCTGGAATTTCATTGCAAGCGCAACTCAGCACAAAAAAATGCTCTGGGGGGGCACGATTTTTACAATGCTGAATCAATCCTTACACCTGCTTCAAGCAGGCACAGGATTTCACCCAACATGCGCTGTAAAGTGAGTACATGAAATCCTGTGGAATTCAATCAGCCACTTTTAGGGGGCATCCCCCCCCCATTGACTTATTACAATTATTTGTGCTTACCTACAAGGAGCCCATTGCCATATTGTCCATTTTGGAAACGGTCATTGATAATGCTATTTCTGAATATGTACGCATCATGGACACTCCCTGGATATTTTGCAAGTACATTAATATATAGTCCACGATGGTCCACAATGGCTTGGACATTAATGGAGTGTGTATGCTTCCGATTTCTATATAGGTGTTCTGTTGCTGCAGGTGGAACAAACTGTACATGTGTGCAGTCTATTGTTCCAAGCACATGTGGAAAGCCAGCAATGGCATAGAAGCCCTGTTTGATGTCCATCTGCTGCTGGTGGGTGCTTGGGAAATGGATGTAGTGTGGTGTTAGTTCAATAATCGCATCCAAGACTGATGGGAGGAAGTCAGAGAAAGAAGCCTGTGAGACCCCTGCCAATAAAGCTGCTGTTGTTTGGAATGATCCTGATGCCAACATGTGCAAAACTGCCAGTAGCTTTGTCATTGGTGGGATGTTGTTACCCCTTTCATTTTCTGACTGCAACTGTGGTTTGATCTGCCGCAAGAGGGTCAAAATGGAGACTTTTTTGAGGCGGTACAGTTTTATGATTTGTTCATTCCGTAATCCAGTCAGGGTGGTCCTTGCATGGAAAATGCGCTCCTTTCTCCTGCGCTGCCTTTGGAGTAATGCTGGAAGATGAGGTTGTGAACTACTTGTCGAGGTGGTAGTGCAACTCCCAACTGCAACATTAATAGATCCATATTTCTTCCAAGTCGTCAAAAATACTCTGCAACACTTTTTGAGTCGTTCAGACGGACTTGCGTTATTTCCTGCGCGTGGGTTTCTGAGGCGTAGGCTTGCGAGCGTTTTTTCACATTTGTGTGACGCATTTTGTAGATGCGTCAACGTGACGGAATGACGTAAATATGGTTGCGACGGAAATGCGTGACTTTTTGAGTGGGAACGCCTACCTTGCATATATTTATTGTTACGCGACGCAGCCAAATCTTGCACTGTTTGATTTCGTCGCATCTCAGGTTACGTGACGCATAGTCATGGATGCGTCACCTTATAAATTTTGCGCAAAAAAAACCCCAACGATGCGTCATGATAAGTAACGCATCGGTGGCGCAATGCCTTCGTAAATCTGCCCCTAATTTTTTTACTCGATAATTTGGTAGTTCTATATTTGTGTCATCGTTATTGTTTCAGTGATCCCTTTATCTCTATGCTGACCACCACAAACAAACGTGCCACCGGGAAGACCATCACTCAAAAACATTAATAAATATCAGGGGAGGGAAATAAGAACCCCCTCAACCACCGTGCAGACAGCCAGAAGACATCCAAGTCATAAGCACAAGGTTACAAGTGTCTTTTTGAGGTACAAAAGGCAAGAAAGAAAAAACAAAGAGCACCCCTGCACCATAGTCCCATGTGTACTTCAACCAATTAGTCCTAATGTGAGCATGCTTACTTAAAAGAAACACTCACTAAATGGAAACAAATCCAGATGCCATATGGTCAAGACCCAGTAATCAAAGTGTGTCAACATCCAGGGTATATCACTGAAATACACAAATTAATCTATTAGCGTGGCCTTTGAGTAAGGCAAATCTCTCTCAAGCGGTCAGAACGTGGGGAACAGAATCCGCATTATTCAATAAGGGCTTATACTTGTCGCATGCACATTAATATTCAAATTATTGGAACCCACTCCAGGGCTTCTATACCACTCCCCACTGGAAATGTAGGATAAGGGAGAGAACTTTACTAGAGCGCTTGTATGCCTCCCTCACTATCCCCGCAACTGCAGATAAATACACTGTCCACTAACAAGTACCTCTATCCGCTTGTAAGCATACGTGGTTGTGACCTCCTTCAGCTTGGTCAGCACTGGGCGCTATGAAACTGATGCGTTCATGTTAAAAACGGGACTCGGTGTCCCACCTGATCGGGAGCCAGCTCTAAACAGAAACAACAAACTATTGGTCGGGATGTACTACCTAAAAACTGACGGGGGACTCGTCCTCAATCTTGATCTCATTGTGTTGACCCCGGTTACAGCCACAGTTGTATTAAGGGCTTCAGTATCAACTGGAGACCTGGACACCACCTTAGAACATCAAGACCAAATGATCGGTCCCCCTATCTAAAGACCTACTCAAGTGACACGCACGTCAGCAATAGCCAGCACAGAGACAAGCTTACATTCTAATATTACTCTACAAACACAGTTTAAATATAAGATGCGTAATATACCGGTGATTCCTACAATGCAATATGTAAATACACATGTATCACAAACATTTGAATAAACCATAAATGAAAGAAAATACATATAAATACACAAATTGAGACAAAAACTAGTGGGGTGGGTATGCAGAAACTATACAATATATACATATTCACAAAGAATTCTCTCTTACATTGGTACTCTAGGTAAATCTATAGCTCATTATAAATGTATGTTAAAGCATGAGTTTAAATCAGTGCCCAGATCTCATCACGATCATTTAGACCAACATTTGCAGTATGGTATTTCTCGATCATTCGGGCTTCAAGCTTATTCAGAGTTGTTTGTAAACTCGTTTTATTTCGGGATTTCACCACCAAAAGGACTGACCACCAGATCTCATTCTCATTATGGTTACACTCCGTGAAATGTTGAAGCAACGGTGCCCCCTGTGTCCTACAGCGTATTCTTGACTGATGTTGTATCACCCTCATTTTGACTGCTTGTGTAGGCTGCCCAATGTATACCTTCCCACATGGGCATGTCAAGGAGTACACACCATTTTTCGTATTACAATTCAAAAAATTATTTTGAATGTGTTTTTTACCATTCAACATCACAAATTTCGAATTATTCATATATGGGCACACTGCACAACCATTGCACTTAAAATGTCCTACAACTGGTGGAAGGCCCAACATATTTCTCAAGTCTCCCCTGGGGTGATTAGTACGTGCTGCTCTCACTAGATTTGGTGGAGGTGTTTTCCTTTGCTGAATGCAAACAAAGGCTTGGGAACATTCGAATGGTTTATTAACCACCAATTCTGTAGAATAATTTGTTTAATTTTGTTGGCCTTGGGGTTGTATGTGAGCACACAAGTCATTTGGTTAGACTCCTGTTTCTCCCTGGGTGTCAGTAAAGTTTCACGGGGTGTGAACCATGCTCGTTTTAAGGCTGTCCTTACCAATTTCCTAGGGTAACCTCTATCACATCATTTATTTTGTAAGATATCAGCATTTTTAAAATAATCTGTTTTGTTAGTGCAATTACGGCGAATTCTTAAAAATTGGCTGTAAGGCAGACACACTACAGAGGCTTGAAACCTCACTGTCAGGTGCATTACCAGTAGCCCCACTGGAAAGTGCTTGCTGTCCGAAATGCTTCCACAGCTGCAGTGATCTGTTGCAGGCCTCGTGACATGCCCCACTGTAGTGGCCCATTTCTACCTGTAGGGCCAGGGTGCATCTGGAGTGCTGAGTGGTTGCCAGCACTAACCTCCCAATTTCCCTGGTCATTGCCTTTAACCTGGTTCCTCTGCTACGCTCCTGGGGCCTTTGCTGGCTTCTGTCCACTGCCATCTCTGTGCAGAGTTGTCCAATTTCCCCTGTAAGGGCATCAAATTAAGCATTGAGGTGGCCCTGGCTGTCAGACAACTGCTGGGTAATTGTACTAAATCCCTGCTGGAGCTTACAGTTTATTACCCTGATCTATTTCTGCTGCAGGCACTGAACCTGAGCATGAACTCCTCCAAGCCCCCATACCGTGCCTGATAGCTGGACCCTGCCTGGGAGCGAAAGGCCTGCCTTGCATGCTGATGCCTTTGTGCCTGTTGTGTTGAGCGCAGCTGCCCTACCCTGGTGACAGGAATGCATCAAGGAGTATCAGGCAGTTGGAAACCCTGAACCTCAATTGCAGCTGAATGTTCGGAGCTGCATTCAGAAGGAGAAATCTGGTATACAAAAATGCTTCCTGTTGTGAAACGTCTGCTCCTGATCATTAGGAGGAACCAAATGCACTGTGGCTTCCATCTATGGCACCATCCACATGTGGTTTGTCTCTAAATCCTTAGAACTTGGCCTTTTACATTATTTAGTTTCGCATTATCCGTTGGAAATTGTATGTAGTCATTCATACATCTAAGTGTAACATCCACAACCTGCTAAAATATTTTACAGTGACATGTGAAGTTCTCATCAGACTCACAGGCACCTCTTCCTGCCCTTCCTCCATCTCGGCCTGGTCCGGGTCTTCACCCTCATCTTCAGCCTTTCCTGTACTTCCACAAGTGTATCTATGTGGCAAATGGGAAGATTAATAAAATGAACATGTGTAATGCAATCTCATTGGTCGTACTATGTTATTCAGCTTATATCTGACAGTAACTGCACTGTTTATTTACATGACTATATTTCCCATAATGCACCAGTGTAAGAACAAAGCAGATTTTCCCCAGATATCCTCAAGCACTGCTTGGCGTTTGTCACCTCTAGTTCAATCGTGATTATCAAAATAAAGAGGCGGGCGCTGGATATTGGAAAGCAGGAAACTGATTTATTCTTCGAAGGAAAGCACGTCAGGTCAGACAAGCAGGGTGTCGTTTCGAGGTGCTCTAACTGCATCTCTGTGGCCTGGCTCTTTATACACAGATTTATGTCTTTATAACAGTGTAACATATTCCTGACATTTCTTTGATGCATTGTAAACCATCTTTGGAATCCCCGCCTCAGGCCCGTTCCCACACATATCAACAGTACTGTATCCCACCCCCGGTCTCAGTGGGTGATTCCGATTCCGGCAGGAGCTGAAATACGCGCAATTGGTCGGATCTCATGGGGCTGGGGCATTGATTAATTCCAGCTCCTTTGATGAGAGGCGGAATCCTACTGTACGGGGCAATAAACTGTATCCATAGGGGTTGGTTATGGCGGATGTATGACGGTACAACGCGTACCGTCACAACGCATCCCTTTACCACGCATCCCTTACAACGCAAGTCGTTACCACGACTTGCGTTGGGGCGCGCGGATTTCGAATAGTATAATTTACTATTCTAACACCAGTCCCCGTGGACCCTAGGGAAGGTGTTTGGATAGTAAATTTATTATTTTTAATCCTTTAGCGCCCTCCAGCGCAAGTCGTGGTAACGACTTGCGTTGTAAGGTATGCGTGCTAAAGGTACCGCGTTGTAAAAACTTCGTGCTAAACGATGTTTACCGGTTATGGCCTGGGATCGGATCGAACAGCCAGGTGCAGGGGAGGAGATTATCGAATGGCCTGTTCGTGCGCGAGGGATGAAAGGGTATGTGGGCTCGGCACGGGAAGTGGCTCCGGGGCAGGGTCGCGCTGAGGATGCTTTATGACTCTAGCATGTGTGCTTGGGGGCTGCCAGCATGTGGGGGATGATCGCAGGGTCGGGGAGACGTGCAGGCGATCGGCAATGTTACAAAACTGGCCACAGTATATAAAATTGCTGCCGCGTACGCGCTCGCTAAGGCCTAAGTGGGACAAGATGGCGCCGGTAATGTTCACATCGTAATCTAATATTTAACACCAGTTATGACATTGTGATCATCTACATGGACCATCTGGGTTTGACTGGGTAAGCGTGTGTTGCATGCATGCATGTAGACAGATTGTGTTTGGCATGAATGTTGGCATAGTAGTAGTATTGCACTTACCTGATGTTGGTGGAGGGGCAGATCTCTTGAGGGAACCAAATTAGGCCACTGCCTCTGGCTTAAGTGTTTTTTCCACCATTGCCTCTGCAGTTGAGTGTGGGTGGACATTTGATGGACAACCTCCAGTTCACTGGGAGTCCAGCAGATATGCTACTACCCTTTCCTTGGCCTAAAAGCACAGGTCATACCAGCGCTTTTTTATCTCTACAATCCACTGGTCAGCCACTTCCAGGGAATTGATGACCTGCTTCATTTCCCTCCATATTTTGCATTTCTTCAACTCAGGGATGTCTGTAAGCTCTACCAAATAACAGCTCATGGTTGTTGCAGCACTGCTTTGAGATTTTCAGTTCTCTCTCTATGAGAAATCTAATTTCTGATGTCTCTCCTCATTCTGATGGCTGGCCATTTCTGAGATTTATTTGGAGGTTGAAGTCAGTGTAGGTATGTGCTGCAGGACTATCCACTGCAGTCTGGCTGCTGTCCAAGCATCTGTAGGGCCATCACTTCCTGCCTGTTCTTAGGGTCCTCCACCTGTTATAGCTAATTGCGATCAGTTACGGCTCTCAATTTACAAGTTCGATATTTGTGATGCCACTCATTAGCGAGTTCCATTTTGGTCCATGTTTTTGTACGCACATAATATTTAACGACTTGCACAAATTGTGATTGGCTATATATGACGGTCATACATGTGGCCCTAAATGTCTTTGAATCACGTCTGCAATTGCCCATCAGAAACGTACATAAGTTCTACTGAATTTTAAATATATCAACATAGCATTGTTTTTTGTATTACATATCAAAAGAAAGCATTGTGACTCATCAATTTGTAAATAGACTTAAACTTTTATGTTGCTATCAGTGTTCTGTACATGCAAAGGAAAACATGCACATTTAACCTTGCGGCGGGTGCTGCTTGAAGCAGCATCCGTTGCAATGTTAAATATAGGGGATGTGACCGCCAGCGTGGCGGTCACATCCTAATTCCGAGGGAGGGAACGCCGCAGCCCCTGCGGACGGTCCCTCCACCTCGGGGGTGGCGGACGGACGCTGGTCCGTCCGCCATCCTAATCGGGCCCAATGTTTGGAACTTACCAACAAGCCAGGCCATCCTCAGTGAAATGGCTGTGATGTGTTATGGTATGCAGCTGTTGCATAGCATTTGGGAGTTGTGACGGAAATTTGGAAATCTTGCACTCACACTTGTGAAGTAGAAATCTGATATACAAAAATGCTTCCTGTTGTGAAACGTCTTCTCCTGATCATGAGGTGGAACCAAATGCACTGTGACTTCCATCTATGGCACTATCTTCATGTGGTTTGTCTCTCAATCCCTAGAACTTGGCCTTTTATATTATTTAGTATAGCATTATCCGGTGGAAATTGTATGTAGTCATTCATACATCTAAGTGTAACATCCCCATCCTGGTTAAGGACAGCTAAAAAAGTTGACTGTGACATCCCATTGGGATCACTGGGTACTGGAAGGAGCCATTTAGATATGCTTTAATGCAAGCTCTATCACACGCAGACATGTAAACAATGCACATAATTAAGAGTCAAATACTATGTACAGCACTTGCAATAAAGTAGGCAGCCTTTCCCTAACATTTTAAAGGAGTAACTTGTCCACAAAGTTATAAATCATCCCCAGAGTATGGTCCTTAATGGTATCACACAGCAATGAGGGATGAACAAAGTAAACAAAACATGCACTTTTCACACTGGTCCTCTCTGCAGAGTCACCCCTGAGTTTTGCCTTCCTCTGCCTTCCTTTGCTGAACTAATTGTGTTCTCTTTTAGGACTCTGTGCACTTTTTACCTGCTGACCCATGGTGGAGTGCTTTTGCGCTCTTGCTAAAAACATGTTAAAATTGGCCAACACCTGATAGGTATGTTTAAATTACTTTTAAGATCATAGTAAATAGTACTACATGTACCCAGGGTGTGTAAATTAAATGCCACTAGTGGGCTGCTGCATTCATTTTGCCACTATCTAAAATTGCCTTTAATAAATCTCTCAGGTCTACAGCTGCAGTCTCTATTTACACTTTTAATCTGCCATTTTGATCTATCAAAATACAACTTTTACCAGGCTTAAACCTTCCTTTTTAATATTTATAAGTCAAACCTAAGTTATGCCCTAACGATTCATAGGCCAGGGTGCATTGTGTTTAAAATGTAGGACAAATTGTTTTAAGTTTTATATATAGTGGCTGTGAATAACTCCTAAAGCAATTTTTCACTTTTCAAAGGACTATCACTCATATTGACTAACAGTGGGTTACCTTATTACATTCAATAAGTGGTAACTTCAGATGAGGTGCAGATAATGATATGATGTTTACACTCAAATTAATTATAATGTAAACTCTAATTAATGGTGAAGTGGAATTTTAAGTAACAAGTCTGAAACTGCCCCTTTCAGTATCATTACTGCCCTTATTTGCACAGAGTATTAATTTCCATTTGTGGTCATGCAATTGAATTACCGTGATCTCCATTTATTTACAACGTAATAATTCTAACACCTTTCTGTAATTGCAAGTAATTGTAAACAGTGGAACAAAAAACTTTAATATTCCATGAACGTTTACACAAAATGGCAGCCCATAACACATAAACCATGACATTACAAATCACATTTCGTAAGACAACAAAAAACCTTCATACATTGCACATTAAAAAAAACTTTAAAAACGTAGGGCCTCATTAGAATGACGGGCGTACTTTGCCCGCCCGTCATCCTGTGGAAAAGTAAATTTTGCCATGTTCTGTGTCCCTACGCCTCATCCATCATATGTTATGTGTGCATGATCAATATGCATATGTTATTCCCCATTTCTGATTAAAGACGCAATTACAGTTGTGTCCACCTCTAGTATGTTAGTTTCCAGTCCTCGTGAATACTACGAATATCAGGCCTATGTAAATAATGTTGCCACGTTTCTCAGTGTGCACGTTATTCCATTATAAAGTCTCCGTTTCTAGGCCTCAAAAGGGCCCGGACCACAGATTCAGCTCCTGTTTTCTGAAAGCCTCGCTGAGGAGCGATACAGCCCCCACCTGTATCCTCGACCCTTCACTTACTTCCTGCCTTGCAGTGCCCGGTGCACCCCGGCTCTGCCTCTGAGTCTGCCAAAAGTATGTTATAGTTCCAGCTATCAGTTCAGTCCTCCTCCTCTGCATTCCTAAGCTACTGAACTGCATCAATAGTTTCCGTCATTGTCTAGCCTTCTCGTCTCCATGTTAGAGAAATACTGTATTTAATGGTCATTTAATATTCTTCACGCACTACATGTAGAATAATGCATGGTCCAGTCTTAGAATCAAGTTAGCTTTTCCCCTCATGACTTCTAGTTTATATCAACATGTTCCCTAAACATTAGATACCAGATAGGGTTTAGGTACATGTCGCTCCGACCCTCCAGACTCTAGTCTCTGCTCCTAGAACAGAGTTCGTAGCCCCCAGCTTCTCCTAGTAACACGTCATTGCTAGTTTCCGCGCACCATTAGGTTAGAGGTCCCGGCTCCTTAGGTAGCCCCCTCCTATGTGTCCGCCCATTCATGACATATTCTGTTACGTTTTTGCATCACATGTCTAAGTAAACTCCCAGTTACACCTCTTATTACTGTTATCTCTCGCGACTGCTACGCGTCACGCCTTCTACTCCACCTACTGTTACGCCTACTGCAATGTAATGCTATGTGTTTGCGCTATGTATATAAGTCAATGTTTTGTTATTGAATGTTAGCGCGCTCATCCCAGACCAAGCCCCGGCAGCTGCTGGGCCTCTTTTCCCCTGCTGGGCCCCAGTTGTCCTGCTGGGCCCTGTCATTCTATTCCTATGCAGGTTGTCCTGATCCTGTCCTTATGCTGTAATAAACCTGCAGAAACTCCTACTACCTCGAATCTTGACTCTTATTTATTGAGCTATCTGTTATGCTATAAGTCTAGTCAAAAATAGGGTATTATTTATTTATTTACCACATAATGGCGCCCGAATAGGGACTTGCCCTTTCCCCATGCGTCGGTGAAGCCACGCCGACCCCCTGACCCTCTGCAGTCGTGACGGAACCATACTGGCCAAGTGCAGATATTTCTGCTTCAAGTATCCCTCAGGCCCACGGAGGAGACGGAGGAGGCGGTCCAGCATCCGAACGAGACGGTGGAGGAACGCGGCGAGTCCCGACCAGAGCCCAAGCCGAGAGTCCAAGGTCCGAGGTATCCGGAGGCCCACCCGTAACTGAAGTCCGAAGTCCGAAGTCCGTCGTAGTCCAGTCCCGTTCGAGGCCTTCCGTTCCGTGCTGCCCGGTGAGTACCATTGCTGGGGTAGTGTCTAGACAGGGTCAGTCTAAATTGACTCCTGGTCCGTGGGTTGGTGGTACCCAAGCCCACAAACGAAGTGTTCACCTAGGTGGATACGGGTCTTGATGCGTTCCTTTATGGGACCGGTATGTTCCGTACTGTTACAGCAGTGCATCCAGTAACTCTAGTCTGTTCCGTTCTCGAGAATTCTGTTCTGTTTTCAGTATTTTCAGGTAGTATTCTGTTCGAACTGTTATTTATAATATTGTTTAATGTATTTCCAATGTCGTGGTATGCCTGAATTGTTTTCCCAATTGTTATTGTTTTTCGTGTATTGTATTGTGTTCCGATTCAAGTTTAGAATGCCGCTCTTTTCCAAGTTACGTCAGTTAAAAACTAGAAAGGGTCTGCTGGAAGCAGCAGTTCCTGTTCCGCCTAGGGACAGTCCAGGTCACTTTATGTATCAGAAACATGGCATAAGCACCATATTGTATCTAGATTTATGGGTAGAGTATACCAAACAGTTAGAAGAAAAGTATAGATGGCCCGTATCGGGTACATGGGATGCCGAATGTATCATGCGAGTAGAAGAAGCATTATGGAAAAAGAAAGCCAGACAGTCACAGAAAGATGCCATCGAGTTATGGCGTAAGGAAGCGCATAGAAGAACGGAAAAGGAAGTCAGAAAGTCAGAGTTAAGTAGAGAATCCCAAGAACGAGCCCAAGAAAGAGAATTAATCGAGATAGGTGAACAAGTCAAAGTAGAACAGTCAGACAGACAGAGGCATGCCCTCATTAAGGGTATGTATCCTCTCCTTGCCGAAGGCTTGCCAAAAGCGACCCCAGAGGCACCCAGTAATTTCCCGCCACCATTAGTTCCGACCAAGCTACGTCACAAACCGACCGCAGCTGATATTTTTATTTCGTCCTATTTGGACGACACAGTTCCAGAATATGCCAATCCAGTTCGCGCTCCACCTGTCCCTGTAAATCAGGCACTTCCCGTTTCTCCAGACACCGGAGTACCTGTTACGGTACCCCCGGGTCAGCCTGTCATACAAGTTCAGCCCACGTTACAATTACCGACCCTGCAAGCACGAAGAATGTCAGTCGACGATTCCAGTCTAGGGGCCGCAGGAGGAGGTCCTCCTCAAACCCCGCCGCCACACAAGCGTCTATCAGCACTCGAATTACATGCCCAAGCATCACAGCGTACTCCTAAAAGTAATAAGTCTGTTACAGAAATCAGACAAGCCCTTGCCGAATGTGTCTATGACACAGTCCCAGGCGAGTATAATATGGTTTTATATTCCGTACGCGTAAGAAGGGTGACCGAGTATCTAGTCACCTTACCGAATATGAAAGAAGATCTAGACAGAATATATCGTTTCATCCGTACAGGGGATGATCCAGAAAGTATTGGCGAGATTATGTCTCAAAGGAAAGCCGAGATTCAGCTCATGATATTAAAGTTCCTGATCAATTGTCTAATAAGAGAACAAGATTATCCGTCTAAAGATCCCGCCGAAATGAGAATCTTAACAAGGTGGAGTGATAATATAGCCGAGGGTAAGCACAAGACCATTAGTGCCATGGAAAGTATGTACAAGAAAATTCGTAAAGAAATAATAAGGTTACACGAACAGCGTAAAGCAGCACAAGTAAGCGAGAAAGAAAGTATCTCTGATCCTGAAGAGGAAGACGAGAATCCCGCCAGAATAGCGTATGTAGGAAAATCCAGATTTCCAGATCGCCATTTACGTCTAGAACCCAAGTCTATTTTTCAACATCTAGCACCAGAACAAAGCTCTTTAGAACAAGTATTTCAAGCTACCGATCACATTCTGAAATCACGAGTCGGTTATAGCGAATTAAGTACCATGCACGAACAAGAACTAGCCCGATCAGCAGTCCGATGGATTACTGATTCTACCACTTTTCCAGACGAAATAGTGGCACAAATGTTTCTGAAACTGCCCCCAGCCGAGCAACGACTGGTGGGTATGTATATGATCCAGCACCTCATTACCCTGTATGAGGGTCAACATTCTGATCCAGGCCCGTTACATGATATCCTGAACGAGTTACTCCAGTACAGATGGAGAGGTCTAGGTACCGATTTAATAAGTGTCATTCTAGAACAGCGCCACAAGTATAGAACGTTTCTGAACCCGCATTTTGTTCATGTCTCACCCCCAGAAAGTAAACCATTCTACATAGACAGACAGAATCCGCTACGAGAAGTCCACCCAGTCCAAGGGGCGGGTGGCGTAATGCAACGAGTGTTTGTATACACTCCGATATCAAAGATGGAACTCCTCGAAATGAAGAAATTAATCCCCTGTCATGACAAAGATCCAGCGGGGTTCCATAGAGAATTAAAAGACATGCTCCGTATGGGAGAATACACCTACCCAGATATCATTAAAATGTTAAAGGTCCTGTTACCCGCAGGGGTGTATGAAAAGTTAAAGGAAAAAGAATGGGAGGTGGGAGAGAAAAAGATCGATTGGGCAGCTCTAGAAGCTGAAGACAAGGCACGAGTACCAGGTACCGGTCTTGGAGATAAATGTAAAGAATTACCAGAATTATTGATTCAAGTTTTACCCAGATTATTGACAACTAGGAAAGAAGACTGGGATGCAATCTCAGCCTGTAAACAGAAACAAGATGAGGATATTAGTGATTTTTATTCTAGATTTGAGAAATGTTTCAGTATTAATAGTGGTCTCAAGACAAGTAGTGAGTCATACCCTCACCTTTTCGTTACCAAATTAGTCGAGAATTCAAGTCCACAAATTAAAAACCGAGTTTTGAAAGTCGAAAGCACCTGGCAAGCAAATACTCCGTCCCAGATGCTCCAGATGCTCCAGTACCACCAGAATAGAATCAGAGAAGAGCAAGAACACGAAAGAAAACGTATGAAAGACACGAAAATGAAAGTGCTAGTTGCACAATCTATTCCTCAAGACAGTCAGAAGAGAGGTCCGAATCAAGCCAGTCATCCTGCAGCTCCCGTTAAAGGGAACTGCAACTATTGTAAACAGCCAGGTCATTTTATAAACGAGTGTGCAGTTCTGAAACACAACATAGCTACTGGTAAGACTAAAGAAAGACCACGTCCGCCAAGACAAGAACAAGTTTCACAGACTCCTCAGTCACAGAATGCACAACAGACGGTTACAGCACCGCAGCCTATTGCTGCAACACAGCACGTTACATCGCAGATGTACCAGTATGCACAGTCCGAGTATCCAGAGTACCAGTCATATTCATGAAACAGCCTAGAGAAGGAGGTAGGCTTGCCTCTCATCGAGATACCTGTAGATCAAGAAGGTCCCTATGTTCACAGTCAAGTATTAGGGAAAGACAGAAAGTTTTTGATCGATACAGGGGCAAGTAGGACCACAATTAGTCATGCCGAAGTTCCAGGGGCTCCGCTCTCAGGCTCAAGAAATGTTTCCCTTGGATTTTCAGGAAAACCCATAGTTAATGAAATATCTAAGCCAGTTACTCTAGAAGTAGGTCCATTGTCCCGTACTACTGATCTGTTACTTACTAAGTCATGTCCAGAAAATCTATTAGGCATTAAGACATTGAAAGAATTAGGTGCAGTTATTTGCTGTTCCCCAGAGGGAATACGTCTGTTCCTACGTGACTTTAAGGGTCACTATGTATTACGAGATTTTGATTCAAGATTGTCTAATGTTCCGCAGCATTTATGGGCGCAAGGTCCAACTGATGTAGGTTACATGCAAATCACACCCTATCGTGTGACTCTCAAACCAGGTGTAGTGTTACCACGAATCAGGCAGTACAGATTGCCACCTGAGGCTGTAGCAGCCTTATCCAAAATTATTGACGAGCTCATGGCTCAAGGAGTAGTTGTAGAAACTGACTCCAATGTTTGTAATTCTCCGATCATTCCAGTCATGAAGCGTACTGATCCAAATGCACCCCCAGTATATCGATTAGTGATTGATTTACGAGAGCTTAACAAATGTATTATTCCTCAGTACCCAGTTGTTCCAGACATTTCTTCCCTGTTAACAGCCATTGATTCCGAAGCCATGTTTTTCACTGTTATTGACCTCAAGAATGCATTTTTTAGTGTTCCAATTCATCCAGATAGCCAGTTTCTTTTCGGATTCTGTTTAAATGGAAGGAGCTATATGTTTACACGCGCTCCTCAAGGTTTCACAGAAAGCCCTAGTATTTATAGTCAAGCACTCAAGAGACAACTAGACAACATTCACATGCCAACTGACACTGCCCTGCTCCAGTATGTCGATGATCTACTGATCACAGCCCGTTCTGAACGTGACTGCGAGCGAGCATCACTTACAGTTCTGTATTTTCTAGCCGAGATGGGGCACAAGGTGTCACCTTCGAAGCTTCAATTCTGTGCCCAGCAAGTGGTATACTTAGGACACTTGCTGTCCAAGAGGGGTAGGCAGTTGACACCCGACCGTATCCAGTTAATAGCGAGTCTTCCCCAGCCAAGAACCCAGAAGGAGGTACGTGCCTTCATCGGCCTTACTTCTTATTGTAGACAATGGATTCCCCAGTATGCATTTCTAGCCAAGCCACTGATACAGTTAACGACACAGGAGGCAGCCGTATCGACTGTCCTCCCTTGGACATCTGACCATACACTTAGTTTCAACGAGTTAAAGAAAGCCCTATGTCAAGCTCCAGTTCTAGCTACACCGAACTACAGTAAGCCTTTTACACTTTTCGTTACTGAACGCGAAGGTACAGCATTATCTGTCCTCACACAAGATCAAGCAGGTCAATACAAGCCCTGTGCTTATTTTTCGAGCACATTAGATCCAGTCGCCCAGGCGTTGCCTGCGTGCCTCAAGTCAGTTGCAGCCACAGCACTAGCTATCAGACAAAGTGATTCTATAGTTTTAGGACATTCCCTGACAGTACAAGTTCCACATTCAGTAGAAGTTCTTTTAAACCGAACACAAACTCAGCACTTGACAATTGCACGTTTAACAGGTTATGAATTGACACTGTTCCAGCCACACATAAAAATTAGACGCTGCAACGTCCTGAATCCTGCTACACTGTTACCATCAGTTAGTTCAAATCCAGACACACATGATTGTGTGGAAGTAGTTAACATTACGACAAAGCCAAGACAAGACCTGACAGACATTCCGTTACCAGATCCTGACCTGACACTTTATGTGGATGGTTCATGTATGAGAACTAGTACAGGAGAACTAGTCGCCGCGTATGCAGTGACTACTGACACTGAAGTTATTGAAACACACCGTATTGATACTCTGTCCGCTCAAGCAGCAGAGCTAGTTGCTCTGACACAAGCCTGTATACATGCCAAGAACCTGAAGGTTAATGTTTACACAGATTCACGTTACGCATTCGGAGTTGTACACGACTTCGGAGTGCTCTGGCAGGAGAGAGGTTTTATGACTTCTCATGGAACCAAGATTCAGCATGGTCTCCTTATTCAAGCCCTGTTAGATGCCATACATTTACCGACATCTATTGCTATCATGAAGTGCAAAGCACATACTAAAGTTACTGACATTATTTCCCAAGGTAATGATTTAGCAGACCGCACAGCCAAGCTTACAGCACAGACTCCAGACATTCCAGTCAATCTGACACATACTCCAGATCCGATTACATGCATGACAGTTAAGGACCCTACACAAGATGTCATAGATATCCAGTCACATGCTACTCCCGATGAAATCAAGAAATGGTCTGTACAAGGAGGGGTCCAGACAGATCAAGGATGGTTAACGAAGGGTAGAGCCACATGGTTTCTCCCCGATTCTATGGTTCAAGTCATTATCAATACCGCACATAGTCCAGCACATTTAGGAGAAAAAGCTATGTTAGACAGTATCCAGACCATTTGGTTCAACAAGCATTTACGAGCTGCAGCCAAGCAGAAGGTCCGTACCTGTATGATATGTTGTCAGTTTAATCCAGGTAAAAGTGTTCCGGTGGAACAAGGTGGTTTCCAGCCCCCTGACCACCCTTTTGAGGTCCTCCAGATGGATTATATTCAAATGGAGCGATGTCGAGGTTTCAAGTATGTCCTTGTAGTTGTATGCGCCTTGTCCAGATGGACAGAAGCATATCCAGTCCCAGATTACACAGCCGCGACCACTGCCAAACAGTTGGTTCGTGAATTCTTCCCTAGATATGGACTCCCTAGAGTCGTATATTCTGATAACGGTCAGCCATTCTCATCTGAACTCATGAGACACGTTTCCCTGTTGTTAGGGTACCAGTGGAAGTTCCATTGTGTACGCCATCCAGAAGCAGCTGGACTAGTCGAAAGGCATAATCAGACTCTGAAAATCCGTATAGCAAAAGTATGTAAAGACAAGGGTGTGGATTGGTTAGTAGCTTTGCCAGTCGCTCTGTTTTACATGCGTATGGTCGCACATTCCAGATCAGGTCTGTCCCCGTATGAGGTCGTTTTCGGCCGCCCCCCTAACATGTGGGGTACTCCTAGACCCCGAAGTATTACCGATGTTTCATGTAATATGTTGACAGATTACCTAGCTTCCTTGATGTCTGCCCTCAACTCATGTCGTTCACAGGTTGCCGCCGCATTTCCAGACAATACTGAGGTGGCACCGCACGAGATCGTTCCAGGCTCCCTAGTGATGATCAGAAATTTTGACAGATCAAGTCCGCTGGAACCACGTTGGAAGGAGCCACGTCAGGTCCTCTTGACCACCCGAACTGCCGTCAAGTTGGAAGGCAGGAAGGGGTGGGTCCACCTTTCTCATGTAAAACTTTTCAAAGGATCGAAACCAGACATTGCCAAGAAAATTTCCCAGGATTCGAAGGATTGCCAGAACATTGTTTTGAAGGACTGTCCCGCACCAGACTTTATTACAACCCCTCCCTTGTTAGAGAAAACTCCGCAACAGGAGTATAAGTTAAAGCTCAGGTCTAATAAGTCAGCCAGTTTGATTGTATAAGTCCTCCCCTAGGTGAAACGGTTAGACTGTTTCTGACATGTATAAAATAGACCCCCATAGTGAGAGAGTCAGTCAAAGCTCAATCAAATATATCGTTTTTCTGAGTTTCGTATTATTCATCAGCATAATGATTTCCTGCACCAGCTATGCTTTCTATCTGTGTTTTTCAGTTCCTCATGTAAATATGTCTGCTCATGCTACAGTAGAGCACACGTTTAGTGATCTGCCTCCTCACGAATATGCATACCGCCTCGCTATGCGTAATAACACATTTATCCGTATGTTACATTATTCACACCAGACCAGCAATGCCACTAATTGTTGGGTGTGTGGTCGACTCCCCCCTTTCCAGACACCGAAGGGAGTTCTGCCACTCTTTCCTTATCCATTCTCACACAATGGTTCGTGTGGAGCATGGTCCACGTTAACGTCATCCTCAACAGATATGTCTTTTCTTAACAGTACATGTTTCCCAGACAAGCAAGGTTTCCCCCACAGAACAGGTTTAGATTTAGAAAATGAAGTATATAATTTAGGAAATTATTCGTCGAATTTCATGGTTCTGAATGTTCAGTCTGATACTACTCCAGACTCACCCGCTATTTCAGTACTACCAGTCAAAGGCGAATTATGTGTCCGTAGTTATGGTTCTGTACATATAGGTCATAGTGAATGTACTACTGTTATCCAGTATAGTGACAGTGGGAAATCTATTTTCAAAGCTTCACGTCATTCTTATTTTATTTGTGGTCAAACTGCATATGTCCGTCTGCCCCTCGATTGGGAGGGAACCTGTTACATTGCTTTCCTACTGCCACCTGTTTTTTTAGCCCCACCTGACTATCATAGGAATTCTTTCTTAGTACATACTAGACACAAGAGAAATCTCCCGATTGTCGATTATACTGAAACTGCCGCAGAGCAATTCATTGATATAGATAAAGGTGTTTTCCCTTATTTAGGTACAGTTGTAAATAGTAAGCTTATTCGTAGGTTAACAAGAACCCTTGAAGCAGTAGTAGATGAGACTGCCTCCGCTCTAGGTAACTTAACTGAAGAGCAATCCTTTATGAGAATTGTCGTTTTACAGAATCGTCTCGTCCTTGACGTCATACTGGCCGATAGGGGCGGGGCCTGTAGAATTCTCGGATCCAGTTGTTGTATTTTCATTCCAAACAACGCGCCGTCTGTTTATTCAGCTATAACCAGACTCCATAAAATTGCCCATCTGTTACACCAAGATCCAGGCACCTGGACATGGTCCGGTTGGTTCTGGAATATAATTTCCGCATGGGGATGGAAAGTCCTGTCCTTCTTAGGTATTGCAGTAGCGATCATATTTAGCTGCTGCCTCTGTATACAATGTGGCCCTGCGATTTGCAGCATGTGTGCTACCTCTTGTATTCCTAGTCCCAAGCCCCGTTCTAAATCTCGTTCCAAGACAATTCGAGACGAGCAAATGGTACTGTATGAAATGATAGACGGTATCATGAATATTGATGTTTCCTGATGGAAACGTAGTGACAAGGAGGGAATGTGGAAAAGTAAATTTTGCCATGTTCTGTGTCCCTACGCCTCATCCATCATATGTTATGTGTGCATGATCAATATGCATATGTTATTCCCCATTTCTGATTAAAGACGCAATTACAGTTGTGTCCACCTCTAGTATGTTAGTTTCCAGTCCTCGTGAATACTACGAATATCAGGCCTATGTAAATAATGTTGCCACGTTTCTCAGTGTGCACGTTATTCCATTATAAAGTCTCCGTTTCTAGGCCTCAAAAGGGCCCGGACCACAGATTCAGCTCCTGTTTTCTGAAAGCCTCGCTGAGGAGCGATACAGCCCCCACCTGTATCCTCGACCCTTCACTTACTTCCTGCCTTGCAGTGCCCGGTGCACCCCGGCTCTGCCTCTGAGTCTGCCAAAAGTATGTTATAGTTCCAGCTATCAGTTCAGTCCTCCTCCTCTGCATTCCTAAGCTACTGAACTGCATCAATAGTTTCCGTCATTGTCTAGCCTTCTCGTCTCCATGTTAGAGAAATACTGTATTTAATGGTCATTTAATATTCTTCACGCACTACATGTAGAATAATGCATGGTCCAGTCTTAGAATCAAGTTAGCTTTTCCCCTCATGACTTCTAGTTTATATCAACATGTTCCCTAAACATTAGATACCAGATAGGGTTTAGGTACATGTCGCTCCGACCCTCCAGACTCTAGTCTCTGCTCCTAGAACAGAGTTCGTAGCCCCCAGCTTCTCCTAGTAACACGTCATTGCTAGTTTCCGCGCACCATTAGGTTAGAGGTCCCGGCTCCTTAGGTAGCCCCCTCCTATGTGTCCGCCCATTCATGACATATTCTGTTACGTTTTTGCATCACATGTCTAAGTAAACTCCCAGTTACACCTCTTATTACTGTTATCTCTCGCGACTGCTACGCGTCACGCCTTCTACTCCACCTACTGTTACGCCTACTGCAATGTAATGCTATGTGTTTGCGCTATGTATATAAGTCAATGTTTTGTTATTGAATGTTAGCGCGCTCATCCCAGACCAAGCCCCGGCAGCTGCTGGGCCTCTTTTCCCCTGCTGGGCCCCAGTTGTCCTGCTGGGCCCTGTCATTCTATTCCTATGCAGGTTGTCCTGATCCTGTCCTTATGCTGTAATAAACCTGCAGAAACTCCTACTACCTCGAATCTTGACTCTTATTTATTGAGCTATCTGTTATGCTATAAGTCTAGTCAAAAATAGGGTATTATTTATTTATTTACCACAATCCCATCGTAAATCGGGACCTCCCGCCATAGGGGGGGGGTCCCGGGGGTGCTATTAGGATGTGCCCGTCACAGTGGCGGGCACATCCTGTATTTTCAGCATTGTGGCGGGCGGTGCTCTCTGCATTACCCGCCACCATGCTGAAAATGCACTTTCACATTGTCATTTATAAAGCGGCCGGCACTGCGGGGTGCCTGCCGCTTTGTAAATGACAATGAAGGGGGTACCACAGGTACCCCCCATGTGCACCCCCCACCTGTACTTCACTCTGGGGGCCCGCAGGGGGCCCCCAGAGTGATGACCGCATGCCTTTCCGTGGCGGCATCGCCGCCGCGGAAAGGCACTGAAACCAAGACATCATATTATGGCTGGCGGTGTCTGTTAGACACCGCCACCATATTATTCCTTTTCCGCCCGGCCGCAAGGCGACCGGGGTGGAAAAGCGGAGGAGAGTCTTTCCGTCCGCCGTGGTCCCCCCCGCCATCCTAATATGGCGGGGGGGAATCTGGTTATGATATCGGGCGGATTGCCTCCGCCTGGCTGGCGGTGGCTACCGCCAGCCTGGCGGAGGCAATCTGCCCAATATCATAATGGACCCCTAAATGTCCCAGTTCTGTGATTTAGCACCCAGGGGGGCAAATGTCCCCTCTCCCCAATATGAATGAAAAGCCCCTGCCTAATGGGCCATGGCCAAAGGGTGCAAGCAAAGTTTATGTTTAAACAGGTTTTGAATAGTGATCTCTCCTATATTTCAAGTGTTCCCTGTATGCCAGTGTTGATTTTTAACTGCACTCCCTGGTCTATAACACTGATGACACATTTCGAATCCTGTAAGAATTTGATGAGTTCTCCTCAGGTGCAATTCTACTTCTCTGTTTGGGTTTTGGTTCAGAGGGAACTGGCACTGACTTTTCGGTTCCACGTGTGTTATATCTTCGTTCTTTGAATCCGACTTGTCTGAAATAAATAGGTCTTCTGTCTTGGTAGCTTTGTTGTGTTTGCAGATGGCGTCAGGTAGTGGTTCATTGAACTGACTTGCCTTAAAACCTCTTCATGGCCGCTCATGTCGTACAGTGTGATTTCAAACTCTCTCTTTTATAAAGTTGGCATTTTCTTGTCCCAACCAACAGAACTGTGCAGGACATCTAACCTGGGCTTCTATTGGAATTCTATAACGCATATTAGCAAGCCCATTATTGCCGTTTTATCTGCAGTTTCCTGCCTCTAAAACGGCGATCATTTTAACGAGGTTCTTGCTAATATGCCCTCTAGTGAAGTGGATAAATCTTTGGACTTCTTTGTTGAAAGCACTAAGGAAGTATTTACCAATATAAATTCTGTTAAAGCTACAGGGCATAGTGGTTGTTCTGAAGCAATTCTACTATGCTTTCCATGCTGATGGACCCCAAATGCAATCCAAGTTCCTTCATGCAGTTTCACAAACATGATGAATATCGAATGATTGGCCCAGTTCAATTCAATTTTTGCTGTAACAAAAAAGGTACAAGTAACCAGCGAATTAGTGAGTACTGGCAATGTTGTTCTCTTCTAGCAAAATATTTGCCATAAACATACTTGCGGCCCTACAACCTTGGGTGCAGATTTAATTTTACTCGCCACCCAAATAACATGTCATAAATCTTAGTCTACTCCGCTAAAGGCTTTTGCTTTACCCTACATAATCTCAGAGACTTTTAAAAAGCCTATCCTTCCCCTTTACAGCAAAAAATTTAGACTTGCAGAGTCCTTTTGAGACCGGTGATAGGTCATTGTTATTTACTAAACTGCTTAGTCGTTGTGCTCCCGAGTAGACTTTAGGAAGTGCAGCCCCTCTGTTCAGATCGAAAACAGATTTATTTATTTGCAGGTTTGTACCGCGCTGGCTTCACTCCCTGAGGAGTATCTCCGCGCCTTTGGCTTCTACTGTGAATTAAGAGGAAGGGCTTTAAGAGCTGTTCTAGTTTACTGTTTAAACAAGAAGGTCTTCAGCATTTTCCTAAAAGGAAGGTGGTCTACACATAGCCTGAGGGATATTGGAGGCTATTCCAGAGAGAGGGTCCGGCTATTGAAAGTGTTTTAGCTCCATGTCTAGCCTTCTTTGCTCTGGGTACACACAGAAGGCCTTGTTCACTAGATCTGAGTGTCCGGGTGGGAATATAAAGTGTGAATTTGGATGTCAGGTATGCAGGACCCATTCCATTCAGGCTTTTGCGTATGGTACAGCATACCTTGAACTTGGCCCTCTGTCTGACAGATAACCAATGTAGTTTTGTCAGCAGAGGTTTAGAAGGCGTGAGGGGAGGAGCATTCAGAACCAGGCGAGCAGCCGTGTTCTGGGCCACCTGAAGTCTATTCATAACTCCCTCGTTGGCAGACAGGAGCAAGCCATTGCAGTAGTCCAGGCGACTCAAGACAAGCGCCTGGACCAGCGTCTTCCTAGTAGCATCTGGTAATAATGGGAAGATTTTCCGCAGCATACCAATTACATGAAAGCATGCTCCCACCACCTGGTTGCCATGTTGTTTGAGAGTGAGCTCTTGATCTAATCGGACCCCCAGGTTCTTAACAGTTTGTTTAGGCTTAGGCACTGGGCCAAGATCTTGTGGCCACCAGTCTGGGGTCCAGAGCAGTTTTGCCTCGCCAAACAACATGACTTCTGTCTTCCCAACGTTGCACTGCAAGTAGTTGGAGGACATCCATCGTGCCACTGCTTTCATGCCCTGGGAGAAGGAGTTTCTGACCTCAGATGTAAAGATCTTAAAGGGAAAGAGGAGTTGCGTATCATCCGCGTAAGATATTGGGATGAATCCGTATCTTCTCCTGATGTTAGCCAGGGGTGCCACATATATGTTGAAAAGGGTAGGGCTCAAACAAGAGCCCTGTGGCACCCCCTTGGAGATTCCAACTTCCTCTGACCTGTATGCGCCCATAGCTACTTGCTGGGTGCGATCCGTCAGAAAGCTCCTCAGCCATGCCAAGGCTTCCTGCTTCAGGCCGATGTTAGCTAACCTGGTGGTCAAGGTGGAGTGAGATACGTTGTCAAACGCCGCAGACAGATCCAACAGTACCAGGATAACAGAGTAACCCCTATCCTGGTACATGTGTAGGTCGTCTGCGACTGACATCAGAGCAGTCTCTGTACTGTGTCTGGGCCTGAAACCAGATTGGGACTGGTCCAGCACTCCAGTAGATTCAATGTATTTAGACAGTTTATTATTTACATGTTTTTCAATAATTTTGCCTAAAAACGGGAGCAAGGATATGGGTCTGAGGTTAGCTAGCTCTTCCCATGGAGTAGCAGTGTTTTTTCTAAGCGGTTTTACCAAAGCCTTTTTCCATCCTTTTGGAACCTGTCCTGTGCTCAGTGAGAGGTTAATTAGTCTCTGGATAATAGGTCCCAGAACCGTGGTTAAAATGGGCATAACCCGTGCAGGGATAGTATCCATAGGAGATCCATTCTTTATCTGAGAGATGCTTCCTACTACTTCCTCAATAGATATGGGGGGAAAGGCAGAGAGGGAGTGCATAATCGGATTTTCTATACCCAGATTTGTAATGAGGTCATTATCAATCGCATTATATTGATTCGAGAGCGTAATTTTGCTATAGATTGCATCGATTTTTTGGTTGAAAAATTGAGAGATGTTGTCACAAAGTTGCTGTGAAGCTACTTCTGGGCTTTCACAGGCTGTGGGTTTAGTAAAAGTCTCTAAAATCTGGTAAAGTGTTTTGGGGTTGTTACCAGCTACCATCAATTGGGATGCAATATGACTTTTCCTCGCCGCCCGGATAGCTTTGTGATACGTTCTCAGAGAGCTTTTATATAGTTGTTTGTCTTGGTCTTGGCGAGAGGCCCTCCATTTCCTCTCTAGTTTTCTTGCGGCTTGCTTGAGCAATCTAAGATCCTCTGAAAACCAGATTTCTTGTTTGTGTGCAGGTCTAGGTTTAAAAGTTTTTAGCGGAACAATGTTGTCTATAGTTTTGAGTAGTGTTTCTTCATATTTGTATAGGGCATTATCAATGCTCTCATTGGCGTTAAATGTCGGTACTACAAAATTGTTATTGAAGTCTAGTTGGGTCAGTTTATGCCAAGGTCTCCTTTTGTTTGCTAGGGCAGTGTTTCCAATATCATATGAGGTGGGGGTGGGGGTATAAAATTCAATTATAAAATGGTCAGTCCATTCAACTTGATAAGGGGATCTATATTCGACCTGCAGGGAATTTGTTAGAACTAGGTCTAGCGTATGTCCTGCCTGGTGGGTAGGTTCGCTATTAATAGGCCTTAGACCCAGAGTACCAAGGTCTGACAATAGTGTCTGTGCTTCACTGTTGAGATCCAACTCACTGTGAATGTTGAAATCACCTAAAAGAAGGAAGTCAGAATTTTCATATATGTGGGGTGCCAATGCTTCCATCAAAGTAATAGATACATTTGCGCATGGCCCAGGGGGGCGGTATACTAGTGCTCCCTTTCTACTATGTTTACTCGAGGTATAGATTTTAAAAATCAGTAGTTCTAAGTTGGGGGTGCATATTTCGTCCAACACCGTGACATTGATTTCTTGTTTGTGGACAATCGCTAACCCACCACCAACTTTAATGGGACGGTCCAGCCTAACCATTTTATACCCTATGGGGCTTCCCAATGTTATGGCAGGGACAGAGTGAGGCTTGAGCCATGTTTCCGTCAGGAAGCACAGGTCTGGTTTATGTGAATTAATCAAGTCCCATACTTCTACAGTATGTTTGGGTAGGGATCTGATATTACATAGCAGATTTTTGGTTTTTAGAGGGGTATTGTTCACCTCATTTTCTGTATGTTTGTGGTTATGGACCATAGTATTATTGCCGGGGGGACAGCGTTTAAGGGTGGCGTGAGAAATGTTACTAGCCACAGCTCCCACATTAAATTGAGTTTTACAGCAGCGGCATGAAAAAGGGCCCTCTAGGCTGTGTTCCACCCTGGTTTGACAAGCCATCGGCGAACAATTTAGGATCTCTAATAGTTCCTGTGAGGTGTAGGTTAATTGTATACCTGTGTAGCCCGCCATAGCCTCCGGCCCCTGGCCCCGTCCTGTCGCGGATGGGCGCAGACGGGCAGGTCTTTGGCTTGTCTTCGGCGCTGGCTGCGGCGCCCCACTGCGCGCAACCGCTGCGCGCTGTGGCCGACGAGGGCTATATAGCCTTATGGAGAGGAGAGCTGCAGCGCTAACCACTCGCCTTCCTGGGAGTATCTTGCTCTTGCCTGCCCCGCCCTCCGCTCAACGGTATAGGCTACCGAGTCGGACCGGGGCGGGCAGGCTTGAGTAGCGAGTCAAGACAACTAATAATGCCGTGGGAGCCCCTCTGAGCCCTGTCAGGCGCTAGTGATTCAGTAACGAGTAACGAGTGATTTTTAAAATTAGTACATCAATTTAAAAACAATCGGTTCAAGTAAGTGCAGGCTTTTAAAATTATCACATCAATTTTAAAACAAAAGGTGCGGGGTCAGTGCTGGGTCTTATTAAAATTATTAATCAATTTTAACAGTAAGTTAGAGCGCCTTGTAGCAGCGCTTCCGCTCAATACCAAGGTAGGCGCCAAGCGGGGTTGGGAGATGCTGCCATCGTCGTACCTTACCGCATGGATCCACTGCCTCCTCGCTGCCTATATAGCCTTATGGAGAGGAGAGCTGCAGCTGAGGGAATTACCAGCAAAATATCCATGAGCAGGAACATAAAGGAGGGTAACCTAGTGCCTCCTCCATTGTTGAATGTATTTATGTCTAATCCACTCACTGAACTTTATAAGGCGAATGAGGTTGCCCTCGGGTAGACATTACATATTTATGGCACCATTTCACACAGATGCCATCCTGTTTTTTAGGTTTACCTGCGGGGCTGTAAAATCGCCTTTGTTTCATTGTATCATACTGCAAGGGTTTCTCAATCAGGATAAGCATCAGTATGAATAAAATAGTAACCATTGGAAATTATTGGAGTCCAACTACCCTACGCTTGTATTTTGTTGATTTTGTAGTCCAATGTTTTACCCTCAAGTTGTATTCTATCAATGAATCCTGACCTGAGAAGACTGTTCATGGTTTTAATATGGTTAAACTTCCATTCCTAGCTTCGGTGGGTAAATAGCAGGGTGCTCTGCCATAAAATCATTGGCGCCTTTACAAGACATGGCGAGATGGCTGAGCGTGTATTACCTAATTGTACAAGGCTTTATTGTTTAAGATGACAATGTATCCCTCCTATGCCGGTGACTAGCCAATTTAAGAAACGTGTGTATTAACTTATTAATGTTTAAACAAATGAAGAGATGCTTATTGTAACTGGCAAAAAATATTTGCACATTGCATTTCCATGGATGAAAGGGGGAGAAGGAGGAGTCAGGTGCCATAGAATGTTTTTACTGTTAGCGAGATGATTGTTTTATATATGCTAAGATGGTTTACAGTTTGTTTAAACCAACACAAAAGTCTTTATGAAACTGAATTGCTTACACTGTGTCAGAGTAATCTGAATATTTAGAGTTCCACGGCTGGAAAATGCATCTTGAATTTGAATTTGAATTTAAAAGCATTTCTATAGCGCACTTTTACCACGCGGTTTCTTGGCGCTTTTGAGTTGTAGAGAGGCCAACAGGAGCAGAGGGGGTCTAAGCATTATAAGCTCGGGAAAAGAGCAGAGTTTTTAGACCTTTCCGGAACTCAGTGTAGGAGGGTGTCCCACGGAGTTCCGTCGGGAGAGAGTTCCAGAACGCAGGAGCGAGAACTGCGAATTTTGTTCCGCCTGCCTTTTTCTTTCTGAAACGGGGGATAGTTAACAAGGCCTGATGAGAGGAACGAAGCTCTCTGCCCGGCGTGTAGGGCTTGATGGCGGAGCAAATGAACTCCGGAGCGGTGCCCATTTTGGCCTGAAAGGTGGTACAGCCAAGCTTAAACAAGGCTCGTTCTTTCACCGGCAGCCAGTGCAGGGCCTGCAGTAAAGGAGTAACGCGATGGAATTTAGGCAGGCCATGGATCAGGCGGGCAGCCTGGTTCTGCACTAGCTGCAGACGGCGAATGGCATAGGCTGGGGCGCCGTTGTAGATGATATTGCCATAATCAAGGCGCGAGAGAACCATAGCCATCACTATGATCTTTAGAGCGGGTAGAGAGAAAAAGCGAGAGATCTTCCTAATGGTTCTGAGGGAAAAAAAACTGGAGGAAACAACTCAGTTGACCTGTGAGTGAACAGAAAGTGAAGAATTCAAAAAAATACCAAGGGTTTTGACCTTAGGGACGGGGATCGGAGGGACACCAAGTGAGGGAGGCCAGTGGGAGGAGGACCAGGGACTGCAACCACCTCCGGTCAGGACTAATTCCGTCTTGTCCGGATTGAGTTTGAGGTGGTTGCAGTTCATCCAATCCTGAATGAACAGCATGACGGATTGGACGTTCAGGGATGAAGAGGAAGGATGGGAGAGGTTAAAGATTAGCTGGAGGTCGTCGGCGTAATTAAACACCGTGACCTCAAGCTGCTGTAACAAAAAAATAAGGGGGTAGATGTATAAATTAAACAAAAGGGGAGAAAGTGAGGAACCTTGGGGAACTCCACATGCGACCCTACGAGGGGCAGCAGTGAAACCAGCTAGGTGGACCGCCTGAGCCCTTCCACTCAGGAAGGACTCAAGCCAGGCGAGGGCCAGGCCCTCTATGCCCGCCGCCCTGACACGGGTGAGGAGGATGGAATGGTCCACCGTGTCAAAAGCGGCGGACAGGTCTAAAAGGATGAGGGCCTGCGGAAGGTTGGTATCAATGCCCTCGCGTAGGCAGTCCATCACTGAGGTCACCACCTTCTCCGTAGAATGGAGGGGGCGAAAACCCGCCTGCCGAGGGGAGAGGCAGTGGTTAACTTCCACGTAGGTGCTCAGGGTGCTGGTAACATGGGTTTCTAGAACCTTGCCCAGGTAGGGCAGAAGGGAGATAGGACGGTAATTAGAGGGGGATGAAGGGTCGGCACCGGGCTTTTTAAGGATGGGAATAACAGCCGCGAATTTGTGAGCAGTGGGGACCACTCCATTGCTGAGTGAATCATTCAGGAGAGTGAGGGGAGGGGTAGGACAGTTTAGGAAGATTTCTCTCAAAATATGAGCCGGGGCAAAGTCTAGGGGGGAGCCTGACTTTATCTTGTGAAGCAAGGGAGGAAGGGTGACCTCGGTGAGGGGGGGAATGGAAGTAAGTTTGGAAGTGACAGCAGGTGGGGAGGGATTGGTGAAGGTAGGGGAAGGGAGGGGGATGTTGGCCTTAATCTTTGCGACCTTGTCGACGAAAAAATCGTTGAGTGAGTCGCAAAGCGATTGGGAAGGGGGGATCGAGGCCGTGACTCTATTAGATGAGGCAAGCTCGTATACCGTAGCAAAGATCTCTTTGGTTTGGGATTCTGCTGCCAGTATCCTGTTAGAATAAAACAGGGTCTTGGCGTCGAGGATGCCTTGCTTATATGCTTTGAGCACAGAGAGATAGGTGGTTTTTTTGGCGGGACAATAGTCTCTTCTCCATGCACGCTCTGCTCTACGTGCGGCCAGTTTCTTCTCCTTAAGCTCAGAGGTGAACCAACGGTTAGCAGCATGGGCTCGCTTGACCGTGATCCGCCTCAGAGGGGCAAAGTCGTCGCCTGCCTGGGTCAGCCAGCTATCAATAGTGGCCATTTGGACCGGGGCGGCGAGGCCGGAAAGGTCGGGGCAAGAATTAAGTAGGGATGAGCAGAAAGATGGCATATCTGCCTTGCCCCATTTCCTAACCCAGGTGTTCTTGGGAAGGGGGGGTTTGGTCGCTGGAGCTAAAGCAAGGGAGAAGGAAATTAAAAAGTGGTCCGACCAGGAACAGGGGGAGATAGTGGGGGAAGTAGTGGGGATGTTCAAGGTCCAAATCTGGTCGAGTAGATGGCCATGCACGTGGGTAGGGCTATGAACATGGGAAATAAAATTAAGGCTGGTCATAAGATCAGTAAATTCTTTGGATAAAGGGCTTTCGGCCGGATCGTTGGGCCAAAAATTGAGGTCGCCCAACACCAAAACTGATGAGTTGTTGATGACCAGTGTTGCGAGAATATCCTGGAGGCTGGAAACAAAAGTGGGAGTGGGTTGGGGAGGACGATAGATAAGGACAGCAGTGAGGGGAGCCGAGTAAGAGCTAGCGCGAATTATCAAGCAGTCCACTTCAGAGATGGGGGGAAAAGGAAGAATCTGAAGATGGGAGTCGGTATGAGCTATCAAGGCCACTCCACCGCCTCTTCGGCCCTCCGGTCGGTCTGCTCGAATGATGGAGTATGAGGGAGGGAGTGCGGCTAAGACGTTAGGTATGGAGTCGGCCTTAAACCAGGTCTCTGTTAAGAACAAGAGATCCGGATTATGAGTGTCAAGGTAATCAAATAGCTCATACTGATGACTGACTGCTGATCTGGTGTTAAGAAGCGCAGCAGTAGTGTTAAAGATCGGCGTGTGGGGGGCAGGAGGGGGGGAGAGAGTGGGGGCAGTAGCGCAGGGGAGGGGAGGAGAGACAGGTGTGGCAGCAGGTGGAGTGGCCGAGGGTCTCGAAAGGAGACTTAGGTGTTGCAACCGATTACGCACGTGCGAGCTGATGGTACCTGGAATCCAATGGGATATAAGGGCGAGGGATGAGTATGACAGCGGCGGGGCATGAGGAGGTGCCCCCTGCCCCGACCTGTCGCGGACGGGCGCAGATGGGCTTAACTCAGGCGCAACTCCGGCGCGCCTCCGTCGCGCCCGCTGCGCTCGTCCGCTGCGCTGACGCATGAGGGACGTCTATGTAGGCTGTGACGCGATGGGGGAGGAGTCAGGAAGGCGGGAGGGGGGGAGTGATTAAAAAAAAACAAGATGCCCGGCCACATCTTCGGTGTGGCTTGACAGTACATCGGACTGCCAGAGCTTTCGTAACTATTCTTACAAAACAAGTATACATATTCTGTATATGGGATAGTACGTAAATATCATTAGGTAAAGCTTTTCTCAGTCCAGACCATTAATATTTCCTCTAAAATGTGGTCCATAATGATCAGGAGAGAATATGCGCTACACATGCACATTTTAAATCCCAAAGACTTTAGTGTTGTTTCTTCATTAAAATTCAGCCATCATCCAACATTTGTCGCAAGGTGGGAAAATCATACATACACCATTCAAAACCAAATTACTAAATGTATGAAGGTCCACCCATCCGATTTGAATGCGGGCAGACCTTCAATTTGCCCACGGTGGATACTAGGAAACTACTCTGTCTCCCACGGCCCTACTTGTCCTAATTCCCAATTTGACTGTGCTGACGTGTAGTCATTTTTTATGGTTTCTTACCGCCAGGTTATAATGCTCCCCTATCATGGGAGAAGACTCCCATCTTAAGGGGAGAATTATATTTTTCTTTTCAAAAAGAAAATCCAGTTTCTAGTTTTTGATTCTGAAAAGATAAAAGGAACACGCTGTGCTGCAGGGCGGCATCCTGCTGCTGCAGCCCCGTAGCACGGCCACTCTTAGTCTTACTCATCCTCGACCGAGTCTTTCACCTATGTGGTATTCCACCCAATCGCAGGACAGGAAGCAAAACAGGAAATGCAACTAACCCCAGCCACCCTCACCTGGGTACTATAATAAGGTAATATTTCTCCAGCACTTCCTGTAGCTTAAAGCCTCCAATGAAAGGCCTGGACTTCAGGAAGTGTGGATAGCATATAAATAGATACTCAGTTGTGGATCAGTAGGACTAAAAGTAAAGATGATTACCTCTAAGTAATCTGGGCATTAACTCTATGTCTCTCATTCTCGACCAGTCATTCACCTATCAGGTGTGCCAAAGGGAAAAAAGCAGGCCTTTGATAAGGAATAAAAGACAGACTTGATCAAGATATCGCACCATAGTGGTTTATTTGCAGATATCATGATGGACAAAAAAGAAAAACATAATTATAACATAACTGATTGCAACACTCCTTCACCAACATTTTTCGGAGAAGTTTGCACATCACTTAACCTGTACTATCTGATAAAGATATACACGAAGCCCAAGTCCCCACTCAGCAAATTAAATTTAGCTCCACACCTTGTAATTCTGCCCAAGAGGCCGACACGCCTCTGGTTGAATGCCCCTCTAAATCCAAAGAAAGAATTAGATCACAACTTGAATAGCCAAGTCCAAAAGTCTCTGATCCAACAACTCAAGGTTATCTTGGAAGCCCATTTTATCTCGTCCAAGAAGATCAAAAGTAATAGACAAAGAGTACGTCCTTCTGAACTTGTTGGATTTGTCAAGATAAATGGCAAATACACACTTAATGTCCAATAAACTCAACATCTGTTCATCTTCAAAGGAAGGATTAGAAAAAAAGTAGGAGAAACAAGTTATAGAGAAGAGTGAAACTTAGAATTGATTTTAGGAAGAAAGGCAGGATCCAACCTAAAGACTACTGCATCATCTAGGAAAGTTAAAAATGTAGGGCGACAGAGTAAAGCAGATAGTTCCGCCCGCCTTCTAGCAGAGGTGATAGCAACCAAAAACAGAACCTTATCAGAGAGACATTTGACTGTTTAAAGGCTCAACAGGAGGTTCTTGCAAGGCTTTAAGAACCAGAGATAACTTCCAAGGACGAGGTAGAGGCTAAGAAATATAAAAGCTTTTAAGCATTCAAGACACCTAAGGTTCAGCTTCTTTAAAGACATCATCACTGTCATGAAAGGCGTTAATAGCATAGCACTGGGAGTTCAAAGTGGATAGAGATTTTGTTTGCCAAAACCATTGAAAAGAAATTGAGGGATTACATACCACCTTATCTAGAAAGAGTGAGATACAGAGGAAGAAGAGGGCTCCATGATTTCAGAGGAGTAAGAGACTGAGGAAGAATCAAAGGAGCAGTGCTTAATTTGAGCCGGTGCTTTCGGGTGCTCGGCATCGGCTCTTAATTGGTTTCTGGTGCTCGGCACTGGCACCTAATTGTCAACACCATACTTAAAACAGTCTACCACATGGTGGAGCTGCTCATCTAATTTAGAGATGAGCAGAACAACGGTTGTTTAGGAATACAATATACATTAAAATTGCTAATACCTGCCTCCCCAGTCATTCCTTTAGCTTTGGGGACCTGGAATAATCTTAACTGTGGCATTTACATGTGAGAGACATGGTTAGTAGTTGTTTTGGCAGCAAGGACAAGGCTGATGGATGGTGCAAGCTACAGTGGCCTCCGGGTCAGAGCCCTGGCACTTAATATTTTACACATTAAGCACTGCTAGGGAGGCTGAAGGACCATCCCCTTTATTAGATTAAACCAAATCCTCCTGGGCCACATTGGAATCAACACCACCACTACGGCTTTCTCTTGAAGAATTGTCAAAACAATTATCAAAGGAGAGGGTGGAAAGGCAAAAATAAGTTTAGTTTAAGGGTCAAAGAACCTGCCACCTAAGCCCCTTGCTCTGGAAATCTGGAGCAAAACCTCGGGAGAAGAACATTGGTCCTGTAGGCAAAATGGTCAATGTAGGGATTCCCAAACCTCCTTCAGATCTCCCTAAATATTGACCTGGACAGGCTTAGGTTCTAAGAAAAGGGAAAAATCAGACTAAAGAGATCTGCCTCCATATTATCAAAACCCTAGATGTAACCAGCAGATAAAAACAGAAGGGGACTCTTTGTCTTCTGTGCTAGAGAGCAGGCCACCGTGTTCAGAGACTGAGAGTAAGTGCTGCTCTGATGATTGATATACGCTACTGTCACTGTGTTGTTTGATCTTACCAACACATGGGAGTGGCTCAGCTGTGGCTTGAAATGTTGAAGAAATCTAAAAACAGCAGTTTGAAGATCTCAAAGCTTCTGTCCAAGTCCATTTTGATTGGTATGGCAGCTTCCCCAACATCAAACCCTAGCCTTAGTTGCTTGCATCTGTTGTTGTAAGGTTGAAAGGAGAATCTGGGTGTATTAATAGCCCCTTGCTGAGACAGTTCAAATTCAACCGCGACTCAAGTGCAAAGTCTACTGTCATTTCCATATCCTTTGCTGACGGACCTCCATGCTTGTTCAAGTGGCAGAGTAGTGGTCTCAGATGAAGACATGCCCACTTGGCAGTGAACACTGCTGCAGCCATATGCCCTTGTAGTTCCATCGATTGGAACAATGTAGATTCCTTATTCCGCAATAGTGTAGTTAGAAGGTTCTGACAGCAAGGGATTCTCTCCACAGGAAGCATGTTCTCTGCCCAGAAGAGTGTTGAACCTGGCCCCAAAGAACACCTGGAGTATTCTGAAAGGACTTAATTTAAACTGAAAAGAGGATTTATGTTGAAGGTGCTTACGAAAGGAATAGGACTGCTTTTCTTTCTTTTAAGATCCTATGTAATTTGTCTTCAAGCTCTGATCCAAAAAATCGGAATCCCTGAAAACGCAACCTAATTCTTTGCTCTGAATTAGTATTCCTGTTCTTAAAATAAAGATTTCTTCTAGCTGTCTGGCTTTAAACAACTCTTTAAAGTCTGACAGCAGTGAATGAGCCAAATTTGCCCAATGGATTCCAGTGTGAAGCGCCAGACAGAATCCTTAATATATATTTTTCTAAGCTGCATCCACTTTCTTGTCTGCAGGCTCCTTTAAAATATTCTCGTCCACCATCAAAGGTCCGCTAACAAGACTTGCAACATCAGACACAAAATGGACAGAATCTGTCAGCTTCTCCTCCATATCCAACAAGGGGAAGAATTTAGACATCAATCGGAGAATATTGATCTTGTGTGAATCTTTCCATTCATTGAGGATGACATCCAACACATACCGATGGATAGGAACACCAGTACAAACATGCTTATTAAACTGTCTCAATAATGCGTCTTTTGAAGATCCAGCTACCTACTCTGCTGCAAATTCCCTTTTATCTTTATCATAGTTAAGTAAATCAGGCAGAATGTCTTTTGAAATGTACTTCCCCTTTGTACTTCCTCTTGTGGTCAGGGGTAGGAGGAGAGGATCCAGACATAAATCAGATTGGAGTAGATATTTCATGCCCTGTGGTATCAGCCTCATCCTTATTCTTCTTCTTCTTTAAGGACACCAATGTCTCCAAAAACCTCTTCCTAATTTTCTAATCCTCTGGATAGGATTTATTTGTCTTCCAAGGAGGCAAAGGAGAACACAATCTACTAGAAGATAACCCAAATACATGAAGTATTTTCTTATAGGAACCGTCAGAAGCGTGGTCTCTTGTTTGGCAGTGCTTTGCACACTGTCCAAGCAGGGACCCTCACTCTGGTCAGTGAAAGTAAGTTACAATCTCAGAATGACCCATGCTCACCCCCTTGGTAGTCAGGCTTATCCTCTGAGGAAATGTGTAAAGTATTTGTACACACACCCAGTAACACAGTGAAGACACCACAAAATCACTCATACAACTTACAACATACACAAATCAAATTCCGAATTCTCAAAGATTAATTGAAGTTATAGCGATTAGAAACACAATAGCTTCAACTGGGGCTCTCGTGACATGCTTGACGGAGTTGAATCTCAAACTTTGGGGCCGACCGAGATGGAGTGCAGGCTGGCTACGGATTCATACAGACGTTGGTTACAGTTCCTTTTAAATGACAAAACAAAGACAATGCAGGGTGCCAGGGCGGTGAGACGTTACAGGTGCCAGTGCAGTGTTGGTTCCTTACTGTCAGTGCAGGACGTTTGGCACATCAGTGCTTGGGATATTGCAAGGCACAGGGGAGGTGATGTGGCCTTGGCGACGAGGTGTTGGTTCTCCTGACGGTGTGTGGTTGATGAAGTGTCGAGAATCAGACCATGCAGCATCGATTTTGCAGTGTTGATGTCACAATGTGGCCACGAGTGCGGTGGCAGTGTCGGGCACCACGGATTTCGATGACGCGGGACTCCCTCTGGGAGGTTCCTTGGAAGCACTGCTGCGGTGTCAGGGTCTTCATTGCAAGTTGTGGTCATTGCATTGAGCGGGAACCACACCTCCGGTGCAGGGCAGAGGTGCGGTGCCTGAGAGCAGTGCTGGCTCCGAAGCCACACTCAAAGTTGATGTTCTAGTTTCTTCTTATTAAACACAGCAAACCCACTTCCAAGGGCCCAGGAACTGGATTGGCACCACTTGGCAGAGTACTGCTCTCAACAGAAACACCCAGGTGCTGCTGTTGAAGTCTTTGATGGCCCTGAGATTTTCAACAGGAGGCAAGCTGAACTCAAGCCCTTGGAAAGAATTTGAAAGCAGGATGTAGAGAGCAAAGGCCAGTCCTCTCACTTCCAAGACAGAAGCAGCAAGCAGCAAGCAGCAAGCAGCAAGCAGCAAGCAGCAAGCCAGCACAAAAAAGCAAGCAGCAAAGTGGCACTTCTTTATGGTGTCGGAGGTCCAGTACTTATACCCATTTCATACATCTCTGCCCTTCCTGGCCCTGGCTCCAGACACACTACAGGGGGGATAGAGACGGCTGTGTCAAGGGATAGGCACAGCCCTATTTAGGTGCAAGTGTCAGCTCCTCCCATCACTCTAGCTCAGGAAAACTCATTAGCCTGCAATAGGCCATCAGGATATGCAGGGCACACCTCAGCTCCCACTGTGTCACTGTCTAGAGCCAATTCACAAAGCCCAACTGTCATCCATCTCAGACGTGTAATCAGAGACAGGCACAGTCACGGAATGTTTAAAGTAAGAAAATGAAAACTTTCTAAAAGTGGCATTTTGAGACCTGCAATTTAAAAACCAGCTTCACTAAAATATGTATTTTTAAATTGTGAGTCCAGGGACACCAAACTCTAATCCTCTATCAGCTCCCATTTGGAAGATACACTTGTAAGATGTTAAAAAGGAACTCCAGTGCTAATCTATGGGAGTGATAGGCCTTGCTGTAGTAAAAAAATAAGTTAGCATTTGTTCACTACTAGGACATGTACAACTCACCAGTACATGCCCTACCTTTAAAATACACTGCACCCTGGCCATGGGACTGTCTAGCGCCTACCTTAGGGGTGCCTTACATGTAATAAATGGGAAGGTTTGAGCCTGGCAAGTGGGTGCACTTGCCAGGTCAAAATGTCAGTGTAAAACTGCAAACCCATACACTGCAGTAGCAGGCCTGAGACGTGTGCAGGTCTACTCATGTTGGTGACACAATCAGTGCTGCAGGCCCACTAGCAAAAGACACACAAGTAGCATTCGACTTACACACACTGGCCATACCTGGTGGACTGCACTAGGGACGAGTCATGGAAAAACCAACTACCATTACTTTGTAGAAAGGGAGCACTTGTACTTTAGCACTGGTCAGCAGTGGTGAAGTGCCCAGAATCCTCAAACCAGCAAAAATGAAATCCGGGACACAGTCACAAAAAGACAGGGGAAACCACGCCAAAAGATGCCAAGTCTAACAGGAATGCTTCCCCATGTTGAAATAATATTTAGCCTAAATTAGAAACACAATTGTAAACAGTACTATCTAGAACTTACAACATGACTGAAACTCATATACCCTCCACTATCCTTCTAAATCCAAATAACAGACTAACATATCTACCACTCAAATTAATTTCATAAGTCACTATACTATTTGACCACTAATCCTTTTCTGGTTCCAGAGTAGCATGCTGCTCATCTCAAAAGCACCAATGCCTCTTCAGGTGTAGTAAGTGCTATATTAATGCAATTACAATACAATATAATACAATAAAAGCATCGCCTACCTCTCGGATTCCCAAACCCAGAAGCAGAAAAGAGGAGAACTGTGCCTGAGTGGGTTGGAACACTGAGAAGAGCTCAGCCTGCATGCACAAGAAAGAGAACGCTAGCACAGAATGGCACACATATTGAGCTCGTCATGACCGCGCCCGTTCCGTGGAACGCTCGCACGCTGGGCTGATTCACCTGCTGTGCTGAACGTTCCATTGGAACGGGCGCAGTCATGATGAGCACCGGAGCGCCATGGCTCATGACGAGCTGACCTCGTCATGAGCATGGGGGCGCTGTACGCGCCCCCCGCCCCCCAGCACAGCGGCGGAATACTGCAAGAGGCGAAGGGGTTAAAGCTCAGAGCATTTAAATAAATGCTTTCCTTGCCCAGCATTACTCGCTTACGACCTTAAGTACTGCATTCACAGATCCATCACATCGTCTCATGAGTGGTGCTCCCTCCTTGGTAGGGGGGTTCCCTGCAAGCCCAACAGTGTTGGAAGCCAATGCCCAGCAAAGCTTTAGCATTCCCTGGTCCTAGTCTACCAGACAGGAAGTGCAGAGGAATTCTATACTATGTTATGTTATGTTAAAAATACTTATAAAGCACACATACACCTACGTTTCTTGGCGCTGGGTCTAGGAGGTCCTGTCGCTAAGTGATTCATTCATAAACCTGGTGAAATAGCCACGTTTTCGAAAGTTTCCTAAATTGAGGATATGATGTCATCAATCTAATGTCCAGAGGAAGAGACTTTCTTCTTCTTGCGTTTAAAGGACGGATTAGCCAAGAGATTCAGATGGGAAGACCTATGATCCTGAGTGGGATATATCTCTAGATCCGAGCAGATACAAATACTGGGCAGTTGCCATGAAGCTCTTTATAGATGAGGCATCCCAACTTGAATGCAGTGCGTTTGACTACAGGGAGCCAATGTAACTTTTTAGAAGAGGGGTAACATGCTGCCATCTTGGCTGATGATGGATTAATCTAGCAGCCTGACTTTGCACCAATTGCAATCTTTTTGATTTAAATGCCGGTAGGCCAAAGTAAAGTGAGCTAGCATAGTCAATATGAAAGATGACTAAGGATAAAAAAACTTTGGTAAGAGCTTCAGAAGTGAGAAATCTGCTGATCTTCCGGAGCTGAAAGAAGCAGGTAGAGACGCCCGTCCCAATCTGGGATTTCATAGACAGATTGCAGTCAATTATGATACCAAGGTTTTTAGTTTATCTTGAGGGTAGAGGTGGGTTTCTCAACTCAGTCGGCCAAAAATTAGAATTCCAGGGTTTTAAAGGCCCTCCAATGAAGATCAGTTTAGTTTTGTCTGACTTACCACACCCAGCTGAAGGTGGGTGGAGTAAGTTGCATTTTCTGTTTTTGTTTTGTTTTGTGTTTTGGTGCAATTCCTCACAGATGAATGACTCAAGGAGGAGGGACGTAGAAGTAATGTGTGGTGCTCTGGAAGGCATCTTTCTGAGTTACTGCCAAGCTTTCTAGTAAAACTTTGATTGCAGCAACCATTTCACATACTTAAAGCAATCCGTGTTTAAATAATGTTATTTGCTAAATGCTCTACACAGTACCATACTCTAAAGCCTCATGGTCAATTTCGCCAGAAACGATCATGTATTGAACCAAATGCATTTAAATATGAATCTTTTTTTCCAAAGGTTTGCATCTGTTTTCTTAATTGTTTGTGGGGGTTTACAGCCAAACATAATTTATCAAGAGCGTTTTTACAAATTTGCCGGTCTTCATATTACATGTTGGTACTTGTTAGCAATGACAAAGATTTCTCTTTAAAGGGTGCCCTGTGGTGGTCTATAAAGTATTTAAAGTGAGTGGAGAAGTGGTGTGCGATGTAAAATCTGAAATCTCATAATAATATGCAACTGGATCTGTTTAATATGAGCTCTAAACAGACATGGTAACTCATCTATTTTTATTACAATAACAGAACAAGGGATGGCACACTCATGTTCTTAACAGGGTCTTCTTCTTACTATTGGGAATTATACAGAATAAGTATAGTGGGGAATTTCATCGCTCTATGCCATGTTTCCACAAAGAGTACATAAACCTGTTGACCGTATTATGCTAATTTTTGAACAAAAATTTCACATTTTTAGGTATGGCTTGACAAAGTCAGTAGATATAGCTTAAGTGTGCTAAAGAATGAAAACACAGGCATGCAAGAAAACTATGCATGTACGTTAGCACATTAAAGCCACACTGTCGGAAATTGAGTTATTAATTTGGGAGAGGATGACCCCAACCAATTTAATAAACAAAACAGAGGTCAAAACACAATGCAGAGGAAATCTCTGCTTAACCCCTGTGTAACACTCCAGGTCCTGGGCAGGGGGTGCGCAGGACTAGACACGCACTAAGGCACCATCCGGTGATGAGGGTGGTGGGCACAGGCCTAGGCCTAACAGCAGAGCACACACAAGGAAAGTCCACACTGATACCCGGTCCGTGCCATCAGCCACGTGCGCTGACGTCACCCTTTATTAAATATTCCCTGGTCCTCGCCCGGCCCAGGGAGGTGCATGCAAACATTATATTGTAGCGACTGGGTGGCTCACCACATCCCATCCAACCAGGAAATTTGAAAACAGAATGTTCACACAGTAACACAGCCAGTCATATGGCAAAGTCTGGGTAGCGACACCAGTGTCTCTCATCCGGCACTACACTTGAGCAGCCTCCCTCCAATGAGTCTTACCACACAAAGTCCCGCAGCCTGGTGTTCGACACTGGGTTGTTGCGGAAGTCATAACAATGGTGTTGGCTCCTCCCTGCTCCGCACTCGGCCCCCTCCTGAGAGCTGTTACCTCGGGGCACAGCTACACTTGTCTCGGCCATCTCGTCAGATCTTTCTGGGGTCGCTCCCATTGTCTGGCTTCCGCCCCCAGGCACTTCTGCTTCCTCCTCTCTCCATATTTCCACCTCGGGTTCCATTGCAGGCACACTCAGTCTGGGGACCTTCTTGAACCAGGAGACGTTGCGGGTTATACATTGGTGTCCCATCTCTGCCACTACTAGAGTCCCTTGGACCCGCACCACTATCCATGTTTCAGGTTTAAAGGGTGTGCGGAACTTAGGCCCCGGGTGACGATCTTTTCCCACCACATAATCCCCGACCTGAATGTCGGCCGGTCGGGCCCCTCTTTTCTGGCTGGCCTGGTCATTGTTGTTTATGTGGTGGGCCTGGGATCGTTCCACGTCTATAACCGCTTGGGTCCATGATTCACTGCTGGGTATTCCATCCCTCACAACTCTTTTTAGCAGGAGGTCATGGGGAGCACGTTTCATTGTGTAATGAGGTGTTTGGCGGTAGGCTTTCAGGAACTGATGTAAATAGGTTTCCAAATTGACACCCTGGGCTACCCTGATCTGTAGAGCTTTGTTCAGTGTCCGCATAAACCTTTCTACATCACCATTGGCATGTGACACAGTGGCGTTATTTTATGGTGTCGGATGCTTTGTTGTCTGAGCAATTCCTGAAATTCTTGCCCTAGGAATAGCGGTCCATTATCTGTACGGATCTCCACTGGCAACCCCAGTAAGGCAACTGTCTACTCAAGTGCAGGCTGAAAACATTCAAATGCCGTCGAGGCCTCCAACTCCACAATCGGGAATTTCGAATGGCTGTCAACCAACAGTGCCATTTGCCGGCCATTGGGGAAACTCCCAAAATCCAAACTCACTCGTTCCCATGGTGACAGGCTGGGCCCTTTGGTGACAATGAGAGCTTCGGAGGATCAGCCACCGTTATGATGTATGCATGGCATCGCCGGACCTTTTCTTCCTCCATTCGATCCACACCCGGGAACCATATCTTTGTCCTCAGACGAGCCTTGGTCTTCTTGATTCCCTGGTGTCCCTGGTGCGCTAACTCGATTGTGCGCTCTCGGAGAATGGCAGGTATTAAGATCCGCGAACCCCCAGGATTACTCAGTTTACTGCCGCACTCAGCTCTCCTCGACACCTCCACATGCTCTCCCACTACTCCTTCCCCTCAGCCGACCTTCGCTCATTCCCGCAAAGGAACCACTTCCATTGGTGATTTGCAGCGTGCGCCCCACCATTTGTAGGCATTCATCTTTGGCCGACGCCTTCCTGATGTCTTCCAATAGCAACGCTTGTGGACAAGCATCTTCCAGCAATTGCTTCAATTAGATTTCAGCACCCTCTTCTACCTCCGGCCCTTGTGCTCAACTCGAAGCCAAAGGGTATCTCGACAGATAATCTGCGGGGTTGCTTGCTCCTGGATGGTAAACCACCTCAAACTGATACTGCTGGATCCGGACGGCCCACCTTTCAATTTGCGGTGGCCCGCTTTGTGCTCTTCCCACGAAGAGGGGTACCAGCGGCTTGTGGTCGTCACCACAGTGAAACGATGCCCACAGAGGTATATGTGAAAGTGTTGACATGCCCACCGGATGGCTAGTGCTTCTCACTCAATCTGCGCGTATCTGGTCTCCACCGCCGTGAGTGACTGACTAGCATAGGCACTGGGTACCCACTCCTCCTGGTCTGACCTCTGCAGGAGCACGGTCCCCAATCCTACGGGGCTGGCATCCACTATCAGTTCCGTGGGTGCTCCCGACCGAAAATATGCCACCATGGCCCCTTTTAGTCACGCTTTCTTCACATCAGCAAACGCTTGGGCCTCCTTGTCCGTTCACTGCCAGGTAGTCTTTTTTGTTTGGTTGCCGCAAAGGCTCCGAAAGGGTAGCCAGTGGTGGAATTAATCGGCCGCAGTAGTTGGCCATCCCCAGGAAGCTTCTCACTTCTGACAGCGTCTGAGGGATGGCCGCCGTTCTAATGGCTTCTACCTTGGAAGGATCCACCTGTAATCCTTTGGCCGAGAACCGGTATCCGAAGAATTCAACTTCTGTGGTATAGAATTCGAAATTTGCTTGATGTAGTGTTAGGCCTTTTTCCACCAACCGCCTCAGAGTGGCTCTCAACCTCACGTGATGCTCCTCCAGCAACTCCGAGAAAGCTCAGTCTCTTGAAAACAGCGCAGCCCCACTTAGGCGAAAAACGTTGTGATGTACCTGCTTTCTTCTGCCAACATCAGTTGATGGTACCCTGAGTTCAAGTCTACCTTCGAAAATCACTGCGCCCCATTCAAATCACTCACAATCTCATCGATAGTTGGAGTGATGTGCCTCTCATGTGGAATGGCTTTGTTCAGCACCCGCATGTCGACGCACAGCCGAATGGCCCCTGGCTGCTTCGGTTTGAAAGCTATCACCAAGGGGGACACCCACGGCTTGGGTCCCGACATATTTTTTCGATGACCCCTTCCCTTTCCAAACAATCTAAATCTGCTTCCACCAAGGGTCTGAGATGGAACGGTACCCTCCGGTGACGAAGTGCTACAGGCTGGGTCGACTCATCAACGTGGAGTTGGACCTCCAGTCCTTTCAGGCATCCAAGTCCCCTGAACAGCTCGGGGAATTCTTCCAGGATTTGGTCCGCCTGGGATTGATGTATGTGCCTCGCGAATGTCACTACTTCCAGATCTTCGATGATGTGGCAACTTAATAACGACCCGGCCCTGTCGCAGGTAACATAGAACCGGGTGGCCGTGACTGTGTTTGTATTTCACTTCCACGTCAACTGCTCCTTGTAGCAGAATCAGAGTATCTCCTCCATATGTCAAAATCCGGGCTGCCCTCTGCATCAGTCAGGGTCTCGGCTTGAGTCTTGTATACTGATCCGCATCCAGTATGTTGACCGACGCCCCTGTGTCAATCAGCGCCCTAATGCAGGATTCTCCAATCCATACTTGGCAGGTAGGGGGTGGTCTCTTAGTGGTGTTTACTCCTCGGATATGAGAAATCACGAACACGTTGTCCTCCTCATCCTACATCGTTGACGACTGCTGCCCCCTACTGTCCACCTCTCCTTCCTCCTGCACCTTCTTGGCTGACTTGGTTGGCATCGACTCCTGAGGTCTGCTGCCACCCTGTGATTTACCACTCTGGCATACTTTAGCGAAATGTCCATACTTGTTACAATTCAGGCACTGCCTCCCTTGTGCTGGGCATACTCTTTGAGCATGCGCACCCATGCCGCGGTTTCTGCACTCGCGCTTCCGGCGCCTCTTCTCCGTCTTGGCCCCATTTCCGGCCCCTCTGCCATACACCTTCTTCAGCGCCTCAATCCGTTCTTCCTTGATAGGAGTTGAAAATACAAGCTGACCCCCAAACTATTTCTTCGCAAGTGTCATTTCCATTTCACCTGCGCGTGCGCCCGTCAGTTCATGTGACCTTCCCAGGACCAGCATTTCTTCCAAAGTGATCCCCGGTTGGCCGAGAATCAGCTTGCGCAGTTGCGGTGACTTGCATACTGCCTGGTCCGCGCCTGGCCCAGGGAGGTGCATGCAAACATTGTATTGTAGTGGCTGGGTGGCTCACCACACCCTGGTAGTTATGTACCAAGCAGCAAGCAATCCTCGGAGATGTGTGTGTATATTCAAGTAGCAGCAACAAACTTGTAGTACAGAACACAGCATAATAAAATGTCCAAACCATTTTGGAAAAATAGAGAAAACAGCAATGAGCAAAAAGATCTCAAGATGATCACAATAGAATAAGGGGAGCCTGCAGTATAATTTTTGTATAACTTTTAATACAAAAAACACTTAAAAAATATAAAATGCTATTTGAAAACTTTTTATTGTACATCTGGATCTAGTCATGAAGTCATACAGATTATGATAGAGGGGGGTCAGGTAAACAAAGCAGACCATCCCCGTTAAAATGATTACATTCAGACTTAGGGCCTGTTTTAGGAGTTCGCTGGCACACCACCACCAACTCATGGCGTTTGGAAAAACTCCAACAAGCATGCGGTACCCGCCTGCCGGATTATAGCTTCACCGCCAGGCTGGTGGTTTGCTTACGGTTGTCTTGGGGTATGCTTTGGCTCATCCACAGAACCAGAAGGCAATGCTGCTACACTGCACTGCCTACATTGTCGTGCGCACACTGTTGCCGCGCACTGTTGCCGCGCACCATATTGTGCAAGACAGTGGAAACATAGGGGGCCGCAACATGTGCCCTCATCCGCTATACCCACTGGGCTGAACACCCCTGAGCCCTTTTTGGGGCCCCTTACCTTCCTTCCCTCTGACCTTTTCATGGTGGGGTCTCAGCCATGAAAAGGTCGGCGTGAAGGAAGATCGTAATGCCCAAGGATGTGCCCACTGCCGCCGCCACTGGACCAGTCCTGGTGGTGGCAGCAATCTTGCGGCAGTGTTTTGGCGGTCTCATCGCTAGCATCCTAATTCGGCAGTTGTCAGGTTTGCAGATAATCAGACCACCAAACAGCAACGGCGGTCCCAGGACCACCAACTCCTAAATTAGGCCCTTAGTCTTTAAAAATGGAAATCAAATTATTTAAGTGATACATTGTTGTTGAGTACCCACTGAAGTCACGGATTTTGGTACCAAAAGCTGCAAGTCGTACAAAGTCCAATTTTGTGGCCATCGAGGGCACTCTGTCAGTTGAAGACATTTGGAGCTACACCCCAGTCCATTCTTTTACCATTGGACTTTTTGGGAAGTTAGAGTGTTCTAGAGGGGCAAAGCTAAAAACTGTTGTTGAACATTGTGAGAATTTGGCCTGCCATATGATGCCGACTATTCTAGTGGGCAACTTGCACCAGTCCAAACGACCCTTATTGATGGTAGATTTAGACAAGCTTTATAGAAAGCTATCCTAGTGGTAGCTGTGGAGAGCAGCCTTCAGGCTACGTCTTGAAGGAATGTAAAGCAGCTTGTTTTACCAGTCTATAATCTCTTGAATGATCAAATGAAAGAGCACCACACCAGGTATATATATAAAATATATGTATTTATTCTAAACACAACTCCTCTAGTCTCTTTATGAGGCTAGAGGCAAAAGTACAATACAAGAACTTAAATAGCACAAAGTAAATTAGCACAGTATACGTTTTGCCCTAAGGGCCTCACAAACCATATGCTAAGAAAGTGGTATAAGAACCACGTGAGGGATAGAAGTTAGGCCTAGGGCCTGTAGAACCGCTGGGGCAACCAGGAACCACCCAAGGTAGGGGCACAGGAGACCCACGGGGGACGAGTGCAGTGTCTAAACACAGCCGTGAATCACCATTGACTTCTATGGCGAAAGTTAAAGTTACAAAGTTAAAGTTTAAGGACACTTAGGAGTGGACTACGGAAAAACCCATTCCGAACTGGACACTTCGAGAGTCAAGACCCACGGGAGCACCGAAGTACTCGTGTTACCTCACCCAGGGAAGCCGGGCGCATAGGTGTCTTTTCGTGTCGTGCTTTGTCGTCGATTCCAATAGAGAGCTGCAAAGAAGTGCTGCAGGCGACAAGGAGAAAAGTGTCCGGATGGATACAAGGGTGGATCAGAGGTCTGAAGAACCTGAAAGCAGAGGAGACAGAGTCTGGGTCACTAGCCAGTGACCAGGATGGAGAAAAGAAGATGCCAGCCGATGTCGGGTGCTTTCAAGTGTATTTGGTGAAGCTTGACTCTTCAGCCACGAGGTCCAGGAGGTGTTGGCGATGACCAGGAGCTGGATTCGAGCTGTCCCACATTGGATGTCGAGTGCTGCAGCATCGGAATCCATATTGGACGCAACAAGCCTTGGCAACAGCAATCCACACAAGATGACAAGATTGGTTCCGGTGCAGACCCGCAAGGTTTGATCGACTCACCCTTTGGAGGGGAGTCAGGGCACATCTGGAGCAACCAGGAAAGCTCAAGAAGCAAAGGATTGTCTATCATGGGGACCCACCAGTTGACAGACTAGGGATCACGAAGGCACCTCAAGCTGAAATACTGAAAGCGGGCCCACAGAGCACGCATGGAGTGTAGGCTCACAATCTTTAATGCAAAAGGTGCTCAGGGCATGGACTACAAGTAGCCCAATGCACAACTTCGGGAAAGCTCCGGAAGTTGACTCACTAGCAAATGTACAGGATGCCCAGGAGTTCCAGTTCCATGTCTCTCGTGATAGCTACAGGTCTCAGCTTCACTGGGGACTCGTGTCAGCCTCGGAGATGTCTAGAAGACCATGTCCTGTGTTGCAAATTCTTCGTGATCCGTCGGGAGCCTTGAAAATGCAGACCAGCAAGATTCTTCTTTGGTGCCTGTTTGAACAGGGGAGTCACTCCTTGACCCCAAGGGAGATTTCTTCTGTCTTCCAGTTGGATATGGAATGTCGAAGGTCCAAGATTTCTGTATCAGAGTTTCATCCAGGGTAATCTAAAGTCCTGGTGACTGGGTTCCTATACTTATACCAAGTTTAGGGGTTGGACTAACTCTAAGGTCCCATCTATGGGAGGACCTGGGAGGGGTCGGTTACACCCCTTCCCCTTTGTCTAGTTTTGTGCCAGAGCTGGGGCTGAGCGCCACAGCAACCGGTGTGCACTGGGAAATGCCTGGGACACCTTGTGTGCCCCACGCAGTGTCCAAAAAGTATTCACTGAATGCAACCCACCCTGCCCCAATACACTAAAGCCTGTCTGGGGAGGTGCTGGCACCTACCTGGATGGGAAACCGATTGTCCAGGCCTCCCCTGTCGGAGTTTCATCCAGCAGCAGGAGGTCAGACTCGTGTCTGTGGCAGCAGCATCCATTTTGTGATGCTGAGGCTCTTTTACACATTTCCCGGGTAAGTAAGTGTGTACATGTCTTCTCCCTCTAGAAGGGTGGAATTCTACCCCTGCCACCAGAACTGGTGGGGGTAGGATTCCAAAGTCTTTGACACCAAACACGTCATGTTTTGATAAAGCCATTCCAAAGTTAGCATTAACCGAGAGGATAATAATGCACTTAAGAGTATATGGTGTGGCTATATCATAGACCAGCTATAAGAAAAGGATTCCGAAAGCTGCAGAGGGGCTCAGTTCATGCTAGGGCACACTCTCACACAAAACCAAGCACTCTGCCTTCAGGATTGTCAAGGTCTGCCATAGGAGTGACTTATAGGTTTATATGTGTCTATATCTATAGGTAGATATAGGTATACTATATCTAAGTAAGGGGTGTTTACACCACCTTACCCAGGCTGCAAGTGCAGACCTGTGGTGCCATTTTGGCAGGGTTCCCAGGGGTGGCTTAATACATGCTTCAGCCCCTGGTAGGCCTCTGGGGTACCTATGCGCTTGGTACCTAAGGTACCATATACTAGGGACTCATTAGGGTAACCCAGTAACCAATCTGGAGTGTACCTAATGTACAGTAACCAAGTTAGAGAGAGAACAGCTAGGCTGTGGTCCTGATTAGCAGGGCCACAGCCAGACTAAAGTCGATAAACCAGTGAAACACAGCAAAAAGTGGGGGTAACCATAGGAAGCAGATGCTACTCTCCTACAAACATGGCTCCACGAGGTTGGATGCCATGACCGCAAGGTTCAACAGAACCTGTTTTATTTGAGTGGCTTCAAGTGGGTTAAACCTGAATATCTTGCCTGTCCTAAGTGTGCAATTCTGTGTAAGCCTCAGCAGCTTTTCCTGGTCTAGCAGACTAACTCGTACTTTTCTCCCACTGCTGGAAACTTTATTGTGGTCAATCCCGCAGGAACTAGCTTTTTATGGCTGGATTCTAGGTATTAGGTCCAATCCTCTACATTCAACTGGTACATTTGGAGTCAGAAGTCAATCTGCTTTATGTGTCCCTGAAGCAGGCAACCAGGAAGCCAAACAATTGACCCTTTGAGAGCAATTCCATTTACTGTATGCCAATGGGGGCCAGTTGCCCTTGCGTCATTGAGGGAGGCCTCTTCTTCCAGCATGAGTGAGGAGCCTTTTTCTATCAGGGCATTCATAAGATGGGATCTGCAAGTATCAGGAATGTTCTGAGGTCATGGTGTTTGTGGTGTGAAAATGATCCTGTGTGCTTGCCAGGGATTGGAGAACGTCTGCCACCCATTCCTAAGAACTTTCTTGCATTCCCCTACTTCTCTTTGTAGCTTTTCCTTTCTGTTCTAAAGTAAAATTACCCAGAAGCTCCAGTTTCAGTAAGGCAGAGCTCTTCTATCACTCCTCTGCTTAGATGAGCTCACCTCCCACATGACAGGATCCAAACTGGTCTTCTCTTTCACTGTGACTAGAGCCTGAATATTTAGAGGGGTCCTAGGAATAAATAGGTGATAGGAGAAGACCGCTCTGGTATCTCCAAGTTAGAAGTGGTGATGATAAGGCTGTCCTTTGTTCTGCCAGCTGTCCCTTTCCACTCCCAGAAAGCTAACCCCTGCTAAGTAGTCATCAGTGACCACCATCCCGTTCTTCCTGGGTTCAGAGACAGGCCATTGTCTTCTGAATTATGCTTGAAAACCATCCCAGGCTAGGATTTGAATTCTATCTGGGTTTTGAACCAGTACTGGCTCAGGCAGACTAAAGTACATTCTTCTGAAGTTACTTTTCCACTCAAAATATTGAAATTTCAATAGCACCCATAAATCAGATTTTGAAAACTAAGTAGGAAATAACTATGAATAATGTTGCTAGCAATTACATCAACCTTGTATTTTAATCACATGTTAGTGCTAACTTTTCAATATATAATAATGCGTTTTCCTATATGTCAAAGTCACTTTTTCTTGCCATGTGTTACCACAGTGTCTTTTTGTTTTGTTCTTTTACATTTTTATAGTGATCAAACTCAATCCGGAGGTATTGCAGCATTTTACTTGGGCACCAGTTACATAACACAAGGACACATTCTTTTTTAGGCACAAAGAGATCAAGTGATTTGCCCTGTCAGTCGATGCAAATACCTGAACCTTGTTTCCCATTTCCATAGTTGGCAGCTGTGGTCCTTATGCCACATCCTGTCCCGACTAGAGCAAACTGGTGATCCTATTAGCAGCATATTTGTGATATATGTATTTAAATATATTATTTCCTGATAAAAACCAGTTTTCAGGGACGTTATAGTCACTTAGACATTTCACTTGTACAAAACCAGTGAAATTTAGCTGTTATAGTTAGTTTAGCTAACTATAACTCTCATCCCCACAATGCACTGCTCACGACGTCACATATTACATCACTCATGACATGGTCAGTGACATCCCTGTGGGACCCCCTCACAAGGCCTAGAGGGTGAGGGTGTTTTTACCCTGCCCCCTTTTCTTGTTTTTCAATGTTTCTAGCACCATTTTGCTTCTCACTCTGTACAGAGTCACAAGATGGCTGGCAACACTTCCTGGTTTGAAGTGTTGGCAGCCAATCAGAAAGAAGATCATGATCGGGAGGGTTCAGCCCATCAGATCTCACAATTCTCAAATATCGATATCTGTAAATCTTTAAAAATCTCAAAAACTACTGAACGGATTTACACCAATTAAAGAAAAGTGTGCTTTTGGGACGAAAAGCTACATTTTTTGCCAATCTTGGTGTAGTTACATTCAGCAATTCAGGCTGTAGCCACGTCTAAAGTTTCCTATGGAAATTAACATGGAGAAAACACGTTTTGGGACCCCCTTTTTTTCTGCCCCTGCTTGATGAAGCACCCCCAAACTTTCAGGACAGGAGCTGACCAGAGCACTCATTAGTTCTGAAAATTTCACCTAGATTCGTCAACCAGTGCCAAAGATATTGGCAAAAGAAAAAAATATTATTGAATAGAAACAAGGTTCTAACTATAGCTACCAACTGACAACTGTCATTAGATAATATATATATATGCATATTTTATATATATATACATTTAATACTTAAACTTTTGATGTGACCAACACCCTCCGGCTCACAGATAACAGCCAATTGGTGGGCTAAATTTGTGCCTTATATGGGCCGACAGTCTTGTAAATACATTCCAAGATGGCGCGCAGTGTGATGCTAGGAGAGTTGAGTCCTCTGTCGATTCCTATGATTCTTGAAAAAACTTTATTAACATGTCGATGGTTGTGGATGTGTTATTCACACTGACGAAGGCAGCACGCCGAAACGCGTCTGTGCAAGTCCCCCGCAAATAAATCGTTTTTGTGGTTGACACGAACTTCTCGAGTGCTTTTTTGTTTTCTTTTAAAGAGGAAAGAAAAGACTGAGCGTCATATAACGTGGCGTTCCATGAGCCGCCAACAGCACCCATCCGCGAGTGAGCAGCTTTCTTCGTGGGAGAGGAGCGTTTCCAAAGGAATACAAGCTGCGCACCATCGCCACCTCTGGGGAGGGATTTTGCTGACCAGAGAGGACGAAGTACGAAGGAACTTACCGGGGGTACCGGGAGCTTCCCAAGGAAGACGCCTTCTCGGTGAGCACCAATTTATTCAGCTTTCCTAACCCCAATTTTCTACAAATCTTTGTCAACATAGCGGGTCATAGCGGTAGGACGACAGAGGAGGGGAGTGTCGACAACAAGCAAGCGGGGGACTGCATCGGTCTCAGCTGCGGTTACGAACACAGCGTGGGACATTAAAACACATCGGCATGTTTTCAGACACAGAGCGCCATACGGCAGCGAAAGGCATGTTCAAACGGCGGGAGAAGCTGTTAGAGACAATAATTACGGCAGTGGCTGAGTCTTTAAATAACAAATTGAAAGTGACTATGATCAAGGTGGAAAGACTCCACGAACGTGAAGTAAGGAAATGATGGGAGGCGACTAGCCTAACAAATCACGTGGAGGAAGAAAGGGTGCCCAGAAGTTTAAGGGTCCATACCGTACCATCTTACGAACACCCTGATCCACAGTTATTGGCAGACTGGTTTGAGCATACTGCAGCCTACTGTGAAGGGACTCTAAAAATCTTGGTCAAGTACGCCTGGAGCAACAGAGAAAAGGCACTGGCTGAGATTCAAGCGATTGATGAAGAGCTAGAAAAGGAGACAGATTCTGGAGAAATAGCGCTGATATCGCAAATGAAAGATCAAATGAAAGCCCAGCTTGTGAAGTATGAGGCAAAAATAAGGTTCCGCAAGCAGGAGAAATATGAACGCGATGCAAATGACTATCTGACAGGGCGTGTCCTAACCTATGCGAAGAAATTCAATGCTCCTCGGAGGGCTCTACAAGGAGGCACTGGCGCCAGTGCTGGAACAACATTAACAGCTAAAACAGTCACTTCAGAGTCTGACGTGACCGAAAATGAATCTGGTGACGATCAACAAATAGAACAATCCTCGGATATTGGTCTATTGTTTGCACTGCCCCTGTGGTCTCCGCTACATCGGTAGTACAATCAAGGATCTGAAATTGAGAACGCTAGAACATCTCAGGGCCATAGACAAGGCGGACCCCGCCTATCCGGTAGCCCGCCACTTTGATGAGGCCCACGGCCGGGACCGGAACAAATTACAGTATTTCAGCTTGGACGTAGTGCCATCTAATGTCAGGGGCGGTGACCGCCTAAGACGACTCCGCAGATTGGAGTCGAGATATATTATAGATCTCTCCACCAAGCATCCACGTAGCCTCAATAGTGGGGAGGGAATGGCGTTTCATTTGGGAAAGTAAAGATGTAACTTAAAGGTAATTGGGACCAACATATGGATTACAACACATGGGAGTCCATATGCACCTACATGAAACTCCAAGCCTACTCCCTATTTGCCTGCTATACACTGTCATTTATAATTTGTGATCTGTGATTTTTTGTCATGTTTTGTGATCTTTTGTGATCTTTTGGAATTTTTTGATAGGTGGTCTGATATATATGTTTTTGACTAGAACACCTCCCAACTCCATATATCTATGCACATGAAAATTGGCCACTGTAGTTATGATATTTCTATTTACTCTACAATATTTGATCAATGAATTGAAAATTTGAATCTGAAGAATTGATCTATTATGTATATGATTTTGAACTGCCCTATGTATATTAAGGTTTGAATAATGGAATTTGACAAACTTTTTATTGCCTCGACGTAATACGCATGTATTTGTTATAGAAGAATAATCATGATGGGACAGATTAACAGAGGACACTAGCCGATCCACGGCTTTATGAACTGTTTAATACTTAAACTTTTGATGTGACCAACACCCTCCGGCTCACAGATAACAGCCCATTGGTGGGCTAAATTCGTGCCTTATATGGGCCGACAGTCTTGTAAATACATTCCAAGATGGCGCGCAGTGTGATGCTAGGAGAGTTGAGTCCTATGTCGATTCCTATGATTCTTGAAAACACTTTATTAACATGTCGATGGTTGTGGATGTGTTATTCACACTAACGAAGGCAGCACGCCGAAACGCGTCTGTGCAAGTCCCCCGCAAATAAATCGTTTTGTGGTTGACACGAACTTCTCGAGTGCTGTTTTGTTTTCTTTTAAAGAGGAAATAAAAGACTGAGCGTTATATATATATATATATATATATATATATATATATATATATATATATATATATATATATATATATATATATATTACCTACTGGCGCTCGCCAGTAGGTATATATAGTTAGGATTTTTTCTCTATGGGATTTTTGAAAATTCTATGTCTAATAACTTTGGCGTTTGTGGACGGAATTGGCTGAAATTTTCAGGAAAATGGAACATTTTGTTTCTGAGCAGCCCCTGAAAATTTGGGGGGGGTTAGTTAAGGGGGGGCCGAGAAAAAAGGGGGGTCCCAAAACGTGTTTTTAACATTGAGTTTCCCATAGGGCGGTTGGCCTCACTTTTAGCTCGAACGGCTGAATGGATTTGCACGAAACTTGGCAAAATTGTAGGGACTGGTAGCCCGATGTGCCTTTTGTAGGTCTCAATATATGTGCTTCAGTGGATTTTGAGAAATTAACGTTCAAAAAAAGATATATATCTGTAACAGCGGACCGGGCAGCGCTCCGCTACGCGTACTTTTCGCGCAACGGAGCTTTGTGAAGCGAAGCTGATTGGTTCTCCGGCGTCTGTCAACATTCCAAACAGTCCGTAGCGGCCGCCATCTTGTCTCTCGGTAGGATCGAGAGACAAGAGGAGGCCAAAGCGAAGGGGCAAATGACCATAAGGGGGCATAGTAGATCCTCGCTGACCCTCTAGGTTTGATGTGGAGGTTTTAAAAGGGTCCCGCGGGGCAAAAAAAAATAATAATAATAATAATCGAACGGCTGAATGGATTTGCACGAAACTTGGTAAAATATTAGGGACTGGTAGCCCGATGTGCCTTTGTTAGGTCTCAATATATGTGCTCCAGTGGATTTTGAGAAATTAACGTTGAAAAAAAGATATATATCTGTAACAGCGCTCCGCTTTGCGTAACGGAGGTTTGCGAAGCTGATTGGTTCTCCGGCGTCTGTAAACATTGCAAACAGTCCGTAGCGGCCGCCATCTTGTCTCTCGGTAGGATCGAGAGACAAGAGGAGGCCAAAGCGAAGGGGCAAATGACCATAAGGGGGCATAGTAGATCCTCCTTGACGTCTTAGGTTTGATGTGGAGGTTTTAAAAGGGCCCCGCGGGGCAAAAAAAAAATAATAATAATAATCGAACGGCTGAATGGATTTGCACGAAACTTGGCAAAATTGTAGGGACTGGTAGCTCGATGTGCCTTTGCTAGGTCTCAATATATGTGCTTCAGTGGATTTTGAGAAATTAACGTTCAAAAACAAGATATATATCTGTAACAGCGCTCCGCTTCGCGGAGATAAAATTATATCTGTATTACCTAGCTGTTGCTAACACCAGTTAGCGACGGCTAGTAGGAGATAGCGACCATCTTGGGCCCCACTTTGCATGTGAGTGATATTTATCACTAATGACATGCAAAGTGGGCGTGCCAAGATGTTAGCGACTGGAAACAGTCGCTAACATCGCTATCTCCTATTATCAACTTTTGGAAATATTCGAGATAAGCGCGAATATCTCCAAAAAGTAGCACCTGCCCTGAGCAGTTCTTAGCCATGTTATCCAATGGGAGGTGGATAACATGGCTAAGAGCATTAGCTCGGTAATGCATGAATATCGCTGAGTTTTCAGCGATATTAATGCATTGCGGTCGTTTATTATCGTATTTGCGATAAACCTTGATAATAGCAAGGTTTATCTGCGATAATTTCTGACGATGCTTAGCGGTAAAAAAATCGTTGCTAAGCATCGTTAGGGATAAATATCGCTTAACTTTGGTAATATGCCCCAACGTCTGTTAACGTTCGATTCGAAGGAAATCAGGAAGTGTTGAAAAACATTGTCTGCGCCATCTTGTCTTTTTTCAAATGCCACACTTTTGTCGTGCACGGCAGCCATTTTAGATGCCTTGACCAGACCCACTCTCTGCACGCTGTCGATCCTTAGCATGGCTCCCCACCCTCGCAAGCATCTCCCCCAGGCAGTGGTCACCCCCGCTTTCTGTCTTATGCATGGGTAATAAACCTCCCCCCATCTGCGCTGCTCTTCCCTGAGAATCACACCCTGTGCCCGCCCGACACCTCCCTTTTGCCCTATTCACTACCGCACCCTCTGACACTCCTCTTCCTCTGTGTCCGATTGTCCAGGCCGGTCCTAGGCTATCAGCTAGCCCTGCAGATGTAGTTTATGGCCCCAGCTGTAAAGAATCACCCCTCTTCAAAGGAGTTATAGTAGATCAAGGCCCACACTCGATGAGATTCGTCACAGCAGAAGCGTTCCTATTATCTGAAAACCATCCTGTATTGTGATTGGGGAGGGGACCGAGCCTGAAGCGGAAGATTCCAGGGATGACTCTTTGTACATCAAAGTTTTTACAATTATGTGTCACATTAAAAATATATAGCACTCCGACAAAGTAGTAAGATTATAAAACTTTAATAATTTATAAATATATACAAGAAAACAAAAATAGTAATAACATATAAACATTTTTAGGGAAAAACAACGAAGTAGCGGTCGGCTGTGCGAATAGTCCCAACGCAGCACAACGTCCAGATTTCCGGCGTGGGGCGTCGCGGGGGGTGGGTCATCAGTAGCAAACTGTTGTGCGAATAGTTCCAAGGCAGCAGAACGCGCTGAAATCTAGATGACACGAAAGTGATGTCTAGTAAGTTGCCACCCAGCAAATAACGGCGTGGGGCGTCGCGGGGGGTGGGTCATCAGTAGCAAACTGTTGTGCGAATAGTTCCAAGGCAGCAGAACGATGGCACCAAGGTGATGTCCAGTAAGTTGCCGCACTGGTTTTGGTATCCTACAATGCTGCTCCGAATAACGGCGTGGGGCGCCCCGGGGGAGGCGGCGTGAACGGGCTTCTCCAGGTGGAGTGTCATCTGTTGTAGTGGGGCGCCCCTTTACCGTTTCAGTTGCCATTCCGTCCGTTTTTGGTCCACTGTGTCAAAAGCCGCAATTCAGCTGAGTTGCGCCCACTCTTGCGGTGCAGCGATAGGCGGCTGTCACAGGACTCTCAAAATGGTGGCAGGCTGTTTCCTTTTTGGGCCTGGTCCACTGAAATGGCCCTGGGACACCTTGGAAATCGGACGCTTGTCTGCTAGGTCTTGGACCCCATTCTTGAAAGCGTCCCCTCCGCCTTGAGGATTTATCAAAAGTTTTGGGGGCCCCCGACTCCTGTAGGCTTCTGGTGGGGAGCGGTTGCCATGATTGCTCGCGGAATGACCACGACGGAGCTACGAGATGGTGGTGCTCTCATGCTGACGCCAGCTTCAGTCTGAAACATCCAGAAACAAGGTGGGGCTTTCATCGTTTGGGGAAAAAAAAAAAGTTTTCATCCAATGAAAAGTGTTGTTTTTAGGTCATATGATCAAGCCTTCCATCATTAGGAAACCAAAAGTAAAATGAACCAATGAAAAGTTTTATAAACAAGTCACATGACCTGTTATGCGGCATAGGGTATAAAATGCGGAGAAAATACGTTGGCACGTGAGGCGGCGTCAGTAGCGGACCGATGTGCGAATAGGCCGAAGGCAACACAACGCGCCAAGATCCGGATGGCACCGAGGTGGTGTCCAGCAAGTTGCAGCACTGGTGTGGCCATCCTATAATGCTGAAAGTCGGCGTGGGGCGCCCCGTTGGCCTGTGAGTTTGCGTCAGTAGCGGACCGATGTGCGAATAGGCCGAAGGCAGCACAACGCGCCAAGATCCGGATGGCACTGAGGTGGTGTCTAGTAAGTTGCCGCACTGGTGTGGCCATCCTACAATGTTGAAAGTCGGCGTGGGGCGCCCCGTTGGCCTGTGAGATGGCGGCAGTAGCGGACCGATGTGCGAATGGGGCCAAAGGCAGCGCAACAATATTTTCGGAATAGAAGACACCACAAGGCGCTGAGATGCCAAGATCCGGATGGCACCGAGGTGGTGTCTAGCAAGTTGTGGCACTGGTGTGGCCATCCTACAATGGTAAAAGTCGGCGTGGGGCGCCCTGTTGGCCTGTGAGATGGTGTCAGTAGCGGACTGATGTGCGAATGGGGCCAAAGGCAGCGCAACAATATTTTCTGAAGAGAATACACCACAAGGCGCTGAGATGCCAAGATCCGGATGGCACCGAGGTGATGTCTAAGTTGCGGACCGATGTGCGAATGGGGTCAAAGGCAGCGCAACAATATTTTCTGTATGGAAGATACCACTAGGCGTTGAGATGCCAAGATCCGGATGGTACCGAGGTGATGTCTAGCAAGTTGCTGTACTGGTGTGGTCATCCTACAATGCTGAAACTCGGCGTGGGGCGCCCTATTAGCCTGTGAGATGGCGTCAGTAGCGGACCGATGTGTGAATGGGGCAAAGGTAGCGCAAGAATATTTTCTGAATAGAAGACACCACAAGGCGCTGAGATGCCAAGATCCGGATGGCACCGAGGTGGTGTCTAGTAAGGTACACTGGTGTGGTCATCCTACAATGCTGAAACTCGGCGTGGGGCGCCCGATTAGTCTGTGAGATGGCGTCAGTAGCGGACCGATGTGCGAATAGGCCGAAGGCAGCACAACGCGCCAAGATCCGGATGTCACCGTGGTGGTTTCATAGTTGAGAGGCACTTCATCTGCAGTGGGGCGCCGAGATCCGGATGGCACCGAGGTGATGTCTAGCAAGTTGCTGTACTGGTGTGGCCATCCTACAATGCTGATAGTCGGCGTGGGGTGCCCCGTTGGCCTGTGAGATGGCGTCAGTAGCGGACCGATGTGCGAATGGGGCCAAAGGCAGCGCAACAATATCTTCTGAATTGAAGACACCACAAGGCGCTGAGATGCCAAGTTCCAGATGGCACTGAGGTGGTGTCTAGCAAGTTGTGGCACTGGTGTGGCCATCCTACAATGGTAAAAGTCGGCGTGGGGCGCCCTGTTGGCCTGTGAGATGGTGTCAGTAGTGGACCGATGTGCGAATGGGGACAAAGGCAGCGCAACAATATTTTCTGACTGACACCACAAGGCGCTGAGATGCCAAGATCCGGATGGCACCGAGGTGATGTCTAGCAAGTTGCTGTACTGGTGTGGCCATCCTACAATGGTAAAAGTCGGCATGGGGCGCCCTGTTGGCCTGTGAGATGGTGTCAGTTGCAGACCGATGTGCGAATGGGGCCAAAGGCAGCGCAACAATATTTTCTACAATATTTTCGGAATAGAAGACACCACAAGGCGCTGAGATGCCAAGATCCGGATGGCACCGAGGTGATGTCTAGCAAGTTGCTGTACTGGTGTGGCCATCCTACAATGGTAAAAGTCGGCGTGGGGCGCCCTGTTGGCCTGTGAGATGGTGTCAGTTGCGGACCGATGTGCGAATGGGGCCAAAGGCAGCGCAACAATATTTTCTGTATGGAAGATACCACTAGGCGTTGAGATGCCAAGATCCGGATGGCACCGAGGTGATGTCTAGCAAGTTGCTGTACTGGTGTGGTCATCCTACAATGCTGAAACTCGGCGTGGGGCGCCCCATTAGCCTGTGAGATGGCGTCAGTAGCGGATCGATGTGTGAATGGGGCAAAGGTAGCGCAAGAATATTTTCTGAAGAGGAGACACTACAAGGGGCTGAGATTCGGTTACCACCGAGGTGATGTCTAGCAAGTTGCCGCACTGGTGTGGCCATCCTACAATACTGCTCCGAATAACGGCGTGGGGTGCCCGAAGGGGGGGGGGAGGCGGCGTGAACGGGCCTTCCCAGGTGGAGGCTCGTCTGCTGTAGTGGGGCGCCCCTTTACCGTTTCAGTTGCCATTCAGCTGAGTTTCGGCTGCTCTTGATGCTACAGCGACAGGCGGCTGCAACAGGACTCTCAAAATGGCGGCCTGTTCTTTGGATTTGGGCCTGGTCCACTAAAATGGCCCTGGGACACCTTAGAACTCGGACGTTCGATTTTTTTTTCCTTTCCTGTACATGCAAAAAAAGGTAAATGTCCGGTACGTTACACGCTTCATCTGCCACGATGAACTCTCCAGAGGAACCGAAAAAAATATAGTTATGGTAACTATACCATGCATCGTCATATGGAGAGGTGGCACCAATTAATTATAGTGCTGCATAAAAGAGAGATTTGGAGGAGAACCCCTGACCTGCTAGTACATTCATCAAAGAAGTGGCACTGACAGCATCAGAGGCAAGGGAAACGGTCCCAAATATTTAGAAGAACTTTGGAAAGATTAAAATGACATGTTTAGATTGTGGCAAATTAATTTCATGTGGACAGATGAGTGTTACTCTAATAAATACAGCATATGAACATCATCATAGTCGAGGGTTGGTAGAGACATTTTGACTATATCCTGGACCTGCCCGTCCTCGCCCAAAATGGCGCCGGAATAAATGGGACTCGTAACTCCTTGTTGTGTACTGGTTGCAGAACCTTGAAATCACGAGATACGTATGCAGTTTTGAAGCACATGGCGGGCGGGGACGAGAATTGATTGAATATTTCGACATCCCTATTGATATTAAGTTCTGATGTGTTATTGATTACTGTACTATTGAAAGTTCGAATTAACGTCACCCATAGTACTTGCCCGCAAATGTATATGTAGATAATTTTATTGTAACTGGCCCTGTCGTATTTTAATTATAAAATGTACGTCCACCGATTCCGTAACTGTTAGACACCTTAGTTCTTGCAACCTAATGGCCCGCCCGTTACGTTCCTCTACAGTGTAAATGTCTACTCATCATATACGATTACAGTTTGCTCCGTGGCCGGCCCACGTGGTTATAGTCTCGTATTTGTATAATGAAATTTTCACGATAAAGGTTTTTAAAAGAAAACATGGTAGTAGTATATACATTGGTAAAGTTTTTAATAATAGTCACTGTTTTAGAATCATTAAAAGGCAAGTGAAATAAAGCAGACCAATTACATGAAGGGTAAAAGGTATAATACGAAGGAACGCAGTAAAGATAAATGGTCAAGGGCTGTTGTGTTTTCTACTCCTGCAACATAAAGTGATCGATAAGAATCTCATATTCAGGCGTATCGGCGACTAAGACAGCAGGTCGACCCTCTTTTGCTCAACGGCTCCGTCATGGGACGAAGAAACGCTCTTTTTCTCGAAAAAAGAATATATTTTACTTGCAGGACAGTTGTAAATTTTCCGGGAAAGTACATTAGCCTGGAACATTATAACATATATTTAAGAAAAAATAATGTTCGGAAGTAATAAAAAGCGTAATTTTTAGGTCATATGACCAAGCCTTTCATCATTAGAATAAGAAAAGTAAAATGAAGCAATGAAAAGTTTTATTAACAAGTCACATGACTTGTTATGCTTACGTTACGCGCTGCGCGCCCCGGATGACTTCCGGATGCGCTAACGCGGCGCGTCATATGACGCATTACGCGACAACGCAGGTCCAGAATATAGTCAAAATGTCTCCACCAACCAGCGGTCGGAACACAACCCCTTTCAGCAGGCTAAATAGTTCTGTTAAATGACAACAGAAGGGACAGGCAACAAGAACCATCAGTCAAAGAGGGGAGGGCTAGTTCTTCTCTACCGGGTTACATTGGGGCGCTACCGGAACTGATCGAATTGGTAGTCTACAGTGTTTCTGGATGTTTCAGACTGAAGCTGGGGTTAGCATGAGAGCAGCACCATTTCGTAGCTCCGTCGTGGCCATTCCGCAACCAATCATGGCAGCCGCTCTTTATCGTTATTTTGGGCGGGGTGGGTGGCGGAGCCGAGCTGTTTTGCAGCCATCATTGTGTGGAGTTCAGTTCATCTCACTAGTTTTGTATTTGTCATGAGGGGTTGTTCCTAATGTTTCTATTTTAGCGAGGTCAAAAAGAGATCCCATTAGTGGCCTACTGATTTTGCTCGATTCCTTTTCTTTTTTTTTTTTACACGATTTTTCGTTATCTGCAAAGACTAAACAGAGTATTGCGACTCTGTGTTTGTTTGTAAATAGAGAATGAACCAAAGAGAACCAATTCTAAAACAGTAAATACTTGGATAACAATCAATCAAATGGAGAGAGAAGCAGGCACGACGTATTACAACGGGGGCAAAGGCCTGCGTTAACTACTCTTCACTATGTGCAAAGAGAGAGTACTCCTAATAGAAATGAGGGGGGGGGGCACCATTCAAAGCAGATCAGTGTGCATAAACACGAAAATGTTTTCACTTACCACGTACTTGACATTCGACAGCTTATGATATTTGCTATTAAAACCATTGAAATTCACTGAAAAAACCATAGGTTATAGACCATATATAGTTAGGAATTAGCATTTACAAAACCTTGAAAATTCACTGAAAAAACCATAGGTTATAGACCATATATAGTTAGGAATTAGCATTTAAAAAACCTTATTTTACTCACACAAAACCATTGAAATTCCATATATAGTTAGTTGCACTAACTATATATCGCGCACCCGCAATCCACTGCTGATCATGTCACATATTACATCATTCATGACATGGTCAGTGACATCACTGATGACATCACTGATGACATCTCAAATGACATCACTGATGACATCACTGATGACATCTCAAATGACATCACCTATGGTTTTTTCAGTGAATATATATATATATATATACATATATATATATCTACAAAAAAGGTTGCCCCCAAAGAAGAGCCTGCACAAGTAGGTAATGTTTGCTGATTTTTAATGAAGGCTACCATCAAGTAGAGCAAAGAGTTGGCATCGCAGTTCCTTCACCATCGCCAGACGCGGTTCGGGTGTTTCTCCATTCATCATTGGCTCTGCAGGCGTGCAACAAGACAAATGTGTGCATTCAATTTTAACCCCCTGAACCTGCCCCCGTGGGTGGGGCCACTCGCATAGCCTTGTGGTTCTGATAGTTTGCACATCAAGTATTCCTCCAGTGAGTTTGTCTTGGACACTGCACTTACATGTTGAGACTACGGCCCCAGTGAGTTGTTACACAGTCTTGCTTGTAACAGGCATTTTTTCTCATGGCATTCATTACGATGCTACCTCCCGTTCTACAGATTACACCATATTGGGCGTCACCAAGGGTCTGAATGAATGCGGCGGGGCTCTTCCGTGGCCGGGCAAGGCCGATAAAAATCCACAAAAAAGGTTGCCCCTAAGGAAGAGCCTACACAGGTAGGTAATGTTCGCTGATTTTTAATGACGGCTACCATAAAGTAGAGCAAAGACCTCGTCACCCTCTTTTTACACCTCTCTGCAACGCAGCTCTGTGGCGCTTATTGGAGATACCTGGTGGGCTAGTTGGACCCCAGAGACCCTCAAGATTCAAGGGGACATAATCCCGCAACTTAAAATGCACCATGGGCTTCATTTGCAATGTGGTGAAGGCAGGGGTAGGGCCTGATGTGACAAGTGTGCAAAAGCGATTGGTTGCACGTTTTAAGTTGGGGGATTAAGTCCCCTTGAATCCTGAGGGTCCCTGGGGGCCAACAAGCCCACCAGGTACCTCCAGTAAGTGCAACAGAGTTGCATTGCAGAGGGTGTAAAAAGGGGCGTGGCCTCGGACCACCTCTCGGCAACACAGCTCTGTGGCACTTACTGGAGGTACCTGGTTGGCTAGTTGACCCCCAGGGACCCTAAGGATTCAAGGGGACTTATTCCCCCAACTTACAATATGCTAAGGGGCACGTTTGCACAGCGGTGCAGGGAGGGCCGGGCCTGATATAAGGCATTACAATCTTGATGTGTGGGGCTTACTAGTGGTAATAAAAGGGATAGTTGGTCTCCAAGGTTGACGTTGGGGGCTAAATAATCCTCCTATTACGTCCAGTAAATCCCACACAGTGGGATTGCTAAGAGGTGTTTCGGAGGCCACGCTCACCTTTCTCCACCACTCTGGAAACGAGACTGGATTGTTATAGTTAGAAATTAGCATTTAAAAAACCTTTGAAATTCACTGAAAAAACCATAGGTTTCAGGGACGTTATAGTTATAAATTAGCATTTAAAAATCCATTGAAATTCACTGAAAAAAACCATAGGTTTCAGGCACGTTATAGTTAGAAATTAGCATTTAAAAAACCTTAGAAATTCACTGAAAAAAACCATAGGTTTCAGGGACGAAATAGTTAGTTGGACATTTCACTCATACAACACCAGAGAAATTCCGCCGTTATAGTTAGTTCAGCTAACTATAACTCGCGTCCCTGCAATGCACTGCTGATGATGTCACATATTACTTCATTCATGACATGGTCAGTGACATCACTGATGACATCACTGATGACATCTCAAATGATATCATCCACGTGACAATCTGATGCACCTCCTCACACTCTAATATAACCTTTGATACACCCACTGTAAAATACAGACTACCATTTTCGAAACCATCGACACACCAATACCAGTTACTACATTCACACTCACTGATTCCTAGGTCTACACACACATCCACTCATTCACCAATACAATTACTCATACATGCAGTCACTCGTCAATACAAAACTATCATATGCACTCATACATCTATACAGACACTCACACACCACCACTCATCCATGGAGTTACTCACACACCTAGTCAGTCATGCAAAGAATCAATCACACTCCCATTTACTCACCAATACAGTTATACACACACCACCTCACTTATTCATACAGAAACTAATGCATACTTACTCTCTTATATAATCACTGATACAAGTACACATTCATCCATACAGCCACTCTCACAATCACTGACTCTCACATATAGTCATTTATATACTCTAACTCTCACATACACTGCCTTTTACATATGTAGTTACTTGGACATGTACCACTGAGACATCCATTCACTCACCAACACATCCATACACACACTCACCCACCCATACAGCAGTTTCCACATGCACTCTTGAACCCAGACACCCAGTGAATCAACCGCTCACACACCTATGCAAAGAGTCCCACAAACACACACACTCTGTCTCCCATACACATACTCAGGCAACCAATCAATAACCCCTATGGAAACTCATGTAGCTACTGACCAACCCATGCTTCAGCTTACACAACAACAGACACACTGATACAGACATTCACACAGTTTAGTCACTAACCCATGTATTCAGTAAGACACATTTAATCACTCACTTATACAGTCAGTCACGCACCTACTAAATCCTCCATCCAGACGCTTATACACACACTCATTCTTCAATACACCTTGGTCATATATATAAAACATATTTAAACTTTACAGAAGCACACAGTCAAGTCAAGTCAAGGAACCCTTTATTCGACTGCTGTTGTAACAATCATAAAAGCACAAGAATAAAAACAAAATTACACGCATAAAAACAGCAATCCAAATAACGACATTAAAATATCAATTAATGTTAAAACTGCAATAATAAAAACCATAAAAATGTCAAATGTGAATTCTACTATAGTTTCCTTTGTGCAAGTACCTTCTTGAAGAACATAGTTAAGCACCAGGCGGTTATTTCATTCTCTAAAAACTGCAGCCTAATCAATGTTGGGCGGCATTGCCGCAGTCCCTGTAGTTTTAAAATTGGTAAAATCCATGCTTTCCTTGAAACTATATTAAATTTACAAAATAATACCAGATGAATGGTGGACTGAGTAGAGTGATTGTCGCATGGACATAAAGGCAATACCTGTGATCAATCATTGATTTTAGGGAAGGTCACAAGTCTGTAAATAAAGTCCAGCCTGAACCAAGTTAATTACCGCCTGTCCCAAGTGCCAGGTACAAAAGTAAGGTAAGGTTCCATTTTAAAGGTGATTACAATTAACTGATGTTACCTTACACTGGGTTTAACAATTTCTCCTGTCATTCTTGTTGTGACCAATAGCTGAAGACACTCATTTCTTAGGGCCTTTCTAGAAATTGCCTGTATGGACCTAGGATCAGTAAAGTATTCTGGGTGATCAATATCATTCATAAAATCACGCACGTACTTTACCCAGGGGGTCTTTAAAGCCCCTTCTAGTTTTAGGCAGTCCTGTAGGATCCCCCTATTTAGCTTCGGTTGATCCTTTGTCCAGATCCTGTGCCACAGCAGAATTGGGTCTAATGTAATAGGATCAGAAATGAAAGAAAGACCCAATTCATCGTAGCATGCATAAGAAGGTGAGCTGGGAGGTGTCAATAAAATATATCTTTAAAACTTTAAAACGAGTTTTCCACGGTTTGTATGGGGTAGGTATTAACATAACCCCATAAAACTGCCCCGTATATTACATTAGCAATGCATTTAGCCTTGAAAACTAGGATGAGCTGCCCTGGCGGCTTCCTTCCCAATTTTCTAGAGAAAGATGCCAGGGCGGCTGTTGTCTTAGCGAGTGCCAGTTTTTTTGCAATAATGGCTTGAGTCCACGAGTAACCTTGATTTAATAAAATGCCGAGGTAAGATAAACTCTTAGTCTGTTGTAATTTTTGCCTGTACACAAACATACTATTCATCCTCTGGGGTCCACGTCCACAGCTCATTGTATAGGTCTTAGAAAGATTAATCTTAAGACCAAGATCCTCCATAAACGCATTAAAACTAAAACTCTCTGGAGGCCTAATTGAGTTCTTGACATTAATACTTTGTCATCCGCGTAGAGGAGAGCAGGTATAGGGCATCCATTCACAGAAGGAAAGTTGTGATTATGTCTAAGGAGTGCTGGGGACAATCCATTAATATATAAATTAAAAAGGAAGGGAGTTAGCACACAACCTTGCAGCTAGCATAAATAACTTGTGTTATGATGGGTCCCCAGAGGATAATATTTGACTTAAAGTTCATGGGTACTCCATCAGGGCCAGGCGCCTTACCGCCCTAGCTTGCTAATAGGGCTCTTCCCCAAGGTGACCCATACTGCATAATCAATGGACTCCACTGGCATATCGCTAACTGGAAGGCAGGAATTTGTTTGCCCATTATACACCTTTGAGAAGTGTTTGGTCCATGACTCCTCAGGTATATCAATTTCTATTTTGGGGCCGTCTGTGGATTGTAAAAACAAGGTTTTCACCGCTCTCCAAAAGGCAGCACTATCTTTCATTTGTGCCGCACTGTGGAGGGATTCCCATGCTTCCCTTCTCTGTGCACATCTCCTTTCCTTGAGAGTCAGTCTGTTATCTAATGTTGCCCATCTGACCTTAATGAGGTTTCTCGGTTGTCTGCCCAGCTCATGCTTTAGATTAGTAAGTGCTTGTGTACATTTTGTGGTAAACCACCCATTTTTTAGCCTTGTTTGCAGGATTGTACTAATAATAGCTCCCTGACCCCGGCTGCTATTTGCTGGAAAGACAATAATATTTCATCCTGTGGGGCTGTTTCATTCAAACAATTATCAAAGATGGGGCAAGATGCTGGCCGCTGCAGTGGCCGAGTGAAAGGATGTGAGTTGCTCACCCGTGTAGAACCCACCCGTGTGCCATCCCATCCCAGCCATACCTTGCAGGTGCTGGTGCTAATGAGTTGCGATGCAGCGGTAACCCTCTGGCGGCATTTTCAAGAGCAGGAGCTGGTGTCTATCCCCCGGTGCAAACGGGCGTTGCAGTGTGGAGGCGGTGTACTGCCATAGCGTCCCGGCGTCTCGGTAGCCTCAGCAGCGTTTGTGGCGGAGTCCGGTGGCAGCGGCTTGGCTGCGAGTAGTGTGAGGAGTGTGACTGTTTGGGAAACTTTCCCTACCCCCGACCAGGACGTCTAAATGGCCCCAAAAGGGAGTGGAAAGGGGGCAGAGACCAGAGGAGCTACCGCTGCGGCAGAAGCGGCGGAAAGATGAGGGGCGGGGGCAGCCTCGGGAGCACCGGCGGTGTGTAATACAACTAGTCAAGCGCGCACTGGACATCACACAGGAGAGTTGGAGAGAGAAGCACAGCTGGGTTGCGAAGGCCAGCAACAAGCCAGGGTTACGAAAGAGCGCACAGTCCCTGATATATTTTAAAAAAAGGCTGTGTCACGCAAACCTGGAGAGTCTTCAGTTTCTCAGGCTACCAGGCAGGTGCTGGGGGCGCTCACATGCAACAATGTAGCATCAGTCACAGCCGCTCCAGGAGGAGAGGAAGGGTACTATAGAGTTGAACTCTGCAAAACTGTAAGTAAGGCTACAGTATCTTCTGAACTCTCTGTTTCTATATCTGTGCAAGAAAGGGTGGGTGGTTCTTCTCTGGATACTAGCTTAGACATGGGGGCGCAAGTTGAGCCTCAGATGACCCCCGGGTGTGGAGGGGGTGACATAGCTCCGGCAGCTCTGGCAGGCCAAAAGTTATTACTATCCCAGAACCCTGGAAATCCTGCTATGAACCTAATAGTGGACCTGGTGAATGACGGGGAATCCGCAGGTTCAGGGGGGCAGTTCTACTCTATGTCTGATATCTCAATTACCTCGGAGAATGAGAATGATAACGACTTCGGAAAGTAGAGTAATATAGGTGATTGGGCAGATGATGTCAGTTCACAAAAAGAGGAAGATGCACTGAGTTTAGAGTCCACGCTGAATCAAGAATCTCAAGAGACAGTACGTAAAATATATGAATCTGGAAATCCGCCCTCAAAGGAGGAATTGATCCGGGTTAGACAGCCTAAATGGGAGCATTCACCCAGTCCTCAGTCTTAACAAGAACACGCAGGCGTAAGTTCTTATCCGGAGCCAGATGGTGAAATTACATTGCAGACAATCTATAAAGTAATAATGGCTCATGGGGAAGAAACTAAAGCTGAAGGGTTGCGGACTCAGGGTGCTGTGCGCAAGCTACAAAACACGGTGCGCCGTATTGCCAAATCCTGCACGGAGGTAGCAACTAGGGTGCATGAAGCAGAGAGCGGATCTCGTTGTAGAGGATCAACTAGTACAACAAAAGTCTTCAAAAACTTTGCTTCAAAAAAGATATATATATTTTTTTTTTTTTAAACCTTTATTGATGACAAAGGTGATAGGCAGTACACAGCTTCACGCCTACAACCTGCAATTGCAGGCTGGCAGCAATATAGAATAGAGCCCTGAGCAGGTCTATAAGTAAAGAAAGGGGGCACTATAATAATAATAATCTTTATTCGTTTTTTTAGCAGCGCAAAACCATAAAAGTTATCACAACATACAAAATACACAAGTATTTGTAAAAACAAATATTATATATAGATTTTTAAAAAAAGATAAGACCAGGTTCTATTTCAGAGGTTGCTCCTATGCCTCATTATACACTTTAGGAAATTGAGTACGTGGTAACAGGTACATTCAGAATCCAACATCTGTAGTGCTAGCATAGCTGGGCGACATTGTCTATGACCCCATCTTTTTAATAGAGGGATTATCCAGATTTTTCGATGGGTATGGAAAAATTTACAAAAGAAAATTATGTGAATGGTAGACTGTTGGGACTGGTCGTCACATGGACAAGGGGCCAAGTTAGGTTTCCAATTGTTTTTATCAGGAAAAGTCACTAGTCTGTAAAAGAAATTCAATCTGAACCTTGTTAGGAGCATCTTATCGAATGCTGTAAGTTCCATGGTCAGATAGAGCTGGATTTTCGGGAAATGCTGTATCGTATTTGCATGGATCACAGATTTTTTAGTCGTCAGCAAAGTTAGTCTCAGGGACTCTAGGTGGCTCAACGCAATTTGTTTCAGATCTTTCTTGGATATTTCATTTAATTTTTCTGGGGTGAAATAATACTTTTGTAATCCTAGATCGGAGAAGAAATTTCTGATATAGGAGAGCCATACTATTTTATGTACATGATCCAGTTCCATAGAGTCCTGCAAGATGCTTTTGGTCAGCCGATTTTCATCCGACAGCCAGACGCGCCTCTAGAGTAAGAGTGGCTGGATCTTGATTAAATCTTCGATATATGGGATTCCCAATTCCATATGTGAGGCATAGATGGAAGCGCCTTTTGGCGTGGACAAAAGGAATCTCATGAAGATGTTTTCTTCTTTTTGCAATGAACTAGTAGGTGTATGTCCCCAAATCCCTGCCCCATATAGGGCAATAGCTTGGCATTTTGCAGCATATATCTGTAACAATTCTACTGGCGTTTTTTTTCCAAGTTTATTTGAGAATTTCATCAGTGCTAGAACTGCTCGTTTAAAAAGGTGTCTCCTGGCCTCAACAGCTGCTTTCCAATTTAAGCTGTCATCGATCATGATGCCCAGGTATGGATATTGTGAGGTCTTTTCGATTTTTTGATCTTTTAAATAGATGGTCTTAGTGGCTTTTCGTTTTCCACCCGCTACCATGACAAATGTTTTTTTTACATTAATATGTAAGTCCAGAGCACCCATGAAGTCAGCATACTTGGATAAAGATTTCTGCAGCTCGATAGGAGTGCGTGCTAAAATAACTGCGTCATCCGCATAGAGCAGAGCGGGGATCAGGCGATGTTTCAGTCTAGGCAGATCCTGCCCCCCCTCAACATGGTCTCCTCTAGGCCGTTGGTATACAGAGAGAAGAGGAAGGGGGCTAGGACGCATCCTTGCCTTACTCCGCGCTCTACCCTAAACGGTGCAGTTAACTCTCCTTTTGTCCCATATCTCACTCTTGCAGAGGCTTCACCATATAGCTCCCTCAAAAAATCCAGGAGGGGAGGATCAACCCCTATTGTATTCAGCAGTGACCAAAGCTTCGCATGCGACACGCAGTCAAACGCGGAGGACAAATCCACGTAGACCATGTAGATTGTCCCTGGCTTTGCGTAGATGTATTTCGAGACTAGCATGCTTAAATTAAGGGCCTGTTCGACTGTTCCAAAGCCTTCCCTAAATCCAAACTGAAGATCCGAAAGGATATTTTTTTCTCTTGCCCATTGCTGAAGTTTTTCTAGGACGACTCTGCCTACTACTTTGCCTAGGGAGTCAAGGAGCGATATAGGTCGATAGCATTTCGTGTCCTGCCGGTCCTCTTTTTTAAAAATAGGGACCATGATGGAACATGACCACGACTCCAGCAGTCCAAGATTTGCTGCTGATGTGCAAACTCTTGTGAGTATTGGTGCCCAAAGGTCAGGAAGGTGTTTAAATAGATCCACTGGGACCCCATCAGGGCCAGGTGCTTTGCCACTTTTGCTCGTTGATAGTGCCATTTCGAAGTCTTGTAATTCAAATTCTATCGGTATTGGGAATGCTACAGGTGGGAGGTTGAAATAATGTTCTTCTCTTATTGGTGTTAGTTCAAAAAGTTTTGAAAAATGATTCACCCAGGTTTCCTCATCGATGGCAACGTCGATCTGGGGGATGTTACAGTCCGATAACAAAGGTGACTTAACGATTTTCCAGAATGACTGACTATCTTTCAAGAGTGCACTTTTATGCAGAGCGTTCCACAAGGACAATTTCAGCTCCTTTTTCCTTTCCTTTCTGGCGTTATTATAGTTTCGCCGGAGTTGTTGGATCTCTAATTGATCTCTGTTTGCTTTTCCAAGTGCTTTTTTAAGGTTGGTCTGTGCCTTAGTACAATCATGGTTAAACCAGCCTGTGGTACCTGGTTTGTTTTGTTTGGGTAGTCTGGTCAACAGTGTTTTTACTTGTTCTAATATTATTTTAAAATTTTCCAGGATTTGCTTTGGTTCTGCTTGGGAGTCCAGGCTTATCATTATATTGCCATGAGCGGTCTTTAGTAAAGTGTTAGTGAGCTTGTTAGGATCCACTTTTTCCCATTTTATAGTGTATCCGTTGTTTTTGCCCAATTCAAGCCTATTTTGGGATAGGGTGCTTGCTATTGTTGCCATAAGAGATTTTGGATGTTTCATCTGTAAGTTCACGCTTAGAGCAGAGTGGTCGCTTAGGATATTTTCCAAAATTGTAAAGTTACTGGTTAGGTCTCTCAGACCTTCTGTAGTAATTATATAGTCGACTGTGGTCTCATGCCCCCTTCCTCGATAGGTAGGTTCTAGTTGATTTTCTGGTGGTAGAGTAGGGTTTATTATTAGAAGTTCCAAGTCTGAGAGGATCTTGTTCATAACTGACCCTGTTCGTGAGTGGAGGAAGTGGACGAGTGGGTTCTTATGTTCGTCCATCATTCCACAGGTCTGATTGTTCGGGCAGGGGTGTAGGTTGAAGTCCCCTCCCCAGATTATATGAACGTTACCCTTTCTCTCATAAAGGTGCCGCTGGTGTATAATTTTTTCTTGGATTAAAAGAAGGGTATTTATGAAATTGTCATCTTCTAGATTATTGTATAGGTTGATTAATATGATGATATGTTTTTTCCCTATGATGAGAGTGAGCAACTGAAAGTTTGGAGAAGGATCTGCCTCTAATACGCTTAGATCTGTTATTGTGTTCGCTATGTAGGTTGCCAGTCCCCCCCTAGGTCTACCTGAGCTACTTGGGAGGGCAGGAGAAGAATATGTCTTATATCCTACAAGATGTATGGGCATCGTGACCCATGTCTCCTGTAGGCATACAATTTTGGCATCCTCAAAAAAACGGGCGGCGGAACCATCCTCTGTTTTTGATCGGAGACCTGCAATATTCCAAAAAATCACCAAGAGCTGTAAGGTTTCCTTTTCTGTATCTGCCTTTTTAGGTTCTGATAGAACGGGGGGATCATTCGATATGTTCGGTGTTGCATGTAAGGGGTTCGGGGATTTGACTCGTGGTCAGTCGACCATTTCCAGGCTGTTAAACCTGTTCGTAGTCGATATGCCTGGCCAGTTTTGCCCATATGTGATGTCTCTGTGGTTGGGTCTGTATAATTGGTAGAGCGGTCTGTCCCACTGTTCCCAGTTTCTGGCTCTATTTCGTGGTCCTACTGTCTGCCACGGGCCCTCATATTGTTGATAATTCTGGTTTGCTGACCACCAAGAATTATCAGGATCACTATGTCGGTGAGATGTTTTAGGTCCAGCGAAGTCCAATTCCCATGGTTGTGGGATTGCTTTTCGCCAGATGTTATCTGATTCATTCGCATAGTTATTATTATAATATCTTTTTGGGTAGAAATAGGAGAGGGATCTTGTAGCGATCCCTCCAGTTGTATTTTTCTGTTCCCAAGAGCAGATATAGTCAACTATACTAGGATCCTCAAAAGTGATCACAATACAATCTCCCTGGATACTTTTTTTCCTGTGCCCCACCCAAGGAGTCCTAGCGACTGATGTTATACTGCTTTTCCAGGTTGGCGGAACAGGTCGATTTGTGTTCAACCAATACTGTACTTTATTTTTCAACGACCAATTGGGTTCCAACCCCTCTCCCGTTAATTCAGGAACCCCCGTCATCACTACCACATAAGGGCATGCCTCAGGTGGCATGTTTAGAGGGTGCCTGTTATCGATGGTCCCTCTCAGAGTTCCTTTGTTATTTGAAAAGTTTGTTTTTTTAGTAGCGGGAGTTTTGGGGGCCGGTGTGTTTGTAGTTGGCGTATTTACTTTAGGTGTATTTAGTGAGGTATTGGTCTGCGGGGGAATTGTAAGGACCTTGGGCGGGGTGGTTTGTGCAGGGGGAGCATTTGATGCTATAGTGACCTTTACTGTGGGTTGCTGTTTGGGCGGCGGGCAGGCTAAGGTTACAGGATTCTTGTGTGTGGGCAATATAACCGAGGTGTTTGTCCCTGCTTTTGGCGGTCCCTGTAAAGGTGTTAGCATGGGGCAACTAACGATTTTAGTCAATTGAACCTCTATGTTAAGCAGTCTAGTCTCTATTGGGCAAATGAAGGAGTCCAGGAGGGAGGCTATCTCCTTTATTAGCCTTGATGCTTCTCTTTCCTTGCCCATTTTTAGTGGGGGGGGGGGATTCTAAGATGGTAATGTCTTGGAGGATCTGTGGTGGATGATGGATCGTTATCACATTATTAATTGGGTCAGCAGTGTGATGGAATGGTACTGCCGAATTTGTGGTATTGATCGGGTCTATGTCATCGACCGTTGTTATGTTTGCGGTGTTATCTAGATTTTCCCTATCCTTCCTTTTCTTTATAGCTCCCTCCCTCCTCCCTCTAGCTTGCCTTACTTCTTCCGGTGTGTTATCAGGGAAAATTTCAGGAGTTTTTTCTAGCTCATTTTCGGAAAATGTTACAGAAAGTTGAGAAGCAGAGAGATCTACATTAGTTGGAAGACTAAGTCTGTTTGTGGCCGCTGTTGTTTGTGTAGGAGCAGACTGTGTATCTGGAGTTCTTGCAGTCGCTAGTAGTCCCATTGAGGATCGCCTTGCGATTGCGAGTTCGGTTGATACTCTACCCTCAATCAGACTTATACTTTGGTCAATGAATGTATTTGCTTTAGAGATAAAATCATCCATTGGTCCTAGCAGTTTTTCTCCTACCCCAGTTTTTTGTTTGAGTTTTTTTTTGCTTATGTGATCTCGTATTCATTTTCTGTAGATGGAATATGAAAAGGTCTCTTGATGGTAGTAATAAATAGTCGGTAACTTCAGGAAGATGGTAAATACCTGTGGTTTGATGTCCGCGGATATAAAACTTGGAGCAGGGGCCCGGACCGGACTCTCACGGTCTCGAACGGCCCGCTCTTTGCCCGGTCTTCGCCCCGTGCTCCGTCCCGCGCGCGTCCCGCATCGCGGTAAAGCTGAGGCTGGCAAAGTAGAGCGAGGTTGGGGGCGTGGCCGCCGGGGGAAGAGGCACCAGCTGTGTGAAGCTGAGGCTGCTGGTCCTCGCAGTCCCCCGGTAGGCTCCACGCGCTGTGCACTTGCCTGTGGCCTCAACCTGGGAGCGCGCTTGCTCTCCACCGACTGTGGAGCCGCTCACACCAGGGAGGACGGGGCAGATTCAGATGAGCGGCACCCGCGGATCGGGTGTCGCAAAAAGTAGCGGGCAAAGTAGCAGAGCAAAAGGGAGCAGGAGTCTGTCTCACGTAACGCTGATGAAATCCCAGGAGGCACCCACGCAGCCAGTGAACCCAGGCGATGTTATGCAGGGAGGGCTGGGGGCGTGGCCGCTGGGGGAAGAGGCATCAGCTGTGTGAAGCTGAGGCTGCTGGTCCGCGCAGTCCCCCGGTAGGCTCCACGCGCTGTGCACTTGCCTGTGGCCTCAACCTGGGAGCGCGTTTGCTCTCCACCGACTGTGGAGCCGCTCACACCAGGGAGGACGGGGCAGATTCAGATGAGCGGCACCCGCGGAGCGGGTGTCGCGAAAAGTAGCGGGCAAAGTAGCAGAGCAAAAGGGAGCAGGAGTCTGTCTCACGTAACGCTGATGAAATCCCAGGAGGCACCCACGCAGCCAGTGAACCCAGGCGATGTTATGCAGGGAAGGCTGGGGGCGTGGCCGCCGGGGGAAGAGGCATCAGCTGTGTGAAGCTGAGGCTGCTGGTCCTCGCAGTCCCCCGGTAGGCTCCACGCGCTGTGCACTTGCCTGTGGCCTCAACCTGGGAGCGCGCTTGCTCTCCACCGACTGTGGAGCCGCTCACACCAGGGAGGACGGGGCAGATTCAGATGAGCGGCACCCGCGGAGCGGGTGTCGCGAAAAGTAGCGGGCAAAGTAGCAGAGCAAAAGGGAGCAGGAGTCTGTCTCACGTAACGCTGATGAAATCCCAGGAGGCACTACAATATTACCTAAACACAGCATGCCGCCTACAACCCATTGGGCCGGCCGTGATGGAAAAGTGACCTTGACAGATAGTACAACTGGCCTATCTGCAGGGTAGAGACATATTGTATACATGCAAAAAGATATTGAGGCTTCATTTTCAATTTTTAATGAAAGAACAACCAGAAATCGAACTCAACGGGGAGCAGTCCTTCCCAGGATATACCACCATACAGTGTATGTGGATCAAAGGATCTGAGGGTGTGGAACTTTTTAATGGAGTATGAAGTAGTGGGAGGAGCAACCTCCATCAAGGGCAGTGGGTACCACACCAACTAAATATTTCTGGCTGGCATGGGGAGGGCAAGAGGGGAGGAGGGGAAGGGAGGGGGGAGGAGGGGGGAGAGGGGAGAGATTCATAACCAAACCATTGAGGTCATTAATGTACAAGGTTCGTGTATGTGGTGCTACATGTAACATATATTGACGCGAGCGTGCAGTAAGGTGCAAAGTATGCGTCGCGGTCCAGCCTAAAGCAGGGCATCAGAAACTGCCAGGAAACCGAGGAGGCAATCTATTGGTACAGGGAGCGATAGGAGAGCAGGGGGGGGGATAGAGTGTAGGGGCATGGATTCAGGTGTCAGAATGCTCCTCACTCCGTTGTCGGAGGAGATAGGCCGTCAAGGGACCCCAGATATCCCTGGAACGTGACTTATGTGGAAGGAGTTCGGCATAATTGTGGTGATGATCTTGCCAAGTTGACATAGTGTCGAGCCAGGTTTTGAATTTAGGAGCGCGGCCTCTCCCCCATCTACAGGCCACATGACGTTTGGCTAATAGGAGGCCCAGTGCAAAAAACTTTCTATGTGATTTCAGTGTAGGGACCGATTGACCTAACAGGGCCGTCTTAGGACAGGGGTCAATAGCAACTCCCACCATGTCCGAAAGGGCACGAAAAATGTCCTGCCAATATGCCGCGACGGAGGGGCATGTCCACGCCAGGTGGAAGAAGTCGGCACCTTCCTCCCCACATCTAAGGCAACGGTCAGTGTCACGGAGGCCAAGCCGGAATAGTTTGGAAGGAGTAAAGTAAATGCGATGTAAGAATTTGAAATGTATCAGCCGGAGCCTAGTGTTACCGGTGACTGCATTAGTGTGCGAGCAGCTCTCCTCCCATTGATCGTCAGACAGTGGGGAGCCAAGGTCATAGTCCCATGCAGCGCAAACTTTGAGCGGAGGCGGCGTCGGGGCTGGTTGGGCTTGCTTGTACAGCATTGAAACCACGTGTTTGGGGTTTTCTGTTTGTAAGAGCAAGTGTAGGGGGGCCAGTGTGTCCGGCTCATCAGGAAAGTTCGGAGTGACTGCCTCAACATTCTGTCTCAGCCTAACATAGAGGAACGTGTCCATGACCGAGGCGACTTTCTCACCGAAGAATTGCGCCGATGTTCGGAACTGCCCCTGGAGGTATAGATCACCCCAGGTGTGAATCGCCAGTTTCAAGAGTAGTTTACGACCGATCTCCACCCAGGCGACTCGTAATCTAGGGTCTTGTACTAGCGGCATGCATGGTGAGTACAAAAACTCAACCCACATGTGATCCGCTAGTCGCCTCCAGGCTTGCACCGTGCAGTCGACCGTGGTGGGGTCGCGATCCGAGACACTCGGAGTAGTATAGCGATATCCCGATGGTTGCACAGGGCGCATGTATCCATCTTCCACCACTAAATGGGCCATGAAGGGAGGGGGATGAAGCCAGTATGCAACGAAGTGACCCTGGGCACAGTCGTAGTAACGCTGGAAGTTAGGAACATCGAACCCGCCCTGGTGGTAAGGTAACATGAGTGTCTTTAAACTGATCCTGGCTTGTTTACCACCCCAAATTAGCCTCGACAATTGGGAATTGAGTGTACGGAAGAAATGGGGGCCCGGATTGTATGGTATGTTAGTAAAGAGGTAAAGCAATTTGGGGGGGACTACCATCTTTATAAGAGAGACACGTCCCGCCATCGAGACTGGGAGATGGATCCACTTGGTGATGGTGTCAGTCAGTTTGTCAAGTACAGTACCATAGTTAGCCCGGATGAGGGTCTCTCGATTCCGGGACACCACCACTCCGAGATATTTTAGCTCCTCCGTTTCCCAAATTAAGGGATAGTCCAGGGGAAACTGCGTGGTTCTGTCCGTTAAGGGGAATAGAGCCGACTTCGACCAATTAATTTGTATTCCTGAAATAGCGCCGAATTTGGTGATTTTGCGTAATATGGGGTTAAGGTTTTCTTGCGGTTTAGCGATATATAGGGTCATGTCGTCCGCATACAGAGCGATTAGGAGCTGGCGCTCCGGATATATCAGGGAGCGATGGTTATGATGCTGGCGAAGTTTGGCTGCCAGCGGCTCGATGGCGATCGCAAAGAGGGCAGGTGAGAGGGGGCAGCCTTGCCTGGTGCCCCTATGTATGTTAAACGGAGCTGATTTGGCTCCATTGAGTAAAACTGAGGCCCTTGGGTTGCTATATAACAACTTTATCCAATCCAGAAAACTGAAGAGGATCCCCATGCGCTCAAGGAGGGCCAACAGGTAATCCCATTCAAGGGAATCGAACGCTTTGGTAGTGTCTAGGAACACTGCTGCAGCCTCGGACTTGGGATTAATGTCTTGTAATACCGCCTGTAGGGTACGCAAGTTATTGTCATGTATTCCTATAGGTTCTGAATCGATCCCCCTATTCCTGACCCTATTCTGGTTAAACTAACTATCAAGTTAACTAACAGTCAGCCCATGAGGCAAGAAAAGCCCCCATGATGCAGATACCGTTATCTGACGCAGTCACACTACGGCACAGGAACGTGTTATCTGATTAGGTCATAACGCTTGAGATCTAATTAGACAAGCGACATTCCTCCAGCCCCTGATAAGGCATACGACGTTCTCATAACAAATCAAACCTATGACAACCTGGAAAATCCGTGCGGCCATTGTTTTGATTTCACAGAGAACTTTAGTAAAGAATGTGCTAACGAGCAAGTCGTATGACATCTTTATTGACGTATCTATGTCCATCCTTACGTCAATCTCGGCACCTTTAAGGTATAAATATTGCCGATCTTGCCCTATGCAAACACACGCGTGGTGACGAGACGTAGCAGCCATACTTGCCGAAGCCGAGAGCAGAAGCAGACCCCGCTGGCAGCAGCCCCGCCTTCCTGACGCGCTGAGAGACGCACTGCTATCTCAAGCCGAGAGACCCAGCACCGGCGCTTCTGGGCAGCCCTCGCAGGCAGCCTGGAATATCGAGAGCAGAGAAAGAGATACCATTCCTCATTCATCCTAACTTCCAGGTACAGAACTGAATAACCCCTCACTGAGAATTCTTTAGTTATTCACTTGGCAAAAACAAACTTAACTTAAACTGTAACTTTCTATTCCCGCCCACGCATTAGACTTAGGTCAGGTACACGGGGTAGGCGTATTTAGAAACACCAGTTGAGTACGTTTAGTCAAATGTATATGTGTATGTAAATATATTTTAATCATTTTAAACATCATATGGCTCAGAAACCATATCAATGTTTTTAAAGTACTATTTTATACTATTGCTTTTAATGTATGCACTTTACTTAACTATAAGTTTGCAATAATATCGATCCATTTCTCTTGTACGAGAAAAGAGACTGATCAATAAATAACACCTTTTTATTGAACACGCCCGTCTCTTCCTTTTCTCTACAATCTGATGAGACTAAGAATGCACGTACTGACTGAGTAAAATAATTGCCTTGTGCTCACACGACTCTCGAGATTGACTCTTGATTAGGGGAGAGCAAAGTTGTCATGTTCTATGGTTGTCAGAAACTAAATCCCTTCTTGTCTAATCAGGGGAGTTAATTCTTTCCTGAACATTCGAGAAAGTTTCTAGCGAACTCTGAGCTACGCTGGCAAACCCAAAACTTAAGTCTAGTATCGACAGTAGTAGACCTAGTTAACGTCTGGCCTAGGCCTTTACTGCTGTAGGTATTATTCCAATGCGCAGAGCCTATTGGGAAGATAGGAACTACACTACATGGCGCCCAACGCGTTTGGAAAGGGCGATAAAACTAACGTAAGACATTTAGAGTAACTCAGTCGTGCTTTCTCACTCAGACCCCTTTTCCCAAATACTCCAAAGACGTCTGGAGTGGGTGAAAGGTAATATCCTCCAAAACCTCGCAGGAGGGAACTCCTATGTAAGGTTCTTGGTTTAGTCAACGTTGAAGGATACACTGTTCCAAAATATTGTGCATCTAATCTCTGTTTCCATAAGAAACCTGATCTGCAAACAAAAAGAATAACCTTTCTAACAGTAAAATGTCAGAAAGTGATGAAGAAAGAGAGGCAGTTAGATTAGCAGCTGAAATAGTAGCAGCTGATACTGCAGCACTAGATGCAGACGGGGATATAATACTCATCCCGGTCACCAAAAGGAAATCTATAACCTTAAAACTTATAGAAAATGGACTGACACCTAGAGGTGGCACAGTCATATTCGTAATTGAGGCACACGAATATCGGCAGACAGAGGTATACTATACATGGATACATTTTCCAGCAGCAAATGCTGTAACAAAGTACTTCCACTATTACAAAATAGAGGTTCCACCCGACATTTACACTCCTTTCGAGGAGGTGGAAGTACCACTCAAATTCCAAGAGCATTTGCTCTTATTTGATGGCGCCCTAAAACATAACAATCACATTACAAGACTCGGTCCTTTAGGTAGACCAGGAGCAACGTGGCCGGTCTTAGCCGGATACACACCACACCCAGACATCGAAGGAATGTCTACAGGAGAGCTGTTAATACAGCTAAAACAATTACTAAAAATTCATAGACAATTAGTTCAGTATGTAATGCGGACTTCAACAATTCAGCCAGCGATTAAACTACCACAGCTGACCCCTCACCAGGGGAACACAAATAAAATCACACCACAGAACATCCAATCCTGCCTAGGTAAAGTTCCGGCTAAACGGGAACAGATACCATTCTGGTTGGCACAGAAAATCACCCAAATAGAGGCGGTGTTTCCTGACACCACCCCGCTAGAAAAACACAGGACTCTGACTATATGTCTCCCAATGGGAATCGCACCACACATAGAGGACTGTGACACTTGGGGTACAGTCTTTGCTTCCATCTACACAAAAACGCACGGTGTTCCATCCATTTCGGCGATACCAGATGTGCTAAAACAAATTCAAGATGAATACGGTCCAGAACCAGCTTTAACTCTTGGTATGAAATTACTGAAAGACTTCAAGCAGGTCTCGGCTATATTACTAGCCAACATAAAAGGTGAAGCAGCAAACGTGGCGATCCGCCAGAGGTTAAAAGAGACAGATATAGCAGACCAACCAGCTGAAATTGCCAGAATCATAGAAAAATCCTATGAGGAACTAGGTAGAGATAGTTTAGGTGGAATACCAGTAAAACCGCAACTGACTGAAAGTCCAGAAAAAATATTTTTTAATAATAATTCACCAAAAAAGAACTGGGATGGAAACAAACAATCCAATCCTAAAGAAAAGAAATTCCAGTCCCGAGGAAGGTCTCCTAGGCGAAGAGAAAAATCTCCAAACCAAAGACAGAGGTCACCGCAGAGTGACCCCTCTGGGAATAGATATAACCTTAGAAATAGGGATAATATTAAAAAACCTGATAGATATCAAGACATTGATACACGTCCCTCTCAATCTTTTCAGACTTCCTCGCAGAAATCGGAAAGAAGAGGACGATCAGAACAAAGAGAAGAGCACGCCAAGTCCAAAGACAAGGAACCTGCTCAGCTAAAAAAGAAATTACAATTTCCAAAAAAGAAGGTAGCCAGTATCAAGGTAGTTAACAATGCCGAGAATACTGAGGACACAACTGAAAAACGGAGAGTGGGCTCAGACAATGCTAGACAGCGCAGCAGAGGTGAGCATAGCTCGCAAAGTCCTTATGAATCATCTGGAGACAGTGGACACGAATGAATATCTTCAAGTGGAAACTGCAGACACCAGAGTTAGCAAACCCCACAAGATATACGAGATAACATTACGTATAGAGGGAGATAAGACTAGGAAAATAAGGGGACTATTTTGGGATAATCTCTCCAAGGGCTATGATATCCTTCTAGCTGAAAAAGACTGGCCACCAGAGTTTGTCAGGGAGTGCCCTCATGGCGAAGAAGTAATTATGCCTGCCTTCTCGAATCAAATCCCGATTCATAAAAAATACACACTTGCTAGAAAGTGGGCAGTGGCCTTAGCACCTGCTTTATATAAAAATCATGTAGGATGGGATGAGGATTCTCCTCCTCACAAAATCCAGTTAAAATCACAACCTACTGCACAAAGGCAGTACCCAATTAAGCAAGAAGCTAAAAAACAGGTAAATGAAATACTAGATCAGCTAGAATACCAGGGGGTGATTGAAACTTGCACCTCACAAATGAACAATCCTTTGTTTCCGGTCTCCAAACCAGACAACTCATATCGTCTAGTTTTGGATTACCGACACCTTAACACATGTTGCAAAACCTTTGCAGTGCAAAACTCACACAGTGCTGCACTAATGAATAACATAGTGCGCAAAAAATACAAAACAACCTTGGACATCTCCAATGGATTCTTTTGTCAAAACATAGCACCAGAGAGCAGATATTTAACTGCATTCTCAGTAAATGGCACTCAAAAGCAATTCTGTCGGTTAGCCCAGGGGTACAAGAACAGCCCGGGGGTATTCTCAGCGAGAGTAACAGAATTACTACAACTATATGATGATGAAGCATTATCTTATGTCGATGACATTTACTTAACAGATGATGACTTGGAGACTCACTTGAAAAGAGTGAACACCATAATACTTGGGTTCGCTGCAGAGGGTTACAAATTCAACTTTAAAAAGTCCAGAATTGTCCATCTGACAGTCCTGTTCTTAGGATATGAGTTATCAAGTGAAGGCAAAAGCCTGGCTGACAATTTCCTAGAGAAATGTGCCGTACTCCAAGCACCTAAAACACTAAAAAACCTACAGTCAATTCTAGGCTTCCTAAATTTCGGAAGAACATACATTGCAAATTACGCAGAAAGGGTCAAACCCCTTTATGATCTAATTAAACCAGACTTTAAAAGATCCAATTGGACTCAAACACACACAGAAATTTTGAGATCCTTACAAACAGACATGCTAATTAAAACAAAATTAGAAACACGTGATAACACACGCAATCTTGTGATTCGAGTCATCCCAGGGAGATGCGGATTCACATACCTGACCTCTAATGAGGGAGAAAAGGTACCAATTGCATTCAAATCACACTTGTATACAGAAGCTGAACAGAAATTCAGTAATACAGAAAAAATCATTCGTGCAGTTCAAACCGCAATAGCTAGAGAAAAAGACATAGCTGACGGTAGACATATCACAGTCAGAACAGCAGAATCAGCCTTTGAGGCACTAACAACACCGTGTAATTTACCAACAACAACATTGAATCCGGAATGGATACAATGGGTGAATTCAATCACAACGGACAAAGTATACTACTACTTTGATCCAGAACTAGAAGAATTAAAAAATCTAAAATATGAAAAGACGAATCCTCTGCCAATCGACATTCTGCCTCTACGACATTACGCCTGTGTAATCTATACAGACGGACATGCTCAACCCTCCGTTTGGGGAGAACATGCATACAACCCCACATGTGAGATTACAAAAGAAGTGTGGCGCGGAGGTAAACTAAGACCTCTATTAACAAAATCACACTCAGTAGAAACTAATTCAGAACTACAAACTGAAATAATAGCATTAAAAATAGCGCTGGATAATGCGGATCGCGAATTCCCGACACTTATAGTGTCAGATTCATATTACTGCGTCAAAGCATATAACAAGGATTTGCAGACATGGATTCAGAACGGTTACAAAGATGACACAGATGCACCAATAAAGCAGAAATTGCTCTGGGAACAAATAGCTCTTTTACAAAAAGAACTACCAAAGACTCACGTGACACACTCACTGAGTCATCAGCGTGATGGCGTTCACGTTGTAGGGAATTCATTGGCTGAAACAGCCGCAGCGGCAGCCACTAAATCAGCTCCCGTAGATCGAAAAAAGCGTACATTAAAATACATTGACGGTGAAACAGTGCTGGCAGTGAAAACGTCATCAAAAGGCGACTGCTCAGCGTTACCGATCAACTATCCACTCAATTATACATACATAATCGATGCAAACTCCGTCCCTTTTGCTCGAATCCCTGGAGTGGGGGATAGAGTGATTCCAAACATGGACAGGAGAAACTTGTTAATCGCAGACGCACACATGGGCGAGGGTCTCAGACACCTCAAACTGAAAGATTCTCTGGAAGAATTACAATCACGGTACTGGTGGCCAGGCATGAGCCTGCATTACACCATGTTTGTAAAAAACTGCCCAAACTGCAACAGAGATCGCAGTGGGGAGAGAAACAGTTTAATACCTCGTCGTATCAAGGCAGATAATATGACCAATAAAAAGCAGGGCTTGCGATTAACATATACAGGCTAGTTTCCACTTATAATGTAGATCACCAGCACTCGGCTGACGTCCGGACTGTTATACAAAGATTTGCGAGTCTAAATGGCATATACGCTAAGAGCATGCTACGTTCGACCATTGTTTTCACTCAAGCCCACCAGCCTGGGGGGAAACATGGCCGAATGAGCACAGTCCAGCGGGAATCTTCTCACTTCCTTCCTGAGGGTACGGGATGGTGTAAAGAAAAAACCAAGGCAGAAAGCAATCTATAATGGAAAGGATATTAGGTTCGGGAGCTGGGTGGGTCAAACATCTAATAAGTGTCCAACGTAGTCTCAATAACTTGCCAAGAAATTCTCTGAAGGGATTCAGTGCGTACGAATTATTATTTGGAACTAGGATGATGATCTCTGACATTGATAGTCAGACTTCAGTGGTGAAAGAAAAAAGCTTTGATATCAAAGACCGTTTGGCTATTTTACAGGACTTAAACAAAACAAGAAAAGACCTGAGCAACATACAGTTGAAAGAACAGCCAACAACCACTGAAGAATCACCACCTGTCCTAGCAAGACCTGTCTGGATTCCAAAAGTCGGGGATCTAGTCAGGGAGAAGATCGCGGTAAAGAAGGAATTTGGGCCTTCTTACAGAAAAGCAGTTCCTGTCTTGTCTGTCAACGGAACAAGATCAGTTGTACTACCGCCACTTGCTGGTAAAAAGGAGAACCGAGTTGTATCCATCGACCTGGTAAAACTACAACATGTGGCCGATAACAAACAGTAGGCCAAGTGGACTCCCAATAAGTAGCAGAACACCAAGGTTTGCTACCAGTACAGAGGTCCTAACAAAGAGGCTCATCACATTCGAAACGCCTACAGAAGAACAACAAGGACTATGCAACAATGCAATAGAACTCAGACCTCTGACAACCCAAATAAAAACATTTAGCAGAGACACACCAATCTACAATGAAGTACCAAGTGACAATGCAAGAAACAAAAATCCTGAAGCAATTGGAACAATTGACAGAACTGCATCCGGGTACTTCATCAACTTCGATGATTCCTCTGAAGGCTTCAGTGAATCAAAGACACAGCCATCATCAAAATCCTTTAAAGACAAAGCTAAGGAACTTTTGAACCAACTGAAAGAAACATATCTGATTTCTCCATGGATTGAATTTTGGGTGGGTTTTGGTGCATTTATCCTCATACTTTGGCTCATCATGGTATTTACTTTGGGACGCTTCATTGAGGGAAAATATGCTAAAATGGACACAGCAAGTCAGAACATCAACTTGGTCCTCAAACCACACACATCTTCACACGTCGAGAAAAGAGAACTTTCTTCAGCCAACTTCACAGCCAATCCGATACCTGGTGGGGTAGCCTGGGACAACACTGACTATGAAATTTATGGTCCGGTCGAGATCCTGAAATACCCACACCAAATCAAGATCTCCTTGAGTGACTTTGCAAAACCAAACTCATTTGCTGATGATTGGGACTTCGAAAATATTAATAACATGATGTCTGACTTAGTAATGTCTGCTAAATTTACAAAACATGATTATTTGCAAGGTTCTACAAATTATGACAGTATGTATTGCTATAACCACTATGGTAACCATTTTTTACATAAATCTGCACAACCTAGAAATGTTTGAAATTATAATCAATGGGCACATTGTGCTACACCTCCAAAAGGGAGCTCAAGAACCGTTTACGACAAATATTCATATTTTTCAGGTTTTAACACAAGTAATGCTGAAACATTTTATTTTAAATTGTCAAACAAGACAGGGATGAAAACCATGATAACCAACACAAAATTGATATATTCAGATTCATTCTTCGAAAAAATGAATACTTTTGGATTTGATTATTGGGACAAAAATGTTGATTTGAAAAGTGTTTGGGGTACAAAAGATTGGCAAGTACAGGGTTTAGAAGCTTTGTTAAGAGCCTGCATGATCCCAGAACAAATGATATTTTTAAATGACACTGTTCAACAAACCACCTGTCTTGGCTTAGCCAAAATCAAAGATTTAAATAAACCGTCTATTCCAAAGCCAACAATGTTTAGCAATAACTCTGATACAGATGAAGAGATAGACGTAAACCATATATTAAACCAAAACAGAACACATCCTGATTGGAAACAATGGTTGATCTGGCCCACAGATACAAATAACTGTCAAGATAGATTCCTGAACAAAACACAGGGTTTCAAAATGACCAGGCCAGACCCTAGATATCCCCAAAGACATCACCCAGGGATAATAACAACCTACAGTGTGGGCAAATTATGCCTTCAATGGCTACAAACTTCCACACTGCCTGAAATTAAGCAACACCTAACTTTACTTACTGATGGTGCTGACTTGCGTGATTTCATAATGGGACCACGCAAACAGCATCCAAAGCGTTTCATAGCAGCCTCTGTATATGCAGCATACAATGAGGCCTGGAAGGTTACTCAAATTGAGACAGCAGAGAGAATACGGGAAATTGACCGTATTAATTTGGAAAAATCACTTTCTGTAGTGGACAATGGGTTAATGACTCTGTCCTCCAGAATTTTTTCTTTGGACAGCATTGTGTCTTCAGCAATCGACATATTATCGCAAGACTTACTGTTATTACAACATGGTCAGTCACAATTGCGTTCTATTGTACAGCTTGGCTGGACGTTACAAAATCTGCGTTCAGGCTATGTGCCTTGGCGTTTAATCAACACAACGTCACTATTCCAAATCTTTAACCTTACTGATAGACAAATCGGTATGGCGCAAAAGGGTGCTGATTATACAATCTTGAGCATTGAAAAACTAGAAAGATTACCAATGACAATGTCAGAACGACCTGTCAGTGAATGGATAATCCACGGAATCATAAATATTCCAATCTCAACCTTCAGGTTTCAATACTGCCAAAAATATATACAGGCTGGCATGTACGAGAAATTGGGAAAGGGGTACCTTAAAACAACTTGGAACCTGCCCTATTCACATGCATGTGTCAGTAATAAAGGACAGAAAGTGTTTCTTAGTGGCAACAATTGTGCTATGTCACTAAGCGGCACGCTTCTGTGTAAGGGAATTAGTTTGCATGGAGCCTGTGAAGGGAATTCATACAACCTTTCATGTCACCAGCAAGGCGCACCTGCAACTGAAATGGAACCATTCTTTCAAAGACTCTATAATGGGAGTTACATTCTTATTGTAGACCGCAAATGTTGTAGTCTTATGCCCGGGACTCCTTATCTAGTCACTACGACTGCGAAGGTCAAGTGCTGTGGACGTTCTTTGTTCCTCAGCTCCTTTCCAGACAGGGAGGCAAGGGCATGGCCCAATTTGAAAATTACTTCTATTCGAATAGATACTTTAAGCAGAATGAAAACAGTGCTTCTTCAGACGCCTACAAGGCTCACGTCATCAAAAGAAACGTATGATCTACAAGTCGCAAGGACGACTGCAGAGATACATACATTATTATCGACTAATTCCCCCGTACATTTCGCGGAAATCCTGAGCGAAATCTTAAATATTTCTGATACCACTGGGGCCTCAAAGGTATTTAAGACAGTATTTTCGATGGCATTAACACCATTCAAAGCCATACTGGGTATTTTTCCAGATTTCGTCCATTCGATTTTTGGCGGACTTCCCCTGATCCTGGGACTAATTGCAGGAATCCTATTTTTATTCCTTATTTTTCGTTATGGCAACCCATGTCACAGATCAAACTCTCGCGACAATGGAAGATACAATCCTAGCCATTGGATACCGGGACCGGATATCAAAAATCCTGGGACTCTCCCGGCTTAGAGACCTAAACATGACTTGGTTTCTATCATTTCGACCAATGTGGCAAAGATGTGTTTTACCTGTGTTGAGATGTCTGCTATGCGGAGAAGAATGCGTGTTAGACACCTGTCTGACGCTACAATCGGATGCGCCAGTGGATGCAGATACATTGTTAGTTCCTACCAAGGTTCACGCTTTGTGCTGCCCTCAAAGGCTGCCAATCCTGATGACGGCATTCGTGGAATCTTCACCACTACGATTGAAGAGTAGTGAAGTTCGAGATGAAAGCAGCATTGAACAGGTACGACCTTCTGTCAGCAATGCGAATCAGAATGTCAATGGAGACAATCATGCGCACGAATGCATGGTTACACCTATTTCCGACTTAGTGGAACTTTCCCATGAAGCTGTTGACAGTTTTTTCGAAAGCCTTAATGATATGATGTTCTCTCCAGAACAGAAATAGAGACTTTTGAGCAAGCTCGCACACGGCGTTCCCTGAATTCGGCCTTCAACTTTAAAAATAAAGTCACATGAACAATTTTTCCCACCAGTTCACGGACAACAATTTTTTAGCAGCCCCAAATTATTTTTTACAAAATTTTCGGGACACTTATCTTCTGCTTAAAGTAAGAAACTATTCCTAGAGAACTAAGATTTCTATTTTTAGATACTTTATAAACTTTAGTTGCCCGCTGGGATGTTCACGAATATTTTATTATGTGATGAAATGGTCTCGCACTTCCTTTCTGTATAGCTATGTTAAGAGCCATTTCATGTGTATTTCTCATATACCAAATAAGCAATAATGCATACCAATGCGTGTTTACTTTAGCGTTTAATTCATAGCTTAAGTGCATACAATATATATGACTGCAATTTTTCAGTATATTTGAAAATTTCAAAATGCATTAATGTATTTTGGGGTGGTAAGGTATACACTATACTCTATAGTATGTTGTACTATGTTATACTATGCATAGATTAGTAAATATGACCATAGTTAGCGTGGAGTGGGTGTCATGTATTCCTATAGGTTCTGAATCGATCCCCCTATTCCTGACCCTATTCTGGTTAAACTAACTATCAAGTTAACTAACAGTCAGCCCATGAGGCAAGAAAAGCCCCCATGATGCAGATACCGTTATCTGACGCAGTCACACTACGGCACAGGAACGTGTTATCTGATTAGGTCATAACGCTTGAGATCTAATTAGACAAGCGACAATTCTCCAGCCCCTGATAAGGCATACGACGTTCTCATAACAAATCAAACCTATGACAACCTGGAAAATCCGTGCGGCCATTGTTTTGATTTCACAGAGAACTTTAGTAAAGAATGTGCTAACGAGCAAGTCGTATGACATCTTTATTGACGTATCTATGTCCATCCTTACGTCAATCTCGGCACCTTTAAGGTATAAATATTGCCGATCTTGCCCTATGCAAACACACGCGTGGTGACGAGACGGAGCAGCCATACTTGCCGAAGCCGAGAGCAGAAGCAGACCCCGCTGGCAGCAGCCCCGCCTTCCTGACGCGCTGAGAGACGCGCTGCTATCTCAAGCCGAGAGACCCAGCACCGGCGCTTCTGGGCAGCCCTCGCAGGCAGCCTGGAATATCGAGAGCAGAGAAAGAGATACCATTCCTCATTCATCCTAACTTCCAGGTACAGAACTGAATAACCCCTCACAGAGAATTCTTTAGTTCTTCACTTGGCAAAAACAAACTTAACTTAAACTGTAACTTTCTATTCCCGCCCACGCATTAGACTTAGGTCAGGTACACGGGGTAGGCGTATTTAGAAACACCAGTTGAGTACGTTTAGTCAAATGTATATGTGTATGTAAATATATTTTAATCATTTTAAACATCATATGGCTCAGAAACCATATCAATGTTTTTAAAGTACTATTTTATACTATTGCTTTTAATGTATGCACTTTACTTAACTATAAGTATTGCAATAATATCGATCCATTTCTCTTGTACGAGAAAAGAGACTGATCAATAAATAACACCTTTTTATTGAACACGCCCGTCTCTTCCTTTTCTCTACAATCTGATGAGACTAAGAATGCACGTACTGACTGAGTAAAATAATTGCCTTGTGCTCACACGACTCTCGAGATTGACTCTTGATTAGGGGAGAGCAAAGTTGTCATGTTCTATGGTTGTCAGAAACTAAATCCCTTCTTGTCTAATCAGGGGAGTTAATTCTTTCCTGAACATTCGAGAAAGTTTCTAGCGAACTCTGAGCTACGCTGGCAAACCCAAAACTTAAGTCTAGTATCGACAGTAGTAGACCTAGTTAACGTCTGGCCTAGGCCTTTACTGCTGTAGGTATTATTCCAATGCGCAGAGCCTATTGGGAAGATAGGAACTACACTACATTATGTGAGGTCGCTCTATTAGGGACAAAACCTGCCTGGTCTGGTAGGACCAGGCGTTCCATCAATAGGTTAAGGCGAGTTGCCAGTACCTTCGCTAGTATTTTAACATCGGTGTTGAGCAAAGACAGGGGTCTGTATGAGTCACAGTGTTCAGGTGGTTTACCCGGTTTCAAGAGAGACGCAATGAGGGCCTCGCGCATCGTGGGCGGGAGGGTTCCCACTTCGAGGGCGGTATAATAAACTCGTTGCAGTATTGGGGCAAGGATGTGGATATATGCCTTATAAAAATCGACTGGCAGCCCGTCAGACCCAGGGGATTTGCCCGATTTCATGGACATGATGGCATCCTTTATTTCATCCACCTCGAGTATGTGATGGAGGAATTTTTGTTGGGATGGATCAAGCCACGCTATGGCCGTGTCTTCCAGATACGGACGTAGGTTGATAGGAGCCGATCTTTGAGAAGTGTATAGGGAGGAGTAATGTTTTGTAAGTATGCGGAGCTGCTCAGTAAGGTTTCGTTGTGGGGTTTGGTGTTCATCAAGCAAGACAGTGACGAAATTATTGTATCTAGGGGGCCGGACCGCGGAGGCTAGAGCCCTGCCAGGCCTGTCCCCTTTGCCGAAAACCCGTGCAGTGTATTGTTTGCCGAGGAATCTGCTCTCTCTATCAGCCGCCTCCTCATATTCGTTCAACTTCTCTCGAAGGAGGGCATTCGTAGAATGGTCTCGCGCTTCACGAGTACTTATCCGTTCCAAGTCCCGGAGTTCGGATTCTAGTTTATGAAGGTCTCCTCTTAAGGATTTGAGGACCCCGCCCCCCTTGGAGATGCACCAACCCCAAACGGTGACCTTAAAGGCTTCCCAAACCACAGAAAGGTCCGACACCGATCCCACGTTTCTGTCGAAAAAATCTCGGATGTCCTGTTCGAGGTCCGCCTTGAAGGCGGAATCAGTAAGATGGGAAGGATTGAGGCGCCAGTTTGAATAAGGGGAGGTCTCAATTGGAATGTGTAGCGAGAGGAGGACCGGGGAATGGTCAGAGAAAGTCCTGGCCAGGTGTCGGGCTGAGATTAACCAGGGAGTGAGGCCTGCCGACAGAAACACATAGTCAAGCCGAGCCCAGGTGGAATGTACTGTGGAGTAATTAGTACCTTGTTAAAGGGACGGGTGGTGGTGTCGCCATGAATCAATGTAGTGATGGTCCCCAACAATGGAAGATAGGATGCGTTGGGTATGGGAATAGTGTGAAGGCTGGGGGTGGGATCTATCGACACTCGGTGCCACGGTAGAGTTGAAGTCCCCACCCAGTATCACATGGCCAATGGCCAGAGTTTGAATTTTACCCCACATCGTGAGAAGCGAGGAAGTGTCATCTACGTTGGGGCCATAATAGCAAACAAAGAGGACCGTATGTGAGTGCAGTTTACCCCACAACATACAATATCTGCCGCCGGAGTCTACTTCCGTTCCGGCAGGCGTGAAGTTCACACCTCGTCTAACCAGAATTGTAACCCCCCTTGCATAGTTGGAGTAGGAGGAGAAAACCCTGCAGGAAGCCCACCTGGTCGCAAAGAGTGACGAGGCATCTGGCATTAAGTGCGTTTCCTGCAACATAGCAATTGAAATACCCTGCCTGTCGAGGTAGCCTAAAATTTGCCTCTTTTTCCTGGGATTATTCAGCCCCCGAATGTTCCACGACATCAGCTGAAGATGGTAAGATGGAAGTGTATCGCCTACGTCACCCATTCATACATGGAAATCATATTGTAGCTCAGAATTACACATTTGACCATTAAAGCACATTGGACGTTCAGCATGGTACAGTCCCCCCATAAAAAAACCCCGACCACCCGACTTCGAGACAAAGCAAAGAACATTTCAATATCAGAGGCAGTAGAGCAGACTTCTTTCCCACCCACACCGGCAACCCCAACTGGCCGGGAATACAACCCCCACCCAACATCCCAAAAATGAACCAGAGTACAGCCCAAGTACGGCATAATACAGAACCCAACCCACAGGGGGGAAGGGGTGTTAGGGGGAACGCCCACTTGGGGACCAGAACTAGGGGCACCAGACCTGCCAGTCCACCTCCCTACTTACACCCACAGACAACCGGAAGAAACTCTAGTCGTCGAAAGTGGGACGGAGGTGGGTGACCGAGCACGAAGGAAAATCATGGACCGATAAGCCCCGTGTCGATCAGGCTCCTAAAATAACTCAGTAAGATATAAACATCTGTTAGGCACTGACAGGTGAACACCTTATGAATAGGGAATAATACTACAAAACAGTTTCTCAGTCCTGTTGCGACATCGGTGAGTGCGACCTAGATCTGCGTCGGGTTGCTTCGTCGCTGTTACGGTCCTTTCTGCAGTGCTTAAGGAAATCTTCAACCTGTTGCGGATTTAGAAAGAAGTGAGTTGTACCTTGAAATGACACTTTCAGCTTCGCAGGGTACAGCATGGCATATGGGATTTCTTGTGCCTGAAGTTTCTTTTTAACCATAGTAAATTTGCGCCTAGCCTCCTGGACGGAGGGGGTGAAATCAGGAAAAAAGGAGAGGGTAGTGTTACAATAGTTCACAGTCCCCATTGCTCTTGCTCACTGGAGTACCGCATCACGGTCTCTATAGTTCAGGAAACGCACTATAATAGGGCGAGGTTGGGCTCCCGGAGGCAGGCGTGCTGCCAGAGATCTATGGGCACGCTCGATGATGAAGTGCGGGGAAAATGATTCCTTCCCAAATAGGTCCACAAGCAGTTTTTCCACGAAGGGCTCCATTCTACCAGTGTTGGTGGATTCCGCAAGGCCCAAAATTCTGACGTTCTTGCGCCGTGACCTCGCTTCCAAGTCCTCATTCTTGTCAGCGATGAGTTTAAGCAACCTGTCCATTTGAGTGACTTGTTTACTTGTGGAGGCGGCCCCGTCTTCAAGAACCGAAACTCTGTCCTCAGTTTCCTTGATTCGGGTGTCAAGTTGCTCCAGTTTAGAGACGACGCTATCCATGCGTACATTGATGGTGTCTATTTTGGCGTCAATTGTGGATAGGCTTTGTTTCATCCCCAACAGCAATGTCTTCCAGTCCTCTTCTGGAGGAGCCGGGCCGGAGGACCACCATCAGGCTCCGGCGATGTTTTGGACTGTTTTTTGGATTCAAAGGGTATTTTGGACTGGCGTGCATTGTTGCGGCCCATGTCTCTTCTGGGCGTCCTCGACGTGGTGGGGGAAATGGACGCCAGATCGCTGGAGGGGCCAGCAAAAGAGGGGAAGATGCACACCTAATTGATAAAGTAAGGAGCCGTGGCTACAGGTCCAGACGGAATACTGGAAACCTAGTGGGGTGGCAGCGCGACCAGCTAGCGCGGGTGGGGAGGGGGAACCTTTGCACTGTGGATCAAGTTCCCACGTAGGGGTCTCAGGCAGCTATAGTCTCTTGTCCGGTCTTATCCACTTCCCTGCGTAGGGAGGGGGTGCTCAGGAGACCACCAGACCTGAATGCAGCATTCCGCAGATGTGGAGGGAGGATGGGGGATTAAGCAGCCTGATATAATAGGACCTCCCTGGTGCGGACGGGTCAACGCACAGTAGGGACTCGCATATCCAAGTTCACCATAGGATCCCCCCCGGGCCTTGGAAAGTCTGCCCGAGAGCGTTGGCGGTCAGGTGGTCGACACGTTAAGGAGGTCACTCCCTGCGCCGTGCATCAAGCAGAAACGGCCCAGTCCGTGCATGTAACGTAGCGCCAGCCGCCTTAGGGAGAGAGGCTGGCAGCTGACGGCCTCAGAGCGGCGGGGGGCAGGCGGCGGTAGGAGCGTCAGGTGACTTGTCAGGCCTCGCCGCCGGGGGAAGAGGCGCCTTGAAGGGAGGCCGGCAAGCTTGACCCGCAAATGTCCAGGAGGTCAGCCCAGGCTGGCTGCAGGGTAGCGCGCCAGTGAGGAGAGGCACCTGGCAAGAAGCGGGGGAGGGGGGGCTGCGGAGGCTCGCGAATAGAGAGCAGCGTTCACCCGCTGCGATGGCTGATGGCCCCCCCGAGCGTGAAGGAGCAGAACAATGTCCGACGGGTAGGTTCCAGGCGGCAGTGGTGGCACACTGCAGGAGGGCCGGGATATACGGCTCGCAGACGGCTATGAGGTCGGCACAAGATGGCAGCAGGGCGACTCACCGGCTAAATGGCGGGCTTAGCAGGAGCCAAGGGTAGCGCCACACGGAGGGAGAGAGGCGGCTCCGGAGGATCACAGCAAGCGGGCAGCCCTCACCTGTCACAGCGGCTGAAGCAGTCCCCGGGGGAGCAAGAGTAATCCGGAGTGCGGCGGGGAAGACGCACCACAGCGGGCCGGGCCCCTCGGTCCTGCCGGGAAGGCCGCGAAGCACCGGACTCTCCTGACCAGGTAAGGCCACCCAAGAGCGCACAGCCAGCCGCTCCTCGGGTTGCTCAGGCTACTGCAGGTCGCCGACTCCGCCAATCAAGGGATACTTGGGGCAAATGTGGTATTGTCGTGATCAGAACATAGAGGGGCAGATGTAGGAGATGGTTTCAAGCAGATTCTTGCGGTCAGGATCCCTGCAGGATGGTCAAATGTGCTCGGTCGCCTGGGAGCCTCACACCAGTGCGGCCATCACGGTCTGCGCCACCTGCGCCCCCAACAAAGGAAGATATTGATTGGAAGCTGACAGATCTTGAAAATCGATCATGCAGGATTAATCTCTGCATCTTAGGTGTGCCTGAAGGCAGCGAGGGGAAAGACACTAGACGATTCATTATCAAACTGTTTGCTGAGGCCTTCCCGGATTTAAAGAATTGGAACTGGGATGTTGACATTATGAGAGCACATAGATTTCCCCTTCTGCAGAAAGGGAAACCTGGGTGTACTGTGGAAAAGCCAAGAGCAATTCTCATATGTTTGAACAACTTTTTGCTCCGCGAAGCATTACATGATTTGGCTAGGCCAGATAGGCGGCGGACCGGCAAGGGGTGCGATTTGTTTGTGCGCCCTGACTTCTGCCAGGTGACTGTGCAACAAAGGTGGTGGTTACGCCAGTTGATCTCAGCATTCCAAGCTAAAGGGGGCAAGTGTTTCTCTTAAACCCCGCTAAGCTAAAAGTGATTCACAAAGGAAAGACTTTCTATTTTCATTCAGAAATCATAGCGCAGGAGTTTTTGGAGACAATGTGAAATTCATGTAACTGATTAAGATAGAGATCCGGGGTCCTATATTTCTTGTTTGAGTTGAGTAATGGCTATTAGTTGGTGTTTAAGTCAGGAGGGTTGGTGAAGGGGGGGTGTGGCAGGCCTCAGGCGGGGCACAGGGGGAGGCATCTCACAATCGCTTTCCATCACTGAGGACATGGTCCTTACGCCTCTATTGGGGTGGGGGGTTCAGGAGGGTGGGGGGTTGGGCCGGGGGGGTCTGGGTCTAGGGAATAAAAAAATGATCACGCAGGGAATTGCCGTGATATCCTGCGATTGTGCAGAACCGGTACCCCCGCCCCCATTGTGCAATTCGCGTCCCTCACGCAGAGGCCTAGCTATTTTGCTCTCAAGACAAACATGACATAATGTTTTTTGTCCTGATGATGATGCTTGCATTTCTCTCTGCATCGAAACGTCGTCGACCCAAAAGCACCATATGTTTGTTATAAAAGTCACAAACGTTTTTTGCAATGGTTTGCTAATAAGAATCCAAGTCTGTTGAACTGAAATACTAGTGCAGACCGCCTTGTGCGCCCTTACATAATTTATTTTCACTTGTTTTGTCTTGTTTTCTGTGGGTCACAGGTTGTGCCCACTTGTGTATAAATGTTGATTATATGAACCAATATAAAATATTGTAGCTTAAATAAAAGTTCTCTCCGGCTGGACAAAGGACACGCATACTATTTAGTGTGGGTCTATCATTCACCTGATCCTAAATGACTAGGGTCCTCTGTTTTGTGTAATAAGTTACCGCCCAAGGACCCTAGTGTTATTCCTTTTGGGTTTTCCCTTGTTGTGTAGAACAGCACACAGGGAATTGCAGCATGATATCGAACCATTTTTGGGGTACAATCTGTAAGCCTATATATATATAGGGGTAATCAATGGCGGATAGTGGCATATTCAAGGCATTTGGTGTTGCTCTTTGAACTTCAGCGGTCTAAATAATTATAATAAAAGGCAACGGGTTGCAAGTGAACTGGCGATGTTGCAGAGTGATTTGATTTGTCTGCAGGAAACCCATATTGCATGAGCTAAAAGAAAGCTACTCTCGGAGCTTGGGTTTAAAGTATTGGTATGTACACAGCAGTCCACCACTACGAGAGGAGTTGCAATTTTAATTAAAAATTATGTACAAGGGACGGGCAGGGTTTTAGCAGATAAGCACGGGGGATGGGTCATAGCCAAATGTACTATCGGGAATCAGAAGTGCACTGTATGTTCTATATACACGTCAAATTCTGATGAGGCTGGAAAAATAGAGTGGCTTAATGTAGAGTTGGCTCAATGGCCCACCCCACTAATAATTTGTGGTGATTTAAATATACATCTTGGGCCCAAGGGTTTACAGGATAGCAGTACAAGGTATAAAGGGCGGAAACCCAAAGTTTTTAAGGCACTTCAGTCACTTCTGGTTGATCATGGCTTGGTAGATGCTTGGGCCACATTGAGAGGAGAGGAACCTGGATATACCTTTTATTCTTGTCCCCACCAAAAACTAGTAAGGCTGGATTATGTTTTTTGTATCTAATCTAATGCTGGTTGGCCAGAATACAGGTGTACTCACGTGTTACCTCGGTTCATGGTCCTCTTGTGCTAAGCTTAGTGCTCGCTAGAGTGAGAACCAAATCACGAGCTTGTTCATTCGATGGGAAATTGCTACTCGACACACAGTTTGTAAGTGAGATAAAGATTTGGATTAAGCATTTTTTTTAAATAATTCGTAATACTGCAGGGACTGGGTGTGTATGGGACGCTTTTAAAGCTGTTTTTTGGGGGGAGGTTCTTAGTTATGGACTATATAAGCAAAAACAACTTTGTACTGTATTAAAGGGATTATATGCTGGGTTAACCCTGGCAGAAGAGAAGCTTATGATAGGTATACATGGGGGCTGGGATATAACTGATCTTTTGATCGAAGTGGCCCGCTGTAAAGCTAAAATTAATCTCTACTGGAGTACAGAAACTGCTAAGAAATATTTGACCAAAAAGCATTTGAATTCTGAAAATGGGGAGGCAAGTGGACGGTGTCTTGCCCAGAGACTTAGATCTAAAGAGGCGGCCCAGCGGATCAATGTAATTAGAGATGCTAGGGGTGATCTTATAGAAACAGAGGCTGAGATTGTGGATGTATTTCATGATTTTCATGAGACCCTATATACAAGGGAACAGTATGATTTACAAGCTGGAGAGGCTCTGGCCCAGCGCTTTTGTGAAAACAACTTGAGTAGGCAAGAGGCTGATCTCTTGGAGACTCCTATTACTGCGGAGGAGTTGGAGACATGTATCAATAGTTTGGCATTGGGAAAGGCTGCTGGATCAGATAAGCTCCCACTTGAAATGGGAAACATCCTTTACAACGCAACTTTTACCACGCAGTACCTTTACGATGCAACTTTTACAACGCAAACCATTACAACGCATTGCGCTGGGGGGCGCTCTAGGATAGGGAATGTGTTTAATGTACTATCCAACACCTTCCCTACTATCCACGGGGACTGGAGTTGGAATAGTAAATTAAACAATTCACTATCCAGCGCCTAAAAGCACTATGCGTTGTAATGGCATGCGTTGTAAAAACAGCGTTGTAAAAGCATTCGATGTAAAAGCATGCGTTGTAATGTCATACATCCACTTGAAATATATAAAAAAAAAATGATCGTTTGAAACTGGATATGCTCGCTACATTTAGGCAGGCGCAGGCTGGTTCCCTGCCTTGGTCTTGGGATGAGGCGAGTATTATAGTTTTTAAAAAGAAGGATAAGTCCGCCGAATATCCAGCCTCATACCGCCCTATTTCCCTGCTGAATACAGATAGCAAGATCTATTCTAAAATCCTTGAGACCCGGTTAGCTGAGGTAATACCCCCGTTGGTATCCAAAAGACAGCATGGCTTTATCCCTAGGAGGGGGACAACTAACCACATTAACAGGGTGGTAACTCTAATGGATATTGCAAATACCACGGTGTGAGCTCAGCTTCATATTGCTTGATGCCGAAAAGGCTTTTGATCGGGTCGCATGGGGATTTTTATGGGCAGTGTTACAGCGTTGGGGTTTCCAGCCCAACTTTATCCAAGTTATACAAGCATTATATCGTCAACCCACAGCTAGAATCTCTATTATGGGTTTAGAGTCCAGCCCGGTGCACATTACCCGTGAAACAAGTCAGGGATGTCCGTGTTCTCCCCTATTGTTCTCCTTATATATCGATCCATTCTTAAAAATGCTTGAATCCAGTTCTAGGATTGAACCCATGATTTGGCGACAAGAACAGTATCGGGTGCTGGCATATGCAGATGATGTGGCCGTGGTAACACCGAATCCCTCAACTGCTATGCCAGAAATAGAGCTGTTGGCGTCACAGTATGAGGCCGTGTCAGGCTATAAACTTAACACCGCCAAGACACAAATACTCTGTGTTTTATAACGACATTTGCGGATCAAAGGGTAGTTAATAAGGTGACTTATTTGGGGATTAAGCTGCGGGACTGCTTAAATGCACTGGTAGAGGTTAATTGGCAATCTCTTTTAAGGGAGGTGCAGAAGCAATTGGACCGTTGTGAATGTTTACATCTGTCTATGGTGGGCGATGTGATGTGTTGAAAATGTGGGTCTTGCCTAAAATTCTATACTTTATGAGATCTGTCCCACTTGAGATTTCTCGGGCTAATCTCGCTTTATTAAAATCTCTATGTGGTAGATTTGTGTGGTCACAGGGGAAATCGCGGAGAACTATGCGATTTTTCATCGCATAGTTCATGATTTCATGATTTTGCCGCGTGAACAAGGTGGGTGAGCTGTCCCGGATTTTACCCTTTATTATTTTGTATGAATTTAACAGCATATGAACATCTTACTAACAGGGGTAGAGCCAAGTAGTGTAGCTGAAACTCCCTCCATTTACCAAATGTTGCTGGGTAGTGAGGCTAAAAACCGCTTGTTTATCAATGTGGACTTGAATTACTACAAGAGGACGCGGTTTAAGGTTTTGATAGCTGCCTACAAGGTGTGGAGGGCAGTAAAAAAATATTACAGTATTGGAAAGATATCTGGGTATACCCCTCTAACCGCTTTGGTGCTCCTTCCACCGATATTTTGGGACAGAATAGTAGATAACTGGCGAACTAAAGGGGTTAAAAAAAATAGGAGATTTATACATTAAAGGGGATTTGATGTCTTTTGAAATGTTAGTTGCGAAATTTCAAATTCGACGCTCCGATTTTTTTAAATATCTGCAAGTTCGTGATTATTTGCTTAAACATCGCTGGAATGTAGAACCAAACTCTGTTATTGAAGCGGTGGGGAAGTCAGCTCGCATTGGCCAACTATATTCTTTATTGTTAAACACTAAGGGCAATGATATAGAGACTTATAACTTAAAATGGGATAGCCGGCTCGGCTGTGTTGGAACTCGGATCGAAACTTCCATCGACAAGGCAGGGAGATTATTTATGGCAGCTAATTTACGTGCACAACATTATAAGACCATCTTTAATTTATTTTAGACTCCTGCCAAACTGTTTAAATGGGGGGATCTAATGATGGGAAATGTTTCCGTTGTGGGTCAGATGAGGATGATATTGTACATATTTTTTACTCATGCACGCATTTAAATAATCTGTTTGGGCACATTGAGACTTTCTTGGCAGAGATATTGGGTTTGAATGGTATGACCTTCCAATGTTCATGTATTATTGGGGATAGATGAGGGACCATTTGATGTATAAATACCGGTATTTGATATTTATGGCAACCGCAGTAATAAGACTATGTATTGTTTCAATGTGGCTACAGAAGGATGCACTATCTTTTGAATTGTGGAGGGCCAGATTTCTAGCATCCTTTAACATTGAATATTGTTTATTTGCTTTGAAAGGCAAACGGAAAAAGAAACTCGGTTGCGAAATCTGGGGTCCAGTGGTTACTTATATAGGTGAATAGATCCTATGTCCCCTTTTTTTTTCTTCTTTCTTTTCTAGGATGAGTGTTAACTAGGAAACTATGTAATCTGAACCACTGGCTGATGTATTCAATTGTGAATTATTTTTTTCTTTCTGTATGATCATGGATTAACAATAAAATCATTTAAAAAAAGACAAACAATTATCAAAGGCTGTTTTTCATTTTGTTACTAGCTGCTTAAGGATAGCATCAGGATCAACATTTGTCCAACGCAGGGTGTACCCATTGGTTCTATTTGGTATTACCTTGTCCGTCAACTGTATGGCGTTATCGGGCCTAGCTTGCTTATGTAAGGGCAAGTTGACCTCTAGACATAAGGGGAAATAGTCTCTGATGGGATAGTCGCCCACCGTAAAAGAGAGCAACCTAGATGTATGATTGAGTGAAACCCATATATGGTCTGTTGTTGAGAATAAGCCTCTTCCATTGAATGTATAAGGCATCTGAAAAGGTCTAGCCATTAGGTGATTCACAAAACCAAGCTCAGTACTCACAATCAGTTCATTATACATCTCCCCGTCGTTGTATGACAAAAATGGGTACCACATATACCTTCATCATCATTATTGCCACAAATCCTACTATCCTCATGTGGACATAAAGCACAATTAAAATCACCCACAAATATTATCATTGTCTCTTTAGTGCTGGCCCTAATCGGTAGGTTGAGGTCGCTGTCAAAATTTTGTATAACATTGTCAAAGTTATCAGGGGAAATGTTATTATAAAAATAAACCATGATAGTACAATGCGTCGAATTATGATGTAATTTTACCAACTGATAGTAGGTGTTCCCCAATTTGGGATCTATTTTATCCAGTGTGAGCTTATTTGAAACATACATACAGAGCCTTCCCTTCGCTCTACCCCCTCGTTCCTTCACTGCGGGCATGTGTAGTGTTTTATATCCGTTTAGATTAATTGGTTCTCTAACCCATGTTTCCTGAAAACATAATATATCATGAGCAGAGATGAAATCACTCCATGTTTGGTTATCTATCTTACTACTGAGCCCTGCAATGTTCCAAGAAATAACCTTGCATGGCAAATAATCACCGCTCAGCATAATTCTCAGAGGAGACAAGGTCAGAGGGGGGGGGGGGGGTTTAATACATGGTTGTGCTTGGGCCTAGGATAGTAAATCACATGGTTCCAAGAGGGTAACTATAGTACTGTTCATAGCATCTCTCTCAGTGACCTCCCTTTCATTTATCGCACAGGGTAACCTAAGGACTGAGGCCTCTTGTTCTATAATGCAGTTGTCTAGAGGTGCAACAGCCTCACACCCTCTGGGTGGGTCCACTTCGACATTTGGTGGTATCAGTCAGACATGGTATACATCTATTACAACGCATTTTTTACCACGCAATACCATCACCACGCATCTTTTACCACGCAAATACTTTTACCACGCATACATTTACAACGCATACTTTTACAACACATGTACTATTACAAGGCATGTATTTTACAACGCATTTTTAATGTAAATGCAGTACAGTGTTTATTTAAAATAATTTAATTATTGTATTTTGGATGACTGAATATTCACTGAATTTTAATTAAATAAATAATAATATATTTAATGTGTAATAATATTTGTTATGTATTTTGGATCACTGAATATTTATAATTATTTAATTTATTTTAATAAATTGATATAAAAATATTAAATTATTAAATACTAGAGTATACATTTTAATATTAATAATAATATTAATGTTAACTATTTTAAATAATTATTTAATTTATTTTAATACATTGATATAAAATTATTAAATTATTAAATACTAGAGTATTAATTTTAATATTAATAATAATATTAATTTTAATACTCGAGTATTCATTTTGCTGAAATAACCAATATTTTGAATAATACGTAGTTTTTTTAGCATTTCTTTATGTAAATGCAGTGTTTTTAAAAAATAATTTTGATTTTAATTAAATCAATAATAATATATTTAATGTGTAATATTATTTGTTAAGTATTTTTAAAATTGTAATAAATAATATTTGAATTTTTAATGTATGTAGTAATATTTGTTATTTAGGTTAAATTATAAAATATTTTATATTATATTTTAATTAATAGTAATGTATTTAATGTGTAAATTAAATTATGGAGCAATATTATGTTATTCTTTTTACATATAAATGTTATTAATATAGACATGAATTAATTATTTAAAATTAAATTTATTTATTTAAAAATAATGAAATATTAATTATTTTGATTTTATTGGTATTATATTTATTTTCATAATAATTTATAGTAATTTATATTAAAAATTGAAAATTGAAATTTTAATTTAATTTTAAATTAATGTCTATAATTTTATAAATTTACTAAAAAATGTAAATAATTACTTATCAATATTTAATGTAAATGTAATGTAAATTTAACATTAATAAATTACTCAAAACCATATTGAAAGTTTTGGTTCCCACGGTTCAACAAAGTTTTCTATGGCAAGATTTGTCCTTCATTTATTTCTATGACATTGCATATGGGTCCCGCGATACAGTTATAGGATGATTTAAAGAAGAGGATAGATTGAGAAAAGAAAGGAAAAGCAGCAAGAAAACAGGTAAGGAGACATGATAGTTAATATATAGAAAATGTAGACAATTAAATATATACAGCATAAATAAATTAATACAAACAACAGAGGCAGAAATTTAATTGGAATTTTTTTTATTCATAAATATATTTTTACATTAAAGTACTTTTTTTATTATATTTATTACATATTTTATAATTATTTTGCACTACATGTTCAATTAATGAAAAAATACAACAAAGAAATAATATTCTTTAAAAAAAGTAGTCCCTTTTTTTTCGTTGTAGGCATTCATGACGTCAAGACGTTAACGTGTGCGTAAGCGGCCATTTTGAAGATCATCGTTGGAGGAAGCAGCAGGAAGCTGATCTGCGTTCAGGTATGAAACATTTAAAGCTTTATTATACAGTAAAATATTTAAAAAGGGACACATTTATTGTAAGGGAAGTATAAGTTGAGGTTGCTTTAAAAAAAAAAATGTTAACGAACTTATAAATGCATGTCGCTAATCATATATCGAGAATATGTCTAAGTCGGGTTCCATGATGAAATTTATCGATAGGTATATTTCATTACAAAAAAGGTATATAACATTTTAAACATGTAAAAAGATGTGTACTTTTATGTTACATGTATATGCTTCATATTTATGCTGCATGTAATTTTGTTGAATTGATTGTTTAAAAAAAGCATTTTTGAATGTTCCGAAATATTATGGAAAATAAAAGAGAGAGTAATTCAAGGTTAATTTATTGTTTAAAAAAGCTTCTATGGAAAAGAATAATTGATTTATTTTTGATTTAGGCAAATGGATTGGGCATTTTGTTAATAATTTTTGAAAACGGAAAAAAAATATAGCGAACTTTGTTGGAATTTGGATGATTTTGGTGATTAAAGTTGGTAGATAGAAAGTTATGTTTCTTATTCTTGGTTTTATTTTGGACAGCGATTCTGATTGATTCATTTGAGAGATGTAAATATCAGAATGAGATTGAAATTTGCGATTACGTGTCTGTGAACTTTGAATTGATTTTGAATAGTGAATCATTTAAGAAAATATTTGTAAAATATTATGCATCTTAATAATTTTGCAATGCGATAATACTTTACAAGAATATGCAAGCCTTTATTTCAACAGAATAATATGGAGTGCTATGTTTCATAATTATTTTGACAAATGTTATTTCGAAACATTTTAAAAAAATATTTGCAATCGTTAGAAAAAATAAAGTTTTTGCAAAGTATGAAAAAAATGTATTTTTAAATTTCGAAAATATTTGTATCGGATATTTAAAATTAATAATTCATAAAAAATATAAAATATTTTTAATTTTTTTTATCCATTTGCCAAAAAAAAGGGTCGTTGTAGAAGCTTTAATAAAACAATATTTTGAGGTACAGTAGAGCAAAGAAGAGTTTAGAGAATTTATCAATAATGCTTTTTTTAAAAATCCAGAATGGTAAAAAAATAATAATAAACTTTTTACAAATTGGTTTCTTCACCAATTAGTAGAAAAACACTCAAATATATTGTATTATAAAGTGTAAAAATAAATAAAATAAAAAAAAGAACCCCGACTTCTTTTTGGAAAAAGTAATTTTTTTATTAAATAAAAGCCAATTTAAAATTTTATGAGGAATTAATTTTTGGGCAAAGCAGGAAAGTAATGTTATGGAAAAAACTAAAAAGAGAGAATGTTAGCAAGATTTTCCAGGTAATCCAAAGCCACGCACAACGAAAACTGTTGCAATAATGCCAATAGTCGTTCAGACATTTCCTTTGTTTTTTGAGTAATTCGTGAGTTTAGTTTACCTGTAAGAGTTTGAGAAATTCTCATTTCTTGGAAACTTTGCTCCTTCTTCAAAGTTTCCAAAAAAGAGTAGAAATTTGGGTGGTGTTTGCCAATTACATGGTTGAAGGAGTTATGCCATCCCTCTATGGCATTATTTGTTTTAGCCTCTCCCTGTAAGCAACTCGAATAACAGTTCCACCACTCCACATGGAAACGTGGCTTCCTCCTGCAACCCGATCTGCTTAGGTGTCCAATCCATGTGTCTTCCATATAATTTAGAATGGGTGCCAATTGTTCTTCATTTCTTAAATAATAATCTGATTCTATAATGGCAGTGTAGTATTCGTCTACACTTTGAGGAGGGACAAAACAAAGAGCAGTTGATTTTTTTAATTCAACTTTTAGTTTGCTGTTTGATGAATATTCTGTAACAAGGGGTGTTTTTTGTAATTTACGCCAGAATGCCTGGGAAAAATGGAAAAAACACCCCTGAATTTGGGTATCCGTGTACATTTTGGAGATCACATTGATCATGCTCAATTCAAAATCAATAATTATTTTCCTAGGACTTTGGTGAGTTTTGGATTTAATAACAGACAAAAATTCTGTGTATGTTGCAGAAGTTTTATCAGGCAGCAAACTATATACTAGGGGGATTACACTATTGTTAATTTTAGCATGTATTGTATAAATTTGGGTAAATGGATGGGGTGTGCTTTTAAACGTCCCATCCATCATCCAAATTTCACTGCTTTCCAGTTTTACAAGGTTACGGGGAGTACTAAATATTAATATACGTTTCTGAGGGTTTTCATTGTCATGTAAAAGGAAAGATTCATCAGAAAAAGATTTTGTAAGTTCATGAGGTATAACTATGTCAGAAAAGGTATGTGGTGTATTAGTTTGGGTATTACTTGCCTGCTTTTGACGTTGAATTATTCTACGCAAATTATGGATGGTAGGCATATTACTTGCTATATGTGTAGGGACATGTTGAGCAACCTCTCTTAAAATTGTTCCTGTAGATTCATTGGAGGTGCTTGCCATTACTTTCATCTCATTTACTGCTTCTCTTACATCAACCTCCGGTGCAGAGGCAGAGTGGTTATGGTCAGTTGTTCTTACAATAATATCATCAACCGTAACCGCTCTGCCACTGCAACGGGTTGAAAAGTAATTCACGCACCTCCAATGATTCCTTGTTAAACTTATTCTTTCCCTACAATAAATGTAACCTCCATGATTTAATAGTCGGTTTCCTTTTCTGGACATAATAAAATTTGCAGTTGGATGAGTAGACATGTTCTAGAGGAAAAAAAAAAAAAAAAGAATTTTAGTGAAATTTTGAGCATTTATAAAAATTATAATTATTTTAAAACGATTCAGCTTTCATAATGCAGTATTTTGTGAGAAGTATGAATGGTGAGTAATACCTTGAGACAATTTTGCAACTTTAAAAGTGCATTACTTACCCAGCGTTAGATTACTTAGTAAATCATTTTTAGGATTCAAGACTTTCCTAAATGTTGCACTTTCCCAGATTTGGAATAGTATCTAATACATATACACTTTTAAGCACTTTAATTACTGAACTACTTACTTGGAGTACTAATAGACATTAATACCCATACACTATCCAGCACTTTCTCTACTGCTGCACTTACCTGGAGTTGGAATAGTAATTAATACCCTTACACTATCCAACAATTTCTCTACTGCAGCACTTACTTTGAGTTGGAATAGTAATTAATACCCTTACACTATCCAGCACTTTCCCTACTGCAGCACTTACCTGGAGTTGGAATAGTAATTAATACCCTTACAATATCCGGCACTTTCCCTACTGCAGCACTTACCTGGAGTTGGAATAGTAATTAATACCTTTACACTATCCAGCACTTTAACTACAATAGCACTTTATCATTTTATTTACCTTATTGGTAGCTGCTTGTTTTTGTTGAAAAATGTGGTCAGATTGTTCTTTTGTTTGATGTTTTCTTGGGTTGTCGGTTTATATATAGTTCTATGTCTCTAAAATAAGAGAGAGAAATGTTGATTATTATTATTGTGTTTTTGATTGGTGTTATAAACATTGTGTCTGGTAATTTGAAACAGAAAAGTAATTATTCATTGCAATTGAAAAACTTTTAACTGTACATATGTGGAAAATTGACATGTTTGCACTATCCGGCACTTTCTCTAATGCAGCACTTACCTGCAGTTGGAATAGTAATTAATACCCTTACACTATCCAGCACTTTTCCTAATGCAGCACTTATCTGGAGTTGAAATAGTAATTAATACCCTTACACTATCCAGCACTTTCTCTACTGCAGCACTTAACTGGTGTTGGAATAGTAAATAATACCTTTAAACTATCCAGCACTTTCACTACTGCAGCACTTATCTGGAGTTGGAATAGTAATTAATACCCTTACACTATCCAGCACTTTCCCTACTGCAGCACTTACCTGAAGTTGGAATAGTAATTAATACCTTTACACTATCCAGCACTTTAACTACAATAGCACTTTATGAATTTATTTACCTTATTGGTAGCTGCTTGTTTTTGTTGAAAAATGTGGTCAGATTGTTCTTTTGTTTGATGTTTTCTTTGGTTGTCGATTTATATATAGTTCTATGTCTCTAAAATAAGAGAGAAAAATGTTGATTATTATTATTGTGTTTTTTGATTGGTGTTATAAACATTGTGTCTGTTAATTTGAAACAGAAAACTAATTAATCATTACAATTGAAAAACTTTAAACTGTACATATGTGGAAAATTGACATGTTTGCACTATCCAGCACTTTCTCTAATGCAGCACTTACATGGAGTTGGAATAGTAATTAATACCCTTACACTATCCAGCACTTTCCCTAATGCAGCACTTACCTGGAGTTGGAATAGTAATTAATACCCTTACACTATCCGGCACTTTCCCTAATGCAGCACTTACCTGGAGTTGGATTACTAATTAATACCCTTACACTATCCAGCACTTTCCCTACTGCAACACTTACCTGAAATTGGAATAGTAATTAATAACTTTACACTATCCAGCACTTTCTCTACTGCAGCACTTAACTGGTGTTGGAATAGTAATTAATACCCTTATACTATCCAGCACTTTCCCTAATGCAGCACTTACCTGGAGTTGGAATAGTAATTAATACCCTTACACTATCCAGCACTTTCCCTACTGCTGCACTTACCTGGAATTGGAATAGTAATTAATACCCTTACACTATCCAGCACTTTCCCTACTGCAGAACTTAACTGGTGTTGGAATAGTAATTAATACCCTTACACTATCCAGCACTTTCCCTACTGCAGCACTTACCTGAAGTTGGAATAGTAATTAATACCTTTACACTATCCAGCACTTTAACTACAATAGCACTTTATGAATTTATTTACCTTATTGGTAGCTGCTTGTTTTTGTTGAAAAATGTGATCAGATTGTTCTTTTGTTGGATGTTTTCTTGGGTTGTCGGTTTATATTTAGTTCTATGTCTCTAAAATAAGAGAGAAAAATGTTGATTATTATTATTGTGTTTTTTGATTGGTGTTATAAACATTGTGTCTGTTAATTTGAAACAGAAAACTAATTATTCATTGCAATTGAAAAACTTTAAACTGTACATATGTGGAAAATTGACATGTTTGCACTATCCGGCACTTTCTCTAATGCAGCACTTACCTGGAGTTAGAATAGTAATTAATACCCTTACACTATCCAGCACTTACCCTAATGCAGCACTTACCTGGAGTTGGAATAGTAATTAATACCCTTACACTATCCAGCACTTTCCCTACTGCAGCACTTAACTGGTGTTGGAATAGTAATTAATACCCTTACACTATCCAGCACTTTCCCTAATGCAGCACTTACCTGGAGTTGGAATAGTAATTAATACCCTTATACTATCCAGCACTTTCCCTAATGCTGCACTTACCTGGAGGTGGAATAGTAATTAATACCCTTACACTATCCAGCACTTTCCCTAATGCAGCACTTAACTGGTGTTGGAATAGTAATTAATACCCTTACACTATCCAGCACTTTCTCTACTGCAGCACTTAACTGGTGTTGGAATAGTAATTAATACCTTTAAACTATCCAGCACTTTCACTACTGCAGCACTTATCTGAAGTTGGAATAGTAATTAATACCCTTACACTATCCAGCACTTTCCCTAATGCAGCACTTATCTGGAGTTGGAATAGTAATTAATACCGTTACACTATCCAGCACTTTGTCTACTGCAGCACTTAACTGGTGTTGGAATAGTAATTAATACCTTTAAACTATCCAGCACTTTCACTACTGCAGCACTTATCTGGAGTTGGAATAGTAATTAATACCCTTACACTATCCAGCACTTTCCCTACTGCAGCACTTACCTGAAGTTGGAATAGTAATTAATACCCTTACACTATCCAGCACTTTCTCTACTGCAGCACTTATCTGGAGCTGGAATAGTAATTAATACCCTTACAATATCCAGCACTTTCTCTACTGTAGCACTTAACTGGTGTTGGAATAGTAAATAATACCTTTAAACTATCCAGCACTTTCACTACAGTAGCACTTACCTGGAGTTGGAATAGTAATTAATACCCTTACACTATCCAGCACTTTCCCTACTGCAGCAATTACCTGAAATTGGAATAGTAATTAATAACTTTACACTATCCAGCACTTTAACTACAATAGCACTTTATGAATTTATTTACCTTATTGGTAGCTGCTTGTTTTTGTTGAAAAATGTGGTCAGATTGTTCTTTTGTTTGATGTTTTCTTGGGTTGTCGGTTTATATATAGTTCTATGTCTCTAAAATAAGAGAGAGAAATGTTGATTATTATTATTGTGTTTTTTGATTGGTGTTATAAACATTGTGTCTGGTAATTTGAAACAGAAAAGTAATTATTCATTGCAATTGAATTTTTTTAAACTGTACATATGTGGAAAATTGACATGTTTGCACTATCTGGCACTTTCTCTAATGCAGCACTTACCAGGAGTTAGAATAGTAATTAATACCCTTACACTATCCAGCACTTACCCTAATGCAGCACTTACCTGGAGTTGGAATAGTAATTAATACCCTTACACTATCCAGCACTTTCCCTAATGCAGCACTTACCTGGAGTTGGAATAGTAATTAATACCCTTACACTATCCAGCACTTTCCCTACTGCAGCACTTAACTGGTGTTGGAATAGTAATTAATACCCTTACACTATCCAGCACTTTCCCTAATGCAGCACTTACCTGGAGTTGGAATAGTAATTAATACCCTTATACTATCCAGCACTTTCCCTAATGCTGCACTTACCTGGAGTTGGAATAGTAATTAATACCCTTACACTATCCAGCACTTTCCCTAATGCAGCACTTAACTGGTGTTGGAATAGTAATTTATACCCTTACACTATCCAGCACTTTCTCTACTGCAGCACTTAACTGGTGTTGGAATAGTAATTAATACCTTTAAACTATCCAGCACTTTCACTACTGCAGCACTTATCTGAAGTTGGAATAGTAATTAATACCCTTACACTATCCAGCCCTTTCCCTAATGCAGCACTTATCTGGAGTTGGAATAGTAATTAATACCCTTACACTATCCAGCACTTACTCTGCTGCAGCACTTAACTGGTGTTGGAATAGTAATTAATACCTTTAAACTATCCAGCACTTTCACTACTGCAGCACTTATCTGGAGTTGGAATAGTAATTAATACCCTTACACTATCCAGCACTTTCCCTACTGCAGCACTTACCTGAAGTTGGAATAGTAATTAATACCCTTACACTATCCAGCACTTTCCCTACTGCAGCACTTAACTGGTGTTGGAATAGTAATTAATACCCTTACACTATCCAGCACTTTCCCTAATGCAGCACTTACCTGGAGTTGGAATAGTAATTAATACCCTTATACTATCCAGCACTTTCCCTAATGCTGCACTTACCTGGAGTTGGAATAGTAATTAATACCCTTACACTATCCAGCACTTTCCCTAATGCAGCACTTAACTGGTGTTGGAATAGTAATTAATACCCTTACACTATCCAGCACTTTCTCTACTGCAGCACTTAACTGGTGTTGGAATAGTAATTAATACCTTTAAACTATCCAGCACTTTCACTACTGCAGCACTTATCTGAAGTTGGAATAGTAATTAATACCCTTACACTATCCAGCACTTTCCCTAATGCAGCACTTATCTGGAGTTGGAATAGTAATTAATACCCTTACACTATCCAGCACTTTCTCTGCTGCAGCACTTAACTGGTGTTGGAATAGTAATTAATACCTTTAAACTATCCAGCACTTTCACTACTGCAGCACTTATCTGGAGTTGGAATAGTAATTAATACCCTTACACTATCCAGCACTTTCCCTACTGCAGCACTTACCTGAAGTTGGAATAGTAATTAATACCCTTACACTATCCAGCACTTTCTCTACTGCAGCACTTATCTGGAGTTGGAATAGTAATTAATACCCTTACAATATCCAGCACTTTCTCTACTGCAGCACTTAACTGGTGTTGGAATAGTAAATAATACCTTTAAACTATCCAGCACTTTCACTACAGTAGCACTTACCTGGAGTTGGAATAGTAATTAATACCCTTACACTATCCAGCACTTTCCCTACTGCAGCACTTATCTGGAGTTGGAATAGTAATTAATAACTTTACACTATCCAGCACTTTAACTACAATAGCACTTTATGAATTTATTTACCTTATTGGTAGCTGCTTGTTTTTGTTGAAAAATGTGGTCAGATTGTTCTTTTGTTTGATGTTTTCTTGGGTTGTCGGTTTATATATAGTTCTATGTCTCTAAAATAAGAGAGAGAAATGTTGATTATTATTATTGTGTTTTTTGATTGGTGTTATAAACATTGTGTCTGGTAATTTGAAACAGAAAAGTAATTATTCATTGCAATTGAATTTTTTTAAACTGTACATATGTGGAAAATTGACATGTTTGCACTATCTGGCACTTTCTCTAATGCAGCACTTACCAGGAGTTAGAATAGTAATTAATACCCTTACACTATCCAGCACTTACCCTAATGCAGCACTTACCTGGAGTTGGAATAGTAAGTAATACCCTTACACTATCCAGCACTTTCCCTAATGCAGCACTTACCTGGAGTTGGAATAGTAATTAATACCCTTACACTATCCAGCACTTTCCCTACTGCAGCACTTAACTGGTGTTGGAATAGTAATTAATACCCTTACACTATCCAGCACTTTCCCTAATGCAGCACTTACCTGGAGTTGGAATAGTAATTAATACCCTTATACTATCCAGCACTTTCCCTAATGCTGCACTTACCTGGAGTTGGAATAGTAATTAATACCCTTACACTATCCAGCACTTTCCCTAATGCAGCACTTAACTGGTGTTGGAATAGTAATTTATACCCTTACACTATCCAGCACTTTCTCTACTGCAGCACTTAACTGGTGTTGGAATAGTAATTAATACCTTTAAACTATCCAGCACTTTCACTACTGCAGCACTTATCTGAAGTTGGAATAGTAATTAATACCCTTACACTATCCAGCACTTTCCCTAATGCAGCACTTATCTGGAGTTGGAATAGTAATTAATACCCTTACACTATCCAGCACTTTCTCTGCTGCAGCACTTAACTGGTGTTGGAATAGTAATTAATACCTTTAAACTATCCAGCACTTTCACTACTGCAGCACTTATCTGGAGTTGGAATAGTAATTAATACCCTTACACTATCCAGCACTTTCCCTACTGCAGCACTTACCTGAAGTTGGAATAGTAATTAATACCCTTACACTATCCAGCACTTTCCCTACTGCAGCACTTAACTGGTGTTGGAATAGTAATTAATACCCTTACACTATCCAGCACTTTCCCTAATGCAGCACTTACCTGGAGTTGGAATAGTAATTAATACCCTTATACTATCCAGCACTTTCCCTAATGCTGCACTTACCTGGAGTTGGAATAGTAATTAATACCCTTACACTATCCAGCACTTTCCCTAATGCAGCACTTAACTGGTGTTGGAATAGTAATTAATACCCTTACACTATCCAGCACTTTCTCTACTGCAGCACTTAACTGGTGTTGGAATAGTAATTAATACCTTTAAACTATCCAGCACTTTCACTACTGCAGCACTTATCTGAAGTTGGAATAGTAATTAATACCCTTACACTATCCAGCACTTTCCCTAATGCAGCACTTATCTGGAGTTGGAATAGTAATTAATACCCTTACACTATCCAGCACTTTCTCTGCTGCAGCACTTAACTGGTGTTGGAATAGTAATTAATACCTTTAAACTATCCAGCACTTTCACTACTGCAGCACTTATCTGGAGTTGGAATAGTAATTAATACCCTTACACTATCCAGCACTTTCCCTACTGCAGCACTTACCTGAAGTTGGAATAGTAATTAATACCCTTACACTATCCAGCACTTTCTCTACTGCAGCACTTATCTGGAGTTGGAATAGTAATTAATACCCTTACAATATCCAGCACTTTCTCTACTGCAGCACTTAACTGGTGTTGGAATAGTAAATAATACCTTTAAACTATCCAGCACTTTCACTACAGTAGCACTTACCTGGAGTTGGAATAGTAATTAATACCCTTACACTATCCAGCACTTTCCCTACTGCAGCACTTATCTGGAGTTGGAATAGTAATTAATAACTTTACACTATCCAGCACTTTAACTACAATAGCACTTTATGAATTTATTTACCTTATTGGTAGCTGCTTGTTTTTGTTGAAAAATGTGGTCAGATTGTTCTTTTGTTTGATGTTTTCTTGGGTTGTCGGTTTATATATAGTTCTATGTCTCTAAAATAAGAGAGAGAAATGTTGATTATTATTATTGTGTTTTTTGATTGGTGTTATAAACATTGTGTCTGGTAATTTGAAACAGAAAAGTAATTATTCATTGCAATTGAATTTTTTTTAACTGTACATATGTGGAAAATTGACATGTTTGCACTATCCGGCACTTTCTCTAATGCAGCACTTACTTGGAGTTGGAATAGTAATTAATACCCTTACACTATCCAGCACTTTCCCTAATGCAGCACTTAACTGGTGTTGGAATAGTAATTAATACCCTTGCACTATCCGGCACTTTCCCTAATGCAGCACTTACCTGGAGTTGGAATAGTAATTAATACCCTTACACTATCCAGCACTTTCCCTACTGCAGCACTTAACTGGTGTTGGAATAGTAATTAATACCCTTACACTATCCAGCACTTTCTCTACTGCAGCACCTAACTGGTGTTGGAATAGTAATTAATACCCTTACACTATCCAGCACTTTCCCTAATGCAGCACTTACCTGGAGTTGGAATAGTAATTAATACCCTTATACTATCCAGCACTTTCCCTAACGCTGCACTTACCTGGAGTTGGAATAGTAATTAATACCCTTACACTATCCAGCACTTTCCCTAATGCAGCACTTAACTGGTGTTGGAATAGTAAATAATACCCTTACACTATCCAGCACTTTCTCTACTGCAGCACTTAACTGGTGTTGGAATAGTTATTAATACCTTTAAACTATCCAGCACTTTCACTACTGCAGCACTTATCTGGAGTTGGAATAGTAATTAAGACCCTTACACTATCCAGCACTTTCCCTAATGCAGCACTTAACTGGTGTTGGAATAGTAATTAATAACCTTACACTATCCAGCACTTTCTCTACTGCTGCACTTAACTGGTGTTGGAATAGTAATTAATACCTTTAAACTATCCAGCACTTTCACTACTGCAGCACTTATCTGGAGTTGGAATAGTAATTAATACCCTTACACTATCCAGCACTTTCCCTACTGCAGCACTTACCTGAAGTTGGAATAGTAATTAATACCCTTACACTATCCAGCACTTTCTCTACTGCAGCACTTAACTGGTGTTGGAATAGTAAATAATACCTTTAAACTATCCAGCACTTTCACTACAGTAGCACTTACCTGAAATTGGAATAGTAATTAATAACTTTACACTATCCAGCACTTTAACTACAATAGCACTTTATGAATTTATTTACCTTATTTGTAGCTGCTTGTTTTTGTTGAAAAATGTGGTCAGATTGTTCTTTTGTTTGTTGTTATCTTTGGTTGGCAGGAATATATATAGTTCGCTTTCTCTAAAATAAGTCAGAGAAATGTTGATTATTATTATTATTGTGTTTATTGATTGGTGATATAAACATTGTGTCTGTTACTCTCAAATATAAAACACTACTACAATACCCACTATACTCACACATTTAGACTACCCTCAACTCTAAAACAGTTCTATGATACCTAGACTATTCCTACTGTCCGCGCTATATAAAAACGTATAAAGTAAATAAAAAAATAAATCAAATCTATTCTCCCTTTCAACAGCTGTCAACGTCTAGCAGGTACAGCACAGGTAGCAGCAGTGCAAGCTTCCCTCACGCATAGGACAGGTACAGCACAGGCAGCAGCAGTGCAAGCTTCCGTCTCACATGGAGCAGGTACAGCAGAGGGAGGAGAAGGGCAAGCTTCCCTCCCACACTGAGCAGGTACAGCACAGGTAGCAGCAGTGCAAGCTTCCCTCATACACGGAGCAGGTACAGCACAGGGAGGAGCAATGCAAGCGTCCCTCACACACAGAGCAGATACAGCACAGACAGAAGTAGTGCAAGCTTCCAACACACATAGAATAGGTACAGTACAACCAGCAACAGTGTAAGCTTCCCTCACGCATAGAGCAGGTACAGCACAGGCAGCAGCAGTGCAAGCTTCCAACACACATAGAATAGGTACAGCACAGGCAGCAACAGTGCAAGCTTCCCTCACGCATGGAGCAGGTACAGCACAGGCAGCAGCAATGCAAGCTTCTAACACACATAGAATAGGTACAGCACAGGCAGCAACAGTGCAAGCTTCCCTCACGTATAGAGCAGGTACAGCACAGGCAGCAGAAGTGCAAGCTTCCCTCACACACGGAGCAGGTACAGCACAGGGAACAGCAGTGGAAGCTTCTCTCACACATAGAACAGGTACAGCATAGGCAATAGCAGTGCAAGCATCACTCACACACAGAACAAGTACAAAACAGGCAGTACCTACACTATTCCTAGATTTACACTAATTTAAACCTTAATATAGTATTTAGTTATGCATACTATTATCACCATGTATACCATTATCACCCTAATTCTATCATTAACTCGAAAACACTACTATCCAGTTGTATCCATAATACTGTCTTCTCGAATTTAATTAAACGTTAATACAATAATATATATTTTCTTTTACCTTATAAGGTGATGACCTTGAAATTCTCGATGTTTGTAAAAAGTAGTATTTTTTGTCAAATAATTTCACGTGATTAAAATTTGAAAAATATCTTTATTAATAATTGTATTTGCGTTTCACAAGATTCAAAATTATATATAAAAATATTTCATTTTTACCTGGAAATTTTTAAAGCACAGTTTGGTAGCTATAGTTCTTTGCGCAAATGTTTTCAATTGTTCGTCTATTGGAAAAAAAAGGTTGAGAAAAAATATTTAACCTCTAAATATTAATATTAATTTTTAGTGACTTACTTAAATATTTCTTGGGATTGTTTTATATCGCTTTCTTAAATATCCAGTTATTTTAAAAATAATAAATAATATATTTATTAAAATATACGTTTTTATTGATAATATATATATATATATATAAACATTTTTATTTTGGGGTTATATCAATATTTAATTATATGAAAATGTCGTTATTTATTTTAATTACTTACTTATAAATCGCAAAATTATACTCCAGAGATTTGTTTTCTCTTTTGAAGAGGTGATAAGGTCAGAGAGTCAGGTTTGGCGTCTGCTCACTCTGGTAGTTGCGGATCAACTGGTCATAAAATGGTGTCTGTCTCGTATTTATATGTTTAGGGTTAATGTTTCTGTTTTTTTACATAGACACAGCGCTGTAATGTAAAATTTAAAAGTAATCTTTTACTGTGTAAACATATAGTTTTTAATTTTATTATAAGAAACGTAAATCGGGTTATTCGTGCCGTTTTGGCATCCATTTTGTGAGTAGTGTTCCGAATTTATTGTCATTGAAATTGTTGTAGGACTAATCTTTGATTTACTTACTTAAAATGGCGATTGCTTTTCAAAACGTAAATAATGAAATATGTTGACTTTATTATAATTCTTTTTCATAAATCGAAATATTTAAATAAGCAATTTATTTAATGTACTTCTGCATGCGTTGTTTTGGTAATAAAATATATGCTTTTGTTGAAATAAGTATTACAATGTATTAAGTTTTTAAATACTCGAGTATTAATTTTTACACTCGACTATAAATTTTGGTAAAATAATCAATAATATCATTAATACGTTGTAGTTTTTTTAAAATGTAATTCATTTTAATAATTTGATATAACATTTTTAAATACTCGAGTATTAATTTTAATACTCGAGTATTAATCTTCCTGAAATAACCAATTTTTGGATTAATACGTTGTAGTTTTTTTATCATTTTTTAAAACACTTACCCACCCAAAACCCCTATTTTCCCTGTATCCCGTTCCATAATTTTTTTACAAAATAAAATTAAAATTTAAAATTGTAAATGTAATTGTAAATGTAAAAAATTTATTTTTTGATTATTGAATATTCATACTTCTTTAATTTTTTTTAAAAAATTGAAATAAATTATTAAATACTCGAGTATTAATTTTAATACTCAAGTATTACTTTTGTTAAAATAACAAATATTTTGATTAATCCGTTGTAGTTTTTTTAACATTTTTTAAAACACTTCCCCACCCAAAACCCCTATTTTCCCTGTATCCCGTTCCAGTGTTTATTGTACAAATTTTTTTTTTATAATTATATTCCATTTGCGTTATAGTTGTATGCGTATTAATCGTATTCGTTGTAATAGTACATTTCTATTTATTATACAATATTGCGTTGTAATGGTACTCGTGGTAATAGCATGCGTTGTAATAGTATTTGCGCGCTAAAAAATGCGTGGTAAAAGTATGCGTGGTAAAAGTATGCGTGGTAACATCATATATCCGTCAGACATTATCCTCTAACGTATTGAGAACATCAAAATGGTTACTGACTGGAATAGTAAACCAAGGCTGTCTCCAATCCCCGTCTATTTCTACCCCTGGCATAAACTGTGGGAAACCAATAGGTTTATAGAAAAAACCCAGGGGTAGAATATTAATCCCCGTAGTGCTGACTGGTTGTTTGCCCGCCCTATCTAGAATGGTTCGACCAGGTCTGGTGACCCAAGTGTTAAAAATACGAAGTCGCCCTCAAGGGACTTTTTAGAGCTTCCTATCCAACCAATCCGCCGTACCATCTTGAACTCTATGAAGAGCGAGTTAGATAATTCCGTCCTTGCGCTCATTACATGCAGTGATTTGTTTCTAAGTGTTGACCAGTGTTCCATAGCTCCACTCGGCAAAGAGGGACATTAGCCAGGACGATCGTATAGGGTGTTGCTTCAGGGGGAAGGTGTAGAGCAGTGTTTCCCAAACTGGGGACCGGGGACCCCCAGGGGTCCGTGACACACTCCGCAGGCAGCAGTTTTAAAAAGCACTGCAAAGTTCCTTGTAGAATTAGCAGTTTTCAAGCAACAATAAAAGTGTCAAGATAACACCAGTGATTAATGTACCAGCTGGAAAGAGATGAGAGGTTTGTCCAGTGGCAGGTTTGACTTATCTAATGTAGCACAGAGGGTTGATATGTGTGCTGCAAAGAACGTGTACCATGCATTTTAAAAAACAGTATTTTATGTGCATAGGCAGTGGGTTACTGCTTTTGTCACAGAGATTCTTTTGTTACTCTGCAGCTCATAAGAGTCCATCATAATCTAGCACAGTTACCTATAAACGGTCATCAAAGAGCTGCTTACACACTGCATGGTACAAGTTAGTAACTTGCGTGTTTTCCCAGTATTTCATTATCCTGATGCTGTTAAATGAGTTTAATTGGGTGGAAATACATTTTTATTGTTAGTCAATGCTAACCACTGTGTTATGATCTGAATCCTGAGTTTGTGCTTTTCCAGACCAAGCACTCTTTAAAAATACCTACCAATATGAATGACATATGAATCCTACACCTTGTAGTCCCCTTTACCTTATGTAACATTTTCTCTACACTGATTTACAAGTATGATTCATTGTCTCTATATGTGTGTGATGTTAAGTGCTCTGACATCCTACAATGGTATGAGAGATGCTATAAAACAAATGAAATACATGTGACAGGGGGGGTATGGAGAGATGAGAGGCACTGTTGAAGGGGGATGATAAGGGAATCGTTGAAGATTGTTGTATACTGCTGCATAGTAAGATCATCATTTACTATTATTTAAAACTTAATATAATTCAATATATAATGATAAATGTGTTGTAGAATGCACCATTGTATCCTAAAGTTTCTTGGGGGAGTCCCCAATGCTCTCTTTGTAGCAGTCAGGCTCACTCACTGCAATTGGTATGCACTGTATGGGGACTGGTATGAAATCCTTTGCCAGGGTTGCTTTGGGTTTCTACTCTGGCCCTGGCAGGAGCAGGAGCCTTGTACTGCGAAATAAAACTAACCATTAAAAATGTAATCACGGAGATGCAGTCCAACCTTCCCATTAAAATGTTCTGTTTTTTCCAAACACTTTCAATATAAAATACTTAAATCCTTAGTAATTGGAGTATTTGTTTTGTGTGCATATGTGTTTATTTTTTTTTTGAATGACTCTTAATGTTTGAAAATTAAATCATACAAATTGCTGGGGGTCCCCGGCTTCCAGTGGTGAGTCAATGGGGAGTCCTCAGGAGTCAAAAGTTTGGGAATCACTGGTGTAGAGTATTTGAGCAGGACAAATTACCCCGATGCTGTTTTTGCTGTTTTGGGTCTCTCAAAATCTGGGCTCCCTCTCTACGTACATGATTATGCCTGGCAGGGAAGGGATTTTTTTAATGTTCATCAATCGCTCTTGGATAGAAGATATTCTCTGTGCTGTATCTCCTTGCTTACAAGTGAGTGGTGCTTCTCCTATATGCGACGTTCCAGAGCCTAAAGAGTTGTGAGATTGAAGTGAGGAGTTCAAGGAGGCAATATGAGGTGCTTTCCTGTTTCCTTGCCCAGAAGTATCCTCCTGAGCTGACATAGCTCCCTTGTTTCTGTTCCCCTTAGTTCTACATTGACATGTGTTAGTCAGAAAAGAAGGGGTACTGCCCAAAAGCTTTTCCAATTTATCTAAGCTCACTTCAAGTGATGATAACTTAAGTACCAGCGGGTTCAATAAAGCTGAGACCACCAGACCCATTTTTGCCCCAAACTCCCCATTATCAATAGCCTGACGCGGAGTAAAAATTATTGGGGTGGGAACTTTGTGAGCCAAATTAGGTTCCAGACTAATCTCCTCCACCTCTGCAGTTTTAGTTTTACTGCCTCTCATAAGAGGGGGGGGGGGGGTGAGTTTGCCTATTGGGACCCAGTCCCTTTCTTTTCTTGGACGGGGGTGCAGGGCTGCTCCCCTGGCTGATTTTACCTTTTTGACCTCTATTTGTTACCTTGTGCCTAGTAGGAATGTCACTTGTCTTAGGGGGGTGTCAATAGACTCTGACTCAACTACCAAATCTAGCCGCTCGTTCGTCAGTGGTGAGATAAGCAGGGAATCAATGTACTCTACAGGGCAGGGTGTTGCAAGCTGATTAGGAAATTGTTTGTTTCAAGAGACAGCCTGCGCTTAGTGAGAGCGATTTCATGGATAAGAGCAGACTCAGCCCTTAGTAAGAAGGCATCCAGTGTCCCAACAACCCCCTGACCTGTTAGTGACTTGTGTTTGCTCATTGTGTTCTGAGCCATGTATCAGTATTCACAATTATTATAATGGCTACGTTATGTCCTCGTACCTTGCTGTCTCAGTCCAAACAAGGGTCCATTAGAATTACACTGGATCAACAGATGATGATAACATGGCCCAGCCCAGCCTCTTCCGGCCTCTGACCGGCGCAGACGTGTGCAAACGGGTGCAGACGGGTGGGCCGCGCACTCCCGCATGCGTCCCGCGCTGCATGAGCCAACCACCGGCTTTAACGTGCCACCGGGTGTGGAAAGAGGGGTCACGGGCCACACGGGCTGCTGGGACTCGGAGTCCTTGTTGGTGCTGCTGGCCATTTCCCCTCACGGCATTCGCGTCCGTTTTTACTGGGCTTCCCGCGCTGTAGGAGCCCACCACAGGCTTTAACGTGCCTCCGGGCGCAGAAAGAGGCGTCACTGGTCCCACAAGCTGCTGGGACTCGGAGACCTTGTTGGTGCTACTGGCCGTCCCCCCACGGTGTTCGCATCGGTCTTTCCAGGGCTTCCATTCACTTGTGGCCTCCTCTCAGCTGTGGCCTCACGTTGTCTACAGTGGCACAGTCCGATACCGTTGACTGACATGGCTCCGTCCCCACGGGTGCCCAGCTACACAGTTTAAATAAACAGCCTCACTGCCGTGGGCCCAGGCACCACCTCCAGCCCCTCTTGGCGCCCTTAGCCTCGGCAGCCGCATCCCGATCCGGGTGAGCAGGAGGGGACCCCAATGGCCAGTCCACAGCAGAGATCCGCTTCTCACTGTTTCTGCTTTGCTGATACCCCCTGCCCCGACTGCTCTATCATCCTCCACCGTGCCTGGATGATGAAGCAGCCTGTCCCCACCAGCTGTATCAAAGGCCAAAGAGCCGTTAGGGAGAGGGGGCACTCAGCTGTTCTTGCTGCTTCAGTCAGGGGATCAGGCCAGGCAAAGAAGCAGCCCCCACTCCTCCAGCGACTGAAGAGGACACAGACAGGCCTGAAAGCGCGGTCCGCTCCTGGGGACAGCCACTCCTCCCATGCAGGTGCTACCACTGGCAGGGCATCGATCTAGCTGGATGCTGGCTCCGTACTCACTGCTATCACTTGCTCACACACGGAGCAGTGAGCACGTCTCAAGCTCCGACATCTACTGCCTGTCTTCTGTAACTTGGTCCGGACTCTCCACCAGTGTTTCTTCCACTCGCTACTCTGTTTCAGGCCACCATCTTGGATGATGGATGTTGTCATCAGTGATGTCACTGACCATGTCATGAATGATGTAATATGTGACTTCATCAACAATGCATTGCGGGGGCGCGAGTTGTAGTTAGCTGAACTAACTATAATGGCGGAATTTCTCTGGTTTTGTACGAGTAAAATGTCCAACTACCCATAACGTCCCTGAAACCTATGTTTTTTTCAGTGAATTTTTAAGGTTTTTTAAATGCTCATTTCTAACTATAACGTGCCTGAAACCTATGGTTTATTCAGGGGAAAAAATTATATATATATATCTATATATTCACTGAAAAAACCATAGGTTTCAGGGGCGTTATAGTTAGATGGACACCATTGAAATTCCCCCGTTATAGTTAGTTCAGCTAACTATAACTCGCGCGCCCGCAATGCGCTGCTGATGACGTCACATATTACATCTTTCATTACATGGTCAGTGACATCACTCATGACATCACTGATGACATCTCACATGACATCACTGATGACATCACTGATTACATCATCCAGTGAATGTGTGTTTTTCTGAAAATTAACTATGTTTTATATATGTATATCTTAACGGCAATGGAAGAATAAATGGGTATATAAGTGTCTAAATGGATGATTTTTTGTGAAAAAGTGATTGTATAATGGACTGATTAACTGTACCTTAGTGAATACACGGGTTAGTAAGTAATGTTTAAATATATACATTTCTGTATCAGTCTCTCACTTTGTGTATAAGTGACTGCATGGGTTGGTGAGTAGCTACATGAGTGTCTATATGGGTTATTAGTTGTTTTTTGAGTATCAGTATGAGTGTCTGAGTGTCTGTATGGTTCAGTGGGGGTCTTACATAGTGCATAGATGCATGAATGAGTGACTCACTGCTTGTAAGTTTTGAAGACAGCATGTGTGCAGGACTGTATGGGTCGATAAATGTGTGTATGCGTGTGTTAGTGAAAGAATGACTGTCTCAATAGTGTTTTTATGAGTAACTACATATGTTTTAAACTAGTATATGTGAGTATTGGTGTATATATGTGAGTGTGAGAGATTGGAAGAGTTCTTGTATAAATAAGTATGTGTTTCTAAAAGTGATTGTTTAAGAGAGTAAGTATGTGTACATTTCTGTAGAAGTAAATGTAGTGGTGTGTGTATAACTGTATATGCAAGTAAATGGATGTTTGATTCTTTATTAGCATGAGTGACTATGTATGTGAGTAACTCTATGAATGAGTGGCGGTGTATAACAGGATGCATAGGTGTATGAGTACATATGATGAGTGAGGACATGTATGAATGACTATATAGGACTGTTGGTGAATGAGTGGATGTGTATTTAGATCTTCGAATTACTGAATAGGTTGTTGTAACTGGTATTGGTATGTCCATTTAAAAAAAAAAATGTAGTTTCTATTTTTGAATGTGTGTATCAAAGGTTATATTAGGGTAAAAGAGGTCTGCAAATTTATCACAAGGATGATGTCATCAGTGATGTCATCAGTGATGTCATGAGTGATGTCACTGACCATTTCATGAGTGATGTAATATGTGACGTCATCAGCAGTGCATTGCGGGCGCTCGAGTTATAGTTAGCTGAACTAACTATAACGGGGGAATTTCAATGGTTTGGTATGAGTGAAATGTCCAGCAAACTATAACGCCCCTGAAACCTATGTTTTTTTCAGTGAATTTCTAAGGTTTTTTAAATGCTAATTCCGAAATATAACCTCTGTAAAACCTATGGTTTTTTAGTGAATTTCTAAGGTTGTTTAAATGCTAATCCCTAACTATAACATCTGTAAAACCTATGGTTTTTTCAGTGAATTTAAAAGGTTTTTTAAATGCTAATTTCTAATTAAAATGTTCATTAAGCATATCTTTTTTTCTGTCTTTTTTATTTATCATCCCATTCTCAACCTGGTAAAAACTGCAAATCTCACCACTCTTCCATCGATATATTCCACCAACAAAATCGCCACAAACCAAAGCCACAACTAATGCTAGTAATATACAAACTAGGCGTTCCCGTGCAAAAAACCCACAAAAACAGCGCTTCCCCATATTTTCAGCAACCAGCCAAATCTGCAATGCTACAATAAAAACAGGCGATAGTCCCACTTACCATTAACAAATTAACATCAACATTTAACTGATGTAAGAAGGTAGACTATCTATTGCGTGAATTAGACCGGGCTCACACCCACATCTAAAGACTAACACGTGATAGAGGTACTAATCATGCAGCTCCGACACCCAACAAAGCCACAACACCTAGCGCGAACACCACCAGAACCTTCTCCCCAGACCACTCTCCCCCTAGTACCTCCTAGGCAGTGCAAAACAGGACAACAGACTTTCCCAAAATACCATATCCTGCAACCGTACAATAGCTGAATGTTCGGAGATGTGGGAACCAACTATGTTTAAGGGAGGCAACTCGCACATCAACAATAATTCACACAATCTCAAGTATACCGGTGATGGGCTGTACACAACTCACTATACAAGCCACAAACCTCTCCATGTGGAGATATAGTATTGATACGTGTAGTGTACTGCACAGTGGACACAACCATATTACCTCAGACACTGGGGAATATCTCGGTCATGTAGCTGTGTTGTCCCCCCCTTGAAGTGTAAGCGGAGTGGGCTGGTCCAACGTATGCAACTCCATTGTAAGAGTATAAATACATAAGCCACGCCCTGGGCATGGTTCACTTGCGCGAAGACAAAAGAGTCTGCCAGAGCAGCGGCCCTCACCCTGCCACGTGGCTGCCGCCATGAATGTGGGTCTACTTGACACAGGCCCCCTGCGAACCCAGCACACAGCACCACAGACTTATGTCTGTATCGACTACTGCCTTCGAGCTACACTGTGGACAGCTTGGTTCACAACTTGAATTTACCCTTGATTTATTAATTGCACAGAGAACTGTACTCTATGTCCTCGAATTTTGTGAAGAAAACACAAAAAGCATTGCTCGATGTCTATGCTAACTACTGCCTTCGATGTGTACTGCGGACAGCAGGGTTCACAACTTGAATTCAGCTTTGGATCTACACTACGGACAGCATTAAATTCAGCCTTGATTTATTTAATGCAGAGAGAATTTTACTCTATGTCCTCAGATTTTGTTAAAGGATGTGACAAAAAGCATTCCTTGATATCTGTGCTGACTACTGCCTTCGATCTACACTGCGGACAGCAGGGCTCAGAATTCAGGTGGAGTGGCGATTGCAGATGACGCAGTCCAGTTCGCAAGACACGTTGCTCCCAGTATGGCACGGCCAGACCACGCATCATCGCAGGGTGCGCACACGCTGAGCGGCAGAGGTACCACTAACTCAGTGCACCATGAGTCAATGCCACGTGGCCTTATTAGGGCAGAATTCAGTAGGCAAAAGACATTGCTACCAGTGCGGCCTGCCCAGACCACGCATCATTGCAGGATCCACACAAGCTGGTTGCTTCAGGTGCCACTAACTCAGTGCACCACTTATCATTGCTGGCTGCACACACACTAAATTGCCAATCCTGTGCAGCTCTACTCAATGCCACGTGGTCGTGGGCCCTTGCTGACTGCTGCCTCCTGCCTACACTGCGGTCATCAGGGCTCACAATTAAATTGACTCTTCATTTAATAATTGCAGAATGCAGTACGCAACTAAGTATAACGTCCCTCAAACTTACACAATATCCTTTTAGTATCCTTGCTTCAAGAACTTGTTTTATATCAGTTATAGCTTTAGTACAATAACCAAATTCATCTTGCAAATCCAAACGAACACTGAATGGCAGTCTACATTGCGGACAGCACAGCTCACAATTTGAACTATAATGTCCCTGAAACCTACATGTTTCGACAATGTATTCCATACATATTTCATGCTTTCTTCCATACGCCTACACTGCGGTCAGCCGAGCTCACAATATGAATTTAGTCTTGTTTTAATAATTGCAGAGAGAATTGTACTCTATGTCCTCAGATTTTGTTAAAAGAATGTGACAAAAAGCATTCCTCGATGTCTGTGCTGACTACTGCCTTCGATCTACACTGCGGATAGCAGGGCTCACAATTCAGATCAAGTCGCAATTGCAGATGACGCAGTCCAGTAGGCAACAGACATTGCTCCCATTGCGACCCGCCCGGACCACGCATCATTGCAGGCTACGCACACGCTGAATGCTTCTGATGGCCGTTCCTCAGTGCACCACAGCTCATATACCCTTTATGATAGAATGTTTTGTGAATGATTTGAGATATGCTGCCCCTAACTCAGTGCACTGCAAGTCATGAACCCTTTACAATAAAATATTTTGTGTATTATTTCACATGTAGTGCTCCTATCTTACTGCATTACAAATCATAGACCCTTTATTATGGAATCTCTGTGTATGATCCATTGATTACTGTTGTACTTGTTACCAGCACTAACCATTCCTGGAGGGCTGGCTTGCACTCACCCCACATACACCCAGCACAGACATCACTGAACATGTGACCCTGGTAATAAAAAGGAGTCGAGCGCACGTGTTCGTACCCAGTTCAACTATCTATCTGTGTCCGTGTGTTCATTATGTTTACAAGATGCTGCCACTGGGCACTACCACATTACATTGCGCTGTAGACAGCGTATGCAACCATGTTACCTCTGGCAGTAGGAAAAACTTCGGTTATGTAACTTTCTTTCGCTCATTCTACAAGTACGAACGTAGAGGCTGGATCATTCAGGCATGTGGAGATTACGTGATTTGCCGACAATCACAGGATGTGCAAACGACCCCGAGACTCGAACCTTTGTTTCCAGCACCAAGTTCGGCAGTCTAGCCGAGGACCACATAAGTACATATGTTGCCGCAGCCTAACTCCGACCACGAGTTCCGCTCTAATTAGCTGCCTTCCATGTGCCAAAAACTGCAACCTGAATTTTCCATGGCCCTGAATGCTACAGCTACAACATTCCAGTGAATGTGCAATAAACATTCATATCCACAGAAATGCGTCATGTCCACCATCTTTCATGTGTGGAACTATGGATGAATGTAGCATCAGTGATTCCCCGTACCTTCCATGTTGGCCATGTTGTGGAACTTTACTCACAGAATGACCCATTTGCGCTCGCAACCCAGGTACGGCAGCAGTACAACATGGACAGCCGCATCAGTTGATTCCTCATATACCTCATGACGGAGCCATGCCCATCGCGCTAGAGTCATTCTTCACAGCCTCACGCAGTACTAGCATATGCCACGCCTGCCCACTCTGCTCACGCTTACAGGAAAGGACAACAACACTGCATAGCCCAGATTTCCATTGTAGTGATCTGCTGCTCACAGGTCTAGTTGTCAGTGCACCACAGCCACTCCCTCACGGCTGCTATACACTCACACCATACCCATCCTGCACTGGCATCAGAGGACACGTGACCCTCCCAATAAAAAAGACGGGCACACGTGCTTGACGCCATTTTAGAGTTGCTCGCAGCGGCAGCACTGTGGTCGGCACAGGCACACTTCCAGGAACAGTGAATTTCAGTCCACTGCGGTAGGGGCATTGTAAGTGCTGAGCAGGTATGCAGCCTGCGGTGATGCCCGTCCCGGTGGTCCGGACACCTCATGAATTGTGTGCCCTGCTTGACCGCATTGTAGGCCTGAGCCATGCAACAGGGGGGCCTACCGCTACGTGCGTGGCCTCACTGGTCACTGAGTTAGTGGCACTGGAAGGACTGAGCGGGTAAAAAACCTGCAATGATGATGGGTGCACGAGTATGTCCTTTGCCATGGCGATATCAAGACTCGGCATCAAATGTGAAACTTCTTGATTGTAGAGGGGGGCTGCATGATGTGGAGGGTGCCTTGTCTGTATAAAGGCCTGGGTGCGCAGCGGCGGGCAGACACCCCTGAGCGGCGGGAGTGGATGGGGTGCAACAGCCTGGATACAGAAAAGGGACTCAGCGATTTAAGCGTACGCAGTCGTATATACCCTGTCTTATTGCATTTTGATATTTTTTTCCAATAGCAGGACAGTTTTTAGAGTCGACCAAATGTCCGTCACTCCCACATCTGTAGCAAAGTAGTGGAGTATTTATTTTTTCATAGTTTGTACCCTCAAATTTACCATCTTATATTGAAAACCTTTCCTTTCTCTGTTTTTTTAGGGCTGGCGACTGCATTGCAGTGCGCAGCAAGAGCCCTTTTGTATGGGGCTTTCAAAGCTGATCACACGCTTGTGCGTGTGATCAGCTTTCGCCATCAGGCATTGGCTTTTGCGTGTTTTAGAAAAAAAAAAGTCACGCAATTGTGCAAAGGCGGGCACATGTCCCGCCTTTGTAACGCCCATTCCCGACAGTGGCTAGCACGCGCTGCAGCGCGTGTTTGCCTCGCTGCCGCGCTCCCTCCCCCGCTCCTCTGTGGTGCGCATGCACCACTGGTTCCCCCACTGCACGGGACTGGCCTGGCCCCTCACCTGTATCTCTGCGTAGAGTTGAAGTAAAGATCGCAACCCCCCTGCCCTGAGGCAGACACAAGGAAAACGTTCCGCAGCCCTGCACCACCAGCCAGAGGGCGGCGCTACTATGGCATAAGCGTACCTTTTCAAGTATATTATCATCGGGGACACAGATGAGCGATGCCCAGCCCTCGGATGAGGCGTGACAACCAAGCCTTCTTGATACTGCTGGAGGGATCTCCTCTTCTGTGTAGAGTACCCTTTTCCAAGGCTGTCCCCCAACAAGAGAGCATATTGCAGTTTTAAATGTGAGAAGGTTGGGAAGTAGAAATTAACAGTTCAGTCATTCTTGCTTTATACTTGCTGCATACAAGACGTATTCTGAGGTTCAATCCACATCAAGAGAATTACCGTCACTGTCTTTTCATTCCTGCCTACTGGACTTTCCTACAATTACTAATTCTCTACTATCTTTCAGATGTGGAGCTTCAGGGTGCACTATGTCCTGGCACGTGATGGGAGAAACACCTGTGACAGAAAGGTGAGCTGCGAAGATTCTCTTCAGTGTCACTCTCTCACTCTTTCTCTCTATCTCTTCCTCTCTCCTTTAATGAACGCATGACGCACAATCTTTTCTTGCTTTTTATCTAAAAGGCTGTGTTTCACCAATTGGCGTTACCCTCCGCCAACACCTCCAGAGCTCAACGCCTGTAGAACCTGTGATGATGCATGGACAGCCTGACAAGGCCTGAGAAGGTTGCTTCTGCACGTGGTGGACCCTCTTTCAAACACGCCGGTGGCACAAGGTGAGCAGAGAAGCTTCTTTACGCAGCAGCGAGAAGTCACCTCTGGGCGGTGGAAGTGGATAGTGTGCAGCAGCCTGAGTGCACAGGAGCGGGCAAACACCTTTAGGCAGTGGGAGTGGATGGGGTACAGCAGTCTGGGTGCGCAGGAACGGGCAGTCACCTCCGAGCAGTGGGAGTGGATAGGGTGCAACAGTCTGGGTGCGCAGGAACGGACAATCACCTCTGGGCAGTGGGAGTGGATGGGATACAGTACCCTGGGAGCAAAAGAGCGCACAGACACCTCCTTCAAGTGGGAGTTGACGGGGTGCAGCAGCCTGGGTGCACAGAAGCAAAACAGAGAATTATGCATGTGCAGTTGTATGTACTCTGCAATTACTAATTGTATACTATCTTTCAGATCACTAAACTTGAGGGTGCACTATAACCCGGCACGTGGTTGGACACACACCGGTGGCAGAAAGGTGAGCTACAAAGATTTTCTCCAGTGTCAACACTCACTCTCCATCTCTTCCTTTCTCTCTCACACACTTTCTTTCTCTCTGACTCCTCCTCTCTCTCATTCTTAACTTATAAGGCCATATTATCAAGAACGGCGACAACATGGGCTCCAAGTTGTGAAACCAACTCTCCGTTGTGTTCAAAAGGGGTCCATAAGGTGTACACTCTCCTACAATCAACACTCCACTTTAATTGTGAGCTCTGCTGCCTGTAGTGTTTGCTCACACAACAATGACAGCAGGTCTGCAGAGCGGCCTAGGTGCACAGGGCCTCCAATTGAGCGTGGTGCGTCGAGAGGGGTGGGGTGCATCAGCCTCGCTGCGCAGGTGCGAACAAACGATATTGCTGTGCGTAATGATGTGATCTCTGTCCTCATTCAGGGGCATATAATCAAGAACAGGCGATAAAATTATCGCTGCTTTATCGGCAGAAAACTGCCGCTAAAGCGACGATAATGGGCTTGATAATATGTCCTTGTGAATTCCCATAGCAGCCCAGGTTCTGGTGTTAACCTGGGCTGCTATGGGAATTCACAAGGGCATATTATCAAGCCCATTATTCGCCGCTTTAACGGCAGTTTCCTGCCGATAAAGGGGCTTGACCATTTGCCCCTCAGTCTCATCTCTGTCTCATTTTAAAGACCTGCTGGACCGTACTGTAGGCCTGAGCCAGAAGGCAGCACTGTCCTACAGACACCTCTTTAGTGCGGTGCTGCGAGAGGGGTGGGATGCACCAGCCAGACTGTGCATGTATGTATGTATGTATGTATTTTATTCGATAAGAAATTATCAAAAAAGCATGTACAATCATAGTTCATCATTTAAAAATCCATTGTTCCATACAACCAGTATATACACACGACTACAAATTTGCGTTTAAAAGTATTTGCAATAAAAACAGTAAAAAACAACCACTATACAGGCAGTAAAAAACAACAAAGCATCAAGAATGGGCCCACACACCACCTAGCTCTTGTTATCCCTTAACAGCTTGGTGCGTGTTAGCCAAGCGCGCCCCAGGTAATTGGCTACCCTGCAAACCATAGTGAGGGAGGTGGTGTCGGTTTTTAAAGATGCATAGCACCACCCTGAAGTTCTTGGAGCCCAGATTTTAACAAATAGGTTCGAGCCATTTCCTTCTCGCAAACCTATTTGCTGGGCAAGCAAAGAGGAAGTGGGCAGTGGGGGGCGCTAGGTGGCGCACTGGTGAATGTACGCCTTCATGTGAGGCTCCCACCGCCTGGCGAAATTAATCCGTTCTTTATCCTTTAATCGGCCAATTCCTGGGCTGGCCTGACACCCATCTGCTCAGGAGATCTTCCGACAACTCCAGTCCAAGTTTGGACCGAATTGGTGGCTGCTAGCGGGCTGGAGACGAGGCGTTGTCCCCAGCGGCTTTGACCGGCGGAGGTGGCGTCGCAGCTGGGCGGCCAGACGGACTACGGGAGGCCGGGGCTTGAGCTGCTGGGCCTAGGCCGCCGTGGCGCGAAAATTGCCGGGACCGTTTTGGCGGCTGAAAGTTGCACTGATCCGGATCCCAGCTGCCTCGGAGGCATACACGGTGAGAGCTGACACTGGTGGCTGCCCTACTAGTACTGTGGAGGATCGCAGTGAACGCTGGGGGAGATTGCAGAGGACTGGCTGCTTTCGGCGTTTCAACTGCACTCATTGCTGGCGGCGCCCTGGGGGAGTGCCTACCGGGTGCTAACTATTGCTCGAGATCGGTGGGGCTTATTTAAACTGTGCAAGTACCCCGACAGGGAGGCCCAGGGGTGGAGACATTGCGGGATCCGGCCTGCCGTCACGCCGGGAGACAGCGACCTCTGCTGCGGCCTTGAACCGGGCCATTTGCGTGACATCCATTGCAGGGTACAACCGGCCAGGAAGGCTTCAGTGGCAGCACAGCGGAGGTGACGGGGAGCGGGCCTACAGCGGTGGTGATTTCAACTTGTGGCCTAGAAGCTGCTTTGAGCCTGGTGAGAGTAACGGGCCTACAGCGGCCTGCCCATTGGGACCTACTGACGAGCTCCCTTCTCTGAGCACCGGGTGGGGCCCAACTGAAGGGGACAGACGGCGGAAAAAAAAAAACGAGGCTCAAATAGTGGATGGTGACAGTGATGAGAGGTTACTGACAGAGACCGTGGGGGTCAAATACACGAGCTGCAGGAGCGGGCCGATTGACAGCACCCTTTGATATCCTACACTGCCCTGGGCCTTGGAGGTACGGAGTCTGAGGCCCTGGTGCGGGGCGGGAGACCTGTCGGCCTTTGGATTGAGCCCTAGCTGTGCTTCTCAACGTGTCGTGCAAGTGGACTCACTATGGCACCAGGTCTGTTGGGTGTGTGCTGACATGAAATAGAGTTGGTGGTGTGAACGTCGAAGTGGACCTGTGCATAGCGAAGATTTTTGCAGTCCTTAACTCCTGTCTCTGTGCTATCGCGCGGCTGTACACCGGCGCGGACTGTGCGCAGGACCTCGTGCTAATGCTCAGCTTGGGTGCAGTAGCCCGCATGCGGCCATAGGCTATACTGGTGATCGGAGAGGGTGCAAGCACGGAGGGAACATCATCGCTTGGCCCCGTCAACCACTGGTTGGAGTTGCGATTGCTGGTACCTGGCTGGCTTGTGTATCTGTGATCATTGAAAGAGCGCTGGTGAGACGGTACTCTGGAACAATAGCGGTCGGCCTTAACCGTGGTAAAGATGGGGAGGCCGGACTCAAGGCAGCCAAAGATCACGTTTGAATCCGCCAGAAAAACGACCCGGAATGGCTCGGCCCAGCAGCAGCAGGCAGGTGCTAGTGGAGATGCAGAGGGCCAGGCGGCTACCTCCCCGGATCTCAAGGAAGTCCTTCGGGAAATGCGCCAGGGTTTTGCGACCATCGCTGACAAAGTGGACAGGATGTCTCCACGGATGGATGCGGTTGTCCACAAATTGGACGTACATGAGGGAAGACTGAAGGAAGCGGAGCAACGTGTCTCGGATGTGGAGGATACCACGACACAACATTCGTCGCAACTTGCTACGAGTTATAGCGGCCAAGAATGAGGATTTGGAGGCGAGAAGTCGGCGTAACAACATACGCAACGTAGGTATTCCGGAGAAAACAAATGCAGGAAGAATGGAGGAATATGTGGAGAAGCTATTGCTTGCGGCGGTTGGCCGGGAGGCCTTTTCGCCCCAATTCATAGTGGAGAGAGCGCACAGATCCTTGGGCCCCAGGCCTAAACCAGGTATGACTCCGAGACCTATCATCGCCCGCCTCCTCAACTACAGGGATAGGGATGTAGCTTTACGAGCAGCTAATAACTCTAAAGCACTCTCATTTGACGGCAACAGCTTCACCATCTATCCTGATTTCACTCCGATGGTGCAGGAAGAGCGTCGTAAATTCCTCGATGTGAAAGCCAAGCTACGCAATCTACAAGTGGACTACGCACTGCTTTATCCGGCTCGCCTGCGAGTCACGTATCAAGGGCGCCAAAGGTTCTTTCCAAAACCGCAGCAGGTGGAGGAGTTCATCAAACACTATAAACATACGGCACAGCATGGAGGGGATCTGGAGGAGGCTCCTGACTTGCCACAAGAGAGGATGGACGAGGAAGAGCAGTGACCGTACTGCCATTGAGAACTTATCACTAAGCTGAGTCCTGTATGTGCGTACTGATCCGAAATAGTGACTGGAGTTGCTGTTCTATTTGATATTCCTTTAATATTCATGCTAGGATGGGGTGGGATACAGCTCTTGTGAGGCCGATAAACATTCTGATCGCTAGGCACCCCCCTCTCCCACTGGCCGGTTTTCGCTCCTTAGAGCGGCACTGGCGGAGATGAGGGGTAAGCGTGTTGCCACCTGGAATGCTACCTAGCGGGAATTACCCACACTGTTTACAATGGTTTAGGGTGCGTTTTAGCCCTGGTTCTCTGGGAAATATGGGGTGGGATGGGGAGGGTGGAGAAACTGGCAGGTTGGGGTTGCTTCAGTGGGAGGGTGGGAGGGTGAGGGAGAATGCTTGGGGATTGACTGTGTTGGGTGAGTGCGATATACACGAACGTGCTGTGAATTTCTTAGTGCTGTATGGGATGGTGGTGTGTTGGACATTTCTGCATAACACAGTGTCGATTAAGGCTTATGTTCGGGGCAGGCGATGTGACGGAACTTATGGCAAGGATTGTATTGTCACAACAAGATGCAGAAACTAAAAGTGCAATGGCAGATTTTAGGTGTTGTACAGGACAATGTTGATGGGTGCAGTAGATGTTAACAAATGTACCTTTTTATCCTGGAATGTGCGTTGACTAAAGGATGCGTGTAAATGCAGACAGCTACTGGCCTACTGGGACAGACATAAGGTACAGGTGGTTATGCTACAGGAAACACACATCCCCCCGCATACTACATCCACCTTTGGTAGGAGATGGGCGGGAGTCAGAGCTTTCTCGAATTATTCATCATATGCTAGGGGTACGGCTATCCTTTTACATCGCACCACCCCGTTCACACTTCTGGGTCAGCGAATAGACAAGGAGGGAAGATATGTTGTACTGTGGGGGAGACTAGGTGGAGATACCATTACACTTGCGAATTGTTATGCACCAAATGTGGATACACCTGATTTCTTTGCTGTGTTGTGGGGAATTTTGTCAGATGTTGGTTCACGTCATATAGTCTGGGGTGGGGATTTCAATGTTGCCTTAGTTCCGGGGTTGGATAGGGCAGATGGCCACACAACTTATCATCCTAGGGCACGTGATATCATAAGGGGTATCGTGGAAGGTGAAGGGCTTGTTGATGGCTGGAGACATATTCATCCTGACACCAGGGAAGGTACGCACTATACGTCATACACAGGTACTTGGGCGGGGATTGATTACTGTTTGGTGTCTCGAACCCTAGCGCCGCATATTATTGTTGCAAAACACCTCCCCAGGATGCAATCTGATCACTGCCCAGTGTTGTTGACTATTGATATGCCTGGGTATAATAGACCTCACCCGCCTTGGCGATTACAGCCCAATACATTAGTGGATGCGGTCTTTCGTGAGGAACTAATGGAAGATATAGAAGATTTTTTTCCCCGTAACAAAGACACAGTAGATAGTGTAGAGACTGTCTGGGAGGCCTTCAAGGTTACAGTTAGGGGGTGGTGTATCGCCAAAAGCTCGGGGGTATTGAGGGATATACAGCGCACTCTATGCAGATTAGAAAGGGACCTGCGAGCACTGGAGGAGAGCATGGCACGGGGGAGTGTAGGGAATGTACAGCAGGAATTCAGGACTAAACTGTCAGAGTATGAGGCAGAAGCGCAACGCGAGGTTCACTTCAGAGATAAGTATTGGAAGGCTCGAGCATACAATGAAGGGGAGAGACCGGGTAGGGCATTGTCAGCAGCAGTCCGTACGGCTCGTGGTACTACCACCATCCTAGAATTGGTCACTACTGAGGGAGAGGTATGCAAGGATTCTGACAGCATATTGGCTACGCTCCAGGTGCACTATGAGCGCCTATACACATCGCAAACCTCTGGAAATATTGATCTGGATGGCTTCTTAGGGGAACTCGCGTTATGTTGGCTCAGCGATGCCCACAGACAGTTTCTGGGGGCGCCGTTCGAGTTGGATGAGATCCGCGATGCCATAATGTCTTTGAGTAATGGGAAAGCGCCTGGCCTGGATGGGCTTCCGGCGGAATTTTATAAATGTTATATAGATATCATGGCGCCGGTGCTGAAAGAGGTGTTTGAGGATTCCTTGGAGGTGGGTGTGTTGCCTGGATCCATGAGGGAGGTTGTCATCACATCTCTACTTAAGCCGGGTAAAGACGCAACACAATGTGATTCGTATCGTCCCTTATCGCTCCTGAACTGTGATGCCAAGATCCTCGCCACGGTGCTGGCCCCGAGACTCTCATTGCTTATGACCGTACTCATATTGCCTGATCAATCGGGTTTTGTGCCCACGAGATCTACTTCTCACAACCTCCGCACAGTATTCTCGCTAGTTCAGACGGTAGCCCCTGATGTACCTCTAGCCGCTATATTCCTTGATGCGTCAAAAGCTTTTGACTCTGTGGAGTGGGGATATCTATTTACAGTGCTACGGAAGATGGGTTTCCCCCCGATATTTGTGGACTGGGTATGCCTGCTCTACACAGCTCCAAAAGCGAGAGTGCTGGCGAATGGGCGCTTAACAGAGGCCTTTGCAATTACAAGGGGCACTCGTCAGGGGTGTCCACTGCCCCCCCTGCTATTTGCCATAGCCATAGAGCCACTGGCTTGTCGTATTCGGCAGCTACACAAGGATAGTGCCTTTAATTGCTTTCAGAGACAAATTTCTATATCATTGTATGCAGATGATGTTACACTCTATGTTAGGGAACCTCAGACAACTCTGAACGCACTTTTGCGGGAGTTTGTGTTATTTTGGTGGCCTGTCCGGGGTCTCCATTAATTGGGGAAGTCTCAATTGTTCCCGTTAACGTCTGCTGTCTCTGAGTTCCCATTGGATTATCCCTTGGAGTGGTGTCATGCGGATTTGCTCTAACTGGGGATACAAATATCGAGAGATAAGGAAGAGACTTTACGTTTGAATTATGGCACAGCCATCACCAAACTAGCTGACTCAGTAACATGATGGGTCAAGCTGCCCCTATCCATGGCGGCTAGAGTCTCCCTTATTAAAATGGTTGTCCTACCTCGTTTTCTTTATCTATTCCTTAACATCCCGTACTATCCAGGAGCCTTTTTAAAAACATTGAGGTCTGAACTCATACGACTGGTCTGGGGGGGGCCACAGGCGTGTCTTAAATGGGCGGTTATGGCACAGCCTTACGATATGGGTGGTTTTGATATACCCGACTTCGAGATCTATTAAGTGCACAGGCACACTACCTGTATCATTGGATGAAACCTATCAGCTTCATGCCGCAGATAGCGGCTGAAGACTGGATTGCTCATCCTCTGCCGTTGAATGGTGTGGTCCATGCCCCTATATCGGTGCTGGATATGCAGGCTAACACAGTGACGTGTAGCATGGACGCATGGCAAAGGTCAGGGAGACGGTTACAGGTCACATTATTGTATACAGCCCGCATGCCACTGTCCTATCACCCACAGATGGCGATACTCCAGGAGGTGGGCTTCCGTAATATGTGTCAACGGTTGAATATTCATACGTGGGGCGATTTATTCCATGATGGTATGTTTCGCTCTCGGGACTTGTTCTTTGGAGAGCATGCACCTAATCCGCTGGAGTTGTTTTATTTTCTACGGCTGAGAGAAGGATTGAAGGCCTTGCTACCTGACTATCCACAGGAACCCCCTAGCATTGCTCCGCTCACGATAGTGATGACTAGCATGGATGGCGCGTGCCTAGTCTCTAGCATTTATAAAAGCCTTTGCAGGGTCTTGCCAATAGTGGCGGGGTCGGCCAGAGGATATTGGGCACAGGACCTCGGCAGAGAAGTCACAGATGATCAGTGGGAATACTGCTGTGACCTTTCGGGCACACTGATGTCTAGCTGTTGCTATAAAATGATACATTATAAGTTCCTACACAGTTTATACTACACGCCAGTTAGGAAGGTTAGGTTCAAGCTAGCTGAGTCGGACAGGTGTGAGCGGTGTGGTCAGGGAGGTGCAGACTTCCTCCATTTGGCATGGGAATGTCCACGAGTACAGGAGTATTGGTCACAGATCTGTAGCGCGCTAGCACTTATGATAGGGGACACGTTAGAAATGGACCCCCTGCTGTTCCTGCTGGGGTATACGGCGCAGATAGCAAGGAGCGTTCGGAAATTCACCATCGTAGCGCTACTGTTAGCAAAAAGGCGATTGGCCTGTAGATGGGGGAGGGGTCTGGCCCCCAAATTCAAGGAATGGATACAGGATATGATATACTGTCAGGAGCAATACGGGATATTCTCTGAACTACAACCTGTGGCGTCTAGGCCAGCTGATATATGGGGTCCACTTCAGGCATATCTTCTACAAACTGCAGCACGGGAGATAGTTGGTCCTTGGCTCGATGAGGTGGAGGATACGCCTCCCACGGCACTGTCAGAATAGGCTACTGTGACATACATCTAGAGAAGCAATAGACGTTGGGCTTGTGATCGCTCCAGTGGGATTGGGATGGTATGTGGAAAGAGTGCAACCTAGATTCGGGTTTTGCAGGATAACACGAGCATGGCCTTATATCCGAGTCACAAGTCTGCAAAGGAAGCGCATAATCGGCTAAGGTGAAATTCCCCTTTTCTACTAGCGGACACACATAGCAATCATGTTGCCATATGTACATGGGGGGAGCACGCTTTATGCTTCATGATGATCCCTGGGTCCATGTAATGCTTGCCTGACTACATACCACTACCTGTGCTGTCCTAAAGAGACTGTTTACATAGCATCTGATCACTTGGACAATGACCTGATGTATGACCTGTCCCGAATGAGCTGATTGTGCACTGCTGTGATATTTTATGCGTCCCTGCGGCAATGTTCTGTACTGTTTCTGTTGAAAGTGATTTGCTGCCGGCAGAGTCTGGTTGTAGGCACATAGCTGTGTATATGAGCATGTATGATAATAAAGGTTTTTGAAACTAAAAAAAAAAAAAAAAAAGACGAAGTGGGCAGTGGACTCAGTGGGGCTGCACAGCCAGGACAAGAAGCAGATGTTAAATTACACTGTTTCCAGCCTGCTGCAAGTTCATTAAGCGGGAGAATTCCAAACCTCAGCTTCAATTAGAGCATCCTATGTCTTGAAGATTGGATAAAGTCGAGAAAGGATTCCAGTTTTCGGACAGGCTTATGGTCCAGGAACTGCTCGGTGAGAATCCCCTGATTGGAACTGAGCACCTCCTCTGCCTGTACCCATTCCCAATATGCTTTCTTAATTGTTTGTTTGGGTGGGGGAATCTGGCTAACCCATGCCTCCCCAAACCCTATGTCTGATACAAGCTGTCTAAGCTTACTAATCCATTTTATCTTATTGCCTGTATCCAATTTGATGAGTTCGCTAAGGGCAGCAGCATAGTTAGCCAGTTCAGGGGTCCTTCTTAGGCGTACCCAGAATAGTAAAGGGCGGAGCTTTACAATATCTTTAATAGAGCGTTTCCAAAAACCCTGACGAAGTGGTATCAGGGGGGTGGAGAGTGGGAGAGAAACCAGACCTCTATAAAACTTGTTTTCTGATCTTACTAGGTCAGTGGTATTCTCGATTCTCCATAATTCCGACCCATAGAGTGCCGAGGGTAATGCTTTGCCCTCATAGACCACAAGGGTCGGGGCTACTGGTCTACTGACAGAGAGTTGCTGGTCTCTTAAAATTGCCCCTGACACCCGCTTGTGGTTGAGGAGCATTTTGGCCAAATGGGAATTCCACTTCATCGAGTTATTAATCCGAATTACCAAGTAGTCGAAGGACTCGACTATGTCTAGTGGAATGCCATTGAGGGTGATACCATTTCTAAAACACTTAGACGGGGATAATGTCATCAGCTTAGTTTTGGTGGTGTTAATGGATACCCCCCCTGAATCACGAAAGAGGCTAAACCTATCTAGCAGTTTTTGCAGGCCTCTTGGACTTTCCGAAAACTGCGCATGTGCGAATAAGCGATATTGCCATGTGTTATGATGTGATCTTTCACCTCATTCAGTCACATCTCTGTCTCATTTTAAAGACCAGATGTACCATAAGGTAGGCCTGAGCCTACGGGTAGCGATGCCCTACAGACACCTGTTGAAGGCGGGTCTGCGGAAGGGGTTGAGGTAGATCAACCTGAGTGCGCACGTGCGAAAAAGCGATGCTGCAGTCCGTAATAATGTGATCTCTGACTTCATTCAGTCACATCGGTCTAATTTTAAGGACCTGCTGGACCGTACTGTAGACCTGAGCCACCGGGCAGCGCTGCCCTACAGACACGTGGCGTTGGCTTTTAGGACACTGTAGTGAGCTCCTTACTGAGTGTACATGCACACAGGCTCCCGCCACTGCATTACATGCGAACAATAAGCTTCTAGCATGTGCTCTATTCCTTTGTATGTAAACCTTGCCATAACATATTATTATTTAATCTTGTGTATTCTCGTGCACTCCAACTCCTCTTTGAACCACGATTACCACTAACAGTTGGTTGATCGTACTTCAAAATCGAAGGATGCACTCAACTCCTATTTTCTATCAAGCTTGAAATAAACCTTCATTTACCTCCCGACGTTCCACCATTAAAATATTTCTCCCTTTACAGAAATTCCATTGATTGGCTCAAAACAGGCTGAGAGAGAGCTCTAACCGCAATGATGCCCTGAGCATTCTAACACCTTCCCTGGCAATATCAAGACACAGTTCCATTTTGGAGACGTGGTCTACCGTAGAAATCTGAACACCGGACTTAGAACTCGCGCCAACACGTCGTGGGACACACCAGCGGTGGCAGGTGAGCAGTGAAGCCTCAGTGTGCAAGACCTACAATTGAGCACAGTGCAGGGGAAGGGGTTGGGATGCAGCACCCTGGTTGCACAGGTGCATGCAAGTGATTTTCCCTTAGATAATAATGTAGGACTATATTATCAAAGAACGGCGATAACATTAGCATTACTTTAGCGACAAGAAACTGCCGCTAAACCGACGATAAGGGATTGATAATATGCCCTTGTGAATTCCCATGGAATCTCAGGTTCACACCAAAACCTGAGCTTCTAAGGGAATTAACAAGGGCATATTATCAACTCCTTATCGCCGCTTTAGCAATAGTTTTCTGCCGCTAAAGCGGCGATAATGTTATCACCCTTCCTTCATAATATGGCCCATAATCTCCGCTTCATGTATTAAATTTTAAGGACTTCTTAAACCACACTCTTTCTTGCAGACCCCAACGTCCTAGACAAACGGGTGACGGAGGGTAAACACTGAGGGCTGAGTGCAAAAGGCCGACGCTCTATCTCCTCTTCCCTCTCTTTTTTTAACTCTCCCTCCCCTTCTCCCTTCCACCCACTCCCCCTCCCTTCCATTGTCACTATGGTCCTTTCATTCGAACTAGCTTTCTTTACCTATTCCACATAGCACACATACTTATATTTCATTTTTGTCTTGCAGGTTTCCTTCGCTGCTTCCACTGAAGTCCAACCCACGTTTTTTTAATTATACTGTTCTATTAAAGTTACATTTCTATTTATTTCTGTTTTAATAAAGGTTACTTTTAAATAAATAACTGAGTGTATAGGTCTTCTTTTTACGACAACACCTGTCTATTATTTATTGTGATAATCATCTGTTTATAGGAGATTTTAAGCACAACATTATTTAATTTTAGAGTACACCTACATAACATAATCTAACTAACTGTTAGACAAATTAAGCCTAGGTAAATGTACAACTGCAAAAATTCTATGAGTGTATCACTTTATAACAGCATAAGTACTGCCCATGTGATTACAGAACAAATAAGGCACTGCCTAGGACCACCGAGGCTTCAGGGACTGCCGAGGCCCACCCTGCATATTTAAATAAAGACCCGGAGTATGGCGATCCCCGGACTTAACTTGGCCTCGAACACCCCGAACAACTAGTAAACAATACCCGGGAAGATGGCCCTCTCCTAGACTATAAAACATCTCTGTGCCCTTCCGCACCCAATTCACACGTGACATTAAGATCCCCCATCCTACAGAGACCGCGCAATACAATAATTGTATTAGCCACGGAACATTACCCACCAGAGGCCTCATTTAAAAGAACGGGTGAGACCCCGCTTTTTTTTTCTCTCCATTTTTACCATCTGCAGCCCATCTATTATAGCGATATGAGTTTTCCTCCTCTCGCTTCAAGTAGTCCAACAAGTATTTGCTATCACAGGCAACTTTTACTTTGGTGCCAGCGCATTTTTTCTGTCCCAGTCCGACCCTAAAATCTGCATATATGGTTGATTCCACTTTATGTCTTTTTCAGTACTGAGTTGTATGACGGGAGGTGTACTTCTTTAAAGATCCCAGTCAGAAATTGCTGTTTCACGTTATGTGAAACGCTTCACAGTGTGAGCTTCACTAAATACTTTGTGGCTATTTAAGTGGGAGACGAGATTGTGGAAATTCCGAAACTCAGAGAAGTAGGCAGGGCCATCTGCACCCTCAACCCTGCCCCGCTCCCTTTCCAAAAATGCTTTTATTTTCAAAATACCCAAAAATTAGCTCTACAGTTAGTGCCTGTTAAGAAAACGAAATCATTACTTACTTACTAAAATGTGGTTTAAAACAGAGGCCTGCTGCTGCGTTACACGCTGCTTGCTTGTTTAGTCGACAAAGAGCTGCAGCTGCGCAATAAGCTGGGGGAGTGAAATATGGGGACACTGCTCTCCATTGGTCCGACTCGGGAGGCAACCCTTCACGATCCAAATCAGTCATGGAGAAATGGAGTGGGGTTAAAACCCATTTTCAATCAGGCATTAGTAGCTACTATTATTTCTGTTATGCTGAGGCAGAGACTTCACCTGCGCAGTTTCTGGCAGTGGGAGGTGCCGTCCATGTGCCTCCAAATGTAAATATCTTACGCCCCAATCCCAATCAGGCAACACTGAATCCAGACAGGAATAGATTTACATGCGATATGAGATCTTCACCGGGAGACAGTGTGACCTTAGAGAGCTGATGTCACATGTAGACCCGGCCCTGGGAAATAAATGCCGGTGCTAAGCACCGGCAAGCACCGACACAAATTAAGCACTGCGAGTTCAATGAGCCGACGACCCTGGCATGACATGCAGATCCAAGTGTGGGAAAGCAATCGGGTTTTCATTTTGAAAGAGAGAGCAGGATTTCCTGCTCTCTCTTTCAAAACCCAAACCACAGTTTGCTATGACAGGGCAGGAGCCACAAGGCTCCCACCCTGCCATCCCAGGGTTGGGCAACCCTGGACACTGCAGGAGCCGGCCCTGGGGGTGATGGACCCCAGGGCCCTCGAGGGCACCAGGAGGGAGGCCGCACGCCTCCCTCCCACAATGTATAAAGCCCGGGGGGCGGTGGTCACAGGGGCTTGGGGTGGCCTTTGAGCCCCCCCACCCATTTACCAGTGAAGACCCAGGGGGTGGCGATCCCCGGGGCTGTGGGGGGCTTTTGAGCCTCCCCACCCATCTATTTTGTAGCCCCAGGGGGTGGTGGTCCCCAGGGCTAGGAGGGGCTGTGATCCCCCCACACATATCTCATAAAAGCCCGGGGGGTGGCAGTCACCGGGACTGGGGGGCCCCCCATTACATTAAATATATTTGCCCCTGGGATTTGGCCACCCCAGGGGCTAATTATTCCGCGCTTCGGTTTTTTTTCTTCACAGCAGAATCCACACACCCTGCGTGGATTTTGTCTTTTTTTTAATATTTTTTTTTTTTTGCCCTGGAGGTCCTTGTGGGACCCTCGAAGCAGGCCTAGGGGGTCAGGAAGTTGCTACCCTGCCCCCTTTTTAGGCTTTGCAAACTTTTTGCACTGATTTCTTGTGCCTCGGTTCTACCGAAGCACAAAATGGCTGCCAACACTTCCTGGTTTGCAGTGTTGAGAGCCAGTTGACAGCCAATTAGCATGCAGCTCATGACCGGGAGGGTGCGCGAATCCACCGCAGCCATAGATATATAAGTGATTTTACTTTAAATTTTCTCAGCAACTACTGAACGGATTTACACCATTTAACAAAAAGAAGGGGAAATATTTCCCCAACGTAAAACACGCCACAGGGCTTGTTTGCACACCTCACCTCAGGCCCCGTCCCCTCCCTTTGCCCCTGTGTAAACGCGCCCTGTATCCGTTTTAAGTTGGGAGATGATATATGTGCAAACACGCCCTTTGGCGCGTTTTAAGTTGAGGAATAAATTCCCCTTGAATCCTAAGGGTCCCTATGGTCAAACTAGCCCACTAGGTACCTCCAATAAGCGCCACAGAGCTGCGTTGCAGAGAGGTCTAAAAAGGGGTGTGGCCTCTGAACACCTCTCTGCAAGACAGCTCTGTGGCGCTAGTTGGCCCCCAGGGACCCTCAGGATTGAAGAGGAATTAATTCCTCAACTTAAAACGCGCCACAGGGCGTGTTTGCATACATATCACCTCAGGCCCCACCCCCTCACTTCACCACTGTGCAAACGAGCCCGTGGCGCATTTTAAGTTGGGGAATTAACTCCCTTTGAATCCTGAGGGTCCCTGGGGTGCAACTAACCCACCAGCTACCTCCATTAAGCGCCATAGAGCTGCATTGCAGAGGTGTAAAAAGGGGCGTGGCTTCAGAACATCCCTGAGCAGCGCAGCCCCCTGGCGCATACTGGAGGTTCCTGGTGGGCTAGTTGTCCCCCAGGGACCCCCAGTATTAAAGGGGAATTTGTTCCCCATCTGCTAACGCGCCAGGGGGGGTGTGTTTGCATAGTGCTGCAGCGATGGGGCGGGGCCTCCGTGTGATGCTGGGTTATTTTCCCATTTTTTTAAAGAAGGGGGGCTGTGTGGCCCCCTTCTTTTCCTACTTTTTTGGCCCCAGGGACCCCATCCCCTGGGGCATGGCCTTTATTTTTTTTAACAAAATCTTTAGGAGGGGGGTTGCGTTGCCCCCTCCTCAGGCCACTTATGGCCCCGGGGACCCCATCCCCCGGGCCGGCTTTTTAAAAATATATATATATTTTATTTTATTTTGGGGAGGGGGCCCCGGGGACCCCATCCCCTGGGGCCTGGCCTCTCATTGGGGACCGTGGGGGGTCCTCAATCCTCCCACAGTCCCAGCCGGCTCTTTACCTCCTGCGGGAGCCGGCATTGCTTTTCCACATGGGGAGCTGCTAAGATGCAGCTCCCCGTGTGGAAAAGCAATTTGGTTTGCATTTTGAAAGAAAGAGCAGGTTTCCCTGCTCTCTCTTTCAAAATGCAAACCAAGTTTGTTATGGCAGGGCGGGAGCCGCAAGGCTCCCGCCCTGCCTTAGCAAACTACAGTGTCCTGGGGGTGGGCACTCCGGGACACTGCAGGAGCCGGCCCTGGGGGGTGGCGGTCCCCAGGGCCATTACAGGCTCCAGGAAGGGGGCCGCGTGGCCCCCCTCCCAACAATTGCAAAGCCCCCGGGGTGGTGGTCCCTGGGGCTTGGGGGTCCATAACAGACCCCCTAATTTAAATATTTAGAGCCCCAGGAAGGTGGCGGTCCCCAGGGCATGTGGGGGGCTCAAGCCCCCCCAGAGGTTTCTTTTTTTTTTAAAAAAGCCCCATGGGGTTGGCGGTTCCCGGGGCTGCGGGGGCGGGGGGGTGCCGTGAGCCCCCGCATATATTCTAAGAATGCCCCGGGGGTGGCAGTCTCTGGGACTTGGGGGGGCCTTTAAGCCCCCCCACTTACATTGAAGTCCCAGGGGTGGTGGTCCCAGGGGCTGGGGGGGGGGGGCTGTGAGCCCCCCTGCACATAATTGTTTAAAGCCCCGGGGGTGGCGGTCCCCGGGGCCCCTCTAGGCCGCCCATACACATAGAAACATTGCCCCCGGGACTTGGCCCCCCGGGGGCTAATTACCAACGAAGCTCAGGAGCCCGTGCTTAGTTTTTTTTTATCGTCAGGATCGGCACACCTTTGTGGGACCCCCTGAGCAGGCCTAGGGGGTCAGGGTGTTTCTACCCCGCCCCCTTTTTTTTCTTTTCTTAGGTTTCTTGTGCCACGATTCTACCGAGGCACAAGATGGCTCCCAACACTTCCTGATTTGAAGCGTTGACAGCCAATTAGCATACTGCTCATGCTCGGCAGGGTGCGCTTCGGGTGCACGGATCCTCCACGCCCATAGATATATATGTGATTTTACTTTTGACTTTTTCAGGAACTACTGAACGGATTTACACCAAAAGGCATGACTATGAACCAAGGGCTACCTTTTTGCCAAATTTGGTGTAATGCCGTTCAGCAGTTCGGGCTGTAGCTGCGACTAAAGGTTCCTACGGAAAATTGCATGGGGAAAACACATTTTGGGACCCCCCTTTTTTCTCTGCCCCCGCTTGACGAATCACCCCAAGACTTTCAGGATAGGAGCGGACCGGAGCGACCCACGAGTTTTAAACATTTCCTGAAGATTCGTCAACCGGCGCCAAAGTTATTGGGAATAGAATGCAGCGGATTTCCTATGGAAAATAGGTCCTAACTATAACTACCAACTGGCGACCGCCAGTAGGTGATATATAGACAATGTGAATACAGACTGCATTCCGCTTATGATATTGAACTGGAGCATTTTCTGCACCACCTACTATGGATTCCAATAAAGTAAATGTAGACCATTGGGTGAAACCAATTTTACCAATACCGATTTAGGGCCAGAGCACATGCACTGTAGCATTAAAGTCTTAGACGCAAAAAGTGTACAGAAAAAGGCCATACATTTTGGGTGACCACGGAGAAAAGGAAAATATGCTATACCGCCCTATTGCCTTTGACAATGCTTATTATGGAACGTCAATGCCAGCATCCCACTACTGCTAAAGCCACTGAAACAATCTTCCGGCCATAAACAGGCACAAGTTCAATCTGGGTGATTAGAATTACCAAACACGTGACTTTATTGGAATGGGCTGCACATGAATCAATACATGAATCAATAAAAAACAATTTTACCCAAAGTGCAAGTTAAAGTCAATCAACATATTCCCATTAAATGTGGGACATTTCCTCTTCATTAGCCCATGTGATATACATGATTCCATAAACACGAGAATGCAGGAGAGTGGCACAAAGGATGTACATTTATTAAAACACCCTCGTGCCAGCAGGTGAAGCCAGAGAGAACAAAGACATAACCAAGGCACTTAATTTCAGTCCCAACAGAGGACGAAAACTCACCCTTGCACAGCCAGTTGCCAGGGTACCAGAACAACAACACGTGCTCTCTGGATGGCTTAGTAATGTGTCTGTGGTCAATGGGACTGCGAAGAAGGAAGCTTTTTTCCCACAGATATATGTCATCTCTGCAACAAAGAACCCTGCTGCGTGTTGTTATGGTAACAGTCAGTTAGCACTCCTGAAAGGCTAGCTTATTTGACACAAACAGTGTAACCCTCTTAGAATGATTGCTGGCAGTGCAAACACAGGGCCGGTACAGCTTTACATTGCATGTATACAAAGGAATGCTCATACATTTTCATATTCTTCATTTCATTTTTCAGTTTTTTCCTTTTTTAGATCTGAATTTGCTAGTTGAATCCTTCTCTATAATGTTAGCATGGCCAAGATATTGAAAGCAAGGCAGCCTTCCTGAAGTATTACTGAGCACCAAAAGGAGCCAAACCAGACACTCTAAAAAGGTTATCAAGTGATTTATACCGCCTCGTCCAATCCATGGTCTTCATAACTTATAAAAGTGGGTTTTAAACCAGATGTCAAGCTGGAAACTTTGAGGGCCCTAAATGCCCTTTAATCTTACATAAAAGCTATTTTAAGGAAACAGGCTGCATTCAGCTCATTAGGGCAGACTTGGCAACCGTCCATTCTATCATCCATGATTCTCCTGTTGTAAAATCATATGTGGACTCAAAACTGCAACCTTAAAGTCAATATTAACCAATGAAACCGGGCACTGCATCCTGAGAACAGGACTCATGGGCCTTCCATTTAACAAATTTCATCTAGACTGGGCGGGAACACTGGGAGCATGCCTTGTAGATCTGCAAGAACAAAAGCGACTCCATGTTACATTTATTATGCTGCTGTCCGGAGTTTTAATCTGCAGGTCGCACTTTATTAAAATCGGTCAAATAGGGTCTGCACCTGTAAAGAGGCACTGGAATTCTGCATGCCCACTTCTGTACCTATGCATTTTACCCGCTTTGGCAAAATTTGTAAACAATGGGCCTCACTAACAAGAAAGTGCCGCAGCGTGGCACCACAAGCCCTTTGGCTGCGCCCATAGTGACACTTTCAAAGTACCGAGATCTGTCATTTCTGCAAGGATATGATGGATTCCTTTGCTCTCCCCTGCACTGGTGCACAATTAGCTGCTATGCGTCGACACAGGCACCCTTGCACCATGGTGTTTATGTGCAGGAAGGTGTTCCTTCCTATTCCTTCCTGCACGTGAACAATCCCAAGTGGTGATTTCCTCGTTCTATGGGGCATATAACCAACAAATAGCGATATTTATCGCTAAGTAGGGTTAGCGGCAATTTTTTTATCGCCGCGCATCACAGGATTTTAACGCTGAGATAACGTGCTATTAGCAACGTTGATCTCAAAAGCGATAAAATCCCCGGCGATAGTGGCAAAATCCGTGAATATCGCTGAGAATAAAGTGATATTCACGCATTATCGCTAACAGGGTCTTAGCCATTATATCCACCTCCCATTGGATATAGTGGCTAAGACTGATCTGAGCAGGCGTTAGATTTTGGAGATATTCGCGCTTAGCGCGAATATTTCCATTGCTACGTCTGTGTTGGTATTAACCGATAGCGATGTTAGCGACTGCTTTCAGTCGCTAACAGGTTGGGTACGCCCACTTTGCATGTCATTAGCGATAATAATCGCTGACATGCAAAGCGGGCCCCAAACTGCTCGCTATCGCCTACAAGCTGTCGCTAACTGCTGTTAGCGACAGCTTGCTAATAGGGCGATAGTATTATCGCCGCTTAGCGGCTGAAAACGGCAGCTAAAGCGGCGAAAATTGCCTTTCTCCCCCCTTGATAATATGCCCCTATGTGAGCTGCAGAATGAAGCACACATATAAAGAGGAAAAAAACAAGGCGAAATGAATACATTTCTTCTCGTTGCGTCTTCCTACGCCTCCCCTGTGGAGGCATAGCATTCAGCTACATTTCCAGGTTTACAATTTCTTGTAAAACTGGAAATATGTCAGGTTCCATGGGTGTTGCCTGGGAACACCCACAGCAACACCCATGGAGTGCCCGTTTCATGCAAAGTTCTGCATGTAAAGGGACCGTATTTACAAGGCAAGCATAAGCCACGCAGGGTGACTTTTTGTGTCCTTGCAAATATGGGGCAGCAAAATGCGCCACGGGTGCGTCACAAACAGTGATGCACCGGCGGCGCAAGTGGCTTGTAAATAAGCCACAAGATCTTTATTGGCATCCTAGAGTGAAGTACCTGTTGGTCATTGCCAGATTCCAGAGCATCAATACCTTAAAGCCATTTTACTTGCTTCACATTGTGTATGATTTTACTCCTCGATTTTACCTCAGATTGATGTTAATACTCTCTTAGTTGTTTTCCTGTAATTTTATGATTTACTGGGTTTAATTGTATCAATTTTATTTAATTAATCGTCTCAAATAGACCACTGATGCTCTTTCTGAATTATTGTAATCAATCAAGGAGCCTACAGTACAGGTTACTAGCTTGAGTCTGTAAAAAAAAAAACAAGGCAGCATTGTTACCTACACTTAACGTGATAAAATTAATAGAAATTGAGCTAAAGTGTTTGATAAAAGCAGGAAAAATGAATCCCCACAACTGCATTGAAATACTTAGAAGAAAAAAACTAAACTAAACTGAACAACAAGTTATACGAACATAACCTTAGAAAAGGTAAACTGGAATGCAAATAGAGAACGGGTGACAATATGTGTCAGAGTAAATACCAGAATCTTTTGACGTTCTGATCATAGGGTATGATACAATATGCACTGATCAAATCGTAGACACACAGACCAACTACTGTGGGTGGCCACTCAGGGCATCAGATGCCATGGCCTCTGTTCTTCTGGCCAGCCGCGGCCCATGCAGGTAAGAGTGGTTGGGTGGTGGGGCCAGGTAGGGGGGATTTGGACGGGCGATGACAAGGGAAAATTAAATAAATAATTAATTTCCCTTGTCGTCATCATCTATCGAAATCCCCATACCTCAGCTGGTTCAGGTAGAGAGCCCTCCCATGCAGGTGAGGACTACTGTGCTTTCTGAAGAACCACTGCACTGCCAGCTCAATTGAAGGCAATAAAGTTTCTTGAGTGGGTACAAAGATGGCATTTAAAGTTTGGCAGAACAGTGCATCTGCTATAAAATTAGGAATGCACAACTCCATCCAATCTACAATTACCCTACCTTATTATCTGGTAGGGAAATTGCTGTGTTTCAACTTGTGGCACCTCTGTAGGTTCCACTGATATCTTTGAACCAGTGGTCCATCCACCACAGGACATGCGAGCCATAGTGGTGAGACATAGGGGTCCAGCGAATTCGGGCTATAGTTAGTTTATACTTCAATTATAAACTCCAGCTTTATGATTTTATTCTTGTACTACAAAATACTTTGCTCATAAAACGAGGTGCCATATTGGCAAATGAAGCTAGTATAGTGGTAGCTTCATCAAGGCAGAGAAATATCCCGCCAGGCAGACAAAAATCTCTAAATCTGGCAGGTGGTCCTCCACAAGGGGAGTGAAGTCCATAACCTTTGCTACCTATGTCAGCTAGATACTTACGCCCATATTTATGAAGCCTTTGCATTGTACTTGAGCAATGCATTGAGACGCAAGGACAATGAAATGGCTTTAGTGATATTTACAAAGTCAAGCAAGGCCTTATTCACATGGCTGTGTATGGCTTTTTAAAGAAATGTAACACAAGGCAGCTGTTCGTGCTGTTTTATGTTAAATTTCAACGTGGGAAGCATTTCATGGGTGGAGCGTGGGTGCTGCCATGCATCTACCCATGGATTTTGGTGCAGTCCCGGATTCACAAAGCCTTGTAAACCGGGGAATGCATGAAAATCCTATGCCTTCGCAAGTGAGGCACAACAAGGACAAATATCTTTATTTCTCCTCCATATTTCACCTTTTCATGTGTGACGCTTTCTGCGGCACACATAGACAAAGGAAAATGAATTTAGGGATTGTTTTTGTGCAGGTAAGTGTTCCTTCCTGCACATAAAAAATACTGCCTGTAATGCAGACACCCTTGCACTTTGATGCAAATGTGCCAATGTTAGCACTAAGCTACACGCAGTGTGCTGGTGTGAGTAGAAAGCAGAAATAAAACATATCTTTGTAAATATGGAGCATTTCCACCCTCTTCCTTTCACACAACACAGCACGACAACATAGCTTGCTGACCTGCATTACGTGTAAGTTTAGTAAATGTCCGCCAAAATGAGGTCTTATTCTTGCTGTGCCCAATCAGAGAAAGTATTTTGTGATGAAGAAACAAACACCCAAACTAGGAATTTGATCTTATAGAATTAAATAAAAATTGGCCCTAGTGGAGGGAGATTTTCCCTGTGTTTGGGGACCATTTCTGTGATTTTCCTACCCAGGACCACCATGCCCTTCTAAAATTACCCCATTGCCCCATGATGGCTGGACCATTAGGTCAAGAGATTTCGTTTGCAGAGTTTTCTGAATTTTCCCCCAGAGCATTGGGGTAATTATTTCATTAATCTACTCAGCACGGCCATGACTCACATGGTGGTCCTAAGCAAGGAAATCTAGTGATGGTCGTCTACACTAAATAGGGTGGAGCAACTGTCACTAGGGCATTACGGTACAGTGGCAGTTGACTTGCCAGGCCCAAGGTTTGCACCCACCAGAATTAGTTGGGGTTCTATTGCTGTAAACCTGGCACTTTCCCACCTCTAAATAAGGCAGAAATCCGATATATGTCTTGATGCAATGTAAGACCGTCTCACAATGACTATGTAAGATTTCATTGTCCTTCTCATGGATGGCAAAGTAATGACAAATGTCATAGATTGCAATCAATCCTTACTGAAGTGTGGGACAAAGGATCTGAGAAGGTGATTTACTTGATGTAAAAACTATTATTCAGAATAACATGTCCTGACTGTTTTGGTGATACATTATAAACTCAAAATGTGCCATTTTTGGAAAAAACAATCGTAATAAACATATTTGCTAACTAGTCAGTATTATACCAGCATGGCCAATATTTGTATATCACGGTCAGTAAACAAAATGAAGGAATTGTCAAAATCTGGTATTTTCATATGTAAGAAAAAACGGCAGATATAAGAATAAATGACTTCAAAAGTATTTTACAACTATGTAGATTATTTCTAATGTTCATTAGAACTGCCATGTTGAACAAGCAGTGGCACAGCCAATTAATCTCAGTTTGCCAATGATTTTTGGTTGCTGTATTGCCTGTGCCAATGCACACAAGTTTGGCAAACCCAATTGCGGTGGGCCACCATCTTGGATTATTATTTTGTATACTTCCAAGAAGGCCACCCCACCAAGCTGCATGTAGACTCAAAGTGGTGACAATCGTCTAAATATATATATTATCTTGCATAAAGTGCCACCGCTACGCCTACTCTCTTTCCAAATGGTTGTACAATTGGAAGATAATAGCGAATTATAAATTTCAGAACATTATATTTTGTACATCAAAGATGGCCACCACATTGTATCTACATACAACATAACTACAACTAGGTTCTGCTTGAACCATTCTCATATCTTCAAAAATCATGCAAAATGTCATGTCAGTGAGATCCAGTGAAATTTGGGTAACATACAATTTTTTTCTAAAATTATTTAGACTTGACAAATACGTAGCCATCCTTCCCCTTTTAAGCATTACAGTAATAGTCTGGCTCAACTATGTATGGAGTCATACACCTAAATTGCAATATTGCTGCACCACATCAAGCTTCATCTCACTGCAGAGTTATGTTGGCTTCTCCCACACCCTAGCCCTGCTGCCAGAAAAATTATCCATTTGTGTTTTCCTTTTGCTGATGCACAAGCAATTTGTACCAACGTGCAGCACGGGCGCCTCGTGACTCCAGTGATGCCTCACCAGTACGCTTCACCACAAGGTTCTCAAGGCCTCTTCAACTTCCAGGTACTATTTGCAGGTCTTCTCCAATGTCATAGCCGGCCCTCGACTCCATCAAGGTCAGGCTGGACTGTGGGATTTGTTGGTCACAACGCTGTAATAGCCACGGTTGGCGTTATCAACTTCAAGGAACTGTATTTTTGTTTTAATATTTTAAAATTAATATCTTCACTTCTGTATGTTGGATTATTGTTGTTTTGGCCTTGTTTCGTTTAGTTGCATATTGGCTACATTTCTAAACAGGTGTGGTGTCCATTTTGTAGTGTTTTCACTTTGTTTCGGTGTGTTTATGTACACATGCTTTACACATTGCCTCTGAGATAAGCCTGACTGCGCATGCCAAACTACCAAGGGTGGTGAGCAGGGGTTTTCTTGACTGTGTAATCCCCTTGCCCTTACTAGAAGGAATGGTCCCTATTTACCCAGGGTGCAAGCCACTGCTACCTAGAGACCCTAATTTCTAACATCCAGTACTACTTTTGTTTTAGTCATTTTGGTGTTCCTTTATTTATTACATTTTGCTCTATTTTTCTGCATTGGTGTGGTTTGAGTTTTTACTTGTACTTTGCTTTCCCTTTTTTACTATTTATGTTCTGCCTAAGTACTCTAAATGAAGACTGATTGTGTTTGTGCCAAGCTACCAGAGGCCTAAGCACAGGTTAATTTATTGGCTTTTGTGGTTCCCCCTGGCAAGGATTGTTGTTGTTGCTTGAAAATGGTTTTCACCCTCCTCAATAAAAACCCAATTTCTAACAACTTGTTAAATATCACTCTCTTTTGACACGCTGTCGCTCACATACCCTGAGAGATCTACTTTTATCCTCATTCATGAGACAATATTCAAAGTGACAATGATATTCAACTGCTTACCCGAGATGCCTTATCAGAAGCTATTGAAAATTTGAAAGACATTATAGAGATTAGTAGCATAGCAGGGGTGTCAAGCGCCCAAAATTCCATAAGCAAAAATCACTATAGCATTGATTTGATAGTCAAATACATCATAATGGGATGAAGCGGACCCCTTACAATCCTGGTACCAAATGCCCCTGGACCTGCTGTATTATTGATAGTTATGCCTCTCATAGATCACTTGCCTCCAGCAATATATATCAACATCTCTCTGGAATGAAGAGTAATTATCAGTAGTTAATTGAACATCATGAAAGCCCACTTCCTCAAGTGGCAATAATGGAGTCACATCAACTTCTTTTTATATCTCCAAAAAGATTTGCTTTGTCGATATCACTACCATGATACTGCAATATTCATGGCATTCCAATACCAAACTCCAGTCACTTCTACCTAGTGTTTGTCTTTGGAGCAATGGGAGGTATTTCCAGAGAAAGAAGAGCTACAGATTGACACCATTTTTTTTATTTTGTTACTTTTCCTTGGGAGGTAAAGTAAAAAAACAGAAGTGGATACAAAATACACTGAAACATACAGAAAATACCAGAAAATTCATATTAAGAAATTACAATACTTAGAAAACCCCAAGAGAAACAAAAAAAAAGTTTTACAAAAACATTTTTAATTTTAAAGTATGATTCAAGAAAACCTGACTTATTCATTAGGTAGTTCTAGTTAAGCTAGCTTTCGTCTACTCTAGCAATGCCGTACATTTAAAAAAAAAAATGATACATGTGGGTATCATTGATGATGTTTAAATGCTGGTCATGATTGATCACACTACTGATCTAGCTATAAAAATCAGCTCATCTGCTTCTGATATCGCTGGGAGTAAACCTAGCATTGCAGTGCATGCGGGTGGCTCTAAGATTATCTCCCACAATGAACAAGGTAAACAAATTCCTGTCAGTACAGCTCCAAGAGGGACAGGACCAGAGCACATGGTCTCAGTATCCCTTGTTCTGATTGCAACACTGAACGCATGGATCAGTCAATTGGAGTTGAAATAACCTGTTTTTTCACTGGGATATATTGCTACAGTGGTCGACCTCGAAGCTGGGGAACCGGGTTTGTGTCTCGGCAGGGACGCTCAACATCCTGTGATAAGTTATTTAATCTCCCAATGCCTACCAAAATGAGTTTGACCATCCGTAACATAACAGGTTCTCATGTAAGAGCTATGACACCTTCGAGTCGAGTTTGCGCTATATAACACACAAAAAAATAATTAATTAGAGCACCTGATGCAATAATATACCATTGTGTGGCTTACCCTTGTCCCTTGATATGCTTTGCTGATCAACTGTGTTTTTCCATTTATCCTTAAGGTATTTCACCTTAAATGTAGCCATAAACAAGCAAGATTCTTAATGAGGAACTATACTGCATAAGCAGAGGGGCACATTTATGAGGGGTGTTGCATTGCTTTTGCACCGCGCAAAGTGGTGCAAACGTGACGCGATGCCAAAATGCAATTTATAAAACCATGAAAGGCCACCTTTTAGTGGCCCTGAGTGACCTCAGGAACCTGGAGCAGTGCAAAGCGCTTCTTTGCATTACAATTCCCTGGGAAGCTTCCAATGGAACTCCCATGGATTTTGTACGCATTCCCAAATGAATCAAAATGGAATGCTCCGAAATGCTATGCCTTATCAGGGGAGGTTTAACAAGGAGAAATATCTTTATTTCGCCCTGTTATTTACACTTTCTATGTGTGCTGCAATCTGCAGCACACATAGAAAGAGAAATATGCCTCTTAGGATTGTTTTTGTGCAGGAAGGTGCCCCTTCCTGCACAAAAACAATTCTGCGTGCAACACAGGCACCCTTGCACCGTGGTTCAAGGATGCCTGCATTGGCTATAGGCAGATAAAACATTGCCAGTGCAGAGACAAAGGGAGGAATGTGCACTATTCTTTTAAATAGGGTGCATTCCTGCCCTTCCCCTGTCACACATTGCAGCAAGGTGACTTTCTGCACTGCGCTGAATTACTTATTGGTAAATATGCCCCTGACATCTTCCAATAAATTGCCACTGTTTTGATGGTCTGGTAAATTTAACCTGCGCATGCAGTGTTCTGTATTCTGATACATGTAATGATGTTTACTATGTCTTCAGGACATAGGCTGACATATTGTTTAACCTATGGGAGTGTTCTAGTATAAAGGGGACCAGGCATGGCAATTCTGGCCGTATTGATCCTATTAGAGGCGGACCAAGACTATTTTGAATATAGCTGCCATTTGTCTATAGTGGCCTATTGACAAACAAAACAGCTTTTGATACAACTAGAGCAATTGTTAGTTGCTGAGATTAATTCAAGCTTTCCTTCCAAAACGTTGTTGTTTGCGTCAGTCTTTATAGAGCTGAGAGGAGTTGTAGATCTCTGGGAATCAGTAATCATAGCATTCCCACCTGTTATTCCTCTTAATATGAGTAGTCCTAAATGAGTGCAATGTCTGTGTATTCTTTGCAGGAGCCTGAGGATTAGCCAAGAATGGTATTTATGACTAAACACTGCTTTCGTACTTTGGGAAATCCTGATGGCTCTTGAAAGGTCAATGGACCTTTGCCACCATTTAGAATCGAGCTAGAATGGAAACCTAAACTATGCATATATTACCGGCAGTCAGATTAATAATGTTCAATCAATGACGAGAGCTTGATGATGTTTGCAACACCTTTATTTATCTTAAAGGATTAGTATTGTTTTGTCATCTTTATTCAGATCAGTCGGTTTACAGAAATATCGATTAAAGATTGCTTAGTGACAGGATACATCAATAAAAAGTGTTCCATAAAGGAATATGTCACTAAGCTAGCTAAGTAACCTAATCTACCCTACATAGAACCCATGAAGAGTTCTTTTTGTAAAAGAACAAGATTTAGAATATAAGAACTATCTGTAAAGAGTTGTTCAGGAAACTTAGGTGAGTTCCTTACAGTTGCAGTAGCAACCATCAATAATTAAGTGTAAAATAAAGTCACCTTTAGCTGTACCTGTTGTCAACAGAAGCTAAGGATCAACTCTCCTGTAAAAAAGTCACAAGACAGGGAAAAGAGCTCTGGATTAGAGTCTGAGAGGGTCTCCTTTTAACTATTTAAGAACACTCATTAATATAAGATCACACAATAATGTATCAAAACTTGTTAGACGTTAGCTCGTATCATCCAATGGAACCCGCTCATTTGACGGTGTCGTCAGCGTCCAATGCGTCTTCTCCCTATTCTCACAGTAAACATTCACGATGATATAGTGTAAAACATTATTTCAGGACTTTCTTACATGGAGGAAAGTTTTCATGAGAACCTTCTTACCTAAGCTAAAAATATGCACTCTACGTCCATTGTGAATACAAAGCAAGTCAGATATGATAGGCAAATCAACAATAATATTCTGTGAAGCTTTCATAAAATATATCTAAATCAATAATTATTCAAGTAGTCACAGCAAACTCATTGTATTAAGGTATGTGATCTAATATGATGTGATGAGGATAAAGAAACGTAAGCTTGAAGTCAGCACATTCTTAAGCAAGTTGCTGGTGCTAGGTAAACTTTTCTAAATAAGCATTTTATTAATCTATGAGAAAGAGTGGAAAGGAAAGACTTTTAGGCCTAACTAAAGATGCTCATTTAGGAATGATAGCCTGGTACAAAATGTTTCTACTTGATTTCATATACACTTTAATAAGCACACTTTCCCATATATATATTACCTACTGGCGATAGCCAGTAGGTATATATAGTTAGGATTGTTTTCCATAGGGAAATCGCAACATTCTATTGGGAATAACTTTGGCGCCGCCTGAAATTTTCCTTACCTTTGCCTCGCGGTGCTCCGCTCCTTCCCTGAAAGTTTGGGGGGGATTCGTCAAGCGGGGGCCGAGATAAAAGGGGGGTCCCAAAACGTGTTTTTCCCATGTTAATTTCCATACGGCGGTTGGGCTCACTTTTAGCCCGAACGGCTGAATGGTTTTCCACCAAACTTGGCAAAATTGTAGGGACTGGTAGCCCGATGTGCCTTTGCTATGTCTTAAGATATGTGCTCCAGTGGTTTTTACAAAAATTAACTTTGAAAAAATATATATTGGGTTACATTGGGCTATATATATGTTAGAGCCCAAATGTAGCCCAATGTAGCCCAATGTAGCCCAATGTAGCCCAATGTAGCCCAAAGATGGCCACCAGAGACAAAAAAAACAAATGTAGCCCAAATATCAGCCAGATGTAGCCCAACTATAGCCCAATGACAGAATGTCCCAGAGTGTTCTAAAGAACAACTAGAGCGCTAACAGTCTTACGTATGACAAAGGTATGGCACACCTGAAGTCATCTTGATTGGAATAAAGTGTTAACACTTAAAACATTTAATTTGCAAAGGAACAAAATGAGGGGGTTCATTTTGCCATAGAAATTATGATTAGTGCTGAAGAAAGAAAAATTAGGGCACATTTTGAGTGACTTCTCAAATCCTCTTATATTTCATTAAAAAAATTCTGATATGCAGTCTCCCAAGATGGCCACAAGAGACAAAAGAGCCCAAATGTAGCCCAAATATCAGCCAGATGTAGCCCAACTATAATAATAATATAATAATAATAAATTCTTTATTCGGCTTATTCACAATGGAAAAACCATAAAAGAGACAGTAAAATACATTCAATACATTTTTGTATAGTTAAAAGAAGCATATTTCATAGCCTTTCATACAGAGAACTAAAAAGTTATAAAAAATAAAAAAAGAGTTATAAAGTTTTCTGTATGGCTCTACACAAAGTATCATCAGTAAGGCGTTTATACGTTTTTTCTATGTTTCATGATACATTTTTAAAAATTGCTCACAAAGTAACGGACATTTTCAGTTTCCAACATTTGGAGTCTAAGAAGGGCAGGTCTGCATTGTCTCAGACCCCAATTCCTGAATATTGGTAATAACCAGATATTTCTGTGTGAACGATGAAATTTACAAAGCATGATCAAATCTAAGTTTGATTGTGCTGATACTCCATCGCACGGACAGGGTGAGAGAATAGCATTCCAACAGTTTTTCAGTGGGAACGTGACCAATCTAAAAAAAGTGTTTAGCCTAAATCGTGTTAGTAACATTCACTCGTAGATCGATAATTGCAGGGTCAGATACGGGTGAATGTCATAGGCTATTTGGACCATGTTCGCATGAACCACCGCCGTTTTCAGTGAGATTGATGCTAATCTTAGTGTTTCCAAATGTCTTAGCGCTAGTTGTTTGAGGTCTCTTTTTGAAATGACCGTTATAGAATCTGGGTTAAAATAGCAGTTCTCAAGTCCTAGATCGGCAAGGAAATTTCTTACATAGGACAACCATTTTATACTAGAGGATTTGTCAAGAGCCATCGAGTCAGTAATAATAGACTGGGTCAGTTTATTTTTTTCCGATGACCAGATACGCCGCCACAGCATTACAGGTTCTGTTTTGATTAGATCCTCTATATAAGGTGTTCCCAATTCTAGATGCATGGCGTATGTTGAAGTGCCATTCGGCATTGCCAGGAGGAATCTAAGAAAAACATTTTCCGCCTTCTGGATAAAGCTGGTGTCGGCGTACCCCCAAACTCCCGCACCATATATGGCGGTAGCCAGGCACTTAGCGTTGTAAATTTTTATTAGCTCCACCGGGGGCCTTTTTCCTAATCTCTGGGAAAAGCTTGTTAGTGCGGCTAGTGATCTTTTAAATAGATTGCCCCTTGCAACTACTGCTGGCTTCCATGTTAACTGATCATCGATCATGATGCCCAGGTAAGGATATTGAGGAGTAACATCAAGTTTTTGGTCTTCAAGGTGAATAGCTTTTGTTCTTTTTTGGCCCCTGCCTGCTGTCATTACAAAAGTTTTTTTCACGTTCACCCTTAGATCCAAGTTACTCATGAAGGTCGTGTACCTGTTCAGTGAGGATTGAAGCTCGCGGGGGGTGCGCGCGAGAATGACCGCATCGTCTGCGTAGAGCAGAGCTGGAATCAGGCGGTGGTTTATGCGTGGGAGGTCCTGAGCCCCCCTCAACATCTCCTCCTCCAAGCCATTTGTATAAAGTGAGAAGAGGAAGGGGGCCAGGACACAACCCTGCCTGACTCCACGCCCTACGCTAAACGGGGCCGTCAACTCGCCATTTATGCCAAATCGTACTCTAGCCGTGGCACCAGAATAGAGTTCTCGTAAGAAGTCCAGGAGAGGGGGTTCTACTCCCATTTGGGCAAGGATCGTCCACAGCTTTGCATGCGAAACGCAGTCAAAAGCCGCGGACAGGTCGACAAAGACCATGTAAAGTTTATTAGCCTTGGCCTGTATATATTTTCCCATTATTAAAGAGAGATTGAGGGCCTGTTCGACTGTTCCGAAACCCTCTCGGAAGCCGAATTGGATGTCTGAGATAATACAACGGTCCTCACTCCACTGCTGGAGACGCTCTAGGATTACTCTCCCCACTACTTTCCCGAGCGAGTCCAGCAGTGAAATGGGCCGATAACACTTCACATCTTGTCTGTCCCCTTTTTTAAACACGGGGACCAATATTGATTTGGTCCAGGAGCTTAGCACTCCCTCGTTCACGGCAGCAATGCACACTCTTGTTAGGATCGGGGCCCAGAGATCTAAATTGTGTTTAAAAAAGTCCACTGTGACTCCGTCTGGGCCTGGCGCTTTACCCAATTTGCTTTTCTGCAATGCTTCCAATAAATCAGGAATATCGAAGAGAAGCGGAATAGGGTACTGTGCTCCTGGGGGCGATAAATCTTTTGGTGAGGTATTTTTGAAGATGTTAGAGAAATGTGCGACCCATGTCTTCTCGTCTATGGCAACTTCAATTCTAGGGGTGCCTATGTCCGAGAGATATGGGGTTCTGACTGTACGCCAGAATTGCTCACTGTTTTTTGATACCGCGCTCTCATGGAGGTCGTCCCAAAGTTTCTGCTTTAGTTGGGCGATTCTCAGTTTTCTTTCTCCTAAATATTGGCGCCTTAGGAGTTGAATTTGGGCTGCATCTCTAGGTTTATTGTGAAGGGCTAATTTTAATTTTGTTAGGGCCGTAGTACAATTATGGTCGAACCACCTTTTCTTTGTTGACTGATTAACTTTAAGTTTTGTAAAGAGTAAGTCCTTGATGGAGTTCAAAATTTGCGTAAAATTCGCTAGGACTTCCTCGTGATTAGAGGATAGATCGAGACATTTTAGGATACTTGGATATGCCTGGACTATGAGTTTTTTTGTGGTTTCCGTAGGGTTAATTTTAGCCCATCTGATTGAATAGCCATTCTGCTTGCCAATCTCTAATTTGTTTTGTCCGAGCATACTTGCGATCTCCGAATTTAGAGTATTGGGTAGTGGCAAATACAAGTTAATCCTTAGGGCTGAGTGGTCACTGAGAGGATTGCCGATGACCCCAAAGTCCTTGGCTGTGCCCAGCAGACCAGAGGATAAAAGTATATAGTCAACTGTAGTGTGATAACCTCTACCCACGTAAGTCGGACTAAATACATTGGACTCTGCATGTTGATGGTTAACAATTTGCAGGTCCAAGTCCAAAAGGACTGAGTTTAATATGTTCCCTGCTTTACTGTGTGTAAAGTGAGCAAAAGGGGCATCGAATTCGTCTGCCATCCCACAGCAGAGTGGGTTAGTCTTTAAACATGGATGGAGGTTGAAATCTCCTCCCCAAATTAAGTGGGTTGCCCTGTTACCAGTTCTCCATTGGTAACATTGTTTCAAGCTGTCATGTACATGTCTAAGGAGGTTTATAAATTGATCTTCAGGGAGGTTATTATAAATGTTAGTCAGGAAGATAATCTCCTTATTGACAAATGATAAGGAAAGAATTTGGAAATTGGAATCCTGGGAGACTATGGCCACTTTTGTCAGGGTTAGAGTGTTGGCTATATAAGTGACTAACCCACCTCTGGGTCTTCCCATTGTGCTGCTTAAGGCCGGGATAGAATGGGTTTTATAACCTTGAAGATGTAATTCTTCTATTGTCCAGGTCTCCTGGAGACAGATTATTTGGTGGGGATTTAAGAAGTTTTGTGCGCTCCCATCCTCAATTTTGGAACGAAGGCCTGCTATGTTCCAATAGAGTATGGAAGTCAATGGAGTGGCATCATTTGATTTTTCAAGTGGGAATACGACTTCCGGGTTCGTAAATCCCGAAGAGATGTTCGTGTTCACCGAGCTGGGGGGTGCCTGCAGGTTGTTAGATACAGTTTCACTTGATGGTCAATCGACCATTTCAAGTCCACTGTACCTGTTTTGCAAGGGGATGTTATGCCAAGGATCCCATCTGGGATAATCTCTGCTTAACGGCCTTTGTATATAAGGTCTCCTATCTTCCCAGCCTCCCCCCTGATAACGTGGGCCTACTATATTCCAGGAATAATCTGTATCATAAAATCTTGGGGGACCATGATATCTGATGTTATCTGAGTCGTTCTGCCTGGGGAGTGGGACTGCCCAGGGGGGCTCTTGTTCCTGGTGACCATTTGTTTGCCTGAAAGGGTAGAAAAGGGAAAGAGATTTGATCTTAATACCTCCATTTGAGGTGATGTCCTCCCACGAACAGATATAGTCTGCTATTCGTGGGTCCTCAAAGGTAATCACTATACAGTCCCCAGGGATTGTTTTTCGAGTGTTGCCCACCCATGGTACCCTTGCAACAGATCTAATCTTGCCCGTCCAGGCTGACGGGATCGGACGGTTGGTCTGCAACCAATGCTGAGCTTTATTTTTTAAAGACCAGCCAGGTTCCGAATTAGGATCGTTAAGCTCAGGGACACCAGTCATGATTGCCACGTACGGTGAGGCTTCAGGTGGAAAAACGGCTGGAGGTCTAGATTTGCCAACATTTTTGGCAATGTTTCCCCTGGGCCTCACAGACGGGGTGTTTGAAACTGGATGCTGAGGGGCTGGCGTTTTGATAGATGATTTGTTTAAAATTTTATTAGAGATTTTATTAGTGGTGGTTTTGTTAGATGCCTCTATATTCAGTGCCGGGGTAATTGGAGTTCCTGGGGAAGTCAAATGGGTAATATTTGTTGAGATATTAGAGATGGTCGGAGTGATTATTGGCTTCGGGTTGTTAGTATTAATAGGGGCGGTGGGAATTGTGACTTGACGTGTCTTCTGTTGAGGATTAGTCAGAAGTGATTTTCCATTTGATATTTTTGTGGGGAATGGTTTTTTAATGTTGTTTCCCCCTCCTTTGAGAGACCCTACGGGATGATCATGTTGTAAAGGTGTTACAAGTTGTAGGATCTGTGACTCCAAATTCGCTAATCTTTGTTCCAAGGGTTGCAATGATTGTTTAAATATAATAGCCATCTTGGTCAGTAGTGAATTGGGAACCTCCAAATCACTCAGGCCCCTAGTGGATTGAGTGACAGTTGGGGAATCCAGAGCTACCGAAGTAAATATTTCAGACTCTGAATGGTGTACTAGGATTGAAACTTCTTGTTGTTCTGGGCTGGTCGGTATTTCTGCTTGTGCGCTTGGTAAATGGGTCGGGTTGTTTGATTTGGGGCCACCCTTTTCTTACTTATCGCGCCCTCCCTCCTTCCCCTTTCTATCATTTTTTCTATGGAGGAAATGGGTGGGGGCGTTTGAGGGGCTAAGTCTGGTGTTTTTTCAAGGTCAATGCTAAGCTGCGATTCAGCTAGTTGGGACACAGAAAGATCAACAGTGTTGGGTAAACTACGTCTCTCTCGTGGAAGGTTGACCTCGGCAATTATGGCTTCTCCTGTGGCTGGTGATCTTGCGTCCGCCAAATTACCCAATGAGGACCTCTTGGCGAAGGCCAGGTCCAAAGAGACCCTTTGTTCCATTAGTGATATACTTTGGTCTATGAACGTGTTCGCCTTCGTAATGAAGTCGTCCATAGGACCAAGCAATTTGCCAACACTACCCGGGGCTTTTGTTTTGGTTCCTCTAGTGACAACCATTTTTCTTGGACAATAAAGATAATATTACTAGTTAGAAGAATGATAAAGTCACTTACAGACGAACGGGAGGTGGACCAGTCCAGTCTCTCAGGTCCTCGAACGGCCTCAAATGGCCCGCTCTTTGCCCGGTCTTCGCCCCGGGCTGCGACCCGCGCACGTCCCGCGGTGCGCGTCGTAAGACCTGTTTTAAATTCCACTTGGGAGGGTGGAGGCGGGCACTGGGAGGGGGCGCGGCTCACGCGGGAAGAGGACCCAGCTGGTGATGGTGAATGCTGGTCCTCGCAGTCCCGGGGCCGCGCCTCTCACCTCCTCTGCGGCCACGCAGTTGGTCTTCTCCTCCGCGGCTCCAAGGCAAGGAAAACAGGTCAGCAGGGCTACTCCTGTAGCGGCGACAGGCTCACAGGGCAAACGAACCTCATAGCGAGCGGCACCCACGTAGCGGGGGCGGCGAGAGGTGATAAAGGGCAGAGTCAGCTGGAGGCGGGCACTGGGAGGGGGCGCGGCTCACGCGGGAAGAGGACCCAGCTGGTGATGGTGAATGCTGGTCCTCGCAGTCCCGGGGCCGCGCCTCTTACCTCCTCTGCGGCCACGCAGTTGGTCTTCTCCTCCGCGGCTCCAAGGCAAGGGAAACAGGTCAGCAGGGCTACTCCTGTAGCGGCAACAGGCTCACAGGGCAAACGAACCTCGTAGCGAGCGGCACCCAACTATAGCCCAATGACAGAATGTCCCAGAGTGTTCTAAAGAACAACTAGAACGCTAACAGTCTTACTTATGACAAAAGTATGGCACACCTGAAGTCATCTTGATTGGAATAAAGTGGTAACACTTAATACATTTAATTTGAAAAGGAACAAAATGAGGGGTTTCATTTTGCCATAGAAATTTTATTACCTACTGGCGATAGCCAGTAGGTATATATAGTTGGGATTGTTTTCCATAGGGAAATCGCAACATTCTATTGGGAATAACTTTGGCGCCGGTTGAGGAATCTTCCTGAAATTTTCCTTAACTTTGCCTCGTGGCGCTCCGCTCCTTCCCTGAAAGTTGGGGGGGGATTCGTCAAGCGGGGGCTGAGATAAAAGGGGGGTCCCAAAACGTGTTTTCCCCATGTTAATTTCCATAGGGCGGTTGGACTCACTTTTAGCCCGAACGGCTGAATGGTTTTCCACCAAACTTGCCAAAATTGTAGGGACTGGTAGCCCGATGTGCCTTTGCTATGTCTCAAGATATGTGCTCCAGTAGTTTTTACGAAAATTAACTTTGAAAAAATATATAATGAGCTACATTGGTCTATATATATGTTAGAGCACAAATGTAGCCCAATGTAGCCCAATGTAGCCCAAAGATGGCCACCAGAGACAAAAAAAACAAATGTAGCCCAAATATCAGCCAGATGTAGCCCAACTATATCCCAATGACAGAATGTCCCAGAGTACTCTAAAGAACAACTAGAGCGCTAACAGTCTTACTTATGACAAAAGTATGGCACACCTGAAGTCATCTTGATTGGAATAAAGTGTTAACACTTAAAACATTTAATTTGCAAAGGAACAAAATGAGGGGGTTCATTTTGCCATAGAAATTATGATTAGTGCTGAAGAAAGAAAAATTAGGGCACATTTTGAGTGACTTCTCAAATCCTCTTATATTTCATTAAAAAAATTCTGATATGCAGTCTCCCAAGATTGCCACCAGAGACAAAAGAGCCCAAATGTAGCCCAAATATCAGCCAGATGTAGCCCAACTATAGCCCAATGACAGAATGTCCCAGAGTGTTCTAAAGAACAACTAGAACGCTAACAGTCTTACTTATGACAAAAGTATGGCACACCTGAAGTCATCTTGATTGGAATAAAGTGGTAACACTTAATATATTTAATTTGAAAAGGAACAAAATGAGGGGTTTCATTTTGCCATAGAAATTGTATTACCTACTGGCGATAACCAGTAGGTATATATAGTTAGGATTGTTTTCCATAGGGAAATCGCAACATTCTATTGGGAATAACTTTGGCGCCGGTTGAGGAATCGTCCTGATATTTTCCTTAACTTTGCCTCGCGGCGCTCCGCTCCTTCCCTGAAAGTTTGGGGGGGATTCGTCAAGCAGGGGCCGAGATAAAAGGGGGGTCCCAAAACGTGTTTTACCCATGTTAATTTCCATAGGGCGGTTGGACTCACTTTTAGCCCGAACGGCTGAATGGTTTTCCACCAAACTTGGCAAAATTGTAGGAACTGGTAGCCCGATGTGCCTTTGCTATGTCTCAAGATATGTGCTCCAGTGGTTTTAACGAAAATTAACTTTGAAAAAATATATATTGGGCTACATTGGGCTATATATATGTTAGAGCCCAAATGTAGCCCAATGTAGCCCAAAGATGGCCACCAGAGACAAAAAAAAACAAATGTAGCCCAAATATCAGCCAGATGTAGCCCAACTATAGCCCAATGACAGAATGTCCCAGAGTGTTCTAAAGAACAACTAGAGCGCTAACAGTCTTACTTATGACAAAAGTATGGCACACCTGAAGTCATCTTGATTGGAATAAACTGGTAACACTTAAAACATTTAATTTGAAAAGGAACAAAATGAGGGGGTTCATTTTGCCATAGAAATTATGATTAGTGCTGAAGAAAGAAAAATTAGGGCACATTTTGAGTGATTTCTCAAATCCTCTTATATTTCATTAAAAAATTCTGATATGCAGTCTCCCAAGATGGCCACCAGAGACAAAAGAGCCCAAATGTAGCCCAAATATCAGCCAGATGTAGCCCAACTATAGCCCAATGACAGAATGTCCCAGAGTGTTCTAAAGAACAACTAGAACGCTAACAGTCTTACTTATGACAAAAGTATGGCACACCTGAAGTCATCTTGATTGGAATAAAGTGGTAACACTTAATACATTTAATTTGAAAAGGAACAAAATGAGGGGTTTCATTTTGCCATAGAAATTTTATATATATATAAATTCACTGAAAAAACCATAGGTTGCACACCAGTTATAGTTAGGAATTAGCATTTAAAAAACCTTTGAAATTCACTGAAAAAACCATAGGTTTCAGGCCTTATATAGTTAGGAATCAGCATTTAAAAAACCTTTGAAATTCACTGAAAAAACCATAGGTTTCAGGCCTTATATAGTTAGGAATTAGCATTTAAAAAAACCTTTGAAATTCACTGAAAAAACCATAGGTTTCAGGAGTTATATAGTTAGGAATTAGTTTTTAAAAAACCTTTGAAATTCACTCAAAAAACTATAAGTTTTAGTGGTGTTATAGTTAGCTGGACATTTTACTCATACAAAATCAATGAAATTGCTCCTATATAGTTAGTTGTACTAACTATATTTTGCGCACCCGGAATCCACTGCTGATGATGTCACATATTAGATCATTCATGACATGGTCAGTGACATCACTGATGACATCTCAAATGACATCACTGGTGACATCACTGATGACATCATCCACGTGACAATCACATACACCTTTTCATACACTATTACAATTTGTCATCACTGTTTGTAAAATACAGAGTATCATATTTAAATCCATTGTCACAGCAATACAAGTATCTAAAAATCCACTCAGTGATTCATAGATGTATACACACATCTAATCACTTACCTATGGATTCACTCATACATGCTGTCAATGAACAATAGAACACTATCAAAAATACTTATACATCTATATCGACATTAAACAACAGCACGCATCCTATTCACATATGAAGTCATCCTACTCACTTATGCAAACAATGGATCATACTTACATATTTACGTAGCAAAACACTTATACAAACACCACTTCTTCTATTCATTTAGATAGTAAGTCATACTTAGTGAATTATAAAATCATTATTACAAGTATACAGTTATCCATACAGTCACTCACACAATCATTGTGTCTTATGTATACTTATTTATATAGAACAACTGACACATACACTGCCTTTTATTTTTCTAGTTTGTTGGACCTTTACCTTTGAGAAATATATTTGGTCATCACCACACCCATAAAGAGATTCCCTCACCCAAACTGTTAGAACATGTAGTTTTAACTTCATATATCTACTGAATCAACTATTCACACATCTTTGGATAGTCACACACCCCCCACCGAACCACACACACTTTCACACTCCCATACAAATACTCAGTTAACTAATCAATAACTAATATAGACTTTCACATAGCTAGTAACCAACTGTAGAATCAGTTTACACAACAACTGACAAAGTGATACAGATATTCACACAGTTTAGTCACTATCTACTATATTTAGTGAGACATTATAAATTGGTCAAGTAAACAGTCAATTACACTGCTACTAAAATCCTTCATCCAATTATTTATTTATATATATCCACTCATTCTTCAATGTAAATTGCTATATATATAATGCATATTTAAATAACGAAGCAAACCACATTCACTGGATGATGTCATCAGTGATGTCATCAGTGATGTCATTTGAGATGTCATCAGTGATGTCACTGACCATGTCATGAATGATCTAATATGTGACATCATCAGCAGTGGATTGCGGGTGCGCGAAATATAGTTAGTACAACTAACTATATAGGAGCAATTTCATTGGTTTTGTATGAGTAAAATGTCCAGCTAACTATAACACCACTAAAACTTATAGTTTTTTGAGTGAATTTCAAAGGTTTTTTAAAAACGAATTCCTAACTATATAACTCCTGAAACCTATAGTTTTTTCAGTGAATTTCAAAGGTTATTTTAAATGCTAATTCCTAACTATATAAGTCCTGAAACCTATGGTTTTTCCAGTGAATATATATATATATATATATATATTCACTGAAAAAACCATAGGTTATACACCATATATAGTTAGGAATTAGCATTTTTAAAACCTTATTTTACTCACACAAAACCATTGAAATTCCATATATAGTTAGTTGCACTAACTATATATCGCGCACCCGCAATCCACTGCTGATGAAGTCACATATTACATCATTCATGACATGGTCAGTGACATCACTGATGACATCACTGATGACATCTCAAATGACATCACTGATGACATCACTGATGACATCTCATTTGACATCAATGACCACATCACTGATGATATCATTCATGTGACAATACAATGCATCTCCTCACATTTTAATATAACCTCTGTTTCACCCAGTGTTAAATACAGAGTATAATTTTTGAAACCATTGACACACCAATACTAGTTACTACATATGTACTCACTGATTCCTACGTCTACACACACATTCACTCATTCACCCATACAATCATTCATACATACAATCACTCATCTTTACAACACTATCATATGCACTCATACACCTATACAGACACTCACACTCTGCCACTCATCCATGGAGTTACTCACACACCTAGTCAGTCCTGTAAAGAATCAATCACACTTCCATTTTCTTGTCTATACAGTTAAACATAGAGCACCTTACATTTTCAAACATATACTAACACATACTTACCTTGTTATACAATCATTGATATAAGTACACATTGATCTGCACAGAGTCACACACCTCCCAGCCAGCCACACACACACTCAGTCTCCCATACAAATACTTGGACAATCAATCAATAACCCATATAGTTACTCATATAGCTACTGATCAACACATGCAGCAGTTTACAGAACAACAGACATAATGATGCACAAATTAAGACAGTTTAGTCACTAACCCATGCACTCAGTGAGATACATTTAATCACTCACTCATACAGTCAGTCATGCACCTACTAAATCCTTCGTCCAGACACTTATACATCCACTCATTCTTCAATATGTAAGACATATTTAAACTTTACAGAAACATAAAATCACTGGATGTTGTTATCAGTGATGTCATCAGTGATGTCATTTGAGATGTCAACAGTGATGTCATCAGTGATGTCACTGACCATGTCATGAATGATGTAATATGTGACATCATCAGCAGTGGATTGCGGGTGCGCGATATATAGTTAGTGCAACTAACTATATATGGAATTTCAATGGTTTTGTGTGAGTAAAATAAGGTTTTAAAAATGCTAATTCCTAACTATATATGGTGTATAACCTATGGTTTTTTCAGTGAATTTTCAAGGTTTTGTAAATGCTAATTCCTAACTATATATGGTTTATAACCTATGGTTTTTTCAGTGAATTTCAATGGTTTTTTAATAGCAAATATCTATAGCTGTAAAATGTATTCTTATTTAAATCCAAAAATATATTTTATATGTTTATTAATAATTTTTTTTAAATATTTTTTTTGTTTCGCTCCCGGTCCGCGGACCGGGAAGCTTCCCGTTAGCTCAATTTGATGCCGCGACCCGGTCCGCGAACCGGTAAAAAATCAACATAGTGACGGTATCGCGTTGCCGCGTAATGCGTCTTATGACGTACTGCGTTAGCGCACCCGGAAGTGCCCCGGGGCGCGGACCGAGGCGCGAAACGCAGCTCCCCGGAAGCGATCCGCGGCGCGTCGCGAAAACGCGACGTATCGCGTTGCCGCGTAATGCGTCTTGTGACGTACCGCGTTAGCGCACCCGGAAGTGTCCCGGGGCGCGGACCGGGGCGCGAAGCTTAGCGACCCGGAAGCTAACCGGGGCGCGTTCCGCAGCGCGTAACATGAGCGTGAGAGGTCATGTGACTTGTTAATAAAACTTTTCATTGGTTCATTTCACTTTTGGTTTCATAATGATGTAAGGCTAGGTCAGGTGACCTAAAAATAACACTTTTCATTGGTTGAGAAGTATTGTTTTTCCCAAATGATGAAAATCCCTCCTTCTTTCCTCACTCTGACTTTCATCATTGTGAGAGGAAGACCTATTTTGCTTGTTGGAAAATGGCTTCATTGGTAGCTTCAGCTGGTGGACCCCCACCACCACCTCCACCTCCTCATGGGAAGAGAGGACCACCTCCCCAGGTCATTACCAACACTGAGGAGGAAGATGAAGAAATGGATGAGGAGGGAGAAGAACCACAGTTCTTAGAAGAGGTGCCCCGGGTTTCCAGAAAGAAAGCCAGTTTCATCTGGCAGTTTTATTCGATCCCTCGTGGCCAAAAAAAAGTCAATGCGAGGTATGTCACCTGCCGCATATGCAAAGAACAATTATCAAGAGGGACGGACAAGAAATATAGCTACGGAAATCACACAATGCACAGGCACATGACAAGGAAGCATCCACTAAATTACAGCCGGGCGGAAATAAGGGATATGCAGGACAATCCAAGAACAACTCCTGTGGCCAGACCAACATTACCAATTGCATTAACACCAGAAGAGGCACGGGAAACTGTGACAAATATTCAAGAAAATTTTGGGCACATGATTCACTCTTGTATGCACTGTCGTGCATTGTTAGCTTGTGGCAACATGAGCATAAATGCTATAAACCTAGCATATGAACACCATGATTGCCCTAACCGCCCCCAGTAATTTTTTTTTTGCTCCTGTTGAGCCCTTTTCAACGCCTGTTTTTTGTTGTTTTCCCCCCCCCAAAAAAAAACCAAAAAAATATAAAATCGTTCAAAAAATACAAAAAAAACAAAAAATAAAAAAAAAATATAAAACAACAAAAATATTTAAAAAAAAGTTCTTTTCAGAACTACCTTCCCTTTCAAAAAAAATTGCTAGAATGTTTAGCACTCTGGCAAGCTCTATTTCTTTTGGTTCGCTCCCGGGTTAGCTTCCCGGTACGCGGACCGGGAGCTAACCCAAAATTTTTTTTTTTTTAAAAAAGAGTAAGTATAAGGAAAGTAAACAGAGAGTGATGTTAAAAGAAAGACAGCTATAGGGAGTAAAGAAGAGATACTGTTTAATAGATCTATTTACCGAAGAAAAGACGGAAGAGGGTATAATTGTGAAAAACAAAATATATAACGAAGTGAAAGAAAAAAAAAGAGAGTATAACATTAACAAAGAAGAGTTTCTTGGAGAATGTGAGTGAATGTTCAAAATAAGATTAAAACATGAGGAATAACAGAGAGAAAAAATAGAAAACAGAAAACAAAAAATAACAGAAAAAGATTAATTGAAACAGCAAAGAAATGTAAGTAACATAGAGCCATATCATCAACATAGGCAATAAAAGTTTTGCAGCTTTTATTGGCAGAAATGTGTCGCTAAAGCTGCTTTTGCGGCAGAAAACTGCCGCTAAAACCACTTTTGCACCAGTTTTCTGCCAATAAAAAGAGCAATAATTTTATTGGCTGTGTTCATAATATTCCCCTTAGTGTGCTTCAACTACACAGAGAAAGCATTATGAACAAATAGTGATAGAGTGATCAGTCAAAGACACTAAGAGTAATAGAGACGGAGTGAGTGAACAAGAGTGAGGAACTATGAGAAGAGAGGGACTGAGAAAAAGAGTGGAAGGAGTTGAGTAAGTAGGTAATAGAGAAAGGAATGAGGGAAGTAGCAAAGGCAGGAAACTGAGGGTTAAAGAAATAAAATAAGTAATCGCAAAATTTCCAAATCCTTCAGTGCAATCGCAAAATAAGGAATAGCAAATTTTGCTATTCCTTATTTTGCATCAAACTTGTTTGATACATACCATTTGTCTAATTAGCATTCGCAAAGGCCGAAATTCGCAGAATTTTGATCTTTGCGAATGCTAATTAGCTTGATACATATGGCCCCAAGTGAGGCCTGTCTTGCAACATGGTGCATCTTTTGCATCACTGCTGCATCAGTTTCTTGTGGTACGTTTTTTTTACACCATGACATATCTGCCTAAAAGCATCAATTTGTAATTTTGTCGCCTCATAGCAAATCTTTTGCACCGCCGCTGCATCATAAAAGTGACGCACAGTGGCGCAAAAGAGGCATACACCTATCATAAATCTGTCCCTAGCATTTTAAATGATTAATCCAGGATGACGATAAGGTGTGGCCTATCCAGAGGTTTGTTTAAGGTGAGGCCTACTCAGGATTGCAGATTAAAGTTACGCTTGATGAAGAATACAGAAGAGATAATACATGTAAAGGCCTACCAATGAAGTAAGTGATTTGCACTTTATTTCGCCAGTCATCATAAATGTATCCCTAAGCTTCTTATCTTGTTACAGATGAACCACCATATGTACCATCAAACTATTTTGCATTTCCTAAATAGCGAATTTTAAGGAATAAATAGCAATTCTTTACCATTCCTAATTTGCAATGAGCAATTTGCTAATTGCAAATTACCCATTCATTTCCATGGGCTAGGAGGCTCATAGGAATGAAGGTGCAATTTGCGATTAGCAATTAGCTCATCACAAAATAGGAATTTTTCCAAGGGTGCAGGGGTGTCTCAAGAACACCCTGCTGCACCCCCTGAAAAAGAAATTTGGGGGCATATGGCGCACATACATGCCCTAAGGGCATGTATGGGCGTCATATGGCACCTTTTGTTTTTTGGAAAAAAAAGCTTTTTGAAAAGAATTCACAAATTACCACCAACTAGAAGTTGGTGGTAGTTTCCAAATCCTTAATGTCATTTTTTTACATATTTTTTGTTTGATACATTGCATTTAAGTAATCGCAAAATTTGCAAATCCTTCAGTGCAATCGCAAAATAAGGAATAGCAAATTTTGCTATTCCTTATTTTGCATCAAACTTGTTTGATACATACCATTTGTCTAATTAGCATTCGCAAAGGCCGAAATTCGCAGAATTTTGATCTTTGCGAATGCTAATTAGCTTGATACATATGGCCCCAAGTGAGGCCTGTCTTGCAACATGGTGCATCTTTTGCATCACTGCTGCATCGGTTTCATGTGGTACGTTTTTTTTACACCATGACATATCTGCCTAAAAGCATCAATTTGTAATTTTGTCGCCTCATAGCAAATCTTTTGCACCGCCGCTGCATCATAAAAGTGACGCACAGTGGCGCAAAAGAGGCATACACCTATCATAAATCTGTCCCTAGCATTTTAAATGATTAATCCAGGATGACGATAAGGTGTGGCCTATCCAGAGGTTTGTTTAAGGTGAGCCCTACTCAGGATTGCAGATTAAAGTTAAGCTTGATGAAGAATACAGAAGAGATAATACATGTAAAGGCCTACCAATGAAGTAAGTGATTTGCACTTTATTTCGCCAGTCATCATAAATGTATCCCTAAGCTTCTTATCTTGTTACAGATGAACCACCATATGTACCATCAAACTATTTTGCATTTCCTAAATAGCGAATTTTAAGGAATAAATAGCAATTCTTTACCATTCCTAATTTGCAATGAGCAATTTGCTAATTGCAAATTACCCATTCATTTCCATGGGCTAGGAGGCTCATAGGAATGAAGGTGCAATTTGCGATTAGCAATTAGCTCATCACAAAATAGGAATTTTTTCAAGGGTGCAGGGGTATCTCAAGAACACCCTGCTGCACCCCTGAAAAAGAAATTTGGGGGCATATGGCGCACATACATGCCCTAAGGGCATGTATGGGCGTCATATGGCACCTTTTGTTTTTTGGAAAAAAATGCTTTTTGAAAAGAATTCGCAAATTACCACCAACTAGAAGTTGGTGGTAGTTTCCAAATCCTTAATGTCATTTTTTACATATTTTTTGTTTGATACATTGCATTTAAGGAATCGCAAAATTTGCAAATCCTTCAGTGCAATCGCAAAATAAGGAATAGCAAATTTTGAATTAAGGACATTTTAAGTCATTTCCACATGTGCAGTGTTTTCAAATTATGATTTGAAAATCGTTTTTGGGGAAAAGTAATGGTTTGCAAATTTATGACAAGGACATAATGGTGTATGCTTCTCTATAAGGCATTTCAGTGTCTCTGATGTCATTTTTTCCATATTACATTATAAGACCTTTCCCCATGGAGCACATTCCTTGTAAATATGCTCCCACCTGTGCATGGTGAATTTAGATTTTGACTGTTTGAGTCACATAGCCATGTTAAAAGTGACCCAAAAAAATTGCAAACGCTTTAAAAAAACACATTCATGTGTCTTAAGGACATTTTAAGTAATTTCCCCATGGACAGTGTTTTGTAAGTGGCGCAAAAGAGGCATACACCTATCATAAATATGTCCCTAGCATTTTAAATGATTAATTCAGGATGACGATAAGATGTGGCCTATCCAGAGGTTTGTTTAAGGTGAGGCCTACTCAGGATTGCAGATTAAAGTTACGCTTGATGAAGAATACAGAGGACATAATACATGTAAAGCTCTACCAATGAAGTAAGTGATGTCCACTTCATTGCACCAGTCATCATAAATCTATCCCTAAGCTTCTTATCTTGTTAGACATCAACCGCCATATGTATCATATAACTATTTTGCATTTCCAAAATAGCGAATTTTAAGGAATAAATAGCGATTCTTTACCATTCCAAATTTTCGATGAGCAAATTGCTAATTGCAAATTACCCATTCATTTCCATGCGCCAGGATGCCCATATGAAAGAAGGTGCAATTTGCAATTAGCAATTAGCTCATCGCAAATTAGGAATTTTTCCAAAGGTGTAGGGGTGTCTCAATAACACCCTGCCGCACCCCTGAAAAAGAAATTTGGGGGCATATGGCGCACATAAATTTTAACAACATTCCTTTACCTCAAAAACGATTTTCAATTCATAATTTGAAAACACTGCCCACAGGGAAATTACTTAAAATGTCCTTAAGACACATGAAAGTGTTTTTTTATTGCCTTTCCAGCATGGTTGGGTCACTTTTAACATGGCTATGTAACACAAACATTTAAAATCTAAATTTGCCATGCACAGGTGGGAGCATATTTACAAGCAATTTGCGCCACAGAGAAAGGTCTTACATTAAAAATGGGAAAAATAACATCAGGGACAGTCAATTGCCTTATAAAGAAGCATACACCATTATGTCCTTGTCATAAATTTAAAAACAATTCCTTTTCCCCAAAAACGATTTTCAAATCATAATTTCAAAACACTGCACATGGGAAAATTACTTAAAATGTCCTTAAGACACATAAAAGCGATTTTTAATTGCCTTTGCAGCATGTTTGTATCACTTTTAACATGGCTATGTAACACAAACATTAAAAATCTAAATTTTCCTTGCACAGGTGGGAGCATATTTACAAGCAATTTGCGCCACATAATTCATAATTTTCTCCTTAAAGCACACTATTCTCTATCTAAATTAAAGAAATATTTTCTCACCTTAGCAAATACTTTGAGTTTGAAAACAGTCTCAGAAACACACCAATTTGTCTTCAGCAGAGCAAAAGGTATGCACTCCAGAGTCTGCAGCTATCAAAAGCACAGAAATGCTGTAATTCTTCACACATATCTCTCATGTCACCCAATCAAAACTCTTCCCTCACTTTTTTTCAAATGAAAACCCTTCCCCCCTCTGCCATTTCATGCCTTTTCTGCATAGCAACCACCTCTTGGAAGACTTCTGGTGTTTGCAAGTTCACACAACAATGTTGCAATTGAACTCTGAACTCTCAGTGCACCTGCATATCCAGTGCATTCTTTCATTTAATGATTTTTTATTGACCATTCAAAATACATCTTTCAAATAACTCATCCGTGCACCCTAACTTTCTGTTTTCAGCAATCAAAATCCACCAATCACTGTTACTGCTTCATGAACTCAGAAACTCCACAGTTTTTTTCATTTTAAACTCTCATTTTTTCAACTGCCATTTCATTGCCACACTTCATCTGACTGCAGGAGAACCTTCTCTCACCATGTTTTCTGTCTGGATTGTTGGACATAGTTATATTCACTGGGCTCAAAGGTACACTGAAAACAGGAATTTACCTAACCTCAATTTACAAGATGTGGAAATTAAGTGGTTTGGCCACAGAGGATTAAAATGTCACCAATTGATACCATTGGTGAAAACCTTTATGCATTTGCCCAAACCTGACCTGTTAATTGTGCACTGTGGAGGTAATGACTTGGGCACTTTGACTGGTGTAGGTCTGGAAATGCTTTTAAAGGACACCTTTGAGCAATTAATGGCACTTTTTCCTCAGACTGCCTTGGTATATTCAAATATATGCCAAAGACAGAAATGGAGGTGGTCAAACCAATTTTGTCCACAAATTGAGAAGTCGAGGAAGCATGTAAACAAATCTGTTTCAGCTTACATGAGAGACCATGGAATGGGCTCCCTGTACAACAATAACTTGCGTTACTACATGCAAGATATCTACAGAGGAGATGGAGTTCACTTCTCAGATGAGGGCAACAGAATTTTCACTCTGAATTTAAGAATGTGCATTGGTACCTACTTATAAGTACCTAAATGTACCATAAACCCAAAAGCTCTTCTCAGAGCTACCCTACATCTGATCACTCACAATTATTATTTTACTCTAACATTTTTCACTAATTTTCAACAAAGTACGCTCCCTGGGGCGCTACCCGGTACGCGAACCGGGAGCTAACCTCGCGAAATTTTTAAAAAAAATGCTTTTTTTTCGCACATATGGGCCTCCTCAGCCACCCTCACAAAACCTAGGGGGTCAAGATAAGTCTACCGTGCCCCCTTCTACCCATTCTGAACATTATTTGCCCTCCATCTTGTATCTTAATTCGACCGAAACACAAAATGGTGGACTCCCGTTACGCTTAAGGTTCGCGAACCGGGCGCTCAACGGTTCGCGTACCGGGTCGCTCCCTGGGAAGCGCACCATCAAAAAAGGTGGGAAAGTAGTTCACAGAAAAGCCACTGGAGACAATTTCACCAAATATAGACTAGCTCATACTACATACCAATCCCTACCATTTTCACAAATTTGATTGGAATTCCATTTAGCCATTTAGCCTGTAGACCTCTCTAAATACCGTGAGGTAAATTACTTCACAAAACACATCTGAAGTGTTGGAATTGACAACCAATTAAAATGTTACTTTCATTTTCTACTTTTTTTACCTGACATTTGATTGGTTATATACCTGAATATATATAAAGGAAGAGAAGAAAACACAGCCATTTTGACTACTACTTCTTGGTGTACATTTCAATAGGATTTTCACTAATTCCTTCAACTTCTATCTAAAGGTAAGTTTTTATTTTTAAAACTGAAGTATATCGTGCACTATAAGTTAATATGGTAAACTTTTTCTGATAGTTATATACTATCCCTCTGTAGTAGTTATAGATTTAGATAGACTTCTCTGTTATAGTTATGGATGGAGTTAGGCTTCTCTTGTATAATTATGAATTTACTTACGTTAAATCACATACACTTTTTTATATTCCTACTTCCACTCTGATACTATACACTGCCCAAAATTAATCCCAACAGTGCCCTATCTCTACTAATATATATTTTTTTAATCTAAATTTCAGGCAAAATGGAAGGCGAACAGAAAGTTGAATTTCAAATTGTCCTGCAAGAGAGCAGCCAAGAAATCAATGATGAAAATGATATTGAATTTTTCGATGAAACTTTAGACAAAGAACTACTGCAATGTGTACAAGCAGTAGATAACCTCCTTGAAAATGAGGACATTTTACACCCTCAGAGACTACAATGTATATTCAATGATAATTATGAAATTTCTGACAATGAAATGTTAGAAAGTTTAATAAATTATGAAACACAATCACAATAAAAAAAAATGCTTAAAAAATAAAGAAAATAAAAAATAATCAACAAAAACAACAATCAATTAACATACAGCATTTGAAAAGTCTATCATTCATTTTTCATTGCAGTACGCTGCCCAGAACGCTTCCCGGTTCGCGGACCGGGCGCTCCCCACGCAAAAAAAAACAAAAAAAATGTTTTGTTTTTTTTGCCCCGCGGGGCCCTTTTAAAACCTCCACATTAAACCTAGGGGGTCAGGGAGGATCTAGTATGCCCCCTTATGGTCATTTTCGCCTTTGTTTTGGCCTCCTCTTGTCTCTCAATCCTACCGAGAGACAAGATGGCGGCCGCTCCGGACTGTTTAGAATGTTGACAGACACCGGAGAGCCAATCAGCTTAGCTACGCGAAGTTCCGGTACGCTTAAGGTCCGCGGACCGGAGCGCTGCCCAGAGCGCGCTTACAGATATATATCTTTTTTTAAACGTTAATTTCTCAAAATCCACTGGAGCACATATATTGAGACCTAGAAAAGGCACATCGGGCTACCAGTCCCTACAATTTTGCCAAGTTTCATGCAAATCCATTCAGCCGTTCGGGCTAAAAGTGAGGCCAACCGCCCTATGGAAAACTCAATGTTAAAAACACGTTTTGGGACCCCCCTTTTTTCTCGGCCCCCCCTTGACGAAACCCCCCCAAATTTCCAAGGGCTGCTCAGAAACAAAATGTTCCATTTTCCAGAAAATTTCAGCCAATTCCGTCCACAAACGCCAAAGTTATTAGACATAGAATTTTCAAAAATCCCATAGGGAAAAAATCCTAACTATATATACCTACTGGCGACCGCCAGTAGGTAATATATATATATATATATATATATATATATATATATATATATATATATATATATATAGCAAGGACACAGCCTCGTGTCCGAAACGCGTCTGAGGCATGCACCGTTCCACGCATATTTGAAAAATAAAAGAAATCTGATCCAGGCTTAAAAACGAGTCTGTGTTCCTGTTTCTGTGCACCAAGGCAGTGGGAAAACTTTGGAGTGGATATATATATATATATATATATATATATATATATATATATATATATATATATATATATATATTCAACACAAAGAGCACCCATGTGAGAGAAGCCACAGGAACGTAATGCAGCAATTTTATTTGGCAACAGCTAGGGCAGACAGAAGTGCAGGTAAATTCAATCTCCAGTTCTTGACTTGGAAAAGCGTGTTTCAGGAACCCAAGTTCCTTTTCTCAATGGCAGCACAGTCCCGCAATCATCATCTTGCTTAACAAACTCTGGTTATATTCCTGGGACTGCCCATGTGGGCGGAGCCAAAACCTTCGGCATACTGGTCCCAGGAGTGTAACACTCAAGTGAGCGCATTCCGGTGCAATGTGTCAGGATTCACAGAGTTGCCACAGTTAGCTCTTCACGACGACAAGTCAGTTCTATGGCAATGCCCCGTTTCACTCGGGCTAATGTCTGGTTTCCCTGTTCCTCTGAGAAGCTTCCGTAATTTTAGAGGAACCTCGGGGAATTACTGAAAAGACTTAACAGTTTGTACATAGTTTACTTCCCCTAAGATGGCCGCGTTAGGTTCCATTAGGACTAATTGAGTGGTGCGCCCTCTAGTGAACGTCAGGAAGTCGTGTGCTTCTAACTGCGCACTTCAACGAAGATTTTGGCACCAGCAGCTGTTCCTTGCCGCCGCTCCGCGTCAGAAATTTATGACGGGAGTTGTCTGGGCTAGGAATAGAAAAGATTTGTGAAACGCAATCAGTGTAGTCTGAGAGACTAATTATTTTGAGGCATTCCTTTGCGCTTAGCGCTCTCAGTGTTCGGAGAGGCGACAGTGTAAGGGAGGAGTCATAGAGCAGCAGCGCCCTCGACCGTCCTTAAGCTGAAGGGTTGAAGAATAAATTCAGCAGAGCCAGAGACTTCAGTATCCTGAGAGAAAACAGTTTCCAGTGAAGTCTTCCACAGAGACAATATGGCTTCTTTTCTGAAGAGATAGCAGTATGGACAAGTAAGGCAGTTACGCTCTATGTAATTCATGAAAACTTGCGCAGGAACTACATGATAGAACAGTTCGTCTGAGGATTTTCCCTGGACATTTCCCACTTGCGCTTTCCCTATTCTTTCCTTCCCTTACCTTCCTTCCTAGTCCCCTTTTGCGCGCTTCTGAGGAAACTATGGGAGAACAGTTCTTCGCTTTGCAACAGAGAATATAAGACCTTCTTACTGAACCCCCAAGACCATATCTGTCTAATGGCTTTACAGGTAAAAGATTAGAACAGAGGGAGATAGAAGGAAAAATCAGTGAGGAATTAAGACTAATGTTTGTGTATTCTTTCACAGCTAAAAGCTTGCCAGAAAACTACCACATATATAGAAGAGAGGCAATGACCTTGGCTAGAACTGGTAGGACAAGTTTACTTTACCTTTTTGGAAAGACAGCATAGCACAAGAAGGATTGTGGTATATTCTCTTTCTTTCCCTACTCTGTGTATTAGGCACCTCCCAGAGAAGACAGCAGGAAGTTAAACGCAGTCCTAGAAGGTCCAGGTGACAGTTGGAGCCCGGGTTTCTCTTCTCTGTCTAATTCCCCTTCCCCACCCTGCTAGTGGTCTTGCTCTCAGTAGCGGGAGTACTGGTGGAGAGGAGATTGGGACTTTCGTCATGACTGCCCCTGCGAAGAGTTGGAGCCTTCTGACAGATTGAAGTGCCCACGTACTTCCTTCGCCCGGGCAGTATGGCTGAGGGAATGAATTTAAAAGATTTAGGAGAGATATTAGTAGGAATTCAGAGAGACTTAGGAGCAGTTCGGGAGGAAAATCAGAGTTTAAAATTAGTGGCTTCCCGTCAAGAAACACGATTATTGGCACAGAAGGTAGATGGTTTTGCCATAGGAAATCCAGTACAGAGCCCCTCAGTTCCTAGTACTAGTGGGTTAAATACAGACGCTAAGGCAGTTGCACAGGTAATTCATTCAGTATCCCCTTTGATTCCTTTGGCAGCCCAGAGCGGTTTTCAGGAGATCCTCAGAAGGCACAATATTTTTTGACTCAGTGTTCCCTCCATTTCATGTGCCGTCCCACCCTGTTCCCTGATGCTTAATCTAGGGTAGCATTTATTTTATCCTATTTAAGTGGGGATGCCGCTAATTGGGCCATGCCATTGGTCAGTGAAGATGACCCTCTGCTTTGTGACTTCACTAAATTTAAGGCAGAGTTTCTTAGGATTTTTGATCGGAGAAGGATTTCACAGGCCACCGATAACGAGTTGTTGGAACTGCGACAGGGGTCTAAAGATCTAATTACTTACCTTACGCAGTTTAACAAATTGATCCTGGAGACCAGCTGGCCAGAGGAAAAAAGAGCAGCTCTGTTTTACCGTGGATTAAGGGACGAAATCAAGGATTCGTTGGCTCAAGTCCCCAATCGACCCACAGAATTGTCCGCTCTGGTGGATTTGGTGTTGGAATTGGATTTTCGCAATTCAGAACGGAAAGAAGAAAAGAAGAGGGATTGGAAGGTGAATTTCCCTCGCTTTGACAGAGCGAAGACTGAGAAAGGTTCGGGGGGAAGTAATGAATCTGAGCCTATGCAGATTGGAACAGTCCGTGGTCCCCTCAGTAAAGAAGAAAAGGAACAAAGGAGGTTGAAAAAGTTATGTTTGTATTGTGGAGCTTCAGGCCATTTTGTCAAGGAATGCATCAAACGGCCCAAGACTCCGTTTAAGGGAAACGAGGTGAACCATCAGTAGGCGGAGTCGCTCTGGTGGTGAAGGAAGACAAGTCGACTCCAGAACCTCACCTGGTTTTAAATACTCTTCAAACTATGACACCTCATGTGATCCTTCATGTGACTTTGCAATTTCGTGAACATCAGATCTCAGGAGTGGCTATCATGTTGGATTCCGGTGCCACTGGAAACTTTTGTGATATACGATATGCTAGTCAGATGGGAATTCGAGCAATCCGGAAAGATCAACCGGAACCTGTACGGGCAGTAGATGGTACCAACTTGACTTCTGGACCTATCACTAGTCATACAGAAGAATTGGAGTTAACTCATGTGGATGGTCATCGTGAGGTGTTACAATTTAATTTGATCGACGCCCCACAATTTCAACTGATCCTTGGATTGCCTTGGTTGGCTCTTCATAACCCAACTATAGACTGGGAAAATCGGACAGTCAGTTTGCAATCAAAATTTTGTTTATCTCACTGTTATGGTCCTAAGCCATTGGTTGAAGAACCCACACAATCTATGCTGTTGACTTTTGGAGGTCAATCTATTGGAGTGGTTACTACGGAAGAAATTCCTTTGGAGTACCGTTTTTAGTGAACAGGAAGCAGACCAGTTGCCACCTCATCGTGCCTATGATTGCACCATAGATTTGCAACCAGGAGCAGTTCTCCCTTGTAGCCGGATTTATGCCCTTACGGAAGCAGAAAACAAGCATCTTAACCCCTTCGGGGCTGATGACGAGCTGGGCTCGTCATGGCGTAGCCTCCTCGCACGCTCATGACGAGCCCAGCTCGTCATGAGCCCCACCCTCGGGGGAAGCGCCAGCGCTCCCCCCGAGTCAGCCCGATTTTTTTAGTTTCTGCGGGGATGGCAGGGGAAGACCTTCCCCTGCCTCCCCCCGCCCTCCCCGCCCGCGTCATCAATGACGTCAGCGCGCGAGGCGCGCTGACGTCACCGGAGGCTCCATTTGTTTACCGACGCGCAGGGAAGCCATTTGCTTCCTGCGCGTCGGATTGCAAACAGGTTAGTTTTGCGGCTGGGGCGGGGGAGATTGCAGTATTACTTCTAAGGAGGGAAAGGAAATGCTTTTCCTTTCCCTCGGTGGCATTTTAGAGGTTTCCTGCTGCACGATCGTGCGATCGTGCAGCAGGAATGTTAGGGATTTTGTTTTTTTTTTGATTGATGATCAATTTCGTAGTTCGGGGTGCGGCCCCTTGGGGAAGGGTCGCTCCCCTTGTTGGGGGAACATTATCTATGAAGTCTTCTCTTGGCTGCAATGTTGTTGAAAGGCCGTTTTTTCTACAAAAATGCTGATGGGGGTCATTTATAAAGTAAAATAATAGTGCTCATTGTAATGAAGGATGCAAGTGCCTCTGTCCTTCATTACTTATACTGATGTGTGTTTCTGAAGTGGCTAAAAAACACACCTGTGCTGCCTAGGCAAAGCTCACTAGTGTTTTTGGCCTGATGAATGTTTTTTTTTGTGTGCTGCTTTTCAAACACATGCTTTGTCTCCAGTGACCATGTGTGTGTTACTATGCCATGTGCGAAGGGGTCCCTTGAGTGAGCTGTCCATCATAGTGGGAAGCTCACAAATGTTTTTGGGCTGTTGATTGTTACCTGAATTTGTGCTGCAACTCTAGCGCCATCTTTGTCTCCATTGACCATGGGTGTGTTACTATGCAACTGCACAAATGTGCGCAGGGGTCCCTTGAGTGAGCTGTCCATCATAGTGGGAAGCTCACAATTTTTTTTGTGTTGATGATTGTTTTCCTGAGTTTGTGCTGCAACTCGAGCGCCATCTTTGTCTCCAGTGTCCATGTGTGCGTTACTATGCAATTGCACAGATGTGCGCAGGGGTCCCTTGTGTGAGCTGTCCATCATAGTGTTTGGGGTATGCACGAAACATGTCGACGATAGGAGTTGATAGGTACATCTGGACACATTACGTTTAGGGCAGCCTATCTTTGCACCCCGTTTATTACCACCTAGAGGCAAGAATAAAGTTTATTGTAAACCTACTGGGCAGGTATTTCACACATCACATAGTCCACTCCTCAAATACACATGCACCACACATAGTCTAATAAAGTGCTCCTACGTAACTTTCGCAAGTCGCAGCACGCCCCAGCCCGTAGAGGACTGGGATGGCCCCAATGATGAAGCATGTCACCGTGGGGCAACCCTGGTGAGTGAGGGGACACCTAAAAGAGGAGCATTTCTCCCCTTTTTTGTACACAATACCATATTTTCACAATCGACCCCAGTGTGTGTTGGTTGTTATCTGAATAAACTAGCAAGGCTCTTAGGTATCTGGAAGCAGAGACCATTTGTTCATCATAGTGGGAAGTTCACAAATGTTTTTGGGCTGATGATTGCTTTCCTGAGTTTGTGCTGCAACTCGAGCCCCATCTTTGTCTCCAGTGTCCATGTGTGCGTTACTATGCAATTGCACAGATGTGCGCAGGGGTCCCTTGTGTGAGCTGTGAATCATAGTGGGAAGGTCACAAATGTTTTTGGGCTGATGAATGTTTTCCTGAATTTGTGCTGCAACTTGAGCGCTTGCTTTGTCTCCAGTGTCCGTGTGTGTTACTATGCCATCGCACCAATGTGTGCACAGGTCCCTTGAGTGAGCTGTCCATCATAGTGGGTACATTTAGGAAAGATGGTGCACTCCGCTAGTTGGTGGGCGTTGCCAAACGGGGATCTTCTGTGTGAGTTCACATGCCTCTTATGTGTATAAATGGTCAGAGACTGTTGAGAGCAGCAGATGGGGAGAAAGAAGCTCCTGGTTATAGGAACTGTTTTAGGATTGCGCTTGTGAAAATCAAGGATGCAAGTGCCTCTGTCCAGCATCGCAGTGAACCACAGTAATTATGTTGTCCCCCTCCCCCTGAGAATCCCTGATGATGTCAGCGCGCACAGCACGCGCCAACATCTTCAGGGATTCCCAGGCGGTCGGGAAGCCATTTGCTTCCTGCGCCTGGAGGTGTTAGATTGGTTTTGAGATATTTGGGGGGGTTTGCAAAGAGGCATCAGGGGAGAGGTAAGTGATTTTCCTCTCTTCTGATGTCTCTTTGCAGGGCATTTCTGGCTCACGGTCGCGCACAGCATTGCGATTGTGCGGTGGAAATGCCCCCACTAGCACCAGGGATTTTATTTTAGATTGTAGGAAGTGACCCATTGTGCAAGGGTCGCTTTCAGGTGGGTCGGATTTTAAATTTAGATTTTCTGGCCTCCCCCCCCGGTGGGCAAATCAACCCGTACTTTTGTCCGTTTTGCCCTTTTTGATGGCCCATCTGTGTGGATGTGATTTTGGGGGTAAATTTGCGTATTGTTTATTCATTTGTTATGTTGTTTGTGAAATGTAGTATTAAATTATTTTTTTTCTTCTTTGTTTTTGATCCAGGCTTTTGCTGTTTGTATTGGTGTAGGTTGTGGTTCGGTTAATGCTGGTTTTGCAGCTTGTGTAGTTGCATGTGCTTGGTAAGTAAATGTTTTTTGTACTATTTTTCCTAGATAAATGTGTTGTTATGAAAAGTGAAGTTATTGCTGTGTGTGTGGCTTTGTGTTTCTTGATTGTTGACTTTTTTTTTTGTATTGCTGCTTGATGTGTACTTTGTCTAATCTATACTTTTTTTTTTCTTTCCAGTGGGATTTCCTTTCTTTTTGCTGTGTTTCAGCAGAGTAGGTGCTGGTGAGTCTTCTTATATTTGGTTAGATTTGAATTGTTTTTGAGTGTATTGATTTTTGTGTGAAGACTATACCTTGTTTACTTCTTCCTTTGCACAGTGTAGGTTGTTGTTCACTTGTGTGTGTAGTCTTCTTGATTTGTAAGGATAATGGCTGCTCGCAGGATTACTGCTAAGCAGGTTGTTAGTTTGCTTTTTGAGTCTTCCTCTGACCATGGTCCAGACACTGACTCCGATTCGGAGCATGAGGTAGGTGCAGAAGATTCAGGCAGTGAGTTTTCTCTTCGCATGGTATCATCGGATGATGATTCTTCTTCTAGTGCTGATGAAGTGCCTGTGGTAGAGAGGGACATTGATGTGCCGGTAGAGAGGCAAGAGCCATGTGAGCGGCAGCCTAGGTCCTCAAGGTTTCCCTTTTTTTCACGTCAGGAACAGGCAAGTGTGGTAAAGGCTGCGCCCAAAAGGTTTCACATTGCTGTGGTGCGCCAAAGGTTATCTGGTGCTGCTAGTCTTCCTGTTGTAGAGCAGCATGAGGCATCTGGTGCTGCTAGTCTTTCTGTTGTTGTTGAGCAGCAAGTGGCATCTGGGGATGCGAGTTCTTCTGTTGATGTTGAGATGCAAGAGGCAGCTGGGGATGTGAGTTCTCCTGTTGGTGAAGAGATGCAAAATGTATCTGGGGATGCTAGTATTCCTGTTGGTGTAGTGAGGCAAGAGGCATCTGGGGATGCTAGTGTTCCCGTTGATGTAGTGCAGCAAGAGGCATCTGGCCTGCAGGCTAGGGTGGCTTCTTCTCCTCATGTTAGTGATGACGTCTGGGTTGCCCCTGGCATGGTGCAGCCGGAATTGCCAGACTTCACTGGTGTTCCAGGGTGTAGAGTGGATACTGACAATTTTTTGCCAATTCAATATTTTCAGTTGTTTTTTGACGATGAGTTTTTGCAGGAGATTGTGGAGCAAACTAATTTGTATGCAGAGCAGTATTTGAGGGACCACAGTGCCAGCCTTAAGCCCCATTCCAGAGCTACCCATTGGTCTCCCACATATGTTGAAGAGATGAAGAAGTTTTTGGGATTAACTTTTTTGATGGGCTTGCTAAGGAAGCCATCAATGTCTTCTTATTGGTCCACTAGTCCCTTGATGGCAACATCTATATTTCCAGCAGTTATGACTCGTGATCGATATATGCTTCTTCTTCGCATGATGCATTTTGTTGATAATGATTTAGCGTTGCCACGCGATCACCCTGATTGTGACCGTCTTTTTAAGATTCGGCCTGTCCTTGATCACTTTGTTGATCGTTTTCCTGAGATGTTTGCACCTGGAAGAGAAATAGCTGTGGACGAGTCTTTGGTATTGTTCAAGGGCCGCTTGGTTTTTAGGCAATACATTCCTAGTAAGAGGGCACGCTATGGCATCAAACTGTATATGCTGTGTGACAGTGAGACTGGATATGTTTATAATTTCAGGGTGTACACCGGTAAGGATTCCAGCATTAACACTTCTGCTTGTCCGTCCACTTTTGGAGTGACTGAGAAAATTGTGTGGGAACTAGGTAGACGATTATTTAACAAAGGCCACCATTTATATGTAGATAACTTCTACACTAGTGTGCGTTTGTTCAAGGAGTTGGCCAAAGTGGGCACTGTTGCATGTGGCACGATGCGCAGTAACCGGAAAGGTTTTCCAATAGAACTTGTTTGCAAAAGGCTTGTGCGGGAACAGTCTACTGCATTGCGATGTGGGAAGCTTCTAGCTGTGAAGTTTTAAGACAGGAGAGATGTTTACATGCTGACTACTATCCATGACGAAAGCACTGAAGCTCTGCCAGTTCGGGGTGAGACTGCTGAAGTGCGTAAACCTGTGTGCATTTTAGACTATAATAGGCACATGGGTGGTGTTGACAGAGTAGATCAGAGGTTGGAACCTTATGCTGCTCTTCGAAAGGCTTACGTTTGGTACAAGAAGTTGGCTATCCATCTTTTCCACTTGGCATCCTTTAATGCTTTTGTTGTTTTCCAGAAATCTTGTCCTGAGTCAAAGATGCCTTTTGTTAACTTTCAGGAGACTATAATAGGCAGCCTTGTACTAGTGGAACAGGCAAGTGTGCCAAGATTTGGAGTGGTGGAGGAAGTGGCTAGACTGAAAGATCGCCACTTTCCAGAATACATTCCTCCCACAACTGCAAAAGACAATCCCACTAAAAGATGTAGAGTCTGTTGGCGAAGAGAAGTGCGGAGGGAGTCTCGTATGCACTGTCCTGACTGTCCTTCAAATCCTGGATTGTGTGTGCCAGCTTGTTTTAAATCGTACCACACACAAAAGAAGTTTTGGGAGTTTCATTGAGCTTGTAAGGGTACTGTCTGGTCTGTTTTCTGTAATATTTTTTTGTTTGCTTTTAGGTTTCCATTAGTGCAAAGCATTTAGGTTTTGAATTTGTGTTAGCAGATTTGTAGGTTTCTACATTTGATTTGCGGTATTTCTTTAAAAAATTCTAATTTCGATGGTGGTGTGTGCAGGATTGCGCTTGGATTGTTGGTGTGCGTGGACTGGCGCTTGGCTGGTGGTATGCGTGGTCTGGTGCTTGGCTGGCATAGTGCATGGATTGGAGTTGTGCTGGGGGGGTGAGTGGATTTTTGCTTGGCTGGCTGAGTGCATGGTTAGGTGCTTGGCTGGTGGTGTGAGTGGATGGCGCTTGGCTGGTGGTGTGCGTGGTCTGGTGCTTGGCTGGCATAGTGCATGGATTGGAGTTGTGCTGGGGGGGTGCGTGGATTTTTGCTTGGCTGGCGGAGTGCATGGTTAGGTGCTTGGCTGGTGGTGTGAGTGGATGGCGCTTGGCTGGTGGTGTGCGTGGTCTGGTGCTTGGCTGGCATAGTGCATGGATTGGAGTTGTGCTGGGGGGGTGCGTGGATTTTTGCTTGGCTGGCGGAGTGTATGGTTAGGTGCTTGGCTGGCGGTGTGAGTGGAGTGGTGCTTGGCTGGCGGTGTGCGCTGAGTGGTGTTTGGCTGGCAGTGTGCATGGTCTGGTGCTTGGATGGTGGTGTGGGTGGACTGGCGCTCGGCAGGCGGTGTGTGAGTAGTTACTTTCTGTTGGTCAATACACACACTGCTAGTTGAGTGACACTCCACACAGTCCATCATTTTGTGTAGTTGCAGTGTCAGAAATGTGGGCGTGTGAAAGTGATGGGCCCTTGAATGGCGCTGTTTGCTGGTGTGAGTGTTGAAATGTGATGGCTCCGCGGCTGGCGGTGTGAATGTTTTGTATGTGTCACGCGTACGAAAGGTGTATGAATGGCCTGTAAAGAGGTTGGTGCCTTGACGTGGCTTTACAGCTCACGAGCTGCGAGTCAGTGGTTCAGTTTATCATACTTTCAACTATACGCAGTGTATTTCATTTTTGATGAAATTACTTGCGTATCCAATTGTATGTACTGAATCATCACTCACCCTCGTGCCAAATCCAACCAGTATGTGTGTGTGCGTGCGGATTAGATGGGTGTGCAGTAATAATTGTTTTTTTTCTCTTTCTGCAGTAGGGTGTACCTTGCCCCTTATTGTGATTGTTGTTATGTGTTGCTTTTCCATAAGGATGGTGTCAATGGTCTGGTTTGTATCAGGTATGAAAGGTGCGTGAATGGCCTGTAAAACGGTTGGTGCCTTGTCGTGGCTTTACAGCTCACGAGTTGCGAGTCACTGGTTCAGTTTTTATGCATTTATTTATTGACAGAGTATTTCATTTTTTTGAAATATCTTGTTAATAAAATTTTATGTACTGAACCATCACTCGCCCTCGTGCCAAATCCAACCTGTATGTCTGTGTCTTTGAGGAATAGATAGCCGTGCTTGAATGTTTGACTTTTGAGTAACTCTGTTAAGGTGTGGTATCCTTTTACTCGGGAGAACAAGGGGAGCGCAGGGTGGTAGGACTTTTTTGCCGGCACGGCGATCCCACGCCAAAATGTTTGGAAAATTGCTATTTTTACCTATTTTTAAGGTTTGCAAGGAGTTCTGGGTAGGAAAACATTGGTGGACCCACACATGCCATACCTCCCTGGACTCTCCCGGGTGTCTAGTTTTCAGAACTGTTTGGGTTTGCTACTTTCCAAAGAATACCACCCACCCCGGCCCAAAAACTCAGGTGCCTCCCCCCCAAAAAATCAAAGTTATATTGCTTCAGGGTATTTTATATTCACCACTGTTAGATTTGGACCTTTTCCTGTTGCAGCCACTATGGCTACCCACGCAAGTGAGGTACCGTTTTTATCGGGAGACCTGGGGGAATGCTGGGTGGGAGGTAATTTGTGTGAGCCCAGTGATGCCACGCTTTCCCAGACTACAACGTGTGAAAAAATTGATTTTTTTCTGCTAAAATTGAGGTTTGCAAGTGATTCTGGGTAAAGGAACGTTGGCGGATCCACGCGTGGGTCCCCCAATGTTTTCCTACCCAGAAACCCCTGCAAACCTGAAATTTTGGTCAAAAAACCCACTTTTCCATACTTTTTTGGGTGGGATCTCGCTGCCGGAACAAATGTCCTACCACCCAGTGTTTCCCTTGTTCTCCCGAGTAAAATGATACCTCACTTGTGTGGGTGGGCCAAAGGCATGTGACTTAGGCTGGGGTGCTTAATTTGTAAAACGTAAATATGAGTAAAAACTACTTTTTTCAAAATTCATTTTTGGCGTATTCTGCTTTGGGGCACCCACACAAGTGAGGTATCCTTTTACTCGGGAGAACAAGGGGAACGCAGGGTGGTATGACTTTTTTGCCGGCCCGGCGATCCCACGCCAAAAAGTTTGGAAAAGTGCAATTTTTACCTAATTTTAAGGTTTGCAGAGAGTTCTGGGTAGGAAAACATTGGGGGACCCATGCATGACATACCTCCCTGGACTCCCCCGGGTGTCTAGTTTTCAGAACTGTTTGGGTTTGCTACTTTGCAAAGAATACCATCGAGCCCCGGGCCACAAACTCAGATGCCCCCCCCCCAAAATCAAGGTAGTTTTGCAATAAGGTAATGTAAATTCACCACCGTACGATTTGAACCGTTTCCTGTTGCAGCCACTATGTCTACCCACGCAAACAAAACCTGGGGGTAGGCAGGCGAGTCACCCCATCCTGAATTCCCCTGGGTGTCTAGTTTTCAAAAATGTATAGGTTTGCTAGGTTTCCCTAGGTGCTGGCAGAGCTACGGCGCAAAAACAAAAGGTAGTCTTTTTGTCCGAATCGTGCTAAATTTCACTGGGAAATTGAGGTGCGACCATGCTGCGTTTTGCGCTGTTTCATGTCGCAGCCACTATGCCTACCCACGCAAGTGAGGTACCATTTTTTTCGGGAGACCTGGGGGCACGCTGGGTGGGTGGAAATTTGTTGATCCACGCAGATTCCAGAACTTTCCACCACAGAAATGTGAGGAAAATGTGTTTTTTTGGTCAAATCTTTATGTTTTCAAGGGATTCTGGGTAACAAAACCTGGGGGTAGGCAGGCGAGTCACCCCATCCTGAATTCCCCTGGGTGTCTAGTTTTCAAAAATGTATAGGTTTGCTAGGTTTCCCTAGGTGCTGGCAGAGCTACGGCGCAAAAACAAAAGGTAGTCTTTTTGTCCGAATCGTGCTAAATTTCACTGGGAAATTGAGGTGCGACCATGCTGCGTTTTGCGCTGTTTCATGTCGCAGCCACTATGCCTACCCACGCAAGTGAGGTACCATTTTTTTCGGGAGACCTGGGGGCACGCTGGGTGGGTGGAAATTTGTTGATCCACGCAGATTCCAGAACTTTCCACCACAGAAATGTGAGGAAAATGTGTTTTTTTGGTCAAATTTTTATGTTTTCAAGGGATTCTGGGTAACAAAACCTGGGGGTAGGCAGGCGAGTCACCCCATCCTGAATTTCCCTGGGTGTCTAGTTTTCAAAAATGTATAGGTTTGCTAGGTTTCCCTAGGTGCTGGCAGAGCTACGGCGCAAAAACAAAAGGTAGTCTTTTTGTCCGAATCGTGCTAAATTTCACTGGGAAATTGAGGTGCGACCATGCTGCGTTTTGCGCTGTTTCATGTCGCAGCCACTATGCCTACCCACGCAAGTGAGGTACCATTTTTTTCGGGAGACCTGGGGGCACGCTGGGTGGGTGGAAATTTGTTGATCCACGCAGATTCCAGAACTTTCCACCACAGAAATGTGAGGAAAATGTGTTTTTTTGGTCAAATTTTTATGTTTTCAAGGGATTCTGGGTAACAAAACCTGGGGGTAGGCAGGCGAGTCACCCCATCCTGAATTTCCCTGGGTGTCTAGTTTTCAAAAATGTATAGGTTTGCTAGGTTTCCCTAGGTGCTGGCAGAGCTACGGCGCAAAAACAAAAGGTAGTCTTTTTGTCCGAATCGTGCTAAATTTCACTGGGAAATTGAGGTGCGACCATGCTGCGTTTTGCGCTGTTTCATGTCGCAGCCACTATGCCTACCCACGCAAGTGAGGTACCATTTTTTTTGGGAGACCTGGGGGCACGCTGGGTGGGTGGAAATTTGTTGATCCACGCAGATTCCAGAACTTTCCACCACAGAAATGTGAGGAAAATGTGTTTTTTTGGTCAAATTTTTATGTTTGCAAGGGATTCTGGGTAACAGAACCTGGGGGTGGGCAGGCGAGTCACCCCATCCTAAATTGCCCTGGGTGTCTAGTTTTCAAAAATGTATAGGTTTGCTAGGTTTCCCTAGGTGCTGGCAGAGCTACGGCGCAAAAACAAAAGGTAGTCTTTTTGTCCAAATCGTGCTAAATTTCACTGGGAAATTGAGGTGCGACCATGCTGCGTTTTGCGCTGTTTCATGTCGCAGCCACTATGCCTACCCACGCAAGTGAGGTACCATTTTTTTCGGGAGACCTGGGGGCACGCTGGGTGGGTGGAAATTTGTTGATCCACGCAGATTCCAGAACTTTCCACCACAGAAATGTGAGGAAAATGTGTTTTTTTGGTCAAATTTTTATGTTTGCAAGGGATTCTGGGTAACAAAACCTGGGGGTGGGCAGGCGAGTCACCCCATCCTGAATTGCCCTGGGTGTCTAGTTTTCAAAAATGTATAGGTTTGCTAGGTTTCCCTAGGTGCTGGCAGAGCTACGGCGCAAAAACAAAAGGTAGTCTTTTTGTCCGAATCGTGCTAAATTTCACTGGGAAATTGAGGTGCGACCATGCTGCGTTTTGCACTGTTTCATGTCGCAGCCACTATGCCTACCCACGCAAGTGAGGTACCATTTTTTTTGGGAGACCTGGGGGCACGCTGGGTGGGTGGAAATTTGTTGATCCACGCAGATTCCAGAACTTTCCACCACAGAAATGTCAGGAAAATGTGTTTTTTGGTCAAATTTTTATGTTTGCAAGGGATTCTGGGTAACAAAACCTGGGGGTGGGCAGGCGAGTCACCCCATCCTGAATTGCCCTGGGTGTCTAGTTTTCAAAAATGTATAGGTTTGCTAGGTTTCCCTAGGTGCTGGCAGAGCTACGGCGCAAAAACAAAAGGTAGTCTTTTTGTCCGAATCGTGCTAAATTTCACTGGGAAATTGAGGTGCGGCCATGCTGCGTTTTGCGCTGTTTCATGTCGCAGCCACTATGCCTACCCACGCAAGTGAGGTACCATTTTTTTTGGGAGACCTGGGGGCACGCTGGGTTGGTGGAAATTTGTTGATCCACGCAGATTCCAGAACTTTCCACCACAGAAATGTGAGGAAAATGTGTTTTTTTGGTCAACTTTTTATGTTTTCAAGGGATTCTGGGTAACAAAACCTGGGGGTGGGCAGGCGAGTCACCCCATCCTGAATTGCCCTGGGTGTCTAGTTTTCAAAAATGTATAGGTTTGCTAGGTTTCCCTAGGTGCTGGCAGAGCTACGGCGCAAAAACAAAAGGTAGTCTTTTTGTCCGAATCGTGCTAAATTTCACTGGGAAATTGAGGTGCGACCATGCTGCGTTTTGCGCTGTTTCATGTCGCAGCCACTATGCCTACCCACGCAAGTGAGGTACCATTTTTTTCAGGAGACCTGGGGGCACGCTGGGTGGGTGGAAATTTGTTGATCCACGCAGATTCCAGAACTTTCCACCACAGAAATGTCAGGAAAATGTGTTTTTTTGGTCAAATTTTTATGTTTGCAAGGGATTCTGGATAACAAAACCTAGGGGTGGGCAGGCGAGTCACCCCATCCTGAATTGCCCTGGGTGTCTAGTTTTCAAAAATGTATAGGTTTGCTAGGTTTCCCTAGGTGCTGGCAGAGCTACGGCGCAAAAACAAAAGGTAGTCTTTTTGTCCAAATCGTGCTAAATTTCACTGGGAAATTGAGGTGCGACCATGCTGCGTTTTGCGCTGTTTCATGTCGCAGCCACTATGCCTACCCACGCAAGTGAGGTACCATTTTTTACGGGAGACCTGGGGCCACGCTGGGTGAGTGGAAATTTGTTGATCCACGCAGATTCCAGAACTTTCCACCACAGAAATGTGAGGAAAATGTGTTTTTTTGGTCAAATTTTTATGTTTTCAAGGGATTCTGGGTAACAAAACCTGGGGGTAGGCAGGCGAGTCACCCCATCCTGAATTCCCCTGGTTGTCTAGTTTTCAAAAATGTATAGGTTTGCTAGGTTTCCCTAGGTGCTGGCAGAGCTACGGCACAAAAACAAAAGGTAGTCTTTTTGTCCGAATCGTGCTAAATTTCACTGGGAAATTGAGGTGCGACCATGCTGCGTTTTGCGCTGTTTCATGTCGCAGCCACTATGCCTACCCACGCAAGTGAGGTACCATTTTTTTTGGGAGACCTGGGGCCACGCTGGGTGAGTGAAAATTTGTTGATCCACGCAGATTCCAGAACTTTCCACCACAGAAATGTGAGGAAAATGTGTTTTTTTATCAAATTTTTATGTTTTCAAGGGATTCTGGGTAACAAACCCTGGGGGTAGGCAGGCGAGTCACCCCATCCTGAATTCCCCTGGGTGTCTAGTTTTCAAAAATGTATAGGTTTCCTAGGTTTCCCTAGGTGCCGGCAGAGCTAGGGTGCAAAAACTACAGGTAGGCACTTTGCCAAAAAAGGGTCAATTTGTAACTGCTAAATTTAGGTGTGACCACGTTGCATTTTGCGCCGTTTCCTGTCGCAGGCACAAGGCCGACCCACACAAGTGAGGTACCGTTTTTATCGGGACACTTGGGGTAATTCAGATTTGTAAATCAACTGTTATTACCAATTGAGCTTTCATGGATTTCTCCCTTTGAATGAAAGACATTGTGTAAAAAAAAAATCTTTATGAAAAATGACCAATAATTCTCATGCTAGTATGAGTATTCCCAACTTTGAAAATGTGCAATTATATACTGTTTCTGAACTCTATAATTTGTACCCAATTCAGAAATACATAGGTGTCTTTCATACAGATTATTCCATGTATACATTTTCCAAGACAAAGTGCACTATACCCAGTAAATGAAAAAATACCATTGCAAGTTGCTGCTCAGTTTTTGGATCTGGGTTCGTCGGGTTCTTGGTGAAACTACAAGTCCTATATATCCCCACAACCAGGAAGGTCTAACGGATGTAACGGTATATTGCTTTCCAAGAGCTGTCAAAATTAGAAAAAGTTATAGGTGAAAACGTTGAGACAAAAGGCTGTTTTTTTCAACAAAATTTCAAATATTCCAATATCTAACTGTTAGTTTCTATAACGAAACCTTCATGGATTTAGACAAATGACCCCTTTCTGAATTCAGAATTTTGTCTACTTTTCGAAAATGTAAAGCTTTCCAGGATCCATTATTGCTTTCAAACTCATTTCTACCATTAACTGGAAGGAGGTGGAAAGCTCTAAAAATAGCAAAAATAGGCTATGTCCCAGAAAAATGCCAAAACTGAGTGAAACATTTCGGTTCTCTGACAAAAGTCTGTCATTCCCTGAAAGCTGAGAAAATGGAGATTTCAGCCCCACAAACCCTTTTGTGATACCATTTTCAGGGAAACACCCAGAGGCTTTCATTTGCAGCCCGTTTTTCCCATTTTTCTGAAAAAAACAAAAAAATCACTATATTTTGGTTAATTTCTGGGCCCCCTCCAAGGGAATCCACAAACCCTGGGCGCCTTTAGAATCCACATGATGTTGGAAGAAAAGGACGCAAATTTGGCGTGGATACCTTATGTGGTCAAAAAGTTACAAGGGCCTAAGCGCGCACTACTCCAAAACGCCAAAAAAAGCCTCAGCACAGGAGGGGAAAAGGCCTAGCAGCGAAGGGGTTAAGGAATACCTGGAAAGATATCTGGCTAATGGATTTATTAGACCTTCTCAGTCACCGGTATCATCGCCACTGTTCTTTATTCCGAAGAAGCAAGAAGGAAGTTTGAGAACTTGCATAGATTATCGCGCTCTAAATCAGATCACCATCAAGAATAGATATCCGTTGCCGCTGATTTCTGTCCTGTTGGATCAAATAAAAGAAGCTCAAATCTTCACTAAACTGGATTTGCGTGGAGCTTATCATTTGGTCCGAATGAAGCAAGGGCATGAATGGAAGACCGCTTTTCGAACCAAGTTTGGTCTCTTCGAATATTGTGTTATGCCATTTGGCCTTTGCAACGCACCCGCAGTGTTCCAGCATTTCATCAATGACATCATGAGTGATTTGATTGATAAGATTGCGATAATCTATCTGGATGACATTTTAATTTATTCCCAGAACACCCAGGAACATTCTCGGCATGTGCGGATGGTCCTGGAGCGATTACAGTCTAACCATCTGTTTGTCAAACTAGAAAAATGTGTGTTTCATGCTTCTAAGGTGGAGTTCCTGGGATTTGTTATCTCCTCTCAGGGGGTTACTATGGATCCAGGAAAAGTGAAAGCTGTAGAGGATTGGCCTGCTCCGAAAACTGTTAAAGAAATTCAAAGATTTTTGGGCTTTGCTAATTTTTATCGGCGATTTATTCAGGGATTCTCTCAGCTGATTGCCCCCATCACAGGTCTTCTGAAGAAAGGAGTCAAATTTGAGTGGACTACCGAGACCAATACAGCCTTTTTAGTTTTGAAGAAAGAATTTGTTTCGGCTCCCATTCTCTTGCATGCGAATCATGCTGAACCTTTTTACGTGGAAGCTATTGCTTCGGACCAAGCGATTGGGGGAGTTCTTTCTCAGTGCCACTCTGCGACGGGACAACTTCATCCGGTAGCTTACCGTTCGAGAAAACTGAGTTACGCTGAGTTGAACTACACCATCACGGAAAAAGAGTTATTAGCAGTGAAAGATGCCTTCGAAGACTGGAGACATTATTTGTTAGGAGCACGGCATACAGTTACAGTCTTTTCGGATCACAAGAATTTACAGTTCTTAAAGACAGCCAAGACTCTAACGCCACCGCAGCTTCGTTGGTCTCTTTATTTCGCAGATTTTGATTTTGTGATTACCTATCGACCAGGTCCTAAAAATGGGAAAGCAGATGCATTGTCCCGATTGCATACTGAAGAAGCTGAACATGCAGTGGAAGCTAGACCAATAATCCCTGAAGCCAAGATTGTATGTGCTCTTTCCTTAGATAATTTTCAGGAAGAGGTTCGTAAGAGCTTATCTGCAGAGGACATTCAGCAGTGGGTCCAGCAGGGAGAAGAGAGACATTGTCGCCAACAGCTACCCTATTTTAAAGAAGCCTTATATCTTCCTACAACCATCTTACAAGAAAAGGCGTTACAGAGTTGCCACGATCATCTGCTGGCTGGTCACAAAGGAATTGCAAAGACCCAGGAGTTGGTACAACGTTATTTCTGGTGGCCTGTGATGTCCGTTCACATCAAAAGATATGTACTATCTTGTGAGTCTCGTGCTCGGAGTAAACCTAGTAGACAGGCTCCACAGGGCTTGTTGCAGCCCCTGCCCACCCCAACATATCCATGGCATACTATTTCCTTGGACCTCATAGTAGATTTGCCGTTAAGTAAGGGGTTTGACACTATATTGGTGATTGTAGATACCTTCACTAAAATGAGTCATTTTATTCCAATGTCAGGCACTCCAACGGCAGCTGAGTTGGCTCACGCCTTTAGTGAAAATATTGTGAAGATTCATGGAGTTCCCAAGATTGTGGTTTCTGATCGCGGCCCTCAATTTGTTTCCCACTTCTGGCGGGCGTATCTGAAAGGGTTGGGAATTGAGAGTAGGTTGTCCACTAGCTTTCACCCCGAATCAGATGGGCAGACGGAAAGAATTAATCAAGAATTAGAACAGTACCTGAGGCTGTTTTTGATGGATCAGGGTGGGGAGTGGTCAGATAAATTGTGGATGGCTGAGTTTACTTGTAATAATGCGAAGAGTGCTTCTACAGGGTACTCTCCGTTTTATTTAAACTTCAGTCGGCATCCACATTTCTTAGTCACACAAGAGGAGTTAGGGGTTCCTGCAGCTAAGAGAGCACTTTTAGATCTGAGCTCTTTACATAAGTCTGCGGGGCAAAATTTGGTCAAGGCTAAATCCACCTATAAAAGATTTGCAGATACACATAGGCAAATTTCCCCACAATATCAGGTAGGAGATCAGGTGTGGTTGTCCACTAAGAACTTCCATTTGAAGGGTAACAGGAAGTTCCAACCGAGATTTGTGGGTCCTTATCAAGTAGACAAAGTGTTAGGACCAGTGACAGTGCGCTTAAAACTACCGACTAAGATTGGAATTCATCCAGTGTTCCATGTGTCCTTACTGAAAAAGATCAAAGCACCCATGCGGCTAAGTAAACCTCCAGACCCACTAAACATTCAAGGACATGCTGAATATGAGGTAAAGGACATACTAGACTCCAAGTACCAGAAAGGGAAATTAAGGTATTTAGTGGATTGGAAGGGGTATGGTCCAGAGGAGAGGTCCTGGGAACCAGTTGCTAATATCCATGCCCCTCAACTGCTAAAACGTTTTCATTCTAGATTCCCACTCAAACCAGGACCGATGAATCGGTCTTTGAGAGGGGGTACTGTCAGGATTCACAGAGTTGCCACAGTTAGCTCTTCACGACGACAAGTCAGTTCTATGGCAATGCCCCGTTTCACTCGGGCTAATGTCTGGTTTCCCTGTTCCTCTGAGAAGCTTCCGTAATTTTAGAGGAACCTCGGGGAATTACTGAAAAGACTTAACAGTTTGTACATAGTTTACTTCCCCTAAGATGGCCGCGTTAGGTTCCATTAGAACTAATTGAGTGGTGCGCCCTCTAGTGAACGTCAGGAAGTCGTGTGCTTCTAACTGCGCACTTCAACGAAGATTTTGGCACCAGCAGCTGTTCCTTGCCGCTGCTCCGCGTCAGAAATTTATGACGGGAGTTGTCTGGGCTAGGAATAGAAAACATTTGTGAAACCCAATCAGTGTAGTCTGAGAGACTAATTATTTTGAGGCATTCCTTTGCGCTTAGCGCTCTCAGTGTGCGGAGAGGCGACAGTGTAAGGGAGGAGTCATAGAGCAGCAGCGCCCTCGACCGTCCTTAAGCTGAAGGGTTGAAGAATAAATTCAGCAGAGCCAGAGACTTCAGTATCCTGAGAGAAAACAGTTTCCAGTGAAGTCTTCCACAGAGACAATATTGCTTCTTTTCTGAAGAGATAGCAGTATTGACAAGTAAGGCAGTTACGCTCTATGTAATTCATGAAAACTTGCGCAGGAACTACATGATAGAACAGTTAGTCTGAGGATTTTTCCTGGACATTTCCCACTTGCGCTTTCCCTATTCTTTCCTTCCCTTACCTTCCTTCCTAGTCCCCTTTTGCGCGCTTCTGAGGAAACTATGGGAGAACAGTTCTTCGCTTTGCAACAGAGAATATAAGACCTTCTTACTGAACCCCCAAGACCATATCTGGCTAAAGGCTTTACAGGTAAAAGATTAGAACAGAGGGAGATAGAAGGAAAAATCAGTGAGGAATTAAGACTAATGTTTGTGTATTCTTTCACAGCTAAAAGCTTGCCAGAAAACTACCACATATATAGAAGAGAGGCAATTACCTTGGCTAGAACTGGTAGGACAAGTTTACTTTACCTTTTTGGAAAGACAGCATAGCGCAAGAAGGATTGTGGTATTATCTCTTTCTTTCCCTACTCTGTGTATTAGGCACCTCCCAGAGAAGACAGCAGGAAGTTAAACGCAGTCCTAGAAGGTCCAGGTGACAGTTGGAGCCAGGGTTTCTCTTCTCTGTCCAATTCCCCTTCCCCACCCTGCTAGTGGTCTTGCTCTTAGTAGCGGGAGTACTGGTGGAGAGGAGATTGGGACTTTCGTCAAGACTGCCCCTGCGAAGAGTTGGAGCCTTCTGACACAATGCAGTTATTAACAATTATGAATCCCCAAGTGGGTCGAAGAACCACCATATATATATATATGAGTAAAAAATATATTAGATTTCTTTCATGTTATAAAGCAGGCAGAATGTTCTATGTGTCGTTTTCTAGGTTTAGGTATTCACAAAGGTAAACTTAGATCAAAAGTCTAAGTTTACGACTTTTGGTATTCACAAAATGCATTTACGAATAGTATCTTTACGTCTGCACTTGGGTGGAATCTCCATCCCGAGTGCGGAGACTCCACTCCAGGGTGAAAAGTACACTCCTCACCTGCAGTGTACTCTCAGCACCCACCTTTTCTGAATACTAAAAAGTCATACATTTAGACTTTTGGTCTAAACTTACTTTTGTGAAAACCTGAAAGTGGTACTCTTACACAAAAGTGTAAGTTTACCTTTGTGAATCAGGCCCATGGTGTTTCTAATTTGTGTAAATAAAGGTTTTAAACCTGATGTTTTTCTCGCAAGGCTTTCTATCTGCTTGCCCTCGTCCAGTATGAATGCACAGTTTATGAGTTAAATCCAGCATGTGATAGACTCCTCCCGTTACAGCTAGTAATATGTCTAAAGCAAGTTGGTCCTGCTAAACCATAGACCTTATAGCAATTAATTCAGTATTAATTAAAAGTAAAGCTCTAGAACTGCTTGTCGACATTTTATCAGCTATGGTAGATAGCTTTGAGATCTTTTTATCAATTAGTATAATACCTACTGGTGGTATCACTGCTCCAAATATATTTCCAACAAATGTAGCTCCTGTCTCTGTGTTGCATTTTTGCCTGTGTGCTGGTGCTAATGTTTATGCTTCTGTGCTTGTAACATGGTACAGCTTTGGTATTAGTTTGCCTGAATAATAGGTTTCTTCCCAATCAGCAGGGAATAAGAAGTAAGCATTCTTTCCACAAATGTAGTAAACCCCCGGAATTGAATTTCCGTATCCCTGTAAAATTTGCCATGATCCTTCCATTAATTCAAATGTGTGTTCACAACTACTAATCGCTGCATGGCTGGTCCTCTTTAGTGTTCTTTTTTTATAAAAGCAAATCTTTCCCTTGTGTTGGCTTTCTAGTCTGAGTTTTGGATCATCCATTTTCTCTCTGAATTCATTTTCTTCTTTCTTCCATGCATTCTCCAAAATGTCTCCTTTTCTGTCAGTTGCTTTTGTCATGTGACTTTACTCTAGCTTTCTCTGCGGGTCGCATTAAGCATGTTAGATTGTTTTTATAAGCCTTCACACTATCTGCAAGTAAATGTGGAAAAGAATAATACCAAGCTGGATCCATTGTTCTTGCTTGTGGGAGTAAATTCATGCTCTCTATTAAAGGCACTCTTAATAGCAGTAGATCAATGTTTGTATAGAAATAGTCAATGTGTCCTTTCCTATAAACTAATGAATGAGAATAATGCAAGAGACTCTTCAAGACAAAATGATGTGACAATACGTGACTTCTTCAGTAACGGAAGTCGGCAAGTGTGCACAAACATAGCATACTTTAACATCCATGGCATTAGTGTATTATTGTACTAATCTAGAGTACGCATCAGTAGAGTAATCGTCTTTTTTGTAACTCACAAATGTTTTAGTAAGAATATTTTCCTTAAAATTTTGTGTATGTGTATTAGTGACATTGATACTATATATGGGGCTGAGGTTTGGGGTATGGGAAATAGTCTTAGCATCCAACGAGAAGAAAATCACTTCTGCAGAAAGATCTTGGGTGCCCCAATCTCTTCTTCTGAGTTCATCTGTCATAATGAACTAAATCTGCCCTATGTATGTGATTTTATCAGGTCTAGACCAGCATTGTTCTGGCTCAGAATCTGGAAGAATAGCTCAGCTGCCCTAACACAGGACATCATAAATGATTGCCTTAACTGTGAAAAGGGTTTAGCAATTCCCTGGCTCGCGGGAGTTTCTAAGACCCTGCGAGCTGTGGGCAGGGGAGATATTTTTTCTGACGCATCCAAAATAGAGCTTATAGACAAGAACGAGTTAAAACAGACACTATATGCACTTTATAATTCTGAAAGAATGGTAAAGGAACTACTCAAATCATCTGTTGTGACTTACATGGGGAATGACTTGATTAGGCAACCACTCCCATTATATCTTACTCTCCCCATGACCAACTGGGAAAGATCGTTGCTGTTCCGTCCAAGGGCTGGTACTGAAAATGTTTTATTGTGTTTCCCCTTGGGTTACTATCAGACATCACATATTAAACCTTGCCCTTGTGACGGGATAAGTATACAAAATGATTTGCATTTCTTATTTTGCTGCAAATTTTATTTAAAGTATATTAAATGGTTTTTATCATCATATTTTAGAAAACGTAGACCCCTTTCTCTAAGGGATTCTTACCTAATGTTGATTTCTCTTGATACTCATGAATTGGTTTTTCGCACCAGCACTTTTTTGAAATTGATAACTCGTGTACGTAAAATGATGGAAAGCCCGCCTATATTTGATACATGAGAGCTGTGATAAATTCTAACTATTGTAAATAGATTTGTAAAAGAGATTATGGGACTGTTTTATCGTATGTGCTTTTATAAATTTTATGTAATTTGAATAAAGGTCTTTTGAATTTAATTGAATTGACTTTAATACTAGGAGGCTCTAAATTAGGGATTAGGTAATATCTTAAAGTACTATTGTGATTATTATTACTGTTATGGAAGCTCACCCATGATGCATTTGCACGTATTCCTTTTGCAGCACATCGTTCGGAGTCAGTTATTAGTTTGATTTGTGGTAGAGGACGAGCAGACAATCTTCTTCAAAGCTGTTAACCATAGGTTTTTTTTAGATCTTCTTTCTCAGTTTTGTTTCTTCTTAGTGCAGTTCCCTAGTAGACAATCTTTAACCCTACTTCGTTTTGTTCCAAATTGTTATCCCTATCCTTCTGTACTTTTTTTCTCGTGCCAAGGATAGCCTTCTGTAAAGCAAATAATTAAAACGATAAATATCTAATAGGAAGTTTATAGTTGTTCCACTTTTTGCATTAAGGTACTGTTTTGCTTTTCAATTGATTATTCCAAACAACAATGTCTCTGAATTTTAAAGGGGTTCCAACAGTTCCAGGTTCACGTTGCATAAATCTTCCAGAATAACATTTAGTGCTGCATGCACGTAGTAAGACCATTGGGGGGCAGAATATCTTCAAAAAGGTAATCATGTTCTCCCGGATCTCCTTAGAACTTGATGATTTGGATCAAGATCGATTTTATCATCCATCTGACTCTCTTCTTGTATTGTCTCTTTTCAGCCTTTCTTTTATGTGATTTCTTGGCCACTCTGCTTGACAACGGATTTGTTTGATCCCAGAGCTTGATCATTCTCCAGGATCCTTTTCTTCTCCTTCTTCGAACTCATGGATGGTTACAACATGTACTTCAGTATCTGCTATATCTCCATCTGATACCCTGATGCCACTTTGCGTTATTTCAGGCACTTGACTTTCAACTTGCTGATCATCACCCCTTTCTTCTCCTTGTGCTTTTCTCTGCACAGTAAGTGCTGATTCTGCAGGTCTAAGTGATCTTTCAACTGGTGGTGCAACCACTAATTCTCTCCTCTCCAGATCATAGATCAAGGATGCTTCCTCTGGTATACTCACTTGCTTGGTGCACGACACATGTATCCATTTTGAAATTCCAGAACATTTAACAGCAGAGTTTGTGGTCAGTATGGCTTGGAAGGGGCCTTTCCTTCTGGGTTGAAGGTAAGTCTTCCGAACTTGCTTCTTGAATACGACCCAATCACCAGGATTGTGGTTGTGGCACTGTTCTTGATGAGGGTCTCATGTAGCAGCTGATACCTGATGAGGGACAGAACGAATCACATCAGTGAGTGTCTTGCAGTAACCAAAATCATATCATCTGTGATGTTCACAAAGGCATTTCTGGGCACAGCTGGTAGTTGTATTGCTCTTCCCATTAGACTCTCATGCAGGGATAATCCTGTTTCCTATCTGGAATACTTCAGAATCTCATCAGTACCAATGGTAAATCATCTGGCCATTTCAGTGAAGTTGAAGCATTTGCCAATCTGGATTTTATTGTTCCATCCATCTGCTCAACTATGCTTGATGTTTCTGGTCTATAACTGCAATACTGCTTCTGTTCAATCTGTAGAGCAGCACATAGCATGTTCATCTCTTCATTATTGAAGTCCATTCAATCTGACTTAAGAAGGCCCGGCATAACAGTTTTGCTACAGTGAGACTGTCATTTTCTCCTCGTTGGGTATGCTTCCACCCATCTCTAGAATACACAAATGATCACTACGATATATCTCAACCCGTTGTACACAGGCATCTTCATAAAATCCATCTGTAGTCTGCTAAAAGGGCAATTTGATCTCCCTATGTGTGTTCTTCTGACATGTGTTTACTTCCCTTCATTTAGCTGTTGACATGTGACACACTTTCTGCAAATTTCAGTTGCAATCATTCGGAACATAGGATTAAACCAGCTTTGGTGGAAAAGTTACACCATGGAATCTCTCCCTAAATTTGTGTACCCATGGTAATAACGGGTCATTGGAAACAACAAACTATCAGGCAACACTGGTCTTCCAACGGCTAACATCCAAATGTTGTTTGCATTCTATGTACAACCTGACCTAATCCACCCATTGTTTTCTTCCTCAGACACATTTTTCTGTACCCTTTACAGTTCCTCCCAGGTATCAATTATTTCCATCATCATTGTAAAAACCCTTTCCTCCTCAGATTCGCATGTGAAGCCTCCATTAAATGTGCATGCTAGCAATGCACCGTACCTGGATACGGGGTCAGCATATCTGTTGCCAATAGCAACTTACTGCCTGCTTGATGTCCTGGACATTTAACAAAAGCAATTTCAGTAGGTAACGGTAGAGCCTCAAGCAAATATTTTACATGCTGTCTATTTCGAATAGCTGTTGCTGTGGAAGTAAGGAAATGGTGTTGTAACCATAATTGCCCAAAATCATGAACTATGCCAATATTGGCTATCTGTAAAGATGGTGACTCTCCTTTGTGCAGTCAAACTGCAAGCTCATGTTAGGGAAATTAACTCAGCAACTTGTGCGGAGAAAACCGGCTGATGCCAGGAAGCTTCATTCACAACATTTATGGAGCGCAATGCATATGCTGTTCTTAGTGTGCCTTCATTTCCTTTTAGTGGAATGCTGAATGATTCAAACATTCTCCCCTAGTCAAGAGATCTGGATTAAATCCATCGTTCGTTTGCCCACTACGCTACCCAGTTTAGACCCAGCCATATGCAAATCAGTCTTCACCCTGTGCCTCATGGGAACAGTCTAGACTGAACTGTCTAGCCAGGTGTTCCTGGAATGGAAACAAGCATCCTTGGACCGGTTTCAGGGTATATCACCCTTCATCAGCCAGGCTAGCTTGAATCCAGTGGCACAGTGAGTAAGGGACCTACGTCTGGACATACCCTACCACTCAGGGCGAAAAGTGTAACTGCACCAAATGATGGACAGAATGCTGAATGAATCAAACATTCTCCCCCAGTCAAGAGATCTGGGTTAAATCCATTGTTCTTTTGCCCACTACGCCACCCCGGTTTGGACCAAGGCATATGCAAATCAGTCTTGACCCTGTGCTTCATGGGAACAGTCCAGACCGAACTGCCAAGCCAGATCCTCCCTGGACCGGAAACAATCATCCTGGGGCCGGTTTCAGGGGATGTCACCCTTCATCAGCCAGGCTAGCTTGAATACAGTGGTACAGTGAGCAAGGGACCCACGTCTGGGCACACCCGCCCCACTAAGGGCGGAAGATGCAAAAAAATAATTGATGGACGGAATGCTGGACAATACAAACATTCACCCATAGCCATAAGGATCTGGGTTAAATTCATCATACCTTTACCCACCACACCAGGGGCTTTTGCTCTTTTTCAACGTAGCACTCACCACGGCAACTGTCTTCAAGAAGATGGTGAGTCCTGCCACTACAGGGTCAAGTGTGGTAAAAAACAATAGGCCACAGGTATTCAGTCCCCTCCATGTGTCTGTGCAAAAACTGATAATGCGAACCCATCTCTTTCACTGCAAAATAGGGTAAACTCGTTTGTATAATCAGGCATCCCCTTAGCTGGAGCACAAGGGAATTTATCTTGCAGTTCTAAGGGGTACATTTGTTTTCTAAAGGAAGCAGATCGGAAACATCTCAATGTGGCAACCTCAGTAAAGGCTTTGCTATTAGGGAAAAGTGTGGTATCCACTGTCTATAGTAGCCAACCATTCCCAAAAACATCCTGATTTCTTTCTGTGTTTGAGGTGGATTCATCTGCAAGATGGCTTCCACTCTCTCTGGTGACACTTTTCTGAACTCCTTTCATGATGATGTGTCTCAAGTATTGAACTTCCTTCTAACAGTACTGCAGTTTACCAAATGTTGAACCTTTGAGGCCCTCAACATAGAAAAGGGCTCATGAGGATAAGCAGGGGAGCCGAGGTAGTGCTTACGATAATAACTCACCAAACAAATGCAGCACTATCCTGAGCCCATGCAGTGGCCATGGCCAGTACACCAACAAAGAGCACCAACACCAGCACAGTTGTCTTCCAGTGGTCTTGGGTGCCAGCCTCATAGTTTAGCCCCGACCCTGTTAGGTATTACTTTGTCACAGTTTTAATTACTAACCCGCCTCCATAGTTAAGGGACAAAATGTACCTAGTACATGCATAAGCTAATCGTACAACATGGCACGCTGAATCAAAATCAACAGTAGCATCATAGACAGATATCCAAGGCAAAGTGCATGACGTCCGGGGTGGATGAATTGCCAAACAATACGTGCAGCGAGCCAGGAAAAGCCAGGCACTTGGCTGGGTGCAGCTATTTACAAATGACATACTTGCAGATTAGCTCCCTGCCGTTGTTAGAATTCATACTATGCCACAATATCACGAACTAACACAAGTCATGGTATGTACCTAGCATGTAAACATTTTCTAATGTATGTAATGATGGCTAGGGTAGTATGTCTAGATCGGACAGTTTTAAAGAGGAGTTGGCCTAACGGCTAGGGCGCTCGACCTCAGACCTGGGGATCTGGGTTCGAGTCTCGGTAACGACCCCAAAAACCTCCTGTGATTCTGGGCAAATCACTTAATCTCCCCGTGCCTAAAATGAATGCGTGTCCTCATGTAACGTAACTGGTGCTATGTAAAGCCTCTGATACCTGATTCGGTTCGGGCCTAGTTCGCGCTATATAAAACTCTGCAAAAAAAAAAAAAACAACCCGCTAGTCGCGAAAGTCGGACTGCCTCCATTGATATAGAATGGACATCACCACTTGCAACTGTCATAAAAAAATGATGTTAAGTACCAATTGAAACTATGAATATCAATGCTCAATCTTTGTTTACATGTACCATAATATAAGAAAAACTAATAAAAAAAGATTTAGAAAAAAAAGAACAGTACTGCAGTTTAACTAGAGACACTTTGTGCCTGTTCTCTGCCAGGTGACTCAAATGTGCAATGGTGTTGTATGTACACGCATTACTTGTTTCCGATGCTATCAATAAGTCATCCATATGGTTCCATGTTTAAATATTGATGTGAAAAATATAGTTTACAAAAATATCGATGTAAAAATATGGAATACAAAAATATCGACTCCTATACAGGTAAGTACAATAATATTGAATCAAAAATATCAAAGTAAAAAATATATATGTAAAAAATATCAACTTAAAAAATATATATAACTTAAACAAAATATATTAAATAATGTTAATATTTTTAACAAAATAAATTACATTTAATATATATTTTAACTAAATATAACAAATAAACGTAATTAAAAAACATATAAACACAGAAAAATGTGTACATATACATATATTTACTTAAATACATTTTATTAACTATTATCTTTATTTAATTTATACATTTTCTAAATTATAGAAAAATAACATATATCAATAATTTAAAATAAAACATCCTATAATTAATTAACACATTAAACTATAAAAAAAACATACATTTCCCAACACAATAATTACAATAGCAGGGAAAATGTTGGATAGCGGAGGGGTAAAAATTACTATTCCCACTCCAGTGAGTGCAACAGCAGGGAAAGTGCTGGATAGCGGAGAGGTAAAAATGACTATTCCCACTCCAGTGAGTGCAACAGTAGGGAAAGTGTTGGATAGCGGAGGGGTGAAAATGACTATTCCCACTCCAGTGAGTGCAACAGTAGGGAAAGTGTTGGATAGCGGAGGGTAAAAATAACTATTTCCACTCCAGTGAGTGCAACAGTAGGGAAAGTGTTGGATAGCGGAGGGATAAAAATTACTATTCCAATTACAGTGAGTGGTAAGCAGGGAAAGTGTTAGATAGCGGAGGGGTAAAAATTACTATTCCCACTCCAGTGAGTGCAACAGTAGGGAAAGTGCTGGATACCACACCAATAAAAAAAATCAACATTTTTATTGAATTTAATTTCCATTATTAACATAAATAATATTGAAATTAAAATATATTATTATTAAAAAAGATAATAAATGTTCATTAATTACACATTGTTTAACACTATAATATCCACAACACACAACTAAAATAAATCACACAATTACAATTAATAATTACTAATTAATTATTGCAAATTAATTAACAAATAATTAATAATTCATCAATAAAAAATAAATTACTTCCCACCAGTTACACCTTTAAACACCACAACACACACATAAAATTAATTAACCAATTACCATAATTAATTAATAAGTAATTAATTTAAATTAATTAACAATTAAGTGTCAAACAATTATTAATAAATAAATGTACACATTTATCTCAACATCACAATTATACAATGATGAATAAATATAAATCACTGAATACATTTTGTATAATTAAATTACTTCCTACCCTATTCCCCTATAAACTCACAACCCGCGACAGAACTAGAAACGCAAAATTCAATTAAAAAACATGTATTAACTACTATAAATAATAAATAAAATCTATCAAATTAAATTACATCCCACCCTATTCTCCTATAAACCCACATCCCACTACGGAACTAAAAACGCAAAATTGTATTAAAAAAAAATATTAACTACTAACATTTTAACACGTACTAAAATTACAAACAATTCTCATTCAAAATACTGAAATACATAGCATTAATAGTAAATCGATATTTTTAACAACTATATTTTTGTACACAATATTTAAGACTTCAATAATTTTGCAATCAATATTACTTACCTAACAATCGATATTCTTGACCACGATATTTCTTCCATCGATATTTCTATAACCCGATATTTTTATCTCAATATTTCTGTACATATTTATACATCAATATTCTAGCTCTGTACCATCCATATATTGTACAATGGTAAACTCACAAGGCATCTGCAGGAACTAAAGATTTTTCTTTAAGACCTGATTTAAAGTGGAGGGACAGTCTGTACACCCTTGAGGAATGCAACACCACTTGGTTGTCTTTTGCTGGAAGGCAAAAGAGAATAAGTACTGGCTATCTTAGTGCAATGGCACTGAATAGAAAGCCTGGTACAAAACAATGCCTGGAAACCATTCTGCAGTACAGGGATTTGAAAAAGTACAGTAGCAGGATTTAGCACTATGGGACAACAAAGTGCCATTATTTCAATGATCTGCCTCAGGTACTGAACAATTCTATATTTGCTTTTGTAAACCCATTAAAGGTGAATTACATGGGCTTCCAATCAACTCTCTTAACATGTTTTTCTAAAGCATGTCTTCAATCACTGGTTGTTTTCCTGCAATAGTCTCTGGGGACAAATGATAAGAGAAAAATAGCATTTGGTTTTAGTTTGACTAGGACTGATTCTACACCTTTTCTAAGTCCAATGTATCTTCCTGTGGAATCCGGAACTTCAGCATTTAGAGTATCTCTGAGATCTTCTGGCAATTCAGAAATAGTCAATTTATGTATCTATTGAGTTAACCTATGATTGATTCTTTAAGACTTTTATATCTCTTATATATGTTACCTGCATTATTTAAATATTTAAAGTTTCTAACACTATATTTATTCAACTGTATACCTTACTATTTATCATTATAGTTGTAAGTGTTATTTATTGGTGCATAGTATTTATCATATATACATTTTCTCTTTTTCTTTTCCATATATTCCGTATATTTATTCATATCAGTCAAATAGTAAGTTATTATTAACTTTATTGTACTTATGATGACATCTTCTCAAAATGTCAATAAACAATTATAACACAAAAAAAGAAACAGTCAGTAGAGGAAACATTCCTACATCGGCATTTTGTCTCATCAGCTTAAAATCAACATCGTCATCATGGGTCTGGAATGCAACACCATCCGGTGAGCAGTATATTGCGCAATTTAACTTACATAACAAATCTCTTCCTTACAGATTTACTGGGATAGTATCACAAAGTACAAATTGGTGCTTCTCTTCAAAAGTTCCTATTTTTAGTGGCACTTCTTACGAAATAGGATTTAGCATTTGTTTTTTTGTAACCCCAACTACTTGGATTGTTTTCTCCAAGAGAGGTAAATCTGGTACTTCAACTGTTCTAACTGTGGAATGGGTGGCTCCTGTGACAATCAGGAAAGACACATCATGACCATAAATGTTTGTGTCTACGTATGGGCTACTTTGATTTGCCTACAAGACTGCGCCACGTACGCAATCTTCTTTCTCGCTCAGGCACCGTCATTGGGAATTATAAGATTTGCACTCATCTATCTCAAAAAATAAAGGACATTGTCCTACAATGGCCAGATTTTGGTTCTGGAATTGCGAGATTGCTTTCTGGAATTGATTTGCAGTAAACTTTGGCATTAGATTTAAATTCAATGTGGGATTCCCCATTGCGTAGGAGCAATGGGCATTTGCTAGGCTTGAGTTTGCATCGGAGTCTGCATTTGTTGTACAGGCATCCTCTGACCTGTCATACATTGTAAATTTTGCATTAATCCTCCAGCATTTTCAGGATTAAATCAACGTTCTAATTTCCAATGCCCCACCCAATTACAAACGTGACAAGCAGTAACCTTTTTCAGAGCAGCAATATCTGTCCCAGATCCCATACATGCGGGAACACCTCTACCGCTTCCATGGCGCATTGGAATTCGATTTTGATATTCTGCAAATTCAGCCTGCGGAGAAACTACTCCTTAGATCATTCCCTGATTTCCAAAGCAGGTTTCTGCAAAGCTTTCAGAGACAATCTTGCCTGAGCCAACATGAATTTCTACTTTATTTTTCCCTGTTTCATATCCAATTCATCACTGCAATACTTTGCATAACACACGATCTCATCTAGTGTCTGTCTGCCAGGAGATAACAAATCCCCATATCCTTTTCCTCAGGATATTCACACCCACTGTGCTGTTTAAACACCTGCAAAAACCTTTCAATATATTCATGACCTGTCTCCTTCAGCTCATGTGTAGTTTAGTTTATTCTTTAACCTTTCGAAATGTCATAACTGCTTCATATTTTTCCATCACCAGTGTTGAAGGTGCACTGCTTCCTCTCTCCCTCTGGTTTTGCTTTTGGCCATTGCATTGCTACCTGACATTCTGCCCATAAATCAGCTGTCAACACAATGGCGAGAAATTTATCTAAGTCTCTCCACAAAACCTTTGAAATCTTTATAAACCTGCCACTTGTGAATACCACTGCACTGGCTTGTCTCTCAATTTTAGAAAATTGATAGTAAATGCTGTTAACACACCTCTATTCCATGGTATGTAGGTACCTCCAACTAGTTCACTCAATGGGTATGCAGCTGCCTCATCCAACTCATCCTGTTTTTCCTCTACTTCTCTCCCTATCTTTTCATGTTTCTTTGCCCTCCTAAGTTCCAATTTCTACACATCTTTTCATCTGCATATGGATTTGACTAATTCAGTAATGTGCAAACGCATTCCTGTAATCCTCATCTTTCTACTTCTTGATCATACAATTCGACCCTAAGCTACGATGAAATTTTACTTTATTAGAAAGGTCCACATTGTACTTCTTTGCTCTCCCTGCCAATCTGTCATGTATCATAGCAGATCTCTGAGGGATCTCCTCACACAGGTAGGTTAACTCATGTGTCTGGTACTGATCTAGATGATCAAACTCCAGGCAACCCTTGATCAATTCTTCCATTTCTATTTATAATCCAGGAATATCCAATGTATATACGAAAAAGTAGCAAATACAAATTCTATAAAACCTACAAAGTCATGCAAAATCATTATGGACCATACAAAATCAATACAGAGGTCCCAATATGCAGTAAAATCAATGCAAATTTAAAAACTCTTAAAAAAGATCAAAAATTATATAGCATAACATTTCATTAGGGGGGTCGTGAAGTGAAAGACCAACTTCCAAGGAGGTTCGTATAGACAACTGCAAGAACATTGGCCTCATCCATTTTCAATAGTACTATAAAAGAGCCAGGCAGACAAATAAAATGTGATTCAAGTCTTGAGTCCAATTCGGGGCTGCTAGAGGGTGGGCTAGCATGACGGCCGCACTTGTGTGAGGCTCCTGATATCCAGGACTCCAAAGCATCACATTCCTACCCCAAACAGTCTCATCACTCATTTAATTGTGGCACAGCATTGTGGTCAGGCACCGCAGCGCTTCTGTGCCAGTCATTTTCGGGCTGAGCCTCCTACAGAATAAGGATCCCAAGAGGATCCTCGGGCATGCATAGCGGTCCAGACTCCAACAGTGAGGGACACTAGACCATGGTGGAGCGGGCCTATGTCCGACCTCGGCCCAGAAACTCGGCCGCTGCGCAGAAACTGCTAGGAGCAGGCAGGAGGACACTGTGTGGGCCCTGGAAAAGGCTAATAGAGGTCAGACATGGCGTCTACCTGAAGGAGAAGGCCCGCTGATCTAAGGCCCAACCACGATGAGGGGACACAGCAGCTGCCACAGGCCAGCGGTGTGTGTCGGGCATGGTGGCCGGCATGTAACAGGGGCTTAGGGATTTGCAGGCCCGTAGGAGGAATAATCGCATGGCTTCACAATTTGTGGAGTGACCCAATGGTCAGTGCTCTGACATCCCAATTAATGTCCTGTTCTGGGGTGGGGGAGCTTATTTCAACAGAGAATTGCGTGCACTTCTCCCCCGATCTCCCTGATTTTTGCAGACATTGGCCATTGTGGGTTGCCTGGGCATCCTTTTATACACAGGGATTGTGCTGTGAGTGTGTCTGCTTGTGCCCCTTCTCATGGATCCCAGGATGGTGAGGTAGGACTGGGTGCATACCCAATGGAGGCCACGGAAACTGTCATGGAAACAAGGTCTTGGTCAATCGGCCCAGCCTCCTGATGACCTCCCTGGTGCTGCCTGATCAATCTGGCTTTATATCAAAAAGTGTGACCTCACACAATCTGTGCACTCTTTTTTCATGATTGTAAAACATCAACTCCAATCTGGCGTGATGGATGTGTTTTTAGATGCCACAAATGCATTATTTTCTCTGGAGTGGGACTATCTACTGACAGTCTTGAGGCGCATGGGTTTCCCCTTGTTGTTTCTTTCCTGGATAGTTCTCTTATGCAATCAGTCACAAGCGAGGGTACAAATAAAAGGTGAGTGATCTCCTTACTTCCCTTTCTCCACTGTACTAGGCAGAAATGTTCACTATTCCCCGTGCTATTTGCTTTGGCTGTGGAGCCACGAGCAGCCAAGCTCTGACAGCATCATTGGGAGTATGCAATACGGTACCCTGCTAGACATCTTTTGGCATCCCTTTACGCCAACAATATCACCTTCTACGTGCAAGACACACAGGTGAGCCTCAACACAGTTCTCCGGGAATCCATCAGCTATGGAGGGTGTTCTGGGGTCACTATTAATTCAGAGAAATCTCAGATATATCCGCTTACCCCGAGCACCCCGCACTACACTCCAGACTACCCTCTGAAATGGTGCGATTCAGAGTTCAAATATCTGAGGATAGTCATATCCAGAGACAGAAAGGAATTCATTTGTACTAGTTATGGCACAACACTGACTACCCTTATAGACTCTGTAAAGTGCTGGATTGTCATGCCTCTATCACTAGCACGCCGTATATCATTAACCAAGATAGTTATATTACCCAAACTACTTTAGTTAGTTTTTAATATCCCATATAAGCCCGGCCGTCAATTTTTTAGATCGCGCCAGTTACAACTCATTTGGCTTGCTTAGGCAAACAGCCCAGATTTTGTTGGGATGTATTAGTGCATCCTTTCTCGATGGGGGGATTTGAACCCCCATAATTTGAGTTATATTTTGCTGCATTTTGGTTCTATCCTCCCACTACATGACACACCTGGCAATAGAGTGGGGGGGGTACATGGTGCCAATCCCAATAACTGCTTTTTTGGGGGACATGCCCTCAGGAAACAGGAACAGATACCACAGCGCTAACCAGTAACTCCACAGCCTGGCAGACACTGGCTAAATGGATCAACTGACTCAAACTATATTCACCATATCATACCACAGCCAGTTTTCGGTAACAACTGAAGCAAGTTGCAAGATAGTTGCTTCTGATGGTTGGATTTCACACATGGGGGGACTTATACAAGGAGGAAAACGTCTTGAGCAGAGAGGTTTTTTTCGGAGACACTGCCTCAACTTCGGTGGACATATTCTTGTATATTCGGCTGAGGCCTAATGTCAAGGCAGCTACTCCTTATTTCCCAAGAGACTCTCACACTTACCTCTTTGCATATGCTACTGCAAACACCTGACCTCACAAACATAGTCTGACTGTTATACCAAAGAGTTCAAGCAGTCCAAACAGAGATGGATGTTGGAGCATGACCCGGGTGGGAGGCCGAGGTAGGAGTTACCCTCAGTGACAAGCAATGGTAATACTGCTTTCAACAGATGGGAAAGATAACGGTCAGTAGCCGATTATTCATAATACACTATACATTCTTACATCGTATTTCCTAGACCCTAGCTAGGCTACCCACTACACACCAACAACAAGTGTGATAGATGCAGAGCTGACTTCCTTTATCTGGTGTGGCCATGCCACTCAGTTAATAGCTATTGGACACAGGTAGTTGATGCCCTGTCACAAATGACAAATTCACAGCAGCAACTCACTCCACTTGTGGAATTACTGGGGATACACTGCGGATGTTGAGGTGATGGTTAGCCGCTATGTATCACTTGGATCGTTACTGGCTAAGCAAAGGGTAGCCTGCAGATGGGGGCGGAGAATGGCTCCTAAATTCACCGATTGGATTAAAGATTTACTGTTTTGCCGGAAAAATTGTCTATCTATTCCAAACTGTTGGCACTGTCCTCTTAGCCAAGAGATAAATGGGACCCCTTAAAATCATACATGTTACTACACCCTCTGGAACAGGGGGATGCCGATAATACTGACCACTTTTGAGGCTGAGAGACCAGGGTAGCACCAAGCAGGAGTGGGCAGATGGGGGCAGGGTCAGACACTCACTGGAGGTTGCCAGAATGACCATCGGGGGCTGGCTACGTACTTTTCTGCTTCCTCTAACTTGCGAGAAGGCCTTACAATAATGCAGGTTGGCGAAAATGGCCATATACGGGTAAGACATGTAACCAATGGAAATGCACACATGTTATTCTTTACTAATGTTCCTTAGCTGTGTTAGTGAGATTGTATTTTGTTGAATATGCAAATAAATAAATAAATAAATACATACATTGAGTTTCATTCTGACAAAACTTACATTTTACGAAAATACTGTACAATGTTGCTGTGAGAAAATTAAGTGGAAGCATATCTAACTGCAACAGGATCCAAAACCTTCTCACTCCTTGGGGCAAATTCCATTTCATATAAGGTTGTACTCTATTCATAAAAATGTAAGCTTTTATATTTTGGTATCCCTCTTTTTAAGACAAGTCTCACAATCCAGGCGAAAAACTAAGGCCCATGAGACCTGTTTTAGGCTAGCCTTCTGTGGTGACGCAGGCAGTAAAAGGACCAAATTTGGATCTAGTCCTAGCTGCATTACAGCATAAAAAAAAATTGTATACCAATCACTTTTCCTTTTTGTCTACCATAGTGGTCTTCAAACTTTGTAATGCAGCGCGACCCTAGTGAAAAATCTTAATTATCTGGGTCTCCCTCAGAATTTTTTTTACAAATATTCTATTAAATTGGCAATGTTTAAATATGTCTCGACATATTTAAACACAAAACATATTTAAACATTGCTGGTAAATGCTGTACCGTTTTAAAAATGCATCCAAATACATGATTGCCAAACATACTATTATGGTCAGGCAGGCTTTGCTAGCGTGTATAAGTATTCAGAGTGTGTCTATTAGAAATGGGGGTGGAGTTTTTGAAGAATATTTGGAGACCCTTCTTTACATACTCCCTGCTAGGATATCAATGACAAAAGATGTTTGTGATGGCCCATTACAGAGTGATTACTGCAGCTCATTTATTTCCTACCTAAAACAAAGCACTGCTATCAGCATAATGCTTCTTTTGGCCAGAGTCCCCCCCCCCAGAATTACTTGAGGTCTACAATAATTTATTTTCTCATAAATTACCTTAATGTGCCCTCTTCACTCCTCTACAGGATAGCCACCCAAGATACAACCCCTGCCAGACCCTGAGCAAAAACACTTTTTATACCCATTTCCAGCCTAAATCCTGCCACTAAAATCGAGGTATTGAAAGAGGTAAGGTTTCTTAACACCTTTCCTTCTATTTTATTTTTTTTTAAAACATTTAGCCACTAGAATAAGCTCCAATGCATAAAGCAGCGAGTGGGTAATGTTAGCTCGATAGACCTCTTAAAGATAGGAGAAATGTCTTCTTCCTTATGCCCTATAAAGAGCTGGCAAACCCTTTGCCTGAGACTGTGCTTTACACATGTTATTCTCAACATGAGGCTTATCGCTCAGACTATTACACATTATTTTCCCCAAGAGAATGTAGGACTTCACTGCTTCTGATTTTTGAATGTTTACATTTCTTCTAGAAGTGAAAGCACAGCATTTTACTTTTAGAAATATTGATCTTCTAATGATGAATCAATCAATCATGACACTTATAAAGCGCAATACATACCTGTGAGGGTCTCAAGGCGCTGGTGGGTGCTGCTAGTGATCGATGAACCAGGTCTTGAGGAGTCTTCTGAAGGCCAGTAGGTCTTGGGTCTATCGTAGGTTGGTGGGGAGGGTATTCCAGGTCTTGGCGGCGAGGTGGGAGAAGGATCTGCCACCGGTGGTCATTCTTCGGATGTGGGGGACTGTGGTGACGAGGGCGAGGCTGGCGTAGCAGAGCTGTCGGGTGGGGATGTAGAAATTGAGTCGAGTGTTGAGGTACTGTTGGGCCGGTCTTGTAGAGAGCTTTGTGTGCGTGGATGAGGAGCTTGAAGGTTATCCTCTTGTTGACGGGGAGCCAGTGCAGGTCTCTCAGGTGGGGTGTGATATGGCTGCGGCGGGGGATGTCGAGGATCAGACTCGTTGACGTGTTCTGGATGGGTTGCAATCGCCTCAGTAGCTTGCCCGACGTTCCTGCGTAGAGTGCGTTTCCGTAGTCCAGCCTGCTGGTGACGAGGGCCTGGGAGACTGTTCTTCTTTTCTCGGTGGGGATCCACTTGAAGATCCTGCCGAGCATGCGGAGGGCTTTGAAGCAGGATGAGGATACAGCGTTGACCTGCTTAGTCATGGAGAGGGTGGAGTCAATGATGACCCCTAGGTTGCGTGCGTGGTCGGTGGGTGTCGGGGCTGTTCCTAGGGTTGCAGGCCACCAGGAGTCATCCCAGGCTGACAGGGTGGAGCCGAGGATAAGGACCCCCGTCTTGTCCGAGATCAGCTTCAGACAGCTGTTCCTCATCCGCTTGGCGATGGCCTTCATTCCTTCGTGGAGGTTGGTCTTGGCGGTGTGAGGGTCTTTGGTGAGGGGTATGATCAGCTGGGTGTCGTTGACGTAGGAGATGATGTTGAGGTCGGGCGACGTGGTGAGGGGAGCCATGTAGATGTTGAACAGTGTCGGGCTGAGGGAAGTACGCCACAGATGATTTCGGTGGCAGTGGAGAGGAAGGGGGGAGAGGCGGATGCTCTCAGTTCTGTCAGAGTGTGGTATATAAATAAATAATACCGGATCTAGGTTTTACTAGGCATAGCAATAACAGATAGCTCAATAAATAAGAGTCAAGATTCGAGGTAGTAGGAGTTTTGCAGGTTTATTACAGCATAAAGGACAGGAACAGGACAACCTGCATAGGAATAGAATGGCAGGGCCCAGCAGCTGCTGGGGCTGGATCTGGAATGAGCGCGCTAAGGAAGGGGAAGGGTAACTTTTTAATAACAGTACATGAGCATATATACATAACGCAAACACATAGCATTACATCGTAATAGGCGTAGCAGTGGGAGGAGCAATAGGCATGACGCGTAGCAGTCGCGAAAGATAAGGGTGAAAAGGGGTGTAACAGGGCGTATACATAGACATGTGATGCAGACGTAACAGAATATGTCATGAATGGGGCGGAAACATGGAGGGGGCTACCTAAGGAGCCGGGACCTCTGACCTAATGGTGCGCGCAAACTGGCAATGACGTGTTACTAGGAGAAGCTGGGGGCTTCGAACTCTGTGCTAGGAGCAGAGACTGAAGTCTGGAGAGTCAGGGCGACATGTACCTAAGCAGTATCTAGTATCTGATGTTTAGGGAACATGTTGATATAAACTAGAAGTCAGGAGAGGAAAGGCTAACAGACACTAAGACTGGACCATGCATTATTCTACATGTAGTGCGTGATGAAGAATATTAAATGACCATTAAATGCAGTATTTCTCTTACATGGAGACGTAAAGGCTAGACAATGACGGAAACTATTGATGCGATTCAGTAGCTTTAGGAATGCAGAGAAGGAGGACTGAACTGATAATCTGGAATCATAACATACTCTTGGCAGACTCAGAGGCAGAGCCAGGCTGAACCGGGCACTGCGAGGCAGGGAGTAAGCGAAGGGTCGAGGACACAGGTGGGGGCTGTATCGCTCCTCAGCGAGGCTTCAGGAGACAGGAGCTGAAATCTGGTGTCCGGGCCCTTTTGAGGCCTAGAAACGGGGACTTTACAATGGAATAACGTGCACACTGAGAAACGTGGCAACGTAGCTTTACATAGGCCTGATATTCGTAGTATTCACGAGAACTGGAAACTGGCATACTAGAGGTGGACACAACTGTAATTGCGTCTTTAATCAAACATAGGGAATACATATGCATATTTAATCATGCACATATAACATATGATGGATGACACGTAGGGACACAGAACATGACAAAATTTACTTTTCCACATTCCCTCCTTGTCACTACGTTTCCATCAGGAAACATCAATATTCATGATACCATCTATCATTTCATACAGTATCATTTGCTTGTCTCGAATTATCCTGGAACGGGATTTAGAGCGGGGCTTGGGACTAGGAATACAAGAGGTAGCACAAATGCCGCAAATCGCAGGGCCACATTGTATACAGAGGCAGCAGCTGAATATGATCGCTACTGCAATACCTAGAAAGGACAAGACTTTCCATCCCCAAGCGGAAATTATATTCCAGAACCAACCGGACCATGTCCAGGTGCCAGGATTTTGGTGTAACAGATGGGCAATTTTATGGAGTCTGGTTATAGCTGAATAAACAGACGGCGCGTTATTTGGAATGAAAATGCAGCAACTAGATCCGATGACTCTACAGGCCCCGCCCCTATCGGCCAGTATGACGTCAAGGACGAGACGATTCTGTAAAACGACAAATCTCATAGCAGATTGCTCTTCAGTTAAGTTACCTAGAGCAGAGGCAGTCTCATTGACTACTGCTTCAAGGGTTCTGGTTAACCTACGGATCAGCTTACTATTCTGGATAGGTCCTATAAAGAAAAAGAAACCTCTGTTGAAATCTGTATACTGTTCTAGAGCAGTTTCAGTATAATCGACAATGGGGGACTCGATCTCCCTTCTATGTCTAATGTGTACTAGATGTGTGTTTCTATGATAATCAGGTGGGGCTAGGAAAACTGGTGGCAGTAGGAAGGCAATGTAACAGGTTCCCTCCCAATCGAGGGGCAGACGAACATATGCGGTCTGACCACAAATAAAATAAGAATGACGTGAAGCTTTGAAAATAGATTTCCCACTGTCACTATACTTGACAATAGTAGTACAATCACTATGTCCTACATGTACGGAACCATTATTTCGGACACATAATTCGCCTTTGACTGGTAGTACTGAAATAGCAGGTAAGTCTGGAGTGGAATCAGACTGAACATTCAGGACCATGAAATTCGAAGAATAATTACCTAAATTGTACACTTCATTTTCTAGATCTAACCCGGTTCTGTGGGGAAGACCTTGCTTGTCTGGAAAACATGTACTGTTAAGAAAAGACATATCTGTTGAGGATGACGTTAACGTGGACCATGCTCCACACGAACCATTATGTGAAAATGGATAAGGAAAAAGTGGCAGAACTCCCTTCGGTGTCTGGAAAGGGGGGAGTCGACCACATACCCAACAATTAGTGGCATTGCTGGTCTGGTGTGAATAATGTAACATGCGGATGAAAGAATTATTTCGCATAGCGAGGCGGTAAGAGAGTTCATGAGGAGGCAGATCACTAAACGTGTGTTCTACCGTAACATTAGAAGACGTATTTACATGAGAAACTGGGAAATACAGGTAAAATGCATAACTGGTGCAGGAAATCATAATACTGAGAAATAATATGAAACATAGGAAAACGATACATCGGATTGAGTTTTGACTAACTCTCTCACTATGGGGGTCTATTTTATACATGTCAGAAACAGTCTAACCGTTTCACCTAGGGGAGGACTTAGACAATCAAACTGGCTGACTTATTTTACTAGACCGGAGTTTGAGTTTATACTCCTGTTGCGGAGTTTTCTCTAACTGGGAAGGGTTCGTAGCAATGTCTTTTGCGGGACAGTCCTTAGAAATAATACTTTGGCAGTCCTTTGAATCCTGGGAAATGTTCTTTGAGACTGGTTTCAGTCCATAAAACTTCTTTATATGTGAAAGGTGCACCCAGCCTTTGCGACCCTCCAACTTCACGGCTGTACGGGTGGCGAGGAGGACCTGTCGGGGCTCCTTCCAGCGTGGCTCCAACGGACTTGAGCGGTCAAAATTCCGGACAAGGACCATGGATCCTGGAACGATTTCATGCGGTGCCACCTCGGTGTTGTCTGGAAATGCGGCGGCAACCTGTGAACGACAAGAGTTGAGGGCAGACATCAAGGAAGCTAGGTAATCTGTCAACATATTACTTGAAACATCGGTAATACTTCGGGGTCTGGGTGTACCCCACATGTTAGGGGGGCGGCCGAAAACGACCTCATACGGGGACAGACCTGATCTGGAATGTGCGACCATGCGCATATAGAACAAAGCGACTGGCAGAGCTACTAGCCAGTCCACACCTTTCTCTTTACATACTTTGGCGATGCGGATTTTCAGGGTCTGGTTATGTCTCTCTACGAGACCTGCTGCTTCAGGGTGGCGTACACAATGAAACTTCCACTGGTACCCTAACAAAAGGGAAACATGCTTCATTAACTCTGAGGAGAATGGCTGGCCGTTGTCAGAATATACGACCCTAGGGAGTCCATAACGGGGGAAGAACTCACGAACCAACTGCTTGGCAGTGGTCGCGGCTGTGTAATCTGGAACTGGATATGCTTCTGTCCACCTGGACAAAGCGCATACAACTACAAGGACATACTTGAAACCTCGACATCGCTCCATCTGAATATAATCCATCTGGAGGACTTCAAAAGGGTGGTCAGGGGGCTGGAATCCACCTTGTTCCACCGGGACACTTTTACCTGGATTAAACTGGCAACATATCATACAGGTACGGACTTTCTGCTTGGCGGCAGCTCGTAAATGCTTGTTGAACCAAATATTCTGGATATTGTCTAACATAGCTTTTTCTCCTAAATGTGCTGGACTATGTGCGGTATTGATAATGACTTGAACCATAGAGTCGGGGAGAAACCAAGTGGCTTTTCCTTTCGTTAACCATCCCTGATCTGTCTGGACCCCTCCTTGTTCGGACCATTTCTTGATTTCCTCGGGAGTAGCATGTAACTGGATATCTATGACATCTTGAGTAGGGTCCTTAACTGTCATACATGTAGTCGGATCTGGAGTGTGTGTCATGTTAACTGGAAAGTCTGGAGTCTGTGCTGTAAGCTTGGCTGTGCGATCTGCTAGATCGTTACCCTGGGAAATAATGTCAGTAACTTTAGTGTGTGCTTTGCATTTCATGATAGCAATGGATGTCGGTAAATGTATGGCATCTAACAGAGCTTGAATAAGGAGACCATGCTGAATCTTGGTTCCATGAGAAGTCATGAAACCTCTCTCCTGCCAGAGCACTCCGAAGTCGTGTACGACTCCAAATGCGTAGCGTGAATCTGTGTAAACATTAACTTTCAAGTTCTTGGCGTGTATGCAGGCTTGAGTCAGAGCAACTAGCTCTGCTGCTTGAGCGGACAGGGTGTCAATACGGTGTGTTTCAATAACTTCGGTGTCGGTAGTCACTGCATACGCGGCGACTAGTTCTCCTGTATTTGTTCTCATACATGAACCATCCACATAAAGTGTCAGGTCGGGATCTGGTAACGGAATATCTGTCAGATCTTGTCTTGGCTTTGTCGTAATGTTAACTACTTCCACGCAATCATGTGTGTCAGAATTCGAAGTAACTGATGGTAACAATGTAGCAGGATTTAAAACGTTGCAGCGTCTGATTTCTATGTGTGGCTGGAACAGTGTCAATTCATAACCTGTTAAACGTGCAATTGTCAAGTGCTGAGTTTGTGTTCGGTTTAAAAGAACTTCCACGGAGTGTGGAACTTGTACTGTCAGGGAGTGTCCTAATACTATGGAATCACTTTGTCTGATAGCTAGTGCTGTGGCTGCAACTGACTTGAGGCACACAGGCAGAGCCTGGGCTACCGGATCTAATGTGCTCGAAAAATAAGCACAAGGCTTGTATTGTCCTGCTTGATCTTGTGTGAGAACAGATAATGCTGTACCTTCGCGTTCTGTGACGAAAAGTGTAAAAGACTTACTGTAGTTCGGTGTTGCTAGAACTGGAGCTTGGCATAAAGCTTTCTTTAACTCATTGAAGCTAAGTGTATGTTCAGATGTCCAAGGGAGTACAGTCGATACGGCTGCCTCCTGTGTCGTTAACTGTATCAGTGGCTTGGCTAGAAATGCATACTGAGGAATCCATTGTCGGCAGTAAGAAGTGAGGCCGATAAAAGCACGTACCTCCTTCTGGGTCTTGGGCTGAGGAAGACTCGCTATTAACTGGATACGGTCTGGTGTCAACTGCCTACCCCTCTTGGACAGTAAGTGTCCTAAGTAGACCACTTGCTGGACACAGAATTGAAGCTTAGAAGGGGACACCTTGTGCCCCATCTCGGCTAGGAAATACAAGACTGTAAGGGATGCTCGCTCGCAAGCACGTTCAGAACGGGCTGTGACCAGTAGATCATCGACGTACTGGAGCAGGGCAGTGTCAGTTGGCATGTGAATGTTGTCTAGTTGTCTCTTGAGTGCTTGACTGTAAATATTAGGGCTTTCTGTGAAACCTTGAGGAGCTCGTGTGAACATATAGCTCCTTCCATTTAAACAAAATCCGAAAAGGAACTGGCTGTCTGGATGAATAGGGACACTAAAAAACGCGTTCTTGAGGTCGATTACAGTAAAGAACATGGCTTCGGAATCAATGGCTGTCAATAGGGAAGAAATATCTGGGACAACTGGATACTGAGGAATAATACATTTATTAAGTTCTCGTAGGTCAATCACTAATCGATATACTGGGGGTGCATTTGGATCAGTACGTTTCATGACTGGAATGATCGGAGAATTGCATACATTGGAGTCAGTTTCTACAACTACTCCTTGGGCCATGAGCTCGTCAATAATTTTGGATAAGGCTGCTACAGCCTCAGGTGGCAATCTGTACTGTCTGATTCGTGGTAACACTACACCTGGCTTGAGAGTCACACGATGGGGTGTGATTTGCATATAACCAACATCAGTTGGACCTTGCGCCCATAAATGCTGCGGAACATTAGACAATCTGGGATCAAAATCTCGTAATACATAGTGACCCTTAAAGTCACGTAGGAACAGACGTATTCCCTCTGGGGAACAGCATATAACTGCACCTAATTCTTTCAGTGTTTTAATGCCTAACAGATTTTCTGGACATGACTTAGTAAGTAACAAATCAGTAGTACGGGACAATGGACCTACTTCTAGAGTAACTGGCTTTGATATTTCATTTACAATGGGTTTTCCTGAAAATCCAAGGGAAACATTTCTTGAGCCTGAGAGCGGAGCCCCTGGAACTTCGGCGTGACTTATAGTGGTCCTACTTGCCCCTGTATCGATCAAAAACTTTCTGTCTTTCCCTAATACTTGACTGTGAACATAGGGACCTTCTTGATCTACAGGTATCTCGATGAGAGGCAAGCCTACCTCCCTCTCTAGGCTGTTCATGAATACTGCTGGTACTCTGGATACTCAGACTGTGCATATTGGTACATCTGCTGTGTAACGTGCTGTGTTGCAGCGATAGGCTGCGGAGCTGTAACTGTCCGTTGTGTATTCTGTGGCTGAGGAGTCTGTGAAACTTGTTCTTGTCTAGGCGGACGTGGTCTTTCTTTAGTCTTACCAGTGGCTATGTTGTGTTTCAGAACTGCACACTCGTTTATAAAATGACCTGGATGTTTACAATAATTGCAGTTCCCTTTAACGGGAGCTGCAGGATGACTGGCTTGATTCGGACCCCTCTTCTGACTGTCTTGAGGAACAGATTGTGCAACTAGTACTTTCATTTTCGTGTCTTTCATACGTTTTCTCTCGTGTTCTTGCTCTTCCCTGATTCTATTCTGGTGGTATTGGAGCATCTGCAACATCTGGGACGGGGTATTAGCTTGCCAGGTGCTTTCGACTTTCAAAACTCGATTCTTAATTTGTGGACTTGAATTCTCGACTAATTTAGTAACAAAAAGGTGAGGGTATGACTCACTACTTGTCTTGAGGCCACTGTTGATGCTAAAATATTTCTCAAATCTAGAATAAAAATCACTAATGTCTTCGTCTTGTTTCTGTTTACAGGCTGAGATTGCATCCCAGTCTTCTTTTCTAGTTGTCAATAATCTGGGTAAAACTTGTATTAATAATTCTGGTAATTCTTTACATTTCGCTCCAAGACCGGTACCTGGTACTCGTGCCTTGTCTTCGGCTTCTAGAACTGCCCAATCGATCTTTTTCTCTCCCACCTCCCATTCTTTTTCCTTGAGCTTTTCATACACCCCTGCGGGCAGCAGAACCTTTAACATTTTAATTATATCTGGATACGTGTATTCTCCCATACGGAGCATGTCTTTTAATTCTCGATGGAACCCTGCTGGATCTTTATCATGACAGGGAATTAATTTCTTCATCTCTAGGAGTTCCATCTTTGTAATCGGAGTGTAAACAAACACTCGTTCTAGTTCGCCACCCGTTCCTCTAACTGGGTGGACTTCTCGTAACAGATTCTGTCTCTCCATGTAAAATGGTTTACTTTCTGGGGGTGAGACATGAACAAAATGCGGGTTCAGAAACGTTCTATATTTGTGACGCTGTTCTAGAATGACACTAATTAAATCGGTACCTAAACCTTTCCATCTATACTGGAGTAACTCGTTCAGGACATCGTGTAACGGGCCTGGATCAGAGTGTTGACCCTCATACAATGTAATGAGGTGCTGAATCATATACATACCCACCAGTCGTTGCTCGGCTGGGGGCATTTTCAGAAACATTTGTGCCACTATTTCGTCTGGAAAAGTGGTAGAATCAGTAATCCATCGGACTGCTGATCGGACTAGTTCTTGTTCATGCATGGTACTTAACTCACTGTAACCGATTCGTGATTTCAGAATGTGATCGGTAGCTTGAAACACTTGTTCTAGAGAACCTTGTTCTGGTGCTGGATGATGAAAAATAGACTTGTGTTCTAGACGTAAATGGCGATCTGGAAATCTAGATTTTCCTACATACGCTATTCTGTCGGGATTCTCGTCGTCTAACTCTTCAGGATCAGAGTTACTTTCTTTCTCGCTTACTTGTGCTGCTTTACGCTGTTCGTGTAACTTTATTATTTCTTTACGGATTTTCTTGTACATACTTTCCATAGCACTGATGGTCCTGTGCTTACCCTCGGCTATATTATCACTCCACTTTGTCAGGGTTCTCATTTCGGCTTGATCTTTGGTCGGATAATCTTGTTCTCGTATTAGACAATTAATCAGAAACTTTAATAGCATGAGCTGGACTTCAGCTTTTCTTTGAGACATGACTTCGCCAATACTTTCTGGATCATCCCCTGTACGGATGAAACGATATATTCTGTCTAGATCTTCTTTCATATTCGGTAGGGTGACTAGATACTCGGCCACCCTTCTTACACGTAATGAATATAAAACCATATTATCCTCTCCTGGGACTGGATCATAGCCACATTCATTAAGGGCTTTTCTTATTTCTGCTACAGACTGATGTCTGGGCGTACGCTGTGACGCTTGCATATGTAATTCGGCTGTCGTTAAACGCTTGTGTGGCGGCGGGGTTTGAGGAGTACCTCCCCCTGCGGCCCCTAAACTAGAGTCGTCGACTGATCCTCTTCGTACTAGTGTGGCAGGAAATTGAAATGCGGGCTGAACTGGTATGGCGGGCTGGACCGGGGGGACCGTAACAGGTACTGCAAGGGGTACCCCGGTGTCTGGGGAAGCAGGGAGTGCCTGATTTACAGGGACTGGTGGAGCGGGGACAGGATTTGCATATTCTGGGACTGTGTCGTCCAAATAGGACGAAATAAAAATATCAGCTGCGGTCTGTTTGTGACGTAGCTTGGTCGGAACTAATGGTGGCGGGAAATTACTGGATGCCTCTGGGGTCGCTTTTGGCAAGCCCTCGGCAAGGAGAGGATACATACCCTTAATAAGGGCATGCCTCTGTCTGTCTGACTGTTCGGCTTTAACTTGTTCACCTATCTCGATTAGTTCTTTTTCTTGTGCTCGTTCTAAGGATTCTCTACTTAATTCTGACTTTCTGATTTCTTTTTCGGTTCTTTTATGAGCTTCTTTGCGCCATAACTCGATGGCATCTTTCTGTGACTGTCTGGCTTTCTTTTTCCATAATGCCTCTTCTACTCGCATGATGCACTCGGCATCCCATGTACCTGATACAGGCCATCTATACTTTTCCTCTAACTGTCTGGTATACTCGACCCATAAGTCAAGATACAATATGGCGCTTATGCCATGCTTCTGATACATAAAATGACCTGGACTGTCCCTAGGCGGGACAGGAACTGCTTCTTCTAACAAACCCTTTCTAGTTTTTAACTGACGTAATCTCGAAAAGAGAGACATTGTAAACTTGAATCGGAACACAATACAATAGACGAGGAACAATAACAATTGGGAGAACAATTCAGGCATACCACGACATTGGAAATACATTGAACAACCTCATAACATAACAGTTCGGACAGAATATTACCTGGAATACTGAGAACAGAAACACAAAAATTTCTCGAGAACGGAACAGACTAGAGTTACTGGATGCACTGCTGAAACAGTACGGAACATACCGGTCCCATAAAGGGACGCATCAAGACCCGTATCCACCTAGGTGAACACTTCGTTTGTGGGTCTGTGTACCACCAACCCACAGACCAGAGTCAATTTAGATTGACCCTGTCTAGATACTACCCCAGCGACGGTACTCACCGGGCAGCAAGAACGGAAGGTCTCGGACTGGACTGGACTGCTACGACGACGGACGACGAACTTCGGACTTCAGTTACGGGTGGGCCTCCGGATACCTCGGACCTTGGACTCTTGGCTTGGGCTCTGGTCGGGACTCGCCGCGTTCCTCCACCGTCTCGTCTGGATGCTGGACCGCCTCCTCCGTCTCCTCCGTGGGCCTGAGGGATACTTGAAGCAGAAATATCTGCACGTGCACGGTATGGTTCCGTCACGGCTGCAGAGGGTCAGGGGGCCGGCGTGGCTTCACCGACGCGTGGGGAAAGGGCAAGTCCCTATTCGGGCGCCATTATGTGGTATATAAATAAATAATACCGGATCTAGGTTTTACTAGGCATAGCAATAACAGATAGCTCAATAAATAAGAGTCAAGATTCGAGGTAGTAGGAGTTTTGCAGGTTTATTACAGCATAAAGGACAGGAACAGGACAACCTGCATAGGAATAGAATGGCAGGGCCCAGCAGCTGCTGGGGCTGGATCTGGAATGAGCGCGCTAAGGAAGGGGAAGGGTAACTTTTTAATAACAGTACATGAGCATATATACATAACGCAAACACATAGCATTACATCGTAATAGGCGTAGCAGTGGGAGGAGCAATAGGCATGACGCGTAGCAGTCGCGAAAGATAAGGGTGAAAAGGGGTGTAACAGGGCGTATACATAGACATGTGATGCAAACGTAACAGAATATGTCATGAATGGGGCGGAAACATGGAGGGGGCTACCTAAGGAGCCGGGACCTCTGACCTAATGGTGCGCGCAAACTGGCAATGACGTGTTACTAGGAGAAGCTGGGGGCTTCGAACTCTGTGCTAGGAGCAGAGACTGAAGTCTGGAGAGTCAGGGCGACATGTACCTAAGCAGTATCTAGTATCTGATGTTTAGGGAACATGTTGATATAAACTAGAAGTCAGGAGGGGAAAGGCTAACAGACACTAAGACTGGACCATGCATTATTCTACATGTAGTGCGTGATGAAGAATATTAAATGACCATTAAACGCAGTATTTCTCTTACATGGAGACGTAAAGGCTAGACAATGACGGAAACTATTGATGCGATTCAGTAGCTTTAGGAATGCAGAGAAGGAGGACTGAACTGATAATCTGGAATCATAACATACTCTTGGCAGACTCAGAGGCAGAGCCAGGCTGAACCGGGCACTGCGAGGCAGGGAGTAAGCGAAGGGTCGAGGACACAGGTGGGGGCTGTATCGCTCCTCAGCGAGGCTTCAGGAGACAGGAGCTGAAATCTGGTGTCCGGGCCCTTTTGAGGCCTAGAAACGGGGACTTTACAATGGAATAACGTGCACACTGAGAAACGTGGCAACGTAGCTTTACATAGGCCTGATATTCGTAGTATTCACGAGAACTGGAAACTGGCATACTAGAGGTGGACACAACTGTAATTGCGTCTTTAATCAAACATAGGGAATACATATGCATATTTAATCATGCACATATAACATATGATGGATGACACGTAGGGACACAGAACATGACAAAATTTACTTTTCCACAAGAGAGGAAGGATGTGGTCCATTCCAGGGCCTTCTCTTGGATCCCGGCGTCATGTAGGCGTGTACGTAGTGTGCGGTGGCAGACCATGTCGAAGGCGGCTGACAGGTCCAGAAGGATGAGGGCTGCTGTTTCTCCGTTGTCAAGCAGGGTCCTGATGTCATCGGTGGCAGCGATGAGGGTGGTCTCGGTGCTGTGGTTGCTGCAGAACCCGGACTGGGATGGGTCCAGGATGCTGTTCTCCTCAAGGAAGCGGGTCAGTTGTTTGTTGACGGTGACCTTCACCAGGAACGGGAGCAGGGAGATGGGTCGGAAGTTCTTGAAGTCCTTGGGGTCAACGTTGGGTTTCTTGAGTAAGGCGTTTATCTATTCATGCTTCAAGCTCTCTGGGAAGGTTGCTGTCTCAAAAGAGATGTTTATTACTTTCCGGAGAAGGAGTGCGATGGCTGTGCTGGGGTTTGTTGAAGATGTGGTGAAGGCATGGGTCCAGCGGTGATCCGGAGTGGATGGTGTTCATGGTTTTGCTGGTTTCCTCGTCATTGATGCTGGTCCAGGAGAGCAGGCGGGTGATGCAGGTGGTGGTCTTGGGGGCGGTGGTTGTCGTGGTGGTCGTGGCGTTGAAGCTGTCATGGATGTCGGCGATCTTGCGGTGGAAGAAGGTGGCCAGTGATTCGCACAGGTCTTGTGAAGGCGGTATATCGTTGGTGTTGGAGCTGGGATTGGAGAGTTCCTTCACAATGTTGAAGAGCTCTTTGCTGTTGTGTGCGTTGTTATCCAAGCGGTCTTTGAAGGAGGCTCTCTGATGAGTTGATGGTGTCTGCGTGTGGCATTCTTGTGGGCTGCGTAGCTGTCTGGTGTTCGTTCATGGAGCCAGTTCTCCAGTTTTCAGCATGTTCATTTGGAGGCCTGGAGGTCTTCGGTAAACCAGGTGGCTTTCTTGCTGGTTTGGCTGTTGGAGGGTTTCTTGAGCGGGACGAGGATGTTGGCGCAGTCACCGATCCACTGTCTGAGGTTGCGGGTGGCAGTGTTGGGGTCGGTGTGGTCGGCAGGTGGGCTCTAGGCAAGGGTGTTGGTTAGCTGGTCTTCTGTGACCTTGCTCCATCAGCGTTGAGGAATCTGTTGGGTGTTGTGGTGCGTGGTGGGCTTCCTGAAGGTAAAGTGGATGCAATGGTGGTCGGTCCAGTGGGGTTCAGTGGTGTGGTTGAAGGAGACGTGGGGACATGCGCTGAAGATGGGATTGAGCATGTGGCCGGTGGCGTGGATTGGTGTTGTCACGAGCTGTCTATGTCCGAGGTTGGAGCGGTTGTCGATCAGGGTGGTGGAGTCGGTGTTGTTGTTGTTCTTGAGGTTCAGGTCCCCGAGGAGGATGTAGTCCGAGGAGGTGAGGGCGTTTATGCTGATGAAGTCGGCGATGGAGTCGCTGAACTGTGGTCGGGGTCCGGGGGGTCTGTAGACGAGTGTTGCTCTGAGGGTGGTGTTGGGGTCGGTGTGGATCTGCAAGTGCTTGTGTTCGGCGGTGCTGAGGGTGTCGTCATTGTTGGTCGAGACTCTGAGGGTGTTTTTGTGGGCGATGGCGATTCCTCCTCCAACACCATTGGTACGGTCCCTGCGGGTGATCTTGTAGTTTTCCGGGATGGCTATGGCGATGTCAGGGGCTGAGGTGGGGTTCAGCCAGGTCTCCGTCAGGAAGGCGACGTTTGGGGAGGTAGAGTCGAGAAGGTCCCAGAGCTCAACGGCGTGTTTGCGGGTGGAGCGGGTGTTGAGGAGGATGCATCTGAGGTAGTTGGGTTCTTTTGTTGGAGGTTTGGTGGGCTTCGGGGTGGCTCGGTAGCAGGTGTGTTTTCATCAGAGGTTGTGTGCGTGGAGGGTGTTGGCATCGTAGCGGAGTCGGGTGTCATGGCGTTCGCTGGGGCCAGTGGTTCTGGCACTGGGCATGGTCCAGGCACGGACGGGCACAGACAGGCTTGCCTTAGGTGAGCCTAAGGCGCGCCTAAAGCGTGCCCGCTGTGCGCAGCGGCCGCCATAAATGGAGAGGTGGGAGGGAGGTGCAGCTGGGAGGTGGGAGCAGGGAGGCCAATTGGGGAAGAGGTAACGGGGCAGCAGGGGATGCAGCGGTGGGAACCAGGGATGGGTGGTGGCGGCAAGGGAGAGCAGAAGGCAAGCAAGGGGGGACAGTGGGGGAACAAAATCACACTACAACGTGGATGAACTAAACACCCACATAGTACAATTATGCAGGACAATTATACAATACAGTACGAATCACCAACACCAAAACGACGAGCAGAGTCTAAGCGGGCTTCGAACCCTGGACACAGTGGCAGGAGCTGGCTGGCAGCACTGGCACAGACAGGTAGAGTTGCATGGTGGGTGGAGCAACATGCATGGAGGCAGGGTTATGGTCGCTCTCACTGCGGCGCAGCGGCCGCCATAAATGGAGAGGTGGGGGGGAGGTGCAGCTGGGAGGCGGGAGCGGGGAGGCCAATGGGGGACGAGGGGGCAGGGCCACAGGGGACGCAGCGGCGGGAACCGGGGATGGTGGGGGCGGCGAGGAAGAGCAGAAGGCAAAAAAGGGGGGACAGTGGGGGAACAAAAACACGCTACAACGTGGATGAACTAAACACCCACACAGTACAATTATACAGGACAATTATACAGTACGGTACAAATCACCAATACCAAAATGATGAGCAGAGCCTAAGCGGGTTTCGAACCCTGTACACAGCGGCAGGAGCTGGCTGGGAGCACTGGTGCAGACACGTGGAGCTCCACGGTGCGTGGAGCGACCTGCCTGGAGGACATCAGCAACTTGTTGCAATGCCTTTAATCAACTATTAAGACCTTTGGGAGTGAGGTCCAGAATGACTATGTCATCCGCATATAATAGGATGACTGGTAAATCTGAAATGTAAAAAGAAAAGAGTAGCGGGGCTAAGAAGCACCCTTGTTTCAGGCCATTTTGCATCCTTATTTCATTTGTGATGCCCTAATCCCAACCTAATAGTACTCTACACCAGCCAATGTCCATGCAGGTAACAAGGTTAGGGCAGTGGGGCAGGGTGGGGGGGATTTCGACGGAAGATGAGGAGGGAAAATGTAATCTTTATTTAATTTTCCCCCTGCATCATCCTTCGAAATCCCCCCACCCGGCCCTACAACCCCACCGCTGCTACCTGCATCGGCCATGGCTGCTCTACACCAAGTAAAGGAGTGGAGGACAATTACTAAATTTAAAAGGGCACCTGGCAGGCCTAATCCTGACAGATTTCTCCACAGTATTGAACGGTCCACTTTATCGAATGCCATGGAGAAATCTATAGAGGCTGCATAGTTCACTTCCCCTCTAGCAGTTACATATTTCTCATTAATCAATTTTTAGGCATCTATATAATCAATGGTACCTTAATTTTTCCAGAAGCCTGTTTGCTCAAGCTGTATGATATTATTATCTTCTGCTCACTTGCTTGTGTCAGTAAGGACTTTGTAAATTTTTAACACACTGCATCTAAAAGTGTGTCTGATAATAATTTCCTGGCTGTTTTGAGTCTCCTTTTTTAAATAGGGAATTATGGTGTCTTCAGTAAAAGAAGAGGAGACTCTCATATTCTCATAAAAGCTTTTAAGGACCAGAAACAATATTTTACTCCTAAAGGTAACTTCTTGTTTTATTATTGAAGTTGGGACTTCATCTGGGCCCATCATGGCAGAGGAACGCATTCCGACAATGGCCTTCTCAATTTCCTTTAACAATGAGGAGTGTATATATATACTCCCTTTCAGCACAGGGAATATATCTAACTCTCCATTTGCCACATATAAAGTGGAAATTAAGTGCATCCAGCTGTCTTCCTCAATTGTAGAGGGGATGGATCGAATCCTTAACCACAAACTTCTGCTACTACAGCCCTGAAGGTTCTCGTCTGTCCCTTAACAACGGCCTCTCTTATATCAACCCAAAGCCAACTGCTCACCTAATTTTTTAGGTGAGCCTTTGAACGGCTCCTTTGCATCTTCAATAGAAACACATGGGTGTTCCTTTCAGTTGAGTAGAGTATGATTTATTTTCAATTAAGATGTTTACTTCTCCATTTAATAGGAGGATCACAAAAGGAATAGGCTTTGAATTACCCTTGGACAATGCTCAAGTGGAGTGTGTTACGATCTGCTTCATAAACGTGCATAAACCACACAATGCATCACCCACCTAAGCATCTAGATTATTTATAGCATTTTCTAGTTTACCCTTTAGGATATAGATCACTCTGGGGTCCCACAGGGTTCTCCCTGTTTTTTTGTCAAATTCAAAGTAGGCCCAATCAATCTTCCAAGAACTAAAGGGAGACAAACAAACAATGGTCGCTAAGGATGAAGTCCACTACTTTTAGATCACCCAACAAAAAGAACGAGGAGCAACCAACAACCACGTAATCCAGAATAGCCATCCCCCTTGGAGATTTATGCATATTCTGTGCTGGAGAGCCTGATTCTAGTCTTCTGTTAACGATTAAGCAGTCATTGCTTCTCAACAGGTCTAGAAAAAACTTATAAAACTCTTATAAGTTCTTACATTAGTCGGGAATACAATGGGGAAGATACGCAATGCCTCCTCTTTTTCAATATCGCACAACTGATTTAGAGCATGATTAGAAATTTTGCAATTTAAATCTCCTACCAATATTACATGTGAGGCCTGCGCCTTATCTAAACAATTTTTAATATATGAAAAAACCTTATTCACAAGTGAGTCATATGGAGCATCAGGAGGATTATATAGACATTTACCAGACGACGGGGTATTGATCCTTCACCACCTAAATGGGACTGTATTGCTGCCAGTAAGAGATTAGGGGGATCTCTATGGCATGTATAATCCACTTGATCTTATTAGTCAAAAGAATTGCTATCGCCCCCATTTGCTCGACCCTTCCTAGATGGCCTAGCTTTACAGTTTAAGAAGAAAAAATCTTCACACTGGAGCTCCCCATCACACCAAGCTCCTGAAGGCAAATCACGTCCGCATTTAATGAACTTAGAAATTATAGCTTCTTTCTACTATTCTTTATTCCTGCTACATTCCGAGAGACAACTTTTAGATAATTGCTAATTATGGTGCAACAGAGAAGAACTAGACGTGCATTCACCATTTAGAACAGCCGGCAACAAGTTTTTTATAATTTAGTATTTTATATAATCATCATGAATATGCGCCAATTCCCTGAATGACACCAGTCTACCATCGTTTCCAAAGTAGACTCTCAGCCCTTTGTGGTCTACCATGTGTTTACTGTTATCAGAACAAAATTGATTAAACCCCTTCCCTCACCCTATTTCTTTGTCATTAAACCAAACATTCATCCTGCCCACCAACTTCAAACACTGGAAAAAAAAATTGCAATATCGTATTTGCAATTATCTTAGAATAAAAAGTAACTTGTGATAAGTCCCTAACCCAGTGTAAAATAAAATAACCAATGAAGTGTCACTACTATAGCTTTATAGTCCGCCGTAGCAGGCTATACCAGCTAAAGTTAAAGGCCCAAGCCGAAGGTAAGGGACTTAAACAAGGCAATGGGACTTTAATAGCCGGTATAGCTCTGCTACAAAGGGCTATAAGGCTATCAGAACATTCTGCCACTAGAGGCCAGAATGTTCTAACAAATAAAACAAAGCCTTCAGGGAGCGCGAGGGGATTGAAATCTCCTCAAGCTCCCTGAAGCCTTTGTTCACAGCCAGAGATGTGACCAAAGAAACATTGGAATGTTGGAGCTCCGGGCTTATACCAGCCATTATAAGCCCAGACCACTCCATTGTTTTCAATTGAGCTTCCAACATTCCAATGTCCTAATTTGAATTAAATTCATTGTCTTTATGTCCATAAAACATGCAAGTGAGGTTGCATGATTCAAAGTGAAATCAAGGGTTGGAACAAAATCTAACATGAAAATATCAGCATTGCAAGAGAGCAAATGTTTGACGTATGGGTCAGATAATGACGGGAGACACTTCATCTCAATTGAGTCCACAAATGGAGCAGCCACTGGAATGAGAGACCAAGGGCAATGAATTAATTGCCTGACAGGATGTCCTACTGCTGACTCCACAGTGTTCCTCTCAAATAGGGGCTTGTAGTTGATGATTGTGGGCCCACCGCCTGAGTTTCTAGATGATGATCTCGAATCAAGCCCTCTAGCCGTTGGGGGTATCCACCACATCTCTGAAACTACGTCTTTAATGACCATTTTTAGAAATGTGTCGATTAGGTCTTTACTTCTGTATCTATTTTTTGTCTTACTTTTGGACTCAAAATTAAAGGAGCGTAGGACATCCACACTTGAATCCTGCGTAGATTTTATTGTAAAGATGGAAAACACTTCAAGTTGCAAATTCGAGGCCTTTGCAGACTTTGCCACTACTTCCGGCTCAGCAGAGCCAGAGTCAAACTTATATCTTATATAGTGAGTGGGGCTTTGTACTGGCGGGATTTCTTTAGAAATATCTTTAAGTTGCAGCTTTCCTGCTTGAGAGCCAAAGTCAGAGCTTGTAGTTCGTATTATCACATCACTGAGGTCATCCTCTATGTTTACTTGAGGAGCCACACCAGTAGAGGCCATTTGGCCACGTGCATAGAGACTGCCTTGTGCTACCTTTATATTGTCCTATTTTCCATTAATCAATACCTTCAATATCACAGTAACACTATCATGGATAGAATCTGACCCCTCTACATATTTTTCTAGCAAGATTAAAATAGAACATAAGACTCTCTCTAAACAGAAAGATGAAGCAGAAACCTTCACCTCCTCGTCAGAAGAATTACATAACTGGTTGCTAATTAATACCCGATCTTGTGTAGCTGACATTTAGGATATTAGTGAGAAATGTTCTGAGGGCGTACTGCTAAAACATTGCACCCCAGTGGGCAGTGTCGGCATGACCAGGGTTTGTGGTTTATTGTCTTTAGCTTGTGTCCTACACTTCCCACATATTTCAAAATCTATATCTGGAAGGGTAAAGTCCAATATACAAGATGCTTCTCTTTAAGAAAATTCCTCTTGAGGCGCTAGTGGTCACTTATCCTCAGCAGGGGAGATTACTTTGCCATGTCCTTACTTAGTTCAATGCACCAACACTGATTGTGAAAGATAGGATTATGTAGCCCGGCCAGACGCCACCCAATACATAGTTGAAGTGAAGTCAAGGCTTTTGGGTTACTAACAGGTTCAAGGACACAGTGGTGATCCGAAACAAATCTTTTTCATTTTCTTCAATCATCCACATTCACAAGAGGCATTAAGAAAAAGAAAATTTACCTAGAAAGTGCATTTATTTCAACTGGTGAACCCTGTTGTTCAACACACCTACAATAACCCCACAAAATACAATAAAAACAGCACAAATGTTGCAAACAATGACAATAAAATCAACATTTCTAAAATGGTTTCAAATGTAATCTGAAAAACCTAACGCCCTGAAACCTACATCTATGTGTTACGATAGGAGAGCCTCTCCTGACCTCTTTTGACAGGTGGCCTAAAGGCAGAACTTATATATTGTACGTTATCTGAGATGGAATTTGCATTGTTACCTTTGTAATGTTTGATACAACCAATAAGCATCAAGATGCTAATTTAATGTGCTTTACATTTTACATACAAGGTGAAAATATGACAATTCAGACTACCCTGTTTTATCTATAATCTTTGTTTGACCTTGAAATTAAAATAACAAGGCACTTGTTCCAGACTGATGTTGCATCAGGTGTTTTTTTATGTCTATATTTAAGTGACTTAACACCATCACAGTTTCTTGGCAAGATGAGTACAGAGGACGACTGTGTCAAAGGCAAACATGTGGATGATTTTGCAAAAATACAGAAACTGGAGTCGAGGCCTATTTAAAAATAGAGTAGCTTTCTACTTGGTATGGAGTCAGGCCATATTCCTTTAGGTCAATGCTTGCAGTTTTTAAATTCATTTTAAGTCCTTCTAATGACACTAGCTGTTCACTTTTGTCCTGTTTTATGTGACTTGCTTTTATTGTAATTAATTTCAATGCACACAATAAAGTCTTAGACACGCAACCAAAATAATGTCACAGCTTCTCATTCAAAAGTGTTGGTGATATATTTAATTCCTTTGTTCATTCATGTTCAGAACCAGGGGGCTCAGATAGAGCTTGGCAGGTTTTGCAGATGTATCGCCCTCTAACATGTCAGCAGGGTATTACTCAGCCGTATTTAGCCATCGGCACTTTATTGGTGGGGATTGTTTTGAGAAGGCTCGTTCCCGGCAACATGGCAGGAGCACTTTCGTCATAGCTTGAATATATGTCAGCCACCATATTGTGGCAGTTGATAAGCATTATTAAGATTAGTTTTGCAGTACACAATTCTCCAAAATAGTGGTTTATTTTTGCAAAACAAAATAATGACCCTAACACATAAGGGCTTTCCTTCAAGCACATTGGGAACTATTTTAACTGCCTTGGACTACCATGACTTAAATCCAGGTCCAGGCCAAGAAAAATATGTATAGGAAGCCCCACCCTAACAAGAATAGGCATTTCAACCCATTTACCCTATCAGCTATGTGATAAATGGACTGCTGGGTCAGAGGTTTACAACACAGTGACAGTTGAGACTACACCATTGGAAATCGGATGGTTCCCCACTCCTAAATGCAATTAGGAACCACCAGTTTAGAGTAATTGGAACCCTGCCAATTTGCAGCTGGATCCCACTCAGCTAGACTGACAGGCACATGCATCAATGTTGGCTTTTGCGATTTCTTGATTGCGATTTTTAAGGAATTGAAATTAAGGAATCGCAAAAGCCTATGCATGTGGAAATCGCTTAAAAAATAATGATTTCTAAACATTCCTTAATTGCGAGTCACAAATTTCGAGTAGCAATTAAGGAATACCTCCCCATTCATTCCTATGGGCCTAGAGGCCCATAGGAATGAATGGGAAGACATTCTCAATTTGCGATTCTCAATTAGAGAATCGCAAATTGAGAATGCAGTTTCAAGGGTGCCAGGGTGTCAAAAGGATACCCTGTTGCACCCCTGAAATTGATCTGTGCACATATGTTGCACACACACCATGTGTGTGCGCAACATGAAACTTTGAAAAATGCACAAAAGTGCATTTTTCAAAATTTTTGCAAATTACCATGAAGTTCCACTTCATGGTAATTTGCGCCCCTTATTAGCGAAATCGCTGATGTTTTTACTTTAATGAATTGCATTTAAGGAATCTCAATTTGCAATTCCTTAAATGCAATTCATTAAAGTAAAAACATCAGCGATTTCGCTAATAGGGGGCGCAAATTACCATGAAGTGGAACTTCATGGTAATTTGCAAAAACTTTGAAAAATGCACTTTTGTGCATTTTTCAAAGTTTCATGTTGCGCACACACATGGTGTGTGTGCAATCGCAATTTAAGTAATCGCAATTTAGAGATTACTTAAATTACAATTTTTGCATTTGGGATGATGCATCCAAATGCAAAAATACCGGTTGCAAAGGGGCAGATTCTGAAAATCTGCCCGTTTGTGACCGGTTTTTCTTTTAATGCATGTGGCTGTTAGAGCTCTTCCACTTCATTTACATCTGAAATTGTTCCCATACATGTAATGATAATAGATTCTTTTGTGTACATACATGCAAGCAACTTATATAAAAAGAATTGTCAATGGCATACTTCTTAAAACAGTAATGTGATGTAGCATGTAATACATCAAACTAAAAAAGTTTGATCTGTGTGCCTTTTCTCCTAAAAGAGTACAATTGAGACACAACCATCATAGAACAGACAGTTCTTTTAGTGGGGTAACGTACCTCCACACACAAGTAGTGTAGTACAGGTACGCCTTACAGGGCACTATCACTTTGCCAAGACACTTCATACAAAAACATCCAACAATCAGTTTAAATTCAACAGTCTGCATACATTTAAAGCACCTTATGTATGCTATACAGGCCAGATTATGAGTTGCACCAATTGGCTAAGTGCACACCCACATACAAAATTAATGGCACACTGTTGTAACACCCAGCCAGTACCATGTACTGCGAGTTAACTCCCAGGAATTGGGAGTAACTGTGCAGACCTGGTTTTACCGGGTGGAAATCTGCACGGATGAACTGTACTTTATACCACCTACTCTGAGCAGGTGGTAAATGTGAGCCGGGTAGCAGGTACTGCAGGGGTTGAGGGCATCCAGGGGCCGTGCAGGTAAGAGCGGTGAGGCGGTTGTGCCGGGTGGGCGGGGCGGGGATTTCGACAGATGACCATGAGGAAAAATTAAGTATTTGTCTAATTTTCCATTATGTTTGTCTGTCGCATCCCCCCAACCCGGCCACACTGCTCTTACCTGCACGGGCCACGGCTTTTTGAGGGTGGGGGGAAGTAGAATAAGGTGTCTGGTAGGTGGGAGCATGTAATGATCCTCCCCACTTGTTGCAGTGAAAACCTCAAGTGCTTTCATCAGCTTGTTTTCTCAACTTGCAACATTTGGTCCAGGGTTCCCGAACCCAGTAAAGCTAAGTGTGGCAACATGGGTGCACCACATAGAAATTCTGCTCGATCTGACTGTAATGGGTGCACGATTGGCTATCAAGGGGCTTCCAACAGTTCTATCTAGTAAGCATCAAAACACTTCACACAAAAGCATATGCAGAGTACTTGAGGAAGCAGCTCAAATACATCCAACACAGCCCTGATAAGCCACCTCTTGGCTATCATGAATTACAGAGCTGGTGCTTAATTCAGACAGTAATTCCCAGCTCACAATATCTCTAAGTGTTGGTCAACGGGCATACTGCAGAGCTGAAATTTGTACAAACAATATATAAATAATCTGGCACTTTTCTCCTATACTAGTACCGTACACCCATAGCCAGGGCCACTAGAATTATAAGGTGGGGAATGTCCACATTATGTGGCAAGAAAATCCATATAATATGGTGAGCAGAAGATGATTGCCTATGTGGAAAGCGTGGAAATTTCAAAATTATGCAGAAAAGACCACAGTCACAAAATTGCATAATTCCAGTGGTGTTGGCCATAGTCTTGACTTTCAGATCACCCGCAAAGTGCCAACAGAATGGTGGATGGTACTGTAAATATCAAAATGGAGGCTGGTACTGTACATATCAATTCATTGATCAACGTCACCCCAAGTACGTCATGTCACACAGTTCTGTACATGGAGCAGTAGACTTTACATATATCATGAAGAGTACTTCTTTGGATGGGTTCATTGGAATATGATGGGCAGTCTAAGAGGCCGAAATAATGACTTTAGAGATGCTAATAACATGACATAAAGTCACCCAGTTATCATTAAGATAGCTCTGTGAGTTACGTTCTTGCGGGTGATATCCTGATATCTGTAGGTACCAGGTTTGCATTCTGACAGCACAAATTCGACCTTTCATGCTGGCAAGGTTGATTAACTGAGTATATTAAATGAGGTGATAGAAGAACTTTTAATTTAGAACAGCACATATGGCACAGAAACCATGTACAAAGCACATTATTATTGCACCAGATAAAAGGAGCATGTAATGTACATATGGAACATACACTAAACAGCCATATACACACCTCCTGGAAAACGTGTAATTTGTACGGTGAGATAATTAAGAGAAGCTGATGAAATGCCTCGAGACTGAGAGGTGTGAGCATGCTTTAACGCTGAACCAGAAAGGCCAGCTACAGCTAAATGCTGAGTCAATTATTCCACAACTAATTAACACGGAGGTAATCAAATGAGCACTTTCTTACCCCTTAAGGCATGGGTTGGTGACTTTGTCAGTATCAATAGCTTCATACTGATCCTTTAATTCACGTTTAACAACTGTCTGCCTCAAGGCACACACAGGAAACAATCCAAGAGTGAATATATAGAAAGATGCTGAAACCACAACCCTCGCAAGGCACAGTGTCAAAAAAGGTACAGTCTTTTTAGCAGATCATATGGACTTCCTCCCAGATCCTACTGGACTGGGCATCAATCTAATGCAGGGTGGCAGGTCGGGGGCGGGGGCGGCGGATCTGGATCAGCACCCTGACAATTGAAGCCCATACCACCAGGCGCGGATAACCACAAGATGACAGCAAAGCGGCGCCTTGAATGCCTGTCACTTTCAGACTCACTAGGCATCGAACATGGGTCATTTTTAAGCCACTGGCTAGATGCCATGCACTCTGCTAACAGTCTCAGCTTGTAGCTCAGGCTAAAAAATTGGAAAGTGCAGGTAGCTGAATTTAAAAGGCTACAATATGACAAAGTCTGTAGATGTCTAATAGCTCTAAGTGTGAATGTTGCAGCACCCTTGCATGGATTAAGAGTAAGGAGTCACAATACCCTGGATTTCAGGTGTGGGAGTCGATTCACAAAAATTGTGTAGTAGCGAAAGTCACATCATATACCCTTTGACTCCAAAAACATCACAACTTTAGCTACTAAATCTGATGCTAGCACCTTAACAGTCTCCTAAATACACCTGGGGCCACATTACACAAAATGGTGAGCCCGGCATAAACAATGAAAATGTGCCCTATTACGATGAATGCGCTGCACCCAGGGCATTCAGGTGAAAAACTGAACGGCTGCTTTACAGTCACTCTGTCTTTTTATAGTGCAGGCAGCAACCCACCTGCACTTTTGAAGGGGATGTCTGGGAGGTCCATGGGACCCCCTTTACCCCGCAAGAGGGCTGCCATCAGGGGGCACACTGACAGTGCAGCTACTTTTGGGTGGCACACTGTCAGTACACCTCCTGAGAGTTTCTTTGCCTCTGTGCCTGTAATACAGCGTGGGTGCAGAGGCAAAGGGATGCCATCATTTGCATGGGGCATGCCCCATGCAATTGAGGGAACGCCCACTGCAAATAGCACTGACACTTTAAGTGCACCAGTGTTATCGATTTTTCAGAAAGGACCACACAGATGTCTGCGGCCCCTTCTGTAATATCAAAGTACCCTAGGGGAACGCAGAGCAGCCGCAAACTCCCATTGCCCCCCACACACTCTCTGTAATACGGCCCCTGAGGATTGAAAGAAGGGTGCGGAGCGGAAACTACAGAAACTATTTATGGCTAATGGCGCCCTAGTCACTTTTCGTTCCTGCTGCTGCCTTCATGACCCCCAAGAGAAAGAGTTGCAAAGGAATGTCAGAGGTACCAAAGAACAAGAACATGCCAGAGGTAGCAGTTGCACAAACCTTCAAGGATATCTTCTACCTCCACCAATAGAAACATCCTCAACAACTGCTTGTCTTCACACAACTTGCATTCCACCCACAAAAAATCCAAATCCTATCGCTTATGAAGGAACATAACCTCAAACCAACAGATCCAGCCAATTACAAACACATTTCCACTTGCCCTTTCATGGGCAAACTAACTGAAGAGCTGCCTCAAAAAAGGTATATTCATATTTATATGGTTACCGCAGAATAGGATTCGCACAAATAAAGTTCAACATCATTTATAAACAGGCTGCATAGAAATGAAATGGAGCTTAGCATAAAGACTTCACAGGCTGGATACCAAGTCTTATGCTACATTACCAGGCAGGGCTGGAGCACTCTCAGACACTTTTGTCAGCCTGTAACAGTGCTTTACTAAATTTCCATATTGTTTAATGCTTTCCATAAGTTGGGTCTGTTGACCAGATCAAACACAACTATTAGATATCTAAAAGTTAAATATGGCTGGACTTTTTTTGATTTGGGTGTATTTTATGAAAGCTCTGTACAGCCTTGCTGCTTGATCAACAGTCATTTGTCCCTTCTTGTGTATCAACAAGAATCAACCCAGCTTTGCAATTGGTTGAGCAGAACTATGTTGCTGACTCTACCCACGAGGGAGATTGGCTAATAGTTTGCTGGGTTCCCAAAGCTTCATTTTTATCTATCAAAATTAAACTTGGTAATTGCTGAAAGCCATGAGCCAGTGTCAAACTGCTTGCCAATTCTGCATTGAATACTCTTGTTATTATTTGACCACACAATCTGGGATTGGCACAAAAAAGGACCACAGGCAGTGTCGTCTTAACGCATTGGCACGCAACTGCCCAGGGGCCCCACTGGCATAGGGGCCCCACGCAGATAAGAATTTAAGGCTAATTTTCCGTTAAACATTTTTTTTTCTGTGGATGGTTGTGCAGGCAATGGTCCAGTGCACTGCTTTGCCCGGGGGCCTCTAATGCTGTTAAGACGGCCCTGACCACAGAGACTAAAGCAGGACCAGGAGCCTTTTATCTTTTCCGACAAGTGATGATGCTCTTGGGCATGGAATTACAAGTGAAGTGTTAAGGGTTGTATCGATGATCTTCCCTTCAACAGGAGAGGTTGTATTTCAAAGCGGCTTAACTGCGCTCCACCTTCCACCATAGAGTTTCTTAAAATGGGCAATTCGCACATGTGCACTAAATTGGTGCTCCGATTTGTTTGTTTCTACTATAACTGTGGGATACAAGTTCCCAAAATCTTTTTGCACTTTTTTAGCAGCAGGATTTAGGTTATTTCATAAGAGTTCTTGGGGCCTCATTTATGCGGCTGTGCGTCACTTTTGCGCCGCCAGTGCGTCACTTTTTGTGACGCACCAGTGGCGCAATAAATGCACCTTGTTGCGCCATATGTACAAAGTGACGCATCTAGGTAGATGCGTCACTTTGTAAACCCCTGCGCCACATTATACCTCCACCAGGTATAATGTATCCAAGGGGGGCGTATTGACGCAAGAAAGGGTCATGGAAGTGACGCAGTGAATTCTATGAGATTTCACTACACCACTTCTAGGACTCAAATGCGTCAAAATTTTACGCCTGCCTCACAGCAGGCGTAAGACTGAAGCAGGCCCTTTCACATGGGGCTTGCCCGCCAGCTCATTAGTCTGCATTGAGACTGGCGGCTCGGGCTAGGATTGGTAGGAGGACTAAGTCGCTGGGGGGATTTGGCAGTTCTAGGCTGCGTGGTGGGGTCGCCCTCTAGGATATCTTCGGACTCACTAATGAGGCTATCTATCCGATCTAAAACACAATTACTACCAGCATGTTTCTGTGTCTTCCTGGCCTTCTTCCCCTTATTTTCCCACCCAATTCATCCCCGCCAACCCCACTCCCACAGCCCTCCATTGTTTTCCTTTTCCCCATACTTCTAGGTTACCTAATGGTATCAGCTTGAACAGGCCACTTTAATCCGGATACTTGCAGGTATTCAACAGGAGATGCACACTAGCACTAGACGAGTGACAATCTAGCTAACCTCAAGACCAACCAATGACCCAAACTGTAAGATACGTGCATACAAGGCCAACAGGCAGGTAGGCCACAGGTGTGTACAGTACCTGGATATGTCCACAGTGTCCAAGCGTGTCCAACTAGATCATGGAGGTCGACAGTGACCAAAGGCCAAATGAAAGAGGGGTGGCCCTGTCCTGCCTCTTCCTGGCAATGACGGGCAAGGCGGGCCCGTCCTTGGCCCAGGCTTCGCCAGGGTGCAGCCCACGTGCATTCCACGCCAAGGTTGGTTGCTCATTAGTCTGCATTGAGCTTACCCTGAAGGGGCAGATCTAGCTGAAAATCTTTTGGCCTTTGAATTCCGCACCTGCCCTCCAGGAACACATGTTGGCGTCCCTCTGAACAATTACCTTCACTCCTATTTGTTCCTCCTCTGTAGAGGCTAATGATTGACTGCAGAATTAGTTGCAAATCTATCGGGTACCTCCTCCTGCTTCCCCCACGTACCAAGAAACTACTTCTAATACCTTGTCTACTACCTAGTCTCCACATTTACCCCCTGATTTGGCAGTGGGGAATATATTGGTAACTACTTTTTCCCTATCAGGTACATTGGCTTCTAGGGAAGATTCGTCTAATGTCAGTGAGGGGCAAGGGCTATCTTCTGCTTGTTCATGCAGGACATCTGTGTTATCTTGGAATATAGCTGGGCTGAGGTCCAAGGTTACATCTCCTGAATGGCATACTTTTATTGAAGATTACGACATTTGTCTTTTTCAGGAAACCTGGTTTCTGTACCCCCTTTAATGTCTAGGCTATTTAAACTATCATATCCCGGCCATTAGTGAAGGCAAAGGGTGTCCCTCATGGGGTCTAATAATCTGGGTTCGGCAATCGCTCAGTTTTGTTATCCAGGACTTCCAGACGCAGAGTAAGGACATTCTCGCAATCAGACTGAAGTGGGGCCAGCAAGATGTTGTTGACATTTATAATGTCTATGCAAGGGGATCCAAAGGGAAGAAGTCAGAAGTCTTAGTGGCTCTCGACGATCTATTAGAACTGTGGTCCCGGGGTTCCAATGTTCTAATTGAAGACAAATGTAATGGATCTTTTGAGCCTCTTACCAGTGAGAATAGTGATCTTACCACTGAGGAAAATGCTCAGTGGGGTGTTGCAAAAGTAGAACTAGCACCCATAAAAAAATTTGGTCTGATGTGGTAATTCAAATAAACGCTATCTGCCTGAAAAACGGCCTACGGGCAGCAAATGGTAGATCTCTGTCCGATAGACAAGAGGCTAACACATTTAATAATGGCTACAGTGTTAGCATTTATGGCACGCCCTCAGGGATATGGTTGTGAGAGAGCGGCTGGAGAGCGACTACAACCCCCTGTGTGCGACCTTGGAATTATTGCCATGGAGGAGTCCTACACAGTCAGGTAGTAATCTGCTTACCCTAGATGTGATTCCCGCCAATGATATGAGATGTTTAAAATGGACATATGGCTTGAGAAGCCTGATGTTTTGGTAACAATATCTATGGATATTGGCAGTGCAATAGCTGAGCTTGAGACCCATATGTCTAATTCGGTGGCCCTTGAGTCTGTAAGTGGCATACATGATAACGTTTTCGCCCAATTACGTACTCATTTCATGAGGCGAGGTAAGGCAAAGGGCACCCAGCCACAGAAACCATTGCCGTGGTTTGGTGAGGATTGTAAAGTGGAGCATAGATACCGAGGGGCTACTATTAAGGAGGGGGACCCTGGTAAAGTATGGTTAATAGGACAAACCTATAGGAAATCGCAGGTAAAGGCTAAAAAAGCCTGGGACGAAAGCAGGTGGCAGGACCTCAGAATGGCTTGTGCTAGCAAAAATTCCAAGCAGTTTTAGAATATCTTAAAGGGGACAGGGGTGATCAGCCATCACAACCGCAGAACCATGTAACACAGGACCAATGGGTCGCCCATTTTAAGACCCAATATGCCTGCAGTATAGATGAGAGGGAGGTGGATGATCCCCGCTCTTGTACTCGGGTGCTGTACTGGGAGGAAAAGCACCAGGCCCTGACGGCATTCCAGACGACATATTCCTTCATGACAAGCCTAAATGGTACCGGTATATTGCGTTTCTGACCAACGCAATTGCGCAGGGGGCTCCAGTCCCAGACTCATGGAAAGGGGCTGAAATTATCCCCGTTTTGAAAAAAGGAGAGAAATCCCACCCTGGAAACTGTAGCCGTATTAGCCTAATAGATTCCCTACAAAACATTGTGGGGTGGCTGGTTCTAAACATGGTACAGGATTGGATTGACCAGCAAGGCATTTTATCTCAATTGCACGCCGCTTTTCGGGCTTGCAGAGTACTATTGACCAGGTATTTCGATTCATCGTGCTATTCTGGAAGCCGGTGCTTTTAGACAAAGGCAGCCTTTATGCTGCCTTTGTAGACCTTAAGTCAGCTTTCGACATCGTCTCCCGTAGCAAAATATAGGCGGTACTGTTAGAGATGGGGATGCCCCCAAAATTGTTAACCCTCATTATTAGACTTCATTTTTTGTAAACAGATTTTTTATTAATTTGTGGTAAAACAATCAATAGCATAGCAGCAATAATACAGTGATGACAATCCCACTCATTATAAGACTTCATGATGGCAATTATGCTAAAATTCGTTGGGGAGCACAAGGTTGTGTCACTAATTCTTTTCCAGTAGAGAGAGGTGCGCGCCAAGGTTGTGTAAGGTTGTGTAAGTTTGTGCCCACACTATTCTCCCTGTTCATTAAAGGGATCGCAAAACATTTGGAGTCCTCCCCTACAGATGCCCCAGCTTTAGCAGGAGTGAAAGTTCCCATTTTAACGTTCGGGGGTGACACGTTAATTATCTCAAAAACACAGAGTGGCCTTCAATGAGCCCTAGTACTCTTTGAAGAGTTCTGTCTCCTATGAGGCCTGGAAATTAACGTGTCCAAAACGAAATTCATGACTTTTAATCCCCATAAAGCTTTCAAAGGAGGTATAATGATGAACAACAGGCCCCTTGAACAAGTTACTGCCTTTACGTACCTGGGGGTCAACTTGCAGAGGGATCTGAGGTGGAGTTGCTAGCTAGATACTGCCTCTTTATAGCACCGGCAACTGGCTGGTATTTTACAATCGGGGTTTCACTCTTCCTTCACAAGACCAGTAAGCCCAGTGCTCCAAATATATAACATGAAAGTGGTTAGCTCTGCCCTATATGGGGCCGAGCTCTGGGGCTATGAGAATCTTTCCAAACTAACTGCAGCGGAAAACAGATTACTCCCCAAGATCACCAACCTCCCACAAAGCTCCCCTGTCTGCCCGTTGCTGTGTGTTTTCTCCAGGCAGGAAGGCATTAGCGGATATGGCAAGGCTGCACGCGCTACTTTCCTGGCGGAGAATCTGGTGTACACCAGAACTAGCTGCCTATGCCGCAGGTCTCAAGGACTTAATCAGAGCTGACCGCTTTAATAAAATAAAATGGCTGCAGGAGGTTAGAGCCTCGTTGATGAAAATCGGTTTGGTATCACTATGGGGGAACCCAGAGGCTACCCCTTTCCCCCTAACGTGTTTTCAAAGGCAAGGTATTGGGAATCGGTGACCTAAAATGCATATAGGAATAGTGACACCTCCTCACTTACTGGAAGTTTCTTAGAAGTCAAGCCAGTCCCGAGTTTGGAGCAATACAGGGATGTAATAACTAATCCGCATGATCAGAAGCTATTATTTCAATTCAGGGTAGGCTTGCTACCAGTAAAATCATTCACAGCATGATGGGGTAGCTTGGATGCCGACTCCTGTCCAGGGCCGGATTGGCTACCGGGCAGTTTGGAATGCTGCTGAGCTGGGGGCTGATTTTGTTCATGGAGACTTGCGTGTGCTAAACGGAATTCGTTTTGCTTTAATTATTTCGAAGCACACGCAGGTCTCCATGAACGAAATCAGCCCCCACCGCAGTGAAATCAGCCCCCAGCTCGACACATTCCAAACTGCCTGGTAGTCAGTCCGGCCCTGCTCCTGTCCTATATGTTGTTTCCAACCTGAGTCAGTGACCCATCTGCTGTTTGTCCGTCCAGCCTATGCAGCCCCTCGTCGAGCATGGCTAACTCCAATCTGCAGATCATTTGGCACCAGGAAAAATTATATTGCCCTAAGATTATTGCGTTTGGAAACATCGACCCACAATTTTATTGCACCGGCAACATTTTTGGGTTGAAGTTGGGCCATTAGATCACAGGCACTCTCTGCAGACTGAAGGCCTGTATTTGTGTCTATTCCTACTCATACGATTACACAGAGTTGATCTTTTGTATTCTAGCTCCTGTAACACTGTAACCTTGCCTGGTACTTGTGCACGTTAGTTATGAAACTATCTGTGTATCTGCATTAAGAAATATGATTAATCTTTATAATGCTTGCTTGGTTTTACAAGTACATACCTTTAATATGTTTTAAATTGTATTCATATTTTCATTCCTTTTCCGCATATATTTTAAATGTTTCATATATCTTAACAAAATGGGGATTTCAACTGTGTATATACTTGTGTTTTTATGGGTCTTTTTATGATTCTTGTGTTATGCATTGATGACATATCTGTTGATGGTTATGTTAAATCTGGGAATGCGCCAAAATTCATGGGCAGATGTGTGGGAACACCCATTCTCCACCCATGGAACTTGAGAGAGCGCAAATCTGAAAAACGTATAAGTGCACCATATTTACAAGCACGTAGTATTAGTTTAAATATAGGTTGCACCAGAGTGTTATATTCATAGAGTGAAAATGGTAAAAGTGTTTTAGTTAGAATAGAAATATATATATCTGTGTGACAACTAATGTAGAAGTTTATAGAAATGTTAGGATGATGTGAAACTTCATGTTCCTCATGTTAAGTGAATATGTGAAGGAGAAACGAAACTCTGCAAACCATTGAAAATGTGTAGGCCCATGGCAATTCACAGTAAACGTATAAGTGCTGCTACACTGACATGAGACGTGGACATAACATTTTTCCAAAGTATTATTAATCATAGAATTGAAATATATGTTTTATATAGATGTGTTACATTATAGTAATGTGTGTTAGTTAGAATACTGTTTAAACCAAGAAATTAAATGTTTTCAGAGTGCAGAGGCCTGTTTCATGTGATTTAGTAGGCCTGAATAGATAAAGTTGCTTCTTTGATCTGCATGTGCTCGTTAAGGAGAGATCGCACAGAGCACAAACGAAGACATAGTTTATGACTTACAGATATGGTAGAGGCCGGAATTTGGGGCCCACAGTAGAACGGTTTATTTGCAGGTGCGAGGAGCCCTAATCAGTCTAGTGATGAATGGGCTTTGTTCAGAGACGCCTGGCACAGGCCTGGAGGAGGCTTCAGGAATTTCCTGGGGGGTACCGACCAGCGGAGAAGAAGCCTGGGAAGCAAGGTCAACTTTAACGAAGGGTCCAGAGGAGCACCAGTGTGGAATTTACCGCCAGAATCGATACCACGTGAGGGGCGTCTCTAGGGGCGTTCCTATGGGAAATGTGATTTTGTATTAGGGACAGCACCCCGGGGAGGAGACAGAGCAGATGATCTGGGGAGCCTAAGAAAGCGGATGGGTAGGCAGATAGACTGAACTTAAGAGAACGATTCACCAAGAAGACTAAGAGAAGTGCGTGATCTTCTTTGGAAGTCACCACAGCTGACACCTTTTTAGGTAAAGATCTTGTTAAGTAGGGATGTCACTTAGTCCAGTGTAGGGACAGATTAATCTGAATTTTCCTTTTTGTAAATGACTCTTAAGTTGCAACTTATAGCGATTCTTGCAACTCTCATGGTATTTGAGATATTTTTGATCATTTCCTTTTGCCGATTGAGAGCATTCCGAGAGTTCCTTTTTATCTTGATACCTGTATATCTTTTGAATCTTATTCTGAGATGTTTGTATCTTCAGATACTTTTGGCTTTATAATAAACTTTTAAACTCATTTGGTAGTCAGTGGTTCTTTAGAGTGGTTTAAGTTCTTAATTGATTAACCTAGTAGTGGATTGCCTTTTACTCAATGACAGGTACCAACGATCTAGTCGACCTGAATTGGGATCTGGAATAATAATAATAGACCAGAAATCCTGCGTTAACAGTTGGTAGCAGAGGATGGTTATCTTCTTGAGGAAGGTAATCTAGACTAGGTTAGTTTACCCCAAGGCCCCTAGACATCGAGAGATGAGCAGCGGAAGAATCGAGTACCAGAGAAGGTGCTGACGGTGCGAGAGAAGCAGCAGTGTCGGAGGAGAGTGAGTATAACAAGGGTCATGCGTGAACAGATTGCGGTGTTTTGTGTTGTATCTGTATTGTAATATCTTGCGGAGTTGAATGCCTGTAGTGTGATTGAGAGAAGGTTGTGAGCGCGCGCAACCTGGTACTAGTAAACCTGGTAAACGGGTGAACTGGTGAAAAATCTTAAGTTCGAGATAGAGCTTAAGTGGTTCGGGTGTATCGAACACCCAGGGTAGTTGTCGACCAGAGTAGAGGGGATCATGAGGTACCATTGACCCCACAGGACCGAGATAGGGGGAGTGTAAGAGTGAGTGTGTGAGTAACGGACGCTGGTCGAAAGTTACTGTGTGCAAGTAACCTATCAGAGAAGGCGATTGTCTGGACGGAATCGGAAAGACATTTCGTCAGTTAAGGTGACAACTATAGTTAGGCTGTGGACGTACAGTCAAGAAAAGTGATCGCTTGGACGGAAGTAATCATTTTTCATAGTATGAATGAGACGCATGCATGACCGAGGAGACGAGCTAAGAAAGGAGGGGAACTGCTGCAAAGGGGGACGAGAGACGTCAGCGAGAGCCGCGCTGTGATTGGGCGGTTGGTGTGACGTCGGCTAGAGCCGCGCTCTGATTGAGCGGTTGGTGTCACGTCGGCTAGAGCCGCGCTCTGATTGGGCGGATAGTGTGACGTTGGCGAGAAACCGCGCTCTGATAGGCCAGTTAGCGAGAACAGCGCTGAGATTGGTGGATTGTCATCAGGAAGTAAACGAACGCAGAGAAAAGTAGAAATTGTAGGTTTTGATCATGAAGTGCTTTAAATGTTTGAGAGGGATTTTTAAAAGAAAAAGAAGTGACTCCTTTTACGGGGTAGAGGCACCGCCAGAGGGTACACCGGCTCACTATATGGCAACGAATGTCGGTTTGCACACTATAATGTGGATTAGGGATTGGAACAAGCTTACGGAAAAGAATGAGGAACTGCCGTTCCCAAAGTATGGGACGTTTAAGTTAGAGGCGTTACATCGGCTAAAAGCAACCATGTCCTCATTGAAACCTCCGCCTAGACCGACCCAGTTTGAGGCCCTTAACGCGTGGATTAGGGCGGCACACGATAGAAATCTGAATAGGCGTCAAGGAAGGTTGACGCGATCGGTAAGAGCAGTGCGAGATTCCAAATGGGATGAGGACGCCAAGAGATGGAGGGTACAGGCCATTGAGGTAGATAAGTTGTACCCAGTGAGAGAGGTGGTAGGAGGACAGAACCTTATGGAAGAGGATGAGGAGAGCGATTCGGAGGACAATTTGATAAATAGATTGCTGATGGATAGACCGCCTCCGAGAGTTGGGGAGATAGAAAGTAGAGGACTAGCAAGGGAAGAGGGGGCTGCCATAGAAGGGTATGTACCGCTTCCTATATCGGAATGGACACCTATCAAAGGCGAGGAGACACCTCAACATAGTACAGCACAGAGTGTGGTTAGAAGGTTTGTGGTACAGAAGACACCAACCACTGAGAAGGTTGAGTCTTATGGATTGCCAGATACTCTCCAAGTACCCGGTACCATAGGACCTATAGTATCGATTTACAACCCCGAGAGAGACAGAGAGGAAGAACAGATACGGTTAGACCGAGAGAGAGTTGAAATGGAAAGGAGAAATAACACGACAAATGCCTGGAGGCAATTGCCAAGACCAGTAACGTGGAACACCCCATTCGATTCAGCAGTGGGTCCCACATCAGGACAGGAGGGTCAGAGAGGACCGATGGACCTAAGGGGACCACGGCCGAAAACTTTTAAAGAGTTGAGAGCTGACTTGAGGGAATGGGATGGGTCCGCAGAAGCACAGAGCAACAGGTCAAGAGCAGAGGCAGAATGGGGAAGTCGAGGCAACGGGACAGTATCTCACTGCGGGGCTAGCGAAAGCAGTCAGGAGCGTGAGGGTCAAAGTCAGGAGAACAGAGGAGTTACACGTCCTATGGACGATAGGGAACAGCAGGAGCGAAACGGTAGAGGTATCGAGTGTGAAGAGATGTCTCGTCTCTGGGAAAAGGGTGGAGACCAAATGGTACTAGCTTACAGAGATAGGTTTAGGTGCGCTCACCACGCACTTGGAGAAGATGTACAACACTGGAATAGAGGGAACAGTGAGAGATCTCGCCATACATCGGGTAGTCAGAGATCACAGGCAAACTGTGAGGAAAGGGGGAGTAATGGGATGTCTAGCCATGCACCCAGAGAAACCAGGCAGGATGGGGAATGTAGGACCATGAGGCCCAATGGAGTGTTCCATCATCCGCCCCGAGAGGACGGAACTGCATGGGACCTGGAGGGGTGGGAGCATGGGAGGACTCCTCGTAACTCGCCTGAGCCCAGACGTAGAACCCGGAGTTGGGATGGGAGAGATGTGAATGGACCCCCTAGAGCTAGCATACCGAAAGCTGCAGTGAAGGCCAAAAGACTCGATGTTACCAGCTTAAAATCAGATGTGGATGAGATCACAGATGGTACGTTGGCCTTAGAAAGAATTGATTTGTACGAACAAGATGAGTTGCTGTTTATAGCAAAGGACATTACCCGAAAGGCAAGAGCAATTCATGAGAAACTGTCTGAACTGGCAGACAAATATATGGTAGATTTGTCCAGAACAAAGGCCCTACAGAGTAACCATAGGTTGCAGTATACAGACCAAGATTTAGATGAGAAGAGAACTACAGGATTAAAAACACACATAAGGGAACTGATAACAGGAATAAGAGTGTGGAGGGATCTGGACAAATGGGAAGAGAGGTGTGCAAAAAGGGGCACTGTCAGACGGAGCACGAGTGTGATGTCTCCGGAAGGAAGAGTAATGCAGATGGAGGCATTTCCTCTGAGAGAAATATCGAATGGGAATTACGTACATGTGCCCTGGAGTAGAGGAGATTTAGCTGCATTTACCAACTCATTTCCGAAGTTAAGGGACAATCCGGTTGAGTGGTACAAGCAGGTAGAAAGGTTTGTGAAGATCTCAAAAGTATTGTGGATTGATTTGAACACCTTGTTTGACATTGTGGTCCCAGGAAATTTGTGGACAGCATGCAAGACTAGTGTCGAATGGCCAGCTGCAGAGCCAGAAAGGGATGCTGCTACAAATGGACCGGCTGAAACTGTGATGCAAAAGTATGAAAGGGTAATAACTTGGCTGAAAGATAAGGTGCCACCACAAGACATAGATTGGGTAAAAATAGACCGAACAAGACAGGAACCCAAGGAGACAGTTCATGAGTTTTATGAGAGATTGCTGTAAACATTCAAACAATACAGTGGACTCGATGTAATGGACCCCAAAGATATAGGACAGTTTGTATCAAAGTTCGTTTTGGGGTTGAGACCTGATATTTGTTTAATGATTCAGCAACATTTAATTTGCTGGCAGAACAGACCACTGGATGAGATTTTGAGGTATGCGAGGTACTGCAGCGATGAAATAGATTCTAAAGCAAAGAAGCTGAAAGAAAAACTAATGGTAGTACAGATGCAGTCGGCTGGAAAGAGCGGACAGCAGCAGCAGGGAACGGGGACAATGGGACGGAGATCGAATAATCAGAATAAGGACAGTGAGGAAAACTCGAGACCTAGAGTTGACATTGCTACGTTAAAGAAGACGACAAAGTGCCACCAGTGTCAGCAGGTGGGGCATTGGAGACGCGAGTTTCCCTATAACCCTGAAAACGGAGAATTAGAAGTAGAGGAGGAAGTTCAAGAGGTTCCAGTTCAAGGGGTGACAATGCCAAAGAATAAGGTGGCCAAAGGGGGGACTCCGGCTCCACGAGCTCAGTTTCCTCAGCCACCTAAGATTGCAACAGGGGGAAAGGTCTTTAGACAAATGCCTCTTTTCATAGATGAAGAAAAGTGTTACTACATTGACCCTTTGACGGGACAACGTGTAAGCAAAGAAGAGGACTGTACCCTCGGGGCAGTTCTAGAAGTGGATCAGAGAGGACCATTTGTTGAGGCAGAGGTAGCAGGGTGTCCCACGACATTCTTGGTGGATACTGGAGCTACTCGATCAACTTTGAGATCTGCAGTGGTTCCTGATCTACCAATGTCGGGAGAAACAATTCAGGTGGTTGGAGTCGCAAACAAAAGAATGACTAGCCCTTTGACAGAACCAGTGTCAGTGAGAATAGGAAACCTCATGAATGAACATCAGTTTGTAGTATGTGATTCAAGTCCTGTGTGTCTGTTAGGAAGGGACTTGTTGTGCAAATTAAATTGCACCATATATTGCACACCTCAGGGAGTGGAGGTACAGACCACAGACGATGATGCGACTTTTAAGGTTGTTAATTCAAGAACATGCATAGAACTGTATCCTACTCTGACTGTGGAGGAACTTCCTTGGGATTTACGCGAGGCAGTATCATCAGAAGTGTGGGACTTTACCGGAGAAGAGATAGGATTGATCAAAGGGGTAGAGCCAGTGAAGATCATGGTGAAACCAAATGTCGTTTATCCAAGAACGCCTCAATACAAACTGTCCCAAGAGACGATTGCAGGAATAAAGCCTGTGATCGATTTTATGATTCAACAGGGAATTCTGAAGGAAATCGTGGGTAGTCCATGCAACTCCCCGATTATGGGTTTGCAGAAACCTAGTGGGAAGTTCAGAATAGTTCAAGATCTTCTAAAAATCAATGATAGTTGTTTCATGTTGTCCAGTGGTACCGAATCCATCAGTGATACTGTTTCAGATACCATTCCAAGCTGAGTGGTTCACAGTGATAGATATTTGTCAGGCCTTCTTTTCAATCCCATTAGATGAAGAAAGCCAGTACCTTTTTGCTTTTAAAATGGAAGATCGCGTTTTAACATGGTGTAGAATCCCACAAGGATTCACAGATAGTCCTTCAATCTTCAACCAGCTGTTGAAGAAGAATCTTGAAAGTCTAGTACTGCCACAGAACTCAGTTCTGGTCCAGTACATAGACGACCTACTTGTTGCGTCAGAAACAGAGGAAGCATGTAAGACAGATTCCATCGCCCTACTGAATCATTTAGCTGAAAATGGGCATAAGGTATCTCCGAGCAAATTGCAGTACTGTCTGACAGAAGTACAGTACTTGGGTCACAGGTTGGAAAAAGGGAAGCGCAAGGTGTCACCAGACAGAATAGAAGCGATAATGAAAATGAGTGCACCTACAACACAGAGAGAAGTCAGGATGTTTCTAGGAATGGTTGGTTATTGTCGACAGTGGATAGCTAACTTTTCACTGAAAGCAAAACCCTTACAGAAACTGACGCACAAGGAGGTGAGTGATCCGGTACCATGGGACAATGAGTGCTTGATGGCGTTCCTACAGTTGAGAGATGACTTATGTCGTGCTCCGGCTCTAGGGATGCCTGACTACGACAAATCTTTTTCACTTTACTGCTGCGAGAGAGAGGGATGTGCTTTGTCAGTTCTTGTCCAAGTCCATGGAAATGGCCGTAGACCAGTTGCATATTTTTTGGCTACATTAGATCCGGTAGCCGCAGCGTTGCCCGGATGTCTCAAATCCGTTGCTGCAACGGGTGTCAGCATTGAGCGTTGTGAAAGCATAGTGATGGGACACCAGTTAGTGGTGTATGTACCTCATTCTGTGGAATTGTTAATGACACGGACCAAGACACAGCACTTGACCAATAGTAGGCTCACGCGCTATGAGCAAGTTATTCTTGCTGCGGAGAACGTGACCCTTAAGAGGTGCTCTGTCTTGAATCCTGCTACGTTGATGCCACTTCCCAATGATATAGAAGGCGAAGAATGTGAAGATCACGATTGCCTTGATGTGACTGAACTATGCACGAAGCCCCGACCAGATATTGTAGATGAGCCATTGATCGACCCTGATGAAATTTACTTTGTTGATGGCTCATGTTTAAGAGACGATACTGGTCGGTTGAGAGCAGCTTATGCTGTTTGCACCATTACTGGAGTTGTGGAAGCCGCTTGCCTGGAAGGAGTACACTCCGCACAGGTAGCAGAAATCATTGCATTAACCTGTGCCTGTATAGCAGGTAATAAAAATAGAGTCACCATATATACTGATAGCCAATATGGTTTCGGTGTTGTTCATGATTTCGGGCAATTGTGGTCTCAGAGAGGTTACATGACCTCCTCTGGTTCGCCAATTCGAAATGGAGAATTTGTGCGGCTGTTGTTGGAAGCATTACAGGGTCCAGCCGAAATAGCTATTGTAAAATGTGTAGCTCATACAAAAAATACTGATTTTGTGTCACAAGGAAACAGATATGCCGATGAGGTTGCCCGCTATTGTGCGGAGCATGGATATTCTTTCACAAAAGTGGAAATAGATGGGGCTCAGGATAAAACAGAACTGAATATGATGTTAGAAACTGTGGACACTTGGGAGGATTTAAGAGTAATGCAAGAGAATGCACCAGAATCAGAGAAACGGGCATGGGAAACAGCAGGTTGTGTAAGAAGCGAAATGGATTTTTGGGTTTCAGCAGATGGAAGAGCAGTGCTACCTGAGGAGTTAGCGAGTCCAATGGCACGACAGATACATGGTCCAGTACACTTGGGAGGGATGCTATGCTGAGGGTATTCAGGCAAACTTGGTACTGCCCTAAGTTTAGGATTGCAGCAGAAGCAGTGTGTAAACGATGCGTTACTTGTCAACAGTTGAACGTAGGGAAAAGAACACCAGTTACACTGAGTCACATTGGGAGGTCTGGGGGGCCTTTCAACAGGATGCAATTGGATTTTATTGAGATGCCAAAAGTCAACCGCCTTAGGTATGTTCTGGTGATTGTTTGCTTATTTTACAGATGGGTTGAAGCATACCCTACACGCAGGTGCGATACACTCACAGTAGCAAAGTTGTTGCTTAGAGAGTTGATACCGCGCTTCGGGGTGCCTGCCTCTCTGGAATCGGACAGAGGAACTCATTTTAACAGCGAAATTGTGAAGATGCTTTGCTCTGCATTGAACATTGATCAGAAATTGCATTGTAGCTATCGACCAGAGGCCTCAGGTGTTGTGGAGCAGATAAATGGGACACTGAAATGTCGATTAGCTAAAGTATGCTCATCAACTTCCTTGAGTTGGCCTGATGCTCTTCCTTTAGTACTGATGAGCATGCGCAGCACACCCGACAGGAGGACAGGTCTCTCTCCACACGAGGTGCTGATGGGGAGGGCAATGAGACTTCCTTCTGTCCCAACTGCCGCATTATTGAACATTACAGATGACCTGATCCTGGATTATTGCAAAGGGTTGTCTGACGCCATTCATTCTGTGTCTCTTCAGGTACAGGCTGCAGAGGTTCCGTCTTCAAAAAATTTGTGCCACGACCTGTGCCCAGGAGATTGGGTTCTGGTGAAGAAGCACGTCCGGAAGAATTGTTTAGACGTGCGCTGGAAGGGACCCTATCAGGTGATCTTGGTGACGAACACTGCTGTAAAATGCGGAGGACTGCCTAATTGGATCCACGCATCCCATACTCGAAAGGTTCCAGCACCCCTGGAAGAAACAGCTCCTCTCACAGACGAAAATCCAATTGTGGAAGAAGAATCGCAGGAGGGGATCAGTCAAGCTGTGGGGGTGTCTGAAGAAGTCGGGAGTGCAACAGATCTAGAAGAAGAAAGGCAGGACGGCAGTGAAACTGAAGTTGCCACAGAAGGAGAAAGTTGTTGTGACTACGACTCAGACACAGACCAGTACCAGAGTGATCAAGAACAGAGTGTGAGGACAAGAAGTAGGAGAACAAGACGGGGAGAAGTTAGTTGGCCCGAAAGAAAACAAAGGCCGAACTTGAAGCTGACTTCAGAAAGAACTCTTGCTCCTATATCCGAAGACTCAGATCCAGAAGAAAGTGCACAAGAACAGGAACAGGAAGGTCCGAGAAGATCAGGGAGAGTGCGAGTACCTTGCAGAAGATACGCTACTCCTGAGTGGACCTACCTCGCTACAGATGTCCTCAGCGGGACGCAGAACTGGGAGGGTGAGAGAAGTGACCCTGACCAGAACTGACCCAATCATCACAGTGGAAGTAAGGTTCCTGGTACCAGGATTGGAGGTCGAAAGACTGCTGACACTCAACATCGTCTATCCTCCTTTCCTGAGCGGAATAAGAAAATTGATCTTTGAGACAGTTGAATTTCCGTGTTGCTGTTCAAGGTGTCCAATACTGGAGGGAATCCTTCTTCGTATGGAAATATTTGAACTAGTGGTGGAAGTTCTGGGAACACTCATAGTCTCGGACTATTAAAGACTTTGTAAAGAACTTTGTAAATATCGATTGAAAGATAACCTAGCGCCGAGTGGAAGAAGAAAGAATTAGGGACTTCCCTTTTAGTGGATGGAGAAGGGCTAGGGTTGTCTATTGCTACAGAACTCAGAGACTGTTATTGCGGAGAGAATTGTCAGCTTCCAGGTGTGGTTTAAAGAGAGACATTGTGCAGAGAAAAGAAACACTGGAGTCCAGCAAGAGACTTTGGCTGAGAACGAAAACCAGAGTTACACTGTTTTGAGATCATGGAGGCTGGCAACCCGAACCGCAGGGCAAAATGCATAGTAGGCACACTTTTAGTGGTAGTGATTTTTCTTATAGTTTTAGTAGTTACTATATCATATGTAGTGGGACATGAAAATGAAGCAAAAGCAAGAGAAGAAGCTAAAAGAGTATCGACACAGAGGCCTACTACTACTGTACAAAGTAGAGTTAACACAGAGAAGGAGAAGGCTTTGTTAGATGCTGCGATTAAGAGATTACACACTGATGAATCCCAGGGGAATTTTAAGTCAAATGCTTATGCTAAACTGCTGTACGAATACGTTGATGTCATGGAGGCGAAAAATTGCTAAGTTTGCATGAAATTGCCAGCATCGGTAGATGAGGGTATTAGATACCACCATCTTCCATTGACTTATGGAATCACATGTAGTTTGCTGCTGAGCATATTTTATGAACGGGATGGGTTCGAGTATTACTTCTCGAACTTTGATTCCGTGTTGCCAGAGGTGCCAAACTATAAACATCTTAATAAGTGGGATTATTACAAGAGTGAAGACAGGTTACAGAAATTTTTCCTACCATGGAGAACATTAGACACTTCACATGCCCGAAGGAATAATTTGACATGTTCCGTGTCAGAAATTGAGAAAAAGTTTATAGGGCAGGTGGATACTCGATACAGGAGACAAAAGATTCTAAAGACTTCAGGTCAATGGGAAACAGATTGGACTGAAGAAGAAAGAGCACACAAGAGCAAGGGTAGCAGTGGTCCAATAGCATTAGATCGAGAGAAGAAAGGGAAACTATGTATACATAGGGGTCAAACCTATTACGAGAATGTGTTCGTGGGAGAAGTCAGTTGTGAACATGCTTTCCAGTTAGAATACTATTCTAAGGACTTCTTGAAGGAGATGCAGGTGATCCCCAATGTATATTTTGTTTGTGGAAGAAATGCATATGTGAAACTACCAGATAATTGGTATGGATCATGTTATTTGGCAATTGTCTTCCCGAAAATATATCATGTTGAAGAATTAGAGTCCAAAAAGGGAGGAGCTCAAGCAAGAGGAAGGAGAGATGCAAGCTCTGAAGTAATTGGAGACATATTTGGAGCTGCATTTCCTCTTTTAGGGTTAATACTGAATGACATCAAAATTAGAAGGTTGGCAACAGTTGTAGATAGATTATCTGCCAGCATTGCTAGATCTTTAATGCTGGAGGAGGGAGAGATGCAATCGATAAGGGCAATGGTTCTTCAGAATCGACTTGCTCTAGACGTTCTGTTAGCCAAAGAGGGCGGAGTCTGTAAGGCTTTGAAGGTCCAGGAATGTTGCACTTACATTCCAAACAATTCAAAACCTCTAGAGAAGTACATACGAAACATTACTTCGATTCACCGTGAGATTGAGGATTTGGCGCAGGTAAATGTGTGGGAAAAGGTAGGACAAGGAATGGGAAAGGTTGGAGGTTGGTTTGCCAACCTGGGAAAGGGTTTCGTTTGGTACATACTGAAACCTATCATCATAATAGTGATTTGTGCAATCACTTTGTGGGGATTGGTGCGACTGTACAAATGGTATAGAGCAAACAGGTTGCAGAAATCCATGCGAGAACAGGGGAGTAGATTAGCTGCGATGCAGGAGAATCAGTACAGGAGTTTGAGGGCTCTAGAAGAGATGAAACGAGGGAATATTGCAACGACTTCAGTTTGACAATCTATACTTAAATGAGGGTGTTGCGATGATGATGACTACTGGAAGTCATCAAAGGGGGGATTGAGAGAGCGCAAATCTGAAAAACGTATAAGTGCACCATATTTACAAGCACGTAGTATTAGTTTAAATATAGGTTGCACCAGAGTGTTATATTCATAGAGTGACAATGGTAAAAGTGTTTTAGTTAGAATAGAAATATATATATCTGTGTGACAACTAATGTAGAAGTTTATAGAAATGTTAGGATGATGTGAAACTTCATGTTCCTCATGTTAAGTGACTATGTGAAGGAGAAACGAAACTCTGCAAACCATTGAAAATGTGTAGGCCCATGGCAATTCACAGTAAACGTATAAGTGCTGCTACACTGACATGAGACGTGGACATAACATTTTTCCAAAGTATTATTAATCATAGAATTGAAATATATGTTTTATATAGATGTGTTACATGATAGTAATGTGTGTTAGTTAGAATACTGTTTAAACCAAGAAATTAAATGTTTTCAGAGTGCAGAGGCCTGTTTCATGTGATTTAGTAGGCCTGAATAGATAAAGTTGCTTCTTTGATCTGCATGTGCTCGTTAAGGAGAGATCGCACAGAGCACAAACGAAGGCATAGTTTATGACTTACAGATATGGTAGAGGCCGGAATTTGGGGCCCACAGTAGAACGGTTTATTTGCAGGTGCGAGGAGCCCTAATCAGTCTAGTGATGAATGGGCTTTGTTCAGAGACGCCTGGCACAGGCCTGGAGGAGGCTTCAGGAATTTCCTGGGGGGTACCGACCAGCGGAAAAGAAGCCTGGGAAGCAAGGTCAACTTTAACGAAGGATCCAGAGGAGCACCAGTGTGGAATTTACCGCCAGAATCGATACCACGTGAGGGGCGTCTCTAGGGGCGTTCCTATGGGAAATGTGATTTTGTATTAGGGACAGCACCCCGGGGAGGAGACAGAGCAGATGATCTGGGGAGCCTAAGAAAGCGGATGGGTAGGCAGATAGACTGAACTTAAGAGAACGATTCACCAAGAAGACTAAGAGAAGTGCGTGATCTTCTTTGGAAGTCACCACGGCTGACACCTTTTTAGGTAAAGATCTTGTTAAGTAGGGATGTCACTTAGTCCAGTGTAGGGACAGATTAATCTGAATTTTCCTTTTTGTAAATGACTCTTAAGTTGCAACTTATAGCGATTCTTGCAACTCTCATGGTATTTGAGATATTTTTGATCATTTCCTTTTGCCGATTGAGAGCATTCCGAGAGTTCCTTTTTATCTTGATACCTGTATATCTTTTGAATCTTATTCTGAGATGTTTGTATCTTCAGATACTTTTGGCTTTATAATAAACTTTTAAACTCATTTGGTAGTCAGTGGTTCTTTAGAGTGGTTTAAGTTCTTAATTGATTAACCTAGTAGTGGATTGCCTTTTACTCAATGACAGGTACCAACGATCTAGTCGACCTGAATTGGGATCTGGAATAATAATAATAGACCAGAAATCCCGCGTTAACAAACTCCTCCCCAGGGCCGGACTGGGAACCAAAACCGGCCCTGGCATAGTGCTCGGCCACCGCACCTCCCAACCTGCAGGGGGGTTAGGGGTGCCACCGAGCTCTTTTCCAGGGCCGGTTTTCGGCCGATTTTGTTACAGGGCCGATTAACGGCCCTCTAACAAAATCGGCCCCAGGGGCCCAAAACCGCCCCGCACCCGTGTGGCGCACCGGGGGATTGCCCGGTGCCCGCTATGGCCAGTCCGGGCCTGCTCCTCCCTGGGACAGTGTAACACTGCCATTTGTGCTGCTTGGCGTTATTCTGGAGTTATCAGGCCATGCAAGGCCACACAAGATAGCCTTGCATGGCTTGGTAAATCTAACTGGTTATTTTATATAGGTTGCAGATAGTTCTGCGTTGCAGGTGGATGTGAGAGTTGGAGAAGGGTTATGGTGTGTTTTAGGGTAAATCGGGGCAGAGAGACTGCTGTGGTGGAGTGGGTGGCTCTTTTTTTATAAAATATAAAAGCTTTTGTTAAACGTAAAAAACACTAACTATCTCTTATGAAGTTCTGAGTGCATGATTACTGCCTCATTGCTCCTATTATAAAACAAACATTAGAAAGGCAAATAAAGTGATTGGGCAGCATTTGGAAATATAATAGTGCAGGCCACATTTGTTTGAAATACAGGCCTCTATAGAGCGGAAAGTTAAAAGATCTGCAGAGGTCCAAAAAATAATGTCAAAACATTGTGAAATGGATCAGGACCGGCTTTAGCGATCTTGGCGCCCAGTGCGACAATCATTTTTGGCAACCCCCACCCCCTCCATGTCCACCTCCTCGGATTCCCTCACAACCACAGGGCAAAATTGTCCCTAATCTCTCCATAGACACTCTCTCACATACATTTAATTTCTTTAAAGCACTGGTAAAGGTTGCCTTTACTAATAAGAATGTACATCTACCCAAACAAAACCTTTTCAGCAACATTAGGAATAGATCATGAAAGACTGGGGGGGGGGGCATAATGTCCTATCCTATTTAATGCCGTTTATATGCAGCCTTTGATAACAGTCTGTAACAGTCACTGTTCTATAATAATGTTGTATCTTATGAACTCTCTGTGACAAAAGCATTAATCCACTCAGTTATATACATAAAACACAGATATGCATGGTACGAGTTCTTTGCAGCATGCATATTAACCCTCTGCGCTACTTTATAGCAAGCTAAAACTGCAGCTAGACAAAACTCTGATTTCTCTCTCTCACTAGCAGGAACATTTATCACAAGAGTTATCTAGACATTTTTAATGCTGTCTGAAAACCGGACACAAGGAACTCTACCGCAGGTGTTTTTAAATTATAAGTTATTGCTAAACACAGCGCCCCACCTGAGGTCAGTGCTCCCTTCCCCAGGTCAGTGCCCAGTGCGGCCACATCAGTCGCACTGCCCTAAAGCCAGCCCTGAAATGGACAGTGACTGAAGGCGACATATTGTCACAACCACATGGCCAAAAGTTTTTAACCGTACATCAACCAGGGGATTTTGGTAAAAGGAGATGCAACATGTTCAGATGAAATCTTATTAAAAGAAACCTATGTTCTAGATTAGTAACAAACCATAAATAAGGCTCAATGGAGGGAACAGACTTTAGCAGCACAGAAGTCCGTACAGACAGTTTTGTCACCACCAAATTTTCTAGGTCTGCTTCTCTATGCAAAAGAAAAGATTTTTTGACCCAATCACCAATCCTTTCCTCAATCTTCTCGGGTTGGGTAGACAAGTCTGTGCGCCCCAGTTCGATAAAGGTAGACAACATATTTGCTCAAAGGAACTGATAACGCTGTCTAGGCCCAAGCAATCCCACAAAATGGAGCGATTAATCTCTGATACAGGCTTCTACCAAGCCTCGACCCGTCTTAGCAGCTACAGCCAAATGGTAAACCATGTTCTGAAGCAGGATATAGGAGGGGCAGGTATTTGAGAGCCTTAACAAGCCTCTAATAAAATTGTTTTAACCAATTTGTAAACATTCACTCTCCACATTGCCCCACACCTGACAGCCATAACATACAAGGGAGGCCCATTTAGCTGTATTTATCTCTATTAATGGTTGTGTTGGTGAGCTCCCAACAGCCGAAGAAAATTGAAAAATAGCTGAAACAGACCTTTGGAAGGAATTTTTCTTGACTTCCAACCAAAGGCGACTTGGATTCAGATTCACTAAGGATTATCTATCCCCAGACAGGGAAAATAATCAACCTGAGCTATTTTCCAATGCTCCAGATAAAACTGTGTCTTATCTGTTTTAGGAGTAACAACCATAACGTAGGATTGGAGTAATTAATCTACAACTCCAATGAATTCTTAAATAGAACAAAGCTAATTAATAAACGTTTTAACCCAATCTCTCGTCTGCATATAATAATGAGGAAATAACGCGCTTACTTACACCGGGACAATCTAAATTGTTTTAAAGAAGTACAGATTTCAATTGATTAATGTAAAGAGTGAACAAGGGGCAAGGATGCCGCCCTGCTTGACTCCATGTTAAATCGAAAAAGGCTTGGTGCAGGACCAATCAACGTGGTTCCTCAGCATGGCCATCATCTAAGAGTGCCGATCCCTGAGCAAATAGACAATATTGGCATCAATTCCCAAGCACAGAAGAATATTCCACAATATTGTTCTATTTACTGAGTCAAATGCCAAGGTGAGGTCCATTAAGACCACATAAAGCCGGCTGATTTACAGACTGTATACATACTCGCTATGGCCTAAAACCATATTGTAGGTATGACAACACCTGATTTTCCTTAGCCCATACTGACATTCTGTTTGTAATTACCTCCCCAGAACCTTTACTACCGAATTTATCATGGAAATTGGAGGGTAGAATTTGGGGTCTGATTTGTCCCCATTTTTTAATATTAGAATGATGACTGATTGGGACTAAGAATAAGTAATAGAAATTCTAGAGACAGCATTTAGTAAACAGGTCAAAAGTGGGGCCCATAATGGAGGATTTGAGACGCAAAGATCCGGTGGGACATCGTTCTGACCTAGAGCTTTGTTAGGAGTAAGCGACTGAATTGTTGCCTTGCCCCCTTGAAGGGAACACCTTACATCTGAGTCTGGGGAAGTAGAGGACTCTACTTCCGCAGGTGGTGCAGTCTCTGTCCTACCATAGATGCCCTCAAAATGTGAGACCCATATATCAGCGGGGATGTGCGGGTCCCAAAAACGGTCTTTAGTTTTCACAAATAATGAATGGTTAACCACCTTCCAAAAGTGGGAACTATCCTGCAGCTGACTAGTGAAGGATTCCTTTGAGCATTGGTGTTTGTCCCATTTATACAATTCCCCTCTCTTAATTGGTCCGAACCAAAAGCCACGCATAAATAAAGTCTTTTTGAAGCATTGCATAAACAATCATCTAGAAATGGTGCAGAAGCTGCGAAGCATTGCAAATTATGAACTCGTTTCAACAACTAGTGGCATAAAGCACTATCTGGGATGCTTTATATCCCCTAACCATTGCTACTGGCTCACTCTTTTCAGATTAAGCACTCTGCACTTTAAATTTGCCTCTCCCGCAACGGGCGCCTGGACTCAACATTTAGCCTTTTGCAGGTGTGACAATAACTCAATTCAAAGTATTAGCCATTATTCTTGTTCTGCCACCTGTACCAAGAACTAAGACGTCATTTTCTGGTGCTTCTTCTATGTAAGGCTAATGTGAGACAATACAAGGAAGGGCTAGTGTTTATGCAATCTCTAGAGTCACTTGAAGTTTGCTTTGCCGTTCTTAATTGTATAAAATCTGCATTTTACATCAGGAAGGGTTACGAACCTTAAAAGCTGTTTTTGTCGTCATATATGAATTTGTAAGTGACTATGGGCCATATTAGCAAGCAAATGGGATAAATATCGCAAAAAGCGCTTAGCGCATTTTATTTTATCGCCGTCTATCGCTGGATCACATCGCACTCTTAGCGGTGTATTATCAACGCTTTGCCTAGATGCAATGTGAAATCCAGCGATAGCGGGGATTAGCGGGAGAAATCCTGCAATAATGCGAGTGCGATACTGAAAAGCTTGCTAATAGGCAAGAGTGGACTTAACATACCAATCCACCTTCCATGTTAAAGGTGGTTAAGTAAACAATTTTTCAAGCGTTAAATAGTTGAGATGAACGGTGCTTAGCGCACCTTTATTCATCGCTTCGCGGATATGGTTCCGCATTGATAATAGAGCGATGGTGTGTTGGCGACATTATTCATTACATTTTAGTGGGGGAACGCTTACTTTGCATGTCATTAGCGATAAATATTGCTGACATGCAAAGCGGCAAAAAAAGGCGCTATTGCCAGAAAACTTTCGCTAACAGCTGTTGGCGACAGCTTGCTGATAGGGCGATAAAAATATCGCCGCTTTGGCGGCAAAAGTGCCGCTAAAGCGGGGATATTGCCCTTGATGATATGCCCCAATGTTTTTAAAACTCTATGAAATTATATTAGTTGTATTGAAGATTTTATTCAGATCAGCAATATGTGATTTTTTTGGATTTTTATCTCAATTTTGAAAATGTGTTGGCCTTGTTTTGTGTGCTTTTATGGCCTCCGGTAGAATAAAGTTTATCTTGAATTATCTAGCGGCATGAATCTCCTCCCAGGCTTCTAGGAAAACACACTACACACAGCCACTGCCTTAATTATCTTGTCTTTCTTGGATATTGAGCTAGACATTAAACATAAAAATCAAAATGCGACTTTCAAAATGTGGTGAACAGACCACAAGGAAAGAAATTGTCCTGGGGAGTCACAAAAGCATTTGCAAAGCTGAGATGTGAAGGTTGAAACCTGCCTATCCAGTGACAACACTGTGGAGAAAAAGAAAATAAAAGGAGGGGAAATCATTTGCAAAGTGATATTAGCAGATACAATGCCGAATAATGCAACTGCCTGAACAATAGGTGATCAGGAGTTTAAATATAGATCCCCACTTACGCAGCTCTCCCAAAAGCATGAATCCCTGGGTAGTAATACTGACAGGGAAAATGAAAACAGCGTGAAAGCATGCCAGACATCATTTTTTAATAACTACAAAAAAGTACATGCACATGGGATTCACCAGAACAACTAAATCACTTGCACGGAAGAGTAATAAATACGTGTAAGTAAAGCAACCTATCCCTGGAGCCTTACACGGGCCCATCACGCCAAACTGTATTTTAAACATTGATGTCAATCTATGTTTTTCAAGTGGGCTCTCTAACTCTTTGAAGTTCTGACCTGAGCAGACAGTTCTGCTATGACTCAGAAAATATAGGTAGACACTTCAAATCTTTAATGGTGTTTTATCAAATATTAAATCCGAAGAGCATAGCAGTAAAAAGTAATTGCTGCTTTAGGCAACTGAAACCTCTCTGATCAATTATTGATGTACAACTTTGTAATTATAAATGTTCAATGTTTTAAACAAGTGTTTGATGCGGTTGCAATTGTCAAAGTAAAAACAGAGATCAATGCAGACAAAAGCGATGATAAATGATTAAATGAAAAAGCAGAGTTATGAAAAATACAAAATGCACATTCTTGAGATAAATGCATTGATATTCATCAAATAGGACAACTGTTGTGTCTTTTTTATATTTCTAAATGAATAGCAAGAAAAAGTCAAGTGATCTTACAAAAATGCTAATAAAAGTTGCATAAGGCACATTAAATAACGCTGTAAAACATGGAAAAATGACAGGATTTATTTGGCAGGACGTCCATCAGGTGCTCAGTAGCAGAGCAGACTCTCCTGGAGGTTTTTTTTTTGGGGGGGGGAAACAGACACTAGTCCCACAGCATGTCTCTTGTGGGACAAGGCAGGGAAGCCTTAAAGCGACATACATCCAGGGGTGTAGCTTCAGGGGCGGGGGGGATATTTGAGGTCTTCACCACCTTAATTAATGTATTTCTGATAACTAGTTGTGGACAGGTGCATTCAGTCCAGTTTGGTGAGATGTATGCCGGATTTCACCAGGAATTTGTACATCCACACAGGCAAAAAGGCACACACACTCTCTCCCTCTCTGTTTTGAAAGTTTTAAAAAATGTTGATTATTTTACAAAATATTGGGCCTGATTCACAAAGATAGTACTCTTTTTATATTGGCACTCAGGGCAGAGGTAAAGATAGTACTCGTAAATGCCTTTTGTGAATTCCCATAGTCGTAAACTAAGGTTACCTTTGTGAATCAGGGCCAGAATGTTTTCTCTTAGTACCTCTACCATTCCACATTCCTCTCCATTTTCACTGCCCTTTAGGTCCGTCTCATGCACCCTGCTTTCCACATAATAATTTTAACATTATATGCCAACCTGATTTTTTAAAAATCTGGAGCTCATTCCCGCCCACAATGTTACTGACCAAGCTACACGCCTGCGTACATCTTCCACCAGGAGTGTAGTTGTGTTTGGGACTTTCCCTGCTCCTTCCCCACTGAAGGTCAAGACCTTATGTTTCTCTCCAATTTCGGTAGCACTCTGAGGGGCAGAGGTCCACATACATTCTAATTTAAGGTCGTGGCTATGCAGAGAGAAGGAATCATTGTGATCCTGAAACATGGCACTACTTGCCACTCTTGCCCATCCTACACCATGTCTCTTTCCTTCACAGTCACTTTTGGAAAATAGTGCAGATCACCTATCCGTCTCTATCTATCATACTATATCTTACAGATATCTAGATCCCAACCCATCATGGCTCCTTCATTTCCTGTAAAACCATTTTCTTTTTCCATATAGGGGGGGGGGGTGCTCATTGAGGAAATTGTCTTGCAAATGTTCGGTCCTCCACTTCTTGCGATGCAGTCTAGTGCCTCGCTCTTCAGTCTGACTACGAACATATTACTTATTTTCGGATTGCTTGGGGTTTCCATGCCTTTCTACTATGCGACCATTCTAAGGAGACATCTGCTCCATCCATGTATACATAAAAAGTGTAGGATATCATTGCAACGAAATACCCTCTCCACCAATATGTCAATCAGGCCTACAGGGGCACAATCTCAAGCTGTAGACAACAGAGGTAGACTACCACTACCACTACAAACCTAACAAGCTCAGGCCTGAAACAGCAGTAGTAATCATGTTACCAAAGCTTAATCATTGTTGAATATAAAAGGTTTCTACGAATCATGACATTAAAGTCATAACAAGAAGTACTCTTTCTAACCAAGGTCACATCAGCAATAAGTGTCTTGAAGTGAGCATCAGTTATATTCAATTTCTTGTTAGACATCTACTTATTGCGGGAATTGTTTTTTTTTTAGATAATGAAATTAAAATATCCCAAATAACAGATAAGTAGCGTGAAAAAGTACTATTTTTACCACGGTTATCAGCGTTTTACTTTTTAATAAATGCAAGTTCAATTCCCAGATATCAATGTGTCACTCACAGATAGATTTGGCATTGGATGCTTTTGTATGACGTTCACACTAAATGAATGCCAGTCACCATCATGCACCTTCATGCAAAGGATGCCCACCGTATGCCAAGAAGCTTCGCCACTATACTAGAGCACGCATTACACCAGGCAGGGGCGGGCACCATCAAGTCACGAATCCACTCAATATAGCATGAAGTACCACCTTCTTTATGCCAGTGGTGGGCACCATTATGGCATCAAATCTCCAATATGGCAACCTTTTAACTCCATTATGTCAAGGCCAGTACTCTATTAGAAGAGGCCAAAAAGGTGTCCTAGATGCCCACCATTTGCCATGAACAATCCTATTGTGCTGGGGCAGAAATATGCCAGAGGTTTGTACCAGTGTGTTGTGGATGCTTCAAAAGGCCTGGACTCTTAGTTTGCTGCCATTTAAAAGTACTGCTAAGACATTCCATCGACTTTCAACTAAATTTAACCACTTACATTGTTTTTACGGACATGACATCTACGGAAAACAAGAAAGGACAAAGGGACGTCCACAAAGAAGCAGGTGTCATTATTTGACCTGGTGCATTAATGCCGGGGGCAAGAGCGTGTGGGGCCCACTACACCACAGTTATTATGGCTCCTTATTTTGCACAAGCAGGATTTTTGGCCCATCTTGCATGCTTGCTTATATTGGGACCAATGGGCAAGGCCATTATTATTTTAATTGTAGATTAAATTGTTAAATTAATGTACTAGTGTGAGCTGCTCATAAATAGACAGACAGGGTTTTATGTGGTGGACTGTCATAAATAAGGGCTAGAGTAATGAAAAGCACCAGCCCAAATTAAGCATTGAGCTTCAGTCATAAAAGCACAATAATGAAATGGCGTAAATAAAAGATTACATTGAATAGGTGCAATAGGAGCCTTATCGTTTCAGGTTTAGGGCGCAAGAAAATGGTAGATTTGTATTTGAGTAATAATTGTTCCCCAGGGCAGCATGCTATTGTACTGGAGGTACTTAACATCCGTTGAGTAAAAGCCCAAAATTGGATCAACCTTCTGAAAGGATGATCTGGAAACTCCAGGCCTTTACAGTCATGTTCTGGTAAACATAGCAGACATTGGGATATTTGCCTGCTGTATAAGCTGAGGATTGTTTTGTTGGTTGTATGCATGCCAGCTTTTTGTGCAAAGTGTACAGCCAACAAAGCAGTGTGCAAACAGGAAATCAGCAAATATGTGAGTCTCAAAAAGAGGCACAATAAGCTGCCGATAACCACACTCACATATTCATCAGAACTGAGGAGAGAGGGGCTCTGTAAACAGTCATGTTTGACACAACTAAGCACCAAATAATGGTCCAAATAAAGGAGCTGGGCACCAGAGAGACCCAGCTCCCACAAGCAGCCACCAGTGGTTGTCTACATATCTCTTTGATCGCCTTAATAGGTGTTAGACAACCTACATATCTGGCCGTAAAATGGGCGGCAGCGGGGTATGTTAAAATTTCATATTTTATAATAACTGGGTGCCCATAGCAGACATGCGCCAATCAATGACCAATGATTTTATTTTAATGCACTCTCATGGCACTATATTGAAATACCTTGCTGAAACAAATGTCACCTCCTTTTTGGTTCAAAATCAGTTGGTGGAGGATCTTCTAGTTAAGGCATCAGACAGGAAGCCAGGCGCCTGGAAGAAATATTTAGCCTCTGCAAGGGGGGTGGATCTTGAATCCAAAGCTCTAAGGAAATGGTCAGAGCAGGAGAACTGTGAAATCTCCCCCCATATTTGAACCACTATCAATAGGCTAAACTTTAGTTCTTTAAGAGGGGCAAACTGGTGCAGGATTTTATTTTTCAGTAAATGGCTGCTGTATCGAACCCCCGCTGCTCTTGCAAAGATGTACCCCAATCAGTCTTCTCAATGCTTCCGTTGTATGAATTATTCTGCTGCCAATTAGTCACATATTATGCTCTGCTGTCCAAAAATTAATTTGTATTGGTTAGAAGTGTTTGGCTTTGATCCTGACCTCCCTTTTATAGATTCAGTAACTAGATTTTTGTATATAGCTATGGCAATTGCAAGGTCACTGGTTTTACAAAATTGGCGCTCGGACTCAATTCCGTCAGCCTTGGAATGGGGTCAGAAGATGAGAAGGGTGAAGAAAAGTGAATATACCTTTGCGGCAAGAATTGGGGGACTTACGAAATTTAATAAAACATGGGGTTCAAGCTTTGAGTAATAAGCAGAGGGAGTGGCTGCAGCTGCTTGCTACATAGTGGAGGGGTGGAATGAGATTTTAGACCTCGTCAATTATTTATTTATCTATTTATTGTGTAAATGTTTACAGGGGGCTTTTTGTGGGATATTTGTACCTGGCTAACTGTTTTTATGGAATGTATAATAGGTTTATGACGTGGTATAGTGACTTGGTAGCGAGTTATATTGTCAAATAGACTTTTATCTCTGGTTTTTGTCTTTTGTACGATATAATGTTGCAATATGTAAATGTTTGACAAACTTGGCTTCAATAAAAAAAATTTAAGAAAAGATTTTGGAAAAGCATTGCCGTAGCTTTTTTCTTCTCCACAGGAAAACATGTTCGCTGCGTAGAACTTCTATACCCTACACCAGCAAAAGGTTTGCGGGTGTTCCATTCCCACTTCCCCCTCTTTAAAAGGATTTACTTCAACTCATTACAGGTGCACATTTCCAAACTATTTCAGGATGGCCAATAATTGGAGAGGATTTTGTGAATCCTCGCAAACTAAAACGTTTGTGATGATTCACACCATGCTTTGATTCGTCCCTCCACGGTCTCTGTATGAGGCTTGCTGCTGTATAATTGTATGCAGTTGCAGCATACAATTACTCATAATTATTTGCATTGACTCCTGTTGGGTACAGTTTCATAGATACCTGGGAAGTGGGAATCCTGCATTTTCTGACCATAGATGTACCTCTATGGATGAAAATGGCTTTGTGAATATAGCCATGTGTGTTTATCAGGATATATATCACACGGGCGGGCTTAGAATTGTCTCTATGACTGAATATCATTAGCAAAAATATTGTCTGACAGAAATATAATTTTCTAAGTATTGTTTACTAAAATATTATCCCACTCGGTATAGACGTTTTATACTTCACTACAATGGGGAGATAACTTAGTAACCCATATCAAGGACACAATATTTGTTACTTTAATCAGTTACCATTTTCCTGGGTGTAATCAGAAACATTACAAGCCACAGAAGTGAAAAAAAGTCAAGAGTTTAACTGAATGGTGTGTTTTGTGGGCGGAAGTACAGTGGTGTGTAGGTCAATTTTCGGGATGAGCTTGTGGTGGTGCTTGTGGTGTGTGATTTGTATGGAATGATACAGTAGGTGTGGTGTTTGTGTGAGCAGGTATGCAGCATTGGCATCTTGAATCACATTTCTGTTTCCAATTGAACCTGTCTTTTTAAGTTCAGCTTTTTTTTAACCTTTCTAGGACATGGCTGTACAATAAATTTTTCGTTTATTCTTTAGTTCAACTCACAACAGTCCAAATGTGCACTGTACTTGCAATAGGGTCTCAGTATTTGTTGAAAATGTATGACATTGGTAGCAAAATTAATGATTGTAGAATAGCAATGCAGAGGACATAAATAAAATGTACTTAAGTGAACTTGTGCTGACTCTCTCCCAATATTGCAGCATTCAGATCTGCAACTCTGTATATGGTTCTGGCAGCTGTGTTGTGATTTACAGCAGTTGTCAGTTGAGTCCAGCCATCCAGCATCCTACCATATTAATCTCACTGCAGCCCGCAATGCAGTGGACAAGGTCAGAAAATGGCTTACTAGCTGTCAGCCTGTTATGTGAGCTGTGGATGTAACAAGCGCTAAAACATTGTTTAGTTCAGGCCAATCAAAAACCGACAGCAAGCCAACATGGCTAAATAATATATAATACTCAGGTTACTTTCATAAGAGTCAGGTTCACCAAACTTGTGCTGGGGCCAGTTTATAATAGGACTTCAATGGGCACGTGAGATGAAAAGCGAGTCCTCTAGGATTACTCTCAAACATTGTAGTCAATGGCAAAGGCCCTGGAATGAAAGAACACACCTTGGCTAAAGAACAATAACTTAAGGGTATATCAACAAGCGGCAGTGATAGTTATGGCTGGCCGCCCTTAGCGTGAGGAATTTTATCGCCTGCTATCTCAGATGCTAGCGCTGTAGTACCAACGCATAGCGCAATGGCGATAATTATTCCTGAAATAGCAATGTTTTTCACGGAACATCGCTGGTTTTCCAGTGATGTTCCATGGAAAAGGGCGATATCCTTGTTGATAGGGCTGGGTGGTCTCAGCCCTATAATCCACCCTCCATTTACTAACATTGTTAAGTCAAAGGAAAAGCAGGCGTAAGGAAAGTAGCGATAACCAAGGTTAGCGCTACTTTTCTTATCGCTCTGCTTGTTAGCGTGCCCATTAATAATTGGAGAAATGTTGCTTAGCTTATTTTGAGCTGAAACGCCCACTTTGCATCTCATTAGAGATGCAAAGGTGGGCTTTACAGAAAAGGGCGTTAAAGCAAGGATTCACGCGGTAGCGTGACCTTGCTAATATTGAGATAAAATTATCGCCGATTTTCGGCCGAAAATGGCCGCAAAAGAGGCGATAATTTTTTTTCGCCGCCTTGTTGATATGCCCCCTAGAGACATGTTTATTGATTTTGCATATCATCAACTTACCCATGCTGGAAAGCCCAAGGTTACCATCTGTTGAACTCCCGAAAGCAGTTTAAAAGCTGCTCCATGTTTCACAGTGCAGGCAGCAACCCACATGCACTTTCAGGGAGGGTTTAGAGATCTCCTTGCAGGTGGGTGCAGTGAATGACTCTGAGAGGCATTAAAATGAAAGTGATGGAAGGAATGCTAGAATTAATCTCAGCCACTGGAAATCGCTCGATCACATCCCGGTACCTCGCTTTTCACCCACCATGTCTCCTTAGTTTGGACCCAGCCATATGCAAATCAGTCTTGACCCTGCTCTATTGAGTAAAGTCCTTCCCCGAACTGCCAGGACAGGTCCTCTCTGAACCCGAACAAGAGCAACCCGGGACCGGTTTCACCCTTATAAGGGCTTATCAGCCTGCTATTGCTTTGTTCTAACACGATGTGCAAAATAACGATGGACTGATATGCATACCCATGTGATTACCAATGGCTGAGATTAAATCAAGCATTTCATCCTTCACTTTCTTGTATACATTAGTAAGGATGAGAGGCTAGCCATGGTGTAATTGGAATTCTATTAGACATACTATTAGAGAACCTATGTTCATTTCTATACTTCGTTTGAGAGAAATTAAAGTTTAAAATGTTAAGGGATCCAGTATATGAATTCAAAAGTTGTTCTGTCTCTTTACGGTATAAATGATGCACCAGGCTCTCCTCTAGGATTCCCAAGTGAGGTAATCCCGGGATGTAAGATTTTATGTCATGCAAATAAGAATCATCACTAGACTCCTAATTAAATATCACGGCTTCCATGAAAGGAATTTGCATTGCACATTTTTCAAAGAACAAGTCTAGCCAAACTGACTGCAGTCATGTCACATGAACACTCAAAATAATGTATTCATCCCAAGATAATGATTGTATGAATACTACATTCCCTGAAGAACAGCACGTTTTCAAAGTCTAATTGTCTTTTACAATGTCAAAAATATATTCCAATTATATGATTTTTGGGAAAGGAATCAAAGCACTTATGAATCGAAACTTCTCTTAACGATGATGAGTAAAAGAAAAAAATATGAATATCAGTGGGAAACCCTCAAAATCGGCATGTAGCATGGAAAGTATACCTCCCTGTAATTGCCAATGGTAAAAAGGTAAATACATTGCAGTCTGATGCTGTCCTCACACAAGGTTACAGCGCTAAATAACAAAACATAGGGGCATATCAGCAAGAACCTCGTTAAAATTATCGCCGTTTTAGCTGCAAACGGCGATAATGGGCTTGCTAATATTCGTTATAGAATTCGAATAGAAGCCCAGGTTAGATGTGCAGGACATCTAACCTGGGCTTCTATTGGGATTCTATAATGCTTATTAGCAAACCCATTACCGCCGTTTTAGCGGCAGTTTCCTGCCGCTAAAACTGCGATCATTTTAATGAGGTTCTCGCTAATATGCCCCATAGGTCCTTCCTTTTGAAGAAAAGCAAAATTCAAGCTCCTGTTTTTTTTTTCTATACCATTAGGAGAGAAAAGCCTTTCCAGGAGGATGTAAAAAAGAATAGGAAACCTAACGGGTTTACTTTAGACACTAATGTGGGGGATCAGACTTTTGTCCTCGTCTGACTACTTGTAAAAAACAAGCATTGGAAATGCAATAGGTCTCTGATTTATTTGAGTTAGAGCTAAAGGCATTGTAAATGGCAATGTCTTTTAGCCATGTGTTGTGGAGTGTATTCATGTGGTGTGTAGTGAAATTATGTGGGTTGGATTGGAATTGTAGCAATGGTGGCATGCTGCGCTTTAGATGAATATGTTTAAAAGTAAAGTGCACCGTACTGCGATTGCTACAATAATTAATTGTGGATGCGTTAACAATTGATGTGTGCACTGATGGCTGGTGGTGTGTGTGCCTGTAGAAATTGTGCACTGATGACTGGTGGTGTGTTTGCCTGGTGGAAGCGTGCACTGCTGGCTTGAGGTGTGTGTGCCTGGTGGAAGTGTGCACTGGCGGCTGGTGGTGTGTGTGCCAGGTAAAAGCGTGCACAGGTGGCTGGTGGTGTGTGTGCATGGTGAAAGCGTGCACTGACGGCTGGTGGTGTGTGTCTGTTTGGTGAAAGCATGCACTGACGTCTGGTGGTGTGTGCCGGGTGGAAGCCTGCACTGACGGTTGATGGTGTTTGTGCTCGGTGAAAGCATGCACTGACAGCTGGTGGTGTGTGTGTGGTTGCGTGTGTGGTGGTGAGTGTGTGGTGGTGAGTGTGTGGTGGTGAGTGTGTGGTGGTGTGTGTGTGTGGTGAGAGTGTGATGGTGAGAGTGTGTGTGTGTGTGGTGTGTGTGTGGTGTGTGTGGTCTTATGTGTGTGGTCTTATGTGTGTGGTCTTATGTGTGTGGGATTAAGTGTGTGGTCTTATGTGTGTGTGTGGTGGACTTAGTTCGAGTTTTCGTACCATGCACACTCACACACTGCCCCAACACACTCACACACTGCTCACCCTACACACTCACACAATGTTCACCCTGCACACACACACACTGCTCACCTTGCACACTCACACACTGTTCACCCTGCACACTCACACTGTTCACCCCGCACACTCACACACTGCTCACCCTACACACACACACACACACACTGCTCACCCTACACACTCTCACACTGCTCACCCTGCACACTCACACAATGCTCACCCTACACACTCACACACTGCTCACCCTACACACTCACACAATGTTCACCCTGCACACTCACACACTGCTCACCCTACACACTCACACAATGTTCACCCTGCACGCCCACACAATGTTAACCCTGCATACTCACACACTGCTCACCCTGCATGCTCACACATTGCTCACCCTGCACGCTCACACACTGCTCACCCTGCACACTCACACACTGCTCACCCTACACACTCACACACTGCTCACCCTGCACGCTCACACACTGCTCACCCTGTACACTCACACACTGCTCACCCTACACACTCACACACTGCTCACCCTACGTAATGCGGAAAGACCTTGCTCTGCCCTTTGGCCTGTGTTGTAATCGTACAGTAGGTTGTGAGTAGTTGCGCTTGATTGGCTGGGGCGTTCCCTCCTTGCTGCTCCCCTCACAGAGGGCCGGCTGCCTCCATGAAGCTCCAAAGACACGTGTTCAGCTGTTTTTTGTTTTAGCTCCTGTGTGTCAGTGCACCGTGTAAGCGCACAAGCATACCCTGCTCTCTCTGGAACACTCACACTGCTGAGTCTCTCTCACTCTGCAGTCACTCTCACTCTGCTGTCACTCTCACTCTGCAGTCACTCTGCAGTCACTCTCACTCTGCAGTCACTCATGCTGTCACTCTCACTCTGCTGTCACTCATGCTGTCACTCTCACTCTGCTGTCACTCATGCGGTCACTCTCACTCTGCTGTCACTCTCACTCTGCTGTCACTCATGCTGTCATTCTCACTCTGCTGTCACTCATGCTGTCACTCTCACTCTGCTGTCCCTCATGCTGTCACTCTCAATCTGCAGTCACTCTCACTCTGCAGTCACTCTCACTCTGCAGTCACTCTCACTCTGCAGTCACTCTCATGCATTCACTGTCACTCTGCAGTCACTCTCATGCAGTCACTCTCACTCTGCAGTCACTCATGCAGTCACTCTCACTCTGCAGTCACTCATGCTGTCACTCTCACTCTGCAGTCACTCATGCTGTCTCTCTCACTCAGCTGTCACTCATGCTGTCACTCTCACTCTGCTATCACTCTCACTCCGTAGTCACTCTCACTCTGCAGTCACTCTCACTCTGCAGTCACTCTCATGCAGTCACTCTCACTCTGCAGTCACTCTCATGCTGTCACTCTCACTCTGCAGTCACTCATGCTGTCACTCTCACTCTGCTGTCACTCATGATGTCACTCTCACTCTGCTGTCACTCTCACTCTGCAGTCACTTTCACTCTGCAGTCACTCATGCTGTCACTCTCACTCTGCTGTCACTCAGGATGTCACTCTCACTCTGCAGCCACTCTCACTCTGCAGTCACTTGCACTCTGCAGTCACTCTCACTCTGCAGTCACACTCACTCTGCAGTCACTCACTCTGCAGTCACACTCACTCTGCAGTCACTCTCACTCTGCAGTCATGCTCACTCTGCAGTCACTCTCACTCTGCTGTCACTCTGCAGTCACTCTCACTGTGTTGTCACTCTGCAGTCACTCTCACTCTGCTGTCACTCATGCTGTCACTCTCACTCTGCAGTCACTCTCACTCGGCCGTCACTCTCACTCTGCAGTCACTCGCTCTGCAGTCACTGACACTGCAGTCTCTCACTCTGCAGTCACTCACTCTGCAGTCACTCACTCAGCAGTCACTCACTCTGCAGTCACTCTCACTCTGCAGCCACTCACTCTGCAGCCACTCACTCTGCAGTTACTCACTCTACAGTCTGACACTCTACAGTCACTCTCACTCTGCAGTCACTCTGCACTCTGCAGTCACTCATGCAGTCACTCTCATGCTGCAGTCACTCTTACTCTGCAGTCACTCTCACTCTGCAGTCACTCTCACTCTGCTGTCACTCTCACTCTGCTGTCACTTATGCTGTCACTCTCACTCTGCTGTCACTCTCACTCTGCTGTCACTCATGCTGTCACTCTCACTCTGCTGTCACTTATGTTGTCACTCTCACTCTGCTGTCACTCTCACTCTGCTGTCACTCATGCTGTCACTCTCACTCTGCTGTCACTCTCACTCTGCTGTCACTCATGCTGTCATTCTCACTCTGCTGTCACTCATGCTGTCACTCTCACTCTGCTGTCCCTCATGCTGTCAATCTCACTCTGCAGTCACTCTCACTCTGCAGTCACTCTCACTCTGCAGTCACTCTCATGCAGTCACTCTCACTCTGCAGTCACTCATGCTGTCACTCTCACTCTGCAGTCACTCATGCTGTCACTCTCACTCTGTTGTCACTCATGCTGTCACTCTCACTCTGCTATCACTCTCACTCTGCAGTCACTCTCACTCTGCAGTCACTCTCACTCTGCAGTCGCTCCCACTCTGCAGTCACTCTCATCCAGTCACTCTCACTCTACAGTCACTCTCATGCAGTCACTCTCACTCTGCAGTCACTCATGCTGTCACTCTCACTCTGCAGTCACTCATGCTGTCACTCTCAATCTGCTGTACCTCATGATGTCACTCTCACTCTGCTGTCACTCTCACTCTGTAGTCACTCTCACTCTGCAGTCACTCATGCTGTCACTCTCACTCTGCTGTCACTCATTATGTCACTCTCACTCTGCTGTCACTCTCACTCTGCAGTCACTCTCACTCTGCAGTCACTCTCACTCTGCAGTCACTCACACTCTGCAGTCACTCTCACTCTGCAGTCACTCATGCTGTCACTCTCACTCTGCAGTCACTCTCACTCTGCAGTCACTCTCACTCTGCAGTCACTCTCACTCTGCAGTCCACTCTGAAGAACTGGGTTTTCAAGTACCCAGCGGCGCCAGGGACATGCCCAAAGTCCCCTGGGTTCCCTTGCCTTGGTATACAGAGACACGGAATACTTCTAGGTGGCTTCAGAGATCAAATTTATTAGCTGCAGCTAGTAGCAGAAATCCCAGTAATACAGCACGGTGTACAACTCAAGAAACTGCTCAATTTTACTAAGGCGAGACATCCCTATTGATACACAAAAAGGTACATTTAAAATGCACGCCCCTGCACCAAAATTCAACCAATAGAAAATACATGACATCACACAGCATCATACAGTAAAGCTCATTTTACAGTGTCCCAATCCACAAGTTAATATTTAGGCATATCTAAATAATAATCTGGAAGGGCCGAACAAACCCTTAATTGAAAGCGTAACCCATGCAATGAAGAAACAGTAAAGAAAAGTAGTTTCAGATAATGTGCAAGATAACAGAAACGTAAAGAAACTTAAAAGTTAACAAATGTCTTGAATGGTGATTGGGAAAAGTGGATAACGATCTTGCAGGGAAATTGGCTTGGCAGGATCAATTCTAGGTGAAAGGCCAGCTTCTGAAATTAACTCCAGTGCACGAACAAAACCTTAGTTAATGTATATATGACCCAAAAAAGGTCAGACTGCTTTGCTCGCAGACTAACTTCTGAGGCCTAGTAAAAGGCAACACCAGATGGCAGTCACGACACATGGCAAAAACCCATGTTTAGAAAAGAAAGTCGTAAGGAAAGAAACAATTTAGATATTGTTTAGGATAAGATATGTGCAAGGAAACTAAAGGTTAACGAGGTCCTGAACAGTGATTGAAAAACTCAGACAACGATCAGCTAGTGAAACTGGTTTTTGCAAAAGGTCAGTTTCAGGTGAAAAGGGTTACTCTCTCTCTGCAGTTCATTCAGAGTCAGAAAAACCCAAGTTAATATATGCACGAACTCAGAAGGGCAGACCACTTGTTCGTTGGGCCTACTTCACAGGCCTCCGTGAGGGCAAGACTAAAATGGAGTCAGGTTTGAGAATTACAGAACCACATACCCTCCTTTTGCCATTACGTAGCAATAACCTAAACTCATGTCAATCTGAATCTAGGTCTATATCTATCCTCAAGTCATCAAGGTGTTGCTGTAACATCATCTTATTATCCTTCACTTCTCTCTGGACTGGTCTTCTCACACAGATTGTAGCACAAAGACTACAAATGGCGGGACCACACTGAATGCAAAGGCAACAAGAGAAGAGAATAGCCAAAACCATACCAAGGAACGTCAAGATCTTCCATCCCCATGTGGACAGTAGTCCTCAAAACCATCCTGTCAATGACCAATCTCCTTTGTCTACATGAATAGACTCAGAGATCTTGTGCAATCTAGAGATGGCCTGGTACACTGTTGGGGCATTATCTGGTATGTATATACAGCTACTGGATCCGATCAATTTGCATACTTCTCCTCGATCTGCAAATATAATATCTAAAACCATACGGTTCTGCAAAGTCATAAGGCGGTCCGCTTGAAGCTCCGTTGTAATATTACTCAACGCTCCAGCTGTTTCGTTAATGGTAGCTTCAACTACGCGGACAAGCTGTCGAATATGCCTACTATTCATCATAGGACCCCAAAGGGCAGGAAACCCTTTAAGAAGTCTCCTACTTCCTGTGCAGCAGTATCTTCCTGATCGAAGACACCTCTACCATATCTTGTTCTATGATAGTCTGAGGAGGCAGTATATGTCGGGGGAAGCAGAAACGCCACATAACACGTTCCTGAAAAATCAGGTGGCAACCAAGTGTAGGCTCTGTCGTGACAAACAAAATATGTACCTTTAGCTGGCACAAACGGTGGAGAAGTTCTGGATGCATAAACGTAGGTATGATCACAAACACTTTTACCTAACTGAGCTCTCAGATTCCGACCATTAACCTGTAAGCAAAATTGACCTCGATGTGGCACAATCCAAATAGGAGGAGACCTTTTTCGTCTCTCCTTCTCTGTCAACTTAGCACTGTATCCAGTCACATTCCAACCAATGTAAGGCAGCACCTCATCCTTAGGGATAGCCTTGTACGCATCAATATCTCTGATCATATCGGCTATTTCCTTTATCAAGGCACTATTGCTCGGATTGTCTTTCATGGAACGTAAAGGATATACCTCATTGGCATAGATGAACATAGTCTGGAAAGCTCATGCAGAACCATTAAAACTAAAGGGCAAAACCAAATATGGCATGCCTCTATCTGTTGTATGAGGCATAAGACCACACACCCAACAATTAGTGGTATTGACTACTAACTGATGCTGATGCAACAGCTGAATAAACGAATTGTTGACAAACTCTGATCTCCTTATCTGTTCGTGTTCAGGCAAAGTATGAAATTGGTGCGAAGAAACAGTAGTAAAGGAAAGCATAGGTTGAGAAGTTGGTGCAGACGTCAATTGTGTAGAAGGAACAAACCAGAATATAGTAGCTAATAGAATACATAAAAGTTTTAAAATAGATAAAGCTATACCACACTTGGAGAACAACATTCTATAATATCGGTTTTTCATCTCTTGCCTTTTATCGTCATTCCTCAATACAATCTTCATTTTCTAATGTTGCTCACGCAATCTTGACAGAGTACTTCAGCTGTGATTATTAGCAGGTCGTAGAGACACCGCAAGTCCTGCAGACCTATTGCCACTACTCAGGTCACAAACTGAACCGTTGGTACTCCTACGTGACCCTGCAACTGGTAAATGGTAACCAATCAAAAATTTTACAGAAAACCATAATACAATTTCAGAAAAAGCAAGAGAGAAAGAAAAACAAAAGTCAAATGCAAAATACTCGAAGAAATTGTCTCTTTTTGATCTCAGTGTGGAAAAAAATAATGTTCAAAGTCTCTTTATTTATTCCGAGATCGGAGGTTGTAACGTAATTTAGTCGGCACAGTTTGCTCCGTAAACAAAAGTTCAGGTTCGGTAGTGTCCAATCTCAAACGTGGAGGAAGAGCTTCTTGCAACACATTGTCATTTTCCAGTTCAGATTGAGTCCATTCAAGCTGTGCGTCACTAAAAGGGACAAACCTAGGGACACGTTCTCCTTCAAAATCTCCCACACCCTCTCTAACCCAAGTGTCGTACGGAAAAGGCAGGGGTACGCGCTTCGTATGGGCAGCGTGCACCCAATTCTTTTTGCAAACACCTTAACAGCAGTCCGAGTAGTCAAAAGAATTTGGTGGGGACCAGTCCAACGAGGCTGTAGGTTCTTTGTTCGTTGGAAGTTACGCACGAGCAACCATTGTCCTGGATTGAGGGTATGGCCTGGGTCCACAGATGCTGATGGGAGCTGGTTGTGGACCTGTTGATGAAGGACACGCAGTTTAATAGTCAAATCGTGCAAGTAGTCAATTAGCATAGGATGTTCGATGTCGCTATATTCCTTCGGTCTAGGGACACCCCAAATGTTGGCAGGACACCCAAACACAATCTCATATGGGCTAAGTCCCACACGAGAATGCACTGTTGTCGTTGTCGACATAAGAGCCAACGGCAAAGCATCGGGCCATGTAAGGCCAGTGCTTGCTTGCACTTTCGCTAACTTAAGCTTCAATGTCCCATTATAACTCTCAACCAAACCCGCTGACTGTGGGTGATTCGCAGCATGAAATTTCTGCTTGATGCCCAAGCCCGCACACACTTTCTTCATTATCTGACCCACAAACTCACTTCCATTGTCAGACCATACAATCCGTGGCATTCCATACCTAGGGAAAAATTCTTTGAGCAAAACCTTGGCAGTAGACAAGGCAGTATTATCTTTTAGGGGGTAGGCCTCTATCCATCTGGAAAAGGAACAAACAACCACAAGGACATACTTCAAGTTATTGCATCTTTCCATGTGTGTATAATCTATTTGTAGAACCTCGAACTTATACGTTGGAGGAGCAAAATGACCTGCAGGAGTTGGAGTTCCCTTGCCAGGATTATGCATCAAAGACACCATACAATTCTTGACCAGATTCTCTGCACATTTGGGAATTCCACTATTCTGCCATACCGGAGCCAACAACTTGCATATCCCTTTTGAACTAATGTGAGCCAATCCATGAGCCATCGTAACAACTGGAAGCACACACGCATCTGGTAACAACCATTGCTGGTGCTCTGACAACTCAACCCAACAACCTGTCGAATCCAACATACCCCTAGTTTCTCTCCAAAGACTCACTTCTTTCTCAGTCGCTTCAGCCTGAATCGTTTTCACACTTTCTATTGTGTCTTCACACATTCCACCAACCATAACCCAATTAGCTGGGCCTGCAACATACATACGGCTCAACATGTCTTTCGCCGTTTCCTTCGCAACTTCATCCGCAAACGCATTCCCTCGACCAACATCATCCACAACTTTCTTATGCACACTACACTTCACAATCGCAATCTGCTTTGGGAGAGTGAGAGATTCCAAAAGTTGATTCACCAACTGCCCATGCTGTATTTTTGTGCCATGCGAAGTAAGGAACCCACGCTCTCTCCACAAACGCCCAAAACTATGGGCAACACCAAACGCATACTGACTATCGGTGTAAACATTCACTCGCTTTCCTTCTGACAACACGCACGCTCTTGTCAATGCAATCAACTCTGCTGCTTGCGCAGAATTCTGTGGTATGCGTGCTGTCTCAACAACTGTATGTAAAGTTGTAATAGCATACGCTGCAGTCATTTCACCATTCGGAAGCTTAAAACACAAACCATTTACCCATAGGGTACCATCAACATCCGTAAGGGGAGTATCCCTCAGGTCAACTCTAGCTTTCGTTTCTTCCTCTGTACGAAGAAAACAATCATGCTGTTCCTGAGGATCCGTCTCTGTAGAGATCGGTAACAACGTAGCTGGATTCAGCACATTACATCGTTTAATGTGAACATGACTAGCCGACAATGTCAACTCGTAACCTGACAGACGTGCACTAGTAAGGTGCTGTGTCTTAGTCCTGTTCAATAAGGTATCCACTGCATGTGGGACCATCACAATCATCGTATTGTCCAATACCAAACCAGCAGACTGTCGAATAGAAACAGCCGCTACAGCTGTAGCTCTCAGACAACTCGGCAACGACTTAGCAACTGGGTCTAACGTTGCTGAAAAATACGCGCATGGACGCTGCTTGTCCCCAAATGGTTGTGTCAACACTGACAACGCACAACCTTCTCTCTCGTGCACGTACAACGTGAAAGGCTTACTATAGTCTGGAGTACCCAACACAGGAGGCGAACACAATGCATCGCGTAGTTCAGAAAAACTTTTCTGACATTCGTCAGACCAAGGAAGAGGATGCGGAGTATCTTTCAGAGTCAATGCCAACAGAGGTTTCGCTAGCAAGGAATAATTGGGGATCCACTGTTTACAATATGATGTAATACCTAAAAAGGCACGCACTTCTCTCTGTGTGGATGGTACATTCATTTGCGCAATCGCTTGAATTCGTTCTGGGGTCAATCTCCTTCCCTCCTTCGACAAGAGATGACCTAAGTAGGTCACTTCTTGGCGACAATATTGCAACTTTGAAGGTGACACTTTATGATGAAGGTCAGACAAATACCGCAACAAAGAAAGAGTAGCCTCTTTACAAATCTTTTCATCACCAGCAGTAATCAACAAATCATCGACGTACTGAATAAGAGTAGCACCAGCAGGTAACACAAAACCGTCAAGCTGAGTTTTTAACGCTTGACTATAGATGGAGGAACTTTCACAATAACCTTGGGGAGCTCTCTTAAACCGAAGCTTCGGCCTCCTAATGAGAAGCCAAAAATATCCCTACTCTCCTCAGCAATAGGAATACTGAAGAAAGCATTCTTCAAATCGATGACAGAAAACCAAGCTGCCGAAGCAGGAATCAAAGTCAACAAAGCAGTGATATCAGGTACCACAGGAAACTGTGGCACGACTATCTTGTTTACCTCTCGAAGGTCGATCACAAACCGGTACACAGGTGGCTGAGAAGCATCAGTACGTTTAAGAACAGGCAAAACAGGACTGTTACACACATTACCTCTCGTTTCCTCAACTACACCCTTCTCAACCAGATCATAGACAATCGCTAAAAGAGCTCTCTCACCATCGCTCGAAATCTTGTATTGGGGAATACGAGGTAGCCTAGCATTCGACTTAAGAGTAACAACATACGGAGGAATCTGCAAAAGACCAACATCATTTGGACCTGTAGCCCAAAGTGTATCAGGAAGCGAACGCAATTCCAGTGGCAAAAAATCCTTAGACAAATACATTGGTGAAATCACTTTCTTACCAAGGGTAAGTTGTACTCCCGAAGGAGAAAAATGCAATGTCGCATACAATCTTTTCAGCAAGTCCAATACCAACAGATTCTCACCACAACCAGTCGTTAAAATAAGTGGAGCTTCCAATTCACAAGGGCCAATGGTAAGGGACAAAGGACTAGAAACCGGATTACGAACTGGGGCGCCTGAAAATCCTACTGAAACATTGGTCAAGCCAGACAAAGGTGCGCCAGGAAGTTTAGAGTGCATAATAGAACTCTTCATCGCACCAGTATCCAAAAGAAAAGGTTCTACCACACCTGATGTAATCACTTCAACATAAGGTCCACTCTGGTCTACTGGAACTGACACTACTCCCTCACTTTGTCCTTGGCTGTCCTAGTTATCATTATAACCAGAACTCTCACCTTCGACATAGTAATCCTCAACATAATACTGGGCAGACTGACCACTCGGAACATTCTGTCTATCAAAATAATTTGCAGAATTCTGTAGGGAAGAGGAACGCTCATTCTGAGGGATCACACCACGTCCCCTACCCCTAGGAGCTTGCTGAAAACTACCACGACCTCTCTGACCAGATACACCATTCGCACGCTGTAACAAAGCCGGGCAACTATTCTTGTAATGACCTTCCTCTCTGCAATAAGCACACTGATTAGGGCCAGGAAAGAATCGCTGAACATAAGGCTCAGGCTTCTGTAACAATCTCTGAAATTGTGGAGGTTGCTGAAACTGAGGCTGATTCTGACGAGGCGGATAAGCTTGCTGCAAAAGAACTTTCGTCTTTAACTCTTTCGTTTTCTTCTCCACTTTATCCTTATCTTTATCCCTATTCTCGTAATATTGTGCAGTAGCCAATATCTGGGCCGACAAAGAGACAGCCCATGAACTCTCAGAGTCCTTTAACTTATTAGAAAGTTCGGGAAGCAAATTAAAGACAAATTTATCCACAAACAACCTTTGACCACCCTCCGTACTCATATCCTGACCACTATGATCAATAAACGTCTCTTCAAACCTAGTGAAGAAATCAGATACACTCTCGTCTTTCTTCTGCTTACATGCTGCTAACTTATCCCAATTCACTCGTAAAGCGGGCATCATCGTTTTCATCAGATTAATAATTCTACCTGGTAATTCTGAAACTAGAGGTTCAGGTTTAGCACCTCCCTCCTGTCTACCATCTGCAGCAACAATATTCGCCCAGGTATCACCTAATTCAGCAGCATGATTCTCATGACGAATCTTCGCCCACAAGGGTTGAGGGACTACATTACCCATCAACATATCGATGTCAGCTAAATTCATAATACATGCTTCAACTGTCTGGGACAACTCCTTGTAATAACCAGCAGGATTCTTACGAGGGTCAGGTAAGGTCTGCTTAAGAGCCAAGATCTCTGCTCTCTTCCAAGGGACATGTACCCATATTCGCTGAAAATGCGGCAGAATATCTGGATTAGCATTTGGGTTCCCTTCCTTCCAAATTGGGGAACTTCTCTCATTGGATACTGTCTCGCTTTTCTTCTAACAGAAGAATCAGGTTCATACAATGTCTGAGGCGGAAGGCTAGATCTAAAAGCCAGTATCGTCTCTACGGCATCTGTAATATCAGATTCTACTATCATCCCTTTAGCAAAATCCGACTGAACATCAAGTAGTTCCTGCGGGATCAAACCCAAATCATTATCTTCCCATTCCTGACGCAAAAACATACACATCATATTAAAAACATACCTTTGCTTAGGCGGCTCCCACTGAAAGAAAACATCCATAACCGCTGGCAAACTATACCTTGAGGCATTTATAATCTATTTACAAGCCAACAAATCCAACACACCCCTTTCCTCAGAACCAGGAAGCTGACTACGACTCTGCTTACGCTCCGAAACAGGGGTCATATCCAGTGACCCAAACAATGGTGACAACAGATTAACAACAGTCTTGGTCATTCATTTTCGAGCAGAAGGGGAAGAAGTAGACATAAGAACAGGAGAATAAGTATTCTGAGGCAAAGAAGGTGTAGGGACAGGAACAGTAGAAATCGAAGATGCAGAAGCAGAAGGCAGAGGAGTTTGAGGCAAAGCTGATAGCAAGGCTGGCGACCCTAGAATGGGTTGCGCAGGAGGAGGCAAAACCATCGGTGGAGTACCGGGTGGCTGAACAACAGCAGGAGGATGAACAACAAAGGGTGGAACAACCGGGGGTAATAGAGGCGCAGTAGCACCCTGCACATAGGGAGGAGGCAATCTCAGTAAATGAGAGATCAAAGGATCTTTTTTAGGGTCTTCCATCACTTGCGGAGGAGAAGACGGCACGGCCGGATAACATTTATCTATGGCCATACAACGCTGTCTATCTAAAATTTCACTCGCACGCTCTTCTCCATCTTCTTTAAACTGTCTAGCAGCTTGTAGTACTGACATATTCTTATCTTTCCTATCTCTCTTTGCTTGTTTAATTTCTCTCTGTTTGGCTTCCTTACGCCAAAGGCGGAAAGAGTCAAACATTGCCGGCCGGGCTTTCTTCTTAAATAGCTTAACTTCTAGATTGTCTAAAATCTCTGTTTCAAAACTACCATGTGTCGGCCATTGCAAAACACCATCCTTTTTAGTGTAGTGGACCCATACTTCATTATAAGTAATAGGGCCCACTCCGTGTTTTGAATAGAGGTCATAAGTCAGAGTTTCAACCGGAGGTATCGGACATGAATCCTCCGATCGGGAATCCCTGTTACTACCACAAACAAACCAATTACCAAATTTACCAAGACCAGGCATCTTGCTCACTAGTCTGGTTTCAAACTTCAAAGGGAATCAAAAAATGATACACTCGTAAATATACAGGCCCTTCGGCTTTGGGTACTGCAGCAACCAAATCAAAACCAAGGAACCAGACAAAGTTGTGGGAGCGACCCACTTATACTTAACCAAATATCTGTCACGCCACCAGAAGACCGTCTATCGTCTCGCTTTACAAACATCAATCGGAGGGTCCAAGGCAAGGCGACAGTCAGGGCAGCAGTCCTTCGTAGCCGTTGGAAAGCGGGAAGCCTTGCAGAAAAGACCTTCGGTCCACGTCGACATACAGGGGTCGATGAAGTGGGGGCCCTCCTCCAGAGTTTCCTCACGTGGCTCCTCGGAATCTTCGGGCTTGGACCGGTACCACTGAAGTCGCCCCGCGTTGGGCGCCAACTGAAGAACTAGGTTTTCAAGTACCCAGCGGCGCCAGGGACATGCCCAAAGTCCCCTGGGTTCCCTTGCCTTGGTATACAGAGACACGGAATACTTCTAGGTGGCGTCAGAGATCAAATTTATTAGCTGCAGCTAGTAGCAGAAAATCCCAGTAATACAGAACGGTGTACAACTCAAGAAACTGCTCAATTTTACTAAGGCGAGACATCCCTATTCACACACAAAAAGTTACATTGAAAATGCACGCCCCTGCACCAAAATTCAACCAATAGAAAATACATGACATCACACAGCATCATGCAGTAAAGCTAATTTTACAGTGTCCCAACCCACAAGTTAATATTTAGGCATATCTAAATAATAATCTGGAAGGGCCGAACAAACCCTTAATTGAAAGCGTAACCCATGCAATGAAGAAACAGTAAAGAAAAGTAGTTTCAGATAATGTGCAAGATAACAGAAACGTAAAGAAACTTAAAAGTTAACAAATGTCTTGAATGGTGATTGGGAAAAGTGGATAACGATCTTGCAGGGAAATTGGCTTGGCAGGATCAATTCTAGGTGAAAGGCCAGCTTCTGAAATTAACTCCAGTGCACGAACAAAACCTTAGTTAATGTATATATGACCCAAAAAAGGTCAGACTGCTTTGCTCGCAGACTAACTTCTGAGGCCTAGTAAAAGGCAACACCAGATGGCAGTCACGACACATGGCAAAAACCCATGTTTAGAAAAGAAAGTCGTAAGGAAAGAAACAATCTAGATATTGTTAAGGATAAGATATGTGCAAGGAAACTAAAGGTTAACGAGGTCCTGAACAGTGATTGAAAAACTCAGACAACGATCAGCTAGTGAAATTGGTTTTTGCAAAAGGTCAGTTTCAGGTGAAAAGGGTTACTCTCTCTCTGCAGTTCATTCAGAGTCAGAAAAACTCAAGTTAATATATGCACGAACTCAGAAGGGCAGACCACTTGTTCGTTGGGCCTACTTCACAGGCCTACGTGAGGGCAAGACTAAAATGGAGTCAGGTTTGAGAATTACAGAACCAAAACTCACTCTGCAGTCACTCTCACTCTGCTGTCACTCTGCAGTCACTCTCACTCTGTTGTCACTCTGCAGTCACTCTCACTCTGCTGTCACTCATGCTGTCACTCTCACTCTGCAGTCACTCTCACTCTGCCGTCACTCTCACTCTGCAGTCACTTGCTCTGCAGTCACTCACTCGGCAGTCTCTCACTCTGCAGTCACTCACTCTGCAGTCACTCACTCTGCAGTCACCCACTCTGCAGTCACTCTCACTCTGCAGTCACTCACTCTGCAGTCACTCACTCTGCAGTCACTCACTCTGCAGTCACTCTCACTCTGCAGTCACACTCACTCTGCAGTCACTCATGCAGTCGCTCTCATGCTGCAGTCACTCTTACTCTGCAGTCACTCTCATTCTGCAGTCACTCTCACTCTGCTGTCACTCTCACTCTGCTGGCACTCATGCTTTCACTCTTACTCTGCTGTCACTCTCACTCTGCTGTCACTCATGCTGTCACTTATGTTGTCACTCTCACTCTGCAGTCACTCTCACTCATGCAGTCACTGTCACTCTGCAGTCACTCTCACTCTGCAGTCACTCCCACTCTGCTGTCACTCTCACTCTGCTGTCTCTCTCACTCTGCAGTCACTCACTCTGCTGTCACTCACTCTGCTGTCACTCACTCTGCTGTCACTCACTCTGCTGTCACTCTCACTCTGCTGTCACTCATGCTGTCACTCTCACTCTGCTATCACTCATGCTGTCACTCTCACTCTGCTCTCACTCTGCAGTCACTCTCACTCTGCAGTCACTCTCACTCTGCTGTCACTCATGCTGTCACTCTCACTCATGCTGTCACTCTCACTCATGCTGTCACGCTCACTCATGTTGTCACTCTCACTCTGCTGTCACTCTGCAGTCACTCTCACTCTGCAGTCACTCACTCTGCAGTTTCTCACTGCAGTCTCTCACACTCTGCAGTCATTCACTCTGCAGTCTCTCACACTCTCACTCTGCAGTCTCTCACTCTGCTGTCACTCTCACTCTGCAGTCACTCTCACTCTGCATTTACTCACTCTGCAGTCACTCACTCTGCAGTCACTCTCATGCAGTCACTCTCACTCTGCAGTCACTCTCATGCAGTCACTCTCACTCTGCAGTCACACACTCTGCAGTCACTCTCACTCTCTAGTCACTCTCATGCAGTCACTCACTCTGCAGTCACTCACTCTGCAGTCTCTCACTCTGCAGTCACTCTCACTCTGCAGTCACTCTCACTCTGCAGTCACTCTCATGCAGTCACTCTCACTCTGCAGTCACTCACTCTGCAGTCACTCTCAGTCTGCAGTCACTCTCATGCTGTCACTCTCACTCTGTAGTAGCATTAGTACTGAGCGGTTGTTGGTGGAATATTGGCCTGAAAATTAGCTACAATTTGCAGGAGACAGGCAGTGGGTACGATTCCGATGAGGTGGCTTGTACTGGAAGCTCCTGTGTGTCTGACATATCCCCCAGCTCTCTCACACTGTCTCTTTTCTGCTTTGGATTACAAGTTCGCATTTTTGGAAACCAGCATCAAAGCACTCCACAAAAAAAATAAAAGAAAAATAAAGCAGCACTGAAAGGGATCCCTTTAGCGATCGCTTTTGTAGACCAACAATTGCTAAATGGTAGGAGGAGATGTGGAGAGGAAAATGCAGGCTGCTGCGCGACACATGCGCATGCGCAGTGTACGCTAGGCCCGAGCCCTAAAAAATATATCCAGTTAAAGTGCATAGAACTGTACGAAGCGAAGGAGCGCAGATTCCTTCTCCATTACTGAATGTGCCAATTATATGAGCCCCGGACTTACAAAAGGGTCTCATAATGCCGCACAGCAATGCCTGTTGCATGCATTCATTTAAGGTCACCTGTGGGTCACCAGGTCAGTAACTGGTGTTAAATATTGGACGGATTTCTTAGCATGAGCTGAAAGCCATTTTGTATTTCTGGCAGCCATTTTGTTTGCCATGTGCTCGCCATGTGCTCTGTCCTCCCTCAGTGTTAACTGCTCTAGAAGTCTGCCTGGAGACAAATTATATTTAGCATCTTCCACCTTCGCACATGCCCAGAAGGGCCTAGCTAGTAGAATGCACCTGCTTCTCTAGTATAACTGACGGCTGCGATAATTGAAGATATATGGCCTCTGGTGCGCGTAACAGACACCAATAGGGGATAGGCGGAGCTACTCGACTATGTGGAGAAGTGTGGCTCACTGGTTAGAGGAGGCAGACCTGGAAGCAGAGATCAGCCCAGGACCAGGGTTCAATTCCTGGCTCGGCGGGGTCTTGAGTCTTAAAATGTCCATGGACTCGACAATTCTCGCTCCGGTGCCTACTCGATTCACGGGTTCACACTCTGCGACTCTGGGCAATAGCTTGCTTAATCTCCACAACGGCCCCTTGCGGCGGGATGCCTGGCTTTCACCTTGCGGATACCCTGCCGGGGTTATCTCACAGGGGAATACCAGGACGGGTTCCCTAAGCAAGCGCTTAGAAACTGCTCGGTGATTTGCGCTATATGAATTCCTGTACATTTACATGGCCTCTTGCGTGTTCTGTTAAAAAACAGCACGCACGCAAAGGCCAATGAAAATGAACCTTGGAAATAACACGCACGAGCTGCGTGTAATTTCCAGGTCCATTTTCAAAACCCCGGGAAAAGGACTCTCTCTGCGCGACATTGCATGCGCAGTGTAAGCTAGGCCCGAGCCCTAAAAACTAGACTATTAGTTGTTTGAGGTGAGAGCTCACGTCAAATAATAATCACAGTCCTTGTAATGGTGAACCGCTAAAGTCAATAAAACAACCTGTGCTCAACCCGCTAGTAGTTTGGCACAGAGTAGTCAACTTAACTTAGATGCATTTAGTAAAGTATTTATGCAGCACTCAAAAGTAATAAAGTGAAAATATAACACATGGAATATCAAGTTTTGAAAAACAAAAAGAATTGAAAAATACAGGATATTTTATTATAACACCAAAATGACAAAAATCCAATAGGTAGAGCCAAAGATATTACTTTTTAAAGTTTGGATTTAAAATGGCACCAAAAGCACATAGCACCAGCTGTGTTTATCTGGTGGTGCTAGACCGGGTCAAAGACAAAAGTTGAGGCTGACTGAGATGAAGCGCAGGTTGGATAAAGGGGTTAGGTTTGTCCTGGCGAACCGTTTACCTTCTGACTTAAAAAAAAAATTGAGAATATGTGCTCGTCAACGAGTCATCAAAAGGGCAAGCTGAATCCAAAGTGGCGTTCAATGATGGCAGGTTGCTGAAGAGTGGAGTCACAGTGCAATCATCAATGAAATTGGGGAAGCTCAGAGCAGTCAAAATTTGAAGTCCATGCCCAGGAAGGTTGCAACGTCATTTCTGATTAAGCTCTCTATGTGCAGAGTTAAAACCTTTTCTGGAAGTCGGATCTCCTTCAGCAGTACAAAGAGGCAAGTTGAGGCTGACTAGTGATTTAACATCAAATTCTGCAGGGATACCAGTCTCTGTCAGTTCTCCAGGCAGAAAGTTGGCAAAAGGTTTTTAAGCCCCACTTCCCGAAGTTTGGGGACAGAAGGAGTACACTCAAACAGCCAAAGTTCCAGGACTTTGAGGCGAAGTGTGGCTCACTGGTTAGAGGAGGCAGACCTGGAAGCAGAAGTCAGCCCGGGACCAGGGTTCAATTCCCGGCTCGGCGGGGTCTTGAGTCCTAAAATGTCCATATACTCGACAATTCTCGCTCCGATGCCTACTCGATTCACGGGTTCACACTCTGCGACTCTGGGCAATAGCTTGCTTAATCTCCACAACGGCCCCTCGCGGCGGGATGCCTGGCTTTCACCTTGTGGATACCCTGCCGGGGTTATCTCACAGGGGAATACCAGGACGGGTTCCCTAAGCAAGCGCTTAGAAACCGCTTGGTGATTTGCGCTATATAAATTCATTTACATTTACTTGAGGTTCAGTACTCACATCAACGGCTAACAGTAGGGTCCAGGGCAAGTCCAGTTGGAAACGGCCAATTAGGGAGTTGCATGGAGAGAGGCCTCTAGAAGCTTGCTGTGTTTCAGCAGCTCAAACAGGAGTCACCTCTGGGGTCCAGGGGTCAAAGCAATAAGGTGCAGTCTTCTTTCAGATTCTTCAGACAGAGCAGTTCTTCTTCTAATTCTAAACACACCTGGAGTGTTCTGAGTGGAGGTTTGTGTGGTCCACTTTTATTCTCAGTGCCTGCCTGTGGGTGAAAGGCAAACCTTTGCAAACCCCCTAAACCAGTTCTAGTTAGTTCCTACTCTCCCATTGGGTTTGGTGCCAGCCTGACCAGAGAGACAAAACAGAGACAGGCACAGGTGTGAGCTTTATCTGCCAGTGATATTGTAGGAATCCTGTGAAGCTCAAGAAGGGGATGGACACACCCCCCAGGCCATCCTGTCAAGGGAGGAGTCCCCTCCCCACCTATCAGAGTCCCTCTCCCCACACTTCAGAGCCCCTTTTCCACTCTCTGAGAACAATGCACATCTCACCACAGAGGAACCATCAGATATCAGTTGACAGCTGGACATTAAAAGGAAATACTTTTGGTTTTCAGCCTTAAATTGTCAACTTTCTAACAGTGTTATTTCTATAATAATAACGTAAAATCCAACTTGATCATTAAGTTGGATTATAAATTGCTATTAAAATTAGTCTATGACCACTGGTTGGCAGACGCGAAGTCCACAGAGTTCTACAGCCAACAAAAAAGGGTTCTGCAACATGTGGTAAATAAATAAATAATACCTCTCTTTTTGACTAGACATATATCATAACAGATAGCTCAATAAATAAGAGTCAAGATTCGAGGTAGTAGGAGTTTTGCAGGTTTAATACAGCATAAGGACAGGAACAGGACAACCTGCATAGGAATAGGATGACAGGGCCCAGCAGCTGCTGGGGCTCGGTCTGGGATGAGCGCGCTGGCTTTTAATAACAATACATGAGCATATATACATAACGTGAACACATAGCATTACATTGCAGTAGGCGTAGCAGTGGGTGGAGCAGAAGGCGTGACGCGTAGCAGTCGCGAAAGATAAGGGCTTAAAGAGGGTGTAACTGGGTGTGCACATAGACATGTGATGCAAATGTAACAGAATATGTCATGAATGGGCGGAAACATTGGAGGGGGCTACCTAAGGAGCCGGGACCTCTAACCTGATGGTGCGCGCAAACTGGCAATGACGTATTACTAGGAGAAGCTGGGGGCTATGAACTCTGTGCTAGGAGCAGAGACTGAAGTCTGGAGGGTCGGAGCGACATGTACCTAAACCCTATCTAGTATCTGATGTTTAGGGAACATGTTGATATAAACTAGAAGTCAAGAGAGGAAAGGCTAACTTGATTCTAAGACTGAAGCATGCATTATTCTTCATGTAGTGCGTGATGAAGAATATTAAATGACCATTAAATGCAGTATTTCTCTAACGTGGAGACGTGAAGGCTAGACAATGACGGAAACTATTGATGCAGTTCAGTAGCTTAGGAATGCAGAAAAGGAGGACTAAACTGATAGCTGGAATCATAACATACTTTTGGCAGACTCAGAGGCTGAGCCAAGCTGCACCGGGCACTGCGAAGCAGGAAGTAAGTGAAAGGTCGAGGATACAGGTGGGGGCTGGATCGCTCCTCAGCGAGGCTTCCGGAGACAGGAGCTGAATCTGGTGTCCAGGCCCTTCTGAGGCCTAGAAACGGGGGCTTGATAATAGAATAACGTGCACACTGAGAAACGTGGCAACGTAGCTCTACATAGGCCTGATATTCGTAGTATTCACGAGGACTGGAAACTAGCATACTAGAGGTGGACACAACTGTAATTGCGTCATTAATCGGACATGGGGAGTACATATGCATATTTAATCATGCACACATAACATATGATGGATGACACGTAGGGACACAGAACATGGCAAAATTTACTTTTCCACATTCCCTCCTTGTCACTACGTTTCCATCAGGAAACATCAATATTCATGATACCATCTATCATTTCATACAGTATCATTTGCTCATCTCGAATTGTCTTGGAACGAGATTTAGAACGGGGCTTGGGACTAGGAATACAAGAGGTAGCACACATGCCGCAAATCGCAGGGCCACATTGTATACAGAGGCAGCAGCTGAATATGATCGCTACTGCGATACCTAGAAAGGACAGGACTTTCCATCCCCAGGCGGAAATTATATTCCAGAACCAACCGGACCATGTCCAGGTGCCTGGATCTTGGTGTAACAGATGGGCAATTTTATGAAGTCTGGTTATAGCTGAATAAACAGACGGCGCGTTATTTGGAATGAAAATGCAGCAACTAGATCCGATGACTCTACAGGCCCCGCCCCTATCGGCCAGTATGACGTCAAGGACGAGACGATTCTGGAGCACAACAATTCTCATAAAGGATTGCTCTTCGGTTAAGTTACCTAGAGCGGAGGCAGTCTCATCTACTACAGCTTCAAGGGTTCTTGTTAACCTACGAATTAGCTTACTATTTACAACTGTGCCTAAATAAGGGAAAACACCTTTATCAATATCAATGAATTGCTCTGCAGCAGTTTCAGTATAGTCGACAATCGGGAGATTTCTCTTGTGTCTAGTATGTACTAGGTAGGAATTCCTATGGTAGTCAGGTGGGACTAGAAAAACAGGTGGCAGTAGGAAGGCAATGTAACAGGTTCCCTCCCAATCGAGGGGCAGACGAACATATGCAGTTTGACCACAAACAAAATAAGAATGACGTGAAGCTTTAAAAATAGATTTCCCACTGTCACTATACTTGACAATAGTAGTACAATCACTATGTCCTACATGTACGGAACCCTTATTTCGGACACATAATTCGCCTTTGACTGGTAGTACTGAAATAGCAGGTGAGTCTGGAGTAGTATCAGACTGAACATTCAGGACCATAAAACTCGAAGAATAGTTACCTAAATTATACACTTCATTTTCTAGATCTAAACCTGTTCGGTGAGGGAGACCTTGCTTGTCTGGGAAACATGTACTGTTAAGAAAAGACATATCTGTTGAGGATGACGTTAACGTGGACCATGCTCCACACGAACCATTATGTGAAAAAGGATAAGGAAAGAGTGGCAGAACTCCCTTCGGTGTCTGGAAAGGGGGAAGTCGACCACATACCCAACAATTAGTGGCATTGCTGGTCTGGTGTGAGTAATGTAACATGCGGATAAATGAGTTATTACGCATAGCGAGGCGGTAGGACAGTTCATGAGGGGGCAGATCACTAAACGTGTGCTCTACTGTAGCATTAGCAGACTTATTTACATGAAGAACTGGGAAACATAGGTAAAATGCATAACTGGTGCAGGAAATCATAAGGCTGGAAAACAATATGAAACATAGAAAAACGATACATCGGATTGAGTTTTGACTAACTCTCTCACTATGGGGGTCTATTTTATACATGTCAGAAACAGTCTAACCGTTTCACCTAGGGGAGGACTTAAACAATCAAACTGACTGACTTATTTTACTAGACCGTAGCTTTTGCTTATACTCCTGCTGCGGAGTTTTCTCTAACAGGGGAGGGGTTGTGTCAATGTCATTTGCGGGACAGTCCTTAGGAACAATGTTTTGACAAGTTTTTAAATCCTGGGAAATGTTCTTGGAGACCGGCTTTAATCCGTAGAATTTCTTGACGTGCGAAAGGTGTACCCAGCCGCGGCGTCCTTCCAATTTCACGGCTGTACGGGTGGTGAGGAGGACCTGACGGGGCTCCTTCCAACGTGGCTCCAGCGGACTTGATCTGTCGAAGTTACGTACGAGGACCATTGAACCTGGAACGATTTCATGCGGGGCCACCTCGGTATTGTCTGGAAATGCGGCGGCAACCTGTGAACGACATGAGTTGAGGGCAGACATCAAGGAAGCTAGGTAATCTGTCAGCATATTACATGAAACATCAGTAATACTTCGGGGTCTAGGAGTACCCCACATGTTAGGGGGGCGGCCGAATACGACCTCATACGGGGACAGACCTGATCTGGAATGTGCGACCATGCGCATATAAAACAAAGCAACTGGCAGAGCTACTAGCCAGTCCACACCTTTCTCTTTACATATTTTGGCAATTCGGATTTTCAGAGTCTGATTATGTCTCTCGACGAGACCGGCTGCTTCAGGATGGCGTACACAATGGAACTTCCACTGGTACCCTAACAAAAGGGAAACGTGCTTCATGAGTTCGGATGAGAATGGCTGGCCGTTGTCAGAATATATGACTCTAGGGAGTCCATAACGGGGGAAGAACTCACGAACCAACTGCTTGGCAGTGGTCGCGGCTGTGTAATCTGGGACTGGATATGCTTCTGTCCATCTGGACAAAGCGCATACAACTACAAGAACATACTTGAAACCTCGACATCGCTCCATCTGAATATAATCCATCTGGAGGACCTCAAAAGGGTGGTCAGGAGGCTGGAATCCCCCTTGTTCCACCGGGACACTTTTACCTGGATTAAACTGACAACATATCATACAGGTACGGACTTTCTGCTTGGCTGCAGCTCGTAAATGCTTGTTGAACCAAATATTCTGGATACTGTCTAACATAGCTTTTTCTCCTAAATGTGCTGGACTATGTGCGGTATTAATGATGACTTGAACCATAGAGTCGGGGAGAAACCATGTGGTTCTACCCTTCGTTACCCATCCTTGATCTGTCTGGACCCCTCCTTGTTCGGACCATTTCTTGATTTCATCGGGAGTAGCATGTAACTGGATATCTATGACATCCTGTGTAGGGTCCTTAACTGTCATACATGTAGTCGGACCTGGAGTATGTGTCATGTTAACTGGAATGTCTGGAGTCTGTGCTGTAAGCTTGGCTGTGCGATCTGCTAGATCATTACCTTGGGAAATAATGTCAGTAACTTTCGTATGTGCTTTACATTTCATAATAGCAATGGATGTCGGTAAATGTATTGCATCTAACAGAGCTTGAATAAGGAAACCATGCTGAATTTTGGTTCCATGAGAAGTCATGAAACCTCTCTCCTGCCAGAGCACTCCAAAGTCGTGAACGACTCCAAATGCGTAGCGTGAATCTGTGTAAATATTAACTTTCTTTTCCTTGGCGTGTATACAGGCTTGGGTCAGAGCAACTAGCTCTGCTGCTTGAGCGGACAGGGTATCAATACGGTGTGTCTCAATAACTTCGGTGTCAGTAGTCACTGCATACGCGGCTACTAGTTCTCCTGTACTAGTTCTCATACATGAACCATCCACATAAAGTGTCAGGTCGGGATCTAGTAACGGAATATCTGTCAGATCTTGTCTTGGCTTTGTCGTAATGTTGACTACTTCCACACAGTCGTGTGTGGCAGAATTTGAATTAGCTGATGGCAACAGTGTAGCAGGATTTAAAACGTTGCAGCGTCTGATTTCTATGTGTGGCTGGAACAGTGTCAATTCATAACCCGTTAAACGTGCAATTGTCAAGTGCTGTGTTTGTGTTCGATTTAAAAGAACTTCCACGGAGTGTGGAACTTGTACTGTCAGGGAGTGTCCTAAAACTATGGAATCACTTTGTCTGATAGCTAGTGCTGTGGCTGCAACTGACTTGAGGCACGCAGGCAAAGCCTGGGCGACTGGATCTAATGTGCTCGAAAAATAAGCACACGGCTTGTATTGTCCTGCTTGATCTTGTGTGAGAACAGATAATGCTGTACCTTCACGTTCTGTGACGAAAAGTGTAAAAGGCTTACTGTAGTTCGGTGTGGCTAGAACTGGAGCTTGGCATAAAGCTTTCTTTAACTCGTTGAAACTAAGTGTATGTTCAGATGTCCAAGGAAGGACAGTCGATACGGCTGCCTCCTGTGTCGTTAACTGTATCAGTGGCTTAGCTAGAAATGCATACTGAGGAATCCATTGTCTGCAATAAGAAGTAAGGCCGATAAAAGCACGTACCTCCTTCTGGGTCTTGGGCTGAGGAAGACTCGCTATCAACTGGATGCGGTCTGGTGTCAACTGCCTACCCCTCTTGGACAGTAAGTGTCCTAAGTAAACCACTTGCTGGACACAGAATTGAAGCTTCGAAGGGGACACCTTGTGCCCCATCTCGGCTAGGAAATACAGAACCGTCAGTGACGCACGCTCGCAGTCACGTTCAGAACGGGCTGTGATCAGTAGATCATCGACATACTGGAGCAGGGCAGTGTCAGTTGGCATGTGAATATTGTCTAGTTGTCTCTTAAGTGCTTGACTGTAAATACTAGGGCTTTCTGTGAAACCTTGAGGAGCTCGTGTAAACATATAGCTCCTTCCATTTAAACAAAATCCGAAAAGAAACTGGCTGTCTGGATGAATTGGAACACTAAAAAATGCATTCTTAAGGTCTATGACAGTGAAGAACGTGGCTTCGGAATCAATGGCTGTCAATAGGGAAGAGATGTCTGGGACAACTGGGTACTGAGGAATAATACATTTATTAAGCTCTCGTAGGTCGATCACTAATCGATATACTGGGGGTGCATTTGGATCAGTACGTTTCATGACTGGAATGATCGGAGAATTACATACGTTGGAGTCAGTTTCTACAACTACTCCTTGAGCCATGAGCTCGTCAATAATTTTGGATAAGGCTGCTACAGCCTCAGGTGGCAATCTGTACTGTCTGATTCGTGGTAACACTACACCTGGTTTGAGGGTCACACGATAGGGTGTGATTTGCATATAACCTACATCAGTTGGACCTTGCGCCCATAAATGCTGCGGAACATTAGACAATCTGGGATCAAAATCTCGTAATACATAGTGACCCTTAAAGTCACGTAGGAACAAACGTATTCCCTCTGGGGAACAACATATAACTGCACCTAACGCTTTCAATGTCTTAATGCCTAACAGATTTTCTGGACATGATTTAGTAAGTAACAGATCAGTAGTGCGGGACAATGGACCTACTTCTAGAGTAACTGGCTTTGAAATCTCATTTACGATAGGCTTTCCTGAAAATCCAAGGGAAACATTTCTAGAGCCTGAGAGCGGAGCCCCTGGAACTTCGGCGTGACTAATTGTGGTCCTACTTGCCCCTGTATCAATCAAAAACTTTCTGTCTTTCCCTAATACTTGACTGTGAACATAGGGACCTTCTTGATCTACAGGTATCTCGATGAGAGGCAAGCCTACCTCCCTCTCTAGGCTGTTTCATGAATACTGCTGATACTCTGGATACTCAGACTGTGCATACTGGTACATCTGCGATGTAACATGCTGTGTTGCAGCAATAGGCTGCGGTGTTGTAACTGTCTGTGGTGTATTCTGTGACTGAGGAGTCTGTGAAACTTGTTCTTGTCTAGGCGGACGTGGTCTTTCTTTAGTCTTACCAGTAGCTATGTTATGTTTCAGAACTGTACACTCGTTTATGAAATGACCTGGCTGTTTACAATAATTGCAGTTCCCTTTAACGGGTGCTGCAGGATGACTGGCTTGGTTCGGACCCCTCTTCTGACTGTCTTGAGGAACAGATTGTGCAACTAGCACTTTCATTTTCGTGTCTTTCATACGTTTTCTCTCGTGTTCTTGCTCTTCTCTGATTCTATTCTGGTGATACTGAAGCATCTGGAGCATCTGGGACGGAGTATTAGCTTGCCAGGTACTTTCGACTTTCAGAACTCGGTTTTTAATTGGTGGACTTGAATTCTCGACTAATTTAGTAACGAAAAGGTGAGGGTATGACTCACTACTTGTCTTGAGACCACTGTTGATACTAAAGCACTTTTCAAACCTAGAATAAAAATCACTAATATCTTCATCTTGTTTCTGTTTACAGGCTGAGATTGCATCCCAGTCTTCCTTTCTAGTTGTCAATAATCTGGGTAAAACTTGAATCAATAATTCTGGTAATTCTTTACATTTCTCTCCTAGACCAGTACCTGGTACACGTATCTTATCTTCTGCTTCTAGGACTGCCCAATCTATCTTTTTCTCTCCCACCTCCCATTCTTTTTCTTTAAGCTTTTCATACACCCCTGCGGGCAACAGAACTTTTAACATTTTAATTATGTCCGGGTATGTGTATTCTCCCATACGGAGCATGTCTTTTAATTCTCTATGGTACCCTGCTGGATCTTTGTCATGACAGGGAATTAATTTCTTCATCTCTAGAAGTTCCATCTTTGTGATCGGAGTGTATACAAACACTCGCTGCATTTCGCCACCCGCTCCTCTGACTGGGTGGACTTCTCGTAACGGATTCTGTCTGTCTATGTAGAATGATTTACTTTCTGGGGGTGAGACATGAACGAAATGCGGGTTCAAGAACGTTCTATATTTATGGCGTTGTTCTAGAATGACACTAATTAAATCGGTACCTAGACCTCTCCATCTGTACTGGAGTAACTCGTTCAGGATATCATGTAACGGGCCTGGATCAGAATGTTGACCCTCATACAGAGTAATGAGGTGCTGAATCATATACATACCCACCAGTCGCTGCTCGGCTGGGGGCATTTTCAGAAACACTTGTGCCACTATTTCGTCTGGAAAAGTGGTAGAATCAGTAATCCATCGGACTGCTGACCGAACTAGTTCCTGTTCATGCATAGTACTTAACTCACTATAACCGATTCGTGATTTCAGAATGTGATCAGTAGCTTGGAATACTTGTTCTAGGGAACCTTGTTCTGGTGCTGAATGATGGGAAATTGGCTTGTGTTCTAGACGTAAATGGCGATCTGGAAATCTAGGTTTTCCTACATACGCTATTCTGGCGGTATTCTCATCGTCTTCCTCTTCAGGATCAGAGGTACTTTCTTTCTCGCTTACTTGTGCTGCTTTACGCTGTTCGTGTATCTTTATTATTTCTCTACGGATTTTCTTGTACATACTTTCCATGGCACCAATGGTATTGTGCTTTCCTTCAGCTATATTATCACTCCACTTTGTTAGAGTTTTCATTTCTTCCGGGTCTTTAGACGGATGATCTTGTTCTCTTATTAGACAGTTAATTAAAAACTTTAATATCATACGCTGGATCTCAGCTTTCCTTTGAGACATGGCATCACTAATACTTTGTGGGTCATCCCCTGTACGGATGAAACGATATATCCTGTCTAGATCTTCTTTCATATTCGGCAGGGTGACTAGATACTCGGTCACTCTCCTTACGCGTACGGAATATAAAACCATATTAAACTCGCCTGGAACTGGGTCATAGACACATTCGCCAAGGCTTTGCCTGATCTCTGCAACAGACTTATTACTTTTAGGAGTACGCTGTGAGGCTTGAGCATGTAATTCGAGTGCTGATAAACGCTTGTATGGCGGCGGGGTTTGAGGAAGACCTCCTCCTGCGGCCCCTAAACTAGAATCATCAACTGATGCTTTTCGTCCTGGCAGGGTGGGTAATTGTAACGTGGGCTGGACTTGTATGGCGGGCTGACCCGGGGGGGCTGTTAAGGACACCCCGGTGTCTGGGGGGGTAGGAATTACCTGATTTACAGGGACTGGCGGAGCGCGGACAGGATTTGCATATTCAGGGACTGTGTCGTCCAGATAGGACGAAATAAAAATATCAGCTGCGGTCGGTTTGTGACGTAGCTTAGTCGGAACTAACGGTGGCGGGAAATTACTGGATGCCTCCGGGGTCGCTTTTGGCAAGCCCTCGGCAAGAAGAGGATACATACCCTTAATGAGGGCATTCCTCTGTCTGTCTGATTGCTCCGTTCTGACTCGTTCACCTATCTCGATTAATTCTTTTTCTTGGGCTCGTTCTAAGGATTCTCTACTTAATTCTGACTTTCTGATTTCTTTTTCGGTTCTTTTATGAGCTTCTTTGCGCCATAGCTCGATGGCATCTTTCTGTGATTGTCTGGCTTTCTTTTTCCATAATGCCTCCTCTACTCTCATGATGCACTCGGCATCCCATGTACCCGATACGGGCCATCTATACTTTTCTTCTAACTGTTTGGTATACTCTACCCATAAATCTAGATACAATATGGCACTTATGCCATGTTTCTGATACATAAAGTGACCTGGACTGTCCCTAGGCGGGACGGGAACTGCTGCTTCCAGCAGACCCTTTCTAGTCTTTAACTGACGTAATTTTGAGAAGAGCGGCATGACTGGACTATAATCTGGACACAATACAATACACAATAAACACGATACCTATTCCCCATTCATACCACGACATTAAAATACATGAAGGACATTTAAAATAACAGTTCGAACAGAATACTACCTGGAAATACTGCGAACAGAACACTTGAAATTTCTCGAGAACAGAACTGACTAGAACAGAAACTAGATGCACTGCTGAAACAGTACGAAACTTACCGGTCTCGTAAAGAGACACGTCAGGACCCGCATCCACCGAAGTGGACACTTCGTTTGTGGGACTGTGTACCACCAACCCACAGACCAGAGTCAATTAAATTGACCCTGTCTAGATACCACCCCAGTAACGGTACTCACCGGGCAGCAAGAACGGAAGGCCTCGGACTGGACTGGACTGCTACGACGACGGACGACGAACTTCGGACTTCAGTTACGGGTGGACCTCCGGATACCTCGGACCTTGGACTCTCGGCTTGGGCTCTGGTCGGGACTTGCCGCGTTCCTCCACCGTCTCGTCTGGATGCTGGACCGCCTCCTCCGTCTCCTCCGTGGGCCTGAGGGATACTTGAGCAGAAATATCTGCCACTGCGCAGAAGAGTTCCGTCACGACTGCAGAGGGTCAGGGGGTCGGCGTGGCTTCACCGACGCGTGGGGAAAGGGCAAGTCCCTATTCGGGCGCCATTATGTGGTAAATAAATAAATAATACCTCTCTTTTTGACTAGACATATATCATAACAGATAGCTCAATAAATAAGAGTCAAGATTCGAGGTAGTAGGAGTTTTGCAGGTTTAATACAGCATAAGGACAGGAACAGGACAACCTGCATAGGAATAGGATGACAGGGCCCAGCAGCTGCTGGGGCTCGGTCTGGGATGAGCGCGCTGGCTTTTAATAACAATACATGAGCATATATACATAACGTGAACACATAGCATTACATTGCAGTAGGCGTAGCAGTGGGTGGAGCAGAAGGCGTGACGCGTAGCAGTCGCGAAAGATAAGGGCTTAAAGAGGGTGTAACTGGGTGTGCACATAGACATGTGATGCAAATGTAACAGAATATGTCATGAATGGGCGGAAACATTGGAGGGGGCTACCTAAGGAGCCGGGACCTCTAACCTGATGGTGCGCGCAAACTGGCAATGACGTATTACTAGGAGAAGCTGGGGGCTATGAACTCTGTGCTAGGAGCAGAGACTGAAGTCTGGAGGGTCGGAGCGACATGTACCTAAACCCTATCTAGTATCTGATGTTTAGGGAACATGTTGATATAAACTAGAAGTCAAGAGAGGAAAGGCTAACTTGATTCTAAGACTGAAGCATGCATTATTCTTCATGTAGTGCGTGATGAAGAATATTAAATGACCATTAAATGCAGTATTTCTCTAACGTGGAGACGTGAAGGCTAGACAATGACGGAAACTATTGATGCAGTTCAGTAGCTTAGGAATGCAGAAAAGGAGGACTAAACTGATAGCTGGAATCATAACATACTTTTGGCAGACTCAGAGGCTGAGCCAAGCTGCACCGGGCACTGCGAAGCAGGAAGTAAGTGAAAGGTCGAGGATACAGGTGGGGGCTGGATCGCTCCTCAGCGAGGCTTCCGGAGACAGGAGCTGAATCTGGTGTCCAGGCCCTTCTGAGGCCTAGAAACGGGGGCTTGATAATAGAATAACGTGCACACTGAGAAACGTGGCAACGTAGCTCTACATAGGCCTGATATTCGTAGTATTCACGAGGACTGGAAACTAGCATACTAGAGGTGGACACAACTGTAATTGCGTCATTAATCGGACATGGGGAGTACATATGCATATTTAATCATGCACACATAACATATGATGGATGACACGTAGGGACACAGAACATGGCAAAATTTACTTTTCCACAAACAGAAGGCAAAAATCTGGTGGCGTATCACACCAAAGATGGTCATTTAAGCACAACTCATTGCAAATGCCCTTATAATTCCAATAGGACTGGTGACGGGACTATACTGCCCCATCATAATTATGAGATATGGTGTAACTTTGCTGCTCTGTTGAGACTCAAGCCATTAATTTGGCTGCTGAGACCTGCCAAGGGTTCAGCATGAAAAGCAAAGGAAATATAACCACGAGAATTACAGATTGTGCTGCTAATTTGTCATTTTGAGTACAGACTCAGAGTGTACATTGTAATATCCGGTAATTCTTCCCTTGAAATTGCCTACTCACCCGGTATCTGTAACTCTGGCGGAGGGAAAATAATGAGCTGAATGTCCTAGCATTTGTATTGATGCCATCAGAGTGGCAGAAAAGTGAGTTAGATATTCCAGTCCATATTTATCAGAATTTCACACAATGCAATGCAAAAAGCTACTTGCTGTGTGTGTGAAAGAGAAAGGGCAGGAATGCGCCATATTTATAGCGCATTCCTGTCCTTAGTTAGCGCTGTCATGCTTTTAGCTGCGTAGCACCAATGCAGGCATCATTGCTTCATGTTGCAAGAGTGCCTCCATTGCAGGCAGGATTGATTTTGTACAGAAAGGGACACCATTGAGCACAAAAGCAATCCTGAGACGCATTTTTCTCTTTCTGAGTGTGCTGCAGAATTCAGCACACTTAGAAAGAGGAATCAACAAGGAGAAATAAAGACATTGATCCTCGTTGCACCTCTGAAGGCGAGGCATACAATTATGACCCATTCCTAGGTATACCAATGTTGGTAAATCTGGCAATGTGCCAAAATTCATGGGTGGGTGTGTAGGAACTGCCACGCTACACCTATGGCATGCCTCCCTGGCTGCAGAGTAACGCAAAGCAGAGATTTGCGCTGCCTTGAATTACTCTAGATTCATAAATTCATGTAGGACTACACAAGGTGGCCTTGCGTGGCTTGATAAATCTCATTTCGGTTTGTTGTCACCCTTGCGCCCCGTTGCTTGGCGCATTTGCGACACAAAACCTTGATAAATATAGGCCACAGTGCTTAGGTTGCAGTACATTTAACATATTATGCTCTTTAGAGTAGTCAAAACGCGAGGCACGCACACTGCTTAGCATAACAACACTGGTTTTAGCAGAATTATGGCAGATGCAGTGCATGAATATCTTTGCTTTAATGTGCTCACCTTTTATGTTTAGTTTGTACCACATACTGGTGCAGCCAGGGCTTGTGTCTCTGGGCATGTGCGTTTCTGGATTTTTGTCCATCATTGACAGATTAACAAGTAGGTTTGTGGCTGTTGCATTCCAAGTGAAATTCTGCAGGGCATTGGCAAAATGCACTTTACAAATTACTCATGCTGCTCAGCATCAGTCAACATAATTAACAGACCTAATAGATCCAATGGGGAGACCTGTTGGCTTTGCCAGTGCTTGCTTTGTCTTGACCCCCTGAGTCCTTGCTTTGCACAAATGTGTCTGTCTGTTATTTATCACTGGAAAAGATGGCAGTATTGCACTTTCCTATCTTCTTGATCAATAAGAGGTCGTTTTACCAGCTGCTATCAAAAGTGTACACACCAAGGAAGGTGTCAATCTGTCAAAGATATGTGTGAATATAAATTATTCTTCAGTCCTGGGATCTTAAGGGAATAGCTTTAGGAATTTATTTATTTATTTAACAGACTTATAAAGCGCGGCTGTCACCATTGCAGGCATCCTGGCGCTGATAAGGTCTGATGAAAAATGTTGTATGTACAGTTCTTGGACTGTGCATGATGAATTTGCCATAAATCACACCCACTTAAAGCAGTACTCAATCTTAATACCAAAGCCCAGGTTTAAGAAGAGTTCACACAACACAGGACAGCAAGAAAGGGTGTGGCACTGTGTTAAATGAACTGGAGAGAGCAGAATTAAACCAAATCCATGTGGACTCTTCATGCTGTGGCACACTTTGTACAGCTATGTGCCACTGGGGCACACTTGCACCATAGTGCAAGGGTATCTGTGATGTGGTCTTCATTGGTTTTGTGCAGGAAGGAGTAACTTCCTGCACAAAAAATATGCTTTAGGATTAGTTCCTCTATGATTGTGTGTTGCAGAATACAGAACACATGCAAAGAGTTAAAAACAATGAGAACTAAAGTTATTTCTCCTTGATACGCCAGCGACGGCAGGGACAGGATTTTATGTAAATCCATGTCTACAAATGTTTGTAGATGTGGATTTACGTTAAAATTGATGGGTGAATGCATGGAACGCCCATGCACCTCCTATGGAAGCCTCCCTGACACAAAGCAATGCAAGGCAGCGCGTTGCACTGCATTGCATTACTTTGTATTCCAACCCAATGAAAATCGACATTTGCTTTGGTTTATAGATCCCAAACAGGATTTGGGACAAAAGCCCCGTTTTACAAAACTATCACACAACGCAGCACAGTAAACAAAATTGCTGTGCAGTGTTGCTGAGGGGGGCGAGCAGGAAAGGGTCATATCAACTACGATTGGGACCAATGCAGCACTCTGCCTAGCACTAGCGCATAGTCAGACTGCCAAGTGCCACGCACACCTTTGTACTATAGCGCAATATTGAGTGCGTGAGACTAGCATAGGCTTTGCACTCAAAGGGTACCCTTCCAGTACAAAATACTATGTCTAGACAAACTTTCAACTTTTCCCACTCCAAAATTTTCTGTACAGTGCAGCACACATGTATTGTGGGAAATATTAGGAGGAATAAAGCATTTTAAATGACTGCTTCAAAGTGGTGTTATTTTTCATACATAAACCTGTCTAATACTGTTAGTAGATAAGGCTTGCATCAAAAACCATGGGAGAGTGCATTGAAACACCCACATACCAAGAGGTGGAAGAGGTGTGGCGCAGCGGCCAGGGTGCCTGACTCTGGCCAACGGGGTTCACGGTTCTATCCCCGGCGGCAGGTCAGCCCAGCTCCATGTGACTCTGGGCAATAGCTCGCTTAATCTTCCCAAGGGCCCCCAGCGCCGGGAAACCACTTCGGAGGTAGCTGTGTGCTTTACAAATTCAAGGTTATTATTATTATTATACCATCCATAAAACGCCCCCTCCACGCAGAGCAACCCAAAGCAGTGCTTTGCATGATTCTGCATTACTTTGATGTAATTTGACATTAATCCAAAACATCTAATAGTTTTGCATCATTTTGTGACACTAACCCAGTGCAATACATTTGTAAATCTGGTCTCCTCTCTTTTCAGTAAAAAGTTTAACTTTTCACTACTTCTAGTGTCTACTTGCTTTTGACCTAACCCCTTGAGTCCTCTCTCTCTTTACAGATACCACCTCTTCATACATCAAGGTAGGTGGCCTCACTGACTACCTGCCATCATCGTATCTGCTTTTCAGTGTCTGCCTCTAAACCGTGAGTCTTTGGCAATCCAAGAGTATCCAAGATATTCATCCTTCCAGCTTTTGTCTTCATATTCTGGATAGTTAGAAAATTCTGCCCTCTAGTGACGAAATGTTCTAATAGCCTTATAGTCCTCTATAGCTGGGCTCTACCTGCATTAAAGTCCCACTCACTTGTCAAAGGTCAGTATTCCTCCGATATCGATTTCTCAATGGTTCTTTTTAGCAGCATGAACGTGTAAAGGGGAGCAAGATTTTGTAAATCAGGTTAATATACAGTGTAACTCAATATGGCTAAAAAATTACTCAGGTCGGCAATCAAATGAATGTTAGTCAAGTTTTATTACAAATTAAAAAAAAGTTGGACATATGCGAGTTCCAGCATGAGAGTATAAAAATACAGAGGAAACAGAAGAAATCTAAATCTCCTGAAAAGATTCACTCAGTGCAGCAAGAAAAGAACTTCCATTTTTATAACTATTATACAGGTAATCAAAAAGTAAGAATTAAGGCCCCCCTGCATTTGCACCTCATGGAGAAACCATTTAAGCCTATCTATCCCTACTCTAACTCTAGGCGTGGCATCCCTAATTTAGTATTTCAGCAAATGGTCCGAAAGAGGAAAAAGGTGTCAGTGGTGAGAATCTTACAAAGAAGTCACTCAATAATCAGATGGGCCAAGCAGCATAAAGCCACAAACAGGAAAGAGTAAGCTAGCACTCAGGTGCTTTCTGTCAGAGAGGCAAATTAAAAATGGACAACTGTCCCTCTCTCCAATGCATCATATATTAAAAACTGTATTAATCAAATGTCCCATAATGCTTTTCTCACACATGCTCTACAGAGGACTTCAACCACAAACATTTCCATGACGTTGATTGCATTTACAGCCTCCTCCATGAACACCCCTCTGCAACAGTTCATCCTTGGTCTGTTCTCCCTTGTGGACGCACCTCCCTTCACCTTATCTTCACCAGGCCAAGCTAGCTGTGACTCTTTCACTCCTCAACTATCTAATGGAAACTATACCCTTACTTTTCACTAACCAAGCATTTGCCCAACTGCATTGCAAAGCATGGAAGTAAGTAACATTCTACAAGACTCGAATGGGAATTTAGGCACTTCAGAAATTAGAACATTCAAAATTTGCTGTGGGTTTAGGCCTAAAACTTAAGCTAAAATAATAAATGCACTATGAAACTTGCATTTAACATTTCCATAAAGTCATTGGCATGTTCATTAGAACGTTTACTAAACTTTATTAATACATCTATTTCATTGGACAAATAAAGATTCAAAATACATTTAATGTGTCAATGTATCATATCACTAATGAGCCCTATATAAGTGTGTTATATCGTTTACATGTAGTTTTACCATTTTATGAAGCATTTGTGAAGCTTTACATTGAATCAAGTTAATTTCACAAGAACACGTTACTTGGTTCACATTTCTTATAACATCTAGTTTCAGCAATATCACTTCACATTGCACTCCTAGCAGGTACCCCATGTAGGATACGAATTTCCACTCTGTCAGAACAAAGGCCTCACTGAGCCCATGGGGATTTAAATCCCCTCGGGCATTGTGAGGCCTTTGTTTGATTTGTTAGAATATTCTTCCCTCTAGTGGCAGAATGTTCTAATAGCCTTATGGCCCTCTGCAGTTGGGCTATACCAACATTAAAGTCCTGATACCTTGTCATAGGCCCTCGCCTCCGGCTGGGACCTTTAACACTGGAGCGGGTTTTTAATGGTCGGTAAAGTCCGATATGGCGGGCTATAAGGCTATGATAGATCAGGAGCTTAAATTGAATGCATGTCTAACCCATGCTTTTCCTTGTGACAAGACATGTGCATGCTCTATGAAAAATCAAGTGAGAATAGGCAAACTTTCACTACCAAAGCCTGGCTCAAAGACATGAAACCTGGACACCTTTAGACCATAACGTTCATCCTCTGGCAACTCACGTGGATTCACCATTAAGCAAATCATTGCAAAGCAAAGGGTGGCTGATACCATCTCTCCCTACTAAGAAAGTGAAGCTGTTTCTCCCAGAAAGTGACTCCAGAACTGCTGTTCAAGACCTCACACTCTCACATTTTGATGGCAAGAATGAACTGTGCCCTGACTTCTCTGGGTCCTTATGGGCCATCCTGAAGGCATGCCAGAGCATATTACATCCATCACCTGAACCCATATGACAACAAAACCTCCATCCTGATAAAACTTCACTGGCACCCCCAGGCACAAAACCAGATGCCTATTTTACAAAAGCTTCACAACCAGCACTCCCCTGCTTACGTAATTGACAAGGTCACTGTCTTCAGTGAAGTGCAAAGAAAGTAAACACAATACAAGAGGCCTTTTCCGTCTTTGCACCCTTGAAATAAACAAATTTAGGAAACATCTGGATGGACATTTCTTTAAATAACACTGTATCACAATGTAATAAAAGTCCAATTATTCTCCCAGAACCACTTGTCCAGTCACGTGTTGACAGCATCTTTTGTCTTTCATCCTGCACATCGCTCCGCTAACTTTTAGTTAGATTTGTGCTATACAGTTGGCACATACATATGTTTTTAGGGAGGGCTTGCTTTAAGTTAGTTTTGTGGGTCGGTTTCCCTGTAGTACATTCAGAAATGTCTGGTTAGGCCACATGGATGGAATACACATTTAGACCTAAACCTGATACACTGACAGCAAGAAAAGCAAAAAAAGGTTTTTAGTTTTTTTAAGCATCGATTTTCTTGAAGCAACATCCCTGGCCTATGCTGATAAATATGCATTGCTGCATAATGCACATGGAAGAGGCACACTGATCATTACAAATCCAACGTAACTTTTTGCCCCAAGCCCCACTCTTGGAATACTGATGCAATAGTTCAGCTCTAGGAGGATGCCATGGCAATACAACTGAGACCTGAATACTTAACAATCATTGGCAAAGTCAATAAGTCTGGATTGAATTTGTAGTGCTAAGCCATGCATATTAGCTTTGCAAACACATATTAATTTATATTAATAAATGCATTCATGTACAAAGAACCTGGTAGACCGCAAATTTGTATCCTACATGGTGTGTGTTAGGAGCGCAATATAACCGCTTGTAGTATGCACGCACCTATTTTTTTGTGTTTTGATAAATTTGATGTAGAAGGAATATGAAACCAGCAACTTTCTCTTATGAAATCAATGCGATTTAATGTGAAGCTTAATAAATGACTCATAGAATTTGTGCTGAAACATATAACAAATGTAACCTGCTTATATGGCCTCATTAGTGATATGACACAGTGGTATATTAACTGTATTTTGAATGCTTCTTTGGCCAATGTGGTAGTTGAAAGATAAGTAATAATTTCGTTAGAGGAATGTTTCTACTAGACATGCTATTGACCAAATGGAAATGTTAACGTAAATAACATGGTGCATCCATTATTTTAGCTTAAGTCATATGCCTGAAGCTGCAGTACATTTGGAATGTTCTTGTTTCTGAAGCTAGCACTTGGATTCTCAGGTGAGTTTCAAAAAACTTTATTTGTTCCCATGTTTTGCATTTTAGGTGCCAAATATCAACAAGAGAGAGAGGGAATCTAAGGAGCACTCTCGGTACCCCAGCATGTATAGTCAAAACAACAAAAGAGTGTGCCTTTTCAGGAGAAGACTGAGCATGAAGAATCAAACTTGATTCTATAGAAAAGGCCTCACTCACCAACCTGGTTGGTGACATGCTTCATCATCGGGCCCCAGAGAGGAATGACCAAGGACAAGCAAAGTTGCAACTTATTGATGTGGAAAAGGTGGTGAAAGTATCTAGTTGTACTCGAGCTATGGAAATTCACAAGTATTGCTCATGTGGTATTTTCTACTCTGACTGCAATTGACGTTTTATGTTGAACGAAGTGAGGGACTGGAGAGTCATCTTAGATTTTCACAGGGAGCAGACATATGCTTCTGCAGCTTTTTGCCACTTGACCCATGGTTGGAGTGCTTTCTACTGAAGGCACCCACAGCTGCCACCTTTTTGATTTCACCCTTACCAAATGCTTTTTTAGTTTAAAGTTGCCCTTTTAAGAACATTTTGGGAAAGATAGCTTGCTAATGCTTTCTCGGGAGAATAATCAGAATAAATGTAATACTCAATTATTTTCCTGATTGTCTGCATCATCATCACCATAGAGCTAGTCATCTGCTTTTTATTATATAGTGTTAACGTCTTCAGGAGATTTGATCTTAATTTAGTCTTTACTTGTATATGATTATGTTGAGATTAGTCTACATTGACTTGTTTCTAAATTTATATTTAAACCCTACTAAACTCAAATTAGGTTGTTGAGGGGATTATTATGTGGCCACAAAGGTTGCACTAAAATGAGATGTTAAAAGCGATAGTTTTCTCTCTTTACCTCTCATGCTTCTAGGAAGGTCACCCCTCTGAAGATAAATGTTTGACTGGGCCCAAGCTCCAAAACATGGAACTTGGTAGTACTGTGATGGTTGCACCTAATATGACCTGCTGCATACACCCATGCTGCACAATTATCGTGGTTCAAACATCCTGAGCACATCACTCTAAAGTATGTGATTTTATGTGATGTAATGTTAAAATTTGTTATGCGCACAAATAGCAAAGGTGTCTTGGCGCTGATAGTCCAGAGAGATCAAGGCCTCTATTTATTAAACAACCAAGTTCTCAGGGCCTTCCTATATGCAGACAGGGTGGAAAGTGTTCTAATGGGAATGGAAGATTGTGCCAGAGCTTAGTGGCTGCTACCATGAAGCTCCTGCCACCCAGGTAGCTTTGTGAAATCTTGGAGAAGATATCAGTTTTGCCCCTTCTAAGCGGAGATGTCTTTTAGGGACATTCCAATATAGCAAGCATCTAAGGAACTGAGGACCAGGGCCATGAAGTGCCCTATAAGTAGTGCAAAGGGCCTTAAAGATAATATGTCTCCTAACCGGGAGCCAATGCAGTTTCTGAAGGTGTTTTCTGACTGATTGAAACTTGGGAATTCCTAACAAAAGCCTAGCAGCAGCATGCTGAATCATTTGTAACTTACATAGCTGATTCTTGGGCATACCAAGATAGAGCCCATTGCAGCAGTCTAGTTTGGCAAGGACTAGGGATGTGACTGCCATTTTCTTGCAGTCCTTTGGAATGAAAGGTAAGATTTTCTTGATTACCTTAAGTAAGAAGAAGCTAGATGAAGACACTTTGTTAACTAGTGCCTCAAAATGTAGTGTTTTGTCAATAATTACACCTAGGTTCTTGCTTTGGCGGCTGGGATGGGTGCCGCCCCCTGTTCATCTGGCCACCAGCTCTGTGACTGGCTTTGGGTTTTCCTGGTTTTAACCTGAGACAGTGTGAGTTCATCCAGGAACTGACTGCCAGCATACACTCCCTAAATCTTTGCATCGTGGCAGATTGTTTTTAGAAACGGACAAGACGATTTGTGTGTCGTCTACATAAGATGTTATTGCCAAACTGAAGGATTTGGTAAGTACTGCTAGTTCAGATACGTAGATATTAAAAAGAGTGGGACTCAAAGAAGAGCCCTCTGGAACCCCACATGGAAAGGATGGCATGCCTGCACCACGTGTAAACTGCTACACATAAACCAAACACTACAAGGCTTTACTAGAAGCATTCAACCATAGGACAAGGATAGAATCGCATTATACCAGTCATTTGCATCTAGGAGTACAACAGTATGCTATATGTTCACCTGCCATTTCATATGGATAAGTAAATGTACCAATCAGAGGATGCTTCCCTGATGAGCTCCATGACCCATCAATCATAGCCTTGCAGACTTACTAAAACCTATGATCATCTGTGCTGATATAAACATGCTGATAGGAGACGATCCCACTCACAGAAGTGCTTTGTTTGGTGTGTGTGAAGTGTACTGCCTGTGGTTGTTTTGCCTGCATCTAGGCATACTCTGACGAGCCAGACATTTCTACTCCTTTCTCTCAGGGATGGGCTGCCATTCACCTGTTGTGTCAACAATGATGTATATAGTTAACTAGGTGTGCATATGTGCTGCTGCCACCGCCCACGTATTTTAGACAAAAAACAGTGATAGTTGGGCCTGCAGTAGCTCCTGGCATGTCACTCAGCTTTCATCTGAACAGCTCCCTCTCCTGGAAGCTCTCAGTGCATAGCAGTTTGCTTGTATGAAGGAGCTAACTGATATTGGCCTCAACTGCTAGACCTAACTTATGCCAACATACCCCCGAAAAAACTAGACTGGATGAGATGATCTCCACACTTCATCTAATCAAAGAAGACCGCCACGCTTTTAAAATCATGCTATTGAATTATCCATGTCTCCCAAGATCCAACATTCTTAACAAGTCCCCCACACACCCCCATAGCACCAAACACATAGCTCCTGGATGGTTATCGGTACCCTCCCGCAACCTACCCTCCCGCCCATCATGTACTAACAATGATCTCTCCGAGGCCAATCTTCTCTCTCTCCTGCTTTCCTACGAACCACCCTCTACTACCACCGATCCTCGCACACATAAGCTCATCCCTTCTATACTTGCAAACTCCCACAGGCCCTCAACTCACAATAACAGAGGAGTCATCGTCAATAATCTTTGTAATGTCCCACTCACCCAGGAACACACCTCATCCCCTGCCACCCCGTCTTAAATGCTCACTCCTGACTTGTAGATCGGCATCGAAACACGCAACTGACATAGCCGACCTTATTACCTCGGCTAACCTTGACCTCATCATTCTCACTGAAACATGGCTTACAGACTCTTCCTCGCCCCTCATCGACATCCTAGTTCCCCCTAACTATGACATCATCAGACTAGACACGGCAGGGGGCAAGAGTGGAGGGGGTATTGCATGTATACACCGGAGCAACATCACCATAAACAGAGCTTACCCTTGTTACTCCCTTCCTGTGAATACTTCAGCCTCGACCTCAATAGTAATGGTAAACCTGTCTGCTCGCTCCACATCATATACCACCCACCTGGCGATAACCTACTATTCACCGAACACCTCATGAACCTGATCACATCACTCACCGGTCGACGAAATGCACAAATTTCCCTTGGAGACTTTAACCCCCACTGGAACGACCCTAGTGACACAGTGGTCAACAGCCTCAAAAACTTCCTCAACGCCTTAGACCTAATCCAATTATGCAATAGTCCTACACACAACAAAGGCGCAATCTTGGACTTAATAATCTCTAAGATTGTTTCCACCCACCTTGAATCGATCCTCCCTTGCGACTGGTCTGATCATCACATCATCACCTTCTTCATCAATGAAACAATTAAGCTGACCTCTGCCCAAGCTACAAAACCTAAGGTTTGGAAAAGGGACTGGAAAAAGCTCAACACAAACACTTTACCCGCCTCTAGCAAGAATCTACTCCTACCCCCTGCTGGAACTTCTAACGTAACCGACCTCACCAACCACTACCTAAACTCCATGACCACAATAATTAACGAATTTGCTCCCCTGCAACTAAAGAGAGTCTCCACGAAAGACTCTAAACCTTGGTTCAACAGTCTCCTTAACGAGGACAGACGTTCTCTCAGAACTGCCGAACGCAACTGGAGATCAGTACCTCCCGCCAAGCACCTCCTGACTCTAAAAAGAAAGAGAAATGCGTATTTTCGTACGGTCAATCGCAGTAAAGCAGACTTCTTTAGCCAACAACTTGACCAGGCAAGAAATCAACCCAAAAAACTTTTTGAATTAATCAAATTGCAATCTAAGGACCAACCTCAACGGCCTCTTGATCTAACTTACCCACAACCATCTTGTGATGACTTTTTTAACCACTTTAACCTAAAGACGGAGAACATCAAGAAAGATCTTCTCAAGGACCTAATTTCTCAATCTTGCCCCCTCACCAAATCTCCCCCCACCCTCAAACGCTTCTCAACAAATCCCATCCAAGTTTACAGTGAAAAATTATGCAACATGGGCATACTTTCACTCCTATTCTGAAGAAGCTATAGGCAAATTTCTCAGTGCCTTGAAACCTTCCAATCACCTCACTGACCCTCTCCCCGCAAAGGCGGTTAAAGATCTTACACCGATGTTACTACCTTTATGGACCAAGATCATCAACAGCTCTCTTCAACAAGGCTGTATCCCTGACACACTTAAGATTGGGCAAGTGTCTCCCATCCTTAAGAAACCCACAGCTGATCCCATGGACCTCAACAACTTCAGCCCTATCTCTAATATTCCCACCCTGGCCAAACTTCTGGAAAAATGTGTTCATCACCAACTGACAAAACACATCGACCACTTTAACCTCCTAAATAAACACCAATCCGGCTTCCGTGCAAATCACAGCTCGGAATCAACTATGACACACATCATTGATGATGCACTTCAACTCCTTGATCGTAACGAAGCATGTCTCCTCATCCTATTAGACCTCTCCTCAGCGTTCGACGCGGTCAAACACGAACACTTGTTAGATCTGTTGAAACACCGAATGGGTCTTTCAGGTCCAGTGCTCGACTGGTTCACCTCCTTTTTGTGAAACAAGACTCAAAAATTCAAGATCAACAACACACTGTCCAAACCAATTCCGGTCACGCTAGGAGTCCCACGAGGCTCCTCACTATCCCCTATACTCTTCAACCTTTTCATGGAACCTCTTACCGATCTGTTACAAACATCCAACGTGTAATTCCACATGTGTTCAGACGATACCCAACTCTACCTCAAGATCAATACCTTGGATGACATTACTTTGCTCAACAATACTCTTAAGACCACCCAATCATGGCTGGCAGTGAATCACCTCAAACTGAATGCCTTAAAAACTGAATTCCTGGGGGCGTGGCTTGGACGCCGACTAAGATGGCGGCGTGACCCGGAGCTCCGGCGCACCTCACCTTTACAACTCCGTTTTTGCAGCACTCCGGAGGTTTCTTTCGTCATCAGGAAGGTTGGCATCCGATTCGGAACATGAGGTGAGCTGAACGACCTCATTGTTTCCTGGCTCCGTTGCCTTTCCTACGAGCTGCCCGACTTCACCGGCACTTGCGCTTCACCCGCCATTTCATACGCCGGCTGCGTCTCCTCACAGCGGCCGGCTGGAATGTTTCAAATGCGCTTCTCTGCAACCCAATGCAATTGCTACAATCCTCCTATATAGGTGAGATAAGTGACATGTCTCACCATTTCTAAGGCATTTTGTGACATTTTCTACTCTCATGTGCAGCTGAGAAGTGGACTTTGCAGCTATGTCCGCCATTTTGTGATACCCACTGTTTCCTGAATTATCGTTCTCATATGTCATCGGCAAACTGCTTCTGTGCTACTCACATGATCTCCTTGAGTTGCTTATGGCCTGTATTTGTCACTTGTGACTATTTCCTTGCGTTAGCTGCGCCTCACCACAAGACGTCTGACTCGTGAAGCTCCAGGATACCTCCAAAAGTCATGAAGGCCAAAGTTTATTTCAGGGACGACTGCTGACTTTGCCATAAGTGTTGCTTCCTCACATCCTGCTTTTCTCCTTTAGCGCACTGCTTCCCTTATAATTTCCAGCTTAGTCTCGTGCGCAGCTTATCTTCTTTATTGCGGGATTTTACTTGTCAGCCACTGTATCTATCAACGCCTTGCTTGCTGGACTGGGTCTTGTCGTATCTGAAGATGCCTCTCAGGTCACCAATGTGTTTCCTGCCACTCCTCTTGGTAATTTGCTCTACTCCTGCATGCCCGTGTGTGATCTAGCATCGAGTGCCTATTATTTGGACTTGTGGTGATTCCAGCTGTCTTTTGCACTTACTTGCCTTTCCCTGGCCTCTTCCTTGCTTCCATTGCTTTTTTGACTTTTCATGGAGGAGTCCTGTAATTTACAGCTGGCTGCTACTTCTCAGCTTCCTGCTGGCTCGGATTCAGACTCTCCTCTTCAAGACCTGCATGAGGACATGGCATCAAAGTCGGATTTAACTCGTGGAGCCATTCCAAAAGCGCGCAGCAAGGGTAAGCTGTCGTCTTCTTTAGCTTCCTCTAAGCGCCTAAAGAAGGATCCGCCGTCACCAGGGAGTAACTCCTCCTCCTCTTCCATGGACCTCATCTTGGAAGAACTTCGTGCATTCAAGCCGTTTATGGAAGCCACCACTAAAAACATGCAAGCTATGCAGGAAAAATGGTCGTCTCTGGACTCCCGCGTTCAAACTTTGGAGCTCTCCACAGACTCTTTGCATTCCTCTTGTTCCCACATTTCAACAATGCAGGCGGAGATTCTTCTACTTAAACGTCAGACAGAGGACTTGGAAAATAGGAATCGTAGGAATAATCTACGCTTATACGGTCTTCCAGAACTTACAGAGGGGTCGAACCCTACCGTCTTCTTCCAATCCTTTCTGGCCAAGATCTTAGACGCTCCGGTTCTGTCTTCCATCAACATCCAAAGAGCTCATCGCCTTGGACCGAAGGTCGCCAATAAACCTAGAGGTGTCATTATGTTATTCTTGCAGTATACTGACCTCTTACAGGTCCTCTCAGCTGCCAAGCTCAAGAAGCAAATCATGTGGGAAGGTCATCGCCTCTATCTTTTGCATGATGTCTCCAAAGCCACTGCGGATCGGAGGAAGACGTTCTTGGACATGAGACCTCAACTTCGGGCCCTGAATGCTAGATATGGACTACTACATCCTTGTCTCTTCAAGGTCACATATAAAGACAAAACAACCACGTTTGAAGACCCTGCTGTCTTGCAGGCATTTCTCCGACGTCATGGCCCTGATGTTATGGATGTTTCCGGACCTGGCTGACAAGACCTACTATTTCTGCTTGAAACTTATCGTGTTATGATCTTGTTGTCTTTCTCGTGCCGTTGACGTTTATGCATTTTCTATTGTTTCTTGTTATAATGGTTGTTTTGTCCTCCTGTGTACCTTTTGTTGTTCAACTGTAGTTCTATTTCTTCCTATTCCCTTTTGACACGTCTCTTCGCTCATTGAAATTTTTCTCTTTTGTACAGATGTCTCCCTGCTTCCTCCTGCCTTGATGTGCCCTATTGTTTCTATTTGCTGCATTTTTGATTCATTGTAGTCGAGGTTTGACGTCTGCTCTGGTTGTTCTTGTCGTTGTCTCCCGGCACCACCACCCCGTTCTCTTTCTTGAGTATTTTCGTTCCGTAAGTATGTCTCTCAGTCGTTCATTTCGAACGTGTACTGTCTTCTTGTTCGTTTTTGTTTCTGTCCTTTTTTTTTTTTTTCTACATTTGTTTGCCTATCATCTGATTTTTTCTCTCCCCTTTGGCTCTCTCTTCTTTCCTTTCCCACTTGTTTCTCCTTCTATTTCCTTGAACTTCGTATTTTCTCCACAGTGGATCTCATTTTCTTTCTCTTTTCTTCTCTTCCTTTCCTTCTCTCCTTCTGCCTTCTTTTCCTTATCATTGCGTTTCCATTTCTCTCACATTTCTTCAAGTTATTTCTATGCAGTAATGAGCATGTTGCTGTTAGTTGTTTCGCTTTGCTGTTCCATTCCGTGTTACAACATGGAACGTTAAGGGATTGAATAATCCTATTAAAAGGCAAAGGGTTTTATCACATCTAGCACGCCTTAAGACTGCTGTTGCCCTCCTTCAGGAGACTCATCTCTCTGAGGCGGAGGCTTTAAAACTCAAACGTTGTTGGGTGGGTCATGTTTTTTGCTCTCCCACAGATACCAAGAAGAATGGTGTTGTGCTTTTGTTCCATAAAAAGTTAAATGTTTCTTCAATTTCTCACGAATGTGATGTTAATGGTAGATGGGTTATTGTTAATCTGCTTATAGATAATATTCCTATAACTTTTTTCAATGTGTACGCAGCGACTGGGATTGACAGATTATTCTGGCCCACTATTTCAACTAAGCTGTCCTCCCTTTCTGGAGGTTACATACTCTTTGGGGGAGATTGTAACCAAGTTGTTGACCCCTTCCTTGATCGTCATTCCAATGTTAAATTTATTCCATCCAAGATGCACTCACAATTTGTTAATACTTTTCAAAATAATGCTTTGGTTGATATCTGGAGACTATGTAACCCTGATCTTAGAGAGTACAGTTTTTTCTCCCCTCCCCATCAGTCCCAGTCCCGCATTGACCATATCTTTCTTAGTAAATCCCTTTCCCAACACGCTATTTGCTCTGAAATTGGCTCCATCCTACTCTCTGACCATGCCCCGGTTCTTGTGGACCTTGACCTCCTTCCATTTTCTCCACACTCGGGCAGATGGCGTTTCAACAATGCTTTACTTTTGGAACCTACTTTTTGTTCTGCATTCACCGCCTTTGCCACTGAATTTTTCCTTCTCAATCACACCCCTGATTCCTCTTTTGTTACAGTTTGGGATTCTTTTAAAGCAGCCTCTAGGGGTTTTATTATCAATTTTGTAGCTCGACGGAAAAAACTTCGAGAAGCCGAGTCTGAGAAGATTCTAGCTAATATTAAAACTTTGGAGCTTGCCTATCACGCTTCTCAATCTGAGATATCTATGAAACGGCTTATTGATGCGAAAATTTCCTTTAATAAGTACACTACTGATGCTGCCTCTAATCTCTTGTAAAAGTGTAATTCCAGATATTATGGGGGGAAGAACAAAATGGGGAAACTTCTGGCCAATTACTTGAAGATAAGAAAAGAGCGTACAAAGATTGAATCCATTAAGACCTCTACAGGGGAATCTTGTTTTAAGGATAAGACATTCTTTCTGAGTTTGTCAAATTCTATGACAATCTCTACACCCCTGAACGAGTCCCAGAGACTGCGGATCTTCTTTCGTACTTTCAGTCGCTTCCCTCACCTCCGACTTCTCACGTGGATTTTACTTCCCTAGATCGGGATATCTCTCTTTCTGAAATTTCTCATGCTGTCTCTAAATTGCGACACGGTAAGTCTCCAGGTCCTGACGGTTTCACTGTCATATTTTATAGTCACTTCGCCTCTTTACTTCTTCCTAAACTTCTACTCTTATTCCAATCGTTTCTTTCAGCGGGTTCTTCCAGTGGTTCATTCCAACAAGCTTTAATCTGCCTAATCCCCAAGGATGATAAGGACCACTCATTATGCAAAAATTACAGACCAATTTCCCTGGTCAATACGGATTATAAAATTTTTGCTAAAATGTTGGCGTTACGCATGGATCCCCTCCTACCCGATTTAATTGGTCCGGAACAATCAGGCTTTGTCAAAGGTCGTCTCTCATCTGATAATTCCCGTGCTTTCCTTAATATACTAAGCAAGGCTTCTTCTTTGACTCTTCCCTTCGCGGCTATCTCTTTAGACGCGGAGAAAGCCTTTGATCGGATTGGATGGGATTTTATGTTTCAGGCCTTGCGTTGGATCGGCTTTTCTCCCAACTTCATTTCTATTATCTCTCTACTTTATTCTAATCCTCAAGCGTCCATTTTTATCAATGGGATATCCTCGGATTACTTCTCTTTACACAGAGGAGTGTGACAGGGTTGTCCTCTATCCCCCTTACTTTTTGTGTTAGCCCTGGAGCCTTTCCTTACTAAAATACGTCTTGATAGTAATATTTCTGGTTTCAATTTCGGTTCTCATCAGGTTAAACTCTCGGTCTATGCTGACGATATTCTTTTTTACTGCTCCGATCCTATTTCCTCTATTCCCTTCTTTCTCCAACAGGTATCTTCTTTTTCTGCGGTCTCTGGTTATCGTTTAAACGCTGATAAATGCGAAATCCTACCTCTCAATCTTCTTTGTCAAAAGCATCTTTTTTCTCAAACGGGCTTCTCATGGCAACCATCTAAGATCAAATATCTGGGTGTCTGGTTTGCTCCTCTCATATCTGACACTCTCAAACTTAACTTTGCCTATATCTCCAAGAAAATGGACACGGCTATTCAACGTTGGAATCCACTCTTTTTGTCCTGGTGGGGTCGGCTCAATTCTATAAAAATGATGTTATCCCCTCTTCTTCTTTATCTCCTTTCCATGCTTCCTTTACACATTCCAGTTTCATTCTTTAAACAATTTGATTCCTTGTTGCTGAAATTCTTATGGAATGGCAAACGGTCTCGCATAGCTTTAGCTTCCTTACGTAAAGATAAGGCTCAGTCTGGGGTGCGCTTTCTGGATTTCAGAGAATACCATCGGGCTTTCTCTTTGAAACAATCAGCTCGTTGGCTCTCTTCCGACCTCCCTCATTATCCCCCCATCTGGTTAACTATGGAGTCTTCCTTTCTTTCTCCCTTTACTTTTCGCGAATTCTTGTCCTTCACATCTTCTTTAGCTCGTCTTCGTACTCCTGTTATTTCTCACTCTCGTACTCTTCTCCTACCTTACTTAATCTCTTCTTACCCCTCTCTCCTTTTTATTCATGAGCAGCCGATTTGGCACAACTCTCGTTTCAAAATTCGAAATCCACCATTTTTTGGAAAATATGGTACTCTCGAGGATTGTGTTGGATCTCTCAATTGATCTCTCATGGTATTCCTCTCGCATTCCAAGACCTTCAATCCTCTTTTCTATTGCCCTCCTCTGTGCGTTCACAATACAATGCCCTTCTTCCAGTCCTGATCCTATATCTTCGCTCCTTACCGCCATCTATCGATTTTCCTTTGAGTCATAAAGCTACTTCTCTACTATTGGAGACCGCTCCTTCTGCCTCCGCTTTTTATAATTCTTTTCGCTACACCATTGACAGACTGAAATCTAAGACCGAGAACGCATGGGAGTTAGATCTCTCTCAAGATTGGCCAGTGCTTTTTTGGGATAAAATCTGGGCTAAGCTTCATAAGACCTCTAGAGCTGCTAACACTACCCAAACTTTATATTTCATTTATAACAGAACTTTATGTACTCCACTTACTTTATCCCGCCAAAGTCCCCACTAAGCACAATCTGATAAAATACCTTACAGCACCAGATGTTCAACCAACCATTGTGGACTCGGCAAAATCACTGGGTATAACCTTGGATTGTAACCTCAATATGCAGAAGCATATTAGTAATGCAACGAAGGGAGCAAACTTTCAGATCAACACACTAAGGAAGCTTAAGCCCTTCCTACCCCCAAATGACTTCAAGTTAGCGGTGCAGGCCTCAGTTTTACCGCGGCTGGACTATGGCAGTGTCTTGTTATGCGATATTCCCAGAACCTCCACAGCTCCTCTTAAAGCCTCCACCAACACTGCAGCGAGACTCATCACTGGCTCGAAAAAAAGGGCCCACATCTCCCCGGATCTGAAATCTTTAAACTGGCTGCCATTTGAAGCCAGGATCCACCTGAAAATAGCTTGCATGACGCACAAGGCCCTTCATCATAGTGCACCAAGTTATCTCACACAAAAACTCACAATTTCTGGAGGATCAAGATCGACAAGAAGTGCGGAAAACTTCCCTCTGAAACCACAAAAATTCAAGAAGAAAAAAACGTACAATCGTTCCTTTTCAGGAATGGCACCCAGGATATGGAATGCCCTGCCACCAGAAATTAGACGAAACCCTTTCATTCCTTCCTTCCAACTGGAAGTAAAAGGCATCCTTATGGTAAAATTTACATAAACATTGCTTTATTTGTCAGTGGAGAACCCCTATTCCATTTAGCCTAACTACCAATCGAATGCCTATCTTTTATATGTACGACTTTATTCCACTCATTGTGACTTTTTATCATCAATGTTCTAACATCATCCTTCAATATCGACCGGTTCGGTCTTGCACATTATCTGACTTTCCCTTCTATCTATGCTTGTCTTTGTAGCTAATCAATATTGTCCTGTTTACCCATAATGTTTGATCTATCCTGTGTTCATGTATTAAGCATTTTGACTTTACTCTTACGGTCCTGCTTATTTTTATTGTTCTGATATGCCTATACACATTTATTGTAATGCACTCTGCTTTATTCATAATGTTCGACCTGTGCCGTGTTCTTTTATTTAGCTTCTTGGTATTTTTTTTCTTATGGTTTTGCTTATTTTTACTGATTTGTTATACCTATACACAGTTATTGTAAAGCGCTCTGATACCCGTAAGGGTCTTGTTCGCGCTATATAAAACTTTCAAAATAAATAAATAACAATTGAACAAGGACTGGCTCTCATAGTCTATTAGTGGTAAAATAGTTTGCGTTCTCAGAGGTTCTAGGGTGAAACCGGTCCTAGGTTGCTTGTGTTCTGGCTCAGGGAGGACCTGGCTTGGCAGTTCAGGGTGGATTGTTCCCATGAGGAACAAGGTCAAGACTGATTTGCATATGGCTGGGTCCAAGTGCGGTGCCATGGTGAGCAAAAGAATGATGGGTTGGAGTCTTATTGCAAGCAGCCTCCCATCACCTTTTGTGTGGTTCATGTACCCTCCTCAGAGGCAGACATGATAATGGCAAACACACTTATATATATTAAATATGATTACCATCAACATAATTGCCTGATCCAAGATAAGGCAGCTGCAAATTGCTCCATAATGGTGGGCACTTTTCCAGTAGCCATAAGGCTTTCGTATTGTTCATAGAAGCAGGGGCAGAAGGAAGGTGAAGGTGAGGCATGTAACAGGCAGGAGCCAAGAGGTAAGACTAGGTTCCACAGCTCCTTAGTTGGCATGCCTTAGAAGGCAAGCTGTGCCAGTACCTAGGTGCACTTGGAAAGTGACAAGAGAGAGAGGCTGTGACCTATTGAGCTATTATTTTCTAATCCGAGCCAGAGAAGGGCAAATTGGAAAGGCAAAAAAAGGATTCATCCGCAAAATGCCATGGCCTGGAACATTAAAGAGAAGAACATCCCAGCAAGTGAGTAGCTGCAGGGGGATGACCCAAAGTCCTTTTCTATATGCAATGTAGTATGTTATATTCTATTTGCTGTGCTGACATAAAATCATGCAACAGATAAAGTTCCGTAGCTAGACCTAAAATTGGAAGGAAATAGCAATGGTTAATAAACTTCCTAAGAATGTAGGTATTGATTTACTAAGCTTTTGCATTGTGGTGCACCATATGGGAAATACTGTTGGGCTTATTTACAAGCCCCTTGTGCCACTGGTGCATCACTTTTAACATGGAAAAGAGTAACTCACTAGCAGTGCAAGGGGCTTAAACAAGCCCTGCACATCCATGATATCTTAATAGAACGTTATACAACATAACTATTTTTCATGCACTAGTACTCAACTTAGAACTGCGAGAGAAATAGTAAATATACACCATAAGATAGGCTCAAATTTTAATAAGGTGCCCTCTGTGAACTAAGGGCTTCATTTACAAGGCCTAGTGGCACTTTTGCTCCGCCAGGGCGTCTTTTTCTGACACTCCGTTGGGGCAATGTGCCGCAGCAGATTTACAAAGCCACGCAGAGCCACTTTAATGGCCTTGCAAATATGTGCCCCTTTCAGCAGAACATTGTGTGAAAAGGTCGATCCATGGGATTTGCTATGGGTGTTCCCACTCAACACCTATAAAATCTGAAGCAATCCCTGATTTATGAGGAATCGTAAACCTGGGAATGCGTAAGATTCCTTGGAGGCGTAGGAGTGACACAACAAGGAGAAATACTTTTATTTTTCCTCATTTGTTCCTCTTTCTATGAGTGTTGCATTCTGCAGAATGCATAGAAAGAGGAAAATGCCATTAATTATTGTTGATGTACAGGAAGGAGTCCCTTCCTGCACAAAAATAATCATACCTGCAATGCAGGCACCGTTGCAACAAAGTAAAGTAAAAGTCCACATTTGTAAAGCGCACAATCACCCGTAAGGGTCTCTAGGCGCTGGGGGGCCATCGGGAAGATTAAGCGAGCTTTTGCCCAGAGTCACATGGTGCTGGGCTGACCTGCCGCCGGAGCCGGGGATCGAACCGTGGTCCCCAGATTCCAGCGTCAGTCGCCCTGGCCGCGGCGCCACACCTCTTCCAACAAGAAGCAACGGGTGCCTGCATTGGTGCACAGCTGCTTTTTATGCGCCGGTGCAAGGGAGAAGGAAAGGAATATGCTGTATCTTGTAGATAGGGTGCATTCCCGGCCTTTTCGTATGACACACGGCAGAGCAGCAGGAAGGCCTGCTCAGTCCTTAAATTGAGCTGGTGGTTTCCTGTGCTCCGCACCAACACTTAATTTTCAACACCGGAGCTGGTGGAAGTCTGCCACAAGTTGGTGCTGTCAGAGATGACCACGACAGTCAACTAATAATTCAGCTTAAATGACTAATACCTGCTGCCCAAGCCATTCCTATAGCTATGGGGGCCTATTGGAGTCCGAATTATCACAGGAGTGTGATGGTTAGCAGTTGTGTTGTTATCACCATTGGCAACATGGCTGGGCCAATGCTTGGTGCAAGCTGTAGTGGCCTCTAGACGAGAGTCCTGGCACTTGTTTTTTTACAAATTAGGCACTAGCCCTGCTGCGCTGCTGTTCGTCAAAAGTTTGTAAATAAAGCCCTAAATATAATGGTTGTTAAATAATACAATTTCCTGAAAGCTGAGGCAGGTCGGTAAATCCCAGAATTATGATGTACTGTAGGTTGCATTTATACTTCTGACAAAGTGCAGATGCTTGGGTAGAAGATATGATGTTCATACATTGGCCTACGTGAATAATGTTTTGGTGTGAAGTGTAACTAGTTACTGATATGCAAGTTGTCTTGAAGGTTCAAATTAAATGTAAATCTCTGAGGTTTTTTATTTTTTTCTGTGCAGAATAGCCATCAATTTATAATATTACTTGCCTTCTGCATATGGCCATGTATAAAAAGTGTAGAAAACTGCAAAAATAGCCTGTGTCTTTCTTGAGAGAGCTATGTTAACCATCCCTCTAGCTCAGGCAGACGAGCATTTCCCAATAAATACATCTGATTTACATCCTTGGTAACAACAGAGCGCTGCAAAGAAAAACAGAAAAGTTGCAAAGAAAATGAAGCTTCTACCAAAAGCCCCTGAGGTTATGGATGAGGACAAATTGATAAAGCAAGATCCTTAAATGCTTTTCAGTATGCCTCCAGCCTCCACTTTGTCTGTGAAAACCTATGAATTAATAATTGTTCATAATTTAAATTCCTGAATACTATTAGCCCTTAAATCTTTTAATTAATTTTAATTCGATTGGCTAAGCTGCTGCGCAAGGAACCCATCCCACCTACCAGTAAATAGCATGTTCGCCTGTGGAAAGATAGCTCGGAAATTCTATTCAACTCCAAAACGATGTTTGCACAGATATGAAACATATTAAACACGAATGTAGTTATAATATACGGAACACTATAATACCGTATGAAAGCCTTTACATTGTGGGTGGGCGAACATAATCTCGCTAAGGAGACCTGGACATTATTTTCCAATGGTAATCGCCGTTCTGTACTCGGGACGTAACATGTAATTAAAAAAAATTCAATATTCGCCTGTAGTAAATTATCAGAGACGATTAGTGACGTCTCTAATCTCGGTGATTTTCGGTGGTACGGCATTGCAAGAAGTTTGGCAAGCGGTGCCTTACCCTCCCCCGCTAACCCATCAAGAAGAAGACGTTGAGGAGGACATACCAGCTGAGTGCGTCAGCAGCACTACTCTCAGGCTCTGTCTGGCATTACAAGCTCATGACATGAGCACCGGAAGCTGACCGTGCAGAGAGAGGCCTGACGTCGGCGGGGGAGAGACAGTAACACTCACACTCCCCCAGCCACTCATTGCTTGATTATGGAAAAGGCATGTAGGGTAAGCAGGTAGGTAGACCTGTCCCAGCGCCGTAAGGGTAGCGACTTCCCCATTTCTGCACCCTATCGTTGTCTCCTTTTAAAACGAGGGCAAAGAGAGAGAGGCGCCGTAAGGGCAGCGCCTTCCTTCCCCACTTCTGCACCCTGTGATTGTCTCCTTGTAAAACGAGGGGGGGGGGAGGGGGGAATTATAAGGTTTGGGCAAAGTGGGAAGTTGCCCAGGGCACCCGCCTCCCAAGGGGACCCGAGGTAAAGTGATAGGAATGTGGATAAAAAAACGTTTTTGCAAACAAAAAATGACAAATGTGCCTGCATGCTGCCTGCCCATCCTTAACATTCGTGCTCTTGCTCTTTACCTATTTTAGCAATTAAAATGAAATTAAGAACGAATCTTCTGTTTCTATCTCTCTTGCTCTCTCCTCAGCTCGCCCAACTGACTCCCTCTTTAACTCTATCCACCTAGCTCTACATCACGATGTGTCTACCCCCTCTTTCTTCACTTCCCTCCACAACTCTCTTGCACTAGGCAGTTAGAGCTGTTATATGTGTTGGAGTCCCCATTTCTAGAAGTTTATGTACAATTCCATGTTGTTTGGCATCACGAGGGCTTGAGTTATCTGATAATGGGTCATGAATTCGAAGTTGTTCTTTAGAGGCGGCCCCAAGGTATGCCTTGGAAGGGGCACATAACCTAGTAAAATGCCACTGGTCTGCGAGCAGGACATGACAGGTCTTACATAGTGGTGCTTACACTTTTTTTATCGTGGGCCCCACTAAGCGTGATCGACCTCTCACTGTGACAGTCAGAATTCATAACTATCGGAGTACTGCAGGGAGACCTAAGGGATGCACATGTCTGTCTAAAACTACCAGCACCAGCATCAATTACATAGCACTTACTCACACTTCCCACTACCTGGGTCTTGTTTTGTATCACCATTCTATTTACCTCCAAAACCCCACACTTTAAGAGTAATAGAAAAAATACAGATGACCATGAAAAAGAAATTCTATATCCCCTCAGTTTCATGACCTTCTTAAGGAACTCAGCCTATTGTCCAATGGCTCCAAATGGTCAATGAACTACTTCGCGACTTGAAATATTCTTATAATGTACCCTTGGAAGTATTTTAGCTCACTTATTAATGAGTGTTAAACGCCCTAAGTGCTGTTATGAGGCAGGGCTTCCATTCCCAAAACAAACAAATAGTGAACTCAATTTTGTTCTGAGAAACCAGGCAACATGCTTCTATCACTTAAGGAACAACGGTGTGCAAAAAATCCCAACATTTCTGGCACTGCTCTGGAGTCTAATGAGAAGAAATAACTAGTTTCAGACCAACAATAATTTATGTTTTTCCCTTTATGCAACAGAGGATTGCTTCAGCTTTTTTTTGCCAAAAAACAAATGCAAATGTGAAATGTTAGTACCTTTGGGGACTAGGTTTAGGAGGAAAAGCGTTATAAACTTGGACTTGCTGTCTATAATATTCAACATTCTGATTGTGAATACGGATCTGTAAGACCTACATGAAACCTCATGGAAATTACAGTCTTTAATTGGCTGTAGCATACAAGAGACATATTCTGGAAGAGTTTCTTTCGATCAACAAATACATTCTGATAACGCCTGTGAACACTACACACAATAGGAGTATTTACAAAAGGGACCTTCATATTAAACTACTCATTAGGCGCCTGCCAACCAAGTGTCATTCTGGTCTGAACCTCCCTCTATTGAAAATGCAGGAGCAGTGATTCCTTTTCAGGTTTTTTCAACTGGTCAATTAACTGTGTCCTGCTTTAGGTAGCAGGTGATCGCCAATCGGCAGGTACTCTTGTCCAGTGATATCCTGTACAAGGTCCATCTTCAAGATATGATACAAGGTGGAGTACAGGATTCCTCAAGTTTTAATAGAGACATTTTTGCAAGGTCATGTGGCACTGCTTGATATGAGTGCAACTCCCTTATAAGTGCTGGATACCCACCAACTTTAGAGTCGACACATGTGGTGGTAAATTGCACTGACACTATTGGTCTGCGTAAAGGCTGTGCATCCTTATGGGAATACATGTTACAAATTATTTCCAGAATCCTCACCTGAATCTGGTCCAGTGGTGTAGTTTTAACCAATTGTGTGCTCAAATTATCAGATTCTATGTCAGGACTGGAGGCGAGGGTTAAGCCTGCTTTCTTGACTTTTATTTTACAGCAGCCATCATATTTTAAAACAAATAAACTAAATTTCCCATGAAACACTGGGAAAATGTAGTACAACTAAAAACATCCAATTAGGAAACAGTCTGAACACTCAATCAGGTGTCTCAACAGCCCAACATAGTTCTTTTTCACTGGCCCTTCGTTCTCTTTCTTCGCTGCTGCGCAACCGAGATAAGTACCTAATTCCTTTCCTTATTTGAATGGTGCTTTTACATATGTTTCTTATAATAATAATAATAATCCACATTTGTAAAGCGCACAATCACCCGTAAGGGTCTCTAGGCGCTGGGGGCCGTCGGGAAGATTAAGCAAGCTATTGCCCAGAGTCACATGGTGCTGGGCTAACCTGCTGCCGGAGCCGGGGATCGAACCCTGATCCCCAAATTCCAGCGTCAGTCGCCCTGGCCGCGGCGCCACACCTCTCCCCTAGTATATTTCAATGCGATATTGTTTTATGAATTGTTTGGTTTTGCTAGCAAGCATTGTTATGCAGCACTGCCGCGTCTTGAGGCGAGTTGTCCTGGATGACGCACCTTGAATTTTATTGACTTTGTTTTCTTAAAGTATTTCTCATTAATTGTTTCTTTTCCGCATGGCGCTGCCGCGTCTGCTACCACTGTTTGTTCCCTTTGTGAGCAGCTCTGGGACAGGAGAGTGATTTCCGCTCTTACGCATCCCGTCCTGGTGCGAGCCTTTGACCTCCTGCCGCTAGAGGCACAGGAGGCGGGTTGCGAACAGGGCGCGTTCGTTTGAAATTCCTCACAGAGGAGTTTCACTTGGCGCGCCGTGTCCGCTTCTGCTGCCGGCCAGAGGGAGACGCCCCAGTGGGGTTCGCCGTTGTGAGGAAACCGAAGAGCTTCAGTTTCCTCACAACGATGTGGATAGCCATTACATTGTATGTGTTGTAAAAGTGCATGCACTGTAATGGTATGCATAGTAATAGTACGCATTGTTAATATTGCTATTTGGCCTTGTGGGAATGGATAGAATGTTTCTGGAACTTTCTGGGTCCATCTTCTCTTTTAGACTCACATAGTATCTCTTTCACTTTGCAAACCGTTATGAAATGATTTTCCTTCCCACAGCATTTAGATATTTGTTGAATGGCGTGACAATTACCTTTGTGTGGATAGGAGAATCTGCATTGGAAACACAATTTCTTATTCTTCAAAGAAATACTATAGCGCCTTTGACTTTGTGTCTCTGTTTACTTTTTATGTTGAATGCTGATTCATGCTGGGCTACTCCATATTAGCAGCGTGTCTGTCTGCACGTTCTTCTGCTCTCGCAGCATGGAGTACTTTCTCCAGACTGAGTGTCTCGTCCAGCATACGTCGTCTGAATGTGTTGGAAAGGCAACCATCAATGACTCTGAGACGAATGGGTACTTCATTACTAAATTCGCTGAGCTTGCAATCAGTAGCGGCCGTGGTGGAAGTGCTGACGGGCGCTTTTGTTTTATTTATTTATTTATATGTTTACTTACCTCTAATCGACCTTAATCCGTAGTTTATTACCCCCCCCTGCCCCTCCCCACGTCAGCGCCCGGCAGCACTCCCACCACGGGCCGCTACTGCTTGCAATGCTTGATGAGGGCCACAAGTCTTTCAGCAAACTCATCTATCATTTCTCCAGCTTTCTGTCTGTCTTAGTTGAAAATGTGCCTTTCATAGTTGACGTTCACCATGAGATTGAACTTGATTCCTAATGCCACCTTAATCTGATGATATGATGTTTCATCAGCTTGTGGTATTTTCTTTATCGCTTCTTCGGGACCATCATGTGCAAGGTTCTGTAAGTATTTGATGATTTTTTTGTCATCTGTTTCTTCTAGTGTGTTGATGAAATCTTTGAATGTTTCAATCCATGCAGTACATCTGGCTCCAATATTCTCCTTTTTGCCAGTACCGAATGGAAGCAGTGGTTTCAAGAACATGGAGGCATCATAACCACCTTTGGAAATTCCTGCTGTAGAGAGCAAGGCCCACTCTGGCGATGTTGCTGCCCACTTGGACTGGCACCTTTGTCAAGCACTAGCCATGTGCCGACATCTGGGTCATCGCACCCACAAGTTTGTGGTGAGTTGGGTTTTGTCTCCTCTACATGGTCATCACCATTCTCAACTTTCTGTAGCGTACCTAGTTTTCACTCCATGCAGCATTTCTTGGCGCCTGGAGGCTGTTACTTTTGGTACACTTGTGCACCTGGCTATTGCGGCCATCCGTGCTTCTCTGTACCTGATTGTCGCTGCCTTTAACGCTATCATACTGTACGTATGCTGGCTCTGTGTTATGCAGCGGCTCAGTACCTCTTCTTTTCGCCTTGCCAGCAGATTCCAGGCTAACTGAAACTGAACTTTCCGTAGGGCCATCACCTTCAAAAGCTTTGTACTGGCTGGAGTGGCACCTCTACTCCACATATACCAAACGCCGACTGCTTCACTTCGACTGAGGTGCATGTGGCACGAACAAGCACTTTGCTAGATCATCGAAACTCAGGGAGAGCAGTCTTGTATTTCTGAGGGGTGATGTATCCCCCATCTCATTGCCAGTTGCAGCATCCTCCCCAGCACGGTAGCTTACAAATGACCACCCCACTTATGGGGCTCCGTAGTGCTTGTCTTTATTCTTCAGAGTGCAACCGTTAACTGAACGCACTGGGTCACACACTTTATTAACCACACCGAGCCACACCCCTCAAATAATGTAATACTTGTAAAGAGTCTGATGAGGGCCACTAGAGCCTTCATGCATATGAACACATGACACAACAGTGTTGAAATATTTTTTTCCCAAAATATAAGCAAGTGGGCAAATAAATCCTGTTCTCAGGATTTTCCCCCTTAGGGTCAAGGGTATTTATTCTCATTTTGGAACTAGCTGTATAGTTGATAGAGTGAAAACCGGATGCTTTGTAGCACTGCATTGCCCATTTCAGACGGGCAGCTGAAGAGGGTTAGAGAGCACCTCTACAGTTCTGTTGTTGAAGCACATTGTGATGGACCACTCTGCTCAAAATGATCCTTGTGCATACCTCTCCAAGTGACTCAACTGAAGCTTCGAAATTCCACCCTAGCTACACTTACAGTGACAGCAGAGGGAAATCAGAAACTGACCCAGATCAGCCTTTCAATGGTGTTATCTTCAGCAAAGCTTGTAGGGGGCATTGGATAGCCACTACGACAGCAGGCCAAGTGAGTGAGGATTCTAGGTAACCCCATTGTCTCCAAGAGAGTGGGGTCTCATCACTTAGCTGGACACAACGATGTCTCCATTCCATGGGCACTGTTTTCCTCTTCCCGTGAACATATCAAATATCTTCTGACCTGCAAAGAGCGGTTTCAATTTGTGAACTCTCATCAGCCAGGCTTTCTGCCCCTTGAGAAAAACGTGCAGACAGGCCCAGGCACCATGTATTTTCGTCCTGCATTTTTGCACATTTGTTAGTGGGTATGCACCAGTTTGCTCTCAATGTGGTGCCCACTAACTTTCTTTTAATCTGTAACATTCCATCTTTAATTATATTTGCTTATAAATCTAGCTCGCATAAGATCACATGAAGTAAAATTAAACTACTTATTCTTGATCAATACTTGCACGCTCCATTTTCAGTGTTGACAAGGCACAGATATACATCACACCCTAATGAACATGTGCTCCGAGACATGAACGTGATCCATAATACCAAGCCCTTGATTTAGTGCAAGCTTTGCGAAATTGGCGTAGCGTGTCCACGCGCTGCATTTTGAAGGGCAAAGGTTGACATACATGAGCTGCCTTTTAAAATTATGTACAACACTTCAATCAGAGACAAAAAAAACTGTAAGTAATGAAAAAGCCAGAATTGCATGGCAAGATAAAAACCTTTGAAGTGAAGAAGCCCATGCTACCTTAAGCCATTTGATTAAGATGAAGCTGATCTACAGACCACTAGTCTTCCAAAGAGAATAAAATATGTATTGATTTATTGTCACCTCCATTAAAGAGGAATCCTTGACGTAGGGCTGCTCGGGGGCAGGAGGGAGGGCTGTGATAGCCTCTGCTGATCCAAATGTCCCTCAGTTTAGTGTTGACTAAGATCTGTACTGCTGATAAATATGTGTAAATGAACATTTATTATTATTTCTGAATCTGTGTATTAGGGTCAGTGTGGGTCTAAAATCCAAAAATTACAGAAATTACAGAAGCCAGGTTTGTTTGTACAATTCAATTGAGTGTTCACTTTTTTCCTGTTAATAACACAGGTCAACCTCTTTAATCATTTTAACAAATTACAGTTGAAGGGAAATAATATTATTGCCTTGTTAATTACATAACTTTTTCATGAAGGAAATACTCCAATGAGGGGCTCAATTCCATCATTTTTATTTTTAAAAGCTAAATAGGTATTCGTGTTGTTTTTTCTTAATAATCCAATGTCAATCTCATATTTTCCTTTAGTATTCATAGTTTTTCTAATTTCTAAAACAATTTCTGGGTTATGGTTTCTTTTACGTAAACGTAAATAAAGCAAAAAACTGCTCTTATTGATCCTTTAAAACAACAAAGGACCCGATTCACAAAGAAAGTCATGAATCTGTGCTTGCAGATTTCACCTATGTGAAAGTACAAATTTATGACATTTGGAAACTCACAAACCTGCCCAATAATATGCCTGGAAAGCCTAGAAAGCGGCAAAAAGCACGTTTTCAGGAGTACTAGTAGGAAGGTCATTAGAATTGCCCCACAGGATCCCTACGTCTGTTTTATGAAGTTCCCCGTAGTGAAGAACTCCATCCTGGGTTGGTGGGTGGGAGATATGGTTCCCTGTGCAAATGCTCACTTTTTCAGTTTTTTTCTCCATGGCGGAGATATTTTTTCCCAACCCTTGAGTGGGGTTAACAGCTATGGAGATGGTCGTACTTATGGGCACTATTCAAAAAGGTAAATTTGCAGCATACTTTTGTGACCAAATTTACCTCTGCTCAGTCTGGTAGGAATTCATGAAAGGATTTCTGGTCGGCATGAGCTCATTTACATGAGCATGAGTGTGAAGAGCCCCAAAGTGGTAAATCCCTCTCAAGGGGTGACAAGTGGGGTGTTTCAAGATGTGATATGCTTTGTACTTTCTATCAAGAATGTTTATACATTCCGAAATGTTGTTAATTGGCTCTTAGATGTGAGTGTAAGTTTGGAAATGCGGATTTATGACTTTCTTTGTGGATTGAGCACTCTTCGGTTTACATCTGCACTCCACCAGAATTCCCTTTGTGAGTTTCCGACAAACGTAACAGAGGTGAATTCTTAGGAATTAGACCCCATAGTATTTATCCTGAGTAGTTTTTAAGTACTAATGAGTTGCGTTACCAATGGCAACAATAACTAGCTCTTTTTAAACCAACTGTAACTCTGTAATTTACTGAGGAACAGTTGTGTTCTTTCACCAGCCTGAGCTATGCAGCTCCCTTTGGGTGAGGTTGTTCAGTTTCAAATCTGCAGCATTGGTTTATACTTGCATATTGTGATTTTGTTTAACTGATCATTTTGTTCGACACCGAAGAAGGCAGTGCATCCAAACAAGATACTATTTTTGTAGGCACTGAATACAAAATGAAACCCCCTTAATCTCGCAGAACTTTCTGTGTCGATGGAATAGATCTTCACAAGCGAACATCAGAACACACCGAAGTGAGAAGTCCAGGGTCTTGATCATTTGTTTTCCACGATTATCCTCCCACTTGTTACAAATTTTCACAGCAGGGCTGTACACGCCTTCTCCACCTTCCATTTGCCCTGTGGGCTGGAGTTGAAAGCCCAGGACAACTCCTTGTGCCCCTGTCACTTTCCCCAGCTCTTAAAGGTTAATTGGAGCAGGCACAGGGAGGCTTCAGGAGAAAGTGAAAGATAGGTAAAAGAGAGAAGAGGGGAAAGAATGGATGGAAATGAAGAGATTGGCTCATAGACAAAGGGAGCGGGCCTGGTGTAAGCATTTTGGTCAGGGCTGATTTTGGTTCCCCAGTCCAGCCCTGGTGCCGAGTGATTCCTTGACTTACACATACATGACTTGTTCAAGCGTGCGTCCATTAAATGTGCAAAAACAACGGTTGATGGACAGAATGCAGAACAATGTCATACATTCACCCCAGTACAGAGATCTGGGCCTAAATCCATCGTTGTTTGCACTCCACACCACCCCAGTTCAGACATGGCCATATGCAAATCAGCCTTGACCCTGTGCCTCATGGGAACAGTCCAGCCCAAACTGCCAAGCCATGTCTTTCCTGGACCGGAATCAAGCATCCTAGGACCGGTTTCAGGCTATCAGCCGTCTTCAGCCAGGATAGCTTGACTCCAGTGGTGTGGAGAGCATGGGACTCACGTCTGAGCATACCCATCCCACTCAGGGTGACAAATGCAAAAACAACGGTTGATGGACAGAATGCAGAACAATGTCATACATTCACCCCAGTACAGAGATCTGGGCCTAAATCCATAGTTTTTTTGCACTCCACAACACCCCAATTCAGACATGACCCTATGCAAATCAGCCTTGACACTGTGCCTCATGGGAACATTCCAGCAAGCCATGTCTTTCCTGGACCGGAATCAAGCATCCTAGGACCGGTTTCTGGCTATCAGCCGTTGGAGGAATATAAAATCGATATTATATAATGTTGGCTTAATGTATCCAATGTATATATTAATGCTACCTCAGGAAGGCCCCTTATAAATATACTCGACCCATGCATATCTTAAGAATTGGGCCCAGACTGAATAAACGCCATTTTGGTTTCATTTCCCGGGGTCTCTTTCGTTAGTTAGGAAAGCACATGACCTGTTACTGTGTAGAGGGTCTGATAGGCTGGTCTGGGCTATGAAAGGACCATTGCTCCTAACTTAGGAAACTCGAGGTCGCATCTGTCTTTCTTGTAGGATGAGCACATTCTTGTAGGCGCCATGCCTGTACTCCCGTGCCCCAGAACGAACGGGAGGCACCTTTGCTGACCTACCCCCGGAATAACTTGAGCTAAGTCTCGAATCAATCAGTTGTGCCTAATATAGGTTTTCCTGCTGGTTTCACAAGAAGTGGTACTTTTCCATGTACGGGGTTTCCATGAGGTATGCTGAAAGTATATATGCACTGTTTTGAATGTAATCCAGCAGTCTCCTCTGCGCACCTTTGAGGGCTGTGTCGAGAGTGAGGCTCCCCTATATAGGGCGCTTTTGCAAAATAAACGATTGAACCTTCTCCATTGCCAACTGACTTATTCTTGGTAAATAAGGTATATGGGCTATTGGTAAGTATAGCTCTATGGTATATTTTTTTTAGTACTTCAGTTGGCGACTCCGCCGGGACTCCGTCATACGGTTTTCCCCTCCTGTAAGCAGGAGAAGAGGGACGGGGAGGGGTTCTGGTCGAGTGGGTGGATTGAAAAAGGATCCTAATTGAGAAACCAGTTTGTGGTAGAAAAGGAAAATTCCACTCTCCGGCCAAGTGACCTTCCCAGCTGCTAAATAACCCTTCGCCGGAGTCCTTCGGGCTTAACCCGGGAACAGCTGACCGTGTTGGTCTATAAAAGGAGTCGGCAGTGGAGAACACGCAATCAGACATGAGTGCACCAGGTGAGTGAATTGTATTGTTAGTTCTTTGATGACTTTGGAATAAGCACTTTTGGAGAAGTGGCTTAAAGAAACAGTTAACTGTGTATGGAATTTGGTGGTTAGTGAACCACAGGGAATCTGGGGGTCTGACGTGGCAGTGGAGTGACTGCATGGGCAGATGCCTCACAGACTTTTACGGTGATTAGTTGGGACAACGTCGGACGCCTTAGTGCTCACTCGGCCGAATCCTCTTCGGAAAAGCCCTAGGAGCAAATGGGTAAGCTTGGGGTCTGGAGCTACGCGCCCAAACGCCTGGCCCAACCAGCACAGGACTATGGGATGGTCTGTAAGAGGGTTCGTGGTTTGCCTGTCTGATGATCCCAGGACAGTCTTCGGACTGTCTCTTTGGTGAATTCTTTTAGTGGTCTGGAATCCGGCGTGATCGATTCCCCGAACAGGAGTCGACGAGCTCTGTTCGAGTATAAGACATGTCATTTGGTATTTTGAATTTATGACCGAAGCATTTCTATCGATCAAAACTTATGCACTTTATGTATGTTAAGTGAGTGGAATTGTTTGAGTCAGAAGTGAAAAGGTATGTGGTGAGCGGACGCGTCCATGTGAGTAACTTTGGCTGGAATGGTATGAATTATTGAATTCATAAATATGTTGTGTTTTAGTAAATTGTGTTTTGGATGCTGCCGTCGGCGGAGTGGACGGCTGGAAGAAAGACAGCCTGCTCCTCCGGTAGGCAGTCCCAGTTTTGATATGTACGTTAAGCATGGTATTTCTCCCATTTTGTTTAATACACTATGGAACAAGTATACTAAAGATAAGTCAGAATTACAATGGCCTTTAACAGGGTCTTTTGACAAAAGAAACAATAATTACTTACAGAATAGATTGTTTTTGATAAGGAGCCGTCAGACTATATTCGACTCCCTGAACTTATGGTTGAAGGAGGCAAAACGGCGGCGAATAAGAGAAGAAAAATTGGGAAAGATTAAAGCAGGACAGACTGTTACTGAAAATGCAGTGGCATATGAAAAAGAAAGGGTAGAGAAAAATATTGAACAAATGGATAGACAGTTTTGATTACAGACAGATAAAAGTTATGTGACACGGACTGAGGCAGAAGATGCAATAGAGGAATTATTAGAGACCCGTCCGCCACCTCCATATGCTCCCCAAGGTTTGTATCCGGCGGTCCCAGTGGATCGGACAGGGAAGGCTGGAGCGACAGTGCCCCCTGTTGCTACCGCACCGGTAGTCGTGCACCCTCCGGCTCCATTGTCTGTTTCCCCTACCCTTCGTTCAACTACCTCAGATTTGATTACTTTGTTACCTGGGCCGGTTGCTGCCTCTCCCTTGTCCCAGGTATTTTTAACATCACCAGCTAGAGGAACGACGGTCACCCCTATGGGAATGACCGCTGCCTCTTCAGATGTCACGCCATGACGCCCTGTAGGAGGGTTGGAAGGTCGACGAATTTTTACTCGATCGTCCTTATGAGCTGAAGAAAGACGGGCTATATTGATTCAGGCATCCCAATGGATGCGGAATCCGATTTATACTTTGGAAGACATTTGGAGTACTATGAAGGATTTTGAACCAGTTACGCAACAATTAGCATTAGAACACATGGCAATCCGATTGATTTCCTTGTGGGAGCAATGTTTTCAGGAAGAGCTGGCCCCTCAGATATTATGTGATATCAGGGACCGAGCTTTTAAGTTCGAACAACAGGTCGAAGAAGTGTTTCAGAATGTTGAAACCTTGATACAATACCGAGACCGGATGAATAGGAAATGTCCAGATTTGGGGGCACAGTATCCCATGAGAGAAGTGCACCCTCTTTTCCACCTAGAGATTCCCGAAGTAGTAGACGGAGGTGGCCAAGTGACCAGACATCGTGTAGAGGCACCTTTCCAAGAGCAGTGGGTCTATACCCCTTGGAAGCAAAGTGAGGTTCTTACTTTAAAAGCCCAACTTCCTGACCCTCGTAAAAACCCTACGGCCTATTATAAAGAATTAACAGAAGCCGCAAATTCAGCCGTTATGACTTTAGCTGATATCGAGTTATTTTTCGGCCTCTTGATCCCAGTAGATATATGGAGACAGGTACATGATTCAGAAGGACCTGGGCTCAGATTAAGGCATGGGACAAAGATCGGAAACCGGGTGATAAGCCTAAAGACGAGATTTTAGCTATACCCGCTCGAATCATTACGTATATGCAAACAGTTATTCCCCCGCGAAAGGTGGATTGGGATAAATTAACAGCCTGTAAGCAGAAAAAGGATGAAAGTATATCTGATTTATTCACTTAGTTTTAGAAAGTATTTTTTGACTTTAGCGGACAGGACTTGTCCACGGAAGGTGGCATACGATTATTTGTAAATAGATTTGTCACTAATTTGTTGCCTGAAGTAATGGCACGATTACAGGCTGCTGAAAGGTCATGGACCACTTCGACCCCTTCAGTTATTCTTATTATGGCCCAGTATTATGAACATCGAGAAAACGAGAACAAGGATAAGTCAGATAAAAAGGTTAAGGAGTTGAAAACCCGAGTGCTGCTGCAACAGGTTAGCAGAGGACAAAATGCTAGGAGGGGAGGAAGGGGTTCCTTTCCAAGAGGAGCAATGATGAGAGGAAGAGGAGGAGGGGGTCCGGTCCCTAATATAGGAATAAATCAGTGTTCCAATTGTAGACAGGGGGGACACTGGCGAGCTCAGTGCCCATTATTATATGGACGGGGTGGTTTTAACAGGGGACAAGGGCGAGGAGGTACTGATCGCAATAGTATGAGACGCGGCGACATGTCCGGTGGTGAGTCAGGCAGGAATTATTTTGATGATCCTCAAGGGAGACAGTACTACAATGAGGATGATCGGGAGGATGGATATGATGGAAATAGTTACGCATGAGACAGCCACGGACAGAGTAGGGGCCTCATATCAGTACCAGTTGACCAACAGGGGCCTTATGTAAAGGGGCAATTGATGGGGACATCTGAGAAGTTTTTGGTGGATACTGGAGCAATGAATAGTTCTGTTGCTCATTCGCGGGTCCCAGGGGCTGCTCTGTCTGGGCAAAATAACGTATCAGTGGGTTTCTCAGGAATCCCGGTAGTAAGCCCCATTTCAAAGCCACTTCCATTTACTATTGGCCCGGTTACTGTGGACTCACCATTCTTGCTTACTTCCAGTTGTGGCGAGAATTTGTTAGGATTGGATATATTAAAGAAATTGCATGCTCGTATTTATTGTTCTCCTGATGGTGTTTATTTGACCATGCAGCCTCCTACTGAATGTATGTCTCAATGTTTGGTCAAAAATGCACCTCTCCCTCCTGAGTTTTCTGAAATTCCCCAGACCCTTTGGGCTAGAGGGGACACAGATGTAGGGTTGTTAAAAATACCCCCTGTATCAATAACATTAAAACCAAACGCGCATTTACCACGTATTCTCCAATATCGAATGTTGCCAGAAGGTGAACAGGCTTTATTGCATGTCATTCGTGATTTAATTAAGAAAGGAGTGGTAGAAGAAACAGCTGCTAATGTGTGTAATAGCCCCATTTTACCGATTTTAAAAAAGGCCCCACACGATGGTGACCCTGATTATAAAGATACCTATCGTTTCGTAATTGACCTCAGAGAGGTTAATAAAATAGTGATTCCTCAATACCCTGTGGTTCCGGATATCACTGCAATCCTGACTATGATTCCCCCTACTGCACTGTATTTCTCAGTGATAGATTTGAAAAAGGCTTTCTTCAGCATCCCAATCCATCCTGACAGCTGTCATATTTTCGGATTCTCATTATCTGGCCGCAGTTTTAGATTTTGTCACGCACCTCAAGGCTATACTGAGAGTCCTTGTATTTATAGCCAAGCACTAAAAGCAGTTTTAGATGAATTAGTCCTACCTCCTGGTAATGTTCTCATCCAATATGTGGAGGACAACCTAGTGGCGTCGGATACGGCGGAAGGTTGTAAAGAGGCCACTGTTAAATTGTTGACCCATTTGGCAGCTAATGGTAATGAAGTATCCTTATCCAAATTTCAGTATTGTCGACAGGAAATGACCTACCTTGGTCATTTACTGTTGAAAGCGGGGAGAAGATTAACTCCTGAACGGATAACTGTTATTTCTAACATGTCTGTGCCCCGTACTCAACGTGATGTTCGTGCTTTTCTTGGCATAATCTCTTACTGTCGCCAATGGATTCCTAATTTTTCCCTCCTGGCTAAACCTTTGTTGCATTTGGCTACCAAAGATGTGCATGAACCCTTGCCCTAGACGGATGAATGTCAGGATGCTTTTGATTCTCTGAAATATGCTCTTTGCTCTGCACCTGTTTTAGGAACTCCCGACTACCGGTAGACCATTTGTACTTTATGTGCATGAGGTGGACGGTTGTTCACTTTCAGTGTTAACACAAGGTTTTGGCGGAAAGCAGAGACCTTGTGCATATTTTTCGGCAGTATTGGATAATGTTGCCAGAGCCCTTCTTAGCTGTTTAAGGGCCGCTACTGCTGTGGCGGTGGCCATTCGACAGTCGGAGGGGATTTTTTTGAATACTGACCTCACAGTGATGGTACCGCACGCTGTGGACATATTATTGAATCGAACAAAAACTCACCACCTTACGAGTGCACGATTGACTGGGTACGAATTAACTTTATTTGCACCCCACATTACAATTAAACGATGTGCCACTCTGAATCCAGCCATGTTACTACTCCTCCCTTCGAGTGATCAAAAGGACGATGTCCATGATTGTATATTTCGGGCTGAAGAGGAAACGAAGGGACGTGTAGACCTCACTGACAACCTCTTATCTGAACCTCAAGGGGAGTTGTATGCGGATGGCTCCTGTTTCAAATTACCAGATGGCACGACAACAGCTGCTTATGCTATAACTACCCTTAGAACAGTAGTGGAGACCACTCGAGTTTCCCAGCATTCAGTGCAAGCAGCTGAACTAATAGCATTATTAAGAGCATGTGAACTGAGCGAAGGTTTAAGAGTAAAAATTTTTAAAGACAGCCAGTACGCCTTTGGCGTGGCCCATACTTTCGGGCGGCTGTGGAGGGAACGGGGATTTCTTACCTCCCATGGTCAAAGAATACAACATGGCCCTTTGATCGAAAGACTGTTGAATGCATTAACCCACCCAGAGAAGGTGGCCATCATTAAGTGTAGTGCCCACAAGAAAATTATAGATACTACAGGGGAGGGAAATGCCTTTGCTGATCAAGTAGCAAAAGATACTGCACAGACTAAAACGCCTACTATGTTCCCCAGTGTATCAGCCAGATGGGTGGCGGAGACCACAGTATTTGACAATACTATTGAAAGTGTAAGAGAATTGCAGAAATAAGCCAATCCTGATGAACTACTGAAATGGGAACAGGAAATAGGGCGGTTGGACAAAAACAGTTGTTGGACTGATTTGACTGAAAAATGCACTGGTGTACGCAGTAGTAGTGATGGCCCATGGTCCCGCTCACATTGGAGCAAAAGGTATTTGTGCATTATTGGACCCAGTGTGGAATAACTCGAACATCCCCAGGACTGCTGCCCATGTGGTTAAATACTGCATGGTCTGTTTACAGCATAATCCTGGAGGGAGGGAGACAGTTCTTAGTGGAAATGTTATACCTCCTTCTTTACCGTTTGAAGTAATACAAATGGATTATATTCAACTCGAAAGGGTAAATAATCTTAAGTACGTGCTGGTGGTGGTCTGTGCTTTTAGTAAATGGGTTGAAGCATACCCCACCAAAGACAATACTGCTTTGGCCACTGCAAAAGCCCTGTTAAAAGAGTTCCTGCCTCGATTTGGTTTGCCCCGAATTATATGGACAGACAACGGGGTACACTTTAATGCAGAACTTGTTAAACATATTTCTAATGGGTTACAGATAAAACAGAAATTTCATGCAGCACGACACCCGCGGTCTGCAGGACTGGTTGAAAAATATAATGGCATACTGAAATTAAAGATGGCAAAGATTCAGGAGAGCACGGGTTTGAGCTGGCCTGATGCGCTGCCCCTAGCATTAATGTCAATAAGAGTAACCCCCCATTCTCGGGATGGGCTGTCACCTTATGAGGTTGTTTTCGGTCGACCAGCCAACGTGTGGGGTGTCCCAAGACCTAGGTCCTTCCGAGATCTGGATTACCCTATGATGACAGATTACCTATACGCTTTAACTAAAGATTTGCATTCCATTCATCAACAGGTGTCAGCAGTATTGAAGCCGCTGCTGGAGGGTCCCTGACATCGCTTGGAGCCAGTACAGTGGGTCCTCGTTTGGAACTATCAACGGAAATCGAGTTTGGAACCCAGGTGGAGCCGTCCTTAACACGAACCGCAGTGAAAGTGGACGGAAAGAAGCACTGGATACATGTGTCACATGTGAAGAGATTGCCTCTTCTGCTCACTTTTGATCAGCAGAACCAGGACGGAGTTCTAACACAAGAGGAAGAGCGGAGGTTGAGTTTTGTGCCTTTCTCGGATGCCCTTGAAATCGGGCAAGAGGAAGGATTGTTGACACCCTATGGAGACGAATCAGCCCCAGTTTCTGAATCTCGTGATAAGGCTAATTCCTCAGAGGCTTCTGAAAACCTATTGGCACTGAATGTCCCTGCTGCTGTGTTGTTTCATGACCAGGAACAAATGTTCCCATGTTTTCCGGTTGGGCTACCAGAGTGAAGATAGCCTTTGTAATAACTATTGCAGTAATTATGATACTATTAATGAGTGTGTTTATGTACTTGGAATTTCAATACCCTTTGCACAAGGTATTAGGTACCACAGCAGCCCCACCTGAGCATTTCTTTTATACCTTGCCTCCCCACAAAGAGAGACATCGAGAAACATATGCTAAAAAAGTATTCTTGGAATGTTGCATGAAGCTCATAGCTCTACAAATAAGACCACCTGTTGGGCATGTGGCCTTTTGCCATCTGTAATGCAGCGCCATGACTTATTAATTTCCTTGCCATTATAACACTTAGCGAGCTGTGAAGCCTGGTTTCAGTTGCTATCTCTTATGTATCTGCATTATGTAGCTGACCCCAAAAGATATACTGAGAAAGATTATGAAGCTGTTTTAAAGTATATAGAACAACATCAGGGATTTGATGCTCGGGGAAACCAAGGAGAGGGATCTTTAGATCCAGATGCCTTTATGAATCTGTATACCCCTTATGAAAATGCTACTTGGTTGAAAGAAGAAATGTTAGACTTTGAAAATTTTAACTCCACGCAATATTTCCAGCATTTCCAAGACCGTAATGTTACTGATGACAAGGCAATACCAGTTCCTATTCTGAATAGTACTGCTTCCTTTTGTATACAAGGGAAAGGTCATGTTAAGGTAGGAGACAGTAGCTGTAACTACATCTACACTTTGCATACTCACAGCACTCCGCCCTTGATAACTCCACCTAATGTGTATTTTGTATGCGGTGAAAACGCTTACACTTGGCTTCCCCGAGGATGGGCAGGGCAGTGTTACCTGTCCTTCCTATACCCTCCGGTGTATATAGCCCCTTCTAATTATTACAAGACACACCAGCTGACTAAATGAAATTCAGATCCTTACCGAGTTAGTAGAAGTATTGATACTGATGGCACTGACCAGACCGACACTGCTTCACAGCAGTTTGTAGACATAGCAAAGGGCCTTTTTCCCATATGGGGTCCAATTTTTACCAGTAGAGATGTCAGACGTCTTTCCAGAGTAGTGGAAAATGTGGTTCAAACCACTACTGGCATTTTAACTAATTTAACGATAGAGCTTCAGGCTACGAGACTCGTTTCGCTTCAAAATCGGATGGTGCTTGACGTCATCCTAGCGGATCGAGGAGGAGCATGCCGCGTAATTGGCAGCTCCTGCTGTGTATGTATTCCTGATTCTGCTCCAACTATACACTTGGCCATTCAGAAACTACATCGCTTAGCTGCTGAAGTTCATGCAGACACTGGTACTTGGTCCTTAACCGGGTGGTTCTGGAACCTCCTATCCACCTGGGGCTGGAAAATTTTCATGATCCTGGCTGGAGCACTTGGGGTGTTATTTGTTTGTTGCCTGTGCCTTCATTGTGGGCCTGCATGCTGCTCTTATTTTGCTGCCCGGCTCACTTCCTCATTGACCATTTCACGACAGGCGAAAATTGAGAAGCAGTTAGTGCAGAAGGAGGTTGCTGAGGAAAGCACATGACCTGTTATTGTGTAGAGGGTCTGAAAGGCCGGTCTCGGCTATGAAAGGACCATTGATTCTAACTTAGGAAACTCAAGGTCGCATCTGTCTTTCTTGTAGGATGAGCACATTCTTGTAGGCGCTATGCCTGTACTCCCGTGCCACAGAACGAACGGGAGGCACCTTTACTGACCTACCCCCGGAATAACTTGAGCTAAGTTTCGAATCAATCAGTTGTGCCTAATGTGGGTTTTCCTGCTGGTTTCACAAGAAGTAGTACTTTTCCATGTACGGGGTTTCCATGAGGAATGCTGAAAGTATATATGCACTGTTTTGAATGTACTCCAGCAGTCTCCTCTGTGCACCTTGGAGGGCTGTGTCGAGAGTGAGGGTCCCCTATATAGGGTGCTTTTGCAAAATAAAAGATTGAACCTTCTCCATTGCAGACTAACTTATTCTTGGTAAATAAGGTATATGGGCTATTGGTAAGTATAGCTCTATTGTATATTTTGTTTAGTACTTCACCGTCTTCTGCCAGGATAGCTTGACTCCAGTGGTGTGGAGAGCATGGGACTCACGTCTGAGCATACCCATCCCACTCGGGGTGACAAATGCAAAAACAACGGTTGATGGACAGAATGCAGAACAATGTCATAAATTCACCCCAGTACAGAGTTCTGGACCTATATCCATAGTTTCTTTGCACTCCACACCACCCCAGTTCAGACATGGCATTATGCAAATCAGCCTTGACCCTGTGCCTCAAGGGAACAGTCCAGCCCGAACTGTATAGCCATGTCTTTCCTGGACCGGAATCAAGCATCCTAGGACCGGTTTCTGGCTATCAGCCGTCTTCAGCCAGGATAGCTTGACTCCAGTGGTGTGGAGAGCATGGGACTCATGTCTGAGCATACCCATCCCACTCGGGGTGACAAATGCAAAAACAACGGTTGATGGACAGAATGCAGAACAATGTCATACATTCACCCCAGTACAGAGATCTGGGCCTAAATCCATCGTTATTTTGCACTCCACACCACCCCAGTTCAGACATGGCCATATGCAAATCAGCCTTGACCCTGTGCCTCATGGGAACAGTCCAGCCCGAACTGCCAAGCCATGTCTTTCCTGGACCGGAGGCACAGGGTCAGACTGATTTGCATACGGCCATGTCTGAACTGGGGTGGCAGAGTGGGCTAAAGAACGGTGATGGATTAAACCCAGATCTGTTGACTGGGAGTGAGTGTTTGATTGGTTCAGATGCTCCGTCCATCACCACCCCCTTTTGTACCACTTTGTTTGCCATAAGTTGGCAGGGTATGCTCAGACGTGAGTCCCTTGCTCACTTTGCCACTGGATTCAAGCAAGCCGGGCTGAAGACGGCTGAAATGCCAGAAACTGGTCCTCGGAAGCTTGTTTCTGGTCCAGGGAAGGCATGGCTTAGCAGTTCGGGCTGGACTGTTCCTATGAGGCACAGGGTCAGACTGATTTGCATATGGCCATGTCTGAACTGGGGTGGCAGAGTGGGCTAAAGAACGGTGATGTATTAAACCCAGATCTGTTGACTGGGTGTGAGTGTTTGATTGGTTCAGATGCTCCGTCCATCACCACCCCCTTTTGTACCACTTTGTTTGCCATGAGTTGGCAGGTTATGCTCAGACGTGTGTCCCTTGCTCACTTTGCCACTGGATTCAAGCAAGCCGGGTTGAAGATGGCTGAAATGCCAGAAACCGGTCCTCGGAAGCTTGTTTCCGGTCCAGGGAAGGCATGGCTTAGCAGTTTGGGCTGGACTGTTCCCATGTGGCACAGGGTCAGACTGATTTGCATATGGCCATGTCTGAACTGGGGTGGCAGAGTGGGCTAAAGAACGGTGATGGATTAAACCCAGATCTGTTGACTGGGTGTGAGTGTTTGATTGGTTCAGATGCTCCTTCCATCACCACCCCCTTTTGTACCACTTTGTTCGCCTTAAGTTGGCAGGGTATGCTCAGACATGAGTCCCTTGCTCACTTTGCCACTGGATTAAAGCAAGCCGGGCTGAAGACGGCTGAAATGCCAGAAACCGGTCCTCAGAAGCTTGTTTCCGGTCCAGGGAAGGCATGGCTTGGCAGTTCGGGCTGGACTGTTCCCATGAGGCACAGGGTCAGACTGATTTCCATATGGCCATGTCTGAACTGGGGTGGCAGAGTGGGCTAAAGAACGGTGATGGATTAAACCCAGATCTGTTGACTGGGTGTGAGTGTTTGATTGGTTCAGATGCTCCGTCCATCACCACCCCCTTTTGTACCATTTTGTTCGCCATAAGTTGGCAGGGTATGCTCAGACGTGAGTCCCTTGCTCCCTTTGCCACTGGATTCAAGCAAGCCGGGCTGAAGACGGATGAAATGCCAGAAACCGGTCTCGGAAGCTTGTTTCCGGTCCAGGGAAGGCATGGCTTGGCAGTTCGGGCTGGACTGTTCCCATGAGGCACAGGGTCAGACTGATTTGCATATGGCCATGTCTGAACTGGGGTGGCAGAGTGGGCTAAAGAACAGTGATGGATTAAACCCAGATCTGTTGACTGGGTGTGAGTGTTTGATTGGTTCAGATGCTCCGTCCATCACCACCCCCTTTTGTACCATTAAATCTGCGTCATCAATGTCTTAATATGTTTTTGTCTATCTACTCATATGCAATGCACAGCTTTTCTTTCCAGTAGGAGGTTGTCACAGCGTGTATTATTGTTGACAATATAACATACTCCTCAAAATATATAGTAAGAAAGCTCGCGTCGTTTGATTTACTGCCTGACTTCATTAGAACGAATTCACATGGTAGCCAATGTGAGTTAGTTTTTACTGCAATAATAGTCTAAATATTGGGGGTTCGTTATTTTATATACTATCCTAAATATACTAGAAAACACAGGATAATGCATTGAGATAATAACAGCAAGTGCTATTTTGGTAACTTTAGATATTAACAACTGGTTTTACAGTCAAAATTGCCTGTAAGTCGTTCCTTTCAATAATTCATGCCTCATAAGATTAATATTTGCAACTATTTTCGGTGGGTGGACAACTAAGCTCTGTAATTTAACTAGGATGAGCTAATTTTATTAGAAACCACATCAAAAATTAAAATTTCGGTGGCATCAGAGAAAGTCGTTCATTTTCAATTATGAGCCCTTTCCTATTGCCTAAATTGAAGAGGCAATAGCAATAAAATACATGCCCAGCCATCTATAAATAGATTACAATTTCCTAGGAATGCAGTAGTTTCATTAAAGCAAAACATGGTTATTGATTTATTCAGTAAATGTTTCCTCCCCTGTCTCCAGTTCATACTCGAATGCCACAGTTACTGGTTTTTTTTGCAAAACAATTAAAACTTCTTAGCTATTTTTAATGCAGGCCCTTTAGGCATTTTATCGTTTTTCACTGTGGTACACACATGATTCTCACAAAGCAGTATACTTCCAGTGAGGTTTGAAATGCCCGTCGCCTTGTATGCATTTTTTCCAGTGGCTTCCAAGTACTTTTAGATGCAGAAAGGCTAAGCATAAATAGTAATGTGCACCCATAATTTGGAAATATTAATCTCATCCACATTCTCCTGTCTCCGTTAAAAGATTTATGCCATGGTTCAAACAGGAATTGATGAATTCATCAGCGCTTGGGACATTTTGATCATAATCAATAACAATTTCCCCTTCAAATGGGATTTCAATTAAAATGTATTTTTCACAGTAATTTTACGTTTATAATAAAAATGGCTTGTTGGCAGAGCGGTGCCATTAACCCTCTAGCTTCTGAGTATACTAGCCTTCATACCTTCTGCAGTACAAAATATACCTTCAGTGTGCATGCAAGGAAAGAGTGAAGAGTAACAACTGTTATTTCATGGGGCAACTAAATTTCACAATCTCGTCGGTTTAACATATACAGTCTCAAAGCTGTATGCAGCCATGTTTTTTTAGCTCTTAGCTATAAACAGCTCCAGTTGTGAACACTATCATACAAAGGGGGAACTTTGGGTCAGCCCATTGCTCATGATTGAATGGTTTTCTTGTTTAGCTCACTTTGCCGCACCTGAATTGATTGCTTTCCTCCCTGTTCTAGTAATTGTCCTTCTCAAGAAGCATTTCAGTCTCGCCTTGCTTTGATTAGCTGGCATAAATGCTTCTACTGCTGACATCAGACCTTGCACTGCCGTGCATATTGGGCACTATTTTCTCTCCCTCTGCCTGCTCCCATCCTTCCTTCCACTCACCATCCTAGCTATTTGTGATTGCTTACCCCAGTGCACTTCACCCTGCCTGTTCCTGCTGTGAGTGCTGCTAGCCTCTGTATCTTTGAGCAACCATCATAAAATGCTTAATAGCATATTTTAATGTAGCTTTCACATATGGGTGCATATGCATCTGCCATTTTTCAATGAGGAATTGCACTATAGTTGGTGCAGAACCAACAAGGGGCACAACACAATCAGCTTAGATCCCCATCCCCAGTGAGAAGGCCACTGTCACTCAACAATCTCACATTGAATGAAATGATAATTGTCTTCTTCTGTTAGATTTAAGGTGGGGGGTCTCCTTACTCCTGGTTTCAAAACCTGGTAGAAGTTGGCCCCAATGTTGGACAATCAACACCCCTCTCACCCCTCTATTTCTTTCTAATGCAACAAATTATTTTATAGCCTGCCCATTTCACTACTCCATTCATCCATCATGCAGACCCTCCAGTATTTCGCGATTTCGCGATTTGCAATAAAATCGCGAAATCGGCAAAATAGCTCTATGACCGCGATATTTATGTTTTTTGACGCAAAAAAAGGATTTGACAGACAGCTCACCAAACGGTGACCTCTGATTGGCTGTACGGGCACACGTCATTACGTCGTGCCGTACTAGCTAATTTAGAGGTGATTGAGTAATTGTACACGCATTGTGGATTAGAGAGGCCAGGACAGTTTATGGCTCCAGCAAGACTGCCACCTGTGAGTGGGGGCATTGATGAAGGGGGCTCCTGACACCTCGTCTGAAAGCGCAAACACGTTACATTCAATTCAGCCGTTGCCGGCAGGACTAAACACCAATCTTGCTGCTTTACAGCAATCACAGCCAACAATGTGCTTTCAGATTAGCACTCACGTAAATTTTACAGGAGGTGCTGTATTTAACACGCCCTGTAGAAAAGATGAAAGGTGAGTCACACACAGGCGGGCACCTAGAGCCAAATTTCGGGGGGGGGTGCTAATTATTCGAACCATAGTTAGAGTGCCTGAATTTACATGTAAATGGTCTTTTACGGACCTGTTAAGTACTCGGGGGCGGCTGCAATTAGATCGTCTTGGATGCAGGCAGCCTGACCTTGCTCTCGCCTTCTGATGTGTATAGAGAGAGGGAGGGGGGGGGGGGGCTGAGCAGGTCGCAGGTTTGGCCAGTACAGGAGAAACAAGTATGTACGTGGCCACATTTTACTGTGAGCTGTTCCAGCTCAATCTTTCATCCTTCCGAGGGCGATAACAACTGAGTTTCAATTGGTTTATGCGCAGACCATGTCATTTTAATTGAGAGCTGTAGGTCGACTAGAGATGAAACTGTGGGACTGGAGGATGGATGGGTACACTTTTAGGAGGGAGATTTTGGGGCAGAAGTGGGAGAATTGTATTCCGTGATTTTAGAAAGGAGCAAGCAAGGCTTTAATCAAAATATCAACTTTCCAGTGAAAGTAGTTTATTGCTTTCTTGCATAGGACTTATCGGCGTGGAAATCCATCTTTCTATTTTGGAATTTTAAGAGTTTGCGTTGCCCAGGGCAGTATTTGCATTTCAGATTTGTGCGAGTGCATTGCTTCTTTAATTGTGTACAGACCAGCACAATACTTTGCCACAATTCAAGGTTGACTACAGTGGTTACATTCTTTTGCTTGCTGCTATTCTATATATTCTGTTGATGTATAGGTTTGTGTGTGATAAATTAGCAGTTTGTAAATAGCTGTTTGAAGGGTAACATTTGCTCAAATTGTAATATTGATCCTGTTTAATAGGGTTATTAGACTTTTCCCAAAGGTGGCTGCCAATCTTTTTTTTGCACGTTTCTTTGTATTTGTTTAAGAGAATGGAGAATCATGCACGTCCACCCTCATTAACCCATGCCCGACGCCAGGCTGCCTTTTGAGGAGCATTTATATGTGCTCTGCATGCACCAGTAGTCCATAGACAAGCCCTTCATTCCCAAGTCCAGGGACTGATGGGCCCCATATATCTTCTGGATCGGGGCTTGCAGTGGTCACTAAGGGTGGAGAGGAACTCAACCCCGCTCCATAACACCATCTAAGTGGTGCCTGCGGGCTGAATGGAGGACCTCCAGTTGGATGTCACGACCTCATGAAACTAACACCAGCTCACCCAATATTTTAAGGGTTTGTGGACCTGGCACATAGAATCCTTTGTTCTGAGGACCAGCAACTAAAACACTTACGCTAAAAATCTGTGCTTAGCATAGTGTGCTGCCCGACTTGTATTTTGCTGTTTCTGTCATTGCATCCAGATATGTGATATAAAGTAACATCATACCTACAACAAGGCAGGACTATTGGCTAGGTCAATGGTTATTAGTTGCATAAGATAAATAATTGCAACTATGGCTTGTTACATGTAATATTGAAAAAGCTTCCACTTAAAGCCCTAGTGACACTACAATGTTGCTGCTCTTGCGTTTCAAGAAGAGAAGGGAAATCCAGAATGAAAATGACTCTTTAAAGGATTTCCTTCCCCACAACGCTCACCTGGCATGACGTCAGTAACTTCTCCACTATTCAGATGCTCCAGGATTTCGTGATTTCGCGGTTTGTCGCTAAATCGGCACTTTTGTAAAAATGCCGTGTTTTTTACAACAGTGCCCACTAAGATATCTGTGTTTGTTGTAGGGAAAACTGCCAAATAAAATGCCGCAAAATTGCCGCTAAATTTCCATATTTGTGCCGCTAAATTTCCATTTTTGTGCCGCTAAATTTGCTAATCCATGCCGCTATATCCTGGGGGGTCTGATCATGTACAATCTGTTGACATCCTTGCTATTGCAATACTTCTTTTAGCTATCCGCAATGCTTCGCCCACAAATATAATGCTTGCTTTCTTTCTCCTGGTTCAGGAATTGACTCTAGCAAACAATTTTCTGGCTTATTCATCCCTGTTCTCCAAGCCATTTCTGGAAGGTCATCTAGCACATTCTTACAGGATTTTGCTCTAATGAGACAGTTCCACAACATATGGAGGCTGATAAATTGCTTTCATTCACATCTCGGGCATTCTATTGGAGTAGCATAATTTTGACTTAACCCATTTATGTTTTGACCATGCCATATATACGTACTCATGATCGCATGTATTTGTGTGATTTAATATCATTAACCTAATGCAGTGTGAAATGATGTCGGTTCCAGAGTCAGGAAAGCAGTAATAAAGTAGTTTATTGAAGAGCCATATAAATCATGTCTGATCTATTAACCTGGGTCGTAACTGTCATCCCATGGAATCCGGAGCACAGCAGTGTTCCTGATTCCAGGCATGACACACAACACCACACATTCCCCTTCGTAAAGGAAGAATTACAGGAACACAATGAAATAATAAATAACGAGAACTAGCAAATATTACACATTGAGAATTGTGGAAAGAAAAGACATAAATACAAATATCTGGAAAACATCATACAAAATACACAGAATGAATTATCTATAAAGATGATAGTCCTTAGACCAAACTGGAACATGACATTTCCTCTGTACACGTTGGACTGGCACATTGTCATCAGAAAAACAGGAAGACCTAACTTCAGGAGAACAGTGAAGGGTTGTAGGACCCGAGAATTTCCTCCAATTACTTGCACCATTGGAAGACCTCAAGCCTCATGAAACTTTAGACTCTGGAGACACATCCTTGGGCCACAACCATCTTGGAACCTTAACAACCCTAGATAAGTTCCACACGTTTCCATCGGAAAGCTCGACAACTTGCCTCCCAACACGCGTGACCCTCAAAGGACTGGAATACCAAGACTCACCAGACTTGACATTCCTGCACTTCTTGACACGGACCCAATCATTGACACTGAACTGGGAAGGACCACCACAAGGAGCACGATCAACATCAACAGAACTCCTGGAGCCAAGCATTCTCATCCAAGGTTGAGACAAGTTGGAACCACACCTCCTCCCTCTCATCTTTTCAAAAGGAGACAGGTCACCCATGCTCCTGGGTGTGTTTCTATAACACCACAGAACTTTACTAATGGTTTGTTTACAATCCCTCCCATTTTGCAAGGCAAGTTGAAGACCTTCCTTAAATACTCTGATCCATCTCTCCACAATGCCGTTACTTTTGGGATAATACACTGACACTCGTCTATGCTTTATACCATGACGCTCCATAAATTCTCTCATCTCCAAGGATACAAATTGCACCCCATTGTCAGTTGTTATAGATTCTGGAAAACTCTCCCTTTCAAACACTTCATTTAAGAACTTGATCACAACACTAGGGGCCAGATGTAGGTAGGCCGTTACCGATCGGAATCGGCCGAAAATACCGATTTCCGTCCGTTTCCGATCGGTAGTGAGCGTTCGATATGTAGGTGACCAAAAATAGGCAGAATTGGTAATTATACCGATCTGTATATTTACCGAGCAGTAAAATACCGATAATGGAATGTTACCTAGCGGTAATGTTACCTAGCGGTAATGTTACCGATCGGTAATGTCACCGATCGGTAATGTCACCGATCGGTAATGTTACCGATCGGTAATGTCACAGATCGGTAATGTTACCGATCGGTAATGTTACCGATCGGTAAATAAGATTAGGTAAAATTGAAAATTGAGATGTAGGGAGGCCCAGAAATACCGATTTTGCCTCAAAATCGGTATTTGAGAGTCGGAATTTACCATGGATTCAAATCAGGTGGTAACCAGGTGGAGCCTATAAAAAAGGACCCAAAATGCAATTCAGTTTGCACAATGGCGGCATTCTATGTAATAGCAAGACGTCTACGGCTACGGGAGGAAGGAGAGAGGGAATGGCTGAGACAGGAGCAGGTCTACGGGCAGAGGGTCACCCTGTTCATGCTGACAGAGGAGGAGATAGTACAAAGGTACAGGTTGGCTCCAGTAACCATCATGGACCTTAAACCACTGTTGGAGCACCCCACCCCAAGGGCACATGCAATACCAGCACATGTACAGGTGCTGTGCAGCCTCCACCTGCTGGCGTCAGGGAGCTACCAGAGCGTGGTTGCTGTGGCGGGAGGGGTGACCCAGAGCAGCCTCTCAAGGTTTTTTCACAAATTCCTTGACGCCATGTTGCACAGGATGGAGCATTATATTTCATTTCCATCCACCCATGCTGAACTGGTACAAACAAAATCAGACTTCTACCAGATGGCAAGATTTCCCCATATCATCGGATGCATTGATGGGACACACATCCCCATTTGTCCCCCTGCTGCCACAGAATACATTTACCGCAATAGGAAGTCAAGCCACACCATCAACGTCCAGGTGATTTGCGATGCAAAGTACGTCATCACAGACCTTGTAGCTAAATTCCCTGGAAGTACACATGACTCCTATATATTTCAGAACAGCGGCATCTATGAACGGCTGTCAGCAGGGGAATTTGGCGAAGGATACCTCCTAGGTAAGACAGAGTCTGCGACAGCATTCACACATATTGCAGTGAGTTTACAAGTATACATGTGAGTAATGTATTCCCATTTCCCTTTTAGGAGACAGTGCATATGCCCTACGTTCTTTTATTCTCACTCCCTACCTCAACCCCTCCACACCCAGCCAAAGGAGGTATAACCGGGCACATAAAAGTACAAGGAATGTGGTAGAACGGACATTTGGCATCTGGAAGAGCCGATTTAGATGCCTTCACAAGAGTGGAGGCGCAAGGCAGTATACCCCCACAACATGCTGCAAAATCATAGCTGCCTGTGCCATGTTGCACAACTTGGCTGTGAAAAAGGGTACAGAGGTGGAGTTGGAAGAGTACGAGGACCATGACGACGACAATGCCGTGCCTGACATACAACCTGCTGGAGTCACAACACCAAGTGATGGGAGATATAGGCGTGAGGAAATAACAAGCAACTATTTCTGAGTAAGTAATGACACACAGACAGGTTGTGAATGGAAGTAAAGTATTTATCTGTTGGCACGAACTTACAGCACTTAGGTGCAACAAATTAAAATGTACAAAGGTGGGGACAACATGTCCAGGGTTACTTCACCCAAACTTGGAGAGTCACTTTCTCTGCCGCTTCCCAGACACACTGGGATTATCCCCACTGCCTTCCTCCAGGCTTGAAGGCTCAGCTGGGCGCCTCCGGCTCTTACGAGCAGGCACCACAGCACTACCCAAGCTGCTGCGGCTACTACTGTCCTCTCCTTCAGCCACATCCAGGGCAGCATTAGTGATCATCATTGCCTCTAGGGCACTGGTTATTTTGGCTATGCCCCTTGTGACCTCTGCCGTATTTTGTGTTAGGCTTTCCTGCATATTGTTTCCTCTCCTGCATAGCTGTGCAGTGGCAGTGGCAAGGCGATTCAGCGCCCTGTTGGTAGCGCGGGTGTCCCTGCGCCTTGCGTTCTCGATGTGGTCCATCTTATCGCACAGCTGCGTGATAGCAGACGTAATACCAGCAGCTAGGTTGTCATTTGATTTTACCATGTCCCTGCTGCAATTGGCTATATCATTAATGCCCTTCCCCATCTCTCCTACAGTTTGATTGAGAGCACGGAATTGCCGGTGGCAGGCCTGGATGGATCTGCCCTGCATGCGCTGGATGCGCACCATGCTTCCCTCCAGCCCCCGGAAGACAGTGCCTTCTCCAGTGCCTCCTGCAGTGCTGGGCATGCGGCGACGTCTGTGCATGGTGTCTTCATGAGTGTTTGCCTGCAGTGCAGCATGAGGCATAGGTGGAGTTTGCTCAGCCTGATCTAATGCTGCCTCCATCAAGGGCAGTGTGGCCACGAGTCGCCTCCTGGCTGGTGGTGTTGCAGGTGCAGCCTGTTGCATTACTGGGGAAGTCTCCGGTGAGAATACCAATGCAGGTGATTGTGACAGGTGTGGGGAGTGTGGAAGGTCGGGGGTGAGGCCTGTCTCCTCCTCCTGTGCAATGCCACTTGTGTCCTCCTCATCTTGCGATGGTTGCACATGGCTTGGCCCTGCCTCCTCTCTCTCCTCCCTCGCTGCTGCAGTCCCTGGTGTCGATGTGCCTTGCTTGGCTGATGGTGCCCCTAGGTGTAAATAAGCGTATGTACATTGATTGTTACTGTGTCACAGTGACTATAAATAAATCTTTACACATTTAACTTTCATGATTCTGCAATACTTTCACTGCCTTGCTGATGTCTGTTCAGTTATACATGGTCTAATATTAGCAGACTACATTTCCCATTATGCATTGCTCCTGTATAGTGCTAGCAGTACTGGACTGGGCTTGGCCTGTGCTCAGAGGTTTAAGGGATGCTGCTTGGTATGGGGTGTTGTGCTGCGCATGCATCTTACCTTTTGATTTGGCTCGGGCTGAGCTGTCCACTGCTCCCAGTCCCACCACACTGTCTGGCTCGATGGTAGACGCCACCAACTCCTCCAGCTCAGTCAGGGGGGGTGCTGGATTCCTGCCTCCTCCAGTGACACCAGCCTGTTTATGCAGCTCTGCAAGCTTCCTCTTGGTTTGGCTCCTGAGGTCATAAAATCTTTTCTTTAAATCCTCCATGCTCCTGCTGGTGACTCCCACTGCATTTACCCTTTCCACTATGTGCAGCCACAGCTTTCGCTTAGCTGACTCAGCCATGGTGAGGGACAGCTTCCCAAATAGTTGGGTGTGCACCCTGACCACCTCCTCAACTAGGAGTTGAAGCTCAGTGTTGCTGAACTTAATTTTTCTCTTTCTCTCACTGCTGCTTGACATTATTCCTGGGTTTTAAACACAAACAACTCTCCCCCTGCTCCTCTCTCTGTGTGCTCTGCTCTGCCTGTCTCCAGAACTTTCTAATGAGTTGCAGCTGGCTGGGCAGGCACTTCCTGGGAGGAAGGGGGAGGGTGGTTGCACCTGATTGGCTGTTGTGTTCAGTTTCACTTTTGTTTGCTGCACGTTTGTTTGTAATACCGATCTGTATTTACCGATCGGTATTACCGATCGGTATTTGCCGATCGGTATTACAGATAGGTATTTCCAATGCATTCCTATGGGCCAAAAGGCCCATAGGAATGCATTGGATATGCCGATCGGTACATACCGATCGGTAATACCGATCGGTAAATACAGATCATCCATTACCGACTTTTACCGAATCGGTAAATTTTACCGATTTTTTACCTACATATCATTTTCCGATTTTTAAATACCGATTCGGTAAAAATCGGTAAAATTCGGTATTTAAAAATCGGTAAAATGGATTTACCTACATCTGGCCCTAGATGTTATGCTAGAAACCATCTTTACCTCAGGCCACTGAGACAACTGGTCTACCAAAATTATTGCATACATCAGTTATCATACTGTGATATCATACTGTGATCCGTATGCTATTGGAGGAGATGACTATACTGACAAACGTAAACTAGCCATCTTGAAACATTGTTTAGGTGCTGAAGGAAGACATGTCCTGAGTCATTTACCTTTGCCTACAGATGGTGTATCTACTTCGGAGAATACAATTGATGTTTTTGAGGAGGCAATAAAACAGTTGGATAAACAGTATATTAAAAAAGTCAATATTGTAGTTGCCCGTCACAAGTTTTTGAGTAGGGGTCAATTACCAAGTGAATCTGTTGACTCATTCATGAACGACTTAAGAGTTTTGGCATCCAAATGCAAGTATTCAACCTTTAATGATCAGATGCTGCGTGATCAAATGGTTCACAAAATTGCTGATGTCAAACTTCAAGGGAAACTGTTAGATACTGAGGATCTGACGTTAGACAAAGCGTTAGATATCGCACATGGTTTTGAAAATATGAAAATTGGGGTGAAGGAACTCGCAGAAAAAAGCATTGCTGAAGTCAACCTTGTGAAGAAAACTAACTTTGAAGAAAGACCTTTCAGAAGCAGAAACCAACAGTTCCAAGAGAGGAGAGAATTTGCATGTTTTAAATGTGGTAGTCCAGATCACTTAGCAAATGACAGAAAGTGTCCGGCTATTGGTCAAACGTGCAGATATTGCAGAATGAAAGGTCATTTTAGTAAAATGTGTAAGAACAAGAACAAGTTTAGGAGTAAGGGTTTTAGTCAGAAAAGGAGTTCAGATGAGCATGTAAATGAAATTGAAGATGAGTATTTAGAAGAAGAATTTCTTTTTGCAGTATATGAAGTTAATGCTTGTGAAAAAGATTCTCCTTACTGCACTGTGAATGTTGGAGGGAAGGAAATTAATGTCATGGCCGATTCAGGGGCGAAACGCACCCTCATTGGTGAAGAATGGGTGAAAGAAGTTCCTGGTTTAAAATTATCTCCTCCAGACATAAAGTTACTTGGATATGGCAGGAAACCCATCGATATACTTGGTTTCTTTACAACGTCCCTTAGTTTCAAAGGAAAAACTATTAATTCAAAGGTTTATGTGGCTAAGGATGGTTCTTGTTTATTGGGTTGGCCTCAACAGAGGGACTTAATGATAAAATTGGATCCCAATCATCCTGAACAAGTACTAGGGTATTCTGATCTGGTCATGAATGTAGAGTCTGATCTCGGTTCTGAGTGTGAAAAGAAATTTCCTTTAGTTTTTTCTACCTCCAGGTTAGGTCTTTTAAAAAACTTTGAACACAAAATCATTCTGAGGGATGATGCCATACCAAAAGTTCACAAGGTTAGGAATGTTCCTTTACATTTAAGAGATGCTGTAAAATCGGAACTTAAAAGGTTGTGTGATTTAGACGTCATTGAGGAAATAAAATCCTCTGTTTGGTTATCCCCAGTCGTTGTCGCTCACAAGCCCAACGGCAAAGTGAGACTCTGTGTGGATTTGAGGGATTTAAACGGGAACGTTTGGGTGGATAGACATCCACTCCCTAATATTAATGAAATGTTTACGAAATTGAAAGGAGCATCAATTTTTTCCACTTTGGACCTGTCAAATGCTTATCATCAGATAGCATTACACAAGGATAGTAAGCATTTGACATCCTTCATCACTTCAGAGGGTGCTTTTAGGTACAAGAGGATGCCTTTTGGCCTAATATCTGCATCTTCCGTCTTTCAAAGGGTCATGCACAATCTTTTTAAGGATTTTGTCAATGTCTTGTATTTCCAAGATGACATTTTAATTTTCGCATCCAATCCATCTGATCATTCCGAAATTTTGTATAAAGTTCTATGTGTGTTGCAAGATAGTGGTCTAACACTTACGAAAGAAAAATGTAAATTTGGTGTATCTTCTGTGGACTATTTGGGGCACACCATAAGTAAGGAGGGCATTTCCCCTAAAATGAATTTAGTCAAGGCCATAGAATTGGCTCCAGACCCTGTTGACAAAGATCAGCTCAGATCTTTCTTGGGGCTTGCAGAATATTATTCAAAATGTATCCCCTTGTTCTCCGATAAGACTGTAAGCATGAGGAACTTGATGAAAAAGAATGTCCAATTTCTTTGGGATGACAACTGCAAAAAAGAATTTTTGTTGTTAAAAAAAAGTATTGTATCTGCACCTGTGTTAGCAACGTTTAATACTGCTAACTGTTCACTTATCATCACTGATGCTAGTAATGTAGGAGTTGGTGCAGTGTTAATGCAACGTCAAAAAGGTCAATTGGTGACAATTGGGTTCGCATCTCGTCCTTTGAGGGATGCTGAATGCAAATATTCCACATTAGAAAAGGAGGCTCTGGCTTGCTGGTGGGGCATTGAATACTTCCGCAAGTATGTGTATGGGACTGTTTTTAAACTTTGGTCTGACCATCGTCCGTTGGTGGATTTATTTACTACCAAGGGCTGTGGCAAAGCGACTTCAAGAATTGCCAGATGGCAGTACAAGCTTCAGGACTTTCAGAATGTGGAATATATCCCTGGCATTAGAAATGTCTTAGCTGACTGTTTGTCTAGATTGCCCGTTCCCGATGACAATGTTGTGGAAGAAGATAAGGATGGTGATAATGTTGTGTCAATTTGTGAAATCTCCAAAGATTGTATTGATGAGGGTGCATGGAAGTTAGCATGTGATAATGATTTTGTTCTTAGTGATGTTTGCAGTTTTGTAAAGACTCAGTGGCCTCGTAAAGAGTTGTTGTCTGATGAGTTTCTCCCTTTCTTTCATGTTGCACAGGAATTGTCAGTTGTAGAAGGTGTTTTGTTTAGAGGCTTACAATTAGTGGTCCCTCATAACTTACAACCTAAGATTTTAGATATGGCTCACGAAGGTCATCCTGGGATGACATCCATGAAAAGAAGGGTTAGAAGTGAATTCTGGTGGCCAGCAATGGATAAGTGCATAGAACGTCAGGTTAGGGGCTGTCTGGATTGCTGTTTAAGCGATAAATCTCAAAAGCACGTTAAGTGTGAATCGTTTCCCATATCTAGACCTTCACGTGTTTGGGAGAGTGTATCATTGGACATTGCTGGTCCTTTATCGTTTAACAACAGTGTGATGTATGCAATAATTTTGGTAGACCAGTTGTCTCAGTGGCCTGAGGTAAAGATGGTTTCTAGCATAGCATCTAGTGTTGTGATCAAGTTCTTAAATGAAGTGTTTGAAAGGGAGAGTTTTCCAGAATCTATAACAACTGACAATGGGGTGCAATTTGTATCCTTGGAGATGAGAGAATTTATGGAGCGTCATGGTATAAAGCATAGACGCGTGTCAGTGTATTATCCCAAAAGTAACGGCATTGTGGAGAGATGGATCAGAGTATTTAAGGAAGGTCTTCAACTTGCCTTGCAAAATGGGAGGGATTGTAAACAAACCATTAGTGAAGTTCTGTGGTGTTATAGAAACACACCCAGGAGCATGGGTGACCTGTCTCCTTTTGAAAAGATGAGAGGGAGGAGGTGTGGTTCCAACTTGTCTCAACCTTGGATGAGAATGCTTGGCTCCAGGAGTTCTGTTGATGTTGATCGTGCTCCTTGTGGTGGTCCTTCCCAGTTCAGTGTCAATGATTGGGTCCGTGTCAAGAAGTGCAGGAATGTCAAGTCTGGTGAGTCTCGGTATTCCAGTCCTTTGAGGGTCACGCGTGTTGGGAGGCAAGTTGTCGAGCTTTCCGATGGAAACGTGTGGAACTTATCTAGGGTTGTTAAGGTTCCAAGGTGGTTGTGGCCCAAGGATGTGTCTCCAGAGTCTAAAGTTTCATCAGGCTTGAGGTCTTCCAATGGTGCAAGTAATTGGAGGAAATTCTCGGGTCCTACAACCCTTCACTGTTCTCCTGAAGTTAGGTCTTCCTGTTTTTCTGATGACAATGTGCCAGTCCAACGTGTACAGAGGAAATGTCATGTTCCAGTTTGGTCTAAGGACTATCATCTTTATAGATAATTCATTCTGTGTATTTTGTATGATGTTTTCCAGATATTTGTATTTATGTCTTTTCTTTCCACAATTCTCAATGTGTAATATTTGCTAGTTCTCGTTATTTATTATTTCATTGTGTTCCTGTAATTCTTCCTTTACGAAGGGGAATGTGTGGTGTTGTGTGTCATGCCTGGAATCAGGAACACTGCTGTGCTCCGGATTCCATGGGATGACAGTTACGACCCAGGTTAATAGATCAGACATGATTTATATGGCTCTTCAATAAACTACTTTATTACTGCTTTCCTGACTCTGGAACCGACATCATTTCACTAGTGAAATAATGTCGGTTCTGGAGCCAGGAAAGTTATCATAAGGTGATTTATTGAGGAGCAGAGTAAATCACATCTCATCCATTAACCTGGGTCGTAACTGTCATCCCATGGAATCCGGAGCACAGCAGTGTTCCTGATTCCAGGCATGACACACAACACCACACATTCCCCTTCGTAAAGGAAGAATTACAGGAACACAAAAGAATGATAAGTAGCAAGAACTAGCAAATATTACACATTGAGAATTGTGGAAAGAAAAGACATAAATACAAATATCTGGAAAACATCATATAAAATACACAGATTGAATTATCTATAAAGATGATAGTCCTTAGACCAAACTGGAACATGAGATTTCCTCTGCACACGTTGGACTGGCAAATTGTCGTCAGAGGAACAGGAAGACCTAACTTCAGGAGAACAGTGAAGAGTTGTGGGACTCGAGAATTTCCTCCAATTACTTGCACCATTGGAAGACCTCAGGCCAGATGAAACTTTAGACCCTGGAGACATATCCTTGGGCCACAACCACCTAGGAACCTTAACAACCCTTGACAAGTTCCACACGTTTCCATCTGAAAGCTCGACAACTTGCCTTCCAACACGCATGACCCTCAAAGGACTGGAATACCGAGACTCACCAGACTTGACATTCCTGCACTTCTTGACACGGACCCAATCATTGACACTGAACTGGGAAGTACCACCACAAGGAGCACGATCAACGTCAACAGAACTCCTAGAGCCAAGCATTCTCATCCAAGGTTGAGACAAGTTGGAACCACACCTCCTCCCTCTCATCTTTTCAAAAGGAGACAAGTCACCCATGCTCCTGGGTGTGTTTCTATAACACCACAGAACTTCACTAATGGTTTGTTTGCAATCCCTTCCATTTTGCAAGGCAAGTTGAAGACCTTCCTTAAATACTCTGATCCATCTTTCCACGATGCCGTTACTTTTGGGATAATACACTGACACGCGTCTATGTTTTATACCATGACGCTCCATAAATTCTCTCATCTCCAAGGATACAAATTGCACACCATTGTCAGTAGTGATAGATTCTGGAAAACTCTCCCTTTCAAACACTTCGTTTAAGAACTTGATCACAACACTCGATGTTACACTAGAAACCATCTTTACCTCAGGCCACTGAGACAACTGGTCTACCAGAATTATTGCGTACATCACATTCTTGTTAAACGATAAAGGACCAGCAATATCCAACGACACACTTTCCCAAACACGTGAAGGTCTAGATATGGGAAACAATTCACACTTAACGTGCTTTTGCGATTTATCGCTTAAACAGCAATCCAGACAGCCCCTAACATGACGTTCTATGCACTTAACCATTGCTGGCCACCAGAATTCACTCCTAATCCTTCTTTTCATGGATGTCATCCCAGGATGACCTTCGTGAGCCATGTCTAAAATCTTAGGTTGAAAATCATGAGGGACCACTAATTGTAAACCTCTAAACAAAACACCTTCTACAATGGATAATTCCTGTGCAACATGAAAGAAAGGAAGAAACTCATCAGACAACAACTCTTTACGAGGCCACTGGGTTTTTACAAAATTACAAATATCATTAAGAACAGAATCATTATCACATGCCAACTTCCATGCATCCTCACCAATGCAACCTTTGGAGATTTCACAAATTGACACAACATTATCATCATCCTTATCTTCTTCCACAACATTGTCATCGGGAACGGGCAATCTAGACAAACAGTCAGCTAAGACATTTCTAATGCCAGGGATATATTCCACTTTAAAATGAAAATCCTGAAGCTTGTACTGCCATCTGGCAATTCTTGAAGTCGCTTTGCCACAGCCCTTGGTAGTAAATAAATCCACCAACGGACGATGGTCAGACCAAAGCTTAAAAACAGTGCCATACACATACTTGCGGAAGTATTCAATGCCCCACCAGCAAGCCAGAGCTTCCTTTTCTAATGTGGAATACTTGCATTCAGCATCCCTCAAGGGTCGAGATGCGAACCCAATCATCACCAATTGACCTTTTTGACGTTGCATCAATACTGCACCAACTCCTACATTACTAGCATCAGTGATGACAAATGAACTGTTAGCAGTATTAAACGTTGCTAATGCAGGTGCAGATATGATACTTTTTTTTAGCAATAAAAACTCTTTTTTGCAGTTATCATCCCAAAGAAATTGGACATTTTTTTTCATCAAGTTCCTCATGCTTACAGTCTTGTCGGAGAATAGGGGGATAAATTTTGAATAATATTCTGCAAGCCCCAAGAAAGATCTGAGCTGATCTTTGTCAACAGGATCTGGAGCTAACTCTATGGCCTTGACTAAATTCATTTTCAGGGAAATGCCCTCCTTACTTATGGTGTGCCCCAAATAGTCAACAGAAGATACACCAAATTTACATTTTTCTTTCGTAAGTGTTAGACCACTATCTTGTAACACACATAGAACTTTATACAAAATTTCGGAATGATCAGATGGATTGGATGCGAAAATCAAAATGTCATCTTGGAAATACAAGACATTGACAAAATCCTTAAAAAGATTATGCATGTCCCTTTGGAAGAAGGAAGATGCTGATATTAGGCCAAAAGGCATCCTCTTGTACCTAAAAGCACCCTCTGAAGTGATGAAGGATGTCAAATGCTTACTATCCTTGTGCAATGCTATCTGATGATAAGCATTTGACAGGTCCAAAGTGGAGAAAATTGATGCCCCCTTCAATTTCGTGAACATTTCATTAATATTAGGGAGTGGAAGTCTATCCACCCAAACGTTCCCGTTTAAATCCCTCAAATCCACACAGAGTCTTACTTTGCCGTTGGGCTTATGAGCGACAACGACTGGGGATAACCAAACAGAGGATTCTATCTCCTCAATGACGTCCAAATCACATAACCTTTTAAGTTCAGATTTTACTGCATCTCTTAAATGTAATGGGACATTCCTAACCTCGTGAACTTTTGGTATGGCATCTTCCCTTAGAATGATTTTGTGTTCAAAGTTTTTCAAAAGACCCAACTTGGAGGTCGAAAAAACCAAAGGAAATTTTTTTTCACATTCAGAGCCGAGATCAGACTCTACATTCATGACCAAATCAGAATACCCTAGTACCTGTTCAGGATGATTGGGATCCAATTTTATCATTAAGACCCTCTGTTGAGGCCAACCCAATAAACAAGAGCCATCTTTGGCCACATAAACCTTTGAATTAATAGTTTTACCTTTGAAACTAAGGGACGTTGTAAAGAAACCAAGAATATCAATGGGTTTCTTGCCATATCCAAGTAACTTTATGTCTGGAGGAGATAATTTTAAACCAGGAAATTCTTTCACCCATTCTTCACCAATGAGAGCGCGTTTTGCCCCTGAATCAGCCATGCCATTAATTTCCTTCCCTCCAACATTCACAGTGCAGTAAGGTGAGTCTTTTTCACCAGCATTGACTTCATATACTGCAAAAAGAAATTCTTCTTCTAAATAATCCTCTTCAATTTCATTTACATGCTCATCTGAACTCCTTTTTTGATTAAAACCCTTACTCTTAAACTTATTCTTATTCTTACACATTTTGCTAAAATGACCCTTCATTCTGCAATATCTGCACATTTGACCAATTGCCGGACACTTTCTGTCATTTGCTAAGTGATCTGGACTACCACATTTAAAACATGCAAATTCTCTCCCTTGTTGGAACTGTTGGTTTCTGTTTCTGAAAGGTCTTTCTTCAAAACTAGATTTCTTTACAAGGTTGACTTCGGCAATGTTTTTTTCTGCGAGTTCCTTCACCCCAAGTTTCATATTTTCAAAACGATGAGCGATATCTAACGCTTTGTCTAAAGTCAGATCCTCAGTATCTAACAGTTTCCCTTGTAGCTTGACATCAGCAATTTTGTGAACCATTTGATCACGCAGCATCTGATCATGAAAGGTTGAATACTTGCATTTGGATGCCAAAACCCTTAAGTCATTCATGAATGAGTTAACAGATTCACTTGGTAATTGACCCCTACTCAAAAACTTGTGACGGGCAACCACAATGTTGACTTTCTTAATATACTGTATGGCAATCAGTTATTGCATATTGCATCCCACCCTCGTCGCCAGTGAAATGATGTCGGTTCCAGAGTCAGGAAAGCAGTAATAAAGTAGTTTATTGAAGAGCCATATAAATCATGTCTGATCTATTAACCTGGGTCGTAACTGTCATCCCATGGAATCCGGAGCACAGCAGTGTTCCTGATTCCAGGCATGACACACAACACCACACAGTGCACTTAAAGAAATAGAGAAAGTACATTTACTGTGTGATCTTGACAATTAAATGAGTGAGTTTACTAATGTTTTGCTTACAGTGTTGTGTTATCAGATTGCAGTTCTTATATATCTGGACTTGCATGATTTGAATAATATTGTTAACTCTCATATAATTGCATACTCTATAGCTATGTACGTATCTATAATCAAGCATTTAATGGAGTAGAGTTGCTTGCCATGTTAACTTGACCAAAGGCCTTGGCATTTGAGTTTTATTTTAACCTTCAATGTGAACGTTGGCTTGAGGTTCAATGTTTTCTCTCCTTTGCAGGTGTAGTTGTATGATCACATGGATAGAGAAAGGCGCATTGTGTATGAAAGATAGTAAGGTTTAGGAGGAGTAGTTTTGGCAAGAATTAGAAGTGCTAACAAATGAAGGGAGGACTACTGTCCATGCTGAATTGGGAAACAAGATGAATCCAAGGACAATCTGATGTGTGGACCTAAGGAAAAGAGTTTCAAGTTTAGTTGCCAAGTTTTACTGTGTGAAGGTGGAAAGTAATGAGACATGTGATATACGATTCTTGAATGTTCTTTTTTGGGGTTAATTGGTGATCACACTTCAGCTTTAGTCAGATTCCTTTTTGACTGAGAGGGGTACAAACCTCTTTGCATTTTCTCTGTTGTGTGACTTTATGCTATGTAATACTACTGATTTAGGAGAACTTCAACAGAAGGCTGTTTAATGCTGCACATTCCTGCTTTACTGGAACTGTTGTTTTTGGATTTTTCACCACAATTGGGACGGGTATGCTCAGACGTGAGTCCCGTGCTCTCCATGCCACTGGAATCAAGCTATCCGGGCTGATGAGGGCTGAAAGCCCAAAACCGATCCTTGGAGGCTTGTTTCCAGTCCAGGGAGGACCTGGCTTGGCAGTTCGGGCTGGACTGTTCCCATGGGGCACAGGGTCAAGACTGATTTGCATATGGCTGTGTTCAAACTGGAATGGCATGGTGAGCAAAAAAACGATGGATTTAGTCCCAGATCTCTGTACCGGGGTGAATGTATGACAGACGGATTCCTCCCCTGCCTTCCGCGGGAGTATTAGCCAACGCCCTGACTTTTTTAACCATTTTTAGCCAGCACAGCGCTCGCCTAGCGCTTTGCTTGTAATCACTCTTACCTGCTTCCAGGGACCCCTCCCTGCTACAGCCTTTCCGCGCAGCCGAGCTTGACGCTGCAGCGGACCCAGGAGTCCCCGTTCGCCGCCCTCAGCGGCCGCTCCCCCGGCCACGCCCACTCTCTCTGGCCACGCCCCCTGGAAACCTTGATAGGAGCTGAATACGAGCTCAGGCAACCAGACGGATTCCTCCCCTGCCTTCCGCGGGAGTATTAGCCAACGCCCTGACTTTTTTAACCATTTTTAGCCAGCACAGCGCTCGCCTAGCGCTTTGCTTGTAATCACTCTTACCTGCTTCCAGGGACCCCTCCCTGCTACAGCCTTTCCGCGCAGCCGAGCTTGACGCTGCAGCGGACCCAGGAGTCCCCGTTCGCCGCCCTCAGCGGCCGCTCCCCCGGCCACGCCCACTCTCTCTGGCCACGCCCCCTGGAAACCTTGATAGGAGCTGAATACGAGCTCAGGCAACCAGACGGATTCCTCCCCTGCCTTCCGCGGGAGTATTAGCCAACGCCCTGACTTTTTTAACCATTTTTAGCCAGCACAGCGCTCGCCTAGCGCTTTGCTTGTAATCACTCTTACCTGCTTCCAGGGACCCCTCCCTGCTACAGCCTTTCCGCGCAGCCGAGCTTGACGCTGCAGCGGACCCAGGAGTCCCCGTTCGCCGCCCTCAGCGGCCGCTCCCCCGGCCACGCCCACTCTCTCTGGCCACGCCCCCTGGAAACCTTGATAGGAGCTGAATACGAGCTCAGGCAACCAGACGGATTCCTCCCCTGCCTTCCGCGGGAGTATTAGCCAACGCCCTGACTTTTTTAACCATTTTTAGCCAGCACAGCGCTCGCCTAGCGCTTTGCTTGTAATCACTCTTACCTGCTTCCAGGGACCCCTCCCTGCTACAGCCTTTCCGCGCAGCCGAGCTTGACGCTGCAGCGGACCCAGGAGTCCCCGTTCGCCGCCCTCAGCGGCCGCTCCCCCGGCCACGCCCACTCTCTCTGGCCACGCCCCCTGGAAACCTTGATAGGAGCTGAATACGAGCTCAGGCAACCAGACGGATTCCTCCCCTGCCTTCCGCCGGAGTATTAGCCAACGCCCTGACTTTTTTAACCATTTTTAGCCAGCACAGCGCTCGCCTAGCGCTTTGCTTGTAATCACTCTTACCTGCTTCCAGGGACCCCTCCCTGCTACAGCCTTTCCGCGCAGCCGAGCTTGACGCTGCAGCGGACCCAGGAGTCCCCGTTCGCCGCCCTCAGCGGCCGCTCCCCCGGCCACGCCCACTCTCTCTGGCCACGCCCCCTGGAAACCTTGATAGGAGCTGAATACGAGCTCAGGCAACCAGACGGATTCCTCCCCTGCCTTCCGCGGGAGTATTAGCCAACGCCCTGACTTTTTTAACCATTTTTAGCCAGCACAGCGCTCGCCTGGCGCTTTGCTTGTAATCACTCTTACCTGCTTCCAGGGACCCCTCCCTGCTACAGCCTTTCCGCGCAGCCGAGCTTGACGCTGCAGCGGACCCAGGAGTCCCCGTTCGCCGCCCTCAGCGGCCGCTCCCCCGGCCACGCCCACTCTCTCTGGCCACGCCCCCTGGAAACCTTGATAGGAGCTGAATACGAGCTCAGGCAACCAGACGGATTCCTCCCCTGCCTTCCGCGGGAGTATTAGCCAACGCCCTGACTTTTTTAACCATTTTTAGCCAGCACAGCGCTCGCCTAGCGCTTTGCTTGTAATCACTCTTACCTGCTTCCAGGGACCCCTCCCTGCTACAGCCTTTCCGCGCAGCCGAGCTTGACGCTGCAGCGGACCCAGGAGTCCCCGTTCGCCGCCCTCAGCGGCCGCTCCCCCGGCCACGCCCACTCTCTCTGGCCACGCCCCTTTGCAGCCCTATTTACCATGTGTCTCCACCGTTCGCGCAGCGGACGGGCGCAGCGGGCGCGCCGTTTGCGCGCCGAAGGCGCGCCTAAGGCAAGCCCGTCTGCGCCCGTCCGCGACCGGCCGGGACCAGGGGCCACAGGTCCTGCCCAATTTGTGTCTTACACCTCTGCTCAACTATCTGCAATCACGACTTCCTTCACTGTCCCTCCTTCGTTAGCTGCGCGCATTGCCTCACTCGGCATTTCTGCTCCTCTCGGTCCCACTTTATCCCCTTCCCTCTTACCTATCACCCCCCCTCCAACATTTTGCCAAGCATCCCCTTCCTTCCCTCCGTCTCCCCCTGGAGCCTCGGCACTTTTGTTAAACACCCGGTCAGCTGCTAAGCATCAGATTGAACTTTTCAATCTTCTTTCCACCGATTCCCCCGATTACCTCTTCCTCACGGAGACATGGTTTTCTCCCGATTCTCTCCCCGACCTTCTTGCTATTCTCCCTGACACATATTACGCCCTCCGTGCGGACCGACCGGCCAGCAAGACCGGCGGTGGAGTGGCTATGATCATTCGGTCTACGCTGAAGTTTCAGCTTCTTGACTTCTCCCCCATTCCCAACGTGGATTTCCTGGTCGCCCGGTCCACTAATCTCACTGACCCCCTTACCTTTGTCCTTGTCTACCGGCCCCCTTCGCTAATGCCCCAATTTGTTCCCCTTTTTCAAGACATTTTAGCCACTTTATCAGTTAATAACTCGGCAGTCGTCCTATTAGGCGACTTCAACTACTGGCCGGACGATCCTCGAGAAAGCCAGACTTCTAAAGATTTCTCTGCAACGCTCTGTTCTTTAAACTTCTCACCTCACGTTTTTTCACCCACTCATGCTAAGGGTCATACCTTGGACCAAATCTGGTCTCTGCGTTGCCCCCTTTCTGTTCTTTCCATTCTCCCCTGTCTCTGGTCAGATCACTTTTTAATCTCTTTTAACATTCCTGTTTTCTTTCATCCCAAAGTCCCTTACCCCAAGAACTTGACAGCACGCTGCTGGAACAAGACAGATCTCTCCCTTCTCTCTTCCTCTCTGACTTCCACCACACCTGACTTGACCGACCTCTCCCTGGAAGATCAAGCTGATGCGGTTGGTGCCTGGTTATCCTCCTCCTGTGATCTCGTCGCCCCTTTGAAAAACATCAAATCTGGTCGGCCCCATGAGGCCCACCGGTGGTTCACTAATGAACTCAAAGAGTTAAAACTCAATCTTAGACGATCAGAACGCCAATGGAGGCATCACTATTGTCCTCTTCTTCGCGTTAAGTACAAGGCACTACTTAATGACTATAAAAAAGCCATCACCTTGACAAAAAAGGAATACTTCTCTGAAAAAGTCGCTCGCTCTTCCAACAAATCTCGAGAGATTTTTTCACTTGTGAAGCAACTGGCCACGTCCGACCGTACCAGCGCTAGTGTCGCCCCTTCCCTCTCATTCTGTCTCTCCCTCAATAATCATTTCATTGACAAAATCTCTGCTATTAAAGCCAACATTCCTGCAGTCTCTCAAACCCTGGATCTCCCGCCCCTCCCCCCCCCACCCTCTTCGTTAGATCTTTTTCCCCCTATTACTACTGCACAATTTTCTGCTTTGCTGGCCAAGGTCAAATCGGGATCGCCAGCTGACGTCGCGCCGGCCCGGATTCTTCAAACCCTTTTTTCTCACTCCCCCGGACCCCCTCTCACACTCCTTAATTCATCCCTGGCCCTTGGATCTGTTCCCTCCTCTTTCAAAATAGCTTCTGTTTTCCCCATAATAAAAAAACCTGGACTAGACCCTTCTTCACCCTCTAATTTTAGGCCTATTTCTCTCCTCCCCTACCTGGGGAAGATTGTGGAAAGCCACGTCACCTCCTGCCTCTCCTCTTACATCGAGAGGCATGGCCTTCTGGCCTCTCACCAGGCGGGTTTCCGCCCGGGTCATTCTACTGAGACGGTCGTCACTGCTGTCCTGGATGAACTTAAGGGAGGGGCTGATTCCAACTCCCCCCAGGCGCTGGTGCTCCTCGACTTGTCGGCTGCGTTTGACACGGTTGATCATGCCATCCTTCTCGACCGTGTCAGCGCAGCCGGCATTAGGGGGTCAGCACTATCCTGGCTGAAGTCCTTCCTTCGGGGTAGGTCCCAGGCAGTCCAGTTTGCTGGTTTTTCCGCCCCTGCCCGCCCCTTGGTGTGTGGGGTCCCCCAAGGTTCCTCTCTTTCCCCTTTCCTTTTTAACCTCTACATCTTTCCTCTAATCTTCTCTCTTCGTGAGCTGGGGGTCTCCGTGTATAACTACGCTGATGACCTCCAGCTCATCTTCGATCTCTCCACTCCTGATTCTTCTTCTTTTTTCAGTTCCACTTTAACTTTCATTTCGGACTGGATGATCATGAACCACCTTAAATTAAACCCCGACAAGACGGAGCTTGTCCTCACTGGTGGTCCCTCTAATCCCTGGTCCCCTTCTTACTGGCCCCTCTCTCTTGGCACTCCCCCTACTCCAGTTCCCACTGTCCATACTTTAGGCCTCAAAGTCAGCAGTGATCTTTCCATTCATTCGCAAGTTAGTGCTGTCATCTCATCCTGTTTCTTATCCCTCCGCCTCATTCGTAAGATATCCCGATTCTTCTCCACTGATGCCCTCAAATCCATCATCTCAGCCCTCATTACCTCCCGTCTCGATTACGGGAATGCCCTCTACTCTGGCATCCCCGGCTACGAAATGCGCCGGCTTCAGGCCATACAGAACCAGGCCGCCCGGCTCATCTTTCAACTTCCCAAATTCTCTCACATCACGCCTGTCCTCAAGTCCCTTCACTGGCTCCCTGTACGCCTTCGTTCTTCCTTTAAATTAGCTTGCCTAGCTTTTCTGGCCTTTACCCACTCCGCCCCTTTGTTTATTGTTTCTTTGATCACTCCCTACACCCCTTCTCGTACTCTTCGTTCGTCCTCTCAACTTCTTCTTCAAGTCCCCCGCTTCCGTAAAGCTCGCATTGGTGGCACCCGTTTCTCGGTGCTGGCCCCCCAGTATTGGAATAGTCTTCCATTCTCTATCCGATCAATTCCCACCTACCCGGCTTTTCGAAAAGCACTAAAAACTTTTCTTTTTCTTCAGGCTTTCCCTGGCTAGTCTCATTGTTTGCAGTGTCGAACCCGTTTTCTCTTTCCCTTCCCTTCCTTTCCCTCCCACCCTCCCTTCCCTCCCCCTCCTTCCCCCTCTCCCCCTTACCCCCCAGCGCCAGGAAGCCGCTTGGCCACAGTGCGCTTAACTAAGTTCCTTTTTCATTTTCATTTTTCATTTCATTTTCATTGTTCTGCATTCTGTCCATCAACTGTTGTTTTTGCATTTGTCACCCCGAGTGGGACGGGTATGCTCAGACGTGAGTCCCGTGCTCTCCATGCCACTGGAATCAAGCTATCCAAGCTGATGAGGGCTGAAAACCCAAAACCGGTACTTGAATGCTTGTTTCCAGTCCAGGGAGGACCTGGCTTGGCAGTTCGGGCTGGACTGTTCCCATGGGGCACAGGGTCAAGACTAATTTGCATATGGCTGGGTTCAAACTGGAATGGCATGGGGATCAAAAAAACGATGGATTTAGGCCCAGATCTCTGTACCGGGGTGAATGTATGACATTGTTCTGCATTCTGTCCGTCAACTGTTGTTTTTGCATTTTTCACCCCGAGTGGGACGGGTATGCTCAGACGGGAGTCCCGTGCTCTCCATGCCACTGGAATCAAGCTATCCAGGCTGATGAGGGCTGACAGCCCGAAACTGGTCCTTGGATGCTTGTTTCCAGTCCAGGGAGGACCTGGCTTGGCAGTTCGGGCTGGACTGTTCCCATGGGGCACAGGTCAAGACTGATTTGCATATGGCTGGGTTCAAACTGAATGGCATGATGAGCAAAAATACGCTGGATTTATGCCCAGATCTCTGTACTGGGGTGAATGTATGACATTGTTCTGCATTCTGTCCATCAACTGTTGTTTTTGCATTTGTCACCCCGAGTGGGACGGGTATGCTCAGACGTGAGTCCCGTGCTCTCCATGCCACTGGAATCAAGCTATCCAGGCTGATGTGGGCTGAAAGGCTGAAACCGGTCCTTGGATGCTTGTTTCCAGTCCAGGGAGGACCTGGCTTGGTAGTTCGGGCTGGACTGTTCCCATGGGGCACAGAGTCAAGAATGATTTGCATATGGCTGGGTTCAAACTGGAATGGCATGGTGAGCAAAAAAAACATTGATTTAGGCCCAGAGCTCTGTACTGGGGTGAATGTATGACATTGTTCTGCATTCTGTCCATCAACTGTTGTTTTTGTATTTGTCACCCCTAATTAGGGTTCCCCCAAAGAGTGCTACATTTAGTAGGCTCAGTTTAGGTAACTTAGATTTACTCATGTCTAGGCAAGAGGAATGCAAATCATATTCTGATTATCAGATCCTGTTTATCATTTTCTTCATTGGCATTACTGAATTTCTCGTGTGTTTCCTGTTGTTGAGATTTAACTTTGATGTACGGTTTGGTGATTCTGTATTTCTTCAACGTATTAGTAAATCTAACATTTTCAATGTAAATAATTTCCGAAACGTAGCTTAGTTTGGAGTGGGAATAGTAAATCTACTGGTATTGAAGTCCAACACTTTTCCCAATATAGTTTAGATTTGAGTGCCAATAGTAAGTGAACCCTCCTTACAGTGTGAATCTTTGCCCCATTTAATTTAGTGTGAGTATTGCTGTACTATCAAAAATAATTTGTTATAGTCATTTTTTAGAATCACTTTTATTTTCACATTAGTAGTAGTTTTTTAAAGATACTATTACATTTGTAATAATTTGTAAATATGATCATTCTCTTATTTTTATAGCAATTTCTTTAATATTCATTTTTATAAACAAACAATATTACATTTCTTTTATCGTTTTGTTACAAGTTCATGCTTGTACTTTAAACACTAATTTTCCACATCTGCTGTACATTTTTTTCATATTGCAGAATTTATATAACACCATTTTTAAAATACTTTTTACTACAAGCACATGCTAAGTTTCTATTATTACTAAGTACTGTAAATTAATAAATATAATTACTGCAGTACTTTGTAAATGTTACCTTTTTATTTTATTATTTTGGTACATTTTTCTAAATTTTACAACCTTTTAAGCATATTTTTTCATTTTTTTCAACAAAGGAAAAGTATTATTAAAGATATTTTTTATCTTAAAAACACATGCTAAGTTTCTATTATTACTAAGTACTGTAAATTAATAAATATAATTATTGGAGTACTTTGTAATACATGTTCACTTTGGTACATTTTCCACATTTCTATAACATTTTAAGTATATTTTGCCAAAGTTAGTTTGTTTTTTTCATCGTTTTCTATAGGTAGCTATTCTTTCTTTGGTGTTCATTTTTTAGCCATTTTTTTTACTGCAACATTTACTTTTTAGCCTATCAACCTCATTTTGAGTAATTCAGGTTCCGTTCCACCGTGGTTCTCTGATACTCCTCTACAGATCAGGTAAGAATAAGTTTATATTTTTTAGAGGGGATTTTTTGTATTGCAGATGTGTTTAAGGATAGTATAGTTGTAGAGGTTGTAGAGGTTAGTCTTTTGTTGTGGCTTAGTGGTTCTGTCTTAGCGGAGCAGAAAACTCTATGTGGATCATAACGCTCAACATATTGTCTGATCTGTCCTGGTCCTTTTTCGTGCAATGCCTTATGTAAGATACACAAGGACTTAAATTGGATCCTAGCTAAGATAGGGAGCCAGTGCAGCTGTTCTCAAATTGCATGACTAATGGAGCTGAATTTGGGTAGATTCAGTAGTAGTCGTGCACCTGCATTCTGTAGAGTCTGCAGTTTATGTGTCACACTTTTTTTAGCTCCAAGGTAGAGTGAGTTACAGTAATCGATTTTCAACAAAAACAGAGCTGTGACTACCCTTTTCCTGAGGGGCATAAAGGTAGGATTTTCTTAAGAATTTTCAGGGTATAGAAACCTGAAGAGGTAATGCTGTTGACCTGGTCTGATAGGGAAAGATGATCATCAAATAGGACTCCGAGGTTTTTTACCTTTTTTACGGGTTGAGGGCAAGATCCCGCTGTATCAGGCCACCAAGCGGAGTTCCAAAGTGAAGAGTCCCTGCCAAACGTTACTCACTCCGTCTTCCCGGTGTTCAACTTTAAGCAATTGCTTTGCATCCAATTGATAATATGGCCCGTGCATGAGTTAAAACGTGCTGCCACGTCCTCTGATATAGTAGTCAGTGAGATGACAATTTGCGTGTCGTCAGCGTAGCATATTGTGTGTATGTTATTTTTAAATTAATGTTATTTTATTTGCTATTTTAAGTGTTTATTCATGTTATGTGGGTGGTTATGTTGTGTTTTTACAGGATTTTCATCGGACTCAAGGATTTTTTTACAAATTGTGTATGATTTTTTTATCAGAGAGGAAAAACGATTGGCTATATGTCAACCAATATTATTTTTAATTTACTTTTTCTCAATTTTCTGGAAGCGTTTTAATACTTTACTTTTTGGGTAATGATGGTTTCCGATGACTTTGATTTTTCCCTGTGGATATATTTTTTATGCTTTTAATTTTTTGCATTTTATTTGGGAATTGTTTTATCTGTTTTTGTGAGTGTATTTTTGGGTGCATTGCTTCGAGATCATGGGCATCAGCAACTAAACTGTAAGTTATATTTCATTTTATTTTTAATGAGTGGGAAATGTTTATTCCCTTTAAAATTGTTTCGCTTATCATAATTATCATAATATTTCATTTTATTGTTAATAGGTGGGAAATGTTTCTTACCGTATTTTCCGGCGTATAAGACGACTTTTTAACCCCTTAAAATGTTCTGGAAAGTCGGGGGTCGTCTTATACGCCGGGTACAAAATTTGAAGGTATGTTTTCATGTGTTTTTACATAGCGCGGACTTCACCCGAAGGTGTCAGACCGCTTCTCAATAGGAAATGGGCATTACAGGAGGTAAAAGTTACATGTGTGCAAGTAGAGGTACAGTATAGGAGGGCACTCAAACACAAGAACTAACGTTACGTAGGCGATGGTGGCACTGTGGAAGTATCAAAAGCAAACCCACTGAAAGCGGATCTGAAAAAGGGAAATAAATTACAGTTACGGTACCGGTAATCTGCCAAAAACATCAAATTTTCCTTAATGCATCCAGCAGCATATCCACCCTATTTATTGTTCTCGAGACACAGGAGAAATCATCTGGCTCCACCACAGGCTATGCTAATGAACAGAAGTAATTTCCACCGCAAACCACCATGCATATGAATAACAAAACTACCCTAATGTGGATAATGGCAAACCACCATGCATATGAGTACATAACAATACTAATGTGGATAATGGCGATGGTGGCACTGTGCACTGCGTTGGAAGTGGGGGTAGTCTTATACGGCGAGTATGGCACGAAACCTACATTTTATCAAGAAAAGTAGGGGGTCGTCTTATACGCCGGGTCGTCTTATACGCCGGAAAATACGGTAATTTCAAAGTTGTTGGTCTTATTATAATAGTTTGTTTTGTGTTATGTATTTTATTTATTTCTTGATAATTGGTTTTAGGTGTTGTGTTTTAATGGCCATTATTTGTTTCACTCTCTGTATATTTATGTTTTTATTCATATTAATTTTTACTTTTTAGTCTCACTTTATTTTGTTTTTAATAAAATGATGTTTACCGATTAGTAAAAAAAATTAAGATAATATTCATAAATAAATTAGCTTGGTACATTTTTATTTACAGCTGCATTTTTGTTTTAAGCAATTTATAAAAGAGAGACTGAGGCTCAATGAAATACTATCTATGTGAGGCCGACAAAAGGGGAAACATTGTTCTCATGAATAGAATTGAATACTTGGGTACGATTGATAGGCAGTTGCAAGATAACGGATGCTATGAAAGAATGAAGGAAAACCCAATTCCTGACATTGAAAAATATACCAATGCAAGGATTGGCATGAATCCTGTCTATTAACAGTTTGGGAATATACATATATTTAGATACATTGTCCTAGATATCCATTCATATGCATATTGCCCAAAATCCCCCAAACCAGCCCATTTCCACCAGGGTGGCCCATCATTTCGAGCAATGGTTCACCCACTGAGCACATGGCTGAATATGTGGATGGGTTTCTGCAGCTGTTTCCACAGAATCTGCCTTCTTACCTGGGAGAATGAAAAGATGTACTGAGCAAGTTGGAGGATTTCTAATGGCATAGTGATGACCTTATGTTTGTCATTATGGACTTTGAAAGCTTGTACACATGTATCCAAATGGAACTTGGTCTTAAGGCAATTAAGTTCCATTTGTTTAAGCACAATGCCAGTCATCTGGAGCAAACCCTCAAGTTGCTACAAATGTCCAGTATCATCTTAGCCAAAAACGTCTTTCTTCTTGATTAGGTATGGTTCTTCCAAAAGCATAGGACTGCCTTGGGCTCCAGGTTTGCTCCGTCCTATACAAACCTTTTCATGGGTTTGTTTGAAGTGGAGCATGACTGGTCCTAATTCACAGAATTGACAGAATAACATTGTTTTCTATGGGCTTTTTTAAAGATGACATTTTGATCATCTGGAAAAGAACTGTAAGTGATCTTTTGGCTTATCATGCTTTCCTGAATGAGAATAGATTTAATGTAAAATTGACTCTCAGACATCATAAAGAGGAGATTGATTTTGGATTTGTGACTGTATATATGCCAAAATGACAATCGTAGTGACATTTTAAAAAAAACAACGGCCTGCAGTAGTGTACTTCACACCATGAGCGCCCATCCTAAATTCACCATAGAGGATATACCTTATGATAAAATGGTGAGCTCAAGGAGTAATTGTAGCCAAGAACTGAGAGCATATTATCAAGACAGGCGATAAAATTATCACCACTTTAGCGGCAGAAAACTGTAGCTAAAACTGTGATAATGGGCTTGATAATATGCTCTATGGTATTCCAATTGAAGCCCATGTTAGATGTCCTTCACATTTAACATGGGCTTCAAATGGAATCCAAGAACTTGCTTTATTTTACTGGGGGAACGGCTAATAACCTAGATAATACTCATATATTGGCCAGCACCGGCCGCTTGGGTTTAAACAATTTTATTGCGGTTTACGTCTATCCGTTTTTTATGTTTTTTAATCTCAGACATACCATTTAAAGATGGCTGCTACACTAGGCAGTTAATGATAATTCACCTGCTAGTACCAGCTGATTTTACTGAAGCATTTATAACCAGTTTTTCACTTTAAATATGCATGCAGGCACATGTGTGGTTCTGTACTCATACAATTTGAAAGATTTGCTTTTATATTAAGGGAAGGTTCAATTTAAAGGATTCCTTGTTGTGTACCTATGAGAAATTACTGGTTTCCTGACATACATAGATGGCGGCTATGCACTTGTCACTTTTTGCTTGGACTGATATGTTTACGGCAGGCTTTTTAAGTTACAGGGGTTATTTAAACTCCACCAGAGAAAGTGTGGAGTTTTGCAACTAGGTATTTTGTGATGGAATGCCAAGAGTGAGTGACCACACTCCCTAGTAACAAATTGGATTGTTGGACTAGCGATTATTTTTGCAGTGAACCTGTTAATGTTAGTTTTTTTCATGATTTATTTTCATGCATAACATGACTATAATGACTTATGGTTGGGAGGCTCATCACATTCAGCCATTGTGATGTGATTCCCTCCATGGATAGCATCCAACAATCCAGCTGGGTGGGCTTCTTGATCAATGGATACAAACATAACCTTGGGCCTGAGAGGATGGCACATTAAGGTTTGGTTAACTAGTTCAAGATGGTGCCCGTTTGTGTGCACTTGTTAACTGGGGGATCACTGAATGGCTTACTACTTCATGTGTCATGCCCAGTGCGGTTGGAGGTTCCAGGGTTCCGCCATATGGCCGATTACATACCATCCGAAATAAGCATACAACTTTCCATGCTGCACTCAATTTTGTGAGGTGGGGCAGGGGCCTTTCCGTGAATTATCTCTTGAGAGTCACCCCTGCAGTAGGCTCCAACATTTTCCCTTACAGTCGGGCATAAGCTGCGTTTGAAATTGTGTGACTCTTTCCTTTATTTATAACATTGCTTCATGGGGCGGGGTTGGCCTTTTTACAATTCTTACTAACTTTTGGGCTAGGGGTTAGCATGGACACCATTTGATTATGCAGTTTAACGTGGCGGTGCATATCTCTGACACTCAGGCCACATACCCTCCTGAAAGAACTAGAGGGATATTTGCATTGGTTTGTATAGACATTAGGATGGCGCTATTGGAATTTCCACCAGTGTTTTTCAATCATATCCATGGTAATGGTGGTCTCAGCCACTTTTTACCTACTCAAGTCTCTCTTGCTGAACCTTCTCACAAGTATTATCCACAGGATATATGTGGGGAATAGATTCAGCCTGTAAACAGGGTTTAAGACTACTTCTTATTGGCATTGTGCCAGTTGACAATAGTGAGCATCTGTCTTTGACCATTGTTTGTAATGTAGGCCGTATGGAGTGATCTAATTTGAATTTGAATTTTTTGGGTACACTTTGATTGTAAGGAAGTCTTTCTCATGCTTGTTTCAGCACCGTCCATGGTCCCTTCCTGTATGAGATTGAAACCTTTTTAGACTACATTGAAAAAAGGCACAGAAGATTCTGGACCTTAGTGTCCTGGCTGCATGATTCGCTCCAGCCATGGCATGCCTACTACAAAGGAAACATTTATTGGAGGAATTTTTTACATGTGTCTCCCATAATGGTCCTTGGAGTATTTATAACTCACACTAAAATATTAATTCTGTGTTTGAAATTCTGGGTTTACACTAGTTTGCAGGGCCTCTAAAATTGGAGAAATTATATACGAATCACTGTTATGTATACTGAAAGTTTTGGAGGAAGGGAGGAAGAACTAACAGTACTCCTTGGGGCATTTTAGCAAGGGCGATATCGCCGCTTTAGTGGGACTTTTTCCCGCTAAAGCCGTGATATGTTTATCGCCCTATTAGCAAGCTGTCGCTAACAGCAATTAGCGACAGCTTATAGGCGATAGCTACAGGTTTGGGGCCTGCTTTGCATGTCAGCGATATTTATCCCTAATGACATGCAAAGCGGGCGTACCCAACCCGTTAGCGACTGAAAGCATTCGCTAACACAGCTATTGCCTATTAGCAAGGCAGGCGAAGCGATTAAAAAAATCGCGCAAAGCGTGAATATCGCCAGAACCTAACGCCTGCTCAGACCATAACTTAACCTGTATATCCAATGGGAGCTGGATATTCAGATTAAGTCCCCATTAGCGATAATGCCTGAATATTGCTGGATTTCCAGCGATATTCACGCATTGAGCAGCTATCGCCGGATATTTTACCGCTTTAGAGATAAACGTTGCTAATAGCACGTTATCTCTGCGATAATATCCGGCGATAGGCGGCGACAAAATAAAATGCGCTAAGTGCATTTAGCGATAATTATCGCTATTTGTTGCTAATATGCCCCCAAGTTCTTAAGTGCTTTTTTTTTCTTACAACTAAGAAGGTATCTCTTGGCCACAACATCTCACAAAGGATACATCAAATGAAGGTACCATTTAATTGGGTGACTTTGATGACTAGCCCAAGATGAACACAGATTCACACTATCCGAATCCAGTATAAACTCGTCTAACTAGCTAAAAATTGGCCATATGTAGGTAAATGGATATATCCTCCTCGTATTTCCACTTGATCAACTGCACCATGATCAGGGTCAGGCTACACTCAGTAATTGATAGGGTGAAAGCTTTATGGTTATTGACCTCAAACCAATTTAAGATGCTGAATATAGATAAATACATATTGATGAAAGTAATGCACACTGAGCATTGTTAATGGATTATGACACAGTGTGCTTTTGGTTTGTACTTGTTAGAACAATTTTATTTAGCAGTGATTGGATATTGGAGAATTGTTGAATGTGAGTTGTCTTGTGGATATCGTGTGATGTCTTTTTATGTCAGATTTTTTGATAATCTGCAAATTGGTTTTAAATTTGTGTATATTGTGTGTTTTGTAGCCCTGAAGAAGTCCTTTGGGATGAAGCATGTGGGCTTTGTAAAATACACAGAGACGTTTTAAAAAAAATGAAAGGATTACGATTAAAGAAATTTACTTTTTAAGAAAAAGGTTCCCGGAATCTGTGCATTATGTAATACAATTATGATTCAATCTAAAATTGTTTATTGACTTCTACATTACCTTGAAAATTTGATATCAAGTGTGTGCTGAATCAAATTCTTAATTTTACAATTTTGTTAAATTTACACAGGTAATACCTATCCTTTGAGTGCCGTAGAAGGTTATGTGCCATAGTGGCTTGTGAAACATGGCATTTGAAACTGCATTTCTTCTGTTAAAAAATCACCTTTTTATAATTTTTTTAGCTTGTTAACTATTAGTGTAGAACTCTGCTGTTGTTTGCGGCTTGCAGCATAGACTCAACCAACCGTATGTTCTGCATAGATTGGATTCCCCTTCACATTTAATGTAGCCTTAGCTGCAACAAGGAGACCTTAGGGGGTCACTGAAAAGTATAGAGAAATCTTTTAAAAGTACATAAACAAGTGATGGCTGTGGAAAGTAAGGAGGCTTCCAGTCTCAGTAGCATCTTTATTCAAAAAGGAGTGAGGGGGGACATATTGAGTGCATGCGTTCAGAGGTATAAACACCAAGATCAAGAGCTGAAAACCTTTTTAGAAGTACAGAAATATGTGATGGTTTAGGAAAGGAAGGAGGCTTCCAGTCTCAGTCCTGATTACAAATATGAGCCATTACTGAGCAAGGAAGCAGATCATGTTATTCCCCTAGTGAAATATGACACAGTGATTCAATAGATTGCAAAGTAAGCTGTCAGTTTAGCACAGTGTGCTAACATAGTTCTGATAAGTTTAAGGATAACACCTAGTGACTTTGGTATTCAAACCATAATTACAGTTTTGTTCCTGAAATGCACACATTTTAAAACAAATATGAGAATTTGAAGTTGTATGCACTGACATATGACACATTTGCTGCCTCATATATTTGTCAGCCAGCGTGTTGAGAAGGCTGATTAGTTAGCACTAATTAGTCTGATGAAATTCTGTAGGTCATGCCAGTGGATGTGTCATCATTGTGCACCTCAGTTTAACACAATGCCCAGGACTTGACCACATACTATGATGCTTGACCTCCTTTTTCCTACCAAAGACTTTTCCATTCAATTCACAATGGTGATTGTAGTTCTAAGGCATGTCAGAATATGGTTCCTCTGTGCTCCTTGTGATGCATTGCCAAGGCTCCTAACTTTCTTTCCATTGATTCCACTCGGCAGTAGATACCCACTGTGTGACATGCTTTCAAATTCAGTAAATAAATAAATAAGCAAAAGGCAGGAACAAGGTGAGAAGTTGTTCAGAAATTAACATTCTGACTGAGAGGTGTTAATCACCCTGCTTTGATGGGGTCTCCCTGAAAACATCTGGCATCCAAGAACTAAAGAAGAGCTAACTAGTTCTTTTCACAAAAATAGGTGGATTGGCTTTGTAGTTCTTGGAGGGAAATGTGTACCTTCTGGGGAATTGCTTACCTTTTGGAGGATATTTGTTATAATTGTTGTGTGAATTACACCATAATGCTCTTACCCACAAATCTTCTGATGGATTTGGCTTGCCTAAGCCAATTATCGAAAGACTTATATTTCACCACTTTGCAGGAAAGCGGGCTGTGTTTTGGGTTCAAGAATTAAAGAACAGAAGTTGAAGCTCCTACCAACACACCTGGAAGTAAGTATATTTTATCTGCCACACCAATCAAGTGAATTCTCTTCCCAAAAGGACTTGCTCCAAATTTGAAAATTGCCAATTTTATAATCTGATAATGTTTTTGCCTGCTGCCGCCGTTTGTTTTGTTTGCTTCTGGAAACTGGATGTAGGCGATCCTGTCACAGAAGCTGCCGACCTGTGCTTAATGTCCAGTCAACTCTGAGTGTCAGAATCCTGGACCCCGTTGTGTAGAGTCAACTGATCACATCAGAGGCTGAGGTTATGAGTTGGAACACCTTTGCATATTTTACTACTAATGTCCTCTGAAGGAAATCCTGGAGAACTGGAACTTTAGTCAGTCTTTTAACTGGATACCCATTGTTGCCCAAATTGTATTTAAACTTTTTCGTCAGGATTTTTTTTGTTTACTGAGACTGCATATTAGGGTTATCAAGGCTTGTGTCTGCCAGTTGCCAGTTCAGCCATGGCAGGTCAGAGGAACATGCCAAAAGTATGTTCGAAGGTTAGAGCCTCCTATGCCCTAAGACAAGATGAAAGTTTCACATTATGTCTCTAGGGTCATGTTTGTGCTTCTTGGGCCCAGTCAGAAGTGACACAATAAATCTGGTTTTGGAAGATATGTTTTATTTGGCAAATTTGCAGGTTGTTTGACTTTCTAATTTTTATTTTCAGTTCACAGATGTATCCTTCCTAAAACCTACTATGAGTTTCTAACCTCTTTGGGTCTTGATATCAATGTTTGAGGTCTCCTAGTGCTGTCTCCAGCAGTATTGGGATACTGATTTATGCTCCGATCGACCAGTAGACCAGTGCATTTACTTCATTATCTTGATGTTAATATGTTGGCATCTTCCTTAATGGTACCCAAATTGAGCTCACTACTCCATTGCTCCTATACCTTTGCTTTTTTGCTATTTTGGTTTTGTTAATTACTGTCCTGTCTCAAATGTCAAAGGTACAATGGAGATAGGGGTCTATCACTATACACACTTCCAAAACATTTGGAACAAAACTGGAACCATCTACATGTATTCAAAGGATATATAGTATGTTTACTCCTCACTGCAGAAGTATTCACTTGAGAGTGGTACACATCATATTAGGGAAAAGGTATTAACATGATTTCACTACCCACAGTGGCAGAGAGTACCAGTACAAATATTACAGCAATGAAGCAAACTATCATCTCCCCATCAGCAAGGCACAAGTGTTGTGTTTAGGACCGACAACACTGTAGGATATGCAATGTCATGTATATGCTGTGTGACAAATCATATCCATATGTGTGGAAAGGTGATTTTTGTGATGTTCACCAACAGACTGGGCACAGTTACTCAAGTGAGGGCCAAATTTGCATTCTTAAAGTTAGGACCAAATTATTTCTTTATTTTTTTCTTTTTTTTTTTATTAAAAATCCACAGTATCCTAACCATTAAATACAGACACATCATGAATCAAAATACAATGATGAAAAAATATCAATTCATTCAATTCCCCAAGAGAATAATTTCGACAGGTCAAATGATCAAGCATAGCCCCCCGTATATACATACCCAACTTTCGCTTTCATGGGCCTTTGACAGAGTACCGGCTGAACTCCAGGTTAAATGTATTATAAAATCCAGCACACCACATTTCAAAAGAGGGTGCCTCAGGATGGAGCCATGTGGATACAATCCACAATCGTGCTACCGCCACAGCAATAAAACTGAGATACCTAAATTTATATGTCCGCACCACAATTACTCAATACGTGTTTTCAAAGGGTAAGAAACCAATTTATTGTCGCTTCCCTAGACAACAATACTTTGTGTCCATTATTTTATATCTTTTTCATATGTGCAAAAATTCATAACAGAAAAGAAAACAATAAATTGAAATATTTACAAGGCTAAATAGACTCTATACAAACATTAAAGACAAAAATTCTTTACACATTAAAAAACATTTCAACATCAAGCGTTACAAAAAATGATGATAAATATATCACAAACAACAGTTATTATAATCATCCATCATCAGATTAGCTTTATTCGATTTTAGTTTAAAAAACCATAAAAGCAACAACAATACATAAATAAATATCTCAACATTTCATTACGAGGTTAATATCAACTATTAAAACAGGATTAAATCAGTGTGACAAATCAACTAATCAATGTTCATGCATATTCAAGGCTAATTAGAGGCTAGAGGGTTAATGGCACAGGGTACACAAAATCCCCTTCTCCAGGAATTATAGTTCATTGTCGTTGGTCTTGGTAATAGAAGCTCGGATAGAAATCAAACAAGTCCCGAATGCAAATGGGGCCATCTCCTTCTTTGGGCTTGCAATATCGTAGGTAGGGGACAGTGTTCCTATTCTTAAATTTAATTAACACCAAGTTCCCCGAGATGTCTTTGGGCAACGTACCTAGCCACCCCACCCTCCTGACGCTCAGGATTCCACCATCTAGGTCAGGTGGCAAGGGTCTGTTGTGCTTTAGCCAGAAAATGACCTTATTTAGCAGGTCCTGGTGTGTTTCGAGTTTGCCCTGGCTGAGAGCAGGGACCCCAGAGAGGACAGTCACGTATGGGGCGGCTTGGGGAGGTAAATTGATGCGATGCCTTCTTTCTAAAGTGGTCCTGGCCGGTATATGAGGTATTAACGCAGAATTTAATGTTAGTTTAGTTCCAGTTGAGATAGGTGTAGTAAGAGGCAGTTCTAGAGTTTGGACGTTCCTACATACAATGGACTTAGACTTTTCGTGGTTGATGGGAGGATTAGGGCAAATAGGTATAACTGATTTATTGATTGGTAGAGAGTTCCTTTTAAGTGTTTTTTCAATACAGGTCAGCCTGTCCCCTAGATCGTTAATTTTGTAACCAGGGGTGATATGGCTGATATTAACAGTTGCTCAAACTGAGCCAGTAGGGACAATTGGAGGGGCGATAAAGGATCATCTGTTCTATACACAGCCTTATCCACCATTGATGTGATTGGGTTAGAGGGGGATGGTGTAGAGCTGGTGCACGATTTTTGAACGTTAGATTGGTTCTCATTTTCTTTTTCCTCATCGTGCTTCCTTTTACAATTTGGACCCCGGGGCAGTGTATTGACTTGAGATTGGTCTTTATTAAAAGGTAGAGGTACATCCCGTGAAGTGCCGTTTAGATAGTCAGCGTCTCTACCCATAATAGGGGGGGTTGATACGTCCGAGACATACTTGGAGCCACACAGGGCATTCAGCTCCTCCCAGATGGACATGATTAATAGAAATAAAAACTCCAAAAGCGACAATAGGCAGTACAGTGCAAGACAGATAAGAAATTAAAACGTCTCTATACCTCCTCCTTCGAAAGATTCAAGTGGGGTGGCCCGTCCCGTCCTCCTCTGGCCTCTGAGGGCCGTAGAGGGCCCGCCCTTTGCCCGGGCTTAGCCCGGCGGTCCCACGCGCGTCCCGCGGGGACAGGAGGTGTTCCGCTGTTTGTAGGCGCCTCCTGGCGCTGGCAGTGACGTCCCAGGTGCGCCTCTGCCACCGGGGCACCTGGGGATTGTGGTCTGGGTCTGGGTTCTGCTTGCCGTTTCCCTCACGGCGCTCGGTGGTGGGCTCTGAGCTTCCAATGCAGTAAGGTGGTGTTGGACTCTGCCGGTCCCCCTCCCGTGCTGTGCTGGCCGAAAATAGCCCCCAAGGAGCTGTCAGTGCTCTGCTGTTTGTAGGCGCCTCCTGGCGCTGGCAGTGACGTCCCAGGTGCGCCTCTGCCACCGGGGCACCTGGGGATTGTGGTCTGGGTCTGGGTTCTGCTTGCCGTTTCCCTCACGGCGCTCGGTGGTGGGCTCTGAGCTTCCAATGCAGTAGGGTGGTGTTGGACTCTGCCGGTCCCCCTCCCGTGCTGTGCTGGCCGAAAATAGCCCCCAAGGAGCTGTCGGTGCTCCGCTCTTTGTAGGCGCCTCCTGGCGCTGGCAGTGACGTCCCAGGTGCGCCTCTGCCACCGGGGCACCTGGGGATTGTGGTCTGGGTCTGGGTTCTGCTTGCCGTTTCCCTCACGGCGCTCGGTGGTGGGCTCTGAGCTTCCAATGCAGTAGGGTGGTGTTGGACTCTGCCGGTCCCCCTCCCGTGCTGTGCTGGCCGAAAATAGCCCCCAAGGAGCTGTCGGTGCTCCCCTGTTTGTAGGCGCCTCCTGGCGCTGGCAGTGACGTCCCAGGTGCGCCTCTGCCACCAGGGCACCTGGGGATTGTGGTCTGGGTCTGGGTTCTGCTTGCCGTTTCCCTCACGGCACTCGGTGGTGGGCTCTGAGCTTCCATTGCAGTAGGGTGGTGTTGGACTCTGCCGGTCCCCGTCCCGTGCTGTGCTGGCCGAAAATGAGAAAAGGTAAGTTTGGGGGAGAAAGTAAGTGACTCTAAGGCTTATAGACACTTGAATACTGGACCAGCCGGTCCTAGTATCCTAAGGATGGCAAATTATTTTTCCCAAACAACACTGCAGACGCGTTTCAAGACCAGGTGCAAAGTCACTGGTCTTTCATCAGGGCTGTGGATTCTTTGTATCTGCAAGATGCAAAGACATTGTTTTACTTGACCTAGCATGTAGATTCCTTATTTCCATACAATGGACTACAAGTCCCAGAATGCTCTGCTTAATTTTGAGCATAAAACAAACAGGAAATAGCGGCGGCCATCTTTACTGATAAAAACCAGACCCCAGAATTATCGAGCAGTGGCAGAGTAGCAGGTAACTTCTTAGACTGCTTTACCAAGTGCTTAACTTGTGCCGCTTCCCGATTGAACATATCGCTAAGGTCGCGTTTTGTTCCTACAGGACGGTGTTAGTGGCACTCCTTCCATTTGAAAATAAGAAAGCGAATGAAGGTAGGCTAACTTCCTCGATTGGTAGATTTTATCTACCGTGACATATTGGGTGTATGCTGCCTCGCTAGTAACGCATATTTCCCTCATGTTGTAGATTCAACCTTGATGGTTACGCCGCACAATTGAACCCGCCGCAATTCGGCAGTCCCTAATGACTAAGGTACTCTTTCCCCTCCATGTTCGACCTGTTATCGTTAGTATAGAAATGAACGGATAAAAATTGCTACTTATACACATTCTTAAATAATCTTTTTAGGCATCTTTGTTCGGCTACATTAATTAGCAACAGGACCACCACTAGACCTTTCACGAAGTCCTCCTTCAAACAGAATTGGTATGTAGCTTAGAACTGTTTGCAGCCATTGTATGGAAATAAGGAATCTACATGCTAGGTCAAGTAAAACAATGTCTTTGCATCTTGCAGATACAAAGAATCCACAGCCCTGATGAAAGACCAGTGACTTTGCGCCTGGTCTTGAAATGCGTCGGCAGTGTTGTTTGGGAAAAATAATTTGCCATCCTTAGGATACTAGGACCGGCTGGTCCAGTATTCAAGTGTCTATAAGCCATTGAGTCACTTACTTTCTCCCCCAAACTTACCTTTTCTCATTAATTGATTATAATAACTGTTGTTTGTGATATAATTATCATCATTTTTTGTAAGGCTTGATGTTGAAATGTTTTCTAATGTGTAAATAATTTTTGTCCTTAATGTTTGTATAGAGTCTATTTAGCCTTGTAAATATTTCAATTTATTGTTTTCTTTTCTGTTATAAGTTTTTGCAAATATGAAAAAGATATAAAATAATGGACACAAAGTATTGTTGTCTAGGGAAGCGACAATAAATTGGTTTCTTACCCTTTGAAAACACGTATTAAGTAATTGTGGTGCGGGCACTGTGTGTTGATTGCAATTGAATATAGGGTCTAGCCCCCACCACGTGTCTATGGACCTAACCCCTGTTGTTCACAATAAATTTATATGTCGGCATCCCTTGAAGTAGATCCTCCCCAGTCCCAAGTAGCATTATAAGGGCCGAAATCTTTATCGCTACTCCAGTAACCTCTGATAAGAACCTCTCAATGTATTGTATCTACACAGCCAGATACATGAATAAAAAACATGAGATATATCGGCGTCATCTGCACCACATCAGAAACATTTACCATCATACACCCCCCCCCTATTGCTTCATCTTTGCGGGAGTGTGGTACAAATTAAATAATGTTTTATAATGCTGTGTTTTTAAATTCGCTACCATAAGAATTTTTCTGCTATATCATTCGAATTCTCTAAGGACACAGCTTGCTCTCCTAGGGAATTCCCCCATTTAAGATTATGTTTCTCTAGGACATCGAATTTAGAAGCTTGTAGCACTTTATAGAGAGCCCCAATTTTTCCTAACATCTAATAGCTTCAACTATCTTATGTTGTTTTAGCATCATAACATGTTAACTTAGAAAATCACGTATCTGAAGATATTTAAAAAATTGGCTTTTGGGAAACTGATACTTATCCACCAGGTTCGAAAAGGAGTAGTACAGCCCCCAGCCTCCGTAAAATGCCCCAATTGCGTGATACCAGAGTGTCTCCACTTCCTTGCCACATAATCATGAAATATCGATGGGAGAATCCCTGCTGCAGACATAGGTGTATAAAATGAGAGCCCCTCAATCTGTGAATTCTTTCGCATGGTCTTCCAAACCTTATAGACTACACCCAGGGTTTTGAAATGAGTTATTTTACAGTAGCTACAATCAATTATTTTGAACAGCAATTTTTGGCCTCAGTCCCGAGCACCATCTGATAGATTGATGGAGCCTCAGCGGGGTTATCCACTTCTTCTCCAGTCAGCAATAGTTGTATATTTGCTAAAATACAAGCATAATAGTATAAAGCAACATCAGGGATTGACCACCCCCTCTGTCTCTCAGAAGAGTCAAAAATTGAGCCGCACTACGTGGTTTGCCCGAGGCCCACAGAAATCTAGAACTGAGTGATTGTAGCTATTGTAATTGCAGCTGAGATATTTCCAAAGGTACTGATCTAAAAAACTACAGAACTTTCGGCAAAATGTTCATTTTAAGAATATTAGCTCTACCTACCAAAGACAGATGAAGACATTCCCATCTCTCAAGAGCTTGTTTAATATTTCCAGTGATGGCTCCCCAGTTGACATCGACCAGCTTTTTCAAACCAACCCGTATCTTGATACCCAGATACATAACCTCGCTAATGACCCTTGGATAATGATCAATATTTTGCTTTGTACAACGAATCTGGGTTTTAGATGTATTTGGCTTGTAGCCGGCCAGATGACCAAATTAATGTGCCAGATGTTCAATTTCGGGTAGCGCCATCACAGGATCAGATATTACTATGGCTATGTCATCCGCATATGCAAAGACACAGAACTGATCCTGCTCCACCATAAACTGTCTTATCCTGGCACTCCTCTCAAGCATATCAAGAAAGGATTGATATACAGCGCTAACAAAAGCGGAGAGCAGGGGCACCTCTGACATGCACCTCTAGAAATCTGAACTACCTTAGATGTTAATCCCATAGAACAGATCCTAGCCAAAGGAGAACAATATAAAACCTGCAAAGCCTGGATAGACCCCGGAGTAAACCCCATCAACGGTAAGATCCCCCAAAGAAAATTCCATGACATGCGGTCGAATGTCTTCTCGGCATCGAGCAACACTATTCCTACATCTCTAGACTCCACCTGGGCAAAGTCAAGTATGGTAATAATTCTAGCAATATCAATGAGTGTCCCCCTTCCAGGGATGAACCTGTGCTGTCTGAAGGAAACCAAAGGGGATATAACCTTAGCCAGTTGATTCGCGAGAATCTACGCATACATTTTCCCGTCACAATTTGTGAGTGAAATTGGGCGATAAGACCCCGGGAGATCAAATGGCTTGTACTGAAGTACTGGGTTTTTCAGAACCGGTAACCCAGCGGTGCCAGGGACAACACCCTAGGACTTCGAGTCCTTCCTGTTTTAGACTACAGAAACACAGAGTCTTCTTGGTGAAGTCAAAGATCGAATTTATTGGCTGCAGCCAGTAACAGTGTATCCTAGAAGTACAACACGGTGTATATTCTCATGAGACTGCTCCAACTTACAATGCTAGCCATCCCTTTTATACAAAATATTATGCTTTAGGCAAACATTCCTTAATTTACAGTTGATCATTCACATACTTTCACTACAAAGAAAAAGCAGAGTCATGATGACAATCCCACATTTCAGTTTGTCCAGCCCAAAATAAATCACTCGGCAAGGCCCAACATTTTCATCAGATATCGACGGACCCCCAATAAATGCGGGCACCTCCACCTCGTAAAGCAGGTCATAAAGTAGGAAACAGGGACAGGTGTGTGTAAGATTAGGCGTGGTTTGTGTGCGATGAAAGGTTTATGGCATGTTGTGCCTTGATACTATCTAGATCGGCCACTGGGAGAGGAACTGACCGAACAGGTTTGGCCTTGGGCAGTGGAGTCAGCTTGCCCAGGTCGTGCAGGAGTCAGCAAAGGTGTACGTGTCCTTCAGATTCGTTTTTGGCCTTAGTCACCGGCCTATGTGAGGGCAATCACAAAATGGCTGCCGTTCACAAAATTGAACCCGAGGGTTCAGGACGGAATCTCTGTTTTCAGGGTGATCTCGTGACTCGAATATGACGAAAATACTCGTGCATAGTATACTCGTCATTCTCGGTCTGCTGATATCAAAATCGTCATGATACGACGATGTTTATAACACAGGTCCAGAATTTTCAGTACCACAGACCCTCCTTTTGCCCTTACATAGGCAATTAACCTATACTCACGCTAGTCTGAGTCCAGGTCTATATTCATAAAGTCATTGAGATGTTGCTGTAGCATCATCCTATTACTTAGCTCGTCCCTCGATACAGGTTTCCTTACACACGATGTAGCACAGAGGACACATATAGCAGGAGCACACTGTACGCACAGACAGAACAGGAAAGATGGCTAAGATCAACCCAATGACCATCAGAATCTTCCAGACCCAGGCGGATAACAGTTCCCAGAACCACCCCATCAACGACCAATCTCCTTTATCCACATGAATAGATTCAGAGATCTTATGTAGTTTGGAGATGGCCTGGTACACTGTTGGAGCGTTATCTGGAATGAAAACACAGCAACTTGATTGGATCAATTTACATACCCCACCTCGGTCTGCAAGTATGACGTCTAACGCGACCCTGTTCTGAAAGGTCATAAGACGATCCGACTGGAGCTCAGCAGTCAAGTTACTAAGGGCACCGGCAGTTTCAACTACGGTGGATTCAACCACCCTTGTCAATTGCCTTATGGTCCTGCTGTTAACCATGGGTCCCCAAAACGGCAGAAAACCCTTTACAAAGTCTCCAAATTCTTGTCCTGCAGTGTCTTCTTTACTGAGGACACCTCTAACTATCCTTGTCTTATGGTAATCTGCCGCAGCTGTGTAGGTGGGAGGCAACAGGAACGAAACAAAACATGTGCCCGAAAAGTCAGGGGGCAACCATGTATAGGCTCTATCATGACAGATGAAATAGGTACCCCTAGCTGCTAGGAACGAAGGGGAAGACGCAAAATCATACATCTCGTTGCAGATACTCTTCCCTAGCTGAGCTCTGGGATTCTTGCCATTACCTTGCAGACATAGGTGACCCTGATGGGGTACAATCCAAATCGGGGAGGATCTCTTTGATTGCTGTTTCTCACTCAGAGTAACTCCATATCCGGTCACGTTCCATCCAATGTATGCTAGTGTCTCATCTCTCGGGATAGTCTCATAGGAAGTATCTTCCCTAATCATATCTACTATACCCTTAACTAGAGCACTATTCTTAGGATTATCTTTCACAGAACGTAGGGGGTAGACTTCATGTGCGTAAATGAACATTGTTCTATATACCCACACAGAACCATTATGGCTAAAAGGCAGGATCAGATAGGGGATACCTTTGTCCGTCGTATGAGGCATAAGACCACACACCCAACAGTTAGTCGTGTTCATTACTAATTGGTGTTGGTGTAAAAGCTGAACGAAGGAGTTATTAATAAACTCTAATCTCCTAACAGACTCATGTTCAGAAAAAGGGTGAAAGAATGCAAGGAAACAGTAGGAGGAGGTATGGGCTGTGTAGTGGGCGCAAATGTCACTCGAAAAGAGTATAAAACATATCCTATTAAAAACATAATTACACTGAACAACATAAAAATGCATAATATCAAAAAACGTTTCTTAGTCATCATTCTGCAAATTGTAGCCTTAAAGTTCATTTGTTTGGCAGGTCTCTCCATCTCGAAAAACTCCCTCCTCTCTAATTGCTGCTCACGGTGGTAGGGTGTTCTATGCTAAGGAATGCTTCTGTCAGTCCAGGGCAACTCCCTTAGACCAACCAGAACCGTCGACCTAACGTCTTTGGCTGCACCCCAAAGACTTGGGCAACCGCGACCCTACAGCTGAACCCGGATGGTGGTTCGAAAAACAAAAATAAAAAGTTTCTCAGATGAGAGAGCTGCACTTTTGAATATAGCAATAAAAAGGAAAATGTTATTAGTCCATAGTTCTCGGCCTCAGGTTATAGCGTCTTTTTCCAGGTAATGTCTGGTCTTGAAACAGGAGTTCAGGCTCTGTAGTGTCCAATCGGATTGACGGTGGCACAGCTTCCTGCAAAAGATTGTCACTTTCTCGTTCAGAAATTGTTCCTTTCACACGTGCATCGCTGAAAGGCAGGAAACGAGGCACAGTTTCAGTCTCTGAGTCAGCGACACCCTCCTGGACCCACCGGTCATACGGCAGAGGAAAAGGGACCCTCTTGCAGTGTACACCGTGGATCCAGTTCTTTTTCCCTTCCACTCGAACGGCTGATCTCGTTGAGAGAAGGACTAGGTGGGGGCCGGTCCAGCGGGGCTGGCCATTCTTTGTCCGCTGGAAATTCTTGACCAGCACCCAGGATCCGAGATCGATAGGATGTCCTGGAGCTTCAGAGACCCGAGGCAGAGTATCGTGAACCTGTTGGTGTAAAACACGCAATTTAGCCGTCAATTCATACAAATAGTCAAGCAGTACAGGGTGTTCGATCTCACTGAATTTTGTCGGCCTTGGCACTCCCCATATGTTGTCCGGACGGCCGAACACGATTTCATATGGACTAAGTCCCACTCGCGAATGCACAGTCATTCTTGTTGATAGGAGTGCTAAAGGCAGAGCGTCAGGCCATTTAAGACCCGAGCTCGCTTGAATTTTGGCCAATTTTAGTTTTAACGTGCCATTGTAGCATTCTACTAGTCCAGCTGATTGGGGGTGATTTGCAGCGTGAAATTTTTGCTGGATACCTAGCCCTTCACATACTTTCTTCATCACTCGACCCACAAATTCACTCCCATTATCACTCCAGACCATTCTCGGTAAGCCAAATCTAAGGAAAAATTCTTTGACAAGGGCTTTAGCTGTGGATAAGGCAGTGTTGTCTTTCAGGGGATATGCTTCTACCCATCTCGAAAAGGCACAAACAACAACGAGTACGTATTTTAAATTGTTGCACCTTTCCATGTGGATGAAATCTAGCTGCAAAACCTCCAACGGGTACGTTGGAGGCGCAAAATGACCAGCTGGAGTTGGGGTTCCCCTACCGGGGTTGTTTTTCAGACATACCATGCAATTCTTGACCACATTCACTGCACACTTAGGAATTCCAGCATTTTGCCATACTGGAGCCAACAACTTACAAATCCCTTTCACACTGATATGAGCCATTCCATGATTAGATTAGATTAGATTAGATTTAGATTTATAGAGCGCATGGCTGCCCTGGAGCGTCCCAGCGCTGAAATTGACCTGAACATAGTGAACTAAAAAAGCCATTGTAACCACTGCAAGCACATACGCATCGGGTAACAACCATCTCTGATGCTCTGACAATTCAACCCAACAACCATTCGCATCCAATTTACCCTTACTCTCTCTCCACACACTCAACTCTTTCTCTGTAGCTTCAGCTTCAATAGACTTCACACTCTCTATCGTGTCTTCGCACATTCCAACGTCACCAACCCATCTTGCAGGGCCTGCAACATACATTCGACGCATCACATCCCTTGCTGTTTCATTTGCGACTTCATCAGCAAATGCATTTCCACGACCAACATCCTCAGTAACCTTTTTGTGCGCACTGCATTTCACAATCGCAACTTGCAACGGCAAAGTAAGTGACTCGAGAAGCTCATTCACCAACTGACCATGCTGTATCTTAGCTCCATGCGAAGTCAGAAACCCACGTTCTTTCCACAATCGTCCAAAACTGTGAGCCACACCAAATGCATACTGGCTGTCGGTATATATGGTCACTTTCATTCCTTTCGACAACACACACGCTCTCGTAAGTGCAATCAACTCTGCTGCTTGAGCTGAATTATGTGGGATACGTGCAGCTTCAACAATCGTATGCAAAGTCTTGACAGCATATGCTGCAGTCGTATCTCCATTCGGAAACTTGAAGCATGAACCATCCACCCATAAGGTACCACACTTCACAAGAGGAGTGTCCTGAAGATCTATTCTCCCTTTCGTTTCTTCTTCTGTTCTGAGAAAACAATCATGCTGTTCAGAAGCATCTGTCTCTGCTACAATCGGCAACAACGTAGCTGGATTCAACGTGTTGCATCTCTTTATGTGGACATGACTCGCTAAAAGTGTCAACTCGTAACCTGGCAATCGAGCACTAGTTAAGTGCTGTGTCTTGGTCCTGTTTAACAACGTGTCCACTGCATGTGGAACCATCACAATCAATGTATTATTCATCACCAAACCGCTGCTGCCGCTGTGGCTCTCAAGCAACTCGGCAACGCTTTAGCTACCGGGTCCAAAGTCGACGAAAAATACGCACATGGACGCTGCTTGTTTCCGAACAACTGTGTCAACACTAATAATGCACAACCTTCTTTCTCATGGACATACAATGTAAAGGGCTTACTGTAGTCGGGGGTACCCAACACAGGAGCCAAACATAATGCATTACGCAATTCGGAAAAACTTTTCTGACAATCTTCAGACCATGGAAGGGGATTCGGTGTATCTTTACAAGTTAATGCCACCAAAGGTTTGGCCAACAAAGAAAAATTTGGTATCCATTGTCTGCAGTATGATGTAATACCCAAGAAAGCACGCACTTCTCTGTGTGTCCTTGGCACACTCAATTTCGCTATTGCCTGAATTCTTTCTGGGGTCAGTTTCCTTCCCTCCTTCGATAAGAGATGACCTAAGTAGGTCACTTCTTGTCGACAATATTGTAACTTTGAAAGAGACACTTTGTGATGTAACTCAGACAAATGGCGCAACAATGACAACGTGGCTTCTTTACAGATTTCCTCAGTATCTGCAGCAACAAGCAGATCATCAACGTACTGAATAAGGGTAGCGCCATCAGGTAAAACAATTGTGTCAAGCAGTGTTTTTAAAGCTTGACTATATATCGATAGGCTTTCACAGTAGCCCTGGGGAGCACGTTTGAAGCGGAAACTTCGGCCTCCTAAACTGAAGCCGAAAATATCCCTACTCTCCTCGGCAATCGGGATGCTGATGAAAGCATTCTTCAAGTCAATCACCGAGAACCAAGTCGCAGAAGCTGGAATCATAGTCAATAGGGCAGTTATATCAGGAACAACTGGAAATTGTGGCACAACGATTTTGTTCACCTCTCTAAGATCAATCACAAACCTGTAAACAGGTGGCTGAGAAGGATCAGTACGCTTTAGAACAGGCAGAACAGGACTATTGCAAATGTTGCCTCTTGTCTCTTCGACACATCTTTTTCAATCAAATCGTAAATGATCGCTAGCAACGCTTTTTCACCTTCACTAGAAATTTTATATTGGGGAATGCGTGGCATTTTAACATTGGCTTTCAATGTCACAACATATGGTGGTATTTCCAAAAGACCCACATCATTAGGACCAGTAGCCCAAAGAATATCAGGAAGAAATGACAACTCTGTCGGAAGTTTATCCTTCGATAAATACATTGGAGAGACCACTTTCTTACCCAGTGTAAGTTGTACTCCCGAAGGAGAACAATACAAAGTCGCATACAATCTTTTCAACAGATCCAATCCTAACAAGTTTTCACCGCAACCTGTCGTCAGAATAAGGGGTGCTTCGAATTCACAAGGTCCAACAGTAAGGGACATAGGACTAGAAATCGGGTTTCTAACCGGGGCGCCAGAAAAACCTACTGAAACATTCATTTCGCCAGACAAAGGTGCGCCAGGGAGTTTAGAGTGCATAATAGAACTCTTTGTAGCACCAGTATCCAACAGAAAATGCTCTGACACACCTGATGTAATCACCTCAACGTAAGGTCCACTCTGATCTACTTTAACTGAAACAACTCCCTCTCTTTGTCTATGGCTGTCCTAGCAATCATTACCTTCCATATTCTCATCTTCTGCATAGTAGTCATCAGCTTAGTACTGAGCTGTCCTACCAGACGCGTTATTCTGCTGATCAAAACTATTCATTGAATTTTGAGGCGGAAAGGAACGCGCGTTCTGGGGGAAATTTCCACGTCCCCTACCTCTAGGAGCTTGTTGTACACCTCGACCTCTTGCACCGGAAGCACCATTCATACGCTGCAACAGAATAGGACAACTATACTTAAAATGACCCTCTTCCTTACAATATGAACACTGATTGGGACCTACAGGAACACGCTGTTGAGGATGCTCGAACCTTTGCGAGTTCCTCTGAACCTGTTGAGGTTGCTAATAGTTACTCTGACCACCACGAGGCAGATACGCCTGTTGTAAAAGAACCTTCGTTTTTAACTCTTTAGTTTTCTTGTCTGCTCTATCCTTCTCATCTTTATCTCGATTTTCATAATACTGTGCAGTAGCCAATATCTGTGCTGAAGAGAAAACGGCCCAAGAACTTTCTGAATCCTTTCATTTCTTACACAACTCGGGAAGCAAATTGTGCACAAACTTGTCAACAAACAACCGTTGACCACCTTCGGTACTCATATCTTGACCACTGTGGTCGACAAACGTCTCCTCAAACCTGGTGAAGAAATCCGATACGGTCTCCTCTTTCTTCTGCTTACATGCAGACAATTTATCCCAATTTACACGCATAGCAGGCATTAAAGTCTTCATGTAAGTAACGATCTTACCAGGGAGTTCTTCTACTAAAGGCTCAGGTTTAGCACCGCCTACTTGTCTTTCATCTGCAGCACTAATATTAGCCCATGTCTCACCTAACTCTTGCGCATGATCTGTATGGCGAATCAATCCCCACAAAGGCTGTGGAACAACATTTCCAAACAACATGTCTATGTAGGCTAGATTAATAATGCATGAGTCTGCAGTCTGAGATAGCTCCTTATAGTACCCTGCAGGATTTTTACGGGGGTCAGGTAAAGTCTGCTTAAGAGCCAAAACTTCAGCACGTTTCCATGGAACATGTACCCAAACACGCTGAAAATGAGCTGGTACGGCTGGGGGGTTATTATTTGCACCAGCAGGTATTTCTTCCTTCCATACCGGAGGAACTTCTCTCATTGGGTACTGTCTCACTTTTCTCCTAACAGAGGAGTCATGTTCGAACAGTGACTGAGAAGGAGACTCACTCCTAAACGACAACAACGTCGCAACCGCTTTCTCAACATCAGAACCCACAATCGTGCCCTTCGCAAACTCGAACCGTACACGGCACAGCTCAGGCGGATTGGATTCCAAATCATTGTCCTCCAATTCCTCACAAAGGAAAACACACATTTTCTCAAAAACATATCTCTGCTTCGGTGCTTCCCATTGTCGGAAGACATCCATAACAGATTCTAACTCATATCTTGTGGGATCGGTAACCCATTTATGCGCGATACGGTCAAACATTTCTCTTTCTCGAGAATCAGGCAGTTGACTACGCCACTGTTTACGCTCCGAATCAGGGGTCACACCAGATGACCCAAAGAGAGAAAATATAAGACTAGCAACAGTGTCAGTCATTCTCTGTCGAACAGAAGGGGAAGTCGACAGGATGGGAGATAAAGCAGACTGAGAAAAGGTCAACGTAGGAACAGTAGCAGAGGTAGTAAGAACAGGTGGAGAAGTTACAGGAGTTAAAAGCGGAACAGGTAGCAGAGCAGGTAGCATAGTTAGTGGCCCTTGAGAAGGCTGAACCAGAATAGTAGGAGCCAACTGAAGTGGTTCTGGCCGTTGTGGAGGAGCAGGAGGCACAACGACTGGGGGTTGCACAACTAAAGGTTGCGGAGGTGCTGTAGCACTTTGCGCATAAGGGAGTGGCGAACTCAATAAGTGAGACATTAAAGGGTCTTTCTCAAATTCCTTCGCTGCATCTTGCTGGAGAAGCGGCAAAACTGGATAACATTTATCGATTACCATTTTACGTTGCCTGTGCAACTGCTCACTCATCTGTTCCTCTTCATTATCTTTATACTGCATAGCAGCTTGCATTATTGAGATACCCTTTTCTCTTTTATTTCTCTTTGCTAATTTAATTTATTTCTGTTTGGCTTCCTTTCGCCATAGGCGGAAAGAGTCAAACATCGCCAGCCGGGCTTTCTTCTTAAAAAGTCTAACCTCTAGATTATCTAAAATCTCCGTGTCAAAGCTACCATATTGGGGCCATTTTAAAACACCATCCTTTCTGGTGTATCGGATCCATACTTTATTATATGTGATTGGGCCTACGCCATGTTTCACATACAGTTCATATGTTGGAGTTCCAATCGGAGGAACCGGACACGAGTCCTCCAATTGGGAATCCCTATTACAACCAAGACAAAACAAGTTTCCAAGTCTGCTAAGACCAGGCATCTTCTCTCACTAGTCTAGCTTCAAACTTCAAAGGATTATCGAATACGATAGTCTCGTGAATACACGAGTCCCTCGGCTTTGGTACTTGCAAGTTCCAAATCAAAGATCCCAAGGGGATACCCAAACTAAGAACCAACTAAGGACTGGGAGACGCTCCACTTATACTTAACTGAGGTATCGATGACGTCACCAGAAGACTCATCTAGCGTTTCGCTCTACAAATCATCATGGGTCCAAAACAGGGCAATAGTCAGAGCAGCAGTCCTTCGTAGCCGCCGGGAAGCGGGGAACCTCGCAGCAAAGACTTTAGGACCACGTCGACATGCAGGGGTGGATGAAGTGGCGGCCTTCCTCCAGAATTTTCACACGAAGCTCCTCACGAACCTCTGGCTTGGACCGGTACCGCTGATATCGCCCCACGTTGGGCGCCAACTGAAGTACTGGGTTTTTCAGAACCGGTAACCCAGCGGTGCCAGGGACAACACCCTAAGACTTCGAGTCCTTCCTGTTTTAGACTACAGAAACACAGAGTCTTCTTGGTGAAGTCAAAGATCGAATTTATTGGCTGCAGCCAGTAACAGTGTATCCTAGAAGTACAACACAGTGTATATTCTCAGGAGACTGCTCCAACTTACAAAGGTAGCCATCCCTTTTATACAAAATATTATGCTTTAGGCAAATATTCCTTAATTTACAGTTGACCATTCACATACTTTCACTACAAAGAAAAAGCAGAGTCATTATGACAATCCCACATTTCAGTTTGTCCAGCCCAAAATAAATCACTTGGCAAGGCCCAACATTTTCATCAGATATCGACGGACCCCCAATAAATTCGGGCACCTCCTCCTCGTAAAGCAGGTCATAAAGTAGGAAACAGGGACAGGTGTGTGTAAGATTAGGCGTGGTTTGTGTGCGATGAAAGGTTTATGGCATGTTGTGCCTTGATACTATCTCGATCGGCCACTGGGAGAGGAACTGACCGAACAGGTTTGGCCTTGGGCAGTGGAGTCAGCTTGCCCAGGTCGTGCAGGAGTCAGCAAAGGTGTACGTGTCCTTCAGATTCGTTTTTGGCCTTAGTCACCGGCCTATGTGAGGGCAATCACAAAATGGCTGCCGTTCACAAAATGGAACCCGAGGGTTCAGGACGGAATCTCTGTTTTCAGGGTGATCTCGTGACTCGAATACGATGAAAATACTCGTGCATAGTATACTCGTCATTCTCGGTCTGCTGATATCAAAATCGTCATGATACGACGATATTTATAACACAGGTCCAGAATTTTCAGTACCACAGCCCTTCTTCTTAAAAGCAACATTAGCATCGTCCCACCTCTGTGGTGCTGCACCATTTTGAGTGGCCTGGCAGACAGGCAAAAAACCAACTATGAGGTCTTGAAAAAAAATCAGATACATTTCAGATGGAAGCTTATCTGGACCGGCGGCCTTATCCCCCGTCATGCTATTAACTCCTTCGCTGCGGCGGCTATTCCGCCGCAGCGCTAAGGGGGCGGGGTGACGGAACCGCTCCGTCACCAGCGTCGGTTGAGCTGTGCTCGTGACGGAGCGGTTCCGTCATGGCCCGCCCCGCTCAATAGAACGCTCAGCGCAGGCGCGGAATTCGCGCCGCGCATGAGCGTTCTATCGAGCTGGGCGGGCCATGACGGAACCGCTCCGTCATCAGCACAGCTCACCCGACGCTGATGACGGAGCGGTTCCGTCATCAGCACCGAATGGGTTAATAGCCTGTTACAGCTCATCCATCGGAAAAGGACTGTCTAATGTTCCCGCTTCTTCATGTGCAAGCAGCTGAAATTGTACATGTTAAAAAACCTCAGATCCCTAACATCCTGTTCTATATCCCGGTCTGTATAAAGCTCTTGATAAAAGTTATGAAAAATCTCTAGAATCTCCTGAGGAACATGTACCAAAATACCAGAAGCGTTCTTCATGCCTTCTATCTTCTTTCTGTTACTTCTTTGGAGAGTAACATTTGAGCTAAACAATGCCCTGTCGCCTCCCTGTATTCATAACATTCTTTTTGAAAGACCTGATATTTTGGTATGCTATGTTATAGTGGTTTTCGTAACGCGCACTGTTACTCTGGAGTGTCCTGGTGCGGAGAAGAGAGCAGACGGGGGACAACGGGAAATTAGAACACCAAGCTGAACATGTGTGTTTTGAGCTGCTTCTTGAAGGTCTGGAACACAGAAATATGTTGAAGCCCTACTGGCAGTAGGTTCCAGGCCTCCGCCGCTTTGACAGAGATGGATTCGCCTCCCAGTCGGACCTTGCGGAAGCGTGGGACCACCATTCTGCATTGGGCTGCAGAGCGCAGGTGCCGGTTGGGCACATAAAGTGCAAAGCATTTCTGAAGATACACGGGGCCCTGACCGTGCAACGCTCTATGAGCTAGCGTCATAGCCTTGAACTGCTCCCTCTGGGACACCGGAAGCCAGTGTATCTCTCGCAGGTAAGGGCGCGCGCTAGAGCGTGTGGGGGCAATAAAAAGAAGCCTAGCTGCCGCATTTTGAATAATTTGGAGTTTATGCAGCAGGTAGGCCGGAAGCCCTATAAACAGAGCATTCGCATAGTCTAGTCTGGACACAATCATGGCGCGGGTGACCATTTTTTTAGCTGCCCGAGGCAGCAGGGGGAAGAATTTCTCAAGCACTTTAAGGGTCCCAAAACACATGCCTGTAAGCTTTTTTATGTGATCCCAGAAGCTGAGATCCTCATTGAACCAAATACCCATGTTCTTTACAGGACCTGATTTAGGTGCCGGGCAAGGGAAGCCCGGTGGCCACACACGGGTCCTAAAGTCCTCCGGGAATTGGCCATAGAGGAGGATTTCTGATTTGTCCTCGTTGCATTTGAGGGAGGCCTTGGCCAGTCATCGGAACACCGCTGCTAGGCATCGTTGAGCCCTGCCAGTGTCCGGGATAGCATCATTCCAGGTGAACAGTAACTGCGTATCATCAGCGTACGCAATCACCTTGGCTCCCAGCTCCTCCGCCAAATGGACCAGCGGCGTCAGGTAGATATTAAAGAGGAGGGTCTAAGGGTTGCCACTGAGGGACCCCCGTCCCCAAATTCCTGACCGTCGAGGAGCAAGAGGCCATGCACACCTGTTGTGAACGAGAGTCCAAGAAGGATGCAATCCATTGCCATGCCTGCCCTGAAATGCCTACTGCCGCCAGTCTGTCCAGGAGCCTCTGGTGGGGCACCCTGTCGAAGGCCGCAGAGAGGTCGAGTAGTATGAGGGCAGCCCTGCCGCCCCATCCAGACACTCTCTGATAGCCTCCGACATTTCCACCAGAGCGGTCTCTGTACTGTAGGCGGATCTGAAGCCTGATTGCGCCGGGTGGAGAGCCCCAGATGATTCTACAAAAGCCTCGAGCTGCCGGAAGACCACTTTTTCACAGACTTTGGCAAGTGCTGGAAGAAGCGAAATGGGGCGATAGTTAGCCGGCTGCAGGGGGTCTAGAGTAGGTTTCTTCAGGAGGGGCAGAAGTTTAGCACATTTCCATTCCATAGGGACACACCCCGACTGAAGGGAGCGGTTAACCATATCCACTACTGTTGGGCAGACTACCTCAGCCACCCCTGCTAAGACCCACGCAGCACAGGGTTCCACAGGGGAACCTGATTTAAGGGCCTTCAGAAGGGCCCGCACGTCTGGCTCAGTAGTGGGTAGAAATTACATGAGTGTAGCTGAGCCAACTCGATGGTTAACCTCGAGCGTGGGGTGATGGATTTCAGGGGATCTGGCCGCCGGGCCCACACTTTCGAATCTTAGCTATTTTATCGATAAAAAAGGACGAAAGTTCCTCGCACCATTCATTAGATGCAGGAAGATTGCCTTGTTCAGCGCAGGGAGAGAGAAAACTTCGCACAATCGCAAAGATCTCCTTGCTGTTATTGCGGGACTATAAGCAAAAGGGGATAGGTCCATAAACACGTGGTGGGGGCTAGACCCTTTATAGAATTTTATAACACAAATTGCCCGATCCACAAAATCTCCACAAGCTTATTAAGAGGGAAACGATCAATTTAATGTGATCACCCTCAACATCTTACTTAGTGTCAATATTTTTTTATCTTTTTCAAGTTACGACAAGCTATATGACAGAAAACAACAATACATTAAATATTTACACACCTATATATACTTTGTACATACATAAAAAACAAATTCTTTACACAGTACAAAAAAGAAATTTCTTGCATCAAACATTACAAAAAACTAAGAATACATCACAAACAATATTAAAGCAAACATTACAATCACAAAATGAGAAAAATATAGAAAAAACCAGTCCTAGGGGGAATTATAAGCAAATGAATGGCTCTTAAACAAATCAATACTGGACCAGCCGGTCCTAGTATCGTAGAGATAACATATTATTCCACCCTATGAAAATGCCGACGCATTTCGAGATCAGGCACAATGTCGCTGATCTCTCATCAGGGCTGTTTTATTCTTTGTATCAAACTTGGTTGTAAGTAGAGCAGGGCATTAAGGCGTAAAGGGTTTCAAACCAAATATTTCTAAACGTGGCCAGGCAAGACAACCTTCGGGCAATTTGTGTTATAAAAAAAAAAAATAGTTATTGCGGGACAGCGTAATCCTCCCAGCAAAATGATCACTCTTAGCCTTTCGAAAGGCCGAGTAATACTCTCTCTGGGCAATGCGTAGAGCCGCCTTGGTTAAGGTGCAATAATTCTGACGCCAGGCGAGCTCCAGCTTTTTGCAGCCCTGTTTCAGGACCCTAAGAGTGGCAGTATACCAGGGCTGCGAGGGACAGGAGTGCCTGGTGTTGCCCCGCTGACCCTTGACACCAGCGCTAACACCCTGCCTGATCCACTGATCAAAGTTGGCCACCGCCCCTTCTAAATCAGTGGTGGGCGCGGGGCCCGACTGACCCAGGAACTGCGAAAGTGCGCGGAGATTTACTTTCTTGGTCTGTCAGCCGGGGCACCTGTAGTATGTCTACCAAACCTAATGTCCTCCCAGGAAAATCTAATAAAAAAGTGGTCCGACCAGGTAATGGGCTCTGGATCTCTAAGCAGTATAGGAAAATTGGCACAAACCACATCAATGATGTGGCCTCCCGAATGCGATGGGAGTCGCACATATTGGGAAAGCTGGGTGAGGTCCAGGGCATCCAGCAACGCCCGAGCCTCCGGGGAGGAAGGAGAGTCCAGGTGAATATTCACATCGCCTAATAGGAGAAAATTGGGGTAGCGAAGGGAGCGTGGAACAATAGTGTCCATCAATGTTTTTAAAAAGGCTCCCGAAGGCCCTGGAGGTCGATATACCAGAGTCCCCCCAAGTGTAAAGTGTGGGGAGATGATCAGCACAAAATCAAGTGCCTCTCCCTCCGCCTCCCCTCTCCTAGCTTCACTGGAGAAACGCCATGTATCCCTAAGCACCACCGCTGTCCCGCCACCCCTTCCAAATCCCCTGTCTGCGCTTATAATCTTATACCCTCTAGGTATAGAGAGTTCTACATCTGGGGCGTTCCATTCATTCAACCATGTTTCCGTAATGAACAGGACATCCAAAGTGTCATCTGCCAATAGCTCATAGATATCAGCCGCATGTTTCACCATTGAGTGGGCATTGATAAGGGCTGCCAGAATTCTAGGAGCCCCCTTAGTAGCGGCCGTGGGGAAGGGCACTGGGACCGTCAAGCAGAAATCGCAGGCCGGACATTTCATTCCAGGATTGGCCACATCCACCCTAAGATCTTTCATCATGTTACTTGTATTCCTAATAGCAAGCAACTCTTTCTGGGAATATCTGCGTGGTGTGCTAGCAGACTCTGGCATCAAGTAAGGGCCGGATTGCGCAGCATAGCTGGCCCTCGGCCCGACCGGGGCGCGGACGGGCACAGAAGGGCTTGCCTTTGTCGTGCGGTGGAGCGCCCGCTGCGCGCGTCCGCTGCGCGTCCGGCCGACCATTGCATAATATAACTTAGCCCCACCCCCAGCTAAAACGCAGAGAGCGGCCCCACCGGAATCCGGGTCCGCACCCAAGATGGCGCCCGCCCTCCACTCAATCGGCACGACAGCCGCGGTGGAACGGGGCAGGGAGGCACACCCTGGCGCAAGTACAGGTATTCAATCACCAGCGTTTTAACCCAGAATAAATCAGGCAAAAAAGACAGAGGCTGTTACCAAATTTAAAAAAATTTAAGAGAGATGGTTTTTTAAAAAGCGTAAAATAAGGTTAGTGGTAGTGCAGGTGGCAGAAGAGCTCCACACCTTCAACAGGCTCGCAGTCTGCCCCCGAAAAGCTCAAGCGGAACCCAGTAAGTGCTGCCACCAACTCACGAGGAACCGTGGCAATTTCTTTACTCCATGCCAGATTATTATGGGCCTTACATCTAGCCACATTAGTTTGAAGCTCGTGATGTTGCTTCTGCTCTGTTAAGTTTTCTTCAGCGGATTTCAATTTATTATACAGCTCCTGGAGTATGCGTTTAGCCTGTTTCTGTTTATATAGTCCAAAACTCAATGCTTCCCCTCTAAAATAGGCTTTGAAAGTATCCCAAACCGTCCCATACATTGTAGAATGGCGATTGTTTTGAAAAAATCCCTAATCCAATTCCTCACATGGTCAATAAAAACATTGTCCAGGAGAAGCTTTCTATCAAAAGTATATCCCCTTGGAATTGAACTGATACCCAAAGCAGGAATATCCAGCACCACTGGAGCATGATCAGAGGTGATTCGGGGGACGACTTGTATCTGGGCTTCTGTAAGTAATAGCTGCGAGATAAAAAAATAATCAAGCCGTACTAATTTGCCATGCGGATGAGAATAAAACATATACCCAGAGTTGGGCGTTTTAAGCGCACCCTAAACAACTATTAAGCCATGATTTGAGATTAAATGATATAAAGCCATAAACACCCTATGTTTCCTACCAGTATAGCTCTGAATGCCTGCTTGTGATTCTCCCCACACTAAATTAATGTTAAAATCTCCACATAACACAAGTGGGGTGGGCCAGGATGCAAGCTCAAGATTTAGATGTTCAAGAATGGGGGCTTCATCCAGATTAGAACCATATACTGTACATAATATAAACCTAGAGCCCCCCAAAGTGCATTCCAGAATTGCCCACTGCCCATGACTATCCACGGAAGTACGTCCAGACGTTTGTATAGTTGGTTTGGTCAACACCACCACCCCATAATTCATTGTTGTTTGCTGTGAGGCGGCTAAGACTACATACCCCAATTCTGATAGGACCTTACACTTTCCCCCAGGAGACAATGCAATATAACAGCAGGGCACACATATATGACAGCGGACAGCTCTACAAACATTGGAGAGGGTGAGAATTCTTAATGTCATGACCGTATTGAAAATAAACACAACTTCTAACTCTGAGGGGAGCACCAATGGGTTGTGATAAGCATGGAAGAGAAACCATGTGCCCAGACTAAAAGGTGAAGAGGATGCTGAGGCATTAGACATTTGGGCGTTGAAGAAAGGAGGCCAAGGGCCATATAAATCAACGGATTGCATACCCATGGGTGTCTGTTCCCACGAATCTGCCAATTAATTCTGGCTCATTTCCAGATGTACCAACACTAAACCTGGGATTGCTCACAAAATGCTATGCCTTCCCAGGAGAGGCATAAGGAGGAGAATTAACTTTATTGCTCCTCTTGGTTTCCTCTTTCTTAAGTGTGCTGAACTCTTCAGCACACCTAGAAAGAGGAAAAGGCCTCAAATAAATATTTTTGTGCAGGAATAATGTTTTTATTAGGATGTATGACGTTACAACGCATACATTTACAACGCCTGCCTTTATATCGCAAGTTTTACAACGCATACCATTACAACGCATAGTGCTTCTGGGTGCTGTATAGTGAATAGTTTAATTTACTATTCCAACTCCAGTCCCCGTGGATAGTAGGGAAGGTGTTGTATAGTACAATAAACCTATTCCCTATCCTAGAGCGCCCCCCAGTGCAATGCGTTGTAATAGTTTGCGTTGTAAAAGTTGCGTCGTAAAGGCACTGCGTGGTAAAAGTTGAGTTGTAAAGGATGTTTACCTTTTTATTACAACTATATGGCCACCACACATATTCAGTAGCAATTCTTCCTATTATTGTTCTTCTTGTTAATTTTGTGGCATATCATTGCAATAATTAATAAAATGCTTAAGCAGTGCCTGAGCAGGCCAAGGCAAGACTTATTGGGTTTACCAATTTGAAGATACTGGGGTATTAGTTGAGGGGGTAAGTATCCACCTCGAGTAATAATCACAATCCTTGTCAGGGTGAACCACTAAAGGTAATAAATAAAACTTATCAGGCAGGTTTAACTTAGAGGCAATGTACAAATTATTTATGCAGTACTAAAACAGCAATGAAGTTGAAATGCAAAAGAATAAAAATGTCAAAACAAATTCAAAAATAGAGTAAAATTGTATAAGCGAACTGACACCAAAATGGCAAAAGCCAAGAAGGGGAGCTGGAGATATGAATTTGTAAAGTTTCAAGTACAAATAGCACCAAGAAGCACAAAGTGCCATTGATATTCAGAGGTCACAGTAGAACAGGAACTAGGCGCAATTTTACGCTTAACATGAGAAGGCATAAGTCAGATACACTAACAGGTTCTGCCTGGTTAAAGATGTTATCTTTTGTTTTTAGTCCCTTAAGTTCCAATTCATCACATTCTGAAGCCCCCCAGAACCAAAGTGAAGGCATTTAGAGACTCACAGAGTGGCAGGCAGGGCTTCCAGAAGGGTCCAGTCCAAGTCTTGTTGCTGCTGGTCAGCTGGGTAGTTGCAAGAAAAGGTCTCTTGTGACTTTCTGTGTCCCTGTAGCTTTAACAGGACATCAGCCTATGACCCTTGAAGTCCACCCCTTTGTTTTGGGAACACGAGAGAGAACAGGTTCAGCCTTTTAGGCACTTTTCAGGTCTCAGACAGCTGTTTCATTCCTCTTCTAGGCTTTCACAGGTCCATAAGTGTTGTGAAGTGGCTGCTTGGAGATGCCAGATTCATGCCTGTCACAAGCCAGTGGGAGAGAATGACCTCTTTGGATGCCCTACCAATGGAGTAAAGGTTACTGGGTCTAACCAAGCCCACTTTGGGCATTTTCAAGATGGCGATAGTTTTCAGCCACACTAAATGTGGGCTCCATGTCCTGGGTCTGTGTGTGTGCGAAGTGTACTATGGTAATCGTAGTGTCCTCACATATCTGACACTAATATCCAGTTTGAGGCAGGCATTGTACCCGCAATGACCTCGAAGATAGGAATCTGGAAGAACAAGAGCAAAGTTTTCGGCAACCAGACAGTGTATGCATAAAAATAGTTTTGCCATCCTATTTTCCTCCTTTGAAGAGCATTCCAAGTATTATATGTAAACCCAGCCGAACTCTCAAACAGGCTTTGTGATTATAATCTAAAAAAGAGGCTCACTGTGATTGGGGCCTGCCTGGTTGGAGGGACAAAAGAAGGGCCATGCCCAAGTGACAGCTAACATTTGCCTGTGACAGGGGAGAACTCATTCAAGTGTGCCTCAAATGTCTTCTGAAAAAATGAAACAACCCAGCAGACCTGTAAAGCAGTATGTGACATTCAAGTAGGGTTTGACACAGACCCACCCTGTAAGTGGTTCAGAGAGGCCATCTCTGCCCATTCAGTTCAGCCTCTTCTTTGCTCCTAGGAGGCTTTACACCAATTCATACCTATTCAAATGCTAATTACTGGCATCTGCAAAATGCAAATGGTCCTCCAGAAGCTTTAGGCAGGGAAAAGGTAACTTTTTAAAAGTTCCCTTTCCTTAATAGTCATACACAAACCATTGCACCATTAAATTAGATTTGTTAAATCTACTAAAAAGAGTGTTTGAAATATGTTTCTAGCTACTTCCAACCCGAGACTAGCATTATTAAATGTACTAATGCTAGACAGTGCTTACCTGCTAAAGTGAAAATAGCCTTTTGTGGCTATTTCACTGTGAGGACATATTTAACATTACATTTCTACATTTCCTACTTTTAACTTCTATGCTCCCTGCCTCATGGGCAATGAGGTCTACTTAGGGGAGAATTCAAAGTACTGTTCGAGCATTTGCCTTGAAATGTCATCTGTCCAAGTCTTCCTGTGTTGTAAGGAGCTAATTCCGATGGATTCCATGCTGCCACGAGCAATTCGCTTGCTCTAGCACACGCCGGAAGTGTGTGCTACTGGAAACTACTTCCCTCGCTCCTCCCTCTCCCTGCACGAGGTTGATGGCGGCGGCGGCTGCAGCTAACGGGAGCGTTTCAGGCATGCCTTAAGTTGTTAAAGCGGTGATGTCGTAAGAAATTCCGCCAAGTATTTGGGCTCTCTGTACTGGATTTTGAGCGCTGGCATCTGGCGCTTAGACTCTCTGATTTTGACTGCCCGGTGCTTCTCCAAAGTGGCAGCATTGTGGCCTTTGCTGCTCAGCTCCTCAACCCTGACGGCAGAAGCGGCTGCGGTAATTAGCATCCGGTACCTTGGAGCTTCTTGTTTGCCGGCAGACGATGTTTCTTTCACTTTGGATTTCCAGCTCTTAAATTCGTGACTGGTGGAGTTGGAGGCTGTGGAAGGTGCTAAAAGTGAGCGGCTTCTCGGCTTCTCGGCAAAGCTGCGACCTATGAGCGGCGAGTGGCGAGGGTTCTGAATTTGGTGAGCGATAAATACTCACTTTTCTGCTGTTGCTGGGGGAAAAAAGTCTGGCACATGAAGCTTAAAACTATAAGACTATACGATTATAAGACTACATTACCGGAGCACTTGCTGCTCGGGTCGCTGTGTGGCTGGGCTGATCGGCATTCCAAGAAGGAAGCACTGTGAGCGGTGCTGCGGGGACTCACTTTCCCAGGAGTCCCTGCCTGAGCCTCACCACCTGGCTTGCGCTGCCTGGCTGCCCCCCCCCCCCCCAGGACGCCAGCTGAAAGATATTGCCCCGCCAAAGCCCCTAACTGCAGGGCACTCTGCTGCATCGTGCGGGAGGAGACCTGACCCTGGACTGTGTTTCCCTGAACTGTGTTTCCCTGCCCCAAAGCCTACCTCTAGCCGCACCCGCTTTGCAGGTGCCGCGTCGTTGTTTTCAGGATCCGCAGGAGTTGCCGGGGAGAGGAGCACTTGCTGCTCGGGACGCTGTGTGGCTGGGCTGATCGGCATTCCAAGAAGGCAGCACTGTGAGTGGCGCTGCAGGTACTCACTTTCCCAGGAGTCCCTGCCTGAGCCTCACCACCTGGCTTGCGCTGCCTGGCTGCCCCGCCCCCAGGACGCAATACGAGCTATAAAGTTCCCTAAGGATTCCGCTGTGCGGGCAAAGGGCGGGCCCTCTGACCTTACTTGCAAGAAGGAATAAAGACTTATCCCTTTTGTCTAAAAACACCAATTGACTAATCTACGGGAAATACTATTTGCCCTCTTCTGTTAATTAATCACTCACCCATATTTTAAGATGACTCGGAAGGGGGTACCTAAAACAATAGTTATCCCGCTGAGGGATCCGTCCAAAGGGACACTGGTTCACCACCTCAAACAAGTTAACCTTGACATCTCCACCACTAACAGATATTAATGAACTTTCTCCTCCTATAGAAATTATAACTAGTAACCAATCCCCTTTATCCACAACCAACTCAGGGGACACTTTATCATGGTTAGAGGATCTGAGTAACTTGTGTGGAACTAAGTATGCTCTAGTGGCAAGCAGTCCCGAACCTACTACCCCCCCAAATCTTTGTGTAAAAAACCCAAGTGCACTAAACCCAATCAACAGCCCGCGCGATCTTTCTTTACCTACCATATCCGGTGTACGAAGTACGCCTCCATCCCGCCCTGTATCTGCCAAAAGGAAGTGTGATGAAGACGAACACAACGGTAACCATCCCAAACAATCTAAACTGTGTCTAAACCCCTCACTGTCTGCCTCCATTCCCCCCTAACTCCAAATTCGGTTGAGATTACGGAAATATTGGATGACCTAGCGCCTCCATCACAGTTGGCCTTACTGTCTCTTGTTAAACGGCTGATTAATTCCGTTGTTTCACCATTGATGGAAAAAATAACACTGCTTGGGGATAGGCTTACGAAATTAGAGGGTGCATTCCAAGTAAATTTGGCTTCTATAAAGTATCAGGTACCCTCTAAGCTCTCTCACCCACCTATTATTGTTGAACCCCTTAAGTCATCTGCACTAAGCATTAATGCACATATTCAAGTACCACCCCCCATCACACCAGTCCCAAAGGCCCCCAAAGCCCATCCAAAACGTGTTCCAGCACAGCGCAACTTTGTTAGAACAGGGTCGATCAAACCACCTCACATCCACCTACCACCGGAGGCTGCCCCCTTCGTATTTGTCCTTTCGGAAGTTCCCACACTCGAACAGGGGAAAACTGAAAGCCAACAAGACCTACAAAATAAGGCTATCAAAAAATAGACCTTAGCCAGCAGATCTTGACGGTAGAATTTTAAGTGTTAGAAGGGTGGGCTGGTTGGGTCCCCTCCGAAAAGACACGCCCGGGGATTTGGTCTTAGTAAAATTTAGAAGCAGACGTATCATTCCGTACCTCCAAACCTGGCAGCGTCAAAAAGAAGACGGCCCCATAAGTACTGGGGATCTACATGACTTTTATCCCAGCTCATTATATACTTCTTCATTAAGGCCAAAGGCAGGGTCTTTTTATCCAATGGGTAGAAGCGCCTTGGAAATGAATGGCAGTAACTTTTTTTCCACGTAATTATCCTGACGCTGTATACAACAATCATCTTTATGGAAGATTTTATTAACTGCCTACGTGAAGGTTCAATCTAAGGAATTGGCGGGTGTGCTTAAATGCTGAATTTTGTGATAAGTGCATTTCTAACAAAGTACCTATGTTTATGGGCGGGTTACTTTTTCTTCTTCTTTGTTTTAAATTTGTCAGTATTCTGTGTTATCATTTGCTAGTTCTACTTTTTTTGGTTTTTAATTTGTATGCTTTAACTTGTACGCTTTTATGATTTGTATTTTCAAATCGAATAAAGCTTAATGAATTGAATAGATATTTAAAGCAAAGTTTTCGACCTGTCAAAAGGGGTTTATTTTGACTAGTACTTTTTGCAGTTTTAAACTGAAACTGCTAGGCCTGCAGTAATATTTGCATTTTCACTGGAGTGGGTGGCACAATGGGTGCTGCAAACCACAAGTGATATTTAAGTTACAGTCCCAGGATACACTTTGTAACCCAGGGATTGTACTAGAGATGTTTAGATAAGTCAAATATACCCTTTAGCCAATGGTAAAAAGGGGAAGCACAGACACTTTAGCACTAGTTAGCTGTGCGAGCCATTTTCATAGCTTTGGGGTGTGGTATAGTTCAACTTGTTACACTTTTAGGAGTGCGATAGTTAATAGCTTTGTTTTGGTAGCGCTGGCAGGGCCAATAGGTGGTAAAAGCTGTAGTAACCTCAGGAAAAGGATCATGACACTCATTTTTGTATACAAATTAAGCAGTGTGAGCGATGTTTAGCTTGAGTTATTTATGAAATTGAAATTGCTCACTATATGAGAGCATTTTATCGTTTTTAACTAAATGTAACTAGAGTTTAGATTGGAAACCTATTAAGAGTGCCTAAACATATATATATTTAGAGTTGGAAATTCAAGTTGAAGAAACACCTAAATTACATCTGCAATAATTGGAAATTAAAGCTGCAACTTTAATGTTTGCATTTATAAAATTATTCAAAAAGCTTGATGGTCCAAGTATATTACCACTTCTTATGTTACTAAAATCAAGATTTCTTCCTTCGTTAACTTATAGGATGGAGGTACTTTCAGGTGTTTTTGATAGTTGGTTAGAACAGGATCAGAGTTTAGGGGCATATTTATGAAGAAATCACGCAGCGCAGCAAGTTATCTTGCTGCGCTGCACCGCGTGAGGGGGGCAGGGCAGGAATGTGCGTATTTAACATATTAAGGTGTATTCCTGTCTTTTCCCAGCGCTGACACACAATGTGCTGCCCAGCACCAATGCAGCCACCCTACACCATGGTTTTTATACAGGAAGGGACACCAGATATATCAAGCTACGCGAGGTGGCCTTGCATGGCTTGATATCAGTGGCGTAACGATAATTGAGGGGGCCCCCCTGCCAGGTACGTGGAGGGGCGCCCTCCGGGTTCTATTAGGAGCTCTGAGGCCGAAGTGTAGTGCTAAGGGGGCCCCCTTGAGCTTGAGGGCCCCCCCGCACTGCGGGGGATGCGTGGGCCTGTGTTACGCCCCTGCTTGAAATATCTGACTTAGGTTTTGTGTCATCCTTGTGCCCCCTTGCATGGCGCAAGGGTGATGCAAAGCCTGCATATATAAGCCCGGTAGTTCCCTCTTTCAACTGCCTCAATCAACAAGCCATGACCAAGTTTGTTTGGAGTTTAATTTGATTGAGTAGTTACTCTCATAGAAAGTAGTCCTGTTAAGATATTAGTTTAAATTGAAAAAGTGCAGATGAAAGGTCTTTCAGAGGTGCTCTTCGTAATGAATTTGACTTGCTAACCTATTCTGCCATAATGTCATGGAATACGGGGGCATATTATCAAGAACGGCGATAAAATGATCGCTGCTTTAGCGGCAGTTAGCGGCAGGAAACTGCCGCTAAAGCTGTGATAATGGGCTTGATAATATGCCCTTGTGAATTCCCATAGCAGCCCAGGTTAACATCAGAACCTGGGCTTCAATGGGAATTCACAAGAGCATATTTTCAAGCCCATTATCGCAGTTCTCGAAAATATGCCCCATGGTTATTAATTGAACGCTTCAAGAACTTGGTGTGAAACTACAGTGGGATCATAATCTTACATAACAAAGATTCAAACATTATTTCGATGATATGTTTATTTTAATTCAGCTGAAAATGTCTTTAAAACGTTTAAAGAAAGATAGTTTTGACAGGTATGAGTAAAACAAACTCTAAGCATGCCAGGAACTTGCCAACTCATGGGAGCTGAAGAATACATATCTTTGTGTGCCATTTGGGTGTTATTATTTAGAGGACGTTCTGCAAGAATGAAAGCGTAGTAAAAATAATGTCAGCTCCAGATTTTGAAATTTTATGAATTAAATCCTACTCCATGTTATATGCTGCTCGTAACAAGTTTTTAGCCTTGGTATACAAATTGCAGAACAGTGCCTATGTCTTGTGTTAAGGGCTCAGAGGGCATTTCAGTTAGTAGATTTATGAAATAGTAAATTTTGTATTGATAAAATGTATGAACTTCGTAAACAATGAAATCAGTGAAGCCTTGATATACGATTCTATAAAATGGCTAGAAATTGACACCATTTTTACCGTGTGCTGCTGTGTTGAAATATTTCCTTTTTTACTAAACTTTGTATTTATTGAAAGTGTTTTTTTAACTATAAATAACATTTATTTTATTTCAATACATAGGAGTGCCTTTAAAGAAAAGCTCTAAAATAGGAAAAGTCGAATGATGTACCTTTTTAGGAGCATCTTTTTTGCAATAAGATTGTGCTACAATTCGCATGTTGCAGTTCTAGTGTTACTTCAGAAATCCCCTAATACAGTTTAAAAGTTGGAAAAAATTTGAAAATGTGTGGAACAAATAAGTTTTATATTAAAAGGAAGTAAATGTTGCAGAATCGATTGTGTAAAATCATATTAAGATGTCTTAGATTAGTCCCACAAACCAATGGATTTCACTATTCCTGAATGCTTAGAAAACAAGCTAATTGAATTATGTAGGGTCTCTACCCCGCTTAACCATTATTCTTTGTGATCATCATGTCAAAGTTTCCATCTTCCTTTGACCAGCTCTCAACAGTCCTTCTGACCTGATGGCAGGGTATCTGCACCCCAAAAGCCTTACCGCAGGCCCTTTTCCCTTACAGTGCACACAGGCTTGCTGCATTCTGTTTTGAGGGATAGGAGCCACTGGATAATTGAGATGGATAAGACAGGTTCCCAAAGGCTTACCCTTGCGCCCACATTTATTAGGAAAGTATAGCACTGTATCACTTTAGACCAATGGGAAGATGCCATATAATCAGGGTATCGATATACACTTAAGTGGTATTCATAGCTTAGTAATCTTCCTGACCTTTAATTAAATTCATTTGGTCAGGGATGTATTGTGTGAGTTTATGCTATTCAGATTTCCCTTGCTTTTATGTTTATTAGAAAAGTGGAGCACTGTATTCGTTTAGTCTGATGGCAGACGTCATACAAAATTAGGACAAACATTATAGATAAACCCAAAAGACATTAAAGACTCTTTTATTTAGCAGATCTTTTATGAAAGTCGTGCTATATATTTTATAGTACTGCACATTTTTAACTACAGTTAAAGAGAAGCGTTGATTTGTCTACGTCTCCAAAAGAGATTCTTATCCCCTTTGTCTTTGACCTCAGAGTCCTAATCTGATATCAAGGTATATCCAGTCAATTGAAAATATTGGATAAGGGTAACTTGAGAGTGACTCGTAGGGTCCAGTCATCATTTCTATTAGAGGTGAGATATATTAGCGGCCTCAACATCTCCTATTTCATTTCCATTCAATATAAATAGGATTTTCACTTTATCTATTTTATTAACAGGGACAGGAATCCCAGTTTGCCAATATTCGGGTCAATTTTACAAAGACTGTTTTTTCATTGAATAGACACATGAAATCGACATCAGATTTTCAAGTAAATTGCTTGTTTGTCTATGACACATAGATTACATAGTCATATAGATTATTAATACATGACTAAAACCAGCTTTCGCAGATTATTCTGTACAGATCCTAAATCACAAAGCATTTATTAGATGTTGAAAAACTATTTTGGAAAGGACATTGCCGAAACTAGAGTTTCCATGGGGCTGATAGACAACTGAAACAATACAGGCTTTCGTTCTTTCCAAGAGGAAGCCATCAGGATTAGAATAGGTACGTTTTGGTATTTTGTACGTGATCATACTGCTATGTATCTATTGCCCCTAAAAAAGTTTGGGACAACATCAAAAGTGTCTAACAAGTCTTTCAATTATTAAAAAAAAGAAAATTATGTTTATATAGAGATGTTAGCTTTTATTTATTCAGTACCTGGTAGCGGATTTTATTAAGTTTAAGGCATTGCATTAAAAAAATCATATAATATAATTTATTGTTTATTTCTTTTTAACTTGGAAAAAACAATGGTTGTACAATCTCTCACAATTCTTTTTTGCTTTATAGTGATAATTGTTGAACATTCATTGTTTGTACTGAAGAAGGTTACAAAAATCTTAACTTTCACCTGACACGCAGCGTTGGCAGTTTTTTTAGAGTATTGTTCTGAACAAACGTTTTAATAATACGTGATTTTTTTTCAATAATTTGTGACAACTGATTGCTATAGTTTTTATTTTAACATGAATGACATGAGACTGCATATATTGTAAGTTATTTATGTATATGATTTTAAATTAATATGCACATGCACTTTTTGTAATCCAATTTTCAGTGATAGACAGTGATCATGAGAAGGCACACATTTCTGAGTGTGGAAATGTAATTTTTACTGTTGATAAAGAATAAAGTATATGCTCATATATCTATCTAAAACAAAATTCATGTGTAAGTGGCTTTCATTAGTACCCTTCAGATTATTGTTAAGTTTATGTTCACTTGTTTTTATTTAAATCACAGGATTGGTTTTATACCAAACAATAGTATAGTCCTTTTATTGGTTCCACTACCGTTTTGTAAATAATATTATTTATGTTTAGAGAATTTAATAAGTGAAAAGGAAATTGTTTTGTGCCAGACTATGCATGTACAAAACACACAAGGTGATAAACGGAATTTTGCACATTGGCAAAACATTCACCCCCCTCACTATGCATGTGCCCATTGTTCAGACCAGCCCTCAACTCAGCTGATGTAATGCCTGGCTGATGACCAGTAATTTTCATTGCTCGGAATTCAATGCTTCCCCTCCCTGTCACTGTCATGTGGCATTCATTTTACGGGACCAAGTGTATGTAGGAGTAAACTGCACTGGGATCATAGATATACCCTTGCTGCAGGCTCCTGGTAGCGGCTGGGTCCTTCCACGTCAGATCTGTACAGACCCCATCTTCGATTCTTAGAATTCAACCCAATCTAAGATGGTGCCCTGCATTGCAGTTTTGAGGTTACCCCAAGCCTAGATAGTTGGGCTTTTAGGTATTGTTGCACTCCTCAACTTGCAGGGCATTTTCTCCTATTTAAGGGAGGTTGGTGATAGAAACTGTGTGCCGCGAAGCTCTAGATATTTCTTGTTGTTATTTTGCTGTGTGTTATTTTCTTATGCGCATTGTTAACTCCTGGGGATTCCTTGGTATTGCTCGGGTGTGTGGTGTCTCCCCTGCTGATTTAAATGAGAGGTTTTTGTCACTGATTTTTCCATCCTCAGCAGAGGCTTCCTTCTAAGGACATTTGCCTGCTATTGTTGTTACTCTACTCATTGTTACATTGGCTGCGGCAACAAATTTCCCCCATCTCATGTTCAAGCCATCCAGTATTCGAAGACCGGTGTCGCCTCCAGCTCTTGGCAAATTACAATACAATCTTATTCTGGAACATTTAATCAGCTCCATATGTCCAAGCTACTATACAGCAAGAGAATGCAGAGATTCGTTTTTTGGAGGTATCAGAATGTCACTGTATGACACTCTTTGGTGTCTTGAGAATCATCTGACTTACCTCCAGTGTCAACGGGAGCCTTACGCTTTGATGTAAATCCTGAAAAAGTATGTGTATTTCTTGACGAACTGATTATTCATTTTACCTTTTGCCCTATGCAGTTTTCTTTGGAGTTGACCAAATAGGATATCTAATCAGTTCCTTGTCTGGAGGTGCTTTATCCTGAGCCATGGTGTTTCCAACATAATCTGATGCCAGTTTCACCAACTATAATCTTTTTTTCAAGAATTTCGATTTCGGCAGATGCCTGGGAGGCCAGACGCAAAGTATTCGGCAATAAAAGGTCTTGGTGAGATCCATCAAGGATCACAAGAAGTCAGATATTATGTAACCAGGTTCAGGTCACTGGCAGAAGTAACTCAATGGGTAGAACATACTAAATTAACGTTTGTAAGGGAACTGTAAGATGAAATCAAAGATTAGTTTGTTCATATACCATGTCTTTTGTCTTTACAGAAAGCATTAGAGGGTACCCTTCATATTGAACATTAACTAAATGAGAGGAGGAAGGAGTGGCTACTGACCTTTTTCAGTAGCTGGTTGAAGGAAAAATACTAGTCTCTGAAAGTTTGGGGAAAGCTATGAACAGGGTAAAAGAACAAGTGTACAAACTTAGACAGCAGGAATCAGACTATAAAGTAGAGGAGAGGGTCTGGCTGTCATCTCACTACTTGCCTACCAAGGTGGATCCTTCTATGTTTATATCACAATTTTTAGGCCCTTTTACTATTATCCAACAAATGGTCCAATGGCTCTTCACTTGAGTTTACCACCTGCTTGGAAGATACATCCCAATTTCCAATGTATCTCAGTTAAAGCCATATGCTCAGCCGCGGTCCGGTAAGGGGAGATTTCGAGGGACAATGCAGAGGTAAAATTCATTATTTATTTAATTCGCGCTCAGCATCTTCCCTCGAAATCCACCCTTACCCGGCCCCACCGCCCCACCGCTGTTACCTACGCGGACCGCTGCTGCATATGTTTTTGTTTTGACCGATGGAAATTGATGGCCAAACCGAATATGAAGTCCATGACATTTTCAATTCTTTTGGGGAAAGCTCTTATACTTGGTAAGATACCCAATTTCCGACCAGTCATGGAACCAGCTACAATAGACCAGGCTGCAAAATTGGTCTCACAAGTCTTTTCAAAGATATCAAGGTAAGCCTTGAGCCCCGAAGAGGAAGTATACTGTCATGCAGCTTTTTTCCCACAAGACCCCAATGCATGTATAAGTAAACTGTGTGGGGATCGCTGGCACACCTTTTACTTACCTGCTGTAGAGTCTTTGTAGTTTTGAGTTGTGTCAGCTGGCTCAGGGAGTCACTCGCCTATGCCGCCATGAGGGAGGTGGCGGGGTCGTTTCACATTGGGATTCTGATGTACACAGGAACCATCTTGGATTCTTAGAATTGAACCCAACACAAGATTGTGCCTCACATGGCAGTTCCGAGGTTAGCCCACACCTAAACAGTGAGTTTTCAGTTCCTGTCACCCTCCTCTACTTCAAGGGTATTTTCTCCTATTTAAGGGAGGTGGGTGATAAAACTGTGTGCCGCACAGCTCTAGCTACTTCTTTCTGTATGCCATTTTACTATGCTAATCATTGCCTCCTAGGGATTCCTTTTTTCATGCTCTGCTGCTTTCATCTCTTGACAGTCACAGTCATTATACTCTGAGCTCCATCTCTTCCCACCAGAAATGACCATCAAGCAAAAAAGTGTTTCGTTTCTCATAGCTCCAATATGGCGTTCAATCACTTTGTGTCAAGTCTCCTTAAACAGCCATTATACTGACATCACTTCCTGTTTTCCAAGCTTTTAGATGAAACCAATAACACTAATGGGAAAAAGGATGGGCAACTGGACTGTGACGGGGAAGTCTTGAACTCAGAGTAATGAATATTACTGATAAGTAACCGGACATTACCTCCTTGCCTGATTTACCCATCACTGTCATTACACTATGAGCAAATACCAAAACATGAAATCGGCTTCTACCAATTATAACAGTCACTTGACCTCCTATAAATTTAATGAACTGAAAAATTAATTGCAAGAATGATTATTTCATCAATGATTTCCAAAGAACTTAACTCAGAACTGCCAAACACCGAAGAATCTTTTCCCTCCACTAACAATCTATAATGATTTATGAATGTTTGAGGGTGAGTCCAAGTAGCAGCATTACAGATTGCAGTCTTCAGAGCACCCTTAAATGCAGTACAGAAGGCCACAATACTTCCTGTAGACCATCCTTATACTAGCTTAGATAACTCCTTTCCCTGTGCCTTGTATGTTGTGATGATGGCAGTCGCAGAAGCTGGTTTTCGACCTTACCCTGCTAATCCTAATGAGACAAATAGAGCATCTGCTTTTCTAAATGATGTTGTTCATGCCAAATAAACTGACAATGCTCTCCTAACATCCAAAGTTTGCAAACGCTGTTCTTTCTGAGAAACTGGATTTGGAAATAAACTGATAAAATAAAATCCTCCCAACAAAAGGGGATGGAACTTTCCGAATACAGTGAGGACCTGGGGTCATATGTACAGAAAAGAGGAATTGTGATTTTCTAATTATTATCCTTACCAAATCACAATTAGGAAATCACAATTCCCAAAGTACGAAATAAAGATTTCCAAACTAGTAATTCCTAATGGGTTTACAAATAGACCTAATTTATCATTATTAATGAAATGGGTCACAATTTGCGACCCATTAGGAATCCCGGCCATCACAGGGAGGGTGGCCTGCAGCGGTCAGCAGACCACCATGCCTGTGATTGATTTTTAACAAAGCAATCTTTTATTTAATTATTTGTACATGTAGCCCATTTTTCATTAAGGAAAATAGGATGCATTTAAAAAAAAGAAAATGAAAATGTAAAATTTCATTTTTAAGACTGCCTGCTCTTAAAAAATATCTGCTTCAACATTCACGAAGGAGGAAGGGGTCCTTTGGTGACCTCTTCCATTTTTAATATTTAACACCTCCTTTGAAGGGGCAGTAAAAAATGAGGGCCTCATTTATGAAAAGTGTTGCATCGCTGCGGTAAAACAGCAATGCAACACTTTTCAGCGTGCCCTTCCATGCAACACCATGGATGCGCCATATTTACTGTATGGAGCTCATTGTCGCAAGGATTGACAGCTACATCAGGAATCCTGAAGTATCTGTCGATGCAAAAATGGCGCTTTGCTGAAGTGTGTCTGGAAACAGTCGCAACTCCAGCAATGTGTCATTTCACATGGGGCAAGCCCCATCTGAAAAGGCCTGCGTCACCCCTTATGCCTGCTTCAAGCAGGTGTAGGGATTTGACGAAGTGAGAGCTCTTAGAAGTGTCGCAGTGAAATCTCATAGATTTCACTGCAACACTTCTAAGAGTCTTTTCTGCATCAAAACGCCTACCCTGCATACATTATACCTGTTGCAGGTATGGTGTATTGCAGAGTTTTAAAAAGTGATGCATTTGCCTTGATGCATCAGTTTGTAAATATGGCGTAGTGTGGCACATTTTTTACGCCACCACAGCATCACAAAAAGTAACGCAACAGCGGCGTAGGACCTCATACTTGAGGCCCTGAACTTTTTTCAACTGTCATTTTTTCCCCAAAAATTCATACATACCTCTGTGATTCTGTATTCAGAAAGGATGCCCTTAATATGCCCCTTCCAAATACCGAATCGCAAACACAAATTATGATTCGGGAATGTGCTATAAAATTCCAATTCATGATATGTACATGTGTAAAAGTATTTTTGCGGTCAGATATGGCTCCTGGTCTCAAAATTACCTTATCTGAACAAAAACTTAGAAAAGGCTCAGAGCATAAAAGAGCTCCTAATCTCTTAACCTCTAATGAATGTGATGGACACCCTGAATAACATTTTAATTGTTAAGAATTTCAAATCCATTTCGTCTAATGACTCAAAAGGTGGTGACTGTAACACATGCAAGACCAAAGTTAAATCCCATAAAGGAAGGAAAGAATGAAAAGCAGGTTTCTTTAGGCGTTGGACTTGCCCCCTGCACAGGGTCACCCCAAACTTTTTCTCTTCACATTTCCTATTTTCTTGAACTCATTTGTGTTGGCTTTTGAGACTCTGTGTACTTTGCCACTGCTAACCAGTGCTAAAGTGCATATGCTCGCTCCTTCAAACATGGTAAAATTAGCTTATACTCAATTGGCACATTTATTTAACTTATAAGTTCCTGGCTGGCAAAGTGGTGCTACATGTACCCAGGGCCTAAAAATGTAATGGTACTAGTCGACCTGAGGCCCTCATTGTACCACCCACTGAAATAGCCTTTTTTAATCATGTCTTAGGCCTGCCACTGCAGCTTGGATGGTAGTTTTAAACTGCTACTTCGACCTAGTAATATAAACCTTTTGCCAGACCTAGACCTTCCGTTTAATACATCTAAGTCACCACTAGGGTAGGCCCTAAATGGCCCATAGGCCAGGGTGCATTGTATTCAAAACGTTGGACATGTTATAAAATTCCTGGTAGTGAATAACTCTTAAATGTGTTTTTCACTACTGCAGGGCCCATTTCCCCCATTGGATAACATTGGGCTACTTTATTTGAATTAATAACTAACTTTAGCTCGGCAACAGATAGAAATGCCATGTTTGGTCTATAAAGAATTGTAATTGTAAATCCTCTCTAATGGTAAAGTCGCATTTTAAGTCACAATAAATATTACTTTTAGAAAGTTTGCATTTTTTGTCTCAATCATTTGGTGCCTTCAGTCTGTGTTCTAGGTCACATGACTGGGTATAGTTGACAGTCGGCCTTTGCATATTCCTTCCATACTGTGTCACAAAGGGGACTGGGTGTTGACTGGGTGACCCAACCTGACATGATGGGTGGGGACAGAGCAGTCACCTACCACACTTTCACTTCAATAGGGACTGCCTCCTGCAGTCATAAAGAACATCACACTACCCTTTTGTCACCCCAGACATTTTGGGGCCTGGGCAGGTGAAGGAAGGAAATTGCAGAACCAGAAATTGGGGGAAGTCTAGAAGTTTCTCCCACTTCAAAGCTGGTTAAATGTTGACAGATACAAGACCCAGAAATCCAGTCTTCAGCACACTCCTGGACTTTGGATGCTACAGAAGAAGGGCTACCCTCCTGCAAAAGGATTGCCCTGCTGCTTCAGGCCTGCCCTGCCCTTTGAGAAGGTAGACTGGACCTGCCCCTTCATATCAATCAGAGTGGCTTCAAGGGTCATGTGGTTGACCTCCTGTTCTGAGCTACAGGGACGCACCAAGATCCAGGGGCCTCACTGCAACTGCCAAGCTAACCTGCTGCACTGGACATGTATGGACCTGCAACCGGACCTGTTGGAGTGAGTTCATGATTCACAAGAGGTTCCTCTCTAGATCCTTGGCTGGCATTAGTTGAGCTCTACCTGTGAAGAAAAGGAGAAGTCCTGAAGTTTTGGGCTCTTCACAACTGCAAGCTGACCCATTTACACTGAGATCTTGCCACCCGCAACAACCACCAATGAGAAGGTCTGGTAGACACAACACTTTGTGCTACAGTGACCACCAGCAATGACCGCCAACGAGGATCTGCACTTCACTCTCCAGCATCAACAACCCGTGGTGATCTCCAATGCACGCGATGCCCAACAGGATCTTTAAACTATAGTAATGAGCATCAATTACTCCCAGCTTCTGTTTGCACTATAGCAACAGCTATCTGCAGTGCTCTCCCTTACCTCGCAGCCTCCTCCACCGCGAGCTGGACCCTTCATACTAGACTTTAAGAAGGTAACTTTTTCAGTGGGACTAACCTGGTCTCTGCATCCGTCCTGTGCTCCGTCACAGTCAGCCTAAAATTGTGACTTTTCCCCGTCTAACATGACCAGTTGACTGTTAATGACGCTGTGTGCTTTTATGTGCTATACTCACCCAAATCTTTGATAGTGCATGTCCCCAGTTTTACTGATTGGGTTCTTGTTGTTTCAGTTAATTTATTAATGTTTTTCTCTATTTTTCTAATTTGATATGGAATTTTGCTTGTATTGCGTTTTCACTTTATTACTGTTTAAGTGTGGCAGAAATACTTTACATATTGCCCGTAAGTTAAGCCTGACTGCTTTTGTGCAAAGCTACCAGGGGGTAAACCACTGGTGTTAGAAATCGGGGCTCTAGCTGGCAATGGTTTGCACCTTTGTCCAACTAGGGACCCTTCCTTCTAGTCAGGATAAGGGGGATACACTACTTAAATAACCCCTGCTCACCCTCTTGGTAGTTTGGCAGTAGCAGTTAGGCTTTTCTCAGAGGCAGTGTGTAAAGCATTTGCACATAACCCAAACTAATACAGTGAAAACACTACTAAAGAACACCACACCAGTTTTAGAAAAATATTTATCTGTGCAGACAAGACCAAAACAATAAAAGATTAACATATAGTAATCAAAATATACACTTTGCGAGAAGACTTTAAAATGCTGGTCCTTGAAGCCGCTGGCTCTGTTCGGGGCTATTGCGGTGCTGAAAACAACAAAATCCAGCAGTTCTAGCCGACCGTGTCAGTACGGACCAGCGAAGTGTCAGCAGACTCGTAAACAGTACCTTTGTTCCGGCTGACAGAGTTGGTGTGGGCCGGCGGGGCAACTGTAGTGGTCGCGATTGGACATACAATTTATACGAACAATCATTAATACTAACAACTTGAATTTGTTAAAAGAGAAGGAGAACAGAGATATAGAAAAATTGAAAAATAGAAAAAACAATATAAAAAGGAATTAGGAAATTATATCAATTTTATTCAATTTATAAATAGTAAAACAATTTCAGCAAATGCTCAGAACAATACACTGGTACATAAAAAAATGTACTATTCAATACAAAACCAGACAGGTGGCAAACAGAAGGAATTACATAGCAAAAGAGGTTCAGGGTAAAACATCAAGCTAGACGATGCGTCCTTCATCAATTATGGCCACATATGCGTCAACTGTGTTTCTACCTTTGTATAATTACATGGTCATCATCAGGACAAGACTTTTTACTGAGAGCCCAAAAAGATCTATTTCTGAAGATAATCCAACCCCGAATTAATTACCAGGTTATGCGGTTGTATCCAGATTTTTGGGAAGGCGTCAAAAGATGAAATTAGATCATAGATGCAAGGTGGTGGCAAATATACCTCGAGATGTTAGAGAGCATAAACCCAATAACTGCATATAAATAATATAACTGAACTAGCAAGGGGTGGAATGAACACATTTCCGGTGTGCTTCACTCCAGTGTAGGGCGAATGGCACAAATGTAACATCAAAACTATTCTCTTGTAGCTTGGAACTAAGCCGAGCAATCCGAGCCATGGACTTCCTTCCAACCCTAGAGACAAAGTGTTAGTTAATGGTGTATAGTCGGAATGCAATGAAAATTTGTTTTCCCACACAAAGGGCCTCATTTATGAGGTTTCGCCAAAGGGCAGTGCTGCGCTTCCCTACGGTAAAAGAAAAGGGCAGGAATGCGGCGCATCTATAAGATAGGGTGCATTCCTGTCCTTTTCCCCATGCACCGGTGCACAATTGGGTGCGGGGCGCCAACGCAGGTACCTTTGCACCATGGTGATGAATATTTTTGTACAGGAAGGGAAACCTCTTTCTACGTGTGCTGCAAAATGCAGCACAGATAGAAAAAGGAAAAACAAGGAGAAATAAAGATATTTCTCCTTGTTGTGCCTCCCTTAGGCCTCCCCTGGGGAGGCGTGAGATTTTGGCGCTGCCTCAGATTTACGATTTCTCGTAAACATGGGGCAGTGTCAAAAGGCCATGGATGTTGCTGGGAATGTCCAGAGCAACATCTATTGCACGCCCCTTTAGCGTAGAACAGTGCATTAAAGGGACTGATAGTTATCAGGCAACATTAAGCCAAAAAAAGTGGCATAGTTCTGCCTGATAAATATCACACAGACTTCTGCGCCACGGAACGTCACAAAAAGTGCCGTTCCGGAGGCACAAGCAGTTTCATAACCGCTTAACCGTGGTGCAAATTCCACAGCGGTTTGAAAGAGTGGGTGGGGCCCTTTCGGCCAACGGACGTGCGCAGCACTACCGAGGTAGTACTCGGGACGGCCGGATAAATGAGGCTCAAAGTGTCTAAAGTGGTTGAGTCCCCATACACAGGCAAGAAGTTCTCGTTTTATGACAGACTATAATTGGTCTGTCTCACTTAATGTTTTCGAAGCAAACATCACCACTTATTCTTCTTGCCAGATCTTTTCGATAAAACAGCTCCTAGTCCGTATGCACTCACTAAAATGTACTTTGATGAAGCAATGTTTCCTATAAATGAATGGTTGCAATCGGGTGCATTAATGATTTGCTGTTTAATGTAATTGGAGCATTGTTGTTGCTCGTCCTTCCATACAAAATATGCACCCTTTCTCAGTAGTTGTCTTAGAGGTACCATCGTGGATGCAAGGTTCTCCACAAACTTGCTATAATATTCACACAGTCTTATAAAAGAGATTAACTTCTCCTTATTGTCAGGCTATGGGGCATCCGAAATAGCTTTCACCAAAGACTCTTTTGGGACCACACCTTTGTGGGAAATTGTGTGCCCTAGATAACTTGAGTAAATTTAAGTAAGCTTGGAACCAATGGACATGCCTTTTCATGTCTTTAAACATGTGAAACATAATTTTCTGAAACACTGAGGATGACGATGTTAGACCAAACAGCATTCTCTTAAATTGATTCACTCCAAAAGGTGTGATGAAGGCTGTTAAGAGTCTTGAAGCTGGATACAGCTCTACATGATGGAAAGCATTCCTCAGGTCTAAAGTGAAAAGAAGCATTGCCCCATCAAGCATGGATACTAAATTGATAATCATGGGTAACTGGTGATTGTCTATTATTATGTTACTGTTAAGAGACCTTAGGTCAATGCACAGTCTGAGCTCTCCACTACTTTTCTTGGTGAGTACAAAAGGAGACACCAAATCAGAAGACTGTGTCTCCTGAATGAAGCCGTCAGTTTGCATGTGATCCAATCATTCTTGTAATTCGTTGTGCACGTTAAATGGCACACCTCTTAACTTTTGCCACTTTGGTTTGACAAGGCTCTTCACTTTTAAATCACGCATATATCCTTTTAACTTTCCCATCTTTTGACTAAATACTTGTGGGAAGGGAGCTATAAATTTCTCCTTGAAGTCACCTTCATTAAAAATGAGTACAGGATCTTCCAAATTAGGATTGAGGGCGATTGTTGCATGTTTCTGGTCTTTCAATCCAAGGACATGTGCCCCTTTGAGTGCTACATAAATCTTGATTCTGGCTGATCTTCCTTTGCAATAAGGCTGAGCAGTGAAATGACTTGTGAAATTGATCCTTTGATTATCAAACGTGACTACTTGAATATCACATTGTAGCAGACCCGGTACCACTTTTTTCAGCTTGGCATCAAAATAAGACTTTGGATATGATTGTGATTATAAGTCTATAATTATCCATAATCAACAAGTTCACTTCATGCACACTTATTGTACACGTTGTAGGCCTTCACTGGCTCATCGGTATTCTCATCAGCTTCCTCTCCTATCCTTAAGAGCATATTCTTAGCTATCATACTCTTCATCTCCTCTTCTGACTTCTCTACTGTTTCTTCTGTAATACTAGACACCTTTGCCTGATCTTCTTCACTACTTTCCCTGAACATCTTCCTTCCTTCTGCAAATGCTACAATACTTGTTGATTGCTGGGCATGACTATGCATAGGGTAAATGTGTTGGACTTCCACAACAATAGCAGAACATTCTATTTCCAGCATGTTTTCAACATGTTTTTTTCTTGTTTCTTCTTTCTTAAACTTTTTTTAACTGATTTCTTTTCATGTAACATACTTTGTTCCCCTTTTTTGCTGACTGATCATCATTCACTGCCTTGATTCAGCTCATAGACTGTTCAATCGCCTTTGCTGTTTTTACCACTTCATCCAAAATAGGATCCCCCGCTACCCATAATCATTCTTGAATTCTTTTATTGTTTGTGTTTACCATGAGCTGGTCTGGCATCATTTTTTTTAGTATTCACTCCAAAATTGCAGGTGTTTGAAAGACACCTCGAGGCAGTTAGAAATCCCTCAATATTTTCACCTTTTCCTTGACTTCTTGTGTAAAAATGGCAGCGTTCTAATGTGTTGCTAACAGTTGGTTTAAATCTGAACCCTCTTCTCATTATAGCCTCTAGAAGCACATACTCATCATCTTCCTCAATATTTTCTGTTTTGGATAGTCATGTAAATACTTCTTGTCCTTTTAATCCTGATGCATCCAATAACATGCATTTTCTTCTTTCAGATTACATTTTATCTCTTTCAATTGCCACCAAGTAGGTCATACATTCTTCATTTCACCTTTCCCAAGGAATTAGTGGTTCCCTTTTCAATTGTTATTTTTTTGGTGAAGGATCCAATTGCATTTCTGTGATACAACTGAACAATATGAAAAGCAAAACAATTCCTCTTGTTAACTTGCAGTACTAAATCCACTTTATATATGTCTGCTGCTTGCATTTATCTTTTTTTTTTCTTAGTGGCAACATCCTCCAACAATTGATAGTTACTCCCAAGGCAGTCCTTAGAGATCAAATGGTTTTACTTAAAGGCAGCTGAGGGTCCTCTGCAATGGGAGGAGCGTCACCCCTACTGCCTGGCACAGAGCTAGTAAATGAAAAATAAAGCGATGTTCTAGCATCATTTTATTTTTCATTTGCCGGCTTTGAGCCAGCTAGTGCAGGGAGGGGCGGGTGGGGCATGTGAGGAATGTAAATGTAAATTGATACTTGTATAGCGCACTACTCACCCACAAGGGTCTCAAGGCGCTTGTACGAATACCGCTGTGGAACCCATCCTGGCTTTCCCTGTGAGGTGTCCACTCCTGGGCACCCCCAAGGTGGAGGTCAGGCATCCTTAGCGTTGTGGGGGCCGTTGTGGATATTAAGCAAGCTATTGCCCAGAGTTGGACTCCATGATTGGAATAGGCACCGAGGCGAGAATTATCAGGTCCGTGGAATTTTTGAGCTTAAGACCCGCCGAGGCGGGGAATTGAACCCTGGTCCCAGGCTAGACCTCTGCATCAGGGTCTGCCGCTCTAACCATTGAGCCACACTTGCTATGTGCACTCAGTAAGTGCACATATGTGTTTGGCCGGCCATCTCAGGCCGACTAAATCACACATGCCCACTTATGTTTCTCCAGCCCAGCTGTAATGGGCAGTCATGCTGGAGAAACCTCACAGACTCTTTTGAGTCTGCTCAGGCCAATCCCTGTGCTGCTCTCATAGCATGAGAGCAGTGCAGGGCTTGCACAGGGAGTCTGTCCCAGGGCCTGCTAGGACCACAGAGAGCAGAGGAGACATGGCGCTGTTGAAGCCATCTTTCTTATATGATACCAAATGCTTGAAGCTTTAGGCTCTGTTAAATTGACATAAGAATCACTGCACAAGATGCTTGTACTTTTCCATTGTGCCTCAGTAAAACTCCTTTTGTAACGCAAGGCTTGCTCAAGAAAGATACGGGAACAGAGGAAGATGCTAGCTTAGCCACAGGTATTGCAGCATATCACATTTAGAAATATTTCTGGTATGTGCGGTGGTGTTGCAAATTGTTACATGGAAAAGCACCAAGGCTAATACATTGCATTACAGTGGAAAGTCCCAGAAGCTGCCTACTTGAGACACGTGGTCAGCAACAGTATATTTCGAACCATAAATAGTATAGCACAGCCTAGGCCTTTGCTAATTGGTTAAGTAGGCCATGCTTAATTTGTGCTACGTACATTATGATGCTGCATCCTCTTGTGGTTTGTGTCTATAAAAGCTGTCAGAAACGTCACATCTTCAGACGCTCAGTGACTATACTGTCTGTCTCTGTGCTGTACGTATTTTGCATTGTTTGTTGGTCTCCAATAAATACTGCTATTTTCTGTGCTGACAGAGTCGTATCTGTGGTATTATTTCTTATTTATCATTTCAGATTCCACATTTGGTGCGAGAATGCGGCCCCAGGATCACTAACTTCAACAGCCACTGGCAGTGGGCCTTCAGCTTCCTTCGGAGTTTGGGGACAGCGTCCAACCGCACATTTCCTACACGCAGTGACTCCCTGTTGCTAAGCAGCACTTGGCTGGTGGTGTACCAAGGAGGGCGAACTTCTGCACCCCTGTCTTTCCTACAGAGAGTCTCCAGACCATGGGGGTGGAGGACATTTACAGCTACTTCCCATTGACTGGAGCTGAGGTCGGTAGGCTTTCAAAAATCAACATCCTTCACTGAGTCTTGATTGAGGATCTCCATCCTCCAGGTTGGATTGTAGCAGGTAGTCCCTTGTTTTAGAGTTGTGGCAGTGTTGCTCCCCAGATAGCAGTGGTGCTAGTGTAGGCACCCCTGCGTTTGCACTTTGCACATGCTTCATGTGAGGTAACAATATTGTGGGGACAGCAGCCAGGCGGGCTGCCCCTTTTAGTTGCAACAAGTTTCCAGGGCGCCACTTTATTAGTTTTTATGAAGTCAGGTTTGGGTGCAGCTAACTCACCTCAGCGCTGCTGGCCCCAGGTACCCAGTGGGTGCTGCCTCCTGCTAGATGCCGGAAGTGGTCTCCAGCTGTGCCTAGGTGGTCACCTAGGCACAACAGGGAGGTAGTATCAGTTGTTTTACTGTCTATGATTTTTGGTTTCATTGCATTTTTCGATTGTGTCATTGTGATGTGCCTCTCATACATTGTGGTTAAATACTGTTAGGGTTGTCGGGTGTTCTCAGTACTTGCCAGGTTATCATTTTATTTGGGTATTGTGATGCTACGTGACTGACATTAATACGCTGCTACCTCCCTGACAACAAACTTAGCACCCCTTAAATACTTATTCTCACCAGATCCAATGTCCCCTAAATTACCACCCCCTACGATGGACTGGCTGCCAGACTTATTAATATTTGGAATATACTGTGCAATACCTCCTACTTGTGTTTTGCTTCTCATGTCCTTTAAAATACCATTAATATGTTTCCTATTTCCACTGTTAACACTCTGAGATTAGCACACTTACCTTGCACCCATTCACGGCACACCTCATCACACAGCGCTGTAGCGCAGAGTTGCCAAGTACCGCTGCCTGTGTTTATGTGTATGTTTCTATTGCACAAAGAGTTCATCACTTCTGCCCTGTTTATTTGAATGTCTGAACCCTCTTGGCATGGTCCATAGGGTCTTCAATTCCATCTAGCCGCCCCTCCCGCCCATTTACGGGACCACAGGAGATTGCAAGGAGACGGAAACACTACTATTTCTTCCAAATACTTTCCTGTCACCTTCTTTTCTGTCCATGGAGCGCCAGTAATGCTACAAAGCATAAGGACATTTTCTCTTTCCCACTTGTGAATGCTTTGGTGAACTAGTACCGATTGAACTATCTTTTGCCTGACGAACGGCTTCCTCTGCTGCTGCAAAAGCTGGGGAATGGCCTAAAAGCACATGATAACGTTCGTTTTCCCTTTTTTTTGCCTCTTTGCAATATAGCGCGACACCCCACCCTCCCTCTGTCTGGTATATCTGAACTGTCGTCGCCAAGCAACAAGGGTTAGCGCTTGCACTTCACACAATAACACCATGGGAGACCCTCTAAGTGAAAACAATTTAAATAGCAGTCAGCCAGCTCCACCAAAAGACTCCCCAGCATACCATGTGGCCCTTCGCCAAGGACTCAGTTCTATTCTATTTATACATAAATGGCATGACCTGACAGCTAAGAAACCGGACTTACAATTTCTGTGTCACAGGACGTACGACGTGAATAAATTGTCATGCCTCAGACAAATGCTAAAATTGAAAGGAAAGAAAATTTGACCGGCTGAGTGGGAATCGGTTTTATCAGTGGGATTAGGTTCTGCGTGATATGCGCGGAACTAGTGACATCAAAAGTAAAGGGCATAGAGAACTGTTGGGAGTTAAGAATAACATACTCAATGAGACGACAAAGAAAAAGATAAGTGAAACCTGGAGAAAAACGCAACTAGATGTAGCGAGGGTCTCCCCATGCATTCCTGTTGACAGTACAATTCGAGCTCCAAAGGAGGGAGGGGGAGAGGAGGATCCACTGCTCAACGACCTTTTAATGGGGCGAATGGGAGGACACGACAACATTTCAAAACAAGGGTAAACCACTTCACCCTCCGCTCCCGTGAAGGAACCCACTGAGCTATCTCAAGCCCAGCAGACAGTTGCTATAGCTTTAATACGCAGAGATCTCAACGAAGATGCAGCAAAGATAGACTTAAACGCCATCCAAGACGTTGCTGTCTTACAACTAATGAGGAAGGAAGCTGTCCAAGCCGCACAAAAATATTGTGATACGAAAGACCAACTGTTAGCTAATTGCACACAGCAGAAGAGAATACCCCCTCAATTAATAAATCGTGAATGGCTACAACTGTTCGATGACACAATAGCAGATGACAGCCTAACAATTTCTCAGTGGTAGTACCTAATATGGGATTCTTGTACATATGCACACCAAACAGCCCACAACATCGCCACCATAGAACAGGATTTAGAAGGGACACAGCAGGTTCCACCACAGCATAGACTAGACAGTTTCAGCAAAACAAATAGTGCTACATCGTCCCCACACTGATCAACTACAGTGAAAAGGAAACTGCTGAAATCAAACACACTTAAATGCCAGAATTTCTTACACAAGATGGTGGAAGAAACGCTACAGTTAGACATCTTTACAGCCCACCGGAATAGACAATATTTGGACAAAGTACTGTCATTGGCACGAGTAGAGTTAATCGACAAAGGCCCACAAGCACACAACGCATATGTCCAACAGCCAAGAAGCAATGCCCAGACACTACCCGTAACCCACCACTACCTGCACAGTATGGCTGGGAAATAGCAAAATTCAGTTTCACAGACTCAAAACTACAAACATGGGATGAGGCCAAAATAAAAGAGGCACTGAAATATACAGTAGAGGAAATACAACAATGGAAGCAATTGTTACAAACATTTGCAGTGATGGAAAAAGCTCAGACCCTCACCACTGGGACAACAGCCCCTGCAGCAGCACCACCAGCACTCATTATGCCCCTGCGAGAGGTGCCACCTCCACCAGGCAGTGGAAAGAACGAATTAGTATATGTCCATGTCTCGTGGTCCAGACAAGACATTATGTGATTCACCAAAGATTTCCCCAAACTAAGGGAAGAACTAAAGAAGTGGTACGCTGAGTTAGAAAGATCGGCAGTTTTGGGAGGATTCTTATGGAAGGATTTTGATACCCTATTCAATATAATCGTGACAAAGGATCTGTGGGAAGATAGAAAAAGAAAAGTAGAGTGGTCGAAGAGGGAGCCAGACAGGGGAAAGGGAGGAATTCCAGGAGATGAGGTAGATTGAAAATAACAAGCAGTAGTGAAATATTTGAATGACAAAATTCCGGAAGTCAAGGTATATTGAAACAAGATAACACATACACAACAGGAAAAAGATGAGAGTGTGAACTCCTACTTTGATTGCCTTCTACAAGTATACCAGCAGAACAGCAGGCTAAAGAACCCAATGGGGGATGCAATGCCTGCGTTTGTCACCACTTTTGTTAAAGGGCTGAGACCACCTACAAAAATCATTTGTTTGCTAGCAACAAGAACCAATTGAGAAAGTGTTGACAACAGCCAGATACTATTCTGATTACCAGGCCAATCCACAGACAATGGAGTCAGAGAAGATAAAGAAAGAAAAATTGAGATTGAGATTGATGGTAGCACAACAGAGGTTTTATTCAAGCCAGCAAGGACGAGGCAGGGATAGGGGGAGAAGGAAGGGTAAAGGAAGACCACAGAATGGTAGGTCAGCTTCCCTGCCTCCATCAAGAACATCCTGCTTCTACTGTAAAGACCCCAACCACTGGAAGGCAGATTGACCAATACTAAAAAAGAAAAATGAGGAAAATTGGCCAACACACAATAGGGGATGGGGCCAACGGCAATACCAGCATAACACCCAGCATACAGATTAAAGAAATAATGACCAGCAAGGGTATGCATCAAATGACAAGCCCCAGCCCAGACAACAGTGGACAGGGGGATGAATGGGTGCAGGAGAACGATGCATTACCACCACCACCTCAAGGCACATTCTAGCGATGCCTGAGAGTGGAAGACAGCCTAATAGCTCCAGCAATAACAGTGGACCAATATGGCCCATATGTGGAGGGAACAGTTTTCAGCAAAACTGTACCATTCTTAGTAGGGGCGCCCCTCCCAAGAGTACCCCAATACAAGATTTCAAAAGAAGGGGAGGAAGTCATAGCACCAGTGATACAAGATCTTCTGAAGCAGAGAATTATAAAGGATAGACACTCTAGCCAATGCAACAGAACGATACTTCCTGTTAAGAAGGCCTCTAAGAGAGAATTAAACAAAATAGTGGTGCCCTCCTTTCCAGTGGTCCCAAACCCAGCAACAATACTGTCCAATATCCCAGTAACAGCAACACACTTCACAGTGCTTGATCTTATTTCCGCCTTCTTTACCATCCCCTTGCACCCGGACAGCCAGTACCTTTTCAGTTTTTCCTTTAGATCAAAGCGCTTTCTTGGTGTCATCTTCCACAAGGCTATACAGAGTCCCCCTCCATCTTCACGAATGCATTAAAGACAGATTTGGATTCCCTAGTACTAAAGGAAGGTTCTACACTTATCCAGTACATAGACGATTTACTACTGGCCTCATCGTCAAGTGACGCTTGTGCAAAGGACACTGTTACCCTCCTGTGCTACCTAGCACTGAAGGGCTACAAGGTCTCCCCAAGAAACAACAGTTTTGCCTCCGTGCTGTGAAGTATTTAGGCCATAAACTGTCTGAAGAAACAAGAAAATTACTGCCTGACAGGTTATCTACCATCACCCATTTTCCTCAACCACACACACAAAAAGAGGTTCAGTCCTTCTTGGGAGTGGCAGGATACTGTTAGCACTAGATCCCAAAATTCACCCTGATTGCCAAACCTTTGCAGGCCTTAGCACACAAAGATGTTCCAGACATTGTGCCATGGTCGCAGGACTGTGACAAGGAGTTCAACAAGTTAACATTTTAACTAAGTGGGGCACCAGCGTTAGGCCTCCCAGATTACAACAAGGACTTCCACCTGTTCTGGCAAGAGAAGGGAGGGTGCTCATTGGGGGTGTTAACCCAAAAGCACGGATCCTTATACCACCCGGTGGCATATGATTCCGCTTCACCAGACCCAGTAGCATCAGCGCTCCCGCCTTGCCTCCGAGCAGTGACGGCAGCAGCACTGGCGGTAGAACAGTCACAAAATATAGTATTGGGACACACCATGGTTTTATACGTTCCCCATGCAGTAGACACACTTCTCACATCCACTAAGACTCAGCATCTGACTAATGCACGCCTCACCAGGTATGTGCTGACACTATTAGCACCAAACATTGTCATCAAAAGATGCACCACCTTAAACCCAGCCTGCCTTTTGCCAACAGAGCATGACCTAGATAATTTGAAGTCAGATGATGCATTCCATGGCTGTGCACTGGCTATAGACAGGCATATAAAGGTGCGCCCAGACCTGAAAGAAACACCCCTCCCAGACTCCCAAGGGGATTTGTTTGTAGATGGGTCATGTGATGTCTCAGGGATGACAATGGGACACTGCAGGCATCCTATGCAGTGGGCACTGCTAACAAACTGTTGGAAGGAGGAAGGTTAACATCTGCCAAAGTGCACAAGCAGTTGAACTTGTGGCACTTACGAGGGCATGCATACTGGCTAAGGGAAAAAGAGCAAACATCTATACAGACAGCCAGTATGCCTTCGGGGTGGTCCACGAAGTCGGCCAGTTATGGTCAATAAAGGGATTCCTCACATCAGCGGTCAACCAAATATAGCATGCACAATTGATATGTGATCTTCTCCAAGCATTGCTACTACCACGAAAAGTAGCCATAATAAAATGTGCAGCACATACCACACAAAGGACTATGTGTCGAAAGGCAATGCCTTTATTGATGGGGAAGCAAAGAGGATAGCGCTAACAGGCTGCCAGCTAGCAATGGTACAAATTGACAGCCATAACAAGGACTTTGATGCCAACAATGATTCATTACATGTTGACCCTATACACATTGAGGAAAAGGTTGAGGCAGATGAAAAAGAGGAATGGGTAAAAGTAGGGTGTGTGAAAACAAAGGAGGGGTTGTGGACAGGACCGAATGGAAAAATATGCTTACCTTCATCAATGTTTTCTTCGATGGCACGCCTCTTTCATGGTCCATCACATGTGGGCAGAGACGGCATGATCAGACTGTTTTCCCAATGTTGGTACAACGGCAAGTTCCGTCAAATAGCAGAGACCCCTTGTAAGCAATGCACTGTTTGTGCACAACATAATACTGGGAACGGTACACCAACTGCACCTGGCCATTTCCCACTGCCCCAAGGACCCTTTGAAAGTCTCCAACTTGATTTCATTGACCTGCCCCCCACCCAGAAGTACAAACCTGTGTTGGTAGTTGTGTGCATCTTCAGCAAATGGACTTAAGCTTATCCAACAAAAAACTGTGATGCACACACTGTTGCCAAATGCCTTCTGAAAGAACTGATACCGTGTTTTGGTATTCCATCACTTCTGAGCTCAGACAATGAATCCTGCGTTCATCTCCCATGTCATAGGGGGAATATGCAAAGGGTTCGGGGTTACACAAAAGCTGCACTGTGCATATCACCCACCAGCAGCAGGTGTCGTAGAAAGAAAGAATGGGGTATTAAAGAATAAAATTGGTAAAATGTGTGCATCAACTGAACTTTCATGGGTGGACGCACTGTCGCTAGCCCTGTTGGCGATGAGAAGCACGCCAGATAGGGTGACAAAGCTAAGCCCTCACAAAATTCTGTTTAGTCGCCCAATGAATATTGCAGGCCATATGTCCACTGCTTCACTATCAATAGCAGACAATTTGCTTTTGTGCTATTGTTCCACCACCACCACCAGTGGCCTCTGAGGCTCTCGGAAGGTACAACCTTCACTTCACCAGACAAGCAACAGCAGACAAGTGCTAAAGAAGAGGCAGATCCCTGCTAGTTGCAGGCTAGGCCTCTAACGGCTCAACTTTTTCAAGGACACCTACGTTTTATTCAATGTGCCCATACCGTCATGTGCTGGTAAATCTCTAACGGTAAACAACAAAGGCAGCGACGATTGCTTTCAAAGTGTTGCTGGCACCTGCACAATACAGAATAGAGGTGCAGGACCTGCTAGTTAGTATTGCTGGCACCTGCACCATCAGATCAATAGGGGTGCAGGCCCTGCTAGTTAGAAAAGTGAACATTTTGCTACAGAGACTATCAAATATCTATCATTTTAAAGAACCTTGCCAGGGCTACCCCAAAGACATCAGTAGGCTTAGCAAATTACAAATGCCAGTACTAAGATCCGGTAGGCTCAGATCCCTATAAGTGGCAGAAGGAGAGTCAGAGCTAGTGGCTCGGATAGAACTATTGGTCCCTGGGGTGGAAATATATGGAGCGCTGGAATTGACTGTGCCCAACCCTCCACTACTGAGTGGTTTAAGACACCTAATTTTGCAAGATCTCTCATTCCCCAGTTTTGTCTATCAGCACCAGCACAAAATATTGCAGCAACAAGCCTTGACATTTTAGAGTGTTTGATTCACGCAGTAGAGGACATTGGATCTGGTCTTATAAGAGACACCAACTTATAGCATAAGGCAAAGTGGAAGAAAAATAGAATTAGGGACCATTGAGAAACATTATTTGACATTGACAACATCTCCACAGTACCACCAAACATGCCAAGAACAAGGAAAGAGGAAGCAAATTGGCCAGCGTTACTACTGGCAATACTGTCACCAGTCCCAGGAATAATAGTGACTGCATTATTATTAATATATGCAAAAGATCTTGAAATATCGTTCCTTAATGGCCAGGTGGGGGATGGGAGCAACTCAAATGGAACATACGGAGAGAGAGGAAAATAAACATGACTGAGCAAGACATTTTGGGGGAGGATGACATTAAAGAAGGAGGGGAACAGGAATTATGGGGCAAGTACTAAGGAAATAAATATGTTGAAATGCTAAAAATGTATTTACGCATGATAAACATATCGGGATGTTATGTTTGCACACACCTGGCAACAGACACAGAAAACAGCATGAGCTACAATGTCCTACCTGTATGTGGGATGTGTTGTAATGCGTGATATGTTCTGCAGACAGCCTAACACATCCATAAATGTCGCAGTTTCTGTGAAGGGGGTAGCAGTAGGACTGGCCACCGCAAGGCCTAAGACACAGAGGGTGCCATGCATGAACATGCAAACAACAAAAAGAGATTAGGCAATTCTCAATACATTTGACAAAACTTCTAGGAATGAGGAGTGGAAAAACAGGGCTGGTTGGGACAAAGGGGCTGAGATATAAAATACCAAGATTTAGGATAAGACAACAGCTTACCACACCATCCTACATTCTGAATGATACATGGATGGCCCCTAAAAAGCCAGGCGTGCAGGTGCACCCCCTTAAAAAATCATGCACAATATCACAACTAATAAAAGGAAAGAATGGAAGAAATGCAGCTTCGGGTGTAGCATTGCAGAATTAGCAAGCGGTGAGCAAGGATTAAGGGAATGTGAAGAAGGGAATGATAGAGCCCTAGGACTTTCAGAAGGAGAATATTCAGTAATCCCATCAATTTTTGTTGGTGAGAGTAACTGCACACACATAACAAAACTATCACAGATTAGGAAGAGTGATCAGCGATCGTCACCTAGACTGGTGGGTTACAAGGGACTGTTTTTTGTCTGTGGCCAATGAGCATACTTCTATTTGACCCCTGATGATATAGTAGTTTCTCTTGTTGCCTCCATTCTGCCTCGAATTACATACTTCACTGACCTAGTACAGGTTGAGCACCAAGATTGCGCTGGACTGAAAGGGTTCAGAGAACAACAGAATGGCAAGATGACCTGATGACAGGGCTAGGGGCCATAGTGCCTGGTGTAGGGGTAGTATATACCTCCAACACCAGTTAGCAAGGATAATTGAGGATCTTGAAGATTCAACAGCAGCAGCCATGAGAGCAGTAGTGATACAGAATAGGGTTGCATTGGACATCATTCTGCCAAAGGAGGGTGTAGTATGCCACGCCATCCACAAGGTGTGCTGTTCGTGGATACCTGACAACAGCTGCAATGGGGACAATGCAATACATAACACACACAAAATTAAGGACTAAGCACAAAACATACACACAGGAAGCCTGGGGGGGAAAAATGTATGCTATGGTTAGGAAGCTGGGGATCATGGAGATTGGTGGAGATTATTGGAATTATAACAGCATTTATCACCTTGTGCATATTGATCGAGGTTTGTCCAGTATGCTGCTCATCTTTCACTTGCAGCTGTGCATCCTGTATGCCACAACACAAAAGACACGGACATCACAATAATGACTCTGACCCAAGTGAGGGATAAAGAAAGGATATAAAGTGATGATCTGGTATCAGATGGGCCAATGTTGAAGCCATCTTTCTTATATGATACCAAATGCTTGAAGCTTTAGGCCCTGTTAAGTTGACATAAGAATCACTGCACAAGATGCTTGTACGTTTCCATTGTGCCTCAGTAAAACTGCTTTTGTAACGCAAGGCTTGCTCGAGAAATATACGGGAACAGAGGAAGATGCTAGCTTAGCCACAAGCATTGCAGCATATAAGATTAAGAAATATTTCTTGTGCGTGCTATGATGTTGCAAATTGTTACATGGAAACGTACCAAGGCGAATACATTGCATTACAGTGGAAAGTCCCAGAAGCTGCCTACTTGAGACACGTGGTCAGCAACAGTATATTTCGAACCATAAATGCTATAGCCTAGACCTTTGCTAATTGGTCAAGCAGGACATGCTTAATTTGTGCTATGTGTAATATGATGCTGCATCCTGTTGTGGTTTGTGTCTATAAAAGCTGTCAGAAACATCACATTTTGCATTGTTTGTTGGTCTCCAATAAATACTGCTATCTTCTGTGCTGACAGATAGTCGTATCTGTGGTATTATTTCTTATTTCAGATTCCTCTGCGCGATACTGGTGGTGGCCTGCACCTTATGGTAAGTTCTTTTTTATTTTTTAGTATTATTAACACCCGCCACTCCTACGCTCCTCCCCGCACTACATCCACCCACCACACCACCCTTTGTTTATTGCGGCTACCACTGCTTAAAGGCTATTGCAAAATTAGTTGAAGGCAAACCTCTCAGATAATTATATTGCAGCTGTCTTCTAGCAGCCACTTTAATGTTTTCCCCCAAGCACTTACTGACCGTCCAACAGGATGTGACTTCCACACGAGGGTGTATCCTCTATCTGACAATGCAGTGGCCGGTACCGATACGTAGCTGCTCTATTGCCGGTAGACGTCAACGACGCATGCGGTAGAGCTCAGCTGCAGCCCGGCCTCCGAAGTTGCAGCCGTAGAGGCTCCACATTAATAAGTTGTCTCCTCCTTCTCCTCAACGCCAAATTTATGTCACAGTAAAGGAAATGGGAGTAAGGTAAGAGCAAACAAGATTAATTCTTCCCGTTAGGGAGGTCGGCACACATGTGAGGGACAGACACTCAGCTTAGATTCTTACAACCCCAAACATTTGGAGATGGCGAGAGACGGAGGCAACCATTATAAGCTCGAACACGGGGGCAACAACAACAAGGAAATAATAATAATTCTCTTTTGGGGCTTTGTGGGGGCACAGTCCACCGTGACAAACCAGCCTGGTGGGACTCCAGTCCCAGGCTTCCATCTCATCTGCATCTCACCCTGACAGCTTGGACAGCTAACGGACGCACACCCTGGTAGGACTACTAGTCCCAGGGTGCAACTTGTTCCCTGCTTGCTGATGTCAATGTGGGGAAGGCGCTGACATCGTGCACATAAGCGCTGCCTCAGCCCCAGCGCCGCAAGACATTCTCTTTGACCCCCTTTGCGGGGGCATTTTCCATACTGACATACCAGCCTGGTGGGACTCCAGTCCCTGACTTCCATCTCGCCTGCATCTCGCCCTGACAGCTTGGACAGCTAATGAACGCACACCCTGGTGGGACCACTATTCCCAGGGCGCAACTTGTCCCCTGCTTGATGCAGCCGATGTGAGGGAGGGGCTGACATCATGCACATAAGCGCTGCCTCTGCCCCCGTGGCACGGGACATTCTCTTTGGCGGCTTTGAGGGGGGCACAGTCCATTCTGATGTACCAACCTGGTGGGACTCCAGTGCCAGGCTTCCATCTCGCCAGGATCTCGCTCTGACAACTTGGGCAGTTAACGGACGCACACCCTGGTGGGACCACTAGTCCCAGGGTGCAACTTGTCCCCTGCTTGCTGACACTTGCTAACACTGATGTGGGGAGGCGCTGACATCGTGCACATAAGCACTGCCTTAGCCCGCCTCGGACCGCGCGGGGGCCACGCCCGGATGAAGCCTGGGCCACGGGCATGCCTATCCATGCCCATCCTCGACAAGAAGAGGAAGGGAGGGGCCACCCCCCCTGGCTTTGAATTTCCAGTGTCGCCCCTTGTCTAATTCCTTTTTAACTCTTTGATTCTGGGATTGAAACAAATCAGTATTTAAGCACCTCGGCCAATTTTAAGTATTCATTTGTTGTTGATCTCTAGCTTAAATCCTAGATCCAGAACTAAATAATTAGAGGTGGAAGTCCTTATTCTAAAATGGATCGATTCATCACATGGGGCCCCAGGCAAGACTTTAGAACCTCATTTTCCCCTATTAGGGGGCATCGAGACTTTGATGTTAATGTTTTTCATGTAACTAACTAATCTTTTACATTTAAGTTTGGCCATTGGTATTTGTATTTGTTATGAGGTAAACACTCAAATTGTTGCTAGAACCTGGCTTTAGCATCTGGCGCTTTGAGTTCACCATTTGTGCCTAGTGGGTGTGCCGGTCAAAATTCAATATATAGTCACGGACATAACTGCTACACATATGTTTTCATTATACCCCCCCTTGCTCTAACCCAAGCTCCACATTAACAATAGCTAGCACTATAGTGTACTACTCTTCAAGATAATGGAAAAGAGGAAGGCAGTAAAGGCCGTTGCGGGAAGGAAGAAGCTATCAAAGATCCACAAACCAGTTAAGTCAGCAGCTGACAACTGCACTTGACGACTTAATTGAGGAAGTGAAAACCATACTAGCTAACGGGAAGGAGCTAACATCCAATGGTACAAAAAAGATCTCATCCTATTACAGCATACAGGATAAATCGAACACTATAAAATCTCCCACTCCCACTATCATAGTTCACCAAAATCATAGTAAGATAGCTTTGCAAACCCTAACCTCCTCCCTACAGCCCGCTACGAGCAAGCCTGCTTGTTCTAAATCCCCCTCTTCGACTATAGTATCCCCTTGCCAAGCCAGACCTACAAATAGTGAACCCTCAATAGTAAATTTCACCAACAGATACTCATTGCTAGCAACCTTGCAAGAAGAAGATCATGTGAGAAGCAAATCAGGCCCAATGGAACACACAGCTGATAGTTAGTAGTAGGGAAACCGGGACCCAGACTGAGAACATAGTCGCCCATGCACTTATGACAGCTCTCTGCCAAGCATTAAATACAATAAAAGATGAGGTTCTGGCCCTTAAGAGGATAATTGGGAACCCATCACTGTGATTGAAAACCATCACAACTGAGATGAGCAAAGCACAAGACAACAGCAAATATCCTAGGGGGAAATTAATCCATACCCAGAATGTAAGCGCTCTAGACAGTCGCTTAACTAGTCCATCACTCCCTTTCTGCCCAAAGGAGCCTGCTTTTCATAACAACTTCTTGGCTTACAGAAATCATTATTCACCTATGCCAGATAATCATATGACCACTCTAGAAGCATGTTCCAGAATGCCCCCTCCCTCTAGCTATGGGGAATCCAATACAAAGCCCGAGGTACTTACATTATCAATCCTCCAAATCGTGCAAGACAAGAAGAATAATGGCAGAACTCTAGATTAGGCCGAGAGGGCTCAGATAGTCAGCATTTTCAGAAATTCCATCTAATACACCAACACCCAAATAACTCTAAGATGAATACCTATAATGTATTTTTGACAAATGTCCCCAGATTAAAGCAGGGAACCAGAGAGGACGAGGGTTCACTATTAGAGAAAATGTCACATTGGATCTGAACTAAACACCAATGTCTTTCTATAATAGGATCTGACATTATAAAAGCTGAACGTCTCCAGCAAGAATCAGGGAACATGGATGACTTAAAGTTAACTTTTCAATCCAAGTTTATTTCAGACAACCTGATAGCTATGAATCTACGAAGCCACTCCCTAGAGCCAACCCTAGAGAACAACGTTGGTGAATTGAAAGAAGATCTCAGAACGGCAAAGTCGGACATTTTATTGCTGTGGAAAGAAGGGGCAGACCTCCACGATAGAATGGAAATTTTGGAAAACAACACTCACCGAAACAACTTGCGTCTTTTGAATGTCCCTGAAGGGAGTGAAGGATCAGATCTTAGATCCTATATTGTATCTCTACTTAAAGCCGGCCTACAGCTTGAGGACTCAGAAGAATCACTGAGTCATGACATACAGAGGGTGCATACGGATCCCTTTCATAGAAATCCCAACAGATCTAAGCCCAGGAAGATATTAATTAACTTTCTTACCTTTCCTCTAAAAGAGAGGATTCTTAATTTTGCATTGAAAGTGAAATCATTGAAGGCTAAAGAGTTTTCTTTTGAAATCTGTTCTGACCTTTCCAGGTTTACACTGGATAGGCAGTGGGAGTTAGGAAGGAAGTTGGAAGATTTTAAAAAGCATGTTTCGGTAGCCCATCTAAAGTTTCCCGCCTTCCTGAAAGTTATGCACAACAATAAAATGCATAACTTAAGATGAGTTCAGGAGGCAGATGAGCTGCTTGACATAATTAGCAAGTTAGAGCAATAGGTAAACCACATGTAGTGGGCGGCGGGAGGCTGGTTAATTTGTTCAAGGAAAGTAGGAATTGAAAATAAAATGAAAAAAATCGGAAGAAGGACACTAGAGTTTAGAATAAAGGGAAGGACATTTCTTATTTTTAAATAAAGAGAAAAAACAATATAAAAGAGAAAGAAAGAAAGAAAAAAGGGAAGAAAAAAAAAGCTTTACACACAAGAACAGGTGCTCACATTTCCTCCCCTATTGTCCTTAATGGCCCTTGATGGTTTTTAGGGTTTGAAGGGTTTCTTTTCTTTTCATTTTTTTCATACTTTCTCACATTTTTGAAGGTGGGTGGGGCGTGTTGCTCTGGGATGCAATCTCTGGATTACATCTGTCCAGATAATTTGGGAAAGGGTTCTCCTGGGTCGGGGGTGGGGTGGGGGGACATAGGGTTTGGGGTAGGGAGCAGTGGGGTCAAAAAATAAAAAACTCCTCATTCACCTTTTATCATTCTTATCAATCTCATTCTTAAGAGCTACAATTATGGAATTCTTTTGGATCGGCTGCTGGCTATTTCAATCTCCTCTCTTGGTGACAGCCTGTCGATTTGACCCGCCATGAGCTCTATACAGATTCTGTCCTGGATTGTCAATGGCCTGCGCATAAGAAGAGAAGAAACAAGATTATGCAATGGGATTCCCCCTCGCAGGTCATTGATCTCCAGGAAACGCATTTGCTTAGAGAAGAAACTGTCAGTTTTCTTAAGAATAAAACAAATATTAGAGGGGTTCTGATTTTATTTAAAAAATCAGCCAAGGCTTGTATCCTATTACAGCTAGTTGACCCATGTGGCAGATGGGTCATTTGAAAGCTATTATTCAAGATGATACCTCTTTTCTTAAGACTATTTTTTCTCATTTGCTGGATTTTCCTGAACCAGTAGTTCTAGCAGGAGATTTTAATATAGTATTGAATCCCTTACTAGATAAGTCACCAAACAATAGAGCCATGGTCCCTTCTAAATCTCGGGATTTCTTATTGGGGGCGCTAAAGCAATTCGCCTTCTCTGACATTTGGAGGGAAAGATCAGGCCAGCAGTTGGGAGTCTCGTACAGAAACCACAAGTATCGGCACCAATCAAGAATATATTATGTGTTGATAAGTCAATCTCTAAGAGGCAGAGTTAAAAAAAATATATTTGGCATCTCATCTCTCAGATCATTCTGGCATCTTGCTGGATTTAGAGTGTCCACTACCTAGTCTCACCAGGTCATAGTCCTTTGACCGAGCCTTACTTTTGGAGGAAGAGGAGATCTCCTTCTTATCCCAAGAAACTGAATGTTTTCTGAGGGTGAATTTAGACTCGGCTTCAATATCAGTTGTATGGAATTCCCTAAAGGCTTTCCTGCGGGGTCAAATTACAAGTAGGTTGAGCTACAGAAATAAAAAATACAAATCTCATTCATTGAAGCTAAGCTGAAGGCAGCGGAGGTTGATCTAAATTGCCAGGCTCCTCCCGAAATCCAACTAGAATGTCAGACCAATTTTAATAAACTGAAGGGTCAGTTGGAGAATATCTTGCATACTAGGCTCATTCGAAGATGGGAGGCAAGTAAAATTGCCTATTTCGAGTATGGAGAAGGGGCAGGAAAGCTTCTCGCGTGTAAAACTAAATCAGGCCAGATAAAAAACCAGATCAAAGAAATTACTAGCGGGGATGTTACTCTTTCTTCGAATGAGGGAATCCGTGATGTATTTCAGGCTTTCTTCCAAGACATCTACCGAGAGAATAACTGGGTGGGTAATTCTAATGTTGAGAGCTGGCTGGATAGCATCTCTCTTCCCTCCCTGAATTCCAAACAGCAGGAACACTTAGATCGGGAATTTACCCAAGATGAGGTCAGGGAAGCCATAGCACTCTGCAAGAATGGAAAAGCCGCGGGACCCGACGGGCCCCCAGCTGAGCTCTATAAACTAATGAGTGATTTGATTGTTCCCACCATGATAAAGCTCTTTAATCAGATACTACAGGATGGCTTAAAGCTCCCAGTCTCATGGAACGACGCCACAATCATTTTGATCCTGAAACCTGGGAAAAACCCATTAAGTTCTGGGCATATAGGCCAATTTCACTTCTAAATGCAGACTATAAAATCTTCGCTTCAATTCTGGTGGCCATATTGGGACTTGTGGCAGGTGATATTCTCCATCTGGATCAGAAGAGCTTTGTCAAGGGACGGCAACTATCAGACCTTACTTATGACCTTATAGGGGCAATCGATCTGGCCCCTAATATTCACTACAATTAGCGGCTATGACCTTAGACGCCACTAAGGCGTTCGACAGGGTGAATTGGACCTACCTGACGGAAGTCTTGAGGATTTTTAACCTAGGGAAAAAGTTTTGTCAAATAATCCAGTTGATATACCAGGAACCAACAACCAGACTTTTCGTTAATGGTAATATCACTGAATCTTTTATGATCTCGTAGGGCACCAGGCAGGGCTGCCCACTCTCTCCTCTCCGCTTTGATTGATATATCGAGCTATTTGCTCAATGGCTCGGGGATGATCCTAACATTCAGTCTGTCAAGTATGGGGAGAGGGAGAGGTAGGTCGCTCTGTATGCTGATGATATTTTAGTCTTTTCGGCCAACCTGCTAACAGCATTTCCAGCCGTGATTAGCCTGGCGCAGAATTTTGGTCTTGTCTCATGGTATGAAATCAACGCCGCGAAGACAGAAATCATGGTCTGGAACCCTGGCGGGACCCGGCATCAGCACCAGATCAGCTCTAAGATGAGATATTTGGGCATCAACATTGTGCAAGATATTACAAAGACTGCTGAGACAAATCTAACTATGGTGGCTAGGGAGTGCCAGAGGCTGATGAAATCCTGGGCTCAACTTCCTTTATCCATTCTTGGCAGGGTCAATCTAGAGAAGATGTTGATACTCCCTAAGGTCACCTTCCTCTTCCATTGCATTCCCCTTCACTTCGAAAACTCTGTTATAGACAAGCTACAACAGGATATAAATTATGTTGTTTGGCCATATAAATCAACAAGAATAGCTTAGATAAAGCTGAGGCGGGGAAGAGAGAAAGGAGGCCTTGATCTGCCGAATCTCAAGTTTTATGCTTGGGCCTTTGAACTCACACATTTGCGTATGCTCTTGAAGATGCCGGTTAGTACTGGAGTGGGAGGATGTTTCTCGCTATGCTTAGGGGAGCCAGCTTACCTGAGGAGGGATTTCTGTTCAAATTTGGAGACCCAAAGTTTTTAAAAAGGTTAAGCTGAAGGTCCTTCACGGTTTTGCCAAAACTTGGGCTAAACTGAAGGGTACGGCTGAGCTCAGTTATTTTTCAAGCTTGGCTCCCCTCTGGGATTCTCCTGATGCCCCGGAGTGTCTGAGGGATAGACTGGCAGTACCTTTAAGAGAAGCTGGGCTGATGGTCTGGGGGGACTTGGTGTCTGATGGCAATCTTATTTCATGGGAACAACTTAAAGATAAATGCGGAGTAGGCCTCTCAAGGTTTAAATATGTCGCAACTAAATCAACTAAATCGCAACTAAATCATAAGAACCCAATAGGGTATGGCAATTTTTTAGAACATCAGATTGTGGCTAAGTCACCTGGGAGGAAGGAGGTTTCTTTTTGGTACCAATCCATAATTGAATTGGTGGATGGCAAATTTAAACGGTCAGAGGAACTGTCCGGGGGTTCCTTACCTGCACAAGATTGTGACTATCTTTGGCAGAATTCTTGCAAGATCCTCCACGAGGTAGTCAAACCAGCATCGCTGAAAAGGAACCACCTGTTTACCATTCACAGGGCTTATTTCTCCCCCAAAAAAGCTCTCCAAAATCATCAAATGTCCACCAGTTAGCTGCAAGAAATGCGGTCTGGCTTTAGCTTCAGACATTCACAAGTTTAAAGAATGCCCCGCCTTGACTACCTTTTGGGACAGAGTTGGGTTGTCCAATTCACATAGACTTACCTTTGATTATTTTTGGTTTTACACACAAAGTTACGGGTCCATCCAGATCATTGCTTTTCTATGCTGTCCTGCTAGCAAGGAGACAAATTCGCAAAAGATGGACAGAACCCACTCCCCCCTCCTTCTCAGACTGGCTGACTTCAGTGTTGGCAGTCTCTAAGTTGGACCTAACTAGATCTTGTGGTAGGAAGAAGACAGCATTTTGGGATTTTCTGCAACTCAGACTGGGCTCAGAGCTAATTGGCTAGTTTGTTTTATTTTTGTTTTCTCTCTGAGTCCTATGATTATGCTGCCTCGATACTCTTCGGGCTAAGTCGGATACTCTCAGTCTCCCCTGGAAGTTTCACGACTATTGTCATCTAGCTCCTGGAGCTTTGCGATAGAGTTATCTCATCTGGTTTCTATAAGCACCCAAGCAAGTCATGATACCTGTAGGCGGGTCTTCTATGAGGTCTCCACTTCCAATTGCCTACTTTTCTCAGCTCGCTGAGTATGAGTATAGACATCTTGAGTGCAAAGTGAAGTTAGGTTGGTGGCGAATGGGGTTTAAAAAAAATAAAAAATAAAAAAAAGACTTTAAGGTAGACAAAAGAGGTGAGAGTGATCACTTCCCACTATGCTTAGATTTGTCTTGGAGTTGGATTGATACCTATCCAACTCACCTACTGGACCTGAGGAAAGAGAACATGCATCCACTAGTTAGTAATAACCGGAGATCAGTCAAATGGCCCAATATAATGAACCAAGTTGAGCCCCTTACCAACATATACAATGTCTTTTGTGAACTCTTAGGGCCTAATGAGGAGTTTAGTCAGGAGCTCACACCCATCACACAAATTCACCAAAGACTGGTAGAGAATATAAAAATTCATCTAACCAAACCTCAGATGGGTATTGATAAACCAAGACCTAAGCCACAGCCTTCGAACTCCTGGTTTAACAAGGAATGCGCCTCAGCCAAACATCGGCTCCTTCGAGCCCTTTAAGCCAAAAACATAACCCAGATCAGATATGAAAGAGCAGAATACAAAAAAGCACAGAGGATAGCGTTGAGGAATTGGGAACATGCTATCTGGGGTGATTGCATAATTGCTGCAAAAACCAGAGACCAGTCTATGTTTTGGAAAATAATAGCTCATGGTAGCAAAGTGAGCAAGACGGCTACTGATCATTTTCTGGACGCCTGTACTTGGCACAGACACTTTTCTAATTTATACCACCCCTGATGTGCCCACTTCAGACTCTTCAATCTCTACTGAGGAGCCCCTGCTGTTAGCACAAACTGTAGCTCTTCGGTTTAGTGCAGAGGTCACTTCTTTAGCCATAGCTACTATTAAGTCAGCAAAGGCATTGGGCCCGGACAAGATTCCAGGGGACCTTCTGAAATATGCCCCAGATGTGTGGTACCATACGTGAATTTGCTGTGTAATGCAGTAGCCAGGGGAGAGCCCATTCCAGAATCCTGGAAGGGGGCGGAAATAGTCCCTATTTACAAAAAGGGCAGCATGGATGACCCCGCAAATTACAGGTCCATAAGCCTGATAGACATTCTGCAAAAGGTTTTTACTAAACAAATCTTGGCCGTGCTAAATGATTGGATGGGGAGAATGACATACACTTACCTTGCCAGACTGGCTTTAGATGAAAAACAAGTACAATTGATCACGTTTTAGACTCTTAAGCCTAGCCTGGAAGTATACAAAGCTAAAACTTGGACATTTATATGTTGGTTTCATTGATTTGAAAGCAGCATTTGATTCTATTCAAAATAGATCTTCTATGGAAAACCTTACACCAACAGGGAGTGCCAGAGGAGATTTAAATCAAATTATAAGGCTTCATGAGGGTAACTTCGCCAAGGAGGGGAGCTTACAGATGAGATTACGATCAGGAGGGGCGTGCACCAGGGCTGCGTCCTGGCGCCATCTCTGTTTTTACTATACCTGAATGATATAATCCAGTATCTGCAATCATTCTCTCAAGATTCACCTAAGGTCTGGGGTACTCATATCTGCGCCTTAACATTCACGGATGATACAATCTTATTGTCCTAAACACCAAGAGGGTTACAAAACTTGCTCTATAGCCTAAACAATTATTGTAAACTAAAGGGCCTCGAGATAAACCCTAATAACACCAAATACATGGCGATCAGACCACATAGGAGCTTCATTAACAGAATAGCTTTGAATCAGGTGCCCTTGGAGTGTGTTTCAAACTTTGTCTTTGACTGTGTCAAAGGCCATTACCCCCGCTCTGAAAGTATACAAATCTAGAGCTCAAGCCGCCGCCCTCTATGGATCAGAGTTATGGGGAGGTGAAAACTTACACCCTTTAATTGTTGGGGGAAATAAAATTCTGAGAACGTTTACATCCCTCCCCCAAAATACCCCAATGATCCTGTTAACATACGATATTGGTATTAAAAAGGCTGGAACATTTAGCTGTATGGAGGTCATTGTCCTAGTGGATCAGATTCTGGACTACTGTGGAATTAGAAACTTACAGGCAGACCTTGAGTGAGCTACTGGATGTGCATGTCAATTTTCCTTGGTTGGCCCATTTTCGAAAATGGCTCCTTGACTTAGGTCTGAGCAGGTATTGGGTAAACCCGAGCCTACTGACGCCGGAATCAAAGAGAGAGATCAAGCACATCTACTGGAATTTTATTTTGCACAAAGTCACCTTAAACTGCGAGTCAGGGAGACTTACTACACAATTTTTGTATTTTAAAATGAACCCGAGCTTTGAGCCATTTTTAGATGAAATTGAACCTCAACTAGCAAAGACACTCGATCTGAAATTTAATATGAGATACTTCAGATAAAGGCCTTTACAGCTAAATGGGCGATGTCTCAAACTAAGGAAAGGGGCCCTAACTGTACATTATGTCCAATAGGCGCAAACAAAGACTTTGAACATGTTTTTTTTTTTTGCACAGCATATGTAACTCCTGGGACAAATGGATTTAGCACCTATGTAAAAGGTTGAACATCAGGAGTTACTTAGAGATGTTGAGCATACTAAAATCAGATAGCTCTCAACTTATTGTATTTGGCGTTAGTAGATTCTTACTGCCCGCAAGTTATATAAGGAAAAAGGAAAGGGCAACAATGTTAATGTAAATATATTATACTTACGTTGTACTGCTTGTCTTCTAATATATACTATCAATTATTGGTCCAGCTTATGTCCAGATAAAGGAAAAACAGTAAGATAGCCTTTTATTGCTATTTAGTGAAGGTTTTAATTCTTTTTAGCATCATTTTAACTAATGTTAGTGTTAGAACGGGCTGAGTAGGTGTTTTTACTTTACACTTAAAAAAATGTAAACTGAACTACGCTCTTTATTACCATGCCAAAATGGAAATCTTAAATTGTATAATCTTTTGCACTTTATTCCTTAGTGAAAATTGCTCCTAATGCTTATACTTGATAGGATTTGTATTGCAATGTTTTTAAAGACTTGTTTGAAATGCTTTAATGATTCTTTGAATCGAATAAAGAGACTTTGAATTGAATAATTTGCAATGTTTTACAACAACAAAGTTATGTATGAATATAACACAAACCCTCGTTACATCATAATAAATCATTCATCTAAACTACAATTTTACTTACCTTTCATTCTGTGATCTACTGGCCAGCCGAAAGAGAAAAAACAGGAAGAAATGTCGGTATAATGACTGTTTATAGGAACCTAACAGGAAGCGATTGAATGCCATTTGAGAAGGATGGGGAACACTTTTTGTTTGGTGATCATTTATGTCTCAGAGTGTAATTAATGACTGTGATGGGAAAGTCAGACGAGGAGGTAATGAGTACTTCACTCAGTGGCTGACATTTTTCTGGTCTATATTAGTATCTGCCTCTTATTCCTCTTTCCTGATGTTCCTAAACATGTTTGATGTTAATTTGATTCTAAATGTTAATTCATGCGGGGGTAAAAAGAATTCGTTGGAAATTTCTAAAATTTAAAAGATTGGCTGAAAATCGGCAAATTGTCCAAAGTCCTAACGCGACTATGAAGATCCATTTTCTCAGAAAAACCTGCGTCGCAAATTTGGGACTCTTCCTAGTCCAAACTGCCTAAGGCACGCGGGGAGTCTTCAAATTACACCATGGTAACACGTGGAGAGTTCTTTAAAGACGCGCAGCTGCTCTTGCTAGTAATATTTTAGTGACACCTGGAAATCCGGACCCTCAGCACGACTTAACCTTTCTGTCACAATATATGTCTGTTTTCTTACAAAAGATGTCTGTTTACCACATGTGCTGCGCCCTGGGCTACCGTGCGCCTCGGGGTTAGGCCCAGTTGAGTGACTGTAACGAGAGCTGGCATCCCTGTCCATGTCCAAGTCACAGTCACTCTGGCATGGAAGCTGGTCGCTTCTGCAAGAATTGACAGCACATATCCTCAAGGGAAGGATGCAACCGAGGCTCTCAGCGGAGAGGTGGGCACGCATCGATGAATGCAAAAAGAAGGACGTGACAGACAGACATCTTGCAACAGCAGACGGCGCTTCGCTTATATTCCGCCCAGCAGGTGTCACTACAAGGCAGCACGTGACGTGAAACATATACACGACTGTTCGTGAAGACCCATAACGTGGAAAACCAGAGGCAGCAGAAAAAAGGTGTGCACAAAATTCTGACATTTATTTTTTACAACAGTTTTTGCTGTATTATGTATTTAAATGTTTGCATCTACTTTCACCGCATAGTTTTTCACCTGGTAAAGATCTATTTTCCTAATTGGTCATTATTGAGATGCCTTAAAAAAAAAAAATGTAAACATTTGTTTCAAGTTTTGAAACGTTTCAATTCCTTGCTCGTATTCTAAGCATATCTGCTATTGAACGTGGGAGATTGTAAGGTTCGCACGTAGGGGGGGAACTAAAGACACAAAATGGAAACCGCAACCTACTCCTCTCCCAACAACTGTGAATGTCAGGTTGTAAAGACAGAAAAAAAACTTCATCACGATAAAAAGAAAATGAATTTTCATTTTAAGAGGCATTCGCTATAAAGTGGCAGGCTATGCTGCCACCCAGCTATTCCGCAGGCATTCAAACACTTCACTGTAATGTCTGAAAAAATCAATAGCAATTTATTCTCTCTTTGGACCCCGAGCAACAAAAGTAAATAATACTGTCACCTCGAGTCTGCCTGCAGAACATGCTCACAAAACAGCCTTGCCACTATAATACAACTCGATACAGCTCTTTATCTATGCCGGCTTTGCTGATTGTATTGGCTTTCATATGGGACAAATACTCCTGCAAAGAACACAACGAGGTCAAGTGCGCGCAGAGCATACAGAAAATGCAGTAAAACCAAGATCAGATGTCCGAGTGTCTCTATGATCCATAGAGCTCAACACCAAGAGAACAAACAGGCGAGGTGGGAGCGAGACTGCCCTCAAATGGGGCCTAACTTGTGGATTCTGGTACTTATTGCACCACAATCTGCATGTCCTTATATTTACCATGCATTGTTCCCTCTTTAAATTCCTCCAGGTTTGACCTCCCGAAATGTAATGAGTGAGGAGTTCTTTATCACACCATATAACTGCTGAATGTGAAAAATGTAAGAAATAGCCTCTTTTTGGTATAATCACCCCCATTTATTTGGACTGATAAGGCGATGTATTTTTGTTTTTTTCGAGCCTGGGCAGCGCATTCGCTGCTCTCCGAGGCCTTCTGTATTCAGGTATGGACTTGGAGCTCCGCCCACTCTCCTTCCATCTTTTCAATTTGCTCCTGGTACTGTCCTTTCTAAATGGTTGCATCTGATTCATTAATAGGCTTGTTAGTCCCTCCTTAGTAATGGATTGTCTGCATTTGTAACCTCCCATAAGGACTGGACCTTTTACTGGATGTGGTTACACAGTATGTTTATTTAGTTTGTGAGAAATAATTTCTTTCATTATTTTGTCCTTCTCCAGACACGCCGTGCTTTCCTGCAATGGCAACGCGCCTTTCTTTCTTTATTTTACCAGCGCGGTCCACTTTCAATAGAGCGTCGGTGCGCCTTTCTTTCTTTATTTTTCAGGCACGGCCCGCTTTGAATAGAGCGGCCGCACTCCTTTCTTCATTTATTAAATGCTTTATTTTTTTTAAAGCGTCCCATGCAGCGCTTTCACTTTAATATCAGTACAAAAAGGGGGGGGGGTTGGTCTGAGTTTTCAAATATAACATACAATTCAAAATAGACACACGGTCATCATTAGATTTGAAACAAGTCAGAAGAATAGATCAACTTATTCATTTCATACATTTTGGCGTTTTATTCATTTATAGCCAAAATTATGAGTTAGCGATTTAAAGTATATACATGTAATTGTAACATCATTACATTCGATTTTCGGAATAGGTGCTCTCTGTGAAAAGGGAAGGGTAAGTGAATGAGTGAAGGGGACAGGGTAAAGGTGTTGTGACATAATTGTTACATCCAGATTAAAAATTGAAAAACCTCTACAGTCAAGTTAATGGGCAAAGGTTCCCAAATTTCACATCACACATAGATAACGAGAATACATCTCTTATTTGGCTCCTATGGTGTGTCAAAAAGGAGGCGTAGTTCTACGTTTCGACCCCTGCTACGCTAAAGGGCAATTCACGGCCTCATGTTGGGGTCTTCATCAGGAAGAAATGGAGAGCCTACAGGGTAATATGAATAAAAAAATCAGAATTTTTGGAAGGTGAACAAACGTGGTATTATTATATGATATGATGTGGAGGGTTACCTACATCATCAAACGGTCATCGTATGTACCGTCCGCAGGGGGGGCTTCCTCAAGCTCCGATGAATACTGAAACACAATAAATAGGTGCCATCAGGGCCCTGAACCATGCTAGATTAAAGAATGCCCGGGGGTGGCGGGTGAAAGGACTTACTTTGCGTGCTGGTAGTCACACAGCCAATGGGCACAGGTAGGTCGATCCTCTAGGGATATGTTTTTCTGTGAAGAGAAGGGAGGCTTCATTTAACATACTTGGCCGTCTGGGTAGGTATAGGTTTATAATTGTGGCCGATTACGATTGGGGAGCCCCCAGGTGGAATGTCTTTATTTTGGTTTATTTACCTTTCAAGAGTGAACGCAACGTCGCGCTGTTGCTCCGTCGGCGTACTGCATCCGAGTGTGCTCGCGGTGCAGGTTTTTTTTAAACTGTAACAAAAGGGAAGCTTCATTTAGCATCCTTGGCCAATTGGATAAGTATACATATGTAGGTATGGCCGATTACAATTAAGGGGCACCCGGAAGGGTTGTGTTTGCCGCCTGGCTAATTCTAGTTAGATTTACCTTTAAAACTGGAACGCACAGTAGCGCTGTGTCTCAGTCGGCGTCCTGCATCCGAGTGTGCTCGCGGTGCAGGCGCTCAATGCCTGTAACTACTAGAAAAAGGGGCTCGGCTCGCAGGTCCAATCGGATCAGAGGCCTGACTAGCGCGCTCAAGGGAGCGTCCCTCAAGAATTGTTCTCACAACATGGGGAACATTAAGTGCTCGTGATGATGAAAAACAGAGCTGAGTTGAAGTCTGTTACACATGGACGTATCAATGCATGGTTATCCCCAATATTAACATGTAAAAGACCAGACAGAGTCAACAAGGTTAAGGATACTTGGAAATACATTGTATACATTTTCACGAAGTCGAGAGACCCAATGAGAGGCAGAGCTGAGTTGGAGTTTGTTACACATGGACGTATCAATGCATAGTTATCCACAATATTGACATGTGAAAGACCAGACAGAGTCAACAAGGTTAAGGATACTTGGAAATACATTGTATACATTTTAGCGAATTCGAGAAACCAAATGATATAAAGTCCTTGTAGATGTCCAAAGGTTGTTATCTAAGAAGTTACTAAACCTATCTAGTAGGAGAAGATTACTTTGCACAAGTGTAAATACATGGGGGAGTAGAAGGAAAGTTACAGTGTCCCAGGATCTATTCAGGATTGAGTCCCGCCATCTGCGAGAAACTAGCTTCAAGTTCATTCAACCCCTTACTTATTGTTTGAAACTTCTGCATCCATTTGCATTCCCTTGTGTCAAGAACAGCATTTAGATTGCCCCCCCGGGGGCCGAGGGAGATTTTTTCAATTATCAACCAGCGGATGGATTCTGGTGAATGGTTTTTTTCGGTGAAATGCTCTACCAAAGGGGCCCCTGGAGTTGAGCAGCGGATCCGGCTACAATGCTGGAATATGCGATTCTTGGCTTTTCACTTTAATATCGGCCTCGCACCTTTCTTTACACGAGCCACATCTAAAAAAATGTGCCTGGCCAATATTAAAGTAAAAACGCGGCATGGGGCGCTTTTACGAAAAAGATATTTGCTTGTCAACTTGAAAAACAAATGCTTTTTTTTGTAAAAGCGCCCCACGCCGCTCTTTCACTTTAATGTTGGCCTGGCCAATTTCTTTAGATGCGGCTCATCTAAGGAAAGGGGTGAGGCCGGCATTAAAGTGAAAGCGCTGCATGGGCGCTTTGACAAACAAGCATTTGAAATGCAATAGGTATTTCGTTTACAAGAGATCCATAAATCAGAGACCTATTGCATTGCAAATGCTTGTTACTCTGTGCAATAGGATGCTGCTAACCAGGCCACAGTCTATGTGCTCTGACCCCTCAAACATGTTGAAATTGGCTATGCTCCTGAATGAATATTCAACATACCTATAAGTCACTAGTACAGTGTAGAAAAGGAACTCAGGCCCTGAAAGTTAAATCTCACTAATGGACTGCAGCATATTTTGTGCCACCACTAACCTGGCAATACAAAGCAAGCCTCCAGGCCTGCCCCTAGAGAGTGGGCGTTTGGTTTTAAAAACTGTCAGTTTGACCTGGCAAAATAACCCTTTTGCCAGGCCTAAGCCTTCGTTTTTAATGCTTATAAGTTACTCCTAAGGTAAGCCCGAAACATCCATAGGGCAGAATGTATGGTATTTCTAATGTAGAACATGTATATTTTATGTTTTGCATTGCCTGGCAGTGAAAAACCTGCAAAATCTTTTTTCTTAGTGGCAAGGCTGGCTCTCCCGTAGGAAAGTACTAGGTTACATTATATCCACCTATAATGCCTAACTTCACTATGTGAGTCACTAAAAAAAATTATTCAAGGACTCATTTTAATCATTATTTAAAATCTAACTTAATGGTCAAGTCGGATTTTATATACCTTTTTTGAAGCAACACTTTTAGAATGTTGTCATTTTCCTGCTTGAGTCAAATGTACTTTTCTGCCAGGGTTCACTGATTAGGTGTAAAGTGGATACTAGATCTGAAACAAAGGGAGAGGGGTTGACCTTCCGCTGACAGGATGGCCATCTGGGCTGCCCCCAGGAACTTAAATAACTTCAAAAGTTGCCTAACCTGTAACAGACAGATGTAGTTCGAACTTGAACTTGCCTCCTCTATTGTCTTGTTAGCCAATCCCAGTAGGAGATGAGGTGCCCCCAGAACTGGTTTTGAGTGACTACAGAGGAGGGTTTGCTCAATTCCCTGACCCCATTTCTAGGGTGGGCACATGAGTGCTGCACAAAGGAAGAAAGGGTGAGCCATCTTAGTTTTAGGTGGAAAGGCACTCTGGTATAGTGTGCAGTTCAACACAGAGGAAGTGCTGCAAAAAGTGAGTAGGGCCACTTCTGGCAACTTTTATTCCATCGGTTAGGAAGTAGCAAGAGTTTCTCCCACCCAAGAGCTTGCTCTGCACGCAACTGTGGCACCCCCAGTACTCTCCTCAGAATGCTGCTGGTCCAGTGGAAGTTAAAAGAAGGACTGCACCTGTTGTTGTGACCCATTAGGAGAACGCTTAGGGCTGGACCTGTTACCACTTGTACCCAGGACCAAGGAATGGACTTCAAGGGTTAGTTGACTGGTTTCCTGTTAAGCTACAGGGACGCAAACACTGCAAGAAGCCTACTTTCCCGTAGAGCCGAGCTGACCAAGTCAAACTCGATCTGCCCTGGACCCTGCTGGAGGCTTCTGTTGGTGTGAGTCCTGACCCCCCAAGTGCCGTTCCTGAGGTGGCGATCCCCTAGGCTACGAAATGTCTCTGTGCACTCCAGTGCCTAATTCATATGTGAGATTAAGGTCCCCAGTCCTGCAGAGACCCCGCAATATAATATTAGGATTGGCCGCGGAACATTACCCACCAGGGGGCTCATTTAAATGAACGGGTGAGACCCAGCTTCATTTTTTTCTCTCCATTTTTACCATCCGGATCCGCTCTATTAAAGCGATAGAAGGTTTTCCTCCTCTCGCTTCAACGAGGCAAACAAGGATTTGCTATCACAGAGTGGAAGCCATGCACCCACCCTCTAATAGCAAGCAGAAATGTCCTGCGGATGCACACCCGAGGACATTGTATGAGCTGCGCCTGGGAGGTGGCGCTCCCTAGGACCATGATGCATTGGTTGCTGCATAACCGTTGTTACTGCTATGCCGTATGGTGGAGTCTCTCTTAGTCCTCAAGAGCATGTCTTGCATACTTTTCACTGCCTATTACCTGACAGTTTCAATAAACTGGCTCAGCAAATTAAGTCTGGCTCCCCGGCAGATCCACTAAGACCGGCTTTGTTTAGGGATCCGTCATCTTTTGATCTTCTACCGGTCTGTTCTTTGATCAATCTCTCGCTTGCTTCAGGTATGGTCCCTACCAAGTGGAAGCAGGCGGTGGTCACTCCCATCTTGAAGAAGCCTTCTCTCGATCCTCGCAAACCCGAGAATTATCGCCCGATATCGCTTCTTCCGTGGCCTGCGAAGGTAGCGGAGGCTCACGTGAACCTGACCCTTTCTGACCATCTCCTGCGGGCCAATATTCTGGATTTTACGCAGAACGGTTTCTGTGCTGGTCACAGCACGGAGACAGCCCTCCTTTTTATGGTGGAACACCTGCGCTCTGTGATAGATTCGGGTCAAACGGCGGCGCTTTTTTTATTAGATCTTAGCGCCGCCTTTGACACCGTTTCGTACAGGATTCTTCTTCAGCGCCTGGAGGAAGCTGGCATCGTCGGGTCCGCCCTTAAGTGGTTCTGCTCTTTTCTTGCCGATAGATCCTTTTGCGTGGCTATTCTGCCCTACCAGTCCAAATTTCATCCTCTGGACTTTGGGGTCCCCCAGGGATCCTCGCTGAGCCCCACGTTGTTCAACCTCTACGTGAGGCCGCTGGCTGATGTCGTCAAGCAGTGGGGCATGACTATGGTCTCATATGCTGACGACACTCAGCTGGCGGTCACGCTTAGCGGGGATTCTCACCTGGATGCCCCAAGGTTTCAGAATGGACTTAAGGCGGTTGCCAGCTGGATGAATTCCAACTGTCTCCAGTTGAACGCAAAAAAAACTGAGATCATGATCTTCGGCAAGGAGGCGGACCTCTGGGGCGATATGTGGTGGCCTCCTGAACTTGGGCCCACCCCGATCCCGGTAACGGAGCTAAAAAATCTCGGGGTGTGGTTAGATCCTGCCCTCAGCTTTGTCTGCCACACTAAGAGAACTGCTGCTTGCTGTTTTGGCATCCTGCGTGGTCTAAGACCAGTTTTGAGATTCTTTGACGCGTCGACCAGGCAGTTAGTGGTGCAGGCGACGGTGATTTCTCGGCTTGACTACGCCAGCTCCCTCCTGGTAGGGGTTAACCAGGCTGAGATCACTCGTCTACAACGTGTGCCGAACGCGGCAGCCAGAGCAGTGGTGGGTTTACCCAGGTTTTGCTCTGTTGCCAACACCCTGCGCTCTCTTCATTGGCTGCCGGTTAAGCAGAGAATTCAATTCAAAGTGCTTTGTCTCTCCTATAACATCCTTAAGGGCTCCCTCTGCCCAGATTCTTATGAATCTTTTGTCTCCTTATGTTCCTGCCCGCTCTTTACGTTCCTTGGGCCATGAACTTGCAGTGGTCCCCCGGTTCAAGCTTCGTCGAGCTGGAGGCCGCTCATTTCGAGTGCGGGCTGCGGCCCTGTGGAACTCCCTACCTTTAAAGATCCGTGCCCTGGATGATCTTTTTTCATTTCGTAGGGCCATTAAGACTTTTTTATTTTCTTAGTTGTTGGCCCTTTTATTCTGCTGCCTCTTTAGTTGTGTTGTGTTGTCTACCTTGTCAAGCGCCAGGACGCTCCTTCGCTGGAGCAGCTGTGCGCGATATAAGTTTCCATAACATAACATAACATAACATAACTACAGAATTAGTATAAATGCATACTTACACTACTTGCACACATGTAGCACAGCGCCCAGAGTGTACTGAAAAGGCAGATGAAGCACAAAATCAAAAAATATAAATCCTACCAGAGGTCAGATGACATAGTTCAATGAGCCGATGACCCTGGGATGAGTAGAAACCGCTTCACGAAGAAAACAGGTCTTCAGCCCAACGCAAGCAAGCTTGAAATATTTATGAGTGCTGCTTTCTTTTTACCTTCGGCCGCTCATCGCCAAATTTATGTACTGAAGAGGCAGACAGCAGTGGATCCGATAAGTACATTTAGTGCAGGAACATAAGACAGCTGAAACAGCCACCAACAGGAGCAGACAGCAAGGCAACCATCATCTCCAGCACTGTGTACAGACTCCCCAAGGTTCCCCTCATGACAGCCCTACATTCTAACATTACATACTTACATTCTAGTAGAAATAGATACTAACATTCTACTATGACTTACATTGGAATACTACCCAGAGCACATGACTTTACAGCAATGAGCTCATGCTTTCATCCACAAGTCTTGAGACCGGTAGGGGTGAGAAGTTTGCCTCCCACTCCCTGAATTGTTTAAACGCAAACTAACACTACTTCCACAGGCATGCTACACCGCCCAGAGCACATCACTTTACAGCAATGGGCTCACGGTTTAATCCCCGAGTCTTCAGACTAGTAGGGGTCTGGTTCTGCTAATCTTGGGAAAACTCAGTAACAACTGTTCACTTGGCCTAAGAGTGCGGGTGGGAACATATGGTACAAATTTTCTTGCCAGATATTCCGGTCCTAGATCGTGTAGACCTTTATGTATAATACAACAGGTCTTAATCTTCACTCGTTGGCGTATGGACAGCCAGTGAAGTTTATTTAGCAGGGGTTTGGATGGAGATCTAGGGGGGCATTCAGAACCAGCCTGGCCGCCGTATTCTGCACCACCTGCAAACGATCCAGTACCTCTTCATTTGCACCTGCCAGGAGACCATTGCAATAATCAAGACGGCTGATTACTAGAGCCTGAACCAAAGTTCTTCTGTAGGAGTCAGGGAGGAAAGGGAATATCCTACAAAGGAGACCTATCATATGGAAACAGGATCCCACAACGCTGTTGCCATGTTGTTTCATAGTCAACTCCGGTTCCACTCGTACCCCCAGGTTCTTGATTATTAGCTTGGGTTCAGGGACTGGGCCTAAGTCAGGTGGCCACCAGTCAGGGGACCACTGGACCCTGGCTTCACCGAAAAGCATCACCTCTGTTTTACCAACATTACATTGAAGAAAGTTGGAAGACATCCACCTAGCTACTGCCTTCATCCCCTCGGAGAAAGATAGTATAAACTCCGGTGTTAGTTGTTTGAAGGGAAAAAGCAGCTGCGTATCGTCGTCATAGGACACTGGACAGAAACCAAAAGCTCTAGTTATATCAGCCAAGGGGGCTACATAGGTATTAAACAGGGTCGGGCTCAAACAAGATCCCTGAGGAACCCCCTTGGTGATTTTAACCTCTTCTGACCTAAACTCACCCATGGTGACACATTGGGTGCGGTCCGAGAGAAAGCTCCTAATCCAGTCCAGTGCCTTGCCGCCGATTCCACTCACAGTCAGTCGTTCGATTAAGATGTTATGTGAGATGGTATCGAACGCTGCCGATAAATCCAGCAGCACCAGGACAACGGAATAACCACTGTCCTGGTACATACGTAGATCATCCGTTATCGACAGTAAGGCCGTTTCGGTACTATATTTTGGCCTGAAACCTGACTGTGAGGGATCAAGGCTACCCGATTGTTCAAGGTAGTTGGATAGATGTTTGTTAGTGTGCTTCTCGATGATTTTCCCCAAAAATGGTAGCAGGGAAATCGGCCTAAGATTTGACATGTTGGTCCAAGGGGAAGAAGTATTCTTCCTAATCGGTCTGACTAGGGCCTTTTTCCATTCCTGTGGGACACTTCCTGTTGTTAATGAGAGATTCACCAGTCTCTGAATATCGGGACCAAGTGTTCTCCCTAAAGGTCCCATTAACCTGGCTGGAAGTAAATCAGCCGGGCTCCCACTTTTGATGTCAGTGAGCAGCCCCAGAACCTCTGACAAAGATATCTCAGGGAAATTTTCAAAGGTGTGGGAATTGGTGGCCACAGTTTGAACCAGAGTTAGATCATCCTGGCTGGTTATAGTTGGAATAAGTGCCTCAATCTTTTCATAGATGGCGTCAATTTTTTCAGTGAAAAAGCTCGAAATGCCATCACAAAGATGCTGTGATGCCATATCTGCACTTTCACATGCCCTTGGTTTTAAAAAGGTGTTAACAATCTGGAAAAGTACTTTCGAGTCGTTGCCTGCGGCCTCTAACTGCGAAGTAACATAGTCCTTACGCGCAGATCGAATAGCTTTATGATAGATGTTTATAGCCTTCTGGTGAATAATTTTGTCTTCCTCCAGGTGTGACTTTCTCCATATCTTTTCAGTCTTTCTAGCCCTGCGCAATGAGCTCACGGTTTAGGCTTTCGGTTTCATACCAGAGTGTAGCAACATCTCATCTCAGCACCATGTCACTCTGAGCAACACCGCACTGTCAGACCGGTAGGAGTGACTACTTCGCTTCGCACTCCCCAACAGAGGTTACAGTGCTCCTATCCTCCTCTTTCCTACTATTTTCACCCTTTTTGCTCCTTACTCGCTTCAATTGAATCACAAAATTGTGGCCAACAAGCCAATAAGCAGCAAGCTTGTGCCTGTAAAGCCCCAGCCAATCAGATGGCTGAATTCCCAAATATCGATATCTGTAAATTTCGATATTTTTCAAAAACTACCAAACGGACTTATACCAAATAAACAAAAGCATGCTTTCTAGACCAAGATCCTTCTCCTTGCCAAATTTAGGGTAATTCCTTTCACCCGTTCGACCTGTAGCCTTGTCTAAAGTTTCCTATGGAAATTAAGATGGAGAAAACACATTTTGGGACCCCCCTTTTATCTCAGCCCTCTCTTGATGGATGATCCCCAAACTTTCAACATGAACAAAGAATTAGTTTAGTAAATTTCATAAAAATTCATCAAACGACGCCAAAGTTATAAAAAATGCTCTTCCTATGGAAACTTGGTCCTAACTATAACTACCTACTGGCGACCGCCAGTAGGTAATATATATATATATATATATTCACTGAAAAAACCATAGGTTATAGACCATATATAGTTAGGAATTAGCATTTAAAAAACCTTATTTTACTCACACAAAACCATTGAAATTCCATATATAGTTAGTTGCACTAACTATATATCGCGCACCCGCAATCCACTGCTGATCATGTCACATATTACATCATTCATGACATGGTCAGTGACATCACTGATGACATCACTGATGACATCTCAAATGACATCACTGATGAGATCACTGATGACGTCATCCAGTGACTGTGTGTTTCTGTAAAGTTTAAATATGTTTTACATATTGAAGAATGAGTAGATGTATAAGTGTCTGGACGAAGGATTTAGTAGGTGCATGACTGAATGTATGAGTGAGTGATTAAATGTGTCTCACTGAGTGCATGGGTTAGTGACTAAACTGTCTTAATTTGTGCATCATTATGTCTGTTGTTCTGTAAACTGCTGCATGTGTTGATCATTAGCTATACGAGAGGCTATATGTGTTATTAATTGGTTGCCCAAGTATTTCTATGGCAGATTGAGTTTGTGTGGGGGTGGCTGGAAGGTGTGTGACTCTATGCATAGATGTGTGAGCAGTTTATTCACTAGGTGTATGAGTTCAAGAGTGCATGTGGAAACAGCTACATGGGCAGTTGACTGTGTGCATGAGTGTATTGATGAGTGAATGGATATCTCAATGCTACATGTCATAGTAAGTACATATGTAAAACACAGTACATGTGAGAGTTGGCATATATAAATAACTGTGCATGAGAGCCACTGAATGAGTGAGTGGTTGTATCGATCATTGTGAACTTGTATCAGGGATTGTATAAGAGAGTAAATATGTGTTAGTATATGTTTCAATAAGTAAGGTGTGTTTAACTGTATAGTTGAAGAAATGGAGGTGAGATTGTTTCTTTGCATGACTGACTGGGTGTGTGAGTAACTCCATGGATGAGTGGCAGTGTGTGAGTGTCTGTATACACTGAGTGTATCTAAGGTTATATTAGAGTCTGAAGAGGTTTATCGTATTAGCACAAGAATGATGTCAAATGAGATGTCATCAGTGATGTCATCAGTGATGTCATTTGAGATGTCATCAGTGATGTCATCAGTGATGTCACTGACCATGTCATGAATGATGTAATATGTGACATGATCAGCAGTGGATTGCGGGTGCGCGATATATAGTTAGTGCAACTAACTATATATGGAATTTCAATGGTTTTGTGTGAGTAAAATAAGGTTTTTTAAATGCTAATTCCTAACTATATATGGTCTATAACCTATGGTTTTTTCAGTGAATTTTCAAGGTTTTGTAAATGCTAATTCCTAACTATATATGGTCTATAACCTATGGTTTTTTCAGTGAATTTCAATGGTTTTTTAATAGCAAATATCATAAGCTGTCGAATGTCAAGTACGTGGTAAGTGAAAACATTTTCGTGTTTATGCACACTGATCTGCTTTGAATGGTGCCCCCCCCCCTCATTTCTATTAGGAGTACTCTCTCTTTGCAGATAGTGAAAGGTAGTTAACGCAGGCCTTTGCCCCCGTTGTAATCCGTCGTGCCTGCTTCTCTCTCCATTTGATTGATTGTTATCCAAGTATTTACTGTTTTAGAATTAGTTCCCTTTGGTTCATTCTCTATTTACAAACAAACACAGAGTCGCAATACTCTGTTTAGTCTTTGCAGATAACGAAAAATCGTGTAAAAAAAAAGAAAAGGAATCGAGCAAAATCAGTAGGCCACTAATGGGATCTCTTTTTGACCTCGCTAAAATAGAAACATTAGGAACAACCCCTCATGACAAATACAAAACTAGTGAGATGAACTGAACTCCACACAATGATGGCTGCAAAACAGCTCGGCTCCGCCACCCACCCCGCCCAAAATAACGATAAAGAGCGGCTGCCATGATTGGTTGCGGAATGGCCACAACGGAGCTACGAAATGGTGGTGCTCTCATGCTAACCCCAGCTTCAGTCTGAAACATCCAGAAACACTGTAGACTACCAATTCGATCAGTTCCGGTAGCGCCCCAATGTAACCCGGTAGAGAAGAACTAGCCCTCCCCTCTTTGACTGATGGTTCTTGTTGCCTGTCCCTTCTGTTGTCATTTAACAGAACTATTTAGCCTGCTGAAAGGGGTTGTGTTTCGACCGCTGGTTGGTGGAGACATTTTGACTATATTCTGGACCTGCGTTGTCGCGTAATGCGTCATATGACGCGCCGCGTTAGCGCATCCGGAAGTCATCCGGGGCGCGCAGCGCGTAACGTAAGCATAACAAGTCATGTGACTTGTTAATAAAACTTTTCATTGGTTCATTTTACTTTTCTTATTCTAATGATGAAAGCCTTGGTCATATCACCTAAAAATTACGCTTTTAATTACTTCCGAACATTATTTTTTCTTAAATATATGTTATAATGTTCCAGGCTAATGTACTTTCCCGGAAATTTTACAACTGTCCTGCAAGTAAAATATATTCTTTTTTCGAGAAAAAGAGCGTTTCTTCGTCCCATGACGGAGCCGTTGAGCAAAAGAGGGTCGACCTGCTGTCTTAGTCGCCGATACGCCTGAATATGAGATTCTTATCGATCACTTTATGTTGCAGGAATAGAAAACACAACAGCCCTTGACCATTTATCTTTACTGCGTTCCTTCGTATTATACCTTTTACCCTTCATGTAATTGGTCTGCTTTATTTCACTTGCCTTTTAATGATTCTAAAACAGTGACTATTATTAAAAACTTTACCAATGTATATACTACTACCATGTTTTCTTTTAAAAACCTTTATTGTGAAAATTTCATTATACAAATACGAGCCTATAACCAGGTGGGCCTGCCACGGAGCAAACTGTAATCGTATATGATGAATAGACATTTACACTGTAGAGGAACGTAACGGGCGGGCCATTAGGTTGCAAGAACTAAGGTGTCTAACAGTTACGGAATCGGTGGACGTACATTTTATAATTAAAATACGACAGGGCCAGTTACAATAAAATTATCTAGATATACATTTGCGGGCAAGTACCATGGGTGACGTTAATTCGAATTTTCAACAGTACAGTAATCAATAACACATCAGAACTTAATATCAATAGGGATGTCGAAATATTCAATCAATTCTCGTCCCCGCCCGCCATGTGCTTCAAAACTGCATACGTATCTCGTGATTTCAAGGTTCTGCAACCAGTACACAACAAGGAGTTACGAGTCCCATTTATTCCGGCGCCATTTTGGGCGAGGACGGGCAGGTCCAGGATATAGTCAAAATGTCTCTACCAACCATCGACTATGATGATGTTCATATGCTGTATTTATTAGAGTAACACTCATCTGTCCACATGAAATTAATTTACCACAATCTAAACATGTCATTTTAATCTTTCCAAAGTTCTTCTAAATATTTGGGACCGTTTCCCTTGCCTCTGAAGCTCTCAGTGCCACTTCTTTGATGAATGTACTAGCAGGTCAGGGGTTCTCCTCCAAATCTCTCTTTTATGCAGCACTATAATTAATTGGTGCCACCTCTCCATATGACGATGCATGGTATAGTTACCACAACTATATTTTTTTTCGGTTCCTCTGGAGAGTTCATCGTGGCAGATGAAGCGTGTAACGTACCGGGCATTTACCTTTTTTTGCATGTACAGGAAAGGAAAAAAAAATCGAGCGTCCGAGTTCTAAGGTGTCCCAGGGCCATTTTAGTGGACCAGGCCCAAATCCAAAGAACAGGCCGCCATTTTGAGAGTCCTCTTGCAGCCGCCTGTCGCTGTAGCATCAAGAGCAGCCGAAACTCAGCTGAATGGCAACTGAAACGGTAAATGGGCGCCCCACTACATTTCAGCATTGTAGGATGACCACACCAGTACAGCAACTTGCTAGACATCACCTCGGTGCCATCCGGATCTCGGCGCCCCACTGCAGATGAAGTGCCTCTCAACTATGAAACCACCACGGTGACATCCGGATCTTGGCGCGTTGTGCTGCCTTCGGCCTATTCGCACATTGGTCCGCTACTGACGTCATCTCACAGGCTAATGGGGCGACCCACGCCGAGTTTCAGCATTGTAGGATGACCACACCAACTTGCTAGACATCACCTCGGTGCCATCCGAATCTTTGCATCTCAACGCCTAGTGGTATCTTCCATACAGAAAATATTGTTACGCTGCCTTTGGCCCCATTCGCACATCAGTCCGCAACTTAGACATCACCTCGGTGCCATCCGGATCTTGGCATCTCAGCGCCTTGTGGTGTCAGTCAGAAAATATTGTTGCGCTGCCTTTGGCCCCATTCGCACATCAGTCCGCTACTGACACCATCTCACAGGCCAATAGGGCGCCCCACGCCGACTTTTACCATTGTACGATGGCCACACCAGTGGCACAACTTGCTAGACATCACCTCGGTGCCATCCGAATCTTGGCATCTCAACGCCTAGTGGTATCTTCCATACAGAAAATCTTGTTACGCTACCTTTGGCCCCATTCGCACATCGGTCCGCAACTTAGACATCACCTCGGTGCCATCCGGATCTTGGCATCTCAGCGCCTTGTGGTGTATTCTCTTCAGAAAATATTGTTGAGCTGCCTTTGGCCCCATTGGCACATCGGTCCGCAACTTAGACATCACCTCGGTGCCATCCGGATCTTGGCATCTCAGCGCCTTGTGGTGTCTTCTACTCCGAAAATATTGTAGAAAATATTGTTGCGCTGCCTTTGGCCCCATTCACACATCAGTCCGCTACTGACACCATCTCACAGGCCAACAGGGCGCCCCACGCCGACTTTTACCATTGTACGATGGCCACACCAGTGCCACAACTTGCTAGACACCACCTCGGTGCCATCCGGATCTTGGCATCTCAGCGCCTTGTGGTGTCTTCAAATCAGAAAATATTGTTGCGCTGCCTTTGGCCCCATTCGCACATCGGTCCGCTACTGACGCCATCTCACAGGCCAACGGGGCGCCCCACGCCGACTTTCAACATTGTAGGATGGCCACAGAAGTGCGACAACTTACTAGACACCACCTCGGTGCCATCCGGATCTTGGCGCGTTGTGCTGCCTTCGGCCTATTCGCACATCGGTCCGCTACTGACGCAAACTCACAGGCCAACGGGGCGCCCCACGCCGACTTTCAGCATTGTAGGATGGCCACACCAGTGCGGCAACTTGCTACACACCACCTCGGTGCCATCCGGATCTTGGCATCTCAGCGCCTAGTGGTGTCTTCTATTCCGAAAATATTGTTGCGCTGCCTTCGGCCCCATTCACACATCGGTCCGCTACTGACGCCATCTCACAGTCCAACGGGGCGCCCCACGCCGACTTTCAGCATTGTAGGATGGCCACACCAGTGCGGCAACTTACTAGACACCACCTCGGTGCCATCCGGATCTTGGCGCGTTGTGCTGCCTTCGGCCTATTCGCACATCGGTCCGCTACTGACGCAAACTCACAGGCCAACGGGGCGCCCCACGCCGACTTTCAGCATTGTTGGATGGCCACGCCAGTGCGGCAACTTACTAGACACCACCTCGGTGCCATCCGGATCTTGGCGCGTTGTGCTGCCTTCGGCCTATTCGCACATCGGTCCGCTACTGACGCAAACTCACAGGCCAACGGGGCGCCCCACACCGACTTTCAGCATTGTAGGATGGCCACACCAGTGCTGCAACTTGCTGGACACCACCTCGGTGCCATCCGGATCTTGGCGCGTTGTGTTGCCTTCGGCCTATTCGCACATCGGTCCGCTACTGACGCCGCCTCACGTGCCAACGTATTTTCTCCGCATTTTACACCCTATGCCGCATAACAGGTCATGTGACTTGTTTATAAAACTTTTCATTGGTTCATTTTACTTTTGGTTTCCTAATGATGGAAGGCTTGATCATGTGACCTAAAAACAACACTTTTCATTGGATGAAAACTTTTTTTTTTCCCCAAACGATGAAAGCCCCACCTTGTTTCTGGATGTTTCAGACTGAAGCTGGCGTCAGCATGAGAGCACCACCATCTCGTAGCTCAGTCGTGGTCATTCCGTGAGCAATCATGGCAGCCGCTCCCCACCAGAAGCCTGCAGGAGTCGGAGCCCCCAAAACTTTTGATGAATTCTCAAGGCGGAGGGGACGCTTTCGAGAATGGGGTCCAAGACCTAGCAGACAAGCGTCCGATTTCCAAGGTGTCCCAGGGCCATTTCAGTGGACCAGGCCCAAAAAGGAAACAGCCTGCCGCCATTTTGAGAGTCCTGTGACAGCTGCCTATCGCTGCACCGCAAGAGTGGGCGCAACTCAGCTGAATTGCGGCTTTTGACACAGTGGACCAAAAACGGACGGAATGGCAACTGAAACGGTAAAGGGGCGCCCCACTACAACAGATGACACTCCACCTGGAGAGGCCCGTTCACGCCGCCTCCCCCGGGGCGCCCCACGCCGTTATTCGGAGCAGCATTGTAGGATACCAAAACCAGTGCGGCAACTTACTGGACATCACCTTGGTGCCATCGTTCTGCTGCCTTGGAACTATTCGCGCAACAGTTTGCTACTGATGACCCACCCCCCGCGACGCCCCATGCCGTTATTTGCTGGGTGGCAACTTACTAGACATCACTTTCGTGGCATCTAGATTTCGGCGCGTTCTGCTGCCTTGGAACTATTCGCACAACAGTTTGCTACTGATGACCCACCCCCCGCGACGCCCCACGCCGGAAATCTGGACGTTGTGCTGCGTTGGGACTATTCGCACAGCCGACCGCTACTTCGTTGTTTTTCCCTAAAAATGTTTATATGTTATTACTATTTTTGTTTTCTTGTATATATTTATAAATTATTAAAGTTTTATAATCTTACTACTTTGTCGGAGTGCAATATATTTTTAATGTGACACATAATTGTAAAAACTTTGATGTACAAAGAGTCATCCCTGGAATCTTCCGCTTCAGGCTCGGTCCCCTCCCCAATCACAATACAGGATGGTTTTCAGATAATAGCAACGCTTCTGCTGTGACGGATCTCATCGAGTGTGGGCCTTGATCTACTATAACTCCTTTGAAGAGGGGTGATTCTTTACAGCTGTGGCCATAAACTACATCTGCAGGGCTAGCTGATACCCTAGGACCAGCCTGGACAATCGGACACAGAGG